>NC_090440.1:1286355122-1288855122 GCF_031143425.1 Pleurodeles waltl
ATGCTGTGAACAACTACAATGAAAGTAACGATCTAGTAGCCAACCCAAGTAAGATCAGTTTGGTGGTTTTTGGTCACCACGTAAAAAGGGCTTTACTCAGGTGGGGGATGGGTACCCAGACCATAGTAACTGCAAGAATGTATAACTACCTAGGCTAACGACACCGGGAAGGCATCCATACACCAGTGTAAAATGAAGGAGAAAACACAATCAATCATCTATGCACTATATAACCTTCAGGGGAAATTATGCAGTCAAAATGCTGTGCTGATCAGGAAGGTGATAAAATCTAAACTGCTGGCGGTTGCAGGGTATGCTCCACAAGCATTCCCAGGTCAAATGGAGATGACGCTGGAAAAGGCTCAGTGCCATGGCTACAAATGCATTTTCAGACTACCAAAATACATGCGCAATAGCCTGATCTGGCTAGAGTTTGGCCTGGTCCATCAAAAATATGAGTGCTTGAGCATCTAGGTGAAATACAACTACCAGGTCGTTAAAGCACCCACAGGATCATTTAAGGACGATATATGAAGGGAAAAACTGTCCCCTGGAACAGCTATTTGGAAACGGCAGTGGCAAAATGGAAACTGGCAAAAACAAACTGGTCACAGGAGGACATAAATTATCTGCAATAAAGAAAGCTTTAAACAGACAAATCTACTAGCTATTGAGCGAAGAGGACAATGTGGAGATACAAGGATAATGGAGAGCAGCCAGGCCTAATTTCATCCTATGAGGCAAACAGTAATCAGCCATATTTGAATAATGCCCTGGGAAGTAAAATGTCTCAAAGATATCCAAAGGGTCCAGGATAGTGCCACTACCAACAAAGGAATTAAACTCAGGGTGGAAATTGTTAATGCATATAGTTAAATGAGACTCAGCAAATAAAGAAAGGAGTCCCTGCTGCACCTGGAATGTTGCTGCCCAGCCTTGCTACAAAAACGGCGGACGCTTTGAAAACCAATGATACTATTGTATGGGGTTCGTACGTGCGCAGAAGCAGTATCAGCGTTTTTCCCTTGCAGACTGCCTACTGAGCTGGCCAAATTTGGGAAGTATATGAGAGAAGTCCGATCGGGGCTGAGCTATGTAATGGGACCCACCAACAACAAAGAAGGAAGACTTACCAGACCCCAACAAATAGTGGAAGCAGTTGAAAATAATACCAACAAAGAAATGGAAGCAACACCAATACCAATTAATCGGCAGAGGTAGAATAAATCGGCCAAAAGGATAATGCTCGGCTTTTTAGACCTCCGATTACTGTATAGTGGACACAGACTATATGAACATGTATACCGTGTGCATAGTGATAAACCAGCGTTTTAACAAATTTGAAGGCATATTTGCATATAGATTTACTAGCTCAAAGCCAGCAGGCTTTTGTAAGTAGCAGCAAATCAAATGGGTGCTTGGTCAGAGGTCATGGAAGCCTACAGGTATGAATTATAATTTGTGTCAACGAATCCTAAGTATAAAGCATCATCACTTTGCAAGATAGACTAATTTGAACCAGGAACGCATGTATCTGTTCTTTTATGTATATTGCTTATCTTAATTATAGCGGCTGAATTGAATGCAATTGATAAGGTATATCTTGTATACAGATGCATTCCCATGTTTTTAAAATAATTGTATTTGATTTTATCTTGATATAAATGTGAGTGCAAATGTGGGAAATTGCAATATTTTTAAGTAATCATGAAATAAAACTATTCATTCATTCATGCGCTGGAAACTGACATGGGAAGGTCATGTGAGTTGACGCTGTAGTGAGACTTGTCTCAGGTACTAGCGAATATCCTAGGTAGATGTCATGTTAACAGTATACCGCTGTCTAATTCACAATATTCTATATTCCGTACATCTCTGATCAGAACCTGGTAATATGACTGTGTTCTAAAGAATTTGTGAGCTGAGCTCTCTATCTTCTTGACAGTCGTGACATAGGCTGTGTGAGCTGTGTGACAGTTGTTGCTAGCCACATCTGAAGGGTGAAGTAAGAGCTGGCAGTTTGCGGAACATACTTTAGGGAAGAGTGCTCTCCTACAAGCGGCCGATAGATGGCTCTCTTTTCTCAAATTTCCCTCTCTGGTGCCAGAACAGTGGGAATCAAAACTGAAGCTTTGAATTGGTGCGGGCTTGAAGCTACTGTGTGGGAGCGTTGCCACTTTTTACTGTACATAGATATCAGCTGCCGTACGGTTCGTGCACCCCGGCTGCAGTGGCAAAGGGTTAAAATAAAGGTGCCTACACTGCAAAGGGCGAGGGGGGACCAGCAGCGCATGAAATGTGCGACCATCAACTACCCCAAAGCACAACAAAACGTTTGCAGGAAAAATATATTCGCTAGAATGGGGGAGGGGAAGTATTTAAGATTACAATTTACTCCCGATGGACCAACACAGAGACTACACAATTAACATGGAACGTGTAGTGTGTGCATGAAGCATGAAAAAAGCGGACATGTAGTGACCCACCAGTGAAGTTGAGATGGGGTAAAATAGACAAAAGACCCCTTGTTGGGTCTTAAAGCAAGAGGGGGAGGTGTGCAAAAATAAATGAGACACAGGGTCCTGTTTGTGTGTTTGCCTGTGTCAGGGTCTATTAGAGGGGCAGGTTATAGACAGGCCTGCAGTCGGCCCTGTGTAAGCCCCTGCTGGGACCAAACACCCCCCCCCCCCTTCACGCCCCCACCAATCTCCTTCTAGACCCCTTCGCCCCCCTTTCGCCGGGTCTTGCAGCCCAACACTGAGTGGGTTCTATACAACAAGGGGGCCTGTATTACGGAATCACACGGCCTTCTCTCTCTCACACACTCCCCACATCACACCCCAGAGGGGAGGGAGGGGCGCAAACGTTATGACACCTGTGATTTTAAAGAGAGCAATTCAGCAAACAAATAAAAAGAGGCCATTCACAAAGTTGACAGGTTTTTAAAACGTCTTAAACCGATCCAAAGATAACTTGTCAAACAGGGGTTTTACTATTTTGGCAAATTCCTGATGTGTGCTGTTCGCAGATGATGATTGCTTCCACTGAATACAATTAAAGAAAATAAAATTAGGCAGCCATCAGTTTCTAAAGTCACGTTTTACTATATTGTCCTTCAAGCAACACTGGGGTAGAGGGGTGTTCTGGTTGGACAGAAAATGTGTGTACACATTGCACAGTAGAATGCCAGGAATTATGTCGTCCCTTCCCAAAGCGCCCTAAGTGTGTGCGCTATTTTTTTTTTAGAAAATCCACCTTTAGAAAATGTTTTCAACTGAGGAATAAGGCAGCGGACAGGAGGGCATCGCGTATACCGACTTCCCATTAACCCTTCACACCAGAGCGCACAGTTCTCTGGTAGCCCTAGCAAAGGTGTGCATGTCCTTGGTGGTGGGGGCTCAGGGCATGGGCGGGCGGTTTGACGCTTCCTTCATCCTGGCAGAGTCTTCGGACGCGTCCAATCCGTGGAGGAGGCCGGGTGGTTATTAGGTCCCCATCAGGAAGTTGCAGCCATTATAGCCTGGGGTACAAGCCTTAATCTCCCAAACGCGAGAAAGGGAGGGAGGAAGAGGGGGGCGTCTGCTCCCGGAGGAGCCTGCTATAGGTCGCAGCTCCCACGTGGTTTAATTCCTGTATAAAAGTTTGTGCGGTAGCCCAATGTGCTGATTGCGGGGTGTAAAAAAAAGGATCACAGAAGAGAGATGATATCTGGAGGCGCAGGCGGGACCAGCAGCACAGCGAAGGAACTGCTCACACAGTCAGCTACAGACTGCAACTAGAAAGCCGGCAGACAGAAAGGGCGCTCTGAAGCACATCTGAACGACACTCTTCTTGTTTGTTCTAAAGGACTGGGGATTTGCATCTGTGGCACCTTAGACTTGACTGGCAGTTTTTTTTCTAAAAAAAATTCTTGGCTATTCACGTGTGCAGCAGAAAGGGGACGTGCCAAGCATATATTTTAATACCATAGATCGGACTTTCGGTTAAATCTGAAACTAACACGTAATTATACCCTTACGAGGACTTTTGATGGAAGTGCACGTTTCATGTCACGTTCCGGCTCATAACAGCTGCACGGGGACACCGTTTGGGCACTTCTGAAAGCAGGAAGACATTCAAAGGTGCTTCTGGCAGCAGGGAGAGAACATACTCTCATCTATTCCCAAGACTGGTAGCTGAAGCGGAGAACCACTGGCGGGTCCTGGCAGCAAAAGGGGCACATCAAGGTGCTAGAAGCAAAAGTGGCCTGGATTCACCTTTTACAAGACGGTTGTTGCAGCAGGAAGAGGGGGTGTTCCTGGAGGGGAATCCTGCCCCATCTGTTACAAACAGATCCTGAGGTGCAGCCGCCGCTACCGGGCGCTTCTTGAAACAGGAAGGGGCACTGGAAGGTGCCGTAAACATTTACTGGACCCGACTCACCTTTTACAAGAGGTTTCTGGCAGCAGAGAGGGGAGGGCGCCCCAGACCCGTCCCCTGCAGGCGGCAGACACTCAGCTCCTTTGGAAACAGCCAGGGACATTTTTGAAGGTGCTTGTAAACAACTGCCTGACTCGGCGGCTCACCTTTCGCAGCAGTCGTTTCAAAACAGATTAGTTTTTCGCCTTGTGTGATTTCTTGTGAACTCTGCAAGTTTGCAGATACTCTGAAACTGAAGCTGCCCTGGGACACACAGAGCCGGACTGCTTCTGCAACATTGAAACAGAAGGTGTAGTTTGAAAGTGACCAGGAAGAGGAGTGGAAGGGGCTGCACCTCCCCCACCCGGTGCCCGCAGAGGAGGCTTGCGCGTCGCTCCCTGCTTCCTGGGGCAGCCGGCCTGCTCGCCCTCTGCTCCTGTGCCGAGGCTGCCGCCAGGAGGGGAGCTCCCCGCCGCCTCTCCTTCTCCTGCACCCCGGGTAGCATGGCTGGGGGGGGCCTCGCCTGCCTGCTGGTCTGCCTGCTAAGCGTCTCCGGCTCCCCGACGCCGGATCCACAGGGCTTCCCCCCGCCCTCCCCGCAGCAGGACACCTGCTCGTCGTGCGGCTTCAGGCCCCCCGAGGAGGCGGGCCGGCTGGACCGAGACTTCCTGGAGGCGGTGAAGCGGCACATCCTGAGCCGGCTGCAGATGCGCGAGCGGCCCAACATCACGCACGCCGTGCCCAAGGCGGCCATGGTCACGGCGCTGCGCAAGCTGCACGCGGGCAAGGTGCGCGAGGACGGCCGGGTGGAGATCCCCAACCTGGACGGGCACGCCACTTCCATGCCGGACCAGCAGCAGCAGACCTCGGAGATCATCAGCTTCGCCGAGACAGGTAGGAGGCCCCGAGGTCGTTCTGGAAGCTGAGTTCAGCACCGTTTCGCCACAGTTGCACTGCAGTTCTGTATGATTCAGCGCCCTCTAACTCAAGGTGTCCATTGGAGCCGCTCTCTGAAGGTGTCCACTGTCATTGCCCTCAGTCACTCACTCTCTCAAGTGTACTGTATTTCTTACTTCCACAGTCTCAAGACCTCCATCCCTGCATACCTCCGAAACCACTATAATGTCCTTCTGTATAACCTCTGATACCTCTTCTATCCAATCTTTAGTGATAACACCGAGTCTTTTATCATCCTGTCAGCCCGCCATTGACGATAGAACATTGCCCACCCCATCGAGAGATACAACCTCAACTTCTTTTGAACTCCCATGTAAACTATAGACCATTGAGTTCACCGTGTGAGCATATTAATCCTCATCTTCCTTTGAGCGTACAGTACCTCAGTGGGAAAATATTGAAACTTCAGAGCATGGCGTCATCATACTGCCACTCTGTATGCGGCATTTGTCCCCAGGACTGGAGCGCATCAGTTGGTAGAGTCAGAGGCCTGGCTGCCATTTCCCGGCAGAGCTCCAAAAACTCACGAGGCCCGCATTAGCACTCCTCAGCAGGGTTTCAGTAAGCTGCAGGCAAGAACTGCCACTTGTCAGCACAGTTCTAACAATTCAAGAGGCTGGCACTGGTACTTCTCAGTAGGAATCCAGATTCACGAGGCCAGTAATGGCACTTCTTGGCAGGGCTCCAGTAATTCACAAGACACGTATTGGCACTTTTGAGCAGGACTCAAGTATTTCACACGGTAAGCCACTGACACTTCTCATCAGGGCTCCAATAATTCACAAGACTAGTAGTGGCACAAGTATTGACTCTTCTCAGCAGGGCTCCAGTAGTTCACAAGACAAGTGGTGGCACTTCTCAGCAGGACTCCATTAACTTACAAGACAAGTAGTGGTACTTTTCGGCAGGGCTCCATTAATTCACAAGACAAGTAAGTAGTGGTAGTTCTCAGCAGGGCTCCAGTAGTTCACAAGTCAAGTGGTGGCACTTCTCAGCAGGACTCCATTAACTTACAAGACAAGTAGTGGTACTTTTCGGCAGGGCTCCATTAATTCACAAGACAAGTAAGTAGTGGTAGTTCTCAGCAGGGCTCCAGTAGTTCACAAGACAAGTAGTGGCACTTCTCAGCAGGACTTCAACAATTCCCAAGTCTAGTATTGGCACTTCTTGTCACGTTGCAAGTAATTCACAAGGCAGTACTGACCCTTCCCAGCAGGGCTCCAATACGTCACTAAGTGATTAGTATTGGCACGTCTTAGAAGGAAGTAGTCAAAAGGAGACTCATTTCCTTCACATGTATGTTTTCCATTTCAAGCTCCGCACGTTCCAGAAACTTTTTTTTAAAGTTTTCATTGGAGAAGTGTGAAAGCGTGTTGTTGAGTGACGCATGGTGTGGAATGTACCGGTTCTCGAAGGTGTTAAGCTACAGTTTCACCTGAAGTTTGTACCAGGCCTGTGTGTGCATGGCACAGACTATATCGAGCAGAGGGTGAACGGATCCTTACCCCTCATGGCTCTTTTCGAGTCCAGGGTGAGGTGATTTGTAAGTTAGGTATGACTGTCTCTGGATGTTTGCCTTTTTCTGCAAAGGCATGCAAATAGGCCCTAAGAGCAGTACACGCCCCAAATTGTGCAAAGGTCACAAAAAAATAGCCTCGACAAAACCCAGAAAGCTAAAATAAAATGAAAAACAAACTGCAGTTGCATCACAGTTGGTAAATAACTGTTAACATACAAGAAACTCTTGACCAAAGGGCAATAGGACACTTCTAGAGAAACATGTCTGGTCCACAAGGGAGTACAAACAGTTGAAGCATCTACTGTCCAGTCGGGATGCCACAAAGAGAGATAGGGGTGGAGGTGGCACAGAAATTACATTTGACAACATTTCACAGAAGATCGCTATGGAGTGAAAACATTTTTATCTTTTTAGGAATGTTTTATTTAAAATGGCTTAAAACCATTGCTCTACACACATATGCACATTTTCAAACATATATGGTAGAATATAGGTTTCAAAGGCAGTTCAGAAAAGAAAGTCATTACTTTTCGGGACTTAGTTGTTTCGACCAGCCTTGAAAGGAGTTCACCCTCCTGCAGACTACAAGGGTTTTTTCCCAGTGTGTCGTATGGCCAGTTCAGAGCAGGCAGTCATCATCTATTGGACATGGCGTTGTCGCCTGATGGGTATGGCTGTCCATCTGCTGCACATGATGGTCTGCGTTTGATGGTCCTGGTGACTCAATGGGTCTTCCTCTTCATTTGCTGGGCCTTATTCGTTATCTTATGGACCTTGTAGTCCATGTCTGATGTGCCTTGTGCTGTTGGATATAATAATGATCTGAATGTCTGATGAATGTGGTAACTCTTTGATAGACCTGTCGTCTTCCTCTGTTGGTCAACGCGTCCACATTTGCTGCCTCTGACAGTGCACATCTCATGTGCTGGGCAGGCTGAGGGACCTGTCTTCCTCATCTTATGAGTCTGGTAGTCCCCACATCTGATGCTTGTGGTGGGTCTGGCTGTCCCTGCTTCTGATGCATGTGGCGTCTTCATCTGGTGGGCATGGTGTACTCCTCGGATGGGTGTGGCAGTCAACATATGCTCTACACCCAGCTGTTGACATCTGTTATAACATTTGGTCTGCATGTGATTGATCTGGCAGTCACATATGCTGCACTGTGAGGTCTGAATCTGATGGGTCTTGTGGTCTTGGGAGCCTGGCATAATCATCTTAATGACTCCCCTTCCATATCTGAATCACCCGACTATCCACATATGAAGGGCCTGATGAGCATGGAAAGCCTCATCTGATACCCCTATCCAGTTTTCTATATTTTCAAATCAAGTGCAGAGTAACCAGCCTAGAGCAAGTGCAGTTTTCACCCAAAACAAATGTAAATAATTTATCCTAAAGTCATGGCGCCGTGTTCACAATGCCGGTTTTGTTCCAGTGTTGTGCCCTCTTAACTAGCTGTGGTGTGCCCTGCCAATACCAAAAGCAATTTGCAGATCGGCGCATCTCATCAAAGAGTAGCAGTGGTGACTGAGATCTCTGAAATGCCAATTGCCACCTCAAGAAGTTGATTTGCTAGGAACAATTCAGAATGCACAATTTCCCACAGTGGTTCGTTGGAGAATATTATCTCTTAAGTAATTATTGAAATACCCTTTATTTGTCTCTCTTAATTTGTCTTTTGAAGTTATTCTGGCTGGGCCTAGTGCTTTATTTTTCGAATCTGATTTTGCTTTGCTGATGCTTGCATTGCGTTTCTTAAAATGTGCATGCCTATTATTGTTTAAGGAATCCCGCCTGTCTTGGAGTGTACACCAAGGTTTCCTTCCAGGATTTTTTTATTTTATTTTCGTTTTATTATATGTGGTGTTTTGGTATAGTACCGTACACGCTGGTGAGTGACAGCTTCTGCGCTTTTACCAACGACGTGTATTTTGAATGTGTGTGGGTGAAAGCACACGAGCGTATGGTACTTCTGGTATGTAGATTCATTAGAGTGCTAAGGCCAAAGAAGAACGACTGTTAGAATTTCCAGTTCCACTTTTTCTTTTGGGCGCAGTGAGAAAATCATGATTTTCATTGCTTCTTGCCCTCTGCAACATAATTCAACCATATACTTTTGCTGGTCTCCGTCTTTAAACAGTACACTACCACGTGGGGCCTCGTGGCTACTGTCCACTCTAATCCACAGACGAATACACGAAGGAGTCTGATTTGATTGGTCTGTCATTTCAAAAGAATGCTTATTATCGCACAAAGTGGCCGCTACGTTTGGAGTGACTTACCGTGGGAATGAATACACAGGAGATGTTCCACTGAGACTGTAGAGGGGTTTTATGCGCATGCCGCGTCCCCGGGAGAAAGATCATCACAGTGCCCCCGACAGTTGGGGCCAAAGTGAATTCACCGAAAAGAGTATCGAATAATCCCGCTATTTTGTAAATCGGGCCCTTGTCTATGTCCAGTGTGTATTATTGTAGTTTAATGTTTTGTATTTTTTTTAGTAAACTCACCAAACAGGGCCCTAAAGTCCCCAAATAGCAGGCTATAAAAGTTTGCCCCTACTGTAAACTACGGTTTGTGGAACTGTTTTAGTGTCTGAATACGGTCCGTCTAATAACCTCTCTCTTTCTTTTTTTTTTTTTAAAGAGATGCAAACCTGCAGCCACGTAAAACCAACACTCAAATAAGGGGCATGCAGCATCACTGTGCCTTTCCTTACCGTGGTCAGTAGACGAAAGGGGGGCTTACCCAGAGTCCTTGACAGAGAGATAGGTTTTGTGGCTGTTCAGATAGTATTGAAAGGCCAATACCGTTTTTAATTCACTGTCTTCTTAACACAAGGTTAAATCTAAAGGAACTGCTAAGGGAACCCGTGGAGATTAGGGTGCCAAGATGCCCCCTTTGAACTCTTAAAATGCACTTGGCATGCAGTGGATTAGAAAGTAGTGGCGATAATATTAGGACAAACCCCTAGGGTTCGTAGAACACTGGAATGATGGGAGTTGCATTGAAGACAGTGAAATGGTAGAGAGTGAATAACGGCTGGCATAAGCCAGTGTGCGCCAGCATTCCCAAATCCTCTTTCTGTTTCTCCTTGTTTAATTTGGATCATACATCGCTGAGTAGGCTGAATGCTCCGATAGCATTTCTGAAAAGGTCTATACCCAGCATTGAATGCCCTCGGACTCGTTGTTGGCCTAAGCCAGAAGGTAAGGGACATGTACCCTTATGTCTAGTCTGGTCAACGGACTGACATGCTGCAGCTTAATTTAGGTACCCAAGTGCGATCGTCTTGGCAAAACACACCTAGAGAGAAGGTAACTCGGAGTGAAAATAGGGAAGATTCTTGTAACACGTGGAGATGGTTTGTTTCCACATGAATATAGCCGTCCTGGGAGCTCGTTACGGTTTCCGGAGATCATGCATCTCACTCTCAAGTTTGTCTGTGCAGCTTTTGCCTTCTACCTTGTGCCCCTCTGCGAGTGTCAAACCACCAAAAATCTAGTCATCCCAAGCAGTGACTGTAACTTGAATTTTAATAATAATTTGTGTTAATAGAGGGCTCTGTGTTTCACTTTAGCAGTTTCTAAGCACTCTACATAACAAGTGTTGGTGATACCCGATTTAACAATACTCAATTTATCAACCTTGGAAGAATGAAAGCCAGAGTTGACTTGGTAGGGATTCAAACTCATAACCTGCAGATCAGCGATCATGGGAGGGTGAGAAGTGAATTTGCCGACAATTCAAGTAGCACATACCACCAGCGGAACTACATTCGGCTTGAATAACAGGTGGCAAGCTGAACAGACGTAAATGGGTCGTGACCCCCTTTTAGCCAAGTGGCTAAACGTGGGCTATTTACAACCGACGTTTTGGACAATCGATCACACTGAATGGATGGACGAATGATTTATTGTACTTGTAGACCGCGGATCTACAAACAAAATCGCCTCAAGGTGCTTCCTTGTGGAGGGCTGCAGGAGCCCCGCACCTCCAGCGGTAATCCGCGCACTCTGTTAATTGTCCCCCTTTTCACAGACACGAGCACGTCCACCAGAGCAGGACAGAACCGCTTGACAAGCTGTCAAAATCCGCAGACCCGGTCTAAACATACATTGCATTCTTAAGCGGTTTAGGGCGAGGGAGAGAATTTGAAAACTCTTGTGGAAAAAAGGATTACAATAGCGGGGTTGTTGGTAGGTGTAAACACGAATTCTTTCGTTCTTCAGCAGGGAATGTGATATCTGTCGTCCGTAAGCGGCTTGCATAGAGCAGCCAGAAGCGGAACAGGTGATGTACACCACTTACCCTGCCGCTCGCAAGTGCATGAAATCCCTGGCCAAAGGCACCCGGGTTTTGCGGAAACATACATTTCAAGCTATTAGCGTCAGAAATACCACTGTAGTTAGACGACCTTAATGACAGCAAGTGACGATAGCATGTCAACTCTCACCTAAAAATGCTTTCCAGTGGCTGTCATTCACACGCTGCTCACCCAGGCCCATGCAGTGCGTAGATATTGCTTCAGAGAAAAAAACATTCAAACGATTTACTGACACACTGTACTTTCGTGAAACGTAGACCTTTCCAATACTGGCCGGGTACCGGTGTCTGAGCACTCCTGCGAAACACTGTTAACCGTCTGTTGCTACCACTTGTGCGCATGCATCCAGCATACCTGTCTAATTGCATACAACCTCAGCAGTTCTAGAATAATATTCTAAAACATGTTTTCTACTTAGCTCAGAGTTTTTTTAATTGTTTTATTTATGTTTAAACCGGCCTGGCTTCTTTTGTGCATACCGATATTTTTCACGTGTTTAGCAAATTACCGCCCATTAAGAGCTATCCTAGGCCTTCTAAGAACTGCATGTTAACCCCTGTTGCAGAGTAACTTTTTCCCGCTGAAAGCCGAGCTGTCAATCCGTGTCTTTTCAATGGTAGCAAAAACTGCAGACAAGTGCAGCGCCTCAGAGCTTAGCGGCCTGTCAGATAGATTACATATGTTCACTGTTTTAACCTCAAAAGTGGCTGCTGTATTGGGTTAATGTCCTTATTTCTCACTGTGGTTTCTCTCCGCAAGAGGATTTGGTGGTACACTCTTGGCGCTATTCATCTAATCTTTTGTTTCTTTCCTTTTTGTGCAGATGATCTGACAGCGTCCAGAGTTCGCCTGTCTTTTCTCATCTCCAACGAAGGGAATCAGCACCTTTTTGTCCTGCAAGCTAGCCTCTGGCTCTACCTGAAACTACTGCCCTACCAGTCTGAAAAGGGCAACCGAAGGAAGGTCCGTGTCAAGGTCTTCTTCCAGGACTCTGATGACACCAGCAGCAAGTGGGACATGGTAGAGAAGAAGGTGGACTTAAAGCGCAGTGGCTGGCACACCTTCCCCTTGACTGAGGCGATCCAGGGATTGTTTGAGAAAAGTGAGCGGAGGTTCACACTGGAGGTCCAGTGTGATGGCTGCCAGGACTTTTCGGTGGTGCCGGTCTATGTGGATCCCGGCGAGGAATCCCACCGCCCATTTTTAGTGGTCCATGCCCGACTTGCTGACAACAAGCACAGGATCCGCAAGCGAGGTCTGGAGTGTGACGGGCGCACAAACCTGTGCTGCAGGCAGCAGTTCTACATTGACTTCAGACTCATTGGCTGGAACGACTGGATTATAGCACCGTCAGGCTACTTTGGGAACTACTGCGAGGGGAGCTGCCCGGCCTACTTGGCTGGAGTACCGGGCTCAGCTTCATCTTTTCACACTGCAGTAGTAAATCAGTACAGAATGCGCGGGTTGAACCCAGGCACAGTGAACTCATGTTGCATTCCCACCAAGCTCAGCACAATGTCCATGCTGTACTTTGATGATGAATATAACATTGTGAAAAGGGATGTTCCAAATATGATTGTGGAAGAATGCGGCTGTGCTTGATATATGTATATAGAAATGTATATATGAAAATAATAAAGAACTAGCCCGATCCTAGACTGAAGTGGAAGTCGAAGGAAAGTTTCGCCCTGCTGCACCTCTGCGTACATCAGTGTGACCAAGAAGTCATCGTGTCATGCCTCTTCTTTGACAACAGTGTTTGTCAGTTGATTCTGGACAATGAAACACAGACTCTGGGATCACCGTCTGCAACACAAGCTCTTTTAGATCTTGGATGCAAACAGCTGTGTTCCAGTGGCCACATTTTCCACCATGCTTGCCACCACAAATGTAGCAGTCAGAAGGAGATATTTCCTGAATTTCTGGCAGGTCACCACAGAGGCTTATCCCTCCCTCCACACTGCTCCCTAAAAACAAAGCACAACAAAGAACCACATTCCTCAAAAACGAAGAGTCAAAGTGACCAAACTGAAAATGGCTACCACTTAACTATTTGTGAGGAAGCTGCACTCCACCTCGCATATAGATGACAACTAGTTACTGCGTTTCCAGCCACTTTGATAACGGCGTCCTCCGAAGCACTTCCAGCCAAGCCCACCATGTGCATTCATGAAGCCCAAGTCTGCAATACAACCCAGCGCCTGACTTGGGGTTAGCATTGCCAGATGCTTTTGACTGATCACTATGAATCATCCAAGGGATCAGTGTGACCATTTGCAGCATCACATAAAGAGATTTCGAATCTCTTACACCACAGAGTTATGTTGACCTTTGGTTACAGAGCTCAGACTTTTGAAAAAATACAAAACAAAAAAAAACAGATTGAACTGGTTGTTATCTGTACCCATAGAGGTTCCCAGGGAACTGGGGATAATCATAATCCAGCAATAAAAACTTGTAATGGGTCTACGAGGAGACGCATTGGCCAGTCCCGTCCATAAAAGTGCCACCACTGCATTGAATAGCAAGAGAGAAGCACTTGTATGCAGACTTGGAGAGAAAAGAAAAGTGCATTGATTTCCTTCTAAGCAATCTTTGAGAAAAGCCACAAGAGCAGAAAGAAAAGACAACGATAAAACAACATTCTGAGCATAGCACTTGCGGGATGCTCAGAAACGCGCTCTTACAGCACTTGCTGGGTGCTCAGTCACGCACTCCTATAGCACTTGCAGAGTGCTTGACCACACACCATCACAGCACTTGCAGAGTGTTCCAACGGACACTCTAACAGCACTTGCAGGGCGCTTGAATGCACGGTGTCATAGCACTTGCAGATCTCAATGCCTTGAAAAGTGTCACTTAACTGTGCACTTAACTTCACCCACTATCTGGTCAAACAAGTGCCGTGTGAGCTATGCAATTTAAAGTGTTGACCCACAAGAGACATCCCAGACTTTATATGACATTTTTTATATTTTTTTATACTTGAAATGAAATCTTCTGCTTATTTTTTTCAAGCGGATGATTCGCTTTTAATGTTTGCACTGATTTTAGTTGCATGATTAGTCAAAAACTGCCATTTGAAAAATAAAAGATATTTTTGTAGCAGAAAAAAATGCATTTAAATGTATTACACATCATTTTGGAACCAAAGAGGCCGACACATTGGTTATATTTGTATTGGGTGGCAAGGCCACCACACATTGCGTAGTCAATGGCGAGAAATCCCTCCCCAGGCCTACCAATTCCTTCAGGGTACACATGGATTTTGTTTGTTCATTTCAATATATATTTTATATTCAATACGCACATTGAATGTCAAATAAGAACAACTTTTGTGTAGTACCAGTGTGCATCCTTAAATTCAATGTCTGTTTTATTTAATTAAAAAAGAAGTTACTTTTAGACTCTGTTACTTAATAATTTAAAACCAAACAATTTTCACTTAGAGTTGCTGTTAAAATATTTTAAGTTTGTGTACAGTTTAAATAAATTTAAAAATAAGATTGAAAACTATGATCCATGGGGTATTTTGTGTATCTAGACTTACAGGGAAGAAAGGTAAAAAAATTGCAGATTAACTTGCTGACAGAAGTGGACACTCGCAACGAAGGCCCGCATTAGTGCACTGGTAAGTTTGCTGTGATTGGTATAGAAGGTGGGAATACCCGGAAGCCCTAAATACTGCTTCTGGATACTGTGATAGGGCCCGTCGTCTTCATTCCGATTTTGATTGTCATGGAAACGAGGAACAGAGGTGCTTAAAAGAGTTTGGTGTTTGTCCACCTCAGATGTGTCTTCAACACTAAGGGCTAGCAGTGATTGGCTCGGTTGAGGATAGTGTTAACGTGATATTCTCCTTTGGCAGCCAGACAAGCCAATATCACATGGTTCTTGCCTTCCTCACCATATACATTGACTCAGCTCCCAGCCAGTCCCAGCATGGCTGTCGTGCCATTTAACTTCTCCAGTGCCTAAGTATTCGTGTTCTCTGGCGAAAGGCTTTTGGTCTTATTTTCATCGTGATAGTTTTCTAGCATGTTTATTGACTTTTAATTGTAGCCTAATAACAAAAGGTATATTTAGCATTTTGTGTGCACAACTGTATTGTTCCATTATTGCTACCAGCATGAATTTACCTAGCTTTATGGCCTTCATAGTAGAGAAAAAATATGTTGGGGAAGAGGGAACTGCACCACAACACATTTGTTGTGTGTAAAAGGCCACTTTATTGGAAACAGGTGCACTTACAATATCAAGACCTTGGCCTCTTGCCTCACAAAACTAACATCCTCACTATACAGTCAATTTTACCTAACCAAAAACGTTCCCCTTCCCCTACCCTCCCCCCTCCCTTTACCCTTAACCTTGCAGTCTCTTAATAAACTCTTCCATTTAGTAATGATTTCTTTGTAAAATCCGTTTTTGTCACCTTAATTGTCTCCTGCTGCCACCTAACCATTGAACCTGCAACTAGCAAACTCCTAATGCCAAAATTTTCCTGTCTGTCCTGCTGCTGTCCACCCCCTTTCAATCTGAAAGTGTCTTGGCAGATTTGCTGTCCATCCCTCTTTTCGTTGTCATGTGAACTCTCTCTGGGTCTGCCTGCACCTGGTCTAAGCAACAACATAAAATGCCAACCCCATGCACCCATTATCCGAAAAGCACCTCTTATTTTCCATTGTATCTCCTCCAACAAATTGCCCCAAAAACTGCTGCTAGGGAGGGAGGGTGGGAAAATTTTTCCGCCACCCAACTGGCCACTGTGTCGCCTTCCCAAAATGGTGGTACCCCCACAAAATGTCCCTCTATTTATTCCCCTCCCCACCACCCAAAAATGCCCAAATGGCGCCCGTGGGCCGTGCCACCTGCCCCAAACTTCCCGCGGGGGGGAGGGGAGACCTCTCGTTGTTCGGCAATCCTCCTGGACCCCCTCGGTATAATTTTGGGTTAGAAAGCCTTCATGTTATATCCGATTCTTCATAAAAGCAAACAGAAATCCTACAAAGTAACATCATGATCTGGTCATAGTAAATAACGGTAGGTTGGTTTTCTACGGGGTGTGGTTGTGCAAGGGCACATAGTGCAACCTTTGTAGGTTAGAAACTTGCAGCGTAAAGACTATGGTGTTCTCCTTCTGTGTCTGCGTTCATCCCCGGACTGTAATCAGACATAGAAAACGCTGTGCTTTCTTATTCTGCCCAATCTATGGGATCCAAAGGTGGGTGAAGGGTCTCCGATACACTCACTGCTTGGCCCAAATACTTTGCTGAAAATTGCATCTTGTTTTCGCCACGATTTTACAAAATTTTAAGATGCATAAATGATGCATTTATTATAAATATATCAAATTCAGAGAACTAGCCAACAGTTATGCTTCCTCTTCCTGTTCATGACAAGATGTTAAATAGTCTGGGTATCATCATCAGGTTAAATCTCTTTTTTGAACTTCAGATTTCAAGAGTTGCTAGTATCTTTTTCTGGTTTATTAAACTGTTGATTAAAGTGTAAACTTTCATATCATCAGATTGCTGCAGCCATGCACTACTGCCTTAATCCAATCTCACCTGGATTTTGACAATTAGTGCTATTTTGCCTTCCCTACAGAGCTATTAAGAAGCCTCCTATTGGTCCAGAACTGGGCAGTGCATCTGATCACTTTTATTAAATTACACAGGCTGCACACAGAACGTTTGATTCTGTTCTGGTTTTCAGTTATTCTATATGAAGCCATTCCTGTACATGGTCCTTTATTTTCGATGTCAACATTACATATCCATACTTTTTGCCCTGCTTTTGTGCTCTATATTGGTACATTCCTGCTCGACATCACCAAAGTCAGAAGCACAACATTTGGAGAAAGAACCTTTTGCGTAGTCGCTTTTGTAGAATGGAGTAAACTCCCATCTGATTTGGGCACACTCCCTTCTCGTTCTCAGTTTAGACAATTATTGAAAATCTTAACTTTTAAAACTGTGTTCAAATTATCTTAAGAATTTTGATTTTTTTCTTTTATCTGCTGGCAATCTTCCTTCTCATGTGGAATCATTTCTGTTAGTGCCAAGAAACTCTTGTGTACATGTGCATTAGGAACGTCACATAAAGATAATGAAAATTATTTCTACTTTTCTACCTCACACAGAAACATAACAGTGGCAGAGTTGTAACACAGGGCCTCACACCCCATACACCCTAGCAGTGCGAGACACAGTCCAGTCTCCCTGGGGTGTTCCCTTACCCACCTTTCATCTTTGCCTGTGAAAGTCTGTCTGGGTTTATGGCGTAGCCCTCCACCCCCTTTACAGAAGTTGAGCTCAGGTTTCGCTACACCTTAAGCAGCCAGCAAGATGGATAACGCAAATATATTTCCATGCAGTAGTTTACTCTAAAGGTATGCAACATGGCGGGTTTTCAAACGGCATTAGCAGTAGTGCTTGTCAACAAGTATTCACAGAATACCCAACCAACTGAACTGCTTGTATACGGCTAAAAATCTATTCCCAGGCAGTGACTGACACAACAAAGCTAGATCTTTTAAATTTATTGCAAGCCCCAAAAGAATGAAAATTAGATAAATTTGTACAGTAACATATGCACAATGTAAGCAAATGAATGCATGTAAAAATCCTTACATTTTAAGGCATGAAAACATTATGAGGAACTCTACCATTTCTAGAGATTTCGCCTGCACTCTCAGTCCATCAGGCTCAAGGTTGATTTCTTCATTTGAGTTAACTGAGGAACTTGTCTCACTCAGATTCAACTCCATCCCAAACTCTGGTGTGTTAGATAAAACAGGAGGAGGTTGAATTGCATATATATTCTGATCAGTATTTTTCATAGTAAACCACCAATCATTATTATCAACATCCTCCCCATTAAGAGTGCCTTTATGTTTGATTATCTAACAAGCTTGATCAGATGTCAACTTAACTCTGGCTGTCTTAATGAACGTGAGGCAAAGGCAACAGTGTGTTCCACATTATTACACAATTGTGACAAGACAGCTCCTAAGCCGGCTTGGCTTGTATCAACAGTGAGCATGCACTTACATCCAGCTTTGAAGGATGATAAGGCTGGTGCTTCAACAATTAACTTCTTAATTCTTGTAAAAGCTTGGTCTGCTGATGGACTGACTAGAAGCCTTCACTGAAAAAGGGGTCATGTTTTACAGCAAGGAATTTTTCTGAAGTTGATATTTCTATGACTATCCCTCTTTCAGACAGAAAAAAAAAAATCTTATCTTCTCAGTTATTTGTTTCAAAGGGTTTTTGAATTTCAGCCAATCAAAAGCACGTTAAGATTTGAAATAAGGCTAGCACGAGGAGTGCTTATAACTGTTTCAGAAGCACATCTCGTATAATATGTCTCTGTTGAATTGATGCCATATCTGTAGGCCTTTTTGCAAAAATATCTGGCCCTAATATAGCCTTATAGCTCCCTGTAGTGGATTATACCAGCCATTAATGTCCCATTGCAGCGTTAGAAGTCCGAGCCTTGTAGCCCTGCTTCTTCCGTAATGGAATTAAAGCACGACAATGTAACCTTATATACAACACCCCTATTTAGATTTTGAGTATATGCACCAGAACGATTCTTGAGGAGTATATTTCTCTTCCTGGTTCTGCTTGGGTGGTCAAGAGTCCCCGCTGCAAGAGGAGGTTAGTATGTTTTGCTTTATACATTTTTGAAAAGTTAATAATTTCTGCTTACTTTAAGTCAGTAAGAATGGGTGTGCTCGTACACGTATTTCCACTTGGGGAATCCAATTGTGGGGATACTGAGGGTTTCAGTGAAAGTTTTGTGTCAGTGCTAAAAGGATATTTGTCCCAATATTGTGTGCAGAAATATTGTCTCACATAGAATTTTGCCCTAAATAGTGTTTATGAAACTCTTCCCATTTGGTTTGGATCGTTTATTATTAGCTCCAATGGGATGAGACTTTTGAAAGTGATATTCAGGACATGATATCTATGCCAGATGATATTCTGAACATATTTAACTAGCATACTGTGCTAGAAGGCACATGTGGCATGCCAGTATGGATAGAAAATGAGCCCTTCAAAATAGGCTGTATTGTTTCTGACTTAAGTTGTTAAAATAAGGAGGTTAAACCATGTAATAATATATATACATACACACATATATATATATGTGCAAAAAAGAATAGAGAACTCTGGGTAATTCCCAAGTTTAGGTGGAGAGCAGCTCTAGTAAGGAGCACTCTGCAACACCAGTGACACTCTAGATTTGCTCACCTCAAATGTCTGTTTATCTAGCAAAGTTTTTAAGCATTGGATCAGCACAGTGCTATCCACGCCGAGCTAGATAGTGATAAAGTCTTTTGCCATTTATACAGCAAAGTCTTTAAGCATAGGTTTGACACAGTGTCAACCTTGCCGAGCTGTATCAAAATCCCTATGGAAATATGAATGGGGAAATTCTCTTTTTCTCGGCCCCCGCTTGACAGAGCACCTCAAAACTTTCCAGACAGCAGCTGAAGTGAGCGTAAATATTTCACCATGACGGCCCTTAGAAGGTGGGGGCCCTGGTCAATTGCCCACCTTGCCCATGCCGTAAAACATCTCACATCTGTCACACACACAAAAGTTACATACACACTGTCATAGGCATGCACACTCTTTCTTAGTGAAGTATACAAATTCACTATTATAGACACATACGCATAGACATGTTAATATGAGCAGTGTGCCAAAAGCTTCCTTAGTAGCATCAGAAAGCCTACATGGCTTACTCCCAATTTCAGGGACTTAAATCTACTCATAGAATAGAATGGCAACTGCATGGGGTGAGCAAAAGAATTACAATTTCAGCAAATCAGAGCATAGTAAAATAGGGTGTCATATTACTTTACCACCTAAAGCACTATCACACTACATGAATGTTGATTCAGCTCAGTCAGTCATTCATAAATAATGTATTCAACTCATACAAGCCATAAAAGTTGACATGAAATACAATACCACACGTTACATAATTAATCATAAAAGCCTAAAAAGAGACATAAATAAGTACAGTTTAAAAAGGAAAACCCTCTGAGCTCAGTATTTACTACGGATCTGCAAAACAGTTAAAATATAATTCAATATTGCATGAATAACCTCGTTACTGGCCTGACTGTGCTAATAGGCAAAGTCTAGCTCATTAGAGCTGATTCCTGATTATATTAGTACTATTAGTACTGGTCTCAGAAACTTCCTTCTCTGTGCAGTGTATAAAGTGCAAAGTAACCTCAGACCTTTGAAAAAATTCTGCACAATATTACTGCATTCCACATTTTTATAGGATTTTTGGTTTCATACCGGCTGTGGAGAATGGGCAGGGAGGGCCTGGTGTTCCGACCTGCTGAGTCTGACCATCTGCACCCTGCTGTATCTACCTCTTCGGTAAGACCTGCTGTCCGAACAACAGCACAGGGTGCTACAAACAAACCTCCACGACCGTAAGACCATAACGCATGTTAAAAAACACAGAAATTCACTGAAAAAGCCCAAAGGTTAAAGAGAAATTATAGTTGAAGTGAGACACAAGCTAATGTTAAAACCCCCAAAATTAGCTAAAATACACCCGTTATAGTTTAGTTAACCACCTATAACTTGCGCCCCCCATCATGCATATTGACAACATGAAAAGAGTGGTACAATATGTTAGGTCATAAGCAGTTAACTAAACTATAACTTGTGTATTTCAATAGGTTTTTTTTAACGTTAGCGCATGTCTCATTCCAAACCAGGTTCTCTCATGTGTCTCATTTCTATATCTTGCCAAAGGAAACTTGCACTGTACCATGGGGCACAAGCTTGAACAGCAGCTTCTGTGGTACCTCACAGGACTGCTGTGGTGGGGTTCACGAGAGTTCTACAGTACCAATAGCCTGATTGTTTTTTATTATATTTTTAATCACTATTGGCATCCCACCCACAAGTGCATGGGAGTCAGGGTGTCCCTATCATGGCCCCCTTATTTATTATTTTTTGTATTGGTTTTTAGGTCACAGAGACTGTGTCCTCGAGCCCTGTAGTGGCCGCCGCAACATTTTTTTGAGATGTTGCTGCTGGCCAATCAGAGTGCAAGGTCCGGCAGTCAGTCCTGGGTACCAAGGGATCCTACTGGCCAATGAGAGAGAGGTTCAGGTTCTCTCAGCCAAAGAGATTTGGGTATTTTTGAACAGCCCAGATACCACTAACTTTTCTAGGAGATTACCCCCTTCATGGCCACAGAGCACCTCTTTAAAGGACATTTTCAGAGAATACTGAACAGATTTAAACCAAATAAAGAAGCCCAGGCTTTCTGAGTAAAGTTCTAACTTTCTGCCAAATTTAGTATAGTTTCCTTCAGCTGTTTTTTCGATATCAGAGAGCAAAGTTTCCTAGGGACAATCAGTGTCTGGGGCCCCCTTTTTTCTTGTTCCCTTCCTGATGGATCAGCACTAACCTTCATAAGAAGGAGTTGGAGTCAGTAAGCCTTTTTTTGTGTGGAATGTTTCACGTAGATTTGTTGAACGGCGCCAACGTTCTTAAAGAAACAAAAAAAATGCCTTTCTTATGGAAACTCAGGCCTAACTATTACTCCATGGTGCTAGCACTCCCAGAATAATGCTATCTATCTATCTATCTATCTATCTATCTATCTATCTATCTATCTATCTATCTATCTATCTATCTACATAAATGTTTATATCTGACTATGTATTTGTATATATTAATATATATTATATAGTCTTATATATATATGTATATATATATGTATATATATATATACATATATATATTTAAACACACATACACACACACTCACATATAAAGTCAGATTTAAATATTTTAAGCGAACAACACAGCTTTGCAATGAAGGATAGTTGGACAAATCAATGTGTGCAGCGGAGTGCAGTGTCTTTTTGTTTTTTTCTGTGGCTGCTCCTAGTACATTCAGCAGATGTTTTGACGGAGCACGGGCGGCAGGACACAGAGAACTAGACAGGGGCTCATCATCATCAGGTCTCCCTCTAGGATTCAACAGTACTGGCCTATTAAAACAATATGCAAAGGTTATGGGTTTTGCGTCTGCTTCGCCATAGACACTTCTGCCCCTGCCCCAGTCAGCCGTGCGGCCCTCAATAAGGAGGCTATTGACCTCCTGAGGTCCATCTGTGTGAGGCAGACAAAGATCGTGAATGCCATCCAGGGACTGGCATCCCAGATGCACCAGACCAATGCGTTCCTGGAAGGCATTCACGGTGCATTGTCTGGCCTCCAGAGATCGTTTCAGGCTCTGGCCTTCTCGTTGACGGCAGCCAGTGTCCCTTCATCTTTCGTCCCCCTCCAGCTACCATGTTCCTAATTCACAAGCCCTCTCCCTACACCCGTCCTTGGCACACCAACACACACGCACACACCCAGTACAACAGACAAGGTGCCCAAAGACAGACATGGGCATCACAAACGTTCACACAGGCATGCACACACAACACACATCTGCAGACACAACAACAGACACTTCTCCCACCACCTCCCCCCGTACAGTCACATCTCCACTCATTGCTGCCAGCTCAGCATCATCACACACTGGACCTGCTGTCATTCCTGTCATCCCCACAATCACAACAGCTGACTCAGTCAACCACCCCACACACCACATCTGCACTCACCACGACTACTGTATCTACCACCTGCAGCACATCCACCTCACTTGCAGACACCACCTAAACATTCACTCCTACATCACCCATTCCTCTCCCTGCACCTCTGTCCCCTCCCAAGAAATGCACACGTACCCACTCACCCACCCAGCATTCAGCCACCACACACATACAGACACTGCACACACCAGCATCCATGTACAGCACACAGACACGTCAGATGACCACTCCCTCTACCTCCACTCCTTTCCCTCAATCATGTAACTGCCTCGTGTACCTAAGAGAGTTTTCCTTGCCGCCCTTGACCTCTTCCCTACTCCTCTCCCACCTCGTCTTCCCCATAAACAGAATGTGCCCTTGCCCCTCTCAAGCCCTTCCACCTCCCATTTCTTGGGTACCCCCTCTGGTGTTTCCCCTGCTCCTCCACCCAGCAAAAAATCCACCCCTCCCAGTGCCAAGATCACCCCTCCCAAGCCAAAACGTGCCCCTTCCACTTCCAAGCCTCCACCACCACCCCCACACACCTGAGGTGCCTGCCTGTCCCATTGCTGCCCCTATGAAGTGGTTTTTGCCAGGTTTTCCATGGCGGTATGGCCCCACCGGATATCTTGGCGGAGTGGTTACTCGGAATATGGAGGGTGGGACGTTGGCTGCCTCCTGCCTGAAGTTGTCTTCCGCCGGCGGATGCTGCTCAACGGCGGTGGAGGGACTGGCAGTGAGTTCTGTATTGCGTTGGATTCACCACCTTACTCGTTTTTTGGCGGTCTGCACTGCCAACCTGCCGGCAGTCACAAGACCATCATCGGCGTGGCGGTTCGGTTACTGCCAAACTCCGAATGAGCACCCAAGTGTTTCTGTATACGCACCGCAGGTGTTTACAACTACAGTACTAAACATTAAGACCCTCATTACAACCCTGGCGGTAAATCCCGCTTACCGCCGTGCAGAAGACCACCAACATACCGCTGCGCCCGCGGAATTCCGCTACAGGCATTAGACCCAAAGCTCGGACAGGAGGTGCCAGACATATCCAGTACCCCCACAGAAGAAACCCACAGTGATGACAGCAGCTCTTCACAACTGGATCAAGATGACCAGCCCGGCCCATCTGGGACCTCAGGACAGTCGGTTCCCCGACACTGTCACAAGCCACCACAGAGCCACCCCCCCTCAGGAAACACCAGCACAGCACCCACCCAGCGGGCCCATCCCTCTGTCCCCAGGACACGTCAATCAGCAGTGTGTCCACCACTACAGGGAACCCAGGCAACCCCACTAACACAGGACGATCAGGGACCTGGGGCAGTGGCAGTGGGCACACGGTTCAGGGGACAGAGGCACAGGACAACAGGGAAGCTGGGAGGACTGCTGTGCGATGGGGGAGGACAGACCCAGGGAACCCGCTCTCCACGAGGCCCTCTCCAACATCATGGGAGCTTACCATCATTCCCAGGAGATGATGGCAACGGTACTGGCCAAGTTTCAGGAGAACCAGTGGCTGCAGGAGGAACACTACCTTGGGATCAGGGAGGACTTGAAGTCCATTAACAACACCCTGGTCACCATTGCAGGGGTGCTGCAAGACCTTGTCAACACCAGGAGGGACACAGTGGCACAACAAGGGGCCCCTGACACCAGCCTGGACGATGAACAGCCCTCCACCTCCGCCGGCACTAGTGGACAGGAGGCACCACCACAGGAACACGACACCAGCACCCCACCCCCTGCAGATGGAGAACCACCCCGCAAATGGTCCCTGAGATCCAGGAACAAGACAGAGACCATTGCTAAGACCACCGCCAGGAAATGAGACCCCCCTGAATGTCACCCTTCTGTCCTACTATGTCACCCTCTCCATCCTTAAACTGCCATTGCTCCACTTCCCCCTTGGACAATGCACCTGTGAAACAAATAGACTGGACTCTGCCATGGTCATTCCTCCACTATCCCCCCAGCCCATTTGACAACCCCTCCACTTATTTGCACAGAAATAAACACACTTCAATCACAAAACAATCTGGAGTCAGTCTGTGTTTTCACAAATGTGTAATTGCATTAACCATGGAATATAGCAATGTCAATTTACTTGTGCACATACCAATGTAACACAGCTGTAGGCCAGGAGGAAACATAGCAGAGGGCACAAAGTGGGACCCACATCTGTGAAATGGAAAGGCAAAGTGACAAGTCAGGGTCCATACACTGAGTGAAAATGACAGACATATGCTAGCTCCAACAATAGTATGAGATGTGGGAGGCAGTGACATCTTACCTGTGGCTCACTGGAAGTATTGCATGATTATGTTGTTTCGGTTGTCGATATCCTATTCTTTTGCCTCCTCTTCTTCACTGTCCACAGTCTCCACAGCTGCCACTAGACCACCATCTGGCCCATCCTCATGCAGAAAAGGCACCTGCCGCTGCAAAGCCAGGTTGTACAGCATACAGCAGGCCACGATGATCTGGCACACCTTCTTCGGTGAGTAGTAGAGGGAACCACCTGTCATATGGAGGCACCAGAATCTGGCCTTCAGGAGGCCAAAGGTGCGTTCGATCACCCTCCTAGTTCGCCCATGTGCCTCATTGTAGTGTTCCTCTGCCCTTGTCCTGGGATTCCTCACTGGGGTCAGTAGCCATGACAGGTTTGGGTAACCAGAGTCAACTGCAAATGTCGAGGGACAACTGTTAGACACACACTAACCCTTAGGGACAACCCCATACCCAGACACCTATGTCAACTGTATTGAGACCTTGGGCTCACCTATTAGCCACAAACGGTGCCTCTGGAGTTGCCCCATCACATAAGGGATGCTGCTATTCCTCAAAATGGAAGCGTCATGCACTGAGCCAGGAAACTTGGCATTCACATGGGAGATGTACTGGTCTGCCAAACACACAATCTGCACATTAATCGAATGGTAGCTCTTCCGGTTTCTGTACACCTGTTCACTCCTGCGTGGGGGTACCAATGCAACATGTGTACCATCAATGGCACTAATTATGTTGGGGATATGTCTCAGGACATAGAAGTCACCTTTCACTGTGGACAAATCCTCCACCTGAGGGAACACGATGTAGCTGCGCATGTGTTTCAGCAGGGCAGACAACACTCTGGACAACACGTTAGAGAACATTGGCTGGGACATCCCTGATACAATGCGCACTGTTGTTTGAAAGGAACCACTTGCCGGGAAATGGAGTACTGACGGGACCTGCACTGAAGGGGGTATCCGTATGGGATGGCGGATAGCTGACATCGGGTCTGGCTCCAACTGGGCACACAGTTCCTGGATTGTTGCACGATCAACTCTGTATGTGACCAGGATGTGTCTCTCTTCCATAGTCGACAGATCCACCAGGGGTCTGTACACCGGAGGATTTCGCCATCTCATCACCCACCCCAGCAGACGTGTCCTATGGAGGAGAACAGCGAACGGAGAGTCAGCCAACACTGAGGTATCACAAAATGTTATTTGCTGTCAATTTATTAATCCGCAATTTGCCTGTAACTGTGTGTATTCCAGGCCTAGATAGGTGTGATGCAGTTATTATTGATGCCATGTAGCCCCATGAAATTGCGGCTGCCTGACCTGTAAGGTGGGACAAGGGGATATGAGGTAACTGCGCTGGCGTTCTACACCGTCACGGTGGGCGGTCGAAGACCGCGGTGCAATTCAGCATTGGCTAACATTGGACCATATGGGTCCGAGGAGCCAATGACGATGTACGCCGGTGGTGACAGTACGCACCGCTGCGGACGTGACCGCCATTTTCTGTCTGTTCCCTCCCTTGATACCTGACCTTCAACAGGAGAACACCTACACTGCAAGTGCTGCTGTGACCTGTGTCTGGAAGCGACAATGGCTACAGTGTCTGCGGAAAGGGCCCATGCCTTCATTTCGGAGGAGTTGGAGAAACTAGTGGATGGGGTCCTCCCCCAGTACACGCAACTGTACGGTCCTCCAGACAAACAGGTGAGTACACTGTGAGCATGCTGAATGGGCAAAGCCTGCTTTGTGCGGCTGGAAGAAACAGGGGGGGGCTGAGGCCTACATGTGCGGATGGTGAGTGTATGTGCGTCATGGCATGGGTGGAAACTGGTGGGCAATGAGTATGACGGTCCGGCCGGATGAGTAATGTCCTTTACCCCTGTACCATTCCTCTAGGTCAGCGCCCACCAGAAGAAGGGTATTTGGCGTGCCATCGCCAAGGATGTCCGGACCCTGGGGGTCTACCACAGACGGAGCACCCACTGCCATAAAAGATGGGAGGACCTGCGCCGCTGGAGCAAGAAGACAGCGGAGGCCCAGCTGGGGATGGCCTCCCAACGTGGAAGGGGTGCCCGTCGCACCATGACCCCCCTGATGTTCCGGATCCTGGCGGTGGCCTATCCGGAGTTGGATGGGCGCTTAAGGGCATCACAGCAGCCACAAGGGGGTGAGTACACTCTCATTCAGCTGACTCTGCGCGCATTACGAGGTGTCTGGGTGGGGGAGGTGGGCAGTGGGTTCCCCTAGGCCAGGGCGAACTTGGTAGGCAAGGTCCCTTGTGAGGCAGGCTATGTGGCACCCCAACCCCACTAGTGGTAAGAGCCATATACACCTAGTCAGGCTCCTGTGACTTCCAGGTGTGCATCAATTGGTCTTAGGCCTCGTACCCCATGGGCATGTGAAAACTCTAGGAACTATAAGTGCATGGTGTAGTGCAGAGGGCTGCTCCCTGTGTGTTGTGTCCCCCAACGGTAGTGGTGTTGCATGCAATGAACATGTCTTTCTTCTGTCTTCCCTCCCCTTTTTGTGGTCTCCCTGTTCTTGGGTGCAATAGCATTATCGGGCGGAAGAGCATTGGCACCGGAGCAGGAGGGAGCTGCAACCCACTCGGCCCTGGAGGGTGAAGCTACGGAGTCTGAAGCCATAAGTGGGATGGAGGGCGAGGGGAGCTCCACTGCTGGGACAGAAGCAGCGACTCCTCCTCTGATGGGAGCTCCCTTGCGGTGGCGGGCCCCTCTGCGCCCACCGCATCAACAGGTACAGCCGCCACCCCCCTACCAGCACGCCCTCCCAGCAGCCCATCAGCGTCTGTCCCGTGCCCGCTCACCCAGGAGGGTGGCCATCTCCTTCGCCCCAGGCACCTCAGGCCCTGCCCCAGTCAGCCCTGCTGCCCTCAGTGAGGAGGCTATTAACCTCCTGAGATCACTCATTGTTGGGCAGTCTACCATTCTGAATGCCATCCAGGGAGTTGAGAGGCATTTGCAACAAACAAATGCATACCCGGAGGGCATTCATTCTGGGCAGGCAGCCCAACAGAGAGCATTTCAGGCTCTGGCCTCAGCCCTGATGGCAACCATTGTCCCTGTGTCTAGCCTCCCCCTCCAACTTCCTCTACCCAGTCCCAATCCCCTCAACCCCAGCCTATCCCAAGCACACCATCAGACCAGCATGCACACACATCAACACACAAGAGTGGCTCAGGCAAACATAAGCACCACACATCCCACAGGCAATCACACAAGCACCATACCCATGCAGACATACCAACACCCACTTCCTCCACTGTGTCCCCCTCCTCTACATCTCCCTCCTCCCTCCCAGTCTCGTCCACTCACACCTGCATGCAGAACATCTTCAGCCACTACCTCCATCACCAGCACGCCAATCACCACACACCGCTCACGTGCACTCACCACCCCCACTACCATTCACACATCCCCAGTGTCCTCTCCCAGTGTGGTCTGTGAGCCCTCCTCCCAAAGTACACAAATGCAGGCACACACCCACCCAATAGCCATCCACCTCACAACAGCCTCCAGCTCATGCACCTTCACCCAAATTCAGCATACGTACACCTCCTACAACCACTCCCTCTTCCTCCACTCCCAAACCCTCTCCATCTACCCGTCCCAGTGTGTCTAAAAAACTTTTCCTGGCTAACACTGACCTCTTCCCTACACCTCCCCCCGTCCTTCCCCTAGGGCCAGGCTTTCCAGGTCCCAGCCCAGCACCTCAGCCACCACATCCCCAGGCACAGTGGTGCCAGCAACTGCGGGGTCATGGAGTGCGCCAACCATCAGGGCTGCCAGTATGCCACATAGCGAGGGCAAGGACATTCCGCCACCTGCCAAGGTGAAAAAGGTGCCCACAGCCCAGAGGGAGAAGCCGAAACCACCAGCCACCAAGGGGTCAGCGAAAACTAAAGAAAGGGGATAGTGGCAAGACAACTGCGCCACCATCAAAGGTGGGGAAGAGCCAAAAACATAAGGGCAGGTCAGGAGAGGGCATGGTAGCACCGACTGAGGGACCAATGTCACACCTTCTGGCCACGTCCACGCCAACCTGCACCGCCACCTGCACTGCCTCCGGCATGTCTACAGCCGCTGCGACAGTCACCAGCCTCTTCCCCGGTGGGCAGCCGTCTGAGGCTACAGGAGACATCCTGCTTTCTCCCTCAGCAGGTGCTGACACAGACCCCTCTGCCAGCACCACCACCACAGACGCCGCTGCAAGCACCGCCGCCACAGATCCCACTGCCAGCACCGCCACCACAGACCCCGCCGCCAGCACCGCCACCACAAACACCGCCGCAAGCACCGCCAGCAGCCCCGCGACGTCCACGGACAGTGGCACCACCGCTGACATGCCTACTATCCCCAGTGGTCAGTCGTCTGAGGCAGGAGGAGTGTTCCAGGACCCTGGGCAGCTTCCATGAAGCATTACTGTCATCAATGTTCGCCCCTGCAGGTGGAAGGTGCAGCCGCAGCAGTGTGGGGTATGTCGCTGCCTCCATGGCATATCATGCTACCTGTACCAAGCCAATGTCATGCCACTCACACCCAGGTGAGTGAATTGTACCGGCCACACTGCACGTGGAGCACTCTGGGCATAAAGCCCCCTCCAGAACCAGTGGAGAATAGCATCCACTACCTCTATCCTTGGCAGGATGAAGCACTCTGGGCACAAAGCCCCCTCCAGAACCAGTGGAGAAGAGCATCCACTACCTCTGTCCTTGGCAGGATGAAGCACTCTGGGCACAAAGCCCCCTCAAGAACCAGTGGAGATATACATCCACTACCTCTGTCCTTGGCAGGATGAAGCACTCTGGGCACAAATCCCCCTCCAGAACCAGTGGAGAATAGCATCCACTACCTCTGTCCTTGGCAGGATGAAGCACTCTGGGCACTAAGCCCCCTCCAGAACCAGTGGAGATATACATCCACTACCTCTATCTTTGGCAGGATGAAGCACTCTGGGCAGAAGGCCCCCTCCAGAACCAGTGGAGAATAGCATCCACTACCTCTGTCCTTGGCAGGATGAAGCACTCTGGGCACAAAGCCCCCTCCAGAACCAGTGGAGACTGTTATCCACTTGAGAGACTGTGGCTTTGTACTCCCCAAGATAAAGCAGTGGGCAACCCACCCACTTGAGAGACTTGAGAGACTGTGGCTTTGCACTCCCCAGGATAATGCAGTGGGCAACCCACCCACTTGAGAGATTTGAGAGATAAAGCAGTGGGCAACCCACCCACTGGAGAGACCTGAGAGACTGTGGCTTTGCACTCCTCAGGATAAAGCAGTGGGCAAACCACCCACTTGAGAGACTTGAGAGACTGTGGCTTTGCACTCCCCAGGATAAAGCAGTGGGCAACCCACCCACTGGAGAGACTTGAGAGACTGTGGCTTTGCACTCCCCAGGATAAAGCAGTGGGCAGTCCACCCACTGGAGAGACTTGAGAGACTGTGGCTTTGCACTCCCCAGGATACCTCAATGGGCATGGAGCCCCCTCGAGCAGCAGTGGCGTTGTGCGTTCATCAGGCTGAGGTGCCCCCCCTTCCTCTGAGGTGCCTGTTTCATTCCGATCTGATGCCCCAACAGTGTTTTCTCCATTTCCAGTCAGGTATCATGTGTGGGCCTCGCCCATGCATTTTGAGCCCAGTGGTCCACGGACAATGATTAGTACACTATCCGGACTTGTGTAGTTGGTGTACATATTTGTATTTACTGGATTTTGAACTTTGATAATGAGATTTCACATGATTAAATTTGTTCAAATCATTTCCTTTTGCCCTTGCGTTCTGCCAGGGGGTGGGGGAGTGTATATGTAATGTTGCAGCATGTATTTGTGTGTATGGTGTTGTGGGTGGGGGTGTTGCGTGCATGTGTCACTCTCCTTTCCCTCCCCCCTCCCCTGTTTTGTAGGTGCAGTACTCACTGTGGTCGGCGCCGCCGTCTTTGGTGCTCCTGATAGAAGAGAAGGAAGACCAGCATCTGCAGTATCTGCAATTCGGGCTCTATGGCGTCCTGGTTCCTCGTGGGGTGTGGAGAGGTGAGTGTTTTCCCTTCTGTGTACTGTTTCCGCCGTGCTTTTGATAGCGTTGGTTCCGCCCCGGAAAAGGTGGCGGATTGGTGTGTCATAATAGTGTGGGCGGTACATTGTCTTCCGCCTGTCTGTTGGCGGTTGCCGCCATGGTGTTTGTTTCTACCGCCATGGCGGTCGGAGTGTTAAAGTGGCTGTCTATGTTGCCGGTTACCGGTTACCGCCATGGTCATGATTCCATTTTTTCCGCCGGCCTGTTGGCGGTATTACCACCGATTTAACTCCGACCGCCAGGGTTGTAATGAGGGCCAAAGCCCCCATCTCTTTTCATCTTTTAAAAAGAAGGACTTTGTGTTGTTCATTGTTCAACCAAGAGATTGTGAGATAGGTGGAGAACCCAAAATTTGAGTTAGGTGGAGAGCCCAAAATGTGATTTACAGTAAAGTGACAATTATACTTCTTGAACAATGTTAACATAGAGATAGAGTGAGTCTTTAAGATATTTTCACTAAAGGCTTTGCTCTTTTTTTCACTGTGAGTCCAATCATTGTGATAGGATGTTTGTTACCACATTTTAAACAAGGGCAATATATTGCACACAGGTACACAGCATTGATTTGTGCTAGTCTGCAACCTACTTGTGTGTGCATGGCACACACCAGGGCTGTACACGTAATGCTGTTTCCATGTTTGTGCTTGCACTGGTTCTGGAGGGAGCTGTAGTGTGCATGTTCCAAGCATTGCTCCTGCTCCACAGTCAGTGTTGTAGGAGACTGAGACAAGGATGTGTTGAAAAAGTTGTAATTAACATCTTTTTTACTTTATAAAATCCAATCTCATGTAAAGAGTAAGATCAGCATCATCACTGCTTAGACATCTTACCACGGTTTTCTACAATATGTTCAGAAGGCACACTAGAATGTAGTTCTCCCAAATCAGCCAGGACCTGCATGTGCTAAGATATATGTGTTTGTATCCACCAAGAACTCTAGTGAAATATCTTGAAAATACCTGAGTGTTTTGTTTGTTAGAAAATGTTAAGACCTGTTCAGGAGTCCACCCCCTCTGGTGGTGCCCCAGAGTCAATTGATGCTATGTGTTTCCATTAATAGTGCTCCTTCAGTGTTTGCATTTGAGTAATAGTCAATTGTCGTTCTTTCACTCCAAGATATCTCAAACCCATCTATATTACCCCCCTCCAGAGTTAACTAGACCCTCCAAATTATCTATGTTTTTCATGGTGGATCTACTTCCATTTTAATGTTAAGTAGCAGATTGCTTGTATATTCTGAAAATCTCATCAAACATCTGTAACGATCTGTTGTAGTGGATCCTATTTGGTTTTATTGGGAATCATGAGATAGCTTAGCCTTCTAGCTTGCAGGCCTGTGTCCCTGTCACCTAGTGACTTTAAACCTACTTAGCCTGCTCTGTTATAGCGCATTTATTTAATTATTTCTTCCAAAATGGGTGCTATATTTATAGTTATGAAGATGTTTTAATTTCACGTTATCAGTGCAACTCTGTGATGGCGTCAGTATCAGCGTCAAAGATAAGTGATATATGTAGGTATTCACATCACGTACTTTCCCACTTGCGTGTTGCACTAACATCATGTACTTTTCAGGGAATTGTTTATATAATTGCTGCCCCAAGCATGCCTTCTTATCTATCGTTTGGGAACATATCTGCGTCAGGGGTCCTACAAGATATGTGTAAATACATCTCACACAGACAAGGTTATCAGAGGGATTCCTACCAGATGCCATCACCTCTATCTATGCTACATGTCACCTTGATGCAGACCCAGCCTTCGTGTCCCGACGGAGTCTGACCTAGAAACCTCATTCCAAGGTAACGAGGGTTGGGGGGCTCCTCTCATGGACATGGTACTGGCAGATTAGGTTAACACACCTAGCTCTCGTTACGTTAGAGATTAGGTTTCTTATGCTAGGGTATTAGGGCCTATTTCACATCTCATGTTATTGCAAGATGGTGGGGGTCTTTATATTCGCAACTCTCATTTTCACAGTTCTGTTTCTTGCCTTTTTCATTATCCTAATCAGTGCAGCCCATGCATTTTATAGTAGATTGCAGTCTTGTTAATAAAACCTAGTGAAAACTTTATTGCATCTCCTTCATTGCCTGTGTGTGACTGAGAATTGTTGCTCATGTGAGAAAAGGGTAATCTCAGTTTAACCACAACTCCCCTGAGATGTCTCACTCTTGAGTCCATGCATAAAGGCTGCCACAAATCACCTTAAACTATTGGGTTTTGGTGAGGTACTGCTTGTGAGCCGGGAGGATTGGGCCGATAGTTGCGACTTGTTGTAGGATTGGCCTAGTCCTCTACAAACAAAAAGTGCTGTCATCACTAAAACAGCAGTCTTGCCTAGAGCAAGAGTCCAACTATGACACTGTCTTTTCCTAGAAATGAATAGAATGTTGCTGAACACCTTTCCTCAAACAATAAGTAGAAGGTGCTCTTTGGAAAATAATTAATGATATGGCCACCCTTCCTGAGGCCCAAAGTAAACTACAGGTCAAGGGAAAAGAGGGTGGATGAAAAATTGCTGCAATTTAAACAACTAGAAACTTGATTTGCAAGGACAGCTAACACACTTTTATTACTCTTATCACACAATAGTATTTGTAAAATTAGTTCATAGCAATGAATGATATGTGAAAGACTTCTTATGAATGTTGGTCATGTAGTAGAGACGTGAGGCAAAATGATAGAAAGCAAGTGTGGTCAAACACTATGAGCCAGGTTGAGGCCTTTTCGAACGTGCAAAAGTAACCACCAGTAATAACTCTGAAGCCAATTACCTCCCCTTATCTGACATCCCCAAATCATTGAAGAGGGACACAAATTCTGGCCCAGATTCACGAAGACTTTGTATTACTTTTTTAACGCCGATCCGATGCAGATCTTTTGTGATTTACAAACCAATGCAAACCATGATTTACATTGGTTTGTAACACAAAGTAACACAAGACAATGCAATGCGCTGCCTTGTGCTACTTTGTGTGAGGTAGGCCTTCAATGGGTGGTGCATGGGCATTCTCTTGCATCCACCCCTGGACTTTTATGCAAATCCATATCTACAAAGACTTGTAGACATGGATTTATGTCAAAATCATGTGCCTACTTAAGGCTGGCTTAACTAGAAGAAATACCTAGGAGAAACAAACTCAAGAGTGCTTGATATGGGGTTGACTCGTACGTTTACTCTTCGATGAAGGAGAAATCATAACCATCAGAAAGGAAGAGAAAGTGCAAGAGAGCTCCCAAACCACTTCTTTCAAGGTATAGGTTAGTCTTGCAAACTTAGTTACCGAACTACAAAAATTGTGAGAAAGGTTTGCAATCTATTGATTACCAATTTAATTCTATAGTTTGCTTAGATTTCTGAAAATAATGGATTTACAAGTATCCCCTGAAGCATGCATGGAAATCTATATGATGTGTATATTCTCATGTATATATCTATTTCACCAAACATTTTCCTGGGGATAGTATGAATGGGAGACAGTATGATGGAGTACACCTAGCAGAAGGATGCATTTTCTCACCATTTTATAATTACATTTTAATCCAAATGCAAAAGTCTTTCAGTGTGATGCAATGACTGATCCCACTCACTCCTGGAATGAGTGGGTGACCCATTCCTTTTCCCACATATGCTCTTTTGCATATTTCATTTTCGATGCCTTTCCAGGATCGAAACTGTCACATGCAAAATGGTTGTAACTGCCCAAATACGTACAGACCTGGAGATAAATGCTGCAAGTTCTACGACCACCTGCCAACCTGTTAAACTCCCATTTCCACCCTTATCCTTAAACATAGAGCTGCAGACCATTTTCCATGCTAGCTGAATGTCAGAAATGCTACATTCCACGTATGGTGGGATCAAGGCATGTGCGTTCTGAATGACATTTTTGCACTTTTAATTTCTACTTAAGTGTGTTGAGAAAGCTATGATTTTACCACATATTAAGGTTTGATATTTAGGGAGAGTGCTTCTAAAATGTGCCCTAAATATTTGAGCGCATATGGTGCATGTCTGCAACCATATACGTTAAAGGTAGTTTTTGCTGTTAGCAGGATCATTATAAGAGTGCTGCCTGAATTGAGAGTTTATGTGTACGTGGAGGTGGCTCTTTCATAGATCCCTTTCCTTGAAGGTTTTCTAATAGTGAATATTTGAGATATGACAACTTTTTTCGAATTTATGTCACTGTTACATATTTTGTTGAACCACGATTTATGTGTCGAAAAATGTGCTACCAATAAATAATTTCCCCCGAATATGTCAAGGTTCTTTTTTAGTCTCACCTATGGACAGCTTTGTTCTATATAGACCTACGTCTTCTAACAAACATAGGCTTACCTCTTGCTGGTGACTGAAAGATCTTTTCTGTCTTAGTTCCCTGCTACTGATTCAATGGCTTTCCTCTCTTTTACTGTATTTGTCCTACCGACGGAGCACTTGGGTCTGTCCATGTTTTGATTGAATGAGCTGTAGCCTTACAATGCTGATGTCATGCATTACAGTGCATGAGAAATTATTTTATAACCCTCTGCTGCTCCCTGTTCTGCATTCGCCCCCTTTACTGACCCTCCCTTATTAAACAAATACATCACCCCCATGCCTGCTGTCCTTTATAGCCCCATCGTTCCAATGTGCAGTACTGCTATATTGACAGGCAGCCATGTATGAATGATTTTGAATTATATTCCAGGTTTCTGCCAATGCGCACGCATGAAAGCATGATAGCATGATGGCAAACTTTGAGTGTTTTTTAGGGTCGAGCCTGCGAGTGCATGTGCATGCGTCTGCATGCGAGCCCCTGTTGTTTTCAGTTAAGGGCTTGGAGCCCACTTGTTGCTCGCCATTTGTTGGTTTGCATGGTACAGTTCTTTACAGCCTCAGAATTCATCAAGGCATGTCTGGCATCACTTCCATTTCTCTGTGTGGAGCAGGGCTCAAGCACTAATTAATGCAACTTAATTAGTGCCCGTCTACTGCTCCCGACGTGATTGAGGTACTTACTATTTGGTTTTAATTTCAAGTGCCCCACAAACAGAAGGCTTGTGACTGGCAAAAACGTGCCCCAGAGGCACAAAATTGCAAAGTTTTGTTTTTACAGCAAACTTTCTGTTATTTTGCCAAGTCGTCTTTTCTCATTTTTTTCTCGTATTTTCTTTTGTTTTTGCTATTGGGAGCTGTTGTCAAAAGATGACAATTAAAAACTTGTGTTAAAATATGCAAGGCCTATTGCATTGCAAAGGCTTGTTTCCTTTGGCTGAAAGAAAAGGCATTCTAAGATGCCTAAGCTGCATGCACACCCATGTCTGCGCGCACACTTATGGCCATTTTGAATTTTTTTCTCCTAGAAAACAAACATATCCAAGCTGACCACTGTAGGTGCACACACAGTCGTATGCAAGGTGGCCATTTGGAATGTTCTTTATTTATGAAAATCCCTTGCAAGATGGCTACCTGTGCATGTGGATGTGCGGGGCTATTTTCTAAAGTTTTTTCTTGAGCGTTAAGAAAAGCCATTCCACTGCGGATGTCCATGTGTTGACATGCACGCTGGCCATCGTGGACATGAAAAAACACCTTTGGGTAGCATGTAGGTCTGCACCCAGGTGGCGGGCGAGACCTATTCTCTTTGCTTATGCTGTTCCTATTGTTTCCTGAGCTCGTCCATGTTTTATGTCACTGCTAGTGTTTTCCATAGAATTCCCCACTTTATCTTACTTGTTCCTTCATATTTTTTGCTGACTGTCCTTGGCATCAGATCCAGTCTTTTCAATTCCTGAGCTGGGCTGCACCATTCAATCTCTTGACTTGAGGGGTTTCTAGTCACCAAATATGTTGGACCTGCCAAGTAATTGTCGTAGATTGATAGGTCTTGGAGAAGGTGCTAGAGGCTCTGCTGAGGCTACTCCTCTTCAGTGTAAATACATTTATTAATTTGATTTAATAGCGCGCTTCTATATTCTTTCTCAGAACAAATCCCGCAATCACCTGGTGTTGATGTGATCATCTTTGTTATTCTCAGTATGTTACAGATCTATCTCCTGAGTCCTGACTCAGCATGCGAGTTAAGGCCTTCCTCGACAGAACGTTTCATTCATACAATATCAGTCAATGAAAACTCGTACTTCCATGTAGTAATATATTCTGTGTTTCGAATACACTGCAACTTCGTCTGAAGTTGGACAATTGTATTTTCTGTACCAGTCAGGGCTAATGTCTGGTAGTTTGTTGTGTAGTCTCTTGTGATCTGTTCAGAGAAGTGCGAGACATCCTATTTAACGATTTGGGATTTTTTGTTCTGAGAAAGAAAGTATTAGTATGCTGTCAGTGCTTAATATGTAAACAAAATACATAAAATAACAAGTGTCAGGGCCCTCGTCAGCAGGGGCGTAAGAGACAATACATTTCTGGGGGGACAGGGACAGCCTTGGGGACTTTCAATCAACCCTATACAAATCACTTGTTGTTTGCGAACTGCAGGCTCCGATAAATATACACAATCATATATATTGGAAGTGAATTAGGGAGAAAGGAAGGCATGTTTTCACAGTCTGAAAGTATATTTTATTGTTATTTACATTCACAAAGTAATTAGCTCAAATGTGAAAATAACATGTTGATTAACCTTGCATCTTCATACACCAAGCAAATAAAGGTAGGAGGTAAAAAGGAAGGAAATACCCTTTGCGCCCCACACCCATCATGCCCCTCGCCTCATGCCAATTGGAACCGCACTGGAGATATCAAAAGTCATTAGGTACAACAGTTGTAAACTGTGCTCAGAAACCATAGTTCTAATAACACTTCTACTCCTGTGTGTGATCTTGGGAAGCTCAGCTCCACATCAGTCATAACTAGAAGCATTTCAACTGAAGAAGCTCTTGGAGTTACAGGCTATATAAACATGGATTCTTTAATCACTGTATAAACTGCAGTCACTAATTTCGTTAGAATCGGCTATTTTTGATGCACCAAGTAACTGAGTATAAAGAAAAGACATTCACTGATTATTAAAAAAAGACATCAGAAAATGACTATGATAGGGTTATTGCAGTCGAGTTCTGACATTACAATGCCTTCTGCCACAGCTAGCAGCCAAGGTGAAAGGCAGATCAGTTCACAGAGCATATTTAATGCAGCTGTTTAAAGCAAAAAACAGAATGTTACTTTTCTTTCTTCTGCTCTACTTTAATAGCTTGGAATGACAGAAGCTATGCACTAAGGTTTCAAGTGGTTTGTGGGAAAATTGGTGGTGTGACCATGTGTTATATGGAGTAAAATACCCCCTGTGTACATAAGGATATTGCAAGTCACCTTGAAGTTTATACCTTATAAACAAGCATTGGCAAAGCCAATAGGTCTTGCCTATGCAATTTCTATTGCCTTTGCCAATGTGTTTTAGCCATGCTGTACACTAGTAAGACTACTTTTCAGCATGGCTCAAAGTTAATGGCATAAAGGAGAATGATGTGTCATCGACTGGTGTGGCGTAGTGTCAGGGAGTAAGTAGAGTGTCTTAGAATGGAGCTGTAAACTAACTTTAAAGGAACAGGGGTCCCTTGAATAAAATGCAACACCACTCTCATAAACAATGATGTTAAAATAGTATGCAAAGGGAAGGTTTCATGCATTTATTCAATCAAAATATAAAAGATCAAATGTAGTGGGAAAACATCAACATGGGAAATTGAGAAAGACTGGTATTCGGGCATTACACAAGTTATCTGGATGACACAATGTCACCACTTACAAGAAAAATTTAAAAAGTAACCCATATAGTACAGTGGTTTGGAGGAGGCTGGCCTGGTTTGTAGTGGGTACCTAAGGTATTTACACCTTATACCAGGTAAGGTTATCCCTTAGTAGTGAAATGTAGGCAGTGTCTAGAAGCCAGGCTCTCTAGCGGCAGCTGTAGCTGAGCAACCAAGGCTCATCTAGGAGACATGCAAAGCTCATGCAATACCACTGTAGTCACACAGTACTCACACACATGAAAGAAAATACTCAGTGTTACAAAAATAAAGGTACTTTATTTTAGTGACACAAATGCTAAAAATACCATAGAGACTATACTCCCTTAGGAGGTAAGTAATACACCAATTATATACACTAGTATGCAGAAATAGCAATAAAAACTGTTAGAAAACAGTGCAATTAGTGAAAATCACAATGGTTAGAAATGGGCCTAGGGTAAACACAAACCATATACTAAGAAAGTGGAATGCGAATGTCAGTTTCCCACCTAAGCAAGTGTGGTGTGTAGAGGGGTGCTGGGAGTATTAGAAAACACCAAAGGTAAGTAATAGAACTCACCTCAGAGCCCAGCCCAAAACAGAAGTAAATCACAGTAACTTTACTAGAAAAAACAAGAACATGAGAAAGAAGATAATGCAAGAACCAGAAGAGACTTCAAGATACAAAGGATGGATTCCTGGACCTAAAGACCTGTGGAAGAATGGGAAGAGTCCAGGGAGGACAGGAGCCCGTGCTAACCCAAATCAAGGTGCAAAAGAAGAACCACTGGTGAAGAACAACAGTCAGTACTGCACCCAAGAAGATGGATGCTGGTTCCTGGTTGGTGCAGATGATATCCCACACTGGATGGATGATTGCAGTCTGGTTTGCGTCGCTGGATTCCGTCAACAAGCCTTGGCACACGCAAAGCTCACGGTTTGCGGAAAACGGCACTGCCTGGGACCAGGAGGGACCTGGTGGACTCTACCCGGGAGGGGGAGTCAGAGGGGGATCTCAGCAACACAGAGAGCCCACAGAAGATCAGGCAGCGCACACAGGAGTCCCACAGCATGGGAACAAAGAAGTTGCAAAAGGAGGCCCACGCAGCACAAAAATCAAAGGATCCCACGCGCCGGAGAACTACTCAGGAAGCTGTGCATTGCAGGAAGGAGTGCTGGGGGAGAGCTACATGGTGCACAAAGAATTTAGTGGAAAGGTGCAAATAAGCCTTGGCAACTGAAAAACACGTGGTGCACTGGGGTACTGTCTTGCGTGGGAACGCAAGCTCTTACCTCCACCAAAGCTGGACAGTAGGAAGTCAGGACCATCGGGACCACTTCAGTCCACCACTAGTGATGCAGGATCCATGCAACTCGTCAGGAGGGGGGACCCACGCAGATGGTCGTCGTTGCAGAGAGGTGCCTGCTGAAGCAGGGGAGTGACTCCTTCACTCCAAGGGAGATTCCTTCATTCTTCTAGTGCAGGCTGAAGACAGGCTGTCCTCTGAGGATGCACGACCGGGAAACAGTTGCAGTTGCTGTCAAGAGCTGAAGATACAATGTTGCAGAAGTCGTCTTTGCTTCTTTGTTGCAGTTTGTGGAGTTCCTGGAGGGTCCAGATGCAGTTTCTTTGGTGAGAAGGTGAAGTAAATGATGCAGAGAATTTCTGCTGGAGTCCTGCAATATGAATCTAAAGGACCTCCCAAAGGAGAAACCCTAAATAGCCCTGAAAGGGGGATTGGTCAGCTAAACAGGTAAGCACCTATCAGGGGACGGCTCTGACACCACCTGCTGGCACTGGCCACTCAGATGCTCCCAGAGTTCGCTGCCAACTTGGAATCCAAGATAGCAAAACCCAGGGACCCTCTGGAGGAGCTCTGAGCACCACCCCGAGGGTGGTGATGGACAGGGGAGTGGTTACTCCCTTTTCCTTTGTCTAGTGTGGTGCCAGAGCAGGGCCTGGGGGTACCTGAACCGGTGTAGACTGGATTATGCGATGAGGACACCAAATGTGCCCTTCAAAGCATTTCCAGTGGCCTTGGGAAGGAAGCTACCCCTCCCAAGCCTGTAACACCTATTTCCAAAGGGAGAGGGTGTAACACCCCTCTCCCAAAGGAAATCCTTTGTTCTGCCTTCCTGGGCTTGATCTTCTCAAGCAACAGGAGGGCAGAAACCTGTGTGGCAGCAGCTGGGGCTTCCTGGAAAACCTCAGAAGGCTGGAATGGCAATACTGGGGGTCCTCTAAGGAGCCCCCAGAGTGGATGGAATCATACAACCAATGCTTGCAAAAGCCTTGGGGTATGATTCCAACATGTTTGATACCAAACATACCTATGTTCGGAGTTACCATTATGTTGCTGGACATAGGTAGTGACCTATTTCCAGTACACATGTAAAATGGCGTCCCCGCACTCACGAAGTCCAGGAAAATGGGCCTGGAGGTCATGGAGGCATCTCTTCTAGTGCAGGGGTGCCTTCGCACACAGGTACTCTGTACCCTGCCCTCAGGGCTGGAGGGCTTGCTATAGGGGTGAGTTATAAGTGACCTGGTGCAGGGTAACTGGCAGTGAAAGAATGCATGCACCTTTTCACGCAGGCTGCAATGGCAGTCCTGCAGAAGCCTTTGCATTGGCTTCCTATGGGTGGCAAAAGAAATGCTGCAGCCCATAGGGATCCCCTGGAACCCCAGTGCCCTGGGTACCTAAGTACCATATACTAGGGACTTATAAGGGGGCACCACTATGCCAATTTTGGGTGAAATACTGGGTTACCAGTATGCAACAACCATAATTTAAGGGAGAGAGCATAACTACTGGGGTCCTAATTAGCAGGATCCCAGTAGGCACACTCAAACACACTGGCAAACAGGCCAAAAGTGGGGGTAACCAGCTAGATAGAGGCTACTTTCCTACAAGGTTAGCATCCACAATAATGATTTACAAGCTTTTATACACCGACTTTTACATGAATGACTCAAATAGTGAATCAAGAAGTCCTTAGCTCATAGTACTTATGCTTATGCCAACTTATGTACAATATCACAAATTCAAGTCAAGGTACTTCGGCCAATGATGTTCCGATCCCCTAGACAAGTATCAGGATCATCCTAAGCCTTCATTAAGCTTGAGTTAAAAGGGTTACAGAGTGCTTGTAACCAAAACGGCCAAGATAAATCTGACTCACGTCTCATATGAGTGAGAAGGCAATCAATGGAGATCTGAATCTCTAATAAAGTGCTAATGCCATAAAGTAGTAGTAGAGTGGAGTAGTGTCACAGTGTAATAGAGTGTCATAGAGTGGGGTGGCCGAGTGTCGTAGAGTGGAAAGGCATAAAGATGAGTGAACTGGAGTAGAGTGAAGTAAAGTAACGTGAAGTGGCTTAGAGAAAGTTGGGTAGAGTGTTGTTGAGCATAGTACATTGTGGTATAGTGGAGTGGCAAAGAGGGTTGTACAGTGGCGTTGAGTAGAGTATCGTAGATTGAAGTGGCATAGAGTGGTGTGGCATAGAGTGGAGTAAAGTGGTATGGAGTGATGTATAGGGAGTTGTGTAGGGAGTTACAGAGTGGAGAAAGTGTTAGAGTTTAATGGAATAGAGTGTCAGAGTCTAGTATCATGGAGTGTAATGTCAGAGTGGAGTGTCAGAGTGGAGTTGGGTGGTCTAGAGTGAAGTGGCATAGGGTGCAGAGCAAAGATTGGCGTAGAGTGTAGTGGTATAGAGTGCATTGGTTTTGAGTAAAGTGGTGTAGAGTGCATTGGCGAAGAGTGCACTGGTTTAGCATACAGTGCAGTAGAGTAGAGTGGTGAAGAGTCGAGGGGCACAGAGTGGAGTGGCACAGCATAGGTTGCAGTGGTTCAGAGTGCTGTGTCATAGAGTGATGCGGTGCATGGTAGAGTGGAGTGGTGCAAGGTAGAGTAGACTGGTGTAGAGTGCAGTGGTGGAGTGCAGTGATGCAGAGTAGAGTGGCAGTGGTGTAGAGTGCAGTAGAGTGGCATATAGTTGAGCAATGCAGAGTAGAGTGCCATGGTGCAGAGTAGAGAGGAGTATAGTTCAGTGGCAGAGTGCAGTGTTGCAGAGTAGAGTGTCATAAAGGGCAGTGGTGTCGAGTAGAGTGGCATAGAATGCATTGGTGTAGAGTGCAGTGATGTAGAGTGATGCAGAGTAGAGAACAGTGGCTTAGAGTACAGTGGTGCAGAGTAGAATAGAGTTGCATAAAGCGCTGTGGCATAGAGTAGATTGATGCAGAGTACAGTATAGTGGTGAAGAGTAGATTGTTGCAGAGTGGAGCATTGTGATGTAGAGTGCAGTAGCATAGAGCGGTGCAGAGCAGATTGGAGTGGTGCAGGGTACATTGGAGTGGTGCAGGGTAGATTGGAATAGCATAGCACAGAGTGGAGTTGCGTAGATTGCAGTGACATAGAGGAGATGATTTCAAAGTAGAGTAAAGTGCCCTACAGTGGAGTGGTGTAGAGTAGATTAGAGTGCAGTGGTGCAGAAAGGAGTGCAGTGGGACAGAGTACAGTGGCATTGAGTGCAGTGGTGCAGAGTAGAATGGTGTGGAGTTTAGTGGCAGAGAGTGTAATGTTGCAGATTAGAGGGTCGTAGAGTACAGTGGTGAATTGTAGAGTGGCATAGAGTGCTGTGGTGCCGAGGACAGTGGCATTAAAAGCAGCGGAATAGTGTGCTGTGGTGCAGAGTAGATTGGCATAGAGTGCATTGGTTTTGAGTAAAGTGGTGAAGAGTGCACTGGCAGAGTGCAGGGGTGTAGTGTACATTGGTTAGAGTAGAATAGCATTGATTGCAGTGGAGTAGTGTAGAGTGCTGCAGAGTAAAGTGGTGTAGAGTGGAGTGGCATAGGGTAGATTGTTTCAGAGTAGAGTGGAGAAAAGATAGAGAAAAGTTAATATACTTCAATATGCTTAAGTATGTAACGATAACAACAACATAAATAACGGCCCAAAATGAAATATGGCTTCTTCCTGTTAGCCGATGTAATCAAGCCCTTCATTACCTAGATTTAAAAAAACATTAAACATAAATGTTAGAAAAATATACCCTTCTAATAGCTAAATTGTTGTGTTAAAAGGTAAAATCTGGGCTCATTCCCGACTTCACTGTTTCACCAACTGGTGTGATCTTAGGCAAATACAAATATTGTGTTTCACAGTGTCCCCTTTCAGGCCTGCAGGCATCAGGGTGAGTGGGACTCTGTTTCCTCTTTAGATCTTCCTTATTGGCTTGCAGCTCCTCTTGAAGGCGTCCTGCAGTGCTCCTCTTCATGGCAGCAGGTGATGCAGACAGTAATCATCAAAAACTCTTTTCTCCTCCTCGTGCCCTTTGTTCTTATGTGCACCCTTAATGCCCACATCTGTAAACAGGACAAACAAAAGGGCAGAGGGCGCAGGGGGCCTCCTGATTCATCTTCATTCTGTTACCATCAGATTGGAGGATGGTCGGTACAGGGCTATTGTAAGTTGTGCACCCTTAATGCCCACATCTGTAAACAGGACAAACAAAAGGGCAGAGGGCGCAGGGGGCCTCCTGATTCATCTTCATTCTGTTACCATCAGATTGGAGGATGGTCGGTACAGGGCTATTGTAAGTAGCGCTTTTGTGCGCTAATGGCCCTCTGAATAATAGATGTGAGATGGGAAATTATTTTGTCCCCTTGTCCCCCCACCTTCATCCCCCATGTCCCCCACCCTCCAAAATCTGGGGGGAATATATCCCCTGCGTCCCCCACACTTCCTACGCCCATGCTCGTCAGGAGGTCACTGCAGTTTTCTTAACCCATTCCCTGCCTGTGCTACCAATTACAGCACCAACACAGCAACTCACCATCATACTCCTTCAAGTGTGACAGTGCTGACTATTCCAGGCCCCCAAAGCTACAGGAATGCAATGGGCTCGGCTATTAGTCACCTTCAATGTATATATTGAATGAATAAACAACTATTCTTGTGTTCACCTTGAAAGCAGACAAACAGTGCCACCATGTAGCACACTGTCAAAGTTCCGGTGATGTCGATTGAATGCCGGTGCTGAGCAGCAGTAACCACCGGCTCAAATTAAGCATTGAGTAAATCACTCATATTTAAATACATTATTTCAATGTTTACTTCCTTTCTCACCAGCGTAGGTGTAACTTTTTTATTGCCTCCTCGAAACCAATTCACTCAAACGTCAGTTCCGCATGCCCATGACCTTTTTTGTTATTCTGAACAAAGGAATTTCAGGAAAATTGTAGCTCTTAATTTATTTATTTCATCCGTTTTTCGACAAATGAAGTTTCTGTGAAATAATTTCATTCACATTATTCAGTGACCGTACTTTTTCACTTCTGTATAAGTTGCATGCAATTTTAAATTCAGAAAGTATTTCTGAGCATCACTGATCACAGTAGGTCTCCTTTCATATGTGTGTTGCTGCCTTTTGCAACATCACAAGGTTGCACATTTTTGTGAGGAGGAAGAATGTAATGACATAGGGGGTCATTCTGACCCTGGCGGTAATTACCGCCATGGCGGAGGTCGGCGGTAGCACCGCCAACAGGCTGGTGGTGCACCGCTGGGCATTCTGACCGCGGCGGTTCAGCCGCGGCCAGAAACGGAAAGTCGGCGGTGTACCGACGACTTCCCGCTGCCCTTGAGAATTCTCCATGGCGGCGGAGCGCGCTCCGCCGCCATGGGGATTCTGACACCCCCTACCGCCATCCTGTTCCTGGCGGGTCTCCCGCCAGGAACAGGATGGCGGTAGGGGGTGCCGCGGGGCCCCCGTAAGAGGGCCCCACGAAGAATTTCAGTGTCTGCTTTGCAGACACTGAAATTCGCGACGGGTGCAACTGCACCCGTCGCACCTTCCCACTCCGCCGGCTCCATTCTGAGCCGGCGTCCTCGTGGGAAGGGTGTTTCCCGCTGGGCTGGCGGGCGGACTTTCGGCGGTCGCCCGCCAGCCCAGTGCGAAACCCAGAATGACCGCCGCGGTCTTTTGACCGTGGTACGGTCTTCTGGCGGTTCCCGCTTGGCGGGCGGCTACTGCCGCCCGCCAAGCTTAGAATCACCCCCATAGTTCCTCTGCCCCATCAATCATGGAACGTGATGACAGTGGTAACACAACGAAGCCTGGCTGGCTTTTTGCCCATTTGTCGGTTTATCATTTTTTCTGTTTTTATTATGATTTTGTCTCCCTCCCCTCGAGCAAATCAGCACGCAAGTGTTGTTCCAGAGAAAGGGCATACGCAAGAGCCTTTTCTCTTTGTGTCTTTGCTTTGGTTTCTTGGCCTACCCAAGTGTGCTCTGAGCAGCTTTCAGCGCTCACCTTTTTTTTCAAACTTGGCTCCAAATCTTACTCTCTAAAACAACGCAAAATGCTACTTTATACTTTTTTAAACCGAAGCAGGCAATCATAAAATAAAATTTTATACCTAACGACAAAGGTTACATTTTGTATATCAGCCAAAGAGGATTTAGAGATCAATATATTCATTAAATATTAACAGAAACTTCATCACGGAAATAAACTGATTTCAAGTTTACCTTTTCAAATTCATCTAAAAACAAAAGAATCTTAAATATTTCTATAAAACCGTAAAATCGTGATTGATTTGCACAATGTGGGCAGATGTACTAAGTGTCTGGTCACAAACAGCAGTCACAATTTGCCACTCAACATTTTTCGACCAGACACTTAACTGCATACTGTCCATTCTAAAAAAAAAGAAAAACGACAGTTTGCAAAATAAGGACCCAGAGTTGGTCATAGTCCGGCCTCTCAATATTCATTGAGTAGGGAGCAATTTGTGTCTCACTCCGTCCAATTCCTGACTATCTCAGGGATGTCACATGAGTGACTGATTTTAAATAATTAAAACTTTTTTCTTTAAAGTAGCTGTTGCATTAAGAACGTTTTATTTTAGTGTAAGTTTCATTGGAAAATGGGATTTCCTATTCTTCCTGAAATTGTTTTACCAGTTTACAAATGTTGTGAATAAGTTACTTCTCCCGAAATGGAAGTTGGTGACTTGTCAAAGGTTTGAAACAGAATTTCCAGTTGCAAACTATTGAAAGATGTGGTACAGTTTTGGAATTTAGGAAAGAAGCTCAAAGCACACCCCCTTCCAAATAGTGAATCAATATCCATTTCCAAAACAATTTTATGAATTGATAAACATTTACTGACTCCTGGAATGTGTTAAATACTTTAGAAATAAGTTTATGCGGTCTCATACCCGAATCACAGTGTTTGCGATCACAAAAAGGTTTCGTAGATCTCGCCGTTATTGCACAGCATGACCCTAATAAAAAATTATGACTTTTAATAACTGAAAATTGGGTAGAAAATAATAGGAGGGGCAAAAGCGTTAATCCCATGCGTCATTGTAACTACTTTCTGCTGTAAGTTTTTTAAATTTGTAGGCAGTTATAAATGCAACATATAGATATGTAAAGGTGGACGGACGGCCACGGCCAGGTAAGGGCACATTTCTGGCACCTGTGAAAAGTAATTGGAAATTTGATTCCACACTTTAAAGTGAACTATTATAAGCTGCCTTTAAAAAGTTAATTTGATGAATTCTGTACTACATTTCATGCCGAAATCCAGCATTTTATATTATTCATAATAGGATTAAATTACAAATATGAATTTGGTGAGATAATGTTATGTTCACATTTAGATGACTCCGCAAAAAGTCTTTTTCCCTGTACATTTTGTTTAGAATGAAGTTCTGTGAATCTCAAGAAGACCCTGCCATTACCTGCTGGCTCCAAAACACAATCTACTAGAATGACGCCCCCCAACGATCAAGTCGTAGATTTATTTTCTTATGGAAGACTAGAAATGTGTGTTATGATTAATCAGCTTCACCTGATGATTCACTGGACGAGAAGGTTAAACATGACCTCTACTTTGCCTCTGCCATTCTAATTAGTGTTCAATAGACCCTGGTATATGGAGCCTTCCCTTTGAAGTCTCTGTGCAAATAAGGTTTGATGTATGAACAAAGACATGAAATAACTTCAAACTACTTATAAGAGAAAGATGCTGCGGCTGTCAGAGTCCAGAATGGCTGGGTAATAACTCACCAGGACCATTGATTTTGTTGTTTACACCATAGTGGCTTGGAGACAATGCTCTACCCTTCTAATCTTCTGCTTGTCTGTTACCTGATCTATCTTTAAAGGATAGCCTATAAGGATGGCAAGCATTCATTCCTACATTCAGACAAATTTGTACTACTGATGTATTGGAGCACGGTGGGTTGAGCACTTGCTGAAGAGGCTAATGTGTAGCCTACAGACCCTGCAAAAGAAGAATAATCATTTTTACCTTTCGAAGTTAATAAAATATGTTTAATAGAGTTAGGTTAGAAAGCACCAATAACACCTATATTTTTGTGTTGTATGCTATGTAACAGAAATCTTTATAGTTTTGAGGCATTTATTCCAATAATGACGGGAAATGCAGTCTTTTCTTTGAACCCATGATAGGCTGTGCAATTTGAAAGGCACACTGTTAACCATCATAAAACATTTGTTTAAATCCAGTTTTTGCGCTTGCTATGTTTCATCATGTTATGTAGTGTCTTGGTATGTTGCGAGCTGTTTGCATAAAGCAGCGCTTACTAATCCTTCGGCCACATGGCAGTGCTGGAAATCTCAGTGAATAGCCTGGTTGTCTTCTAATACGGTCTCTGAAGGTTGTTCAAGCCTTGCAAGCTACCATTAAGCACAAGTTAATCTTTCAATTATGCAAATAAGTAAGGATTCCCCCATCACAATTTGTGTGTTTAATGTACTGCGCTTAGTGGCAATGGTATGTCCAGACATGGGTCCTGTGCTCAATGTGCCACCAGAACCAAGCTACACCTAACTTTCGAGCCCTAGTAAGGGTGAAACCAGTCTTAGGTGTCTTGTGATCTGGTTCAAAGAGGACCCGGCCTTAAGTTTGGACTGGACTGTTCCTATTGGAGCCTGGGCATGACTGATTTGCACATGGCTGGGTCCATACTGCAGTGGTATGCTGGGCAAAAAAGCAATAGGTTGGATGCTACTCCAAGCATTTGCTAGTGGTTAGACTTATTGCATCCATTCTTTTCATCATATTTTGTGTGTACCGCTCTAAGGGGCAAGGGTGCTCTCAAAGGTGTATCCCATGCTCACTGAGCCACTGACTCAAGCTACACCTATCTGACTAGCCCTAATTAGGGTGAAACTGGTTTGGTTTGTTTGTGGTCATGACTCAGGGAGGACCTAGCATGGCAGTTCAGGCTAGACTGTGGTATTGGAGCAGGGTTGAGGCTGATTTGCATAATGCTGGATCCAAACTGAGGTGGCATGGTAGTCTAAAGAATAAAGGGTTGGAATGTTGGCCCAAGTGATTGGCAGTGATTAGAATTATTGCACACATTCCTCCCATCACCCTTTGTGTGTTTGATGGACTGCCCTAAGTGGCAAGGGTATTGCCAGTAATGGATCCCTTGCTTAATGTGCCACTTGAACCAAACTACACTCAACTGATGGCCCCCAATCTGCATGTAACTGGATCTTGTGCCACATGGTGTGAAGCCATCTGTGTGTGCCTCTACCACTAGTCGTAACAGAGCTACCTGATGCTGATTTCCCTAGCCCCTATCAGTTTAGTGTTTAGTTTCCCTATTGTTGCTTACGTATTGTTCCCGCTTTCATTTTCCTTGTGTTCATTGTCTTCCCAATTGTGAGTTATTCCATAGAACATCTGCATTAGGTAGCTGGTGGTGTGACTTTCTGCCATCACCTGGGGGTATGCAAACAGGGAAGGAGCTTGCTGTGTCATTTATTTTGTTTCTGTTGAGCCGATCTTAGTCCCACGGCTATGTGTTGAGGGTGGATCATTGCTTGCATTGGAGTCGAGGCTTTGGAGAAGCAGGACACCAGGATCTCTGCCAACCTCAGGGATTCACCCGAATTTCAGAAAATTATCTTGGTGCTTCAATGTTTAGGGCAAAGGGCAAGCTTTCTTTTAAAGAGGCCTTTTACATATTGCTCCTTTCCTAAGCGCTGACTGCCTCACTCAGGCAGCTTTAAAACCATTAATAGGGCTTTGCTGCAAGAGTAGAATGCTCTTAATCTGATACTACTAAAGCGAATGGTGTAGCAAACATTAGCTTCATCTCAATTGAGAAAATAGTCTTTCCTTCTGGGAGTAGAGGCTGGACAAAGACAACAGTACTGTTAGACTTTTCATCCTTGGCTTGGGCTCCCTTAACTTTTTGCCTCTGTTCCCCAGGTTGTTGATGTGTGCTGGACTCTGATTTTGCTGTTTTTGGTACTCTGGACACTTTACCACTGCTAACCAGTGCTAAAGTGCAAGTGCTCCTTTACATGTGTATGTAATTGGCTTATCCATGATTGGCATATTTAATTTATTAGTAAGTCCCAAGTACAATGCACTAGAGGTGCCCAGGGCCTGTAAATCAAATGCTACTAGTGGGCCTGCAGCACTGGTAGTGCCACCCACATAAGTAGCTCTGTAATCATGTCTCAGACCTGCCACTGCAGTGTCTGTGTGTGCAGTTTTAACTGTAAATTCAACTTGGCAAGGGTACCCACTTGCCAGGCCTGAACCCTCCCTTTTCTTACATGTAAGACACCCCTAAGGTAGGCCCTAGGTAGCCCCAAGGGCAGGGTGCAGTGTATGGTTAAGGTAGGACATACAGTAATGTGTTTTATACGTCCTAACAGTGAAATATTGCTAAATTCGTTTTTTCACTGTTTCAAGGCCTGTCCCTCTCATAGGTTAACATGGAGGGCTACCTTTAAATATGATCAAAGTGTAGATTCCCTTTGAGAGCGGATGGACATGTGGAGTTTGGGGTCTCTGAGCTCACAATTTAAAAATGCATCTTTTAGTAAAGTTGATTTTAAGATTGTGTGTTTGAGAATGCCACTTTCAGAAAGTGAGCATTTTCTTGCTGATACCATTTCTGTGACTCTGCCTTTTTGTGGATTCCCTGTCTGGGTCAGTTTGACAGTTGGGCTGATTGCACCTCACACTAGACAGTGACACAAAGGGAGCTAGGGTGTAGTCTGCATTTCCCGATGAGCCATCTGTGCTAGGAGGGAGGGGAGGAGTGGCCACTTACACCTGAAAGGGCTGTGCCTGTCCTCACATAATGCAGTCTCCAACCCCCTGGTGAGTGTCTGGGGCCTGGCCTGGGCAAGGCAGGATTTCACATTCAAAAGAGACTTTACTTTGAAGTAGGCCTACTTCAAAGGAGAAATTGGGTATAAGAAGGGCACCCAAAACCACAGACTTTAGAACACATCTGGAAACCAACAGGAATCTCTGCCTGGAGAAGAGCTGAAGAGCTGAGGAAGAAGAGCTGCTCTGCCTGTGACTGTGCTTTGTGGAGCTATCCTGCAGTTGCTGCTTCTGCCAGAGTAAGAGGGCAAAGACTGGACTTTGTGTGCCTTCCATCTTGTGAAGATCTCCAAGGGCTTGATTTAGAGCTTGCCTCCTGTTGTTTGAAGTCTCAGGGACAGGAAAGACTTCTTTCTGCCAGCACCTGGAGTCTCTAGAGAGACTCCTACTCTGCCCTGTGGTGCCCATCCAGTTCCCAGGACCTTGAAAGGAGAAGCTGGCAGCCTAAGAAGAAGAAATCCACACACAGAATGCCATGCAGGGAAAAGATCGACGTGACTGATCTGCGGCTGAAGAAACGACGCGCTGCCGGCTTCGCGCCTGTAAATCTACGCTCGCCTGTAACACGACTGAAGAATCGACGCACGGAGCTGGAGAAACGACGCGCAGCATTGCTGATGGAGGCTGGGAGATCGCAACCCACGCTGCGTGGTTTTCAGGTCATTGTGTGGCTGGATTTCTGATGCAGGTACCGCTCGGCGTATTAAAACAACGCAAGGCCTGCCTGGACCCGAGAGAGCTGACTGGATCGACGCATCACTCTCCTGCAGAGATAAGAAACAACATGCCCGACGAAAGGAGAAACAACGCAAGGTCTCGCTCGTGAGGGAAATCGACGCATCGCAAGCCCTTTTTGTTGCACACTCGTCCGTGGGGGGTTATTTTTGATACACCCAAGGGAAATATTCACGCTAACAGTGTTAGTGTGTGTTTTAAACTACATAGACTCTTTTGGCTTTTTAATGGATAAGTTGACTTGTGTATTGTGGTTTGGTCTTGTTTTGTTTAGATAAATATTTTTTATTTTTCTAAACCTGTGTTGTGTCATTTTGTAGTGTTTTCATTGAGTTAATGTGCTTGTTGGTACAAATCCTTTACACCTAGCACTCTGAAGTTAAGCCTACTGCTCGTACCAAGCTACCAATGGGGTAAGCAGGGGTTAGCTGAGGGTGATTCTCTCTTACCCTGACTAGAGTGAGGGTCCTTCCTTGGGCAAGGGGTAACCTGACTGCCAACCAAATAAACCATTTCTAACAACTACATTTTGCTTCTAATACCAAGAATGTTTGCAGTCAATACAGTGGTATGACTGTGAAGAAGAGAAGCAAAGTCTGAGTTCCATACTTTGGTTCTGACACTAGAGTAGGACCATCTGAGAGATCGACTGGTATGGTCCTCAAGCGATTCCTTCTTTTACCAGGTTTGCAATTTAGTGTCAGAAGGGACCAACATTTCTCCAAATACAAAAAGCACATTATTTAGGCTGGGTTAGAGCAAGCACAGGCCTCCATTGCCCTCACGAGCACCGAGAGAGGCCGCTCCCTCCAATCCTAGCGTGCCTTTCATGCTAGTTAACAGCTGTGGAGCAGCGCCGGGATTGGTTAAGGGAGTTGGCTGGGGCACGCGCTGAACACCAGACTGCAGAGGAAGAGGACATGCAGCAGGTAAGGGTATTTTCTTTATTTTGCTTGCGGCGCGATAGTGCATCGCACTAGTACAACCCACCACCCATTTGCATGTCCTACTACTCTCCTTAGATGGCAGCCGCCACTGGCCATCACGTTTTTAACTTTTCAGGTCCATATTCAAAACTTTGGCAGCCAAAAAAAATAATATATAAGGATATGGTCAATGTCCATAGAAATAAGTATGGATCGGCAATACGAGCACAGGGAGTGTAGAGTTTATTTGAAGGATGAGTAAAATTTGTATTAGGTTGGCGTGCACAAAAATGAAAAGTGGAGTTTGTAAATATGTTCATGTCGTGTCTTGTAGCAAATATATACTCGGATAATTTGAGTGCCTCGGCAGGCAATAGTATTCATATGGGCCAATGAGCAATATGGTAGAATTGAATATTTATGAGGTCGTTTTTAGATTTGAAAGTGTTAAGAGTATCTGTTCAAAAGAAGGAGCTATGCACTGCAGCACTGTCGAGTGACCACTTAAGAGACATACTTTACGTGCCTAAGTGATGACAGAAGACAAGCTATGCCCACCAATAGAGAACAAATGCGCCAGGCTTTTATTAGGTTGAGCATAGCAGCGCGCAAGCGCTGCTTTTCCGACATGTTGGTATGTAACTGAGTTTTAAACAAAGCACTCATCACACCCATCACTACCACTCGGTCGTGGGCTTGCCCTTCAAAAAACATTTGATGGCATTGGTGAGTGGCTTACATTTGTCCCTCCTGGGGAGGTTTTGTTACCGCCTTGGCTATCGCCCCTGTTATACGGCTAATTGCACTTTTGCCTATAAGTTTGACTGCGTAACAAACTTCTTTTTACTTTTCTCCGTCTCTTCAGCGCTGATGCTCATTGCAGCCATGGCACTGTGAATCGGCCTGCTTATGTGAAACTGTTTTACTTTTAATTTTCAATTTATGTGGCAAGAAAAGTCCGGTTAGGAGTTTACAACGCTAATAGCTCTATCTCGAGCAAGTGCGAGTCCCGTTGCATTACAAATGCTTGTTTACTATGAGCTGTACTTGTGGATATACTGCTCTCCTTGTTAAAGCTCATAGGCCGATAGGCAAAGAGCAAAACATGTCAGCTTGTTCACAGTACCTGTACTCATTTTCAATCAGAATCAAATACCATACATAGCCACTTACAATTAATATAGTCTGAATGTGTTTCTTTTATCAACAATAATACCAAGTACTACAACTAGGAATAAGAAATCGGGCAACATCCTTTTTTCCGACTTTTTTTTTCCGAAAGTCGTGGTTAACGAAAGCGCAACAACGCTTTTTTTAACCACGACTCCGGTTTTTTGTGCCTTAACTACGTATGTTCTGAACAACTAACATGCGTGGTTAAGGTACAAAGAAGTGAGTTGGCGAAGGTAAGTGGTGGGTTTAGGTTTTGGGGAGGGGGTGGGGGGTCAGGGGGTTTTAGGTTTTGGGGTGGGGTTGGGGGGGTGGGGCGTTTTTTGGTTTTGGGGAGTGGGTGGGGGGTCAGGGGGTTTTAGGTTTTAGGGTGGGGTTGGGGGGGTGGGGCGTTTTTGGTTTTGGGGAGTGGGTGGGGGGTCAGGGGGTTTTAGGTTTTAGGGTGGGGTTGGGGGGATGGGGCGTTTTTGGTTTTGGGGAGTGGGTGGGGGGTCATGGGGTTTTAGGTTTTGGGGTGGGGTTGGGGGGTGGGGCGTTTTTGGTTTTGGGGAGTGGGTGGGGGGTCAGGGGGTTTTAGGTTTTGGGGTGGGGTTGGGGGTGGGGCGTTTTTGGTTTTGGGGAGTGGGTGGGGGTCAGGGGGTTTTAGGTTTTGGGGAGGGGTTGGGGGGGTGGGGCGTTTTTGGTTTTGGGGAGTGGGTGGGGGTCAGAGGGTTTTAGGTTTTGGGGTGGGGTTGGGGGGGTGGGGTGAGGGATGTAAGGTGAATGGTGCCTATTGCTAATGATTTTATCAGGAATGCCTTTATAACGAAATATCGTTGTTCAGGCATTCGTGGTAAAATCATTAGTAGTAGCAACGAGGTCGGTGTTCCGACCTCGTTGTTAAGGCAGTAGTTGTTTTTTAAGTCGTTGTTTCGTCGTACAGTCAATAAATCTGGTTATTAGAGAAGAGTACTGCTGTGTATAGCACCTTGTGAATTTGTTTTCGTGATACGTGGAGCGGAGTTAAACACTTTAGTACCATTTATAACTGGTTAAAATCCCTAAAAACCCAAGACAGTTGCGGCCTACATAATAGCTTAATTCGTTCATTCTGTTAAAAGTGTCATGTGGTATCACATAATAGGTGCACATAGAATACAAGCAGAAGAGAAGCGAGAAAAGAGCAACACTGAGAAATAGACCATTTAGAAATTTAACCAGCAGTGAAATTAGGAATTGAGAATGAAGAAGTTGTGCAGGTTCTGTTGCTACAGTAAAGTCGGTGCGTTTGAGTGTTTGAGAGGTATAGGGGTAAGGTAATTTAGTGCCAGTAAACAGATAGATGAGAAACGGACAGCCTTAATGAACAGCTTCAAGGGTGAAATGCACTGAAATTGAACTGTTCATTAAAAAAAACAAGTAGTGGTTGTAAGTAAAGTGACTTAGATCTATCAACAGAAAAGATTCCTAAATTAAGCAAGATAGCGTCCAAAAATGAAAACCCCCGAAACATTTATCTCAACCAGGATCCCGCAACAGTGGGTTATATATATTCAAATTCTTTACATCAGGTATAGAAAGATGGGGAATCCCAAAACCTCATTTAGAGTTCATCATCAAGAATAAAAAGAAGTAGTGGAAACTTTAATTATAATAACATAAAAATTGACACATATTTTAATACTGGTGAAAACAGTTTGAGCTCAAAAAAGCATGTAAAAAGGAGGCATTGCTAAATTTAATTTAATGTGGGTGTGGGAGATTTATTGTATTCTATTGTATTTTAGTATTTGTAAAGCGCATTCCAGCCGTAGCATCAAATCGCTGAGGGAGACAATAAGTTGTACGGGTCCTGATCCAGGAAATAAAAGACACTAATTCAACAAGAAGGAGCATTCTACCTAATGTGAAAACAGCCAGGTTTTGAGTTGCTTTCTAAAGCGGAGATATGTCTCCTCCAGCCTGATTGATGGCGGAAGTGTGTTCCATAGTATCGCTACCACCGCAGAGAAGGCTTTGTCTCCCCATCGAGCCCGATGGTAGCAGGGCACCGAGATGAGCTGGAGAGTAGCAGATCGGAGCTGGCGACAAGGCTGGTAGGGGTGTAAAGCCCAGCTCAGGTAAGAGAACCTGCCTGGTGGTAGGCCTTATATGTAAGGCAAAGTGTCTTGAACTTAATCCGTTTCTCCATTGGTAACCAGTGGAGCCGTCTCGGGCTCCTGCTGGCCAATGCGGAGCGATCTAAATCCAGGACCCAGCAGGCCGCAGCGTTCTGAATAAGCTGTAGTCTATGTAGGGCAGCCTTGCTGATGTTCAACATGAGAGCATTGCAGTAATCCAATTTAGAAATGACTAAAGCTATGATAACTATAATTTTAAGTTCATCCTGAAGAAATTGGAAGATTTTCTTCAGCATTTTCATAGGCCAGTAGCAACATTTGACCATATGGCTGACTTGTTGCTCAAACAATAGAGTACTGTCGAATCCAATACCAAGATTCCTGGCCGACGATCTCGGGACTGGACACTCATTGCAAGACTTTGGCCACCGACGTGGGCTCCATAAATTAGTGTCCATACCAAAGAAAATAATTTCTGTCCTATCTCCATTATCTCCATTCATTTTGAGCCAGTTATGGCTCATCCAGCTGTTGATCTTGCTCATGCAGTCATAAAATCTGCCTGCCACCCTCTTCCAATTATGGTTGACAGGAATAATTAACTGAGTATCATCCGTGTAAAACACCAATTGAAAGCCAAATGAACGAACCAATCTTGCCAGAGGTGCGACATAAAGGTTGAACAAAGCAGGGCAGAGCGAGAACACTTGTGGGACACCACAAGGAAGTTGAAAACGAGTGGCCTTAAAGTCGCCGTAACTCACTGTGATAGATCTGTCCGTCAGCGAAGATTTCAGAATATCAAGGGCCTTTCCTTTTACTCCGGCCTGGTAAAGCCGCTGGATCAAAAGTTGAGGGGATATGGTGTCAAACGGCGTGGAAAGATCCAGTAGAACAGGAATGGCTCCCTCCCCATGATCCACTGTTCTCCCAATGATATCTGCCGAAGATAACAGAGCGGATTCTGTACTATGAGCTTAGCGAAACCCATGTTGAGAGGGGTCTAGTCCGCCACTGGCCTGAAGAAAATCAGCCAGTTTGGTATTAAGATGTTTCTCAAATATCTTGGCAGTGGTGGGTAAAAGAGAAATTGCCCGTAAATTTGTCAAGTCATTAGGTTTACCGCTAGGCTTCCTTATCAGGGGGATCATAGTGGATTCCTTCCAGGCGGGAGGGAAGCAACCTTCCTTTAATATTTCAGAGTAGACCGGTTCCAAAGCAGCAGAAACCAGATCAGGCACTATCTTTAATATCCTTGGGGGGCAAGGGTCATTAGGTGACCCTGACTTTACACCTTCCAGCAATTCTGTAATTATGTTGGCTAATAGCGGTGAAAAATTGATCAGCTCAGCACTGGAATCTAAGGGCGAGTGCCCTCTGGGTCTCCTCCATCCCTTTCTGGAGGTAGCTGTGCAAAATGTGCATGCAGCTGAATAATTTTATTCTTAAAGAAGTCAGCAACTCTTTAGCAAAAGGTAGGAGAGTTCTCAAGCCAGGAAGAGGCAGGCGGGTGGGTCAGGGTGCGGACCACTTAAAAAAGTTCCTTAGCTCCATTCTATGCTTACCTGATTTCATGAGAGAAGTTTTCTGTTTTAGCTTTTTTAATTGCTGATATATAGTCCTCAAGAGAGGCGTTCCTGACAGCGATAGACTCTCTGTAGGTTATTAAGATCCTCTGAGTACCATGGAGAGGAAGCGGTCCAACCCGGCCTGGGACTTGACGTCACCAAGGGTGCAAGCATATCGCTGGCAGCCCTGAGCCCCGAATCAAAGCCCTTCAATTTAGAGAGGCCCCGCTCTCATGCGTAATCCCATCCAGACTTAAGGGCCTTGGCTAGGCTCTGCTCCTCCACCTTATGCCATTTCCTGCCTAACCTAGGGGCAGCGGGCAATTTAATACCAGCCGTGGAACAGGCTATCTTAAAGGTCAACAAATGGTAATCTGTCCAATCCAAGACAGTGTTATCTAGGCTAGTCAAACTATCATGTTGGAAGAATATGACATCCAGGGTATGTCCTGCGTGGTGTGATGCAGCCCTGTCAGTGAGAGACCAGTCAAGGCTTGACATCAGATCAAGAAACTTCCTTGTTGCTGGGTCTCGTTTATCGTCCAGGTGGAAATTGGAATCTCCCAGTACAACGGCCTTGGGGGTCAAGGCAATGGGTTCGATTATAGCGGGCCATGAAGAAAGAAAATAATTATTGGGGTCCGGAGGGCGATATATTAAAAGAACTGGAGCACATCACACAAAAATAGCAATTTGCAACAGGGCAAAACAGCTACATTATTTACTTTGCTTTTCATGTTGTATCCTCATTTTACCACTTGAAATACATGAGGGATTGGCATCTGATAACACATTGTATGGAATATTCCTGCTCTGAAGCTCGATTTAGTCCATAGAGTTGCCAGTTTTCATTGCGCCAGAGAAATAGGTAGAGATCCATGCATCTCAGTGTCCATGGTCTATTAAACTCCAAAAAGTCCAGGAGTCAACAAATGCTCTCTCATCTACCTCTTTAGTGTAATCAACTAACATACAACTAGATCCATGTTCCAGTTCAATGTGCATGTCTGGCGAGCTCAGTATCACACAATTGCTTGGAATATCTGGGCCCTCACGTGCATTTCAAGTTGACTTTTCTCGGTATAGTGTAACAATCAGGGGTGGGTCCTCCATAGGGATATGGCGGCGCTGACCCCCTTACCTCCCCACTGCGTCAGGAATACAGTGGGACGACCTAAAGCTGTTACCTGATCTGCGCGTATCAGATTGGCCAGTGTTTTCACTGTGGCCAGCCTGACATGCGCAGTTCAGGCTTCTGCAATCAATGGCTGAAAGGCAGCTGAGAGTAGAGGCACAGCCACATTGGTGTCCGATGAAGTGCTGTGTTTACCTGCTCCAGCCAATCCTAGCACTGCTCTTACGCTGCTTAGCATTGTAAGCAGCAAGAGAGTAGTGCTTGGATTGGCTCAGATGCCACAGCCCAGCAAGTAGTGCCAGGCAGGAGGAACATTCGATGTACGTGTGCTGCAGAAGATTGTCCTGAGAGGGTAAGTTTATTTTAATACTTAATTTAAATTTGTATGTCCCCCACCACATTGAAAATGTAGCAGCCACCACCGGTAACAATAATAGAGTCTACAGAAGAATCAAAGATTTGTTCACCCTGATGTATGAACCCAATAAACTGTCCACACAGCTACTTAAAAACTTTCAGAAATGCACTCTGCTGGCCATGGAACAAACATATGTAAGTGATTGCCTCTCTTTGCACTTCGCTCCTCAGATACTGAAGTGTGAATATCGATAAGTTGCAAGGATGACCTAAAACATTTTTCCAAATACCAGCCTGTGATCAGTCTACAAGGCCTGGCAAAGCAAATGTGGCACTGACCAACTTTCCACTGCCATCACTAGAGACGTTGTGGGAATCATACTAATCAACGCCTTTCGTGACAATTGTAGCACTGAAACTGCACAGCTGAATATGCTGCGTGACATGCACTGCATCCTTGTCACTGGTAATGTGTGCCTTCGTGTCCTTTTTCATTTGTAAGCTGAGGTTGATATGATTGATCATAATTGACATATTACTGTATTTAAATCCTGCAGGTGTTCCAAATGGGATGTTCTCAGATGGTTCGCCTAATTCCTAACTAAACAAAGACTTCCCTTAGGTTAGACAACCTATCTGTCACTATCACAGTGACCTGCAGCATTCCTCAAGGATGTGCTGAAGCTGTTCAGTGTTTGTATGGAGCTGCTAAGAATCCTGATTGAAGAGGAATGGGTCACTATACAGAAATATGCAGATGACACCTAGGGTTTGATTTAGATCTGGGCCTCGCTGCTCCACTTGGATTGCTGTCTAGCTTGTCTTTCAGCCAAACGTGGCTCGTCGTGCACCTCCCTTATCTTCCGGCCATCAGGTGCTCCAAAATATTCAGTCAGTAACGGCTTTGGTTTGCAGGATTATTATCGGATTGTAAGGCGGCCGGCGGAGCTTCGTTATGGCGTAGCCATCTTGCGGCCAGGCAAGCTCCGCCCCGAACACACACAGTTACACAGTGAAAACACCACAAAAGGACTTCATACCAATTTAGAAAAATAGCCAATATTTATCTGAGTCAAACAAGACCAAAACAACAAAAATCCAACATACACAAGTCAAGTTATACATTTTTAAAGATTAAATGAAAATGCAGTGCTTAGAAGACAGTAGCTCCAACTGGAGCTATCTGGTCGCACTGCACCAGGGAAAATCAAAAAGTGGCGATGGAATGCAGGCCAGGTACAAGAGTCACGCAGTTCCGCTGACAGAATCTTTGTTTCATCGATGCTCGGTGACGATGCTTTGATCCAGAAGATGGGATGGTCTGAGCTTGCAGGCGATTTGTCATTTTCTGATCGGCAACTTCGTTGATGTGTCGAGGTCCAGAAGTGATGAGTGCTAATTCCAATGTGTCGGTGCTGCGTCTGCCAAGCCGACGCTGCGTTGTAAGTTGGGGTTGTTGTGTCACACAGTCTGCAAGCTGTGTCTGCCACATTGGTGCAGGCAGCAGCAAAGCTGCATTTCTGCAGTGGGATGAATTGGTTCCAAGTGACGTGCCAGTGTCGTTGCATCAGTTCTTGCTTTGCAGCACTACACTTACCACCAAGGGGCCAGGACTGGCTTTGGCACCACTTAACAGAGCAGGACTCACAGCAGAGGAACCCAGGTGCTGGTAGCAGGATGCAGGTGAAGTCTTTGATATCCCTGAGACTTCAGAAACAGGAGGCAAGCTCAGTTAGGCCCTTGGAGATACTTCAGATTGCAGCATATAGCGAGTAGCGAGTAAGATCCAGTCCTCTTACTTCCAGGCAAGAAGCAGAAGGCCAACACAGCAGAGCAAACAGCAAAGAAACAGTCCCCCCTGACAGCACAGCAGTCCTTGTTCCTGGTAGAATGTTATTAGTCCAGATGTTTTCTGAGTATATGGTGTCAGAGGCCCAGTATTTATACCCAAAATGGCATTTGATGTAGGGGTAACTTAAAAGAATTCTCTGAAGTGCACCTGATTCCCTCTCAACCCAGCCCAGGCTCCAGACTACCAGTAGTGGGGTAATCAGCCCTTTGTGTGAGGGCAGGACACAGGCTACTTAGATGTAGGTCTGAATTGCCCCTCCCTCTCCCTGCCCAAGACGACATTCAGTATGCAGATGTATATCCTGTCACACCCAGCCCTTCCTCTTTGTGGCTGTTTGGAGAGAATGCAAAATTGTAGCTGTCACCTAAAGCCAGATGTGTATTCAGAGACAGACTAAGTCACAGAATGGTTAAAGTAAGAAAATGCCATCTTTCTAAAAGCGGCATTTTCAGACCTGCAATTTAAAAAACAACTTTACCAAAAGATGTATTTATAAATTGTGAGTTCACAGACACCAAACTCAATTTTTCTATCTTTTCTCAACTGGAAATTGCACTTAGAAAATGTACTAAGGTAGCCCCAAAATTAGTCTATGGGAGAGATAGTCCTTGCAAAATTGAAACACTAATGTAAGGGCTTTTCACTACCTGGACATGTTAAACTTAAAAGTATATGTCCAACTTTTTACATACACTGCACCCTGCCCTTAGGGCTAACCAGGGCCTACCTTAGTTGTGACTTACTTGTAATAAAAAGGAAGGTTTGGCCGTCGCAAGTGGGTACACTTGCCAGGTCGAAATGGCAGTTTAACTTCACACACAAGCACTGCAATGGCAGGCCTGAGACATGTTTGAAAGGCTACTGTAGTGGGTGGCAGAACAGGTGCTGAAGGCCCACCTGTAGTGTTTGACTTACAGGCCTTGGGCACACATAGTGCACTTTACTAAGGACTTACTAGTAAATCAAATATGCCGATCATGGAGAAGCCAATGTTACCATGTTTTAGATACAGAGCACATGCTCTTTAGCACTGCATAAGAGTGGTGAAGTGCACATAGTTCTAAAGCAAGCACAAACGAAATTCAGCGCATAGTCAAAACAGGAGGTCAGAAAGCAAAAAAGTCAGGGGAAACCATGCCAAAAGATGCCACGCCTAACAAAGAGCTCTTAGTCAAGGGTACTGTGCTGAAGTGGACTCATGGAGCTCGGGGGTCCCCCGCTGTGCGGGGGCTGCAGGGGCCTTTATTACACCACTGGTCCTATATCAAAATATCCTCTTTTGGAGACTTCTGCCCATTAAAAGCCTGCCTGCTAGCTGGCACAAATGAAGGTCTTCCATGAACTCAATCTGGAGTAAAGGGAACTATTTCTCATTACCTAATTCCAAATTCAGTAGTCTGGCTCTCTGAGCTAAACATTGATAGCTTTTCCGCTATCTTTGCGAATGAGGTCAAATAGCTAGCCCTGGATTGAGCCGAATGTGTCCATATCCACCAAGATGAACACACAACCAAACACTTTCTGCACTCAAAGGACATCCACACCATAGCACATACCCTGACACCTTGCAGATTGATTTCGGCAATGCCCTTGTGACAGGCGTGACAGTTGTTGACTTCAAATAAAGACATTCTATATTAAGCTGCTATGTTATTTTCTCTAACTAAACAATGAGACCACATTTCTCCTGTCCTAACGGATCTCAATTGTCTCCTTGAAGCCAGAATAAAACTCAAGCTGCGTCTCCTTTGAAGTCCCGAATCAACATGCAGAATACCTTTGCTCATCTCTCAGAATCTCCAATAGTGTTAACATTTTAATAAGCTTCAATAGTCTAAGGTTTGAACCCAAAAGAATCAGATTGCAGAAGGCCACTCCACAATAATTCCAGGAAGTAGACCCCCCTTAAGCACTCTCCCAGTTAGCGTGAAAACTTCAGATGATTGGACTCTGCCTTTTCACTTGGTGCTTTATGTGCTGGTCCTCTGTAAGAGTTGTCATACAACTCTAACGTTGTTTTCTGAACAATTCACTCACAGTAGTAGTTTATAAAAATGCATAATAAAGCGAAGTGCAAATCATTCAGAGCCCTAATTTCAGAGGGCAAGTGTATTCTTACCGTTCTCACATATAGCCTTGAATCCCTACTCAAAGGTATTTACCATTATTTTAAGGATATAGACCCCCTGTATGAAATTACTATTGAGGAATAGACACCTTGAGCCCAATTATCGGCTGCTGGAGCCAATCAGGTTTATACTATGTGCTCTTTTTTCGCCTTAATGTTTAAGATAATTAACGGAACCATCTCTAGACACTAATCGAGTATTACTGCTTCGTATTTGAAAGATTGCCATTTGAAATTAGCTCTCCTTGCCATTGGCCTTAATTCTTCTTCTTCAACTCAATTCTACAAAATTATTCTAAACTATTTGGTAACTTCATTGAGGATTTGAAAAGAGACCCTTCCGATTTAAAAGTGAATACTTAACAACCTCATTGCTTTCTCCCCCTTTATTCTTTGAGTCAGGGGACCAAATGAGATGCAGAGGGAAACAAGCATTTGTAATACAATGGGTGTCACGTTTCCTCGTGTTAGAGCTATTAGCATTGTAAATTCCTAACAGGACTTTTTTTGCCATGTAATTTGAAAAGGCAAAGTAAAACAGTTGACATAAGTAAGCTGATTCAAAGCGCCACGATCACCAGATGAGCGCGAAGGAGAGACACAAAAGGAAAAAGAAGTTTGTCTCTAGTCAAACTTATGGGCAAATATGCAATTATCCATGTAACAGGGTCGATGGCCAAGACGATAACAAAACTGCCCCAAGGAGAGACAAACTTAAAGTATTTAGCAATGATAATAAAGGATTTTTGAAAGGCAAGGCCATGAACGAGTGATAGTGATGGGCGTGCAGTGGGTGTAGTTAAAAGTCCACAGATGGTTTGCAACAGGCCAGAGCGCTTGAGCACTGGACCTAAAAAGGGACGTCTTTGCTATGTTCATATACCAGTGGCTGAATCAGAGGCTCATTGTTAAATACAGAATGTCAGTTTGTTAGGCAATGAATTAATCGAACAGATACATTTTGGACCAAACGAAACACATGCATCCTTTGCACAAGTTGAGCCCATTCACTAGGTCAATTCATAGATAGCATCAATCATGCAGGCTGGCATGGGTTATGTTGTCACTCAGCTTACATCACAAGCACCAGTTAACCCATTGATAAACTCTTGTAGGTGGCTTTTATGACCTATTTTCAATTAGCCTACTTAAACCTTTCATAACACCATTCAATCTACTGGCTAGGACTTTTGAAATTAAATTATCACATCTGTGTTTCGCAGCCGTGTACAGTTGAACGTTTGCTGGGCTTTAATATCACTGATACGATTCACTGCACGAGAAAAGATAGGGTTGGTGACCTTCATAAATAGAGTTAAATACATCCATAAACTCTATATACCGTTTTTTTAACTCAATATATGCAAGCTCTCTGGCAGAATACCAACGACAAGGGATGCTCGACCAGCTAGTTTGACAGTTTATGCAGTTCTTCAAATAAACAATGACACAAGAGTCTAATTGTCTCCAGAACAATAATGAGACTTCTAGCAAATAATAAAAAATACTATCCACCCTCTTTTATGTTAACCATTCCTAATAAACAAGCATTGTCAAAGGCAATAGGTTTTGCTCATTCAAAATCTATTGGCTTTGTCAATGTTTTTAAGCATGTTGCTCATCAGTTCAGCTGCTGTGCAACGTGGCTAAAAGTAAACAAAAAAAGCGCTATGAAGATGCCAGCATTGACCGGAAGTAGGTGTTAGAATGACATTGGGTGGGGGATGGACAGATGGACGGAAGTGAGTGTTGGAAGAAAAGTGGGTTGGTGGATGGATGGAGGTCGTGGTTGGAAGGAAAGTGGCTGGGCGGGCAGCTAGACGGATGTAGGTGTTGGAAAGAAAGTGGGTGGACAGGCAGACGGAAGGAGGTAGGTGTGGGAAATCCAGTGGGTAGGTGGATAGACAGATCAACGGAGTTGGGTAATGGAAGGAGAGTGGGCTGACGGACGGAGGGATGGAGGTGGGTGTTGGAAGGACAGAGGGTGGGTGAACTGATGGATGCAGGTGGGTGTTGCAAAGACAGTGCGTAGGCGGTTGGACAGACAGAAAGAGGTGAGAGTTGGAAGGACATTAGGTGGGATGATGGACAGATGGATGCAGTTGGGTGTTGGAAGGAAAGTGGATGGGCGGACAGACAGATGGAAGTGGGTGTTAGAAGGAGAGTGGGCAGTTGGATGGATGAATGGGAAAATGATGGATAACATATGCAGCAAATTGTAACATAGAGGTGGGTAGTATGAGTTTGTTTGTCTCAATATATACGTAATTCAGAAAATGAGAGCCAGCTTTGACACTCCTATGTAGCACTTCACTGCGCATACTGCATCTATTTCACATCCTACGTCCATGTGCTATTCAGTGTTATTGCACATTCTTCACAAGCAAGCATGGCCAATACCCACAATAGGGCGTGTACTACATACATTAGAGGCTTGGAAGAGAAGGCATTTAACTTGACGTGTTGATCCAATCAGTACCACTTACTTCTCTAGAATATAAGGGGTCCACCAACCCCTTGCTGGTCTCTGCAGACTCTTTGCCCCTGGAGCTGATGAGTATGCTGTGCGTGGACAAATTGCACCCTGAAATTCTGGTCTGTATTCAAGTCCCTCTGACCTATGAGATAGGTCTTGTAAGCAAGTGCAGAAGCCTATCATGCTGTACTGTCACTAGCTAAGCATTGTCACACATTATACTAATGTGTTTAATTACAAGACTGCAGAAGTGCTAAAATTTATAGAGAAAGGTACAAAGATAAATGGGGAGAATTTAACAAAAAAACAAATATAGAATGAGAGAAAATGGGAACATATAGAAAGAGTAAGGGACTGAGGAGGCTGAATGTTGGAGTGTTAGAAATACGGCAAGTAAAGTAGAAAAGAGTTAGGGCGTGCACATAGAGACTGGGAAAAAATGGGCAGAGGGGTAGGATGGCAAAAGAGACTGAGAGGTCAAGTACAAAAAAAAAATATATAGAAAAGGAGAGGACCTGCAGAGACATGCACTCAACGAGAGTGCTTGTTGAAAAGTAAAACAAGAGTAACTGTATGAGTCTGCAGTGGAAGGACACTGGCCATTGGAAGCAGTACTTGGCACAATCTACATGGCACAACGAACACTCGAAGCCCAGGAGAAAGATTGGTGCGAGGAGGAGGTACTGACCAATAGGAAGCAAGGAAATGAAAGTGACATGGGAGCCACGTGGGAGCCAGTCAATGGTAAATAAAGTGACATGGCAGCGAGACGAGAGTGAAGTGGGAGCCAGCCAATAGCATGCAAGGTCAGTAATGGGCGTACCCTAAGGCCCTTTTTCCATGCCAGCGATTTCACAAGCACAGTACAAGCTCTGTGCAGGTGAAACTTAAAAAAAAAAAAAAGTAGTCATTTTCAATGTGATATGGATAGAGAGAGAAGATGTAATTCTTGTGCAGTAAGTGTTTGATGAGTTGTATCTTGTAGCAGCTGGTTAACTTCTGTATGTCTGGAATATTTTCTACCCCTCTGGTTTTAACATTTCTAAGTTTAATGAAAAGCTTAATAAAAAGCTTAATGAAAAAGGGATGCGCTGCAGGACTCTCGACCCAGGATTACCTGCGTTAGAAAGCGGGGGCAGGCCTTTTCAAAATTGCTCATCCATACTGCAGTGGGTGACATCCTGCATAGCTGACTGGGGACACGACTCTCGGCCTAGGATCACCGGCGTCAGGAGGCATGGCCAGGCCCTTTAAAAAATGTTGATTCTTACCGCAGCACGGGATGTGCTGGATAGCTGACTGGGGGCATGACTCTAAGCCTAGGATCGCTGGTGTCAGGAGACAGGGCCAGGCCCTTAAAAACTGCTCATCCTTATGACAGCGCAGGATACACTGCAGAGCTGACTCGGGCAGGAGGCTCGGCACAGGATCACCAGTGTCAGGAGGCGGGGCCAGGCCCTTTAAAAAATGTTCATGCTTACCACTACGCAGGAAGCACTGCATAGCTGACTGGGGCATTACTCTGGGCCTCAGAGACTCCTACAGGGGGCATCCTCGCCAAACAAAATGGCAAAACAGTCTACTAACAGCATTACGTTGAGAGAAAGCAACACACTGATTGACTATGTCAAAACAATTTTAAAAACAGACTCTTCTGTCCTTACTTCGTCCTCTGGACCTCAGGTGAAGGTGAAATCCCTAGCCAAAATATTTACTAAAGAGACGGCAAAACGTGTGAGCATTATGAGCCCAGGGCCAGTAATCCTCTCATTCTCCAAACGGGTGTTTTCCGTTGGAGCCTCCTCAAATTGAGATAGTCTGTGGACCTGCCTCTGCGGTGCCCCCCTCTGAAGTGACAGTGGTTTGCGGATACTATTTTTCTGTCCTGACAGTGCAGGAACCCATTATTCCCTGTGAATCTGATATATTAAGTCTCCCACTCCCTACTCTGAACAGCTCTACACAACAAGCTGCAACGAACTGGGTCTCATCACAAGTTTTGAGTGACCTCAAGGCAGAGCTCGTGGAGCTTGGGACACAAGTTCAGCTACTAACAATCCTATAATCAACCATCAGACCTCTGTTGCAGCAAATGGTTCTGCACATTTTCAACTTAAACTTCCTCCACACTTTGGAAACCAAGGGCCAGATTTAAAGAAAAATGGCGCAGCTCAGTGCTGCGCCATAATTGGCAGCGCCGAGCCACCTTAGAAACGCAGGGATGTGCCGTATTTAAGGGAATACGGCGCACCCCTGCGTTTCCCCCTGTGCTGGGGCTATATTTAGCTGCAAGCACCAACGCAGGCATCCTTGCACCATTGTGCAAGGATGTCTCTGTTGAGGGCTGTGATTGTTTATGTGCGGGAAGGTGTCCCTTCCTGTACATAAACAATCACTAATGGCGCTTTAGCACTTCTGTGTGTGCTGTACAATGCAGAACACACAGAAGTGCCAAAGCGTCATTTTCAAATGATTGTTTATGCGCAGAAAGTAACACCTTCCTGCACATAAACAACCATTTCTGGCTTTTTGCTTTTTCTATGCATGTGGCAGAATGCAGTACGCATAGAAAAAGCAAAAAACGAGGAGGATTAAAAGTATTCATCCTCGTTGTGCCCTGCTAACACCACTCATGGGTGTGGAGTTAGATTTTGGCGCTGCCTCAGGTTTAAAAAAATTAATAAATCTGAGGCAGTGTCAAAATGCAATGGGTGTTGCTGTGGCACACCCACAGCGACACCCATTGCACGCCCCTTCCACGCACAGTGCTGTGTGTGAAGGGGCTGTATTTACAAGGTGGCGCTAAGCCACGAAAAGTAAGTGGTTTAATGCCACCTTGTAAATACAGTGCTGTGCCTAGCGCCACAGGAGCATCACTTTTTGTGATGCTCCTGTGGCAGTAGGGGCCTATAAACATGGCCCCAAGTTCCTACAGTTAATCAACGATCCTCAACCTCTGAGGTTAGCAGCCATCTAGACTCCTGGAGTTTAACAGCAACCACTGTCCCCTTTTAAATGGTAGTCCTCAAAGATAGGGACTATATGGCCTCTCACAGAATGCCTCCTTCTCTGTTGACAGAAGACCTTACTCATTGCCTAAAAGAAATAGCTGCATTTATTGCAGTTTGCCTAATGCAGCGACTTGGCCAATTACCACCAATGAGTTCAGTTCTAAGCAATGTACTGGCCCTTTATCTCCATATAAAAGAGCTTAGTCCATAACACCGTGGGCATGTAGGAATGACTTGTGAGGGGGTCATAATCATGTATAATGTACCTAGGATACTGCACGGCACAAGAGAAGAAAGTGAATAATTGATCAACAGAGTGACCCGTTGCATCCGGAATGTTTGCAAATGTCCTTCACTAATCCGTCCAGACACAGTGAGAGCCACACACTGTGAAACAGTTGTTGATGAATTTGACCATGTTGAAATTTTGCTTTCATTGCAGGCTTTGGTGGATGAGCTAATTGCACTGGAAGGTCGATTTTCCTGACCAGTGACTACTAGCATCTGTCTAAAGAATAACTCTCCCTCAGCAAGGGCCGATATCCATCAGCTTGTCCAAAATACTATTCCAAATTCTCCAGATGCCTTGCACCAGGAGGTGTCAAGAGAGGGGTGACTCTGCATTCATGATCTCAATCAACCAACTCTCATTATCTTTACTATCCCAAACGATGAGTGGAACTTTCTTTCTTGGAACATTATTGGTCTTATATCCAAAGTATTAGGTTTGACATGGGAGGATATTGTTGACTTTTTTTCCATTTGTTTATTCCAAGAATCCTGGAGTGTGGAGATGGTGCACAGATCAGGCTTCATGAACTTTAGTTGTGAAGCAAATTCACAGGGGAGAGGGTGGCTAGCCCGTAGACTAGTAATATGGGTTAAGACTACATTTAATTTAGGAATTAGGAAGCTAACTCTAACTTCTCTTGAGATACTTGGTTTACAAATTAGCTCAACAGACAATAAGCACCTATGCATTTTTAATGTTTATAAAAAGATTAATGGACAGAATAAGGAAACTAGTTGTACCGGAGTTTATGAATGTGTGGAGGGACTGTCTGTGGCTGTTTCCTATTTCTCAGAATAAACAGGCCCCAAACAGAGGAATGGTTTCACAGAACTTGCTTATTTTTCACAGTTGTGCCATCTTTTCCTTTATCTTTGTCTAGATTCCTGTGTCCCTTTCTTTTGGCCAGGAGTAATGTCCGTAACTTTGGGTTCATCTAATTTCTTCTCCGCTTTTATTCCTTCTTTAGGTACATCTTGGCTCCCTGGGCAACTCTCGGTACCACAGAAAGAAGGCACAATAACTGGTAAATGGATGTCTGGGGTCTTTCTCTATGTAAGTGATGGGAAAGGGTAGAAATGAGGGATGCATGGGGGCAAAGAAGGTGGGGAAAAGGGACCCAGTGCACACTTTTGATTTCACCAAAATAACTTTTGTGTGCCCCTGCACTCTTTCATTGCGTGCTTCTCTTTCCATTATTCACCCTCGGGCACACCACTGTCAAGTACTTTGTGAAACTAGAAGTAAAACAAGATTAATGCACAATCTTTGGTGGTGCCACCTTTTCCGCTCTCTAACCTCTGTCCTCCCCCACTTCCCTGTAACCACCCATTTTGACCACGTATGCAATCACATACCTTGAGGGTCTACATTCCTCCAGGGTCGCAGCTGGAGATATGTTTTCCTTGTACACTTGAAGGTCGCAGCCTTCTCTTCTGGGATTGTTCTCCGGCTCAGCCCTGCACGCATCCAGACTCCCACTACTCTCTTCCCGTTCTGCGGTTCCCTTCACTCCTCCCCCACCGCTGAACTTTCTCTTTCCACTTTTCTTCTCTCTTTTCTGTGTCCCAGTGAGGCTTCCTGACTTCACTTCCCAATCAGTTCTTACCACATCATCCAAGGGACCAGTTACACCGGAAACCTCTCTGAACACAGTTCCCCCGGGGTACCTCTCACTGTCCTGAAGCAATTCATCCCCGTCTATCCCCTCTGATGTTCCTGCTACAGTGGCCCTTTCCTTGCATGGCCATTCAGGCAATGGAAACAATGTTGTTCTTGAAAAAAATCAGAAGTGACTTGCTGAAAGCCAGGTATATGGAGGGTCTGGAAAGAGAATGGTTGGTGGGCATAAGAACCACTGCAAAATCCTCTGACTGGTATCTTTCTGTCATGAAAACCAAGTGAGGGGCGCATGATCAGTTAGAAGGGTAAAGGAAAGACCGAGTAGATGGTATTGGAATGCTTCTATTGCCCATTTGATGGCTAAACATTCTTTTTCAGTTCTCAGGTAGTGTCTTTCTCTGGGTAACAATCTTCGACTTGTATACACCACAGGATGTCAATTTTCATCTTCATCAGGTTGCGACAGAACAGCTCCCAACACCTGAGGAGAAGCATTGGTTTATAAAGTAAATGGCTTTTGTAAGTCCGGACACATTAGAATCGGGGCTGAAAAGAGAAAGGTTTTTAATGACTCAAAGCTTTCTTGTTGGGATTTTGTCAGTGTCTTAAAAGTACGTGGGCTGGCTTTCCTAACTAAATCCATCAGAGGGGCTGCCCGGTCAGAAAAGTGAGGAATGAATCTCCTATAATACCCCACTAACCCCCAAAAGGTCCTAACATCTCCTTTAGATTGCGGATATCGCATCTTTTGGATGGTTTCAGTTTTATTTACTTGTGGTCTTATGCTGTCTTTTCCAATGATATATCCTAGGTATTTTATAGAAGTTTTGCCTAATTGGCATTTTTCAGGGTTGGCTGTGAGTCTAGCCTCATGTACGGTGTGAAGCACTGTATCTAACTGCTTCAAATGTTGTACCAAGTTGGGCTGTATATTATGATGTCATCTAAATAAGCTGCAGTGTAGGCCTGATGTGATTGTAACAATGTGTCCATCAGTTTTTGGAAAGTTGCGGGGGCTCCATGTAAACCGAATGGTAACACTTTGAACTGGTATAATTGGGAGAAAGTAGAAGAAGCAGTCTTTTCTCGGTCTGCTAGAGAAAGGGGTATTAGCCAAATTCAGTGTGGTTAAAGATCGTATTGTGCTGAACCTAATCTTTCAATCAATTCATCAACACAACGCATTTGGATAGGTGTTGAAGAGTGAGATTGCATTAAGTTGTCGGAAGTCTATACAAAACCGAGCAGTGCCGTTTGGTTTTGGGACTAACACCCCAGGAGAACAACATGGGCTATTTGATGGCTCAACTATATCACTATCCAACATTTCTAAAAAAAGGGGGGATTAGTGGTTGATGCTACTAATTGCACATCTGAAAATAAAGCACTTAAACGTATTTTCACATCTGTAGAGTGATCCACAGGGTGCCAACCTGGTATGAAAACCCAACCACCAAGGGTTTAGAAGTACACAAGAAAACAAGTGGAATAGAAGAGAACCACTTATGTCACGTGCTGTAAATAACAAGATGCAAAAAAAGAGCAAAACCAGGGCACTCCTCAAAGCAAAAGTAATCAGTCCATACAAATCAAGTAGCAGAAGATGTTTTAATCCTCTATAGGGTCAGAAACGAAATAATAATCACAAGATGTTGTTGTCCATGTAACAAAGATGAGTACAAAAAGAAAACAGAAACCAGCCAACACGTGTTTCGTCCTCTCAGACTTTTTCAAGGCTTGAAGGCTGAAGTTTGAGATAGAAAACTGTATATGAGACGCTTCTGTTGGATCTCAAAAAATGGTTCTAAGGCCGAAATAAACATCCAATATGTTCGTCCGAAATGTTAGTGGAAATAAAAGTTTCCAAAATAAAAGGAAACTTATAAGAAATGTATCCGTGGTCCAAGTACCAAATCGTATGAAGGTATACATTGGACCAAACGTCTGTGTGGAGAAAAGTCCTGCAGTCAGGGACGGGAAGTTCAGAGAATTGCGGACAGTGCGCAGCGCATGATAACGCTGCGCACTATCCAACATTTGTCTGACTTCCTGTTTTACAATCTGTCGTCGAGCCTCCAGTATTCGGTAGGGTTTAAGGTGTACTATCTTTCCCTCTTTGGTGTGTATGGCATGTTCCAATATACAGGTCTTCCCTGGAAGGGTGGAAAAGACATCCTGATTATGTTTTATTAGGGCTTATATTTGGTCATACTGTTTCGGACTATGGGTTTCTTCAATTACAGGTTCTACCAGGATGTCTTTCTGTGTGTCCTGGGGTAAGTCTAACTTTAGGTGTTTAGAGTAGGTGATTAACAACGCAGTTCGATGTGGGACAGGATGATATACCTCTTCATCCTCCCAAGGTTTTAGAAGGTTTATGTGAGAAACCGAACATGTTTGCGAGACATGGGGAATATCGACCCAATAGGTTACGGGGATGACCTGTTCCTTCACAGTACAGAGACCTTGCCATTTTGCTAACAGTTTATTTTCTGAGGTAGACAAAAGGATTAACAGTTTGCTTCCCACAGTTAAGGTTCTCATCTTACTACCCTTGTTGTAGTGGTCTGTCTGTTTCTGTTGTGCTTGACCCATGTGTTCTTTAACCTCATCCCATAGGTTGTGTATGTACTCCTTGGGAGAGCGTTTGTATTCTAATATATCTTTCCCCTTGTCTTCCTCTTCCTTCCACTGTTTTGCCGCCATATTGAGTAAAGAGAGGGGATGACACCCAAATACCAGTTCAAAGGGGCTGTATCCAGTTGATGCTTGGGAGTGTGTTCTGATGGCATACATTACTAGAAGAAGCTTTTTGTACTAGCTCCTTCCAGGTTCAGAAATGGTTTTCTTGAAAAAAGACTTAATTGTTCTATTGTAGCATTCTACTAACCAGTCCGTTTTAGGATGGTATACTGAAGTGCAGATTTGAGTTATCCCCAAGAGTTGTCATATCTGGGACATGAACCAAGGGGTGCCTTGGTCTGTCAGTAGTTCTCTAGGGAGCTTCATCCATGAGAAAAACTCTATCATAGCCTGGGCTACTGTCTTAGTTGTCATGCTAGTTAGGGGAACTGCTTGAGGGTAGCGAGTGGCATAGTCAACTAATACCAAAATGTATTGGTACCCCCTGGAAGAAGGTAAAAGGGGTCCCAATAAATCCATCCCCACTCTCGTGAACAGCATATCAATAATGGGTAATGGCTGTAAGGGTGCTTTCGACGTCTGCTGGTCATTCATAAGTTGGCAGCGTGGACATGTAGAACAATAGCATCTTATTTCCGAGAATATCCCAGGCCAATAAAACCGTTGTAGCATGTATTCTTCAGGTTTATCCATCCCATAGTGTTCACCCCCTGTTTGGTTACGTGCTAGGTGCAGTACCTGAGTCTGAAATGATGAGGGTACCAGTAGTTGTTTTATAGTATTCCCATTTTTCTGCCTTATTCTGTATAGCAAACCATATTTCACCCGAAATATGGCCCTACCTGTTCTGTCTCTTCCTATCTGGCGGAAGCTCATGTATGCTGTAGTGATGGGTCCTCCCTCTGACATACCTGAAAAGTCCCTGTAGAGGTTAAAACAGGGTAGGCTGTGGAGGAAAAAGACATAGGATTATCTTTACAGTCTATCTGATATCTCCTTTTATTCTCTCTTTTTTCACGTCTACTTAAATGTTTCTTTTCTTTACCCCGGCTAACTGTTCTCCTTAAAACAGGGCTTCTAATAACCAATCTGTTTCTTTTCTTTTGGGGCGGACACTGTCCAGAAGGTCAATAAAGGAAAGATAGTCCGTACCTATAATCAAGGTCTCAGATGAGTCATGGCTCCCACTATTAGTGCTTCATCATACCCTCTCCAGTTGATTCGGATCTCTGCTACTGGATATGATTTTCAGTCCCTGTGTACACACATAATGAGTATGGATTTTCACCTTCTTTCATTCCTGTGGAGACACTCTTTCTGCCCTTATAATTGACAGTCTACATCCGGAATCCATAACCTCAGTACTAGTTTTGTTTACCTTCATGAACTTTTGAAAACCAGGAGCTTCCCTATTAGTACACAGGACCCTTCTCCAGGTAAACCCAATGTCCTTGGGTTCAGGGCTGGGAGGTGCATGGGGGCAATTTCTTGCTATGTGGCCCATTCACTACAGTTATAACATTGGGGACCCTAGCCGTAGTCTTTGTTAGATGGTTGAATATAAGGTAGAGGGTCCTGGAAGGGTTTGCCATATGGTCTGTTAGGGGGATTGGTTCTCCCTTGGGAGAATGGAGTTGGGGATGCTCTTATATGTAACGGTTTAACCTTAGAGGTGCGATAAAAGGCAAAAAGGCAGAACAATAGCCTTGGTAATGTTCACATTCAGGGTGTTGCTTTATCCAACTCTGAGTAGGTCCTGGAAGGGCTTCAAGGTATTGTTCCAAACTGATGTTACTCATAATATTTTCTTTGGTGGAAGTAGTAGGTTTTAGCCAGCGTAGGACCATGTCTTTTACCCTGTAAAACAAAGCTCTGGGATTCTCTGGGGTGTTCCATTTAATCTTTCTAAACTTAAGGCAGTAGTGTTCATTATTGTGGCCTAATCTTTCTAGAATGTTCTTTTTAATTTCAGCGAACGGTGTAGTGCCTCCAGGGTTAATAGCTTGGTAGGCTGTCTGTAGTTCACCGGAGAGAAGAGGAGCTGTGTACTGTCCCCATCTGTCTTGGGGCCATGTAGCGGAAGTGGCAACACTTTAAAAAAATTTGAAGAACGCTTCTGTATCTTCTCCAGCCTGGTATTTCTGTAGTACCATACTGGGGATGGTAGTGAGAACTTTGGAACTAGCTACCATGTCTGTCAGTCTCTGGATTGCTGTTTCATGAACTAACTGATTGTTAGCCATTACCGTCATTTGGTTCTTAAGGGCATTCTGTAGGTTCTCTCAGTCTTGTTGAGCTTCTTTAGCCTGTCCTTCAATCATTAATTGTAAATGACGTTGACCCTCTGCTAACTGCATGATTATGTCCTCCAAAGTGACCTTAGGTTCCATTTCTCAGGCATTTCTTTCTCATACATCCCACTTCTGACACCACTGTACTGGGGTTTACGAATGTGTAGAGGGACTGTCCGTGCCTGTTTCGTATTTCTTAAAACACACAGGCCCAAAACAGGGGAAATGTTTCACTGAACTTGCTTTATTTTCACAGTTGTGCCATCTTTTCCTTTATCTTTGTCTAGATTCTTATGTCCCTTTCTTTTGGCCAGCAGTAATGTCCGTAACCTTGGGTTTATCTAATTTCTTCTCCACTTTTATTCCTTTGTTAGGTACATCTTGGCTCCCTCGATGACTCTTGGTACATCAGAAAGAAAGCACAATAACTGGTGAGTGGATATCTGGGGTCTTTCTCTATGTAAGTGATGGGAAAGGGGAGGGAGGAGGGATGCGTGGGGGAAAGAAGGTGGGAAAAAGGGACTGAGTGCAGACTTTTGGTTACCCCAAAATAATAACTTTAATGCGCGCCTGCACTCTTTAATTACGTGCTTCTCTTTCCAATATTCACCCTCGTGCACACCGCTGTCGAGTGTGTCGTGAAAATAGAAGGAAAACAAGATTTATGCACAATCTTTGGTGGTGCCCCCTTTTTGTTCTCTCTACCCTCTGTCCTCCCCCTTTTCCCCATAACCACCCGTTCTGACCGCGTATGCAATCACGTACCTTGATGAGCCACGTCCCTCCAGGGATGCGGCTGGCAGGTGTGTATTCCTTGTCCGCTTGAAGGTCGCAGGCTTCTCTTCCAGAATTGTTCTCCGGCTCAGCTCTGGACATGTGCCGACTTCCGCTGCTCTCTTCCCATTCTGCAGTTCCATTCACTCGTCCTGTGCCGCCGAACTTTCTCTTTCCGCTTTTCCCTTCTCTTTTCTGTGTCCCAGTGAGGCTTCTTGACTTTGTGGCCCCAGTCAGTTTTTGCCATGTCATCCAAGGGAGCAGCTAGACTGGGAACCTCTCTGGACATGGTTCCCCTGGGGTACCTCTCACTGTCCTGAAGCAATTCGTCCCTGTCTATATTCTCTGATGTTCCTGCTACACTAGTATTCTTACTACACTTGAGCATTTCATTGATTATCTTTCCCTGTGGGGCCCGTGATAGTTGTGAGTGTCTTCAATGTCGCCTTTGAGCCATTTAACAATGATCACAGTACATTAAAACTAACAATCAAAGGGCATCTATCACCAAATTGTAGCATCTATGATTCGAGGCTTCTGGGGGAACTCAATCTATCAAATAACAAGAAGACCCTAAAGTAGTCATAAATATCTGCCCCTCCTAGCCCAATAGCTCAAATTAATGATAAAATAGCTAAAACCAAGGAGAGTATGTGTAGTATAGGTCCCTCTAGTTAAGGCATAAACCTTTTTCTCAAGTATCATGATGATTTGTTTAATCGTTTATGCCAGTTACTAACCAGGGAATGTAAATCTTCATCTAAAAAGAGACCATAACATCCATGGCACAATAGGCAGTGTAGACTAATGCCACTTTAATTAAATCTATCAAAGCTAATAATAGTGAGCAAGTTTGTGAGCAAATTCTACTGGCCAGGTTAAATTACAAGAAAGGATAAGCCAACGCTAAATCAGATTGGGAGGATGAAGTATGAGGTGATTTAGTAAATGGAGTCAGAGCAGGGGGCAACAAGACATGTTGGAGTATACTTGCTCATGGAAGCCATCATGCTACATCTCAGGTTAACTTCCGTTTGCAGCCTCAGATATGGATTGAGCACTTCAAGAGTCTAAGGGTCTACATTCAGAAACTGGAAGGATCTCAGTTGATGCACTAAATCAGGTACCAGCTAAATCAAATAGAACAACTTGTCACTTTGTAATATCACTTATCCCTTTTGCTGCTAGGCTTCTACTGCCACCCCCCTCACTCTCCTAGTGCTAATCCTCCTTTTAGCTATTTGTGATAGTTCGTGCTTAGGGCTCCACAACTTTTTGCCCACATGAGCTATCTATGACAAATTTGTGTCCTTTTTTCCAACATTGCTGGTTTCTCAAAGTGGGTAGGGTTTGTGGATTCCCCTGGAGGGGACTGAAAAATTAGGCAAAACATAGCTAATTTTCTTTCTTTTTACAGTGCTGATATCACCATCTTCCTAGCTTTCAGAAACAGGCAGACTTATGTCAGAAAAATGATTTTTTTAACACATACTTGGCATTTAATGGGAGCTAGCCCATGTTTTCTTATTTCTGTGCTTTCAACCTCCTTCCAGTTTGTGGTAGAAATGGGTGTAAAACCCATAGTGAGTCCCAGAAAGCTATGAATTTCTAAAATCTAGACAAAAGTCTGAATTCAGCAAGGGGTCAGTTGCCTAGATCCTTCAAGATTGTCTCAAAGAAATCAGCATTGAAATAAACAAATATTGAAAATATGGGCATTTGTGACAACTTTTTCATTTGTAACTTCGCGTCACAATGGCTGATTTATAAAACTGTTACACCATTACACCTGCTAGACCCTTCTGGTTGTGGACCTATATGGCGTTTGGGTTTTCCAAGAACTCGAGGTACAAAGAGACAATAACTTAGCTGCACCTTGCATGATTTTTCATTGTGTACTGGTATAGAGCAATTCATATGATAAAATTTAAATTATGAAATAGAGGTATCAAATAAACATATATATTCCCGAAATAGGCATAAGAAACAGACGTTGGAAACAGGGGTTATTTGCCCATCTCTGAATTTAGTGGGGCCAATACTTGCATGTGAAATAGAGGGTATTTCTCAAAATAACTTATTTCTAACACATTCTGTTACATTTCAAAGGTGCAAATGCAGAGAAACACAATAGGTCACAACACTTTGTTTCTCTACCTAGGTCTCCTGATAAAAATGGTACCTAACTTGTGCAGACAGGCCTAGTGGGCGCAACAGGAAATGGCCGAAAGTGCAACATATATACATCAAAACTGACCTATTTTTTGCAAAGTGAGTAGCTGTTGTTATTTTAGGCCCTAGCTCAGCCAGCACCTAGGGAAACCTAGCAAACCTATACAATTGTGAAAACTAGACACCTATGGAAATCCAGGATTGGGTGACTTGCATGGCTCTCATCAGGTCCTGTTAACAAGAATCCCTTGCAAACCTCAAACTCAGACCAACAAACACATTTTCCTCACATTTCTGTGATGGAAAGTTTTGAAATCTGTAGGGAGCCACAAACTTCCTTCCACTCAGCATTTTCCTAGGTCTTCTGATAAAAATGGTACCTCACTTGTGTGGGTAGACCTATTGCCCGCTACAGCAAATGGCCCAAAACACAACATGGATATATCAAATTTTTCTACGCTAACAGACCCATTTTCGCAAGGTCGGTAGCTGTGGTTTTTGGGCCCTATCTCAGTCGGCATCTAGGGAAACTAGCAAACTTGTATATCTCTGAAAACTAGACACCCAGGGAAATCCAGGGCGGGATAACTTGCACAGCTCCCATCAGGTTGTGTTACCCAGAATTCCTTGTAAACCTCAAACATCAACTAAAAAAAAATATTTTCCTCACTTTTCTGTGATGGAAAGTTCTGGAATCTGCAGGAAGCCACAAACTTCCTTCCACCCAGCATCTACAGGCTGCCAGTCTGTTTGGGAATGTCCTGGCTGGGCGCTCCCAGCCAATCCTAACTAAATGAAACAGGGTTGTGCATTACAGTGGTAGCAAAATCTGCCTAAGTCTATCTACCATTGGGATTGGCTCTATTTAGGTCCTGGGCACAGCGCCTGGCTTCCTTATTCCACCTGTGTCCACATTACAGAAGGTGCCCCAGGGACTTAGTGGACAATTGCATCTGCTTCTTGTGCCGCTGTGGCACTTTGGTGATACAGAAGGGGCCACAACCACTTGTGCACTGCCATCCTTAGTATGGATCACGCTGGTGCACATTTTCTGTTGACGTAATCACAATGAGCCATTCCCTCAATTGCCTGGGACTTTGACCTCATGCAAAAGAGGGGATCATTTGCCATTGCACCTCTGCACCTGTGCCTCCTTCAAGATGCTAGCAAAATGTAAAACGATCTGCCAGGAGGTACACTAAGTGTGTGCCACATTAAAGTGGGGCATAGTAAGTGCACCTCCTGAGGGATCTCTGACATTGTGTCTTGGTGTGCCAAGGTACCCTTCAGGCATCACCCCTGGAGGTAAGTGCAGTAACACACTGCATCCTCTTGCGGGGTGGGGGGAAATCCGTGCTCCACCTCCAAAAGTGACGCTTGTTTGTCTTCAGTGAAAGTTGGGCACGGTTTGAAACCATGACACTGTCTTTCACTAATACACTTTCCTCGGGGCAGGCACAAACTGTCAGTGTCTGTTGAGGACAGCACAATGTTTTTTTTTTGGTAGTTTTCAAGGGTTGCACCACATTGCAAGCAGAGACTGGGCACTTTATATGTAATTCGGGCCATGGGCTGCTACGGTCCAGTGTCATATACACAGAGCAGAATCTAGTAGCAGCTTTAAGACCAAGGGCTACTGGGATTTCTCCTCTTATGATGTCTTGGAAAGCTCACGAGAGATGGGATGTAGTCAAGGAAGAGTTTTGTTTAGCCATGCCCAAAGTGGAGCACACAATCACAACTTAAAAGACTAGGTTATCCAATTTGTGTCATATGTTAGTGTATGTGCTATCAGTTGTTGGGTAGATTCCAGTGCCAAGTTTGGTATTTGAGTGTATTTATTCTTCTGTTGTTCTTGAACCAAAAATGCTGCACCCCGTGTGAACTTCCACGTCCTGCTTCAGTCGAAAGAAAGACGTTTGTGGAGCCAGAATTAGTGGTCACATCATCGACTATAAAAGGGACATTAGCTTGACACTGCCCGTCCACCCCCTTGAAGACAGAAAATAAATATTCTACGTGATTTAACCAGGAGCCTGTGTTGTTATTTTTAATCTCGTGTCAGACACACTTCGATTAAAAATCTGTACGCAAGTTTAAATATTATCACACACTCCATGTTACAACCCTGTGCACCAATGGGTCCAGCTTTGAGGACATTGTAGGTGTGCTAGCTTACGGTCCATTGTATTAATATGAGACTTTAGCAAACAAGTAGTTCATCGGCATTCAATATCAACGTAATAAATATAATAGGTGTTGATATTGTTTAAAATAAAATAAACAAATGGGTTTCCACATCCTCCCCTTGTATGTTCTCATGGTATCCTGTGATGTGATTGGGGTACTAAGGTCAGGATCATGAAGATCCTCTGCTTCGACTCAATATCTCGTTCTATTATTGTGTGTTGTGCTACTGTGTGTTTATCTTCTTTCAATGGAGGCAAGTGTGTTAAGTAACGGTGTCAGACCAAACAAAAATGGCTGCTGCTCTTGGCAAAACAAATGGGAAAAATCCCAGTCTTTATGGTGTTGGGTTGGGCTCATGGACACTGGCCAGTGGCACAGCCAGATATGTGGCTACCTCTGAGATGCATAATAAGGAGATGAGCGTGGAGCAGCATTTAGTGCAGGTATTGATGACGGGTGTCGAGGATGCAGACAGCTCTCTCGTATCCTCTGCTCCCTGACTTTGTCCAGTAACTGGTCAATTGACTTAGGACATTGGTTTCATTCTCTACCTGCATAGAAAACAAGCACAGTAAATAGGTCTTGCCTATGAGAGAGCTATTTGCTTTGTCAGTGTGTTGTAGGAATATTGTACAGAGGCGTGTGAGGTCCTGTTTTGATCTAAAAGAAACGTTTTTAATGCCTGGTGCATGCAACAAAAACACAGCATTTCTCTGCAAAAGGTCTGTAAAAGACTCACACATCACCCACATTAAACTAAATTAAGGGAACAGGGCATTTTTTACAATCTGTTTAAGAATCAGACAAGGTCATCAGGGCAAAACTCTGCAGAACAGAGCTGGCTCTATCAGGGGGCCGCCTGAAAGGCTGGGGCCCCGGGCCAGAGCCCACTTTGCCCATGCCTTAAAACGTCTCTTGGGGCATGGGGGGGGGGGCAAGATGGTTAAAAAATGCTATGAAGTGGCTAGAGCTGGCTCCTTCACAATCGACAGTAGGGGGTGGGAGGATAAACAAGACAGGGGTTACAAAAGCGGTTTGATTTAGCCATTGTTCATTGTGTCATGGCGTTTTTCTTTTAACATAGTACCTGAGTCCCCTGTGTGAGTAATGGATGGTCAGTGGAGACTAATTAGAGTTAATTAATTTGTGCTTAGTCTATGTGCCACTTAAAGAAAAAGAAGGGAACGCATGACCAGCGCTGTCCTAGTAGAAAACAGCAAAGAAGAGTGGCAACGCTGCAGACAAATGGCAAGCAATAGGCAGGTTCCCCGCCCATCATAGAACACATGAGTCTTGCAAGCGAGAGTTCATGGGCTAGCACGTGCTCACACATGCGAGACCTAAAAACGAACATTGCTTTGTGCTGCTGGTGACAATGATTGTGTAAAAAAAGAACACCTTTACATTATGTAACATGGTGCTAAATGAAAAGAATAATTATAAATTGGTACCACGCTATTTATTGTATGCGGGCCGACCTCTCGAGATTCTATGGCAGAATGCAGGATGCAGTAACAATTGTGTAAAATAACAGAGCATAACATAGGGCCAAAATGTCCTGCTTGCAAGCACTGTAATAAGACATCCTCCAGCCGTTCTGAAACCTTCCAACTTATAACTCTTTAGCATTTTTCATTATTCCCACCACTTAACCATTTCTATTTATTCACACTGCCCTTATTTTCAGGTTCCGGGTCAAAGAGTATAATATTGCAAGGAGTTGATTTTCATGTAACATTTACCATCCCAGTTTTTGTCATTTCTCAGTGCTGTAACTAACAGTTGCCAAATGCCTCATTTATCGACCTTAGCAAGATCAAGGGCTGAGTTGACTGTAGAACATGAATTAATTCTATTTCTGCCTCTTTCCTTATCATCTCTGTTAATTCACCCACCCTGTAATGATATCCTTCCTGTTTTCTTTACTTAGTTTAATCTTTCCCCCAGTTTGAGTCTTGTATTTTTTCCCCGTCATGTTTTTAAGTGTTTACATACGTCCCTTGTTAATATCACAGTTCATTATCATTACCTTTTTCTGGCACTAAAATACAGAATAGGAAAATTCAAATGTGTGACAGACTTAATCTCAGAAAAGAAAGGTATTGAGAGACTTTCTAAAGACCAGGTGATCAGAAATAAGGTGCACTGACTGTGGCAGAGAGTTTCAAGCATTTGCAGGTGCAAATGCGAAAAACATCCCCTTTACTCTTCCCCATGAAACCAAGGGGGGAACTGGTAGGCTAACAGCAGCAGAGCAGAAAGTATGAGCCGGTTGATACAAAGTCATTAAAGAACAAGAAACTTACCTTCGGTAATGCATTATCTGGTAGAAACAATATCTAGACTCAGATTCCTTACCTTTGAATTTCTCAGGCATCAGACTGGATCTGAAAGATACCCCTGTGCACCATCAGGTGGCTTTGTTTAGTTCCGTGCTGCATCGTCAGCATCGTACACGCCAGAAGTGATGTTGCGGTCACCTATATAGGCACCACCTCAGCACACGGAAGCCTTTTCACTACTTTCCATGCCAGGAGCGCAGAGCCATGAAGTGCACTGATAGGTGTGTCCAAACTAGGGCCCTAAAAGGGATCATCCCTAAACCTAGAAATCTGTCCGCAGAGCGGGGAGGAAGGGGTGGGTTGGTAAGGAATCTGTGGCTAGATATTGTCTTACCAGATAAGGCGTCACCGAAGGTCAGTAACTTGTTCATCTGATAGAGACATTTAGATGTAGATTCCTTACCACTGAATAGATACCCAAGCAATATTGTTCCAGGCGTTGTGCTGCAGACAAACTGTCTAAACTAAAATGTTCTGCAGGACCAAACAGGCAAAATGCCCATCCCTACAGACCTGACTGTCTAGGCAGTAGTGTTTAGCAAACGTGCAGGGATGCCCATGTTGCTGCTCGGTAGATGTCCAGGAATGGGACTGCAGGAGCTAACATCATAGTTGCAGCTTTTCATCTGGTGGAATGGCCCCTTAAGCCCTCAGGAGGCTGTTTTTTAGCCAGGGAGCAGCAGATCTCAATACAGAGAATGGCCCAGCATGAAATGGTTTGCTTCTGTACTGCCAGACCCTTCTTTGCTCCAACATACCCCACAAAGATTTGGTTGTCCACCCGGAACTCTTTTGTGTGGTCAAGGTAGAACGACAATGCTATTTTTGGGTCCAGAAGGTGGAGTCGCTTCTCTTCTTTAGAGGGATGTGGAGGAGTGTAGAAAGTGGGAGGGGTGACTGATTGTCCCAGATTAAATGGAGTCACCACTTTTGGTAGAAAAGAGCCCTGGTGTGAAGAATCACTTTGTCTGGAAACACAATCAAATAAGGAAACTTGGATGACAAAGCCTGCAGCTCACTCACTGTCGAGGCAGATGTTGTTGCCACTAAAAAGGCTGTCTTGATTGTGAGCAGCCAAAGGGGACTATTGTGCAGCAGCTCAAAGGGAGCACACATAAGGTAGTTGAGAACCATTTGAGGTCCCACTGATGCATGATAAAGGGGGAAACAGATGTACAAGCCCTTTGAGAAACGTATTTATAATAGGGTACTTAAATAAAGAGGGTTGATCAGGTAGCCGCAGAAAGGCAGAGATAGCAGAGAGATAGCCCTTAAGAGTACTCAGAGATGAGCCAGGCGGGGTGAGAGCAAGATTGACGAGAAGAATATCAGAGAAAGAGGCAGAAAGAGGGTTGATAGATTTCACTGTACAATATAATACAAACATTTGCCATCTGCAGGCGTATACCATCTTGGTAGAGATACGCCTGACTTCCAGAATAACATTACAGACTTCAGGAGGAAGGTCAACAGCTGTCAACTGTTGCCATTCAATCTCCACTCAAGAAGGCGGAGGGTTGATAGCTTTGGGTAGAGAACCCTCCCCTGCTCCGACCGAAGATCCTCCTGAGGGGACAGCCTTATTGGAGAAACAATGCTCAGTCTCAGAAGCTTGGGATACCAGACTCTTCATGCCCAGTCCAGAGCCGCAAGGATTATTTGTGCCCGGTCTTTCTTGATCTTCTTGAGAACTTTGGGCAGATGTGGTGTCAGTGGAAAGGTGTACAGGAGGCCTAAGCTCCACTCGAGATGAAAAGCATCTCCAAGCGACAGTCGCCTTGGAAACGCCAACCCACAAAACTGCTGACATTGCACATTATCTCCAGAGGTGAACAGATCTAAACAAAGGTTGTCTCCACTTCTGAAAGGAGATGTCACTCGTGATCTGCTCGGCATCGAAGGCTGAGTTCACCTGCCCTGGCATCTAAAGAACGTGCCAAGTGTTAAACCACAAGGGTTATGCCCTGCTGTTTCAGTCATGTTTAGAGATGCATAGACTCTTGACAAAGGGTCTACGACCCCACCCCACCCTGCTTGTTTCAGTACCACATGGCGATTGTGTTGTCTGTGAACAACTGCACTATGTTTCCCTTGACATAAGGAAGAAATGCTTTCAATGCTAGCCAGATCACTCAAAGCTCCAGCAAGTTGATGTGGAGTACAGATTCCTCTGGAGGACAGAGTCCTCTGATTTCTACCTCTCCCAGATGGTCGCCCCCATCCCAGGAGTGATGCATCTGTCACCACTGTACTATCTGATTGGGGAAGGAAGAGGAGTCAGCCTCTGACCCAATCGCTGTCCGTTAACCACTGAGGGTCTTTTGCAGTTCCCTCTGAGATTTGGACCATGCTGGTGATATTCCCCTGATTCTGTGCCCACTGGAACTTCAGGTCCCACTGGAGGGCCCGCATATGCCATCTGGCATGATTCACCAGCAGGATGCAAGAAGCCATGAAGCCTAGCAGCCTTGGCGTCATCCTCACCAAAATCCAGGATAGAGGCTGAAATATTAGTATTGTAGCCTGAATATCCTGGACTCACTACTTAGAAGAATAAGCTTGAAACTGCACTATATCCAGTATAGCTCAGATGAAAAGGAGCATCTGAGAAGCAGCCATGTGTGACTTTGGCATGTTAATAGTGAACTCCAGTGAATGCAGGAGGTCTGTCATAGTCTGGAGGTGGGGGACGACAATCTGGGGTGAGCCCGCATTCAACAGACAGTCGTCAAGATAGGGGAAAGCTGACACCCCTGATCTCCACAGATGAGCTGCGACCATCATCATCACCTTGGTGAACACCTGAGGAGCGCTGGTAAGGCCAAATCAATCAATCAATCAAATAATTTCTTAAGCGTGCTACTCACCTGTTAGGGTCTCAAGGTACTGTGCGGGGGGGAGGTTGCCGGTTACTGCTCAAAAAGCCATGTTTTATGGTGCTTTCTGAAAGTTATGAGGTCCTGGGTCTTGCAAAGGTTGGTGGGGAGCGCTGGTAAGGCCAAAGGAAAGCACAGTAAACTGAAAGTGCACGTTGCATACCTTGAACCGCAGGTAACATCTGTGGGCAGGCAGAATGGAAATGTGGAAGCACACATCCTGCAAGTCCATGTCTACCATCCAGTCTCCTTGGTCTAGGGCAGACAGGACCTGATCTAAAGTGAGCAGCTTGAATTTCTGGTTTTTGAGGAAAAGATTGAGGGTTCGGAGGTCTAGGATAGGTCAAAGACTCTTATTCTTTTTGGGTATCAGAAAGTAGTGGGCATAGCAATCACTGCCTGCTTCTCATATTGGAACCCTTTCCATTGCTCCCTTGGCCAAGAGAGCTGTGACTTCCTCATGGAGCAAAGAAAGATGATCCTCCATCAGCCTATCTTGTGTTGAAGGAACTGGGTCAGGGGAGGATTCAAAGAGGAGGAAGTAGCCCCTTCAAATGATCTGCAAGACCCACTTGTCTATGTTATGGACTGCCAGTTTTGGAGACGATAGTGAATTCTCCCACCAACTGGGCACCCATGGTCTTGCAGAACATTATTAGGAAAGCTTGGAACCTGCAGCTGCTGGGGTGGGGGGTTGGTGGATGTGGCAAACCTTTGGCTACCTGACCCATGGGTTTGGTATGCACCCTGCCCTTGCCCACTCATAGCTTTGCAAGCTTAGGCAGGACGGTCGCTGTCATAGGGCTGGTGCAGTGGTACGCCCCTTCAGTAGCCATGAAAGAGGCAAAAGGCAGACTGGAGATGTGGGGCAACTGAGAGGCCCAAGGACTTGGCCGAAGCCTGCAAGTCCTTAAAGCACTCTAGTGACGAATCTGCCTTCTCTCCAAAGAGACAGGTCCATTCAAAATGCATGTCCATGAGGCTGGCCTGGACATCCCCCGAAAAGCCAGATGTTCACAGTCACATTGAAGCACCACCATCAAGGAAAATGCATTGCCCTGCGAGTTGGTCATATCCAAACCACACCTAATGCTGAACTTAGCTGTGTCTCTCCTGTCCTTGGCCACTTGGGAGAGAATGGCTCGGGCCTCATCCTGGGCCTGTGGAACTAGAGGCCTGAAAGGCATGTGCTGTTCACCGACCACAATGCCAGACTGGTTGAAGAAAACATCTTTTTACTTAAGGTATTCAGCCTCTTGCTTTCCCTGTCTGGTGGTGCAGCAGGGAATGTGCCATGGGAAGTTGAGACTTGGACTACCAAGCACACAGGGGTGGGTGTTGGGTGGGGAAACTTGGGTCCCCAGGTGCAGGACGATGGCAGCGGGCAATTGTCCTGTACGCAGGAGCCCTGTGCTGGGCTTGGACCAGGTTCCCAGCAGGACATCTGTAAGTACTTCATTAAAGGAGAGCAGAGGTTCAGCAGAGGAAGCTCCAGGCTGAAGCACTTTTGTCAAGATGTTCATCTTGACAGCCACTGAGGGTCGTTCGGTGGCGGAATCTGGACCGGCATTGAGGAAGGTCGCATTGGAATTACAATCACTGGTCAGAATCTGTGATCAGATCCACAAGGGCCTATCAGAGCTGAGCCGGAGCTGTCAGAGCAGAGCCTGTTGGGGAGCCCTCTTTGCCTGGGGGGGCCTGAAGGCACTGTGGAGGCATCGGCTCACTTGAATGAGCAGCTCATGGTCTTGTAAAAGTCTTTGACTTGAGCGGGGGTTGCTCTGGTTCCTGGAAAAGCGGGGAGGCGTGAAGTCAACCCAGGTGATGGCTCCTTAGAACCGTGCGAGAACGCCAATGTTCCTTGCTCATTGAGTCAGCCGACAGACAAGGAGAAGTCAAAGCACACTTTGACCTCTTCTGCTTCTTGTGCCTCTTCCATGAATGTCCTGAGGACTGTAGTGGGATGAAAAGGACTTGGGACTCCTGGAGAGGTCCCACGACCTTCCTCTCAATTGGGACTGAGACCTCTAAGGAGTCATGTGACACGACATTGCCTGCCAGGCCTCAAACAGCTTTAGGGACTGCTTCGTCAAAGCCTTCTGTGACGTGGCCTGGCAGTCCAACCACGACTTGGAGTTGTGGTCACGCGCGAGACAACACAAACAGACTAGATGGGGGCCTGTAACGGACATGGCACAGCGACAGGTGCCCCATGGCTTAAATCCAGTCTTCCTCAAAGCCATTCCTCAACACACCAAAAAACATTTAACAAAACATCAACAAAATTCTGTCAAAAGCCAAAAGAGGGGTAACTCTTCTCCAGGTCAGCGCTAACAGGCGCCTAAAGAAAAGAACTGACATCTGTGCACTGAGGTGACACCGATATAGGTGACCGCAACTTCACTTCCAGTGGGTACAATGTTGGTGCTGCTGCGCATAGCGGAACAAAGCCACCTGACGGTGCGCAGGGGTACTGCTCAGACAAAAATCTTCTAGATCCAGTCTGACACCTGGGAAATTCAAAGGTAAGGAATATGCGGGTAGATGTCTCTATCAGATTTACATATACTGTCAGAACTTTAGCCATAAATTACTTCATGACAGATACAAAGACATATTGATATGGAGCCAGTGAAGCTGGTTAAGGTGATGAAAAATTGGTGCCAGGTGAAGGGTCTTTTGAAAAGTCCAGCTTTTTGAATAAATTGTAGTTTTGAAAACTGGTACTCAGGGAGCCATATGAGACGTAAGAGTCCAATTGAGAGGCCACATTTGGAGGAAGAGCCATGAAGTGAGTATATGAAGGATGAAGAGGCGCATCTTCCTTAGACGTCTAAGATGAAAAGAATATGAGAAAGAGAGTTTTTCAACTTGGGCTATACAAACCATATTATTTTTGAAAATGAAGCCCGACTCAAGTGCTGTAGAAACAGAGCAAGAGCTCATGTATAATAATCACCAATCTTGAGTCCAAATTTAAGAAATCTTCCTATAATTAGGGCTTTAGTCTTGTCAGAATCAAAGTTCAAAAAACAGACAGGGGCATCAATTAGTTTGTGCAACAGGCACACTTCCTTCTTACAAGAATGATCTAGTTGTCATATGTGTAGATCATAAACTCCACATTAAAACATCTAAAATAATTTGGCCAGCAATTCATCATAGATGTTAAATAATGTAGGGCTTAAGGAGGAGCCCTGGGGAACACTAGAGTGAACCTTATGGATGAATAGAGACCTTAGAAATGATCTAAACCATCAGAGGACCTTTTCTTCAACACTGGTCTCCTGTAAAGGGGATAAAAGAACAGAGTGAGACACTGTGTCAAGTGCTGCAGACAATTCCAGTAGGATGCGAGCATTCATACCTCCATCATACTAAATCACTCCAGATGATCCATAGTGCTCCAAGGCTGCCTCCATTCGGGAGTCATGTCTGTGCCTTTCAAAGAATACATTTACTATTGATCAAGGCAGACAGGTGTTTATTCACCTCTCCCTCAGTCACTTTAAATATTAAAGCCAAAAGGGAGATGGGCCATAAGCTACTCAGGGCAGAGGGGTCTGCAGTTGGTTTGTGTTTTTTAACAATAGAGTAAAAATGGCCCATTTCCAGTAAGTTGGAATGGAAGCCTCAGAGAAAGAGGCATTGACGATAGATGGTAGAGCGGGTGCAATAGTGTCAATGACTAGGTGGAATATTTTAGCAAGGCAAGGATCTAGAGCAGAAGCCGACTTAATGGTCAAGGCAGTAGCTATTATTTCCAAAATAGTTTCTAAGGTGAAATGCAGACGCTCTATTTTCTTGAATCACCGGTCACCGTCCTAGGGTTGTCAAGTAGAGTCCTTTAGGGGCTGAGGCATAGTTGTCCTAAATAGCATTAAACTTGGAAAAATACACAATGACAAAGATTCATAAAGTTCTAGGGAGAACCTAAAGGAGCTAATTCTGGAATAGGGACTAAATAAATCCTTTATTTTCAGTGGTATCGTTGGCTGAGGTAATATTGGCAGCATAGAATTACATAAGAAAAAAAGAGTGTTAATACCTGATACTTGTTAGAAGAGAACCGTATAAACACTGGTTCTGTAACAGCGTTTCATTTTATTTCAAATGCGTTTCCCTCGCAGATGCATCAGCACCTAAAAAGCAACTTTGATTAAATTTAATCTTGAAAGATTTAGGCGGCCTACACAGTAATTGGCAACAAAAAGGGGGGTAGAAACATTTACCCATTTGTGCCGACATACATAAAACTAATTTTAATTATTAATTGATCACGCAATAAAAAGTAGCCTATTACAGTTTAATTGTTTCTGGGGGGGTTTGGAAAGAGCACACGAATGAGGGGTGACTCACAAGCACCATCGCCCACAATCAGACTTCTCAAAATTCCAGCCTGTGCCAAATTCATCTGTGGTATTAAAGAGTCAGGACTTTCTGGCACGTTAAAATTGAATCCAGAACACAGGGCTGCTCATTGTCACTAGAAGGGCCCTGGTGTAACCTTTAATGACATATTTCAGCTTCTGTGCACATCGATGCATACAGAACGCAGCTGGAACACTTTAGTTAATTTGCAACGTTGGCTCCGAGCCACATTCCACGAGTAAATGGCATTTGCAGTGACTGGGCTGCATTGTAAAGCCAGGACTGCACGTTTACAGCGCACGCCACATAGCTTTACACTCGCTGGAGTGTGAAACAGATTGTTGGGAGGTGGAGTGACTGAGTCGCTAGATCCTGGACTCACGTTGCTGAGTGGAAAAAGTACAGCCAAAAGACACATCAGCTTCATCTCCCACGCAGACCGAGCATGCACAAATAGTGATATTATTAGCCCACAAATATTTGTCCAAGCTGGTGCTGATACTGCCAGCGAACCTGACTCGAACTATGCCTTCTGGCAGAGATCCAGGGTCCAGTTATCTGTCCGCCCTTCTCGGTAAGTGCAAAGGGCCAAAATCACAGAACATTAAGAAGCGCAAGGCTTGTGTGAAATTTCATTTCTGCCGGCGTAATGTCGTGTAATTTACGCCATTTCTCGTTACGACTGTTGCGCAAAATGCCTGCGATTATGTAATTAAAATATGCCGCGTCATTGAGACGTTCGGATAAAAATCGTACAGCTGGAATATGGGAAGAATGTGAAGGTACCAAGTACAAATTGTTCTTCGCGCCATACATGATTTTGTGCAACAGCATACTTTTTCGAGACTTTGCAAAATTTCTCTAAGTGAAGTTCGAAAATGTCATCCATATGTAGGCAATTTTGTTCCAGAGCTACAAATTGTGCAAATTGGGCAAGAGGTAAATTAACAGAGGTCGGGTGTAGCAAGGGTACCATGGGCCCTAATGCATGTCTACACAATGGTCACTGTAATCCCATACTGAACAGGGAAAAGAACATAACTGGAATGTAAAGGGTGCCTCAAAACTCTGAGCCTGGTGCAGCTGCGCAATTGATAGCCCCGCCCTTGCATAGAGGGTATATATCAACACGCATACACCAAGTGGTACATGAAATGCGCCTGTGTATCTTTGGGTAGAGAGGGCTCTTGGCTCTAAGGTGGTCCACCTTTGGCCTGTCTGAAGGTGGAGGTCGGAGAGGGGTCATCATTCCTCAGCACACACACCTCAGCTACCCCTGCCTCCCCTCACTCACGCTCCAACATGTATTCATGGATTTTAAAGCATCCCAGCCCTATTTATTATTGAGGAGGTGGCTCATAAAACTAATACCACTGCATCGTTGTAGGAGGCTGGCCTGACTTGTAGTGGGTACCAGAGGTACTTACACCTTGTGCCAGGTCTAGTTATCCCTTATTAGTGTAGAAGCAGTGTTTCTAGCAGCTTAGGCTGATAGAAGGTAGCTATGGCAAAGCAGCTAAGGCTGAACTAGGAGACATGGTAAAGCTCCTACTATACCACTGGTGTCATATGCACAATATCATAAGAAAACACAATACACAGAAGTACTAAAAATAAAGGTACTTTATTTTTATGACAATATGCCAACAGTATCTCAGTGAGTCCCCTCAGTATGAAGATTAGTTATATACAAAAGATATATGTACACAAACCATAATTAGGTAAGTAATAGTAAGAAAAGTACTGCAAGCAGTGTAAAGTTACAGTAGATTGCAATAGGAGCACATAGGTAGAGGGGCAACACAAACCATATACTCCAAAAGTGGAATGCGAACCATGAATGGACCCCAAACCTATGTGAGCTTGTAGAAGGTCACTGGGACTGTAAGAAAACAGTGAGGGTTAGAAAAATAGCCCACCTCAAGACCCTGAAAGGTAGGTGTAAAGTGCACCTACTACCCCCAGAGAGCACCTAAGTCGTGATAGGGGGATTCTGCAGGAAGAACAAACACCAACAATGCAACAACAGTGGATTTCCGGACCTGAGTACCTGTAAGACAAGGGGACCAAGTCCAATAGTCGCGACAGTGTCAAGAGAGGGCAGGAGCCCAGGAAATGCCAGCTGAGGGTGCACGGAAGCTGCCACCAGTTGGAAGAAGCTTGGAGTTTTGCAAGAAAGAAGAGAACTAGGGACTTCTCCTTTGGAAGACGGATGCCCCACGTCGTGATAAAGCTTGCAGAGGTATTCCCATGCAGAAAGACCGCAAACAAGCCTTGCTAGCTGCAAGGGTCGGTGTAGAGGTTTTTGGGTGCTGCTGTGGCCCAGGAGGGACCAGGATGTCGCCACTTGGAGGAGGAGACAGAGGGGGCGCCCAGCAAGTCAGAGAGCCCTCACAGAAGCAGGCAGCACCCGCAGAAGTACCTGAACAGGCACTTGGAAGAAGAGTGAACCGGAGTCCATGCAAAGTCACAAAAGGGAGTCCCACGACGTCAGAGGACAACTGAGAAGGTTGTGCACTGCAGGTTAGAGTGTCGGGGACCCAGGTTTGGCTGTGCACGAAGGAAATTCTGGAAGAGTGTACAGGATCCGGAGCAGCTGCAAATCATGCGGTACCCAGCAATGCAGTCTAGCGTGGGGAGGCAAGGACTTACCTCCACCAAACTTGGACTGAAGAGTCACTAGACTGTGGGAGTCACTCAGACAGAGTTGCTGAGTTCCAGATACCACGCTCGTCGTGCTGAGAGGGGGCCCAGAGGACCAGTGATGCAGTCTTTTGGTGCCTGCGGTTGCAGGGGGAAGATTCCGTTGACCCACGGGAGATTTCTTCAGAGCTCCTGGTGCAGAGAGGAGGCAGGCTACCCCCAGAGCATGCACCACCTGGAAACAGTCGAGAAAGCCGGCAGGATGAAGCGATACAAGGTTGCTAGTAGTCGTCTTGCTACTTTGTTGCAGTTTTGCAGGCGTCCTGAGCACTCAGCGGTCGATCCTTTGGCAGAAGGTGAAGAGGGAGATGCAGAGGAACTCTGGTGAGCTATGGAAATTCGTTATCTGAAGAATTCCCCAAAGCAGAGACCCTAAATAGCCAGAAAAGGAGGTTTGGCCACCTAGGAAGGAGGATTGGCTACCAAGAGAGGTAAGAGCCTATCAGAAGGAGCCTCTGACGCCACCTGCTGGCACTGGCCACTCAGAGCAGTCCAGTGTGCCCCCAACACCTCTGTTTCCAAGATGGCAGAGGTCTGGGACACACTGGAGGAGCTCTGGGCACCTCCCCTGGGAGGTGCAGGTCAGGGGAGTGGTCACTCACCTTTCCTTTGTCCAGTTTCGTGCCAGAGCAGGGCTGGGGGATCCCTGAACCGGTGTAGACTGGCTTATGCAGAGATGGGCACCATCTGTACCCATCAAAGCATTTCCAGAGGCTGGGGGAGGCTACTCCTCCCCAGCCTTCACACCTATTTCCAAAGGGAAAGGGTGTAACACCCTCTCTCAGAGGAAATCCTTTTTTCTGCCTTCCTGGGCCAGGGCTGCCTGGACCCCAGGGGGGCAGAAACCTGTCTGAGGGGTTGGCAGCCGCAGCAGCTGCAGTGCAAACCCTGAAAAGGCAGTTTATCAGTACCTGGGTTCTGTGCTAGAGACCCGGGTGATCATGGAATTGTCCCCCCAATGCCAGAATGGCATTGGGGTGACAATTCCATGATCTTAGACATGTTACATGGCCATGTTTGGAGTTACCATTGTGACGCTATACATAGGTAGTGACCTATGTATAGTGCACGCGTGTAATGGTGTCCCCACACTCACAAAGTCCGGGGAATTTGCCCTGAACGATGTGTGGGCACCTTGACTAATGCCAGGGTGCCCACACACTAAGTAACTTTGCACCCAACCTTCACCAGGTGAAGGTTAGACATATAGGTGACTTATAAGTTACTTAAGTGCAGTGGTAAATGGCTGTGAAATAATGTGGACGTTATTTCACTCAGGCTGCACTGGCAGGCCTGTGTAAGAATTGTCAGAGCTCCCTATGGGTGGCAAAAGAAATGCTGCAGCCCATAGGGATCTCCTGGAACCCCAATACCCTGGGTACCTCAGTACCATATACTAGGGAATTATATGGGTGTACCAGTATGCCAATGTGAATTGGTAATTTTAGTCACTAGCCTATTAGTGACAAATTTGGAAAGCAGAGAGAGCATAACCACTGAGGTTCTGGTTAGCAGAGCCTCAGTGAGACAGTTAGGCATCACACAGGGAACACGCCACAAACTTATGAGCACTGGGGTCCTGGCTAGCAGGGTCCCAGTGACACATAACAAACATACTGACAACATAGGGTTTTAACTATGAGCACTGGGCCCTGGCTAGCAGGATCCCAGTGAGACAGTGAAAACACCCTGGCATATACTCACAAACAGGCCAAAAGTGGGGGTAACAATGCTAGAAAGAGGCTACTTTCTCACACAACCTCCCCCCCAAACGAAGTACAATAAGGCTAACCTTGTCCAGTTGAGTCTTTATTGTCTAAGTGGTGATAAGTGGAGAGTAGCTCTGCAATAGACTGGTTACTCCCTTTATCATCCACTATATGGTTACTTCCCTGTGGGGATGTAAACCACCCTGTTTGAAGTTTTTTAGCTAACCAACAATGTGAAGATATATTCTCAGAGTTCCTATCAGTAAGTTTTAGTTTAGAACAGTGGGAATTGTCCACTGGACCTATTTCTAGTGATGAGAATGCCAGACAGGGATGCTGTCTCAGCAAAGCCATAGCTGGGCAAAAACTTTGTCCATATGGCTGTAAGAGAGAACAGGGATGCTGTTTCTCTTGTTTTGGAGCAGGGCAGGGATGCTGTCCTATGAGCTCCACACTAGGGCAGGGCTGCTGTCCTTGGTGTTTTGAAGCAGTGCAGGGTTGCTGCACTAAAGTTTCTCTGGGAGGGTTGGAGGGATGCTCCATGTTAACTACAATGGTGGACTTTTTCTCACCAATATTAGTTATCCCACAGAGAGGTACTTCCACCTCAGGGAGTACAGCTGTGCCATCTGATGGTTCCCTTGGTACAGGTGTCACCCCAGGAGAGGTTTCTCCTACCACAGGAATGGTATCCTGAATGGCAGGGTGGGTAGGGGATACTGTGATGCCCTTTTTACCTGTTGTTGGAGAAGGATCCTGAGTTTTCAGGCCTGTTCCTCTCCTTTGCTTTTTCATTTCAGTAGAAATGAGAGGAAGCAATTCCTCAGGGATACCCAGCATGGCTGCATGGGTATAAAACTCTGCCTCAGCCCAACCTGAGGTCTCTAAGTCATTACCTAAGAGACAGTCTACAGGTAAGCTAGGTGACACTACCACCTGCTTAGGGCCAGTAACTCCACCCCAACTAAGCTGAACTATAGCTAAGGGAAGAAACTTAGTGGAGTTATGGACATCAATAATCTTGTACTGTTGTCCAATGATGTGTTGTTCAGGAGGCACTAGGTTTTCAGTCACCAAAGTGATACTGGCACCTGTGTCCCTGTAGGCCTGGGCCTCAACACCATTTATTGAAACTGTCTGCCTGTACTTATCCATTGTAAGGGGACAAGCAGCCAGTGTGGCAAGGCCAATGCCACTAGGTGTGACAGAAACTGAAACTCTCTTGGGACAGACTACCCCAGTTTCTATGATGGACCCATAAGTGAACTCAACAACACCCTTACTTTGACTGTTGCCAGCAGTCCCACCACTATTACCACTACTGCTAGGGGCACTAGAGTTTGATGTATTAGTGGTGGTTGGCTCAGGGGGTTTACCTGGACAGGACTTATCCCCTTGCCAATGGCCTTTATTTTTACACACATAGCACCAAGGCTTTTTAATGTGTGTATGTTGTGAAGAAGAGGAAGAATTTGATTTATCCCCACCCCCTGAAGAGTGTTTAGGATTTGAAGAAGGATCTTTGGTTTTACCCTTATCCCCATGCTTATCCTGAGATTTCTCACCATTTTTCTTCTTGCCATCCTTGTCACCCCCTGTATGAACTTTTCTGTTCACTCTTGTTCTGACCCATTTGTCTGCCTTATTTCCCAATTCTTGGGAAGAGGTCAGATCTGAGTCCACTAGATATTGGTGTAACAAGTCAGACACACAGTTATTCAGAATATGCTCTCTCAGAATAAGATTAGACAGGCTTTCATAGTCAGAAACTCTACTGCCATGTAACCACCCCTCCAAGGCCTTCACTGAACAGTCAACAAAGTCTATCCAGTCTTGTGAGGACTCTTTTCTGGTGTCTCCTTCAAAACTGCAAAAGTGTTAGCATCACTTTCTCTAACAGTAAGGAGCCTATCCCTACCCTTTCCAGTGAAAGATAGCCACAATATAGCAGCCCACTGCCTTTGAGAGACCCCCTGTACCAAACAGGCCCTCTCAAGTGCAGCAAACCACTTGTTGATGTCATCCCCCTTCTTGTAAGGGGGGACTATCTTGTGCAGATTCATGGAATCCTGCTCTCTAACAGGATTACTGTCAGGAATACTGCTGCTGCCACCATGGGGTCCAAACCCCAATCTCTGTCTCTCCTTTTCCAGGTCTAGGGATTCCCTATCTAAGGCCAGCTGTTGCTGTTTAAGCTTCAGTCTGGTCTCTTCAACCCTCAACTTTTTGAGTTCCCTTTCTAACATGTTGTCTTCGGGGTGGGTGGGTTGGGAATGCTTGGACACAGAAGATAAATTGGAAACAACAGAGGGGATCTGTCCCTAACTGACTAAACCCTAGAAACTTGGCCTCCAGGAATAAAGACTCCCCTACTGTGATGGGAACCTCCATTACTACCATTACTAGGTGTCCTGCTAGGGGGCAGATCTGGTACAGGACCCTCCCCACCTCCCTCAAGGAGATCCCCTGAGTCAGAATGGGAACCTTATATTAACCTCTCATTTGATGTGCCTGCTTGGGACTCATCATTCACAATTAGCATGTTAAATAGAAACTCTTTTGTAGGGTTCTTTCCTATCACTAAACCTCTATCTAAGCAGAGACTCCTTAGGCTCTTGTAATTCAAATTGTCATAAGTAGTATTGACCATTTTAAGAGCTGGCTCTACAACAGACATGATAGTAAAAGGTTTAGAGACAGTGAGAAGGAAGAAAACATTTCAGAACTTTTTAAAGAACAGAGAAAAAAACTTTTTCTAACTTTAGAAAACTTTTAGAAGTTTTAGATAACTTTTCAGAACTTTGTTAAAAGTTTAAGAGGAGAAAAGCAAAACATTTTGGTTAGGTGTACATACACTGAACTGTTTTGTATATTATTCTCTTATGAAAAGTACACAATGACAAAGTGGTAAGTAGTTACACGCACTTATCCCACCGCTGCACAACCAATGTAGGAGGCTGGCCTGACTTGTAGTAGGTACCAGAGGTACTTACACCTTGTGCCAGGTCCAGTTATCCCTTATTAGTGTAGAAGAGGTGTTTCTAGCAGCTTACGCTGATAGAAGGTAGCTATGGCAAAGCAGCTAAGGCTGAACTAGAAGACATGTAAAGCTCCTACTATACCACTGGTGTCATATGCACAATATCATTAGAAAACACAATACACAGAAGTACTAAAAATAAAGGTACTTTATTTTTATGACAATATGCTAAAATTATCTCAGTGAGTACCCTCAGTATGGGGATTAGTTATATACACAAGATATATGTACACAAACCAAAATTAGGTAAGTAATAGCAAGAAAAGTAATGCAAGTAGTGTAAAGTTACAGTAGATTGCAATAGGAGCACATAGGTATAGGGGCAACACAAACCATATACTCCAAAAGTGGAATGCGAACCACGAATGGACCCCAAACCTATGTGAGCTTGTAGAAGGTCGCTGGGACTGTAAGAAAACAGTGAGGGTTAGAAAAATAGCCTACCCCAAGACCCTGAAAGGTAGGTGTAAAGTGCACCTACTACCCCCAGAGAGCACAGAAGTCGTGATAGGGGGATTCAGCAGGAAGAACAAACACCAACAATGCAACAACAGTGGATTTCCGGACCTGAGTACCTGTAAGACAAGGGGACCAAGTCCAATAGTCGCGACAGTGTCGAGATTGGCAGGAGCCCAGGAAATGCCAGCTGAGGGTGCACGGAAGCTGCCACCGGTTGGAAGAAGCTTGGAGTTCTGCAAGAAAGAAGAGAGCTAGGGACTTCTCCTTTGGAAGACGGATGCCCCACACCGCGATGAAGCTTGCAGAGGTGTTCCCACGCAGAAAGACCGCAAACAAGCCTTGCTAGCTGCAAGGGTCGCTGTAGAGGATTTTGGGTACTGCTGTGGCCCAGGAGGGACCAGGATGTCACCACTTTGAGGAGGGAACAGAGGGGCTGCCCAGCAAGTTAGAGAGCCCTCACAGAAGCAGACAGCACCCGCAGAAGTACCTGAACAGGCACTTGGAAGAAGAGTGAACCGGAGTCCACGTGAAGTCACAAAAGGGAGTCCCACGACGCCGGAGGACAACTCAGAAGGTTGTAGACTGCAGGTTAGAGTGTCGGGACCCAGGCTTGGCTGTGCACGAAGGAAATCCTGGAAGAGTGCACAGGAGCCGGAGCAGCTGCAAATCACGCGGTACCCAGCAATGCAGTCTAGCGTGGGGAGGCAAGGAATTACCTCCATCAAACTTGGACTGAAGAGTCACTAGACTGTGGGAGTCACTCGGACCGAGTTGCTGAGTTCCAGGGACCATGCTCGTTGTGCTGAGAGGGGACCCAGAGGACCAGTAATGCAGTCTTTTGGTGCCTGTGGTTGCAGGGGGAAGATTCCGTCGACCCACGGGAGATTTCTTCAGAGCTCCTCGTGCAGAGAGGAGGCAGGCTACCCCCAGAGCATGCACCACCTGGAAACAGTCGAGAAAGCCGGCAGGATGAAGCGATACAAGGTTGCTAGTAGTTGTCTTGCTACTCTGTTGCGGTTTTGCAGGCGTCCTGAGCACTCAGCGGTCGATCCTTTGGCAGAAGGTGAAGATGGAGATGCAGAGGAACTCTGGTGAGCTCTTGCATTCGTTATCTGAAGAGTTCCCCAAAGCAGAGACCCTAAATAGCCAGAAAAGGAGGTTTGGCTACCTAGGAAGGAGGATTGGCTACCAAGAGAGGTAAGACCTATCAGAAGGAGCCTCTGACGTCACCTGGCCACTCAGAGCAGTCCAGTGTGCCCCCAACACCTCTGTTTCCAAGATGGCAGAGGTCTGGGACACACTGGAGGAGCTCTGGGCACCTTCCCTGGGAGGTGCAGGTCAGGGGAGTGGTCACTCCCCTTTACTTTGTCCAGTTTCGTGCCAGAGCAGGGCTGGGGGATCCCTGAACCGGTGTAGACTGGCTTATGCAGAGATGGGCACTATCTGTGCCCATCAAAGCATTTCCAGAGGCTGGGGGAGGCTACTCCTCCCCAGCCTTCACACCCATTTCCAAAGGGAGAGGGTGTAACACCCTCTCTCAGAGGAAATCCTTTGTTCTGCCTTCCTGGGCCAGGGCTGCCTGGACCCCAGGAGGGCAGAAACCTGTCTGAGGGGTTGGCAGCAGCAGCAGCTGCAGTGCAAACCCTGAAAAGGCAGTTTGGCAGTACCCGGGTTCTGTGCTAGAGACCCGGGGGATCATTGAATTGTCCCCCCAATGCCAGAATGGCATTGGGGTGACAATTCCATGATCTTAGACATGTTACATGGCCATGTTCGGAGTTACCATTGTGACGCTATACATAGGTAGTGACCTATGTATAGTGCACGCGTGTAATGGTGTCCCCGCACTCACAAAGTCAGGGGAATTTGCCCTGAACAATGTGGGGGCACCTTGGCTAGTGCCAGGGTGCCCACACACTAAGTAACTTTGCACCCAACCTTCACCAGGTGAAGGTTAGACATATAGGTGACTTTAAGTTGCTTAAGTGCAGTGGTAAATGGCTGTGAAATAACGTGGACGTTATTTCACTCAGGCTGCACTGGCAGGTCTGTGTAAGAATTGTCAGAGCTCCCTATGGGTGGCAAAGGAAATGCTGCAGCCCATAGGGATCTCCTGGAATCCCAATACCCTGGGTACCTCAATACCATATACTAGGGAATTATATGGGTGTACCAGTATGCCAATGTGAATTGGTAATTTTAGTCACTAGCCTGTTAGTGACAAATTTGGAAAGCAGAGAGAGCATAACCACTGAGGTTCTGTTTAGCAGAGCCTCAGTGAGACAGTTAGGCATCACACAGGGAACACATATAGGCCACAAACTTATGAGCACTGGGGTCCTGGCTATCAGGGTCCCAGTGACACATAACAAACATACTGACAACATAGGGTTTTGACTATGAGCACTGGGCCCTGGCTAGCAGGATCCCAGTGAGACAGTGAAAACACCCTGACATATACTCACAAACAGGCCAAAAGTGGGGGTAACAAGGCTAGAAAGAGGCTACTTTCTCACAATCGTGCCATACAGTGGATCTGCCATGCGCTCTCCGTCCCTGCAGGACATATCTTTTTAAACTTTGAATATTTCCTTGTCTTCTGGGTGTTCTGCTTGAATGTCTTTGCCTCAGCCCATACAGAACGTTTCATCCGCCTGATGTATCTCAACAGAGGAGCATTTCCAGTTCATGCCAATGCTCAACCCATTCGCACTTCCAGTGTTGGTCATACTTTGTGGGTGAAGATGCGATACACACAGGGGTCACTTATAACTCAGGTAAGTCTTCTTTGCTGCCTTTTTACAGCAGACTCTGAGCACACCAAGACAAGTTCTGTGTAAAAATTACACCTACCTCCCTTTAGAGAGGTTAAAATTATGTGGTTAGTGCCAAATCATCGAACGCCCTCTCATGTCTGATTTCTGAATTAGAACTCCCCCTCACAAGAAGCGGAGTTTGAATTCACCCAGAGTATTGCTGCCACTGCACACATTTGGTAGGCAGTAGACCGTGTATATGTGATTACCATTTGTGTGCATGGCACTTACATATTCATGAATGACAGCTCTGTTTATGATTTTGCTAACTGCCCTATAATTCAAGGGCCACGTACAAGAACATATAAGTGATTATTCTGCTCAAGGTCAGACTGCAGTCAAAGCAAGGCTACGCCACTAAACAATTGGCAGCGTACGTAGATCACATCCTTTTACAAGCATTGCATCTATGTATAAAGCACCTTTTTTGGGAGAATTCTTTGGTGTGTAAAGTGTTTTAGAAAGCGTTAGACTTGCTACTCAAAACTGGAAACACCATGATTCACCTGCAGGTCTTCTGACGCTCATATTCAGGTCTCCGTATCTCCTTCTCACCCTCAGGACCCTGAATCCGCTGCTCAGTCGTAGGTCTCTTGCCCCATGCTCAGCCCCTTTCTCAGAAGCAGATGCTTACCCGCAAGTCCCACAGGCTACTACTTGCTCTCAAGTCTTCAGCAAGGAGCACGTCTCAATTTAGGTCCCACATATTTCTGCTCACTCTCAAGTCACGATTCTGCTGCTCACCTCACTTTCTTGAAATGTATGTTATCTTGCGGTCTCTTGAGACCTCCTGCTAATCCTCAGTTCTCTGTGGTTCCTGCTCACCCTGAGATAAGATTAGCACTTAACCTTAAGTCCCATACAGTTAACCTCACTCTTTCCTCCGTGGGGGCCGGCTCATCCTGAGGTCCCTTCAGTTCCTCATCACTTTTATGTCTCTGGAATTTCCACTCACCCTTAGATCATTGACGTTCATCCCACTCTTAGGTCTCTGACTCTTCTACCCATCAACAGATGGTCCTCAAACTCCTCACACAGAATTTGCCCTGCACAGTTGAACACAACCCATTTGTTCATGGCTCCCCGCTTTGATTGTCACACAGACACCTCCCTCGATGGGACGTCTTGGGGGGTTTGAAACAGATGTTAATACTGTATACTTTTTTATTGTTCAAAGGTATAGACCTGGCTTGAATACGTGAGAAGCTACAGGAAATCACTCCTATAGAAGACGCCCATTGACTCACCAAGGGCCATATCTATACTTTTTGATGCACAACTTCGCCAACGCAGTTGTGCGTCAAAAAATGTAACGCCGGCTAACGGCATTCCAAAGCGCCATGCGGGCGCCTTATTTATTGAATGACGTTAGCCGGCGCTGTGGACTGGTGTGCGTAAAAAAAAATGACCCACACCAGGCAGCGCCGGCGTAGGGGAAAATGGAGCTTGGGCGTCAAAAAATGGGGCAATTCAGGTCTGAGGCAAAATATTGGCCTCAACCCGATTTGCGCCATTTTTTTTTACTCCCAACCCCCATTGAAATGACTCCTGTCTTAGCAAAGACAGGAGTCATGCCCCCTTGCCCAATGGCCATGCCCAGGGGACTTATGTCCCCTGGGCATGGTCATTGGGCATAGTGGCATGTAGGGGGGCACAAATCAGGCCCCCCTATGCCACAAAAAAATAATAATACTTACCTGAACTTACCTTAAGTTCCCTGGGATGGGTCCCTCCATCCTTGGGCGTCCTCCTGGGGTGGGTGAGGGTGGCAGGGGGTGTCCCTGGGGGCATGGGAGGGCACCTCTGGGCTCCTTCCGAGCCCACAGGTCCCTTAACGCCTGCCCTGACCAGGCGTTAAAAAATGACGCAAAAGCGGCTGGACGTCATTTTTTCTGGCCCGCCCACTCCCGTGCGTCATTTTTGCACAGGAGTTTAAATAAGGCGCACATGCCTTGGAGTCATTTTTTAGAAGGGAACGCCTACCTTGCATATCATTAACGCAAGGTAGGTGTCCACGCTAAAAAATGACGCAAACTCCAAGATCTTTGGCGCTAGATGGGTCTAACGCCAAAGTATAAATATGGAGTTAGCTTTGCGTCGGATTTGCGTAAAAAAAACGACGCAAATCCGGCGCAAACAGAGTATAAATATGCCCCCAAGTCTGTGAGTTTGTTTTTTCCCTCTTTCAACCACACTCACATGTAGAAATGCTTAAGTGTGTTAATTCTCGATTACAAAGAAACATATATGACTGGTTATTTGGGTTGTGTGCTCTACTCCCCCTTTTTTTAGTAATCTGCTCATTCATTCTGAATCACGCCAAAGTTCACATAGGCTGCAGCAGAGCCGAGAATCTTATTCAAACATACACATGCTTTCTATATGAGCTCAGGCTTGATTTTCAGCTCACCGCTAGAGTGTAAGCATGGGTGTGATTCTGCTATCCGCCACTACCGGAGTCATTTCAAAGGGGGTTTTCTACTGAATATCGACTCCCAGAAAATCATGGTACAATAATATTTAGGCCAGAGTACTGATGACCAAAAAATTGAAAGGTAAGTGCATGTAGGGATGTATAGATTTGCCATTCCTAATTCCACCTCTACGTACCTTGAAGATATATATACAAGGTAGATGATATATGTAACAGGTATATGTACCAGGTAGGTAGGGATAGAAAATCTAGACTGACTTACCTGTTAATAACGTTTTTTCAATATTTTGTTCTCATTATTTTACCCCTTTCATATTCTGGAGTTGATATTCAAGGGTACATGCATACTATGGTCACCCCTGGTGACTTTTTAGGGAGCCCACATTTACTCAAATGTGACAGACAGAGGGCTTACTCAGGGCCACTATTAGGATTTTTTTGGGTAGAAAGTGAAAGTGTACAGGTCCTCAAATTTACATACCACCTAAAATCATATTAATGTGGCCTTTCATCCTCTTTATTATCATTGAAGTGACTTTACAAGAAGTAACTTCCCTGAGCATCAGTGAAAGAATAACAACATAATGAAATAAAAAGCCTAATTAAAATAAATACCTATGAGCTATAAACATAACATGGGTATTTGTAAAGGGCACATAACCCATAGGTATCTAGGTGCTGAATAACAGATGTTTTATTGTTACCCAAAGGTACTCATTTTATCGAGCTCAGAATTTTGGATGAAAGGCTGAGTGGACCCACCAGGATTTGAACCTATGACCCTGAGTTTGAACACAGGTTTCTACAGTGGATGCGTAGTCCACTAAGCCACCAGACGCAGTTTTTGCTATGGACATATGGAATGAATATGCTTTGCATTAACCTAACTAGATGGAAAGGCTCCCATCAGGACATTTTTCTGACAGGTCACTATGGCAAGTGCAGTTCCTTAAAAGAATGGTTTGCTCTTGCAGGGTACTAACGCAATAGCTTGTTTTTTTATATAGCTCTACCTTACCCACTTGTACAGTTTCTAAACATTACATATAACGGACGTTTCATCTTTTCATCTCTGCTTCCCCCCCCTTTGTGCCTCACTTCTTCCTTTTCTGTTCTTCTATCCTTGTTTCTTCTCCTTTCTCTTAATTGTACTGCCTGTGCTCTCTCCTTTTACAAACGTTCCTTCCCTTCTTGCCTATCCCTCGCCTTCTACCTCTCCTCCCTTCTCAAAGGTTTTTCTTCCTTACATTGAACATTCTTTTGCATATTCTCTTCTTTCCTTTCCTCATCATCCTGTCCTAAGCTTTCTCCATATCGTCATGGTGTCCCTGTATGCTCTATCTATGTTAACACAATAGATAACGCTGTTGTTGTCTTCATGCACTCTTCTTTCTACATCTCCTTCTGTCCCTTCCTCTTCACAACTCATGGCCCTCTCCTGTCACCTGATCTTCACTCATCCATCTCACCCATAGGCTGACTGATCAACGACCCTTCTCGAAGGAAGGAACATCAGGGCCCTTATCACACCTAGGGCGCACTTTTCCTCTTTGCGCTGAGGCGCACCTTTAAATAGTTGCAGTGTGCACAAACATGGAAAGTGCGCCCTCTTACAAAGAATGCGCTGCTCCCAGGGCAGCCACGAACTTGCGCTGCCTGGAGGCAGTGCATTAAAGAAAAATACAGAGTGGTTGCTTCAAAGCTGCACCATGTCTCACTGTGCAGGTGGCAAACCGCCTGCACTTTGAGGAGTGATTAGAGATCCCATTGCAGCTGAATGCAGTGAGTGACTTAACCTGCTTGCAAGAGGATGGTTTGGGGGATCCATGGGATACATTTTCCTTCCTCCAGAGGGCTGCTGTAAGGGGAGCACTGACAGTGCACTAGTTAGCTGGGGTGCATTTTCACTGCGCCTCCTGAAAGCTTCTTTGCCTTTGCGCCCACGTCCATATTACAGTGAGGGCACAGAGGCAAAGAGATTCCCTTCTTTCCATGGGACCATGCCCACATGCAAATGAGAGAACACCCTCTTGAGATAGCCCTGGCACTACATGTGCATAAGCACTATCAGCATTAGATAAGGGGCCTCACAAGCATCTATAATACAAAAGTGCCCTGAAGATGTACAAAGTGGTTGTATGCCTGGTGCACTCAGGGCGCACTTTCTATTATGTGACGCACATTCCCTGTTTGCACCATGGCTCACCTTTCAAAAACTGTACTGGGCACAAACAGGGACAGTGCACCAAATTACAAAGAATGTGGCAGAGCAGCCATGAACTCCCACTTTGTTGGGGAGCAAGTAAAATACAGAGCAATTGTTTAAAAGTTGCCCCGTGTTTCACAGTGCAGACAGCAACCCACTTGCACTTTGAAGAGAGGATAGAGATCCCCTTGCAGGTGGGTGCTGTAAGTGAGTGCATCCTCCTGCAGGTAGATGACTGGAGGGTCCATGGGATCCCCTTCTCACCTACAGAGGGCTGCTTTTAGGAAGCACATTGAAAACAAGCCACCTTTTTGTGACGCACTTTTAGTGTGCCTGCTAAAGGTATGTTTGCCTCTGTGTCCGCATCCATAATACAGCGTGGGCGTAGAGCCAAACTGATTCCCTAATTTGCATGGGGCCACTCCCCAATGCAAATGAGGAAACGTCTGCTTATTGTAGTGCTGGGGCAACATGTGCATCAGTCTATCAGTATTACAGCAGGTGATGCACAAGCGTTTGCACCCCACTCTGTAATACCATTTTGTCCTGGCAGCAAACAATCTAGGCGCACATGCCCATTGTGCCCTTGGGGCATGTTTAATACGGCCCCAAGGTCTATATTACAGAAGGTCGCTCACTGCACCCGCCTGCAAGGGGATCTCTAATCCTTTCTGAAAGTGCAAGCGGCTTGCCACCCGCACTGAGAAATACAGAGCAGTTTATAGCCCTGGGGGCAATGTAAATTCTCAGCTGCCCTGAGGTCAGCACATTCTTCCTACTAGGGCACACTTTCTCTGTTTGCACCCCGCACACCTGCTTAGATGTGCACCATGGCGCAAACTGGAATAGTGTGCCCTTTCAGGAATACGGTTGCAGGTTCTGTTAAGCAGCGGCGTAACACAAAATGATTGGTCGCCCTGCAGAATGTGATGAGGGACTTCTGAGATCCTCCTGACAGAATTAATGGGGGGTTGAACGGGGCCCCTGAAGTGTGTGGGCCTTCCTGCCGTGCAGGGGCATGCGTTATGCCCTGCTGTTAAGGAATGGCCTATGAGGATGGAAAAGGGTGAATTACATGTGATTTAGAACCTTATCGAAGCATTTCGCCCCAGCAAAGAGGAATAAGTCAGACTTCGACACTGGACGTGGGTGACAGAGAAAAGGTGTGATGCGCGTGCCTGCAATTAATTACTCACTGTCTTCACTTGAGGGCTAGGCAGGCCCGTGCTGTCACACACATGAATCATCGTTTAGATTGTGCCCATCCTGTCACGGCCAGTCTAAAGGCTTTAGGGCTGTACTGAGAGTGCGTCACTGAGGCAGAGCCAGACAGACGCTGTTGGGTGGGGGTGAATATATTCTTGTAGGCAGAGGTTTAGCTATCGGGTGGTGCAGTGGTACCGGGGCCCTGAAGTGAGTGTGTTTCCGACATTTTCTGCACAGGCTCCAGTTTATTATGTTGCCCACTCATAAATCGTTTTACGAGTGCCGCACTGGAGCCTGGCTCTGAGTTGACTCATTCTAGAGGTGAGGCTGGGCGAAAGACTCACTTACATGAACAGCGATTGAGACCACAGTCAAGCACTGGCAAAGCCAGGGCATGTCAGGAAGAATAAAGGTGGCTAGCTAACAAATTAACAGGAAGAGCAGAACCAGAGAAGACTCTTAAGAGGGTGTTTATGAGAGGAGCCATGAAAATATTTGGCATGTAACCCATGCAAAAAACATCATATAACACATGATAAGGTCTATTCAAAATTCATGAAAAAGTCTTTAACATGTGGACGCATTTTACTTTAGTTTTAACTTCTTTATTAACAGCATGGTTTCTTCTTTGGTATCAATTACCCCAGGCGCCCCTTTCTAGGTCTCACTTGAGAAAGTGAACATTCTTGCAACAATCTGTTGTTTAAAAAAGCAAACAAACATACATGGGCTTTTAGTCCCACATTACTTACCATTGGTTGGCATCATTGTCACTTGTATTTTCTTCATTTTCATTGGTGAGTGTTTGTGTGCGCAATCCGGCTTCACTTCGCCCCTGTGTTAACGTTTTGTTCCCTAGAGGCTTGGAGCAAGTATTGATTTATTTCTGTTTAGTGTTATTCCGCACTGCTTATGTTTGGATTGTGGTTCTTTTTTGTGTGTGTATGTTAATTTTACATGCTCTTATGCTGCTCTGTCTCGTTTGGTCTCGCCTGAGACAGCGTACTTGCAACAATCTATTGTTTCTGAAAAAAAGATTCTAGAAAAGGGCTTTTAGTCTTTCCATTACTTACCATGGGTTGGGTTCAGTGTCACTTTTTTTCCTTTTCACTGGTGAGCCGCATGTCTGTGGGTGGAGCAAGTACTGATTGAGATCTTGATTAGTGTTCTTACGCGCTGCTTGCACTTGGATTGTAGTATCTATTTTATTTTTGTGAGTGTGAATTGTGTGTATGTTCTTTTTACACACTCCTATTCTGACCTACGTAATTTTTTAAGCTGTTTTTATGCCCTTCAATTTTGCTTTTTCTGTCTTGGGCCCGCAGCTCCTGTAACTAGCTGTTTGCTTTCCAGATGTTTCAAAACTCCACTTTCCAGTGAGCTAGTTTTCTCCAAGTCACCCACATCTCCCTTTATCCCTACCAAGTCCAGAACTCTCAAGACACCCTCGTGCCCCTTTACCCCTACCTACGCCTGACCCCTCATGTCACAGCCACCTCCCTTTACCTATACCCATCACTGAACCCTCAAGTCACCCTCACCTCCCTTTACATCTACCCAATCCTGAACCCTCACCTCACCTCTACCCACCTCTGAACCCTCAAGTCATCCTCACCTCCTTTTACCTCTACTCACCCCTGATCTCTGAATTTATCCTCTCCTCCTCCTTTTACCTCTGCCCACCTATGAACCCTCAAGTCATCCATACATCTCGTTATCTCTACCCACCCAAACCCTCAAGAAATCTTCACATCCCTTTACCTCTACCCACCCGAGCCATCAAATCACCCTCATCTCCCCTTACCTCTATCCACCTCTGAACCCTCAAGTCACCCTCACCTCCCTTTACCTCTAGCCATCACTTAAGCCTCAAGACAACCTCACCTGTCTTTACCCCTGCCAATCCCTGAGCCCTTAAGTCACCCCAACTTCCTTTACCTCTACCCACCCTTGAACCCTCAAGATTCAAGGCACCATCATCTCCCCTTACCTCTACCCACCCCTGAGCTCTCAAATCGACCTCACCTCCCTTTACTTCTACTGCCTCTGAATCCTCAAGTCAACCTTGCCTCTATGTACCTCTACTAACACCTAAAGTCACCCACACCTCCCTGAGCCTGCAAGTCACCCTCTCCTCGCCTTTGCCCTACCCACCCTGAATCCCCAAGTCATCTTCACTTCACTTTACCTCTACCCACCCCTGAGCCCTCAAGTAACCATCACCTTCCTTTACCTCTACCCACCACAAACCCCTCAAGTCGCCCTCACCTCCCTCACCTCTAACCACCACTGAACCATGAAGTTACCTCACCTCCCTTTACCTCTAGCCATCACTTAACCCTCAAGTCAGCCTCGCATCTCTTTACCTTTACCCACCGTCAACTCTCAAGTAACCCTCATTTCTCCTTATCTTGATCCACCCCTGAATACTCGTCACCCTCACCTCCCTTTACCACTACCCACCCACAAACCCTCATGTCACCCTCACATCCCCTTACCTCTACACATACCAAACCCACAAGTCACCCACATCTCTGTTTATCTCCACCTACCCCGAACCCTCAAATCACTCTCACCTTCCTTCATCTACGTCTGAACCCTCAAGTCACCCTAACCTCCCTTTACCTCTTCTCACCCCTGAACTTTCAAGTCACTCTCACCTCCCATTACCTTTACCTACCGCTGAACTCTCAAGTCACTCTCATCTTCCATTACCTCTACCTACACATGCACCCTCAGTTTACCTTCACCTCCCTTTACCTCTACACACCCCTGAACCTTCAAGTCACCCTCACCTCCTGTTACCTCTACACACCCTGAATCTTTAAAGTCACCCTAACTGCCTTTAACTCTTGAAAAATAACAGAAAAAGTATGTTATGTAAAAAACAAACGTACTGCCTTGGTAAAGATTCCGTGGTAAATGTCCTGCATGGCATAGGTGGTTTTCCCTCAGGCAGGACACATATGTTTTGAGTGCACTGTAATTGTTTTATGCCCTTCAGTATGTTTGGCTTCTTTCCTTCCCACTTCATACCCTAGTCTTTAGGTTTCATCTGAGCAAACACATGCTGTGTCACTTGCAAGACACTGTGCTTAGTTAAGGGGCTTAAAGCCCGCACATTGCATACCATCGCAGCTGCGACCCCTGGCTTGCTCTCTGCGACCCCCTGACACTTTGTGCCCCATGTTCTTAGCATTGACAAAATCAGTGCCAAGAAGACAGGGATGGCTTTTTCCTTCTTGTTATCAGCTAATTTTTAATTAGGCCAACAGTGAGTAATTGTATTTTGTTCACTATTAGTATTATAAAAACTGGACTGAACAGGCAATTAAATGGTTTATAAATGTATGTTGTGTTTGTGCTTGCAGGTACAGTGTGTGTGTGAGAGGGAGTGTTTATGTGTAAGCATGGATGTACGTGAGCATCTGTGTGAAAGTGACTGCGATAGGAGTGGCACTAATGAGATTACATGTCAGTAAATGAGTATGAGTGAGTATGAGTGAGTGAGAATGATGAAGTGGGAGCAAGAGTGAGTGCAAGTCAGTGTGCATGAGTAGGTGTGAGGTAATCAGTGTAAGTATGAGTGAAAATGTGTGAGAGTGTAAGACTGAGCACAGGAGAGCGAGAATAAATGAGTGCAAGTGAGTGAGATTGATTAAAGAGTGGGTAGGTGAGAATGAGTGTGAGTTAGTGAATGTAAATTACTATGAATGAGACTGTGATGTTAGGCTTGTAAGTCTGATTTTAGCCTTGGCAAAATACTGGTGCTGGCATTCTGAAGGTAATTATTAACAGTCAGGGACCTGATATGTTAAGGATAATACTTGATACATAGGACATCCATGGCAAAAGGATGGTGCAGGCATGCTGGAGGTATTTCTTGGTATGGGACTAATGCCCAGTCTCCAATCTTGAGTCCACCATGCTAGAGCAGGTGCTAGAGCAGGTGCAGACCTGTTGCGGTATTATCAAACGATTGTGGTGGAAGACTTGTGGAAAAAGAAAGAAAGAAAGAAAAGAAAGAAAGAAAAAAGACCCCCGTACATCCCGCTTCATTCCACTATAGACGTAATCAAATGATTGTACAAAACTCAATGGTAGACAAAACATCTTCATTCATATTTTATTGCACATAATAATTTAATCTACAAAACCCAATGTCAATAAAAGGACAATACTATAACTCCATAGTGCATCTCACCATATAAACTTCTCATTCAATCCCTAAATTCACTTCCTTTAAACTCATACCACGTCTTATTTCACTTATTATGACACTCATACTAAATCATTCGTCCGACCTCTGTGCAGGCTATATCCCTGAATCTTTAAAACACTTCTACCCTTACCACAAAAACTATAATTAAACTAAGTCAAGACTAAATATCTCATTATTCTGTGACTTCTTCAATAATAAATTCTCAACATATTATGGGGCTCACAGTGTCCATTAATAAATAACAAGTTGAAATATTAGACACAATTGAATTTGCCAACTGTGGTTAATTAATGTAGAGTCTATCAAACTTATCAGTAATCATTGATTAATATTAGTTATCTTCAAATACATTAATTGACCAGCCGTGGCTAATTCATTCTGTATTTATGCGTGTTTTGGCCAAACACCTTCATCAGGATCGCCACAACATACTTTTATTGGCACCTGGACCAAGACCTAAAAATACATAACATAAAGCAATTTCACCCACTAAGCCTCAAAATTTGTAAATCAACATTTATCAATATCTCCTCTAAAGGGGTACTTGTGCGCAGTGTTTCAGCTGTCCTTTAACCCTATTTAACTTTGTGATCAAAAGGCGTATCTGAACCTAACCAATATTTCCCAGCCGGATGTCACAACTGACATAACCTATTAAAGATATCAATCAGCTCATGACCCCTTAAAAAAAAATATGAAACAGATAAAACTGCGAACACAAACCTTCCTCTCTCATCTCTCCAATTCTCAGATCCACACAACTTGAACTCCGGAACCTGAACATGCTTGTTTGATCCAATCCCAGCAATGACCCACTCACTTAGGAGGGACTCACTATCTCCTATAATCTAGAAAAACATGAACACAGGGATAACAAGACTTGCAGCCGGGACACCTGTTGAAGGGCAGGAGCCCTTTAAATTCTTTTCGCGCTCCCGCCGTCGCGGGAAGCGTGTTGCAGCCGGGACACCTTTTGAAGGGCAGGAGCCCTTTAAATTCTTTTCGCGCTCCCGCTGTCGCGGGAAGCGCGTTGCAGCCGGGACACCTGTTGAAGGGCAGGAGCCTTTTAAATTCTTTTCGCGCTCCCGCCGCGCGGGGCGCGCGCGGGCGAAGCCCGGGCCAAGGGTGGGCCCGTCCTTGCCCGTCATTGCCAGGAAGAGGCTGGGCTGGGCCCCCCCTCTTTCAACTGCTTCCTGAGGGCCCCTGGTTATAAAGGAAAGAGAAATACTAATCGGAATCGAGAAGACAAAGGAACTATTGTCCATCCTGACCCGGACAGTGGCTTTTTTTGGGAAACCTTGGGATTCGCCTTCAGCCTCTGGTGGGACACCAAGTGTAGGAATATCCCAGGAGCTACCATATGCGGGACAAACAAGTGACAATTTATCCTTTTATCTTTTCCTTCTTTTATTTTCTTTCTTTTTTAAATTCTAACTTATATTCAAACAGATTGCTACCTGTCGGCAAAGTGTTTTCCTTATATTTTACTTTCTGCCAATTCGTTTAATTATCTTAGTTGGGGTGGTGCTATTTTGGTGCACACAATTAACTAAGCGTAACTTACCTTATATATAAATACCCCATTTTTCTCATACCGGATTTAGAGTGACATCACATAAAATATGGGGAAAAGGAAGCACTCAAAATTGAGTCACCCCCCAAGCTTAAAAGACAGTACCTCCATATTAAAATACATCTCAGGGGCCATGGGTATGATAGATAAACAAATTGCCAACGTAGAGGGGAAAATCCTGACATCCAAAGAACACAACACCCAATCTCCAACGGACGTGGTGATAACTGATGATTCTACAAGGTGTAATAATGAAGCACTGAACAGAGATGCAACAGATAAAAATGGATGCATTCAAAATATCTCAGACTCAATTCTCTCATTAGATGACCTTTCACCTGTAGCTAAACGCCAAAGGAAGCCGGCGCCAGAGAAGGCAGACAACACCCCTAAAAAATCTCTTAAGAATGATTCGGTACCCACACTCGATAGAAAGCCCTTAAAGAAGTCATCTCGGAAGAAACTTCCAATTAAACCAGTAGATACGACTAGATCTCTCCTAGCCAACCTCTGTGACCTAATAAATAGCATGAAATCATCATTCGGGGCCAAACTGGATTCCCTGTTGGAACGCTTAAAAGTGGTGGAGTGCAAGGTCAAGGCAGGCATGGGATTTATAAAGTCTTTACACCCAGAGGCCTCACACGACCTAAAACAAAACCCAAGTTTAATATTGCCAAATTCGAATTTCGAGCGAAATTCCCAATCCATACCTCTAGATAAGGTTAATGACCCACACTCGTTCCCAAAGCTCTTGATTAAACCACAGGTACCATTCATATCAGCAAGTACTAGCCATATACACTCTATTCACAAGCCTCTAACCAGCATACAATCATTTCCACCAGTACCAACTACTAATCATAAACAAGTTACCACATTGCCCAACACTCCCTCACTAATTAGGACAAATATTCCCCGAACAGACAAAGGAAGGTCTCAAAATATTGAAACAAGACCCCCGAAGTCTACATACATACCTAGTGACCTCTTACATCTTCCTCCGGAGGAAACTCCATACGTTGTGGTCCTGACAAATGTTCCCCCTATAGGTGATCAACACCGGGAAACGTGGCCGGCATTGAGGAATAAGGCCCTGAATTGGATAGGAACACGTTTGGGTCCTGGGGGGGTGGGTGTCCTATTCAATAATATAAAAATGGCAAGAAGAGTCAAGTGGATAGGAAACAGGGAAAAAGTAGTGGAAGGAGACTGTGTGGTTCTTTCATTCAAGACCACAGATTTGGTGCATAGTATCGTCCACAAATTAGGTGATAGACAAGCCACTTGTCAAGGAATTTCACTGCTACCCTTGGGTTTCTTTTATCCAAGATCTTCGGGGCGCAACGTTAGGAATCTACAATCCGTAAATGTACAAGTACTAAATACCCTGGACCATAATACTCTTAGTAATAGATTTCAACCTCTTAAAACTCTAGAAGATTTGGATTGACTAAACAGGAACAAGATAGATTTTCCATATGAATTTGCCCTGGATGTAAATAAAGAAAGGCCTACCGAGAACAGGGGAGATGTATTCCGCGAGATGGTACCTGATAGGAACATCATAGACATCCATTTGAATCAGGGAAACCAACTCCCTCCAATAATTTATACTCAAGATGATGTACCACTCTTACCATCTATAGAGGAGGCGCACCCCCAACCCTATCAATATATGGAAACAACTATACTTTACTGGAATGTGGCAGGCCTAACTAATAAGATCAATAACGAGTTCTGGGTAAATTTCATTGGGGAATTTCCTTGTATCTGTCTTCAGGAGACTTGGACATTAAATCCAGACAACATGAATGGGTACAAGACATTTCATACACCAGCTGTACAGGCTAATCACGGCAGGCCAAAGGGAGGCCTATGCACATATATCTCAAACAAGGCATGGCAACACAACCCAAAAATGCAAATCACAAAAACCTATTATCAAATGATTGAATGCAACTTGGATCAGAACATGCACCTAGTACTCATCAACTTCTATAATAATGCAACGCACAGAGAAGTCCACAAAATTTTAACAGAGATGGGTGAGGACCTAGAGGAAATATGTGCGAGCAATAGACGCAAGACTTTTATTATATGGGGGGGCGACTTTAATGTACATCTTTGCAAGGAACCCACAGGAAAGGTGTGTGGTTGGGATACCGAAGATATCGGCATAGGACCGCACTTTTCACATACCATTCAAGGAGAGGCAATGAATTCAGTGGCCCAAAAACATAATCTGTCTCTTGTAAATGAATTATTTTCCAAAGAACTACAGTTTAAACCAACCTTTAATGGAAGGGGTGCAAATACAGTTATCGATTATATTTTAATGTCAACACATTTTGCACACTATTTTACTAATTACATAATCCACGACATCGCAATAAGCGACCATTTCCCTCAAAGCCTGGAACTTTCACTAATTCCTGCCACACAGGCTAAAGCCAGAGAGGTAATGATGGCAAACGATATTGTACTAGCCCTGGGTAATGGTTCTATACTGAGATGGACTCAGACCGACCCACAGGTATTATTAAAAGATATATTACATGAACATACCCAAGTGTTCCTTGATTGCCTTAGTGATGATACGGCCCCAGGACAATGTCTAAGTGCTTTCCAACAGATAACCTATGCCGTAAAAAAAGCCCTCACGACTAGGACAGGAGGGGCAGTGGGTAAGAAAAGGGAAACCGGCTGGTTTGACCACGATTGTACGAAAGCGCACACAAGATTAAAAAAAGCCCTAAGTGCCCCCATAAGATGTCAGACTGAAATACGTATCTGTAGACTGGCATACAAGACAGCCACAAAAAAGAGGAAACTCGCTTTGAGAGGGAAGTCATGGGACAACTTACACAGAGCTAGTCTGACGAAAGACAATGCCCTCTTCTGGCAAATAATAAATACTCCCGTTCTAGGTGACAATAATACCCCTAGAATGGAAATTGCAATTTCGGAAGAGGACTGGATCACGTACTTTTCTAAGATATACTGTCAACCCAATGACAGAGTTCCTCTGGACCTTTTAAAAGTCCCAGACCTTGAGGAAGATCGACACCTAGCAGTATCACCTCAGTTTACCTTAGAGGAGGTAGTAGAAGCTATAAACAGAAGCAAAGCCGGGAAAGCGCCAGGGCCCGATGGTGTTCCAATTGACCTATATAAAGCTAACACCGACTTATGGGGCCCTCTATTGACGCAGGTACTGAGGGCCATTTGCACACAAGGCCCACCATCAACATGGCGCCATTCTATCATCATACCCATATACAAAAAGGGGGATCGCCTTAACCCAGCCTGTTATAGGCCAATTTCTCTCCTCAATACATCAGCCAAATTAGCGAGGAGAATAATTCTAAATAGACTCCAAACATGGGCGGAAGAAAATAACATTCTATCCCCAGTGCAGTATGGCTTCCGCACAGGACTAGGTACAGTGGAACAGGCTCTGAACTTAACTATCCTAGTGGGGAAGTATACGAAGACCAGAGAGGGTAATTTGCACCTGGCCTTTATAGATTTGTCCTCAGCATTTGACTGTGTTTTGCATGAAAAGTTATGGGATATTCTAATAAGCATGGGGGTCGAACCAACAATAGTCTATTTCATAAGGGATTTGTATACTGGGTGCAGAGCAAGAGTAAGGTACGGGATGAGAGGGGAATGCACTAAGTCTTTTGGCATATACAGAGGGGTGAGTCAAGGCTGCGTTCTCGCACCACTTCTATTTTCATTATACATAAACAACCTAGAAAGTGAATTGATAAGCAAATGTAAAGACCTTCCACAAATAGGCAATCGCCCCGTTCCTGCACTCCTTTATGCAGACGATGCAGTACTCATGGCCAGGACACCGCTAGCCCTCCAGAAACTCCTAACCACTTGTATAAATTACATGACAGCCCTGGGCCTCACAGTCAACCGCTAGAAAACGTTCATAATGAACTGTGGCAGGAAACTGAGCAAGTCCTATAAAATCACTATTCACGAGGACAAGGTGAAGATAGCTCCCACCTTCTCATATTTGGGCATAATGTTCGATAAACAGGCCACTTGGGCACACTGCGTGAAAACAAAAAAAGACCAGATCATTAAAACAACGGCGGCCTTGAAGATCTTTTCCAAAAAACTAGGGGGGATCTCCCCGTCAAACATGGTAAAAATCTACAAAGCCAAATGTATCCCAGCGGCCACTTATGGAGCATGTATCTGGGGGTATACGAACTGCCATGCGATTCAGTTGGTGGAAAATGACTTCCTCAGATACCTGCTAATGGCACCAAATAGCACGTCATCATATATTAGCCATTCGGATCTAGGGGTCCACTTTGTAATTGATCTAATTAAGATACAGCCTCTATTATTATGGCATAAAGTGTGGACCTCTGAGCATACCGGATTAAACCAGGCCATACTATCCGACTGCATGAACCTAACACACTCGCTTAGAGTTCCCTGGCTGAGATATATTATGACCTTTTTCAAAAATATGGGCTGCGAAGCATATTACCAAAACCCACAATCACTGGAAAAAATAACCAGGAGAGATTTGAGGGCTCTGACTTTGAAGCACTTGGATGAACAGAGATGGGAAGTGGAATCAAAAAAATCTACAGTAATGTCTAACCAACTAATTCTGTCGACGGATGCAGTCCAGCCTTACCTAGTAAGCGTGGTTAATCCCCGACATCGATTTGTTCTTACAAGATTCCGCTTAAATATCTTCCATCGGCTAGTAACCTTTCCGATTATGAGTGACTGGAGTACAGTTTTAAGAGCATGTCCATGTGATGCGAAAGCTCCCCAATCTACAATGCATGTGGTCCTCTTTTGTAAATTTTATGATATACCAAGAAAACGTTTCTTATTGCCTTTTTTAAGATCGACTAATTTGCGTCAGTGCCGCGACGCGTATTTCAGCTTACAGATTTGATCCTCTATTGAAATGTGTGGAATTTTAGCAAACTTTTTATGTACAGTACTCTCTGTAAGGAAGTCTATGGGCGTACTGTACTAATTTTATTTGAATATCTGGAATCTCCGGTAAACCCCTCACTCTCTAGAAAATACTGTAATGGAACTCGATTTTGCACTGATGTAAATTTATCAAGTTTTATATATCTGTCCTTGAATGAATTAAGGATGTGTTTTATTACCTTCCCTATTTATTTATAACTTTTCTTATACATATTTATTACTAAATGTGCTATTATTTGATACTTTTATGGCTTGTTGAAAGTCGAATAAAGTCTGTTTGATGATGATGACTTGCAAAACAACTGAGCATACTAATGAGACACCCTCCATTTTAAAGCTGAATTACCTGGAAAATAAATGTGACATATATCTCTCTTCACACAACCTTTTTCAGCACTGTATATACGCAACCTCAAATCCTTACCGGTCCAAATTTCTAAACGGACCTGTACCTAAAAAAGGGGACAGACAGATAAAAAGGGGACCCAGCAACCAACTTCCTATTCATGTAAATAACTACCTCCAAACCGCTAGCAGTCCTGCTCCCCAATCCCTTTGACCTCATTTTATAAAACATGCCTTCCCTCAAACCGGTGGCCGCAAAACGCTAAACGCCAACCTGCCTCCACTTCTCCATAAGGCTTGGGCAGCCACTGTACTGCATGCTCTTTTTATATATAAAATAAAATAAAGAGATATTTATTTATTTTAACCGTAGGATAGATTTATCAGTCCGGATCCCTGCAATAAGGCAGTCAATACATATTTAGAACACTTTGAGGTGGAGTCCATCCTTGTGGTATTTACATACCAGGATGGGATAAAAACACTAATGTTGAAGCTTGCTACAAAAGTGTGGTTGGTAATTCAGATCAAATTGCAGGATTTTGCTTGACATGAGGTTATGCAGCCCACCTGGGCCAGGGACAATCACACCCTGAGCCAACAATCGACATGTTAATAGCGTTTCCAACTTGTCCAGTGCTAGCTGCAGTCTTAACCAGGCCTATGACAATCACTCTAGTTGCAGCCCCGGCAGGGCCTTTATTGATCATAGTGCTGGCAGCTCTCATTTGAACCTGTCTTGAGCACGGCAGTTCCAGCTCCTGCCTGGGTCTATTATGATCATTGTAGTTAAAGCCTCCATCTGCGCCCATGATGATCACAGTAGTTGCAGTCCCAATCAAGGCCTACAATGATCACAGCAGTTGCAGCCCTTTCCAGGAACTGGGGTTCGAGACCAAGGTGCCCAATCAACATGGTTCCCTCCTATCTTGCTCCAGAGCTGTCAACTCTGTCTGGATATCCCTCAGCCACCGTGGACATGCAAGGCAGTTCTCCTCCAGGACAGTCTTGCCTCCCGCAGAGACAAGCAGAATCCTTCCATCTTTAGCAGACAGGCTAGCAGGTTTCAGAAGATGTTGCATAACGGATTTGGAAAAGGAATGAAGTGGGGTGAATTGGATACCACTATTGTACACAACTTATAGACAGGAGATGTGAATCCACTGTCTGAAACTGCAGAACCTGTTTGGGTTTTTCTTCTTGCATGTGTCCCTGTAAAGTTGCTCTCCAGACACAACCTTTGTGTAAAGCAGCAGGTCTTAACAGGTGGTCCACAGACCGCTTGCAGTTTGCAATGCCTACTCAGGGGGTCCACGACTGCTTAGGAAATTAAGGGCCTGATTTAGATTTTGGCGGACGGTTACTAGCTCACAACGGTGACAGATATCCTGTCTGCCAAAATATAAATGCTATTATTTCCTATGGAATTTATATTTCACCCGACAGGATATCTGTCACTGTTGTCACAGAGTAACCCATGTGCCGAATTCTAAAACAGGCCCTAAATAATATTAACATAATAATAAATTGTGTATAAATGGCGACAGAATGAAAATTGAACATTTTAAAATGGAATTTGAAATTTGAGGCTAAAAACTAAATTGGCATTGCTTTGTGGGAGCAGTGGGAGTGCATCAAACAGAATATAATATGGATGATAAGTTGCCTTAATTGAATTTAGTAAAGTTCCAACCTTCCATTTAAAATAACAATTTAGATTTTTTATAAACGTGCTTGTTAATTTAAAAAGATGTAATCCTTTGTGTATTTGATGAATGCTCGTGTCTGTATTTTTTTGCATTGTTTTGTGGTTAAAATCATCAAAATAGCTCAGACTGTGGTCTGTTGGTTCTAGTAATGACTCAGTGGGGTCCTCGGATTCCAATAATGATTCGGTGCGGGGGCCCTGGATTCCATTGATGATTAAGTGGAGTCCACAGAAGGAAAATAGTTAAGAACCACTGGTGTATAGATATGCTTCTCACAGCAGTTAGAGCTGTCTCCAGCCTATAGCATTCACCACAGTGGCACAACAGGGTGCGAGGTTTCTGCACCTTGATGGCATAATCCCATCCACAAACATTCTCAGTGGCCACCCTTACTCAGGCTCACTCACATCCACAGCTTTTCACCTCACATGTGTTGCATGCACTGCACATACGCATACATTCCACATAAACATGGGATGCCAGCGCAAGGTTATGGGCATACACAAAATAGAGGAACTTTACTCAAGTGTTACACTCCCTGTGACACTGATAAAAGGTCTAGTCACACTACTTATTTCTCTAAATACACCATATGCTGCCACCTCTTCTTTATGTGCAACACTCAGGACAGGGATGTAGGTCACTTGCTGTAATGAGGTCAGGCTTTTAGCACCTCTCCAGGTAACAGGAGAGATTCAATCCCTCACATAGTCAGGGTACAGGCCTATGAACACACACATAGATTAGTTTGACACCAGGGCCAATATAATAGTCAGTATGCCAGACAGATATGCAGTTGGGTACTCAAGTCAGGGGAACATGCCTGCATACCATGCGGGGAAAATTTACTTCCCAAGGGAGTTTATGCTGTAGTACTGAACTTATGTCTTGAATGTTTTACTCCAGATCCTTACCAGAGGTTAAAAGGCATTTTTAGTCAAAGGTTATTATTAGCTGATAGTGATTAACATATTTGGGAGAACTGTATTTTGGTATAATAGTGGGTTTTGTGTTGAATTAGGAAACAAACCTGTTCATCCATGAATTTTCAGAAAGCGTGCTTTCATTCGTGATTCAGTAGTAAATGGTCATTTTCTTTGGATTTATTACTTATTTAACTTGTTTAGTGGTACATCGGTAGAGCTGGGAGCTGTCAGTCTAGTGTCAGTAGGATAGATTATGATGACTAGCGATCGCACGCTAGTAAGAGGAGATACCTCTATCAGAGCTGAAGAAAATTTAACGAAGAGCGGGCAGCAGAAACTTTGGTGTGAGTTGTTGAGATCAGTAGGAGTGAAAGTTTGTGAACTGGGATGAGAGGAAACTCAAACAAGTGCTGCTTCCAAGAGACATGGAGGCAATCTCTCAGTGTCAGCAGTCTCTGGTAAAGAACTGTAATCAGTTTTAAGTAAAGTTGCAGGCATAACATAACCCCGTCTGTGGTTGGTGAAGTAGATGAAGGCTGTTTCTGTCTGTACTGTAGGAAAGTACCATCTTGCCTGGCATGTTACCCCCATATTTCACTGTATATATGTTGTTTTAGTTGTATGTGTCACTGGGACCCTGCCAGCCAGGGCCCCAGTGCTCATAAGTGTGCCCTGTATGTGTTACCTGTGTTATGACTAACTGTCTCACTGAGGCTCTGCTAATCAGAACCTCAGTGGTTATGCTCTCTCATTTCTTTCAAATTGTCACTAACAGGCTAGTGACCAATTTTACCAATTTACATTGGCATACTGGAACACCCTTATAATTCCCTAGTATATGGTACTGAGGTACCCAGGGTATTGGGGTTCCAGGAGATCCCTATGGGCTGCAGCATTTCTTTTGCCACCCATAGGGAGCTCTGACAATTCTTACACAGGCCTGCCACTGCAGCCTGAGTGAAATAATGTCCACGTTATTTCACAGCCATTTTACACTGCACTTAAGTAACTTATAAGTCACCTATATGTCTAACCTTTACCTGGTAAAGGTTGGGTGCTAAGTTACTTAGTGTGTGGGCACCCTGGCACTAGCCAAGGTGCCCCCACATTGTTCAGGGCCAATTCCCCGGACTTTGTGAGTGCGGGGACACCATTACATGCGTGCACTACATATAGGTCACTACCTATGTGTAGCTTCACAATGGTAACTCCGAATATGGCCATGTAACATGTCTATGATCATGGAATTGCCCCCTCTATGCCATCCTGGCATTGTTGGCACAATCCCATGATCCCACGGCTCTCTAGCACAGACCCGGGTACTGCCAAACTGCCTTTCCCGGGGTTTCACTGCAGCTGCTGCTGCTGCCAACCCCTCAGACAGGTTTCTGCCCTCCTGGGGTCCAGCCAGGCTTGGCCCAGGAAGGCAGAACAAAGGACTTCCTCAGAGAGAGGGTGTTACACCCTCTCCCTTTGGAAAATGGTGTGAAGGCAGGGGAGGAGTAGCCTCCCCCAGCCTCTGGAAATGCTTTCATGGGCACACATGGTGCCCATTTCTGCATAAGCCAGTCTACACCGGTTCAGGGACCCCTCAGCCCTGCTCTGGCGCGAAACTGGACAAAGGAAAGGGGAGTGACCACTCCCCTGACCTGCACCTCCCCTGGGAGGTGCCCAGAGCTCCTCCAGTGTGCTCCAGACCTCTGCCATCTTGGAAACAGAGGTGCTGCTGGCACACTGGACTGCTATGAGTAGCCAGGGCCAGCAGGTGACGTCAGAGACTCCTTCTGATAGGCTCCTTCAGGTGTTGCTAGCCTATCTTCTCTCCTAAGTAGCCAAACCCTCTTTTCTGGCTATTTAGGGTCTCTGCTTTGGGGATTTCCTTAGATAACGAATGCAAGAGCTCATCAGAGTTCCTCTGCATTTCTCTCTTCACCTTCTGCCAAGGAATCGACTGCTGACTGCGCTGGAAGCCTGCAAAACTGCAACAAAGTAGCGAAGATGACTACTGCAACTCTGTAACGCTGATCCTGCCGCCTTCCCGACTGCTTTCCTGGTGGTGCATGCTGTGGGGGTAGTCTGCCTCCTCTCTGCACTAGAAGCTCCGAAGAAATCTCCCGTGGGTCGACGGAATCGTCCCCCTGCAACCGCAGGCACCAAAGAACTGCATCACCGGTACCCTGGGTCTCCTCTCAGCACAATGAGCGAGGTCCCTTGAATCCAGCAACTCTGTCCAAGTGACTCCCACAGTCCAGTGACTCTTCAGTCCATGTTTGGTGGAGGTAAGTCCTTGCCTCCCCACGCCAGACTGCATTGCTGGGAAACGTGACTTTTGCAGCTACTCCGGCCTCTGTGCACTTCCGGCGGAAATCCTTTGTGCACACCCAAGCCTGGGTCCACAGCACTCTAACCTGCATTGCACGACCTCCTGAGTTGTCCTCCGGCGACGTGGGACTCCTTTGTGTAACTTCGGGTGAGCACCGTTTCACTCCTCTTTGTAGTGCCTGTTCTGGCACTTCTGCAGGTGCTGCCTGCTTCTGAGAGGGCTCCTCGTCCTGCTGGGTGCCCCCTCTGTCCCCTGACGCAATTGGCGACATCCTGGTCCCTCCTGGGCCACAGCAGCATCCAAAAACCCTAACTGCACAACTTGCAGCTAGCAAGGCTTGTTTTTGGTCTTTCTTCAGGAAAACACTTCTGCACAACTCTCCACGGCGTGGGGCATTCATCCTCCAAAGGGGAAGTTTCTAGCCCTTGTCGTTTTTGCAGAATCCACAGCTTCTACTGTCCAGTAGCAGCTTCTTTGCACCCACAGCTGGCATTTCCTGGGCATCTGCCCATCTCCGACTTGCTTGTGACTTTTGGACTTGGTCCCCTTGTTCCACAGGTATCCTCGTTTGGAAATCCATCGTTGTTGCATTGCTGATTTGTGTCTTTCCTGCAGAATTCCCCTATCACGACTTCTGTGCTCTTTGGGGAACTTTAGTGCACTTTACACTCACTTTTCAGGGTCTTGGGGTGGGCTATTTTTCTAACCCTCACTGTTTCCTTACAGTCCCAGCGACCCTCTACAAGGTCACATAGGTTTGGGGTCCATTCGTGGTTCGCATTCCACTTTTGGAGTATATGGTTTGTGTTGCCCCTATCCCTATGTGTCCCCATTGCATCCTATTGTAACTATGCATTGTTTGCACTGTTTTCTAATACTATACTGCATATTTTTGGTATTGTGTACATATATCTTGTGTATATTTGCTATCCTCATACTGAGGGTACTCACTGAGATACTTTTGGCATATTGTCATAAAAATAAAGTACCTTTATTTTTAGTATATCTGTGTATTGTGTTTTCTTATGATATTGTGCATATGACACTAGTGGTACTGTAGGAGCTTCACTCGTCTCCTAGTTCAGCCTAAGCTGCTCTGCTAAGCTTCCATTATCTATCAGCCTAAGCTGCTAGACACCCTATACACTAATAAGGGATAACTGGGCCTGGTGCAAGGTGTAAGTACCCCTTGGTACTCACTACAAGCCAGTCCAGCCTCCTACATTGGTTGTGCAGTGGTGGGATAAGTGCTTTGTAACTACTTACCACTTTTGTCATTGTACTTTTCATAAGAGAAAAATATACAAAACAAGTTCAGTGTATGTACACCTAACCAAAAGGTTTTGCATTTCTTTTCTCACTTCTTTTCTAAAGTGCTGAAAAGTACCTCTAACTTTCTAAAAAGTTCTTAAAAAGTTTTAAAAGTTTTTTTTTCTGTCTTTCTAAAAGTTCTGAAAAACGTTTTCTTCTTTTTTTTTCTATCACTTAAACACTTTCTAAAATGTCTGGCACAGGCCAAACTGTTGATCTGTCCAAACTTGCTTATGATAGCCTTAGCTGGAAAGATGCAAGGAGTCTCTGCATAGAAAGAGGTTTAAGTGTAAGGAAGAATCCCTCTAGAGAACTGTTGGTAAATATGCTTATTGAACAGGATAAGGCCAGAGCTGGGACTCCTGTGGAAAAGTTAGCTGATGGTTCCCACTCTGATTCTGGGGCACCCCTAGCAAAAGATGTGGGAGGGAAACTTCCAAGCCTGCCCCCTAGCAAACCACCTAGCATAGCTGGTACTGATGTAGAGTCACACCATACTGATAGTGTTGTCTCACATCACAGTAAGAGTATCCCTTCTCATCATAGTAGAAGTGCTGTTTCTGTTAGTCAAGCTATTAGGGTGCCATCTGTCAGGGCCAGGTCTCCTTCTGTTCTATCTCAGCATACTTCTGTCTCTAGACATGCCTCACCCACCCACCCTGATGACAGAGTGTTAGAAAGGGAGCTCAATAGATTAAGAGTGGAACAAACCAGACTGAAGCTCAAGAAGCAACAGCTGGATTTGGATAGGCAGTCCTTAGAGGTGGAAAGGGAAAGACAGAAATTGGGTTTAGAAACCCATGGTGGCAGCAGCAGTATTCCCCATAGTCATCCAGCAAAAGAGCATGATTCCAGGAATCTGCACAAGATAGTTCCCCCTTATAAGGAGGGGGATGACATTAACAAGTGGTTTGCTGCACTTGAGAGGGTCTGTGTTGTACAGGATGTCCCTCAAAGGCAGTGGGCTGCTATCCTATGGCTATCATTTAGTGGAAAGGGTAGGGATAGGCTCCTTACTGTGAAAGAAAGTGATGCCAATAATTTTGCAGTTCTTAAGAATGCACTCCTAAATGGTTATGGCTTAACCACTGAACAGTACAGGATGAAGTTCAGAGAAACCAAAAAGGAGTCTTCACAAGACTGGGTAGACTTTGTTGACCATTCAGTGAAGGCCTTGGAGGGGTGGTTACATGGTAGTAAAGTTACTGATTATGAAAGCCTTTATAACTTAATCCTGAGAGAGCATAAACTTAATAACTGTGTGTCTGATTTGTTGCACCAGTACCTGGTGGACTCTGATCTGACCTCTCCCCAAGAATTGGGAAAGAAGGCAGACAAATGGGTCAGAACAAGGGTGAACAGAAAAGTTCATACAGGGGGAGACAAAGATGGCAACAAGAAGAAGGATGGTAAGTCTTCTGACAAGGGTGGGGACAAATCTAAAAATGAGTCTTCATCAGGCCCACAAAAACACTCTGGTGGGGGTGGTGGGTCCAAATCCTCTTCAAATCAAAACAAAGAAAAGAAACCATGGTGCTATTCATGTAAAATAAACGGCCCTTTGTCAACAGATCCCAGTTGTCCAAAGAAAAGCACCAAGCCTCCTACCACTACAATCCCTACTGCTACACCTAGTATCCCTACTAATAGCAGTGGTGGTGGGAGCAAACCTACTAATAGCCAATCCAAGGGAGTAGCTGGGCTCACTTTTGGTAATTTAGTTGGGGTTGGTCTTGTTAGGGAGACCACAGAGGCTGTGTTAATCTCTGAGGGGGCTATTGATTTAGCCACCTTAGTTGCTTGTCCCCTTAACATGGATAAGTACAAGCAACTACCCCTAACAAATGGTGTTGAGGTTCAGGCCTACAGGGACACAGGTGCCAGTGTTACAATGGTAATAGAAAAACTGGTCCACCCTGAACAACACCTACTTGGTCACCAGTACCAAGAAACCGATGCTCACAACAACACACTTAGCCACCCCAGGGCTGTTGTAAATCTCTGCTGGGGGGGGGTTACTGGTCCAAAGAAAGTTGTGGTTGCCTCAGATTTACCTGTAGACTGTCTACTTGGAAATGATTTAGAGACATCAGCTTGGTCAGATGTGGAGTTGGAGGCCCATGCAGCAATGCTGGGCATCCCAGGGCATATTTTTGCTTTAACCAGGGCTCAGGCCAAAAAGCAAAAAGGACAGGGTGACTTGGATCCTGGAAGAATGGACCAAGTGCTCCCTAAAGCTAGGGCTAGTATAAGTAAAGCACTACCTACTATCCCTCCCTCTACAGTGGATTCTTCTTCTGAGGAAGAAGAATTTCCACCCTGTGCAGAACCTACACCAGAGGAGCTGGAAGCAGACACTGCTGAGCTTTTGGGTGAAGGGGGGCCTGCCAGGGAGGAACTGAGTGTCAGCAAACCTGTCCCACACTAGAGGGTCTAAGGCAGCAAGCTGTCAAACAAGCTAATGGGGATGTCAGTGACTCTCACAGAGTTTACTGGGAGGACAACCTCTTGTACACTGAAGCAAGGGATCCAAAACCTGGAGCTGCCAGGAGATTGGTGATTCCTCAGGAGTACAGAAAGTTCCTCCTAACTCTAGCCCACGACATTCCCCTAGCTGGACATTTGGGGCAAATGAAAACTTGGGACAGGCTTGTTCCCTTGTTTCATTGGCCTAGAATGTCAGAGGACACAAAGGAATTTTGTAAGTCCTGTGAAACCTGTCAAGCCAGTGGCAAGACAGGTGGCACTCCAAAGGCACCCCTTATTCCACTGCCTGTGGTTGGGGTTCCCTTTGAAAGGGTAGGGGTTGACATAGTTGGCCCCCTTGACCCTCCTACTGCTTCAGGCAATAGGTTTATCTTGGTGGTAGTGGACCATGCCACTAGATATCCTGAAGCAATTCCTCTAAGGACCACTACAGCTCCTGCAGTGGCAAAGGCCCTCCTGGGAATCTTTTCCAGGGTGGGCTTCCCCAAAGAGGTGGTATCAGACAGGGGAAGCAATTTCATGTCTGCTTACTTAAAGGCCATGTGGAAGGAGTGTGGTGTTACATACACGTTCACCACACCCTATCATCCACAAACCAATGGACTGGTGGAGAGATTTAACAAAACTCTCAAAGGCATGATTATGGGACTCCCTGAAAAACTCCGCAGGAGATGGGATATCCTTTTACCATGCCTCCTTTTTGCTTACCGGGAGGTACCCCAGAAAGGAGTGGGCTTCAGCCCCTTTGAACTCCTATTTGGACACCCTGTGAGAGGTCCTCTAACACTTGTTAAGGAGGGTTGGGAACAACCTTTGAAAGCTCCAAAACAAGACATAGTGGACTATGTACTTGGCCTCAGATCAAGGATGGCTGAGTACATGAAAAAGGCCAGTAAAAACCTTCAGGCCAGCCAAGAGCTCCAAAAGCAATGGCATGACCAGAAGGCTGTTTTGGTTCAGTACCAACCAGGGCATAAAGTGTGGGTCTTGGAGCCTGTGGCCCCAAGAGCACTCCAAGATAAATGGAGTGGACCCCACACAATTGTTGAGAAAAAGGGTGAAGTCACCTACTTAGTTGACTTAGGCACTGCCAGGAGTCCCCTTAGGGTGCTCCATGTCAATCGCCTGAAACCGTACTATGACAGGGCTGATCTCACCCTGCTCATGGCAACAGATGAGGGACAGGAAGAAGAGATTGACCCTCTCCCTGATCTCTTCTCTTCCACAGAACAAGATGCTCTGGTGGAAGGGGTTGTACTGGCAGATTGTCTTACTGCTGAGCAGAAAGACCACTGCATAAATCTCCTGGGTCAGTTTTCTGAACTCTTTTCTACTGTGCCAGGCACCACTTCTTGGTGTGAGCACACTATAGATACTGGAGACAGCTTGCCTGTCAAAAGTAAGATCTATAGGCAGCCTGACCATGTCAGAGACTGCATAAAACAAGAGGTGCAGAAAATGTTAGAACTGGGAGTGGTTGAGCACTCTGAAAGTCCATGGGCCTCTCCTGTGGTACTTGTACCAAAACCTCATTCCAAAGATGGAAAGAAGGAAATGCGGTTTTGTGTAGACTATAGAGGTCTCAACCAAGTAACCAAAACTGATGCTCACCCTATACCCAGGGCAGATGAGCTCATAGATACACTGGCATCTGCCAAGTATCTAAGCACTTTTGACTTGACTGCAGGGTATTGGCAGATCAAATTATCAGAAGATGCAAAAGCAAAAACTGCATTTTCAACCATTGGAGGCCATTACCAATTCACAGTAATGCCTTTTGGATTGAAAAATGCACCTGCCACTTTTCAAAGGTTGGTGAATACAGTCCTGCAAGGGCTGGAGGCTTTTAGTGCAGCATATCTGGACGATATAGCTGTCTTTAGCTCCAGTTGGGATGATCACCTGGTCCACCTATGGAAAGTTTTGGAGGCCCTGCAAAAGGCAGGCCTCACTATCAAAGCTTCAATGTGCCAGATAGGGCAGGGGAAGGTGGTTTATCTGGGACACCTGGTAGGTGGAGAACAGATTGCACCACTTCAGGGGAAAGTCCAAACTATTATAGCTTGGGTTCCCCCTACTACTCAGACCCAGGTGAGAGCCTTCTTAGGCCTCACTGGGTATTACAGGAGGTTCATTAAGAACTATGGCTCCATTGCAGCCCCTCTTAATGACCTCACATCCAAGAAAATGCCTAAAAAGGTATTGTGGACAGCTAGCGGTCAGAAAGCTTTTGAGGAGCTGAAGCAGGCCATGTGCTCTGCACCTGTCCTGAAAAACCCCTGTTACTCCAAAAAATTCATTGTCCAAACTGATGCATCTGAATTAGGGGTAGGGGCAGTCCTTTCACAACTTAATTCTGAGGGCCAGGATCAACCTGTTGCTTTTATCAGCAGGAGGTTGACCCCTAGACAAAAGCATTGGTCTGCCATAGAGAGGGAGGCCTTTGTTGTGGTCTGGGCACTGAAGAAGTTGAGGCCATACCTGTTTGGCACTCACTTCATTGTTCAGACAGACCACAAACCTCTACTTTGGCTAAAACAAATGAAAGGTGAAAATCCTAAATTGTTGAGGTGGTCTATATCCCTACAGGGAATGGACTATACAGTGGAACATAGACCTGGGAGTACCCACTCCAATGCAGATGGACTCTCCAGATATTTCCACTTAGACAATGAAGACTCATCAGGTCATGGCTAGTCTTATTGTCCTTCGTTTGGGGGGGACAGGGGGGTTGTGTAGGAAAGTACCATCTTGCCTGGCATGTTAACCCCATATGTCACTGTATATATGTTGTTTTAGTTGTATGTGTCACTGGGACCCTGCCAGCCAGGGCCCCAGTGCTCATAAGTGTGCCCTGTATGTGTTACCTGTGTTATGACTAACTGTCTCACTGAGGCTCTGCTAATCAGAACCTCAGTGGTTATGCTCTCTCATTTCTTTCAAATTGTCACTAACAGGCTAGTGACCAATTTTACCAATTTACATTGGCATACTGGAACACCCTTATAATTCCCTAGTATATGGTACTGAGGTACCCAGGGTATTGGGGTTCCAGGAGATCCCTATGGGCTGCAGCATTTCTTTTGCCACCCATAGGGAGCTCTGACAATTCTTACACAGGCCTGCCACTGCAGCCTGAGTGAAATAATGTCCACGTTATTTCACAGCCATTTTACACTGCACTTAAGTAACTTATAAGTCACCTATATGTCTAACCTTTACCCGGTAAAGGTTGGGTGCTAAGTTACTTAGTGTGTGGGCACCCTGGCACTAGCCAAGGTGCCCCCACATTGTTCAGGGCCAATTCCCCGGACTTTGTGAGTGCGGGGACACCAATACACGCGTGCACTACATATAGGTCACTACCTATGTGTAGCTTCACAATGGTAACTCCGTATATGGCCATGTAACATGTCTATGATCATAGAATTGCCCCCTCTATGCCATCCTGGCATTGTTGGCACAATCCCATGATCCCACGGCTCTCTAGCACAGACCCTGGTACTGCCAAACTGCCTTTCCCGGGGTTTCACTGCAGCTGCTGCTGCTGCCAACCCCTCAGACAGGTTTCTGCCCTCCTGGGGTCCAGCCAGGCCTGGCCCAGGATGGCAGAACAAAGAACTTCCTCTGAGAGAGGGTGTGACACCCTCTCCCTTTGGAAAATGGTGTGAAGGCAGGGGAGGAGTAGCCTCCCCCAGCCTCTGGAAATGCTTTCATGGGCACACATGGTGCCCATTTCTGCATAAGCCAGTCTACACCGGTTCAGGGACCCCTCAGCCCTGCTCTGGCGCGAAACTGGACAAAGAAAAGGGGAGTGACCACTCCCCTGACCTGCACCTCCCCTGGGAGGTGCCCAGAGCTCCTCCAGTGTGCTCCAGACCTCTGCCATCTTGGAAACAGAGGTGCTGCTGGCACACTGGACTGCTCTGAGTGGCCAGGGCCAGCAGGTGACATCAGAGACTCCTTCTGATAGGCTCCTTCAGGTGTTGCTAGCCTATCTTCTCTCCGAAGTAGCCAAACCCTCTTTTCTGGCTATTTAGGGTCTCTGCTTTGGGGATTTCCTTAGATAACGAATGCAAGAGCTCATCAGAGTTCCTCTGCATCTCTCTCTTCACCTTCTGCCAAGGAATCGACTGCTGACCGCGCTGGAAGCCCGCAAAACTGTAACAAAGTAGCGAAGACGACTACTGCAACTCTGTAACGCTGATCCTGCCCCCTTCTCGACTGCTTTCCTGGTGGTGCATGCTGTGGTGGTAGTCTGCCTCCTCTCTGCACTAGAAGCTCCGAAGAAATCTCCTGTGGGTCAACGGAATCGTCCCCATGCAACCGCAGGCACCAAAGAACTGCATCACCGGTACCGTGGGTCTCCTCTCAGCACGACTAGCGAGGTCCCTTGAATCCAGCAACTCTGTCCAAGTGACTCCCACAGTCCAGTTACTCGTCAGTCCAAGTTTGGTGGAGGTAAGTCCTTGCCTCCCCACGCCAGACTGCATTGCTGGGAACCGCGACTTTTGCAGCTACTCCGGCCTCTGTACACTTCCGGTGGAAATCCTTTGTGCACAGCCAAGCCTGGGTCCATGGCACTCTAACCTGCATTGCACGACCTCCTGAGTTGTCCTCCGGCGACGTGGGACTCCTTTGTGTAACTTCGGGTGAGCACCATTTCACTCCTCTTCGTAGTGCCTGTTCTGTCACTTCTGCATGGGCTGCCTGCTTCTGAGGGGGCTCCTCGTCCTGCTGGGTACCCCCTCTGTCCCCTGACGCAATTGGTGACATCCTGGTCCCTCTTGGGCTACAGCAGCATCCAAAAACCCTAACTGCACGACTTGCAGCTAGCAAGGCTTGTTTGCGGTCTTTCTTCAGGAAAACACTTCTGCACGACTTTCCACGGCGTGGGGCATCCATCCTCCAAAGGGGAAGTTTCTAGCCCTTGTCGTTCCTGCAGAATCCTCAGCTTCTACTGTCCTGTAGCAGCTCCTTTGCACCCACAGCTGGCATTTCCTGGGCATCTGCCCATCTCCGACTTGCTTGTGACTTTTGGACTTGGTCCCCTTGTTCCACAGGTACTCTCGTTTGGAAATCCATCGTTGTTCTATTGCTGATTTGTGTCTTTCCTGCAGAATTCCCCTATCACGACTTCTGTGCTCTTTGGGGAACTTTAGTGCACTTTGCACTCACTTTTCAGGGTCTTGGGGTGGGCTATTTTTCTAACCCTCACTGTTTCCTTACAGCCCCAGCGACCCTCTACAAGGTCACATAGGTTTGGGGTCCATTCGTGGTTCGCACTCCACTTTTGGAGTATATGGTTTGTGTTGCCCCTATCCCTATGTGTCCCCATTGCATCCTATTGTAACTACACATTGTTTGCACTGTTTTCTAATACTATACTGCATATTTTTGGTATTGTGTACATATATCTTGTGTATATTTGCTATCCTCATACTGAGGGTACTCACTGAGATACTTTTGGCATATTGTGATAAAAATAAAATACCTTTATTTTTAGTATATCTGTGTATTGTGTTTTCTTATGATATTGTGCATATGACACTAGTGGTACTGTAGGAGCTTTACTCGTCTCCTAGTTCAGCCTAAGCTGCTCTGCTAAGCTACCATTATCTATCAGCCTAAGCTGCTAGACACCCTATACACTAATAAGGGATAACTGGGCCTGCTGCAAGGTGTAAGTACCCCTTGGTACTCACTACAAGCCAGTCCAGCCTCCTACATGTACTAAGCAGACTGTGGTGCAAGTTTTGCATGAGTTGGAAAATACCTTTTTTTAGCAGGATCTGGTGGTGGTTGGAGCCAGTCCCAAAGCTCTATGTAATGAATAAAGCATGAATCTTTTGTTGATGGGTTTTATATTTCCTCCGCCATGGAAGCCTTTATTAACTGACTCAATGACAGTTATATTTCCATAGGTCTTTCAAAGTGTTCTATTGGCTGTGGAGCCTGATTGTCATTATGTCGATGATGATGAAGATTGACAGGTCATTGCCAAATTGATTGGGGTTCATTGATTATTGAGTCTAAAGTTCCATGGATAGACACGGTTGTAGTGTTTTGAGTTGAATATAATTTTGGATGCCTTCTAGGGTAATTTAACATTTTTTGGGGTAATGTAATCTGAGATTATTATTGAAACAGCCATTGATTTTGATGCTGATAAAGTTAATTATGTAAAGGATATCCGTATCCATAATGAGGTTATTAGGTATAATCAGGTGTTGTTGGAGTGTACCATGTCTAATAGAGAGACACTATGGCCCTCATTACGACCCTGACGGTCAGGGATAAAGTGGCGGTAATCCCGCCAACAGGCTGGTGGTAACTACTGCCAAATTATGACCATGGCTGTGCTATCTCTGAAAGACTGCCAATGTACCACACCGACCGCCAGGCCGGAAACAACAGCCACCACGGTGGTAGCCGCCTACAGGCAGGCGGAAGACAAAGTTCCGCCCACCATATTATGACATGCCTATCCGCCACCTTTTCTGGGCAGTACCAACGCCAACAAAAGGCTGGTGGAAACAGAGCACAGAAGTCAAAGGACTCTCCATTTGAGACACAAGGAAGAACCACACCGCCATGGAACCAGAACTGCAAGTTTTCCCCATGATCTTCTACGTTATGCTCCACCACGAACAACAATGCTGGTGAAGATGATGACAGTGAGTCTAGCTGCCTAGCACACAAGGGAGGGGGGAAGGAAAAAGAGAGTGCCACTCACATGCACAATACACCCCTCACACACACACACACACGTCATACACACAACCAGATGCATTACAAAAACAAGTTATCCCCATAAATCACATGAATAATGCAAGGACAACTGGAATAGACTAAAGTGATTGTAATAAGATCAACATCATAGGTAAAAAATCGATTCGGCAATGCAACAGATATGTACAAATGTACAAAAAAGGGACACTGTGCAGTCCTTAGTTCACAGGGGCCACCTGGCCACAGGGCATAGTCCAAGGCCCCACTCGTTCCCTGCACCAATACGGAGAGAACACTGCAGGGGCATCAGTTCACAAATAGGCAGGCACCTTGAGGGGGGCACTTCAGCCGGATGCGGAAACAAGACCACTGGCTCTGGAGGGGGCAACATGCTCTGTGCTTGGCCCTTAGAAGTGCAAGGCCACAGTCTCTCAAGTGGGTGACTTTCCCACTGGTTCTGGAGGGGGCAACATGCCCTGTGCTTGGTCCTGGGAAGTGCAAGGCCACAGTCTCTCAAGTGGGTGTCATCCACACTGGTTCTGGAGGGGGCAACATGCCCTGTGCTTGGTCCTGGGAAGTGCAAGGCCAGAATCTCTCAAGTGGGTTTCATCCCCACTGGTTCTGAAAGGGGCAACATGCCATGTGCTTGGTCCTGGGAAGTGCAAGGCCACAGTCTCTCAAGTAGGTGACTTGCCCACTAGTGCTGGAGGGGGCAACATGCCCTGTGCTTGGTCCTGGGAAGTGCAAGGCCACAGTCTCTCAAGTGGGTGTCATCCCCACTGGTTCTGGAGGGAGCAACATGCCCTGTGCTTAGTCCTAGGAAGTGCAAGGCTACAGTCTCTCATGTGGGTGTCATCGCCACTGGTTCTGGAGGGGACAACATGCCCTGTGCTTGCTCCTGGGAAGTGCAAGGCCACAGTCTCCCAAGTGGTTCACTTACCCACTGGTTCTGGAGGGGGTAGCCCCTGGAGGGTGGACTACATGGCGTCCGCCGGTGGTGACGGCTGCACTGTGGTGGTGGTGGTAGTGGGATGCTCCTGCTCAGCACCGCACTCTCCGATGGCTGCACTGTGGTGGTGGTGGTAGTGGGAGGCTCCTGCTCAGCCCCTGCACCCTCTGATGACTGCAGTGTGGTGATGGGGGTAGTGGGAGGCTACTGCTCAGCCCCTGCACCCTCCCATGGCTGCAGTGTGGTGGTGGTGGCAGTGGGAGGCTCCTGCTCAGCCCCTGCCCTCACTGTTGGCTGCACAACCATGGCTAGCAGTGGGTGGGGGCTCTGTGACAGCTGCTGGTGCAGGTTCCTTACCCTTTTTGCTGGCTGGTGCAAGCTCCTCCCCCTTTGTGATGGCTGGTGCAGGCTCCTTCCCCTTTCTGCTGGCTGGTGCAGGCTCCTTCCCCTTTCTGCTGGCTGGTGCCGGGTCCTTCCCCTTTTTGATGGCTGGTGCAGGCTCCTTCCCCTTTCTGCTGGCTGGTGCAGGCTCCTTCCTCTTCAGTATTTGTGGCCTGGAATCCTTTCCACCACTAGTAGGTGCTGATGGAACTGGGCCCGTGGACTGATTGGCTGAGGTGCTTGGCTGGGTTCTTGGTACCCTGGCCATACTTGCAGGACGGGGGAGGGGAGGGGTAGGGAAGAGGTCAATTGTAGAAAGGAAAAGCTTTTTAGGGACATTAGGGTGGGAAGAGGGAGGAGAAATGGCAGTGGAGGATGAGGGAGTGGTTGTTGGATGTGTTTGTCTGCTGGATTTGGGTGCAGGTTCATGGGTTGTATGCTGTAGTGAGGTGGATGGCTGTTGAGTGCTTGCATTTGTGTATTTTAGGAGGGGTTAGACATACACAGTGGGAGAGGACACAGGGGACGTGTGCAGGGGTGTTGTGAGGTGTCTGCCAGTGAGGTGTGTGTTCTGCTTGGTGTGGTGATGATGCAGGTAGTGCATAATGATGTAGTGCATGCAGGTGTGAGTGTGTGCGTAACTTGGTGGGACGTGGAGGAGGAGGGGGTGACAGTGGAGACAGTGGATGTTGTTGTGTCTGCAACTGGATGGTGTTTGTGTGAGTACCTGTGGGATGAAGTATGGTGCTTATGTTTGCCTGTGACACCCTTGGGTGTTGTCTTGTGTGCATGGTTGTCAAGGAGACCAGATCCTCGGGGCTTGCGCATGTTCCCAACATGTCCACCTCTTGGCAGCTCCAAACTCCACTAGTTATATAGCACAGAGTTAAAGAATGGCCAAGTGGGGGAATGGGTTTTGGGTTGGGAACAGCGGGGAAGGAGACCTGTGGAAGCAAGAGTTAAACAACACAATTGCAAGATTAATCACAATGACTTTCAATAAGTTTTGTTTCAAAATAAACACTTATGCTGAAAACATGAAAGGCCTAAGGCTTCACTATAACTAGGCCTCAAAAATCTAGGTGCCTGGAAATCAAGAAAGGTTATGCAAGATTTTATCATGAACATTCCAGAAATAGCATATTATATTTTGAACAATAAAACTCTCTCCAAAATACTTCTTAGTATAAGCTCTGCATTGTAGCAAGAATCAAAGAGCACGTTTTTTTCTCTGCATGAATGAACTGTATAAGTACCATGAATAACACTGCTACTTCAGTCTCTGATTAAGAGTTTCAAGACTCAAATGTTCATGGAATATTATGCACTTTAATCAAAACTGCACATCTAAGTTTAAATGTCTAGAAATGATCACGCACTCCGCCGATCTGTATTTCAAAAGTAAAACACCAGGAAAGAATTGCGCACTCTGCTGCCGATTCGAACATTTAGATTCACATGCAATGAAACGATTGCGCAAAAACGCCAATCTATGATTCAAGAGTTTAATTCTGGGAAAGAATCACGCACACTGTTGCCGATTCGGACTTCACGATACAAATGCCATCAAATGATTGCGCACACTTCCGATCTGAATGCCAAGAAGTAAATGCCTGGAATGAATCGCGCACACTGTTGCAGATTCGGAATTCACGATACAAATGCCATAAAATGATCATGCACACTGCCGATCTGAATGTCAAGAAGTAAATGCCTGGAAAGAATTACGCACACTGTTGCCGATTCGGAATTCACGATGCAAATGCCATGAAATGATCACGCACACTGCCGATCTGAATGCCAAGAATTAAATGCCTGGAAAGAATTGCGCACACTGTTGCCGATTCGGAATTCTCGATGCAAATGCCATGAAATGATCGCGCACACTGCCGATGTGAATGCCAAGAATTAAATGCCTGGAAAGAATTGCGCACACTGTTGCTGATTCGGAATTCACAATGCAAATGCCATGAAAACAATCGCACACGCGATTTCAAGTTTAGTCCCAAAACTCGAGTGTCACTGGAAAACAGAGTCAGGGGCCTAACCTGACCTCCGCCTTACTGCCCTCCTTGAAGATCACCAAATAAACTAGAGCAGGCCTGGAAATAACTGGATAGGCCTCAGGGATAGGAGCTCTGGAAAATGATGCTGCTTGCACCGGGACCTCTGAATAGTGAGCACATGGAGCTGGGCTGGCTCCCTTATATAGAGCCAAGCCCCGTCCACGAGCCACACCCAACCATGCTGCCAGAAAGGCTTCTAGAAAGTCTTAGAATAAAGGACCACACCCTGTAATCCTGCAACACGCCTTGCAAATGAACAATGAATTACAAACAGCATTAATGACTTTTCAAGGTGAAAGCTCTGCAAAGCAAATGGGTAATATACTGCTTAGAAACATAATGCATGTAATATGCCTCTGCATAAGGACTGTGTTTTTGCATTTACTTCGCCCGTAGAGCGTGCACTGTCCTGATGTTGACAATGCTCATCTGTATGTATGCCTGGGATGGGTTGGGGGTGAGGAGAATGGGACTGGGAAGTGGAAGTTGGAGGGCGGACAGTACAAATAAGGACAATGGCTGCCATCAGAGAGGAGACCAGAGCCTGGATCGATCTCTGTTGGGCCGCCAATCCAGTGTGAATGCCTCCAAGGATGCATCAGATTGTTGCATCTGGGCTTCCAGCCCCTGGATGGCATTCACAATGGTTGATTGCCCTACAGAGATGGATCTCAGGAGGTCAATAGCCTCCTAACTCAGGGCAGCAGGGCTTACTGGGGCAGGGCTTGAGGTGCCTGGGACGAAGGAGATGCCCACCCTCCTCGGTGAGCGGGCACGGCAACTCGCTGAGGGGCTGCTGGGATGGCAGTGCTGGTACGGGGGTGGCGTCTGAACTTGTAGCTGGGGTGGTCACAAAGGTGTCCGCCACCACCAGGAAGCTCCCATCGGCGGAGGTATCTGAGTTTGTATTGTCTCCTCCAGTCTCCGCTGTGGTGCTCCCCTCGCCCTCTGTCCCACTGGTGCCCTCAGCGTCGGTGGACTGTGCCTCCTGGGTCCTGTAGGATGCAGCTCTCTCCGTCGCCTGTGCCTCTGCTCCTCCGCCAGATGATGCTAATGCACATAAGGACAGGATGACAAAACAAGAAAGGGGGGGAGAGAGACAAAGGATACACTGGGTCAATGACTGCAACAACACCACCGTTGGTGTACACAGCACCCTCACACACAGGGGGCAGGCCTATGCACTATGCATTGCACTACCAGTGATATCGCTAGCCACCAAGGCATGAGGAGGAGCACACACCGCCAACTGCAGCACACCTGGGACCCACGATGCCCTGACCAGTAGTGGATGCTAACAAGCTAGGTAGGCAGTATTTCCCCTTCAGACCCTTAGCCACCAGAGGACCTGCACTGGTCTGGCCTGGCCTGGCCTGGTCCTAGGGGCAGCCACTGACACACAACCACCACTCGAATACCATCCCTCGAGCTGTGAGCTTCAATGATTACCACTGTACTCACCCCCTTGTGGCTGCCTTGATGCCCTCAAGCACCCATCTGCTCTGGATGGGCCACCGCCAGTATGCAGGCCATCAGGGGGGTCAGGGTTCGACGGGCACCCCTTCCTCGTTGGGAGGCCATCCCCAGCTGGGCCTCTACGGTCTTCTGTGCCCAGCATCTCAGGTCCTCCCACGGTTTGCAACAGTGGGTGCTCCGCCAGCTATAGACCCCCAGGGTCCACACCTCCTTGGCGATGGCACGCCATACCCTTCTTTTGATGGGCGCTGACCTGCAGAGGCAATACAGACAGGAGAACACCATTAGACAAACAGTCCAGCCAGTAATACAAATGGCCCACCATACCCGTTTCCAGCACTATTTGCACACACATAGCCCAGCACTCAATGTGTACCCAGCCAGGAGAACATCCCACCCCCTTACACAATGCCTTCACACACACCTCCATACATTCATGCCACATGCATCATTCCCACAGTGCACTCACCTGTTGGCCTGGAGGCCCATACAGCAGTCCATACTGGGGTAGGACCTCATCCACCAGTCTCTCCAACTCCTCTGAAGTGAAGGCTGGGGCCCTTCCCCCGGTCACACAGGCCATGGTAGGTTCCAGACACAGGTCCTCTCCTATGGAAGGTCAGGAAACAAGTGAGGAATCAGATAGAAAATGGCAGTCACGTCCGCTGCGGTGCATACTGTCACTGCCGGCGTAAATCACTATTGGCCACTGTACCCCTTAGGGCCCAATCATAACCATTGAGGAGTTGCACATCAGTTCCCGACCACCTCCTGCAACGGCGCACAACGTCAGCGGCATTACCTCACTTCCACCTGTCCCTCCACACAGGACAGGCGGCCTCCATTTCAGGGGGGGTGCAGGCCTATGGATTATTAATGTTTCACAGGAGAAATAGGCATATACTGGACAAATCACTGGACAAATCACACTGACCCATTACATGTTTACAGATTGCAGACTACTGTTGTGGCTCCATTGTTCCTTTTGTGACGGCCTCCTCAGATTCCTCCCTTAGATTCCTACCGCTGTGGATGAATAGGGGATGGAGACATACCCCCGTATACAGACCCCTGGTGGACTTGGCTACACCGGAGGACAGGCATGTAATACTCACCTATAGACTGGACAGGGCCAGAATCATCGATCTGTGTGCTCAATTTGAGCCTGACCAGATATCTGCTATCCGTCAGCCCACTGGGATCCCCCCTCTTGTGAAAATGCTATCAGTTCTCCATTTCCTGGCACCTGGTTCTTTTCAAGTGACAGTGGGCTTGGCAGCAGGAATGTCACAGCCAATGTTCTCAATAGTGCTTACAAGAGTGTTGTCTGCCCTGATAAAACACATGTGCAGCTACATTGCTTTCCTCCAGGTGGACGATTTGGCCACTGTGAAGGACGAGTTTTATGCAATGGGACATATCCCCAATATAATTGGTGTGATTGACGGAACAAATATTGCATTTGTCCGCCCGCCATAATGAACAGGTGTTCAAGAATCGGAAGAGTTTCCACTCTATGAATGTGCAGATAGTGTGCTTGGCGGACCACTATATCTCCCACGTCAATGCTAAATATCCTGGGTCGGTGCATGATGCCTTTGTCCTAAGGGATAGCAGCAGCCCAAATGTGATGGCCCAACTACAGAGGCACAGAGTGTGGCTAATAGGTGAGCCCTGGGTCCCACAAAATATATGTTGCTGTATGGCTATGGTATTGGCCACACAGGATAGTGTGTGGCTAAATTTGTCCCTCAATATTTGCAGTTGACTCTGGTTACCCAAACCTATCATGGCTGCTGGCCCCTGTGAGGAATTCCAGGACAACGGCAGAAGAATGTTAAAATGACCCACATCGGCGAACCAGAAGGATAATTGAAAGAACCTTTGGCCTCCTGAAGGCCAGGTTCAGGTGCCTCCATCTAACAGGTGGATCCCTGTGCTGCTCACCCAAGAAGGTCTGCCAGATAGTAGTGGCATGCTGCACATTGCACAACCTGGCCCTCAGATGCCATGTCACTTTTCTGCAGGAGGAGGAGACTGGAGATGCCCCTGTGGCAGCAGTGGACCCTGTGGACAGTGAGGATGAGGAGGCAGAGGATGAGGATGAGGACAACAGAACCTCTGTAACCCGTCAGTACTTCCAATGACACACAGGTGAGACAGTGTAACTTTACATTTCAATGAGATTGGTTGTATTCTGTGTGGCATTGCCATGCTGGTATTTCCCACTTCTGTGCCCACTTACTGTTCCCTCTGGCTATTCATTTTGCAGATGTTGTTGATTTGACAAATACTCCTTCCTGGTGTGATCACAACAGCCAGCTACAGATCATTAATTTAATACTCATTCTATGTACAGTTCATTTGCAGTGTTTGTACCTGTTTCAATCAATACATATTTGAAATACATGACATACTCGAAATCGATTGTTATTAAAGGGTGTTTCTTGAAGTGCTAATATCTAGAGAGGACAATGCAATGGTATGGGGTTATGATGGAGGAAAGTCCAGGGTATTGTTCCAGTCTGTTCATAGCACAGGTGCATTGTCCAAGGGGATATAAGAAGGGGAGCAATGGCAGTTCAAGGTGGACAGGGTGACTGAGTGGGACACAAGGGGGACAATCAGGAAAGTCTCATTTCCTGGCGGTGGTCTTGGCAAGTGTCTCTGGCTTCTGTCTGGATCGTAGGGAACATTTGCTGGGTGGTTCACCTTCTGCAGGGGGAAGGGTGCTGGTTGCCTGTAAGTCCTGTTGTGGGGCCTCCTGGCCACTAGCGGAAGTGGAGTGCTGTTCAGATGACTGGCTAGTGGCAGGGGCCTGCTGGTGTGAGCCTGCCTCCCTCATAATGTTGACCATGTCTGCCAGCACCGTGCTATGGAGATCAGGGTGTTGTTGATGGCCTGCAAGTCCTCCCTGATCCCCTGGTACTGTCCCTCCTGCTGCCGCCTGTTCTCCTGCATGCTGTCTAGGATCTGGACCATCATATCCTGCAAAGGTTGATAGGCTCCCAGGATCTTGGAGAGTGCATTCTGGAGAGTTGGCTCCCTGGTCCTGTCCTCCCCCTGGCACACAGCAGTCCTCCCAGTGTCCCTGCCGGTCTGTGCCAATTTCCCCTGAACCGGGTGCCCACTAACTCCAGGTCCCTGATTGTCTTGGGTGCGAGGTGTAGCCTGGGGTCCCTGTAGAGGTGGGCACACTGCTGATTGACATGTCCTGCGGACAGAGGTTTGGGTATGCTGGGTGGGTGCTGTGGTGGTGTTTCCTGATGGGGGAGTCTCTGTGGTTGTCTGTGACTGGGCCTGGTTAACCAGCTGTCCAGTGGTCCCTGATGGGCCAGGTAGATCGTCCAGATCCTGAAGTCTAGAGTTACTGCCATCACAGTGGGCCTCTTCTGTTGGGGGACTAGGTAGTGCTGGCACTTCCTCTCCGGTGACATTAGCTGGGGTACCTGTGAGGGTGTAGGTGATGTATTATGCTTCATGTCTGTTGGATTTGTACATCCCTGGCTTCCCCTCTATGGTTGTTGTTGCCCTGCCAGCTGTTACTTGTGTATGTTGGTTTATGGTGGGATTGTTAGTTCTCTATTCTGTGCATGCTTTAGTGATGAGTGTCCATGCAGGGCTGTGAGTGGTGTCCATGCATTGGTATGGCGTGCAGGGCTTGGCATTGGGATTAGTGAGATGTGATGATGGGGTGTGTGGGATGTAATGGAATGATGGGAGAAAGGGTGATGGTGAGGGTATGTGATGGCATGCAGGTAGGGGGGTGATATTAGTAGAGCGTTGACTTACCAGAGTCCAGTCCTCCTCCGACTCCAGCCAGGCCCTCAGGATGCAGTATTGCCAAGACTTGCTCCTCCCATGCTGTGAGTTGTGGGGGTTCACTGCCTGTCCTCTGGATAGCGAGCTGGTGTCTTGCTGCTATGGAACGTACCTTCCCCCGTAGGTCGTTCCAGCTCTTCCTGATGTCGTCCCTTGATCTGGGGTGCTGTCCCACGGCGTTGACCCTGTCCCCGAATATCCACCAGAGCTCCATCTTCCTGGCTATTGATATCTTCTGTACCTGTGCTCCAAATAGCTGTGGCTGTACCTTGCCGATTTCCTCCACCATGACCTGTAACTCCTCATCAGTGAAACGGGGGTGCCTTTGTGGTGCCATGGGTGTAATGTGATGTGTGTTGATGAGGGGGTGTCGGGTAATGTGTTGGGGTTTGTGAAGTGGGGTGCATGAGGGATGTAGAGGTGTAAGTGGTGTGTGTATGTAGTTGTGGAAGTGGTCTTGGTGTCAGTATGGTGGCACTTATTGGTATTCATGAAGGGTTGTGGGTACTGTGGATATGTGTTTTATAATGGTGTGGGTGTGTGGGTGTGGTGTGTGTATATGTGTCAGGTGTGTGTTGTTTGAATTGGCCAATGTGGTGTTGTATTGTCTGTGGGTGTCCATTGTGAGTGCGGCTGTGAGACATTTCATCCTTGTTGTGGTTTCCCTTACCTTTTTGCCTCTGTTTCCCAGGTTGTTGATGTGTGCTGGACTCTGATTTTGCCGTTTTTGTTACTCTGAGCACTTTACCACTGCCAACCAGTGCTAAAGTGCAAGTGCTCCTATACAAAATGTGTATGTAATTGGTTCATCCATGATTGGCATATTTGATTTTCTAGTAAGTCCCTAGTATAGTGCACTAGAGGTGCCCAGGGCCTGTAAATCAAATGCTACTAGTGGGCCTGCAGCACTGGTTGTGCCACCCACATTAGTGGCTCTGTAAACATGGCTCAGACCTGCCACTGCAGTGTCTGTGTGTGCAGTTTTAAACTGTAAATTCGACTTGGCAAGTGTACCCACTTGCCAGGCCTAAACCTTCTCTTTTTTACATGCAAGACACTCCTAAGGTAGGCCCAAGGTAGGTCCAAGGGCAGGGTGCAGTGTATGGTTAAGGTAGGACATATAGGGGGTCATTACAACCCTGGCGGACGGTGTTAAAGCGGCGGTAATACCGCAAACAGGCGGGCGGAAAAAAAGGGAATTATGACCGTGGCGGAAACCGCCAACATAGACAGCCACTTTAACACTCCGACCGCCACGGCGGTACAGACAAGCAGCGCGGCGGTCACCGCCAACAGACAGGCGGAAGACAAAGTACAGCCCACAGTATTACAACAGGCCAATCCGCCACCTTTTCTGGGGCGGATTCACCGTGGTTAAAACACGGCGGAAACAGTCATTTCAATGGGAAAATGCTCACCTTAACACACTCCACGAGGAAGGAGGGCACCATGGAGCCGGAACTCCAAATACTCCCTGCAATAGTGTTCCTGCTCCTCTACGAACATCAGCAACGCCGGCGCCGAAGACAACTGTGAGTACTGCACCTACGACATAGGGGAGGGGGGAGGCAAAAGTCACGGACACACACACGCAACACCCCCACCCCCACCCCGACCCTCGCACACTACAACACACACACCAATGCATTTCCAAACATCACAGTAACAACCCCCAACCCCCCTGGAAGAATGCAAAGACAAAAGGAAATGAGTGCAACCATTGTAATGTATCAAAATACAGTAAGCCAATATATACAGAAATATATACACAGTCCAAAAATATACATCACGATCAGTAGTGCAGGTATGCACCATTTAATGTCCGTGGACCACTGGGCCCAAAATGAATGGGCGAAGCCCACACAAGATACCTGTCCAGAAACGGAGAGAACACTGCAGGGGCATCAGATAGAAATACAACAGGCACCTCAGGGGGAAGGGAAGGGGGGGCACCTCAGCCGGATGACAGCACCACGCCAGATCCACAACGGGGCTCCATGCCCATTAATGTATCCTGGGGAGTGCAAAGCCACAGTCTCTCAAGTCTCTACAGTGGGTGGTTTGCCCACTGTACCATCCTGGGGAGTGCAAAGCCACAGTCTCTCAAGTCTCACAAGTGGGTGGTTTGCCCACTGTTAAATCCTGGGGAGTGCAAAGCCACAGTCTCTCAAGTCTCTACAGTGGGTGGTTTGCCCACTGTTACATCCTGGGGAGTGCAAAGCCACAGTCTCTCAAGTCTCTACAGTGGGTGGTTTGCCCACTGTTAAATCCTGGGGAGTGCAAAGCCACAGTCTCTCAAGTCTCTACAGTGGGTGGGTTGCCCACTGTACCATCCTGGGGAGTGCAAAGCCACAGTCTCTCAAGTCTCTACAGTGGGTGGTTTGCCCACTGTTACATACTGGGGAGTGCAAAGCCACAGTCTCTCAAGTGGATAACAGTCTCGACTGGTTCTGGAGGGGGACTGGTGCCCAGAGTGCTTCATCCTGTGCAGGACAGACGGAGTGGATGCAGGTCTCGACTGGTTCTGGAGGGGGACTGGTGCCCAGAGTGCTTCATCCTGTGCAGGACAGACGGAGTGGATACAGGTCTCCACTGGTTCTGGAGGGGGACTGGTGCCCAGAGTGCTTCATTCTGTTAAGGACTCAGGTAGTGGATGCTGTTCTCCACTGGTTCTGGAGGGGGACTGGTGCCCAGAGTGCTTCATCCTGTTAAGGACTCAGGTAGTGGATGCTGTTCTCCACTGGTTCTGGAGGGGAATTGGTGCCCAGAGTGCATCACTCTCCCTGTGACGGTCCCAGTTCCGTCACTGCCCCTGGCGCACATGGGCTAGCGATGCTTGTGTTTGCGGTGCTTGCCCTGTTCAGCGGTGCTTGCTATGGCGGTCTTTGCCCTGTTCAGCGGTGCTTGACTTTGCTGTCTCTGACCTGTTCAGCGGTGCTCGCCCTGTTCAGCGGTGCTTGCCATGGCAGTCTTTGCCCTGTTCAGCGGTGCTTGACTTTGCTGTCTCTGACCTGTTCAGCGGTGCTTGCCACGGCGGTCTTTGCCCTGTTCAGCGGTGCTTGACTTTGCTGTCTCTGACCTGTTTAGCGGTGCTTGCCATGGCGGTCTTTGCCCTGTTCAGCGGTGCTTGACTTTGCTGTCTCTGACCTGTTCAGCTGTGCTTGCCCTGTTCAGCGGTGCTTGACTTTGCTGTCTCAGACCTGGGCAGCGGTGTGTGTCATGGCGGTCCCTCATTGCCCAGCGGGGCTGTGGCTGCCGGGGCCCTCCTGGTCACTGACTCTGGCGGTGGTCTCCTGACCAGTGACGATTGTGCTGCCCTCCTGGGCACTGACTCTGGCGTTGGTCTCCTGACCAGTGACGATTGTGCTGCCCTCCTGGGCACTGACTCTGGCGGTGGTCTCCTGACCAGTGACGATTGTGCTGCCCTCCTGGGCACTGACTCTGGCGGTGGTCTCCTGACCAGTGACGATGGGGCTGGCGGTGGCGTCCTGGGCAGCGGGTATGATGGCAGCCTTCTCTGCCGTGCTGCTCTTCCCAGACTTTGGTGCTTTCTTCTGCCCCTTCCCCACCTTGGGAGGAGTCACAGCTGACTCAACACTCCCCCGGGACCCTTGTGAGTGGCTTGCCTGCAGGAGTCTCCACCCTCTCCCGTCGGGCACTGTCCAACTTCTGGTGCTTCACAGGGGGGGGACTGGCTGTGCTTTGGCTCCATGTCACACTGGCTGCCCTGGTGCCCGGTGCACTCCACATACCTCTAACAGGCACCACTGGTACCGGACATTTTTTGGCTGAGGTGCTACTACGGGACCTATGAATTGGAGGGGGGGGTGGTGGGAAAGAGGTCAACGTTGCTCAGGAAAAGTTTCTGACGAACACTGGGACGGGTAGCTGGAGGGGGTCTGGGAGTGGAGGAAGAGGAGGTGGTTGTAGGAGGTGTAACTTTGGATGACTTGGGTGCAGGTGCATGTTCTGGAGGCTGTCGTGAGGTGGATGGATGTTGGGTGTGTGTGTGCCCGCGTTTGTGTACTTTGGGAGGGGCGTCACAGACACACTGGGAGAGGACACAGGGGACTTGTAAATGGTAGTGGGGGTGGTGAGTGCAGGTGAGCGTGGTGTGGTGCTGGGTGTTCTGGTGCGAGTCCTAGTGGCTGTAGTGGTAGTGCATGCAGGTGAGAGTGTAGATGACACTGGGAGGGAGGAGGGAGACGACGAGGAGGGGGACACAGTGAAGGCAGTGGATGTTGCTGTGTCTGTATGTGGGTGATGCTTGTGTGAGTGCCTGTGGGATGTGTGGTGCCTATGTTTGCCTGAGCTGCCCTTGTGTGTTGAGGTGTGTGCAGGCTGGTCTGTAGGTGTGCTTGGGATAGGCTGAGGTACAGGGGATTGGGTCTGGGTGGAGGAAGTTGGAGGGGGGAAGCTAGGCACAGGGACAATGGCTGCCATCAGTGCTGAGGCCAGAGATTGCAGGGTTCGATGATGGGCTGCCTGACCAGAATGAATGCCCTCCAGGAATGCATTAGTGTGTTGCAACTCCCTTTGTACACCCTGGATGGCATTCACAATGGTAGACTGCCCAACAGTGAGTGACCTGAGGAGGTCAATGGCCTCCTCACTGAGGGCAGCAGGGGTGACAGGGGCAGGGGCTGAGGTGCCTGGGGCGAAGGTGATGCCCACCCTCCTGGGTGAGCGGGCACGGGCGAAGGCTAAGGGGCTGCTGGGAGGGCGGTGCTGGTAGGGGGGTGGCGGCTGTAGCTGTAGAAGTGGGGGGCACAGATGGTGCCGCCACCACAAGGGAGCTCCCATCGGAGGACGAGTCTGTGTCGCTGGTTGCTGATCCGGTGACCGCCGTGAAGCTCCCCTCGCCCTCCGTCCCACTGGTGTATTCGGAGTACGTGGTGTGGCCCTCCATGGCCATGTGGGATGCAGCCCCCTGGTGCTCCGGTGCCACTGTACCTCTGCCTGATGATGCTGATGCACAAAAGAACGGGGAGAGCACAAAAAGGGGTTGGGAAACAGAAGAAAGACAGGTTGAGTGCATGGCTTACCGCTACCGTTGGCGGACAATACAGACACAGCAGCCCCCTGCACTACGCCGCGCTCTTGGGCTCTACAGATGCAGTTCCTGGGATATGGCCTACATGGCTATGGTGGACATCTGCACACATAGATGACACTGGGGCATGTATACCTGTACTTGGCACTCTACAGAGGTGGGGTGGAGTGGCACATGGCCTGCATCACGGAGGGGCCTAGCCTACGGAACTCGCCCTGGCCTAGGGGAACCCACAGCCCTCCTCCCCCACCCAGACACCTTCATTGCGCACAAAGTCTGCAGAATGAGAGTGTACTCACCCCCTTGTGTCTGCTGTGATGCCCTCATGCGCCCATCCAACTCTGGGTAGGCAACCGCCAGGATCCGGAACATCAGGGGGGTCATGGTGCGACGGGCACCCCTCCCACATTGGGAGGCCATCCCCAGCTGAGCCTCCGCCGTCTTCTTGCTCCAGCGGCGAATGTCCTCCCATCTTTTACGGCAGTGGGTGCTCCGTCTCTGGTGGACCCCCAGGGTCCGGACGTCCTTGGCGATGGCACGCCAAATATCCTTCTTCTGGTGGGCGCTGACCTACATGACATGTACAGGGGAAGAAGAGAAGTCATTAACAACTGCACCGTCGAAGTGAGTGGCCCACATCCCTGCCCTTGCCATGTGGCACATGCATTCACACTCCATCATGCTCGCAGAACTCAGCCCCCTTCCTTCTTACATCCAGCCCTCTCCACACAGGCATAGCCCATACAACTTGCACCCTATGTACTCACCTGTTGGTCTGGAGGACCGTAGAGTGGCGTGTACTGGGGGAGGACCCCGTCCACGAGCTTCTCCAACTCCTGTGCAGTGAAGGCAGGGGCCCTTTCCCCAGACGCACGAGCCATTGTCTCTTCCAGACCGAGGTCACAGCAGCACTTGCAGTGTAGGTCCTCTCCTGTCGAAGATCAGGTGTCGAGTGATTCAACAGATAGAAAATGGCAGTCACGTCCGCGGCGGTGCGTATCATCACCGCCGGCGCACTGCGTCATTGGCTCCTGGGACCCATAGGGTCCAATGTTAACCAATGCAGCATTGCGCTGCGGTCTGCAACCGCCTACCGCGACGGTGTACAACGCCAGCGCATTTACCTCACATCCCCTTGTCCCACTTTAGAGGTCAGGCAGCCGCCATTTCAGGGGCCCACATGGCTTCATTTTCAACTGCGTCACACATACCTAGGCCTGGACTCAACACACATACAGACAACTTTTTGGAGTTTGTTTCGTGTTCTGTGTAGATGTGGGTACATACCTCTGAATTGCTTGACTCTGTGGTCACTGTTGTCCTTCCTAGGCACCGTCAGCTGGGACATGTGAGGAGATGGCAGAATCCTCCGGTGTACCGACCGCTGGTGGACCTGTTGACAATGGAGGAGCGACATTTAATCATCACCTACAGGTTTGACCGTGCCACAATCCAGGAACTGTGTGCCCAGTTGGAGCCTGACCTGATGTCAGCAATCCGCCATCCCTCAAGTGCAGGTGCTATCAGTGCTCCATTTCCTAGCAAGTGGGTCATTTCAAACAACAGTGGCCATGGCATCAGGGATGTCCCAGCCTATGTTTTCCAACTTGTTGTCCAGAGTGTTGTCTGCCCTGCTGAAACACATGAAGAGCTACATCGTTTTCCCTCAGGTGGAGGATTTGGCTACAGTTGACAGTAAAGGTGACTTCTATGCCCTGTGACATATCCCTAACATCATAGGTGCCATTGATGGGACCCATGTAGCTCTGGTCCCCCCCCACAGGAGTGAACAGGTGTACAGGAACCGGAAGAGTTATCATTCGATGTATGTACAGATGGTATGTTTGGCAGACCAGTACATCTCCCAGGTAAATGCTATGTTCCCTGGCTCAGTGCATGACGCCTACATCCTGCAGAATAGCAGCATCCCTTATGTGATGGGTCAACTCCAGAGGCATCGGGTGTGGCTATTAGGGGACTCTGGTTACCCCAACCTGTCATGGCTATTGACCCCAGTGAGGAATCCCAGGACCAGGGCAGAGGAACGCTACAATGAGGCCCATGGGCGGACTAGGGGGGTGATCGAACGCACCTTTGGCCTCCTGAAGGCCAGGTTCAGGTGCCTCCATATGACAGGTGGTTCCCTATTCTACTCACCAAAGAAGGTGTGCCAGATCATCATCGCCTGCTCTATGCTTCACAATCTTGCTTTGCGACGCCAGGTGCCTTTTCTGCAGGAGGATGGTCCAGATGACGGTGTTGTGGCAGCTGTGGAGCCTGTGGACAGTGATGAAGAGGAAACAGAGGAAGAAGACATTGACAACAGGGACTCAGTCATACAGCAATATTTCCAGTGACACACAGGTGAGAACACTTTCTTTACTAATACATTTACTTTCACACTTCTACCTCTATCCTGTCTGTCAATTTCAAGCAGTATTTGGTAACTGAGTTGTTCATTTCCATTACGGTTTCACAGGTGTGGTTACCAACGTGTGTCATCTGCTTGCATCCTTCATGTACTTGTGATGTGTGACATGGGTATGTTGACATTACTATTGAGAACAGATTTTGTCATTGTCGGCGGAAGTGGTGGGCAGTTCATTGTCCATGCTAGTGTCAGGGGCCCCTTGTAGTGCTACGGTGTCCCTCATGGTGTTCTGTATGTCCTTCAGCCATCGTCTCCTGGGAGTGGTGGTATGCTCCCATGATGGAGGAGAGGGCCTCGTGGAGAGTGGGTTCCCTTGGCCTGTCCGCCCCCTGTCGCACAGCAGCCTTCCCAGTTCCCCTGTGTTCCTGTGCCTCCGTCCCCTGGACCGTGTGCCCACTACCACTGCCCCCAGGTCCCTGTTGTTGTTGGGGTGGTGGGTTATCCTGGGTTCCCTGTAGTGGTGGACACACAGCTGATTGACATGTCCTGGGGACGGAGGTATGGGCCCGCTGGGTGGGTGCTGTACTGGTGTTTCCAGAGGGTGGAAGGTCAGTGTTGGGCTGTGCCGGTGCGGGGGAAGCGACTGTCCCGAGGCCCACGATGGTCCGGGCTGGTCATCTGGATCCAGTTGGCCAGAGCTGCTATCATCACTGTGGGCCTCTTCTGTGGGTGGGGTAGAGATGTCTGGACCCTCCTGTCTGGTGACGTTAGGTAGTGGTCCTGCAGGGGTATAAAAGCATGATTATTGCATGTGTGTGTGTCATGGTGTGCAATGGGTGGGTGAGCGTGTACCCCAGTGCTAGCATTCCTGTGTGGGGGCTTGTGTGATGATGGTTAGGGGTTGTTATGGGTATGTGCAGTGGGCATGCTTTAGTGATGGGTGTCCATGCTTTGTTGTGTCATGCAGGGCTTGGTGTTGGGATGTGTGGTTTGTGTTATTAGTACATTATTCAGGAGTTGGAGTGATAGGGGAGGGGGTGAGGGTGGGGGGGTGTGATAGCATGCAAGTACGGTGGGGGATATGATAGTTAAGATTTGACTCACCAGTGCCCATCCCTCCACCGACTCCTCCGAGGCCCTCAGGATGCATAATGGTCAAGAACTGCTCCTCCCATGTTGTTAGTTGTGGGGTAGGAGGTGGGGGTCCGCCTCCAGTCCTCTGAACCGCCAGGTGGTGTTTTGAGACCACGGAACGCACCTTCCCCCGTAGGTCGTTCCACCTCTTCCTGATGTCCTCCCGATTTCTTGGGTGCTGTCCCACTGCGTTGACCCTGTCCACGATTCTTCGCCATAGCTCCATCTTCCTAGCTATAGAGGTGTGCTGCACCTGTGATCCAAATAGCTGTGGCTCTACCCGTACGATTTCCTCCACCATGACCCTGAGCTCCTCTTCCGAAAACCTGGGGTGTCTTTGGCGTGACATTGGTTGGTGTAGGTAATGTGTGGGGTGGTGTATGTGGTGATGAGTGTGGTGATGTGTAGTGGTGTGTGGTGTTTTGTGCGTGGATGTTGTGTGGGTGATGGTGTTGTGTGCCTGTGGATGCTAGTATTGTTGATGGTGGTGTCTCTCTCTGGCCTTCTCTCTAATTGTGGTTGTAGGGGTTTGTGGGTGATGTGGGTGTGTGTTTTATATTGTGTTGGGTGTGTGGGAGTGGTGTTTGTATGTGTATCAGGTGTGTGTATTTTGAATTGTCCAATATGGCGGTGTTTTGGAGATGTGTGTGTATTTTGAGCGCGGCGGTGTGTACCGCCAATGGAATACCGCGGTTGAAAGACTCGGATTCGTGGGTCGTAATAGCATGGGCGTGTTTCTGTTGGCCTGACGGTGGAGGATTTGTTTTCGCCAGTTTATCACTGACCTTTGGTGTGGCGGACTTGTGTGGGTGTCTCAATTTCGGCAGATTCCGTGATGTGTGTCATAATAGCTGTGGCGGAATTCCGCGGCCGCGGTGGTGTATTGATGGTCTTCTGCACGGCAGTAAGCGGCTTTTACCGCCGATGTTGTAATGACCCACATAGTAATGTGTTTTATATGTCCTGACATTGAAATACTGCTAAATTCGTTTTTCTCTGTTGCAAGGCCTGTCCCTCTCCTGGGTGAACAAGGGGGCTACCTTTAAATATGATTAAAGTGTAGATTCCCTTTGGGAGCAATTAGACACATGGAGTTTGGGGTCTCTGAGCTCACAATTTAAAAATACATCTTTTAGTAAAGTTGATTTTAAGATTGTGTGTTTGAAAATGACACTTTTAGAAAGTGAGCATTTTCTTGTTTAAACCATTTCTGTGAATCTGCCTGTTTGTGGATTCCCTGTCTGGGTCAATTTGACAGTTGGGCTGGTTGCACCGCTCACTAGACAATGACACAAAGGGAGCTGGGGTGTAGTCTGCATTTCCTGATGAGCCATCTGTGCTAGAGGGAGGGGAGGAGTGGTCACTCACACCTGAAAGGGCTGTGCCTGCCCTCACACAATGCAGTGTCCAACCCCCTGGTGTGTGTCTGGGGCCTGGCCTGGGCAAGGCAGGATTTCTCAAACAAGAGAGACTTTTCTTTGAAGTAAGCCTACTTCAAAGGGCAAAATGGGTATACGAAGGGCACCCAAAACCACAGACTTTCAGAACATTTCTGGAAACCAAGAGGAACCTCTGCCTGGAGAAGAACTGAGGAAGAAGAGCTGCCTGCCTGTGACTGTGCTTTGTGGAGCTATCCTGCAGTTGCTGCTTCTGCCTGTGCTAGAGGACAAAGACTGGACTTTGTGTGCCTTCCGTCTTGTGAAGAACTATCCAAGGGCTTGATTTTGAGCTTGCCTCCTGTTGTTTGAAGTCTCAGGGACAGCAAAGACTTCTCTCTGCCAGCACCTAGATCCTCTGCTGAGACTCCTACTCTGCCAAGTGATGCTCATCCAGTTCCTGGGACCCTGAAAGGAGAAGCTGGCAGGCCCAGAGTGAGAAATCCACGCACCAACCGCCGTGCGAGGAAAAGATCAACGCAACTCCGATCCACGGCTGAAAAATCAATACGCTGCCGGCTTCGCCGCTGAAAATCGCCGCTTGCCTGCAGCGCAAATGAAAGATCGACGCACGCGGATGGAGAAATGACGCACAGCATCGCTGACGGAGGCTGGTGAGATTGCAACCCGCGCTGGAGTTTTCGGATCATCGTGCGGCTGGATTTCCAACGCAAACTTCGCTGGGCATGTAAAAACAGCGCAAGGCCTGCCTGGACCTGAGAGAGCTGACTGCATCGACACATCGCTCTCCTGCAGAGAGAAGAAACAATACACGCCGACCCGACTGAAGGAGAAACGACGCAAGGTCTCGCTCGTGAGTGATATCGACGCATCGTAATCCCTTTTTGGCGGACATTCGCCCATGCAGAGTTATTTTTCATGCGCCCAGGTACATTTCCACTCTAACAGCGTTAGCGTTGTTTTTAAAATTACATGAAGACTCTTTGTGGTTTTTAATTGATAACTTGACTTGTGTATGGTGGATTTTTGTCGTTTTGGTCTTGTTGTGTTTGGATACATATTTCCTATTTTACTAAACCTGTGTTGTGTAATTTTGTGGTGTTTTCACTGAGTTATTGTGTGTGTTGGTACAAATACTTTACACCTAGCACTCTCAAGTTAAGCCTGCCTGCTCGTGCCAAGCTACCAAGCGGGTGAGCGGGGGTTAGCTTTGGGTGATTCTCTTTTACCCTGACTAGAGTGAGGGTCCTTGCTTGGACAGGGGGTAACCTGACTGCCAACGAAAGACCCCATTTCTAACAGCATCAGTAGGTATGGTTTACCGCCTTTGAATGTCTGCCGTGTTGATTTGTGGGTCATAATGTGATGGGCCTTGTTCTGTTGGTGTAACGATGTAGGTTTTGATACCCGCACTTTATCACTGACCTTTGGGCTGGGGGATTTGTGTATGTGGCTGTATTCTGTTGGATTGGTGTGTGTGTGTCATAATATGGTAAACGGATATCTGCCGCAGTAAGTTGGCGGCCATCAGCATGGTGGTAAGCGGGATTTACCGCCAGGGTCATAATGAGGGCCTATATGTCACTCCATGTCCTGCAGAGAACATGTTGCACATTGTAATGAGAGTATAATTTCTTAAAGGATATGGTCCAGAATGTGATTGTTGCATGTGTTACTTCTCATTGGTTGTTGGAAAAGTGTTCATGAAGATGACTGTTCTGTGTTCTGTTCTTTGGAGAGCCACATAGCTCAAAGTGTTAGGTTCTGATTGAAGATCAGGTTTAGGATCTGCCCAGAGGTGAAAACAGGATTTTGTACAAGTTGATGTAGTTTAAAGGATATGGGATTTTGGAAGTAAGATTGGGTTTTTGGGTTTAAGAATAATTTAGCTCATATGTTGAAGTCTGAGCAAAATAAGTCAGCTGTTTACACTACAAGTGTAGAGACGAAAGCAGTGAAAGTTGGAACAGATTGGTAGATTTTGGTATACAGAAAAAGTTCTTGTAGTCATTTGGCCGAGATTTTACTGCAATCTAGATATAGTATCATTTTAACAAACCTGGGGCAGACGTGATAACTCAGGATGCTTAAAATCAGCCAGTTACAGCATACCAATAAACGGTGCTCCGCAATATATACAAACAACCTGCTTCCAAACTAGCAAACCACACACTTGATTTAAATGGATCAGTAGGCAGACTGTGGTGGGAGATGAAGTCTTGAATTTCATGTTTGTATTTTATATTGAGAAACAGGAATATTGCAATATTGAAAATGTTTGGGATATTTTGGTTAATTTTGACATATAATAACAACGCAAACATGCCCTTTTGTCAGTGGTAAAGAGTCTAATTTAATGGAAAATAATTGTAATTGTATTTATATAGCGCTTACTACTCCTGACGAGGTGTTGAAGCTCCTTTCGGTGAGTAGCATGCTACTCTGGAACCCAAAAGGATTAGTAGTAGATTAGTATAGGGAAATAGGAGTACAGTATTAGTATTAATATAGGGAGATATGAGTTAATTTGAGCAGGGTACACGTGAGTTGGTTCATTGGATTGAAAAGAATAATGGAGGGCTAGAAGAGGAAAGAATAAAGAAGTATTTATCAGGAGATCATAGTAGTAAGATGAGGTTTGGGATGAGTAAGTGAGAGATGAAGGAGGGAAAAGGCCGCAGAAAGAGATTTGGGATATCATGGTAGTAAAATTGGGTTTGGGATGAGCCAAAAGAGAGATACATGATGGAGAATTTAATAGGGTTGTTTGGGAGATCATTGTAGTAAACTGAGGTTTGGGGTGAGCCAGGAGGGTAAAGGAGGGAAGAGTGTAGGAATGGTTCTTTTGGAGATCATAATAGTAGAATGAGTTTGGGATGAGTCAGAGAGTGGAAATAGAGGATAGATTGATAGAGGTATAGGGTGATTGTGAGACAGAGTAAAGCTTTCGAGATAGTCATTTTTTTCTCTTGTACCGTAGGACTAAAGTAATATAAATATGTAGATACATGATTACATAGTAAGGGAATATATGTGTAAGGAATATAATATATTGAGATTTAAAGTTGCATCATATAAACATAGACGTTCAAGAGTTGCAGTATTTGAAGTTAATTTATTTGTGTACTTTTATAACATTATTTTATCTTTTCTCAATATTTTAAAAGTGAAATGCTTGTTGATAAATAGTTAAGATAATATTCAACTACTGTGATAGATTAAAAAAAAACAGAGACCCATAAGCATCTAATCAAACAATTTACAGAGAAACTATGCAATGAACTATGAACATGTTTAGCATAGTATAATATACACACATATACATACATAATACACATATACATAACTACCTAGTGGTGGTCGCCACTAGATAGTTATAGTTAGTACCATGTTTCTCTAGAAATCCTGTTTTTTGAGTTTCCTATATCTTTGGCACCGTTTGATGAATCTTCACGAAAGTTTCCTGAGAAAGTGCCCTTATGATTCTTGTTGTGTATAGAAAGTTTCGGGCTGATGCGTCAAGCGGGGGCTGAGAAAAAGGGGGGTCAGAAAAGTTGAGTTTCCCATGTTAATTCCCATAAGACCTTTAGACACTGCTACAGCCAAAATCACTACATGGAAGTACACCAAATTTGTAAGAAAGATAGCTTTCTATATGTAGATTAGGCTTTCACTTATTTGGTGTAAATCCATCCAGTAGTTTAGGATATATTAAGGGGAAAACAACTGTGTATATTTGTGATCGCGAAGACTTCACAAACAATGACGAGCTTGCGCAGAATAATGCACAGCTCTCATTGGCTGCCAACACTTCAAACGAGGAAGTGTTGGCCGCCATCTTGGGACTCAGCTTGAGATGACTCTCAGAAAAAAGTGTTAAAAAAAGACAAGGGGTCAGGGTAGAGTCACCCTGGCCCCTTACCTCTGGTTTTGGGGTCCCAGAGGGACCACCCCCAGGGAAGAAATGCATAAAAAAAAAGAATTACCACAAATTTGCAACACTGTCACAAATTTATTGTAAAAATTTTAAAAAAAGAAAAAACAAGCACGGGCTGCAGCACCTGTTTTGTTAATAGGCCCTGGTGGGCCAGATCCCGGGGGCATCGTGTTTTGTTAAAATAGGGGGGCCTCCTGGCACCCCCACAACCATGGGAACCACCACCTCCCTAGGGCATTTGCTAAATTTAGTGCAGGGGGCCATGTGGCCCCTGTGTGTTGGGGCCACGTGTCCACGGGCAAAGTGTTTTTTTTTTATGTGGGGGAGGCCCAACACCCTCTCCCACAGCCCTGGGGATCACCACCTCTGCAAGGCATTTATGTAATTTGGTGCGGGCCATGCAGCCCCCTGCACTGGGGGGACCACCACCTCCCTGGGGCAAAATGGTCTTTATGTATGGGGTAGGCCCAACGATCTCCCCAGGGACCACCACCTCTCTGTGGCATTTATGTAATTTGGTACAGTGGGCCATACAGCCCCCCGCAGCCCTCAGGACCACAACCTCCCTTAGGCATTTAACTAATAAGGTTCGGGGGCCGCATGACCCCTCTGCAGCCCTGGGGACAACCACCTTCCCGGGGCAAATAGTAAAAAAAATGAAATGGGGGCCATTTTAGACCCCCAACCCCTGGGGATGCCACCTCCCCGGGGCTATGCTAGTTGGAGAGAGGCTGCACGGCCCCCCTTGAGGAGCCACTGATGGCCTTGAGAACCGCCAACGCCCCAGGGCACCCGGGGACATAGCTGTTTGCTATGGCTTGGCTGCAGCTTTGACAGCTGCAACCAAGTCACAGCAAACATAACTCTGCTTTCTGACAGCGGGACCTGTCAAACAGGTCTCGCTTTCAGAAAGCAGAGTTTTCATCTGTCTTTCCTGCACGCAAATTTGACAGATGAAAACATTGATCCAGGAAGCAGGGAGCTGCTATGAAAAGCAGCTCCCTGCTTACAGGAGCAGTGCCGGCTCATGCCTTGAGGATCCCCTGCGATCCCAGATAGCCTGTAAAGGGCAAAGAATGTAAAAAAAATAAAAACAATCAGCTGGAACAGATAGCCCATAAAGTCTACACAAACAAAGAGAGGATATCATAATGGTGAAGGTCACATGACCATCAAACTGAGAGTTCAGGTTTCGACTCCAGGTGTATCAATAGCCATTTCCCTCCTTTAATTTCTTTACAACTGCAAATGTTTAAAGCTCATACTGAAAGATGATCTTACTCTTTTTAAGTGACAAATATATTGTTCTTTTCAATTTGTACGGAAATGTCTCATTCTAAGTATATCATGAATCAAAGCCTAAAAACTCTCTATCTCTCTTCCTCTCACTCTCTTGCTCTCTATTTTAATCTTTCTCCCACTCACACACCCCCTCTGACCCTTATGCACCCACTCACAGACCCACTCTGAAACTCACACACACTCACAGAGCCACTCAGACCCTGGTAGCCCCACTCACAGCGCCAGTCAGACCCTCATGCACCCACTCACAGACCGAATCAGACTCTAATGCAGCCACTCACAGACCCACTCAGACTCTCACACACCCACTCACAGACCCACTGGCACCCTCATTCACCCACTCACAGACCTGCACAGGCACTGACGCACCTACTAACATACTGATGCACGGACTCTCACACCCAGACAGAGATTCTCACAGCCACTGTCACCCCCAGATACATCCTCTTACACCTATTCTCACACAACCTGAAAGATAGGCTGTGGCCAACTCCCGCCGCGCATGGCCAAAGGGCCACGTGCAGCGTAGGATTGGGTGGTTAGGGGGGTTGGCCACACGGACTGGCTCAGTATAACCAGTATAATTGTATTGCAAATGTTGCAGTGATAATATCAAAGATGACATACACGATCTCATCAGTGATATAATATGTGGAGTAATTAACTTTGCATGGCGAAGGCGTGAGTTATAGTTAACTTAGGGCACGAGTTATAGTTATGTGAAAGAACTATAACTATAACTTCTGAATTTCTTTGCTTTTGTATGAGTAAATTCAAAATCTAACTATAATGCCCCTGTAACCATTGGTTTCTTCAGTGAATATAAATATATATATATATATAAATATATATATATACACACACACACACATATATATATATATATATATATATATATATATATATATATATATATATATATATATATATATATATATATATATATGTTCACAAAATATATATATACACACACACCTACATACACAGATATATACATTTAGCCGTAAGTAAAAGCAAAATATACATTTGTTAAAGAGACCTAAAGAGTATGTATGCATTTTAAGATGAAATAGATATTATATATCTTTGAACAAATAAATGCACATATCTAGATATATACATGTAATCAAATTATAAATGTTTACATACACAGAGATAAGCCTTTCATTGCTGTTTGAGTCTGGTGGTTATGTAGGAAAGAGCCAACCTTTGAATAGTTTTCTGAAGATAAGCTAGAACAGAGAAAGATATACACCTATTGTCTTTTTCTTGTATGGTGGTGTTTTGAGGCGGGGTGCCAATCTTAAGCAGAGGTTTCTTTGTTGAGTGTGTTTGGTGATTTTATTCCTGATGAAAAGTGGTCCTGTTCCATGTATTGCTTTGTGGGTGATACAAAGCGGCTTGAAGGTAGACCTTCTGGCAACTGGTAACCAACTCAAGGCAGGGGGGATGTGGGCTTGTGGCTTTACAAGTAGGAGTAGTCTGGCAGCAAAGTTCTGAATTTGTTGTAGTTTTTTCATAGTAGATAGAGATGATCCATGGTAGAGGCCATTGGCGTAACCCAGTTTAGATAGTATAAGAGAGACAGTAGCCTGCACTTTATGTGGAAATCTGAGGTGGGGGAAGATGCTTCGCAGAGTTTTCATAGTGCTGAAGCTTGAGCTTGCTAATTTGCCCACTTGAGCGTACATTGTTTCCTTAGAGTCCATGGTAATTTCAAGGTTTCTAACCTCCTTAGATACTTTAGGAGGTGGTCCCAGATCATCAGGCCTGACACTGAGTGGTTCATAATTGTTCCAATTGCCACATGTGAGTACGTCTGTTTTGAAAGCATTCAGTTTGAGATGGCTCCATGTTATCCACTGATCAAAAGCTCTTAGACAACTGAAGATTTGTGAATTTCCAATGTCTTTGGGGCATTCCAGTTTGAGGAGTATTTGTTTATCATTAACATAGTTGTGGCATGTGAGTTGAAATTCATTGATCATTGCCAGTAATGACATCATGTAGATGTTGAAAAGCATGGGTGATATGATTGGGATGTGAGGGACCCCTGCTTTTGTGAAGTAGAGTTTGAACGAGAAAGGGGGAGTATGGATGACATTTGTTCTGCTTTGAAGGTAGGATGTGATCCAGTCGAGAGCTGTTCCCTTTATGCCGGCTTCGTAGAGTCTTTGTATTAGCTTGTCATGGCCAAATGGCAGCTGAGAGGTCCAAGGGAAGCAATGCAGCAACTCCACTGCAGTCCATTGTGTTTCTAAGGTCATAAGAGATGGCCATGAGGGCAGATTCAGTGCCTCTTTCTGGGCGGGATCCAGTTTGGTAGTCTGAACGTATGGAGTTCTCTTCATCTTAAATAATTTAGGTATGCTTCAGTTAGCACCATGAGCATTCAAAATTATTCATGAAAAGCTGCAGAAGAGTGTTTATTTATTTTGGCAGTACAAGCCTTCCACATGCTTGTGTCTTTTTCTATTCCAGAAAATCAATAAAAATACAGCCTCAGCCATAGTTTGTCCTAATTAGGGGTGGGTGGATCTCACTAAGTTTTACTTCATGGAATTCCACAGAGTTGCAAAAAAACTCTGAGGTATTCTGTGGAGTTCTACCCACTGACAGTGCCCCTAGACACAAGGAGTGTAGGGAAAGATCCTCTGTGCTGACAGTGCACAGGGGTCTAGGAGACGTAGTTCCTTCATCCAAGTACATAAATGGTGTTTGATTCTGCATTTTAGAGGGCACCCGCTGTATTCAGTTTTCCTGTGAATCTCTACATATAGCAAAAAACCTTCTAGATCTGCGACTCCAGAAGGTGAAGTTTGATGAGTGCTGTTTTTATTGTCTCTCCAATGCTAAGATCTGCTCATGCACACAGCACCGCTAGTGACCCAGCCCCCGTGTGCATTCTAGGTTTACCGCAAGCCATGCACCACCCCATAACTGGAGCAAAGCACACAGCAAAACCCCTGTCAAAAATGAGATGCTATACTGAGACTTACCTGCATACGGTGCCTGCAGAGGACACCGCGGTGCCAGCAGCAGTGAAAGCAGCGAAGCGAGGTGGCTCATTGCACTGACCATCAATGATTTCTGTCCAGGGAGCGAGTCAATCCCATACTCCTCAAGGAGTTGTGGGTCTACTTTGACTTGTCCTTACAGTTAGTGGGTCAGTCTTCTGAGCACCTGCAGATGGTGTCAGCCCACAGCACTAAGGCACTAGCATGTGCTGCCTCGGACACAGAGCCACAGGTGTGCAGCCTATGGTGCATGCTCCCGGCCCCCATTATAGCCAGAGCCACAGGTTCGGCTCCCTTTTGTCACCGGGGGCCACGGAGAATCCCGGTGCAGTGTCAGGCAGAACCAGCTTGGACTGGTACTAACTTACTCCCTAGACAGGGGGGTGAGGCAAACAGGAGCAGCTTAGCTTTGAGGGTAGGGTGAAGGACTACATTTCTGCAGAAGGAGGAGGGGTCTGGGAAGCTGTGCTTGCCCATCTTTCCCTAATCAATGCCCACGGTTCGTTATGAAGAAAAATAGTAACTAATGTGCTGAGAAGAACATAAGACTACAATCCCCATGATGCCTTCTGCCCAGTGCATCTGTCTTTCACCCTCAGGCTGACACTGCTGGGCTCACTGGGTGCTGGTAAACTCCGCTACGAGGCAGTGGGCAAAGTTTTGCTGAATTCCACACTGCAAGTGGAGTGGCAAAACCCTGCAAGCTTTGCAGGTAGAGTGGGGTTTACAGCCCACCCTGTGTCCTAATACAAATGTATAACAATTTTTTTCTTCTCTGGAGGAAAGGATGTGTTTTTGTTTCACGTTTGATTTCATGTAGCTGAGCTCTGCTTTAGTTGAACAATTTTCCTGTGTTTCATAATGTATGATTTTACCTCCTTCATTAAATATGTGCAGCTTTAACCATTAAGATACTGTAAGAAGTAGGAGTGTTGTACCAACTAATAGATTGATTGATTTTCATGAATGAAACATTTATAATCCAGTCCTTCTACTTAATGTCATGCTATGAAAATGTGAGTGGCTGCTGATCCTAAAACATTATAATAGAGATGTTGTTTAGATGCAAACCAGTCATTGTTTTGCAGTAATCTTCTTGACTTTCTGGTGTGATGGACTCTATGTCACTCTTTATTAAACATCAACTGTTTTTTATGGTCCATAGGAAATGGGCTAAATATTTAAGCTAGTTACCATTAATTAGTGAAAATTGTGTGGTTGATGAGGAGTTGAAGACTTATGGGGATTTTGAGGGTGTTGCCAGATGACCTGTAGATGTTGTCCAGAAGTTTGATTTGGTGAGTATTAATAGGGTCTTGTGCAGTGTGTCTTGCAACATGTGTTTGTTTTGGTTATTGTGGCCATGTTGTTCTTTGAGTATAGTGGCATACACAATATGTGTTATGTTATGGTGTGTTGATTATGATGCTTTATGAAATATTGGTGATATACTATTTGCCTTGATGCGTATTTTATGTGAAGATTTTGGGATTTTGGAGAATTCGAGCTAGATAAAAGTGTCTGAGGAAGCTTTAAAGGTAGCGCTCAAGTTTAAAATAAGATTAAGTTATGAGATACTTAATTGTCCAGTTGAGAGTGAGTAACTAATTAGGAATAGAAATTGTAGTGTTTATTTTGTGCACAAGGGTAAATTATACTGATTCCGGGTTAGGTTATTGCTGGTCAAAAACCTAGCTAAGTGTGTATATAAGTGTGTAGTGTCTTCAGTACATTCCTTGTTCAAGTACACAGACACTGCTTTATTCTGTACTGATTTTCATTTTATTGAATTACTGTGCCTGGAATTGTATAGTGATTAATTGAGCCAGTGATTGTTTTGCAGTAATCTTTTGGGCTTTCTTGGGAGAATGGCTCTATATCACTGAAGTTTGCAGATTTATTTAAATACTTATAATTATGTTAATTATTTCGCTTTATTAATTACTCTTTTTGCTTTTTATAATACACTGTGTTTCACTAAACTCACAGGTTATTTCCTTTAGTATCATGTCATATGCAGGTTGTATTAAAAGCCTTGGAACAAGTCTATGAGAGACGCAGATAGTCCCATTCCCCCCTTTTAACCCTATAATGTCTTAATTAAAGCGTCCAACAACGGCAAGCACTTAATAGTTTAATTCAACCTATGTAGGTGTGTAGTAATTTTCTTTGTAATGTAATTAAAGTTTTCATGTTACCTTTTCTTCAGACTGAAGATTTTAGAGTGGTGTTGCAAATTGTATTACTGTGTTAAAGGTGTTTCTTTAAAACAGTAACCTAATTACCAAGAAGCTGAGTAACCCTGCGCAAAATCACAAACTCTTCAACACTGACAATTTTTCTTTTTTAGGCTCACATCATATGCATTTTATAAATTATATAGAAAATAAGATCAGTGTATACTGCAGTCCCACTAGTGAACATCAAAGAATCAATATACCAGTGTAGGCAATATGGAGTTTAAATCATACAAAATAACTTCAATGCTCTCTGATTCCAACTAAGACCATCCTTTCTCACCAGTCATCGGTTTATAACGGATATTGTTCATGTCTATTCAGTTGGCAGCATTACCCTTGATACTGCATCCCGCTTTAGGTAATTTACTTAATCTGAGACTCGTTCTAGGCCAATGAAACTTTTGACCCTGATTGGAGACACCTTAAGACGAGATAACTGATCAGCATGACAATCAGTAAATCATAAGCTCACCAATATTCACAATAGCAAATAAATCAAATTAATTAGTGATATTAATGGAAAACGAAACACACCATGACCTTTCAGTCAAGGATGACCACACAAAATGTAGTAAGATTTACAATATTTTATTCCCTATTAATTACACTCTACTAGCAAGTTTATTAGTCTCAATACCAGGAAAAACATCAACAATGTCACAATATGGCAACTTGAATAAGATTTCATCAAAGCAAAGATCATAAACATTAGAACAAAGCACAATGTCAACATGGATTAATCTTAGCAGAGTATCATTTGCACATTCTTCAACAAAGCATAGATTCATTCATTTGTCTATTTGCGTCTGTTTTAGTGAACCCCTTAACTAACCTCGAATTGGCATTAGCATGTTGGGCTTCATGCAAAACAATTTAGCAACACAAATTTAGAAAACATCTAACTATGGTCTCTATCAAAAGGAAGCAGTTGGTACCTAGAAAGAAAAGGCAAACAGACAATTACAATTTCATTATCATATAGATACCCTCCGTAATGGGTCAGCATACAGAGTCAGGCTTCACCCTCAGGACATCAGTTGATTCACCATCAGCCAGGAAACGCAGCAAAGTTCAGCAAGACAGGTAATAAGGGACACTTCCCTCATAAGGAGGAAAAGTATGAATCGGGCAAGGCAAGAATAAGGATGGTTTCAATAGTAAAAGACAAATGTCTCTCGAAGTAACAGGTGAGGGCAGGGGCAGAAGTCCGGTAATGGCTGATTTCTCCTTGTGACCTGGGGTTATATTAATCTTGTTGTACAGTCTCCTAATTTCCAATTGGGCCACATTTTGGTGTATCATTATCTCCAACCAATAATTGACTTGTCACCTCGTTAGGATTTTCACTTTAGGACAGTTCTCACGTAGTTCATTGGCTCCTGTAATTGACGTCTCCAACGGGTAGAATGTCAGGTACAAACCTTTGTTCTGGCGGGCTCAGTCAGTAGTCCCATTGCCTTTACCAGTTCAGGTGACCTTGTACCTGTTGCAAGTTTATACTGTTGCATTCAGCAAGAATGTCTCCTTAAAAAAGTCGAGTCTCATGATAAAGAATTTACTACGGTTACACACATCTTCTAGCTTCTGGAAAAGTACGACTACATGTCCTTCAACAAGTCAGCACATTGCATGTTAGAAAAACACATTGAATATGAGACCAGGCAGCTAGGCCCCGACTCTTGCTAACTAAGGCCTAGAGATTAATTTATCAAAACCTTAACAATTAGCTTTTAATACTAATACAGAACCATACATTAGTACATCAATAATCCATTATCAGTCAATTTCATTTATCATCGTATACATTGATGGCCACTCCCGTGGGCACATTTCAAATGCGTATGTTAAAAGCACAGCAATACATTTTCTATGCGACATCATTATACATTAATTTGCAAGCTTTTCATGTTAATTTTGATTATAAAAGCTACACTCCAACAATCCCTCCTCTGATGACACTTGTCATCACACAAATCCTTTCCTTTACAATTCATTCATTTTCTTATCTCCTTCATTTCTATTTCTTCCCCTGATTTGGTCTTTTCATATTTTGCCCTGAACAATTTTTCCCTTTTCTTTTCTTCCCTCCTTGCATTGCTTTTTGCCAATTTTGCTTTAATCCTTTTACTAATTTTGCATGCTAACCATAGCCCAAATAAACAAACCAAAACAATTATTATCCCCTGCATTAATTTTCCCAATAACCCATGCCAAATACTACTAAACCAGCTTCCCACCTTTGCAAGTCCTTTCCCAACCTTTTCCCAAACTCCTGGTTCTTTCAGTTCCTTCAAATCTGCACTATCTCTTGTCAGGTTAGTAAGCATACTTCTAATCTCATTACTATTGTCAGGTATATAGGCACAACAGTGATGCTCATTAAGCATCTTACAGACTCCGCCACTTTTTGCTAAAAGAATGTCTAAAGCAAACCTGTTTTGAAGAGTCATAGCCCTCTCCACAGCAAGTTCAGTATCCATAAGGAGTATAGCCCCTGTAAAGTTTGTCAGCATGTTATCCACAATAGTAGACAACTTTCAAATCTTTATGGAGTTCAAAGCAACTCCCACTGAAGGAATTATTGCTCCAAATATGTCTCCTACTATGCCAGAAGCAGTTTCTCTCTTTTGTCTAGCACAAAGTAATTCTGTCACTTTCGGGAATTTCTTTAAATCATCTACTTGACAGATCTTTGGGAAAACTATTCCCAAATAACATGTCCCATACCATCCCTTTGGAAGACGGTAATAAGCACTAAGTCCACAAATATAATAAACCCCTGGGATTGCTTGATCCATTCCATTTAGCATGAAAGTCCATTTATTCTGAAACAAAAACACATGCTTACACTAACTTGTTCCCACAAACACATTGTCATAGTATGACTTTGGTTGGGTAATGCAAAGCCTACCTACATGTTTCGCATCTAAAGCTAGCTTCCCTTGTTCCCTAATCCCATTATTGCTATTACTAAGAAATGATCGTTGCTGCAAGCCCTTTTCTAATTTCCCTTTTAAAACCCTCCTTCTATCTTCAGTGTGATCTAGAAAGCTCTTTTTTACGGATGTAAGCAAGCATTTCAAATTATTGCGGTGCGCATATGAAGTACTAATTGCCATTCTAGGCTCGAAGAATCCCTTAATCAGCTTTATAGCATAATACTTAGCTACACTATTCAAATCTTCTATGATAGGCACATAAGAGAACACAAGATAGTAATTTGAGTACAAATATTGCACTTCTTCTTGATTATAGAAACGTGTTAGTAGTAAACTACAACTTATCCCATAGGTTAGTGGCAAACTGTGATATGTTACCCCCTCTTGGACTGAAAGAGGAATTTGTGTACACACATAACGAGCCTTCACATCCATAGTGTCAACATACTCACTCAGCAAGCGATAGAAAACTTTAGTAGACAGCACCCCTTTTGTATTAGGTTCGTCATTCAAATACTTTGTATCTTGCTCAAACCTCTCCCATGGTGTTAGTGTCACAGTCTCAGAAACTGTAGCATTGTTAGCTTCACTCTCATCCACCAAACGCATTTCCACAAACAAAGCTATAATGAATATCACACATACAACACCCAAAGCAACACCCAAATATTTACAACGCCTACTCCCCTCACTATCATCTCCCGTGCTAGGCATGATCTGTAAAGAATCAGAAAGTAAAGTGCTATAAGTGTAAACAACTAATTTGAGGATGATTAGAAACTCTACTTTTTTTTCTTTTCTGTTCAGCAAAGCTAAGCAAAAGTCTTTCTTCAGCAAGTATTTACAGCTTTCTCATTTACTCCTGGGATCTTTGTCAAATCAGGTTAGCAGCTCGTCACAATCGTTTTTCAAAAGTCAATTCAGGTTAACAGTGTCACATCTGCTAAATGGACCTCCTGCTCTCCCAATGTGGCTCAAATTCACCACGGTCCCTTTCCCCGCATTCATCTGCTGACAGATGATACACCTGTGACAAATTACCTCTGCAGCTTGTCTGAATTTCGGATTAAACCAATCAATTTTGAACAACCTGATCATGGCATCTCTCCCAATATGTGCTTGACCATGGTAAAACCTTGCAAACTGTGACAAAAGACTGTTTGGCAAAACCATTTTCCCCTCATCTGACACCCACAAATCATCAGGTCTTTGTACACATTGCATTTTGAGCCAAGAGCGTTTCTCTTCTCTGCTGGCACGTCCCTGCAGCAATTTTAATTCTTCCATCGTGTCAACACCCTCAATGCGTAACCTGTGCATGTCTCATTTTCTGTTTCGGGTAACAATTCCCACTGATCTTTGAACGATATACAGTTCAATGCACAAAATCTTGCGACTTGATCGGCATATCCGTTTCCCATTGACACAAAGTCTTGTGACTTCACATGAGCGCTGCATTTCACCACAGCAATTTCAAGAGGTAACTGAATCGCGTGCAACAGCTCCTTAATTCTTTCACCATTTTTCACTGGAGAACCAGAAGATGTCATGAAAGCCCTCTGTGACCATAGCTGGACAAAATCATGGACAATTCCAAATCCGTACCTGCTGTCAGTATAGATAGTGACTTTCAATTTGTCAGCGGCATGGCATGCCCTAGTAAGAGCAACCAATTCAGCCAATTGAGGAGAGTACACTCTTTCGAGCCAAGATGCTTCCAGGATACCAGTTATTGCACATACAGCATATCCGGCTCTTAGCACTCCTACTGAGTCTCTCAGACATGAACCATCAACAAAGATAATGTAATCATTTTCCTCCAATTGAGTATCTTTAATGTCAGGTCTCAGTTTGGTGCAAAGTTCTGTTACCTCAAGACAATCATGTTTTACTTCCTCGGCATCATCAACATCTGTATTTTCATTAGGAAGCAAAGTTGCCGGGTTTAACACAGTACAGCGTTTTAGTGACACGTTTGGTGACCCCAATATAATCGTCTCATACTTTGTCAGTCTGGCATTTGTCATATGCTGCGTCCTAGTTCGGGTGAGAAGTATTGCGACTGAGTGTGGGACCATTACTGTTAAAGGATGTCCAATCACTATGCCTTCACACTGTGTAAGGCTTTGACCAACTGCTGCAACTGCACGCAGACAACCCGGTAAGGCTGCTGCTACAGGGTCCAAAGTAGCTGAAAAATATGCTACTGGGCGGATTGCACCTCCGTGGACCTGTGTCAGGACAGATAAAGAACATGCATCACGTTCATGACAAAACAGGACAAAAGGCTTTGTGTAGTCAGGCATACCTAAAGCTGGAGCCCTGCACATACACTCTCTCAGCTCAATGAATTCCCTCATCTCTTTCTCGGACATGGTCAAGGTATCAGGGCCATCCTTAACCTCCTCAACGGTTAACTTCACCAATGGCTTAGAGATAATTGATAAGTTTGGGATCCACTGGCGACAGTAGCCCACCATTCCCAAAAACATCCTAACGTCTCTCTTGGATGTCGGGGGATTCATCTGCAATATGGCTGTCACCCTTTCTTTGGATATTCTCCTTGACCCCTTCTCAATCAGATGGCCTAAGTACTTCACCTCTTTCTGACAGTACTGCAGCTTCTTTGGGGACACTTTATGTCCGTTCTTTCCCAAATGATTCAGTAAGGCAATAGTATCATACCGGCAGTTATCTTTCGTTTTGGACGCAATCAACAAATCATCAATGTACTGCACTAGAGTCAAATTAAAAGGCAATTCCAATGATTCCAAATCCTTCTTCAATATCTGATTGAAGATGGAAGGCGATTCTGAAAACCCTTGAGGAATTCAACACCAACTGTAAACCTTGTCCAAGATTTTGAAACTGAAGAGAAATTGGCTATCCTCATGAAGAGGCACCGAAAAGAATGTTTGGGACAAGTCCACGGCTGTGAACCACTCTGCATCACATGGAACCTGGAACATGATCACGGCTGGATTTGGCACTATTGGGCAACATTTTACCACTATCTCATCTATTTTCCTCAGATCTTGGACAATTCGAACTTTCCCACAAGGCTTTCTCAGTCCCATTATTGGTGAATTACACAGGCTGCTCATCACTTCTTTTAGGACCCCTTGCTTTACAAAATCCGCAATTATCTGCGTCACCTGTATAAGGACATCCTGTGCCATGTTGTACTGCGGTACCTGGGGAAACACAGCATTTGGCTTCACATCTACTTTGACTGGTTCTACTCCTTTTATCAATCCCACTTCTTTTCCTGTCAAATCCCACACTTTCTCTGTGACTGTCCCCTGTAATTCAGTTGCCAAGTCGGTCACTGTGAACATCGGGGAAAAAGCTTATCAAAGGGTACTCCTCATTTGTGGTCTCTGGCTCTGAGATCTGCCCATCATCCCCTTCATCATCACTGTTGGTCTGCACCTCAATTCCTTCATTGGAACAGGTGATAGAACACCTCGTCTTACACAGCAAGTCTCTTCCCATTAGGGACACGGGACTTGAATCACAGACTACAAACCTGTGCAATCCCTGGAAGGTGCCACTCTTGACCTGGATGACCGGATCTGTAATCAGATTAGTCAGGAGCTGATTTGCTACTCCCACTACCTTTATGGTACGCCCTGAAAGAGGCAATTTCGGAACCTCTGCAATTCTGACTGTAGAGCGTGTAGCTCCTGTATCAACCAGGAATGAAACCTTGTGACTCATCACTTTCCCCTGCACATAAGGTCCCCTCTGATCTACTTCTAGGGACGCGGCAAGCCTGCACTCCTCATTATCTGAACAGTCATCCGACCATTCATCGTTTATTCCATTCTCACCACGCAATGGGAACTGTTGAACTGCATTAGTTTGACTCATTGTTTGACCTGTGACCTGGTGAGGAAGCATCACCTGTTGCTGTCCCGTTGGAGCTAAAGGCAACTGCATTTGCTGTCTAGGTACCACTGGGATCTGCTGTTGTAGTTGCTGCACCTGCACTGGTTGTACACGTGGCATTTGCACTTGTTGCATGGGTTGGAGACCCTGCATCTGAACCATGTTATCCTGGAAGTACGGATTTGGACCCGTCATTCTTGGACCCTTCACATTTTGAAATGTACCAACATCCTTGCCTTGTTGAACAACACCATCCTGCACCATCATCGGGCAGTCCCGCTTCCAATGTCCCACGCCCCCGCATGCATGGCATGGTAACATCTTTTTCATCCCTTGCACATCATTTTGAACCAGTACAGTATTCAAATCTGGACCACGGTTCATAAAATCTCTTCGACCTCTGTCTCTCGCTTGCGTCTGAAACATTCCGTTTCCTTGCGGTTGCTGCACCATCTGCTGTACTCCATTTCCCTGCATCCCTGCTTGCGCTGCCTTAATTTGCATCACCATCACCTTCTCTTTCAACTTTCTCTGCTTCAATTCTATTTCATCACTACAGTATTTTGCGTACTGCAACACCTCATCAATCAGCTTTGCTTGCCAACAGAGCAAATGATTCTTAATCATCTGGCTAATCTCTGGCCTCAGTCCTTCAACAAACCTGAACACAAGGTGATTCATGACTTTCGGTTCTATGACCTCTGTGCCACTGTAGTGTTTGAACGCCTTTAACAATCTCTCATAGTAAGCATGTATCAACTCTTTGCCTTCTTGTGCCGTTCGACCAATTTTCTGCCAATCAGTAACTTTTGGCGACACCTTCTGCTTCAAAAACTCAATCACCTTATAGTAGTACTTCATCACCTCAGGAGATGGTGCTCCTGTAGCCCTGTCCCTTGGCGGTTCAGCTGCCGGCCAATCCACACTCCTCTTGCACTCAAGCCACAAATCGGCTGGAACTATAATCTCAAATAGTGTATTTAGGTCTTCCCAAAGACATTTCGCAAGCTTTACAAACCAATCCGTCTGCTGATACCACTCTATTGGCTTTTCCCTCAACCTAGGATAGTCATTTGTGAATGACAAAATGTCACCTCTAGACCACGGTACATGAACTAGAACCCCTCCGGCCGTTTCCCTCATCGGTAACATCTTTATTGTTCCCGTGTCTGGCACAGCTTTCGCCTGCTGCTGTTCCAGGCAGTCACTTTTCCTCTTATCTCTCTTCTTCGCCCATCTGCCTTCCCACTTCTCTAATGCTCCCCAAACTTGAGCACTCTGTAGTATCTCTTTAAGGTGTGCCTTCATCCCTGATGACCTCATGTGATAAAAATCTTTAGGTTCGAAGTCTAACCTATAACTCCTCTTCAGATGCTTATTAATGTCTAAGTCTATGTAATATTTGTCTGCTAGGTTTGCCAACCTCTGGTGCACCTTACTCACTTCTTTGGTTATTTTGGGCACAGATATCTTAATTCTGCTTCAGTGTATGATTCTAACCTGTTCACTCCCATGCTTCCTTCTACTAGCTCAGCTGCTTCCACACCCAACCTCACAAAATTCAGGTATTCCTCTCTCTCTGACCGATCTGCTGTTGCAGGAGTAGTCTGTGGTAAATTAAGTTTGTCTAACCATTCATTCAACTGTTGCGCAGTCAAACCTTGCAATGAGATATTTCCAGCCTGCACCATCGGGGATTGTGACATATTTGCACTCAGCACCTGTGGAGTCAGTAGACCCAAACCTGCTTGTCTCATTGTCTCTAAAGGAACCCCAATCGGACTGAAGTCTAACAGGGATCTAGACCTCTCTACTGTCTGTTCCCCCGGTGTCATCACTCGAGAGCTTCCTGTGAACCCTCCTCTTATCACCTCTTGAGTCATTACTCCTTGGTTGCATACACTAGGCTTTGCCTGCGCATACAGCGGTACTGGTGGACCCACGGTAATTGGCAAAGATATAGCAGCTGGCGCCTGTCCGTTTCCCAAACCCTGGGGAGCATTAACTCCCATAGCTTGATTTATTACAGGTGCTGTGACTGACTGCGGTCCTGTGACCGAAGTATAATTTGGAACCACCTGTTGCTGCGGCTGAGGTAGCAAATGTGGGGTTGCTCAATCTGCACTAACTTTGATCTCGTGTATGCTGGATCAGGCGGCACCATCAAATTCGTAGTCGTCTCTAATACTGGGACATCAGGGTAGAGTCTCTGAACTGGCGGCGGCTGCAACTGTATCTGCGTCTCTGGCACAGTGGATACACTAGCACCATTCTGTATCAGAGCTGATGTGGTAACATTATTTGCCTGTGCTGTATTCGCGGTCCCCTGATTCTGTGTCAAATTTACTGGACCTGCACTAGTACTCGGTCTATTGTCATCTTTAGCATATGGTGGCGGTCGATCATGTAACAACTGATTGAGAAACTCATCATCATCTGAATCATCTGCATCTACCCAAGACTTCTGAGTCTCCTTTTGCTTGCTAGAGCCCTTGTCCGTTTTACAAGTCGCCTTTCTTCCCTGTGTTTCGGCTTCTTGAGTTATTGCCGGAAACATTCTAACTCCGTCTATTATTTCCCTTCTCCACATCCTAGTCTCACTATCCCATCTAGCCTCCGCTAGAGTCTTTTCCGCTTTCCTCATTCTCCTCTCGAATTTCTGTTGCCTCTGTCGTATGGCCATTAATTCCCAAATCGCTAACGCCTCAAACTGGGCTAGTCTCGGAGGCGGCTTTTGCACATTTAACGCTTTCCGCAAATTCTCTAGAACCCCTATGTTAAAAGTTCCATTCTCTGTTAATTTGCACCGTTGCTTTAGCCAAAGACATGGCGCGACTCCCTTCTCTTCCATTACGGCATAAGCCGGAGTATCCTCTGGCGGTGTAGGCTCCCCCACACTCGCTGTAATGTACACATCTCCCCTCAAAGCACTCTTCAAAGCCTTGAAAAACTTCATTTTTTCATCTTTTATTTTGTTTAGATTTGAATCAGGAAGTGACTTTAATTCCCAGAACACTCTTCGCCTACCTTCTCAACCAATTGCCTCTCAAAGACGGCTGCCAATCCGTGCGCGACCCTTCTCGTAACCGACCTATCCCAGCTCGGCTCCAATGACGTCACACTCACACACACTGCGGCTGACAAAGTCTTGCGGCTTGTCTTCCTCACTCTCTATCCACTCAAAACTAATGCAATATATTGCGAGCACTTCAATAACAAAACTCAAATTTGCCGGTTTACTACAGGAAGGGTTAACACAATTGTTTCAGAACTTTACAGAGATTTCACTTGAAGCCTCGGCCGCTACTCTCTCCTTCTCAGATCCCACACTCGCAAGCAGATTTCGACCAGCAAATTCTTCTCTTGACTTGTCAATGGCTCGTCCTAGTGCACTTTAGAACTTACCAAATCTCCATCAAAGGTTTTCACTCACACACTTTGACTCAATCTTGACTCGTCAATCACGCCCGATTGACCTATTAAACCGCGCAAATTACAACATAAACCAAGTGTCTCATACACTTATAAATATACTCCTGAGTCTTAGACCACGCCGGGTCCTTACATCACCAACAACCACGTGGACAATTTGTGAGCACAAGCGCCACACTCACATGAAGTTCGCCGACTTCCCTACTCTCATACTGCGGAGTACGCCCACTCCTACTAAAACATTACCTGGCCTAAATTCTCACAAACCTTCACAATTCACCTGCGATGTGCATAAGCTGAGCAAGCGCAAATTCTACGGCATGCATACTATCACTAGAACGCCGAGAACATACCCAACTCACTTCGGCAAGCTCCGAGATTCCGGGAAAGTCATTTGGGACTTAGGGGCACATCGTATCTCCAATTTGCATTATTTCAAAAACACTTTTAAACAATGGTCCCTAGTCCTAGGGCCCCAAAGGGCCTGAACCGTCCTCTGCTACCAGAACTGATAACGTGTCCCGCTTTAGGTAATTTACTTAATCTGGGACTCGTTTTAGGCCAATGAATCTTTTGACCCTGATTGGAGACACATTAAGACGAGATAACTGATCAGCATGACAATCAGTAGATCATTAACCTCATCAATATTCACAATAGCAAATCAATCAAATTAATTAGTGATATCAATGGAAAACGAAACACAGCATGACCTTTCAGTCATGAATAACCACACACAATTTAGTAAGATTTACAATATTTTATTCCCTATTGATTACACTCTACTAGCAAGTTTATTAGTCTCAATACCAGAAAACACATCAACAATGTCACAATATGGCAACTTGAATAAGATTTCATCAAAGCAAAGATCATAAACATTAGAACAAAGCACAACGTCAACATGGATTAATCTTAGCAGAGTATCATTTGCGCATTCTTCAACAAAGAATAGATTCAGTCATTTGTCTATTTGCGTCCGTTTTAGTGAACCCCTTAACTAACCTCGAATAGGCATTAGCATGTTGGGCTTCATGCAAAACAAATTAGCAACACATATTTAGAAAACATCTAACTATTGTCTCTATCAAAAGGAAGCAGTTGGTACCTAGAAAGAAAAGGCAAACAGACAATTACAATTTCATTATCATATAGTTACCCTCCGTAATGGGTCAGCATACAGAGTCAGGCTTTGTCCTCAGGACATCAGTTGATTGCCATCAGCCAGGAAACGCAGCAAAGGTCAGCAAGACAGGTAATAAGGGACACTTCCCTCATAAGGAGGAAAAGTATGAATCGGGCAAGGCAAGAATAAGGATGGTTGAATAGTAAAAGACAAACGTCTCTCGAAGTAACAGGTGAGGGCAGGGGCAGAAGTCTGGTAATGGCTGATTTCTCCTTGTGACCAGGGGTTATATTAATCTTGTTGTACAGTCTCCCAATTTCCAATTGGGCAAAATTTGGTGCATCATTATCTCCAACCAATAATTCACTTGTCACCTCATTAGGATTTTCACTTTAGGACAGTTCTCACGTAGTTCATTGGCTCCTGTAATTGACGTCTCCAACGGGTAGAATGTCAGGTACAAACTTTTATTCTCGCGGGCTCAGTCAATCGTCCCATTGTCTTTACCAGTTCAGGCGACCTTGTACCTGTTGCAAGTTTATCCTGTTGCGTTCAGCAAGAATGTCTCCTTAAGCAAGTCGAGTCTCATGAGAAAGAATTTACTACGGTTACACACATCTTCTAGCTTCTGGAAAAGTACGAATACATATCCTTCAACAAGTCAGCACACTGCACGTTAGAAAAACACATTTAATATGAGACCAGGCAGCTAGGCCCGACTCTTGCTAACTAAGTCCTAGTGATTAATTTAGCAAAACCTTAACATATAGCTCTTAATACTAATACAGAACCATATATTAGTACATCAATAATCCATTATCAGTCAATTTCATTTATGATCGTATACATTGATAGCCACTCCCCGTGGGCGCATTTCAAACGCGTATGTTAAAAGCACAGCAATAAATTTTCTATGCAACATCATTATACATTAATTTGCAAGCTTTTCATGTTAATTTTGATTATAAAAGCTACACTTCAACACCCTTTTGAAGGAGATTTGGGTTGAGACCATTTTCAAAACAGTTGGCTATATAGGATAGGAAAGTTCAATAACTCTAATGATGAATAGTTCTGGAAGGACATCCAGCACGTTTCACAGGCATAGACTTTCTTTTAATGCTGATTTTCTTTATACAGAGCAAATCCCAACGACAATGCCTTCATCCTCTGCCTTGCTAGTCCTGGCTTCTTCCCATAGCTTGGTGATTCTTACCTTGCTGCATGCAATGCAATGTCAATGAGATCTGTCCACGCCTAAGAGAACGTAAGGAGAAGATCTGTCTCCTTGGAAGACCTAGTAGGGTACATATTAGAATTCTGGGAAAAGCAGTAATAAACCAAATTGCTCTTGCCTGTGTGAATTTACAATCATTTTATAAAGCACAAAAATAAGCTGGCTGTCATCCTCTTTTATATATAGCCATTTCTCAAATTATGTCAGGTATCTAGAAAGAAACGGCTTAAAGAGTGATTAATGGGTGATGTCATTATTCAGTATCTTACATGGTAGTACTTGTTATACAATGGTTTTAGGCAGGACGTTACCTGATACCATTGTCATCAAAAATTTTGGGCCTGTTTTAAATGTTGGTGGTAATGGTCTTGCATCGACTTAGTGAATGGAAACCTGCCCGCCGCGGAGATAGTCCACCCACCATATTTAGATGTCAGCTGGTGCAGAGGCATTTGTCTCTCCCATTTTTTTCTAATTGTCAGTACTTTCTGCAGACCTAATTACATCTGCTATATTATCTTCGGTTGAGTATCACCACCTTGTGTGGGGTGGTCCGCCAGACGTTGTAGTGCCAGTCTGACGAGGAGACTGCCCAATGATGATACTTAGCATCCTAGTGGATGTTTGAGGGCTCTCCTGAAAATACTGACACTTCCTCACCCTGCATGCATATGTATTGGAACAGTGTACTATTTCTATTTACAGATTTAGATCTTGGGAGACCGAACACTGGACCACAACTCTCCCAGTCCCCCTGGAAAAAGACTACCAATGGGCTGCCGTCACCGCAAAGAAACTTCTGCCACATCGACGATGCCATAGGCAAAAGCGGCTGGCGGCAGGACAACAGCGCCTTTTGTCGCCAAGCCAATCACGAAGTTCATTACCTCTGACACAACTGTGGCAGCTAAACCTCCACCGTCATAACGCCTTCCACGTATCTTGCCACAATTAACCCACTGCTACCACTCCTGCTGTTGCTCCTAGGACGGGTCCAAGATGTAAATTAACCCTGTCATCTCAGGAACAAAAGGTAAGTCACAGACATTCCTGGTATCCTTGGAGTTGTAGCCTCACAGTAACACTGGCCTCATGCATGGCTCAATTATTTGTGCACACACACCACTGCGCAATGCTGAATTTTGTAGTCAGAAAATGTATCAGAACAGACCTCAAGATATAAGTAGCACCCACAAACTGGTACTGACTGCCTTTATGGCAATGGACACCTACAACAAAAAGTCTCAACAATCACAAATAGCAATGTGTCCGCATAGGTGTGTGCAATATTGTCCCCAAAAAATTGAAAGCATCAACTGAAACAATATACCCAATCTGAACCAAACAATTCTATGATAATGTGTCAATTGCATTACAACATGCCACTGAATGTACTACAGTTTTCACTGGTAAACTTCAAAAATGGAAGAGAATGTATTAAAGTCACATGTCCCCTTGGTGTGGGCTATATATCTCAAACATAAGATCCATTTTAACTGTAACGAGCCAGGTTACCTGTGTAATGCATACATGCATATTATTGACACACCATGTCAAAAGTAGCACACGTGCATTCTCCAGTCACAAAAACATATATAATTTTGGTGCAAGTGTTCAGTAACAACATGAATGCTTGCACCAAAATTAATATGTCCACACAAATGTACAACACTAATGTATGTTTAGAAAAAAATAAAAAATATACAACCTGTACTTGTCACTGTCACAAATGAGAGTATGTGCAGGGCACGCACATTAACAGAAAGAACCTCATCAGCAAACAATTGATATTAATCACAAAATAAGGCTACGACAAAGGTATTCTCACAATAAAAATGTTCTATCGAAATGAGATAACTCTCTCAAAAGTCACTTAAATCAAACTGTATTGAAAAAACAAAGCACAACCCAGTAGTTCATTGTGTGGGTGCAGGCCTACAACTTGTCTTCTAATGTCACAGCCAATATCAACTTCCTCTACAAGGGGCATATATGGGGCAGAGAGTAAGTCTCTCAATCTCACTGAGGAAGTAGGGGTGGATTTTGGGTTTGGGACGGGTGGGTTTGGTAGGGGTGGGTTGGGATTTGTAAGGGGTGGTTTGGGAAGTGGAAAGGCTGAAAGACATTTCGGGGGGTGGTTTGAGGATTGGAAGGGGCCAGGGCAAAAAGCAGGCCCTCCTTATGAAAATGGGTAGAGTGGTTTTCAGGGAGTTTGGGTTGGGTGGTAGAGGGAGTGGCTGTGTCTGTTGTGCATGTGTGTTATAGGTGTTGGTGCTTGAGAGACTGGTGCATATGCCATATCTTCAGATTTGTGTCTCTTACTGATTATCTGTTTTGTCAATGAGTGTGGGCGTTTGAGTACAGCATGTGTGTGTGTGTCTTTGTATAGTGGATGTGGTATGTGTTGGTGTTGTGTCAGTGGGTGTGCAGGTGAATGTGTGGGGTAGTTGGTACACTGACTGGGGGTATGCTTGTGGTGTGTGTGGGTGTTGTTGTAGTGGTGGGAATTGTCTCTGTGGGTGTGTTGGTAGTGGGGGTGTGTGTTTGTGTCATGGTCGTGTGATACCTGTGGGTATCCTTGTGGTTGTGGTGTGTGTGGTGTCTGCATGTGGTTGTCTGTGCCTGTGTTTTTTGCTGTGTCGGTGTTGGGATGTGCTGCTTGCGGTTTTTGTTATGGGTCCATGCATATGTTTGTGTGTGCTTTGGATAGGGATGTGTTGAGGGATTTGGGTTGGGGGAGGGGTGGGATTGTGGGCAAGAGGCAGGGGTGGGTGAGAGGCTGCAGCCAATGAGGAGACCATACCATGGAATGACCACTTTAGGTCAGACAGGGCACTGTGAATGTCATCGAGGCAAGCCAGCATCTGGGTGTTCTGGCCAGCCAACCCCTTGTATGGCATTCAGACGTGTGGTCTGTCCTACAGCAATCATCTGTAAAAGGTCTACAGTCTCCTTGCTGAGCGCAGCCTGTGACACGGGGTAGGGGCAGAGATGGCTGCAACAAAGGTGATGATGCCCCATTCAGGGGGTGGCTAAGGCCAACTTGGGGGCGGAGGAAGAGAGAGGGTGGAGATTGGAATGGGGGGCTGATGAAGACGCAGGTGTCACAGTTGCTCAAGGGTCGGCCCCACTAAGAACTGGTCTTCATTGGAGACCTCGGAGGAAGATGTGGCATCACTCGTGGCCTCCTGGCCAGTCCCCTCACCCTCCATGCCACTGGGTTCCTCGGTGTCGGTGATTTCCACACACAAACCTCAGTGGCCAGTTTCATTCCTGCCGATGCAGCTACTGTCGCCTTCACCTTTCCCAGTTGATGCTGAAAACACAGATACAACAGTTTTAGGGTAGCTGTGAGAATACAGTTGTACATCAATGTACATCACACAACATTTACAACAATTTCAGTAATCGTCCATCTGAGCTCTCATATCATTTATGCCTTTGTCACTTATATGCTTGTAGTTCACTCCATGACAAAGGGTTCCAACAGCATGAGTAAACACGTAGGCCTGGAAACACCTCTGAACTACTGTAGTACAGAGCTAAAATTGATTTACTTCTCCCAAAGGATACGTTTTTGGGATGGAAATGGCTCAAAATGGGACACCACATCATCTATGTGATGTAACCTTCCATATGCAAATGTCCCATTCAGCATCAGATTGCTCTCCATGATCTATATTTCCTCTGAGCTGTACTAAAGACACAAAAATGTTGTCTGTGGGATGTACAACTCTTTCACCAATGTGGACACATTCCTGTCTGATGCAATCAATACAGTTTGGCTGACAAATTCACGTTAGTAATCACAGATTGGCTTATATGCACATTTGTGAAGGACTGAGGACTCAGGTCCACATGCCACTGTCAAGATTAACTTACTAGAAGTTTGCTGGATGAATTGCTTTCAAACATGTGTCAGATAAGGAATAATGCCACTGTACACAGATTATCAAGACATTTGGTGCAGATGCACATTCTCACATTGTCATAGCACAGACTTACCAAGGTCATCTCTGATATATCAGCTGCATTATAATTGCACAGTTTGCCACAGTTGCCAGTAATGGAGCCTACATTCACTACACACATTTGTGACGTACCATTCCACCTGACCCAGTCATGACATGGGGCATGTTTGTGAAACTGTCCCTCATGGCATTGTGAAACTGGTGGCAATCCCTATGTTTACATGCAGCCATATGTCAGCCCACAACAGTACTTGCCTTGTGAGGAAGAATATAGTGTCATCCTTTAGCACAAAGCAATATACCACACAGAGCATCCGACACTGGTGGATCAACTTGCATCTCCAGAAATCCTCATGGGCTTTGGATGTTAGTCATCCTCAATGTTGATGGCATGTATCGTAGCTGGAAAGTAAAAAGGTCAAAACACATATTTACAGACAATGTTTTACCTCCTTGTTGCTGCAGTTGGGCCCTCACCTGCCCATCAAGCTCCAGGTAAGCGCCTGCAAGGATGCAGGCCATTAGAGGAGTCAGGGTGCGGCATACCTGCCTGGATCACTAGGAAGCCTACCCGACTTGGCTCTCAGCAGACTTCTGTCAGGTCCTTCCACCTCTTCCTACAGTGCAGGCTGTGCCGCTTGTGGACCTACAGTGTCCGCACCTTCTTCCAAATCTCCCACTTCTGATGGGTGATGACCTGTATAGATAACAGAAAAAAACACGAAAAGAAAATGTAGTGTTTCTGTTTGGCAGTACTGCTGTGACATTACATTTTGGATATTCACACGTACACTCACCAAACGGTGACTACATTATTTTCCCCAGCAAAATGTTACAGGTAGCTTGGATATTTTGATTTGCAGTGATCCCATGTATGATCAGTACAAGCTAGCTCCTCAAGTTACCTAATCAGGCCTGCAACACCATCTTTGACAGAGCTATGCAAGCTAGCCTGTTGTGTGAGCTACCACTGATTACTCACAATCATTGTGAGCTACTAAAGGCCAAACCACCTGTGCAGTCCTTGCACCTAATCACACTCACAGATACATTGGCTTCCTGCCTAAACTCCAAAAAGCCAGAACATATGTTCTGCATCACATATAGTGACTAAGGGCAGGATAGAAAAGCTGCTATGTGTCAGTGAGAGAAGGGATTTGTGGGTTGTATGAAAAAATGTGTGTTGCAATGGAACAGGCTATGATGGATGATTGTGAGCCAGTGTCATCTGAACTTGCTGCACATAAACTAACTTAACCTATATGTGGCTCCATGACAGATGTAAACCATTCAAAGAAACCTAATACACATTATGGGGGTCATTACGACCCTGGCGGTATAAGGCGCTTACCGCCGTGCAGAAGACCGCCAATACACCGCCGCGGCGGCGGTAGACTGCCACAGCTATTATGACACACATCACGGAATCCGCCGAAATTCAGACACCCACACAATACCGCCACACCAAAGGTCAGCGATAAACTGGCGGAAACACATCCTCCACCTCCACGCCAACAGAAACACGCCCATGCTATTACGACCCACGAATCCACGCGGCGGTCTTTCAACCACGGTATTCCATTGGCGGTACACACCGCCGCGCTCAAAATACACACACATCTCCAAAACCCCGCCACATTGGACATTTCGAAATACACACACCTGAGACACATACACACACCACTCCCACACACCCAACACAATATAAAACACACACCCACATCACCCACAAACCCCTACAACCAGAAATTCTGAGAGAAGGCGAGAGAGAGAGCACAGAATAGACAACCCCATCACACAGAGGCACACAACACCATCACCCACACAACATCCAAGCACAAAACACCACATACCACTACACTCACCACACTCATCACCACATACACCACCCCACACATCACACACACCACCCCATGTCACGCCAAAGACACCACCGCTTCTCCGAGGAGGAGCTCAGGGTCATGGTGGAGGAAATCCTACGGGTAGAGCCACAGCTATTTGGCTCACAGGTACAGCACACATCAATTGCAAGGAAGATGGAGCTATGGCAAAGAATAGTGGACAGGGTCAACGCAGTGGGAAAGCACCCAAGAAATAGGGAGGACATCAGGAAGAGGTGGAACGACCTACGGGGGAAGGTGCGTTCAACGGTATCCAGGCACCACATCGCGGTACAGCGGACTGGCGGCGGACCCCCACCTCCTCCCCCTCAACTAACAACATGGGAGGAGCAAGTCTTGACCATCTTGCATCCTGAGGGCCTCGGAGGAGTCGTCGGAGGAACGGACACTGGTAAGTCAAATCTTAACTATCACATCCCCCACCCTACCTGCATGCTATCACACCCCCCCACCCTCACACCCTCCCCTATCACCCAAACTCCTCACTAATGTACTAATAACACCAACTACACATCCCAACCCCAAGACCTGCATGACACAACTAACCATGGACACTCATCACTAAAGCAGGCCCACTGCACATACCCAGAACACCCCCCAACCATCAGCACACAACCCCACACACAGGAATGCCTGCACTGGGGTTCACGCACACCCAACCATTGCACACCATTACACACACACATGCAATAATCATGTACTTATACCCCCGCAGGAACCCGAAGGAACGTCACCACACCAGAGGGTCCAGACAACACCACTCCACCCCCAGAAGAGGCCCACAGTGACGAGAGCAGCTCTGCCCTACTGGATCTTGATGACCAGCCCGGACCATCGTGGGCCTCAGGACAGTCGGTTCCCCTTGCACAGGCACAGCCCAACACTGACCTTCCACCCTCTGGTAACACCAGCACAGCACCCACCCAGCGGGCCCAAACCTCCCTACCCAGGACAGGTCAATCAGCGGTGTGTCCACCACTACAGGGCACCCAGGCTAACCGACCACCCCAACAACAACAGGGACCTGTGGGCAGTAGTAGTGGGCACACGGTCCAGGGGACGGAGGCACAGGAACACAGGGGAACTGGGAGGGCTGCTGTGCGACAGAGGGAGGACAGGCCAAGGGAACCAACTCTCCACGAGGCCCTCTCCTCCATCATGGGAGCATACCACCACTCCCAGGAGACGATGGCCATGGTCCTGGACAAGTTGCAGGAGACCCTGCGTCTGCAGGAGGAGCAGTATTTGGGGTTCAGGGAGGAGCTCAGGACCATCGGGTCCGCCCTGGGCACCATCGTAGGGGTGCTGACGGACATTCAAAAGACCTTGAGGGACACCGTGGCACTCCAAGGGGCCCCTGACACTAGCCACGACGATGAACTGCCTACCACCTCCGCTGGCGCTAGTGGACAGGACGCCCCGTCACAGGACCACCACACCAGCACCCAATACCCTGCAGACGGACAACCACCACGCAAGCGGGCCCTGAGATCCAGGAACAGGACAGAGCAAGATGGCAAGACCCCCGCCAGGAAATAAGACCACCCTGATTGTCCCCCCACTGTCCCACTTTGTTACCCTGTCCAAATCGGAACTGCCCCAGCTCCACTTCCAATGGGCAGATGTGCAATGTACCTGTGAGACTAATAGACTGGACTCTGCCATGGACATTCCTCCACCATCACCCGTCACCATTTTACAACCCCCCTTCATTTTTAACACTTAAATAAACACCCTTGAAACACTAAAAAAACTGGAGTCAGTCTATGATTTGTATTTTTCTATTATCAATGACAGTGTCATAATGGGTTACCCATTGGAAGGCAAACATACCAATGTCACACATCACAAGCCCTTCAAGGATGCAAGCAGTTGACACGTAGGTTACCACATTTGTGAAACTGAAATGGAAGGGGACAACTCAGTTAACAAATAGTGAGTGAAATGTCGGTACAGGATAGAGGCAGAAGTGTGAAAGTTAATGTAATGTTACACCAGAAAATGTACTCACCTAAGTTTCACTGGAAATATTGCTGTATGACTGACTCCCTGTTGTCGTTTTCTTCTTCCTCAGCTTCATCCTCATCACTGTCCACAGGCTCCACAGACTCCACAGCTGCAACAACACCATCATCTGGATCATCCTTCTGCAGAAAAGGCACCTGGCGTCGCAATGCTAAATTATGGAGCAGGCGATGATGATGTCACACACCTTCTTCAGTGAGTAGAATAGGGACCCACCTGTCATATGGAGGCACCTGAACCTGGCCTAAAGAAGGCCGAAGGTGCGTTCGATAACCCTTCTAGTCCACCCATGGGCATCATTGTAGCGTTCCTCTGCCCTGGTCCTGGGATTCCTCACTGGAATCAATAGCCAGGAAAGGTTGGGGTAACCAGAGTCCCCCAATAGCCATACACATGCCTCTGGAGTTGACCCATCATATCAGGGATGCTGCTATTGCGCAGGATATAGGCGTCATGCACAGAGCCAGGGAACATAGCATTTACCTGCAAGATGTACTGGTCTGCCAAACAGACCATCTGGACATTCATTGAATGATAACTCTTCCGGTTCCTGTACACCTGTTCACTCCTGCGGGGGGGACCAGAGCTACATGGGTCCCATCAATGGCACCTATGACGTTCGGGATATGTCCAAGGGCATAGAAGTCACCTTTTACTATAGGCAAATCCTCCACCTCAGGAAAAATGATGTATCTCCTTACGTGTTTCAGCAGGGCAGCCAACACTCTGGACAGCACGTTTGAAAACATAGGCTGGGACATCCCTGATGCCATGGCCACTGTTGTCTGAAAAGACCCACTTGCAAGGAAATGGAGCACTGACAGCACCTGCACGTCAGGGGGGATTCCAGTCGGATGGCGGATTGGTGACATCAGGTCTGGCTCCAACTGGGTACATAGTTCCTGGATTGTGGCACGGTCAAACCTGTAGGTGACGATTAAATGTCTCTCTTCCATTGTCAACATGTCCACCAGCAGTCGGTACACCAGAGGATTCCGCCATCTCCTCACATGTCCCAGCTGACGGTGCCTAGGAAGGACAACAGCGACCACAGAGTCAAGCAATTCAGAGGTATGTATCCACATCTACACAGAACACGAAACAAACTCCAAAAAGTTGTCTGTATGTGTGTTGAGTCCAGGCCTAGGTATGTGTGACGCAGTTGAAAAAGAATCCATGTGGGCCCCTGAAATGGCGGCTGCCTGACCTCTAAACTGGGACAATGGGATTGTGGGGTAACAGCGCTGGCGTTGCACACCGTCATGGTAGGCGGTCGTAGACCGCGGCGCACTGCTGCATTGGTTAACATTGGACCCTATGGGTCCCAGGAGCCAATGAACAGGTGCGCTGGCGGTGATGATGCGCACCGCCGCGGACGTCACCGCCGCGGACGTCACTGCCATTTTCTATCTGTTAAATCACTAGATACCTGACCTTCGACAGGAGAGGACCTACACTGCTAGTGCTGCTGTGACCTCGGTCTGGAAGCGACGATGGCTGCTGCGTCTGGGGAAAGGGCCCCTGCCTTCACTGCACAGGAGTTGGAGAAACTTGTGGATGGGGTCCTCCCCCAGTACATGCTACTCTACGGTCCTCCAGACCAACAGGTTAGTACACGTTGTATGGGCTAGGCCTGGGTGGACAGGGCTGGGGGGAAGAGTGAAGGGGCAGAGTTCATACTACAGTAAAGAATGGGAATAAATGGGCCACATGGTCAGAGTAGGGAGGGGGCCACTCACATTGATGGTGCAGTTGGTAATGACTGTTCCTCTTCCCTTGTGCATGTCATGTAGGTCAGCGCCCACCAGAAGAGGGACATTTGGCGTGCCATCGCCAAGGAAGTCCGGACCCTGGGGGCCCACCAGAGACGGCGCACCCACTGCCGGAAGAGATGGGAGGACATTCGCCGCTGCAGCAAGAAGACGGCAGAGGCTCAGCTGGGGATGGCCTCCCAACGTGGGAGGGGTGCTCGTCGCACCATGACCACCCTGATGTTCCGGATCCTGGCAGTGGCCTACCCGGAGTTGGATGGGCGCTTGAGGACATCACAGCAGACACAAGGGGGTGAGTACAACCTCATTCTGCGGACTTTGCATGCAGTGGAGGTGTCTGGGTGGGGGAGGTGGGCTGTGGGTGTCCCTAGGCCAGGGCGAATTCGGTAGGTAAGGCCCCTCCGTAATGTAGGCCATGTGGCACTCTACCCCACCTCAGAAGAGTGCCAAGTTGAGGTATAGTTGTCCCTGTGGCATCCATGTGCGCAGATGTCCACCATTGCCATGTAGGCCATATCCCAGAAATTGCATGTGCAGAGGCCAGGAGCACGGCGTAATGCATGGGGCTGCTGCGTCTGTCTTGTCCGCCAACGGTAGCGGTATGCCATGCACTAAAACTCTCTTACTTCTGTCTCCCCCCCTTTTTCTGCTCTCCCTGTCCTTTTGTACATCAGCATCATCAGGCGGAGGTACAGTGGCACCGGAGCACGAGGGAGCTGCATCCCACATGGCCATGGAGGGCCACACCACAGACTCTGAATGCACCACTGGGACGGAGGGCGAGGGGAGCTTCACGTCGGCCACCGGATCAGCAACCAGTGACACGGACTCGTCCGACAATGGGAGCTCCCTTGTGGTGGCGGCACCATCTGTGCCCCCCACTTCTACAGGTACAGCCGCCACCTCCCCTACCAGCACCGCCCTCCCAGCAGCCCCTCAGCATTCGCCCCGTGCCCGCTCACCCAGGAGGGTGGGCATCACCTTCGCCCCAGGCACCTCAGGCCCTGCCCCAGTCACTCCTGCTGCCCTCAGTGAGGAGGCCATTGACCTCCTCAGGTCACTCACTGTTGGGCAGTCTACCATTGTGAATGCCATCCAGGGTGTAGAACGAGAGTTGCAACACGGTAATGCATTCCTGGAGGGCATTCATTCTGGTCAGGCTGTCCTTCAGCGAACCCTGCAATCTCTGGCCTCAGCACTGATGGCAGCCATTGTCCCTGTGTCTAGCCTCCCCCCTCCAACTTCCTCCACCCAGACCCAATCCCCTGTACCACAGCCCATCCCAAGCACACCTACATACCAGCATGCACACAAGTCAACACACACAAGTAGCTCAAGCAAACATAGGCACCACACACACCACAGGCAGTCACACAAGCATCATACACATACGGATACAGCAACATCCACTGTCTCCACTGTGTCCCCCTCCTCTTTTTCTCCCTCCTTCCTCCCAGTCTCATCTACACACACACCTGCATGCACCACATCTACAGGCACTAGGACTCGCACCAGGACACCCAGCACCACAGGCCGCTCACCTGCACTCACCACCTCCACTGCCATTTACACGTCCCCTGTGTCCTCTCCCAGTGTGTCTGTAACGCCCCCTCCCAAAGTACCCAAACGCCGGCAATCACTCACCCAACATCCATCCACCTCACGACAGCCTCCAGTACCTGCACCTGCACCTGCACCCAAAACACCTAAAGTGACACCTCCTACAACCACCTCCCCTTCCTCCACTCCCAGACCCCCTCCAGCTACCCATCCCAGTGTCCGTCAGAAACTGTCCCTCTGTCAAATTGATCTGTTTGCCCCCACCTCCCCTCCAATTCATCAGTCCCGTCGTAGCGCCTCAGCCAAAAAGCCTCCAGTACCAGTGATGCGTGTTCCAGGTTTTTGGAGTGCACCGTCCACCAGGGCAGGCAGTAGGACCCGGAGCCAAGGCACTGGCAGCCCACCCCCTGTAAAGGCTCCAAAATTGGAGAGTGGACGACGGGACCGTGTCAAGACTCCTGGTGGGACAACAAGTGAAATGGGATCGAAGGCGATTGGTGAGTCAGCTGTAACTCCAAAAAAGGTGGGGAAGGACCAGAGGAAGTATGCCCAGCCTGTTGTGAGTGTCACGGCGGAGAAGTGCTCCATCTTTTCCGGCGGTCCAGACACAACCGCCAGCACCGTCGTCACTGGTCCAGAGACCACCGCCAGAGTCACAGCCCAGGAGGGCACAAGTATCGTCACTGGTCCAGAGACCACCGCCAGAGTCACAGCCCAGGAGGGCACAAGTATCGTCACTGGTCCAGAGACCACCACCAGAGTCACAGCCCAGGAGGGCCCAAGTATCGTCACTGGTCCAGAGACCACTGCCAGAGTCACAGCCCAGGAGGGCACAAGTATCGTCACTGGTCCAGAGACCACCGCCAGAGTCACAGCCCAGGAGGGGACAGGATGCCACAGCCCCGCTGGCCAATGATGGAACGTCATGCCACACACCAATGTCCAGTGTGAAGATCGTCATGCCACACACCAATGCCCAGTGTAGAGATCGTCATGCCACACACCAATGTCAGTATCAGGACCGCCATGGCAAAACACCGCTGAACAGGGCAAAGACCGCCATGGTAAAGCACCGCTGAACAGGGCAAAGACCGACATTGGAAAAGCACCGCTGAACAGGGCAAAGACCGCCATGTCAAAGCACCGCTGAACAGGGCAAAGACCGCCATGGCAAAGCACCGCTGAACAGTCATGAACCTCAATGGCAAAGCACCGCTGAACAGGGCAAAGACTGCCATGGTAAAGCACCGCTGAACAGGGCATGGACCGTGTAGGAATGAATGGACTGCCACATCAGGCATCCTTATCCCATGTGCAGCTGGGACAGTGACAGGACAGGAACTTTCACGGGGAGACGCATCCAGTCTGGGCACCAGTCCCCCTCCAGAACAAGTGGAGATCTGCATCTACTTGAGAGACTGTGGCTTTGCACTCCCCAGGATGGCACAGTGGGCAAGCCACCCACTGTAGAGACTTGAGAGACTGTGGCTTTGCACTCCCCAGGATGGCACAGTAGGCAACCCACCCACTGTAAAGACTTGAGAGACTGTGGCTTTGCACTCCCCAGGATACATCAATGGGCATGGAGCCCCGTCGTGGATCTGGCTTCGCATTCATCTGGCTGAGGTGCCCCCCCTTCCCTTCCCCCTGAGGTGCCTGTCTTATTTCTATCTGATGCCCCGGGAGTGTTCTCTCCGATTTTGGTCAGGTATCTATTGTGGGCCTCGCCCATGCATTTTTGGACTGTTGGTGCACGGACATTGTTGTGTACATATCTGCACTACTTCTTGTATTGTATATATAATTATGAGTGATTTAGACATATATATCTGTATATTTTTGTATGACATGTATATTGGCAGATTACAATGTTTAACCGAAATTCACTTTGTCTTTGGATTCTTCCGGGGGGGATTGTGGGTTGTTAATGTGATATTTTTGACTGCATTGGTGTGTATGTTGTAATATGCGAGGGTGGGGGTGTTTGGTGGGTGTCCCACTAACTTTTGCCTCCCCCCTCCCCCGTGTCGTAGGTGCAGTACTCACCAGTATCTTCTGCCCCTACTTCGCTGTTGGTCGTAAAGGAGCAGAAAGACAAGGGCAGGTAGTATTTGGAGTTCGGGGTCCATGGAGTCGTCGTTCCTCGTGGGATATGTTAAGGTGAGCGTTTTCCCATAGCACAAGCTGTTTCCGCCGTGTTTTTATCCACGGTGAATCCGCCCCGGAAAAGGTGGCGGATTGGCGGGTTGTAATAGTGTGGGCGGTACATTGTCTTCCGTCTGTCTGTTGGCGGTGACCGCCGCGCTGCTTGTCTGTACCGCCGTGGTGGGCGGTGTGTTATAGTGTCTGTCTTTGTTGGCGGTTTCCTCCAGGGTCATAATTCCCTTTTTTTGTCCATCGGCCTGTTAGCGGTATTACCGCACCTTTTACACCGTCCGCCAGGGTCGTAATGACCCCCTATGTGCTGTACAATATCAGACAACTCCACACCCTCAACATTTCTCCCTCAACATCAACACCATTCCAACATTGGCTGTATGTTGTCAGTCATACTTCTGGTACACTGTCTACTAGCCACTGGTAGTCAGTGGCTTGCATTTTGCATGATGAAATAGGAATTGTGTGTTACATGGACACACCTTACAGCTTCTACTTTCAGGTGACTTAACATTGCCATTGCCATGCACAGACATTTCAGACAGTGGCATGAAACAATATGCCCCAGCTACATCATTCTGTCAACTCCAATCACAACACTACCTCATTACCAAAAAGGAACAAAATAGGCTGTGTACCAAAAAGGAAGAGAGTACTCAGTCAGAAGTTCCCCAATCAAACATGTACCTGTTCCTCTGGGGTCCCATTGAGCTAGCTGTATAGGGACAGAACCTCCCTTACAAGGAGCTCCAGCTCCTCTGCGCTAAAGGCAGGGGCTGTATCACCTGCTTTGCCAAGCATCCTAGCTCCCAGAGGTCAGTAACATCAGCACATAATTGCAAAGGTTTTGATGGCTGCAGTGTTAGGAGGCAAGTGAGTGTTTTTCACAGCACAGCGTACAAGTACATTGGGGACGCGATCCATGATAGAAACAGACACAGCCATTGGCTTTCATATGTAGCCATCTCGCCCATTAGTTTATGGCAGGGCCCTTCATGGAGGGTACCACCTACTATGCAGTCAACTTCCGACGAAGGCCGTTGGGTAGCCAATGTCCTGCCCGCCAGGTCAAGCAGTCACCATTTTAGGGTGTGAAGCTGCACATTTTTCAATTGTTAGTGCACCACCAGGCCTCAAAATAGAGGCTAATGAGTTTCTAAATGTAAGATATGAACAATACTTTTCTTGGGAAGATATGACACAATAAAATGTGAACCGTGATTGCATTTGACACCTATAGTGTCGAAGGGGAAGTACTACCTCCGTTGACAGTATTTTTAAAGTAAACATTAAAAAAGTGCAAAAAATAAATTTTATGTATTATTTGCACATTATGAAAACAAATAACAAAATCAAATGTAATTAATTTTTGACGTCCAAAAATGTGATCTTAATATGTGTACATGTATTACCCAAAAATATTTCTATTGTTACCGAGATGTCAGATGTATATGGACATTAAAGATATGGTGTGCCCATTTGAGGTGATAATTTCTTTGCCATACATACAGATGTCTGAACCCAGCCATGGGTAGGAGGAGACAGCCTCAGGTGTTCTGTCTCTTTTGAGACCTTGCTCTGATAAGGCTGCAATAAAAAATTATTTCTAATAAAATTTCTTCTATAACCTCTTCTTGACTTGAAAGATGCTACACACTTTCCTTTAAACAATAGAACCAGTATTAACAACATCTTTACCCACCTACTATACTGTTTTGGTATGAGCTAGTGTGTTTTTAGGAAAAACAACTGCTTGTGTGATAGAAACATTAACAATATGTGAATAATGGGAATTGAGATGGCGTTAAACTTATGCATGTTAAATTGCTCTTGCAAGAGCGAAGGAATTAATGTGAAAGAAAGTACAAGTATCCAATCCCTGCTGTTGATCAAGAGAAGCATTTAGATAAAACAGAGTTACTCATTCCACTGCAGATATTGTATTGTGCCTGAGAGAGAGTTGATAAATTGTTTCCGACTAGAGTGATAGCTGTAAGCACATCAGATGGATAAACGTGGGAATTATAGTTTATGTAGTAGACTGAATGTCCCTTTCTAACTCTCTCAGACTCTGAGACAGTATTATTTGATTTATTGCATTCTGTGGGACAGTGACGGACAGAGTAGGGAGAGGTTCAGAACTCACTTCATGCTTGTTTCTGTAACCTTTGCCTTCATTATTAAATATATTAATTCATTTTAAATAAATTATTTAAAACTACTAAAACTCTCTTTAACTCTAGAAAACTGACTTAATAAATAAGATTGTTTTATGAAATTATTTTTTGCAGCTTACTAAATTTTTTACAGCCACTCTCAGATAACGATCCATACTGAGGGTCCAGACAAAGAGTAAGTGGTAACAAGAGAAATGAACAATTGGTAAATCAAACTGTATTGGTATATTTAGTGAAGTGGGCAGTATACCCAGCAGCACCATAGAGGAATGGGAATGTCATCAAAACTTTTGACGAAATAGGCAAATTATCCTGGATTTGAGTCATCAGTTAGAGCCTTTTCTCCTGCCTCACAATAGTAATCCAACAGCAGTGACACCAATAGTGAAACTCATGGCAATACTGCAATTTGTTGCCACTGGCACTTTTCAGTATACTGTAGCAGTATCATGGGGGATGTCCCAGTCAACTTTCAGTGGTGTGGTACGGGAAGTCCTTGCTTCCTTGATGAAACACATCAACCGCAACATCCAATTCCCACATCACAGGATTTGGGCACCATGAAGGGAGAATATTATGCTTTGGGTGGACTACCACATGTGTTTGGAGCAATAAATGGCACACATATTGTCTTGGTGCCACCACAAACAAGGAAACAGGTCTACCACAATTAGAAGAACTTCCATTCAATCAATGTGCACTTTGTCTGCTTGCCAGACTTATACTTCTCAAGTGTCTGTGTCTGTTTCCCTGGGTCAACACATGATTCATTTGTACTACGGAACAGCAACATACCCATGCAGATGTCACAACTTGGATTGTTTGTAAATACAATTTGACTTGAAGATCCTTTGCCTGAATCCTAGTTTAGGAAGGGACAATGGCTTGATTTGTGAGTAATCTGTTGATGAGCTGCTTCCATGTAAGACTCTCAGTATATCCTAACTGACCATGGTTATTGGCACCGCTGAGGAATCCAACAACACCTGGGGAAGTCTGCTTCAATGATGCCCATGGAAGAACCTGGAGGCCAGTGGAGTGGGCTTCCAGGCTCCGGAAGGCCTGGTTTAGGTGTTTTGGACAAGACAGGTGAAGCCTTCCTCTACTCACCCGATAAGGCATGCCACATTACGGTTGCCTGAAGCATTCTCCATAACATCGCCATGCGGAGGAACATTCCTGTAATCGCAAACGAGGGAGACAGTGATGAGCGCCTGGGTGAGGATGTTGAAATGTCCAATGAAGATGACAGTGGTAAAGAAGAAGGAGTTGACGTATGTCAATATGTGAATGACCACTTCTTCACCTGAGTGTAAGTTTGCCTTTACAAATTGTAACCTCCAATGTCAGTGCAACTTGTGGCATCAATCTGTGGTAATTTGGTAGGAATGGTCAGTGCAGGAAAGTTCAAGGCAAAGATGTTAGTGGGTCAGAGTTTCCCTAAATTGGGTACTGTGGTCCTGTGGTCATTGACAGAGATTTATTGTGCTTGTGCTAAGTATGTGTGTCCTCATGACTTGTCAACTGAGTTCGATTTAATACATGGTAAAATTCATTTTCCTTTGTTATTCTGTTTCAGGGTCCTTCACCATGTCATCTTCATTTGAACATTTCAAAATTGTGAAATTTGCGGTGATATGTTGCTGATTGAAAGTTCACAGTGAACATGTGTTGATCCTGGGACAGACACCCACTTGAGATGGAGGAATCTTGTCCAGAAGCAACTTGCACTCTGGTAGTATGGAAGTTCAGAAGATTGTATCAGACATGGTTTCCATGTGATGCTGCCATCAAGGCAATGTGTGCCACTTGACTTGTTCAAACCACATATGTATGTCAAGCCCTAGCATACTGTTCTTCCTTCACACTGGGCAAATCTTACACTTTTGGACAGTGGAGGTAGCTGTTGATGTCTTTCCTCATAGGCGATAGACTGTTGTGTTAGCACACCACTGATTGGTGAATGTGTCACTGCACCAGATACTGCCACAGTGTCCTGTAATGGTCATGTGGCTTTAAATATTGTTACTGCCATGATGTAGACTATTGGTGTTATTGATCTAGGATTCCTATTGTGAGGTCATGCATCAGTGAAAGTTTGCCTATTTTATTTGATATAATCGTATAGTCCCTTTCCTCCATCGTGTGAAAGTCGTGGAACATATAACCCTTAATGTCACAGACTATTGGGGTTAGACCTGGTTGTTGAAACCAAAATTTTATTTCTACAAGTCTTTTTGACAACATATGTAAGTTCCAAATACATTCAAGGTTGAGATTGTTTTATTTTAATAAATTGGGTAACACTTTACCTCTTTGTCATTTATACATATTTTTGGCAAATGAATGTTCAAAAGATTTGACAACATGATGGTGTAAGATGGGCATGACAAATACAAATGCCACAAATAATCCAACAAGAGTCTTGTAGTCTGTGTCTATAACATTTATTGGCATGAGACAAAAAAGCAAACTGAATCAAAAAATTATGAAAAACAAAAAAGTCTGTCATTGTGGATGGAAACATGGTAGTATAGCCAAAAGCAATGTGGAGCCCAATGCCCAAGATACAGCTGTCCTCCGAAAAGGTAAATGTGTCAATGAAATAGTCTACAGAGTGAATGGTAGACACTCACAGGAGGAAATTAGGTTCTGTGTTTCTTGGAGGTGGTAGTGTTGGTCTTCCCATCCTCGCTTGGTGGTCCGGATGACCACCCTTCAGAGGAGGAGGGTGGCACAGGTAGAAGGACTGGGGTGGTAGAAGCAGGGTCCTCATGTGGCAAGGCCCCCCTGTCTGTGGCTGACAGTGGTGTACTTTGCCTAGATGTGGAGGGACCACAGACAGGGGCAGATGGAATGGGAAAAGCCCTGCACATATGTTGATCGATGTCAAATATCACCCCAGTCAGGGAGTTCATTCTTTCATTAAGGTACTGTAGTCCCAAGATGTGCTCCCTATGCACCTCCTTGATTGCCCAGAGCTCAGTTACAACCTGGTCCATCATGTCTTGGGACTGTTGGACCGATCCCAAGACTTGGTCAATGGAGGTGTGGCTGACAAAATCTCCAGTGGCCTCACTTGGCTGACCCACAGATTCCCTCCCATGAACCTTACCCCTACTAGCCTGTGCCCCCCAGCAAGTATACCCCATCTCACTGGGTATTGGCTAAACTGGAGACTGTGCCGGTGATATCTCAACAGCAGCCAGGACTGGGAGGCACATGATTGGTGTGTGCCGCCTCATTGCGCAGGAAGTGGAGGCATCCTCATGATGAGATGTTGTGGCAGCTGTGGTGGGAGGTGTAGGTGAGGGCCAGGTTTGGCTCACCGGAGCTGTCTGGCCAGACAAAGCAGATGAACCAGCAGGCTCCTGATCATCCAGACTTGCATTTGTGGAGTCCTCACTGAAGGCTTGCTCCTGGTCTTGAGTTGAGGTGTCTAGCCTGGCAGGCGGTAGTGCACTTGGCTGGGTGGTTGGACCTGTGAAGGTTGCTGAGAATATGCAATTACTACATAATTTGTTAATTTAATGTGTCTTTGTCCACAAATGGGCTAACCTAAAAAATGGAAACAGAGTGATAGACTGATTAGGCCTTTGTGTTATTGTTATTATTTTACACATGCAGCCTGATTTACACACATGACAACTACAGTGCTGACGATGTAGAGCTGTCCTGAAATGCTAAAGTGTTATTTCAGAATTGTACGTTACTTGTAGCAGACAATCATCTAAACACATTGGTGAGTAGATTGGAGTACTGAACCATTCCAAGTCCTAGCAGGCAATAAAACATTGGAATCAAAGTGATCCAATTTACAAATATAACTGTATTTGCTCATCATATGGACAGTACATATTCACTCGTGTGTGGATATTACTTCTATTCAGCATGCCAAAACACATTTTTGGAAAACTTGGATTCAAAGAAATGTAAGCATTTTCATCAATTCAATGAGGCTATGAATGGATGTCAACATAATTGTGATATAGAAGTAGAGACATTTTAATCCATAGCATGATATGGTGGCTGTTAAATGCACTAGGTTTTGAAATGTGTGTACATATGGGAGTAAAGGATAATCAAATAACATTACATTGCTCTTGCTCTATTGTTTTTCAGATTCACAAACAGAGCATCATGGTAGTTGTAGACACCATAGACAATAATTGTTTGAAAAGTAAGTTACACATATCACTTTCACTTACTATATTGGAGATGAACACACATTTGCAACATGTTCACACATATGGGTATGATGTGACTAGGAGAAAATGCCTCTTAGAAACATCATACTTTTTAGAGAACATGGATGTAGGTTTGGACCTGTTTTTGGAAGCACAAGAAAATATATTGATAAACAGCCATTGGCAGAGCCAATACAAGGGGTGATCCATGGTAAACAGCACACAATCTGACTTATCATTTTGCACACTGTTACAAAAGCAAAATACAGCCATGATGCTAGTAGTTGGTATGCACAAGATATTTTAGGGAGTCAGGTTTACATTAAACTGTTTTGATAAGGGTGGTAAATCATTCTAAGGGCCATATTTATACTTTTTGACGCAAAACTGCGGTAACGCAGTTTTGCGTAAAAAAAATTAGAGCCGGCTAACGCCATTCTGAAGCGGGCGCCGTATTTATTCAATGACGTTAGCCGGCGTTAGCCGCCGTCGCTGTCTGGTGTGCATTAAAAAAAATGACGTACACCAGGCAGCGCCGGCGTAGGGGAAAATGGGGCAAGTCGGGCTGAGGCAAAATTTGCGCCGCAACCCGATTTGCGCCATTTTTTTTGGACTCCCAACCCCCATTGACATGACTCCTGTCTTAGCAAAGACAGGAGTCATGCCCCCTTGCCCAATGGCCATGCCCAGGGGACTTCTGCCACAAACATTTTTTTTTTAAAAATTACCTGAACTTACCTTAATGTCCCAGGGGTGGGTCCCTCCATCCTTGGGTGTCCTCCTGGGGTGGGCAAGGGTGACAGGGGGTGTCCCTGGGGGCATGGGAGGGCACTTCTGGGCTCCTTCCGAGCCCACAGGTCCCTTAACGCCAGCCCTGACCAGGAGCTAAAAAACGGCGCAAAGGCGCCTGTACGTCATTTTTTTTGACCCACCCACTCCCGGGCGTCATTTTTGCCCGGGAGTATAAATACAACGCACATGCCTTGGAGTCAGTTTTTTAGACGGGAACGCCTACCTTGCATATCATTAACGCAAGGTAGGTGTCCACGATAAAAAATGACGCAAACTCCGAGATCTTTGGCGCTAGACGGGTCTAACGCCAAAGTATAAATATGGAGTTAGTTTTGCATCGGAATTGCGTCAAAAAAAACTACGCAATTCCGGCGCAAACAGAGTATAAATATGCCCCTAAATGTCTAATTTAGCGACAGAACTCCATTTGTGACTGTGGTGGCATTACTAAATACAACTTACCAGTCTCCACTCCACCAGGGATTCCAGTCAAGCCTTCAGGATGTATGGGCTGCAAGACCTTCTCTTCCCAGAGAAATAGTGTTGTAGAGGGGGGCTGGAACAACCACCATCAGTCCTCTGGGCCTCCAGGTGATGCTTGGAGGCGAGGGAACGGACATCACCCCGCAGGTCTTTCCAACTCTTCCTAATCTCCTCCTGTGTGTGCAGATTGTTAGCTACAGCATTCACTCTCTCAACTGTTCTGGTCCACATTTTATGGTTTATGGTAGTATTTTGGACTTGTGCTCCAAACAAGTGTGGCTCTACTCTTATGATATCATCTACCATGACAGACAGCTCTCCGTCCTAAAAATGGGGATTTCTCCTCCCTGCCATAGTGAATTATTAAGGAAAACTAAACTCATGCCCAAAACCATGAGGGAGAATCAACCAAATATATTGTTAACAAACAATACAGAGGGAGAGTAACACAGAAAAAAATGTGTCTCCTGTCTGACAATTCCTGCATCCAAATGATCTGCTGCAGTGTGATGGAAAAAGATCATGGTCTGAAAGGGAGTGTGTTTTACAGTGTGTCTTGCAGGTGTTCACAATTGCCCCATTTTTAACAGATGTGAGTTGCTAGCATCCAATCAATGACCACAGCTACAGTACTATGCTGGAAAGGTTCTACAACAGACTCACCTCATCATGGACCCACCGCTGACCCACTGCCAATAGAACTGTGTGATCTAAATAGGATCTAAATAGGATCACGGTATGCTGCTGTCAAGAAGGCGACTTAGGGCCTACTCATCGGCATTGGAGTCTGGTGCATCAGCTGTGGGATACAGCTGGTGCAAATGAGTACACTCTGTTGTGGCGGTCTTTGGCTTAGCTGTAATACATCTAAATACGGTGGGTGTAAGACCGCTGACTTGGTGGTCTCTTCAGGCCTGCCACCGACACGACTTGTTGGAAGTACCACCAAGGTCTAAATCAAGCCCTTTGTTCCCTTACCCTGGTGCATCTTCTTGTTTTCCAAGCATTAAAAGACTGTCTAACATTCATTGCCAGTGTGAAATTGGTATTACAAAGTCTGATGGGAAAGTGGAAAAGACTTAACTTACTTTATCCCAGTAGCAGTACTCATAGAGGAGAGTACAGCTTACTAGCCTGGTACCTGGTACCTTTTGTCCCTCCATTGAGCTTTCATCATAGGGCTATCTGCTTCTATTTGGTCAAAAAAACACCTTTGCTTCTTTAAACCCTCCTGTTTTTTTAATTTCACCTCGTAGTGTAATTGGAATGCTTGGGAGTACTGGAATACTCATGGGAAACCCCTGCCCCCAGCCTCCAATGAGAAGCAACAGTACCATACACACAATACTTGGCAGTGTTTGGGCCCACACAAAGTCATTAAATGCCCCCAGAAATTATCCAGCAATGACAGGTTTATAGGAAGTGATTTGTCTGTAACAAAAATTGCAGTTTAGACATGAGTGTTATCTTCACTGCAACCAGTCTGCCAAGCCACAAGAGATCTTTCATATTGTAAGTATGTAGATCTCAATGAATGTCTTCAAGAAGTGGGGAGCCAACCCCTTGTTCTACAGTAGGGGTTATCTACACCTCCTGGTACGTTATTAAGTCTGTGACACATCTGAATCGAAAAAGAGCATTCAGGGTTTCCATTTGATTTTGTTGGATTGATATATGTAATGTGGGAGATTCTTTTAAATTTAAAGCACATCTTGAAAATCACCACATATTTGAACAATGTGGTTCAACCAAAGTGTGTAAGGCATTGTCTGCATGCATGATCATTTTGAGGATATTCATGCCTAGCTGCACATCTTTTATGTTGTTGTTTTTACGAGCCCTCTCTGCAAAATGCTCCAAGTAAGGTCAAGCTAAGGTACAGAGTGAGAGCAGTTCTGTTTCATGCCTCTTGAATTCAACAAAAGGGAGATGCTCAGTTCCGATTCTACTATTGAGTATCGACATGAAGAATATTAAACTACAAGAATATTGACGGCAGATTACCCAGGGACAAAATAGCAAAACGTATGTGCAGAAAAGTATCGATTTACTATTACTTAACTCCACATCTATATATTGTTACACGTGTGGAATTAGATACAGAAAATCTAGACTTACTTGTCAATATATTTTTTAGATATTTAGGGCCAGATGTATGAAAGCTTTTTGCATTCGCAAACGGTGCGAATGCCCGTTTGCGAATGCAAAAAGCCATTTCCGAATTTATGAAAGGCATTCTGAATGCAATTTTAAGGAATCGCAAAAATAGCGATTCCTTAAAATTGCGACCCTGTTTAGAGAGTCGCAAATTGCGACTCTCTAAATAAGAAATCGCAAAGAAGAATTTCTTATTTGCGATTTCTAAAGCACATGTAAGAAGCAATTCCTAAATGAGAATTGGGCATTTAGGAATCGCTATTTGCCACCAGGATGAACCTGGTAGTAACCATGTGCAAATTTAAAAAATGCATATAAAATGCATTTTTAAAATTTACATGTAAAGCGCACATGCCCTTCTTGGCATGTGTGCACCTTACATGTTGTAAAAAATTATTTTGGGGTGCAGCAGAGGGGGCCTTAGGCCCCCAGCACCCTGGGGTTTTGCATTTCCATAATTGCAATTTCCAGTTAAGAAATCGCAATTTTGGAAATGCAAAACATTCGCAGATATGGGCCTACAGGCCCATAGGTGCGAATGGGGCCGGTATCCCAATTTGTGATTCGGTAATAGCATTTGCGATTTTTAAGAAATCGCTATTACCGATTCGTAAATGTGATACATTGCATTTTGCAAATCAGAAATAGCGATTTCTTCAAAATCGCTATTTCCGACTCGCAAAAGGCCTTCTTGATACATCTGGCCCTTAGTGCCCTCAATATTCTGGGTCTGATATTTAGTATGCACGCCCTCCGTTCACTTTAACCTGTACCCTTGCCATTCAGTATCCTACTAGGACCAAACTCTTCAATCTAAGACCCACACTGAAAGTTTTGATCATTTCCACTTAGAAATTACAGTGCTTCCACACAGTTTTTATATTTTTCATGTTGTATTTAGTATTTTTATTTTATTTTATATTTTACAAATACTGTAAATAAATTATTTTCCATTTGACAGTATTTTTAACCACAATATTTTATTGACAATTGTCCTAACAATACAAACAGTCCCTTAAAGGGAGAACAGGCTAACCTTTGACAAATTGTACTTCCCTCAAACTGCTCCCTACCTCCCTTTTCACCCTTCACTCCATCCCCTCCAGTCTATCCAAGGAACCTTTAATGGAGGGACAGATCAGCGCAGAGTTCCAAAAGTAATTTAAATCCATTTAGTAGTAACTTAGTTTAGTGATTCGGGCGCACATCACCATTGTTGCTTGCCATGAAGGAAATGTAAGTTCAATGAGCCAAAGATTTGGAGTGCTCGTAGTTGCACCAGAGCCAGGAGGGTATTTTTAAGTTTCAGTAAGTGGTCAATTAGTGGTTGTCACTTTTGATCGAAATGTCTTCAGTCCCATTGTAGTTCTAGGTCAGCTTTACAAGAGCAAGAGTTTTACAAAGTTTGTGAAGCCATGTAAGGGTGCAGGGGGGCTTATTTTTCTTCCACGCAATTATACCCTTGGCAACTCCTGTCATGTACCAGAAAATCATCTTCTGGGCCAAACTGTCATCTGGTTCCACATTCAACCTCAGGAGAACCACCCTAGGATCCACAGGTATTGGATATCCCACAACTTCCTTGATGTGGTTTGAAACTTATTCCAGAAGGTCTGCGTGGCAGGGCAACTCCACCAGTTGTAGAGCATTTATTCAGGCTTCAGCAATGATAGTCTGTCTCTGGCTATATTGTTTGCAAAGTCTCAGGGGTCATATACAACTGGAACATAATTAGATGGGCCATTTCTCTGTGCTGAAGACAACTATATGATGCCAAGGAATTTCCCCTCCACAGGCTGTCCTAAGTCTTGTCTGAAATGTCCCTTTGCAAGGCCTGCTCACATTGAGTTTGGTAATTGCCACTATAGAGTACTTTTTGGTCTTCCCAAACATTATTTGATAGTATCATATATATTTACATGTATTTCTAAGAAGTTCTTCAAAAGGCCTTTGTATGTATTTACAGTATATACATATTATGAGCATTTTCATTACTTGCATGAATTTATTCCATTGGTTTGTATAGTTTGTTTTGTATTGATTCTTTTCATATAATTATTCTGACAGCTTTGTTACTGCTTGATTTATTTTACAGCCTGTTCCTACTGTTTTTGGATGGTGGTGACTGCCCAGGTTGGTGAGTGCTCATTGCTGTACTTTGGTAAAGGTAAGTTTCATTTGAATCTAATTTCCTTATTTATTATATTTGGGGAGTGGTAATAAATTGTTTGTAAGGTTAGTTTCCTTGTTGGTTTGTTTTTAATTTATAATTCTTTGAGGTGCATGCAGGATGCTTAATTCTGTTTTGTTTGATATGTAATTTTATTGTAAGAAAGTATGTTATATTCCTTCTTTTTAGGTATTGTGACTTGGTGTTAGTATTTATGTGGAGTATGTTTGTTTTGAGAGTGTGTTTTTCTGTGTTTTCTTTTGCATGTGTTTTTTATTGAAGTCATACCTCTATTTAGGGATGGTAGAGGTGTTTGACTTTTTTTGCAAGGAAAAAAGTTAGGATTTTTTAACCAACTGTTTATTTTATTCTTTCCTTATTCATTACATTTTGTTTCTTGGAGCAGGTTTGTCTTTGTAATGCTTTTTTGATTTTGAATGGCATGCCTGTATTTTATATGTTTGTATTGGATAAATAATATTTTCTATTTGTGTATTTGAATATAAGGGCTATGTTCTACACATTTGTGATGGATGGCATATAGTCTACAGATTAAGAGCCTTATTACGAGTTTGGCAGTCTTGCCACGCCAAACTTGGACTGGTGTTTGGACCGCCGCATTCCTGGTGGTCCGACCACCAGATTATAACCCTGGTGGTTGGTATGACAGTATTCTCATCTCGCGGCTGTGGCAGTTGGCTGGTCCGACTGTCAAACCATAATGATTCCCTAAGTCAGCTGCAGAATGAGTAATTAATACTTCTTTTTACATTATTTATTTACTGGTTAGGAATTTTGTACTGTGGTTGTTATTTTGTAGTTATGTGTAATGTAATTGTGTTATATTATGTACTGTTTTTGGGGTATGTGAGCTTTATTGTATTGTGTTGTGTTATTTAGAGAAATTATTCTTTAAAAATAAGTACAGTTTTCATAATTCGAAAATGTTTCTATTTATTTTATATTTTTATTCACATTGATAAATATTACTTTATTATTTAGCACATATATTTATTTTTTGTAATTTATAAATAAATTATAATTATTTATAAAGTTGTTTAGGGTTTTGTTGTGTTTTTAAGCAAAGATTTTTTTACTTAATTTCTGGTGACTTTTTTTATAGTACTGTTTTTGCTATTGTTTCAAGGTGTGCAGGCCTTGGTTAATAGCAAATAGTCGCTCTTTGATTGCAAGCATTTGGTGGATTTGTTTAGTTTGGTTAGATGTGTTTTGTTTCAGTTGGGTTAGGGACTGTGCTAGTCTTATTTATTGTTAGCCTTGTTCTGTTTTTATTATTACTAGGATTGGGTAGTATTCAGTGCTTTTCTAAATATTCCTTGAAAGGAATTGTGAAACCCTTCCACTGCATTGTTAGTTTTAGCTTCTTGCGAGATGGTGCTATCACAGACATTCCACTATGGAATGTGAAGTTTGGAATGGCACCAGCGTCCTTATTGATGCAGATGATCAACTCAAATATTTTTGAAATTGTCCATTAGTGCCAAGAGTTTGTTTTAAAATGGTGGGGTATTTTGGGAATTCTATTTACATGCCATAGTGTTTGCTCTTGTAGCATGTTGTTGGCTACTGCTATTAATAGTTATACTGCATATGCAAATTCTGCATTTGCGACATATTCTAAACTAAGGGTAGAATGTTGTAGGTGCCTCTATGCACATTAGTTGAAGTGATAGTAGCAACCTTGTATTGCTGTGTATTGCTACAGTTTTAGGAAAGTTTAAATCATGGTTTGTAATAATTAGTGTTTTTGTTACAGGTTGCTTTTAACTTGGTTGGCAGTGGTGCACATATTAAGAAGATATTGGAATTATGTCCTGTCTGTGTTTAGTGTATATTTGTATGAATGGTGGTGGGTGCTATTCAAATATGCCACTCACCATCCCTGTGTTACACTGTTAGATTGCTACATCATTGTTAGTTGCAAAGACAGTGATTCTGTTGTTACTTTCTTTGTCATGCAGTAAGATATTTTGGTTAGTATGTGTTATTTTTACATGTTGGGAAATGTGTATTTCTTTATATGTTCTGGGTGCTCTTAGTGTTTTTCTAGTACTTCTCTGTGAGAAAACAGGGCTGCTTGCAGAGGCCCCCTAATTTTGTGCCCCATTTTCCACTTTTTGCTGTTTTTTTCCTGACTCTGATGGTGCCCTGGGTACTGCTAACCAGTCCCAGGGCCTGTGCCGGTGCACTGCTGAGGTGCCCAGTGTCATTTAAAAGGCAGGCCTGCCTTGCTGGCTGCTTTTAATTTAAAGTTATATGCAAATTCGACTTTGGAATTAAAAGTAGTTCCAAAGTCTTAAACTACCTTATTTTTACATATATGTCACCCCTAATGTGTGCCCTGTGTGCCCCTAGGGCTGGGTGCCATGTAACTATAAGCAGGGACCTTATAAAAATAGTTTTATAAGCCCTGGTGATGTAAAAACAGCCAAATTCGTTTTTCCCTCATTGTAGCTAATGGCCTCCATAGGCTAGAATGGGGAGACTTTATTTTAATTTTAAAAGTCCCCTTAAGTAATGGATACTAATAGTTTGGTATCAAATTATTTGTTATAATAAATCCCACAACTTACAGTTGTTGGATTTAATTTAACTTGTTCAGGTAAAGAGTTTTAAACTTTACCTGAAAAGTTGCCAATTTCAGCCCTGCATTGTTTTTGCTGCTGTGCCCTGATTGGCCAGCCTCTGGCAGCCTGGCTAGGCTGCCTTGATGAGGTGTGAAGTGGCCTGGCTTCACACAAAGAAATGTGCCTGTGGGAGGGAATTTCCCCTCAGCAGACAATGAGGCAGGAAGGGGGAGGGCTGCCAAACTGGTCTTCAAAGGCACAGAAGGACATTTGGAGCACCCCAGCAACACCCCTACCTCCTGCAACCCCAGACAACTAGGTGCCCCCTTGATTAGATTAGGAGAGGGCAGGAGAGGGGTGTGTTTATGATTTTTAGCCACACCAGTGGGTGGGCTCAGCCAGATGTAACCTCCAAAAATCAGATTTAGCCATGATGGATTTTTGAAGAATGTTGCCTCCTGTGATTGATTTTTGCCACACTTCCCAGGAAGTGGTCATCACAGGGGGAAGGACCCTGCACCTGATTGGAGAACCAGGACCCCCTTGCTTTTCACCCAGGAGCAAGGATAAAACTGGCAGACCTGCACCCACACCTCAGTTCCCTACCACATCCCTACCGGGAAGAACTACAGAAGAAGAAGGACTGCCCTGCTGGACCCCTGGCCTGCACCTGGAACCTGCACTCAGAAGGACTGCACCAGCTGCACGCTTGGGCTTCACCACAAGAAAGACTTTGCCTGGCTTCAACTGGTTCAAGGAGGGACTACCTGTTTGCTACAGGTGAAAAATTGCTAACTCCTGAAGAAATCAACCAGCTGACCACTGCCCAGTGGCCAAAAAGGAGTTTGCGCCAGGTATATTCTGGGAGTTGTAGTCCGCACCCCCAAGGATCATCTCAGAGCTTCTGGACCCTTGGGGTGAGCTGTGGACCCCAAAAGAACCTTAAAAGAACATCTGGGAGAATCCCCAGAAGTTTGGAGAAGTTTTGAGAACTTTTGAAAAAAAGCTCCATAGAGGGACCGACCCGCCGCGGCAACTCTAGCCGGCTTGCCTCAACCTCGACCCGGCCTGGTTTGCAGGTTCGTCCCGGTAAGGAAAATCTCCGAAAAAGGGACTAAGTCCGAAGGTAAAAAGTTGACCGGGACCTCCCAGCCAGCATATCTGAGGAGGGCTCTAGGGACGTCGGATCAAGATCCAGGTTTGCCCCGGTCGAAGGATTTTCACCTCGAAAAAACGACTAAGTCTGAAGGTGAAAATTTCCACCGAAGGCTCCCGCGACGCAGATCCGGAGAAGAGTTCCAGGAGGTCGGATTGGACTGGCAGGTTCGTCCCTCTGGAGAAAATCTTCAGAAAATAGACTAAGTCCGAAGGTAAGCTTTTGACCGAAGCCTCTCGCTCAGGGCTCCATCGCGGTCGGCCTTAAACTTTGACTTTGCCCCGGTCACGGTGCAACCAGATGACCCGATTGGCGCTTTTTGTTTCTAGGCGCTAAAAAACAATAATTCTTTAAAAATTCATATCTCCGGTTCCCCTTATTCGATTTATTCGTTTTTGTGTCATTTTAAAGATAAAAATATAATCTATTTTTATAAATTGGTTTTGGATTTTTAAACTGTTTCCTGTGTTTTATTTAATTACTGTTTTGCGATATTTGAATGCTTTACACTCTGTCTCCTAAGTTAAGCCTTGTCGCTCGTTGCCAAGCTACCAAGGGTTGAGCTGGGTTTAATTTACTGAGACCTAACTGGACCTAAGTGGAGGTTAGTGGCCTATTGCTAAGTGTAGGTACCTACCTGCCCTTACCAATAACCCATTTTCCAACATTCTCCATGTTCTACTTTTAATTTTTTTTAGATTTTCTATGGGATGGTGTTGTTCAATCACTTCTTTCGGAACTTAGGGAATTATATTTTTTAGTATAAATCCTGTGGACTCTTGTGAACTTGCTTCTTTTAAGTTTGTAAGATGTTCCTAACTTGAATTTCAGTCACGTTTGGAGGGTATGTTCCCTTACATTTTCAACAACATCTTGTTTAGTGGTGGCCCTGCCATAGAAAGCACTGAAGTAATATTTTATGTATTTCTGGTGCGTCTTTTCTTTACTATCGATGTGTTGTGTAGCTGTAGTCATTTTAGTTATAGCTCCATGCACGTTAGTTTAATACACTAGGCTGCTGTGTACTTTGACCTAGATATATTTTATTAGGATTCGCATTGTTATTTTTACAATAACCAGTTTTACGGTCTTGTTTTAATTTCTTCTATCTAACTGTTTTGCTTAGCCCAGCACTGTGTTCTCAAACAACACATATTTGATCACTTTGTGCTTCAGTCAAGGCTACGGTTTGGTACATTGCCGGTGAACATGGTAGAAGTTTAGTCTCCAACATTCTTAGAAAATACACATCTTTACGTAGGGACATTTCCTTAGAACATTAGCTGTGTTATTATAAAAACACTTCCTAGTCCCATTACACGTCAAGAGGGAGATTCCAGCCAGGGAACCACGACTGTATGCTGATTGCTGAATGCTTCGCTACAGATGCTAATGCAGACTACAGGCCTTTGCTCAGGTATGAGGATCGATGTCCTCCCGGGGGAACCTGAAAGGCAGGATTAGAGCTTGACATGCTGTGCTCAAATTATGGTTCAGATAGAAAATAGTCCATCGATTCTAGTGGCAACATGATAGCGTTATTCTTATGCTTCACTCTCATCGTCACCATTTTAATATTGTCATGTTGTGTCGTTCTGGTTATTGCAGCTCACGCTTTGCTATCTAAAATGCAGTTGTTTTATTAAACCAGTCTTTAAAACCTATACTGCTTTCATTGTCATTTATATATGAGACCGAATTGTGAATGAGAGAACCGGATGCGACCTGAGTGACCACGACTTCCCTGAGAAGTATGATATGTCATCAGCTCGGCTGCCCAACCTTCTCTACCTTTCGGGAGAGACAAGGCACTGCTAGTTAGCCAGAGCAAAACCCGGATTTAGAGCAACAGGTGTCACCCACAGTGGGTCAGACTCAGTCTCCCACACCGTGGACGATCTTGCTGCTCAAAATCCAGTAGTCTCATTAGAATAATGAGAGCCTAAGCAACAGGTGTACCTGCAATACCTTAATAGTGTTTCTCCCCTTTGTCATTTTATAAATGTTACAGTTTCTGACATTATGGCCCTCATTATGAGTTTGGCAGTTGGGTGAACTCAGCGCTGCTGTGGCTGACCACAAGTCTGACCACCATCAGCCCATCAGGAACCATGTTTCTGGCAGGGACGGCGGTGCCCCGGCGGTCCAACCACCAGGGTCGTAATGTGGAGGTCAGACCACATGGAGTGCAGTGGTCCCACCGCCACCGTTAGGCTGTCGGTCTCAAGACCGCCAGCCTTGTTATTGTACCCTATGTTTGTGAATTACAGGTATTAAAGTAAGCGTTATTTTAATATATGCTTTATGTTAGCAAACAATTTGTATGACATTTTTGCAATGTTTACATTTTGTTCTTAAATATTTTGGAGTGTTTCTTCCTTTTTTGAGGTGGTTGGTTCTGTGTTTCCTGGAGGGCTGTCATGTTTCTTTTTTCTATTATTATTTTTCTAATTGTGCTATTGAGAACAGAAATGTTTTATTTATAGATTTTTTGAAGTTGGTTTGTCTACTTCTAAATCTGAAAAAAGGTTTGTTATTAATTAATTTTAGGGGTATTTTCTTTTATTATCCTTTCATTTTGTCTTTGTTGTACTTCATTTTTGCAATATTATTATAGCATGTTTTTCTTGTTGCACTGTTTGGTGGTATTGTTTTGAAAGTGTTGGTGCCTGTGCTTCACAGATATAATTTTTAAACAATTTCTATTTATTTGCGTGTGAATTATCACATACCTAACCATTTAAAACACATATAACAGGCTGACAGATGGAATGACTCTGAACCTGCCTAATTTTCATTATTACATTCAATCACCCATTGAATTCCTGATTCGCAGTGCAGCCTTTAAAAAACAAACTACATTAAAAAGTGTATCACCAGTAAGCAATTGTAAAAACAAAAGAGGGGTTGGACTTCGTTAAATTACAGTGGGCCAGACTTGGTTAAATTGACTAGCTTTTTAAAGTGAGATGGTGTAAACTTTCATAGGGACTTTAAAATAAAATATAAAATATTTACAAAACATGACAAAGTGCATTATGTCCTGTGGGGATACCTGATTGCAACAGCAGGGAGCTCGAGAGTGGGCATCCTGCCAATCCCAAAGAAATGCAAACAGCTAAGGTAGCAAGTTTAGCCTGAACCTTGTGAGCAGGACCGATCATGATTAAAGGTCAACATGGTGAGGTAAGGCTCTGTGAATAGGGTAGATTTCAGCCTCGCCCCAAGGGTTTTTGCAACACAAAATGCTCTCTGTCCAGGGACCTGATCTTCCAAAATCTTTCCCTTGCCAAAATATAGTCAACCTTAATGATCACCTTCGGGTTAGTAAAGAGTTCCACCCTACCTAAACTCTAACATGTAGCCGTAGTATATGTGAACCATGGAATGCGATATGCGCACTCGATAGGCACGTAACCTAGCAAAATCTCTTTATTTAAATGGACTCCACCCTTAACCCAGAAATCATACCAACATAAAAATGAGTGCAGAACAATAGTGTCTGTAAGGTGCTTGGCCCCTAGTTCTTCGTGGATTATGTAGGATTTGTTACGTTGAGGATTCACCTCAAAAAAACTATTTTCTACTACCTGTAGAGTGTCATGCTCAGAGTATCCCTATCTGTCACTCCCATAGGAGGCTTTTGCAACACACTTTTCCACATAAATCTGCATTAAGGCACTGATCATCTTCCCTCCCAGTCTAGCGCCAAACTTCCAAACTGCTGCATTGGTCCGTACTAAATCAGTCCTTTTACTGTTTAGCAGGGGGGGTTCAGCGCATCCCTGAATCAAACATGACAGCCAAATATGAAAAGGCGATAATCCAGGATAAGGCCTGCTTCTCCACCTTAAAAGCTTGTGCTTTTGTAGAACTAAGGCCTGCCACCATCACATGGGATTTACTAAGATTAATACTTAAGTTTAAGTCGTCCATAAAACCTGCAAAGGAATTAAGAAGGGCTTGGGGACCCCCTGCAGTTCTTGTCATTAACACAGCATTGTCAGCGTATAGAAGAACAGGGTGCAATGGCTTCCAAATTGTGGGAAGTCTACCTTGGGGTTCACTAGGGCCTGTTCAAGTTTATCAATACATAAAGTGAACAGGAAGGAGGCAAGAATACACCCCTGTCTAACCCCCGTGTTGATATTAAATCTGCATGTACAGTTCGAGCCACAAGTGTACTTAACAACGCTGCAGTGTGAGCATGGAGGTCCCTCAAAAGTAGACTGTGTCCTGATCAAACCCCGTGTTTAAAATCATCTTCCATAATTAATCTTGATTCACACAGTCAAAGGCTGAGAGAAGATCCATAAATGCAAGATAAATGAAATCCTTTACAGGTCACCTTATATTTACTCAATATCATTTATAAAATCATGAACTGATCGGTAGTCGATCTACCAGGCCTGAACCCAAACTGTAGGTCCAAAATGAGATTATGTTCCTCAGCCCAAGATAAAAGTCTATCTAGGAGGACACAACCAGCAGCCTTAACTACAGAATTAATTAGGGAGATTGGTCTCTATCATTGAGGGTAGCGCCGTCACCTTTTTGTAAAAATCAGGACGATAATAGAGAAAGCCAGGAAGCTGGGCGTCTTGACAGCTGCGTTTAACATATGAGTCAAAATTGGGGTCCAAAAGTTAAAATTACTCAAATAGAAGTCAAGTGGAATCTCACTGGGCCCTGGTGCTTTATTTCCGGTCAATCCAGAGGTGCCCCTCTTACTTCATCCAAAGAAAACACAAGATTCGAGGTCCCAACTAGTGACTGATTGTCCACAGAGGTCTCACCATTAAAAAACTATTTGCTGTTGGAGACCCAATCCTACTTTGCTATGTGGTGTGAGAGTGGTGTGGTGTGAGAGTGAGGGGTCATCAGCTGGGGCCAAACCTGGTTGATTGATGATGCCCCAAAGTTTTGTGCTATTTTTAAGGCAACTAGAGTCCAACACGCTGACCCAGGCTGCATCCCTCAAAGCATTCTTCTGCCTCCTTACTTCCTGCCTATATCTCCTCCAACTGATCGCAACGTGGGCAAGGTCTCTAAGACTGGCTTTTAGCACCCTTCTTAAATCTCTAACGGCTTGGGAACATCCTTTATCAAACCATTTAGGACCAGAAAAAGACTTGACTCGAGAGTCAAATGTTTTATTTTCTTGGGAGTTAAAGCTTTCCAGCACTGGTGTCTTTTTCTGCGGCAGTGACTTACACATCTTTTTTTCTTTCTTATATTTTTTTTAATGAAAAAGTGTCTTTATTTGTTAAATGTATTTACGTTTAATTTCATTGGTTGCTGGCTTAGTATTTAGATTTTTGTATTTTTGTATGCTAGTTATGTATTTTTTTTAGTGTTCGTTTATGTTAAATTTTTCTATGTAAATATATATATATATATATATATTTCTGATTAAGGATCATATATAAATATATATTTTGATTGACTTTGATCATTGCCTTGATTCACATTATTTGTTTCAGTGATTTAGGGCCTCATTATGAGGTTGGTGGTCGAAGGACTTGCGGTGATGGTGAGGCCACCGCAACTGTGGCAGTCTGACCGACACATTACAACCCTGGTGGGCAGACCCGCCAGGAGACCGCCATCTCCACCGGGAACATGGTTCCTGATAGGGTGATGGCAGTCTGAGATGTACTCAGCCAGGGAAGCACTGAACTCGACGTCGCCTAGCTGATAACAACTCACCTTACTGCCAGCCTTTCCAAGGCGGTCTGACTGTCATGGAAAGGCTGGCTGTAAGGGTGTGCTTGGGGCTTTGTTTGTTTGCTTGTTTGAATCTTTATTTTGGCTGAACTAGCCATAAAAGAATGAAATTATGAAAACATCCATAATAATTTAACAATAACAGACATACATCATATATAATCCAAGAAGTACTTATTTTAAAGTCGCTACTTAAAAAAATATTAAAATCCATAAAACCATAATAAATACATTCTGTTAGGTCCAAAAACATAAGATAAAAATAAAAAAACAGAACAACCACCCCACTACATTGATAGGAAACTTTCTTACGTCTGAGCCACCACATGAACATCAGAAACCTTGACACAGCAAAGACAAAAGGTTGGTTGGTATCACTTCTCAAAATACAAAATGGCAAACTAACATTTCTAAGGCCTACATTTCGACACACCGAGAAGATCCACTTTTTCCTACATACCCGGTAGGCAGGCCGAAAAAGAATGGCATGATCTGCAGATTCATCCACTTAAGAGCAAAATATGCAAGATGTAGAATCTGCGCCATCATGATTCCATAATGCTGTAAATGACCATAAAGGATGAATGCCCAGACAAAATTTAAAATACAAAGATCTCGCACCTGCTGGTTCATTTTCATTCAGGAATGATTCCAGCTGATGCTCATCATTGATCTTCAAAAAGGAAGCAATAAGGCAACCAGACCTACAGGAGCTCACAGTTTGGGAGTCAATAAGCTGCCAAAAAGCCCATTTTAATGCCTGTTTGGAAACTAGTGCAGCATATGCAGGGGAGAGACAAAGATTCTCAGGCCTGATCTGCCATAAACAGAGCTTAACCTCCCTTAGCCACTGGAGCTTACTAGCAGCTGGCAGCCCTAATACTTCTTCTAGTGCTCTACCGAAAGATGCTAGTTCCGGGGCTGACCATAGCCTTTTCCAATATAACAGGGGTCTTAGCCTGGCTACATCATGAATCCGTTTTAAACCAAGGTCAAGCCGCAGTGGGTGCAAAGTAGTACTTGCAGGCAAATTACACAAGTGTCTCATAACACTGCTCTCCACTTGTTCAAGGGACCTTGTATCTAAGTTGCCCCACAACTCCCCACCACACAAGGTAGCCCAGAGCCTGTCACATATAAATCTCTAGTCCTCTGGAAATTGGGCGAAAGGGAGAATTGCACTGTGCCCTCATAATGCCCCCACAATATTGTTCCAATTTGAGCCTACACTTCTGAATATGGACTGACTAATCCAATTTTTTGGAACAGTAACTCGAGAAAATCAAATACCTCTACTCGTTCCAACATTTAAGCATTAAGAGATGGGTTTGGTCGGGAGTATATGCAAGGGTTAAACACCATGGCCCATATTTATACTTTTTGACGCAAAACTGCGCTAACGCAGTTTTGCGTCCAAAAAATTAGCGCCGGCTAACGCCATTCTGAAGCGCCATGCGGGTGCCGTATTTAATCAATGACATTAGCCGGCGTTAGCCGCCGGCGCTGCCTGGTGTGCGTGGAAAATAACGACGTACACCAGGCAGCGCCGGCGTAGGGGGATATGGGGCTTGGGCGTTAAAAAATGGGGCAAGTCAGGTTGAGGCAAATTTTTCGCCTCAACCCGATTTGCTCCATTTTTTTCGACTCCCAACCCCCATAGAAATGACTCCTGTCTTAGCAAAGACAGGAGTCATGCCCCCTTGCCCAATGGCCATGCCCAGGGGACTTCTGTCCCCTGGGCATGTTCATTGGGCATAGTGGCATGTAGGGGGGCACAAATCAGGCCCCCCTATGCCACAAAAAAAAAAAAAAAAAACACTTACCTGAACTTACCTTAATGTCCCTGGGATGGGTCCCTCCAGCCTTGGGTGTCCTCCTGGGGTGGGCAAGGGTGACAGGGGGTGTCCCTGGGGGCATGGGAGGGCACCTCTGGGCTCCTTCAGAGCCCACAGGTCCCTTAACGCCTGCCTTTTGCAGGCGCTAAAAAACGGCGCAAAAGCGGCCGTACGTCATTTTTTTTGACCCGCCCACTCCCGGGCGTGAATTTTGCCCGGGAGTATAAATACGACGCACATGCCTCGGAGTAAATTTTTTAGACGTGAACGCCTACCTTGCATCTCATTAACGCAAAGTAGGTGTCCACGCTAAAAAATTATGCAAACTCCATGGACTTTGGCGCTAGACGCGTCTAACGCCAAAGTATAAATATGGAGTTAGTTTTGCGTCGGAATTGCGTAAAAAAAAACAACGCAATTCCGGCGCAAACGGAGTATAAATATGCCCCCATATATTTAGTCTTACTAAGATTGCTCTCCAAACCCAGCTGTTTGTAGAAGACCCTGATGCAATCCAAAAGCTTTTGTACACCCAGAGGGGACTTGGAAATCAACAGGCTACCATTTGCAAATTGTAGAACAGGGACTGTTTTACCATCCAAGCATGGAGCATCACAATTGCACTTAAAATAAGTCACCAGGTCATTAATATAAAAGAGGAAGTGGGTGGGGCCAACACATACCCCTGCCTCACAACAGGGTTAATAGGAATATGAGCCAAAAACTCTCTCTGGGGACCACATCTGATCTTGGCAAAGTTCTTAGTGTGCAGTGTGACAATGACTTTTAAAACATAAGTAGGAACACCCACCACTCTCAACACCCTCCATAAAGACTCTTTGGGACAGGGTCAAAAGTGTAACAGAGATCCACAAATATTATTTAAAGCCTACTGCTCCTTTAAGGAACATACTTCCAGAATAACAGCTGAAGGCAAAAAACCTGATCGATTGTGCCTACCCCCCTCTCTGAAGCCAACTTACAGTAGGGTTACAACATCCAACTCAGCCATCCACTCATTCAATCTATTCAAAATTATGCAAAAAAACAATTTTTGCGAGCTATCAATTAGGCTAATTGGCCTGTAATTAACAGGTAGGGATCAATATCCTTTCTTAAAAACGGGAATAATCACCCTGGCCAATGAAGGAGGCACAGGTGCACCAGCCAATAGGGCGTTAAAAAGAAGGACAAAATACGGCCACCAGGTATCCTTAAATAACTTGAACAAATTGCCAGGGACTTTAACCAGCCCAGGTGCCCTATTTGAGGCAATCAAGTCAAAAGCTTTGGAGACTTCTAAGCAGGATATTAGTGGCACCGACTGTGATAATGACACACTAGGCATCATGGCAACCTGTTTTCCACCATCTCAGCAGCATCCCAAACCACTAGCTACACCCTAAGAGTCATACTTGGCGCAAAGGAGTTCAGCATCAGCTTTGCAGGCAATGCAGGCGTCAGCCTCTGGGTAATTATAACTACACGGTAACACTGGATTTCGTATCTGTGCAGGAAACACCACGTCTTTTAATGTTGGGTCATAAGCGGTGCCAACTGTGTGCAACAGAGAAAAGTGTGCAACCCAGGCATCCACAGCAACATTACTGTTGAGCAGAGCTTCTCTTCCTGGGTCTCCACCCACCACAGCACACCAAAAAAGCAAAGATCTTTACATTTGACAGCTTCCAGTGTTATGGCACATTTACCCTGCTCCCAATATTTTTTGGCCACCTTGCTGATGGCTTTGTAGGATGCGCTGGTGGGCTGTATATTCTCCATAATCCCCGTTTTAACATCCCCCACCAAGGTGCATCGGGCTTCCCTGCAAGGCCATGAGGCCTCCTTGTTTCCATCCAAAACCCACAAGGGCTCCTTAGTGAGCAGATTCCTAAGAGTGTCAAACATAGAATTGTGGACTAAGCTTATTTTAATTAACGGATCTATGCAAACCTTGGAGGACCCATCCGATGCCAAGGCAGTCAGCCATGTTGTTACAGCCTCTAACATCTTGACCAGGGTCCCTTCCAATTCAACCACCACACTCCATTTAGGTTTACATCAATTGTTCGCAGGACATAGCCTCAGATCTAAAATCTCATTGTGATCTTTTGGAAGAAAACTGCCCAGGGATGCTGCTCAGAGCATAGTGGCCACTATCCACCATGGGCAGTACTTTCACATGAAATAGGAAAGGCCACATACTCATATCCAAGAGGATATAATCTATTAGACTGGTGCATTGCTGCTGATGGAACATGTGCCCACCTTTCGCATCGGATTGGGTTCTTCCATTGCGTGCCCGAAGACCATTATTAAGTGTAAATGCATAAAGCCGCAGTATGGCAGCAGACCACCTAGTCACAGGGGTGATAGTAACTCCTAGAACTACCCACATACTGTCCTCCTCACTGCAGAAATCCTCACTGTCAACTGACAATGGTTCAAATTTACAGTTAAAATTCCATGCCACCATCTTAAGGGGCTCCCCATTTTGCTTTGACAGATGCTCATCAATCAGATTTATCACTTGCATGTCATCACCAATTGCCCCAGGTCTGCAATATACATTACACAAATAATAGACCCAACCATTTGGAAAGGACAGAGAATTACACAAACTATCAGGGCTGCCCAAACTAAGGGCCTTAGACGAGCAATATAAGGTGTTCACCCAGACAATTAGCCCCCAAAGGTCTCCCTTTCCCGAGGACACAGCTGTCGCAAAAAAGTTACAAACTCTGCCCAGTATTACGGGACTAAAAGCACGGGTTTCCTGGAATAAGCAAATATCAAAAGAGTCTATAAACAAGCCCCATAACGGGCATGCCAGTTTGGGTGCTAACCCAGAAATATTCAAGGACTCTTGTTTTGTAGTAGTTGGAAGGGAAGAGGGACGATATAGCGGGTACAGTACTGCCACCCAGGCTAGCAATACACATGCACTAAGAAGTACATCTGCAGGTGAGGGGCATTGCTCAGTCAGGGAACCATTTTTACCAGATCTAACAAAGTGGCCTGTTCTCCTGAATCCCATGTAGGAAGCTGGCCTGGCTTGTAGTGTGTACCAGAGGTACTTACACCTTGTGCCAGGTCCAGTTACCCCTTATTAGTATAGAAGAGGTGTTTCTAGCAGATTAGACTGATAGAGGGTTGCTATGGCAAAGCAGCTTAGGCTGAACTAGGAGACATGTAAAGCTCCTACTATACCACTGGTGTCATATGCACGATATCATAAGAAAACACAATACACAGAGTTACTAAAAAGAAAGGTACTTTACTTTTATGACAATATGCCAAAAGTATCTCAGTGAGTACCCTCAGTATGAGGATAAGTTATATACACAAGATATATGTACACAAACCAAAATTAGGTAAGTAATAGCAAGAAAAGTAATGCAAACAGTGTAGAATCACAATAGATTGCAATAGGAGCACATAGGTATAGGAGCAACACAAACCATATACTCCAAAAGTGGAATGCAAACCACGAATGGACCCCAAACCTATGTGAGCTTGTAGAGGGTCGCTGGGACTGTAAGAAAATAGTGAGGGTTAGAATAATAGCCCACCCCAAGACCCTGAAAAGTAGGTGTAAAGTGCACCTACTACCCCCAGAGAGCACAGAAGTTGTGATAGGGGGATTCTGCAGGAAGAACAAACACCAGCAATGCAACAACAGTGGATTTCCGGACCTGAGTACCTGTAAGACAAGGGGACCAAGTCCAATAGTCGCAACAGTGTCGAGAGTGGGCAGGAGCCCAGGAAATGCCAGCTGAGGGTGCAAGGAAGCTGCCATTGGTTGAAAGAAGCTTGGAGTTCTGCAAGAAAGAAGAGGACTAGGGACTTCTACTTTGAAAGACGGATGTCCCACGTCGTGATGAAGCTTGCAGAGGTGTTCCCATGCAGAAAGATCGCAAACAAGCCTTGCTAGTTGCAAGGGTTGCAGGGAGGTTTTTGGGTGCTGCTGTAGCCCAGGAGGGACCAGGATGTCGCCACTTGGAGGAGGAGACAGAGGGGGTGCCCAGCAACTCAGGGAGCCCTCACAGAAGCAGGCAGCACCCGCAGAAGTACCTGAACAGACACTTGGAAGGAAAGTGAACTGGAGTCCATGCGAAGTCACAAAAGGGAGTCCCACGACGCCGGAGGACAACCCAGAAGATTGTGCACTGCAGGAAGGAGTGCCGGGGAACCGGGCTTGGCTGTGCATGAAGGAAATCCTGGAAGAGTGCACAGGAGCCGAAGCAGCTGCAAATCACACGGTACCCAGCAATGCAGGCTAGCGTGGGGAGGCAAGGACTTACCTCCACCAAACTTGGACTGAAGAGTCACTGGACTGTGGGAGTCACTTGGACAGAGTTGCTGAGTTCCAGAGACCACGCTCGTCAGGATGAGAGGGGACCCAGAGGACCAGTGTTGTAGTCTTTTGGTGCCTGCGTTAGCAGGGGGAAGATTCCGTCGACCCACTGGAGATTTCTTCAGAGTTTCTGGTGCAGGGTGAAGGCAGGCTACCCCAAGAGCATGCACCACCTGGAAATAGTCGAGAAAGCCGGCAGGATGAGGCGCTACAATGTTGCTAGTAGTCGTCTTGCTACTTTGTTGCGGTTTTGCAGGTGTCCTGAGCAGTCAGCGGTCGATCCTTTGGTAGAAGATGAAGAGGGAGATGCAGAGGAACTCTGGTGAGCTCTTGCATTTGTTATCTAAAGAATTCCCCAAAGCAGAGACCTTAAATAGCCAGAAAAGGAGGTTTGGCTACCAGGTTAGGAGGATTGGCTACCAAGAGAGGTAAGAGCCTATCAGAAGGAGCCTCTGACGTCACCTGATGGCACTGGCCACTCAGAGCAGTCCAGTGTGCCCCCAACACCTCTGTTTCCAAGATGGCAGAGCTCTGGGACACACTGGAGGAGCTCTGGGCACCTCCCCTGGGAGGTGCAGGTCAAGGGAGTGGTCACTCCCCTTTCCTTTGTCCAGTTTCGTGCCAGAGCAGGGCTGGGGGATCCCTGAACCGGTGTAGACTGGCTTATGCAGAGATGGGCACCATCTGTGCCCATCAAAGCATTTCTAGAGGCTGGGGGAGGCTTCTCCTGCCCAGCCTTCACACCTATTTCCAAAGGGAGAGGGTGTAACACCCTCTCTCAGAGGAAATCCTTTGTTCTGCCTTCCTGGGCCAGGGCTGCCTGGACCCCAGGAGGGCAGACTCTGTCCTGAGGGGTTGGCAGCAGCAGCTGCAGTGGAGACCCGGGAAAGGCAGTTTGGCAGTACCCGGGTGCTGTGCTAGAGACCCGGGGGATCATGGAATTGTCCCCCCAATACCAGAATGGTATTGGGGGGACAATTCCATGATCTTAGACATGTTACATGGCCATGTTCGGAGTTACCATTGTGACGCTATACATAGGTAGTGACCTATGTATAGTGCACGCGTGTAATGGTGGCCCCGCACTCACAAAGTCCGGGGAATTTGCCCTGAACGATGTGGGAGCACCTTGGCTAGTGCCAGGGTGCCCACACACTAAGTAACTTTGCACCCAACCTTCACCAGGTGAAGGTTAGACATATAGGTGACTTATAATTTACTTAAGTGCAGTGGTAAATGGCTGTGAAATAACGTGGACGTTATTTCACGCAGGCTGCACTGGCAGGCCTGTGTAAGAATTGTCAGAGCTCCCTATAGGTGGCAAAAGAAATGCTGCAGCCCATAGGGATCTCCTCGAACCCCAATACCCTGGGTACCTCAGTACCATGTACTAGGGAATTATATGGGTGTACCAGTATGTCAATTGGTAAATTTAGTCACTAGCCTGTTAGTGACAAATTTGGAAAGCAGAGAGAGCATAACCACTGAGGTTCTTGTTAGCAGAGCCTCAGTGAGACAGTTAAGCATCACACAGGGAACACATACAGGGCACATACTTATGAGCACTGGGGCCCTACCTGGCAGGGTCCCAGTGACACATAGACTAAAAGAACATATATACAGTGAAATATGGGGGTAACATGCCAGGCAAGATGGTACTTTCCTACACCTATGCAGGACAAGACTCACTTTTGCCATTATCATATGTTTGGTGTCCATCAAGGTCATCTCGGTCAGCTAAGGGCTGGAATCTATTTGAGGTCATAACTAGGGGATTTGAGGTCATAACATGTGAATATCATGCCATAAAGGGATTTCAAATACCACAAGCACCATAAATGTTTATAACATCGTATTTCATAACCATAGCTGCTTAATTATAGAATTCCTTATGTTGTTTCACAAAAGAATTGCAAGCAAATTAATGCAACTGTTAATGACTAGAAGTGGCAAGCTCTTGATCTGTCAAGTTCTGCCATCCCTGAGGTAGAGTTGTTCCCTCCCTGTAGCCACAATACCTTGTTACAGCACATGGTAAATATAAAGAATAGGTAAGTATTTGCAGAGATAAGCTGCCTTTAGGGAGGAAAAAGATGAATGACGTGAAAAGCCACCAGCAGGAAGGTTGTGGTAGAGAAGACAGATGAACAAAGGCAATCCCCAAGGAAGAGTTATTCAGCAAGAGGAACTGATCAAACTGTAGTCAGAAGTGAGAAGTTTGGAATCAGGAATTCCAGCAAGTGAGAAAGTGTAAAAGACTTATACCCCACTGCGACACAGAGATGAGTTGAATCTGTCCTCCTTTATAGGGGGAGACACGCAACAAGAGCAGGATTCAGGAAGGATAGGAAGTTGCTCCATCTTGGATTGGGGAGTTTCACACACAAGATGATGAAACTCATGGTTAACTATATAGACTAGTTTGTAGGACAAATCTCCCAATGCCGGTTAACACCCTTATGAGGCCTTCACTATCCTCTGCAGCTAAAGATCTACACAAGGAAATAAAAAGATGGCCACTGTGCTTCTGATGTAACATATCCCTGCTCTGCCACAGACTGTGCAGAGCCCAGCTGTGACCAGCTAATAGGCAGGTTAGCATGGGGAACTGCTGCACCCCCTACAAATGCAGTCAATCAATCAATCAGGGATTTGTAAAGCGCACTACTCACCTGTGAGGGTCTCAATGCGCTGAGGAGGGGAGGGGGGAGCAGGAGGAAGGAGGGGCGCTGCTATTCCCCGAACAGCCAGGTCTTGAGAAGTTCCCTGAAGGTAAGGAGGTTTTTGGTCTGGCACAGGTAGGAGGGAAGAGTGTTCACGTTGTGGTGGCGAGGTGTGAGAATGATCTACCGCCAGTTGTAGTTCTGCGGACGCGTGGGACGGTTGCAAGGGCGAGGTCGGCGGAGCGGAGATGCCGGGTTGGGGTGTAGAAGGAGAGTCGGTGTTGTGAAGTGCTTTGTGAGCATGGGTGAGGAGTTTGAATGTGATTCTCTTGTTGACTGGGAGCCAGTGCAGGTTTGTCAGGTGGTCTGTGAAGTGGCAGTGGCAGGGGATGTCCAGGATGAGGCATGCGGGGGCGTTCTGGATGCGTTACATCCTCTTCTGGAGTTTGGCTGTGGTTTCTGCATAGAGGGCATTGCCGTAGTCCAGTTTGCTGCTTACGAGGGCTCGGGTGACTGTTCTTCTGGTTTTGGTGGGTATCCATTTGTAGATCTTTCGGAGCATGCGGAGGGTGTTGAAGCAGGAGAAGGAGATGGCGTTGACTTGCTGGGTCATGGATAATGAGGGGTCCAGGATGAATCCTAGGTTGTGTGCGTGGTCGGCGGGAGTAGGAGCGGTTCCGAGAATGGCAGGCCACCAGGAGTCATCCCATGCGGAGGGGGTGGAGACGAAGATGAGCACTTCCGTCTTGTCGGAATTGAGTTTGAGGCAGCTGCTCTTAATCCATTAGGCGATGGCCTTCATTCCTTCATGGAGGTAGGTCTTGGTGGAGTCCTTGGTGAGGGAGAGGATCAGCTGGGTGTCGTCGGCGAATAAGATGATGTTGAGGTTGTGGGATTGGGTGATGTTAGCGAGCGGGGCCATGTAGACGTTGAACAGCGTCAGGCTGAGGGACGAACCCTGGGGTTCGCCACAGATGATTTCGGTAGCCTCCGAGCAGAATGGGGGGAGGCGGACTCTCTGGGTTCTGCCGGTGAGAAATGAGGTGACCCAGTCCAGGTCTCTGTCACGGATTCCAGCATTGCTGAGGCGTGAGCGTAGAGTGTGGTGGCAGATGGTGCCGAATGCGGGCGAGAGGTCCAGGAGGAAGAGGACCACGGTTTCGCCACTGTTCAGTATGGTTCTGATGGCGGCGATGAGGGCGGTTTTGGTGCTGTGGTTGCTGCGGAATCCAGTTTAGGAAGGGTCCAGGGTGCGGTTCTCCTCTATGAAGTGGGTTAGTTGTCTGTTCACGGCCTTCTTGATGCCTTTTTTCGGGAAGGGGAGCAGGGAGATAGGCCGGAAGTTCTTGAGCAGTGAGTTGTATGGTTGTGTAAAAGAACTAGCCAAAAATACTTTTACCACTAAAGTGTATGTTTAAATGACAGTTGAAAGTTAGTTTGTTTTCCAGTTGACATTATATTCCAGAATACTTCTTTAAAAATCCACACAGTCTCTCAGCAGTCCTGAAATAAATAGTACTTCATCCAAAAGCTCAGATTGTGAATCAATGCAGCAAGGTCCGAGCTGCAGCAACTTCAAGCTAATTTTGTAGCGAGGATGGTGTGAAACATGAGGAAAGTTATACTTGACTATCCAAGATGGATGCTGCTATCTCCAATGCTCATGGGGCTAGTGATGCTCTGGAACTTGTAGTTCATGGTTGAGTGACATTGCATAGTGTACCCCCCATGAACATGCAGCTTTCCTTTAAGCTACGAGGATGCATTCTGCACTGCTAGTTTCTCAGCCCATTAGCAGCACTTAGTCGTGGCAGCCTTAGCACATGACAACTTTGTGCTTTTCTCACAGTTTGTGGTAAGCCAAGCCTACTGCCACCTTCTATCTTACTTAAAGAATTGTATAAAGATCATTACAAGTGATAGGAAAATCTTTATGGTAATGTTTTTTCCTCTGTAACATCCTGTACTTCCACTATTCTCTTGCTTGCTCTCCTTCACTTTTAGACTGCATGCTAGCATTCATCCCACCATGATACCCAACTACAAAATAAAAAGTATAATGTAAGCATGCCATATTCTACCCTAACCATGTCCAGTGCCTAGGCCTGTGACCCGTGTGCTAAGTCCTGCATTTGGTTTGAGTACTTCTGTGCTCTTGTGCATTTTGTCCACATCTTTTACTTGGGATTCAAGGCATGTGTACTTGTGTGCCCTTTCGCTCTCAATCTTTTAGTCTAGGAGAAGATGAGAAAAGGCAACCATGCACTACAGCCTTCAGAGAATCCTATTTGGTTCTATAGTCTACACCACCACTGTTATGTACCAATATGTAGTTTCTAAAGCATTTGTTCACCATATCTTTCACCAAGCGGTCATTCGGCACCACCTTCTGTGTCTATGTTGGTTTGTAGTAGCTTCAGACATTGGATAAATCAGAGCATTTTAGCAATATGCCCTATGTCAGTTTCAATCTATTCAGCAAACCAGGGAGGAAGTGCTATAGTCTGGTGTACGTTCTGAGTATGGGCAAAAATGTGTTATCTATCTCAGCTTGGTGCTGAGAGCACCATGTATCCACTGACCCTATGAAGGTGAGTCGTTTTGTGTTATCCTCATTTATCAATCCATCCTGAGCAAATCTTTTTGCCGACCTATATTTAGCTCTATCCATTGCAATTCCCCAACCCATTCAGGAAAATAGGACTCATGGCTGAAGAGCTCCAGGTCAATTACATCCTCTCTATAGTACCTCATGACTCTTGGATCCAAAAATATGCTAGATATGCCCATATAAAGTCTGAGTGTGTCAGTCATAAGAGTGTGAGTTGGAAACTCACTCATCTGTGCCTTGATGACCCTCTTAATGTTGGCTGACTGTGCTGTAGGACATTCTCTCTGTCTACTTCAATGTCTTCTGGAGAAGGATTTTTGTTCTGTTTATGGGCTTTTACCCTCTGCTAGAGCGGATGCCTTGTGGATGTTTAGTCATTGTGGACATCAACAGCTGTATCAGCCATTGTGCTATCTTTTGTGTGTGTTTACTTTACTCAGGGACCTAATATCCATCCTATTCCACTGCCAGGTAAAACTCAAACTAAATGATGCCCTTGTTGATAAGGTACTGTCTGTATTCATGAAATCTGTGGTAGGTTGAAAATCCTTGCATCTTTTCAGCATTGAGGATGCTACACCTTGATATAGCTGCATTTTGTTGGTACACAACATAAGAAGAGTAGTGTTATAAGATAATGCATTGAAGCTAGGGTCCCCAGCCCACACAATGTGTATGATTCAAGTGAACTGGTTGTTCTTCAGGCTTGTCACTAATGTGATGCAGCAAGCCACTGTTGAAACACTCAAAATCTTCACCCTTAGCACCTTGTGGTATTTGCCTGATGCTTATATTATTCCTCGGTGATCTGTTTTCTAAGACTTCAAGCTTCTGTGTTCTGGTCATTTCTTTAGGTCATCCACTCTATTTTCCAAATATATCAGGTCTCCTTTTAACTCATTAAGGGATGCCTTGAACTCAGCTGTCAACATGCTATATTTGTTCTTTAAATCTGCAAGAAACTGGTGCAGCAAATCCTTTGTGATTTCTAAGTTGTCTAATGGAGGTACTTGTTTATCTAGAGAGGCTTTGGGCAACTTTTTCCTTGTTATTCTGTTTCTGCATCAGCATATCTTGAATTGAAGGTCCCCATTTATTCTAGCTGCTTGTCATCACCATGTCCCCAGTGGAGACATCAAGGGCTATCAACACCCTTGTTGTGAATGTGACTGATCAAGTCGCTCATGGAATTCCTGTATCTGGAGGAGCTCCAGTCTAAGACTGGTTCCAGTGTATCCTGGTGTATTTGTGCATGGTTACAATTTTTTCTGGCTGGGATCATAAGGGATTGCCCTGGCCACCCCCTTTGATTGCCGTGAGGGGGTCCTCCTTCTCAAGGTCTAGCAGGTTGCACGTTCCAGGTCAAAGTTAAATCTTGCACCCTATGAGGGTCTGTGTACCTCAATGTTGAAAGGTTCTCAACAGCACAAGGAGTCAGCAATGTGGTTGAGGATGTTGTGGAAGCTTTGCCCTACAGTCCTTATTCTCTGAGCAAGTCTACTGCTGGGTAGGACCAAGATAGGGAAGTGACTTTCGTTTAACAAATAGACCACTATGCCTTTCATTTTGTTTGGTGGCTGACATCACAGAATCCCCTCACCTCCAGCCATGGGTCTTATCATGGAAGTGTGCTGCGGCCACTGTTCACCCTTACCATCTTCCAATTTTGCCTCAGTGCATTAATTGTCCATTTGCGTGCCCAGACCCCACAGAATGAGTTATAGCATGGCTGCCCACATCAGTGGTCTGGAACACCACCTGTATACTTCAAGCTGTATCTTTGGCATTTGAGCAACATTCATACTTGGTCAGGTTGTACAGTGGGGATCTCAATTGGTTCTTGTCCAAGTTTGTCTATTAGGTAAACATGTGGAAGCAACACACTGGCAGCTCCTTTCACGTCTTCAGGAGTAGCAGCTGACACTGCTTGCCTTCAGAGCCATCTTTTCCCCTCGACTGTGACTTCTTGTCCGGCACCTACTACTTACATCACTGTGTGTCGGAGGGCCCATCACGCGAGTCCCGAGCTGCGCAGCTCGGTCCGTTATTGTGATGGGAGTGTTCAGCTCCGCTCCCACAGACTCCTTTGCTCCACGCTTGCCTGCAACCTTATGGTATGGACAATATCACAGATACTGGAGTCACTGAGGAGCTGTTACAGGGCTTTAACATGAGGTCCACGGAGGGCACCAATGAGACATAGCTACTCCATTGCCCTATCAGCCACACCATCCAATTTTCTTTTTAAAAACACTCCCAGCTTTGCAAAGCAGGTGCAATTACTGGTGCAAAAAAGGAGCCCTGTGCTGCAGCAGGAATGTTCCCAGTGCCCTGGAGGTCTCAAAGTGTGCTGCTGAGATCTGTGTATCTTTTTATTTTTGAGTGGCATCTAGCTTTGCCTTCTTTCATTGCTGATGGAAGTCTCAGGGTGGAATACCTGGAAGTGGAGGAAGGGCCAGAAGCTCTTCCAATGGGTGGTCATTGTATTTCCTTTCTGCACCCATGGAGTTACACAATTCCCTGCACAAGGAAGTTTCTTCCATTTTCAGCAGGATATCAGCTTAAGGAAATGGGTCTGGTTGTGTGAAGTAAAACCACACCTGTGTCAGCGGAAGTTTCTAGGGAAGGGGAATGTGGAATGCTTTGCACTTCATGAAATTCCCTAACTTGGATAAATTTCCATGACTAAAAATGTGGCTGCTTCTAGCAAGTGGGCACTATATGCAGTTATACAAAAAGAGTCCTTCATTTCCCTGGAAAAGATTAAAGTACTTCACGTCTCAGGGAAAAAGCAATGCCATTAACACTTATCAGTGAGGAAATACACAGATAGCTGCAAAGCAAAATAAAACTCTGCACATATCAGGGGCACTGAAGAGATTTACAGTGGGATCATTTCAGAGCCTGGACACATTTGCAGAGAACACACCATGTAAGGTTGGTGGATTTTTACGATGTACTCACACAGAAAGCCACTTTAACACACTGACCGCCATGCGGTAGTAACAAGCACCACGGCAGTAACCGCCAACAGCCAGGCGGAAGACAATGTACCGCCCACAGAATTACAACAGGCCTATCCACCACCTTTTCTGGGGCGGTACCGACGACATCAAAAGCACGGCGGAAGCAGCGCATAGAAGGGAAACGACTCACCTCTGGAGACTCAAGGAACAACCGCGCCGCCATGGAGCCTGAGTTGCAGGTATTCATCATGCTCGTCTATCTCCTACTTCACCATGAATACCAATGCCGACGAAGACGACCACGGTGAGTACCTCCGCCTAGCACACAAGGGAAGGGGGAGGAAAAAGAGAGTGACACACACACACAACATGCAACACCCCCACCCCCAACACCATACTCACAAACAGATGCAATAACATTACATATTCACTCGTACCCCTCAGGATTAATGCAAGGACAAAAGGAATTGATTAAAGTGAGTGTAATAAGATAAAATACTATATATACGTCCTTCAAAATCAAAACAGTATATACATATCTACAAATGGAGGGACACTGCCCAGTCCACAATGTCTGTGGGCCACAGGGCCACATCACATAGGCCAAGGCCCCACTTGACTCCTGCATCAACACAGAGAGAACACTGCAGGGGCAACAGGTCAAAAATACACAGGCACCTCAGGGGGACGGGGAACGGGGGCACCTCAGCTTGAAGATGGAACAACACCACTGGTCCTGGAAGGGGCTACATGCCCTTCACACTGTCCTGGGGAATGCAAAGCCACAGTCTCTCAAGTGGGTGGTCTGCCCGCTGCTTGGTCCTGGGGAGTGCAAAGCCACTGTCTCTCTAGTGGGTGGTCTGCCCACTGCTTGGTCCTGGGGAGTGCAAAGCCACAGTCTCTCTAGTGGATGGTCTGCCCACTACTTGGTCCTGGGAAGTGCAAAGCCACAGTCTCTCTAGTGGGTGGTTTGACCACTGGTTCTGGAGGTGGCTTTGTACTCAGTGTGCTTCATCCTGTGGAGGATGGGGTGAGTGGATGGCTTCTACCACTGGTTCTGGAGGGGGCTTTGTGCCCAGTGCGCTTCATCCTGTCAAGGAGGGGGTGAGTGGATGCCTTCTTCCACTGGTTCTGGAGGGGGCTTTGTGCCCAGTGTGCTTCATCCTGGCAAGGAGGGGGTGATTGGATGGTTTCTTCCACTGGTTCTGGAGGGGGCTTTGTGCCCTGTGATGCAGCACATGGGGAGTGCAAGGTCACAGTCTCTCACCTGGATGTCACACCCACAGGATTTGCAGGGGCCAGGACACACTACAGTCCAGAGAGGCAGGATTACACACTGCCCACCGGCGGTGACGGCTGCTCAGTGGTGGCAGTGGCGGGGCTGGTGTCGGGGATGAAAGTGGTGGGGGAAGGCTCCTGCCCATCCCCTGTAGCCTCGGATGTCTGCCCACTGGGGCTGCTGGCAGTGCTGGCAGTGGTGGGGGGAGGCTTCTTACTGTCCCCTACAGCCTCGGACGTCTGCCCACTGGGGCTGCTAGCGGTGCTGGCAGTGGTGGGGGGAGGCTCCTGCCCGTCCCCTGCAGCGTCAGACAGCTGCCCACTGGGGCTGCTGTTGCTGGCACTGTTGCAGGCAGTGATGGTGGTGGCGGTGCTGGTGTCGGGAATGCCAGTGGTGGGGGGAGGCTCCGAATCTGTCCCTGCACCAGGCCTCCTGACCTTCCTGCCTGTAGGGGCAGGGCCCTTGCCCTTCCCAGCCTGTGGTGCCTCTTTCTCCTTCACCTTGGCAGCCAGTGGTGCCTCCTTGCCCTTGTCCTTCACAGCTGGTGGTGCCTCCTTGCCCTTGCCCTTCACAGCTGGTGGTGCCTCCTTGCCCTTGCTCTTCACAGCTGGTGGTGCCTCCTTGTCCTTCACTTTGGCAGCTGGTGCAGGCACACTGTCAGTGGTTATGGCTGGTTCCCTGGAGCCTCTCCCACCTACAGGAGCTGCCGACACTACCGTTCTGACCACCCTGGCCTGGCGTGGAGGACGAGGTGAGGGGTAGGGAAGAGGTTAACTGCGGAGAGGAAAAGATCCTTAAGGACACTGGGGTGGGAAGTGTTGAAGGTCTGGGAGTGGAGGAAGAGGGAGTGGTTGTAGGAGGTGTCAGTCTGCTATGTTTAGATGCAGGTGAATGGGCTGGATGCTGGTGTGAGGTGGATGGCTGTTGAGTGTCTGAGTGCTTGCATTTGTGAACTTTGGGAGGAGGGGGCACAGACACAGTGGAAGAGGACACAGGGGACGTGTGCATGGATGTGGGGGGGTGACTGCCAGTGAGGGGTGTGTAGTGATAGGTGTGATGGTGATGAGGTAGTGGATGAGGATGTAGTGCATGTATGTGTGAGTGGAGACGCTACTGGGAGGGTGGTGGACGAGGAGGAGGAGGGGGACACAGTGGAGGCAATGAATGTTGGTGTGTCTGATTCTGGATGGTGTTTGTGTGAGTGCCTGTGGGATGATGTGTGGTGCTTGTGTTTGCCTGAGCCACTCCTGTGTGTTGTCTTGGGTGCATGCTGGTCTGACTGTGTGCTTGGGATAGGTTGGGGTTCAGGGGAATGGGACTGGGTAGAGGAAGTTGGAGGGGGGAGGCTAGAGACAGGGACAATGGCTGCCATCAGGGAGGAGGCCAGAGCCTGGATTGATCTCTGTTGGGCCGCCATGCCAGAGTGGATGCCCTCCAGGAATGCATTTGTTTGTTGCAAATGGCCTGCCAGCCCCTGGATGGTATTCACTATGGTTGACTGCCCAACAGAGATGGATCGCAGGACGTCAATAGCCTCCTCACTCAGGGCAGCAGGGCTAACTGGGGCAGGGTCTGAGGTGCCTGGGGCGAAGGAGATGCCCACCCTCCTGGGTGAACGGGCACGGGAAACTCACTGAGGGGCTACTGGGAGGGCGGTGCTGGTACGGGGGTGGCGGCTGTAACTTTAGTTGGGGTGGGCACAGAGGTGTCCGCCACCCTCAGGGAGCTTTCATCTGAGGAGGTATCATTGTCAGAACTGTCCCCTCCTGTCTCTGCCGGGGTGCTCTCCTCGCCCTCCGTCCCACTGGTGCCCTCATCATTGGTGGCTTGAGCCTCCTGGGCCCTGTGGGATGCAGCTCCCTCCGTCGCTGGTGCCTCTGCTCCTCCACTAGAAGGACAGGGTGACAAAACAAAAAGGGGGGGGAGAGACAAAGGATACACTTGGTCAATGGCTGCACCAACACCACCGTTGGTGTACACAGCACACTCACACAGGGAACAGGCCTACGCACTATGCAATGCACTACAAGTGACAATGCTAGTCACCAGCCCTAGGACAGGCATACCTATGGCCAATAGCAGCATACCTGAGACCCACAGGCCCCTGCCCATTAGTGGAGGCCTACTAGCTTGGTTGGAGGAATTTCACATCAGAACCCTGCCCAACATGGGACCTACCATGCATGTCCTGCCTGGCCTGGGGGCACCCACAGTCCCACATCCCCCACCCAGATACCACCCCACCATGCGCAAGTAGTATATTGTGAAACTGTACTCACCCCCTTGTGGCTGCTGTGATGCCCTCAAGCGCCGATCCAGCTTCGGATAGGCCACCACCAGTATGCAGAACATCAGGGGGGTCAGGGTTCGACGGGCACCCCTTCCTCGTTGGGAGGCCATCCCCACCTGGGCCTCTGCTGTCTTCCGTGCCCAGCATCTCAGGTCTTCCCACCATTTGCGACAGTGGGTGCTCCGCCTGCCGTAGACCCCCAGGGTCCGCACCTCCTTGGGGATTGCACGCCATATATCCTTTTTCTGATGGGCGCTGACCTGCAGAGAAATAAACATAGAAAAAGGTATCAGCCATACTGTCCGGCCTGTTACACTCATGAACCACCATATACCTCACATCCCCTTACGCACAGACCTTGCCCATTATACATGCAGCATGCTGCCCAGGACCCTTCCACCCCTTGTTAAAAAAGGCCCTCACACACAGCACTCCATGAATTAATGCCGCGTGCATTGTGCTCCCAGTGTACTCACCTGTTGGTCTGGAGGCCCATACAGCATTGGATACTGTGGTCGGACCCCATCCACCAGTCTCTCCAACTCCACATGGTGAAGGCAGGGGCCCTTTCCTCAGTGGCTCGAGCCGTGGTCGGTTCCAGACACAGGTCACAGAAGCACTTGCAGTGTAGGTCCTCTCCTGTTGAAGGTCAGGTAGCAAGTGAGAGAACAGATAGAAAATGGAGGTCACGTCCACGGCGGTGCATACAGTAACTGCCGGAGTACATCACCATTGGTCACTGTAACCCATAGGGCCTATAGACAACCAATGAGGAGTTGCATGGCGGTACTCGACCGCCTCTCGCAACAGCGCACAACGTCAGCAGCATTACCTCATTTCCACCGGTCCCTCCACACAGGACAGGCGGACACCATTTCAGGGGGGGGCAGGCCATGGCACATGACTGCATCACAGTACACATAGGCACCATTTGGGCCTATCCAACAACATACTGTTTCAGTCCCAACATGCAATGCAGTGTACATTTTGGAAATGTGGAATACTGACCAGATGCTTATCGTTTTCCCCAATAGATTGCAACCGCTGCAGATGAATAGGAGATGGAGTCATCCCCTCATGTACAGACCCCTGGTGGACTTGGCAACAAAGGAGGACAGGCACATTATCCTCACCTACAGACTTGACAGGGCCACCATCCAAGAGCTGTGTGCCCAATTGAAGCCAGGCCTGATATCTGCTATCCATCACCCCACTGCGATCCTCCCCTCTTGTGCCGGTGCTATGTGTGCTCCCTTTCTTGGCAACTGCTTCTTTCCAAGTGACAGTGGGCTTGGCAGCAGGAATGTCACAGCCAAAGTTCTGAATAGTGCTAACAAGAGTGTTGTCGGCCCTGATGAAACACATGCACAGCTACATTGTTTTCCCCCAGGTGCAGGGTTTGGCCACAGTGAAAACTGACTTCTATGCAATGGGACAGATCCCCAACATAATTGGGGTACTTGATGGTACACATATTGCATTTGCGCCCCCCCCGGGGGCTAAGGCAAGAAAATTATAACTTTCTAAAAGTGTTATTTTCACAATTGTAATTAAAAATCCAACTTTACCATAAAAAAGGATTTTTCATTAGAATTCCAAAGACACCAAACATGTTCTGGTTACCTGTTCTTATTTGCATGCATTTCTAACTGTCCCAGATATAACAGCACCCATGAAATCTTTTATAGCATCATTGGTAATATCACTGTTACATTTGTTTTAAAATTATTCTTTAAAAAACTGTGAATGTCAAGGGCGCAAGTTAGTTACCTTAGAGCACAAGTTACAGTTACTTGAAATAATTATAACTATAACTGGTGAATTTATAAGGCTTGTACGAGTAAATTCAGAACCTAACTATAGGGTCCCTGTAACCTTTGGTTTTTTAAGTGAATATATCCATATATATATTCCTAAAAACTCAAAGATTACAAGCCATTTATAGTTAGGGGCCATTCTCGCCCCTTTTTGTATACATATTTTGTTTCATATTTCAAACACAAGCTTCTCCCTCATATTGCTTAGCACCCCCTTGTTTTTTTTTTTAGGAATATTGCACAGCTGCTCACGCTACTGTGCAACATGTAAAAAAAACATTGTCAAAGCAGATAGATCTTGTATAGGTAAAACCTATTGGGTTTGCCTATGCTTCTTTGAGATAGTATGCAATTTGAGGCTGCAGATCTGTAGAAGGGAAAAGCACCATTTGCATGTGAAAATCGTGAAATGTGTGCTACATTTAGAATTTTAGTTGGGAAAGTGTGCCAACTGCTAGGTTATCACTAGGCCATCACTTCAGCATAGAGAGCTGATCAGCTCAGGAGTTGGAAGCATAAAGTAATGGCTGGATGCAAAGACTTAAAGGAGAGTCTGCAAATGGTGGAGCAGATGCCTACTGATGCTCATCCTCATGCTTGACTCACAGTATTAATGATAAAGCACAATGGGAATTGATTTAGCATGACACTGCTTGACATTGCACAAGATGGAGGCCAAGGACAGCCTCCCGAGACAGCGGAAGTATATTGCATGTATTTCTGTGAATGGCGCTCCAAAAACTGGGAGGAGGGGCTCACTTTAAAAATATAGGTGACCGTTTGTTAGCAAGGGACTGCTAATTAGACTTCCTGAAGCTCTGCCCTTTGGAATGATGACAGGGAACTACTGAAACCTCACACCTCTCTGTGTCTCTGTTGTGGGTGCTCTAGTCTGGACACTACCCTGTCGTAAGGTGCATCTTTACACATGGGCTGTGTATGGAGATCACCCTGGCAATGACATTTCAAATGGCGGGGCACAAGTTATGGGGACTTTAGGGTATGAGTCATAGTTACTTGAGATAAGTATAACTGGTGAATTTTAGTGGTATTGTGAATTTAAAATGGCATATCTTAACTGGCATTTACACCTAACTATTAAGTCCCTTTAAAGTCAGTGAATTTCTAGAGTTTTAAGGTATTTTTAATACAGGGAGTGCAGAATTATTAGGCAAATGAGTATTTTGACCACATCATCCTCTTTATGCATGTTGTCTTACTCCAAGCTGTATAGGCTCGAAAGCCTACTACCAATTAAGCATATTAGGTGATGTGCATCTCTGTAATGAGAAGGGGTGTGGTCTAATGACATCAACACCCTATATCAGGTGTGCATAATTATTAGGCAACTTCCTTTCCTTTGGCAAAATGGGTCAAAAGAAGGACTTGACAGGCTCAGAAAAGTCAAAAATAGTGAGATATCTTGCAGAGGGATGCAGCACTCTTAAAATTGCAAAGCTTCTGAAGGGTGATCATCGAACAATCAAGCGTTTCATTCAAAATAGTCAACAGGGTCGCAAGAAGCGTGTGGAAAAACCAAGGCGCAAAATAACTTCCCATGAACTGAGAAAAGTCAAGCGTGCAGCTGCCACGATGCCACTTGCCACCAGTTTGGCCATATTTCAGAGCTGCAACATCACTGGAGTGCCCAAAAGCACAAGGTGTGCAATACTCAGAGACATGGCCAAGGTAAGAAAGGCTGAAAGACGACCACCACTGAACAAGACACACAAGCTGAAACGTCAAGACTGGGCCAAGAAATATCTCAAGACTGATTTTTCTAAGGTTTTATGGACTGATGAAATGAGAGTGAGTCTTGATGGGCCAGATGGATGGGCCCGTGGCTGGATTGGTAAAGGGCAGAGAGCTCCAGTCCGACTCAGACACCAGCAAGGTGGAGGTGGAGTACTGGTTTGGGCTGGTATCATCAAAGATGAGCTTGTGGGGCCTTTTCGGGTTGAGGATGGAGTCAAGCTCAACTCCCAGTCCTACTGCCAGTTCCTGGAAGACACCTTCTTCAAGCAGTGGTACAGGAAGAAGTCTGCATCCTTCAAGAAAAACATGATTTTCATGCAGGACAATGCTCCATCACACGCGTCCAAGTACTCCACAGCGTGGCTGGCAAGAAAGGGTATAAAAGAAGGAAATCTAATGACATGGCCTCCTTGTTCACCTGATCTGAACCCCATTGAGAACCTGTGGTCCATCATCAAATGTGAGATTTACAAGGAGGGAAAACAGTACACCTCTCTGAACAGTGTCTGGGAGGCTGTGGTTGCTGCTGCACGCAATGTTGATGGTGAACAGATCAAAACACTGACAGAATCCATGGATGGCAGGCTTTTGAGTGTCCTTGCAAAGAAAGGTGGCTATATTGGTCACTGATTTGTTTTTGTTTTGTTTTTGAATGTCAGAAATGTATATTTGTGAATGTTGAGATGTTATATTGGTTTCACTGGTAATAATAAATAATTGAAATGGGTATATATTTTTTTTTGTTAAGTTGCCTAATAATTATGCACAGTAATAGTCACCTGCACACACAGATATCCCCCTAACATAGCTAAAACTAAAAACAAACTAAAAACTACTTCCAAAAATATTCAGCTTTGATATTAATTAGTTTTTTGGGTTCATTGAGAACATGGTTGTTGTTCAATAATAAAATTAATCCTCAAAAATACAACTTGCCTAATAATTCTGCACTCCCTGTAGAAAGTTCGATATTATTAAAATTGCTAACGATAACCTCACTTTAGCGTTTGTTTTTTGAGTGCATTTCATTGTTTTTAGAATCCTAAAATAAGATGTCCATTGCCTTGCGTAGCGAGGTGTTTGATGCAGGGCCTAGCTTAAACCTTGCGGATGACGAACCCTCCACCATATCAGATCACCAAAATATAAAAAGCTGGCCTTTTGGGTTTATTGAGGGGTCAGCACATCCACATTTGTAAATGAAAACAATGTTTAATAATAATGTTTTCAATATAGCATTTTTTTAAAAAAGCGGTAATATGTCTTTGAGTCTTTTTAGACTTTTTTTCACTGGCAAAGCGTAGCCACAGAACGAGCCACACGGGGTCCCTGCACTCGACCTGAAAAGCATACAGTTCCAGCTTAGTGTGCTTTAAAACTATGATGAGCTGTCCTGGGGTCATGGATTTAATAACCCACAACACGTACTGTGTTTTCTAATGCTGCTGGTGGGCTGCTGTGCCCCTTCACTGTGCACCACCAGGATTAAAAAGTATAAATACAAAGCCTTTGCAAGGCGCTGTTGGTGCTTCTTGCTTGGAGCAGTGAATCAGCGACTACTGCCTCTCACTTATTGTTTTTTTATAATGTGCTACTTATTGTACCAAATATAATGTGATAATAAAGCGATATGTGAAATAGTCAATTTGGAAATATATTCTATAATGTGCTGCTAATTGTACCAAATAAAATGTGATAACATAACAGTATGTGAAATAGTCAATTTGGAAATATGCTTTCATATTGAATAAGAAAATGAGCTTTATTTTGGTAATATTGGGCTACAATATTGCAACCTCATTGAAAATATGTTGGTAGTAAATATAAACACTTACAATTGTAAATTTTAATATAAATATAGAAACATAATTGAATGTGGGGTGTATGTTGTTAATGTATGTAGTTTTATGTGTAGTTCTGTGACGGTTTTTTATCACCGGTACCAAGGTACAATTTTCAGAGTACTGCGGTACTTCACATTTGAAAGAAAGGTTCTGATAGACTAGAATGGTTTCCCCAATAGATAAATTGGAAGCTCCAATGTATTTTTTGTATTTCTGTTCCTTGTGATGGAGAGGCAGAACAGTAGAGGAGATGATTTTCCATTTCTTTCTGTAGTTTATAAGCAGAAACTCTTTTTATAAAGCTATGACAGGAGTAGGATAGCCTTTTGGTGGAGCGTGAGGCTGTAATGGAAGAGGAAGGACCATTGCTTAGGAGAAGGAGGCGGTCCAAAGAAGAAGATGGCTAAAGGAGTGAGTAGGCTGGCAGTTTTCCACCTTACCTGCAGGAGAGAAGGTGAGTGTGTGGCGTGTGTCATGTAACTTTTGTTATACAGTCATTTCATGCTGGAGTGATCAGCAGTACTTGCTGGGTACATCAGGGATGTAAACACGTCTACAAGCAAGTTACTGCATACGTTTGGCACGGGATGAAAGGAAAAGACTGTTGGAGGTCCGCAATCTTCAGTTGAGTACTAGCCCTGCAAATCCTGATGACAATAATGCTACATCATCAACCTCAGTCATGAACAGTAGTGTGCCAAGGACATCTAGTGGCTCTGCTACACCTTATATTTCACCACCTGATTCTGCAGTAGCAGTGCACCAGCTAAGGCAAGACCAGCAAGTGAATTTGAATAACACATACGTTTATTAGTTAATTAAAACCATAAAACTTTTCTTTCCGCATACAAGTTTAACAGAACAATATTAGTGCAATAAGGCATTTACAGATCTTAATGAAAAGGAAAAAATATATATATATATATATAAAATTTCATTCCACGTAAAATTAGGTTTTTTTTTTGCTCTTTCTTTCCTCCCCTCTTCTTCCCTTCCTTCTTCTTTAAAAAGAACTTACTAATGCTATATGACATTAATATTGATAGGGCAACAAAACAAACTTAGTATAGATAAGGCAAATATAGCTTTAAAAGCTCCTGTGTTTAAATGAAATTATATATGAAAATATTCTTCCACATTGAAATGTAGAAGAAAATAGAAATAGACCAATGAGACTTTTTTTAAAAAAATTGGACAAATTGGGAAGAGATCTTCTGTTGATTATGTTTGCCCCTACTTAAGTCTAATTGTTAGTACCAGACTTTATTACCAACCTGAATCAACTACCTCAAAGCCTTCCTTTCTTTTATATATTCCAAGTGGGCTATAGGGATTTTGCTATCGTTGTACCCTCCCTATGGCTTAGTTATTTCGGGAGGCTGTGATTTTGAGAGAGAAAATTTCCAAAAATTTAACCAGCCTAATGTTCAATATTGTGTTTCGGGGGTTAAAAGCTGCAATTAATGCTTGTCTGCAGGATCTAATTCTTAAACTGTTTAGTTCTTTTTTCAGCAAGAGTCTCCTTTAAACTGCCAACGCTGGACACATGCAGACCACATGCACCAAGTTTTCTTCTGCTAGATGACAGAGACGGTACTCCTGGGGGCCTACTTGCCGCTCCTTATTCCATTTTAGCAAGAGGTCTAGTGTTGGGACTTCACCCAGCCTAAGTCTGAGAAAGGAATGCTTTATTTTCCATGAGTAGGAGCCAGCCATAAGTAGTGATTCTTTAAACGTTTTGTAGGAGTTAAGGATCAACCAACTATGCTCCCTTTTGGTCAGTAAGTCCCTATCAGCTATGTAGTTTGATTGCTTTATTCACGGCTTTATTGAATTCAGTGATGGGTAGAGACCGATCCCATACCTCGTCTAAGTTCAAAAGACTCTTACTTTTTTCTAGATGCCTTATGTAGTTGCAGCTCCCTCTTTCTAGGATAATTTCCTGCCAGACTAGATAGGCTAAGGACCCTTTTAATGCACAACTCAGTTTGTAGCAGCATTTAACCACTTCGCTGCCAGGCCTTTTCCCCCTCCTGTGCCAGGCCTTTTTTTGCCTATTTGGGGCAGTTCGCGCTTAGGCCCGCATAACTTTTTGTCCACATAAGCTAACCAAGCCAAATTTGCGTCCTTTTTTTCCAACATCCTAGGGATTCTGGAGGTACCCAGACTTTGTGGGTTCCCCTGAAAGAGGCCAAGAAATTGGCCAAAATACAGGGAAAATTTTGTTTTTTTCAAAAAAATTGGAAAAAGTGGCTGCAGAAGAAGGCTTGTGGTTTTTCCCCTGAAAATGGCATCAACAAAGGGTTTGCGGTGCTAAACTCAGCAGCTTCCCAGCTTTCAGGAACAGGCAGACTTGAATCAGAAAACCCAATTTTTCAACACAATTTTGGCATTTTTCTGGGACATACCCCATTTTTGCAATTTTTTGTGCTTTCAGCCTCCTTCCAGTCAGTGACAGAAATGGGCATGAAACCAATGCTGGATCCCAGAAACCTAAACATTTCTGAAACCTAGACAAAATTCTGAATTCAGCAAGGGGCCATTTGTGTAGATCCTACAAGGGTTTCCTACAGAAAATAACAACTGAAAAAGAAAAATATTGAAATTTAGGTGAAAAAAACATAAATGTTTCTCTACGTTTTACTCTGTAACTTTTCCCTGCAATGTCAGATTATCAAAAGCAATATACCGTTACGTCTGCTGGACTCCTCTGGTTGCGGGGATATATAGGGCTTGTAGGTTCATCAAGAACCCGAGGAACCCAGAGCCAATAAATGAGCTGCACCCTGACGTGCGTTTTCATTCTATAACGGGTATACAGCAATTCATTTGCTGAAATATAAAGAGTAAAAAATTGCTATCAAGAAAACCTTTGTATTTCCAAAAAGGGCACAAGATAAGGTGTTGAGGAGCAGTGGTTATTTGCACATCTCTGAATTCCGGGGTGACCATACTAGCATGTGAATTACAGGGCTTTTCTCAAATAGATGTCTTTTTCACACACTCTCCTATATTTGGAAGGAAAAAATGTAGAGAAAGACAAGGGGCAATAACACTTGTTTTGCTAATCTATGTTCCCCCAAGTCTCCCGATAAAAATGATACCTCACTTGTGTGGGTAGGCCTAGCGCCCGCAACAGGAAACGCCCCAAAGCGCAACGTAGACACATCCACATTTTTGGAAGACAACAGAGGTGTTTTTTGCGAAGTGCCTACCTGTAGATTTTGGCCTCTAGCTCAGCCCGCACCTAGGGAAACCTACCAAACCTGTGCATTTCTGAAAACTAGAGACCTAGGGGAATCCAAGGAGGGGTGACTTGCGGGGCTCGGACCAGGTTCTGTTACCCAGAATCCTTTGCAAACCTCAAAATTTGGCTAAAAAAAACACATGTTCCTCACATTTCTGTGGCAGAAAGATCTGGAATCTGAGAGGAGCCACAAATTTCCTTTCACCCAGCGTTCCCCCAAGTCTCCCGATAAAAATGATACCTCACTTGTGTGGGTAGGCCTAGCGCCCGCAACAGGAAACGCCCCAAAGCGCAACGTGGACACATCCAAATTTTTGGAAGACAACAGAGGTGATTTTTGCGAAGTGCCTACCTGTAGATTTTGGCCTCTAGCTCAGCCGGCACCTAGGGAAACCTACCAAACCTGTGCATTTCTGAAAACTAGAGACCTAGGGGAATCCAAGGAGGGGTGACTTGCGGGGCTCGGACCAGGTTCTATTACCCAGAATCCTTTGCAAACCTCAAAATTTGGCTAAAAAAACACATGTTCCTCACATTTCTGTGGCAGAAAGATCTGGAATCTGAGAGGAGCCACAAATTTCCTTTCACCCAGCGTTCCCCCAAGTCTCCCGATAAAAATGATACCTCACTTGTGTGGGTAGGCCTAGCGCCCGCAACAGGAAACGCCCCAAAGCGCAACGTGGACACATCCAAATTTTTGGAAGACAACAGAGGTGATTTTTGCGAAGTGCCTACCTGTAGATTTTGGCCTCTAGCTCAGCCGGCACCTAGGGAAACCTACCAAACCTGTGCATTTCTGAAAACTAGAGACCTAGGGGAATCCAAGGAGGGGTGACTTGCGGGGCTCGGACCAGGTTCTATTACCCAGAATCCTTTGCAAACCTCAAAATTTGGCTAAAAAAACACATGTTCCTCACATTTCTGTGTCTGAAAGTTCTGGAATCTGAGAGGAGCCACAAATTTCCTTCCACCCAGCGTTGCCCCAAGTCTCCCGATAAAAATGATACCTCACTTGTGTGGGTAGGCCTAGTGCCGGCGACAGGAAACACCCCAAAGCGCAACGTGGACACATCCTAAATTTTGGAAAAAAACAGAGGTGTTTTTTGCGAAGTGCCTACCTGTAGATTTTGGCCTCTAGCTCAGCCGGCACCTAGGGAAACCTACCAAACCTGTGCATTTCTGAAAACTAGAGACCTAGGGGAATCCAAGGAGGGGTGACTTGCAGGGCTCGGACCAGGTTCTGTTACCCAGAATCCTTTGCAAACCTCAAAATTTGGCTAAAAAAACACATGTTCCTCACATTTCTGTGGCAGAAAGTTCTGGAATCTGAGAGGAGCTACAAATTTCCTTCCACCCAGCGTTCCCCCAAGTCTCCCGATAAAAATGATACCTCACTTGCGTGGGTAGGCCTAGTGCCGGCGACAGGAAACACCCCAAAGCGCAACGTGGACACATCCTAAATTTTGGAAAAAAACAGAGGTGTTGTTTGCGAAGTGCCTACCTGTAGATTTTGGCCTCTAGCTCAGCCGGCACCTAGGGAAACCTACCAAACCTGTGCATTTCTGAAAACTAGAGACCTAGGGGAATCCAAGGAGGGGTGACTTGCGGGGCTCGGACCAGGTTCTGTTACCCAGAATCCTTTGCAAACCTCAAAATTTGGCTAAAAAAACACATGTTCCTCACATTTCTGTGGCAGAAAGTTCTGGAATCTGAGAGGAGCTACAAATTTCCTTCCACCCAGCGTTCCCCCAAGTCTCCCGATAAAAATGATACCTCACTTGCGTGGGTAGGCCTAGCGCCGGCGACAGGAAACACCCCAAAGCGCAACGTGGACACATCCTAAATTTTGGAAAAAAACAGAGGTGTTTTTTGCGAAGTGCCTACCTGTAGATTTTGGCCTCTAGCTCAGCCGGCACCTAGGGAAACCTACCAAACCTGTGCATTTCTGAAAACTAGAGACCTAGGGAAATCCAAGGAGGGGTGACTTGCGGGGCTCGGACCAGGTTCTGTTACCCAGAATCCTTTGCAAACCTCAAAATTTGGCTAAAAAAATACATGTTCCTCAAATTTCTGTGGCAGAAAGTTCTGGAATCTGAGAGGAGCTACAAATGTCCTTCCACCCAGCGTTCCCCCAAGTCTCCTGATAAAAATGATATCTCACTTGCATGGGTAGGCCTAGCGCCGGCGACAGGAAACACCCCAAAGCGCAACGTGGACACATCCTAAATTTTGGGAAAAAACAGAGGTGTTTTTTGCGAAGTGCCTACCTGTAGATTTTGGCCTCTAGCTCAGCCGGCACCTAGGGAAACCTACCAAACCTGTGCATTTCTGAAAACTAGAGACCTAGGGGAATCCAAGGAGGGGTGACTTGCGGGGCTCGGACCAGGTTCTGTTACCCAGAATCCTTTGCAAACCTCAAAATTTGGCTAAAAAAACACATGTTCCTCACATTTCTGTGTCAGAAAGTTCTGGAATCTGAGAGGACCTACAAATTTCCTTCCACCCAGCGTTCCCCCAAGTCTCCCGATAAAAATGATACCTCACTTGTGTGGGTAGGCCTAGTGCCGGCGACAGGAAACCCCCCAAAGCGCAACGTGGACACATCCTAAATTTTGGAAAAAAACAGAGGTGTTTTTTGCGAAGTGCCTACCTATAGAGTTTGGCCTCTAGCTCAGCCGGCACCTAGGGAAACCTACCAAACCTGTGCATTTCTGAAAACTAGAGACCTAGGGGAATCCAAGGAGAGGTGACTTGCGGGGCTCGGACCAGGTTCTGTTACCCAGAATCCTTTGCAAACCTCAAAATTTGGCTAAAAAAACACATGTTCCTCACATTTCGGTGACAGAAAGTTCTGGAATCTAAGAGGAGCCACAAATTTCCTTCCACCCAGCGTTCCCCCAAGTCTCCCGATAAAAATGATACCTCACTTGTGTGGGTAGGCCTAGCGCCCGCGACAGGAAATGGCCCAAAACACAACCTGGACACATCACATTTTTCATAGAAAACAGGGCCTACCTGTGGATTTTGGCCTCTAGCTCAGCCGGCACCTGGGGAAACCTAGCAAACCAGCGCATTTATGAAAACTAGAAACCCAGGGGAATCCAAGATGGGGTGAATTGTGGGGGTCTGACCAGGTTCTGTTACCCAGAATCCTTTGCAAACCTCAAAATTTGGCTAAAAAAACATGTTTTCCTCACATTTCAGTGACAGAAAGTTCTGGAATCTGAGAGGAGCCACAAATTTCCTTCCACCTAGCGTTCCCCCAAGTCTCCCGATAAAAATGATACCTCACTGGTGTGGGTAGGCCTAGCGCCCGCGACAGGAAATGGCCCAAAACACAACGTGGACACATCACATTTTTTCATAGAAAACAGTGCCTACCTGTGAATTTTGGCCTCTAGCTCAGCCGGGCCCAGGGGGGGCAGAAATGGCCTAAAATAAATTTGTCCCCCACCCCCCAACTCCTCTGCCCCCCCGGGAGCGACCCTTGCCTATGGGGTCGCCCCCCCTTGCGTGACATTGGTGCCAAAAAAAAAATCCCCGGTGCCTAGTGGTTTCTGCCCCCCTTGGGGCAGATTGACCTACAATCGGCCAATCTGTCCCCAAGGGGGGCAGAAATGGTCTAAATACAATTTGCCCCCAGGGGAGCGACCCTTGCCTAATGCGTTGCTCCCCATCTCTAAAAAAAAAAAAAAAAAAAACCCACGCAAAAAAAAAATTGCCCTGGCGCCTAAAGTTTTCTGCCCCCCCCCGGGGGCAGATCGGCCTAATACCAATAGGCCGATCTGCCCCCAGGGGGGCAGAAATGGCCTAAAATAAATTTGCCCCCCCACCCCCCCTGGGAGCGACCCTTGCCTGCAAGGTCGCTCCCGTTGCTTGACTGCGCAAAAAAAAGATCCCTGGTGCCTAGTGGTTTCTGCCCCCCTTGGGGGCAGATTGACCTACAATCGGCCAATCTGCCACCAAGGGGGGCAGAAATGGTCTAAATACAATTTGCCCCCCAGGGGAGCAACCCTTGCCTAATGCGTCGCTCCCCATCTCTAAAAAAACAAACAAACAAAAAAAAAACCCACACAAAAAAAAAATTGCCCTGGCGCCTAAAGGTTTCTGCCCCCCCCGGGGGCAGATCGGCCTAATACCAATAGGCCGATCTGCCCCCAGGGGGGCAGAAATGGCCTAAAATAAATTTGCCCCCCCACGCCCCCCGGGGAGCGACCCTTGCCTGCAAGGTCGCTCCCCTTGCGTGACTGCGCAAAAAAAAGATCCCTGGTGCCTAGTGGTTTCTGCCCCCCTTGGGGGCAGATTGACCTACAATCGGCCAATCTGCCCCCAAGGGTGGCAGAAATGGTCTAAATACAATTTGCCCCCCAGGGGAGCGACCCTTGCCTAATGCGTCGCTCCCCATCTCTAAAAAAACAAACAAACAAAAAAAAAAAACCCACAAAAAAAAATGTGCCCTGGTGCCTAAAGGTTTCTGCCCCCCCCCCCCCCCCCGGGGGCAGATCGGCCTAATACCAATAGGCCGATCTGCCCCCAGGGGGGCAGAAATGGCCTAAAATAAATTTGCCCCCCCACCCCCCCTGGGGAGCGACCCTTGCCTGCAAGGTCGCTCCCCTTGCGTGACGGCGCTAAAAAAAGATCTCTGGTGCCTAGTGGTTTCTGCCCCCATTGGGGGCAGATTGACCTACAATCGGCCAATCTGCCCCCAAAGGGGGCAGAAATGGTCTAAATACAATTTGCCCCCCAGGGGAGCGACCCTTGCCTAATGCGTCGCTCCCCATCTCTAAAAAAACAAACAAACAAAAAAAAAACACAAAAAAACTATTTGCCCAGGCGCCTAGAGGTTTCTGCCCCCCCTGTGGGCAGATCGGCCTAATACTAATAGGCCGATCTGCCCCCAGGGGGGGCAGAAATGGCCTAAAATAAATTTGCCCCCCTCACCCCCCCTGGGGAGCGACCCTTGCCTACAAGGTCGCTCCCCTTGCGTGACGGCGCAAAAAAAAGATCCCTGGTGCCTAGTGGTTTCTGCCCCCCTTGGGGGCAGATTGACCTAAAATCGGCCGATCTGCCCCCAAAGCGGGCAGAAATGGCCTAAATACAATTTGCCCCTCCAGGGGAGCGATCCTTGCCTAAGGGGACGCTCCCCATCTGTAAAACACAACAACAACAAAAATCCCTGGTGCCTAGTGGTTTCTGCCCCCCGTGGGGGCAGATCGGCCTAATAAAAATAAGCTGATCTGCCCCCATGGGGGGCAGAAATGGCCTAAAATAAATTTGCCCCCCAAGGGAACGACCCTTGCCTAAGGGGTCGCTCCCCTTACGTGAAAAACAAACAAACAAAAAAAACTCCCTGGTGTCTAGTGGTTTCTGCCCCCCTTGGGGGCAGATTGGCCTCATAAAAATAAGCCAATCAGCCCCCAAAGGGGGCAGAAATGGCCTAAATATAATTTCCCCCTATGGGAGCGACCCTTGCCTAAGGGGTCGCATCCCACACCTAAAAAACAAAAGAAAACAAATAAAACAACAAACCAAAAAAAAGTATCCCTGGTGTCTAGAGGTTTCTGCCCCCACTGGGGGCAGATCGGCCTAATAATAGGCCGATCTGCCCCCAGGGGGGGCAGAAAAGGCCTTAAAAAAAAATGACCCCCTGGGAGCGACCCTTGCCCAAGGGGTCGCTCCCTTCTGTCAATTTCATAGAAAAAAAAAAATCCCTGGTGTCTAGTGGGGTTTCAAAAGCCGGATTGCAAGCAATCCGGCTTTTGAAACCCTCGGAGAGACTTCAAAGGGAAGGAAATACATTTCCTTCCCTTTGAAGCCCCTCCGGGCCTCCCCCACGTGATCGAAAGAGAAATGCTGAGCATTTCTCTTTCGATCGCGCTGGAAGCAGAGAGGTTGTGTGATTGTCAGCGCGCGCTCGCGCGCTGACGTCACAGGGGGGGTGGGAGGGGGGTCGGGGGTTGAAGGGGAAGGGATTCCCCGGTCAGCCCTGACCTAGGGGGGTGGGGGGGGCGGCCCTCGGGAGGAGCGCTAGCGCTTCTCCCGAGGGCAGCATTGCGGACGTAATGGTTACGTCCATGGCGCCACACGGGCACTGCCATGGACATAACCATTACGTCCGTGGCGGGGAAGGGGTTAATGTATGCCGCGGGTCGGGCTAATGACTGTTTGACCAGCATGAATTCCAGTCTGACCTGGGCTGGCGAGGCCCGCCCAGGGAGACGAAAAACGCGGTTATAGGTCTTTATCAGAAGCTTATCCAGTAGACCTACTTCCATCCCCCTTATTATTTCGGTCCCATAGGTGATAGTTGGAAGTAGTTTCGCTCTCATTACGGCTGTTAATGAGTTCAGAGCCTGACCGCAGGTTGAATTGGCTAGCTTACAAAAGGCGTAAGTGAGGGCCTGCGTCTTACTTTTTATTGCTTCTTTTTGTGGCGAGTAATTACCTCTGGCGTCCACTACAAACCCTAGGTATCTATATGATGTTACTTCCTCTAGGGTTTTCCCATTCATATGCCATTTACTTCGGCTGGTTGGCCTGCGGTTTAAGATAATCATTTTCTACTTTTTATGATTGATTTCTAAATCATTAGATCCTGAGTATTCTTCTAATGCCTTTAACAATTTCTCCATGCCTATTCTGGAATTGCTGATTAGTAATATGTCGTCTGCATATAGCAGATTGGATATTTGTTGACCGCCCAGTGAGGGAGAGTGGGAGGATTGACCATTTAACTTAGTGGGGAGATCTGCTATGTACAGGTTGAACAGTGTTGGGGCCAGTACACATCCTTGCTTCACACCCACTGTTGTTTTGACTGCACTGGATAGGTGAGAGCCTTCCCCCAATTTCACCTTCACCCAAGTATCAGAGTATATCATTTTGATGGCGTTTAAAATAGAATGTGGCAGCCCCCACAGTAGTAATTTAGCCCACAATTTACAGCGGGAGACACAGTCAAAAGTAGCTTTAAAGTCCACAAAACATAAATAGGTTGGAGTCCCTTTTGCTTTTGCTCTATTTATGATCAGACCTAGCCCCATAAGGTTTGTTAATGTTCCTTGGTGCTTAGTGAAGCCGGTTTGGTTAAGGGGTAAAATGTCGTTATCTGTGATCCAGGCTTCCAGGTGAGTTAGCACACCGCAGAAAAAGTACTTGAGGTCAACGTCTAAAAGTCTGATTAGTCTGTAGTTACTTGGGGAGAGCGCGCTCCCACCCTTATATATGGGGTGGATTATTGAGCCTTTCCAAGATGCCGGGACGTTGCCTGTTGTGAGCACCTCGTTGAACATTGCAGCCAGGAAATTGGCCCACCTTTCCGTTTCTTGTTTGAATAATGCTTGGGGTAAGCCATTAGGGCCGGGGGTGCAGTCCGTTCGTGACTTTCCAATGATTTTCAACAGTTCTGGTGCCGTGAATTTCAAAGGATCACGGATATTGGGTTCCCAGCCAATCTTATGCCCCTGCATTTGAGGGCCTTCTTCGATGGGCAGTTCTTTTAGATGGGAATTTAAATGGGATACCCATACTTCCTCTGCTATATTTGCATTATTGCCTGCTTTTGCACCATTGTCTATTGTGTTGATGATTTTCCAAAATCTTTTGGAGTCGGAGGTTTTGATCGCGAAATGTAGTTTGGCCCACAGGGCCTCCTGTTGGCCTTTTTTAAAGGTCCATAGATCCCTTTTGTACCATTTCCTTTGCTCTCTCAACGCGGTCAATATTGATCTGTTATCTGGACTGTTACGCAGTGACCTTAACAGTTTACCTACCGCTGCTTTCCTTTTACGCACTGACAGCGGTAAGAGTGAACTTTGGAGGTGTTTCAATGGTGCTCCCTTTTTCGTCTTTTTTAAGGAATCTTTTTTTACGAGGTCGGTGGCAAAAGACTCCCGTACTGTTGTCAGCTTTGCCCCACTTGTGGCCATTGACTCTAGCTTTTGTAGGGCCTCATCTGCCTGGCTTTCAATGGTGTCAGAGGACCATTTGAGTCGCTTTAGGTTTTCGGTGCCCAATGTCCCGGTTAGGACTACCGCTTTCTCCGGATTTTGTGGTGATGCACAGATCCCGAATACCTGTGGCTTATGATCACTTTCCGTGCGGTCCATGATAGTAAAGGTGTTTACTAACTTATATAGAGCAGGGGACACCAGGGTGTAATCTAGATAGGAGACCGATTTCCTGGAGAATCTTGTCCATGCTGGTGGAATATCTGGGCACTTCCGTCCGTTTAGCACGAAGAGGCCTACTGATTCACAGGTGCGTATAAAACTCTCCCCTATTTTATCTTTCCTGCATTTGTCTGGGATGGTTTGGCTGGGCATTCTTGCCACTGTTTGAATGTGGTCCTCACTGGGGTTGTGGAACAAGCCAAGATTGAAATCGCCCGACATTAGCCAGAATGCCGATTTTACTGTGCTTTTTATCCTTAACAGTTGCGTTAGCAATTTGTTTGCTTAAATTTTTTTTTTTTTTGGATTGATGTATATGTTTACCAGAACCAATGGTTCCTGTGTAGTTTTCCCCCAACTGTCCAGGCGGAGTAATTGAAAGGGTTGGTCTTCCTCCTTATGCTCAGCGATTTTTACCAAAAGGCTCTTACTAATGTAGGTGGGTAGGCCTCCCTTCGGCATTCCGGGCCTATTGGTTTTTGTTGCTGGGCTAAGATATTCCAAGAATCCGATTATCGGTATTGATTCAATTGCTCAAGATTCCTGTAGGAGTAAAATGTCGAAGGTACTGAAAAAACTAATTACTGCAGGATCCTCCAGTTTTGCCCGTAGGCCACCGACGTTCCAAGAGCAAATGGATAATATGCCGTGTGCGGGTTGATCCTTACCTATTCAATTTTTGCCCATCAGTCTTGGTGGTAAATTCGTCGCTGCCCATTCCCTTTCCGCATATATTTGTTGACCCAAAACCACTCTTTCCTTCCCTTCTTCTCTCCAAATTTGGACTGTCAGCGGGTGCTTAGGTGGGCATTTCTCACTGGACTTTTCTTCAATGGGCCTGCTGGCTTGATGTACTCCTTTCAAAACTGACCATGTACCTTTGGGATTTCCCAGGGATTGTGAGGCTAGCAGCGGAGTTGGATAGCGCTCTTCTTTGTAGATGGTCACCTCAATGCCCCAGGCTTTCAATAGGTCCTTTCTTTTCATGATCCGCTTTGGGATATCTGGTGAAGAGAAGATGGTGAGTGTTGGGTCCGTGTGTTGGTTGCCTCTTGCTTGGATGAATTTTATTGCTACAAGATCCTCTGAGGCTACAGACTGAAGATCCGGTAGGGCTTTTATGATTCTTAGAATAGAAGAGCGATTGAGAATATCTGTGGGGGACCTGGAGGTGTATTCTGGGATCCACAATAACTGGCGAGTGAACTCCTGGGCACTCGTATCTGATATAAGTGGCTGGTGTTGCTCTATATGCAGGTTTTGTTCCCTATAAACGTCTTCTGACTGACCAGTGACGGGCTTATGTCCCTTGCTGCCCACAGTGGCCCATGTTAGTTGGGGGTGCAGCGCAGGCGTGATGGCTTTTGGATTTATACACTGGTTTCTCCTTGTGGGGCTTGGTCTTAAGTTCGTTGTTGAGCCAATTGCTGCCGGTGGCCTCTGGGGGGACATTGTTGACTGGATGTTGTCTGCTGAGCCGGGGATTGTTATCACATCTTCTATTGTATTGGAGCTTGTACTTATGTGGGCAGTAATGTCTTTATTATACCCTCCATTTGACATTGCATGGTCCTTTGGTGATTCCTTTAGGCTGGTATCAGTGCTTTTTATGGCAGTTGGATGATGTAATTGTGCGGACTTCCTTCCCTTCCTTGCCCGCTTTCGTTCTCTTTTTGAAAGGATCCGGGTTGTGGGAGGCTCAGGGTTCCCGGTCTTATTGATGAACTGTAGCTGAGGATGATTCTCCATAGGGTCCACACTAGCACTTGCTAGTTGACGACTGTCAGCCGATTTTCTCTCATTGCTTGTGGTTGATAAAACAGGTGCTAGAGAGGAATCGGGCTGCTGCTCCTCTTGTTCAGCTCCCTCGGAGTAGATTTTAGCTTGGTGGCAAGTGGTTTAGTGCAAGTATCTTCAGCCTTCCGGGTGGAGCAGATTTATTGGAGTAGTCCGTCTAGGATTTGCAGTAGTTGGGATATCTTTTCTACTACCTCCTTACAGGAACAAATTGTAAAATCATTAGAGTGATTGACTTGCGCCCTTGTTATAAGTGCGTTTAATTTTTCCAATTTATTGTCAATCCCAGAGACAAATACTGCCAGGGTATTTAGCAGGTCGACTTGAATGTCCATTTTATTTGAGTGAAATTGAAGAGCCAAGACCGTTGCTTGCATTGAATTTAGGATTGCGGCCCACATTTCTTCTGACTTGACTGCCAATTGGGCTGGTGTCTTTAAGTCGGGTTCTTGGTTACCACTTAATAATACTTTATTTGTTGTTATTTTGTGTGGGACTTTCTGTACGGCTGTCCCTGTTTCTGCCTTTGCAGATATGCTTGTGAGGACCTGTTCCTTACCCCAGAGGTCCTGTTCTTTTTTTCACCTTCGTACGATGGAAATGAGTGGAGTTTCGGGCTTTGGCAGAATGGGTCACCTTCCTGAGATTCTTGTTCTAAATGTTCTGCGATTGCTACCAGTTCTGAGTCCAGGATGGGTAGCTTGGCTGGACTAGAAGTCCATTGGTGCTTAGAGGCATCTAGTGATTTATTGCATATGATCGAGTTTCGCCTAAGATTGTAGTGGGGTCCTGGTGTGGGAGTGGGTGGTATTGCGTCTTTCTGGTCAGTACTTGATGCGGCTATTTTCATGGGGTGATTTTTTCTAATCACTACTGTTGGCGATAGGGGGAGGGGGGGAGGTGAATTCATTCTGAGTTTCTTTTCATTGCTTCCTTGCTGTTGCCGGTCTTGGCTGGATAAGGTTATTTCCCCAAAACTTGTTTGGGTTTGAGCCAGGGAGTTGATCCTTTTTCTGGCGGCGTAGGCTCCAGCTGTAGTGAAGTAATCAGTTATCTTGCGAAGCTTGGGGGAGACTGTGGGCTCTGGAGCCCCCTCCGGCAGGGTCACTGGTTTCCAAAAGCCAGGCTCTTCCCAGATCATTCCTTCCACACTGGCATTATGGTCACCTCCCCTGCATGTGCCAATTGTTAGATTATGCCTCCTGGGTGTGAGGGGGAGGGGATGATCCTGTTCGCTGCTTGTTCTCCTTTTTGGGGTTGCTTCATCCAGAGTCGGGTCTCCTTTCCTTTTTCTTTTTCCTTGTTTTGCAGGACGATTGATAGTACTGCCTCGTGTTTTGCCTGATCTCATGGTCGGTGGATTTTTGCTGCCTTAGAGCGGGGTGATTTGGGCGGGCTGTCGAAGCAGGGGAGATAGGCCTTATTGTGCCTTCTTGTGCCTTTTACTGTTTCTATTTTTCCAAGAAGAAACGTTAACGTCTTAGGGTGCAGTGGAAGTGGAAGTACCCCTGGGGTACTTGGAGCTTTTGAGGGCCTGCGCAGAGCCCGGAATTACCAGTCCTTGTTAGTCCTCGTTAGTCCTTTCCTGTTCCTGCCTGTGGAAGCCCTGGTCAGGATGCAGGGGTGAAGGGTGAAGGGTGGAGCAGGGGCGGGGGAGGGGGGTGCTCCACGGGCTGGCAGCAGGACCTGGGTTACCTCCCTTCCCTTGCCTTGTTGCCCTTCCTGCCCCCCTTTAGCCCCTTGCCCCTTAGTGCTCTGCCGCTCACTTGCTCACCTGCTCACTTGCTGGTGCTGGTGCTGGTGCTGGTACTGGTGCTGGTGCTGCTTGCTAAGGGTTTCTTCACGGTTACCTTGAAGGCCGATAGGTGATGCTCTAAGGCCAGACCTGTCGTCCTCCAAGGAGTGCTTCTCCTTCCTTTCCTCTGCCTCCTCGCCTCCGTGATTTGTGCCACCAAAAATTACCCCAAAGCCCCTAATTACCCAATGCCCCCCCGCAAGCTGCACCCGCGATCAGGCCGCTTCCGCAAGGGGTCTGCAGAGGGGGGGGGGCGCGGTTGTTGCTGCACGCCAAAAAAAACCTGCAAAACCTGTAAAACCTGCTGCCCGAATTGCTGGGCTGGGCAGGGTCCCTCTGGTCCCGCTGGTCACGAGTGACGGGCAGGTGACCACGGTATCGATGTTGGTGTTGGCGATAAGCGGAGAGCGGCGAGCGGTGAGCTACGGCGGGGCTGCTGCCGCTGCTGCCCCGGGACCGGAAACCGGAAACTGCGTCGTCAAACCGCTGAACGTCTGCTTCTTAAGTCAATGCAAACTCCATTCCAATCACGGGTGGCTCCGTGTGTTCTTAATCCAGGAAGCTGGTTCCACGATAAACACTCGGGTTTCCGCAGAGAACAATTACTCAGTACAAAACCAGCATCTTCCCACTTGCTTCGCTCTAGCCAACCCACTGTCTAGAAGGCACTGAAGACCTGCAGCTGCTGCACAGACCCTCTGAGCCGTGGGCCCCCGCGAGTGCTCACCTGGGGAGGTCCGGCTCTTCCTCCGTCTCCTGGCTGCAGGCGCTCCCGGGCCCTGGGAGGAGTTGGGGTGGCTCTGCTGCCGGCCGGGGCCCTGGGCACACGCAGGAAAGGCAGGGAGAGGGGAGCTGCTGGGCTCTGGAGGGGGTCAGGAGGGGTGTGGGGGGTCGGGAGGGGTGTGGGAGGCCGGGCTCCCGCAGGCTCCGGCGCACAGCCCTCGGCTCGCAGCACACAGTGAGGTCGGGGTACGCGCCGCTCCTACCTGCTGATTCAGCCGTTAACCGTCCACAGCGATGGCCCCGGTGCTGCCGCTGCCCCTGTGACCAGGAAGCCCAGCAAGTGGTTAAGCCACACGCCATATGCCAGTACTGCTACGTACTATTTATACATACCGTGATAGTTTTGAGGTGAGTGACTTGAACATTCACTGGGAGTTAGTTATTGCTTACAAGTGCCATCCCGAAAAAAATGTAGGGCCATATGTACAAAGCCCTAGCCTCACTTTTTGTGACACTCCAGTAGTGCGGTGCAGTGAGCCACATTTACAAGGCGGTGCTAAGCCATGTTTTGTACCTTAATGCCACCTTGTAAATATGGATCCCTCTGACTCAGTTTTCTGAGGGGCGTGCAATTGGTGTAGCAGTGGGAATTCCACAACACCCATTGCTTTTGATGCTGTCCTAGATTAACAACAAGGTGTAAATCTGTGGTAACGCCAAAAACGAACCACCCCAGGGGTGACGTTAGCATGGCGCAAGAAGAAAAAATACTTTTATTCCTCCTCATTTCTGCTTTTTCATGTGTGCTGCATTCTGAGAGCGAAAGGTGATGAATGATTGTTTATGTGGAAGAAAGTTTCCCTTCCTGCACATAAACAATCATTTAAAAATGACGATTTGGTACTTCTGAGTGTGCTGCATTATGCAGCACACATAGAAGTGCCAAATCGTCATTGTAGATTGTTTATGTGCAGGATGGTGCAAGGATGCCTACGTTGCCAACTAAATTAAGCGCAGGGGGAAACACAGGGTGTGCCATATTTTAGTATATGTGATGTATTCCTGCATTTCTAAAGAGACGCAGCGCGGCGCTGCAAATTTTGGCACAGCACCACACTGAGCCACTTTTTTGTAAATCTGGCCCTTACATTTTTTAGGGAATATTTTTCATCATCTCTCCAAATCCACCCTTATGTTCGGCATTGTTTTGTTTTTTATTGTTGGGCCTCTTGACCTGTAGTTGGGAAAAAAGATACAGAGAAAAATAGAAAAAGAAAAAAAAGAAACAAAAGTTATTTTTAAAATTATTTTAATTTTCAAAACAATAAAAAGCTTATTGGCATCGTAACATTTTTCCAATGGTCTCCTGCATTCATATTTGGTGAAGAAAGTTCAAAAGTGTAGGTGAACAGTAAGTTCAATAATGGAAGTATCCATCAGGGACGATACAGTTATTTTTATGCTTATATGAAGAAATGTCTGGTTGTAAAATGTACAGTACCAAATATGTGTATATTAATGTTGGCATGTGTAGTTTTTTAACTTAGTTAATAAATTATAGTAATTAAATTTTTTTTTTATCAGACAGCAGTAACAATAAAGTTACAGGTATAAGCCATCACTGAGCATCTGATGAGGTGAAGATGAGCACAGTCTTGAAGTCAGCATAAAAAACTGGGTAAAAACACAAATCAAATAGGTTTTTAAAATACCTGTATAAATGCTGAGCATGGAATAGATGCTATGTTCTTAGCTAAATCAGTAGTTTTCTTTTAAGGTTATCAACCATCTGAGGCCACATAATGACATATTGTGGCGGTTGTCACAATGCGTCCTGATATTGGGCCACCACCGCTGAAATAGTTCCCATCGTGTGCCGCTGGGAGATAGGGAATGCGGTCTAGTGATCCTTGACCGGACAATAGTGGCCCCACCCGTAACCACACAGCTTGGCTCTCAAGGTAGAATTACGACACGCTCAAGAGCCAACGCATGTGCTTGCAATTATAGAGAATTTCCAGAACTCATTTCTTGTAGAAGATTTATTTGAAGGTATAACTTAAAGAGTGGGAGAGAGGAGTTGCACAGAAATGGATATTATGCAAGTTTGGTAATAATTATTCCTGCCTTTCTTCCCTTTTATGGTTGTTTCTTTATAGGAATTTGAGTCTAGTTAGAGAGCGTTGTTTGCCAGCGGGGATTAACCCTTTGCACGCCATGGACGTAATGGTTACATCCATGGCTGCGCCTGTGAGGTGCCATGGACGTAACCATTACGTCCATTTGCCGGCCCCTTTGGGAGTGTCATGACCACACAAACTTGCCAAGTCAAATCAAAGAAGTGCATGAGAAAAGCAAAGAGATATCCTCAGTGGAGACAGCAAAGCCCAAACTGGAAGAAGGTTTGCAGAGTAATCTTGCGCTTATTTCAAAGGAAGAATCAAGAAGAGAAGATCCAAAATGGCCGCTGTGAGTCCTGAAGGTTAGTTACAGTTCTAGTCTTGCAATCGGTTGGTTGCTAGGTTACGAGCTCTCCAGCTGGAAGTCTTGCACTTCAACTGAGGTCTGACAGGAATCAGCTGTGTGGAGAGAGAGCGCGCTTCAGAACAGAAACTCCTGTGAGGTAAAATTACATTTGAAGATTATATTACAGAAAACGGATAAATATTGTCAAGGTTTATTCGAAGAGTTTGATAGTAGACCGTTCCCGTGGAAGTCGGCAACGCTACAGAGTTAATGTATGAATTTACCTTATGTTTACAAGGTTCTTGTTTAAGATATTAAAGTCAAAGAAAAAACGAACTTTAAAAGAGCAAGTATCTACAAATGTCAAGGCTATAAACAAAGGCCAAGTTTAAAGGAGAAACGAACTGTTAACAAATAAGCATTTACAAATTCAATGTTAATAAACCAAAATAGAGTTTAAAAGAGAAACAAACTTAAATAAACAAGCATTTACATCGACAGATGTCGAAGTAAGGAAGGAGAAACTAACTGTAATAAACAAGCATTTACAAATACAAGTTATCAACAAATGTCGAAGTAAGAAAGGAGAAACGAACTTTAATAAACAAGCATTTACAAATACAAGTATTGACAGAAGTCACAATAAGACAGGAGAAATTAAATAACATCAGCTGATTTGAAGAACGCATTATCACCAACTATATATATATATATATATATATATATATAGCAACATAAAACCAATCTCTAACAAAGGTTGAGAAGTTCTTCCAGTAATAAGCATTTTTTAAGAAGAGCTATCATTTATAGAGAGAAGCAAGGCTACAGAGAACTCAGGGTGAGTGAAGAAATAATAGAATTAAAGAGAATTAAGTGTTGAGAGTAGAAAGTGAAAAACTGATGTTGTATGTCCCTAGTAATTGCGACTGTGACTCTTGCAGGTGCTGTATCCAATCTTAGATGTGAAGAGGCAGACTGAGTACTGGCGTTCATCATCTCTGTGGCAGTCTCTCTACCATCCCATTCCCCTTTCCCCCTCCGGGGTACTCAGCACGAAGGATTAATATTCGTTGTGAGTAGCTCGGGTCGGGACTGAGGAGTTATCTTCTGCTTCTGAGGAAATTGAATTGAAGTATCCTGACAGGGAGAAGCGCTAGCACTCCCCACGAGGGCAACCCCCCAGGTCAGGGATGGAAGGGGAATCGATTCCCCTTCCACTCTGACCCCCCAGTGACATCTGATGACGTCCGCACGCGAAAGCGTGCTGACCTCATCAGATGTCACCTCCCATGCATGCTTCCAGCGCGATTGCGGAAGAGAAATGCAAAAGTATTTCTCTTCCGCTCGGGAGGAGGGGGCCAGTAGAGACATGAAAGGAAAGGAAAGGCCTTTCCTTTCCTTTCATGTCTCTGCAAGGATTTCTGCCGCCCGATCTCGATGAGATCGGGCAGCAGAAATGCCCACTAGACACCAGGGATTTTTTTTTTAAATGAACATAAGGGGAGCGGCCCTTGGATAAGGGCCGCTCTCCAGGGGGGCCAATAATTTTTAGGCCATTTCTGCCCCCGCGGGGTAGAAAACCCCTAGACACCAGGGATTTTTTTTTCTTTTATGTGTAGGGAGCGTCCCCTTCAGCAAGGGTCTCTCCCTAGGAGGCCAAATAGATTTTAGACCATTTCTGTCCCCCCCGGGGGCAGATACCACTAGACACCAGGGAGGGTTTTTTTATTATCCTTTCACATAATGGGAGCGGCCCCTTGGGCAAGGGCCGCTCCATGAGTGGGCAAAATATTTTTAGGCCTTTTCTGCCCCCCGCTTGGAGGCAGATCAACCTAATATAATTAGGCTGATCTGCCTCTAGGATTGGCAGAAATCTCTAGACACCAGGGATATATATCTATTTTTATTTACTTTATGTTTTTTTGTATGTGTCAAGGAGACCAGATCCTCGGGGCTTGCGCATGTTCCCAACATGTGCACCTCTTGGCAGCTCCAAACTCCACTAGTTATATAGCACAGAGTTAAAGAATGGCCAAGTGGGGGAATGGGTTTTTGGGTTGGGAACAGCGGGGAAGGAGACCTGTGGAAGCAAGAGTTAAACAACAGAATTGCTAAATTAATCACAATGACTTTCAATAAATTTTGTTTCAAATAAACACTCATGCTGAAAACATGAAAGGCCTAAGGCTTCACTATAACTAAGCCTCAAGAATCTAGGTACCTGGAAATCAAGAAAGGTTATGCAAGGTTTTTCTCATGAACATTCCAGAATTAACATATCATATTTTGAACAATAAATTCTCTCCAAAATACTTCTTAGAATAATCTCTGCATTGTAGCAAGAATCAAAGAGCACATGGTTTTTTTTCTCTGCATGAATGAACTGTACAAGTACCATGAATAACACTGATACGTCACTCTCTGATTAAGAGTTTCAAGACTCAAATGTTCAGGGAATATTATGCACTTTAATCCAAACTGCACATCTAGGTTTCAATGTCTAGAAATGATTGCGCACTCCGCCGATCTGTATTTCAAAAGTTAAACACCAGGAAAGAGTTGAGCACTCTGTTGCCGATTCAAACATCTAGATTCACATGCAATGAAACGATCGCGCACAACGCTGATCTATGATTCAAGAGTTAAATGCCTGGAAAGAATCGCACACACTGTTGCTGATACGGAATTCACGATACAAATGCCATGAAATGATCGCGCACACTGCTGATCTGATTGCCAAGAAGTAAATACCTGGAAGGAATCGCGCACACTGTTGCCGATTCAGAATTCACGATACAAATGCCATGAAATGATTGCGCACACTGCCGATCTGAATGCCAAGAAGTAAATGCCTGGAAGGAATCGCGCACACTGTTGCCGATTCGGAATTCACAATGCAAATGCCATGAAATGATTGCGCACACTGCCGATCTGAATGCCAAGAAGTAAATGCCTGGAAGGAAACGCGCACACTGTTGCCGATTTGGAATTCACGATTAAAAATGCCATGAAATGATCGTGCACACTGCTGATCTGAATGCCAAGAAATAAATGCCTGGAATGAATCGTGCACACTGTTGCTGATTCGGAATTCACGATACAAATGCCATGAAATGATCGCGCACACTGCCGATCTGAATACCAAGAAATAAATGCCTGGAATGAATCGCGCACACTGTTGCCAATTTGGAATTCACGATACAAATGCCATGAAATGATCGTGCACGCTGCCAATCTAAATGCCAAGAAGTAAATGCCTGGAATGAATTGCGCACACTGGTGCTGATTCGGAATTCACAATACAAATGCCATGAAAACAATCGCACACGCGATTTCAAGTTTAGGCCCAAAACTCGAGTGTCACTGGAAAATGGAGTTGGGGCCTAACCCGACCTCCGCCTTACCGCACTGCTTGAAGATCACCAAATAAACGATTGCAGGCCTGGAAATGACTGGATAGGCCTCTGGGATAGGAGCTCTGGAAAATGCTGCTGCTCTGCACCGGGACCTCTCAATAGTAAGCACGTGGAGCTGCGCTGGCTCCCTTATATAGAGCCAAGCCCCGCCCATGAGCCACACCAAACCATGCTGCAAGAAAAGCTTCTAGAAAGTCTCAGAATAAAGGACCACACCCTGTAGTCCTGCAAACAAGCCTTGCAAATGAACAATGAATTACAAACAGCATTAATGACTTTTCAAGGTAAAAGCTCTGCAATTCAAAAGGTTAACATACTGCATAGAAACATAATGCATGAAATATGCCTTTGCATAAGGACTGGGTTTTTGCATTCGTCGCCCGTAGAGCTCGCACTGTCCTGATGTTGACAGTATGGGGAGCGAACCCCTAGGCAAGGGTTGCTCCCCTGGGGGGCAAATTGTATTTAGGCCATTTCTGCCCCCCTTGGGGCAGATCAGCCTATTTTTGTTAGGCCAATCTGTTCCCAAGGGGTGCAGAAATCACTAGACACTAAGGATTGGTGTGTGTGTGTGTTTTGTTTGGGGGGCTGCCCCTTGGGCAAGGGTCATGGGGGCACATTACTGTTGGCCATATCTGCCCCCCTTGGGGGCAGATTGGCCTATTTTTGGAAGCAGAAAGCCCACCAGAGGCCAGGGAAGATTTTTTTTCAAAATAAGAGGGTGGGGGTATGGCCAGACCCCCACCCCAAGTAAATGGGGCCAAAGTTGTTCTGCCCACCAGTGGGCAGATAGGGCTATTACCCCCGATCCACGCCCCGGGGGGCAGAAAGTCTACTAGATGGCATGGAATTTAAAAAAAACAAAAAATAGTGGGGTGGTGGCTACCAACCACTATGGGCCTGGTTATGCCCCCACCCCAACTGAAGGAGGTAACAGTCTTTGGGCCATGAGAGCTTGGTAACTCTCAAAATTGTCCCACTTGGAATGGTGAGGGCTGCACTTTTTTGACTTTGGGACGCTGCCATGAAGAAAAATTCACAAGACCCAGACACATCTGAAAACTAAACATCTGGTTGATTCCAGGGTGGTGTGCTTCACATGCACCCCACACCATTTTCTTACCCACATTGCCCTGCAAACCCCCAACTTTGCTGGAAATCACACATTTTTCCCACATTTTTGTGATGGAACCTTCTGTAATCTGCAGGAATCCACAAAATTCCTACCACCCAACATCGTCCCATCTATACCAATGAAATTCTGCTGCACTTGTCAGCCTAAATATGTTTTTTTTCAAACTGCCCTTTTGGACCCGCTGTGGTTCCCCCTCAATTTCAACATGTTTTTGGCTCTTCCCTGTCACAGGCACTTGGCCCACCTACACAAGTAAGGTATATTTTTTCTGGGAGATTAAGGGGAACTTTGGGTGGTAGGAAATGTGTCCCAGTGCAGTGATCCCACACAGAAAATGTGGGAAAAACGTGATTTTTTAGCTAAATTTGAGGTTTGCTGAGGAGTCTGGGTAAGAAATCATAGGGGGATCCACGCAAGTCACACCTCCCTGGACTCCCTCTGGTGTTTAGTTTTCAGAAACATCTGGGTTTGGTAGGTTTCCCTAGATGGCTGCTGAGCCCAGGACCAAAAAAGCAGGTGCCCCCCCGAAAAACAGGTAGTTTTGTATTTGATAATTTTGATGTGTCCAGATAGTGTTTTGCACATTTCCTGTTTTCCTGTCGCGGGCACTAGGCCTACCCACACAAGTGAGGCATAATTTTTATCGGGAGACTTAGGGGAATGCTGGGTGGAAGGAAATTTGTGGCTCCTCTCATATTCCAGAACTTTCTGTCACCGAAATGTGTTTTTTTAGCCAAATTTTGAGGTTTGCAAAGGATTCTGGGTAACAGAACCAGGTAAGAGCCCCACAAGTCACCCCATCTTGGATTCCCCTAGGTGTGTAGTTTTAAAAAATGCGCAGGTTTGGTAGGTTTCCCTAGGTGCCGGCTGAGTTAGAGGCCAAAATCCACAGCTAGGCACTTTGCGAAAAACACCTCTGTTTTCTTTGGGAAAATGTGATGTGTCCACAATGTGTTTTGGGGCATTTCCTGTCGCGGGCAATATGCCTACTCACACAAGTGAGGTACAGTTTTTATTGGGAGACTTGGGGAAATGCTGGGTGGAAGGAAATTTGTGGCTCCTTTCAGATTCCAGAACTTTCTGTCACCCAAATGAGAGGAAAAAGTGTTTTTTGGCCAAATCTTGAGGTTTGCAAAGGATTCTGGGTAACAGAACCTGGCCAGAGCCCCACAAGTCACCCCATTGTGGATTCCCCTAGGTGTCTAGTTTTAAAAAATGCACAGGTTTGGTAGGTTTCCCTAGGTGCCGGCTGAGCTAGAGGCCAAAATCCACAGGTAGGCACTTTGCAAAAAACACCTCTGTTTTCTTTGGGAAAATGTGATGTGTCCATATTGTGTTTTGGGGCATTTCCTGTTGCAGGCGCTAGGCCTACCCACACAAGTTAGTTACCATTTTTATTGGGAGACTTGGGGAGACGCTGGGTGGAAGGACATTTGTGGCTTCTCTCAGATTCTAGAACTTTCTGTCACCGAAATTAGAGGAAAAAGTATTTTTTAGGCCAAATTTTGAGGTTTGCAAAGGATTCTGGGTAACAAAACCTTGTGAGAGCCCCACAAGTCACCCCATCTTGGATTCCCCTAGGTGTCTACTTTTCATAAATGTGCAAGTTTGCTAAGTTTCCCTAGGTGCCGGCTGAGCTAGAGGCCAAAATCTACAACTGGGCACTTTGCAAAAAACACATGAGGTTTCAATGTAAAAATGTGATGTGTCCATGTTGCGTTTCCTATCACTAGCATCAGGCCTACCCACGCAAGTGAGGTACCATTTTTATTGGGAGACTTGGGGGAACACAGAATAGCAAAACAAGTGTTATTGCCCCTTGTCTTTCTCTTCATTTTTGTCTTGCGAATGTAAGACAGTGTGTAAAAAAGACGTGTAATTGTGAAAAGCCCTGTAAATCACATGCTAGTATGGGCACCCCGGAATTCAGAGATGTGCAAGTAACCACTGCTTCTCAACACCTTAACTTGTGCCCATTTTGGAAATACAAAGGTTTTCTTGTTACTTATTTTTCACTCTTTATATTTCAGCAAATTAATTGCTGTATACCCAGAATAGAATGAAAACCCATTGCAAGGTGCAGTACATTTATTGGCTCTGGCTACCTAGGGTTCTTGATGAACCTACAAGCCCTATATACTCCCGCAACCAGAAGAGTCCAGCAGACCTAACGGTATATTGTTTTAAAAAATCTGACATTGCAGGAAAAAGTTACAGAGTAAAAGATTGAGAAAAATTTCTGTTTTTTTACCTCACTTTCAATATTTTTTTATTTCAGCTGTTATTTTCTGTAAGAAACCCTTGTAGGATCTACACAAATGACCCCTTGCTGAATTCAGAATTTTGTCTACTTTTCAGAAATGTTTAGCTATCTGGGAACCAGCATTGGTTTCACACCCATTTCTGTCACTAAGTGGAAGGAGGCTGAAAGCACAAAAAATAGTAACAATGGGGTATGTCCCAATAAAATGCCAAAATTATGTTGAAAAATTGGGTTTTCTGATTCAAGTATGCCTGTTCCTGAAAGCTGGGAAGATGATGATTTTATCACCGCAAACCCTTTGTTAATGCCATTTTCAGGGAAAAAGCCACAAGCCTTCTTCTGCAGCCCTTTTTTGCAATTGTTTGGAAAAAAACGAAATGTTGGCTGTGTTTTGGCTAATTTCTTGGTCTCCTTCAGGGGAACCTACAAAGTCTGGGTACCTCTAGAATTCATAGGATGTTGGAAAAAAAGGAGGCAAATTTGGTGTGGGTAGCTTATGTGGACAAAAAGTTCTGATGGCTAAACTGCCCCAGATAGCCAAAATAAGGCTTGGCACCTAAGGGGAAAATAGCCTGGCAGTGAAGGGATTAAAGGAACGTTAGGGTAGGGTTATATGAAGAACCATTCGTTTTTTCCTTTAGATTACTAAGGCCTTAGATGTGAGCCAGAGATGGGGATCCTAGGGAGAACTACGCAGACAAATCTGCTGCTTTGTCCATCTCTAAGGTATCTATTTTGGTATTATTCACAGTGATTCTTTAAATCATTAAAACTACAAATGTATTCACCCTAGTTAAATACTTGACACAACCTGCAATTTACAGTTGGAACAGAGGTTTGAGTGCACAGCTTTACATATTGCAGGTAATGTCAGAACAATCAGTAGACATCTCATTACGTGGCCTTGCATGGTTGATGATCTTAGAAGAAACTATTGATTTAGGTGAGAACATCTTATCTATTCCACGCACAGCATTTGTACATGTTTTTTCACAATCTATTTGATTTGTGTTTTTACCTAGTGTTTCATGATGACTACAAGCCTATGTTCATCTTTACCTCATTAGGTGCTCAGAGATGGCTTATGTCTGTAACTTTATTGTTATTGACGCCTGAGAAAACACAAAATGTAATTACTTTAATGTATGAAATATGTATAAAAATATATACACATATTTGTTACTATACATTTTACAACCCTAGATTTCTTAGAAATAATATGAAAATGAATGTGTGTTTCCTGATGGGTACCTTTACTATTTAACCTACCATTCACTTACTTTTTTGTTCACTGTCTTCTTCAAATATGTACTCATTAGACCTATTAGGAAACACGTTAGAATGTCAATGAGCTATTTATTGTAATGAAAATTAGAATAGTTCTAAAAATAACTATTTCTTCTTCTTTTTCTCTTTCTTTTTATATTTTTTCAGTATTTTTTTCTTTTTAACTACAGGTAAACAGGATCAACAATAAAAAACAAAGCAATACCGAACATAAAGGAGGATTTGGAAAGGTGATGAGTAAAGTTCCCAAAAAACCTAACGGGCATATTGATAAGAGGTTGGGCATGCTTGCACAATGCAATGTGGTACATGCATGGCGCAGACCACTACGTAATATTTTTGAAGCACTTTGAGTGGCTACAAAAATATAGAGAAGTGCAATGCAGCACAAATCACATGTCGCTTACTCTGCACTAGCGAGGCGTTACATTGGAGTTGCGTTGTTACTCCCACCCAACTCCCATGGATTTTGACACTTTCCCAGATTGTGTCAAATCCAACTCAACCCTGGTAAACCTGGTGATCGAAAACCCAAGTCTACCCAGGTGAGGCAAAATGGGGAGAAATATTTTAATTTCTCCTCATTTATTCCTCTTTCTATGAAAGAGAAAAAAAAACCTCTCAGGATTGTTTTTGTGCCCCTTCCTGCACAAAAACAATTCTACATGTAACGCAGACACCCTTGCACCATGCTGCAAGGGTACCTGCATTGATGCTAGGCAACCAAAAGAGTGCCATCGGAGCAGGAAACCACAGGAATGCGACGTATTGGATAAATACGGAGCATTCCTTCCCTTTCTCTGTGATGTAGGGCAGTGCAGCAAGGTGACTTGATTTCATGCCCTGCACCACAAATCCAATAGATCCGGGCCCAAGGGTTTTGAGGAGGGCACTGGTGAGCCATAACTAGCTCTCGGTGCATGTTTAAGTCAGTCTCCAACAAAACTATAACTGTCTGGCAGTATAAACAGTATGCAGCAGTACTGGTGTAAGGCTAAACCACATGCTGGACTTGCCTCAGCCAGTGCACTACCACCGCAGAACCAGGAGGTGGAACAGAGGGTGCATCAGAGCTACTAGATGTCCCTGGCACACTACTGTGCATGGCCGAGGTTGATGGTGCAGCATTATTGTTGCCAGGATTTGCAGCGCTAGTACTGTGTTAAAGTTCGTGCAACTCCAACTGTCTTTTTAATTCAGCTGCACCGAACACATGGCATACATTGCTTGTAGATGTTTTAACATCCCTGTTGTACCCAGCAAGTGCTGCTGGCCACTCCCATATGAAATTACTTTATGACCGAAGTTGCATGGCACGTAGCGCGCTGCAAAACTGCCAGAGAACCGACTCCTTCAGCCATCTTCTTCTTTGAAGCTCCTGCTCCTCCTGGGCAATGGCCTGCTCTTCCTCTTCGACTGCAGCCTCACGCTCCCCTAAAGGCTGTACTTCTGCCATAGATTTATAAGAAGATTTTCATCTTATAAACTACAGAAAGAAATGGAATATCTTCTGCCCACTGTTCTGCCTCTACATCACACGCAAGCACAACAGAAATACAAAAAAATGCATTGGAGCTTCCTAATTGTGCAATGGAAAAACCATTCTAGCCTATCAGAACCTTTCTTTCAATTGCAGAGTACAACGGTACCTTTAAGGTAGTACGTAGGTAGCAGCAATTAAAACTAAAATCACAAAACCACACATAAAACCACACACATTAACAACATAAACCCCCATCCAATTATGTTTCTATACTTATATTAAAAACTGCAAATGTATATTTAAGTATTTATATTTGCTGTCTACATGTTTTTTAATGAGGCTGCAATTTTGCAGCCTATTATTATCAAAATAAAGCACATTTTCTTTCACAATATTAAAACATATTTCCAAATTAACTATTTGACATATTGCTATGTTTTCACATTTTATTTGCTACAGTAAGCAACACATTATACAAACGAGTTCAACGTTTAAAAAAAAATAAAGGATACAAGTCAGTTATGGTTGGGGCCATTCTATTTTTTATTTATCACAAACCCCAGTGAAACTACATAAATATTTGAGATTGTACATCTATAGTTATTGTTTTACATGGTTAATTTCAATTTTATTTATATTTGTTTTAAAACACCCCTCTGCGTCCCATCCATTGTCAGCTTCATCGATACAGTGAAACAACTATAATTTGCCACATTAAAAATAATTGTGTTGAATAATTAAGTTATTTATTATATTATATTGGAGGTATTTATACAAAAGGTAAATATTATATAATAAACATCTACTTCCATACAAAAAATAGTTATACAAAAAGAATGAGTTATATTTGCTTCCCTATATCGATGAACAACACAACTTTGCTCTAGTCTGGTGAAAGCACAGAAAAAACATTGCTCCCACCTGGTGGGGAGTAAAGGAATGACGTCTGCTTCTGCCAGCACCCAGTATGGGTGCTGGCGGGCAAGCCTGGCAGGGTCCACTGGGACCTTGGGGTTCCCCTATGGGACCCAATTATTAGCCTTGTGGATGCTCCAGATGGGCACCAGGGCACCCATATTAAAATAATTGCTGGTTCCTGCAAACACCTACTCAGGGGCAGTGGGGGCTTTGAGGCTTCCTTCATGGCCCCAAAGGTAATATAAAGTTTGGTTGTTCTGTGGGACAAGGACACCGAAAAAAACATAAAAAGAATAATAAATGAGGTGCAGAAAGTCGCTCTGCTCATTCACTGCTCCATGCAAGAAGCAACACACACATAATGCCCTACAAGGGCTTTTTATTTATATTTTTAATTCCTGTTGGTGCTCCCAGAAGGGGAAGGGGATGATCAAGCATATTTTTAATGATGTAGAGGACTGCAGGGAGCATAGCAGCCTAACAGCAATGTTAAAAAAAATGCTTGTGGATTATTAAATCCATGATCTCAGGACAGTTTACCATATTGTTTATGCACTCTGAGTTGGAGCTGCATACTCTTCAGATGGAGCGCAGGGACCCCTTGTTGCTGGTTCTGTGGCTGCACTTTGTGTGCTGACAATTCTTTTTTTTAAAAGACTCAAAGACATGTTGATACTTTTTTCTTTAAATGCTTTATTGAAAGTATTTTTTTACAGTCAATACTGTTAAAAAAAAATCTGATTGACCCAAATGGCCAGCTTTTTAAATTTTGGTGTTCGGAAGCTTCAGAGGGTTCAGCATCTGAGGAAGGTGGGTTGAGCACAGGGTGTGGCCAGGCCCTGCACCCAACACCACACTATGCAAGGTACTGGACATCTTAGTTGATCACAAAAAAGCCATAGAAATGCACCGAAAAAAGGTTAAAGAGACATAATAATAAGCAATGTTAATAATGTCTTACTTTCCATTGAAAAAAACGTGCAACTTCACTGAATCTAACAAAGGTTAAAGGGACTTTATAGTTAGGTGAAAATGTCAGTTAAGACACACTATTTCAAACTAACAATACCACTGAACTTCACCAGTTATATTTATCTCACGTAGCTATGACTCATTCCCTGAAGTCCCTATAACTTGTTCCATTTCCATTTGAAATGTCATTGCCAGTCTGCTCTCCATACTTAGACTTTGTGTAATGGTGCCCCTCATACAGGGTTGTCTCCAGCCTGTGTCACCCACAACAGATATGCAAAGAAGTGTGAAGTTTCAGCGGTTCCCTGCCATCAATCCAAATGAAAAATGCGTTGGGAAGTCCAATCAGCAGCCCCTTGCAAGCAAACAGTCCACTAAACTTTTAAAGGGAGCCCCTCCTCTCAGTGTCTGGAACTCCATTCACAGAAAAGCAGGCAATACACTCCCACTGTCTGGGGAGGATGTCCTTGCCCTCCACCCTGTGCTGTGTCTAATAGTGTCCTTCTAAATTGATCCCACTGGGCTTTATAAATAACACTGGCAACCAAACCTGAGTATGAACATCAGTAGACATCTGCTCCACCATTTTCAGAACCTTTGAGTCAAGCCATTACTTTACGCTTCCAATGCTTGAGCTGATCAGCACGCTTTGCCAAAGTGGTCGTCTAGCGGTAACCCAGCAGTTGACACACTGTTCGCCCTACTCTGGAACCTAATGTAGCACCATTTTTCATGATTTTCGCATGCGAATTATGTTGTTTCTTGATACAGATTGCTGTCTCAAAATTGCGTACTATCTCAAAGAACCATTGCCTAAGCCAATAGTGTTCACCTATGCAAGATCTTTCAGCTTTGTCAATGTCTTGGTTTTAGATGTTGCACAGCAGCACGAGCTGCTGTGCAACATGGCTTAAAGTAAATAACAAACAAAATGCACTATGACATAGACAGCACTGATGTGTCATTTTATGTATTTTCCTTTACGAAATGTTGTGCAGCAGCCCCTGCGGTGTCGGAGGGGAGCTAAGCAACATGAGGGAGCAAGATGTGTGTGTAAAACATTGCTAAGGGGATTTTTGGCATAATCACGAATGAAAGCATTAGGTAAAAGTCGATTCCGAAATTATGACCCCTTTTCTAAATTCATTCTTAAAACATCTGGAACTATGTACATAAAATCCATTATGAAAAACTGATCTTCACATAAAACGTCTGATGGTTACCTCTCTTTTTTCCTTTCAAATGGCTCCTTTCTTTCTTTCTATCTCTTTCTATCTTCTGTATGCCTCTTCTCTCTGAGTACAACTTTCCCATTTTCTCTAAGTCACATGCATGTTTGCTTTAATCTATATTAATGTATTTCCCAAATTTTTAAGATCTCAACCTCTCCTTTTTTGGAAAGTGATAACGCTGCAACCGAAACTACCCGTTCTCCTCTAACTCATCAGTTAAAATCCCCATACATCTGTATGAAATCACATTTCCTCATCCTCTAATGATTGCACCTAACTTGGATTACTTTAATCTACCACATACAAACTGAAGTAGATGCATTGAATGGTTTACTTGAGTGTACAAGACTAATTTGAATAGCCAACAGTAACAAATAATACTGAACTATCTACCAACTTTGGGGGTCATTCTAACCCTGGCGGTCCAAGACCGCCAGGGCTAAAATGACGGGGGCACCGCCAACAGGCTGGCGGTGCCCCGCTGGACATTCTGACTGCGGCAGTTCGGCCGCGGTCAGAAGTGGAAAACCGGTTTTCCGCTGCCCAAATGAATCCTCCATGGCGGTGCAGCAAGCTGCGCCGCCATGGAGGATTCTGACACCCCATACCGCCATCCTGTTCCTGGCGGTCCTCCCGCCAGGAACAGGATGGCGGTATGGGGTGTCACGGGGCCCCTGGGGGCCCCTGTAGTGCCCATGCCAATGGCATGGGCACTGCAGGGCCCCCGTAAGAGGGCCCCAAAAAGAATTTCAGTGTCTGCTTTGCAGACACTGAAATTCGCGACGGGTGCAACTGCACCCGTCGCACCTTCCCACTCCGCCGGCTCAATTCTGAGCCGGCGTCCTCGTGGGAAGGGTGTTTTGCACTGGGCTGGCGGGCGGCCTTTTGGCGGTCGCCCGCCAGCCTAGTGCAAAACCCAAAATACCCTCAGCGGTCTTTCGACCGCGGAGCGGTATTTTGGAGGGGGAAGTCTGGCGGGCAGCCTCAGCCGCCCGCCAGACTTAGAATCACCCCCTTTGTGTCTTGCACTCTGGTCTTGCCTGCTGCCCGATGTAAAGCATGTCAGCACCTTATCTGGTATAGTAAGCTATACATACACCAGAAGGTAGTTATAGTTAGGACCTAGTTTCCATAGGAAAAGCATTTTTTGTTTTGCTAATAACTTTGGTGTCGTTTAACAAATCTTCACAAAATTTTCAAAACTAGTTTGCCATTCACTTCAGCTGCTGTCTGGAACATTTTGGGGATTCGTCAAGTAGGGGCTGAGAAAAAGGGTGGGGAGGCGCAAAATGCTTTTCCTCATGCAATTTCTCATAGGAATTTTAGACACAACTATACCCAAAACCGCTGAACGGAATTACAGAAAGCAAATCTTGGTCCAAAAAGATCTCTTTTTGTAATATGGTATAAATCTGTGCAGTAGTTTTAGAGTGTTTAAACAAAAAAGTTGTATATATATCTATAGATGCGGATCCACTGTGGGTCGATTTAAGTGGATCCGCACATCCATGCACCAAGAGCAATGCTGTGATTGGCTGGCCGCAACCTAGGAGAAATGTTGTGACCCCCATTTTGTCTATCAGGACTCGGGAGTAGTAAATGAAAGTTAAAAGTAATAGAAGGGATCAAGGTAGAGGTACCCTGACCCCAAGGGACTGATGGAGGGGTCTATGATGGACCCCTGATGGGCATGAAATTGCCCAAAATGTTTTTTGGGGTATGTGTGGATCCACAGATCCTTTGCGACTTTCAGCTCAGTCCCCATGTATATCTCTGATGGATCCAGGAATCCAGACCCCAAGTGAAAAAATACACCCACTCTCAGACCCACTCGCACACTCACTCATGCACCCATTTACTTACTCTCACGCTCACTTACAGATCCACAAAACCACTACCACACCCAGTCACAGACCCACACAACCACTCACACATCCACACATACACCCACTCACACATAAACTGACTTACACCCCAACGTAAGTACTGACACACCCACTGACACACCCACAAAACCACTCAGAGATTCACAAAGCCATTATCACACCTAGTCAGAGACCCACACAGTCACTCACACACCCACTCAACCACCCACTAAGGCACCCACACAACCACTCATACACCCACTCACACACTCACCAACTCATACACCCACACAACCAACCACACACCCACAAACAACTCAAACACCCACTCACAGAAGCCACAGAAGCACAAAACCACTCATACACCCACTCACTGACCCACAAACCCAATCACAGACCCACACAACCAGTAACACATGTACTCACAAACTCATGCATACACTCACACACCCACACAACCACACACACCCAGTCACACACCCATACAGCCACTTACAGAAGCACAAAACCACTCATACACCCACTCACTGGCCCAAAAAAAACCACTCACATTCCCACTCACAGACCCACACAACCACTAACACATGTACTCACAAACTCCTGCATACATTCACACACACACTCACTTACACACACACACACCCAGTCACCTATACAGCCACTCACAGAAGCACAAACCCACTCATACACCCACTCGCTGACCCACAAACCCACTCACAGACCCACACAACCACTAACATATGTACTCACAAACCCATGTATACACTTCCACACCCACACACACACACCCAGTAACACACCAATGCAGCCACTCACTCACCCACTGCCTGGGGTTAGCTGCATACGGGGGCAATCCCTGTGGCCAACCCACCTCTGTGCAGGGCCAAAGGCCGTGCACGGCAGCGGTTAGATTAAGGTGTGGCAATTAAATATTACTTTACCTTTAAAAAACCCTAGAAATTCACATGAAAAAACAAGGTTTACAGGAGCATTATAGTTAGGAAATAGAATTTAAAAATCCTTAGAAATTCACTGAAAAACAAACATTACAGGGATGTTATAGTTAGGTACAGATTTTACACAGACAAAACAATAGAAATTGACATGCGCTGCTAATAACCCCACATATTACATCAGACATGACATCTTCTATGACATCATTGACAATATCACTGCAACATTTGCAATAAAAATTTTAAAGAGAAAATTGTGCACGGTAAGGGTGCGAGTGAACAAGGGTTTCTTGAGCTAACTATATCTGCTGAATTTCTATGGTTTTGTGTGTGTAAAATCTGAAACTAACTATAATGTCCCTGTTACCTTTTTTCCCCAGTAATATCTATATATATATATATATATATATATATATATATATATATATATATATATATATATATTTTCACTATACCTAAACAAATATACATATAAGAGTTATTTGGTGATCAGTCAAGCAGGGGCTGAAAAAATAAGGGGGGGTCCGAAAATGCAAAATCCCCAAGCATTTTCGATAGACTTATTAGACAAGGCTACCACAAAAATTGCTGAATGGAACCATACCAAATTTGGCAGGAAGCTAAATCTTGGTAAGCAGATTGTGCTTTATATGATTCATTGAAAATTCAGTTTCAAACATAATTGTATATCTGGATGGTTGGGTCCGCGAGAGACTTGAGAGACTCTTACTGGAGTGCCAATTTCAACATAGAGCATTCTGATTCCCTCAAACTATGAACAGTCTCCAGAACAACTTTAAAATAGTACAAATCACTGTAAGAATTCCATATTTTAAAAATGTGTTTATTTTCAATCTTCTTCATCTTCAAACATTTCTTGACAAGAAACCAAAAGCTTGAAGCCAACAAGTGTTTCATTGCTGTGGTGAGTTTACTAACAACTTCCTATGGACCACAATCAAACAAGATATATTTCAGTTACATAAGATAACCAACATAGATATATCAGAACCACCTACAGAAAAATTGCATAAGCACATCTTGCCACTTACAAAAGTGACTATATTCTATGTATCCAAGTGTTAGGTCCCCCAAAAGGTGAAAACCTGAAACAAATAATTCAGGGCTAAAACGATTTATAATACATGCCAAAATTAGAAAACAACTGAAAAGTTGGGCTACCATCCCGCAAGATGAACCCTAGTATACAGACCAAGCATAGTGCAGAAGAACCAGTGCAATCTGAGAAAAGCAAAGCAGGGAAAGTGAGAGACAAAAAAGGACAGAGATCGTCCTTGGCAATATGTTATCAGTGCATATATCTTATCAAGCATCAATAGTAAATCCTATGTAGTAAATATTCCAAATCTTAATCAGGTTGAGCACATCTATAATATATAAGTAGATCAGACCATTGTGACCACCAGATGATTATGGATGGTGCAAACACCATATTGTTGTTAACCACCCATACCTACCATTATTAACAGACATCTGTATGTGTAATAGCCTCCACTTCAATAAGTTAACTAATAAAAATGTAATTGTTTACTGTTCACAAAAAATAAGAGTTCATTTTTTTCAAAGTGAAGCTAAATCTAGTATTCTGAACCACAACCAATCATGTGACATGTTAAGTCCAGGACAAACAAGCCAAACACCAGTGCACAAACAGAGCTCAGATTGTATATCACTTCAAAATATGACATGAAAGTAAATCCACACCGGCAACCTAAACGCGTTCATACATTAGAACCATCAGGCAGAGCCAAAAAGTAGTATAATTGTATGCTGCACTTTGCGTGCATTATCATATGACACAATGCTGCATGTCATCACAAAGTTGCGTCCTGCACACATACCTTAGTCTAACCAGTGTAATATCAAAATATTAGTTGCATCGCTGTATCTTAAATTGTAGTAACAAATGAAACCCCTTACAAAATAAAGGCTCCTGAACCCAAATATACCCCATTTACGGGACTAATGACTGTATAATATATGCAACAGTATTATAGCGCAAATGAAGTAATAGGTTAAAAAATCAAACCAATACAAAACAAAATATAACTGCAAAATATTGCACTGTAGGAACACACTTGTTGCTCCCACGAAGGTCTAGCCACCCGTTTTTTTTCTTAATACAAATTTATTTCCCTTCAGCCATTTCTTTGGAGTCAGACTCCTTTGGGAGCAAATGCTCTGAATGGCTGTCAGCAACATCAGAAAGAAATTGTTGTTGACAGCCATTGCAGGACGCAGAGACCTATTCCCCTGTCCTGAAGTAACAAATTAAAAGTAATATAAAGGGCCAGCATATGTATACTCTGATCTCCTAGGCCCTATGGCAGAACCCAGAGCGCCCAGCCCCCAGGGCAAAAAACAAAAAAAACAAATCAGTAAAATTGCTGTGATCTTGTGGGACTCTGGTTGGGTCAGAAAAAACCCAAATTGCTGACCAAGCCACATTTATTGAGTTTATGTCCCAGGGAGTCCACCACTGTGGATGTATTCATTAATGGGGTGGGGGACTGTGCGGCCCCCTCTCCCTGAGCCTCCAGAGGCTCTGGCGACCCTACCCCTGGGCCAAAATTAGTTTAAATGGAGAGTGGGCCATGTGGACCTTTCCTGAGCCTTCAGAGGCCTTGTGGAGCCCACCTCAGGGCCAGGTTGAGTTTGTATGGGGAGGAGGGACATGCCCCCCTCCACAAGCCTCCAAAGGCTTTGGGGAGCCACCCCCAGGTCTTGGTTTGCATGGGAAGGGGGCACACAGTTGACCTTCCTAAGTCTCTAAAGGCCCGAGGAGCACCCTACTGCCAAGATTTGATAAAATTGAGAAGGGACCACACAGCCCCCTTGCCCGAGGCCCTGGGGAGCCCACCCATGGAGTTTCAAAACTCCCACCAAGCGGGAACAAACATAAAGGCTGGTACTACCAGGCAGGAGCTTTAAAAATGCTCCTGCTTGCTCGGAGCAGACCCTAAATCTGTTTCCTGGGCAGGGAAACAGATCAAAATGCTCCCGCTTTCAGGGATCAGCATAAGTAGATGCTCCTGGAGCAATGGCAGTTCCAGCTGTATGTGGGGAGCTGGCTGGAGCCGTGGGGCTTTGGTCTCCCCCCATGTCCCCAAACAACTGTAGGGTGGGTGCCCTGGGTGAGCACCAGGGCATCCACCTTTAATAATACGGTCTCTGGGGATGGGGTCCCTGGGGCCGATAACAGCTCAGGGAGTGGGTTGCACAGCCCACCTTTCATTTGTTTTTAGAAATGGTCCTGGGAATGGGTTCCAGAGGACCTATCAAGGTTAGGTGAGGGAGGCTAGGCGGCTCCCACTGTAATTAAAAAACGAAAAACCCTGGGGTGGGGTCCCCAGGGCCTTACAAGGGTCAGGGAGGGGGGCTAGGTGGCCCCTTCCCTTTATTTCTAGTAATGACCCTGGGGAATGGGGTCACCAGGGCCTGAGAAGACTTGGGGATAGGGGCCATGTGTCCACCCTCCCCTTCAAAGTTACAGAAAGGGTCTGAGGGATGGTGCACAAAGGCCTAACAGGGCTTAAGGAGGTGGGCCTTGTGGCCCCCCTACCATTTAATTCAATTAAAGGACCCTGGGGATGGGCTCACCATGGCCTAACAAAGCTAGAGGAGAGGGGCCACAAGACCTAACAAGGCTCAGGGAGGAGGTCCATTTGTCCCTGTCTCTTTTAATAAAAAAAAGTCACTGGAGGATGGATGGATCCCCCGGGCCCTCCCCATTAAAGAAAAAAAGTACCCAGAGAATGTGCTCCCAGGGCCTAATAAGACTCGGGGAAGCAGCTAAATGGATACCTCCCCTTTAAAAAATATAAGGTCCTGTAGCCAACCCACTTATGTGCATGGCCCTTAGCCGTACATGGTGGAAGATTGGCTTTATTTATGGTAATAAAATATTACTTTACGTTACAAAAACCCTAGAAAGACACTGAAAAAAACAAAGGTGGAAGCAATTTTATAGTTGTGATAAAAATATCTGTTTTTCTTTAAAAAAAAACATAGAAATTCACTGAAAAAAACAAAGATTAAAATAACGTTATAGTTAGGTGAATATGTCAGTGACAACATTAATGTTTTGAACTAAAAAACATACACAGAAATTCACCAGCTATACGTAGCAGAGCTAATGGGTCTTGCACCCCTGCCATGCACTGCTAATGACTTAACATATTACATCACTCATACATGTTCTTTGACATCATTTTGACATCACGTATGACATCATTCAAGCTTTGTTTTTGCACCTATTGCTTTATAAATTAGCCTGGCATTAGAGACCTCACATTATGTATAAAATAGCTCAGAAAAAATATTAGGTATCATTAAGAAAATCACAGATACAACTCCCTTAGGTGTAGAAAGCATGGGTTAATTTCAACATTGACCCTGTACCATACACTTCGTGGGTAACCTATTTCACATTAAAAATGAACCACATTTATATGGGAAACCATACAGTGTGGTTGATATATATCGATATTTCCCTCCCTGTGGCAGTCGCCACGTGGTAATTAAAGTTAAGATTGTGTTTCCATAGGGAATTTCTTTTGTCTTGCTAATAACTGTGGAGCCGTTTAACAACTCTGCACAAACCTTTCCAAAACAGTCCTACTTTTTTAATTTGAATACAGAAAGTTGCGGTTCTGATGAAACTGCAGGCTGCGAGGTTGATACAGAGTCCTTGCACTGTAAGCCTACTCACAGCAGAGGCGATGTGTCAGTTCTGCTTGGAGTTGCAACGAGCAGCAGAATAGATGCATTGGTTCTGCTGGATCCACAGATAGGCTGGCACAGTACCTTCAGTTCCATTTCCAAGGGTGCAGGACAGGGGTGGCACTTCTTAGTAGGGTAGAATTTACAGTTGCAAAGCTACATGCTGGTTACAAGAGACTAGTTCTAGGAGTCACTCCGGTGGTCTTTGGTATAGTTTGCAAGTCCATTCCTTTCAGCAGCACAGCAGTCCTTCTTCCTGGCAGAGCCTTCCACAGGTCTAAGTGTTGCTTGTGAAGTGCACATGCTTTCTGCATCCCTTGCTGGTGCCAGACTAACTAAAGGGGTGTGCAACCCTTTGTGTGAAGAATGGATACAGCCTATTCAGGTATAAGTGAGGCTGTGCCTACTGCTGCCCTCTTATCCTGCCATTTGTGGCCCATCCAGTTACACCTTACCTCTGTATTGTGTGTGGCTGTCTAGGAGGAACTCACAAAGACCAATTGCCAACTACGAGTCAAGTGACCCAGAGACAAGCTGCAAGTACTAAATGGATAAGACAGGAAAATGATAACTTTTTAAAAGTGTGATTTTCACAATTGTAATTCAAAGTCCAACTTTAACGTAAAAGAGGATTTGTCATTAAAATTTCAAAGGCACCAAACATGTACTGGTTACCTGTTCTTATTTTCATGCACTTCTCATTACCCCAGATATTACAGCACCCATGACGTCTTTTATAACATCATTGGTAATATCACTGTAACATTTGTTGTAAAATTATTCATTAAAAACTGTACATGGCAAGGGCACAAGTTATAGTTACATTAGAGCATGAGTTATAGTTACTTCAAATAACTATAACTGGTGAATTTCTAAGGTGTGTACAAGTAAATTCAGAACCTAACTATAGGGTTCCTGTATCCTTTGGGGTTTTAAGTGAATATATTTATATATATATATATATATATATATATATTCCTAAAAAACTCAAAGATTACAAGCCATTATAGCCTTAGAACCCGCCGTAGCAGGCTCTACCGGCTATTAAAGGCCCGCTCCCCACGTTAAATGCCCGAGCCGAAGGCAAGGGCATTTAACAAGGGAGAGGGACTTTAATAGCCGGTAGAGCCCGCTACGGCGGGTTCTAAGGCTATTAGAACATTCTGCCACACAGGGCAGAATGTTCTATTAAAAAAAAAAAATGTTCACGGAGCCCGAGGGGATTTAAATCCCCTCGGGCTCCGTGAGGCTTTGTTCACAGCTGTTGCTGTGAACAAAGCGAACATTGGAATGTTGGCGCTGCGGGCTTTTACCGGCCTGTAAAAGCCCGCAGCAGTCCATTGTCTTCAATGGACATGCCAACATTCCAATGTTCTAATTATAGTTAGAGGCCATTCTCTCCCCTTTTTGTATACATATTTTGTTTCATATTTCAAACACAAGCTTCTCTCTCATATTGCTTATCACACCCTCAATGTTTTTAGGCATATTTCATAGTTGCTCACAATCCTGTACAACATGTAAAAAAAAAAACATTGACAAAGCTGATAGATCTTGCATAGGTAAAACCTATTGGGTTTGCCTATGCTTCTTTGAGATAGTATGCAATTTGAGGCTATAGATCTGTAGAAGGAAACAGTACCATTTGAATGTGAAAATGGTGAAACTTGTGCTACATTAGAATGTTAGTTAGAGAAAAGTGTGACAACTGCCAGGTTATCACTAGGCCATCACTTCAGCAAAGAGAGCTGATCAGCTAGGGAGTTGGAAGTGTAAAGTAATGGCTGGATGCAAAGACTTAAAGGAGAGTCTGCAAATGGTGGAGCAGACGCCTACTGATGCTCATCCTTATGTTTGGCTCACAGTATTAATGATAAAACACAGTGGGATCCATTTAGGATGACACCGCTTGACATTGCACAGGATGGAGGCAAAGGACAGCCTCCCCAGACAGTGGAAGTATATTGCATGTATTTCTGGGAATGGAGCTCCAAACACTGGGAGGAGGGGTTCACTTTAAAAATATAGTGGACCATTTGTTAGCAAGGGACTGCTGATTAGACTTCCTGAAGCATTGCCCTTTGGAATGATAACAGGGAACTTCTGAAATCTCACACCTCTTTGTGCCTCTGGTGTGGGCTAGACACTACTCTGCTATAAGGTGCATCTTTACACAAAGTTTGTGTATGGAGAGCACCCTGGTAATGACCTTTCAAATGGCGAGGGCACATGTTATAGGGACTTCAGGGCATAAGTCATTATTACTTGAGATAAGTATAACTGGTGAATTTCAGTGGTATTGTTAATTTAAAATGTCATATCTTAACTGACATTTACACCTAACTATGAAGTCCCTTTAACCTTTGTTAAATTCAGTGAATTTCTAAGGTTTTAAGGTTTTTTTTAATGGAAAGTAAGATATTATTAAAATTGCTAACTATATTGTCACTTTAGCACTTGTTTTATTTTAGTGCATTTCATTATTTCATTGTTTATTTAAATCATAAAATAAGATGTCCATTGCCTTGCATAGTGTGGTGTTTGGTGCAGGGCCTAACTTAACCCTTGTGGATGCCGGACCCGCCACTGCGTCAGATCACCAAAATATAAAATGCCGGCCTTTTAGGCTTATCAAGGGGTCAGCACATCCACATTTGTAAATTAGATCATTGGATAATAATAGTGATTGTCCAATTTATTTTTAAATAAAGCATTTTTTGAAAAAGTGGCAACATGTCGTTGAGTCTGTTGAAACTTTTTTTTACCGGTAAAGCATAGCCACAGAACGAGCCACACGGGGCCCTTGCACTCAACCTGAAAAGCATACAGTTCCACCTCAGTATGCTTTATTTTTATTTTTTATTTTTTAGATTTTGAAATTTTTTATTTTATTGTAAACATTGTAAAATGATACAGAACCCAAAGGGGACCAAAGCTCCATGAGCAACGAACAGTGATACATAGTGAATCAAACGATATAAGAAACAAATAAACACTGAGATGTTACCAATCATGTTTTTGAGACATAATACATAAATCAAAAAAGATAAAAGATGAAAATTAGAGGATGGGCAGAGTGCCGTACCATGGGACATTTGGGGAGGGCATTGGAGGGGAGGAAGAGCAGGCTATCAGAGTGGCGAAGGTAAGGGTACGAGGTCATCTGACCACTCAGTGGTAAGAATGTTACGTCTCGCTATGGTGAAGCCTGGAATCGGGTCATGTCTTGACGTCTATATACATGAAAGCGCCAGTATAGGCTGGGTACTGTTGTGGCAGGGTTAAAAATATCAGGGTCTCAGTGTGTCGGGACATCGTGACGTTAAGATAGCAGATCAACTGGGGTCGTTGAGGCTTGGGCCTTCACTCAGCGTGATTCATGCTTGGCACTCTGTACCACTTCTGGGGTCCAGAGAGAGACTGCTACGAGAGGATCACACTAGAGGGGTTATTAAGGACTAGTGTCAGATCACTGTGAAGACAAGCAGAGGGTAGAGAGAAGAAAAGAGAGGAAAAGAAGAGAGAGTATAGAGGAGGAGAGAAAAGGAGTAGGGGAAAGGAGGGGGGAAGAAAGGTGAGAGGGGATGGTGGGAGGGGGGGGGGAATATGGAATCCACATGAGAGTGGGGGCAGATAGTGTTGGGCGGCCTACGGTCGTCCTGCTGTGAGGAAGGGGGTCCACACCTGATTAAAGATCTGAGTTTGGTTTTGCACGTTATAGATAATTCTTTCGTGCATAGCAATGATGGTCATAGCTATGATCCATTCCTCCGGGGTTGGGGGAGTCGACGATCACCAGTGACGAAGGATGCGGATTTTCGCAGTGGCTAGCGCCGTGTGTAACAATCTTTTGTGCGATCTAGAAAGGTCTGGGAGAGAGGTCATATCTTGCAGTAGTATGAGAGAAGGGGGGAGTGGTGATGGAAGCGACATAGACTCGGCCAGAGTAGAGCCCACCACAGCCCACAGGGGCCGAACTGTCAGGCAGTTAATTAAGATGTGTATCAGATCACAGCACGTCTCAGTACATCGCCAACACTTTGCGTGCGGGAGAAGCCCAGTCTTATGTAATTTCGCTGGGGACCAGTACCAGTTATGCAAGACCTTAAAGAGGCAGAACTTTAGACGAGCCTCCCAGGTGCCCCTGTCCAGAGCCTCCAGGATATCTTCCCAGTCTTTCGGGTCTTGAGTCTGCTGTAGGCGGTCCTGCCACTGGAAGCGTAGCTGATCTAGAAGAGGTTGGGAGTAAAGCCACCAGGTAATTAATTCGTAGAGGCCCGCCATAACTCCCCTATGTTGTCCCCACTTACGTAGGTAGGACACCACTGGTGAAGGCTGTAGCCCCTGTCGGGTAGTGTCGGCTCCCTGGTGCAAGCAATGTTTAAGTTGCAGGTATCTCCACTCTTGGCTCGGCTGAAGGTCGAATTCTTCCCGCAGCCTAACAAAAGGTTTAAGTGTGTCATTTTCCAAGACCTGAGAAAGTTCGTGGATACCGGCCTTATTCCATTTTGGCCAATTGATCACCTCGCCGCCTATCCGTAGTCCACTGTTATTCCACAGAGGGGCCTGAGAGTATAGAGGAGGATGGACCCAAAGCAGGCGGTGAGCCCTTCGCCAGGCTGCCCGAGTCGCTTACAGAATCGGGTTCGCCGGGCTAGTAGATGGTAGGTCATCGCAATAAGGGCCTCCGAGTCCCTCATTCGAAAAGAGCATAAGTCTCTCCAGAGCCACCCTCTGCGGCGGATCCGATACTTCGGGCAGAGTGTGGGACAGTTGAGACAAATGTAGTGCTAGTGAATAGTGCTCTAGTGAGGGGAGTCCCATTCCCCCATAGAAGCGGCAGGCTAATAACTTGGCGGGCGCGAGGCGTGGTCGCATAGAACCCCATACAAATGCTCTGATGATAGTATCTATGCTTCGTAGTGTAGAAAGGGACACTTGTAAGGGGAGAAGCCCCAAGATATAGGTGAAACGGGGCACTGTGACCATCCTGACCGCCTGTACCCTACCCAACATGGAGAGGCCCAATTGGTTCCATTTTACAAAATCAAGTTTCATTCATGCGATGAGGGGATCAATATTGTCTGCCACCATATGCACCAGGCCCGGATTGACTAGCACTCCCAGGTATTGGAGGCGTATCGGGGTCCAACGGAATGGGAAGCCTAGGAGTGCTGCTCTTGTGGTCACACGCGAAAGGGGGAGTACCTCGCTCTTGTCCCAATTGATACAGTAGCCTAAGAGAGGCGTGAATCCATCAATGACCTCCAGCAGGACTGGTAATGCTCGTTCGAGGTCTGTCAGGGTTAAAAGGGCGTCATCGGCGTATAGATAGATTTTGGAAATGCTATTCGGTAGCATAAGGCCTGTAATGGAAGAGGAGGAGCGAATGGCTGCGGCAAGGGGTTCCATAGCTAGTAGAAACAAGAGGGGTGAGAGAGGGCATCCCTGTTGTGTCCCTTTATGGATGGGAAAGGGGTCCGAGAGGAAGCCTCCGCAGTTAACTCTTGCCATAGGCTGGTCATATAGCAACCGTGTCATAGAGATGAATCTCTTACCTAGACCAAATCTTCTCAGAGTCGCAAACAAATAGGGCCACTCTATACAATCAAGCGCCTTTTCGGTGTCCAGAGACAGAGCCAGCGCTGTCTCCGGGAGATCCTTGGAGGTCCATAAAGTATGGCATAGGGTACGTAGATGGTTACAAGAGGTGCGGCCCTGTACAAACCCCACCTGTGTATGGTGAATCAGGGACGGTATGACTTTATGTAATCTATTTGCCAAAATACTAGCTAGGATTTTGATGTCACCGTTTAGAAGAGATATGGGCCGGTAGTTGCTACACAACAGGGGATCTCTCCCAGGTTTAGGTATGATGGCTATCGTGGCGTTGTTGGAGATGGCCCCTAGGTCTCCTGACTGACAGGCTTCGTTCAAGGCTGCATGCATAATGTTGATCGCCTCTGTCCCCACCCATTTGTAAAATTCCGCCAGGAGCCCATCCTCCCCGGGCAATTTGTGGTAGGGTAGGTTGGAGATGACTCTCTCTACTTCCTGTCTGCTGATTTCCCCCTCCAGGAGGTCGCGCCTGTCATCTGATAGAGAGGGTAGATCAAGATCCACTAGAAAGGTTGTGATCTGGGCGGGGCTTGGCATAGTCTCTGGCGTGTAGAGATGTCTTTAAAAAGAAGCTAATTTGTTTGTTATCGCCTGCGGATGCATTAATATTTCCCTGGAGGAAGCACGGATGGCTGGAATAGCAAGAACAGCCATCCTCTGGCGGAGCTGAGCTGCAAGCAACTGCCCTGCTTTCTCGCCCTGTTCATAGTGCCTCCCCCGTAGCCTCTGTAAAGCATACTCAGCCTGGGAGGTGTATAACTCACTGAGGGCCATTTGGGCGCGTTCTAGGTTCCGGCGCCCTGAAAGAGATGGGTGAGTAGTGTATTGTCAGGTAAGCCGACGAATGTCAAGTTCCAGTGCAGCCTTTTGCTGCCTCCTGTCTCTGTTCGCTAGTGCAGCATCTCGCATGAGTTGCCCCCGGATCGTTGCCTTGGCCGCAGCCCACATGGTACGGCTGGATGCAATAGTGCCTAGATTATCTTGGGCAAAGGTGGATGCATGACTCCTTAGCTGTGTCTTGGCCTGGGGGGAGCGATATTGGTGGACTGCAAATCTCCATGGCTTACGGCCCAGGGAGACCAGGCCTATTTGGATAGCGACACTAATAGGGGAGTGGTCCGAAAGACCACCTTCTAGTATGCAGCCATCATGGGCATAGGCCACAAGGTCATGAGACATAAGAAAGTAATCGAGGCGAGATTGGGTACCGTGTACTGGGGAAAGAAAGGTATTTTCTTTGTCATTCGGATGGGTCAGCCTCCAATGGTCCACTAGGCCGTTGTCCAACAGTATATCGGGCTGTAGAGCTCTGTCAGCATTGTTACTTACGTCCAGCGGTCCCGTCCTGTCCAGTACAGCGTCTCTAACTATGTTCCAGTCACCCCCTATCACATAGCGGGTTCCACCGTGCTGGTAGGGATCAGAATGACGTCCGTCTGTGATTCAGCAAATACAGATTGGGCAGGCGGCCAATGCAGTAGAAGGAGGAGGTGGGGGAAGAAGGGAAGATAAGCCGCCTTTAATGCGGTGGTCAGGAGACATACATAGTGGCATTGGCAAGTAGAGACCAGGAGGCATAAGCCCAGAAAGAAGGCTGTGTGTGAGGTAGCAGGTTCAGTCTCCCGTGAGAGTCATGAGGGGGAAGCAATAAACCAGCGAGCCCGCAGTTCCTTGGGTCAATTACGGTTTGCCAAAGTTTGTTGGTACAATAGCCCACGGGGCTGCAACACAGGGGCAAAGTTGGGGTCCCCCAGCTCCGCAGTCCGTGAGTCTAAGGATCTCCCCTTGGTTGGTCGATCAGGGGCTCCCCTTCACAATGGCCGTAGAGGCGGCAATGTCACTCCGTGGTACCTGTATGGGCTGTAGTGGTGAAGAGCCTTGTGTCCGAAGGTTGAGCCGGGGTATCGGTCCACTCTCCCTGGAGGGGAGAGGGCAAGAGGGCAGGGTGCCTCGTTGCGTTGCCAGCACCCAGCATAATCCCGATCTGCAGGCCTCCGGATGCTGGGGCAGGCCTAGGTGCGTGTGTAGATAAGGGTGCAGGTAACCAAGTAACCAACTAACCCCCGCTCCTCGGGGGGGAAAGAAGATTGCACATTGTGAAGCTAGGGCGGGCATAAGATGAAGTGGGTGAGGGCCAGTATGTGGGCGCAGTTGATGTCTCTGTTCACCCATTGCATCCGTTAGTTGAGGCTGTTATCAGGCATCCAGGGTCCATGGGGAGGCCTTTGCGAGTCTCTCCCCCCAGTCAGGTTAGTTCGCAATGCAGCCATCCTCCGCAGGCCGCCAGAACTTCCCCGCTGCCCTCGTGGAGCGGGAGTACTTCAGGTGCCGTGTGAAGGTAGGGGGGTGGAAGGCGAGGAGGCTCTCGGGTGCCCGTAACTCCCGATGTTCGCAGGGAGGCCCTTCCGCTGAGCTGGGCCGCACAGTCATGTGAGGCCGCGGCTCCGCCTCGTGCCGTAGGCCGCTGTGTCGTCACCACTCTCCTCAGTCGCTTGGGGGAGAGCGGTAATCCCCCGCGCGCGTCTGGGGCTCCCGGGTATCGCCGACCTCCAGCGCTCGCTCCGTAGGTGGTAGAGGGGTCATCAGTGCACCCCTAGTGCTGCCACCCCCGGCCCAAGGCCCGCCTACCAGCAGAGCTCGGCTCTCAGGCGGCCACCACTATACGTGGCCAGACCAAGCCCCTCAGTATGCTTTAAAACTATGATGAGCTGTCCTGGGGTCATGGATTTAATAATCCACAACACTTACTGGGTTTTCTAATGCTGCTGGCAGGCTGCTGTGCTCCCTGCAGCCCTCGACAACATAAAAAATACTGCTTGGTTTTCCCCTGCCCCCTCACTGTGCACCACCAGGATTAAAAAGTATAATTAAAAAGCCTTTGAAAGTTGCTATGGGTGCTTCTTGCTTGAGCAGTGAATCAGCGACTGCTGCCACTCATTTATTAATTGTTTTTTTATAATGTGCTGCGTATTGTACCAAATAAAATGTGATAACATAGCAATATGTGAGATAGTCAATTTGGAAATATGTTATAATATGCTGCTTAGTCTACCAAATAAAATATGATAACATAACAGTATGTAAAATAGCCAATTTGGAAATATGTTTTAATATTGATAAGCAAATGTGCTTTATTTTGGTAATATTGGGCTACAATATTGCAACCTTATTGAAAATATGTAGGTAGTAAATATACACACTTACAATTGTAACTTTTAATATAAGTATAGAAACATATTTGAATGTTGGGTGTATGTTGTTAATGTGTGTAGTTTTATGTGTGGTTCTGTGATGGTTTTTAATCACTGGTACCGAGGTACGACTTTGAGGGTACCTCAGTACTTCAAATTTGAAAGAAAGGTTCTTATAGACCAGAATGGTTTTCCCAATGGATAAATTGGAAGCTCCAATGTATTTTTCTTATTTCTGTTCCGTGGTGTGATGTAGAGGCAGAACATTAGAGAAGATTTTCCATTTCTTTCTGTAGTTTATTAGTAGTAAATCTTTTTATAAAGCTAGGACTGGAGTAGGAGAGTCTTTTGGTGGAGCGTGAGGCTGCAATAGAAGAAGAGAGGCAGGCCATTGCCCAAGAGATGGTGGAATTCCAAAGAAGATGGTTAAAGAAGTGAGTAGGCTGGCAGTTTTTCACCTTACTTGCTGGAGAAAATGTGAATGTGTAGCATGTGGCATGTAACTTTTGTTATAAAGTAATTTCATGTTGGAGTCATCAGCAGTACAACAGGGATGCAAAGGCACGAGCAATTTACTGTGCACATTTGGCACGGGATGAATGAAAAAGACTGTTGGAGTTCCGCGAACAACAACTGAGTACTGAAAATCCTGATGACAATAATGCTATCATCAACCTCAGCCATGTACAGTAGTGTGGCAGAGACGTCTAGTGGCTCTGTTACACCCTCTATTTCACCAGCTGGTTCTGCAGTAGCAGTGCACTAGCTAAGGCAGGACCAGCAAGTGGTTAAGCCATACGCCATTCGCCAGTACTGGTATGTACTATTTATATAGACTGTGATAGTTTCAGTGTGAGTGACTTGAACATTCACTGGGAGCTAGTTATTGCTTACAAGTGCCCTCCCCAAAATCCTTAGGGACAGATTCACAATGCCCTAGCGTCACTTTTTGTGATGCTCCGGTGGTGGTGTGCAGTGAGCCACACTTACAAGGCGGTGCTAAGCCACTTTTTGTGGCTTGACGTCACCTTATAAATATGGGCCACTCTGACTCAGTTTTCTGCCTCAGAGGGGTGTGCAATGGGTGTTGCTGTGGGCATTCCACAGCAACACCCATTGTTTTTGATGCTGCCCCACATTTACAAGAAGGCATAAATCTGTGGTAGCTCCTAAAACTAACCACCACAAGGGGGGGCGTTAGCATGACGCAACAAGTAGGTATGCTTTTATTACTCCTCATTTTTGCTTTTTCCATGTGTGCTGCTTTCTGAGAGCAAAATGCATTGAAAGATTGTTTTTGCACAGGACACCTTCCTGCACATAAACAATCAATCCACTTAACGCAGACACCCTTGCACTGTGGTGCAAAGATGACTGCATTGCCAACTAAATTTAACTCCGGCGCAGGGGGAAACATCAGAGTGCGCCGTATTTTAGTAAATATGGGGCATCCCTGCCTTTCTCAAGTGATGCAGCACATTTTGGCACAGCACCACACCACACCACTTTTTATTAAATCTGGCCCTTTGTTTTTTAGGGAATATTTGTCACCATCTCTCCAAATCCACCTTTATGTTTGGTATTGCTTTGCTTTTTATTGTTGGTCCTATTGGCCTGTAGTTGGGAAAAAAGATATTGAGAAAAATATAAAAAGAAGAAACAAAAGTTATTTTTAGAACTATTTTATTTTTCAATACAATAAAAAGCTTATTGGCATCGTAACATTTTTTCAATTTTTCCAGCAGGTCGCCTACATACATATTTGGTGAAGACAGAGAACAAAAGTATAGGTGAACAGTAAGTTCAATAATCGAAGTATCCATCAGGGAGCACACAGTAATTTTCATACTTATATGAAGAAATGTATAGTCGTAAAATTGTACAGTACCAAATATGTGTGTATTAATGTTGGCATGTATAGTTTTAGACATATTTAATAAATTATAGTAATTACATTTTGTTTTTCTCAGACAGCAGTAACAATAATGTTACAGGTATAAGCCATCACTGAGCACCTAATGAGGTGAAGATGAGCACAGTCTTGAAGTCATCATAAAACACTGGGTAAAAACACAAATCAAATAGATTGTGCAAATACCTGTATAAGTGCTGAGCATGGAATAGATACAATGTTCTTACCTAAATCAGTAGTTTTCTTTTAAGGTCATCAACCATCTGAGGCCACATGATGACATATTGTGGCGGTTGCCACAATGCGTCCTCATATCGGGCTGCCACCGCCAAAATGGCTCCCAGCGTGTGCTGTTGTTAGCTAGGGAATGCAGTCTAGTGTTCCTTGACCGTAAATTAGATGCCCCACTCGTAACCTCACAGTTTGGCTCTCAAGGTAGAATTATGACACGCTGAAGAGCCAACGAGTTTTCTAGCAATTATATAAAATTCCCAGCGTTTTAGTCCTGTGTCTCCGCCTGCTTGTATTTCTGGTTTGGATTTGTACACACTTCTCTGTTTTTGATTAACTGATACTCCAGAAGTAAATATTTTCAGTGACTTTAATGTATATATGTTTATAGGTGTCCAGGGAAAGACTATTAAAGTAACAAACATAACTCTGTTTTTTCCTCTAGATTACTAAGGCCTTAGATGTGACCCAGAGATAGGGATCCTTATAAGAACTATGCAGACATATCTGCTGCTTTGTCCAACTCTAAGGTATTAATTTTGGTATTATTCACAGTGCTTCTTTGAATCAATAAAATTGCACATGTATTCACCCTAGTTAAATAGTTGACACAACCTGCTATTTGCAGTTGGACAGAAGTTTCAGTGCACAGCTTTACATGTTACAAGTAATGTCAGAAAAATCATTAGACATCTCATTATGTGTCCTCGCATGGTTGATGACCTTAGAAGAAAACTATTGATTTAGGTGAGAACATCTCATCTATACCACACACAGCATTTGTACAAGTTTTTTCACAATCTCTTTTATTTGTGTTTTTACCTAGTGTTTCATGATGACTACATGACTATGCTCATCTTTACCTCATTAGGTGCTCAGAGATGGCTTATGTCTGTAACTTTATTGTTACTGACGCCCTAGAAAACACAAAATGTAATTACTATAATTTATGTAGTATGTATAAAAATATATGCCAACATTACTCTCTACATATTTGTTACTGTACATTTTACAACCATACATTTCTTAGAATAAGTATGAAAAATAATGTGTGCTTCCTGATGGGTACCTCTATTATTAAACCTACCATTCACTTACTTTTTTGTTTACTGTTTTCTTCAAATATGTATTCATTACACCCATTAGGAAACATGTTAGAATGTCAATGAGCTCTTTATTGTAATGAAAGTTTGAATAGTTTTAAAAATAACTATTTTTTCTTATTTTTCTTTTTATACTTTTTCCAGCATCTTTTTTTTTAACTACAGGTCAACAGGACCAACAATAAAAACCAAAACAATACCGAACATAAAGTTGGATTTGGAAAGGTGATGAAAAAAGTTCTGAAATAAAACTAAGGGGAATATTGATAAGAGGTTGTGCCATGCTTGTGGCAGGCAATGTGGTACATGCATGGCACAGACCACTAAGTAATATGTTTGAAGCCACGCAAAGCCAAAGCCAAAAATATGGAGTAAGGCAACGCAGTGCAAATCACATGTTGCTTACTCAGCACCAGAGAGGCATTCTATGGGAGTTGCGTGGTTTATCCCACACAACTCCCATGGATTTTGACACTTTCACAGATTTATCAACTCAACCCTGGTAAACCTGGTGATCCAAATCCTACGCTTACCCAGGAAATATTTTAATTTCTCCTCATTTATTCCTCTTTCTGTGAAAGAGAAAAAAGCCTCTCAGGCTTGTGTTTTTGGAGGAAGGTGCCCTCTCCTGCACAAAAAAAAATCCTACATGCAACACAGACACACTTGCACCATGTTGCAAGGGTGACTGCATTGGTGCTAGGCAACCAAAAGAGTGCCATTTTCAGGAAACAACAGGAATGCGTTGTATTCCTGCCCTTTCCCTGTGATGTAGGACAGTGCAGCAAGGTGACTTGCTTTGGTGCCCTGCACCACAAATCTGATAGATCGGGACCTAAGGATTTTGGGGAGGGCACTAGTGAGCAATAACTAGCTCCCGGTGCGTGTTCAAGTCACTCTCCACCAAAACTATCACTGTCTGACAGTATAAACAGTATTTAGCAGTACTGGTATTCGCCTCAGCCAGTGCACTACCACAGCACAACCAGGTGTTGGAACAGAGGTTGTATTAGAGCTACTAGATGTCTCTGGCATGGCCGAGGTTGAAGTGCAGCATTATTGTTGTCAGGAATTGCAGCGCTAGTACTCCGTTAAAGTTTGTCCAACTCCAACTGGCTTTTTCTTTCTGCTTGCGCCAAACAAATGGCATAAATTGCTTGTAGATATTTTTTCATCCCTGTTGTACCCAACAAGTGCTGCTGGCCACTCCCACATGAAATTAATTTATGACAGAAGCTGCTTGTCACATAACATGCTGAAAAACTGCCAGAGTACCGACTCCTTCAGCCATCTTCTTTGAAGCTCCTGCTCCTCCTGGGCAATGGCCTGCTCTTCCTCTTTGACTACAGCCTCACACTCCCCTAAAGGCTGTACTTCTGCCATATCTTTATAAGAAGATTTTCATCTTATAAACTACAGAAATAAATGGAATATCTTCTCCTCTACTGTACTGGCTCTAAATCACACCCAAGCACAACAGAAATAACAGGAATACATTGGAGCTTTCTAACCATTCTAGCCTATCAGAACCTTTCCTTTAATTGTAGAGTACAGCGGCACCATCAAGGTAGTACATAGGTAGCAGCAATTTTTAAAAATTCACAAAACCACACATAAAACTACACACATTAACAACATACACCCCAATCCAAGTATGTTTCCATACTTCTATTAAAACTTAGAAATGTTCTTGTTTTAACGAGGCTGCAATATTGCAGCCTAATATATTAAAATAAAGCACATTTTCTTTCACAATATTAAAACATATTTCCAAATTGACCATTTCACATATTGCTTTTTGTTCACATTTTATTTGCTACAGTAAGCAACACATTATAAAAACCATTGAAGTTTCAAAAAAATAAAGGCTACAAGTCAGTTATAGTTAGGGCCATTCAATTTTTGTTATTTACCACAAACACCAGTTAAATTACACAAATATTTGAGATTGTACAGTTATAGTTATTGTTTTAAATATTTAGTTTCAATATTATTAATATTTGTTTTAAAACACCCCACTGCGTACCATCCATTGTCAGCTTCATCAATACTGTGAAACAATTATAATTTGCCACATTAAAACTAATTGTTTTAAAAATTAAGTTATTTATAATAGTATAGTGGAGGTATTCATACAAAAGGTGAATATTATATAATAAACATCTACTTCCATATAACACAATATGCATACAAAAAAATGAGTTATATTTGCTTCCCTATATCGATGAACAACGCAACTTTGCTCTAGTCTGGTGAAAGCACAGAAAAAACATTGCTCCACCTGGTGGGGAGCAAAGGAAGGACGTGCAGGGTCCACTCCACTGGGAACTTGTGGTCCCTCTGTGGCCCCCCATTATTGGCCTTGTGGATGCTCCAGATGGGCACGAAGCACCCATATTAAAATAATTGCTGGTTCCTCCAAAATCTTACTATGTGTCCTGGCTGGTAAGCCAGCAGGGGCCAGGGGGGCTTTGAGGCTTCCTTCGTAAAGTTAATATAAAGTTTGGTTGTTCCGTGGACATCCTAAAAAACATATAAAGAATAATAAATAAGCAGCAGAAAGCTTCTCTGCTCATTCACTGCTCCAAGCAAAAAGCACCACATAGTGCTCTACAAGGGCTTTTTATTTATATTTTTAATTCCTGTTGGTGCTCCCAGAAGGGGAAGGTGATGATCAAGCAAATGTTTAATGTGGTAAAGGGCTGGAGGGAGCATAGCAGCCTGCCAGCAACATTAAAAAAAGTCTTGAGGATTATTAAATCCATGACCTCAGGAAAGTTTACCATATTGTTAAAGCACTCTGAGCTGGAGCTGCATACTCTTCAGGTGGAGTGCAGGGACCCCTTGTGGCTAGTTCTGCAGCTTCACTTTGTGTGCTGAAAAAAGGTTTAAAAAAAACTTTAAGAAATGTAAATTCTTTTTTTTTAATGCTTTATTGGAAATATTGTCAATGATTGACCCAACAGGCCAGCTTTTTATATTTTGGTGTTCTGAAGCTTCAGAGGGTTCAGCATCCAAAGGGGGCGGGTTAAGCACAGGTTGTGGCCAGGCCGTGGCCCAACACCACACTAAGCAAGGTATTGGACATCTTACTTTATGACAAAAAAAGTCATAGATATGCACTGAAAAAAACAAAGGTTAAAGTGACATCATAATTAGCAATATAATAATGTCTTACTTTCCATTGAAAAAAACATAGAAATTCACTGAATCTAACAAAGGTTAAAGGGACTTTATAGTTAGGTGAAAATGTCAGTTAAGACACACTATTTTAAACTAAGAATACCACTGAAATTCACCAGTTATATTTATCACAATTAACTATGACTCATGCCATAGGGGTCCCTATAACATGTTCCCTTTTCATTTGAAATGTCATTGCCAGTCTGCTTTCCATACTTAGGTGGTCATTACGACCCTGGTGGTCGGAGACCGCCAGGGGTAATGTAGCGTCCGTACCGCCAACAGGCTGGCGGTACGGAGGCCCTTATTACGACCGTGGCGGTAGCGCCGCGGTCGCACCGCCGGCGGTTTCCCGCCGTTTTAGCCCCAGCGGTGATAATCCGCCAGGGCAGCGCTGCAAGCAGCGCTGCCCTGGGGATTATGACATCCCTACCGCCAGCCTGTTTCTGGCGGTTTGCACCGCCAGGAAGAGGCTGGCGGTAAGGGGTGTCCTGGGGCCCCCTAACAGGGCCCGGCCAGCTTTTCACTGTCTGCATAGCAGACAGTGAAAAGCGCGACGGGTGCAACTGCACCCGTCGCACGGCCGCAATACCGCCAGCTCCATAAGGAGCCGGCTCCTATGTTGCGGCCTCATCCCCGCTGGCCCAGCAGGGATGTCGTGATGGGGGCCACGGGAGTGCGGCCGCATTGACCCCCTTAGTCTTTTTGTAATGGTGCCCCTCATAGCAGAGATTTCTCCAGTCTGGGGCACCCACAACAGAGACAAAAAAGGTTTGAAGTTTCATTGGTTTCCTGTCATCAATCCAAATGAATAATGCTTTGGGAAGTCCACTCAGTAGCCCCTTGCTAGCAAACGGTCCACTAATCATTTAAAGGGAGCCCCTCCTCTCAGTGTTTGGAAATCCATTCACAGAAATGCAGGCAATACACTTCCACTGTCTGGGGGGGGTGTCCTTGCCCTCCTTCTTGTGCTGTGCGAAATAGTGTCATCCTAATAGGATCCCACTGTGCTTTATAATTAACACTGGGAGCCAAACCTGAGTATAAACATCAGTAGACATCTGGGGCCAGATGTAGCAAACGTTTTGCGACTCGCAAACGGCAAAATTTGCCGTTTGCGAGTCGCAAAACGCGTATCCCAATGCAGAAATGCATTTTGCGAGTCGTTACCGACTCGCAAAACGCATTTCAGACTCGCAAATAAGAAGGGGTGTTCCCTTCCTATTTGCGAGTCGCATTGGGATGCAATACCATTTGCGACAGCATATGCGGTCGCAAATGGCATCGCAGTTACCATCCACTTCAAGTGGATGGTAACCTAATCGCAAATTGGAAGGGGTCCCCATGGGACCCCTTCCAGTTTGTGACTGGAGCCCAAAATATTTTTTCAGGGCAGGGAGTGGTCCAAGGGACCACTCCCTGCCCTGAAAAAAAACCGAAACTAAAGGTTTCGTTTTTTTTTTAAGTGCAGCTCGTTTTCCCTAAGGGAAAACGGGCTACAATTCAAAAAAAAAAAAATGCTTTATTTAAAAGCAGGTCGCTAACATGGAGGTCTGCTGACGTCAGCAGGCCTCCATGTTAGCGAGTGCCTATACTCGCAATGGGGCCGCAATTTGCGACCCACCTCATGAATATTCATGAGGTGGGTCATTGCGACCCCATTGCGAGTTGCAGTCGGTGTCTGAGACACCGTACTGCATAGCAATTTGCGACTTGCAAATTGCGAGTCGCAGGGACTCGCAATTTGCAAGTTGCAAATTGCTTTTTTCCTACATCTGGCCCCTGCTCCACTATTTGCATAACCTTCATTAAGTCTTTGAGTCAAGTCATTACTTTACTCTTCCAACCCTTGAGCTGATCAGCTGTCTTTGTTGAAGTGGTGGTCTAGCAGTAACCTAGCAGTTGTCACACTGTTCGTCCTACTCTGACACCTAATGTAGCACCATTATCCACGAGTTTCACATGCAAATGATGTTGTTTCTTTCTACAGAGATCAGCGTATGCAAGATCTATCAGGTTTGTCAATGTCTTTGATTTACATGTTGCACAGCAGCACGAGCTGCTGTGCAAGATGGCTTAAAGTAAAAAACAAAGAAAGTGCACTATGACATGGACAGCACTGATGTTTCATTGCGTGTATTTTCCTTTACGAAATGTTGTACAGCAGCCCCTGCGGTGTCTGAGGGGAGCTAAGCAATATGAAGGAGCAGGATGTATGTGTGAAACATTGCAAAGTGGATTATTGGCATAATCACAAATGAAAGCATTTGGTAAAAGTCAATGCCAAAATTATGAACCCCTTTACTGAATGCATTCTTAAAACATCTAGAACTATGTAAATAAAATCCATCATGAAAAACTGATATTCTCACGAAAAGTTTGATGTTTACCTCTCCTTTATCCTTTCAAATGGCTCTTTCCTTTCTTTCTATCTGTTTCTATCTTCTGTATGCCTCTTCTTTCTGAGTACAAATTTCCCATTTTCTCTAAGTCACATGCATGTTTGCCTTAATCTATATTAATGTATTTCCCCAAATTGGCCAAAATTCATTTTAAAAATCACAACCTCTCCTTTTTTGGAACGTGATATTGCTGGAACCGAAAACTACCCGTTCTCCTCTAACTCATCAGTTAACCTCACCAAACATCTGTAGAAATTATGGGCCAGATGTTTCATTATATCCAATAGTGATTACCTAATTGCGATTTTTTGCAAGAGCTCGCAAATGGACCTACCTCATTAATATTCATGAGGTAGGTAGCAATTTGCGAGCCATTGGGAATGGCTGCAATCACAGGGATGGTGGCCTGCTGGGCTCAGCAGACCAGCATGTCTGTGATTGATTTTCAATATAGCAATCTTTTTTTTTGCTAAATGCAGCCCGTTTTCCTTAAAGGAAAACGGGATGTGTTTAAAACAGAAAAATGAAAAGTTTTCTTTTCATTTTTTAAGAGTGGGCAATGGTGCGTGTGACCACTGCCTGCTCTTAATAAATGTTTTCACATGCATTCACAAAGGGGAAGGGATCCCTTGGGGGACCCTTTCCTCTTTGCGAATGGGTTACCACCAATTTGAAATTGGTGGTAACTGCGATAGTTTTGCAACTGCATTCATAGTCACAAAGCAGTCATACATATCTCTGCGATTCGGTATTAGGAAGGGACGCCCTTGACACGCTGCTTCCTAATACCAAATCAGTATGTGGTCACAAATCCAATTTGCGATTCGGTAACAAGAATCGCAAACTGGACTTGTTACATACCAAAATTCATTTTTGCTATCGCCAACGGCCCAATCTGGCCCTACATTTCCTCATCCTCTAATGATCGCACCTAACTTGTATTATTTTAATCTACAATATACAAACTGAAGTAGATGCATTGAATGGTTTACTTGAGTGTACAAAACTAATATGAATAGCCAACAGTAACAAGTAATACTGAACTATCTACTAACCTTGTGTCTTGCATTCTGGTCCAGCATGCTCCCTTACGTAAAGCGCATCAGCACCTTATCTGGTATAGTAAGCTATAAATACACTAGTAGGTAGTTATAGTTAGGACCTAGTTTCCATAGGAAAAACATTTTTTGTTTTGCTGATAACTTCGGTGTCATTTAACAAATCTTCACAAAATGTTCAAAACTAGTTTGCCGTTCACTTCATCTGCTGTCTGGAAAGTATTAGTGATTTGTCAAGTAGGGGCTGAGAAAAAGGGTGGGGAGGCCCAAAACGCTTTTCCTCATGCAATTTCTCATAGGAATTTTAGACAAGGCTACACCCAAAACCGCTGAACAGAATTACAGAAAGCAAATCTTGGTCCAGAAAGATCTCTTTTTGTAATTTGGTATAAATCTGTTCAGTAGTTTGGGAGTTTTTAAAGAAATAAGATTTATATATGTAGAGATACAGATCCACTCTGGGTCGAATTAGGTGGATCTGCACATCCATGCACCAAGAGCAATGCTGTGATTGGCTGGCTGCAACCTTGGAGAAATGTTGTGACCACCCATTTTGTCTATCGGACTCAGACACGGGCGGTAGGAAATGAAAGTTAAAAGTAATAGAAGGGATCAAGGTAGAGGTACCCTGACCCCCAGGGACTGATGGAGGGGTCTATGAGGGACCCCTGATGGGCATGAAATTGCCCAAAATGTTTTTTGGGAGGGTGTGTGGATCCACAGATCCTTTGCGACTTTCAGCTCAGCCCCCATGTAAATCTCTGATGGATGCACGAATTAAGACCCAATTGAAAAAATACACCCACTCTCAGACCCACTCACACACTCACTCATGCACCCATTCACACACTCTCACTCACAGATCCACAAAACCACTACCACACCCAGCCACAGACCCACACATCCACTCATATACCGACTCACACACTCATACATCGACTTACACCCAACACAAGTACTGACACACCCACTAACACACCCATACAGCCACTCACACACCCACTCACAGACCCACAAAACCATTCACAGACACTAACACACACTCATACACCCACTCACACACCTGCTCACACAGTCACACGGCCACTCACAGACCCACAAAGCCACTACTACACCAAGTCAGAGACCCACACAACCACTCACACACCCACTCACAGACCCACACAAACACTCCCAGACCCTTACACACACTCATACACCCACTCACACACCCGCTCATACAGTCACACAGCCACTCACAGACCCACAAAGCCACTATCACACCTAGTCAGAGACCCACACAACCACTCACACACCCACCCACAGATGCACAATACCACTCATACACCCACTTACTGCCCCACAAACCCACTCACATACCCACCCACAGACCCACACAACCACTAATACGTGTACTCACAAGCCCTTGCAAACACTCACAGACCCACTTACACAACCACACACACACCCATACAGCCACTCACAGAAGCGCAAAATGACTCATATACCCCCTCACTGACCCACAAACCCACTCACAGAACCACACAACCACTAACACGTACTCACAAACCCATGCATACACTCACACACCCACTTACACACCCACATAACCACATATACACCCAGTCACATACCCATACAGCCACTCATACACCCACTGCAGGGGGTTGGCAGCATGCAGGGCCAATCCCTGCAGCTAACCCACTGCTGTGCAGGGCCAAAGGCCACACACGGCAGCTGTTAGATTGGTGTGGTAATTAAATATTACTTCACAGTAAAAACTCTAGAAATTCACTGAAAAAAACAAAGGTTACAGGGACATTATAGTTAGGAAATAGAATTTAAAAATCCTTAAAAATTCACTAAAAAATAAAGATTACAGGGACGTTATAGTTAGGTTCAGATTTTACACAGACAAAACAATAGAAATTGCCATGCCCTGCTAATTACCCCACATATTACATCAGACATGACATCTTCTATGCCATAATTGACAATATCACTGCAACATTTGCAATAAAATTATAAATGAGAAAATTGTGCACAGTAGGGGCGTGTGTTACAGTCACCTTAGGAAACGACTGAAACAAGGGTTTCTTGAGGTAACTATAACTGCTGAATTTCTATGGTTTCGTGTGTGTAAAATCTGAACCAAACTATAACGTCCCTGTTACCTTTTTTCCCAGTAATATATCTATAGATATGTATACTTATATATATATTCACTAAATATATATATATATATATATATTTGTTTTTTCAGTGAGTTTCTATGTTTTTTTAATGTAAAATAATAAATAAGTACTGTATGGTAATACAATCATCACCACACCTGCGGCCAGGCCCTGTACCCAACCCAAGTTTGGCCTTGTGCAGCAGGTCAAATCAGCGGACTTACACTGGGGGTTTTGCTGTGCGCCGCAGTGGATCTGTGATCTGTGGATCCGCCAAAAAAAAACTTGGGCAACTGTTTTGCCCAGGAGGGGTTCATTAGAGACTAACGCATGAGTTTCATAGACTCAGGATCCCTATATCACGACCCTTTATGTGTGTTTTTATTTAGATTTTCTCCCTGGTGGCCAAGTCAAGAAACAAAATGGTGGCCACAACTTTCCTTTCAGGTTGTGGCAGGCCAATCATGCCCTTGCTTTTCACTTGGATCTGCGGATCCTTGTGGGTACTTATGGTTCAGAGAAGTATCTGCATTTCTAGATATCAGTTTGTTTTTCTTTAATAACTCTGAAACTACTGAGCAGATTTGCACCAAATATCAAAAATAGATCTTTCTTAACCAAGATCTAGTTTTCTGCAACATTTGGTGTAAATCTGTTCAGTGGTTCGGGCTGCAGTTGTATTGAAAAATGCAAAATCCCCATTGACATTTTATTGTCAAAAAGCATTTTGCAACCTCTCCTTTTTCTCAGGCTCCAAAACGTTCCAGACAACAGCTGAAATAACTAGCAGACAAGTTTTGAAAATTTCATCAGTGTTTGTCAAAACGCCACCAGATTTACAAGCAAAACAAAAATAGCTTTGTCTATAGGAAAAGCTGGTCGCCAGTAGGAAATATATATACATATACCCATATTACCTAGTGACAGATGTCACTAGATTGTCACAGGTAGTTATAATTAGGTGCGCTGTTCCATAGAAAACTTTTTTTTGTTGCTAATATCTTTCTCATGGTTTGACAAATTTCCCAAAAACCTTTTAAAAAGCTGCTACCTTTTAACTAGTTTGTGCATGGAGAGTTATGGGGGTGATCTGTCTTGCAGAGGCTGAGAAAATAAGGAGGGTCCCAAAAAGCAAAATCCCCAAGCATTTTCCATAAACTTCTTTAGACAAGCTACAGCAACATTTGCTGAACTGAACCATACCAAGTTTGGCAGGAAGGTAAATCTTGTGCTTTTTATGATTCAATGTAAATCCAGTTTCAAACATAATTGTATATCTGGATGATTGGGTCTGCGAGAGGCTCGAGAGACTCTTGCTGGAGTGCCAAATTAAGCATAGAGCATTCTTTTTCCCTCAAACTATGAACAGTCTCCAGAGCAACTTTAAAATAGTACAAATCACTGTAAGAAGTCCATATTTTAAAAATATGTTTATTTTCAATCTTATCTTTTTGATCTTCAAACATTTCTTGACAAGAAACTTGTAACCAAAAGCTTGTAGCCAACACGTGTTTCATTGATGTGGTGAGTTTTCCAACAACTTCCTATGGGCTACAATCAAACAAGATGTATTTCAGTTACATAAGATAACCAACACAGATATATAAAATCTGAGAAAAGCAAAGCAGGGAAAGTGAGAGACAAAAAGGACAGAGATCATCCTTGGCTATATTTCTTCAGAGCATATATTTGACCAAACTTCGGTAGTAAATCCTATGTAGTAAACATTCCAAATCTTAATCAGGCTGAGCACATCTATAATATATAAGCAGATCAGACCATTGTGACCACCAGAATATGGATGGTGCAAACACCATATTGTTGTAAACCACCCATACCTACCATTAATAACAGACATCTGTATGTGCAATATCCTCCGCTTCAATTTGTATATCCTGGAGCTAATAAAATTAGCACTGTTTATTGCTCACAAAAAATAAGAGTTCAAGTTATTCAAAGTGAAAGCTAAATCTAGTATTCTGAACCGCAACTAATCATGTCACATGTTACTCCCAGGACAAACAAGCCAAACACCAGTGCACAGAGCTCAGATTGTATATCACTTCAAAATAAAACATTACATGAAAGTAAATCCACACCAGCAACCTAAACGCGTTCACACATCAGAACCATCAGGCATAGCCAAAAAGTAGCATAATTGTATATCACACTCTGCGTGTATTTTCATATGACACAATGCTACATGTCATCATAAAGTTGCGTCCTGCACACACATCTTAGTCTAAATAGTGTAATATAAAATATTAATTACATTGCTGTATCTTAAATTGTAGTCACACATGAAACCCTTTACAAAATAAAGGCTCCTGAACCCAAATACACCCTATTTACGGGACTAATGACTGTATAATAAATGCAACAGTATTATGGCACTAATGAAGTAATAGGTAAAAAATCAAACCAATACAAAACAAAATATAAGTACAAAATATTGCACTGTAGGAACGCACTTGTTGCGCCCATTGAAGGTCTAGCCACCTGTGTGTTTTCTTAGTGCAGATTTATTTCCCTTCAGCCATTTCTTTGGAGTCAGACTCCTGTGGGAGGAGATGCTCTGAATGGCAGCTAGCAACATCAGAAAAATGTTGTTGACAGCCATTGCAGGACTCCAAGACCTAGTCCTCTGTCCTGAAGCAAAAAATTAAAAGTAATATAAGGGGGCAGAATAGGTATACTTCGATCTCCTAGTCCCCCTGGAGGGACCCACAGCACCCACCCCCAGGGCCAAAAACAAATCCGTAAAAATTGCTGTGATCTTGTGGGACTCTGGTTGGATGGGAAAAAAACAAAATTGGTGGCCAGGCCACATTTATTGAGTTTATGTCCTGAGGAGCCCGCCACCATGGCTGTATTCATTAAGGGGAGGGGGACTCTGCGGCCCCCTCTTCCTGAGCCTCCAGAGCTGAAATTAGTTTATATGGAGAGTGGGTCATGTGGACCTTCCCTGAGCCTTCAGAGGCCCAGTAGAGCTCACCTCAGGGACAGATTGAGTTTGCATGGGGAGGAAGGCCATATGGCCCCCCTCTACAACCCTCCAAAGGTTCTGGGGAGCTACCCCTGGGGCTCAATTAGTTTGCATTGGGAGTCCCCTTTCCTAAGCCTTGAAAGGCCCGAAGAGCCCACTATATGGCCAAAATTTCATAAAATGGAGAAGAGACTTGTTAGAGCTGGCAGCCTTTTGGCATGTCTCACCTGTCCTTATGCCTTCTGACCTCATGTTTTTATGGTACACTGTACTCTGTTTTTGCTGGTTTATTGTCTCTGCATACTTTACCAGTGCTGATCAGTGCTAAAGTGCAAGTGCTCCCTATGTAAATTGTATTGGTGATTGGGTTATCCATGATTGGCATATTTGATTTACTCGTAAGTCCCTAGTACAGTGCACTCGAGGTGCCCAGGGCCTGTAAATCAAATGCTACTAGTGGGCCTACAGCACTGGTTGTGTCGTCCACATTAGTAGCCCTGTAAAGATGGCTCAGACCTGCCACTGCAGTGTCTGTGTATGCAGTTTTAAACTGCCAATTCGACCTGGCAAGTGCACCCACTTGCCAGGCCTAAACCTTCACTTTTGGTACATGTAAGGGAACCCCAAGGTAGGCCCTAGGTTGCCCCAGGGGCAGCGTGCAGTGTATTTAAAAGGTAGGACATGTACTGGTGTGTTTTACATGTCCTAATATTGAAATACTGCCAAATTCAGGTTTCAGGGTTGCAAGGCCTATCTCCCTAATAGGTTAACATAGGGGCTGCCTTTGAATAACATATGGAGTTTTGGTTTTCTGAACTCACAATTCAAAAATGCATCATTTAGTGAAGTTGGTTTTTAGATTGTGAGTTTGAAAATGCCACTTTTGGAAAGTAAGCATTTTCTTGCTTAAACCATTCTGTAACTCTGCCTGTTTGTGGATTCCCCGCCTGGGTCAGTTTGACAGTTGGGCTGTTTACATCTCTCCTCTAGACAGCAACACAATGGGAACAGGGGTGTGGCCTTCATATCCTGATGAGCCACCTGAGCTAGAGTGGAGGAGGAGTGGTCACTTACACCTGAATGGACTGTGCCTACCCTCACACAATGCAGTCTACAACCCCCTGGTGTGTGTCTGGGGCCTGGCCTGGACAAGGAAGGATCTTGCAAACACTTGAGTCTTGGCTTTGAAGTTTGCCAACTTCAAAGGTAGAAAGGGGTATAAGTATTGGACCCAAAACCCCAGATTTGAAGAGTCTTTCTGGAATCAAGAGGAACCTCTGCCAAGGAGACGAGCTGAAGAGCTGGAGGAGTACTGTCCCTTTGCTGTGTTGCTTTGCTGGACTGGCCTGCAGTTGGTGCATCTGCCTGAAAAGAGTGCAAAGTGGGTCCTGCTTGAGAAAGTTCTCCAAGGGCTTGGAGTAGAACTTGCCTCCTGTTGGAAGTCTCAGGGACACCAAAGACTTTAGTTTCATTGACCTGCAGCACTTAGAACTTTGTGTTTTGTGCTTTTCAAGAAGAGAAGCCACTACAACACCGCCAATGATGCCGCTGGCCAACACTGTTACCTGCCGACACTGCATGGAGCCGCACTGCCCCACTTCGCACCTCGACCCTGCTCTCACCGACGCCATCATCAGATTACTTCATCGAGCCGCTGTTCGCACCGTGACCTGTGGGCCCCACACGCTGGTATCGCCTGCTCACACCGCAGCCTGGGCATCCGCGAAACTGCTGCTCCTGCTGACATCAGTGTCGCTGCCTGCACCGTGGCCTGTGGATACCACTTGTGAGGAGCCCGAAGCACCGTCCCGTCCTGCCCCGCAGCCCCGGCCGACCGACCAACGCCAGCACCATCGACTCCAGTGTCATCACCAGGCAACCCTGCCCGCACCATGGCCTGTGGACACCGCTGGTGAGGGTCACAAAGCACCGTCCCATCCCGTACCGCCGGCTTGGGCCTATTGATGACAGTGCTTCAGCAACGACGATGCCGCTGCCTGCACCGTGACCTGGTAACACCGCACGCTGCAGCGCCCCGCCTCACACTGCAGCCCTGGTCTCACTGATACCGCTGGATGTCGTCACCGAGCCACTGCCTGCCCTTGACCTTTGGGAACCGCAGGTCGCATCGTCACGCTTTGCACTGCAGCCCTGACGCCATCCACGCCAATGCTCCTGACTTCATCAGCCCGGAGTTCAATCTGCACCATGTGTGACTTCAAGGGCCCGACGACTCCCGCACCGACTCTGGAACAGACACCGCAATGCCAGCCACACCACTCTCCGGAGCTCACAGCGAGAATCACGACGCCCTGCAATTCCGAAGGTACTGTTTGCGGGTCTTCCCGGCACGTAGCTGGACTGCGACACTGCGGCTGACCTGAACTGTTGGTTTTGTTGATCACGACGCCGGGAACTGTATTTTTGAGTAAATCTTGCAGAATTCATTTTTTCATTACTGTATGGTGGATTTCCATCGTATTCGGTCTTGTTTTATATACATAAATATTGGCTATTTATCTAAAACTGGCCTGGTGTCCCTTTGTAGTGTTTTCCTTTATTATTGTGTGTTATGTGCAAATGCTTTACACATTGCTTCTGAGATAAACCTGACTGCTCGTGCCAAGCTACCAAGGGTGTGAGCATTGGTTACATGAGTGGGTATCTCCCTTATCCTGACTAGAGTGAGCGTCTCTACTTAGACAGGGTGCAAACCGCCTGCAACTAGAGACCCCTTTTCAAACAAGACCACACAGACCCGCTTCCTGAGGCCCTGGGGCGCCTACCCCTGGAGTTTCAAAACTCCCAACCAGCTGGAACAAACTTTAAGGCTGGTCCTAACAGGTGGGAGCTTTAAAAATGCTCCTGCTAGCTGGGAGCAGACCTTAGATCTGTTTCCTTGGCAGGGAAACAGATCAATATATGGCTCCCGTTTTCAGGGAGCAGCATAAGTCGATGCTCCCTGTGGGCGGCAGCAATAGCAGTTCTAGCTGTATGTGGGGAGCTGGCTGGGGCCGCGGGGCCTTGGTCTCCCCCCCCCATTTCCCACAACAACTGTAGGGTGGGTGCCCTGGGTGAACACCAGGGCACCCACCTTTAATAATACAGTCCCCAGGATGGGGTCCCCGGGGCCGATAACAGCTCGGGGATTGGGCCACACAGTCCACCTTTCATTTATTTTCAGAAATGGTCCTGGGAATGGGGTCCCGAGGGCCCAGCAAGGCTAGGTGAGGGGGCGAAATGGCTCCCTCTTTAATTAAAAAGCAAATAACCCTGACAATGGGGTTCCTGGGGCTTTACAAGGTTCAGGGAGGGGGGACTGTGTGGCCCCTTCCCTTTATTTCTAGTAGTGTCTGTGGTGGATGGGGTCACCAGGGCCTAAAAAGACTTGGGGAAAGGGGCCATGTGGCCCCCTCCCCTTCAAAGTTAAAGAAAGGGTCTGAGGGATGGCATCCCAAACACCTAACAAGGCTTGGGGAGTGGGTCTTGTGGCCCCCTTCCCATTTAATTCAATTAAACGACCCTGGGGATGGGCTCACCATGGCCTAACAAAGCTAGAGGGGTTGGGCCACGACCTGGAGATGGGGTCCACAGGGCCTAACAAGGCTCACGGAGGTGGTCCATGTGGCCCCTTCTCCTTCAATAAAAAAAAGGGCCTACTAAGGCTCTGGTGGGGCACTTGCCGCCCTCACCTTTAAAGAAAAACAAAGTACCCAGGGATTGTGCTCTAGAGGGCCTTATAAGGCTTGGAGAAGCGGCCACATGGACACCTCCCATTTAAAAAACATAGGTCCTCATTACAACCATGGCGGTTGGTGTTAAAGCGGCGGTAAAACCGCCAAAGCCCGGCGGTAAAAAAAATTGAATCACGACCATGGCGGAAACTGGCAACATAGACTGCCACTTTAACACTCTGACCGCCACGGCGGTACAAACAAACACCGCTGCGGTAACCGCCAACAGACAGGCGGAAGACAATGTACCGCCCACAGTATTACAACAGGCCAATCGCCACCTTTTCCGGGGCTGATTCACCGCAAACAAAAACACGGCGGAAACAGGACTTGGAAGGGAAAACGCTCACCTCTACACACCCCACGAGGAACCAGGACGCCATGGAGCCTGAACTCCATATTCTACCAGCCTTTGTCTTCCTGCTCCTCTACCAGGAGCACGAATGCCGACGGCGAAGACCACAGTGAGTACTGCACCTACGACACAGGGGAGGGGGGAGGGAAAAAACAGGGGCACACACACGCAACACGCAACACCCCCACCCTCACCCACTACAACACACACTCTAATACAGCATGAAACATTACAGTTACAACCCACAGACCCCCCGGAAGAATGCAAAGACAAAAGGAAATTATTGTAATGATTGTAATCAATTAAAATCCAGTACTCAAAAATATATATACACTATTAACAAATATATACACCAAGAATTCAAGTCCATGTACTGCACCATTTATAGTCCGTGGACCACTGGGCCCAAAATGCATGGGCGAAGCCCACACAAGATACTCGATCAAAACGGAGAGAACACTGCAGGGGCATCAGATAGAAATACAACAGGCACCTCAGGGGGAAGGGAAGGGGGAGCACCTCAGCCGGATGAGCGCACAACGCCAGATCCACGAGGAGGCTCCATGCCCACTGCTTTATCCTGGGGAGTGCAAAGCCACAGTCTCACAAGTCTCTCAAGTGGGTGGTTTGCCCACTGCTTTATCCTGGGGAGTGCAAAGCCACAGTCTCTCAAGTGGATAACAGTCTCCACTGGTTCTGGAGGGGGCTTGGTGCCCAGAGTGCTTCATCCTGCCAAGGACAGAGGTAGTGGATGTGAATCTCCACCGGTTCTGGAGGGGGCTTGGTGCCCAGAGTGCTTCATCCTGCCAAGGACAGAGGTAGTGGATGTAAATCTCCACTGGTTCTGGAGGGGGCTTGGTGCCCAGAGTGCTTCATCCTGCTCGTGGCGGCCACAGTAGCAGCGGTGCTTGCGGCGCTCATTGGCCTGCGGTGCTGGTGGGTGGCTCAGTGAGCGTGCTGGTGGCGGCGATGTCCTTGGCAGCGGTGCTGGTGGCAGAGGTGTCCTTGGCAGCGGTGCTGGCGGTGTACTGGGAAGCGGTGCTGGTGGCGGCGGTGTCCTTGGCAGCGGTGCTGGTGGCGGCGGTGTCCTGGGAAGCGGTGCTGCTGGCGGCAGTGTCCTGGGATGCGGTGCTGTTGGCGGCGGTGTCCTGGGAAGCAGTGCTGGTGGCGGCGGTGTCCTTGGCAGCGGTGCTGGTGGTGGCGGTGTCCTTGGCAGCGGTGCTGGTGGCGCGGTGTCCTGGGAAGCGGTGGTGGTGGCGGCGGTGTTCTTGGCAGCGGTGCTGGTGGGGGCAGTGTCCTGGGAAGCGGTGCTGGTGGCGGCGGTGTCCTTGGCAGCGGTGATGGTGGCGGCGGTGTCCTTGGCAGCGGTGCAGGTGGCAGTCTTGTTTGCCGTGCAGGTTGACGGCGACTTCCTTTCTTTCTGTGCCCCTTCCCCACCTTGGATGGTGGGGCAGCTGTCTTCCCACTCCCAACTGTAGTCCTGGGAGAGCCCTTGGTGGCAGGTGTTTTGCCCTTCTCCCTCCGGGCAGTGGCCAACTTCTTATGCTTCTGAGGTGGGGGACTGTCCGTGGTCTGGCTCCTTGGCACACTGGCTGCCCTGCTGCTTGGCGCACTCCAGAAGCCGGTTACTGTTGACACCACTGTTCCCGCTGATGTGGTGGCTGAGGTGCTGGGTTGGGACCTGGAAAGGCGTGCCCTAGGGGACTGAAGGGGTGGGGGAGGTGAGGGGAAGAGGTCAGGGTTGGACAGGAAAAGTGTTTTAGACACAAAGGGACGGGTAGATGGAGGGGGTTTGGGAGTGGAGGAAGAGGTAGTGTTTGTAGGAGGTGTACGTTTGCTGACTTTGGGTGAAGGTGCATGGGCTGGAGGCTGTCATGAGGTGGATGGCTGTTGGGTGGGTGTGTGACTGCGTTTGTGTACCTTGGGAGGTGGGCTCACAGACACACTGGGAGAGGAACAGGGGATGTGTGAATGGTAATGGGGGTGGTGAGTGCACGTGAGCGGTGTGTGGTGATGGGTGTGCTGGTGATGGACGTAGTGGCTGAAGATGTAGTGCATGCAGGTGTGAGTGGAGACGTGACAAGGAGGGAGGAGGGAGACGAGGAGGAGGGGTACACAGTGGCGGCAGTGGATGTTGGTATGTCTGCACGGGTATGATGCTTGTGTGAGTGCCTGTGGGATGTGTGGTGCTTATGTTTGCCAGAGCTTCCCTTGTGTGTTGAGGTGTGTGCATGCTGGTCTGATGGTGCGCTTGGGATAGGCTGAGGTACAGGGGTTTGGGTTTGGGAAGAGGAAGTTGGAGGGGGGAGGCTGGACACAGGTACAATGGCTGCCCAACAGTGAGGGATCTGAGGAGGTCAATGGCCTCCTCACTGAGGGCAGCAGGGCTGACTGGGGCAGGGCCTGAGGTGCCTGGGGCGAAGGAGATGCCCACCCACCTGGGTGAGCGGCCACGGGGCACACGCTGAGGGGCTGCTGGGAGGGCGGTGCTGGTAGGGGGGTGGCGGCTGTACCTGTAGATGCGGGGGGCACAGAGGGGCCCGCCACCACAAGGGATCTCCCATCAGAGGAGGAGTCCATGTCGCTGGTCTCAGCTCCTGTCCCCGCCGTGGAGCTCCCCTCGCCCTCCGTCCCACTGGTGCCTTCAGACTCGGTTGTCTCGCCCTCCAGGGCCATGTGGGATGCAGCTCCCTCCTGCTCCGGTGCCACTGCTCCTCCGCCTAATGATGTTATTGCACACAAGAACAGGGAGACCACATAAAGGGGGGGGAAAGAGAGAAGAAAGACATGTTCAGTGCATGCAATACACTACAGACCCAGAAGCCCTCTGCACTATGCTGTGCACTTAGAGTTCCCTTATTAATCACAGGGACATGGGGTATAAGGCCTATGCCCGATTGCTGCACACATGGAAGTCACACGAGCCTGACTAGGTGTAGTTGGCTCTGAACACTGGTGGGGTGGGGTGCCACATGGCCTGCCTTACGAAAGGACCTTGCCTACTAAACTCGCCCTGGCCTAGGGGAACCCACAGCCCACCTTCCCCACCCAGACACCTCCAATGCGCGCTGATTCAGCTGAATGAGAGTGTACTCACCCCCTTGTGGCTTCTGTGATGCTCTCAAGCACCCATCCAACTCCGGATACGCCACCGCCAGGATCCGGAACATCAGGGGGTCATGGTGCGACGGGCACCCCTCCCACGTTGGGAGGCCATCCCCAGCTGGGCCTCCGCCGTCTTCTTGCTCCAGCGGCAAATGTCCTCCCATCTTTTCCTGCAGTGGGTGCTCCATCTGTGGTGGACCCCCAGGGTCCGGACTTCCTTGGCGATGGCACGCCAAATATCCTTCTTCTGGTGGGTGCTGACCTACAGGAATAGTACAGGGGAAAAGGAGAAGATATAACCGTCCGGACCGTCACAGTCATTGGCCTGCGTTCCTACCCTTGCCATGACGCACATGCACTCACCGTCGTTTCATGCACGCCTCATTCTCCCCCCCTATCTTCCATCCACACCACTCCACACAGGCATTGCCCATACAGCATGCTCACAGTGTACTTACCTGTTTGTCTGGAGTACCCCATCCACTAGTTTCTCCAACTCCTCCGTGGTGAAGGCAGGTGCCCTTTCCCCAGACACATGAGCCATTGTCTCTTCCAGACTGAGGTCACAGCAGCACTTGCAGTGTAGGTCCTCTCCTGTTGAAGATCAGGTATGAAGTGAGTGAACAGATCGAAAATGGCGGTCACGTCCGCGGCGGTGCGAACCGACACCGCCGGTGTAAATCGTCATTGGCTCCTGGGACCCATAGGGTCCAATGTTAACCAATGAAGGATTGCATTGCAGTCTTCAACATGAACCTTTCCAAAAAAGTCCTACTTTTTGAATTTATATATGGAAAGTTTTGGGGTGATCCATCAAGCTTGGGCTGATAAAAAATTGGGGGTTCCAAAAAGCGTGTTCTCCATTGATTTTTCCATAGGAACTTTAGACACAGCTATAGCACAAACCGCTGAATGGATTTATACCAAATAAGACAGAAAGACAGATCTAGAGCCAGATATAGGCAGTCATTATGAACATGGCGGTAAAGCCCGCCCACAGCCGTGGCGGCAGTGAACAGAATCCCGGCGGCGGCGAATAGAAACCCGCCATATAATGAACAAAAAACCCAACACCGCCAAACATTCCCACACCACCACTCCCTGCCAGGACCCTGTCGGCAGGAATCACGGCCCACCCCACCCCGCCACCGCCAAGCACACCCACATCCCGCCCTCCCAAAAAAAAAAAAGATGCACAAATCACCTCTGCGGACAGTGGAGGTCGGACAACCATTGGCGGCTGCTACCGCTACTGGCGGCTAGTGGGCCCAACAGCAACCACTGCACACATTGGCTAGGCTTAGCACCCACACACCTGACACACATCCAGAACACCATAAAACACCCCCAGACACACCCCACAATCCCTTGCAACGAAACCAAGACCAGAAGACAGAGAGCACCAGAGCCAGACAGAGAACCCCAGCAGACAGGACACGCATAGCGACCCACACAGGAGCACCCAAACACCGTCCCCAGTCCCGACGCCATCCACCACCCTCACCATGTCCCCCCCAAAAATCCACGCTTCACTGAAAGGGAGCTAAGGACCATGGTGGACGAGATCCTTAAAAGTGGAGCCACAAATATTCGGCTCTGAGGTGCAGCACACACCCATCGCCCAGAAAATGGAGCTGTGGCAGACCATCGTCAACAGGGTGAATGCAGTGGGACACCATCCACGCACCAGAGACAACATCCGCAAGAGAGGGAACGACCTGCGGGGGAAGGTCCGGCCATGGCATCCAGGCACCACATCGCAGTGCAGAAGACTGGGGGAGGGCTGCCACCAACACCACCCGACTACACCGACTGGGAGGCGAAGGTACTCGCCATCCTGCACCCAGAGGGACTCACTGGACTCACTGGAGGAATGGACTCGGGTAAGTCGTCTACATTTACCCCATATACACCATACCTGTAATGCATGCACCACCCCACCCCACCCCAACCACACCCACCTAGACCCACACCCCTCCCAGCCATTACCCACCACATCCACCACCCTGCATCACCCACAACTCACTACCAGGCCCACATCTCTCCCGCTGTGCACAGCCACCCACCCCTTCACGTTCCCACAATGGAATAATAACCCCCACCACAATGTAACGCCACCACTGCCACTAGATGCTATGTCCACCTCACAAAGGCACCCCTGAAGGCCACTGAAAGGCACACCAGCACTAAATTGTACAGTACTGCCCACCTCAGACCCTCCTGCATATGTAACAAACAATTCTATGTCCTCCAACAGGCACCACCACCCATGCAACCCTGATGGAGGGGACAAGGAGTGCCACAGCATTCCAGGGAGACAGAGGCACATCATAGGACACTGGTGAAGGATCCCTGGACACTGATGAGCAGGCAGGCCTTTCACACAGCCCTGGATGCTCACCATGCAGCAGCCCCACCCAGGAAAACACTGTCACCCCTAACACCCAGCCAAGACCAGCAGGCCAGGGGAGGCGTGCCCACACCAGTGGACCCAGGGCACAAACAGGTGGAACACAGCAACAGAGGCCACAGTCTCCCACCCCCAACATGCAGGAAGATGAGGGCCCCAGTACTAGTGGCACATCCAGACCTGCACAGGGGACATAGGCACAGGTGGCCAGGGCAAGGTCAAGTGCCCCAGTGGGTCAGGGGGTAGGATACTGGATAGATGCAGCAGCCCTGGACGTCATTGCAGAGGTATTGGGGGCATACCAACATACCCAAGACAGGTTGGCACAGATTGTAACCACCCTGGAGCAAAGTCAGAGGATGCATCTGGAACACCACCAACAGGCCATGGAGCAGTGGAAAGAACACAATGCCACAATGGCCACCATTGCTGGAGCACTGCTGCAGTTGGTTAACAAACCCTCAGACACCCACACCGGACAAGAGGCCCCCACAACAGCCCTGGACAACCAGCAACAGTTGTCCCAAGCAGCTGAAACTGCACAGGAAAAACCCTCCCCAGAATCACAAGGGCCGACCATGTCACCCCAAGTAGCTCCACAGCAGGTGCCCAAACGTAGCCTCAGGCCAAGATATGGCACTGGAAACCCAGCAAAGAAAAAGCCCCCTACCAACAATTGACACTGCTTCCACTGCCAAGCAACCAACACACCCATTCACAAACTGCACTTAGCTGAGGACTAAGGGGGAACGGCCCGCCTGGAGGGAACCGCCGAATGACCGCACCGCGGTCAAAAGACCGCGGCGGCCATTCTGGCTTTCCCGCTGGGCCGGAAACCCCCCTCAACAATGAAGCCGGCTCCGAGCTGGTTGCCTTTTTCTGACCGTGGCTTTACCGCCGCGGTCAGAATGGCCCAGGAAGCAGCGCCAGCCTGTTGGCGGTGCTTCCGCGGTCCCCATGACCGCCAGGGTCAGAATGACCCCCTAAATGATTAACAGAACTACAAATAGGACCTACCTATGAAATCAAACAGGCCTGCCACCAAGTCGGTTTTGAGGACAACCAACCATAACGACTTCCATCACTGTACATAGCACATTTCACTGTATTCCACCAATAAACAACATATCTCACCTGTAACACTGTCCCCTGTCTTCAATGTTGAACAAAGTGGAGTAATGATGCAACAGGCAGGGATAAACTTTATTGTCAAATTGTGCATGCTGCTGGTACAGTGTGTTTCTAAAAAGTCAAGAAGGGAATGCTTATGTTGTCTGTCTGTACCATGCTGAAGAGGTCCATGACTCGCATATCATGACCAATTCCCCCTAGTTGACATGGCACACTTACAGTATCAGTCACTAACCACATATACAGGCTGAAGTCCCAGACAGTTATTGGAAGTAGAGTTGTATCAGTTGGTTTCTGGAATTTACATCTTCCCCTTCCTCATCCTCACCATCACTCTCCTCACCTATCTGAGGTAACAGATCAGGACCTATAGCACCCTCCACCTCCAAAATGGGGATTGAATGTCTCACTGCCACGTTGTGCAGCATGCAGCAGGCCACCACTATCCTACACACCTTATCAGGCCCATAGGCCAGGGAACCCCCAGAGATATGTAGGCACCAAAATCTATCCTTCACGAGACCTATAGTACGCTCTATCACCCTCCTAGTACGTCCATGGGCCTCATTGTATTTCCTCTCTGCATCCGTCCTGGGATTCCTCACTGGTGTCAGGAGCCAACGCAAGTTTGGATAGCCAGAATCACCTGGAGAAATGGTCAATACAGAGTCATCATTGGAATGCCCTTAGTCTCACAGGCTGGTTTTCAGCAATGTGTCAGTTATTGACAGGCAGACTTACCTATGATCCACCCTCTGTCCTCTTGTAGTTGTTCTATCTTTTGTGGCACACTACTGTTCCTCAAAACAAATGAATCATGAACTGAACCAGGAAACATGTCATTCACATGGGAAATGTACTGGTCTGCTGTACATACAAATTCCATGTTCATGGAGTGAAAGTTCTTCCTGTTTCTGTACATCTGTTCACTCACTCTTGGGGGGATGATGGGTATGTGGGTTCCATCGATGGCACCAATAACATGGGGAATGTTTGCAAAGTCATAGAAGTCTGACTTGATGGCAGGGAGCTCAGCACTTTGGGGGAATCGCACATAGGATTGCAGATGTTGTACAAATGCATTTAGAAATCTTGTAAGTACCTGGCTGAACATTGGCTGTGAGAAACCAGCACCCATGCCAACTGTCACTTGAAAGGAACCTGTGGCCAGGAAATGGAGTGCGGAGAGCACCTGCACCTCAGTTGGAATGGCATGCTGATTACGATTTCTGGGAGTCAGTGCAGGATCCAGTAATGCACATAGGTCCAGAATAGTTGCACGTGTGAGTCTGTAAGTGATAATGATCTGATGCTCCACCATGGTCCCCATATCCACAAGTGGTCTGTACACCAATGGTGCCCTTCCTCGCCACAAGGGTCTGTACCTGTGAGGGGTAAGAACAAGGAGTCATGTGCACACATACACAGGCATATTTGCTAAACACATTCACTGCATTCTTCATAGTAGTGTCTATACAATAACTGCAACCTGACAGATGTACATTGTCACCACTGAGAGGGAACGGAGTAAATCATGTGTGATAATATACTCTATGGATAGAGACATATGTGAATCATATGGCTAGTAGGCCCATCATTGTGACTAAATTGAATTTCAAGATGCGTAGGTGATGGCAAAATGTCTGCCCACTGTAGTTATGCCCCTTCGTTGTGGAAGTGACCTAAGACCGCTAGCAGTTGACGTCACAGCGTTCGCCGGTGTTTACTGCTGTTCGCACCCTCATTGGATAACATGGATGCAAATGGGGAATCTTGGCGTATCATGATCGCTGCCGGCGGTGACGGTGCATTCCGCCGCAGAACGTATGCGCGTTCGTCATCGTGTGCTCGCTTGACTCCCTGATCTTGTGTGGACAAGTACTCCACTCCGTGTACTGCTGTGGCCTGCCTTTGGCTATGGATGTTCCACGTGGTGCAGGGGAAAGGGCCCCGGCCTTCACCCAGGAAGAACTGGAGAAACTGGTGGGAGGGGTCCTGCCCCTGTACAGCAGACTCTACGACCGGCCAGAGGTAAAGGTGAGTCCGGGTTTGGGGGGCACTGTGTGTGTAATGGATGGAGTGGATTGCTCTGATGTGCGTTCCTGTGAGCCAGGATGGGGCTAGGTGCATGGAATGCTGCGTGCCACTGTCCTGCATGTCTGGGAGTACTGTCTGTCCTATGTCTAACAATCAGCCAGCTATTGCCATCGTGCAGGTGCCTGACCTCTGTGTTTCTTCTCTGTGTCTCCCTACTAGGTCAGCACCCACCAGAAGAGGGCACATGGGCATCGCCAAGGAGTTACGGACCCTGGGGGTCTACAACTAGCGGAGCACCCACTGTCAGAAGAGATGGGAGGACCTGCGGCGCTGGGCGCGGAAGATCAGTGAGGCCCAGCTGGGGAAGTCCTCCCAACGTGGTAGGGGTGCCCGTCGGGCACTGACCCCCTTAATGCGAAGGATCCTGGCGGTGGCGTACCCAGACCTGGATGAGCGCTTGAAGACTGCACAGCAGTCACAAGGGGGTGAGTACTCACAGCCCATACTTCAGCCTGGAAGGATGAGTGTGTGTGCGATAGGGTCATGGGGCTTAGAGCAGGGTTTTGACTGGTGCCCAGCTACTGTCTGCTCCCCAAAGGGTATAGGGGTGTCCCTGTCAGGTTGCACCTACCTCAGCTTCAATGTAATGACAGGATATGAGTGTAGGTCAATATACTGCTCAGTAGTCAGGACCATGGTCATGGGCCTAGTGCACCGTGCTGCCTGTTGGGTGTGTCTGCTGGGTAGGTGTATGTCTGGCCATTGTGTATCAGCATTCAGCTACTTACAAGTGTCTCTCCTGTTTTATCTCCCCATCCCTGTTCTCTTTTGTGTGTCTGGTACAGCATCAACATCAGGCGAGGGAGTTGAGGCACCGGCTAGTGGGGAGACAGCGGCCCACGGATCATCGGAGGCAGAGACAATGGACGCCCAGGGGACCAGTGGGTGGGAGGGTGAGGGGACTTCCACAGGAGAGGCTACTACCACCGGTGGTAGTGACTCTGAAACCTCCTCCGATGGGGGTCCTCCGGCGGTGGCGGACACTAGTGGACAAATCACGACATGACATCTTCCGCCACCACCCATACCATCAGTGCCCTCCCTTCTGCTCCCCACCGAGTTGGCTGTGCCCGCCCACCCAGAAAGTGGCACCTCCTCCCCTGCCTCTGCCCCAGTCAGCCCTGCTGCCCTCACAGAGGAGGCTATTGACCTCCTGAGAACCATCTCTGTAGGACAGACAACCATCGTCAATGCCATCCAGGGGCTAGCATCAGAGGTGCAGCAGACTAATGCATATCTGGATGGCATTCACGGTGCCGTCGTCTTCGTCGGCGGTCTCGGTCGTGCAGATATATGGCAAGGAGCAAGGCTGGCATGATCTGCAGCTCTCTGTCCATGGCTGCCGCTGCACGTTTTGTTGAGCTCCGGTGAGTGTTTCCTTCAATTTGTTTCATTTCCGCCTGGCTTTGTGTGGCGGTGGTTCCCGCCCCAGAACTGGCGGCGGAACGGTGGTTCATAATTTGATGGGCAGGTTGGGCCTTTCCGACGGCCTGTGGGCGGCCTCTGCCGTCGTCAGCGGGAATCCTTTCCTGGTGATCGGTGGTGCACGGGATGCTTGAGTTTTGTTTGGTTCATTATTTGGCTGTCCGGACCGCTCGTCTGTTGGCGGTTTCTTCCGCCGGCGGTGTGGAACTGACCACCATGTTCATAGTGAGGGCCATAGTGTCTTTTATGATTTAGTGTAAATCTGTTCAGTAGGTTTTGAGCAAATAATGCTCAAAAACTTTATATATTTTACACCACAGAGGATCCTTGGAGCCGAGATTAGATTGGCTGCCACCACATCAGCCAGGAAGTGGTGGCAGCCATCTTAGGACTCAAGATTCAGCTTGAGTCCTAAAAAATGCAAAAAAACGTCATGGGGGAAGGACAGGGTTACCTTGACTCCCTAGGCCTGGTGGTAAGTTCTCAGAGGCACCCCTCATAGGGCCACAATTGGCCAAATTGCTTTTTAAAAATGTTGCAGCAAATTTGTGGAGGATCAAAAAAAATACCTTCCCGGTGGGCCAGGGCCCAGGAGTGCAATTCAGATGGTGGTTCATGGGAGGGGGACATGCACCTCAACCTGAGCCCTAACAGGTCCCGGGGGGGGGAACCACACTGCCCCTCTCCCTGTGCTTTTAAAGGACCCAAGGACCCCAACCCTCGGGCCGTGATTAAAATTAAAAGGAAGGAGGGCCACACAGTCCCCCTCCATGAGCCTTTACAGGCCCTGGGGACCTTTTACCTTTTGGGGACCAGTGGCTGGCTCACTTACTGTGTTCCATGGAGCCAACCCCTGGAACACAGCAGTTTCCTCTGTTTACTCCCATCCAGCTGAAGCATTTTTAAATCTACTACCAAATGGAAGCGAACATACAAGTCTGCTCCAGCTGGCAAGAGATTTAAAAGTGCTCCCACAGTCTCTGAGCTGATTTGTGCTCTGTTTCCCTGCCCACCCCGATGCAGACAGGGAAACAGAACAGATGTTGCCCCCGCTCAAAGGAAGCAAGAATAATTACCTGCTCCCTCTCTGTGAGAGAAATGCCAGCTCTCGTGCCATGAGGGGAGCTGGTTGGGGTCGCAGTGCCCTGGGGCTCCTTTGGCAGCCCCCAATTGGTTGTTTGTTGGGGATCCAGGTAGGCACTGAGGTCCCACATATATTGATGGGGTCCTCGGGGCCTGAACTTCGCGAAAGGCTGTGATTTGCAAAGAGTTGGCAGTCTGCCAACCCCACACTGTGCAGGGCCTTCAGGCTGTAGGGGGGGGGGGGAGTGGCCACAGGACCTGGGCATAGGCCAAACCCTATGGGCAACTCCCTGCAGTACATGGCCAACGGGAGTGAGTGGCGGAGTGTTAGCTTTATGAATAGTAACAAAATATTACTTTATGTTAAAAAAACTGAATTTTACTGGAAAAACCAAAGGTATAAATTAATGTTATAGTTAGATGTTATGTCCAGTAAAAACGTAACATTTTAAACCAAAAAAATCACAGCAATTCACCAACCATAGTTATAATTATCTCAAGTAACTATAAATCATGCCCTAAGGTAACTATAACCTGTGCCCTTACCATGCACTGCTAATTATCCCACATATTACATCACTCATGGATGTTTCTATGACATCATTGATAATATCAGTGCATCGCCTTCAAATTATTAAAAATAGTGGACCTGTTACACATTCTTTTCAGCTCGCTAACCAGACAGCACTACCTATAACTCACCACTGTAGCATTTGTTGTCTTGTGACAAATAATATCATTTTAGAAGTTATGAGTGTTGTGGTGAATGCTATGATTTCACATGCTAGGATTGATGTAGAATGCAAGGGTATAAACAGTGTATGGAAAAAGCATGAGTTATAGTTAATGGATTGTGGCAACTGAGGTGACAAGGCAGTGATTTAATGTGCACAAATTATAGTAATTTGAAGGTGGTGTGTAAATTATAAATAGGAGTTATAATTATAACTTTATAATTTTTTAATGTTTGTGTATTTTAAGTTTCATTTGCATAGAGAGAATACATAGGGGGTCATTCCGACCCAGGCGGCCGGCGGTATGTTCCGCCAGCAATTCTGACCGTGGTGGAAAAGCCACGGTCATACCGCCGGCCCCTCCACTTTCCCGCCAGGCTTCCGCCTGGCGGGCATAATCCCCAGGGCAGCGGTGCAAGCACCGCTGCCCTGGGGATTATGAGTCCCCGACCGCCAGCCTGTCCGTGGCGGTAAACACCGCCATTGAAAGGCTGGCGGTAAGGGGACTGGGGGTGCCCCTGGGGGCCCCTGCACTGCCCATGCACTTGGCATGGGCAGTGCAGGGGCCACCAGGCATAGCCCCATCGCGCATTTCACTGCCCGAATTTCGGGCAGTGAAATGCGCGACGGGTGCTACTGCACCCGCTGCACATCAACATTGCCGCCGGCTCTATTACGAGCCGGCGGCAATGTTGATGTGCCATTTCCGCTGGGCCAGCGGACGGTAACGCTGTTACCGTCCGCTGGCCCAGCGGAAATGTCGGAATAGGGAGGCATGAATATCGCCGGCAATGACGGTATTCTGTCTCCCCCGGCCTCGGCGGTCTGGAGAAAAGACCGCCGAGGTCGGAATGACCACCATAATGTTTTTCTTACTATAAATTTTCATTAACCTTTGTATTTTCATTATCTGTGAATGGCTTTTATTTATTGATAAAACTGTTTCAAATCAGTGTGGTTTGTTATTGATTGGAGTGTAGTAAAGTGGAGTGGAGTACAGTACAGTGAAGGAGAATGTCATTAAGTCTAGAGTCCTAGAGTAGAGTATTGTAGAGTGCAATAGAGTGGAGTTGAGGAGAGTGAAGTGACATAGCGTACAGTGGAGTTAAGTGCTTTATATAGGAGTGGTATGGTGTATCATACCATGGTGTATCGTACATTGGAGTGGAGTGCTGTACAGTTGAGTGCCATGTTGAACAGTAGAGCTGAGTGTTGTACAGTTGAGTGTTGTCGACTAGAGTATCATGAAATGGAGTGTGGTGGACTTGAGCGCCATCTATTACAGTGTTGTAGAGTGACATTGGGTGTAGCAGAGTGTTGTAGAGTGTTGTGGCCTAACGTAGACCTTAGTGGAGCAGATTGTCATATAGTTCAGTGTTGTTGAGTGTAGTATCATGCAGTAGAGTGGTGGACAGTCTTGTACTTTGCAGTGTTGTACAGTGGAGTATCATTATTTTAAGAACACAGTGCATAGTAGAGTGGCGAATTATAGTGTCTGGTTAGTGAGCTGAAAAGAGTGTCCGCTACTTATAATTATTTGAAGGCGGTGGATGAATTCTAAATGGAAGTATAACTATAAGTGTGGAAGTTTTTTAAATTGTGTAGCTTAAACTTGGTTTATATAGGGAAAATATGTTTTCCTAACTATAACTAACCTTTGGTTTTTTAATTGAATTTCAATTTTTTTAAACGTTTTAATAAAAATGTTATTCATATCTTAGAGACCAGTGTTGCAAGTAGAGAGTGTTATGTGGAGTGTTATGTAGTATAGTGGAGGAGAGTGTTGTAAAGTCTATTGTGATAGACTGGACTATTGTAGATTGGAATCGAATAGTATGTAGGAGCAAATTATACAGTGTAGTAAAGTGTTCTATAGTGTAGTGACAAGGGGCCAGATGTAGAAAGCTTTTTGCACGTCGCAAACAGCAAATTTTGCTGTTTGCGACGTGCAAAAAGCACACCGCAATGCACAAACCTCGTTTTGCGATTCAGTAACCTGGTTACCGAATCGCAAAGCGGGTTTGAGAGTCGCAATTAGAAAGGGGTGCTCCCTTCCTAATTGCGAGTCGCAGTGCAATGCAGGAGTGGTTTGTGACCGCAAACGCGGTCGCAAACCAATCGCAGTTTGCACCCTTTTCAAATGGGTGCTAACCCATTCACAAAAGGGAAGGGGCCCCCATGGGACCCCTTCCCCATTGTGAATGGCAATGTAAACATTTTTTCAGAGCAGGCAGTGGTCCTATGGACCACTGCCTGCTCTGAAAAAAATGAAACAAAAACGTTTCATTTATCGTTTTTTGTAATGCATCTCCTTTTCATTTAAGGAAAACGGGCTGCGTTACAAAAAAAAAACTGCTTTATTAAAAAGCAGTCACAACCATGGTGGTCTGCTGTCCACAGCAGGCCACCATCCCTGTGAGGGCCGCCATTCGCAAGGGGGTCGCAAACTGCGACCCACCTCACGATTATTCATGAGGTGGGCTTTTGCGACCCCCTTGCGAATCGCAGATGGTGTCAGGGACACCATCCAACAATCAAAATTGCGACTTGCAAATTGCGAGTCGCTCTGACTCGCTATTTGCGGGTCGCAATTCTAAATGTTGCTACATCTGGCCCAAGGTATCTAATATAGTGGAGTAGTAGACTGGAGCAGGGAGGTGTGCAATGAAATGGCATGTTGAACAGTAAAGTAGGGTGTTGTACACTGACATAGAGCCGAGTAGAGAGTTTTAGAGTGGAATAGTGTGAAGTTGAGTGTCATAAAGTGGAAAATTCTCAAGTGGAATGTTGTAGAGTACAGTGGAGGAGAGTGTCGTAGAGTGGAGTGCCATGTCCTAAGGTGGAATGCAGTATCATAGAGAGAAGCTGAGTGGCATGTTGTTGAGTGTCACACAGTGTAGTACAGTGGCATAGGGTGAATGGGCATAGAGTGGAGTAAAGTGTCATAGAGTGGGATAGAGTGTAGTAGAGTGGCGTTATTTACAGTGGAGTAGAGTGGAGTGGTGTAGTGCGGAGTATTGTACAGTGGCGTAAAGTGTGATAAAGACTGGAGTATAGCGGAGCAGAGTACACTGTAGTGGGGTAGTGTAGAGTGGGGTAAGGTGTCATAGAGTGGAGTGGCGTGCCCTAGACTACAGTGACATGTAGTGCATGATAGTCGAGTGATGTAACATACAGTCAAGCAAAGTGTCATAAAGTACCGTTTTGTACAGTATAGTGTAGAGGGGTGTCGTACAGTATTTGAAAGTGATGTAGACTACAGTAGAGTGGCATACAGTCTAGTTGACTTTTGTTGCTTGGAGTGGTGTACTGTAAGGTGTTGTAGAGTTTGGTGTAGAGTGTAGTGGCATACAGTAGAGTAGAGTGGAGAACTGTGTCAGGGTAGAGTAGAGTAAAATGGGATGCAGTGGCATACAAAGAGTTGCATACAATATTGTATAGTGGACTAGAGTATCATAAAGTAGAGTGGAGCAGAATGTTTTACAGTGGTATACAGTATGGTACAGACTGGAATAGTGGAGTGAAGGGGTATAGACAGGTGTTAAGTGTCATAGTGTAGCATATAGGCTTCATTAAGACTTTGGCAGTATTTTCGGAAGACCGCCGTAGTCGCGGCTGCCAAAAGCCCACCATATTGGCGGTAATCAGACTGCCATATTAGGAGTCGCACATTGGGGACCGCCACTAAACAACCACAAATCCAATACCGCCAGGACAAAGGTTGGGGCCGGGAAAGAGGTGGTTCCACCACCAGCACAGCCAGCCCAACAACTTTCCACCTACCAGATTACGAGCCACAAATCACCACAGCGGTTCTACCATGGTGGAAAACCATTGGCAATGTGAACCGCAGCACTCAAAAACTCACTTCAGAAGGAACACAACACCACATTGGCCAGTTCAAATACCCCAACCCTGACACACATACACACAGCAGACACACCTACTCACTGCACTATATAATACACACCCCCACACAACCCAGAATCCTTTGCAACTAAAATGATAATCGCATACACTGAGAGCAGGCAAAAATTCACAGATACCACCTTTACACAATAGCACACATACACATCTCACTCAGCACACACCATACAACTGTACGAACAACACAATATACACATAACGAATACACACAAACACTGCAACCTACCTTCTCATACAACTAAACACCCCCACCCCACAAGCACCCTACACTGCACCCTTGCACACACAACACCCTTCCCCACACAGAACACAACCACCACCATGTCCCGACAAAAGCACCCACGCTTCACAGACTATCAGTTTAGGGTCACGGTCGATGAAATTGTCAGTGTAGAGCCACAACTGTTCGGAGCACAGGTCTAGCAAACATCCATTGCCAGGAAAATGGAATTGTTGCAGAGAGTTGTCGACAGGGTAAACTCAGTAGGCAACCATCCACACACAAAGGAGGTCATAGGTAAGAGGTAGAACAACCTTAGAGGGAAGGTGCATTCCATGACATCATGCCACCAGATTGTCGTGCAGAAGACTGGCGGTCGGCCCTCACCCCTTCCCCCAAAGTTCACATCGTAGGAGGAGAAGGTCTTAGATATCCTGCACCCAGAGGGCCTGATTGGAATACCCAGAGGACTGGACTCTGGTAAGTAACTACCACTCCCCTGGCACACATTTGTCCTGCCCAGCATGCTTCCAAACCACCCAAACACTCCCTAATTCACTCTATCTCCCACTACACTTCCCACCGAATACCCCTCTCCTGCATGCCACACCACCACCCAGCCCCAGTGCGCACACAGTCCCTGGCATATGCATGGATAGCAGTGCTAATAACAATCACTACGACTCTTACAATGCACTAGCCCATCTACATCAAAACCTGCAAAGCGCACTTCACAACACATCTCTTGAATGACTATTGCACTAGCTACACCAACTGGATGCTTCGACTGAGGACCACTACGGTAATGAGAGTAATGCAAACAATGGCAAACAAGGCCAAACACAGCCACATCGCTGTCACCAACTGCTACTTATACAGATCAACTGCCCTGAAATGGACTGATCATGGGCTTGAAAGTCAGAAGGAATACCCCATGCACCAAATGCACAGAGAGGACAAGCTGCCATGCATACACACACACCCTTCTCCCACTTGGACACCATGCTGTAATGTACAGCCAACCCCACTCACATCTAGCAAGCCTGATTTGCCACAAGCTAACAGGGCACACCTGTATGTGAACCACCTCACAGGACCTGAACCCACCCACCCAGCAAAGTTACCTAGCCTGATTGACACCTACCTCAATGGAGCATGGTACACATGCCACAATCCACTATCCACAAACAATGTTTGCAGTGCTGCATCTGTCATTGTCATTGCTGGGAATCATGTCAAGCCACTGTATGCATCAGACAAAGAGATGACCAATCACACGTCCACCATTCAACTATCTCTCCTTCCACAGATACCCACCCCTACCACTGCTACCATGGAGAGGATACCAGAGATAGCCAGCCCTCTTCAGGATGAAGGCCCCAGAGAGGACAAAGCCTCTGGATGTCTGGACATTGACGACTTACCTGGTCCTTTGGGTCACCTGGTCAGTCCACTGCTCCCTGCCTCACACTGCCCACATCAAACCCCTTCCACCCTGTTGCATCAACATCACAGCAAACCCTTTGTCCCCAAACTTGTGTCCCAAGGACAGTTCAATCAATAGTGTCCCCCAGAGTACAGGGACCTGAGTCGACCCCTCACACCCAAGACAATGAAGGTCATGGTAACACTGGGAGTGGGCACACTGTGCCTGGGGCACTGGCACATGGGGCAGGGGGCATGGCAGGGAACCTGTGGACCAGAGGATGGGCAAACCATCTCCCACGTCCTAGGAGCATACCAACAATCCCAGGACAGGATGGGCCAGATCATTACCATGTTGGGGGAAAAACCAAAGGCTGCAGAGGAAATACCACCAGGAGGTCATACAGCAGTGGCAGGCCCACAATGCCTCTATGTCCTCCATTGCAGGGGTGGTCTGGGACATCAATACCATCCAGGGAGCTTCTTCCACCCACCAGCAGGTCCCTTCCACTAGGCACATCACATCTGAGTCTTCCACATCTGCTGCAGCTAGTGGAATGGAGGTCCTGCGAGGGAACCCCAGGTTCCTGGCCCTCCCTCTGTAGCTGAAGAACCCCCCTTGGAAACGTGGACATCCACCCGGACATCTGGCTGGAGCAGATGCCAAGACCAAACCCAATACCAAGAAGTGAAACTCTCCTGATTTGTCTCCCTTGTGTGCCACTGAGACACCCTGTTGACTGTTCAATGACATTACTCCATTTCCCCATGGCCCTTGGACACTGGACCTGTGCTTCTTACAGCTTTGCCCCCTACTCTGATGATTCAAACTGCCATGATCCTACTATCACTGGGTTGTCACTGTATGCACCATATATTTTATTTTCACACTTCCTCTGTATAGCCAATACATACTACTGATCACTGCAACAGCATATGTGTCTTTATTTTAACAAATACAAATGTTTTGTCTGCAAAATGTTATGTGGGTATGGCCCTCCCAGTGTAATGGACAGCAGAGGGAGGCATCCTTTGCAGGAGACACAGTACAGCGGATATGGTGTAAGGCAGTCACTATTCCAGCCACACACTACAGTATATTCACTCATCCACCCTGCAAAAGAGACCATGATAGAGAGTTTCATCAGGATAGAAGGCATGGTGCCACACGAAGCACATATGCAATACATACTTGACCAGCCCAGTGTAGCTTGCCACCGAAGCAGGGAACAACAGATAACATTTCTACATCCCCAGTCACAGGAAATAGATCACAATACATTGTAGCTGCCATCTGCCGTGTACAAAACTATATCTGTAAACAGTTACCAATGGCTAATGAGTATGAATGCCTCAAACCATAGGTAGCAGAGGCATTGATAGATATAACATAGTCAATGGAATTACATGAGAACAGGAGAATGCAGGACACATAGCTTCACACAGGTCTGTCCATAGGAGATTTGAATCTAGCAACCTGCAGTGAGTACACATTTAAGATAAGATAAATGTAAACTCTGCACCTTACATTCATGCAGTCACCTCCCCCAACACACACATAGGGATAGGAACACATTACAATACCACTGATGATTCTAATCAGGAGGACCATTGTCAGCAATCAATGTGGACATACATCACTTGCAAATACACAGTCAGCATAACTGTATGTTACTGGAAGTACTGATTGATGAGCTCACTCCTAGAATCAGCTGTACCATGCTCATCTGCCTCCTCATCACTTTCCATGTCTGCATCACCAGCCACTGGTCACGCTACCTCGTCATCATAAGCTAGCAATGGTATCTGACGTCTCAGGGCAAGATTGTGGAGCATGCAGCAGGCAACTATAATCTGGCATACCTTTTGGGGAGTGTAGAGGAGGGCACCTCCAGAGATGTCCAGGCACTTGAACCTGGCTTTCAGAAGGACAATTGTCCTTTTGATTACATGCCTCGTGCTGCCGTGGGCCTCATTGAAATGGAGTTCCCCTTCCGTGGCAGGGTACCTCACTGGTGTCAACAGCCAGGGAAGGTTAGGATAGACAGTCTCCTGTGTGTATAAAGGTAGGAACTGTCACAATACAAGTACAGCCACAGGGAAGAATGTGAAGACTGGTGCCATAACAGAGACACATATCCAAATATCCAAATGCGTACATACCAATGAGTCAAGCCCTCTATGTGTGTAGTCGTGCCTTCATGTGTGGGACATTGCTGTTCCTGAGAATGTAGGAGTCATGCACTGATCCTGGAAACTTGGCTGTTACCTGTGTAATGTACTTGTCTGCCAGACAGACCACCTGAACATTGATTGAGTGTTAGTTCTTCCTGTTCCTATACAGCTGTCCATTAGCACTGGGAGGGACCAAGGCTATATGGGTGCCATCTATGGCCCCTATTTCATGAGGGATGTGTCCCATATCATAGAAGTCTGCCTTCACATAGGCCCAATCTGTACATTGGGGGAACCTGATGTAGCTGCCCAGGTGTTTCAATAAAGCTTGCAGTAAATCCTTCAACACAAGACTGAACATGGACTGTGACATCCCTGCTGTCAAATCCACTGTATTCTGAAAGGACCCAGTGGCAAGAATGTGTAGCAGTGTAGGACTTGTACTGTGGGAGGGATAGCATAGGGATTGCGTATGGCAGGCAATAGATCAGGCTCCAACTGGTCACATAGATCCATGACGGACTGACAATTCAGATGATAGGGCTGGATGATATGCCTGTCCTCCCTGGTTGCAAGGTCAACTAGTGGTTGGGACACTGATGCATATCTCTACCTCCTCATGGCAGGGTATCTGGGATAGAGAGTAGAAAATGTACTAAGTGAAAAGTACTTCACACATGTAAGCAGAACATGTCATCATCGCACACACCTAGCACTGTAGACATGGGTTGCACTGCTGATACATACCATTATGAACAAGCTGAAGCGTCACTGTTACATGCATGTCGCATGTATTAGCTAAACTATGATAGCACAACATAGGCCTACTCCACAGTTTGGACATAAATGTGTATGACACACTTATTTAGGGACAGGAAGGCAGGATATGTACATACAATGGCAGCCTCCTGGCAGCTGCACAGGACAGTTGGAAGTGACCTAAGTCATCAGTCGTATGTCATCATGGCAGGAGGCTGTCGAAACCACAGTGCAACGTTTCATTGTTTAACATTGCTGCCTATGAGGGATTGGGGCTAATGGCGATCACCGCCTGTGGTGATGGTCCTGTGCGTAGCAGCAGCGACCTCCATTTTCTGCAGCCTTGCTCACTTGACTCCTGACACTCATGCAAGCAAGACCTCCATGATCTGAGCTGCTGTGTACTATCTCTGGGAGCCATCATGCCACGTCCTGCAGGTGATAGGCCCCAGCCTTTGCCCCAGAAGAGCTGGTAAAGCTTGTGAATGGAGTCCTACCCCTGTATGGACAGCTGTATGGGGCACCAGAGGAACAGGTGAGCCCAATGCCATAGTCATGTGTTGTAGGGGTGTGTGTGATGGTGGAAAGGGTAAGTGTACTGGGGAGGGAGTACATGTATGCAGGGGGCATGGGGTTGAGGTGTGTGAGCCGAGAGGAAGGGCATGTGTGGACACTTGGTGAGTCAGATGTGTATTGTCCAATGCTGGAATGGGGCATGTGTACCTGACTTTCTCCTTCCGACTGTGTCATCCATGCAGGTGAATACCCATCAGAAGAAAGGGATCTGGCTTACCATCGCCAAGCAAGTGCAGACCCTGGGGGCCCACAACCAGCGGAGCACCCAAAGCGGTGGGAGGACCTGAGACGCTGGGCCCGGAAGACCATGGAGGCCTAGCTGGGTATGTTCTCCCAACAAGGGAGGGGTGCCCTTCGGACCCTGACTCCCCTAATAGCCCACATTTTGGCAATAGCCTACCCTGAGGTGGAGGGGTGTTTTAGGGCAGCACAGTAGCTGCAAGGTGGTAAGTACTGACTGTATACTGGCACTTGGCTGGGCTTCATGTGGATCAGGTGCCTCACTGCAGGCAAAGTGACATTGTTATAATGACATCCTGTGTTTCATATTGGAAATGGGTATTATGCTGCCAGGCTGAGTATAAATAATAGATGTATTGGCATGGTTTACTGTCAGTCGATGTACATCTCCAATTACTAGGACCTCTCCATGTCTGGAATGTGGAAATGGTCTAATGACATAGGCACATGTGTGAGACAATCCTGCCTATGCAATGGATGCATTAGTATCACCCTAAGCATTGAGTATGACCAGCTCCATCCATCTGCATTTGTGGGTCTGAGGTGTCAGTCCACTCTCATCTGTGTAGCATACCTGTATATGGTACTTTGTGACTCTAGTTTTATCACAGGGACTAAATACATCATGTACTGGTAATGGTATTGACTTAATATGGGGCTGCCATTACAGTTCCACACCAGATATGGCCTTCATGGGACTGGATTATTGGTTTGATAGCTGTATTGCTCTATATAGCCGATCTGCTGACTGTAGGGTATGTGAAGTTAGGTAAACTGGTATACTGATACATGTACAATTAATGAGGTCTGGTTGAAGACATCATGCATTCCGAGGTGCAATACTTGTAGGGGTGTAACCGTTAAACCAATGGGAGAGTACTAGAGGTGGTAAGTGACTTGCCAGATCTCTTATATGTCACCATGGTATGTATATGGGATGTATGACAATGCCCTAGCAATTGATATGCTTCATTGCAGAGCTACTGCCTACATCATGTCCTAATGGTAAGTTGGGGGCACATCTGATGGGCTGGGACTTTTCTGCTTGCCTTGGCCAAGCTGAAGTGGCAGATTAGGAGAGGTTGGCCTATTGCATGACACATTGCATATAGATGTAAATCTAATGTCGCATTTAGTCTACAGAGGCTGGCTCATGTAGTAGTGGGATGTGTAAGTGGTGTACAGGCAGTGGTGTTGGTCCATGTGTGCCTAATGCATCCTGACATTTACTGACTGAGATGTGTGTTGTCTGGGCTCTGTGAAAGGTATTGTCATTTCTGGAATGGTGTGTGAGGGTGGAGTTGTCATGTTGTGCAGTCTAACAAGTGTAACTGCATGTATTGTGGCACTGTTAGTTGACCACAATGTAATATGTGTGTTCCTGAAGTACATCTGTTGTGACACTGCACTCAGTGATTGATTACTGATGTGTTGTTATATGGGCATTTAAAGATGCACTTAGCAGTATGACCAGTTGTGATATATGTGTTTGGTGTCTGCTGATCTGGCTCTATGGTTGGGTCTGACTATTTAAATGGCTGTAACACAGACTCAGATTTTACACCTCAGATGTCAACTGTTTGGGTGTCTGACTTGTAATGGCCAAATCTGTGTTGATTTCTGTATTGGCCTCACTGGATAGAGTGTTTGGTCTGGCATGTAACGTGACAGGCAGGTGGTGTGTGGTCTGTGAGTGGAGTTGTCTTCAATATAATGGATATGTTACGGAGGGCATGGTCTGGTCAGGTGTTGTAATTGTAGTGGCCAGAAGTGTTTTGTTTAATCAGCTGGACATTCAATGGGTGATAGGGGCATGGAGAGGTATGATGTGTATTCAGGCGTACAATTGATACTGCATCCAGGGCATGCTGTGCCAGCAGAAATGGCTTTGGTAGTCATCATGTGGATGATTCAGTTGTGCTGCCCAACTTAGATATTGATGTAAGTGTGAGGGTTGGCATACAGGTGTGGGTAGTAGTGACCTGTTGTGACAATATGTAGATAATGTGAATTGGCACCTGCGATGGCGTAGCCAGGATAAGTGTTGTCACAGATGTGCTTGTTAACCAGTGTGTATGAGAGCTATGTGTTAATCCATTTTCACCCTATCTCTCTATCTCTCTTCCTCCCTCTCTCTCTATTTGGGTGCATCAGCATCGTTAGGTGAAGGACAAGGGACACAGGCGAGTGGGGAAACAGTAGCCCACAGGACCCAGGAAGCTGCAAGCAGCAAGGGTGAGGGGAGTGCCACCAGAGAGACTAGATCTACCACCTCTTCTTTGGAATCCTCCTCCAGTGGGCACTCTCTAGTGGTGGCGGTCCCATCTGGGACCAATCCAGCACCATCTTTGTCTGCCACCCCACTTACTAGCACCACCCTCCCGGTAGCTCCCCACCCAGTTGCCCGTCCCCACTCACCCAGGAGGGTGGGCATCTCCTTTGCCGCAGGCACCTCTTCCACTGCCCCAGTCAGCCCTTAGTGAGGAGGCTATTGACCTCCCCAGGTCCATCTCTGTGGGTCAGTCCACCATTGTGAATTCCATCCAGGGACTGGCAGTTCAAGTCCAACAGACACAATGCGTTCCTAGATGGCATTCACAGTGTCCTGGCTGGCCTCCAGAGATCCTTTCAGGTTCTGGCCTCCACACTGACCGCAGCCAGTCTCCTTTTGTCCACGGTCCCCCCTCCACCTACCTCCTCCAATCCCAAACCCCTCTCCCCAAACCCAGCCAAAGCATACATACACAGAGGCATGCATCCACCTCAACAGACAAGGGTACCACTGAGAAGCACAAGCACCACAAAGACCCATTACCGGCATGCGCACAAACAACACCCACTTGCAGGCACACCAACATTCACTACCTACGCTGACTCCCCCAACACCCCCTCCTTCACAGACACTACACCAGATACACCTGCAGCCACCACATTATCAATCATGAATCCAACCACAACACCTGTCTTACCCAAAGTGACCACAATATCAGACCCACTGACATCCATCCCAGTCACCACATCTGCACCCACCACAACCACTGACACCCCCACATGCAGCACATCTACCATACTTGAAGACACCTCTCCAACAGTCACCCATCCAGCATGGTATCTCCCTGCACCTCCTCCCACCTTCTCCCAAAACACCTAAACAGCCGCACTCACCCACCCAACAGACACCAAGCACCCACAAACATTCCACGCATGTACTTGCACCCAACACATCCATGCCGACACATCTTATAACCACTCCCTCAACTCCCAAACCCTTTTGCCACGACTGCCCCTGTGTGTCTAAGAAGCATTTCCTCTTGGAGTTTTCCTTGTTCCCTACTCCTCTTTCCCCCATTATACACCCAAACATTCTTCGTCCTTCCCCAAGTCCAGCCCTTCCACATCCAAGTCCTCCCCTGCCGTCTCGCCAGTGCCCATGCCCTCCCCCTGCCAAGACGTCTAGCCCTCTGAAGCCAGGGCCCAAGGACCCCCTCCTAAACCCAAGGACCCCCTCCCAAACCCAAGCCCAAAGACCACCCTCCCAAGCCCCCCCACCCCACCTAATTCCTGAGGTGCCTGCCTGCCCCCTTGATGCCCCTACTCTATGGAGGTCATTTTGCAGTCAGGAGTCAAGTTGGGGAACTCTATGGTGCCATTTCTGCTTTTGGCACTTTGGACTGGCCATTGGCCTTTTCATTGTACATATGTTTGCTTTTATATATTTTTCTTTCATAATACATCTGGCCAAACATGTTGTTGGATTTGATGTTGACATAATTGTCCTGCCTTTTCTTTCAACCTGGCTGTTTGGTGTTTGTGGGCTTTTGTTTGTGTGTGTGTTGGTTGTTGCAACTGTTGTGCCTTTTGCTGCATGTGTGGCCCTGCCATTTGTGCTGTTGTCATGGCTGTGTAATGTGTGTAAGATATGTTTGTGTTTGTCACATGCATGTATGTAGCAAAATTGTGTAGTGTAGTGTTTGTGTACAGGAGTTGTGTGCCCTTGTGTGTGTGGTGATGGCTATGTCACATGCGTTGTGTCTGGTGTTAGCGTGTTGTGACGTATGCTTCATTGTATGGCAGTGTGATTGTGTTTATTGGTTGTCTGGTGTTGTTACGGGTTGTTTTTAGTATGTGTTGTCATGTGGAGGTGTGGAGTTACATTTTTTGGGAAAGCATTTGTGTAGTTGCGGTTGTGATGTCATTGTATGTATTGATGCTGTTGTGGATGGTTGTGTTAGACAGTGCCGGTGCTGTGTGTCTGCGGATTGGTGTGTGTATGGCACGTGTGTGTTGGCCATGGTGTGTGTAGTAACGGCCCTAGTGTGTATAGTATGGCTGTGTGTGTGTGTATGTAGGTGTGTGTGTATGAGCGTATGGGTGTGTGGTTACACATATGTGTCATCATCACAAGCTGTCCCGGATGTGTATGTTGTGTGTGCGTGTTTAGTGTGGGTTTTCCCTCTAGTGTGAGGTAGGTGTGTGTACTCACGGTCATCTTCATCGCTGTCGCTGGTTCCGGAGCTGTTGTGCGAGCAGGAGCAGTGGAAGGACTTACAGTTTAGGATCCCTGGCAGCTCCAGTCAGGTATGTGTTCCAGAAGGTGGGTGTTTCCTTTTATAGAGTTGGTGCCAGCCATGGTTCTCATGGTGGTGAGACCGCCGTGGAAACCTTGGGGGTGGGTAGCTTCATAATATGTCTGGCGGAAACATGGTCCCCGCTGGCCTGAAGGTGCCTACCGCCCTCCATGGTGGCATGTGTGCACTGGCGGTTGTTTGGCTGCGCACTGTTGGGAAGACCGCCAAGGTCATAATTTGGCAGTCTTCACCGCCGGCCCGTTGGTATGACTGCCGCTGCCAACATGGCAGTCCTGAGACCGCCAAACTCGTAATGACCCCCATAGTGTAGTAAAATATTTTAGAGTGGAGTTGCATAGAGTACAATAGTGTGTGAAATGGTGGAGCTGCGTAGAATGGATTGTTGTATAGTAGTGCAGCATGAGGTAAAGTCTCATACAGTGGAGTAAAGTCAATTGGAGTGTAGTAAACATAGTGTGAGTAAAGTACAATAGAGTGTATTGGTGTGTGGTAGAGTAGAGTGGGATGGAGTGGAGTGTACTGGTGCAGGGTAAGTAGTAAAATTTTATAAAGTGGAGTGGGTCTTGTACAGTAGTGTGGAGTACTGTTTATAGAAAAGTGCTGTATAGAGTAATGGAGCAGTGCACATTGGAGGGTACAGGCATAGAGTGGAGTATAGAATTGAACAGTGGAATGAACAGGGATAGAGAGGAGTAGAAAGTCGTAAAGGGCCATGAAGTGTGGTAGACTTTTATAGAGTGGAGTTATATACAGTAGAGTGGAGGAGAGTGTGATACAATAGAGTTGCATAGAGTTGAGTGGCATACACAGTAGTGGTATAAAGTGGATTACCATGAAGTATAGTACCATGTAGTGGAATAGCATACAGTGGAATACTGTACAGTGAACTATAGAAGAGTGAAGTGGCACAGAGTGGAATGGCGTAGAGTGGAGTAGTACACAGTGAAGTGGCGTGGAGTGTGGTACAGTAGATTAGTGTAGTGTGGGGTGAAATACATTGAAATGGTGTACCGTACAGATGAAGAAACTGTTATGAACTGCTGATACATTAGAGTGTAGTGTGTCGTCCTACAATGTTGGAAACTGTTGTAGAGTAGAGTGTTATACAAAAGAGGGTAAAGACAGAGTTAAGTGCAGATTTGGTCAGAGGAGTGTACAGGAATAGAGTGGGGTAGTGTCTATTGGAGTGGCATAGAGTGTAGAAGAGTTTTGTAGAGTGGAGTTATATGGAGTGGAGGAGAGTACACTAGAGAAGCATTGAGTGGAGTAGCATACAGTGGAGTGGCATATCATTGATTAGGATAGAGTGGACTAGTGTAGGCTGGAGTGACATACAGTGGAGTAGCATAGGGTGTAATAGTATATAATGCAGTAGGGTACAGTGGAGTAGGGTAAAGTGAAATAGCATGTAGTGTAGTAGCGTAGAGCAGAGTGGTGTACAGTGAAGTGGTTTAGACTGAAGCAGTGTATTGTAGGGTGGGGTAGAGAGTATTAGCATACAGTGGAGTGGCATATAAAGGAGTGGAGTAGAGTTGAATACCACACAGTAGAGGGGCAAAGCCTGAAGCAGCGTACAGTATAGTAGTGTAGAATAGAGTGTCATGCAGTGGAATAGCATAGAGCGGAGTACAGTGGAGTGACATAAAGTAGAATAGTGTAGAGTGAATGGCATAGAGCAGAACAGCATAGAGTGGAGTTGCATGCAGTGGAGTGGTGTAGACTGGAGTAGTGTGCAGTGGAATGGGGTAAAGTAAAAAATCATATAGTAAGGTGGCGTAGAGGGAAGTGGCATTAATTGACTAGCCCTCAATGGAGTGGCATAGAAATAAAGGTTGTACACTGGAGAGGCGTGCAGTGGAGTAGAGTATAGTTGAGTGGCATGCAGTGGAATAGCATAGATTAGAGTGGCGTACAGTAGAGTTGTATAGGCTGAAATAGCATATATTAGAGTGGAGTACAGTGTAGTGGTGTACAGTGAAGTGGTATACACTGGAGTGGTGTACACAGGAATTGAGTGTGTGCAGTTTAACTGCCATGTCGACTTGACTTTTAAAAGGAGTAGACCTGTCATGTTTAGTACCTATGGAATTGTAATGATAAATCCCCTTTCATGGTAAAGTCGGATTTACTATTACAAATTTGAAAATGGCACTTTTAGAAACTTGGCATTTTCCTCCTCTTAGTCCTGTGTGCCTCCAGCCTTTCTCCAATACATGTCTGTGCTGGGGTGACAGCTGACTTCCTGCATTCCCTCTAGACAGTGTCACAAGCTACTCATCTGAATCTCCAGGTAGTTCTGGTGGGGTGATGAATTGACCCAACTGCCTTTGGGCTACTGTGGCAGTAAGCACTGACCAAGGAAGGTCCCAAGAGGAAGGGGGATTGGACGGAGAAAGAGAAAACAAACCACACTGGATTTCAGCACGTCTTCTCATCTTGAGTAAGTGGCAGGGCAGACAGCATTCACGGGCACTCGGAACTGTAGGGTATTAGCATGAGGGCTCAAGCATGGTAGTAACAAGGACTTTACTTTAAGGAAAAGGCACAATTAGTTTAGCACACAACTAACTTGGTATATGTGTTATAATTTCACATTAGTTGCAGAAGATAGCATACAAGGAATTCTCCAATTAATTCTACGGATGTCCTATGTACTCTCTTTTTATGCTCTAAACCGTCTCTGCAAATAACACCAATGCCTCGGCTAAACAATTAAATAATCTCTGCGATAATTCCCCTCTATATTAGGCACATCCATAGCCCAAAATGTTCAGCTAACTGGAAGGCTTGTCAACCATTTAGGTAAAGTCAGCACACAGTTTTGAGAGTAAATCCCTAAGCGTTATGCCAAAATCTTGTGTACATTTTCCAGAGAAAAACTCCTAGTGCGATGCCAAAATGCCTTGTCTTGTCTTAGTAATATGGGTTGAAATCAGTGCATTCAGACAGCTCTTAGTCCAAATAAACTTGGACCTTGTTCTTGCGAAATGAAGACAAATGGCCACCGCAAGAGGCAAGGCTGTGGGATACCTGCTTTGACCTTTCATTTTCTTTGTGTCTTTCAGGCTGCATCAAGAGGCATGGCGCGCGCAGTCTGAGGTACAAAGACACACGTTTCTGTGGAGATGAGATTCCAGGCTGTGCCCAGAACGTGTCGCCATGAAACCTGCAGCAGCTGAAAGACGCGTCACTGAGGAGGTCCCCTGGAGCTAGTAGATGCGCTGCCAGGGAAGCAAGCGAGGAAGACTAGTGTGGTGAAACAGGTAAGTTGCAAAGATGAGGCCAAGCACAGTGTGAAGGGAGGCATCAGTTGAATAGACCTGCTCTGGGAGACATGTATCTCACGTGGCTTCAGTGGGGTAAGCAGTGTTTCTATGGGTTTTCCATGAATTAGTCCTATGAGTGCCACCAGGAATTGAAAACTATGTTTTACACAATATGCAGAATAAAAAGTAAACACATGAGCAACCAAAACAATTGCTATTACAGCAGGGAGGGGGCCATCATAACATACCAAAACAGTACATGCAGTTAGTACATACCTCCTTTACATAGCAGAACATAAGTGTGCAGTGGCATGCAGAAGCAGGGTAGTGACAGTCGCCCCTCCCAAGGGCCACCCCACAGGGCGGGGCTTGTCCAGGGGGAAGGCATGGAATCATCTAATGAATGAATGAAAGCATGAACAAATGTCACAGATTCTTAAGAATTCTCCAAAGAGTCATATCCTCTCCAAGCTATGAGATAACACAATCAACCCAGCATCCGCTTGGAATTGAGATGAAATGTCCTTTATACACGAGATGACTTTGTACAGGAATAGGGGGTGGTGGCATATCTAGTCATGCAGCATTTAGGAGGGAAACATGGAAGACTAGATGGATGGTACACGGAGGGGATAATACCGATCTGCAGAGACTGGGTTTATAATCTCAGTGATTGGAAAGGGACCAATGAATCTGGATTTCGATTTTCGTGGACCTTCTACCTTCAAATTCTATGTGGATAACCACACATAGCCACCTATTTTATACAGTGGTATGGTGTTTACCTGCCAGCACCCTAATCGCTTCTTTTGCTTTGGGTAAACAGTTTTTGGCATGGTCTTGGATCTCCTGTAACTGTTGGAGGTGTTTGGTGACTGCAGGGACTAACGATGTGTTGGTGATGACTGGTAGTACCCTGAGATGGTACCCTGTCAAGAAACAGAATGGAGTACAGTGTGTGGTTGAATGCATGCTGTGGTTATAAACAAATTCGGCCAATGGAAGGGCTGTGCCCCATTGACTGGTGATAGCTAATAGAAGACAACAAAGGATCTTCTCCAAGGATTGGTTCACCCTTTTTATTTAACCGTCTGCTGCTGGGTGATAGGCGCTCCACAATTAGAGATGGTTTTAGATGGAAGCCTGTGTAGCCTAACCACATATAGAATGAAGAGGTTACTAAATACACTCACTGTTGGTAGCTTGGTTAGGGGAATAAAGTGAGCCAATTTTTAATGAAGATCAACAAGTACAAGAATGGTAATATATCCATGTGTGGGTAGTAAAACTGCTATAAAATCTATACCCACTGTATGCCCACGGTTTGGTGGTATTGGAAGTGGTAATAAGTGTCCTGATGGTGCCTGATGATGTGGTTTTATTTCTTTCATATGTTGGACAGGCAGCTCCATAATCCATCACATCCTTACGCATAGGGTCCCACCAGAATTCCTTTTGGCAAATAGCTAATGTCTTCTGGGCCATTGGATGACCAGCCAAAGAAGAATAATGATTCCATTATATGACTTGTTCCCTGAGTTCTCTTCTAGGTAAGAATAAGAGATTTTTATGGTAAAGAAACCCATCCTTTATGGGATTGTCTGGTTTTGCAAGCAATTCGTGGATGTCTTGTTTTTGGACTTGAAGTTGCAGAGAAATACTATGTCCCACATTTGCTGCTACAATTTTCCCAGATGGAATGATGCAGGGAGGATCAAGTTTGTGCCTACTGTTTGCAATCTGACTGAACCTGGAGAGAACATCAGACTGTAGTTGTTTAGTATCAGGGCGATAAGTGATGACAAAATCAAGCCCACCAAAGAAATGTAACCAGTGCATCTGATGTGGTGTAAGAGCCTTCACTGAGCTAAAGAATTGTACATTTTTATGGTCATTTAATACAGTGACTGTGTTTTGCCCCCCATTAAGTGGTGCCCCCCTTCTTCAAACAACTTCTTAATAGGCAGTAACTCTCTTTTGGCTACTTTGTAATTTTGTTCGGCCAGGAATAGTTTTTTAGAGTAAAATGCGATGTGGTGCAAGTGCCCTTTGGGTCTTTTTGAGGCAAAATCCCTTCAATTTCTACTTGCGAAGCATTTGTTTCCACAAAGAAGGGTTGGTCAGCATCTGAGTGTTGGAAAATGGGTACAGAGGTGAATTTGTCCTTCAGTTGTCTAAAGACTTGGGCATCTGCCGGGCACCAAAAAAGGACTGCTCTTTTTTTCAGGATGTGTGTGATCAGGGCCACAGTCTCAGAAGAATCATGAATAAAGGACTGTAACAGTTAGAAAACCCTAAGATGTGCTGGACTTCTTTGACAGTGGTGGGTTCATGCCAGTTAAGAATTGCCTCTACCTTTCTGGGATCCATAGTGGTTTCTGTGGGCAAAAGGAGGTATCAAAGAAATTCCACTGTGTGAGCATGAAAAGTAAACTTTTTCAAGCTTGGCTAAAAATGCATTTTCACAAAGGCATTGGAGGCTGGCACAATCATGTTGGACATGTTCTCCATTCTTGGAGTAGATGAGAATGGCATCTATGTAGACAACCACGCAGATATCTAGGGCTTTTAACAGTACCTCATAACATAGAGGGTATCAATAAAATATGTGCAATCAGTATGTACCTCCATTACATATCAGAACATAAGCATGTTGTGGCATGCAGTCTGACAGACATCCTCACTCAAAGGAAGGATAGGTGTGACTGAGTGGCCCTCTGCATATTAATGGATCATCCAGGGCAGGATAAGAGGTGGGGGCTGACACTTACACCTGAATGGGCAGTGTTCTGATCCCACACAACGGATGGCTTAGCCCCCTTGTTCTAAATGGGGTCTCTAGTTGGCAGTGGTTTGCACCCATTCCAAGTAGGGACCCTCACTCTAGTCAGGGCAAGAGAAACACGCAGCTAAGATAACCCCTGCTCACCCCCATGGTAGCTTGGCTCAAGTAGTCAGGCTTATCTCAGAAGCAATGTGTAAAGTACCACTATTTACCTGAGTAAAACAAGACCAAAACAACAAAAATCCAACCTACACCAGGCAAGGTATCACTTTTTAAAAGTTTAAGCATGTCTTAATCCATAGGCATCAATGAATGTATCTCTTTAGCACAAAATACCTGGAATGCGTCAAAAACAAAGACAATGAGGGCCACAGGGGAGGTGAGGTACTGGAAAAGTAAAGCAATGCATCAGTTCCATACTGCACAGGGGAGGTGATGTGTTGAATCCTTCTTCACAGGTGAGACGATGCATCAGTTCCTTACTGGCAGGAGAAGTGATACATGGTTTCTTCCTCAGAAAGGTGATAAAAGCAGTCACAGATATGGTGGTCTGCTGTCTCCAGCAGGCCACCATCCCTGTGAGTGCTGCGACTCGCAAGGGGGTTGCAAATTGCGACCCACCTCATTAATATTAATGAGGTGGGCCTTTGCAACTCCCTTGCGACTCGCAGATGGTGTCAGGGACACCATCCTGCATCCGGCTTTGCAACTAGCAAATTGCGAGTCACTCAGACTCGCGATTTTCGAGTCGCAAAGCCAGAATTCCGTACATCTGGCCCATAGTTCCTTACTGCAGTGCGGAGTCGATGAAATTTATTTACATAGGGATGATGCGTGGAAAATCCAGACACGCTGGGTTGATGGGACTGCGATGAAACAAGCTCTGCATTGATTCTGCAGCCACGGGGCAGGCACTGCATCGATTCTTCAGCTGCAAGACAAGTGCTGTGTCGATTCTACAGGCACAGTGCATTGATATGTGGATTTTCTTCTTTAGATCACCAGCTTGCACTTCCAAGGGCGAGGCACTGGAGTTGGCACCACTTGGCAAGTCAGGACTTACAGCAGAAGAACCCAGGGACTGACTTCCTAACAGGAGGCAAGCTCAGTCCAACCCCTTGGAGAACTTTTGAAGCAGGATGTAGAAAGTCAAGTCCAGTCCTTTCACTCCAAGGACAGAAGCAACAAGCAGCAGGCCAGCACAACAAAGCAAAAGAAAGAGTGGCCGCCCCTCCTAAAGCATCCAGCTCTTATTCCTGGCAGACTTTCCTCATTCCAGAAGGATTGTAACAATGTGGTGCCCGTGGTCCAGTCCTTACACCTATTTTTGTCTTTAAAGTAAGGAAACTTCAAAGAGAAGCATCTGTAGTGCACAAGACCTCGCCTTGTCCTGCCCTGGCCCCAGACATACTCCCGGGGATTGGAGACTGCTTTGTGTGAGGACAAGCACAGCCCTATTCAGGTGCAAGTGTTGGCTCCTCCCACAACTTTAGCACAGGAAGATCCATCAGGATATGCTGGGCACACCTCAGCTCCCTTTGTGTGACTGTCTAGAGTGAATGCACAAAAAGCCCAACTGTCATCCTGACCCAGACGCTTATTCAGCAGAGGCACAGAATGGTTAAGCTAGAAAATGCATATTTTCTGAAAGTGGCATTTTTAAACTCACAGTTCAAAAACCAACTTCACCAAAAGATGTATTTTTAAATTTTTAATGCAGAGACCCCAAACTCCTCATATATATCTGCTCCCAATGGAAAATTATACTTAAAAGATATTTCAAGACAATCCCCATGTTATACTATGGGAGAAATAGGCCTTGCAATAGTCAAAAACGAATTTAGCAGTATTTCACTATCAGGACACGTAAAACACATCAGTGCATGTCCTACATTTTAAATACACTGCACCCTGCCCATGGAGCTGCCTTGGGCCTAATTTAGGGAGGTTCGGGGCCTGGCAAGTGGATGCACTTGCCAAGTCCACATGGCAGTTTAAAACTACACACACAGACACTGCAATGGTAGGCCTGAGCCAAATTTACAACGCTACTCACGTTGGTGGCACAAACAGTGCTGCAGACGTACTGGTAGCATTTGATTTACAGGCCCTGGGCACACACTGTGCACTGTACTAAGGACTTACTAGTAAATCAAATATGCCAATCATGGAGAAACTAATCACCAGTAGAATTTAGACCGGGAACACGTGCACTTTAGCAACTACCAAAATCCATGCATCACCACTGATGCAGCGGTCATAACTGTAGTATCTTCTTCAACGCATCGCTGCTCGATGACTATGCATTGCCGGGTGCTAGACTCGATGACAATGCATGTCCTTCAGCGCAAAGGGGATCAACACCGACACATTGCCTCCTCTGTTCATCCATCGGGTCTTCGACATCGACACATCCTCTATCCAAAGGTACTCTTTCAGCGTGACAAGGTTAGTCCCTGTAGTCGAGCCGTGATCCATCGTGGTCGGCCTGAACTTTCAGATTTGACTCGGTTGAATGAGACCAGCTAGCCCTGGATGGCGCTTTATGTTTCTATGCAATATATATGCAGATATTTTTTAGAAATTTAAATCTCGACTTTTACTTATTGGATGTGTGTCGTTTTGGTCTTGTTTTGTTCATTAAATTAGGCTCTATTTTTCTAATCAGGTGTGGTATATTTTTGTGTGGTGTTCTTACGGTGTTAGTGTTTCAAGTGTTGCAGAAATACTTTACATATTGCCTCCTACGTTAAGCCTGTCTCCTCTGTGCCAAGCTACGAGAGGATAAGCACTGGTTAATTTATGGTGTGCAACTGACTTACCCTGACAGGGATTGTGGTCCCTAACTGGAAGGGGTGCACACCATTTCCAACTAGAGACCCCATTTCTAACAATTTGTTTATAGGTTTCCATTAGCATGTGATAAATGACTCTTTAAGTTGTTCGTGTAGTAAATCTGAAACTCTACATATGCAGTCTAGTTTATTCTTTGGGCTTCCTTGCTACTTTTAGTAGGATTGTGCTACATATGAAGGTCGCAGTGAATGAAAGGCAATCATTGTTATTGTTACAGAAATCGAGATAATTTTTTTTTCATAGTTGCTAATTATTGTGTCCTCCAAATAGAAGTTTGTCTGGCTTCTTGCTAGGGACATTTTTTATTTTGTTGCATAAGGGTTGCATAAGAAAGATGTTTTTTTTTTTTTGGCTTGTAGGGTCATTTTTATTTTAAGAACCAGAGAGCATGCAATGAAAACGTATGTAGGTTAAGATGTAATCTATCCGTTATGTATTTGTTTATATGTTTCTATTAGCATGTGACCATAAATGGATCTTTCAGTTGTTCATTTGGTAAATCTGCAACTTTACATATGCATTCATATATTTTTGGGGCTTTCTTGCTACTTTTAGTAGTATTGTGCTACAAGATAGCACTAAGTTGAAAAACCTTACATCTTTAAAAATACTTACTCCACTTACCTGCAGTCTGCAAAAGACTCATCTGCACACCCTAATATCTAATGCTGGCAAATTTCAGCTACCTCCGACTGGCCAGTAGACAAAAGTCTATGTAAAATGCACTAGATTTCAAGCCTATTTTGGAACCCCCCTTTTTTCTTTACACCCCTTGACCAAACGCTATGAAATTTTTAGAACTTCGACAATGAAACGGGAGCAGCAGGTCTGCAAAGTGTCATGCACATTCGTCAAATGGGTGCAAAGGTATAAAGGGACAAATCTTTGAAAAATCCTTATCACCCTATAACTACTATACTATAACTACCACCACTCTGTAATACTTAGATTGTTAGGTAGTTATAGTTAAGACCTAGGTGGTCATTATGAACATGGCGGTAAACACCGCACCGCCGGCGATGGCTGTAACTACTGCCAACAGGCTGGCGGTTCCGGACCGCCAAATAATGAAGCCAATGAGAAACAAGTAGCGGTCCATCCACACACTGCTATTTTTGTAGTCCCGATGACGACGGAGGAGGCCGCCTTCAGGCCGGCGGAAAGGCCCTACCCACCCACCAAATATTGAAACTCCACACCGCAATCAGTTCCGTGGCGCGAACTACTGCCAGGGAAAGCTTGGCAGAAGCAAACAATATGAAAGGAAACACTCACCGGAGGTACACAGAACACGCCGACGCAGACATGAAGCGAAAGTTAGAAATATTGCCAGTGCTTCTCCTTGCCATATTCCTCTAGGACCGTGACTGACGACGAAGACAACGACGATGAGTACCGCAGCCTAGTACACATGGAAAGGAAGGGCACAGTTACACATCCACCCACCCCGCAATGCACTCCCAAACTCTCCCACCATCCCAAGCCATACATACCATAACAAACTGTACTTACCATACACAAGCCAACAAATACCTGCACCAATGTACACACCTGTGCACACCACACCCCCACATTGAAACGCTGCACAACGTCTCTATATTGTGCCAACAGCACTGCTGGGCAGTTACATTTTATTTCAAAGAACAAAAGTAATGTCCAAATAAGGACATTGGCCAGTCCATGATCAAGTTCCTGAAGGGCAAATATAGCCCAAACTTGACCCCCACGTGTGCAAAGGAAACTTCACTGGAGAGGGGCATCAATGGGGCAGCCTGGCACCTCAGGGAACAGGGGCAGGGGGTAGTGGGAGCTCAGGTCTTGAAGGGGGGGGTCTTGGGCTTAGGTTTGGGAGGTGGAGGGGGCTTTCCCTTGGAAGGAGGAGGAGTGGGCCTGGACCGGGGGTGGCAGAGGGAGCTGGGGCAACACGGGGCTTCTTCCTCCCTGGGAAAGGGGCATGGGAATGGGAAGGGTGGGCTGGGGCGGACATAGACAGGGAAGGAGTGGACTGGGCAAGAGCATGGGAACTTTTAGGGTCAAGACGGGGTGGGCCAGTGGGTTCAAACAGGTCAACAGGAGATAGGAAAAGCTTCTTAGGTGCAGTTGGAGGAGATCTGGAGCCAGGTCTGGGAGTGAAGGTTGAGGGATTGGTCGTACCAGGTGTAGATGTGCTGGACATGGATGCAGGTGCCTGTTTAGTATGCTTTTGTGTGGTGGATGTGTGTGGTGTGGATGTGTGTGAACGTTTGAGTGTTTTGGGAGGAGGCGGGTGGACACAGTGGGAGAAGACAGGCTGCCAATGTAGATGGATGTTGTGTGGGAGTCTGCAGGTCTGGTGAGTGTGCTGCAAGTGTCTGTGAATGTAGTCGTGGTGAGTGCAGGTGTGGTGTCTGGGGTGCATGTCTGGATGTTAGCTGTTGTGGTGACTGCATGAATGGGGGCAGCAGCAGTGACTGAGGGTGCAGTGCATGTGGGTGTGCATGTTGAGGTGACAAACATGGTGGCGGGGGAGGTTGACACACTAGGGGAGGTGGATGTTGTTGTGTGTGCTTTAGTATGTTGGGTGTGTGCCTGTCTGTGGTGGGAAGTGTGGTGCTTCAGTTTGTCTGTGTGCTTCTTGTGTGTTGATCTGTGTGCATGGCTGTCTGTATGTGTGCTTGGGATCTGTGAAGGGACTGGGTTGCTGGAAGGGGTAGAGGTGGTGGGGGGGGATGGAAAGACCAGGGACACTGGCTGCCGTCAAAGAGGAGGCCGGAGCCTGAAAAGGTCTCTGTAGGCCAGACATGATACCATGAATGCCTTCCAGGTATGCATTGCATTGCTGCATCTGGGATGCTAGCCCCTGGATGGCATTCACGATGGTTGTGTGCCCACAAGAGATATCTCTCAGGAGGTCAATAGCCTCCTCCATGAGGGCACCAGGGCTGACTGGGGCAGGGGATGAGGTGCCTGGGGCGAAGGAGACACCCACCCTCCTGGGTGAGTGGGCACAGGCAACTTGGTGGGGAGCAACTGGGAGGGTGGTGATGGCCTGGGGGATGGTGGAAGATGACAAAGAATGGCTGGGCCCAGTAGGGTCCGTCACCACCAGTGAGCTGCCATCGGAGGAGGTATCAGAGTCACTACATCCAGTGGTAGTTTCCTCCCCTGTGGTACTCTACTCGCCCTCCAACCCACCAGTTCTCTTTACGTCGGTCGACTCTGCCTCCTTGGAACTGTGGGCTGCTGCATCCCCACTCGCTGGTGGATTTGCTCCCTCGCCAGATGATGCTAATGTACACCCGGACACAAGAGCACAGGGGTGGGGAAACAAAACAAGAAAAAAGTAAGTTAAATCCCTGAAATAGGTACATTTTGGGACACAGACACTCCCACCCAGGTAAGGCACGAATCCTCAGCAGACACAGCATATGTTATGAATGTGCCCCTGACTAGTAAGCATGACCCCAGCATATACCACATTACCTTCATGAAACATGAAGCTGATACACTGTGTGAAGTGAACCCATGAGACACCATGCCAAGCTAATACATCTAGAAGTTGATAAGGCCACAATGAATACCAGATTACAAAAAGGGGACCCCTCATAGGCCTACAGACCCTGCCAAAACTAGCTATGACACTATCCCAAGGACGTGGAGGGGGAAAGACTGCAGGGACACACCTGTCTAAGTGCCTGGTACTACAAAGCATGCATCCCACAGCACCCAAATACACCCATCATAGTGGTATCACAACAGTGTTGGTTCTCACCCCCTTGTGGCTGCTGTGGTGCCTTCAAGCGCCCATCCAAATCCGGATAAGACACCGCCAGTATGCAGGTCTTTAGGGGGGGTCAGGGTCCAACAGGCACCCCTTCCTCATTGGGAGGCCTTCCCCAGCTGGCCCTCTCCAGTCTTCCTGGCCCAGCGCCTCAGGTCCTCCCACCGCTTCCTGCAGTGGGTGCTCCCCTGGTTGTAGACCCCCAGGATCTGCACTTCCTTGGCGACGGCTTGCCACAGGCCTTTCTTATGATCGGTGCTGACCTGCATGGGACATACAGAGTAAAGAAACAGATGTCAGTGTGGGTTCCCCCTACACAAATACCATGCCCTTTCATACTGACATGGCCCATTGAGACATGCATATGAACGAATTACAAGCGGAAAGTGCCAGACAACCTGCAGCTGGGCAGTCACACATCGAACACATATGCATACCGCCACAATCACACACATCTAAGGATGACAGATGGCAACTCACCTGCTCCTCTGGTCGCTTATAAAACTTTGCATACAGAGGTAGGACCCTATCCACCAGCTTCTCCACCTCCTCCGCGGTGAAGGCCGGGGCCTGTTCCCCTGTCACATGCGCCATCTCAGTGACCAGAGTCAGGACACAGCAGCACACGCAGTGGAGTACTATCCTTCACATGATGCAGGAGTCAAGTGTCAAGGGTCTGTCAAAATGGCGGTAAATACCTTGGCGATCATGATTGGCCCAGGTTCCCCATCGACAACCATGTTATCCAATGATCAGGTGCACGTTGCCTACCACCATGACGACTAACGCCAGCGGAATGAAGTCACTTCCACACTACCAAACCTGACTGGCAGGGGGCTGCCATTTTGCTTTCACCACATCTCCATGGCCTTGCCGGGGGCCTCATCCATGGCCCCATTCTCTCTCCCCTTCGTCGATTACTGACATGATTCTTTGATCCACACATGTACTCATGGTTGGAAGTGTGTCTACAATGTGATGCCATTGTGACAGAGAAACCTCAGCACACATTAGCCTGACGGTGTACCTCATTCTTTCTGTTTGTGTGTGTTACCTATGTGTCGCATTTGGAAAAGTATAGTGACATCATGTGATGCAAGTCTATGTCGACACTCAAAATGTGTTCTTTCCTCACCCATAGGTACAGACCCATCTGTTTACCGACCCCCTGGTAGATCTGGCCACTATGGAGGAACGTTATATCATTATTACCTACCGACTTAATGGAGGTACAATCCATGACCTCTGTGCATTAATGGATCCTGTTCTGAAGCCGGAAAATCGGAATCAGCATGCCATCCCTACAACTGTGCAAGTGCTAACTGTGCTCCATTTTTTGGCCACGGGGTCATTTCAGGTGACAGTGGGCATGGCTGCAGAGGGATCCCAGCCAATGTTCAGCCACATCCTGTCCAATGTCCTGGTTGCATTCGTTCAACACTTGCTACTTATGTCCAGTTTCCCCAAAGGGATGAACTCACCACCATCAAATCAGGATTCTATGCCTTTACTAATATCCCCCATGTGATTGGTGCCATTGATGGAACCCACATAGCCCTCATACCCCCAAGATTGAATGAACAGGTGTATAGGAATCATAAGACCTATCACTCCATGAATGTACAATTGGTGTGTACTGCTGATCAGTACATTTCACATGTCAATGCCAGGTTCCTAAGATCAGTCCATGATTCATTTGTCCTAAGAGACAGCAGTGTGCCACACATGATGGGACAACTACAGGGGGACAGAGCTTTGCTCATAGGTGAGTGTGTATGGCACTAAATCAGTTACATAGCTGACAGACAGGCTGTATACAAGTTAAATATGTGTGTTCAATTCGTCTTTCGACCACTTTTGCAGGTGATTCTGGCTACCCCAACTTGCAATGGCTCCTGACACCTGTGAGGAATCCCAGGACAGATGCTGAAAGGAAGTACAATGAGGCCCAATGTCGTACTAGGAGGGTGATAGAGTGCACTATAGGACTCCTGAACGCACAATTTCATTGCCTCCATCTCTCTGGAGGATCCCTGTGCTATATCCCTGACAAGGTGTGTAAGATAGTGGTGGCCTGCTGCATGCTGCACAACTTGGCTGTGAGGAAAGCTATCCCTCTTTTGGAAGAGGAAGGTGCTGTTCAACCAGCCCGCAACTTCAGGTGAGGGATGACAGTGATAATGAGGAAGAAGAGGGGAAGATGTCAACTCCAGGACCCAGCTAATCCGCCTATACTTCCAGTGACTCTCAGTTACTGTTCAATGATGCTGATGTCTTCACTGCATAATTTCAGCCTGACTCAGGTAATAAGTACTGTGGTGTCTTTTGTCAGTGACAATGCTAAATCATTACTAAATTGGCAGGTGCCAGGGAACGCAGTTTTATGTACAGTGTGACATAGTTCAGACTCTACAGTGTGTTCGATCCCCTCCTGCAATAAAAGTGGGATTATGATGGTAACTGGCTAATGCATTCACATTCACAATTGATCTTTCATATTGATTAAGGACATATAATGTGAGTGCACAGGTGTTTTTATTCAATGGTAATATATACTTAAGTGTTGGGACAGTGAAAGGGAGTGGGCACATGGTGAACAACATACTCAGGTACATGTGATCAGCTGTTGGTTGCACAGTGGTATAGTCCATGGGGCCATTGGAAGATGGTGTGATGGCAGTGGCATGTCAACAAGGTAGCTCAGTGGCACACAAGGGAGACAGTTAAGGGCAGAGTCACGTCCTGGCGCTGGGTTTGGTCTTGGCTGGTGTTTCAGTGGCATATCTGGGCCTGAGGGCACGTTTGTGAAGGTGCAGCTGGGATGCATGGGTAGGGGTGCTGATGTCCTGTGAGTCCTCTGGCACTGCCACCAGTCCAGTGGATGCTGCAGATGGAGATGGTAGGACAGTGTCCTGGCTAGTGTTGGGGGCCTGCAGGTGGGTGGAGGACTCAGGCTGGCTGTGGTACTGGTGATGCAGCACCCCTGCAATGGAGGCCAAGGTGGCATTGAGCTGTTTCCATTGCTCCATGGCCTCCTGGTGGTGTGCTATCTGCAGCCTCTGATTCTGCTCCAAGGTGGCCAGGATCTGGCCCATCCTGTCCTGGGGATGGTGGTATGCTCCCAGGACCTTGGAAATCACCTGCTGGGCTGCTGCATCCATCCTTTGGTCACCCCCCGACCCACTGATGCCCTCCTACTGGCCCTAGCCCCCTCTGCCTCTCTCCCCTGCACAGGTCTGGCAGTCCCACTTGCAGTTGGCCCTTCATCATCCTGCCTGTTGGTGGGTGGAGACTCTGGCCTCTGTACATGTGGGCAGCCAGTCCATGGCCTAGTGATACTGGTGTGGGGTCGTTTGGCCAGAGCTGATGATGGTGGCTGAGTGGTAGGGGTGTCAATGGTGTCCTGGGTGGGGCTTCTGGAGGGTGACAGTCCAGGACTGTGGGATGGGCCAGGGATTTTCTCTGTGTCCAGACATCCCTCTGCACTGTCCTGAGTGGGGCCTCTGTCTTCAGGTGGAAGACTGCCACTCCTTGACATCTCCATCCGGGACGCATGGGTGGTGGTGCCTGTGTGTGAGAGAACAGAGATGTGGGTGTCCTGTACTTTTTTTCCAATTGCAGCACTGGTCTGCACTAATTGATGGTTACATTCCCCTGTAGTGGCATGCAAGGTCCCTTCGTGTACATTTTGGTGCATTTTTTGTGGGGGGTGGAGTTGCATTGTGGGTGCTGTAGTGCCACTGGGATTCCATGCAGAGGTAGGTGAGTGTGCACAGGGGGCTGGATGGTGGTTTTTTGGGGGGATTGTGGGCATACAGGGGACTTGAATGTGGGTGTGTGGGTGTTGTGGACTGGGTAGGGGATGGGGTCCTGGTGGTAGTGAGAGGGATGGGGTGATACATACATTACAGGTGAGGTGACTGTTAAGGTATTGTAGTTGATTTACCCGAGTCCACTCCTCCAGTGAGTCCAGTGAGGTCCTCCGGGTGCAGGATAGCCAGGACCTTCTCTTCCCAGTCGGTGTATTCAGGGGGAGGAGGTGGCGGACCACCACCAGTCTTCTGTACGGCGATGTTGTACCTGAATGCCATGGACCGAACCTTCCTACGCAGGTCGTTCCATATCTTCCTGATGTTCTCCCTTGTGTGTGGATGGTTTCCCACTGAGTTGACCTAGTTGACAATTGTCTGCCATAGCTCCATCTTCCTGGCCACGGGTGTCTGCTGCACCTGTGCCCCGAATAGGTGAGGCTCAATCTTGAGTATTTTGTCCACCATGGTCCTTAGCTCCCTGTCTGTGAAACGGGCATGCTTAGGGGGTGCCATGTTGTGTGTTGTGGGTGGTGTGTTGTAGGTGTATTGGTGACTGTGCTGTTCTGTGGTTGAGTGTGTGGCTTGTGATGGTGTTTGGGGACTGTATGGGTTCTGGTGGTGTTTTTGTGTGTGTGACTTGTGTGATGGTAAGTTCAGTGTATGCATGTTATGTTGTCAATATCTGTCGTGCTATTGGTATTGCAAAGGATTGTGGGGTGTGCATGTGTGTGTTTTATAGTATTGTGAATGTGTGTCAGGTGTGTGGGTTTCAGACTTGCCAATGTGTGCATTTGTTGTTGGTGGGTCCCATTGCTGGCCATGGCAGTCCGTACTGCCAATGGTCATTCGACATTCACTGTCCGCCAAGCTGATTTGTGCATCATTATTTGGTGGGTGGAAGATTTGTCTGCGTGACGGGGTGGGGTGGACTGCCTTTCCGCCGTCGTTGGTCCTGGCGGTGGGTGGAGGTTGCAGGATTTTTGGTGGTTTGCCTTTTTGGCATCATTATTCGGCAGTCTACAGTTCACCGCCACTAGTGTTTTTTTGATCACCGTCAGCACCCTTGGGAGTCGGTCGGCGGTGATTGCCGCCAAGTTCATAATGAGGGCCCTAGTTTCCATTGGAAAAGCTTTTTTTGTTTTGCTAAAAAAGTTGGTGCTGTTTGACAAAACAAATCGAAACCTTTAAAACTAGTTTGTCACTCACTTCAGCTGCAGTCTGGAAAGTGTCATGATGATTCGTCAAGCGAGGGGCCTAGAAAAAAGGGGGGCCCAAAATGTGTTTTCCCCATGCCATTTCCAATAAGGATTTTAGACACAACTAAACGAATTACACCAAATTTGGCCGAAAGCTAGATCTTGTTCCAGAAAGATCTATTTTTGTATTTTGATGTAAACCCATCCAGTAGTTTGAAGTAATTAAAGAAAAAAGATTTATGTATATCTAGATATGTGGATGGTCCACGGCCGAGTCCCAAGAAAAAAATGAAAAAAACATAACAGAAGGGTACAGGGTAGGAATAACCTGACCCCCGGACCTGGTGGTAGGAGACCCAACTGGGGTCAAAAATTTGTATTTTTTATTTTGCCACACATTTGTAAAGGATCTGAGGCAACATTTTTCAAAGAAACCATCACAATTACCTGCACTTGTTTTTTTTTGCCCCCAGTTGTGTAAGGTCCCAGAAGAATTCATATTATTATTATGGGGAAGAATGTGGCCACCATCCCCAGGCCAATTTCAACCACTGGGGCCCCATCCCTGGGACCCTCCTGATAATGATAAGTGGAGGGGTGCAGGCAACCCTCCTACCTGGGCTGAATTTGGCCCGAAGACCAAATCCCTGGGCCTGCCTTATTATTAAATGGGAGGGGCAGTTGGACCCCCTCCCAAGTTTGTCCCTGGATGCCCCGGGGCCAGGTCAAAGTTGAAAACTGGGGAGGAGGGACTTGCAGCCTTTCTCCATAGGCCAATTCTGGCCCCTGGGACTCAATCCCCTGGGGACCATCTGCAATTTGAAAAGGGAGGGGGCCGCTCTGCCCCCAACAGTCATTAAAGGCCCTGAGGACCCCATCCTCCAGGGCCAGCTCCTGCTATATCTTGGGGTGCCCACCCCGGGTGATAGCGTTTCCCTGCATGCACTGGCAGGGAAACCTGTGTTTGCTCTCACTTGACAAGAGCAATTTCAAAGCTCTGACTAAGCGGGAGCAAACACTAAGGCCCTCATTTTGACTTTGGCAGTCTGTTACCAAGACCGCCAAAGATGCGGGCGCCAGAAGACCACCAGTGCTGGCGGTCTTCCGCCCACCAGATAACGAGTACTGAAATATTTCTGCCACATTTTGAGCTGAAATCCTCCAATAGCCGTGCTGGCAGTTGGAGGCGCATGGGCGGTTCCACCACCAGCCCGCCCCTCCAAAAGGACTCCACCAGCCATACTACGAGCAGTAATATGGCGTGGCGGTGTCCTGATAGCGGGGCACTGCCGGCGGTGGGATCGCCTGTTCCCGTTCCCTGCCAAATTACCTCCTCGCCAGACAAAGTAAGTCGATCGACCAACAGGGGAGGGGAGTGGAGGGGTGAGGGGTGTTGTGTGTGCGTGTGTGAGTGGGTGTTGTCTGCGTTTGTGCATGTATGTGTCAATGCATGGTTGAATGCATGTGTAAATGTTGAAGTGAGTGTGTGTATGAATGTTGAAGTGAGTGCGTTTATGAATGTTTAAGTGAGTGTGTGTATGAATGTTGAGGTGAGTGCACGTATGAATATTGAGGTGAGCGCGTGAATGAATGTTAGAGTGTTAAAATGAGTGCATGGATGGATGCTTGTGAATGAATATGTGTATGTCAGTCTTGGTGAATGAATGTATGTGGTGTCCGTGGGGATGTCTGTGTGCGTGTGCATGTATGTAGGGGCTATGTACTGGTAAGGGAGGTGGGGGGTGCTGTACTGTCAGGGGGAGGGGGTGCTGTACTGGTAGGGGTGTTCTGTTATGAAAGGGGGGGTGTGGGGGTATTGGTCTTACAGGGGGAGTGGTGGAGTCCTCTGCTGGTGACAGGAAAGAAATTTCCTGTCACCAGTAGCCTTTTTGCCAGGGCTTTTGTGGCGATGGTACCGCTGCGGAAACCTTGGTAGAAAGCGTCTCCAAATACCACCAGCGGTTTTCCTTGGACTGCCGGGTCAGAGATGTGGATCTCCAGCCCGGCGGGTTCAACCACCCTGGCAGTACAGACAGTGATGTAGCGGGTTCTCAGAGGCCAACCCGTCACACTCATAATGTGGCAGTCTTCACCGTTGGCAGTGAAACCGTCACCGTGGCACCAGAGTCATAATGAGGGCTTAGGTCCGCTCCTAGTGAGCAGATGCATAAAAAATGCTTCCCACCACTGGATATGGACTTTGCATGTGTTTTCCTGCCTTTACTGAAGATGAAAATATTTCTCCTGCATTTTTAGCTGCTCCGTGTGTGTGGGATCAATGCCTGCTTCCGCCGGCATTCCACTCTACAATACGCCACTCCACTCTATGAAAGGCCACTCCACTTTGTGATACATCACTCAACTCTATAAAATGGTACTCCTCTCTATGACACTCAGTCAATGCCCCTCCACTCTTAGACACTCTATGGCATGCCACTCCACCCTTTGAGATGCCACTCCACTCTATGTCACTCAACTCTACAGTACTCTACTCCACTCTATGTCCCTTTCTCTATGTTACTCTACTCCAGTCTACACCACTCTACTTCATTCACTCTATGGCATGCCACTACACAGTAGGACACGCCACTCACTCTACGACATGCCACTCTACTCTATGCGACTCCACTCTACACAATTCCACTCAACACCAGTCCACTCTACCCTACTCCAATCTATGCCACTACACTGCAACATTCTACTCCACTATATGCCACTCCATACCATTCCATTCTATGAGACGGCACTCCATTCTATGGAATGCCACTCCACTCTATGACACACCACTTCTCTCTATGACATGTCACTCTACTCATCGCCATTCAACTCTATGCCCTTACACTCTATGACACCTCACTTTATGACATGCCATTCGACTCTACTCTGTGATACACTATTCTACTCTACAGCACTCCACTCTACAACACTCTACTCCACTCTATGCCAGTCCACTACACTGTATAACACTGTAGAACATGCCTCTCTATGCCACTGCACTCTTTGACATGCCGCTCCACTCTTTGACATGCTACTCCACTCTACATCATTGCACTCCACTCTATGATACTCCATGCCACATTATTCTATGACACGCCACTCTACTCTATCACCCACCACTCTATTCTACAACACACCACTCCATTCTACACCACTCCAGTCTAAACCACTCCCTTCTACCCCACTCAACTTTATGCCACTCCACTCTACTCCAATGTACGGCATGAAAGTCTATGCTGTGACACTCTACAGCACGACACTCCACGAGACAACACTGTATGATATTTTACTCTAGCTACTTCACTCTATGCCTCTCCACTATACTCCATTGTACAACACGCTACTCCACTCAATGACATGCTGCTCTACTTGATGACATGCCACTCCACTGTATGCCACTCCACTACACTTTACGACACCCACTTCGCTCTATGACACTCCATGCCACTCCACTCATTGACACACCACATCACTCTATGACACACCACTCTACTCTATGACATGCCACTTCATACTATGCCACTCTACTCTATGCCTCTCTACTCTACACCCCTCTAAGAGATTCTACGGTACACTAAATTATGACAAGCCACTCCACTCTACTCTATGACATGCCACTCCACTCTGCAGTATCTATTGAAATCTAAAATTCTTTTATATATGGCAAAATACACTCGACTCCACTCCAACCACTCCACTGTACACCATGCCACTCAACTCTGGTCATGCCACTTCTCTTTATGACACACCGCTGCACTCTATGACATTCCACTCCACTCTACACCACTCCACTGCTTTATATGCCACTACACTGTACAACATGCCACTCCACTCTGCCGCATGCCACACCAATCTATGACATGCCACTCCAGTCTAAACCACTTTACGCTATGACCCTCCAGTCTAAGACAGTTTATGACATGCCACTCTATGACATGAAAGTCCACTGTACTGCATGCCACTCCACTCTATGCCACTCTTCTTTACAACGCTGTCTCTACTCTATGCCCCTCCACACTATGACACTGTACATTACTGTATGACACTCTACAAAGTGCCAGTCCACTCCACTCCACTCTATGACTTGCCACTCCACTCTATGCCACTCCTCTTTACAACACTGTCTCTACTCTATGCCCCTCCACACTATTCCACTGTACTTTACTGTATGACACTCTACAAAGTGCCAGTCCACTCCACTCCACTCTACTCTATGACATGCCACTCCACTCTTTGACACGCCACTCCACTCTACGACATACCATTTGAGTGTACAACACTCTATGTCACTGCACTCTATGACATGCCACTCCACTCTTTGACAAGCCACTCCACTCTACGACATACCATTTGAGTGTACATCACTCTATGTCACTGCACTGTGTTACATGCTACTTCACTACATGATATGCCACTCTGCTCTCCAACACTCCCCTTTATGCCCCTTCACTCTAAGACACTCAATGTCACACGACTGTGTGGCACATCATTCCATTCTGCTCTGTGACACACCACTCCAATCTACTCCCCTCCAAAGTACAATACTCTACTTAACTATGTGCCCTGTCACTCTACACCACACTACTCCACTCTACTCCTCTTACCACCAACCTACTTTACACCACTCTACTCTACTCTGTGACATGACACTCCATTCCACTCTATGACATGCCACTTCTTTCTACAACATGCAACTCCACTCTACTACATGCCACTCCACTCTATTCCACTCCACTCTGCGCCACTCCACTCCGTTCTATGACACTTCATTCCACTCCACTCTAGTCTAAGAGAAGTCACTCCAGTCTCTGACACAACACTCCACTGTATGATAGGCTAATCCACTCAAGGCCCCTCCACTTTAAGACACTCAGGCCCCTATTTATACTTTTTTAGCACCGCATTTGCGCCATTTTTTTATGTAAAAAACGCTTTTGCATTAAAAAGCGGCGCAAATGCGGCGCTAAAAAAGTATGAATATGGGCCTCAATGACATGCCAATCAACTCTACCCCATTCTAATCTAGAACACTTCGCTTTACTCAGTGCCCCTCTACTCTATGACATGCACTTCACTCTAATCTACAACATGCCACTGATCTCTGACATGCTACACCATACCACTCTACAACATGCCACTCTTCTCTACGCCACTCCACTCTACACCAGTCCCCTCTACCCCACTCCAATCAATCTACACACCTACAGTTTAAAACACTCTGGCCTCATCATGTCATTGGCGGTAAATCCCGCTTACCGCCACGGTCATGGACGCCAACATACAGCTGCGGTGGCGACTATCCGTTCTCCATATTATGACACACGCACACCAATCTAACAGAATACTGCCACATACACAAGTCCGCCAGCCCAAAGGTCAGTGTTAAAGTGTTGGTACCAACACCCATACCGTTATTCCTACAGAACAACGCCCACCACATCATGACCCACGAATCACCACGGTGGACATTCAATGGCGCTAAACCATTGGCGGTACACACCGGGGCGCTCAGAATGGACACCCAAATACTAAACTACACAACATTGACCAATACCAAAAACACACACCTGACACTGATACACACATCACACCCACCCACCCACAGCACTATAAAACACACACCCACAGTACCCACAACCCTTTACAAACAACAATTGCCGCCAGGAGACTGAGAAGAAGAGCACAGAGACAACTAGACACACACACCACTTGCACCTATACATCCCTCACACACCTCACATCACACACCCCACCACATCACACAACACACCTCACCAACACACATCAGACAACATCCATGGCACCACAAAGGTACCCCTGTTTCACTGAGGAGGAATTAAGGGTCATGGTGGAGGAAATTGTTAGGGTAGAGCCACATCTCCTTGGAACACAGGTACAGTAGATATCTGTAGCTAGGAAGATGAAGCAATGGCGGAGAATCGTGGATAGGGTCAACGCCTTGGGTCGGCAACCAAGAACAAGTGACGACATCAAGAAGAGGTGGAATGACCTACGGGGGAAGGTACATTCCATAGCAGCAAGGCACCAGCTTGCCATACAGAGGACTGGCGGTGGACCCCTCCCCCACAGCTCACAGCATGGGAGGAGCAGGTACTGGCAATACTGCATCCTGAGCGGCTCTCTGGAGTTGCCGGAGGACTGGACACTGGTAAGTCCACATTTACTACCTATCACCCCCTCAATACCTGCATGCCATCTCAGACCCACACCCTCATTCCCATCATCGCATGGACGCCACTCCCAGCCCTGCATGGACACCCATCACTAAAGCATGCACAGCATAGGGAAACTAACAATCCCACAATACATCACCATACACAAGCAAAAGCTGTCAGAGCAACACCAACCATAGAGGGGAAGCTACAGAAGTACAAATGTCAAACACTTGAAGCATAGTACATCATTTACTTCCCCACTGGTACCCTAGCCAATGTCAGTGGGGAGGAGGTGCCACCACTATCCAGTCCCCCAACAGAAGAGGCCCCCATTGATGATAGTAACTCTGGACTTCTGGATCTGGAGGACCTACCTGGCCCATCAGGGACCACTTGACAGCTGGTCACCCAAGCCCACTCATGGACCATCACACAGCCTCCCCATCAGGAACCAACACCACAGCACCTACCCAGCTTACCCACACCTCTGTCCCCAGGACACATTAATCAGTAGTGTGCCCACCTGTACAGGGACCCCAGGCCACACCTCGCCACAAGACAATCAGCTACCTGGGGTCAGTGGGCAAACCGTTCAGGGGACAGAGGCACAGGCCAACAGGGACACTGGGAGGACTGCTGTGCTCCAGGCGGAGGACAGAAGCAGACAACCAACTCTCCAGGAGGAACTCTCTGAGTTCCTGGGAGCCTACCAACATACCCAGGGCACGATGGGCCAGATCCTTGAAAACATGCAAGAGAACAGGCGGCTGCAAGAGGGACGGTATCACGGATCAGGGAGGACTTCCAGGCCATCAACACCACCCTGATCTCCAAGGCAGGGGTGCTGGCAGACATGGCCAACATCATGAGGGAGGCAACAGCACATCAGCGGGCCCCTACCACTAGTCGGTCAACTGAACAGCCCTCCCGTTCGGCTGCCACTATTGGCCAGGAGGCCCTGCCACAGGACCCACAGGCCACCAGCATCCCCCCCCCGCAGAAGGTTAACCACCCTGCATTGTACCCTGCGACCCATACAGAAGCCAGAGACACTTGCCAAGACCACTGCCAGGAAATGAGACTCTCCTGATTGTCCCCCTTGTGTCCCACTCAGTCACCTTGTTCACCTTGAACTGCCATTGCTCCCTTTCCCGTGTCCCCTTGGACACTGCAGCTGTGCTACAAACAGACTGGAACAATACCCTGGACTTTCCTCCATCATCACCCCATTGAATTGCACTTTCCCCTCTATTTTTTAGCACTACAATAAACACCCTTGGATAAAACTCGACTACTAGTATTTCATGTATTGAAATTTTGTATTGATTGAAACAGCTACAACCATTTCAAGTGAGCTGTACATAGTGAGAGCATAGAATGAATGACCTGTTGCTGGCTGTAGTTATCACATCAGGACATTGTTGTCATATCACCAACATCTGTAAAATGATAATCCATAGGTGACAGTAAGTAGAGGTAACAAGTGGGTAATGCCAGCCTGCCACTGCCACACAGAATACAACAATAGTCATAGAATGTGAAGTTGTACTGTGTCACCTGTGTGTCATTGGAAGTACTGACAGATCACCAATGTTCTGTTGTCCACATCCTCATCCTCTGCCTCCTCATCCTCACAGTCCTCAGAGTCCACTACTGCCACAGGGGCATTTCCAGTCTCCTCCTGCAGAAAAGGTACATGGTGTCTGAGGACCAGGTTGTGCAACATGCAGCATGCCACTACTATCTGGTAGACCTTCTCGGTGAGTAGCACAGGGATCCACCTGCCAGATGGAGGCACCTGAACCTGGCCTTCAGGAGGCTGAAGGTCTGCTCGATTATTCTTCTGGTTCGCCCATGTGCCTCATTATAACATTCTTCAGCCTTTGTCCTGGCATTCCTCACAGGGGTCAGCAGCCACGATAGGTTTGGGTAGCCAGAATCACCTGCAAGTATTGAGGGACAACGTTTAACCACACACTATCATATTTGGCTAACAGCAGAGGCACACACCAACTTACATTTGGTGGGGACCAAGGCTCACCTATAACCCACACCCTGTGCCTCTTTAGTTGGGCCATCACATTTGGAATGCTACTATTCCTCAGGACAAAGGCATCATGCACCGACCCAGGATATTTAGCATTGAAGTGGGAGATGTACTAGTCCGCCAGCCACACCATCTGCACATTCATGGAGTGGAAACTCTTACAATTCCTGTATACCTGTTCATTCTGCCGGGGGGGGTGGACAAACGCAATAAGTGTTCAGTCAATCGCCCCAATATTACTGGGGATATGTCCCATTGCATAGAAGCCGGGCTTCACAGTGGCCAAATCTTCCAGCTGGGGGAAAGCAATGCAGCTGCACATGTGTTTTACCAAAGCAGACAACACTCTTGCCTGCATGATTGAGAACATTGGCTGTGACACTCCTGCTGCCAAGCCCACTGTCACTTGGAAAGAACCTTTTGCCAGGAAATGGAGCACTAATAGAACCTGCACAAGAGGGGGGGATCCCAGTCAGATGATGGATAGCTGAGATCAGGTCAGGCTCCAACTGGGCACACAGCTCTGTGATTGTGGCCCTGTCCAGTCTATAGGTGAGTATTATGTGCCTGTCCTCCAGTGTAGCTAAGTCCACTAGGGGTCTGTACACGGGGGTATGTCTCCATCTCCTATTCATCCACAGTGGTAGGTATCTAAGGAGCACAAGAGTGAGTAGGCTTTCACAATTTGAACAACTATACCACAACAGCAGTACACATCGTGCAATCATGTATTGGGACAGTGTAATTTAAAAGTATATGCCTAGTTTTCCTGTGACATAGCAATTATCAATAGGCTTGTTCACCCCCCCTGAAATGGCGACCGCCTGTCCTGTGTGGAGGGGCAGATGGAAGTGAGGTAATTCTGCCGATGTTGTGCGCTGTGGTGTTAGGCGGTCGTGAACCGCTGTGCAATTCCTCATTGGATAATATTGGGCCCTATGGGGTACAGTGGCCAGTGGGGATCTACGCCGGCGGTGACGGTGTACACCACCATAGACGTGACCGCCATTTTCTATCTGATTCCTCACTTGTTTCCTGGCCTTCCACGGGAGAAGACCTACACTGCATGTGCTGCTGTGACCTATGTCTGGAACCTACCATGGCCCGTGTGACTGGGGAAAGGGCCCCCGCCTTCACTTTGAAGGAGTTGGAGCGACTGGTGGATGGGGTCCTACCCCAGTACGGGCTGCTGTATGGGCCTCCAGACCAACAGGTGAGTATACTGTGGGCACGATGCATGTGGCATTGATGCATGGAGATGTGTGTGAAGGCATCGTGTAAGGGTGGGTGGGGGGTGGGGGGTGGGGGATTAATACATGTTGTGAGCTAGCATTTTTTGTGTGTCAATGGTGATGGGATCGGGTATGGTGGGCCATGTGTGTGACAGGCTGGACTGTTTTTTTAATGGAGTTCTCCTGTATGTATTACCTCTGCAGGTCATCGTCCATCAAAAGAAGGGATTATGGCGTGCCATTGCCAAGGACGTGTGGACCCTGGGGGTCTATGGAAGGCTGAACACCCACTGTCGGAAACGGAGGGAGGACCTGAGACACTGGGCATAGAAGACGAAAGACTGCGGAGGCCCAGCTGGGGATGGCCTCCCAACGAGGAAGGGGTACCCCCTGGACCCTGAACCCCCTGATGGCCCGCATACTGGCGGTGGCCCACCCTGAGCTGGATGGGCGCTTGAGGGTATCACAGCAGACACAAGGGGGTGAGTACAGTGGGTATCATTACAACTTATGGCTGGTGGGGTGGTATCAGGGTGGTGGTTGTGTGTTAGTGGGTGCCCTTTAGGCCAGGCCAGACATTGCAGCATGGGTCCTCTGAATGGTAATGGTTGCATGGCATACAGGTAACCTAGCTTGTCAGTATTCACTTCTAGGCAGGGCTGTGTGGGTCCCAGGTGTGATGCAGTTGGCATGCCTTGGTGACTAGCCTTTTTACTGGTAGTGCAATGCATTGTGCATAGGCCTGTTCCCTGTGTGTGAGGGTGCTGTGTACGCCAACTGTGGTGTTGTTTCAGTTATTGGCCCAGTGTATCCTCTTGTTTTGTCATCCTGTCAGTGTGTGCATTAGCATCATCTGGCGGAGGAGCAGGGGCACCGGTGACAGAAGGAGCTGCATTCCACAGGACCCTGGAGGTAGAGTCCACCAACGCTGAGGGAACAAGTGGGACGAAGGGTGAAGGGAGCACCACGGCGGAGACTGGAGGGACAACACAGACTCTGATACCTCCTCCGACGGGAGCTCCCTGCTGGTGGCGGACACCTCTGTGACCACCCCAGCTGCAGGTACAGCCGGCACCCCCTGTACCAGCAGCGACCTCCCAGTAGCCCCTCAGTGAGTTGCCTGTGCCCACTCACCCAGGAAGGAGGGCATCTCCTTCGCCCCAGGCACTTCAGGCCCTGCCCAGTGAGCCCTGCTGCCCTGAGTGAGGAGGCTATTGACCTCCTGAGATCCATTTCTGTAGGGCAGTCAACCATTGTGAATGCCATCCAGTGGCTGGCATCCCAGATTCAGCAATGCAATGCATTCCTGGAGGGCATTCATGGTGGTTTGGCGGCCCAACAGAGATCGACTCACGCTTTGGCCTCCTCTCGGATGGCAGGCATTGTACCTGTTTCTACCGTCCCCCCTCCAACTTCCACTTCCCATTCCCATTCTCCTCAACCCCAACTCATCCCAAGCCAAACGAACATGCACAAGGCAACACACAAGAGTGGCACAGGCAAACACAAGCACCACACTTCATCCCACAGGCACTCACACAAACACGATACTGTTGCAGACACAACAACATCCACAGCCTCCACTGCCTCCCCCTCCTCCTCCTCCTCTACCTCCCTCCCAGTCACGTTCACACTAACACCTGCATGCACTACATCTACATCCACTATCAGTATCACAACACCAAGCAGAACACACACATCACTAGCACACACCTCCACAACAGCCATGCACACGTCCCCTGTGTCCTCTGCCATCTTGTCTGTCCCCCCTCCTAAAGGACACAAACGCAAGCACTCAGACACCCAACAGCCATCCACCTCCCATCAGCATACAGCCCATGCACCTGCACCCAAATCCAGCAGACATACACCTCCAACAATCACTCCCTCATCCTACACTCCCATTACTCCTCCCTCCTCCCGCCCCAGCCTCTTCCCTACCCCTCCCCTCGTCCTGCACGTATGGGCAGGGTACGAAGGACACAGCCCAGCCCCTCAGCCAAACAGTCCACGGGGACAGTGGTAGCACCACCTACTCGTGGTGGTAAGGATACCAGACCTACGACACTAAAGGGGCACCAGCTGTGAGGAAGGGGAAGGGGCCTGCACCAGCTGTGAAGAAGGGGAAGGAGCCTGCACCCGCTGTGAAGAAGGGGAAGGAGCCTACACCAGCTGTGAAGAAGGGGAAGGGGCCTGCACCACCAGGCAGAGAGAGGAAATGCCCATCCATCCCTGTAAGGAAGGGCAAGGGATCCCCAACCCATGAACTGGAAGAGACGAGGCACTCTACGCCAGCGGAAGCTGTCAGGCTAACACCGCCACCACCACCAGCTGTCACGGGGCCCCCACCGCAGCTGTGGATGTGCAGCCATCAGTGAGTGCAGGAGCTGCCCAGGAGCCTCCTCCAACCACCACCACAATGCAGCCATCAGTGAGTTCAGGGGCTGCCCAGGAGCCTCCTCCAACAACCACCACAATGCAGCCATCAGTGAATGCAGGGGCTGCCCAGGAGCCTTCTGGAACAACCACCACAATGCAGCCATCAGTGAGTGCAGGGGCTGCCCAGGAGCCTTCTCCAACTACCACCACAGTGCAGCAATCACCGCCTGAAGAAGCCATGTAGTCCACCCTCCAGGGGCTACTGTGCAGGCTGCCCCCTCCAGAACCACTGGGCAAGTCACCCACTCCAGAGACTGTGGCCTTGCACTCCCCAAGACAAAGCAATGGGCACTAGTGGGCAAGTCACCCACTTGAGAGACTGTGGCCTTGCACTCCCCAGGACAAAGCAATGGGCAAGTTGCCCCCTCCAGGACCAGTGGGCAAGTCACTCACTTGAGAGACTGTGGCCTTGCACTCCCCAGGACAAAACAATGGGCATGTTGCCCCCTCCAGAACCAATGGGTAAGTCACCCACTTGAGAGACTGTGGCCTTGCACTCCCCAGGACAAAGCAATGGGCATGTTGCCCCCTCCAGAACCAGTGTGAATGTTCCCATATTCGGCTGAGATGCCCTCCATCCCCCAGAAGTGCCTTCCCATTTGAAAAATTATGCCCCTGCAGTGGTCTCTCCAGCTGTGTCAGGGAACATGTTGGGCCATGAAATGTGCCCTGTAACCTTGTGTGCCCTCATGACTTTGGACTGGGCATTGGCCCTTTATGGACATTTGTATATATTTGGTTTGTGGTATGGATTTTGCTATGCTAATATATTGTCGTTACTCCAGCATTATGGTCTGTGTATTATTCTGCCATGTGTCTTGTGCGATTGGTTTACGTGTGCAGCTGGTTGTGTGTATGGTGTGTGTCTGGTGTGTCTTGTGCATGTGTGTGTCACTGTGGTTTTCCTCCCTCCTACCCTTGTGTGCTAGGCGGCTGTACTCACCGTTGTCGTCTTCATCGGCGTTGGTGTTCCATAACGTGGAAGATCACCGGGAAAACCTGCAATTCGGGTTCCATGGTGGCATACTTCTTCCCTGTGTCTCCAATGGTGAGTCCTTTCACTTCTGATCTCTGTTTCAGCCAGGCTTTTGTTGGTGTTGGTTCAGCCCAGGAAAAGGTGGCGGATTGCAGTGTCATGATATGGTGGGTGGTACTTTGTCTCCCCCCTGGCTGTTGGAGGTTACCGTGGTGACTGTTGTTTCCGCAGTGGCGGTTGGTGTGGTACTTTGGCTGTCTATGGCAGTTATCACTGCCATGGTCATTATTTGGCGATACTTACTGCCACCCTGTTACGGTATTACTGCCACTTTATCACCTACCGCCAGGGTTGTAATGAGGGCCTATGTCACTCTACTATACACAACTCCACTGTACACCACTCCACTGTACGCCATTACACTCTATGCCAAAGCACTCTATACCATGACAATCTGCACCAGTACAAGACACAACACTGTATGGCACTCCACTCCATGCCACTTCAATCTATGCCACTCCACTGCACTCTACTGTATGACACGACACTCTATGACACATCACTCCACTCTACTGTATGACATTCCGCTATACTCTACAACACGCCACTGCATTGTATGACACTCCACACTACTCTACAGCACTCCATGCTACTGCCTTGTACCACACTATACTCCACTGTACGACCCAAACAATCCGCTATACGCCTCTCTACTTTATGCCACACCACTCTAAGGGCAATATGTACAAACACTTTTTCCCATAGACACAGAATGGGGAAAAACCTTTGCTACATCTCACCCTAAGACACTTGACAACACTCACTGTATGACATGCCACTCCACTGTACTGTACTCTATGACACACCACTCCAATCTATGCCACTCACTGTACAAAACTCTACTCCTCTCAGTGCCCCTTCCATTCTATGCCACTCTAGGACTCATTATTCCTCTCTATGACACACCACTCCACTCTATTTCACACCACTCCAATGTACAACACTTCACTCTACAACACTCCACACCACTCCCCTCTATTCTATGCCACTCCACTCTACGAGAAGCCACTATACTCTACTCTATAACACACCACTCCAATCTATGCCACTGTACTCTACAACACATGACTCCACTCCATGCCCCTCCACTCCATGCCACTCAAAGACTCGCCACTTCTCTCCACGACACACCACTCTACTCTGTTACACACCACTCTACTCTACAACACTCCACACCACCCTACTCTATGATATGCCACTCCACTCTCTGAGAAGCCACTCCACTCCGCTCTATGTCACACCATTTCACTCTATGATATGCCATTGTACTCTATGCCCCACCACACTAAAACAGTCTATTACACACCACTCTATGACATGCCACTCTACTCAACAACACACCACTTCACTCTTCACGCCTCCACTCTGGAACACTACTCCACTCTATGCCTCTCCACTCTACGTCACTCTACTCCACTCTATGATAGGCTGATTTATTCCACTCTGGAACACGCCACTACGCTTTATGACATGCCACTCCATTGTACAATGTGTCTCTCTACTCTATGCCAGTCAACTTTGCCCCCTCTGCTGTACATCCCTCCACTCTACACATTCTTTGAAATGCAGCGCTATGACACACCACTCTACTCTACTCTATGGCATGCCACTCCACTCTACAACACTCTACTCCACTCTATGCTCCTTCACTCTACACCACTCTATGTTACTCTATGACATACCACTTCAATGTACTCTATAACATGCCACTCTACTCTGACATGCCACTCCACTACACTCTGTGACACGCCACTCCACTCTATGAAACACCACTTCACTCTATGGAGCTCCACTCCACTCTACGCCACTCTACTCGATATCACTCCACTGTATGACACTTTACTATACTTTGACATGCCACTCCATTCTATGCCGCTCTACTCTACACCACTCCACTCTGCGCCATACCACTCTAAGATACACCATTCTATGACACGCCACTCAATCTCTACTTCATACCACACACTCCACTCTACACCATTCCACCCTTCAACAACCTATGCCCCCAATCTACACCATTCTACTACACTGTATGACACTCTACAACACACCCCTCCACTTTGTGACACACCACCCCACTCTATGACATGCCACTCCACTCTAAGACAGGGCAATCCAATTTATGGTTCTGCACTCCATTCTACGATACTCTACGCCACTCCATTGTATGACATGCCACTCTACTCTGCAACACACCCCTCCACGCAGGAACACACCACTCCACTCTAGACCACCCTACTCTATGCCATTCCAGTCTACGGTACTCCATTCTATGCCACTCCACTATACGTCATAACACGCTACAAAACAGCACTGTATGGCATTCCACTCTATGCCACTTCTTTGACCTGCCACTCCACTGTATGAAATGCCACTTGACTCTATGACATGCCACGCCAGTGTTTGACACTGCACTTCACTCTATGACACTCCATGCTACTCTACTCTTCCACATGCCACTCCACTGTACGACATGCCACCCTACTTTACAACACACCACTCCACTCCACTTTACAACATACCATTCCACTCAACAACACTGCACTCCACTCCATGCCACTCAACTGTATAACCTGCCATTCTACTCTTGGACATGCCACTTAACTCTGCAACACACCACTCCAGGCTATGCCACTCCAGTCTATGACACTTTGGGGGTCATTACAACATTGGCGGGCGGCAAGCGCCTATTGCCTATTTTGACATCCCCGCTGGGCCGGCGGGCGGAAACCGAGTTTCCACCCGCCGGCCCAGCGGGGATGTGGGCTGCAACATGGAGACGGCTCCAAATGTAGCCGGCGGTGTTGCGGCCGTGCGACGGGTGCAGTTGCACCCGTCACGCTTTTCACTGTCAGCATAGCAGACAGTGAAAGGCCGCATGGGGCCCTGTCAGGGGGCCCCTGCACTGCCCATGCCAGTAGCATGGGCAATGCAGGGGCCCCCAAGGGCCCCGTGACTCCCCGTACCACCATCCTTTTCCTGGTGGTTCATACCGCCAGGAAAAGGATGGCGGTCGGGGACTCGTAATCCCCTGGGCAGCACTGCAAGCAGCGCAGCCCTGGCAGATTACTACTGCCGGGGCCATTGTGGCGGAAAACTGCAGGCCGAGGCGGTGCGACCGCGGCGCTTCCGCTGCAGTCGTAATCCCCCAGGAAGCACAGCCAGCCTGTTGGCGGTGCTTCCGTCATTTTAGCCCTGGCGGTCTCGTACCGCCAGGGTCAAAATGACCCCCTTTATGCCAAACCATTCCACTGTACTCCACAACAGGACACTCCACTCCATGACACTCCAACCGAGTCTACTATATGACCCTCCACTATATAACACGCCACCCCACTCTTGACACACCACTCCACTTTATAACATGCCACTCTACTTTACAACGCTCTGTCACTCCAATGTATGACTCAACATTCTACCCTACTTAACTCTACAACACACCACTCCAGTCTATCATCATAAAAACATCTTTATTCAGTATGAAACCATAAAAAGCGACATGGCACTAAAAACAGACATGGGGGGTCATTCTGACTCCCGCCGGGCGCGGTCACTGCGCGCCCGGCGGGAGCCGCCAAAATACCGTACCGCGGTCGGAAGACCGCGGCGGGTATTTTGAGTTTTCCCCTGGGCTGGCGGGCGGCCTTCAAAAGGCCGCCCGCCAGCCCAGGGGAAAACGACCTTCCCACCATGAAGCCGGCTCGTAATCGAGCCGGCGGAGTGGGAAGGTGCGACGGGTGCTACTGCACCCGTCGCGTATTTCACTGTCTGCTATGCAGACAGTGAAATACAAGCGGGGCCCTCTTACGGGGGCCCCTGCAGTGCCCATGCCATTGGCATGGGCACTGCAGGGGCCCCCAGGGGCCCCGCGACACCCCCTACCGCCATCCTGTTCCTGGCGGGCGAACCGCCAGGAACAGGATGGCGGTAGGGGGTGTCAGAATCCCCAAGGCGGCGCAGCTTGCTGCGCCGCCTTGGAGGATTCTGACGGGCAGCGGAAAACTGTCGGGAGACCGCCGGTTTTCCTGCACTGACCGCGGCCAAAGCGCCGCGGTCAGAATGCCCTGCGGGGCACCACCGGTCTGTCGGCGGTGCTCCCGCCGACCCTGGCCCCGGCGGTCTGAGACCGCCGGGGTCAGAATGACCCCCATAATAATAAAAAAAAATCAATACAATAAAGAATGTGCAAAATGCAAGTACATGTTAAAAACATTAAAAAAACAGCAGCAGGAGAGCATCACAGAAATTGATAATCATAATACAATCAGCACATATGTGCTGACCCTTGCATATCCTCAGCTACAAAGTAACATATGCAGGCTTGCAAAGAACAAAATCACAGCTATTTTCCTACCAAGATTCTTAGTTTTACTGCTGCAGAAATTAATTTATAAACCATTAAACACATGTATTCAGCCTGTATAAGCTGGGGATGGAATAGGGCAGGTCTGCAACAACTAATATTCAAACTTCTCAACAATGGTATTAAATACTTTCTTCTAGGTACTGTATAAAAAGTGCAGAAAAATACAAAGTGCAGCTTAGACTGTGCTGTGCATGAATCACAGGGAAAGGGATCAAGTGCAGAGTCAGAAAAAGCATTGCTTGTATAAGATGCTAAGAAATTAACAATGTTGTTAAACCTGAATCTCACCAGATAAAACATTTGATGGGACGCTATGGGGAACCGAAGAAATAGTTTAATGTGGTCCATAGTCACTAAAGAGAGATACCTCTCCACCCTCCTCATTCCTTTCATAGAGGACTCTCTGCACAATGTGAATAAATCAAGTAGATCACATTTCAACTGTCGCCTAGGGACAGAGGCCATGTTTTGGGGATAGTCAAAACAATCTGGTCTTCCCAATGTGACAAGATGTTCCTTTTCAAAACTAAGCCATGGAATTCTTTGTACCTGATCTAAGGACAAACAATCATAAATTATCTCACGATTAAGGGAGGTCTCTTGTTTGGACCAAACAGAGTGCCTTAGCATGGTCAGAGCAAGCCTAACACGATTTTCCAGGTGGCAAAGACCTAACTCCATCTGACATAAACAGCCTGGGAGGCATTTGGGGACTGACAGAAGTCTTCTAAAAAAAACATTTCCTTTCAGTTATAAGTTTGAAGTATCTTCATAGCCCCACACACCAGCCCCATAGTTTACAGTGGACTGACAACACGCCTCATAAATAGCAATCATGGCATCCAAAGGTTTGGAGCCCAACTTACCTGAAAATCGGAAGAGGGCCTCAAAAGTTTGTTCAAACCATAAACGTCTAACCTTAATGAGATGGGACCAATTACTTTTGCGGTCAAGAGGAAGACCTAAATTTGTGAAAGTCTGGACTTCAATTAGTTTTTCCTCATGGACGTAATACTGCCTCAAACCAGGGTGTGCATTCCCCATAACCATCACATGGGACTTAGCTGAACTGGTCCATAAACCCACACCATCCATAAAGGAGACAAATTTGTTTAAAAGTTTTTGGAGACCAACTCCTGTCCTTGACATTAAAACACAATCATCTCGGTAGAGCAGAGCAAGTGACTTCTTATTACCCACCCTAGGAGTGTCTGCTTCACCATCTTTCAGAAAGGTGTCTAGGTCATTATTATAAAGACAGTATAAAAATGGTACCAACACACACCCTTGCCTCGTACCACATTTCATCTTGACAGGGTCAGTGCACTTCCCTTCTGCATCATACTTATAATATGGCAGTTACATCCTCATGTAACTTTTCCAGATAGTGAACCAACGCCAGGTCTATGACCACGGCTAGAATTTTATTCCAAAGCTTACTCCTATTTACCCAGTTGAAAGCTGAGGTAAGGTCCATGAAGGCAAGGTGGAGACGGCCCTTCTTGGCCAAAGTATATTTGCTGATAACCAAATAGAGATTAAGGCACCGATCAATAGTGTCAAGACCTTTCCTGAACCCATATTGTACTTTGGAAAAACTGCCTTTCTCCACCACCTAAAATTCCAATCGGCACTACAGGATCCTTCCCAGGACTTTACTCGCTGAGTCAATTATTGAAATAGGGCGGTAGCAACAAGGATCTGCCCTGTCATATTTGTTAAATATCAGCACTATTATAGCGCCAGACCATGACATTGGAGGGCCTATGGGGATTGCCGAACATAACACATATGTTAGTGTGGAGGCCCACAGAACAAGATTATCAATAGAAAGATCGACAAGTACTGAGTCAGGGCCTGGTGCCTTGTTTTTTGCACTTGGCCCCAATGCACAAATTACCTCATCTATTGGGGGCGAAGTAAGTCAACAGTCACCTGAGAGTGATCAAGCTGGGGGGCATCTAAGGAGCTTTCACCAACAGAGCCACTCCAATAGACCTCAGAAAAAAATTCTACCCATTTGGATAGGGTGATGGTGATACCAGTGGACCTATTATGAGTATCAGAGAACTAAAGGGCCTTAACAGTTTTTCAGAAAAGCCAGGTATCATTTCTCTTAGTCGCTTCATGTAATTTTTCCCATGCTTCTCTCCTAATCAGATCTTTCATCTCACCAATTGCTTGTTTGTAGTTTGCCCTGCATGTTCTTACAATTCCCCTTTCCCTGGGCACGTTTCAGGGCAGTGATAAAATCTTTATGGGCTTTTGAACACCTAGCATTAAACCATCTCTGTAGCTTGGGCTCACGTGTCCTCCCCTCAGTTGTTAAAAGGCCCGAGACACTGTGACAAATTCCTTCAAAAGCCTGCAAAACAAACTTGGGTCTGAAAGTCTAAGCACACCATGAACTCTTCCCTGTTATCCTTTATTGAATCTCTCAAGGTAGCCTCAGTATCTAGCATCTCCCATTTATGCATAATACCTTTGTTCTGATGGTAGATTAACAGGCATGCACTAGAATCATTGGCCTGCTTCTCAATACCTAAGTCAAGGGAAATAGTAGAGGATAGTGATCATTCAGGCAAATAGGCACTATAGAAATGTTAGGTGCCATAGGCCTAGAATGGAGTGGTAATATAATAAAATCAATTAAGCTACCCCGGTCTCTTCTGAAGTAAGTGACCTCACCAATACTATTCGGTACTACTAGATCAATTTCAATAAACAATTAATACTTATTCAGAATAGAGTTAAACACATGGGGTGTGCTCAAAATGTGTGTAATCTACAATGTCACTACATGTTGCCCCACATATAACATTCTTGGAAATAGGACAGAGGCCCTCATTTTGAGATCGGTAAAAAGCACCTACTGCCACGGCGACGGCCGCCAAAAGACCATCGCCGCAGCTATCAGCTGTCTGCTGTATTATGACCACAGCTGAATTTCCACTAGAAGGATGGCGGAAATCCGGCTGTGGCCATGCTGGTGGATGGCGGTAAGGTGGCACTGCTGCCACCAGCAGCACCACGCCAGTAGACCGCCACCAGACTCCACTCCAGTCAATGCCACTACACTCTACGCCACTGCAGTGTATGCCACTCCAGTGTACAGAACAACACTGCACCACGGCACTCTACATTACGACACTGTACAAAACTTGACTCTACACCACTCCACTCCACTCTATGCCACTCCACTATACTTCATTGTACAACACGCCACTCCACAACACACTACTCCACTCTACGACACTCCACTCCACTTTGCCACATGCCACTCCAGTGTATGACACGCCACTCCACTTCATGACATGCCACTTAACTCTGCGACATGCCAGTCCACTCTGCAGCCCTCCACTCTGGGCCCTTCCACTCTATGACACTTTAGGACATGCCACTCTATGACTCAACACTCCACTGTACTCTATGAAATGTCACTAAACTCTATAACATTCCACTCTATGCCACTCCACTCTACACCTCTCCACTCTATGCCATGACAGCCTATGACACAACACTCTATGAAACAGCATTGTATGACATTCCACTCTATGCCACTTCACTCTTTGCCCCTGCAATCGACACCATTGCAAAACATGCCACCCCACTCTAAAACACACCACATCAATCTAGTCTACAACACTCCATGATGTCATTCCACTCTACAACATGCCACTCCACTGTGCAAGACTCCACTGCACTCTATGGCATGCCACACCAGACTACTCTATCACACACCACTTCCCTCTATGACACGCCACTCCACTCCACAACATGTCACTCCACCTTACCATACTCCACACTACTGCACTGTACAAATTGCCACCCCACTTTATGACATGCCACTCTGCTCTACCCCACTGCACTTTATGCCCATCCACTCTAAGAAACTCAATGACACGCCATGGAGTGACATGCCACCCCACTCTTCTCTATGACACACCATTCCATTCTACACCACTCTACTCTACAACACTCTACTGTATTGTGTGCCCCTAACTCTATGCCACTCTACATCACGCTACGACATGCCACTACACTCTGTAACACACCACTCTTCTCTACAACACTCCACTCCCCTCTACAACACTCCACACCACTCTATGACACTCCCCACCACTCTACATGTATGACACTCCACTCCATGAGGTGCTACTCCGCTCTATGCCATGCCAAGACAATCTACAACACAGCACTCTATGATATGCCACTCCACTGTACTCTACCGCATACCACTCCACTTTGTCACTTCAATCTGCTACATTCTACTCCACTCTATGCCCCTACACTCTATGCCAGTCTACTCCACTCAATGACACAACACTTCACACCAATCTACAATACGCCACTCCAGTCTACAACAGGCTACTCTACTCTATGATGCGCCACTGTAGTCTATGCCACTCCACTCTAACCTACTCCCCTCTACAACCCTACACTCTACACATTCTACCACATGCCACTGTGTAACACACCATGCCACTCTACTCTATGCCATGCCAGTCCACTCTATTACACACTACCTCACTTTATGCTCCTCCGCTCTAAGCCACTCTACTATACTCTATGACATGCCACTCCACTTCACTCTACATGCTGCTCCTCTCTATGACACACTGCTTCACTTTATGCCATGCCACTCCAATCTGTGACACTCCACTCTACGAGACACTATTCCACCACTCCATTGTATGACACACCACTCCACTCTACAACATGCTACTCCACTCCATGACATGGCGCTCCACTGTACACCACTTGACTCTATGCCATCCCACTCTAAGCAACTCTACAACATGCCACTTTACAACACTCCACATCACCCACTCTATGACATGCGACCCCTCTCTATAACATTTCACTCCACTTTCTGACACTTTACTCCACTCTACGACACTCCATGCCACTCCACTCTATGTCACATCAGTCTACTGTACAATGTACCACTCCACTCTACATAACTTTGCTATGCCACCCCAGTCTACGCTACTCCACTTTGTGCCATGACTCTCTACATCATGGCACTTTCTGACATGACATGGTATGACAGTCCACTCTACCCCACTTCACTCTATGCCACAACACTCTAAGTCAGGACTTTCTAGGCCACAACACCCTACACCACAACACTCTACAACACAAAGCTTTATGACACTCCACTCTACAGCACTCCACTCTAGAGTACTCCACTCTATGCTACTCCACTGTACCCACCTCTACTCTACAACACTCCACTCCATGACACTCTTCTCCACTGTACTCTACGACACTCCACTCGGTGACACCCCAGTTGACGACACTCCACTGTACGATTTGAAATCCGTTTTTATATAAAAACAAATTGCAATTCAAGGAAAATACAAAGGTGGAGGATACGTTATTGTTAGGAGAACTTTATTAATAATTTGTATACAAAACCGACTTAATATACAGAAACATTGGAAAATCTAAAGTTATAGTTATAAGGTCAGAACACTGTGAATGGAGGTGTGTGAGTCAAAGTAAGCTTTGGGTTGGGTGCAAATTCTAACCCTAAGTTACAAGTATAACTTTAGAACTTCTAATGTTTGTGTAGTTTAAGTTGGTTTTCTAACTATAACTTATCCTCAACCTTTGTTTTTTCAACAAAAAAAATAATATATATATATATATATATATATGTGTATATATATATATATATATATATATATATATATATATATATAAAAAACATTACCTACTGGCAGTTGCCACTAGGTAGTTATAGGTAGTTATTGTAGGACAATGTTTCCATAGGAAAGGCATTTTTTGACTTGCCTGTATCTTTGTCACTGTTTGACAACAAATCTTTACAAAATTTTCAAAAAAAAGGTGTGCTGGTGATTCTTGTTGCGCACTGAAAGTTTCGGGGTGATCTGCAAAGCGGTGGCCGAGAAAAAGGGGGTCAAAAAAGTTGCATTTACCATGTAAATTCCCATAGGACTTTTGAACGTGACTACAGCCCAAACTACTTAATGTAATTACACTACATTTGGCAGAAACCTAGCTGTTGGTACGCAGATTGTGCTTTGGGTGTTTGGTGTAAATCTGTTCAGTAGTTTAGGAGAAACAAAAGGAAATCCAAATTTGTATATCTGGGGTCGCAAAGACTTTACAAATTGTAACGAGTGCATGCAGGGAAATGCAGAGCTCTGATTGGCTGCCAACACTTCAACCAGGAAGTGTTTGCAGCCATCTTGGGACTCGGCTTCAACTGAATGAAAATAATGTAGGGGCCGTGTGGCCCCCGTGCAGCCCCAGAAAACACCACCTCTCGGGGGCTTTAAAGAAATATGATGTGGGGCCCGCGCTGCCCTCCCCGCAGCTCACGTGACTGCCACCTCTGTGGGGCTTTAAGGAAATATGATGCAGAGGATAGTGGGATGGAAAAGAGAGAGAGACATTGTCATTGCAATGGTCTCTCCATGCAATTACTTCAAAGCGTCAGGCCCACCCAATATACCATTGTGGATAGATTGCTCTTCTTCCTCCTCATCATCCACATCCTTTGTGTGCTGCTCAGCCTCCTTGGCTGTTACCTATCGGCGCTCCAACTGCATTGCAACTGGATACAGTGCAACCGGATTTTGACGGAACATCGCTGGGCGCGGAAAATCAGCGCAAAGCCTACCCGGACCCGAGGTGCCTCCCTGGCTTGACGCATCGCTTTCTTGAGGGAGAGAAGAAACGACGCACTCTGACCCGATTGGAGGAGGAACAATGTCCATTCTCGCTTGTGAGTGAGAAATCGACGCATCGCTGGCCTTTTCCAATGCACACTCGCCGGTGTGGCTTTATTTTGACGCTAGGCAGGTACTTTTGTGTGTTAACAGCATTCTCACTATTTTCGAAAGGATTTAAGACTCTTTGGGGGTTATTCTAACTTTGGAGGAGTGTTAATCCGTCCCAAAAGTGACGGTAAAGTGACGGATATACCACCAGCCGTATTACGAGTTCCATAGGATATAATGGACTCGTAATACGGCTGGTGGTAAATCCGTCACTTTTCCGTCACTTTTGGGACGGATTAACACCTCCTCCAAAGTTAGAATAACCCCCTTTTTCTTTTTAAGTTCATACCTTGAGTTGTGTATGATGGATTTTTGTCATTTTGGCCTTGTTTTGTTTAGATAAATATTACCTATTTTTCTGAACCTGTGTTGTGTAATTGTTTAGTGTTTTCAATGAGTTACTGTGTGTTAGTACAAACACTTTACACATTGATTCTGAAGTTAAGCCTGCCTGCTTGTGCCAAGCTACCAAGAGGTTGAGAGGGGGTGAACTGAGGGTGATTCTCCTTTACCCTGACTAGATTGAGGGTTCTTGATTGGACAGGGGGTAACCTGACTGCCAACCAAAGACCCCATTTCTAACATTGGTGACCAGCGGTTGGGATTAGACTTGTATTTGTACTTGAAATACATGTGAAGTGTACACTACTGTTTTCAGTGCAGACCATTACGTGACCACATTCTACTTGTCTTTTTGATTTATACTTTTCTCTTTTTGGGATTTTTCCCTACTTCCATTTTGTAGTAATCCGCGATTGAATTTTGAATTCCATTTAGGAACTTGTTTTTCTGCTTTTGGAACTTTGCACTTTTAACTCTTCATCATGTCTCAATCTGGAGATACATCAGCTGGTGCTGCTTTTGATTTAGGGAAACTGGAGAGCTACATATTTGCCCAGTTCAGGCAGTTCTGCAAAAACCTTGCTTGTCCCATTAAGGGCTCCACCAGGAAGGAGGAGCTGCAAAGGGCACTGAGGGCCTGGGTAACAGCTGTGGAGGCTGAGGGGTACACAGAGGAGGTGGATGATGAGGAGCAAGAGCAATCCATCCACAATGGTATAATGGGTGGGCCTGTTATGTCAAAGGAGAGGGTCTCCAGGGTAGGTAGCAGTGTGTCATCCAAGGGTCTCACTCCTGAGGAGTTGCAAGACAGACAGGCAGAGAGGGCTCACCAGTTGGAGAACATGAGGATGACCATAGAAGAAAAAAAGTTATTGTTGGATTATGTGCTCAGCTTGAGGGAGATGGATCAGAGGAGCCAGTCTAGTAGGGATGGTGGCAGCAATAACACAGTTCAGCCTGAGAGGAGGGTGCACATTCATAAGGACCTTGTGAAGGATTACAAGAGGGAGGATGACATACTGTTGTGTATTAAGGGGTAAGAGTCTGGTCTCCATATGAATTTGGTCCCTGAAGCTCATTGGGGGGTTGGTCTGTGGAAGCACTTCAAGGTAGAGGGAAGGATATTCTGACATCCTTAGGGAATCCCCAGGGGCTCACTTACCCTATCATGAAGGATGCCCTGATCACTAGGTATGGTCTCACCCCTGATCAGTATAAGGACAAGTTTAGGTCCAAAAAGAGAAAGGAATCCCAAACATCGCTGGAATGTGTTGATTCTTTTTGCAGGTCACTGGAAGGTTGGGTGAAGGGCAGTAAGGTAACAACGTATGAGGGACTTTACAATTTGATTACTTGGAAGCACTTATACAGTATTTATTTTCCGGAGCTGCGCCAGCACCTAATTGACAGCAAGGTGACTGACCGCAGGAAGCTTGTGCAGGAAGCGGACTGTTGGGAGAGCACTAGGGTCCAAAAGAGGTATGGGGGAGACCATGCCAAGGGTGGGCAGGGTCCCCATCAGAAGAAGTGGGGGGTAAAGGATAAACAGGGGGAGTTCCATAAAGGGCCCCAACTTAGTTCCCAAGGTAAAGAATCCTAACCCCCAGTAGAAAAGAAACCATTGGTCTCTACAGGGAAACCTGTAGAGAAGGGATCCCACAAGTGCTTTGCATGTGGAGAAGTGTGGCACAATTGTTAGAGCGGCAGACCCTGAAGCAGAGATCTGGCTCAAGACCAGGGTTCAAGTCCCGCTTCGGCAGGTCTTGGGCTCAATTTCCCTTGGACCAGATAATTCTCGCCTCGGTGCCTAATCTAATTAATGGGTCCCACTCTGCAACTCTGAGCAATAGCTTGCTTAATCTCCACAACGGCCCCACCAGCGCTTGGATGCCTGGCTTCACCCTGGGGGTGCCCAGGAGTGGGCACCTCACAGGGAAAAGCCGGGAGGGGTTCCATAGCGGTATGAGTACAGCACCTTGAGACCCTAACGGCTGAGTAGTGCGCTATACAAGTGCAAAGTTTATGTGATCAGGAGGGTCATATGAGTGGGGATACCAAATGTCCCAAGTGGACACCGACACCCACTAGTGCTCAGTCACAGGGTTTGGCCAGTGTAGCGCTTGGGGAGGAGTTGGTTCCAGGTGGGTGGGAGCCAGCTGAGATGACCCTTGTCTCACTAGGGGACAGTGAGATGGTCCAAAGGACCCTTGTGCCTGATAACACTAAGAAGTACAGGCAGTGGGTGACCATAAATGGACAGAGGGTGGAGCCTATGAGAGACACAGGAGCCTGTGTGACCATAGCGAGGAGTCACCTGGTGTCTGAAGAGCAGATAGATCCCAGTGTTCTTCATCAAGTAGTTGCAGTGGACAACTCAGAGCACTTGTAAAGATTGGCGCAGGTTCCCTTTGAATCGGGGGGGGGGGTCAGGTTTCTTGAAGGTAGCTGTGAGTCCGACCATGCCTGTAGATTGTTTGCTTGGCAATGACCTGGAGGATTACCCTTGGCAGGAGGTGGAACGCAGGACACACTTGGAGATGTTGGGTCTGCCTGGGTGTGTGTCTACCTGGTAGATGGCAGCCCATCAGGGTGATCAGGAGACCCTGGAGCCTGAAAAAGAGGCCCAGGTGTCTGCCAGAAGGAGGATAGGCAGAGGGCGAGGGAAACTAGCCGCAGAAGTTCCCATGGTCCAGGAGGAGGCTGAACCTGAGGGGGAGGCCCTGGAACACAGGTGGCTGAACAGGGTGAGGTCCCTGAGTTGTCACAGTGGCAGCAGGAAGAGGGGCCCACCAGGGAAGCATTCTGTGAGGCACAGAAGTCATGCCCTTCTCTGGAGGGTTTGCGGCAGCAGGCTGCTGACCAGGAGTCTGGCAAGGAGCCTAGATCACATTTAATTTACTGGGAGGATGGCCTCCTATATAGTGAGCCTAAGGTTCCTGAGCCTGAGTCAGCCAGTGTGCTGGTGGTACCCCAGTGGTTCAGAGCCTTCATACTGGGTCTCGCTCATGATGTGCCTTTAGCTGGACATTTGGGGTAGGACAAGACCTTTGAACAGCTTGTCACCCACTTTTACTGGCCACAAATGTGCAGGCACTCTGATGGTCATTATAGGTCTTGCTCAACTTGTCAGGCAAGTGGCAAGAGTAGTGGGAAATGCAAGGCTCCCCTCCAACCTTTCCCTGTGGGTAGTACCCCCTTTGAGAGGGTTGGTATTGACATTGTGGGGCCTCTGGATCCCAAGACAGCCATGGGCAACAGGTTCATCCTGGTCTTGGTGGACCATGCCACCCGGTACCCGGAAGTCATTCCTTTGGGGTCGATCACTGCCCGTGTGGTGGGCTGTGCCTTGATGGGGTTTTTACCCACGTGGGGTTCCCCAAGGAAGTGGTGTCCAATAGTGGTACCAACTTCATATCAACTTATATGAAGTCTCTGTGGAAGGTGGGTGAGGTAACGTATACGTTCACCACACCTTACCACTCCCAAAGCAATGGTCTGGTTGAGAAATTCAACTGTACCTTGATGAGCATGATTATGGGCCTGTCAGAGCCCTTGAGGCAGAAGTAGAATGTCCTCTTGCCATGCCTTCTCTTCGCTTACAGGGAGGTGGCTCAAAAAGGACTTGGCTTTAGTCCTTTTGAGCTGTTGTATGGCCACCCTGTGAGGGGACCTTTGAGTCTGGTAAAGGAGGCCTGGGAGAAAGCCCCAAGTAAACCCCCCAGGATGTATTCAATTACATGCTGGCTCTGAGAAGCCAGACTGCCCACTTCAAAGCTCTCGCACAAGAGAACCTGAAGGAAGCCAGGAAGACATGAAACGCTGATATGACCAGAATGCTACTCTGGTCGAGTTTCAACCTAGTCAAAAAGCATGGGTGATAGCATCAGTGTAGCTTAGGGCGCTCCAGGACAAGTGGACTGGGCCATTTGAGGTGGTGGAGTGCAAGAATGAAGTCACCTACCTGGTGGACTTGCGGACTCCCAAGAACCCTTTAAGGGTCCTGCATGTGAACCGGCTCAAGCCACACTTTGAGCAAACTGAATTGTCTATGCTCCTAGCAATAGATGATGGGGTGGAGGAAAAGAGTGAGCCTCTTCCTGACCTTCTGTCTGCTGGAGAAAAAGATGGGTCCGTGGAGGGAGTGATCCTCTACCCCTCCCTGACCCCAGAGCAGCAGAGGGACTGTCACCAGGTGTTGGGTCAGTTCTCCTCCCTGTTCTCCCTGATCCCAGGGGTCACACACTTCTAAACACACGATGTGGACACTTGGGACAGTGGTATTGGAGCAGTAGTCTCACAGCTTAATGAAGAGGGCCTAGATCAACCTGTTGCCTTCATTAGCAGGAGATTACTTCCCAGGGAACGTAGGTGGAGTGCAATTGAGCGTGAAGCTTTTGCTGTGGTCTGGGCACTGAAAAAGTTAAGACCCTACTTGTTTGGGACTCACTTCCGGGTTCAGACAGACCACAGGCCCCTCAGGTGGCTAATGGAGATGAGGGGTGAGGATCCCAATTGTTGAGGTGGTCTATCTCCATACAGGGAATGGACTTTACAGTGGCACCGACCATGCCAATGCGGATGGTCTGTCCAGATTCTTCCGCCTTAGTGATGAGAACTCCCATGAGGTTGGGTAGTTGCTCCCCACTTTCAGCTGGGAGGACACGTGTTAGACTTGGCTTCATTGGCATGGTCTCCCCTCACTTTTTGCCTCCACTTCCCAGGTTGCTTCTGTGCGCTGAACTCTGTATTTGCTGTTTCTGTTTGCTCTGGACACTTTACCACTGCTGAGCAGTGCTAATATGTAAGTGTTCCCTGTATAAATTATATGCGTACATTGGTTTATCCATGGTTGACATATTTGATTTACTAGTATGTCCCTAGTAAAGTGCACTAGAAGTGTCCAGGGCCTGTACATCAAATGCTACTAGTGGGCCCTCAGCATTGGTTGTGCCACCCACATTAGTAGCCCTGTAAATATGGATCAGCCCTGCCACTGCAGTGTCTGTGAGTGCAGTTTTAAAATGCCAATTCGATTTGGCAAGTGTACCCACTTGCCAGGCCTAAACCTTCCCTTTTTATACATGTAAGGCACCTCTAAGGTCCCTAGGCCCTAGGTAGCCCCGTGGGCAGGGTCCCGTGTATGTTAAAGGTGGGACATGTACTTATGTGTTTTACATGTCCTGACAGTAGAAAGTAGGCATTTTCTTGCTTAAACCATTCTGTGACTCTGCTTGTTTGTGAATTCCCTGTCTGGGTCAGTTGGACAGTTGAACTGTTTGCACCTCTCCTCTAGACAGTGACACAAAGGGAGCTGGGGTGTAGCCTGCATATCCTGATGGGCCATCTGGACTGAGGGGAGGGGTGGAGTGGCCACTTACACCTGAAAGGGCTAAGCCTGACATCACACAATGCAGTCTCCAACCCCCTGTTGTGTGTCAACAGATGTAGGAGGCTGGACTGGCTTGTAGTGAGTACCAAGGGGTACTTACACCTTGCACCAGGCCCAGGTATCCCTTATTAGTGTAGAGGGGTGTCTAGCAGCTTAGGCTGATAGAAAATGGTAGCTTAGCAGAGCAGCTTAGGCTGAACTAGGAGACATGCAAAGCTCCCACTATACCACTAGCGTCATATGCACAATATCATAAGAAAACACAATACACAGATATACTAAAACTAAAGGTACTTTATTTTTATGACAATATGCCAAAAGTATCTCAGTGAGTACCCTCAGTATGAGGATAGCAAATATACACAAGATATATGTACACAATACCAAAATATGCAGTAATAGCAATAGAAAATAGTGCAAACAATGTATAGTCACAATAGAATGCAATGGGGGCACATAGTGATAGGGGCAACACAAACCATATACTCCAGAAGTGGAATGCGAACCACGAATGGACCCCAAACCTATGTGACCTTGTAGAGGGTCGCTGGGACTGTAAGAAAACAGTGAGGGTTAGAAAAATAGCCCACCCCAAGACCCTGAAAAGTGGGTGCCAAGTGCACCTAAGTTCCCCAAAGAGCACAGAAGTCGGGATAGGGGAATTCTGCAGGAAAGACCAACACCAGCAATGCAACAACAATGGATTTCCAGACGAGGGTACCTGTGGAACAAGGGGACCAAGTCCAAAAGTCACGATCAAGTCGGGAGTGGGCAGATGCCCAGGAAATGCCAGCTGTGGATGCAAAGAAGCTGCCACCAGATGGTAGAAGCTGAGGATTCTGCATGAACGACAAGGGCTAGAAACTTCCCCTTTGGAGGATGGATGTCCCACGTCTTGAAGAGTCGTGCAGAAGTGTTTTCCCGCAGAAATACCGCAAACAAGCCTTGCTAGGTGCAAGGGTCGCGGTTAGGATTTTTGGATGCTGCTGTGGCCCAGGAGGGACCAGGATGTTGCCAACTATGTGAGGAGACAGAGGGGGCGCCCAGCAAGAGAAGAAGCCCACTCAGAAGCAAGCAGCACCTGCAGAAGTGCTGGAACAGGCACTACAAAGTGGAGTGAATTGGTGCTCACCCGAAGTTGCACAAGAGAGTCCCACGCCGCCGGAGGACAACTCAGGAGGTCGTGCAATGCAGGTTAGAGTGCCGGGGACCCATGCTTGGCTGTGCACAAAGGAAATCCTCGGTGAGTGCACAAGAGCCGGAGTAGCTGCAAAAGACGCGGTTCCCAGCAATGCAGTCTGGCGTGGGGAGGCAAGGACTTTCCTCCACCAAACTTGGACTGAAGAGTCACTGGACTGTGGGAGTCACTTGGACAGAGTTGCTGGATTCAAGGGACCTTGCTCGTCGTGCTGAGAGGAGACCAAGGGTACCGGTGATGCAGTTCTTTGGTGCCTGCGGTTGCAGGGGGACGATTCCGTCGACCCACGGGAGATTTCTTCGGAGCTTCTAGTGCAGAGAGGAGGCAGACTACCTCCACAGCATGCACCACCAGGAAAACAGTCGAGAAGGCGGCAGGATCAGCGTTACAGAGTTGCAGTAGTCGTCTTTGCTACTTTGTTGCAGTTTTGCAGGCTTCCAGCGCGGTCAGCAGTCCATTCCTTGGCAGAAGGTGAAGAGAGAGATGCAGAGGAACTCGGACGAGCTCTTGCATTCGTTATCTAAGGAATTCCCCAAAGCAGAGACCCTAAATAGCCAGAAAAGAGGGTTTGGCTACTTAGGAGAGAGGATAGGCTAGCAACACCTGAAGGAGCCTATCAGAAGGAGTCTCTGACGTCACCTGCTGGCACTGGCCACTCAGAGCAGTCCAGTGTGCCAGCAGCACCTCTGTTTCCAAGATGGCAGAGGTCTGGAGCACACTGGAGGAGCTCTGGGCACCTCCCAGGGGAGGTGCAGGTCAGGGGAGTGGTCACTCCCCTTTCCTTTGTACAGTTTCGCGCCAGAGCAGGGCTGAGGGGTCCCTTAACCGGTGTAGACTGGCTTATGCAGAAATGGGCACCATGTGTGCCCATGAAAGCATTTCCAGAGGCTGGGGGAGGCTACTCCTCCCCTGCCTTCACACCCTTTTCCAAAGGGAGAGGGTGTAACACCCTCTCTCTGAGGAAGTCCTTTGTTCTGCCTTCCTGGGCCAAGCCTGGCTGGACCCCAGGAGGGCAGAAACCTGTCTGAGGGGTTGGCAGCAGCAGCAGCTGCAGTGGAACCCCTGAAAAGGCAGTTTGGCAGTACCCGGGTATGTGCTAGAGACCCGGGGAATCATGGGATTGTCTCCCCAATACCAGGATGGCATTGGTGGGGCAATTCCATGATCTTAGACATGTTACATGACCATATTCAGAGTTACCATTGTGAAGCTATACATAGGTAGTGACCTATGTATAGTGCACGCGTGTAATGGTGTCCCCGCACTCACAAAGTCCGGGGAATTGGCCCTGAACAATGTGGGGGCACCTTGGCTAGTTCCAGGTTACCCACACACTAAGGGGGTCATTCTGACCCTGGCGGTAATTACCGCCATGGCGGAGGTCGGCGGTAGCACCGCCAACAGGCTGGCGGTGCACCGCTGGGCATTCTGACCGCGGCGGTTCAGCCGCGGCCAGAAACGGAAAGTCGACGGTGTACCGCCGACTTCCCGCTGCCCTTGAGAATCCTCCATGGCGGCGGAGCGCGCTCCGCCGCCATGGGGATTCTGACACCCCCTACCGCCATCCGGTTCCTGGCGGTTCTCCCGCCAGGAACAGGATGGCGGTAGGGGGTGCCGCGGGGCCCCTGGGGGCCCCTGCAGTGCCCATGCCAATGGCATGGGCACTGCAGGGGCCCCCGTAAGAGGGCCCCACGAAGAATTTCAGTGTCTGCTTTGCAGGCACTGAAATTCGCGACGGGTGCCACTGCACCCGTCGCACCTTCCCACTCCGCCGGCTCCATTCTGAGCCGGCGTCCTCGTGGGAAGGATGTTTCCCGCTGGGCTGGCGGGCGGACTTTCGGCGGTCGCCCGCCGGCCCAGTGGGAAAGCCAGAATGACCGCCGCGGTCTTTTGACCGCGGAGCGGTCTTTCGGCGGGAACCGCTTGGCGGGCGGCGACCGCCGTCCGCCGCGGTCAGAATGACCCCCTAAGTAACTTAGCACCCAACCTTTACTAGGTAAAGGTTAGACATATAGGTAACTTATAAGTTACTTAAGTGCAGTGTAAAATGGCTGTGAAATAACGTGGGCGTTATTTCACTCAGGCTGCAGTGGCAGGCCTGTGTAAGAATTGTCAGAGCTCCCTATGGGTGGCAAAAGAAATGCTGCAGCCCATAGGGATCTCCTGTAACCCCAATACCCTGGGTACCTCAGTACCATATACTAGGGAATTATAAGGGTGTTCCAGTATGCCAATGTAAATTGGTAAAATTGGTCACTAGCCTGTTAGTGACAATTTGTACAGAGAGAGCATAACCACTGAGGTTCTGGTTAGCAGAGCCTCAGTGAGACAGTTAGGCATCACACAGGGAACACATACATATAGGCCACAAACTTATGAGCACTGGGGTCCTGGCTAGCAGGGTCCCAGTGACACATAACAAACATACTGAAAACATAGGGTTCTCACTACGAGCACTGGGCCCTGGCTAACAGGATCCCAGTGAGACATTGAAAACACCTGACATATACTCACAAACAGGCTAAAAGTGGGGGTAACAAGGCTAGAAAGAGGCTACTTTCTCACAACAGAGACTTCTCTTTGAAGTAGGCCCACTTCAAAGGCAGAAAGAGGTATAAGAAGAGCACCCAAAACTCCTGAAAATCAGATTACTTCTGGAACCAAGAGGAACCTTTGCCAAAGAGAAGAGCTGGAGGCTGGAGGAGGAGTACTGCCCCTTTACCTCTGACTGCGCTTTGCTGGGTTGGCCTGCAGTAGCTGCTTCTGCCTGAGAGAGGAAAAAGACTGACTTTTGTGTGACTTCCCACTGGTGAAGAATCTCCAAGGGCTTGAACTGAGCTTGCCTCCTGTTGTTGAAGTCTCAGGGACATCAAAGACTTCTTTCTGCCAGCACCTGGATTTTCTGCTAAGAGTCCTGTGTAGCAAGCGGTGCCCTAACCTGTCTCTGGGCCCTGTAAAGGTGAAGGTGGTGGAAAAGAACAGAAATCCACGCAAAGACCGTTGTGTGGGGAAACTTATAATGCACCACCCGCCTCACGGCTGAAAAACGAAGTGCCGCCAGCCTCGCAGCTATCATAGATGCTCCACCTGCATCGCAGCTGGAAGATCGACGCAACGTGGCTGAAGAAACTACGCACAACACCCGCAGCAGCTGCTGTTAATGATGCAAGCCAGATTCTTCCGCCTTAGTGATGAGAACTCTCATGAGGTTGGGTAGTTGCATTGGATTTTGACGCAACATCGCTAGGTGCAGAAAATTAAGGCAAAGCCTGCCCGGACCCAAGGTCCCCATCTAGTTTTAGGCATTGCTTTCTTGCAGGAGAGAAGAAACAACACACGTCACCCCGACCGGAGGAAGAACGACTCCTATTCTCGCTTATGAGTGAGAAATTGATGCATCGCTGGCCTTTTCCGATGCACACTTGCCCGTGCGATGTTATTTTGATGCTACCCAGGTACTTTTGTGCGCTAACAGCGTTCTCATTGTTTTCTTAAGGGTTTAAGACTCTTTATCTTTTTAAGTTTATAGCTTGACATGTGTATGTTGGATTTTTGTCCTATTGGTCTTCTTTTGTTTAGATAAATATTACCTATTTTTCTAAACTTGTGTTGTTTTGTAGTTTTTTCACTGAGTTACTGTGTGTGTTGGTACAAATACTTTACACTTTGCTTCTAAAGTTATGCTTGCCAGCTTGTGCCAAGCTACCAAGGGGTTGAGCGGGGTTGCTTGGACAGGGGGTAACCTGACTGCCAACTAAAGACCCCATTTCTAACAGCTTCAAAGTAGCAAGATGTTTGGGACATAGTTATAGTTATGTTTGGATGCAAAGCAGAACTGAGTCACTTCTGCACTAATGGTCAAGGTCTTGTACTGTCATTCAGTAGGCTGAAGGTTCAAATCCTAGTATTGTTTGGCAGTGTGTTTATTTCTTTAGTAGTGTTTTGACTGTTAAAGCTTCCTAGCAATGGAAAATACACTTTTCTTTCCAATAACATGCATGGGTTGACTGTGATAGGTATGTCTGGAAGCATCATAGCAAGGAGTCGCTTATTGCCTAAAGGTTAAGATCACAGACCCTCACACTGGAAGTTCTACTCCAGGAACGTACTTATGTTCCTTTTTTAATTTCTTTTAAGCTTCAAAAGTTTAAAAGGCTCATACTGAAAGCTGATCTCACTTCTTTTAATTGCCAAATACATTCAGACACTCATGCACCGGCTCACAGAACCACTCAGACCCTTGTACACTCACTCACAGATCCACTCAGACACCCACACACCCACTCACAGACCCACTCGGACACTCGCAAACCCACAGCATGTAACACACCCACTCACAGACCCACTGAAACCCTCACAAACTCGCTCACAGACACACAAGACACTGATGCACCCACTCTCACACCGAGACACTCTCACAGCCACTCTCACCCTCAGATACACCCTATCACATCTCTTCTCACACCCAGAGAGACAGGACGCAGCCAATTCCTGCCTTGCATAGCCAAAGGGCCGTGCGCAGTGTGGGGTTGGGTGAATGTGGTGATTGGCTGCAAGGTCTGGCCGCAGCCTGGCCTTGCAGCCACCCCCTCTGTGCACGGTTGAAGGCCATGCATGGTGCAAGGTTGGGTGCTTATAGGGGGTTGGCCTCAGGGCCTGACTGCAGGCCAGGCCCTGCGGCCAAATGCTGCAGTGCATGGCCAAAGACTGTGCGCCATGGTGGTTAGATGAACGTATAGTAATCAAATTACTGCGTGTTAAAAAAAAACATAGAAATTCATTGAAAAAAATAAAGGTTGCAGAGACGTTATAGTTAGGAAATAGAATTTAGAAAAAACGTAGAAATCCACTTAAAAAACAAAGGTTACAGGGATGCTATAGTTGGACTCACAATTTAAATGTACAAAACCTTAGAAATTCACCTGTTATAGTTAGAGTGATCTTAAGTAACTGTAACTCGTGCCATAAGGTTCACACCCTCGCCATGCACTGCTAATTAACCCACAAATTACGGCACTCATGACACCTTCGATAACATCATTGATAATATCAATGTAATATTTGCGGTAAAACATTTTTACAAAAAAACTGTGCATGGAGGGGCACAAGTTATAGTTGCTTTAGGGCACAAGTTATAGTTACTGCCTTGGGACCGCAAGCTGCCCAGTGCAAACATTCAATTACATGCAAGGGGCCATGCACCCCCCTCAGCCTTGTGGACTTCCACCTCCTTGGGGCTACCTTTTAATTACATGAAGGGGCTGTGCACCCCCTTGCAGCCCCAGAGACCACCACTTACCTGTGAAATAAAACAATGAATGTGGTCCGTTGTGGACCCCCTCACCAGGGCCACCACCTCCACGGAGCAAATACAACATTCGGTGGGGGGCACAGCCCCCCTTGTGAAGCCATAGATGGTCCTGGGTACCACCACCCCCTGGGGCCTGCTCCTGCTATGTCCTGGTGTGCCCAAGCCCCGGACATAGCTGTTTGCTCTGACTTGGAAGGAACTTTGACAACTCCCACCAAGTCAGAGCAAACACTCTGATTCCAGCAACCAGGAGCTGTCAAACAGCTTTTGCTTGCTGGAAGCAGAGGTTTCCTCTGTTTCCCTGCCTGAAGACATGTGGGCAGGAAAACAGAGGAAACAATTGTTCTCACAGAAAGGGAGTTGCATATTTAGCAGCTCCCTGTCTGGACAACAATGCCGGCTCCCTCAGGAGACAGAGAGCCGGCTGTGACTGCAGGGGCATTAACGCTCCCTCCTTGGCTCCCTATGATGCTGACTGTGTGCCCTGGTGGACACCCAGTTGACATGGCGAGACCCCAGGGGATGGGTGCCCCAGGGACAAGATCTGTCCAAGGAGGCGGGCCGTGTGGCTCCCTATTGAATTTTAGTGGGCCCCTGGGGATGGGGTCCCTGGGGCCAAAATCCACCGGGGAGAGGGGCCGCGCAGGCCCCCTTCTCCATTTAATGAAGGCAAGGGTAGATGAGATCCCAAGGACGGAGATCAGCCGGGAAGAGGGGCTGCACAAGCCCCCTGCACCGACCATTAACCCAGTGAGGTAGCACTTACTAAATAGCCAGTAGAAAGTGCTCCCTCTTACACCCACTCACACCCACATGGACCCTCTCACACCCACTCTCACAGCCAGACAGACACTCTCACACCTACTCTCACACTCAGAGACACCCTCTCACATCTGTTCTCATGCCGAGAGAGATAGGGCCAGCGGCCAACTCAAGCCCCACACGTCCAAAGGCCATGCATGGCGCGGGGTTGGCCACAGGCCGTGTGTAGCAGTGATTGGATTAATGTACAGTAATAAAATTTACTTTATGTTAGAAAAAGACAGAGAAATTAACTCGAAAAAACAAATGTCAGAGGGATGTTATAGTTAGGAAATTGAATTAAAAAACCTTAAAAATTCACTTTAAAAAAACAGAGGGTCAGACTTACAAGGCACTTGCGCCACCGGAGTATCCCTTTTTGTGACGCTCCGGTGGTGCTGTGCAGTGCACCACATTTACAAGGCAGAGCTAATTCACTTTTTGTGCACCAGAGGGGCGTGTGATGAGTGCTGCTGTGGGTGTTTCACTTGAACACCCATTGCTTTTGGCGCTGCCCAAAGTCTGAAAACGGTGGCAGCGCCAAAAACTAATGCCACCTCATGGCACAACAAGGAGGAATACTTTTATTCTTTCGCATTTCTGCTTTTCCTATTTGTGCTGCATTCTGCAGCACACATAGAATGAGCAAAAGGCCATGAATGATTGTTTATGTGCAGGAAGGGACACATTCCTGTATAAAAACAATCATTCCAAAATGATGATTTGGTATTGAAATTCACCAGTTATAGTTAGAGTTACCTCAAGTAACTATAACTCGTGCCCTAAGGTAACAATAACTTGTGCCCTAGCCATGCACAGTTTTTTCATCAAAAATGTTACTGCACATACTACATTGATATTATCAATGATGTTATCAAAGATCAAAGATGTCATGAGTGATGTAATTTGTTGGGTAATTAGCAGTGCATTGCGAGGGCGCGAGTTGTAGCTGTAGCCAAGCCACAGCAAACATCAAACAGTGTCCCAGGGGTGAGCACCCCGGGACATAGCAGAAGCTGGCCCTGGGGGGTGGCGTTCGCCAGGGCCATCAGTGGATCGAAGAGGGGGGCCGCGCAGCCCCCCTCCAATGTGTGGATAGCCTCGGGGTGGTGGCACCCAGGGCTTAGGGGTCTTTTTTTAAAGATTTGCCCGGGGTAGTGGTCCCCGAGGCAATGGGGACTGTGGGGACCCCCTGCTCCAAATACAATGTTGACGGGGGATGATCGCCCCCACAAATAACTTACATTTTGGCCGGGGGGGGGGTGATGGTCCCCAGGGTGCAGGGGGGCCACATGCCCCCTGCATATTATTACCTAAACTCCCTGGGGAGCGGGAGGGGGGCTGGGCAGTCCCCCGCATATTTACACAGCCCTTCGGAGGTGGCAGTCCCCAGGGCAGCGGAGGGGGAAAATGGCCCCCATACATACAAATAATAAGCCCTGGGAAGGTTGTGGGCCCTGGGGCAGTGGGGGTTGTGCACCTCCTCACTCAATATTAACAAGGCACCTGAGAGGTGGCAGTCCCTGGGGCAGTGGGGCGGGGAAGTGCCCACTACATGTTAATTACTTAAAGCCCAGGGAGGTGGGCACCAAATGCCCCCAGGACCTGGCCCACTTGGGAACAAAAAAGCTTAGAAAGCACGGGAGACTTTTTTTTTTTTTAAATCTCAGAAAAATCTGCTGTTTATACATACTACCACTGCATATATAAACAAGTGAATGTATTGTTTGCATTGGTTATAACAGAACCAACATATATAAAAATAAAATTCACCCAAAACAATTGAGCATTGCGGTTGGGGTGCAAGCCGATGTGTGCAACTAATCATGAGCATCCAACACCTGTAGCTCACAGACTTCAGCATTGCACCACTGGATTGGTCGCTATGCCTGACCCTTTGCCCAACCCTCTGTGGATGGCCGATTTACATTGCGCACAATCTTCAGCCAATGCACAGCAGAAGTTGGCCAGAGATCCTGACCTCATGCCTGGTCCTGTGCCCAACCCTTAGTAGTTGGACATCATCTGCAGCACATGGCTTTTGGCCGTGTACAGTGAGGATTGACCACAGGTCCTTGTATCCAGCCAGGACCTGTGACCAATACACCACAGGCTGTTAATCCTGCTGTTCACAGCCTTTGTCTGTGTAGTGGTGTTGGCTACAAGGCCTTGCCTCTGGCAGGCTGTGCGTCCTATGCTTTGCAAGTGGCTAACTCATGCTCAACACATTCTGCAGTCATCTACAGCGGGGCAACGGGGCCTTGCTTCCAGCCAAACCCTGCCCAACTCTCCACTGGCAGCCTAATACTGTTCACATGTATTTGGCTGTGCAAATCGGGGTTTAGCTGCTGAGCCTAATCTCCAAACAGGCCCTGCTCCCAACTGTTTGTGGAGGTTCAATACGCAGTGGGCTTGAACGGAGGACATGACCGCCAGCTAAGCTCTGCTCCCTACCTTACATTGGCAGCCAACCACAGCTGTGCATAGCCTCCAGCCATGCGCTGAGGGGATTGGCTCCCGGGCTGTGAATCCTCCCAACTGTAGAGAGTGTGCGGAGAGCCATTCGGGCTCTCCTCTGATGTACAGCGTGCTCTGCGTGTCCGGGAGGGGCGCAGAGCACGGGTATAAATAAAGTGGGAACTGCAGTGACGCAGTTCCTGGTGTGCTAGCATCCAAGCACGACCTCCGTGTCTTTCTTTGTGTGACCCAAGGGCGACGCTACATTGGCGACAAGCTGGATCTTTTATGCCGCGCGTGTGACATGAAAAAAAAATATATAACGAGGAGAAGCTCTCCCCCCCTCGATGATAACGTACCATTGTGGGCGAGGTGTGGCGTTGAATGTAACAGCGTGGGAGGCGCTGCTTTGCCTCAGTGAAGAAGGCGATCGATGTTCCTGGCTCAGCGGAACCCGAACGCCAGGTTTCCTGCCGAGCGAGTGTGCGGCCCGGCTTCCTGCCCGGGAAGACTGCCGAAGGTGAGCCACGCCCACACCCCAGGGGAGCTGACACGCGGGAGCGGAGCGCTCTGAAATGCGAGGCATTTTGTTGCTAAGCAATAGCAACAGTGAACGCCGGGCGCGTTTTGGAAGCCGGAGGCTCCCTCTGCAGGAGCTGTGAAAGGGCGTGTCTCTTTTTGTTTTGACACCGGAGGCTGTTTGAAGCCTGAGGCTCCGGATCTGAGCCGGTAGGCAGAGGCCTGACTAAAAGAATAAAAGTTGAATGGAAAAAGGGGCAACTTAAATAAAACACCAATAAAGAAAAGTACACAACAGTAGAAAACAAAGCACAAACAAAAGAGGAATCATTTCAAAATAAAATAAAGAGTGCACAAAAGAAGAAAAAAAACAAGTATATAATAGTAGCAAACAAAGGTTGAAGTCTAGTAGCAAACAAAGGTTGAAGTCATTAAAAAAAAAAAAAACTTTAGTCTCTTGAACCAGTGTATTGGGAGAGTGCAAACATGAGTGCTCCGCTGCAAGAAAATGCAAATGCGCCACCACCACCACCAGGAAATCCCCAGCTCCCGGCACAGTTAAATAACAGTGTTCATTCTTCAGTCACATCATTACCCCCGTTTAGCCAACTGATTGATCCGGCCACTGCTGCGCCAAGATGGCGCCTATGGATAAATCTATTTTTGTGCTACTAGGGAAACGGATGGAGCAGTATGAAGGTCTTTAATGCTGTTGATGGGCGGAAATGAACTATAAGAGCTGTTTGATTCCCTCCCCGACACAGGGGACAAATCTGACTTTGATGCAGCTGTAGCAGCTTTAAACAGGCACTTTGATCCCCAACTTAACTCTGACTATGAACGTTTCAAACTTAGACAGGCGCAACAAACGGAAGTCGAGTCAATGGACATGTTTTACGCCAGATTAAGAAAGCTAGCGAGTTTGTGTACAGGACTCAACCAGCAACAAGAGATCCGGGCTCAGATTATCCAGGGCTGCAGGTCCAATGCCCTAAGAAAGCTTATTCTTTGACAGCAGGGTATGTCCCTTGACGAAATTCTAATTCTTGCATGGTCCCATGAACTGTCTGCGGTACAGGCAGACGCGATGGCGGCTGTGAGAGGTCAGTCGTTGGCTGCAGCGTCGTCTACCCGTGCAGTCCAAGTGAAAGAAGAGCAGGTAGATGTTGTTCAGGCATGCCCGGCACCACCTCGCAGGCCAAACCTCGCCAGACCCAGTGAACATGCCTGTGGGAGCTGTGGCTACGAACACAGAGCTAACATGGGGTGCCCAGCAAAAGGACAGTCTTGCAACCGCTGTGCTAAAGCAAATCATTTTGCAAAAGTGTGCAGGTCGAGGAGGAATAAGCAAGGGGATCAAAAGGGAAAGGATGCTAATTTCAGGACTGTGTCCAAAGTGCTGAAGAGGTGAGAGACCACACAACGTCGGGTAGCCCCGTTTTTGAGGAAGATGAGGAAGAGGACATTTTTGTGATTTCATTCACTGGCGGGAGGCAACAAAAACGGAGACCGCCTCCCATGAGTAACTTACAAGTCAATGGCACGTTGGCATCAGTACTTATTGACACATGGGCATCAGTTAACGTTATGGATGAGACCCTATTTCAGCAGTTGACCCCCACACCGCCACTTACCCCGACTGCCACCAGGATATACAACTATGGAGGACGAGAGCCTCTTCCTCTAAAAGGAACGGTGGAAGTGTCAGTGACCAGTGGTGATCGGTCAACAGAGGCAAAGTTCTTTGTGGTAGCAGGAGATCGAGGCACTCTGTTAGGGTGTCACACGGCAGAAGATTTAGAGCTGGTATTCTTTGCACGTCAAGTTTATGACTCTCAGGTGGAACGCCTCCTCACTGAGTTTCCGCAACTCTTTGAGGGGTTGGGACGGTTAAAAGGAAAGCGTGTCAAACTGCACATAGATCCGAGCGTTGTCCCTGTGGCTCTGAGGCATCGTCGGGTGCCATTCCATTTGCGGCCTGCCGTCAAAAAAGAATTGCAACTGCTTGAAGACCAAAGAGTCATTGAAAAAGTAGATGGGCCTACGCCCTGGGTCTCACCGTTGGTGATAGCGCCAAAACCCAAACAACCTGGAGCTATTCGCCTCAGCGTTGACATGCGCTTGCCTAATAAAGCCATTCGAAGGGAGACACACATAACGCCCACTATGGATGACATTGTAGCAGATCTGAATGGGGCGCAGTGGTTCTCAAAACTGGATCTTAACGCTGGATATCATCAGCTGGATTGAACGATGGACTGTTCTGCTTCAACCTTATCGATTTACAGTCATTTATCGACCTGGGGCAAACAACCCAGCAGATTATCTGTCTCGCCATCCGTCTCCTAAGGTACTTGATTCTCATCAAGAGCAAGATGAAGAAAGCACTGAGGTTTTTGTCAGCATGGTCGTGCAGTCGGCATGTCCCAATGCTCTTCTCATAACTGACATTGTGAACGCTACCAAGAATAATGTGGTACTGATTCAGGTTAAAGAGGCGTTGAACTATAAGAAATGGAAACACTTTCTAGAAAAAGCAAATGCGTCCAGCTCAGACCAGAATTTGGCTATGCAGGGCATATGGAAGGTGCGTGATGAATTGTCCACAGATAATGCTGGATTGATCCTGAGGGGAAGGAGAATTGTACTTCCTCAGTGTCTATGGTCTCGGGTGATCGAGTTGGCTCATCAAGGGCATCAAGGTGCTGCCAAAACAAAAGCCAGATTACGTGCCAAAGTGTGGTTCCCTGGCATGGACAGTCAAGTTGATGAAATGGTGGGGAAATGTCACCCTGCATCATCACATCGGCGGAACCGCCGAGCTGCCCGGTGGTGACTGAACCTGCCACTTTGAAACCATGGACCAAGGTGAGCATGGACTTTGGGAGCTTTCCGGATGGGAGGCTGACTGCCGTTATGATAGATTCCTATACAAAGTTCCCTGTGGTTGAGGTCCTAGCGTCGACGGCGTTTGAAAATGTGCGGCCAGTTCTTCAGAAGACTTTTGCATTTTTCGGGCTACCCGACGAAATTAGAACAGACAATGAGCCCCCATTCCAGGGGCAAGAGTTTTGCTCGTATCTTGCTGGGTTGGCTATTCATCATCGTAAGATCATGCCGTACTGGCCTCAGGCGAATGGTGACGTTGAAAGATTTATGCAAACCTTGAATAGGGCTCTCAGGATTGAAGTTGAGCAAAGGGTGGAAAGCGAACAGTGCCTACAACAGTTCTTGAGTGCATACCGTCAAACACCGCATAGCACCACTGGGTTTGCACCCTCGCCTTGATGTTCAAGGTTTCTCCGCGTGACTGTATCCCATCTGGTCCAAGGTGGAAACCACCTGTGTTGGATGTTAAGGCCACTCAGAGACGACGGAAAATTACTAATCAGAAAGCCAGTGGAAAACGAAGAGCCAAGTATCCAGAGTTTCGGGAAGGTGATCGAGTGGTGGTGAAAAGTCGTAGAGGAGGAGGAAAGTTCCGGACACCATTTGAACCTGAAGTCTGGGAGGTCATTGGTGTACAAGGAGCAATGATAACAGCGGCCAGAGGAAGACAGAGAGTGACACGAAATGTGTCACATTTCCCTAAAGCTGGTGTTGTTGTCTCAGCAGAAGAAGAAGAAGGAGAGATGGAGGACGTCATAGGCAGTTCGCCGAGTAGACCTGAAGAGACTGTGAGTGTCCCGGGGCCTGTGCTGGTTGAGCAAACCAGGCCGTGTGTTACTCCTGGACATGGGGGGTTGCGTACTAGAAGTGCGAGGTACGATTTACACCCCAATCCTGCCCCCAGCAGCCAGTTGAAAGATTTTGTCTGTAAAGCAGGCTGTTTGTGAACTGTGTTTCGTTAACATCTTCCGTTGACTGAAAACTGATGAAGCCCGATATCGATGATATGAGAAGGTGTCTGGAGGTTAAAAGTGAACAGTGTTAGTGTGTGGGAAAATGGGTTTTTTCCTGGATTACGTTATTCAATTCTATTGTTCTTTCTATTTTCTTCCCTAACACATTCACCCCTTTGGGTGTCTGTGGGGTAATGTTCAGTTGGTTGTTTTACGTTTACAGAGTAATTCTTGTCCGTGTGAAGTAAAACATGGGAGGGATGTAGAGAGTGTGCGGAGAGCCATTCGGGCTCTCCTCTGATGTACAGCGTGCTCTGCGTGTCCAGGAGGGGCGCAGAGCACAGGTATAAATAAAGTGGCAACTGCGGTGACGCAGTTCCTGGTGTGCTAGCATCCAAGCACGACCTCCGTGTCTTTCTTTGTGTGACCCAAGGGCGACGCTACACCAACCATCTGTAGCAAACCTTTATGTATTGCAATTAGCAAAGCACAGCATTAGTGCTCTAAATAATTATTTCCAGTTTGTTTTTGCAAGATGGGATCCTGAGGATCAGGAGCATCCACTGGCCCAGGGAGTTTATGGTATTAGCAGATTCACCATAGGAAATGCCAGTCCTGCAAGAAAAGTAATATTTTTGATTGGTACATCAATTGGAGCCTGGAGATGTTAGACTGTGTGATAAAGCCAGTATCTGCAATGAAGGCCAGGAGAGGTCAGAGTATAAAATGAGAGTTGAAGCCTAGAGCTGTTGGCCCTTAGAAGTGGCTTTAACACTTCTTGGGTATCCAAGCCCAATTCATTAACTGCTGTGAGCACATATTTGTTAATTGTCTGGTCCTCAGCAGTAGTTTCCCTATATATTGTATCTTGCATGATGCTCCAGTGACAATGAGCTGTGGTTAAACAAATCTTTTCTGTCACTAGAGCATGGGTGGTACCCTCTATGGAGAAGTTTCAGAGAGAATAACTGTTCTTTTTGCTGCTGTGATATGACATATGCAATACCATAGGGCAACATAGAGAGAGGCACGTGCACACAGGTTTACTTGCCCGCTGCTGCATTTCAGTTCTTTTATTGGGCACACATAGAGGCATTCATCCACAGAAACCATGCTAGCAAAACAGCTTTTATGTAGCTTTACAGTTTTAGGCTAGGAAGCATGCCAGCACAGTACTTCCTGGGCTCTATAAGTGCTTGAAAAGCATATCAGCAAAGCAGCCAGCTTTCAGGCAGTATCAGAGCCTTGAGATGGGCTGGTTAAACAGAAAATGTTGGGGGCCTCTGCAGCTTCAAATGAATGCAGATACTATTCTGTGGCATGCTGGTGGCCTGCTTTATTTGAATGAGACGCTTGTCAGAGGTCCATAAGGCGCCATTGACATGGTTACATGCTTCTAACATTCCTGTAAACGACACCTTTCTCCTCTTTGTGTTTATGTCTGTAAAAGACAACATACAACAGGCGGCCATTTTCTCTTGCAGCAAGGCCATGAAGCAGGCATTATTTCAAAGAAGGCCTCCGTGGAATACTGGGCTCCTCTGGGAAAACAGAGCAACAACTTAATTCATTGAGGAACGAGGTGTCAATTTTCTAATTCCTCGACATGTTCTAAGTTGCCAGGGCTTTTTGAAACATTCTATTTTAAACAATGTCCCCCCTGGTAACATCCAAGCCCGAAAAGGTTTCCTTGGGCTTTGTGTATGTTACACGACACTGTACTCAGTTAGCCTGATCATCTCTACGCGCAGGGGTCGTGGTGATCCCCAGTGACAGACCAGCTAAACCTGCTGCATGGCTGCTGACTCTGCTGCGCGCTAATAATCAGCATGATTAGGCACCACCTGCAATGATCATCGAGCATGTTTGTTTTTTGACGAACGCGGCAGGAAAAGATTAGTTCGATTGTTTAGGCTAGAAATAGTCTTAATACCCGTGGATTAGACACATTTGAACAAATTTTCTTTGTTAAGGTTTGTGCACTACTATGGAAACAAGGACTGGAGCACAAATTGCTTTACATTCTCAACAGGATTTTGGATACATGCACAAGTCAGACTTGGCCATCAAAGGCCCCCGGATATGCCAAATACAATAAACTGCAGTTTCATGCACTCAAACAGTGAACCAAATGTGATTCATTAAGTACTGGGAATCCTACGAGACTTTTTGTCCAGAAAACTTCAATTTTTCGTAGTTTTTTCGTATCAGAGACGTGCTAAAGCATTTCCCATCCTTACTGCATCCAATATTTGCTTTATAATTTTCTTTATTTTTGGCCTTGGTTCGTGGTAAAGTAAGACATGGATGTAGGCGCGCGATTACTCCTGAGCCTATTAGAAATATGATATGATTCAGGCCAGAAGTTTGCAAAGTTTTTTCTTCACCTTGTCAAGGTTTTTCCAAGTTCCCAATTTTCACCTGTTAGGAAGCTTATAAGTTTACCTGGCTCTTTTTGCTGACAATTTCCACTGCTAACCTAGATCCGTTTCCAGTGGTGCCTCCTCAGCTATGGCGGAGGAGCGTCACCCCCCCCCCCCCCTCCCACCAGCAGCAGAATCTACAAACCTTTCACAACAAAAAGATAATAAACATAGTTTATTATCCTTTTGTTGTGAAAGGGTCAGGGCACTGGGAGTGACGAGCAGTGAGGGGAGTGCACTGTGCACTCCCTTCAGAGCGCGTGTGTTTGGCCAGCAATCTCGTACTGACCAAACACACATGCGCAGTGTGCTCTCCTGATCTGGTGGGTCCACATAACTCCTGAGCCGTCGAAACAGTGCTGGAGATGGGGAAATGAAGAAGAGAGTGAAGACTTCTGCGGCAAATCGGCCGTCCTAGGTAAAACTCGGAATGGAGACGGCTAGGCCTGACCTTAAAATGGTGTGGCCCGTCTCTTGAGTGGCCATCGTCGAAGTTGGGAGCCACAGTGAGAAGGTATTGGTCTGGACCCGGGGAGCGGTGGCCCAGTTCATGGTCGGTGGTGTTGGTGGTGATAAATGGCTGCTAGCCAAGGGCTGGTGGGCCTGATGCCGTAGTGGAGGCCCCGGCCGTCCTTGATGCCGACCACATGGTGTGGAAGACAGTTCCAGCAGGGGACCGAGGATCCCCCCCATGGGGCACCCCGGGAGTGTGACACAGCCACCTGGGGCCAGGACACAGGGCAGATATTCTGAGCCCCTCCCGGGGATTGGAGATTTGGAGAGCAAGTCACACAGGGGCCCTTTGCATTAATGGACCGGCCCGCGGGGTGAGACGAGGGACACTGGCAAGGGACCCGGAGAAGGAAAATAGCCCAAGGGAGCAGCTGATGGGACCCGGCAGTGCTGGTGGATCCCCTGTGGGCCTCCTTTCCCTCGCCCCGCAGGACACTGAAGTGGCGGGGGTGAGACGCTGAGGCCTCTCTCGGGGGTTTCCTTGCTGGACAGGGGCTCAATGTCCACGATCTGGAAATTGAACCACTGCGAGATCTGGCTGTAAAGCTCCCAACAGTAAAGAGGAAGAAATGACGAGGTCAGTGATTCTGGAGGTGGAGGGCCGGCCATATGATGACAACACCTGTGATCCCGGTGGAGTTGCGGCCATAATCTGGGGGCCCTTGGCCAAGGTGGGAAGCTCAGGCTCGGCAGCAGGTGGTGGGAGCACGATGAGACACATAGAATGGCCCCTCTGTGCTGCTGAGAAGAATTGGTTTTGATGCATGGGTGACCGGGCAGTGGCAGCGCTGAGAGAGAGAAGGGTGTCACAGTCATAGCCCAAATACAGAATCCACAGTTCGACAGTGGACGTTACTTCAGGAAGAGGCGATGAGGAAGGATAAACTCCAGAGAGGGGTGCAATCTAACAACATACTGCAGTACACTGTTGCTAGCCTGGGTGCGGGTGACTGAGAGGATGGGAGACAGTGCAGTCCCGATCAACGACCACAGGCACAAGACACTCACGAAATACTGGAGGCCATAAGAGGAACTTGTGTAGATCTTTAAAATAAAATGGACACTATGGCAATGGACATTAATCATCAATGACTCCATTTTCACAAGGTTGTGGAGAAAGTCACACCAACTGAGGGAGAGGACATAGAGCTCAGAGAAAAAGTACAGATACTTCAGGATACCGTGGTAATGCTCCAAACTAAGGTGACCCAAATGGAAGTGTGTGTTGAGGATGCAGAAGGGCAATCCCACAGAAACAATTTACGTCTTTTTGGTTTCCCGGAGAAGGCAGAGGGCCCTTCAATTTAAGTCAAATTATTTTTAGAGGAATGGATACCAAAAGCATTGAGCCCGATTCGACTGTCAAACTTTTTCTCAATTGAGAGAGTACATAGGACTCTGACCCTATCCCAGGCCAGGGATGCCTCCAAGGGCCATTGTAGCACGAATATTCATCCATAGAGACAGAGATGCAATTCTCCAACATGTTCGGGTGCATGTCCCTCCCTGCTTTAAGGGCAAACAAATTCACAATTACCTGGACTACACTAAAGAAACTCAGGACCTTCGTAATGGTTTTCTGGGGGTTAAACGTAGGCTGTGAGACCATGAAATCTGATACACCCTGGTGTTTTTGGCAGGCTCAGGGTGCAACATGATGTAAAGGCACTTGCGCAACACAATCACTGGGAAGGTCACTCCCAGTCACCTATCTATACCTAATGTGCATAATGGCCAAAATAAGGGAAAGAACAGTGCAAACAGTGGTAAAGAGAGCGCTTTATGTGCCCGATCTGGATATTTGGATCATACCCCCCTCTACGCAGATACAGAAATCAATGTTAGTTGAGAAATGGCAGGAGCGACGTTGTTTGACGTTATCCGATCTATATCCGGATGGGAGATTTCTAACACTCCAGGACGCAATTGAAACCTTTGCACTAGGCAGCGGATAGTTTCTCCAATACGCCAAAATTGCGTCCATGGCAAGACAGTTGTGGCCGATGTCCCAAGAAGCCCCGGATCCTACTTATATGTTACTCTGCCTGTTGTCAATGGCGGGGGACGTAGGCTGGTGACTCATATGCATCGGGCATTACGAACTGATAGACCAGTTAAGCAACTGAAAGTAGAGGAGAAATGGGTGCCCCATAGTGCTGAACCAGTCTCCCTGGATGATTGGTCTCAAATCCATGCAGAGGTCCGGAGAGTGTCAGTCTGCGCTAGATTCAAGCAAATATAATATAATACAATACAATGTCGTTCATATGACTTATCTCTCTCACAAAAAACTCAACATGTTTTACCTGGCCCGGGACCCCATGTGTCCCAAATGCCTGGCCCTAGAGGCTGGCTTTCTGCACTTGATTTGGCTGTGCCCAATGATGAAGTACTGGGGTGAAGTAGTGGGGCAGATTAAGAAAACTACTAGATGGGCTATCCCCCTGGCCATCAATAGCTCTCTCCTTGGATTGCTGCCTCATGACTAGAAGGGACAGCTTAGCAGGCGATTTGCAGTTTTGGGACTCACAGTGGCTGAGTGAAGAACTGCGATGCACTGGATGGGTGACCGAGCCCCAACTAGAGAGAGTGGGGTGAGAGACCTGCGGGAGTCGACGAGTGTGGAGGAGGACCACATGAGACGAACGAGAAAAGATGCTAAATTGCCTGAGGTGTTTCTTGCATGGGGACTGATGATACAGGAACTGCTGTGTTCAGATCTTGATGGGCAAACCGTGCCAAGATACATGCAGACTTCTAATGTAGAGGATGGGCGGGAAGAACCTGATCTGGTACAAACATCGGTGTCTGGGTACAAATTAGACAAGCATATTTATTGGACTTCAGGTGTTTATGCGGCAATTCGGTGGTGAAATGCTTTCAGGAGTGAAGGGGCCCGGCATGGAGGGAAGGTTTTCAGGGGATGGGAGATGGGATGTGTTGGGGATTTATTTTTTGTAGTTGTATTGTAATGCTGTGGCAAACTTCAGGCAATGGCTGGGCAGAACATATTGTCAAGATGTTTCGCTGGAAGGTTTTTTCTGACTAATGTTTGCTTGTGGATAAACAACCTTAAAATACAATTTAAAAAATAAAAAAAAGTATCTGTGCAACACTTCAAACAGTAAAACAATGAAAGACTTGCATTAAGCGCAAAGTCCAGGTGCTGTAGGTACTGATGGGTTGAAATCCTATTTTCCCTGAGGCATCAGAAGCACAGAAGGCAGGACAGCAAGCCCTTTGAGCCACTCTGGGTTCAAGCAAGATGGGTCCAGTTGTTCCTCCACAGGGCAGAGGGCAGCAGGACAGCACAGCAGAAAAACAGTTCTTCCAGAGCAGCAGTCCAGAGTAGCAGTCCTTGTAGCAGCACAACAGTCCTTCGTCCTGGCCCAGTTCTTCACAGGTCCAGTAGTGCACTGATTTGTTAGGGTCAGAGGTCCCGTTCTTATACCCAGTGGTGCCTTTGAAGTGTGGGTGACTTCAAAAAGGTGCCTTTGAAGTACACAGTGGTCCTCCTTTCCTGCCCTGGCTCCAGATTCATTACAGAGGGATAATCAGTCCTTTGTGTGGGAGCGGGACACTGTCTATTCAGGTGCAAGTGTCAGCCCTTCCCTCCCATCCTGCCCAGGCTGACCCAGCAACATGCAAATTGCCACCCAGCCACACCTATCTTTCATTTGTCTGTGGTGCCTAAGAAGGCTTTCGCCTCTGCCTGAGTTTTTGAGGAGTCACATGCCATGATGTTTTCTATCCTGGCCTGAAGGGGTTGCACTTTACCCCCACTCACCAGGTGTCCCAAGTACACCACAGTACACCACAGAGCCCTGCCCTATCTGGTACTTACTGGCCTTGGTAGCCAGACCTGCATTATGCAGTGCCTGATGCACTTCCTGGAGGTGAAAGAGGTGATCCTTCCAGCTGCTACTGAAGCCTGCTGTGTCATCCAAGTACGCAGTGCTGAAGGCACCTGTTTCACCACCCTCTGGAAGATGGCAGGGGCATTCTTGAGTACAAAGGGCATCACTCTAAATTGATAGTGGCCCTCTGGAGTGGAGTACGCTGACCTCTCCTTGGTGCCTTTAGTTAAAACAATCTGTTGGTATCCAAAAGAAATGTCAAAAGTACTCAGGAGCTGAACAGCCCCTAATATGTCAATCAGCTCATCTGCCCTAGGGATGGGATGAGAATGAGTCTTGGTGAGTGAATTGAGCCCCATATAATCTACACAGAACCTGAGTTCAGGCATAGTGCCCTTTGGCGCACATTTTTTATATCAGCATCAGAGGTCTGGAGCAGGGGTTACTGAAAGGTTCAATCTATTCAAATTCCTGCATTTTAGAGACTTACTCCTTAATGGTGGCCCTCACTATGTCAGACAGTGCATAGGTTTTAATCTTGACAGGCAGGCTATCCTCTAGGCCAGTGTCATAGCTACATAAGTGTGTAACCCAGCAGTGAGAGAAAACAGAGAGGAGAACTGAGAGGAGACCTGTCCCAACATTTGGTGACAGTCTGTCTGCTCCTCAGGAGTCAGAGTACGGAAACAGTTCACACCTTCCACTGACCCATCCTTCTCTTTGGAAGCACAGAGGTCCGAGAGAGGTTTACTCTCCTCCTACCCTCCATCTCTCACCAGTATTATGGTGACCTTAGACCTGAGACTGTTGGAACCCATAGGGTGTGCCTGGGCGTCTTGAGGTCAACCAAGTAAATGGCCTACCCCTTCCTCTTAATATTCTTATGGGACTTTGGAGGGCCCCAGGCTCCATGGGCTCCCTCGCCACACTTTTCAGACAGGTTGCAATTCCACAGGGGCAGCCGTTTGCTCATATCACAGCTTCATCACATCCTGGCTGGCCTCTAAGTTTTCTGAAACTTGCTTCCACAACTTGGTCATTTGGCTTTTGAATGCCAGCCTGTAGCTAACTACATCCTGGAGAGGTTTCCTGGGAGATTACTCCCACTCTTCTTTCATGAGGCTGAGAGGTCCCCTTAAAGGGTGCCTGTACAGAAGCTCAAAAGGGCTAAACCCAACCCCTTCTGCACCACCTACATGTAAGCAAAGAGTAGGCATGGCAAGGGGACATCCCACTTATGCCTCAGAGCTTCAGGCAGGCTCCAGATCATGCCCTTCAGGGTCTTGTTGAATCTTTTGTGAGCCAGCCCCAGAATGAAGGTCCTGTAGCATGGGGTGACCACCAGGACCCTTGCTGCCCCCATGCACAGGTGCCTTAGGCTCACTGTAAAGGAGATTGTCCTCCCAGTAATTCTGGTGACTACCAGAGGCATCCACAGGAGTCTAGGCTTTGGCCTGATGCCTCATGCCCTCCAAGGCTCAGCACTCCTTCTGAGATTTGGAGAAGTCCTCCCTGGTGGGTCCTCCTTCACTTGTCATCCAGTAAGTTCAGGCAGGTCACCAAGGGAGACAGGGTTCTCTCCACTGGACTCTCGGGTCGCCTCCTCTGGCACCCCATCCACCTCAGTTGGGAGAGACTCAGGGACTGGTTCCCCATGTCCCTTGCCCTTCCTTTGTTTGGCAGTGTCGACTTTCCTGACTCCATTCACGGGCAGCCACAGACCTGGTGCCTGCACATTCCCACTCAGGTGTTCCCAACATTTCCAGGTGTGACTCAAGCTCCACTTCCTTCCAGGTAGTGTGCTGTAGGTCATTCCCTAGCAAATAATCCACAGGCATGGAAGGGCTCACAGCTACCTTCAAAAGTCCTAAGACCCCCTCAACTCAAATGGAACAAGAACCACTGGCCAGGGACCCTCACACTTGTCTGCTACCACAACATGGTGGAATACATTGGATAAAATCTACTCTGGAGCCACCAGCTGTCTCCTTACCATAGTCATGCTGGCACCCGTGTTCCTCAGAGCCTCAACACCTTGCCTATTGATGGTAACCCACTGCCTATACTTTGCAGTATTGGATGGTACATGGGTTTTGGGGCCATCTCCACATTACACAGGGAACACTAGGGAAACTTCAATGAGCCCCCCCCACTAACTCCTCCCCAAGCTCTACACTTCTCACCCCTAGTGTTTTACCTCCAGTGGGAGGCTGTTCCCATTGTAGTGTCCATACTCATAATTCTTCTTGAATGGCATTTTTTCCCTACCTTTTCCTAATTGGCATTTTTAATTTTTCTATTCTCCCTGATTGCCATTTTTGTGTTTTCCTAAAATCATGTCTCTGACTGGAGGTTCTAAATCTGCTCCTGCAAAAATGGAGTTTGAGCTAGCCAAACTTGAGGGCTACATTGTGGTCCAGCGCAAAGATTTCTACAAGGGGTTTGAGCCTTCTAGTAAATACTTCACCAGGATGGTGTAGCTGCAAAAGGTGCTGAGGGAATGGATAGAAACTTGTGATGTAGATGCTGTGACCCCAGAGAAGGAGGATGAGATACTAGATGAGGACTGAACCAGGATTCACTGGAGAATCTGGAACTGCCTGTGGGACGGGTGGCCAATATCTTGCCAGGAACAGTGGTTACCCCCATAGCAGGGAGCAGTGTATCATCCAGGAGTCTCTCCCCAGAAGAGCTGGAGGACAGGAGGGAGGAAAATAAGCTCAAGTTGGAGCTGGTGAAATTAAAAATGGAAAAAAAGAAAGCTTTGATAGAAAGAAGGAAAGCCATTAAGGAAAAGAGGCTGGCCGTGGAATCAGAGTATAGGAGGATGGACCATGAGCTAAGTCTCAGACAGCTGAACATCAAGGCCATGGAAGTAAAGTCCAACAGAATGGTGGCAGCATACCTGCAGTGTTCACAGGTGAAGAAAGAGTTTGTATCCCAAATTTGGTGTCTAGTTATATGGTGTGGGATGAGATACGTAAGTGGTTCTCAGCATGTTGAGGTGGCTCCAAGAGTGCACAAGGCTCCTAAGGAGTATTGGTGGAGGTTTGTGGAGTTATATGCCCACAGTGTGGAGGGACACACTCCTGCCACTAGAGGTGGAGAACCAGACACAATACACTCCCATGAAGGCTATACCTCAGTAAGTTTGGGTTAACCCCTGAGAGATACCAACAGGGGTTCAGGAATAGCAATAAAACTTTCCACACAGACCTGGGTGAATTTCCTAGACCGTTCCAGCAAGGCACTGAAGGGGTGGGTGAGGGGCAGCAAAGTAGAACATTTTGATGGGCTGTACTACCTAATTATGAGAGAGCACATGCTTGAAGTTTGTTTTCTGAAGCTGCACCAACACCTGGTTGACAGAAAGCAGACTGACCCCAGGACGCTTGCTGAGGAGGCAGACATCTAGGTCAGCACCAGAGAGCCCAAAAAGGCATCTGGCTGGGGGGCTCCCATAAGAGTGGTCAGGGTTCCCACCAGAAAAAAAGGGTGGTCAGGGTTCCAACCAGAAAAAAAGAGGAGATCTCACAAGGCCCCCAAAACAGTTTGCAGGGGAAAGGGTCCCATTCCCAATCTGGACACCAGGAGAAGAGCTTCCCTGACAAGAGTTAGAGTAAATCACCTAGGTGTTATGAGTGCTTGGTAGTGTATGCCAGATTAATGCACGGCTCTGCACAAACACAAGTTATTTTCTCACCACTGATCACCAATGTTAGAAATTAAGGGCCAGATTTAGGAAGGCCCAGCACCTCCTTGTGCCACATTAGCGTCATTTGTTTTTACGCTAAAGTGGCTCAAGGAGGCAAGTTTTGTGCGCCACATTTACAAAGTGGGGCACACTTGCCCCACTTTGTGGCCTCATGAGCCACATTATGCCTGCATCAGGAATAATGTATGCAAGGGAGGTATTTCGGCATTAGGAGGCCCGCAAAAAGGGTGCAGTGACATCTACCAGATGTAACTGCACAATTTGTGGCTTCATTTTTAATGCCTGCTCAAGGGCAGACATTAACATGACGCACCCATTGTAATCAATGGGACTCCTTGCACTTTGCTACAGTAACGTCAACATTTTTGACTCTAGTGTAGCAAAGCGCCACAATAGTGTCAAAAATGTTGACTTTTTTGTCCGAACTACCGCCATGCTGTGCCGTATGTTAAATACGGTGCAAGCATGGTGTCGTTAGGTGCTGGTAAGGGGGCCCTGAAAAAGTGCAGCATCAGATCTGATGCTCCACTTTTTCATAAACTGGGCCTTAGATTCTGATTGGCAGAGGAGGAACAACAATCATAGTCAAGGTAAGTCACCACACACCCTAAATTAACGTGTGCTCACCCCTGGTAGCTTGGCACACAGCAGTCAGGCTTAACTTAAGAGGCAATGTGTTAAGTACTTGTGCAACACTTCAAACAGTAATACAGTGAAAACACCACTCAAAAAGAACATACACCTGGTTAGCAAAATAGAGCTTAATTTAATTAACAAAACAAGACCAAAATGACAAAAGTCCCTTTAGTAGAACTAGAGAAATGAATTTACATAGAATAAACTTAGTTGTGCTTAAAAGCATAACGCACTAACCAGATCTATCTGGTCGTGCTAGACCGGATCAAATTTGAAAAGTCAGGCCAACTGGGATGGAGCACTGGTCGGGTACCGGGACCAGGCTTGGCCCACTGAAACAGTACCTTGGTCGGAGTTGCATCGACATCAAGAACAAAAAGCGAGGATCAAATGAGGTGATGAACTGGCATTGATCCCGAAGATGTAGGCAATGCATTGGCTCCGAGCAACGCAAAGTCAAAGATACATCGGAAATGGAGGCGATGCATCACACAGTTTGCAGTGCGCTGCTCCTGGTCCTATCAGCAGCAGCACAGTGCCGGCATTGACAGCGATGGGGATTCCTCGAACCTCGCAGTAGCGGCGATGCATCGTTGTCAATGTAGATGGCAGTTACAGCACTTTATACTCACTTCTAAGGTCCCACGACTGCGTTGGCGTCACATGGCAGGACAAGACTTGCAGCAAGCAAAGTCCAGGTGCTGAAGGTGATGATGAGTCAAAGTATTTTGTGTCCCTGAGGCTTCAGAGGCACAGGAGGCAAGCCAGCAAACCCTTGGAGTCACTCCAGGCTCAAGTGAAATGGAGTCGGTCCTCCCTCAGCAGGGCAGCACAGCAGAAAAGCAGTCCTTCCAGAGCAGCAGTCCAGAGTGACAGTACATGTAGCAGCACAGACATGTTTCCTGGCAGAGTTCTACACAGGTCCAGTAATGGACTGATTTGGTGGTGTCAGAGGTCCAGCTCTTACACCCAGTGGTGCATTGAAGTGAGGCTGATTTCAAAGAGGGGTCTTTTAAGTGCACAGAGGTCCCCCCTACCTGCTCTGGCTCCAGACTCACTAGAGGGGGTTAAAAGGTCCTTTGTATGGGAGCAGGACACTGTCTATTAAGGTGTAAGTGTCATCTCCTCCATCCCATCCAGCCCAGGATGACCCATCAATATGCAAATGACCACTCAGTCACAACTACCTTTGTGTGAAGTTGTCTAGAGAAAATGCAGGAAACCAGCTTTCTCCCCAGGCCAGACGTGTATTGGAGACAGACTGCAGGCACAGAGGGCTAAGAGCAGGAAAATGCCAACTTTCTAAAAGTGGCATTTCCATAATTGTAATATTAAATCTACCTTTACCATTAAAGAATATGTATTATTACAATTCCATAGGTATTAAACATGACAGATGTACTTCTTCAGAATCAGGAATTACAACTTTATTATATGTAACATGGAGTCCCCAATGTTACCCTGTGAGGGGGTAGGCCATGCAGTAGTTAAAAATGAATTTGAGAGTTTTTCACTACCAGAAGATGTAAAACTTAACAATGTATGTCTTGCCTTTTAATCACATAGCACCCTGTCCTGTGGGCTACCTAGGGCCTACCATGGGGGTGACATATATGTAAAAAGGGGAGTTTTTTTAAAGGCCTACCTTTGAGGCCAAAGGAGGCATGGTCCCTATCTCAGAAGTTGTTACAAGTTGCACAGACATGACTTTGGAATGTCTGTCAAGGTTGGGTGACATTTATAGGTTTGTGACTACGCAAAATGTAAATGTCAGTAGCAGGAAATACTGTGGTCAATATTGTTTCTACCCCCTCCAGTTACAGCAAAGGAAGCACTGGGGGCTCAGGCGATTTTTTCAGAAAGATACAGTTCTATTGAGATGAGTATAATGCAGGTATTCTGGTTAGAAAACCTGGCCCTCATTTATGGGGTTTTGGCATAGGGCAGCACAGCAAGTCACCTTTCTGCGCTGCCCTACGCCAAAGTGAAAGGACATAAATGCACCATATTTATGCAATTCAGTGCATTTCTGTCTTTTCCCTGTGCACTGATGCCATTTCGTCAGTTAGTGCCAAGCAGACACCCTTACACCATGGTCCAAGGGTGCCTGTGTTGTCAGCAGGATTGTTTCTGTGCAGGAAAGGGCAGCTTCCTGCACTAAAACAATCCTGAGAGGTGTTTTCCTCTCTCCATGTGTGCTGCAGAGTGCAGCACGCATGGAACAAGGAAAAAAACGAGGAGCAATAAAAATATTATTCCTTGCTAAGCCTCCCCTCTGGAGGCGTATGGTTTTTGCGTATTCCAAGGTATACATGGTTTTGTAAATCTGGAGAAGCTTCAAAATCCATGGATGTTGTAAACGTAGTATGAAACTTACTTTTAAAGTCACAAATATAAGTCTTTCATTGGACCCTCAATTGTCACCTTGTGCACTTCATGTAGCTAAATAATGTATCCGTGGTTCAGGGGACGCCAGTGGCTCATACAAGAAGGGGGATCAAAGGGGTTAACCCAGCGACTAGAAGAAAGGAAAAACAAAGCAAAGGAGAAGCATGAAAAAATCTTACATAGTTCACACCGGGTGGAAAGAAATATTACGTTTTTGGTGTAAATTAGTTTTTCATTATTTGTGCGAATTCTTCATGGATCATTGGATTATTGACACCAGATTCACTCATATCAGGAGAAACTTCACAGAGGAAACCAAAACATTTTACATGTCTTCATGATGTGATGACTTGAGTACTGCACTGCTTCATACTGAATCACTCACTTTATGTGTGCCTAATGTGCAAATATTGTTTTGCAGAGCTGTTTCTCATTGGACAGAAACACTCTCAGATGCCCTCAAGTGTACCCCAAAACTAAATACCAGTTTCAAACCATAATTGGGATGCACTAAATAAAAGCGGTGCACCTCATCACAGAATGCAAAATTATTTCATTCACTTTATTTACTTTTTCATCTAAAACAGACAGTGGCAAACACATGATGTTTTGGCGCCTCCATCGAAGACTAAAAAATACTTTTTGGTGATCAACATTTGGAATAGAATTTGTTGTTTAGTTTTCTTTCTAAAGAAATCTTTGTATTTCCGATACATTTGGGATCAATATTGTAATGAGAGTTAACTTGTCAAAACAGGGCCAGTATGTCCTGCAAAGTGCCATCATTTACTCTTTCCACACATTTTAACCGCCCATGCTAATTTATCTTCCTTTGTTGCAACAAAGTTTCTGTGGTCCTGATTATAAATAGCCTTTTGCTGCTCTTCATCCTAACATATTTTTCATTCATGAAAATCCATGTCTCTCTCTAGTAACATTAATGACAACCACTTGCTTTTTTATCTATCCCTTCACACCGAACATTTGTCATTTCTAAGCAAAGTAAAAACGTGTGTTACTATTAGTCAATTTAATGGTAGAATGCATCTATCTTGGAAGAAGGAAAGGCTGAGTCATCCTTGCTGGGATCCCCTTCCTGCAGTTCATCTTGTAGCCCACCAGTGAACATTTACTTCACTAAACCATCCTTGTGTCTAACAAACCCTATAATCTGCATGGTTTCCCATAATCTGCCCGTAATCCCCATAATCTGCTGGCACGTCTGCTTGGACAACACATCTATTTAGGTTTGGGCAGAGCACAATGGGGGTTATTCTAACTTTGGAGGAGTGTTAATCCGTCCCAAAAGTGACGGTAAAGTGACGGATATACCACCAGCCGTATTACGAGTTCCATAGGATATAATGGACTTGTAATACGGCTGGTGGTAAATCCGTCACTTTTCCGTCACTTTTGGGACGGATTAACACCTCCTCCAAAGTTAGAATAACCCCCAATATCCTGTCCACTTAGTCAGTGTTACATTGGATGGACCTGGAAAGTTGGTGCTTTGGGGATGGGACCAGCTGAGCATCGTCTGCCCTGGTATCAGGTTACGAGTTCATGGGCGTACCAAAACCCCCGTTGCCCCGAGTCTCTATGCCGGCAGCAAAACAGAGCGTGGTCTGCAGGAGAATGCAGGGAAAAGAGCGAAGAGAAAGTAGAGAGGGAAGTAAGTACCAGACTGGAATCTGTTTTGGAACCACAGTGGTTCTCTCAGTGAGGGATGTCTCATAGACAATTATTGGTTGAGTTTGTGGAATTGACACAGCTGTACAACAGGGAGGGATCGGCAAGTATAATGCATTAGATGGAAACGCCACATAAACAGATATACAAACAGTAGGCTTACAGGTCTCAACAGTGGTTGTCTCTAACAAGTGTGAGCTGAACTGGAAACCAGCGGGCCGCCCTAGGCTGGCAACACACCGGTCCAACTTTGATATGTAAATTAAGAGAAACAAGGCACAGCAAAACAGAAAAACAAACTAACAAGGTGTAAGGTACGGGGAGCATGAATGAAATCAAATAGGATTGTTGGGATGGAAAACTCCTCTGCATGGTAAAAGATGTGAATCATTGTCTTGAGTGCCCAACTGCACTGTTGCCTGGAGCCCTACTGTTGATTTTTGTTGTCAGAGGCAAATATGGATCATGCATATGCGCCATGACATAGGCCTGTCTCACGGATTATGGTCTTGTTGGACAGGGAGGGGCACCCAAAGCGCTACATTCAGAGTGGTGGGAAGCTACTGCCTTCACCAAGAGTAAAGCAGCATGAGTGGGTGGTGGCAGCATTCATTGTAGAGAGTAATAGGAGTGAACAGGGGCTCTTTACCCTGTGTCACTGGAGTGAGGACACAGGCTCACTCACCTTTTTAAAGTTCTGCAGCTGTGTGTTTAACTCACCCTTGGCCTACATCAGGTGGATGTGGCATACTGTGCAGTGCAGGAGTAATGACTCTCTGGTGGATGTATGTGTGCCTAGGAAGGGTACAGTAGGTGGTAGAGAAATACTGTGGTGTACATGAAGGGTTAGTGCTTCAGAACACATTGTAATCTGAGTGTGTGAAAGCCTGTGGGGAATACATTACATAAGAGATATAGGGGGTCATTCCGACCCCGGCGGGCGGCGGGCGGAGACCGGCAAAAGACCGTACCGCGGTCAAATGACCGCGGCGGTCATTTTAACTTTCCCGCTGGGCAGGCGGGCGACCGCCAAAAGGCCGCCCGCCCGCCCAGCGGGAAAGCCCCAGCAACAATGAAGCCGTCTCCGAATGGAGCCGGCGGAGTTGCTGGTGTGCGACGGGTGCTGTGGCACCCGTCGCGATTTTCAGTGTCTGCTTTGCAGACACTGAAAATCTTAATGGGGCCCTGTTAGGGGGCCCCTGCAGTACCCATGCCAGTGGCATGGGCACTGCAGGGGCCCCCAGGGGCCCCACAACACCCGTTCCCGCCTGCCTCTTCCTGGCGGTGTAAACCGCCAGGAACAGGCTGGCGGGAAGGGGGTCGGAATCCCCATGGCGGCACTGCTTTCAGCGCCGCCGTGGAGGATTCCCTGGGGCAGGGGAAAACTGGCGGGAAACCACCGGTTTCCCTTTTCTGACCGCGGCTTTACCGCTGCGGTCAGAATTGCCCCTGAAGCACCGCCAGCCTGTTGCCTGTGCTTCCTCCGTCCCCGGCCCTGGCGGTCCATGACCGCCAGGGTCGGAATGAGGCCCATAGTGCTGTGAAGCATGTGCGCAATGAAACACGTGATGGGTGTAAGAAATGGGCTACCGGTTAAGGGGTGAAACCCTTCTCAAGTAGCAACAACAATTCTTCTCAGGGTGAAGTCAAAGCAAACCCTTAACCTGTGCTCAACCTGTGAATAGCTTGGCACAGAGCAGTCAGGCTTAACTCAGAGGCAATGTGTATAGCATTTGTGCAACACTTTAAATAGTAACTCAGTGAAAACACATCACAAAAGGAAACCACAACAGAGTTAGAACAATAGCGCAATTTTTAAACAAATAAAACAAGGCCAAAGCCCAATTATAAGAACTAGAGATATTCAATTTTAAAGATTTTAGTGAAAATAACGTCTAAAGGTATAAAGTGCCAACTGTGAATATCAGGTCATGTCTGACTGGGACAAACTCACAAGTTCAGGCGACCATGAAGGAATGCAGCCCGGCTACGGGGACCAAGTTAAGCCCAGTCAAAAGACTACCTTAAACTCTGGTTTGTGGAGAGTTGTGAGGATACACGTCAAAGATGCATAACACAGTTGAAGCAATGCGTTGGTTGTGAGATGCGTTGAGGCAGTCGTGCAAACTCCTGTGTCATTGTTAAGTATCCCATCGACCGAAGCTTGCCATGTGAAGTCCAGAGTCAAGGATGCACCGCACATTCAGTGCAATGCATAAGTTCTGAGGAGCTGAGAAGCTTCGATGCGGAGTCGAACATCATCCACGAGGCTGACGTCGACTAGAGATGTGTGGGCCTGTGTCGAGAATGTGTTACTGTAGGAAAGTACCATCTTGCCTGGCATGTTACCCCCATATTTCACTGTATATATGTTGTTTTAGTTGTATGTGTCACTGGGACCCTGACAGCCAGGGCCCCAGTGCTCATAAGTGTGCCCAGTATGTGTTTCCTGTGTGATGACTAACTGGCTCACTGAGGCTCTGCTAACCAGAACCTCAGTGGTTATGCTCTCTCTTTGCTTTCCAAATTGTCACTAACAGGCTAGTGACCAATTTCACCAATTCAAATTGGCATACTGGAACACCCTTATAATTCCCTAGTATATGGTACTGAGGTACCCAGGGTATTGGGGTTCCAGGAGATCCCTATGGGCTTCAGCATTTCTTTTGCCACCCATAAGGAGCTCTGACAATTCTTACACAGGCCTGCCACTGCAGCCTGAGTGAAATAACATCCACGTTATTTCACAGCCATTTACCACTGCACTTAAGTAACTTATAAGTCACCTATATGTCTAACCTTTACCTGGTAAAGGTTGGGTGCTAAGTTACTTAGTGTGTGGGCACCCTGGCACTAGCCAAGGGGCCCCCACATTATTCAGGCCAAATTCCCCAGACTTTGTGAGTGCGGGGACACCATTACACGCGTGCACTATATGTAGGTCACTACCTATGTATAGCTTCACAATGGTAACTCCGAACATGGCCATGTAACATGTCTAAGATCATGGAATTGCTACCCCAATGCCATCCTGGCATTGGGGAGACAATTCCATGATCCCCCGGGTCTCTAGCACAGACCCGGGTACTGCCAAACTGCCTTTCCCGGGGTTTCTCTGCAGCTGCTGCTGCTGCCAACCCCTCAGAAAGGTTTCTGCCCTCCTGGGGGCCAGCCAGGCTTGGCCCAGGAAGGCAGAACAAAGGACTTCCTCAGAGAGAGGGTGTTACACCCTCTCCCTTTGGAAAAAGGTGTCAGGGCTGGGGAGGAGTAGCCTCCCCCAGCCTCTGGAAATGCTTTGATGGGCACAGATGGTGCCCATCTCTGCATAAGCCAGTATACGCCGGTTCAGGGATTCCCCAGCCCTGCTCTGGCGCGAAACTGGACAAAGGAAAGGGGAGTGACCACTCCCCTGACCTGCACCTCCCCTGGGAGGTGCCCAGAGCTCCTCCAGTGTGCTCCAGACCTCTGCCATCTTGGAAACAGAGGTGCTGCTGGCACACTGGACTGCTCTGAGTGGCCAGGGCCAGCAAGTGACGTCAGAGACTCCTTCTGATACGCTCTTACCTGTGTTGCTAGCCTATCCTCCTTCCTAAGTAGCCAAACCTCCTTTTCTGGCTATTTAGGGTCTCTGCTTTGGGGAATTCTTTAGATAACGAATGCAAGAGCTCATCAGAGTTCCTCTGCATCTCTCTCTTCACCTTCTGCCAAGGAATCGACCGCTGACCGCGCTGGAAGCCTGCAAAACCGCAACAAAGTAGCAAAGACGACTACTGCAACCTTGTAACGCTGATCCTGCCGCCTTCTCGACTGTTTTCCTGGTGGTGCATGCTGTGGGGGTAGTCTGCCTCCTCTCTGCACTAGAAGCTCCGAAGAAATCTCCCGTGGGTTGACGGAATCGTCCCCCTGCAACCGCAGGCACCAAAAGACTGCATCACCGGTCCTCTGGGTCCCCTCTCAGCACAACAAGCGTGGTCCCTGGAACTCAGCAACTCTGTCTAAGTGACTCCCACAGTCCAGTGACTCTTCAATCCAAGTTTGGTGGAGGTAAGTCCTTGCCTCCCCACGCTAGACTGTATTGCTGGGTACCGCGTGATTTGCAGCTGCTCCGGCTCCTGTGCACTCTTCCAGGATTTCCTTTGTGCACAGCCAAGCCTGGGTACCTGACACTCTAACCCGCAGTGCATGACCTCCTGAGTTGTCCTCCGGCATCGTGGGACCTTCTTTTGTGACTTCGGGTGAGCTCCGGTTCACTCTTCTTCATGGTGCCTGTTCCAGCACTTCTGCGGGTGCTGCCTGCTTCTGAGTGGGCTCCTTGTCTTGCTGGGCGCCCCCTCTGTCTCCTCACGCAATTGGCGATATCCTGGTCCCTCCTGGGCCACAGCAGCATCCAAAAACCCTAATCGCGACCCTTGCAGCTAGCAAGGCTTGTTTGCGGTCTTTCTGCATGGGAATACATCTGTAAGCTTCTTCATGACATGGGACATCCATCCTCCAAAGGGGAAGTTCCTAGTCCTCTTCGTTCTTGCAGAATCCACAGCTTCTACCATCCAGTGGCAGCTTCTTTGCACCCTCAGCTGGCATTTCTTGGGCATCTGCCCACTCACGACTTGAGTGTGACTCTTGGACTTGGTCCCCTTGTTCCACAGGTTCTCTCGTCTGGAAATCCATCGTTGTTGCATTGCTGGTGTTGGTCTTCCTTGCAGAATTCCCCTATCACGACTTCTGTGCTCTTTGGGGAACTTAGGTGCACTTTACACCTACTTTTCAGGGTCTTGGGGTGGGCTATTTTTCTAACCCTCACTGTTTTCTTACAGTCCCAGCTACCCTCTACAAGCTCACATAGGTTTGGGGTCCATACGTTATTCGCATTCCACTTTTGGAGTATATGGTTTGTGTTGCCCCTATACCTATGTGCTTCCATTGCAATCTAATGTGACTATACATTGCTTGCACTGTTTTCTATTGCTATTATTGCATAATTTTGGTCTTGTGTACATATATCTTGTGTATATTTGCTATCCTCATACTGAGGGTACTCACTGAGATACTTTTAGCATATTGTCATAAAAATAAAGTACCTTTATTTTTAGTATATCTGTGTATTGTGTTTTCTTATGATATTGTGCATATGACACCAGTGGTATAGTGGGAGCTTTGCATGTCTCCTAGTTCAGCCTAAGCTGCTCTGCTAAGCTACCCTTTTCTATCAGCCTAAGCTGCTAGACACCTCTTCTACACTAATAAGGGATAACTGGACCTGGTACAAAGTGTAAGTACCCCTTGGTACCAACTACAAGCCAGGCCAGCCTCCTACAGTTAAACACTGGCAGTTCCGATGCAGTGATGGGCTATGATGCTGTGTGGGTCTTTGTGGCAGTTCCAATCAATGCAGTAGCAGCAATGTGTCGGTTCTGCTCAGGATTGTGATGCATCAATTCCACTGGATCCACAAAGTCTGACAAAACAACTAGGCACACTTCCAAGGGTTCCTGGACAGGAATGGCACCTCTTGGCAGACTAGTCTTACAGACGGCAGAGTCCACATGCTCGATCAAGGTTGTTGAAGCCTTCTGTCCCTGAGGGTCAAGTCAAGAGGACAGCCATCTAGACATTGGAGTCACACTGGGGTGCTAGATTCAGGAGATGCATGTCCAGTCCTTCTCACCCAGGCAACAAAACAGCAGGTAGCAGGTCAGCAAGGAAGTAGCACATCAAGACAGTAGTCCAGAGAGCAGCAATCTGGCATAGTGGCAGGCCTTCAGCAGCATAGCAGTCCTTATTCCTTACAGAATATCTCCAGGTCCAGAAATGTACTGAAGTGGTGGTGTCTGAGGTCCAGTATTTATACCCAGTTGTGCCTTTGAAGTGAGGGAGAAGCATCTAGAGCAGTGGTTCCCAACCTGTGGTCCAGGGACTCCTGGGGGTCCGCGAAGCCTCCTCAGGGGGTCTGTGACTGCTTAGAACATTTTATAATATTATCAGATTAGGTCCCCAGCTTCATTGGGGGGGGGTCCCTGGATTCCAATAGTCATTCAGTGGGGGTCCCTGGGTTTCCGGTACTGATAAAGTGGGGGTCCACAGAAGTCAAAAGGTTGGGAACCACTGTTCTAGTGGTTTCCTTTTGAATTCCCTGGCATCCTGTCTCCCATGCCCTGTCTCCAGTCTGACTACAGGGGGCATGCAGCCTTTTGTGTGGAGGCAGGACATAGCCTACTCAAATGTAAGTGGGGCTGTGCCCATCTCCTCCCTCCCATCCTGCCGAGATTACCAATCCATGCACACCTAAGCTTCCAATTGTGTGTGGCTATCTAGGAGGAATACAGAAACCTCAACTGTTAGCTACACTCAGTCATGTGACCCAGATGCAGGCACTAAACGGCTAAGGAAGAAAAGTGCCAGCTTTCTAAAAGCAGCATTTTCAAAATTGTAATTAAAATTCCAATTTCACCATAATTTAGGATTTTAAATTTTTACCTGCTCCCATTTTGAAATCATAGCTTATTATATGTAACAAGGTAACTGTAAAGTTAGTCTATGGGAGAGGTACACTTTGCATTAGTTTGAAAACAAATATAAACGTTTTATGCTACCAGGACTTGTGAAACCTTAAAGAATATGTCCAACTTTTTAAATACACTGCACCCTACCACTTGGAATATCCAGAGACTACCCTGGGGGTAGCTTATATGTATTAAATAGGAAGGTTTGGGCCTGGCAAAGAGGTTTAGTTACCCAGGTTAAAATGTCAGTTTAAAACTGCACACGGGCTCTGCAAGGGCCTGCTTGAAACATGTTGAAAAGGCTACTTAAGTGGGTTGCACAATCAGTTCTGCAGGCCCACTCATATTAATTTACAGGCCCTGAGCACAGGTACTGGCACTTTGCTAGGGACTTCCAAGTAAATTAAATATGCCAATTGGACATAAGCCAATGTTACCATGTTTTAAGGAGTGAGCAAATGCACTTTAGAACTGGTTAGCAGTGGTGAATTGTGCAAAGTCCTAAGGCCACCAAGGAAGAGATCAGCAAAAATGGAGGAGGTAGGCAAAATATTTGGGAGAAGGCCACCCTATGGCTGACAGGTCTAACACTAGGTGTATGTGTGCTTGCGAGAAGTACAGTACATGGAGGGTGAAGTGTTGTGCTGAATGCATATGGTGAGTGTGGGTGCTGGCAGTGTGTGTATTTGTAAATAGCACACCATGGTACAATACAGAAAGACTACAGTACTGAACACTGCATGCAGAATGCCTGTGCTTGCTGAATGTGTGTGTTTCTATAGTAGCACAATGCATGTAACAGTGCTGGCAATATGTGTAATGTGAATGCACATAGGCTGTAAGTGTCCCTGTAATGGTACATTATATGTAGAACCCTAGATTTCATTTTGGGAAACCCAGGCCTGCCTAGTGATGACATGAGGATTAGAGGAAACACCCCTGGATGGATTTGTGCATTGCTGCATACCTGTGAGCTGGGTGGGACACACACCGAAGGAAGGGAGGAAAGTGCTCCCACTTTACACTTCAAAAGAATGCTCTTTGATTTAGTGATTGATCGCAAGGGAGGGGCCTGAACACATATGATGGAGACGGGGCTGATAACAGAATCATAAAAAGTAGGTCTGGGAGCCCAGGATTAACCTTTTAATGTACATATCAATGTGGCTCACATCCAGGTGTGAACTCTAGTCATTTCCATGCATTGTGTTGTGGGACATTCAGCTTTGGATTCTTTCCTGGTGTGACTGAAGGCCTTTCGAAGGGAAGAAGAGTAGGAAAAATTTACACTTGAAAAGATGCAGAATCTCAATATAAAACTTCAAAGACTCAGACCCTAAATTACATTTGGTGTGTGGTATGAAACTATGAGAAAAGAAGGTTGAGACCCCAAAATGTGTCATCCGCCAAGCAGCCAAATGAGCTGTGTGAGAAGGGGAAGCTGTGCAAGGCTTCTGCCTGTGACTAAGACTAGGGCCAAGGCCTGCTAGTCACCCTGATGCATGAAGGGACATCACCCAGGGAAACCAAGACCCACCTGCCCTTGAACCTCGAGCACCAGTGCCTACCTGCTTGCCAAGACCAGTGTGCTCTGTAAGGAAGAGGGGAGCGTTGGAGGTTGCAAGGTCCAGTGGGAGCCCTACTGAGAAGACTCTCTGAGTAAGGTGTGAGGGAGGCTGTTCACTGATCGGGTCATTGCCTGTGTGTAGTGTTGGATCGGCAACCCCAATATATGCCAGGAGAGTTTGTAGGTGTTAGAAAAGGGGTCTTTGGTTGGCAGTCAGGCTACCCCCTGTCCAAGCAAGGAGCCTCACTCTAGTCAGGGCAAAGGAGAAACACACCTGGTTAACCACCCCTCACCACCTTGGTAGCTTGGCATGAGCAGGCAGGCTTAACTTGGAAGCAATGTGTAAAGTGTTTGTACCAACACACAGTAATACAGTGAAAACACTGCAAGACGGGCACCACACCAGTTTAGAAAAATCGGTAATATTTATCTAAATCAAACAGGACCAAAACGACAAAAAATCAACATACACAAGTCAAGATAGGAATTTAAAAAAGAATAAGATTCTTAATCCATGGAAAACAGTGAGAGCGCTGTTATTACACAAAGTACCTGGTTAGCATAAAAAATAAAGCTGCATGGGTGAGGGTGCGTCTAAAAAAGCCAGTGATGCGTCAAATTCTCACCTGCAAGCGAGACCATGTGTCGTTCCTTCTACAGGCGAGTCAGCGTGGGTCATTTTCTCTCTCCCGCAAGAGAGGGATGGGTCGATTCCCAGATGGGCACCTCGGGTCCGGGCATGCTTTGTATTGATTTTTCACGCCCAAAATGTTACGCTTGAAATCTGGTTGCACGATGTCAGGAAAACATGCTGCATGGTGTTTGCCTCATTATCAGCAGCCGCAAGCAGGTGCTGCGTGTTGTTTCTCCAGCTGGGATGTGTTGATCTCCCTGCCGCAATGCAGGTGGGGAGTTGACTTTAGCGGTGAGGCTGGAGGCGCATCGTTTATCAGCCGCGGTTTTTGTGTCTATTTCTGTCCTTTTCCACCAGCTTCACCTTTCAAGGGCCCAAAGACAGGTTAGGCCACCACTTGGCGGGGCAGGGGTCTCAGCAGAGAGTCCAGGTGCTGGCAGAGAGAAGTCTTTGATGTCCCTGAGACTTCAACAACAGGAGGCAAGCTCAGTTCAAGCCCTTGGAGATTCTTCACCAGTGGGAAGTCACACAAAAGTCAGTCTTTGTCCTCTCTCGGGCAGAAGCAGCTACTGCAGGCCAACCCAGCAAAGCACAGGCACAGGCAAAGGGGTAGTACAGGTCTCCAGCTCTTCTCCTGGGCAGAGGTTCCTCTTGGTTCCAGAAGTAATCTGATTTTCAGGGGTTTTTGGGTCCAATACTTATACCCCTTTCTGCCTTTGAAGTTGGCAAACTTCAAAGGGAAGTCTCTCTTGTTTGCAAGATCCTGCCTTGCTCAGGCAGGCTACAGACTCACACCAGGGGGTTGGAGACTGAATTGTGTGAGGGCAGGTACAGCCCATTTAGGTGTAGGTGACCACTACTCCCTTCCCTTCCAGCCCAGATGGCTCATCAGGATATGCAGGATATACCCCAGCTCCCTTTGTGTCACTGTCTAGAGGAGATTCACAAATAGTTCAACTGTCAGTCTGTCCTAGACAGGCAATACGTACCCAAGCAATGTTACAGAATGGTTTAAGGAAGAAAATGCCTACTTTCTAAATGTGGCATTTTTCAAACACAAAATCTAAAAATAAACTTTTCTAAAAGATGTATTTTTAAATTGTGAGTTCAGAGACCCTAAACTCCATATTTCTATCTGCTCTTAAGGGAATCTGCACTTTAACAATATTTAAATATTTAAAGGCAGCCCCCATGTTAACCTATGAGAGAGATAGGCCTTGCAACAGTGAAAGCTGAATTTGGCAGTATTTCACTGTTAGGACATGTAAAACACAACAGTACATGTCCCACCTTTAACATACACTGCTCCCCACCAATGGGGCTACCTAGGGCTTAGCTTAGAGGTGCGTTACATGTTCAAAAAGGGAAGGTTTAGGCCTGGCAAATGGGTACACTTGCCAGGTCGAATTGGCAGTTTAGAACTGCACACACAGACACTCCATTGGCAGGTATGAGCCATGTTTACAGGGCTACTCATGTGGGTGGCACAACCAGTGCTGCAGGCCCACTTGTAGCACTTGATTTACAGGCCCTAGGCACCTTTAGTGCACTTCACTAGTGACTTACTAATAAATCAAGGGCCATATTTATACTTTTTGACGCAAAACTGCGCTAACGCAGTTTTGCGTCAAAAAAATTAGCGCCGGCTAACGCCATTCTGAAGCGCCATGCGGACGCCATATTTAATCAATGACGTTAGCCGGCATTAGCCGCCGGCGCTGCCTGGTGTGCGTGGAAAAAAACGACATTGACCAGGCAGCGCCGGCGTAGGGGGATATGGGGCTTGGGCGTCAAGAAATGGGGCAAGTCAGGTTGAGGCAATTTTTTCGCCTCAACCCGATTTGCGCCATTTTTTTTCACTCCCAACCCCCATAGAAATGACTCCTGTCTTAGCAAAGACAGGAGTCATGCCCCCTTGCCCAATGGCCATGCCCAGGGGACTTCTGTCCCCTGGGCATGGTCATTGGGCATAGTGGCATGTAGGGGGGCACAAATCAGGCCCCCCTATGCCACAAAAAAAAAAAAAAAAAAAACACTTACCTGAACTTATCTTAATGTCCCTGGGATGGGTCCCTCCAGCCTTGGGTGTCCTCCTGGAGTGGGCAAGGGTGACAGGGGGGGTCCCTGGGGGCATGGGAGGGCACCTCTAGGCTCCTTCAGAGCCCACAGGTCCCTTAACGCCTGCCTTTTGCAGGCGCTAAAAAACGGCGCAAAAGCGGCCGTACGTCATTTTTTTTGACCCACCCACTCCCGGGCATGAATTTTGCCCGGGAGTATAAATCCGACGCACATGCCTAGGAGTCAATTTTTTAGACGTGAACGCCTACCTTGCATCTCATTAACGCAAAGTAGGTGTCCACGCTAAAAAATGACGCAAACTCCATGGACTTTGGCGCTAGACGCGTCTAACGCCAAAGTATAAATATGGAGTTAGTTTTGCGTCGAAATTGCGTCAAAAAAAACTACTCAATTCCGGCGCAAACGGAGTATAAATATGCCCCCAAATATGCCAATCATGGAAGGCCAATTACACATATACAGGGAGTGCAGAATTATTAGGCAAATGAGTATTTTGACCACATCATCCTCTTTATGCATGTTGTCTTACTCCAAGCTGTATAGGCTCGAAAGCCTACTACCAATTAAGCATATTAGGTGATGTGCATCTCTGTAATGAGAAGGGGTGTGGTCTAATGACATCAACACCCTATATCAGGTGTGCATAATTATTAGGCAACTTCCTTTCCTTTGGCAAAATGGGTCAAAAGAAGGACTTGACAGGCTCAGAAAAGTCAAAAATAGTGAGATATCTTGCAGAGGGATGCAGCACTCTTAAAATTGCAAAGCTTCTGAAGCGTGATCATCGAACAATCAAGCGTTTCATTCAAAATAGTCAACAGGGTCGCAAGAAGCGTGTGGAAAAACCAAGGCGCAAAATAACTGCCCATGAACTGAGAAAAGTCAAGCGTGCAGCTGCCACGATGCCACTTGCCACCAGTTTGGCCATATTTCAGAGCTGCAACATCACTGGAGTGCCCAAAAGCACAAGGTGTGCAATACTCAGAGACATGGCCAAGGTAAGAAAGGCTGAAAGACGACCACCACTGAACAAGACACACAAGCTGAAACGTCAAGACTGGGCCAAGAAATATCTCAAGACTGATTTTTCTAAGGTTTTATGCACTGATGAAATGAGAGTGAGTCTTGATGGGCCAGATGGATGGGCCCGTGGCTGGATTGGTAAAGGGCAGAGAGCTCCAGTCCGACTCAGACGCCAGCAAGGTGGAGGTGGAGTACTGGTTTGGGCTGGTATCATCAAAGATGAGCTTGTGGGGCCTTTTCGGGTTGAGGATGGAGTCAAGCTCAACTCCCAGTCCTACTGCCAGTTCCTGGAAGACACCTTCTTCAAGCAGTGGTACAGGAAGAAGTCTGCATCCTTCAAGAAAAACATGATTTTCATGCAGGACAATGCTCCATCACACGCGTCCAAGTACTCCACAGCGTGGCTGGCAAGAAAGGGTATAAAAGAAGGAAATCTAATGACATGGCCTCCTTGTTCACCTGATCTGAACCCCATTGAGAACCTGTGGTCCATCATCAAATGTGAGATTTACAAGGAGGGAAAACAGTACACATCTCTGAACAGTGTCTGGGAGGCTGTGGTTGCTGCTGCACGCACTGTTGATGGTGAACAGATCAAAACACTGACAGAATCCATGGATGGCAGGCTTTTGAGTGTCCTTGCAAAGAAAGGTGGCTATATTGGTCACTGATTTGTTTTTGTTTTGTTTTTGAATGTCAGAAATGTATATTTGTGAATGTTGAGATGTTATATTGGTTTCACTGGTAATAATAAATAATTGAAATGGGTATATATTTTTTTTTTGTTAAGTTGCCTAATAATTATGCACAGTAATAGTCACCTGCACACACAGATATCCCCCTAACATAGCTAAAACTAAAAACAAACTAAAAACTACTTCCAAAAATATTCAGCTTTGATATTAATGAGTTTTTTGGGTTCATTGAGAACATGGTTGTTGTTCAATAATAAAATTAATCCTCAAAAATACAACTTGCCTAATAATTCTGCACTCCCTGTAATTTACACAGGGAACACTTACGGTTTAGCACTGGTGAGCAGTGGTAAAGTGTCCAGAGCAAGCAAAATTGCAAAAACAGAGTCCAGCGCATAGAAACAACCTGGGAAGCAGAGGCAAAAAGTTAAGGGAGACCACACCAAGGATGCAAGTCTAACAGTAGGTTAGAGTATGAACTCTTGATCCCAGCGTCTTCCTTTTGAACAAACAATATTGTGAAACTGCTCACTCAACACATCCTGGATTCTGTAAACTTGTCTCAAAATGACTTCATCCCAAATGTTCCAGCAGATATTTCATAAAATATCTTTGTCCAATGGACAAAACGTTTCAGAAATCTACACTTCCTAATAAAAAATATTCACTTGTTCCATTTGGTGCTATGCAATGAATTGACAAATTAAGTCAGAAGTTTCATAGAAAGAGCTCTGATTGAAGCCTCCCTGATTTTGCCAGAGCACATATTAGATCAGGATTTGGCTTCTATCAAGGTTCTGAATATGCCATTCTTCTGATTGTATTGGACTCTCAACACACAAGGCCTTATTTTTTGCCAAATACCCCTCTCCCCACACCGGCTCAGGACCATAAACTTTAAACTAAAAATCTCTGGTGGACCCAGTACGGTAGTTAGCTCTAGTGGACCTTGAACATAAGAAATACCGGCAAACGATTTGCAGACCGGTTGAAAGCTGCCAGTTTACTGACAAACATAAACTCTGAACCTTTCTCTAACACTTCTCGTCTATAACACTGCCAAGTCCTGAGTCCTATAAAGAAATAATGCACATCGGTGGTCATCACACTTGGCATGGAAACACTTCCCAGGTAGGATAAAAAATAACGAAGCAAAGCAAAACAAACGCTGTGGGATAGCGTAACTGGATGGACGGAATGCAGAACCAATCAAACATTCACCCCCAGTCACAGATCTGGGTTTAATCCATCCATTATTTTGCTCACCATGCCACCCCAGTTTGAACCCAGCCATATGCAAATCAGTCTTGACCCTGTTCCTCATGGGAACAGTCCAGCCCGAACTGCCAGGCCAGGTTCTCCCTGGACAGGAAACAAGCATCCTGGGACCGGTTTCGGGGTTTCATCCCTCATCAGCCAGGCTAGCTTGAATCCAGTGGCACAGTGAGCCCGGGACCCACGTCTGGGCATACCCGGCGCACTTAGGGCGGCAAAAACAAAGCAAAACAAACGCTGTGGGATAGCGTAACTGGATGGACGGAATGCGGAACCAATCAAACATTCACCCCCAGTCACAGATCTGGGTTTAATCCATCCATTATTTTGCTCACCATGCCACCCCTGTTTGAACCCAGCCATATGCAAATCAGTCTTGACCCTGTTCCTCATGGGAACAGTCCAGCCCGAACTGCCAGGCCAGGTTCTCCCTGGACTGGAAACAAGCATCCTGGGACCGGTTTCGGGGTTTCACCCCTCATCAGCCAGGCTAGCTTGAGTCTAGTGGCACAGTGAGCCCGGGACCCACGTCTGGGCATACCCGGCGCACTTAGGGCGGCAAAAGCAAAGCAAAACAAACGCTGTGGGATCAAAAATAACACAGCACCTTTCTAACCACATACCCTACACAGTGCAGCATGCTTCTCAAGTGGCGAAGTTCTCCAGCACCTCACATGGGGCAATAGGCACTATATAAATGATACAGTACAAAGCATTACTGCTCAATTAATGCATAGCTATGGAACATTGTTTGTCTAGTGGTGCATTTCTTGTGTGAGACAGGTGGTATTGATGTGTACAACAAACAACAATCACAACTTTTTTTTGTGTCCTTGTTGCAGCAGTGGAAGTGTTATTAGGAGTACTGGTGACTGCAAAAATAGTAAAACAGTTCTAAGTGAAGACCAGTAAAAGTTAATGCTCTCAGAATACATGATGTCGTATTACACATTGGGTGATTGGCTTCGAAAAACATTGCATTGAGTACTGTATACACTAGTATGGTATCAGTTATTATGCTCACAACTTTGCATGTTAACTCACGTCCATGTGATAACTATGAGACTTTTTCTTAGAGTCCTGGGGCTGTCACTAGTAACTGGGCCACATCCATGGTGAGTACTGTGATTTATGTGGGTATTTTTGTGCTCACGCTGGATAACCAAACTACTCTATTTGCTGACTTGACTTTTCAAGGTAATGAGATGAAATACTTGAGCATACTCCAGAAGGTCGTTGGGAGTTTTTGATTAAAATACTTTTTGCCAGGTGGTATTATGTCTCATACTATTACAGATAACAAATTCAATGTTCAGTTAGAGCTGCATCCTTGAAGCAAAGGCTTTACATTTACAAATCGGAAAATATGGCAGTTATAATAAAGGTTAACACAAAAAACAAAATGCCTGTACTACTCTCTAGGAATAAGCTATGGCCCCAAACTCAATTACAAAACTAATATGGTAAAGTTCTACAAAGCATATCGGGGATTGAGAGCAGTGTTACTGTAGGGGCTAGGTATGGGCCCTAGATTGTGTTTGTGAACACCTTTATTTACTACAGTCTGCGTTCACAACAGACAGTCAGTGCAACAAATGTCAGTTTCTTAATGGCCCCAGGTACAAGATTGGGTACCTACATGGGTTGCACATGCTCACAAATGTCTAAAGGAAGTGTCTGTCTGACAATTCAAACTGCTTTGTCATACCTTAGCTCCTGAGATGAAAAAGTGTCATTAAGTTTACTCCGCCAAAATGTTTAAATCCCTGTTGCAATCTGAAGGTCATCTTCCTTTCTCATTATCTCAATCTATGGACACCTATATGTTTTATTTCAAAAGAAAATTCATGCCTTCATCGCAGACCAATCTGTACACTTTAAGGGTCAGATGTAGCAAAGGGTTTTACCCATTCTATGTCTATGGGAAAATGTGTTCGTACATATGGCCCTAAATCCCTTGTGCTTGGATTCAGTGACTCAACCAAATGCAGTTGCCAAGACAACTCTCACCAAATGACTCTGTGATTCACACGCTATTGTTTTTTTCTTTTGTTAATAAACACTTTCAGTCTTTAATTGAAATATGGACAGATTTTGTTCAACAGATGATGCAAGCTGCAGGTCAAAACCAAGTGTGTGAGTACAGCGAACTTCCTCCACTAACATTTGGAGTAAAACCTGCAACATGAACTGAGGAAACAACCAGAACACACTCAGGTGTGTTGAAAGGAAAAACAGACTATATTTTTACATTTGTGATTCTAAATTTACACACCATGCAAGTCAGCTGTCATTGTGCCTTGTACAATTTAGGCCAATCTACATGGTGCTTAAACCCAAAATGTTTGTTGTTCCCAAACATGTTAAAAAGGGTAACATGAACTAAGTGTTAGATTGGAAGTCAAGCCAGATCCAGCCTGCACATTCTTAAACTTGCATAGTTTTGAGAAACTTATTTCTACCTAATTCAGATAAGGAATCAGATGGAAAGTCATTCTGTCAGTTGATATTTAATTAAGCGAAAGATAAACACGCAGCTGATCCTCTCCCTCACCAAGGACCCCGCCACCACCAAAACCAACCTCCACGAAGGAAGAAGGCCATTGCTGAATGGATGAAGAACAGCTGCCTGAAACTGAACTCTGACAAGACTGAGGTCCTCATACACTGCTCCACCTCCTCTGCCTGAGACGCCTCCTGGCAGCCTGCCACACTGGGAACCACACCGACAGCCACTGACCACGTATGCAACCTGGGGTTCATCCTGGACTCATCGCTATCAATGGCCCAGCAAGCCAACGCATCTCTTCCTCCTGCTTCAACACCCTCTGCATGATTCGGAAGATCTACAAATGGATCCCCACCGGAACCAGAAGGATGGTCACGCAAGCCCTGGTAAGCAGCAGACTGAACTACGGCAACGCGCTCTAAGCAGGAACCACGGCCAAGCTCCAGAAAAGACTGCAATGCATACAGAACGCCTCATCCTAGACATACCACGCCACAGCCACATCACAGCCCACCTGAGAGACCTGCACTGGTTCCCCGTCAACAAGAGAATCACGTTCAAGCTCCTCACCCACGCTCACAAAGCACTGCACAACACCGGACCAGAATACCTCAACAGACGACTCTCCTTGTACACCCCGACCTGCCAGCTTCGCTCCGCTGACCTTGCCCTTGCCACCGTTCACGCAACCACAGAACGACCGCCGGTGGCAGATCGTTCTCCCACCTCGCCACCAAGACATGGAACACTCTTCCTATCCACCTGCAACAGACACAGGACATGCTAACCTTCAGGAGACACCTCAAAATCTGGCTGTTAGAGCAGTAGAAGTACCCTCCTCCCCCCTCAGCACCTTGAGACCCTCACGGGTGAGTAGTGTGCTTTACAAATGCTATGATTGATTGATTAGTTAATATTGATTTTTGAATTATGTTTACTGCAATGGTGACTATAAAGTTCTTACATTTCTTTCTTTAAGCTGACCATTTTGTGCCAGCAACTTAAACCATATTTATTGTGGTTAAGCCCTTTATGACTCACAGGTACCTGGCACCATAAACCCACCCTTCTCCAGAAACTGAGATGACTTACTGCCAGTATTTGTAATGTACTTTGATCTAAACTTTTCCGTCACTCCAGTATATCAACGGACTCACAACCTGCCTTATTGAAAGAAGATGATCTTGCAGAAACAATCAGACTTCCACCACACAAGGTGAGCACAGTTCTGGTGCCCGAGTAGGCTTGCTTTGGCTGGAGTTAGGACAGACAGTGAGGAGAATTTCAACTGGAGCTCAGGATTGCCATTTTGGATTTCTGTTGCACGCATAATTCTGTGATTCCTTTTCATTTAAAATGGCTTGGTGATTCAGCATATTTGTCATAGCATTGTAAAAGACAGGAGGGGAATGTGTGGACATTCAAACTTGTTCCTCTTACGAATGCACACAAATTAAAGTTCTATTCACTTTAAAAACTGTTGCTAACACTCTCAGGACAACAGACTACTTAAGGCTGCAGTAGAATGATACTGAAAAAATTACCTTCAACTTGGTGAAACAACTGTGGAGCTATTGACTCCCACTTTGATAGGATTTTTTGGATCTGGAAAGCTTCTCTCAGTGCTATGGGATATAGGGGGTGATTCTAACCTTGGCTGGCGGCGGTACAAGCGGCTGCCATGCGGCCGCAATAACGCGGCCCCCATTCCAACATTCCCGCCGGCCCAGCTGGAATGAGGCCGCAACACAGGAGCCGGCTCCTAATGGAGCCGGCGGTGTTGCGGCCGTGCGACGGGTGCAGTTGCACCCGTCGCGCTTTTCACTGTCTGCCATGCAGACAGTGAAAAGCAGGCCGGGGCCCTGTTAGGGGGCCCCTGCACTGTCCATGCCAGTGGCATGGGCAGTGCAGGGGCCCCCAGGGGCCCCAGGACACCCCTTACCGCCAGCCTCTTCCTGGCAGTGTAAACCGCCAGAAACAGGCTGGCGGTGAGGGGGTCATAATCCCCAGGGCAGCGCTGCCCTGGTGGATTATCACCACCGGGGGAAAATCGGCGGGACACCACCGGCCCCGGCGGTGCGACCGCGGCTTTACTGCCGCGGTCGGAATAGGGAATGAAGCACCGCCAGCCTGTTGGCGGTGCTTCCGTCATTCTTGCCCTGGCAGTCCAAGACCGCCAGGGTCAGAATGACCCCCATAGTGTTTGGCTGACCCCTTGAGGACAAAGTGTGGGGGTACATTTTTTTCTAGAAGGAACTTGTCTGCTGTGGATCTTCTTACCTGAAACAGGGAACTGTTGAAATCTGAGAGGCAGGCAGATGTAGAAGAACCTGTGCCAGCAGAAAATAAAACAAGTACATTATTTGGACATTTTCGTCTCCCAGCCCAACTAACATTTGTCGCATGTGCCCTAGGGAGTGGATAAAGCCTGGCATATTGAGGGAGTTGGCACTGTGACAGAAGGAACCCAAAGGACCAGTTGAAGATAGACATTCTGCTATGTATCTGAACTTGAGGTGATATGGAGCCCCTGCAGTGACAATGGTGACTGATTTTTAAGAACCATTTTCCAACTTTAGACACTAATTAATCAGCTATTTCTTGGACAAGAAAAATAGCTTTACATAAATTAAACTGTTTGTAAACTGTAATGAATAGTGGGAAGATCTCTTTTCTTCAGTGCCAAAAATGAGTGCCTTGCTACCCTGAGGGGTCCATTTAGAGAATCATAGTGAGCTTGCCAATGTTTTTAAAAGGTTACTTCCAAAAACTTCCATAAATAAAGAAAACCCTATTAGTGTTACTGTAACATTTGAATTCCACATCAGATTACAACGATCACTTTATTTTACTTTTAACTAAATAGGCTTGGAAATTGTCCTGTGCTTATTACTGTGTTTCCATCAGTTCCTAAAACTCCATGTGGCACTAAGTAATTTGGGTGCTATCCATAACCCGGACCTATTATGTTTATTTCTTAAGTGAAATTGTGATTTGGTGTGCTGCACATGTAGCACATGATTTTTTCTCTGAGGGTGGCCTTACTGGTAGTACCAGGAGGATGAAAGGTAAGTTTGTTTATTCCTCACAGAAGTCTGTGTACTTTTAGCAACTAGATTATGCTGACTTTGTGGGAGCTCTGCCACAGCTCATTTCAAGACTGGCGCCATCGCTTAACATTCCATTTACAGGAAAAGCTGATGTAACTGAGAAGATGCCTACCACAGAAAACATGAGTAGAATTTATTTCCCAACTATCTACCAAAATTAGTTTCTATTTTTTTTTATTCGGTCCCACACAAATACATGGCAGGCTTCATCATGGAGTCCTCGCCTGGTACATCTAACATTACCAGACAGGCTTATCCTCACTCTTGGAGGGAGCACTTTGGTGTCAGTGTTGTGAATTCTTGTGGGATCTGGAGGTTAGGTAAAATATCCTGCAGGTAAACCCCTTTTAAGTTTAAACTTGGGGTACCTTTGGCAGTTTAAAACAGAGCAGAGGAGTAACTTTTGACTCCTATATCCGCTGGTCAGATTTTCTTACATAATTTGCAAAACATTAAGGCCCATATTTATACCTTTTGACGCAAAACTGCACCAACGAATTTTTTTGTCAAAAAAATTAGCGCCGGCTAACGCCATTCTGAAGCGCCATGCGGGCGCCGTATTTATTCAATGACGTTAGCCGGTGTTAGCCGCCGGCGCTGTCTGGTGTGCGTTTAAAAAAACGACGTACACCAGGCAGCGACGGCGTATGGACGTCCAGAAATGGTGCAAGTCAGGCTGAGGCAAAAAAATGGCCACAACCCGATTTGCGCCATTTTTTTACGACGCCCATCCCCCATTGAAATGACTCCTGTCTTAGCAAAGACAGGAGTCATGCCCCCTTGCCCAATGGCCATGCCCAGGGGACTTCTGTCCCCTGGGCATGGTCATTGGGCATAGTGGCATGTAGGGGGGCACAAATCAGGCCCCCCTATGCCACAAAAAAAAATTAAAAAATATACTTACCTGGACTTACCTTAATGTCCCTGGGGTGGGTCCCTCCATCCTTGGGTGTCCTCCTGGGGTGGGCAAGGGAGGCAGGGGGTGTCCCTGGGGGCAGGGGAGGGCACCTCTGGGCTCATTCTGAGCCCACAGGTCCCTTAATGCCTGCCCTGACCCAGGCGCTAAAATCCGGCGCAAATGCGGGTTTTTTAGACCCGCCCACTCCCGGGCATCATTTTTGCACGGGAGTATAAATACGACGCATATGCATCGCAGTCATTTTTTAAGACGGGAACGCCTACCTTGCATATCATTAACGCAAGGAAGGTGTTCACGCAAAAAAATTACGCTAACTCTATGAACTTTGGCGCTAGACGCGTCTAACGCCAAAGTATAAATATGGAGTTCGTTTTGCGTCGAATTTGCGTAAAAAAAAAACACGCAAATTCGGCGCAAACGGAGTATAAATATGCCCCTAAAGGTCACTGACCTTGGGTATCTATGCATGCTGTCATTAGCATATGGAAATTCACATCTTTCTTATTCTGTCTTATCATACTTTTATGAACGGGGCATTACTTCTATGACAATGGACCATTGGTTAAATCGGGAATACAAATATTTCACCTGCAATTTTTCAGTAACAAAAGGGTCAACTCAACCAATGATTTGCAAAGTAATTTTGATCCCGCAAATTCTGGATGTATTTTCTCTCCTTGAAGAAACAATCTGAGTGAAAGGAGGTACATCATTTGAAACTGGCAAAATACCCTGAAGCCTAGTATGGTATTGTTGGACTTAGCCCTCTCTGTAGAGTCACCCCCAAACTATTTGCCTTTACACTCCACTTTTTGCTGAAATTCTTTTTGACTAGTTTTAGGACTCTGTGCACTTTACTCTTGTTAACCAGAGTTACCGTGATCTGACCCTTAAAATTGGCTTACAAATGTTTGGAATATTAACTTTACTTATACGTCCCATGTAGAGTGGGATACCATATACCCAGGACCCATAACTTAAATGTTACTAGTGGCCATCAACACTTATTTGTGCCACCCACTTAAGTAGCCCCTTAAAACATGTCCCAGGTCTGCTATTGCAACCTGAGTGCAATTACAAACTGCAATATAACCCCCTTGCCAAGCCTTAAACCCCCCTTTTTATTGCATAAGTCACCTTTAAGGTAGGCCCTAGGAAGCCCATGGGGCAGGGGGCATTATAATTAAATGTTTGGACATGTGCTTTTAAGTTTTACTTGTTCTGGTAGTGGAAAACTCCGAGATTTGTTTTCACTACTGTGACACCTACCTCTCCCCTAGGATAACACGGGATTTCCTTATTACATTTAATATGTGTTGCTTCAAATTGGAACCAGGTAAACATTTAATATTTGGTGTCTGAGAAATTGTAATTTAAACCCTCCCTAATGGAAAAGTCTGATTTTAAGTTGCAATTTGGAAAATGCCCCTTTTACAAAGTTGTCATTTTCTGCACTATTTATTTGGGGCTGGTTCCTGGGTCACATGGCTGGGTGTAGTTGGCAGTTGGACTTTGTTAATTCCTCCCAAACAGCCACACAATAGAGGGATTAGGTGTTCTTGGATGGGCCATCACCTGGCAGGATGGGGTGGAAGCTGGGCACATCCCCAGTTGCCATCACACAAAGCACTTGTCTCCGCTGCATTGTTCATGCAGCAAGCTTGGAGCCAGTGCAGGGAAGGTAGGAAACTTCAAGAACTTCAAAGGGAAATTTACTTGAAACTGAAATTGCTCCTAATTAAAAAAAAACAATACAATCTGATGGGGTAACCCAGTATACCTCAGGACCTGGGAAGCAAATGATACATGCAAAGCATGGTCCCGTCTGTACCAACTACACTTTTGGAAAACCTGCATTTCTTTAAGAAGTCCAAAAATAAACAACTCCACATACAATGCAAAGGAGAAAATACAAGAAGGAACACATAGCTAGGACGGGCAATAAGTGCATATATCAAGTATTATGTCCAAACTACATGAGACAATAATCTGTACATGCCAATCAAGGTTGTTCAATTATGTGCAAAAAACATGACATGAGTGTGACTCCGGATAAAAATTACAAATACAATAAAAAAGAAATGCAATGCACAGGCTGCCTGCTGCCTGTCTGCCAGTTATTTTTTTCCAATTTACAGAAGGCAACTAGGAGAGCTCCTTAGAAGTCTTGAGGAGGAAGTTAAGCTTTTGTCCAGACAACCACAAAAGTATTGATGTTTCGACCCTGATTGTAACATGGTTACTTAGAACCATCTAAGTGGGTCTTCATCAGGACAACCTTATGTTGCATGAAAACCCAACTTCCGAAGAATAATTTGTGGAAGTATAGGAACAGCAGATGAGCTGGTACTACAGGTATCTCTGTGCACCCATCATTTGTTGCACAATGCATGGTGAGCACTTCCAAACATTAGACTGGCCAACTTGTCCCAATAATTGAGGCTTTGGAGCCATTCCGCAAATTGTGGAATGGACAAAGATGGCCACTCGTCTCAACTGCTGTAGCTTGCTTTATACTCCAGAAGACGTCTTTTCTGCACCTAAAAAGTCAACTTTGCTCCCTCCTGGAGCCTGCCTTGAAGACTCAGAGGCCTGCCCTGCTTCTTGAGCCCTGTTTCAACACTTAAACCCATGGCTACCAGAGTGACTCCAAGGGCTAGTTGGCCTCCCTCCTGATCAGTGCCTCGGGACAGAAAAGGCTCCAACCACCTTGAAGCTGAACTTGAACCCAGCTTGAGTGAGACACAAGTGGTGCCCCTCCAGTCCTGGACCCTTGATGCTGGTATTAAAGGTACCCAGATAGCCAAAATCCAAAACATGGGACTTTTTGGATACAAAACTGCTCTGAGAACCAAGAGGAGACTGGAGTTAACCTGCTCATCTATCTGCGTGTGTCACCAGTCAGCCTGACTTTGGGGCAGCTCCAGCTACATTTTTCTCCACAGCAGTAAATCCTATTCAGAGGTCCTTTGCAAAAGGGGTATCCAGCCTTGTGAAACTCTTGTTGACTACAGCCTCCAGCCTCGTCCTGCTGGAGATTTTCGACTTCCAAAAAAGAGACTAAGGCCCTAATTACAACCCTGGTGGTTGGTGTGAAAGTGGCGGTAATACCGCCAACAGGCCAGCGGTAATTACCGCCAAATTATGACCATGGCGGAAAGATCTCCGATAGACAGCCATTATACCACACCGACCGCCAGGGCGGAAACAACAACCACCACGGTGGTAGCCACCTACAGCCAGGTGGAAGTCAATGTTCCACCCACCATATTAAGACACATCAATCCTTGACCTTTTCCGGGGCAGTAACAAGGACATCAAAAGCCTGGCCGAAACTGAGCTCAGAAGGGAAAGGGCTCACCATTGGAGACACAGGGAACAACCACACCACCATGGAGCCCAAGCTGCATGTCTTCCCCATGATCTTCTACATGCTGCTCCACGACAAACATCAACGAAGGCGAAGATGACAACGGTGAGTACAGCCACCTAGCACACAAGGGAGGGGGGAGGAAAACAACAGTGACCCACACAAGCAACACCTCCCCCCCAACACCATACACACAATCAGCTGCATTACTAAAACCTTTTACCCCGCAACTCCAATGAATAATGCGAGGACAAAACGATTTAGAAAAAGTGAATGTAATGGGAGCAACACATATAACAATAATTTAGGCAAGAGAATAGATATTTACATATGTACATAAAAAAGTGACACAACCCAGTCCACAATGTCCGTAGGTGAAATGGCCCCAGGCCAAAGTCCAAGGCCATACATGTCTCCTGCATCAACACGGAGAGAACACTGCAGGGGCATCAGTTGGTAAATACACAGGCACCCCAGGGGGAGGGAGACATCTCAGCCGGGAGATCGAACAACACCACTGGTTCTGGGGGGGGCAACATGCCCTGTGCTTGGTCCTGGGAGTGCAAGGCCACAGTCTCTTGAGTGGGTGACTTGCCCTCATGCTCTGGAGGGGGCAACATGCCCTGTGCTTGGTCCTGGGGAGTGCAAGGCCACAGCCTCTTGAGTGGGTGACTTGCCCACGTGCTCTTGAGGGGGCAACATGCCCTGTGCTTGATCCTGGGAGAGCAAGGCCACAGTCTCTTGAGTGGGTGACTTGCCCACTGGTTCTGGAGGGGGTCTCGTGCCCTGTGCTCTTGATCCTGGGGCATCTTGGCTATGTGGGTGTCTTACCCACTGGTTCTGGAGGGGGCCTCGTGCCCAGTGTTTTTGATCCTGGGGTATCTTGGCTATGTGGGTGTCTTACACACTGGTTCTAGAGGGGGGTCTCATGCCCTGTGCTCTTGATCCTGGGTTATCTTGGCTATGTGGGTGTCTTACCCACTGGTTCTGAAGGGGGCCTCGTGCCCTATGCTCTTGATCCTGGGTTCTCTTGGCTATGTGGGTGTCTTACACACTGGTTCTAGAAGGGGGCTCATACCCTGTGCTCTTGATCCTGGGGAGTGCAAGGTCACAGTCTCTCAGGTAGGTGTCATACCCACTGCATTTACAGGGGGCAGGCCTCACAGCAGCCCATGGAAGCAGGATTACATACCGTCCACCGGCAGTGATGGCTGCTCAGTGGTGGTGCTGCTACTGGTGAGGGGAGGCTCCTACCCATCTCCTGCAGCCTTGGACTGCTGTCCACTGGAGGTGGTGCTGCTGCTGGTGGGAGGAGGCTCCTGCCCATCCCCTGCAGCCTCTGATGGCTGCCCACTGGAGTTGGTGGTGCTGCTGGTGGGGAGAGGCTCCTGCCCATCCCCTGTAGCCTTGGACGGCTGCACAACCATGGTTGGTGGTGGGGCTCCGTCACAGTTCTTGCCCCAGGCCCCTTGCTCTTCCTGCCTGCCCCACTGGAGGTGGTGGTGCTGTTGGTGGGGGGAGGCGCCTGCCCATCCCCTGCAGCCTCGGAAAGCTGCACAACCATGGTTGGTGCTGGGGGCTCCGTCACAGTTCCTGCCCCAGGCCCCTTGCTCTTCCTGCCTGCTGGTGCAGGCTCCTTGCTCTTCCTGGCAGCTGGGGCAGGATCCTTTACCTTCTTAGCAGCTGCTGGTGCAGGCTCCTTCCTTTTTCTGGCAGCTGGGGCAGGATCCTTTACCGTCTTACCAGCTGCTGGGGCAGGTTCCTTGCTCTTTCTGGCAGCTGGGGCAGGCTCCTTTACCTTCTTGCCTGCTGGGGCAGGCTCCCTGGTCTTTCTGGCAGCTGAGGCAGGCTCCTTTCTCTTGAGGCTGTCTGGTGCAGGCTCTTTCACCTTCAGGACATGTGGCCTGGATCCTTTTCCACCACGAGTGGGTGTGGTGATGACTGGGCCCGTGGACTTGGTGGCTGAGGTGCTTGGCTGGGTTCTTCCCATACGTGCAGGACGGAGGAAGGGTAGGGAAGAGGTCAATGGTGGATAGGCACAGTTTTTTAGGGACGATGGGGCGGGAAGAGGGAGAAGGAATGGGAGTGGAGGAAGAGGGAGTGGTTGTTGGAGATGTCTGTCTGCTGATTTTGGGTCCAGTGCATGGCCTGAATGCTGTAGTGAGGTGGGTGGCTGTTGGGTGTCTGAGTGCTTGTGTTTGTGTACCTTAGGAGGGGGGAGACAGATACATTGGGAGAGGACATAGGGGACGTGTGCATGGCTGTTGTGGAGGTGTCTGCCAGTGAGGTGTGTGTTCTTCTTAGTGTGGTGATGATGCTGGTAGTGGATGATGAGTGCATGCAGGTGTGAATGTAGGGGGAATTGGGAGGGAGATGGAGGAAGAGGAGGGGGGAGACAGTGGAAATAGTGGATGTTGGTGTGTCTGCATCTGGATGGTGTTTGTGTGAGTGCCTGTGGGATGAAGTGTGGTGCTTGTGTATACCTGTACCACTCTTGTGTGTTGTCTTGTGTGCATGCTCATCCGTCTGTGTGCTTGGGATGGGTTGGGGATGAGGAGAATGGGACTGGGAAGAGGAAGTTGGAGGGGGGAGGGTAGAAACGGGGACAATGGCTCCCTTCAGAGAGTAGGCCAGAGCCTGAATTAATCTCTGTTGGGCCAACAATCCAGTGTGAATGCCCTCCAAGAATGCATTAGTCTGTTGCATCTGGGCTGCCAGCCCCTGGACGGCATTCACAATGATTGATTGCACTGATGGATCTCAGGAGGTCAATATCCTCCTCACTCAGGGCAGCAGGGCTCACTGGGGCAGGGCATGAGGTGCCTGAGGCGAAGGGATGCCCACCCTCCTGGGTGAGTGGGCACAGGCAACTTGCTGAGGGGCTGCTGGGAGGGCAGTGCTGGTGCAAGGGTGGCGGCTGTACCTGTAGCCAGGGTGGTCACAGAGGTGTCTGCCACCACCAGGGAGGTTCTATCGGAGGAGGTATCTGTGTCAGAACTGTCCCCTCCAGTCTCTGCTGTGGTGCTCCCCTCACCCTCCGTGCAACTGGTGCCTTCAGCGTCGGTGGACTCTGCCTTCTAGGTCCTGTGGGATGCAGCTCCCTCCATCACCGGTGCCTCTGCTCCTCTGCCAGATGATGCTAATGCACATAAGGACAGGGTGACAAAACAAAAAGGGGGGGGAGATACAAAGAATACACTTGGTCAATGGCTGCACCAACACCACTGTTGACGTACACAGCACCCTCACACACAGGGAACAGCCCTACGCAATATGCCATAGCACTACCAGAGAAACAGTTAGCAGCCAAGGCAGAGAGAGGGGCACACACTGTCAAATGCAGCACACCTTGGACCCACCCAGCCCTGACCAATAGTGGATGCCTACAAGCTAGGTAGCAAGATTTTCTCTTATGAACTCTAGCCACCAGGGGACTTATGCTGCAATATCAGGCTTGGCCTAGGAGCAACCTCTGACACACATCCACCACCCGGATACCACCCTACCATGCATAAGTAGCAATGATGGGCACTGTATTCTCCCCCTTGTGGCTGCTGTGATGCCCTCAAATGCCCATCCAGCTCAGGATAGGCCACCGCCAGTATGCGGTCCATCAGAGGGGTCAGGGTTCGTCGGGTACCCCTTCCTCGTTGGGAGGCCATCCCTAGCTGGGCCTACGCCGTCTTCCGTACCCAGCATCTCAGGTCCTCCCACCGTTTCCAACAGTGGGTGCTCCGCCTGCAGTAGACCCCCAGGGTCTGCACCTCCTTGGTGATGGCACGCCATATACCCTTCTTTTGATGGGCGCTGACCTGAAGAGGAAACACACACAGGAAAATAGAATTAGTTAAACAGTCCTGCCTGTTAAACTCATGGCCCACCATACTCTTTCACATCACCATTTGCACACACATGGCCCAGCACACAACCAATATGCCACACAGAGGACATCCACCCACCCCCCTTGCATGAGGCCTTCACACACACCACTCCATGCATTCATGCCACATGCATCATGCCCACAGTGTACTCACCTCTTGGTCTGGAGGCCCAAACAGCAGTCCGTACTGGGGTAGGACCCCATCCACCAGTCTCTCCAACTCCGCGAACGTGAAGGCTGGGGTCCTTTCCCCAGTCACACGAGCCATGGTAGGTTCCAGACACAGGTCACAGTGGCACATGAAATGTAGGTCCTCTCATGTTGAAGATTGGGTAGCAAGTGAGGAATCAGATAGAAAATGGAGGTCATGTCCGCGGCGGTGCATACCGTCACCGCTGGCGTAGATCACCATTGGCCACTGTAACCCATAGGGCCCAATGTTATCCTATGAGGAGTTGCACGGCGGTTCCCGCAATGGCGCACAATGTCAGCGGAATTACCTCACTTCCACCTGTCCCTCCACACAGGACAGACGGACACCATTTCAGAGGGCGGGGGGGTAGGCCCTGGATACGCTGCGTCACTGATGATTTGGGCATACTGTACAAATCACACTTACCCATTACAAGTTAACAGCATGCAAAGTTCTGTTGAAGCCCCATTGATCAGTTTGTGTATGGCTCCTCACTCGTTTGTCATAGATTGCTACCGCTGCGGATGAATAGGAGATGGAGACATACCCCCCGTGTACAGACCCCATGTGGATTTGGCAACAATGGAGGACAGGCACATTATCCTCACCTATAGACTTGACAGGGCCACAATCACAGAGCTGCGTGGCCAATTGCAGCCTGACCTGATATCTGCTATTCGTCACCCCACTGACATTCCCCCTCTTGTGCACGTTCTATCGGTGCGCCATTTCCTGGTAAGTGGTTCCTTCCAAGTGACAGTGGGCTTGCCAGCAGGAATGTCACAGTCAATGTTCTCAATAGTGCTAACAAGAGTGTTGTCTGCCCTGATTAAACACATGTGCAGCTACATTGTGTTTCCCCAGGTTGAAGATTTTGCCACAGTGAAGGCTGAGTTCTATGCAATGGGACATATCCCCAACATTATTGGGGCAATTGATGGAACACATATTGCATTTGTCCCCCCATCAGAATGAACAGGTGTTCAGAAGTTGGAAGAGTTTCCACTCTATGAATGGGCAGATGGTGTGCTTGGCAGACCAGTACACCTCCCACGTCATTGCTAAGTGTCCTGGGTCGGTGCATGATGCCTTTGTCCTGAGGAATAGCAGCATCCCAAATGTGATGGGCCAACTACAGAGGCACAGGGTGTGGCTAATAGGTGACCCCTGGCTCCCACCCAGTATATGTTGGTGTATGGGTATGTTGTTGGCCATATGGGATAGTGTGTGGCTACATGTTGTCCCTCAATATTTGCAGGTGACTCTGATTACCCAACCTATCATGGCTACTGACCCCTGTGAGGAATGCCAGGACAAGGGAAGAAGAACGTTCTAATGAGGCTCATGGACGAACCAGAAGAATAATAAAAAGGACCTTTGGCCTCCTGAAGGCCAGGTTCAGATGCCTCTATCTGACAGGTGGATCCCTGTGCTACTCACCCAAGGTCTGACAGATAATAGTGGCATGCTGCACATTGTGCAACCTTGCCCTGAGACTCCATGTGCCTTTTCTGCAGGAGGAGGAGGTTGGGGATGCCCATGTGGCAGCAGTGGACCCTGTGGACAGTGAGCATGACGAGGTAGAGGATGAGGATGAGGACAACAGAACATCAGTGATCAGACAATACTTTCAATGACACACAGGTAAGACAGTGTTACTTCACTTTTCTATTGTATTTGTTGAAATTTCTGTGGCACTGACATGCTGCTATTTCCCACGTCTATGCCCACTTACTATTCGCTTTGGCAATTCATTTTGCAGATGTTGGTGACCTCACATATGCTCCTGCTGTGATCACTGCAGCCAGCTACAGGTCATCAACCTATACTCATTTTCTGTACAGTTGAATTGCAATGTTTGTACCTGTTTCAATGAATACATACTTGAAAAATTTGACATACTCCAAAATTCTTTTTTTTTCAAGGGTGTTTATTGACGTGCTAAAATTTTGAGGGGCAAATACAATGGGATGGGGTGATGATGGAGGAAAGTCCAGGGTATTGTTCCAGTCTATTTTTAGAACAGATGCATTGTCCAAGGGGACATAGGAAGGGGAACAATGGCAGTTCAAGGTGGACAAGGTGTCAGGGTGGGACACAGGGGTGACAATCAGGAGAATCTCATTTCCTTGCGGGGGTCTTGGCAATAGTCTCTGGCTTCTGTCTGGATCGCAGGGAACGTTTGCGGGGTGGTTCTCCTTCTGCAGAGGGAGGGGTGCTGGTGGCCTGTGAGTCCTGTGGTGGGGCCTCCTGTCCACCAGCAGCAGCGGAGGTGGAAGGCTGTTCAGATGTCTGGCTAGTGGCAGGGGCCCGCTGTTGTGTGACTGCCTCCCACATAACATTGGCCATGTCTTCCAGCACCCCTGCTATGAAGATCAGGGTATTGTTGATGGCCTGCAAGTCCTCCCTGATCCCCTGGTACTGTCCCTCCTGCAGCCGCCTGTTCTCTTGCACATTGTCCAGGATCTGGCCCATCGTGTCCTGGGAATGTTTATATGCTCCCAGGATCTCTGCAAGTGCCTCCTGGAGAGTCGGTTCCCTGGGCCTATCCTCCCCCTGGTGCACAGCAGTCCTCCCAGTGTCCCTGTTGGCCTGTGCCTTTGTCCCCTGATCCGTGTGTCCACTGCCACTGACCTCAGGTCCCTGATTGTCATGGGTTTGAGGTGTGCCCTGGGGTCCCTGTAGAGGTGGACACACTGCTGAATGACGTGTCCTGGGGACAGAGGTATGGGTACGCTGGGTGGGTGCTCTGGTGGTGTTTCCTGATGGGGAGGCTCTGTGGTGGTTGTGACTGGTCCTGGGTAACCGACTGTCCAGAGGTCCCTGATAGGCCAGGTTGGTCATCCAGAGCCTGAAGACCAGAGTTGCTGTCTTTTCGGTGGGCCTCTTCAGTTGGGAGACTGGATAGTGCTGGCACCTCCTCTCCGGTGACATTGGCTGGGGTACCTGTGGGGATGTAAATGATGTGTTATGGTTTCTGTGTCTGACATATTGTGCATCTGTGACTTGCCCTCTTTGGTTGTATTAGCCCTGGCAGCTTTAACTTGTGTACGTTGGTGTATGGTGGGATGATTAGTTTTCTATAGTGTGCATGCTTTAGTGATGAGTGTCCATGCAGGGCTGTGAGGGGTGTCCATGCATTGGTTAAGCATGCAGGGCTTGGCATTGGGATGAGTGAGATGTGCTGGTGGGGTGTGTGGGTAGTGGTGGAATGATGGGAGTGAGGGTGGGTGTATGTGATGGCATGCAGGTAGGGGGGGTGATAATAGTGAAGACTTGACTTACCGGAGTCCCGTCCTCCTCCTACTCCAGCCAGGCCCTCAGGATGCAGGATTGCCAAGACGTGCTCCTCCCATGCTGTGAGTTGTGGGGGAGGACGTGGGGGTCCACCACCAGTCCTCTGGATTGCAAGTTGGTGTCTTGCTGCAATGGAATGTACCTTCCCCCGTAGGTCGTTCCACCTCTTCCTGATGTCATCCCTAGTTCTGGGGTGCTGTCCCACGGTGTTGACCCTGTCCACAATTCTTCGCCATAGCTCCATCTTTCTAGCTATCGATATCTGTTGCACTTGTGCTCCAAATAGCTGAGGCTCTACCCTGATAATTTCCTCCACCACGCCCCGTAGCTCCTCCTCTGTGAATCGGGGGTGTCTTTGTGGTGCCATGGGTGTTGTGTGAGGTGTGTAGGTGATGGTGCATTGGGTAATGTGTTGGGGTGTGTGATGTGGGGTGCGTGAGTGGTGTATAGGTGTTAGTAGTCTGTGGCTCTGGTTGTGTCTGTGGTCTTGCTGTTTCTCTCTTGTGGCAGTGTTTGTAATGGTAACGGGTTGTGGGTACTGTGGGTGTGTGTTTTATATTGGTGTAAGTGGGTGGGTGTGGTGTGTGTATGGGTGTCAGGTGTAATTTGTTTGAATTCTCCAATGTGGTGTTGTTTTGTTTGTGGGTGTGTATTTTGAGCGTGGCGGTATGTACCACCAATGGTTTGCATCTGTTGAATGTCCACTGTGGTGATTCGTGGGTTATAATGTGGTGGGTGCTGGTCTGTTGGCGTAACGGTGTGGGTTTTGATTCCGCCAGTTTATCACTGACCTTTGGTGTGGCGGATTTGTGTATGTGGCTGAATACTGACAAATTGGTGTATGTGTGTCATAATATGGTGAACGGATATCCGCCGCGGCGGTGGTATTTTGGCACCATTGAGCGTGGCGGTAAGTGGGATTTACCGCCAAAGTCATACTGAGGGCCTTAGTCTGAACATAGAAATCTTCACTGTGACTTTATCCCCAGCAATGACGCTCCCTCCTCAGACACTGTCTGCAGCCTTTCCTTGCTGAATGTTACCTTCTGAGAACAGTTTAATTAAAATGTCTTCTAAGTGTGAAGGTAAGCACCCACTGAGCCCAATCAACTCTTTGTATCCGACCTTCTCTCTATCACGGTGGGTCAAATTGTTTTACTTTGATCCGGGCCTGTGGGACTAAGCATCTGCCATTGGCACTGTGATCTTTTAGTCGCTAATTTTTACCTTAAACATCACACCTCTGGTTCTATTTGCTTAAATTTTTATTGTTTTGGTGTCAATTTATTAAAATGTACCCTATTTTTCTAAATTGGTGCATTTTATTTCTTATGCTGTGCTTTCACTTTAATACTGTTTGTGTTCTGTATAAACACTCTACGCATTGCTTCTAAGTTACGCCTGACTGCTTTCATGCCAAACTCCCAGAGGGATAAACTCAGGTTAAATTGGAGACTTTTATGGTTCACCCTAAAAGTGACTGTGGCAGTTGCTTGAACAGAGGTCACCCCTATTCAACTAACAACCCAATTTCTCACAAGTAGATTGTGATTCCAGTCCATCAGAGCTACCACACTAGTGTTCTAGGTGCTTTCCCAATTTGTTAATAAGTATTTATATTGACACACTGATCTCTCTTGACTTCTATTATCCCAAAGCCTCTGTCTTTCCACATTTTGTGAATTACTGTACAAAAATACTTTGATTTGGTAAAGCCACATATACTTACAAGGTACTCGAATGTTCTTGTCCAGTGGTTCCTAATCTGTGGCCTGAGAACCCTGTGGGATCCGTGAGGCCTTCTCCAGGAGTCTGCACTGATTTTTAGAAAATTAAATAAGATTATAATAAATTTATTGAAGTTAATAAAGTATAAATTAACAGGGAAGCAAAATTGAAAACGTGAAAAGTGGTGTTTTTGTGTATTGTGTTGAGGTTTATTTCATTGAAATTGCTTCATATAATATTTATTTTAATATAAATAATGGAATGAGTGGTATTTTTCTAAAATGAAATAAAAAAAGAACTATCACAGATAATAGCCGCACAAAAATATGTAGCATAGAAACAGGCTCATTTTATGAAGTATGGAAATCTGGGTCTTCATGAAACTCGGGACATTGATATTATTTTTAGTTATTTTGTTTTGGTGCTGAATTGCCTATGAACAAAGAAGCCCCAGAGTAGTTAGGATTACATCTGGTCGAACCCTGAAGGAAGGTAGTCGTATTTAATTAGTAACTATGTTTTGGATTGTGCTTGCGCCCAAAAAAAGATTCTGTTATATATATTTTTTTCTTTTATCCCTACCCATTGAGGGATATAGAAAGTATTAACAGTGTCCCAATTGAAATATTTTTTTAGCACTTTATCCTCTTTAAGAAACGCCATTTTTATATTCCTTTCGATATTCATTTTGTCTTCTATTATTAAACCACACTGATTTGTTCCCAATTTCATAGAAAATTTGCTGTTAAGTAGATTCAATTGGCGTGACTAGACGATAATAATAAAAATATCACTGAGTGCACCGAATAAAACTCATCCACTGTTGGATTTTTAATCCAACACATCTGCTATACACACGTTTAGCAAGCAAGATTTCAGCATCATGTGTGTGGGTTTATAGCGGCACGCATTGTTTTAATACAAAACACAATTCATAGCTCCCCTTTATTTTTCAGCACAAAATTGTATTTCAGCTTGTTACTTCCAAGCTTTAATAAAGGCTGCGAAACAGGTCCTCGTACAAGGGACACTTGATTGAAGAATTACATATTTGTACTGTTAGTGGAATCGAAAATGACTGCAAATCTGTAATACTTTGGAGAAATCATAAATTACTGAGTGGAAAGATGTCAAGAAGAAAGATTTGTTGAATGGAAAATAACAAAGCTGGTAAAAGTAAGCATTAATAAAGGTTGAGCACTTTTTTCCATGATTGACTTTTACTTCATTGTTTCTTGTGAAGATGGAACAAAACATACATTTCTCCTATTGGCAAAGAACTAGTGAGCCCCGCCAAGAAAAGCAATCCCCTCTACCTTAACCTCGCCCTGTTCTGGGAACCTGCAGCTGAGATATAATTGTACTTTGAAGATCTGAAATGTGAAGGTTAGAGCTCGGGCCCTGTGTCAGAAGCCGCTGCTGTAAATTAGAATGCGAGAGAGTGGTAGCCCTGGAGTGTGCTAGAAAGGTACTATGATGTTGCGTAAAATAACTGAAGCGGCAATGTGAGCTACCTGCAGGCCGAAGAAGGTACTGCAGTATCAGTAGGTGTAAGTCCGTGCTCACAATGTGAGACGGAGGGAGCAAGGTTGACGTGAAAATAAACTACTGTTCAGAATAATTTCTTGAGCAGATCAACCCATATCACAATCAGAAACACATGCAAACCACCAGTTTGGGCTGGTTTCGTACAGCAGGTGCCATGCTTTAAGTACAGACTACCGCCAAAACTGGTAAATGCCATTCCTCAGTACAGTGGAGTAGGGTGGCATTTTGTAGAACAAAGGGAGGACCATAGGGGAAATTAACACGAACTTTGCGCAAATGATCATTGTTAAATAATTGCATAGAACATTTACTCGACCTCACTCTCTTACCGTGTTTGTGTCTCACTAATATTACGTCTGCCATGGAAGAGCCACTGCCACAGTATGGACCCTGTGCCTTGCCGTCTCCATCTCCAGCCAGCCTTGGAATAACCTGGGATCCACTCTCTTCGGCCCAGCTATGATATTGGAGATGAGCAGTATAGCAACTCCGGGACATGCCTTTGGAGTCAATTGGCTAATCAAATGTATGTTCAACGTTGCTTCTACTTTTTGTTACTGGATGAAGCCAACTTGGTGCCAGCTGTACCATTTTAATACAAAGTACAGTAGAGTACGCATCATGATGTTTCATAGTTCTTCCCCAAAACATCAAGGGAGCCAGTCTCCCAGCAACAGACTTAAGCGTCTGTTGTTTTTTAGCAAGTAACAACATTTATCAAGTGCTCTCTACATCAAGTTGTCTCTATATAGTGACTATGTAGGGGCTTAGTCAGTAAAGTCCAGTATAGGAACCTAGGATTAAGTCCTAAGCTCTGGAAGCTTATTCGAGGGCACCATAGACTGGGGGATGTAAGGTCATGACTTCTAGCACCCTTGGCATGCTCCTGCTCGAACACTGACACCTCTGTCCTCACAGACGCTGGAGAACCCTGGGGATTGAAGGGGAGCTGATTTAATCTCCAGCAATAAATCCCTTCACCTTCCTCTGCAGCTTTTTGGACGGAGGGTAAATGTGTCAGGTAGGAAGAGGCAGCTGGAAAGATGATGTAAATGAGAGGAGGCGTTGGTCTCCAGCTCTTCTGGACTCTCCTGGGTTCATAATCCAGGTAAAAGACCAACATAATTTTGGATGCCCTGACAGACCCCCATTGCTTCCATACTCTCTGTCTGTTGCTACCACAATTTATCATTGTTTGTCTTAGCTCTGGTTCCTCTTAGAGCTCCATTTCACCTACTAGCACTCCCTCCTTAATCTATCATTGTCTTTCTCCTTCCATCTTGTTCCTCTTCCTGCATTTTCTTCCCCCACCTTCCTGTTCTAGCAGACCTGACACCTAAGTTGCCAATTCATAATGCACTGTTGCTCTGCTAGTGGGTGAGGTATGTGTGTTTAGAGAAGAGTATCTCTTTTACTATTGGCTTTACTCCTTTATTATGTCCTTCTTTTTCACTTTTCTTCCCAAGTACACTGAGGTAGCTTCTTATCTTTAGAAAATGTTTACAAGCAACCTAAGTAATACAGCACAACACAGAACATTATAGAAACGGTATCCTGCTAAAATGCCTTATATTCAAAATGCTTAGTTATTAAATCATTTACACAGAACTGCTCATTTTTCTTTCTTTTAGTGTGATGTAATTAGTCAATTCGAATCACCAAATATGGTTCAGCTCTCCCACCACATCTGATTAAATGACCCCTCTAATTGTTTGGATCCACTGCTGGCCATGGACTTGTGTTGCACCCTTCAATACATGTTAACCACCTCACTGTATCCTTCCTGAGACTTTTGGATATCCTGAGCTTTTAAATGGGTTTGACACACCAAACTGCCCTTCCAGGCAGCACTAATATGCTCTCAAGGGCAAAGTATCATGGTTGTTGTTTTGGCTTTTTAGCCCTGGCATGTTCTGAGTATTTTCAGTTTACCCAGTAGAAACTAGGGTGCCATTGCTGCCCAGTTTAGTTCAATGCTGTCCATTATTTTCCTAGTGCCAGAAGCATTCCTCCCAAATATAGCCTCAAAATTGTTAATGCACCTCTTGCATTCTGCCTTTTTCTCTATTATGGAAGAAGAAGTTGTCTAGGTCGTGATCCACTTATCCTGTCCTGGACTCCAACCTTACCCTTTACTCTAAAATGTAATAAATGCACATGCAATAGAAAGCCACAAAAATGACATCTTCAAATATATGTCCCTTAAACTGTGTGCCAAGTTGACAGAAGTTATTAATCAATTAATCAATCAATCAGGAATTTGTAAAGGGCACTACTCACCGTGAGGGTCTCAAGGCGCTGAGGTGGGGGGAAAGGAGGAGGGAGGGGGAGGCGCTGCTACTGCTTGAACAGCCAGGTCTTGAGAAGTTTCCTGAAGGTAAGGAGGTCTTTGGTCTGATGCAGGTGGGTGGGAAGAGTGTTCCACGTCTTGGCAGTGAGGTGCGAGAATGATCTGCCTTCGGTTGTGGTTTTGCGGATGTGTGGGACGGTTGCGAGGGGGAGGTCTGCGGAGCGGAGGTGCCGGGTTGGGGTGTAGAAGGAGAGCCGTCTGTTGAGGTATTCTGGTCCAGTGTTGTACAGTGCTTTTTGAGCGTGGTTGAGGAGTTTGAAGGTGATTCTCTTAGGACAGAGAAAGGTACCGTGCATGGCTCCAGAGGATGTGCACTCGTCTCTCAAGCACAATCTAGTAAGGTCTGCAGATTTTTTGACCCTGTCTCTGAATATATAACCATCATGCATGTGTGCTGCAAGCTTGTTGTGACACAGACTGAGACACTTCGAAGAGCTATGTGGTCTGGGGTAGCATACCATGGGAACCATCTATATTGAGCAAGACAACTGTCATCTCATGAATGACAGAGAAATTACAGTAGTAGCAAGAGAACCCCTTTTTCCTGACTCTATCAAGGAGAACGACTTACTGGCCTGTTTCATTGTTTTAAATTGGTATGCCAGCTCCTCTGCAAGAATGTCCTCCACCAATCTATGTAGGATATGGATGTGTCAGTACACCCTATTTCTGTGTGTAGAAGATGTGTGTGGAGTGTGTGTAATACACACAGCTGTAGCTAAACTGGGATCCATTTTGTTATCCTGCATGACAACAGTGCCTAAGAGACATTATGGAGAAATCCCCAGACAACAATGTAAGTTGTAGTGCTCAGACAAGATCCATTCTAATTGATTAGATTATTGCGTATACATTAGAGGAGGTATAGAGCCCCTGAGAAGCTTAGAGAGTTTTCTCAGCCAGGTCCTGCCCAGTGTTCACTCAAAAGACCACTCCCACAGCTAATAGGTAGTTAAGTGGGGCAGCCTCTGTCTCTTTTGTACCATTATTTTTTAACCTCTTCTGTCAGGAAACTCCCAGCTCCACACCATATCACACCCTGACTTGCTGACGCCTGAAAGCAAATGCCATGACTGGACCAGTTTGAATGGAATAAACAAAAGAGAAGGAACTGCCCAGAACTGGTCTCATGGCTAATTGTTGAAATACAAAATACTGTCTGCAGCTTTGGTCTAAAGATGGAGAAGAAACTTACAGCCACTCTCAAGATTTATTTACCAGAATCTAAGTCTTCCACACAAGGAGGCTGGGATTACTACTGCCAAAATCCATTACATTCTGGAACCTCACCTAATACTGCCAGGAGGATCTGACTGCACCCATATTCGAGGGAAAAAGCTGACTGACTGCTCCGGAGGGACATTGGAGGTGCTCTTACTTGAGGAAAAGGCTAATAAGGAGCTACCACTACAGTGATCCTCTTAGGAAATTGAATTATAAGAAGAGCCGGTCACTGGAAAATCCTGACAGCAATCTGTCATCTCCATATGAAAGATCTAGTGCTGGAGGAAGAGCTAAACTGGCAGAGAGGCCTATTCCAAGTTCAAATGACTCTCTGCTATAATCAAAGGTGGCACCTGCCTCATTTACGAGTTTTTGTGATTTGTCCATAGGAGGTACACATGTGAGCACTGCTACCCCAATGCAGCATCCTCTTCGTCCATTACTAGTGCTGCTGCCACTGACCCAAACCAGTGTGCACGGGCGCACCAGTTGCTGACCCTGACCATGTTGACTGGGGCAAAGTCACTGCCATCCTCACTCTGTGGGCTGTGGTGGGCACACACCACTCTGAGTAGCATTGTCCTGCTGAAACAGATAATAAAATACTGTGCCAACTGATGCTTAATAGGGGGCTAGAAAACCATAGTGCGCGGGAGGGAGTATTAATTGGTAGCCTCTTCTATATGTATATACAGAATTGTGGTTTGTAAATGGTAAAGCAGTTTTTCTTTTTCAAAGACTAAGCACTGACTGGACATTGATTTACACACTTCCACTGTATGTTTCATTGAGTTCTAAGTCAAACTTGACACTATGGCGGTCATTACAACATTGGCGGTAAAAGCCGCTTACCGCCGTGCAGAAGACCGCCAACACACCGCCGCGGAATTATGCCACAGCTATTATGACCCACATTTCGGAATCCGCCAAAATTCAGACACCCACACAAGTCCGCCACACCAAAGGTCAGTGAGAAACTGGCGATAACAAAACCTCCACCGTCATGCCAACAGAAATACGCCCACACTATCACGACACACGAATGCACGCAGCAGTCATTCAACCGCGGTATTCCATTAGTGGTACACACCGCCGCGCTCAAAATACACACACTCTTACAAAACACTACCACATTGGACAATTCCAAATACACACACCTGATACACATACACACACCACTCCCACACACCCATTACAATATAAAACACACACCCACATCACCCACAAACCCCCACGACCACAAATTCCGAAAGAAGGCCAGAGAGAGACACCACCAGCAAGAACAACAGCATCCACAGGCACACAACACCATCACCCACAGAACTTCCACGCACCTCACACAACACACCACTACATATCAGCACACTTATCACCACACACTCCACCCCACACATCACCTACACCACCCCACGGAACAGCAAAGACACCCAAGGTTCTCGGAGGAGGAGCTCAGGGTCATGGTGGAGGAAATCATCCGGGTAGAGCCACAGCTATTCGGAGCACAGGTGCAGCACACCTCAATTGCAAGGAAGATGGAGCTATGGCGAAGAATAGTGGACAGGGTCAACGCAGTGGGACAGCACCAAAGAAATCGGGAGGACATCAGGAAGAGGTGGAACGACCTACGGGGAAGGTGCGTTCCGTGGTCTCAAGACACCACCAGGCGGTTCAGCGGACTGGCGACGGACCCCCACCTCCTCCCCCACAACTAACAACATGGGAGGAGCAGGTCTTGGCGATTCTGCATCCTGAGGGCCTCGCAGGAGTAGCTGGAGGAATGGACTCTGGTAAGACAAATCTTAATTATTACATCCCCCACCCTACCTGCATGCTATCACATACCCCCACCCTCACCCTCACCCCCAGCATCCCAACTCCTCACATATGTCCTAACATCACAAACCACCCATCCCAACACCAAGCCCTGCATGCAACAACAAAGCATGGACACCCATCACTAAAGCATGCCCACTGCACATACCCATACAACCCCCTAAACCATCATCACACAAGGTCCCACACAGGAATGCAAGCACTGGGGTACACGGTCACCCACACATTGCACACCATGACACACACAGATGTAATAACCATCCTTTTATACCCCTGCAGGAACCCTACACAACGTCACTGGACAGGAGGGTCCACACATGCCCACACCACGAACAGAAGAGGCCCACAGTGATGACAGCAGCTCTGTCCAACTGGATCTAGATGACCAGCCCGGCCCATCGGGGACCTCTGGACAGTCGGTTCCCCTCACACTGGCACAGGCCACCACAGACCTTCCCCCCTCTGGAAACACCAGCACATCACCCACCCAGCGGGCCCATACCTCCGTCCCCAGGACACGTCAATCAGGTGTGTGTCCACCACTACAAGGAACCCAGGATAACCCACCACCTCAACAACAACAGGGACCTGGGGGCAGTGGTAGTGGGCACACGGTCCAGAGGACGGAGGCCGAGGAACGCAGGGGAACTGGGAGGGCTGCTGTGCGACAGGGGGCAGACAGGCCAAGGGAACCCACTCTTCAGGAGGCCCTCTTCTTCATCATGGGAGCCTACCACCACTCCCAGGAGACAGTATTTGGGCTTCAGGGAGGAACTCAGAACCATCAGCTCCACCCTGGGCACCATCGTAGGGGTGCTGAAGGAAGGACTCAACACCAGGAGGGACACTGTGGCACTACAAGGGGCCCCTGACACTAGCATGGACGATGAACTGCCCACCACCTCCGCCGGCGCTTGTGGACAGGACGCCCCGCCACAGGACCACCACACCAGCACCCCACCCCCTGCAGAGGGAGAACCACCCCGCAAACGGTCCCTGAGATCCAGGACAAAACAGAGCACGATGCCAAGACCCCCGCCAAGAAATGAGACCACCCTGATTGTCATCCTACTGTCCCCCTTTTTTTCACCCTGTCCATCCTTAAACTGCCCCAGCTCCACTTCCTATGCCCATTTGGGCAATGCACCTGTGAGACTAATAGACTGGACTCTGCCATGGACATTCCTCCGCTATCACCCCTCACCATTTCACTACCCCCTCCAATATTGAGCACTAAAATAAACAATCTAGAGTCTGTCTGTGATTTTGAAATAGTGAATTATCAATTGCAGTGACAAAATGCTCTTTCAATTATAATGTCGACATACCTATGTCACACAGCTCTAGTCCATGAGGAATCTAAGCAGATGTCACACAGTGGGACCCACATCTGTGAAATCGTAAGGGAAAGTGATAACTCAGTGACCACACACTGGGTGAAAACGACAGACAGCAGAGAGGTAGTAGTGTTACAGTACATGTAGTAGGCAGGTCTGTACTCTTACCTGTGTCTCACTGGAAATATTGGTGGATCACTGAGTCCCTGTTGTTCATGTCTTCTTCTTCAGCTTCCTCGTCTTCACTGTCCACAGGCTCCACAGCTGCAACAACACCGCCATCTGGATCATCCTCCTGCAGAAAAGGCACCTGTTGTCGCAAAGCCAAGTTGTGAAGCATACAGAAGGCCACGATGATCTGGCACACCTTCTTTGGTGAGTAGAATAGGGATCCACCTGTCATATGGAGGCACCTGAACCTCGCCTTCAGGAGGCCGAAGGTCCGCTCGATCACCCTCCTAGTTCGCCCATGGGCCTCATTGTAGCGTTCCTCTGCCCTTGTCCTGGGATTCCTCACTGAGGTCAGTAGCCATGACAGGTTGGGGTAACCAGAGTCACCTGCAAATGGTGAGGGACAACTGTTAGACACGCACTAACCTGGAGGGTTAGCCCCAGACCCAGACAACCATTCCCACTGACTTGCCTCCAGGTGCTCACCTAATAGCCACACACGGTGCCTCTGGAGTTGATCCATCACATAAGGGATGCTGCCATTACGCACGATGTAGGCGTCATGCACTGAGATAGGGAACTTGGCATTCACATGGGAGATGTACTGGTCTGACAAACATACCATCTGTACATTCATAGAATGATAACTCTTCCGGTTTCTGTACACCTGTTCACTCCTATGGGGGGGGGGACCAAAGCCACATGGATCCCATCAATGGCACCTATAATGTTGGGGATGTGTCCCAGGGCATAGAAATCACTTTTCACTGTAGGCAAATCCTCTACCTGAGGGAAAACGATGTAGCTCCGCATGTGTTTCAGAAGGGCAGACAACACTCTGGACAATACGTTGGAAAACATATCCTGGGACATCCCTGATGCTATGGCCACTGTTGTTTGAAATGACCCACTTGCAAGGAAATGGAGCACTGACAGCACCTGCACTTGAGGGGGGATTCCTGTGGGATGGCGGAATGCTGACAACAGGTCTGGCTCCAACTGGGTACACAGTTCCTGGATTGTGGCACGGTCAAGCCTGTATGTGATAATCACATGTCGCTCCTCCATTGTCGACAGGTCCACCAACGGTCGGTACACCTGAGGATGCCGCCATCTCCTCACATGTCCCAGCGGACGGTGCCTATGAAGGACAACAGCGAGCACAAAGTCAAACAACTCAGAGGTACGTACCCACAGTTTACCCAGAACACCAATCATACACAAAAGGTGGCCTGTATGTGTGTTTAGTCTAGGCCTAGGTATGTGTGACGCAGTTGGAAATGAAGCCATGTGGGCCCCTCAAATGGTGGCTGCCTGATCTCTAAAGTGGGACAATGGGATGTGAAGTAACTGCGCTGGCGTTGTACACCGTCGTGGTAGGCGGTCGAAGACCGTGGCGCAATGCTGCATTGGTTAACATTGTACCCTATGGGTCCCAGGAGCCAATGACGATGTATGCCGGCGGTGACGGTACGCACCGCCGTGGACGTGACCGCCATTTACTATCTGTTCAATCACTCAATACCTGATCTTCGACAGGAGAGGACCTACACTGCAAGTGCTGCTGTGACCTCGGTCTGGAAGAGACAATGGGTCGAGTGTCTGGGGAAAGGGCCCCTGCCTTCACATCGGAGGAGTTGGAGAAGCTCATGGATGGGGTCCTCCCCCAGTAAACGCTACTCTACGGTCCTCGAGACACACAGGTAAGTACACAGGGAGCATGTTGTATGGGCTATGCCTGTGTGGAGAGGGCTGGATGTAAGAAGGAAGGGGGGAGAGTGCTGCGTGCATGAAAGACGGTGAATGCATGTGCCACATGGCAAGAGTAGCGATGGGGGCCAATCACTTTGACGGTGCAGCTGGTAATAACTTCTCTTTTTCCCCTGTACATTTCATGTAGGTCAGCGCCCACCAGAAAAAAGATATTTGGCGTGCCATCGCCAAGGACGTCCGGACCCTGGGGGTCTACCACACACGGAGCACCCACTGCCGGAAAAGATGGGAGGACATTCACCGCTGGAGCAAGAAGACAGCGGAGGCTCAGCTGGGGATGGCCTCCCAACGTGGGAGGGTGCCCGTCGCACCATGACCTCCCTGATGTTCAGGATCCTGGCGTTGGCCTACCCGGAGTTGGATGGGCGCTTGAGGGCATCACAGCAGCCACAAGGGGGTGAGTACACTCTTATTCTGCTGACTTTGCGCGCAGTGGAGGTGTCTGGGTGGGGGAGGTGGGCTGTGGGTTTCCCTAGGCCAGGGCGAGTTCCGTAGGCAAGGCCCCTCCGTAAGGCAGGCCATGTGGCACCCCACCCCACCTCTGTAGAGTGCCAAGTACACCTAGTCATGCCCCTGTGTCATCTATGTGTGCAGATGTCGTCCATAGCCTTGTAGGCCATTTCCCAGGAATTGAACAGTGGAGCCCAAGAGAGCGGCATAGTGCAGGGGGCTTCTGTGTCTGTCGTGTCCGCCAACGGTAGCGGTAATGCATGCACTCAACATGTCTTTCTTCTGTCTTCCCCCCCCTTTTTGTGGTCTCCCTGTTCTTGTGTGCATTAGCATCATTAGACGGAGGAGCAGTGGCACCGGAGCATGAGGGAGCTGCATCCCACATGGCCCTGGAGGGTGAGACTACGGACTCAGAGTTCACCAGTGGGACGGAGGGCGAGGGGAGCTCTACGGCGGGGACAGGAGCTGACACCAGCGACACGGACTCGTCCTCTGATGGGAGCTCCCTTGTGGTGGCGGCAACATCTGTGCCCCCCGCATCTACAGGTACAGCCTCCACCCCCCTACCAGCACCGCCCTCCCAGCTGCCCCTCAGCCTTTGCCCCATGCCCGCTCACCCAGGAGGGTGGGCATCACCTTCGCCCCAGGCACCTCAGGCCCTACCCCAGTCACCCCTGCTGCACTCAGTGAGGAGGCCATTGATGGGCCGTCTACCATTTTGAATGCCATCCAGGGTGTAGAGAGGCAGTTGCAACAAACCAATGCATTCCTGGAGGGCATTCATTCTGGTCAGGCGGCCCTTCAGCGAGCTTTTCAGACTCTGGCCTCTGCACTGAAGGCAGCCATTGTCCCCGTCTCCAGCCCCCCTCTCCAACTTCCTCCACCCCGACCCAGTCCCCTGTACCTCAGCCTATCCCAAGCACACCTACAGACCAACATGCACACACGTCAACACACAAGGGAAGCTCAGGCAAACATAAGCACCACACATCCCACAGGCACTCACGCAAGCATCACACACATGCAGACACACCAACATCCACTGCCTCCACTGTGTCCCCCTCCTCCTCGTCTCCCTCCTTCCTCCCAGTCTCATCTACACTCACACCTGCATGTACTACCTCTACAGCCACTACGTCCCTCTCCAGCACACCCACCACCACACACCGCTCACGTGCAGTCACCACTCCCACTACCATTCACACGTCCCCTGTGTCCTCTCCCAGTGTGTCTGTTACGCCCCCTCCCAAGATACACAAACGCAGGCACACACCCACCCAACAGCCATCCACCTCACGACAGCCTCCAGCACATGCACCTTCACCCAATGTCACCAAACGTACACCTCCTACAACCACCACCTCTTCCTCCACTCCCAAACCCCCTCCAGCTACCCATCCCAGTGTGTCCAAAAAACTTTTCCTGTCCAACCTTGACCTCTTTCCCACACCTCCCCCACCCCGTCCGTCTCATAGGTCCCGAACTAGCACCTCAGCCACAACATCTCCGGGACCAGTAGTGCCTGTAGTCACCGGAATCAGGAGTGCACCGGCTACCAGGGCAGCCAGTGTGGCACGGAGCCACAGCACAGACAGTCCCCCACCTGTGAAGCATCAGAAGTTGGCCAGTGCCCGACGGAGAGGGGGAAGACTCCAGCCACCAAAGCCGCTCCCAGGGGTCCCAGTGGGAGTGTGGAGTCAGCTGTGACACCTTCCAAGGTGGGGAAGGGCCACAAGAAACCCGGCAAGTCTGGGAAGAGCAGCAAGGCAGAGAAGACCGCCATCATCCCTGATGCCCAGGAGCCCACCTCCAGCACAATCCCAGCTGCCCAGGACAGGACCGCCAGCACTAGCCCAGCTGCCCAGGAGGCCACCGCCAGCACCAGCCCACCTGCCCAGGAGGCCACCGCCAGCACCAGCCCACCTGCCCAGTAGGCCACCGCCAGCTCCAGCACAGCTGCCCAGGAGGCCCCCACCAGCACCAGCCCAGCTGCCCAGGAGGCCACCGCCAGCACCAGCCCACCTGCCCAGGAGGCCACAGCCAGCACCAACACAGCTGCCCAGGAGGCCACCGGCACAGCTGCCCAGGAGGCCACCGCCAGCACCAGCCCACCTGCCCAGGAGGCCATCGCCAGCACCAGCATAGCTGCCCAGGAGGCCATCGCCAGCACCAGCCCACCTGCCCAGGAGGCCACTGCCAGCACTAGCCCCGCTGGGCCTTGAAGGATTGCCAGCAAAAGCCCCACTGGGCCATGAAGGACAGCCAGCAAAAGCCCCGCTGGGCCATGAAGGACCGCCAGCAAAAGCCCCGCCGGGCCATGAAGGACCGCCAGCAGCTGAGACCCTGCAATGGAGACCGCCATCTCAAGCACCGCTGCACAGGGCACCGCCATCTCAAACACCGCTGCACAGGGCACCGCCGTCTCAAGCACCGCTGCACAGGGCACCGCCATCTCAAGCACCGCTGAATAGGGCACCGCCATCACAAGCACCGCTGGCCCATGAGCAGCAAGGGCACTGACGCAACTGAGTCCGTCACGGAGTGAATGATGCACTCTGGGCACCAAGCCCCCTCCAGAACCAGTGGACTAAAGCATCCACTACCCCAATCCTTGGCAGGATGACGCACTCTGGGCACCATGCCCCCTCCAGTGGAGACTGTCATCCACTTGTGAGACTGTGGCTTTGCACTCCCCAGGATATGGCAGTGGGCAAACCACCCACTGTAGAGACTTGAGAGGCTGTGGCTTTGCACTCCCCAGGATATGGCAGTGGGCAAACCACCCACTGTAGAGACTTGACAGACTGTGGCTTTGCACTCCCCAGTATTTGTCAGTGGGCAACCCACCCACTGTAGAGACTTGAGAGACTGTCGCTTTGCCCTCCCCAGGATATGGCAGTGGGCAAACCACCCACTGTAGAGACTTGAGAGACTGTGGCTTTGCACTCCCCAGGATTGAACAGTGGGCATGTGGCCCTCTCATGGATTTGGCGTTGTGCACTCAAGCGGCTGAGGTGCCCCCCTTTCCTTCCCCCTAAGGTGCCTGTTTAGTTGCTCTCTGATGCCCCTGCAGTGTTCTCTCCGTCATGGTCGGGGATCTTGTGTGGGCCTCGCCCATACCGTGTGGTCCCAGTGTTCCACGGACTTTCTTAGTGCACTACCTGAACTACTATGCTTGGTATATATTATGTACATGTTGTATATATATATATATTTCTGGCTACTTGCTTTTAAGATATTACAATGGTTACACTCATTTTCTATTGTCTTTGCATTTTCCAGGGGGGTTGGGGGGTGTAACTGTGATGTATTGATATGCATTAGTGTGTGTGTTGTAGTGGGTGAGGGTGGGGGTGGGGGTGTTGCGTGTGTGTGTCCCTGTTTTTTGCCTCCCCCCTCCCCTGTGTCGTGGGTGCAGTACTCACTGTGGTCTTCGCCGCCGGCGTTCGTGCTCCTGGTAGAGGAGCAGGAAGACTATTGCAGGGAGAATTTGGAGTTCCGGGTCCATGACGTCCTCGTTCCTTGTGGGGTGTGTAGAGGTGAGCGTTTTCCCTTTGGGATTCCTGTTTCCGCCGTGTTTTTATCCGCGGTGAATCCGCCCCGGAAAAGGTGGCGGATTGGCCTGTCATAATAGTGTGGGCGGTACATTGTCTCCCGCTTGTCTGTTGGCGGGGACCGCCGCACTCTTTGTTTGTACCGCCGTGGCGGTCGGAGTGTTAAAGTGGCTGTCTTTGTTGGCGGTTTCCGCCACGGTCATAATTGCAAATTTTTTACCGCCGCTTTAACACGGACCGCCAGGGTTGTAATGACCACCTATGTCCCTAAACCTTGGACAGCTTGACTTCAGTACTATAAGGGGCAAATGCTGAAAGTGTGCACTTAATGCTCACTCTCTGTAAGGTAAGTCCTTTGGCACCAGTGGTAAAATATTCTGATTGTCCCAAACTGAGCCTGATTGTCATGGGGCTCCTGGAAGAGTTCCCACAAAGGTTGTTTGGGTGAATCTGTAAGGATCCAAAAAAATATATTATGCCACATTTGCCTTGTTAATGCCACTCACACATTCTCTCACAAGATCTACTGTCTTGTCCATATTAGAGCACATTACAAAGCCACCATTATGGTCCATAAAGTGATTCTGCGAATTCCCTTCCCCCATGTTTCCATTCAGGCCTGAACAGATGATGTACAAGTATGAATTCACCCTTGTTTGGTCATTGCCTAAATAATAGTGAAATCACCAAATCTTCCAATGAGATCTGTTGCGGGGAGCTTCCAAGTCTTCCTTCACCAATTCCCCCCCTAATACATGTATAACTACAAAAGTGTGCTCTCTTACTGGAGTCAGGTTCTTGGCAGACATCAAGAGCAGATTGGTTACTGTTTATTTATTGTTTATTTAGAGAGGTTTATAAGGTGCAAAAAAGATGCAAAGTTATCAGAGCACTGTACTTATGCTGTCCCAACTCACTTTGGGTGTGGAGTCACAGCTCGCATTTGTCTGGCGCTCTACATGTTGCACCTGTGGCTTCCCTAGCCGACCCTTCCTGGGTCTCCTGTGACTGATTGGTCAGGTATGGTCCCAACAGTAGATCTTATGTAAAGAATATGTTAAATAAAATCATTTTTACTTATTTCTCGAAGGCACAAAATGAGGGGCCTGTATGTGATTATGGAGGCAATGAGTTTCAAATTCTTGTGGCCGACCCTTAGGAGGTGCGGTTCTAGGTCTTCTTTTTTCTAAATCTTGTAGGTTCCAACAGGAAGGACTTGGTGCTTTTAAGGGAGTAGCTGCTTCCTGATGTCTTGAGTTTCTGTGCCAGGTATAAAGGTATCTCAAGATGGAGGGCCTTATGTGTCATGCAGACTATCTTCAACTTGACCTTGGCTTTCAAACGGAGCCAGTGAAGAGACGTGAAAGAGGGAGTAATGCAAATGAAATGCCTCACTCCTGCAATCAGTCTTGCTGTAGCATTGAGGGCTGCCTTAAGAGGTATCTTTAGTCTTTTGACAGACATGACAGGGTAGCACTCCTGTATTCTAGTTGGAGATGACTAGGGATTATAATACTATCTGGAAATATGGAGGTGGTATATATGGTTTTACCTTCCTGAGATTTATTTAGATAGGAGCACTTCTTGTGGTTGCCCTGATGTGTAATTGCATGTTGTGGTTTTTGCCCAGCATTTTCTCGAGGGACTTTATTGACCCGATTATAGGAGGTTTGCAGTTGAGAACACTAAGGTGCGTAATCTGTTCTTTGGCTATTTGAGAGCTGTGTGGTGGGGATATGAGTAGGTATTCTACTCTCAGTGTGCTCAATTTAAGGTGGTTTTATGATAGCCATGACTGAGTTTTCAGCAGTGTGTCATTTATTTTTAGGATATCTTATATTGACATAATCTTTAGGTAGAGCTCAGTGTCATCTATGTACATGTGATTAGAGGGATAGGTTTGCATGTTTGAGTATCTCTGCTAGTGGTTTCATATAGATGCTTAACAGAGTGGGAAATAGGCTGGATCTTTGTGATACCAAAGTGTGACCAAGGTTGGGTCTGAAAGTGTGCATCCAACTTTAATGTGTTGTGATCGATTGTGGAGTAAAGAGGGAGCCAATGAAGCACAGTTCTGGATATTCCCATTCTGTGTTCCAGTAGCTCCAAGAGTCTGTTGTGAATGATTGTGTCGAACACTGAGGACAAGTTGAGGAGGATCAGTAGGCATGAATCATTCTGCTCAAAGATTTTGAGTGCATTGTCCATAATATGAAGGATGGCTCTCTCAGTGTTCTGCCTGAATCTGAAATCTGATAGGAACTCGTCCAGCAGGTTGAATTTGTTGATGTGTTGGCATAGTTGGCTGTGAGCACATTTTTCCAGCAGCTTTGTGAGGAACGGGATGTTAGATACGAAGTAGAACTTGATTAGGTCATTTGTTTTGGTGCCAGGTTTTTACAGTATAGGTGTCAATTGCCCCATTTTTAGGCAGTCCAGGAATTTGCCTTGCGTTAGAGAAGAACTCACTATCCTTGTCAACAGAGGGGAGAGAATAGGGCTTAAGTCCTTCACTATTTTAGAACGTAGGGGACCATTTAAATGTGAGGTTGGCTTCTTTGACAGCATGGTTTTATGTAGTTTTACTTCACTTAGGTTTTTGAAATCGCTCCAAGTGGCCTAGTTCTTGGGCATGGTGGGAAATATGCATGTATGTGTCCTCTCGATGGTAGTAAGTTCCTGCTGGGATTGATGAGCGTTTGGACTCAGATTGTGGCACTGTACAATGTCTGTTGCTATTGAGTATTTGATTTTCTTTAGCAGAGGAAGCTTCACAGTTCTTTGTCAGAGCAGTATAGGTAGCTGTTTTGTTGGTGGACCTCAACTGTTGTTTGAAGATATCAAACAGTTTGCCTGTGCGGCTTCTGGCGTTTGTCAGTTGGTGCCTGGTTTAGCAAAGACTGCGTGGGGAAGAGTAGGTCAGCTGAGTGGTCATGTAGGAGGTACCAGACTTTGATGGCATGTTTGATGAGCGAGTGGGTTATGTGGAGAAGGGACATCAGGGTGGGGAGTGTGCTTTGTGTGGTGGTGTCCTGGATGGTTTATTAGTGTGTGTGGCTTGAAAAGGGGGGGAGCCAAGGAGTGTGGACTAGAAGAAACACAGGAGAAGTGATGTAGGAAAACATACCTTTGGTGCAGGTAGGGGAGTGTAGGGTAGGTCGCTTTCCCGCCACTGCACCTCCACCTGCCCAGGCCCCTGCCACTGGTCTGGTAAGTCCTAGGTTCCTCTTTCTACTCCGCTCCCATCCTTCTCCTTTTTGCTCCTTCCTCCTCTGCCTCTCTTCTCGTGCTTTCTGTTTTTCTCCTCTGCCCCTCCTGGTGCGCTTTTGCCCTTCTCCTTGTGCCTCTCCTGTTGTGATCTTGTTTCCTCCTTGTGCCTCTCCTGTTGTGCTCTTGTTTTCTCCTTGTGCCTCTCCTGTTGCGCTTTTGCCACGCTCCTTTTGCCTCTCCTGTTGTGCCTTATCTCCTGTTGTCCTTTATCTCCTGTTGTACTTTATCTCCTGTTGTGCCCTTTCTTTTCCCTCCTGTTTCCGCTCTCCAGATGCTTCCCTGTCCCCTGCTCTCCCTCCTCCGCCTTCCCGCTTTCCCGCCGCTGCCTCCCGTGCGGCCCCGCCCCCGCTTCCATTCGCTACTCTCCCTCCCGCCTCCCGCCTCAGAGATGACCCCTCCTCCCCCCCCTTCCCTCTTATGGCAGTAGCTGCGCGGCGGAGACAGCGACCCTTGACCCTAGGGTAGGTCGCTTCCCCGCCACTGGAGCTCCAGCTGCACAGGCCCCTGCCACTGGTCTGGTAAGTCCTAGGTTCCTTATTCTGCTCCGCTCCCGTCCTTCTCCTTTTCGCTCCTTCCTCCTCTGCCTCTCCTCTCGTGCTTCTGTTTTTCTCCTCTGCCCCTTCTGGTGCGCTTTTGCCCTTCTCCTTGTGCCTCTCCTGTTGTGCTCTTGTTTTCTCCTTGTGCCTCTCCTGTTGTGCTCTTGTTTTCTCCTTGTGCCTCTCCTGTTGCACTTTTGCCACGCTCCTTTTGCCTCTCCTGTTGTGCCTTATCTCCTGTTGTCCTTTATCTCCTGTTGTACTTTATCTCCTGTTGTGCCCTTTCTTTTCCCTCCCGTTTCCGCTCTCCAGACGCTTCCCTGTCCCCTGCTCTCCCTCCTCCCACCTTCCCGCTTTCCCGCCGCTGCCTCCCGTGCGGCCCCGCCCCGCTTCCATTCGCTACTCTCCCTCCCGCCTCCCGCCTCCCGCCTCAGAGCTGACCCCTCCGCCCCCCCCCTTCCCTCTTATGGCGGCCGCTGCGTGGCGGAGACAGCGACCCTTGACCCTAGGGTAGGTCGCTTCCCCGCCACTGCAGCTCCACCTGCACAGGCCCCTGCCACTGGTCTGGTAAGTCCTAGGTTCCTCATTCTGCTCCGCTCCCGTCCTTCTCCTTTTCGCTCCTTCCTCCTCTGCCTCTCCTCTCGTGCTTCTGTTTTCTCCTCTGCCCCTTCTGGTGCGCTTTTGCCCTTCTCCTTGTGCCTCTCCTGTTGTGCTCTTGTTTTCTCCTTGTGCCTCTCCTGTTGTGCTCTTGTTTTCTCCTTGTGCCTCTCCTGTTGCGCTTTTGCCACGTTCCTTTTGCCTCTCCTGTTGTGCCTTATCTCCTGTTGTCCTTTATCTCCTGTTGTACTTTATCTCCTGTTGTGCCCTTTATTTTCCCTCTCGTTTCCGCTCTCCAGATGCTTCCCTTTCCCCCGCTCTCCCCCCTCCCGCCTTCCCGTTTTCTCACCGCTGCCTCCCGTGCGGCCCAGCCCCCCGCTTCCATTCGATATTCTCCCTCCCGCCTCCCAGCTGACCCCTTCACCCCCCCTTCCCACTTATGGCGCCCGCTGCGCGGCGGAAACAGCGACCCTTGACCCTAGGGTAGGTCGCTTCCCCGCCACTGCAGCTCCACCTGCCCAGGCCCCTGCCACTGGTCTGGTAAGTCCTAGGTTCCTCATTCTGCTCCGCTCCCGTCCTTCTCCTTTTCGCTCCTTCCTCCTCTGCCTCTCCTCTCGTGCTTCTGTTTTTCTCCTCTGCCCCTCCTCGTGCGCTTTTGCCCTTCTCCTTGTGCCTCTCCTGTTGTGCTCTTGTTTTCTCCTTGTGCCTCTCCTGTTGCGCTTTTGCCACGCTCCTTTTGCCTCTCCTGCTGTGCCTTATCTCCTGTTGTCCTTTATCTCCTGTTGTCCTTTATCTCCTGTTGTGCCCTTTCTTTTCCCTCCCGTTTCCGCTCTCCAGACGCTTCCCTGTCCCCCGCTATCCCCCCTCCCGCCTTCCCGCTTTCCCGCCGCTGCCTCCCATGCGGCCCGGCCCCCGCTTCCATTCGCTACTCTCCCGCCCACCTCCCAGCTGACCCCTCCTCCCCCCCTTCCCTCTTATGGCGGCCGCTGCGCGGCAGAGACAGCGACCCTTGACCCTAGGGTAGGTCGCTTCCCCGCCACTGCAGCTCCACCTGCCCAGGCCCCTGCCACTGGTCTGGTAAGTCCTAGGTTCCTCATTCTGCACCGCTCCCGTCCTTCTCCTTTTCACTCCTTCCTCCTCTGCCTCTCCTCTCGTGCTTCTGTTTTTCTCCTCTGCCCCTCCTGGTGCGCTTTTGCCCTTCTCCTTGTGCCTCTCCTGTTGTGCTCTTGTTTTCTCCTTGTGCCTCTCCTGTTGTGCTCTTGTTTTCTCCTTGTGCCTCTCCTGTTGCGCTTTTGCCACGCTCATTTTGCCTCGCCTGTTGTGCCTTATCTCCTGTTGTCCTTTATCTCCTGTTGTACTTTATCTCCTGTTGTGCCCTTTCTTTTCCCTCCCGTTTCTGCTCTCCAGACGCTTCCCTGTCCCCTACTCTCCCCCCTCCCGCCTTCCCGCTTTCACGCCGCTGCCTCCCGTGCGGCCCCGCCCCCGCTTCCATTCGCTACTCTCCCTCCCGCCTCCCAGCTGACCCCTCCTCCCCCCTTCCCTCTTATGGCACCCGCTGCGCGGCAGAGACAGCGACACTTGACCGAAGGGTAGGTCGCTTCCCCGTCACTGCAGCTCCACCTGCCCAGGCCCCTGCCACTGGTCTGGTAAGTCCTAGGTTCCTCATTCTGCTCCACTCCCGTCCTTCTCCTTTTCGCTCCTTCCTCCTCTTCCTCTCCTCTCGTGCTTCTGTTTTTCTCCTCTGCCACTCCTGGTGCGCTTTTGCCCTTCTCCTTGTGCCTCTTCTGTTGTGTTCTTGTTTTCTCCTTGTGCCTGTCCTGTTGCGCTTTTGCCACGCTCCTTTTGCCTCTCCTGTTGTGCCTTATCTCCTGTTGTCCTTCATCTCCTGTTGTACTTTATTTCCTGTTGTGCCCTTTCTTTTCCCTCCCGTTTCCGTTCTCCAGACGCTTCCCTGTCCCCCGCTCTCCCCCCTCCCGCCTTCCCGCTTTCCCGCCGCTGCCTCCCGTGCGGGCCCGCCCCCCGCTTCCATTCGCTACTCTCCCTCCCGCCTCCCAGCTGAGCCCCCCTTCCCTCTTATGGCGGCCGCTGCCCTGCGGAGACAGCGGCTCTTGACCCTAGGGTAGGTCGTTTCCCCGCCACTGCAGCTCCACCTGCCCAGTCCCCTGCCACTGGTGTGGTAAGTCCTAGGTTCCTCATTCTGCTCCGCTCCCGTCCTTCTCCTTTTCACTCCTTCCTCCTCTGCCTCTCCTCTCGTGCTTCTGTTTTTCTCCTCTGCCCCTCCTGGTGCGCTTTTGCCCTTCTCCTTGTGCCTCTCCTGTTGTGCTCTTGTTTTCTCCTTGTGCCTCTCCTGTTGTGCTCTTGTTTTCTCCTTGTGCCTCTCCTGTTGCGCTTTTGCCACACTCCTTTTGCCTCTCCTGTTGTGCCTTATCTCCTGTTGTCCTTTATCTCCTGTTGTACTTTATCTCCTGTTGTGCCATTTCTTTTCCCTCCCGTTTCCGCTCTCCAGATGCTTCCCTGTCCCCCGCTCTCCCCCCTCCCGCCTTCCCGATTTCCTGCCGCTGCCTCCTGTGCTGCCCGCCCCACCCGCTTCCATTCGCTACTCTCCCTCCCTCCTCCCGCCTTCCACCTGACCCCTCCTACCCCCCTTCCCTCTTATGGCGGCCGCTGCGTGGCGGAGACAGCGACCCTTGACCCTAGGGTAGGTTGCTTCCCCGCCATTGCAGCTCCACCTGCCCAGGTCCCTGCCACTGGCCTGGTAAGTCCTAGGTTCCTCATTCTGCTCCGCTCCCGTCCTTCTCCTTTTCACTCCTTCCTCCTCTGCCTCTCCTCTCGTGCTTCTGTTTTTCTCCTCTGCCCCTCCTGGTGTGCTTTTGCCCTTCTCCTTGTGCCTCTCCTGTTGTGCTCTTGTTTTCTCCTTGTGCCTCTCCTGTTGCGCTTTTGCCACGCTCCTTTTGCCTCTCCTGTTGTGCCTTATCTCCTATTGTCCTTTATCTCCTGTTGTGCCCTTTCTTTTCCCTCCCGTTTCCGCTGTCCAGATGCTTCCCTGTCCCCCGCCCTCCCCCCTCCCGCCTTCCCGCTTTCCCGCCGCTGCCTCCCGTGCGGCCCCGCCCAGCTTCCATTCGCTACTCTCCCTCCCGCTTCCCAGCTGACCCCTCCTCCCCCCCTTCCCTCTTATGGCACCCGCTGCGCGGCGGAGACAGCAACCCTTGACCCTAGGGTACGTCGCTTCCCCGCCACTGCAGCTCCACCTGCCAAGGCCCCTGCCACTGGTCTGGTAAATCCTAGGTTCCTCATTCTGCTCCGCTCCCGTCCTTCTATTTTTCGCTCCTTCCTCCTCTGCCTCTCCTCTCGTGCTTCTGTTTTTCTCCTCTGCCCCTCCTGGTGCGCTTTTGCACTTCTCCTTGTGCCTCTTCTGTTGTGCTCTTGTTTTCTCCTTGTGCCTCTCCTGTTGCGCTTTTGCCACGCTCCTTTTGCCTCTCCTGTTGTGCCTTATCTCCTGTTGTCCTTTATCTCCTGTTGTACTTTATTTCCTGTTGTGCCCTTTCTTTTCTCTCCCGTTTCTGCTCTCCAGACTCTACCCTGTCCCCCGCTCTCCCCCCTCCCGCCTTCCCGCTTTCCCGCGCTGCCTCCCGTGCGGCCCTGCCCCCCGCTTCCATTCGTTACTCTCCCTCCCGCCTCCCAGCTGAGCCCCCCTTCCCTCTTATGGCGGCCGCTGCGCGGCGGAGACAGCGACTCTTGACCCTAGGGTAGGTCGTTTCCCCGCCACTGCAGCTCCACCTGCCCAGTCCCCTGCCACTGGTCTGGTAAGTCCTAGGTTCCTCATTCTGCTCCGCTCCCGTCCTTCTCCTTTTCACTCCTTCCTCCTCTGCCTCTCCTCTCGTGCTTCTGGTTTTCTCCTCTGCCCCTCCTGGTGCGCTTTTGCCCTTCTCCTTGTGCCTCTCCTGCTGTGCTCTTGTTTTCTCCTTGTGCCTCTCCTGTTGTGCTCTTGTTTTCTCCTTGTGCCTCTCCTGTTGCGCTTTTGCCACGCTCCTTTTGCCTCTCCTGTTGTGCTTTATCTCCTGTTGTCCTTTATCTCCTGTTGTACTTTATCTCCTGTTGTGCCCTTTCTTTTCCCTCCCGTTTCCGCTCTCCAGACTCTTCCCTGTCCCCCGCTCTCCCCCCTCCCGCCTTCCCGCTGCTGCCTCCCGTGCGGCCCCGCCCCCGCTTCCATTCGCTACTCTCCCTCCCGCCTCCCAGCTGAGCCCTCCCCCCCCCTTCCCTCTCATGGCGGCCGCTGCGCGTCGGAGACAGCGACCCTTGACCCTAGGGTAGGTCGCTTCCCCGCCACTGCAGCTCCACCTGCCCAGGCCCCTGCCACTGGTCTGGTAAGTCCTAGGTTCCTCATTCTGCTCCGCTCCCGTCCTTCTCCTTTTCGCTCCTTCCTCCTCTGCCTCTCCTCTCTTGCTTCTGTTTTTCTCCTCTACCCCTCCTGGTGCGCTTTTGCCCTTCCACTTGTGCCTCTCCTGTTGTGCTCTTGTTTTCTCCTTGTGCCACTCCTGTTGTGCTCTTGTTTTCTCCTTGTGGCTCTCCTGTTGCGCTTTTGCCACGCTTCTTTTGCCTCTCCTGTTGTGCCTTATCTCCTGTTGTACTTTATCTCCTGTTGTGCCCTTTCTTTTCCCTTCCGTTTCCGCTCTCCACACGCTTCCCTGTCCCCCGCTCTCCCCCCTCCTGCCTTCCCGCTTTCACGCCGCTGCCTCCCGTGCGGCCCTGCTCCCGCTTGCATTCGCTACTCTCCCTCCCGCCTCCCAGCTGACCCCTCCCCCCCTTCCCTCTTATGGTGGCCGCTGCGCGGCGGAGACAGCGACCCTTGACCCTAGGGTATGTCGCTTCCCCGCCACTGCAGCTCCACCTGCCCAGGCCCCTGCCACTGGTCTGGTAAGTCCTAGGTTCCTCATTTTGCTCCACTCCCGTCCTTCTCCTTTTCGCTCCTTCCTCCTCTGCCTCTCCTCTCGTGCTTCTGTTTTTCTCCTCTGCCCCTCCTGGTGCGCTTTTGCCCTTCTCCTTGTGCCTCTCCTGTTGTGCTCTTGTTTTCTCCTTGTGCTTCTCCTGTTGTGCTCTTGTTTTCTCCTTGTGCCTCTCCTGTTGCTCTTTTGTCACGCTCCTTTTGCCTCTCCTGTTGTGCCTTATCTCCCGTTATCCTTTATCTCCTGTTGTAATTTATCTCCTGTTGTGCCATTTCTTTTCCCTCCCGTTTCCGCTCTCCAGACGCTTCCCTGTCCCCCGCTCTCCCCCCTCCCGCCTTCCCGCTTTCCCGCCGCTGCCTCCTGTGCGGCCCCGCCCCCGCTTCCATTCGCTACTCTCCCTCCTGCCTCCCGCCTCCCAGCTGACCCCTCCTCCCTCCCTTCCCTCTTATGGCGGCCGCTGAGCGGCGGAGACAGCGACCCTTGACCCTAGGGTAGGTCGCTTCCCCGCCACTGCAGCTCCACCTGCCCAGGCCCCTGCCACTGGTCTGGTAAGTCCTAGGTTCCTCATTCTGCTCCGCTCCCGTCCTTCTCCTTTTCGCTCCTTCCTCCTCTGCCTCTCCTATCGTGCTTCTGTTTTTCTCCTCTGCCCCTCCTGGTGCGCTTTTGCCCTTCTCCTTGTGCCTCTCCTGTTGTGCTCTTGTTTTCTCCTTGTGCCTCTCCTGTTGTGTTCTTGTTTCTCCTTGTGCCTTTCCTGTTGAGCTTTTGTCACGCTCCTTTTGCCTCTCCTGTTGTGCCTTATCTCCTGTTGTCCTTTATCTCCTGTTGTACTTTATCTCCAGTTGTGCCCTTTCTTTTCCCTCCGGTTTCCGCTCTCCAGGTGCTTCCCAATCTCTCGCTCTCCCCCCTCCCGCCTTCCCGCTGCTGCCTCCTGTGCGGCCCCGCCCCCGTTTCCATTCGCTACACTCCCTCCCGCCTCCCGCCTCCCAGCTGACCCCTCCCCCCGCTTCCCTCTTATGGCGGCCGCTTTGCGGCGGAGACAGCGACCCTTGACCCTAGGGTAGGTCGCTTCCCCGCCACTGCAGCTCCATCTGCCCAGGCCCCTGCCACTGGTCTGGTAAGTCCTAGGTTCCACATTCTGCTGCGCTCCCGTCCTTCTCCTTTTCGCTCCTTCCTCCTCTGCCTCTCCTCTCGTGCTTCTGTTTTTCTCCTCTGCCCCTCCTGGTGCGCTTTTGCCCTTCTCCTTGTGCCTCTCCTGTTGTGCTCTTGTTTTCTCCTTGTGCCTCTCCTGTTGTGCTCTTGTTTTCCCCTTGTGCCTCTCCTGTTGCGCTTTTGCCATGCTCCTTTTGCCTCTCCTGTTGTGCCTTATCTCCTGTTGTCCTTTATCTCCTGTTGTACTTTATCTGATGTTGTGCCCTTTCTTTTCCCTCCCGTTTCCGCTCTCCAGACGCTTCCCTGTTCCCCGCTCTCCCCCCCTCCCGCCTTCCCGCCGCTGCCTCCTGTGCGGCCCGCCCCACCCGCTTCCATTCGCTAATCTCCCTCCCGCCTCCCACCTGACCCCTCCTCCCCCCCTTCCCTCTTAAGGCGGCCGCTGTGCGGCGCAAGACAGCGACCCTTGACCCTAGGGTAGGTCGCTTCCCCGCCACTGCAGCTCCACCTGCCCGGGCCCCTACCACTGGTCTGGTAAGTCCTAGGTTCCTCATTCTGCTCCACTCCTGCCCTTCTCCTTTTTGCTCCTTCCTCCTCTGCCTCTCCTCTCGTGCTTCTGTTTTTCTCCTCTGCCCCTCCTGGTTCGCTTTTGACCTTCACCTTGTTCCTCTCCTGTTGTGCTCTTGTTTTCTCCTTGTGCCTCTCCTGTTGTGCTCTTGTTTTCTCCTTGTGCCTCTCCTGTTGCGCTTTTGCCACGCTCCTTTTGCCTCTCCTGTTGTGCCTTATCTCCTGTTGTACTTTATCTCCTGTTGTGCCCTTTCTTTTCCCTCCCGTTTCCGCTCTCCACACACTTCCCTGTCCCCCGCTCTCCCCCGTCCTGCCTTCCCGATTTCCCGTCGCTGCCTCCCGTGCGGCCCTGCCCCCGTTTCCATTCGCTACTCTCCCTCCCGCCTCCCAGCTGACCCCTCCTCCCCCCCTTCCCTCTTATGGTGGCCGCTGCGCGGCGGAGACAGCGACCCTTGACCCTAGGGTAGGTCGCTTCCCCGCCACTGCAGCTCCACCTGCCCAGGCCCCTGCCACTGGTCTGGTAAGTCCTAGGTTCCTCATTCTGCTCCGCTCCCGTCCTTCTCCTTTTCGCTCCTTCCTCCTCTGCCTCTCCTTTCGTGCTTCTGTTTTTCTCCTCTGCCCCTCCTGGTGCACTTTTGCCCTTCTCCTTGTGACTCTCCTGTTGTGCTCTTGTTTTCTCCTTGTGCCTCTCCTGTTGTGCTCTTGTTTTCTCCTTGTGCCTCTCCTGTTGCGCTTTTGCCACGCTCCTTTTGCCTCTCCTGTTGTGCCTTATCTCCTGTTTTCCTTTATCTCCTGTTGTACTTTATCTCCTGTTGTGCCCTTTCTTTTCCCTCTCATTTCTGTTCTCCAGACGCTTCCCTGTCCCCCACTCTCCCCCCTCCCGCCTTCCCGCTTTCCCGCCGCTGCCTCCAGTGCGGCCCCCCGCTTCCATTCGCTACTCTACCTCCTGCCTCCCACCTCCCAGCTGACCCCTCTTCCCCCCCTTCCCTCTTATGGCGGCCGCTGAGCGGCGGAGACAGCGACCCTTGACCCTAGGTTAGGTCGCTTCCCCGCCACTGCAGCTCCACCTGCGCAGGCCCCTGCCACTGGTCTGGTAAGTCCTAGGTTCCTCATTCTGCTCCGCTCCCGTCCTTCTCCTTTTCACTCCTTCCTCCTCTGCCTCTCCTCTCGTGCTTCTGTTTTTCTCCTCTGCCCCTCCTGGTGTGCTTTTGCCCTTCTCCTTGTGCCTCTCCTGTTGTGCTCTTGTTTTCTCCTTGTGCCTCTCCTGTTGCGCTTTTGCCACGCTCCTTTTGCCTCTCCTGTTGTGCCTTATCTCCTGTTGTCCTTTATCTCCTGTTGTACTTTATCTCCTGTTGTGCCCTTTCTTTTCCCTCTCGTTTCTGCTCTCCAGACGATTCCCTGTCCCCCGCTCTCCCCCCTCCCGCCTTCCCGCTTTCCCGCCGCTGCCTCCCGTGCGGCCCTGCCCCCCGCTTTCATTCGCTACTTTCCCTCTCGCCTCCCAGCTGAGCCCCCCTTCCCTCTTATGGCGGCCGCTGCGCGGCGGAGACAGCGACTCTTGACCCTAGGGTAGGTCGTTTCCCCGCCACTGCAGCTCCACCTGCCCAGTACCCTGCCACTGGTCTGGTAAGTCCTAGGTTCCTCATTCTGCTCCGCTCCCGTCCTTCTCCTTTTCACTCCTTCCTCCTCTGCCTCTCCTCTTGTGTGTCTCTTTTTCTCCTCTGCCCCTCCTGGTGCGCTTTTGCCCTTCTCCTTGTGCCTCTCCTGTTGTGCTCTTGTTTTCTCCTTGTGCCTCTCCTGTTGTGCTCTTGTTTTCTCCTTGAGCCTCTCCTGTTGCGCTTTTGCCACGCTCCTTTTGCCTCTCCTGTTGTGCCTTATCTCCTGTTGTCCTTTATCTCCTGTTGTACTTTATCTCCTGTTGTGCCCTTTCTTTTCCCTCCCGTTTCCGCTCTCCAGACTCTTCCCTGTCCCCCGCTCTCCCCCCTCCCACCTTCCCGCTTTCCCGCCGCTGCCTCCAGTGCGGCCCCCCCGCTTCCATTCGCTACTCTCCCTCCTGCCTCCCGCCTCCCAGCTGACCCCTCTTCCCCCCCTTCCCTCTTATGCCGGCCGCTGCGCGGCGGAGACAGCGACCCTTGACCCTAGGGTAGGTCGCTTCCCCGCCACTGCAGCTCCAGCTTCCCAGGCCCCTGCCACTGGTCTGGTAAGTCCTAGGTTCCTCATTCTGCTCCGCTCCCGTCCTTCTCCTTTTCGCTCCTTCCTCCTCTGCCTCTCCTCTCGTGTTTCTGCTTTTCTCCTCTGCCCCTCCTGGTGCGCTTTTGCCCTTCTCCTTGTGCCTCTCCTGTTGTGCTCTTGTTTTCTCCTTGTGCCTATCCTGTTGTGCTCTTGTTTTCTCCTTCTGCATCTCCTGTTGCGCTTTTGCCACGCTCCTTTTGCCTCTCCTGTTGTGCCTTATCTCCTGTTGTCCTTTATCTCCTGTTGTACTTTATCTCCAGTTGTGTCCTTTCTTTTCCCTCCCATTTCCGCTCACCGAATGCTTCCCTGTCCCCCGCTCTCCCCCCTCCCGCCTTTTGCTTTCCCGCTGCTGCCTCCCGTGCGGCCCCGCCCCCGCTTCCATTCGCTACTCTCCCTCCCGCCTCCCAACTGACCCCTCCTCCCCCCCTTCCCTCTTATGGCGGCCGCTGTGCGGCGGAGACAGCGACCCTTGACCCTAGGGTAGGACGCTTCCCCGCCACTGCAGCTCCACCTGCCCAGGCCCCTGCCACTGGTCTGGTAAGTCCTAGGTTCCTCATTCTGCTCCGCTCCCGTCCTTCTCCTTTTCACTCCTTCCTCCTCTGCCTCTCCTCTCGTGCTTCTGTTTTTCTCCTCTGCCCCTCCTGGTGTGCTTTTGCCCTTCTCCTTGTGCCTCTCCTGTTGTGCTCTTGTTTTCTCCTTGTGCCTCTCCTGTTGCGCTTTTGCCACGCTCCTTTTGCCTCTCCTGTTGTGCCTTATCTCCTGTTGTCGTTTATCTCCTGTTGTACTTTATCTCCTGTTGTGCCCTTTCTTTTCCCTCTCGTTTCTGCTCTCCAGACGCTTCCCTGTCCCTTGCTCTCCCCCCTCCCGCCTTCCCGCTTTCCCGCCGCTGCCTCCCGTGCGGTCCCGCCCCCGCTTCCATTCGCTACTCTCCCTCCCGCCTCCCAGGTGACCCCTCCTCCCCCCCTTCCCTCTTATGGCACCCGCTGCGCGGCGGAGACAGCGACCCTTGACCCTAGGGTAGGTCGCTTCCCCGCCACTGCAGCTCCACCTGCCCAGGCCCCTGCCACTGGTCTGGTAAGTCCTAGGTTCCTCATTCTGCTCCGCTCCCGTCCTTCTCCTTTTCGCTCCTTCCTCCTCTGCCTCTCCTCTCGTGCTTCTGTTTTTCTCCTCTGCCCCTCCTGGTGCGCTTTTGCCCTTCTCCTTTTGCCTCTTCTGTTGTGCTCTTGTTTTCTCCTTGTGCCTCTCCTGTTGCGCTATTGCCACGCTCCTTTTGCCTCTCCTGTTGTGCCTTATCTCCTGTTGTCCTTTATCTCCTGTTGTACTTTATTTCCAGTTGTGCCCTTTCTTTTCCCTCCCGTTTCTGCTCTCCAGACGCTACCCTGTCCCCCGCTCTCCCCCCTCCTGCCTTCCCGATTTCCCGCCGCTGCCTCCCGTGCGGCCCTGCCCCCCGCTTCCATTCGCTACTCTCCCTCTCGCCTCCCAGCTGAACCCCCTTCCCTCTCATGGCGGCCGCTGCGCGGCGGAGACAGCGACTCTTGACCCTAGGGTAGGTCGTTTCCCCGCCACTGCAGCTCCACCTGCCCAGTCCCCTGCCACTGGTCTGGTAAGTCCTAGGTTCCTCATTCTGCTCCGCTCCCGTCCTTCTCCTTTTCACTCCTTCCTCCTCTGCCTCTCCTCTCGTGCTTCTGTTTTTCTCCTCTGCCCCTCCTGGTGCGCTTTTGCCCTTCTCCTTGTGCCTCTCCTGTTGTGCTCTTGTTTTCTCCTTGTGCCTCTCCTGTCGTGCTCTTGTTTTCTCCTTGTGCCTCTCCTGTTGCGCTTTTGCCACGCTCCTTTTGCCTCTCCTGTTGTGCCTTATCTCATGTTGTCCTTTATCTCCTGTTGTACTTTATCTCCTGTTGTGCCCTTTCTTTTCTCTCCCTTTTCCGCTCTCCAGACTCTTCCCTGTCCCCCGCTCTCCCCCCTCCTGCCTTCCCGCTTTCCCGCCGCTGCCTCCTGTGCGGCCCGCCCCACCCGCTTCCATTCGCTACTCTCCCTCCCGCCTTCCAGCTTACCCCTCCTCCCCCCTTCCCTCTTATGGCGGCCGCTAAGCGGCGGAGACAGCGACCCTTGACCCTAGGGTAGGTCGCTTCCCCGCCATTGCAGCTCCACCTGCCCAGGCCCCTGCCACTGGTCTGGTAAGTCCTAGGTTCCTCATTCTGCTCCGCTCCCGTCCTTCTCCTTTTCACTCCTTCCTCCTCTGCCTCTCCTCTCGTGCTTCTGTTTTTCTCCTCTGCCCCTCCTGGTGCGCTTTTGCCCATCTCCTTGTGCCTCTCCTGTTGTGCTCTTGTTTTCTCCTTGTGCCTCTCCTGTTGTGCTCTTGTTTTCTCCTTGTGCCTCTCCTGTTGCGCTTTTGCCACGCTTCTTTTGCCTCTCCTGTTGTGCCTTATCTCCTGTTGTACTTTATCTCCTGTTGTGCCCTTTCTTTTCCCTTCCGTTTCTGCTCTCCACACGCTTCCCTGTCTCCCGCTCTCCCCCCTCCTGCCTTTCCGCTTTCCCGCCGCTGCCTCCCGTGCGGCCCTGCCCCCGCTTGCATTCGCTACTCTCCCTCCCACCTCCCAGCTGACCCCTCCCTCTTATGGTGGCTGCTGCGCGGCAGAGACAGCGACCCTTGACCCTAGGGTATGTCTCTTCCCAGCCACTGCAGCTCCACCTGCCAAGGCCCCTGCCACTGGTCTGGTAAGTCCTAGGTTCCTCATTCTGCTCCGCTCCCGTCCTTCTCCTTTTCGCTCCTTCCTCCTCTGCCTCTCCTCTCGTGCTTCTGTTTTTCTCCTCTGTCCCTCCTGGTGCGCTTTTGCCCTTCTCCTTGTGCCTCTCCTGTTGTGCTCTTATTTTCTCCTTGTGCCTCTCCTGTTGTGCTCTTGTTTTCTCCTTGTGCCTCTCCTGTTGCGCTTTTGCCACGCTCCTTTTGCCTCTCCTGTTGTGCCTTATCTCCTGTTGTCCTTTATCTCCTGTTGTACTTTATCTCCAGTTGTGCCCTTTCTTTTCTCTCCCGTTTCCTCTCTCCAAGTGCTTCCCTATCTCCCGCTCTCCCCCCTCCCACCTTCCCACGTTCCCGCTGCTGCCTCCTGTGCGGCCCCGCCCCCGCTTCCATTCGCTACTCTCCCTCCTGACTCCCGCCTCCCTGCTGACCCCTCCTCCCCCCCTTCCCTCTTATGGCGGCCGCTGCACGGTGGAGACAGTGACCCTTCACCCTAGGGTAGGTCGCTTCCCTGCCACTGAAGCTCCACCTGCCCAGGCCCCTGCCACTGGTCTGGTAAGTCCTAGGTTCCTCATTCTGCTCCGTTCCCGTCCTTCTCCTTTTCGCTCCTTCCTCCTCTGCCTCTCCTCTCGTGCTTCTGTTTTTCTCCTCTGCCCCTCCTGGTGCGCTTTTGCCCTTCTCCTTGTGCCTCTCCTGTCGTGCTCTTGTTTTCTTCTTGTGCCTCTCCTGTTGTGCTCTTCTTTTCTCCTTGTGCCTCTCCTGTTGCGCTTTTGCCACGCTCCTTTTGCCTCTCCTGTTGTGCCTTATCTCCTGTTGTCCTTTATCTCCTGTTGTACTTTATCTTCAGTTGTGCCCTTTCTTTTCCCTCCTGTTTCCGCTCTCCAGGTGCTTCCCTATCTCCCGCTCTCCCCCCTTCCACCTTCCCGCTTTCCCGCTGCTGCCTCCTGTGCGGCCCCGCCCACGCTTCCATTCGCTACTCTCCCTCCTGCCTCCCAGCTGACAACTCCTCCCCCCCCCTTCCCTCTTATGGCGGCCGCTGCGCGGCGGAGACAGCGACCCTTGACCCTAGGGTAGGTCGCTTCCCCGCCACTGCAGCTCCACCTGCCCAAGCCCCTGCCACTGGTCTGGTAAGTCCTAGGTCCCTTATTCTGCTCTGCTCCCGTCCTTCTCCTTTTCGCTCCTTCCTCCTCTGCCTCTCCTCTCGTGCTTCTGTTTTTCTCCTCTGCCCCTCCTGGTGCGCTTTTGCCCTTCTCCTTGTGCCTCTCCTGTTGTGCTCTTGTTTTCTCCTTGTGCCTCTCCTGTTGTGCTCTTATTTTCTCCTTGTGCCTCTCCTGTTGCGCTTTTGCCACGCTCCTTTTGCCTCTCCTGTTGTGCCTTATCTCCTGTTGTACTTTATCTCCTGTTGTGCCCTTTCTTTTCCCTTCCGTTTCTGCTCTCCACACGCTTCCCTGTCCCCCGCTCTCCCCCCTCCTGCCTTCCCGCTTTCCCACCGCTGCCTCCCGTGCGGCCCTGCCCCCCGCTTGCATTCGCTACTCTCCCTCCCGCCTCCCAACTGACCCCTCCCTCTTACGGTGGCCGCTGCGCGGCGGAGACAGCGACCCTTGACCCTAGGGTATGTCACTTCCCCGCCACTGCAGCTCCACCTGCCCAGGCCCCTGCCACTGGTCAGGTAAGTCCTAGGTTCCTCATTCTGCTCCGCTCCCGTCCTTCTCCTTTTCGCTCCTTCCTCCTCTGCCTCTCCTCTCGTGCTTCTGTTTTTCTCCTCTGCCCCTCCTGGTGCGCTTTTGCCCTTCGCCTTGTGCCTCTCCTGTTGTGCTCTTGTTTTCTCCTTGTGCCTCTCCTGTTGTGCTCTTGTTTTCTCCTTGTGCCTCTCCTGTTGCGCTTTTGCCACGCTCCTTTTGCCTCTCCTGTTGGGCCTTATCTCCTGTTGTCCTTTATCTCCTGTTGTACTTTATCTCCAGTTGTGCCCTTTCTTTTCCCTCCCGTTTCCTCTCTCCAGGTGCTTCCCTATCTCCCGCTCTCCCCCCTCCCACCTTCCCGCGTTCCCGCTGCTGCCTCCTGTGCGGCCCTGCCCCAGCTTCCATTCGCTACTCTCCCTCCTGACTCCCGCCTCCCTGCTGACCCCTCCTCCCCCCTTTCCCTCTTATGGCGGCCGCTGCACGGTGGAGACAGCGACCCTTGACCCTAGGGTAGGTCGCTTCCCCACCACTGCAGCTCCACCTGCCCAGGCCCCTGCCACTGGTCTGGTAAGTCCTAGGTTCCTCATTCTGCTCCGTTCCCGTCCTTCTCCTTTTCGCTCCTTCCTCCTCTGCCTCTCCTCTTGTGCTTCTGTTTTTCTCCTCTGCCCCTCCTGGTGCGCTTTTGCCCTTCTCCTTGTGCCTCTCCTGTTGTGCTCTTGTTTTCTCCTTGTGCCTCTCCTGTTGTGCTCTTGTTTTCTCCTTGTGCCTCTCCTGTTGCGCTTTTGCCACGCTCCTTTTGCCTCTCCTGTTGTGCCTTATCTCCTGTTGTCGTTTATCTCCTGTTGTACTTTATCTGATGTTGTGCCCTTTCTTTTCCCTCCCGTTTCCGCTCTCCAGACGCTTCACTGTTCCCCGCTCTCCCCCTCCCCCCTTCCCGCTTTCCCACCGCTGCCTCCTGTGCGGCCCGCCCCACCCGCTTCCATTCGCTACTCTCCCTCCCACCTCCCGCCTCCCAGCTGACCCCTCCTCCCCCCTTCCCTCTTATGGCGGCCGCTGCGCGGCGGAGACAGCGACCCTTGACCCTAGGGTAGGTCGCTTCCCCGCCACTGCAGCTCCACCTGCCTGGGCCCCTGCCACTGGTCTGGTAAGTCCTAGGTTCCTCATTCTGCTCCGCTCCCGCCCTTCTCCTTTTTGCTCCTTCCTCCTCTGCCTCTCCTCTCGTGCTTCTGTTTTTCTCCTCTGCCCCTCCTGGTGCACTTTTGCCCTTCTCCTTGTGCCTCTCCTGTTGTGCTCTTGTTTTCTCCTTGTGCCTCTCCTGTTGTGCTCTTGTTTTCTCCTTGTGCCTCTCCTGTTGCGCTTTTGCCACGCTCCTTTTGCCTCTCCTGTTGTGCCTTATCTCCTGTTGTACTTTATCTCCTATTGTGCCCTTTCTTTTCCCTCCTGTTTCCGCTCTCCACAAGCTTCCCTGTCCCCCGCTCTCCCCCCTCCTGCCTTCGCGCTTTCCCGCCGCTGCCTCCCGTGCTGCCCTGCCCCCCGCTTCGATTCGCTACTCTCCCTCCCGCCTCCCAGCTGACCCCTCTTCCCCCCCTTCCCTCTTATGGTGGCCGCTGCGCGGCGGAGACAGCGACCCTTGACCCTAGGGTAGGTCACTTCCCCGCCACTGCAGCTCCACCTGCCCAGGCCCCTGCCACTGGTCTGGTAAGTCCTAGGTTCCTCATTCTGCTCCGCTCCCGTCCTTCTTCTTTTTGCTCCTTCCTCCTCTGCCTCTCCTCTCGTGCTTCTGTTTTTCTCCTCTGCCCCTCCTGGTGCGCTTCTGCCCTTCTCCTTGTGCCTCTCCTGTTGTGCTCTTGTTTTCTCCTTGTGCCTCTCCTGTTGTGCTCTTGTTTTCTTCTTGTGCCTCTCCTGTTGCACTTTTGCCACGCTCCTTTTCCCTCTCCTGATGTGCCTTATCTCCTGTTGTACTTTATCTCCTGTTGTGCCCTTTCTTTTCCCTCCCGTTTCTGCTCTCCACACGCTTCCCTGTCCCCCGCTCTCCCCCCTCCTGCCTTCCCGCTTTCCCGTCGCTGCCTCCCGTGCGGCCCTGCCCCCCGTTTCCATTCGCTACTCTCCCTCCCGCCTCCCGCCTCCCAGCTGACCCCTCCTCCCCCCCTTCCCTCTTATGGTGGCCGCTGCGCGGCGGAGACAGCGACCCTAGGGTAGGTCGCTTCCCCGCCACTGCAGCTCCTCCTGCCCAGGCCCCTGCCACTGGTCTGGTAAGTCCTAGGTTCCTCATTCTGCTCCGCTCCCGTCCTTCTCCTTTTCGCTCCTTCCTCCTCTGCCTCTTCTCTCGTGCTTCTGTTTTTCTCCTCTGCCCCTCCTGGTGCGCTTTTGCCCTTCTCCTTGTGCCTCTCCTGCTGTGCTCTTGATTTCTCCTTGTGCCTCTCCTGTGGTGCTCTTGTTTTCTCCTTGTGCCTCTCCTGTTGCGCTTTTGCCACGCTCCTTTTGCCTCTCCTGTTGTGCCTTATCTCCTGTTGTCCTTTATCTCCTTTTGTACTTTATCTCCTGTTGTGCCCTTTCTTTTCCCTCCCGTTTCAGCTCTCCAAACGCTTCCCTGTCCCCCGCCGTCCCGCCTTCCCGCTTTCCCCCCGCTGCCTCCAGTGCGGCCCCGCCCCCGCTTCCATTCGCTACTCTCCCTCCTGCCTCCCGCCTCCCAGCTGACCCCTCTTCCCCCCCTTCCCTCTTATGGCGCCCGCTGCACGGCGGAGACAGCGACCCTTGACCCTAGGGTAGGTCGCATCCCCGCCACTGCAGCTCCAGCTTCCCAGGCCTCTGCCACTGGTCTGGTAAGTCCTAGGTTCCTCATTCTGCTCCGCTCCCGTCCTTCTCCTTTTCGCTCCTTCCTCCTCTGCCTCTCCTCTCGTGCTTCTGTTTTTCTCCTCTGCCCCTCCTCGTGCGCTTTTGCCCTTCTCCTTGTGCCTCTCCTGTTGTGCTCTTGTTTTCTCCTTGTGCCTCTCCTGTTGTGCTCTTGTTTTCTCCTTGTGCCTCTCCTGTTGCGCTTTTGCCACGCTCCTTTTGCCTCTCCTGTTGTGCCTTATCTCCTGTTGTACTTTATCTCCTGTTGTACTTTATCTCCTGTTGTGCCCTTTCTTTTCCCTCCCGTTTCCACTCTCCAGACGCTTCCCTGTCCCCGCTCTTCCCCCTCCCGCCTTCCCGCTTTCCTGCCGCTGCCTCCCGTGCGGCCCTGCCCCCGCTTCCATTCGCTACTCTCCCTCCTGCCTCCACCTCCCAGCTGACCCCTCCTCCCCCCCTTCCCTCTTATGGCGGCCGCTGCGCGGCAGAGACAGCGACCCTTGACCCTAGGGTAGGTCGCTTCCCCGCCACTGCAGCTCCACCTGCCCAGGCCCCTGCCACTGGTCTGGTAAGTCCTAGGTTCCTCATTCTGCTCCGCTCCCGTCCTTCTCCTTTTCACTCCTTCCTCCTCTGCCTCTCCTCTCGTGCTTCTGTTTTTCTCCTCTGCCCCTCCTGGTGTGCTTTTGCCCTTCTCCTTGTGCCTCTCCTGTTGTGCTCTTGTTTTCTCCTTGTGCCTCTCCTGTTGCGCTTTTGCCACGCTCCTTTTGCCTCTCCTGTTGTGCCTTATCTCCTGTTGTCCTTTATCTCCTGTTGTACTTTATCTCCTGTTGTGCCCTTTCTTTTCCCTCCCGTTTCCGCTCTTCAGACGCTTCCCTGTCCCCCGCTCTCCCCCCTCCGCCTTCCCGCTTTCCCACCGCTGCCTCCCGTGCGACCCAACCCCTGCTTCCATTCGCTACTCTCCCTCCCGCCTCCCAGCTGACCCCTCCTCCCCCCCTTCCCTCTTATGGCAGCCGCTGCACGGCGGAGACAGCGACCCTTGACCCTAGGGTAGGTCGCGTCCCCGCCACTGCAGCTCCACCTGCCCAGGCCCCTGCCACTGGTCTGGTAAGTCCTAGGTTCCTCATTCTGCTCCGCTCCCGTCCTTCTCCTTTTCGCTCCTTCCTCCTCTGCCTCTCCTCTCATGCTTCTGTTTTTCTCCTCTGCCCCTCCTGGTGCGCTTTTGCCCTTCTCCTTGTGCCTCTCCTGTTGTGCTCTTGTTTTCTCCTTGTGCCTCTCCTGTTGTGCTCTTGTTTTCTCCTTGTGCCTCTCCTGTTGCGCTTTTGCCACGCTCTTTTTGCCTCTCCTGTTGTGCCTTATCTCCTGTTGTCCTTTATCTCCTGTTGTACTTTATCTCCTGTTGTGCCCTTTCTTTTCCCTCCCGTTTCCGCTCTCCAGGCGCTTCCCTGTCCCCCGCTCTCCTCCCTCCCGCCTTCCCGCTGCTGCCCTCCGTGCGGCCCTGCCCCCCGCTTCGATTCGCTTCTCTCCCTCCCGCCTCCCAGCTGACCCCTCCTCCCCCCCTTCCCTCTTATAGCAGCCGCTGCGCGCCGCTGGCGCGCTGAAGGCGCACCAGAGGCAAGCCTGTCCGCGCCTGGACCGTGCCCAGCACCAGAACCCCTGGCCCCCAGCGCTCCCAAAACCCCCAGCTCAGATACGACGCCGCCTCCCTCCACGCACTCATCCCCGGACGTACTACCACCTGCTACCAAGCCAGCCCCAAACGCACCCATGGACCCTTCGCCTGTCAAACCTGCAAGTATACCTTCCACCGCGCCTGCAATCCGTCCACCAGCCCACGCACCAACAACCACCTCAAGTCCATCCTCCTCAACACACGCTACGTCCACAAGCACACCATTGAACTATGGGACCTCTTGGACTCAACCTCACCAGACGTTGCCTTCATCACTGAAACCTGGATGAACGCCTCATCGGCTCCCGACATCGCCCTAGCCATCCCAGACGGCTACAAGATCGCCAGGAAAGACCTCGCCAACCAAATCGGAGGTGGAATCGCCATCATCTACAAGAGCTCCATCAACGTCACTACCTCCACCGAAGACACCCTCCTCGCCGCCAAACACATGCACTTCCAGATCCACACCGACCCCAGGACCACCCTCAGAAGCACCCTCGTCTACAGGCCCCCTGGCCCATGCGCCCCATTCAGCGAATCCATCACAGACTTCATCTCCCGCACACCCTAGCCTCGCCAGACTACATCCTCCTCGGAGACCTGAACTTTCACCTGGAGAAGAACAACGACACCAACACCACCACCTTGCTCGACAACCTCGCCAATCTCGGACTCAAGCAACTGGTGAACATCCCCACCCACACCGCTGGCCACACGCTCAACCCCATCTTCTCCGCCAGCAACCACGTATCCTTCAGCCACTCCTCCGAGATACACTGGACCGACCACAGATGTGTCCACTTCACCTTCAGACGCAAGACCCACCACCTTCGCACACAACTTATCACCCGCAGACCCTGGAACAAAATCTCCACAGAACAGCTACTCTCCACTCTCAACCATAACCAACCTGCCATCACCTCCGACGCCTACAACGCAGCCATCAGCCTCACACAGTGGATCACCAACTGCACCGACAACCTTGCCCCCCTCAGAAGCCACCCAAGACAGACCAACATCAGGAAACCTCCTTGGTTCACAGACGCCCTCAAAGATTCCAAGAAAACCTGCCGTACCATCGAAAAAACCTGGCGCAAAGAACACACCGCAGAAAACATGTCAGCCCTCAAGATCGCCACCCGCAAACACCACCAGCTGATCCGCTCCACCAAAAGGGCATCTTTCAAAGAGAGACTGAACAAGAACACCCACAACAGCAAAGAACTCTTCAACATCGTCAAAGAGCTCTCCAATCCCAACGCCAGCTCCAACTCCATCACGCCCTCACAAGAACTCTGCAACTCCCTTGCTGCTTTCTTCCATCGAAAGATCACCGACCTACACGACAGCTTCGGACCACAGATCACGCCAACCACCACGGAACTCACAGCCCCAACCATCGCCCTCAACGCCTGGACACCCATCAGCTCCGAAGAGACTAGAACCACCATAAACACCATCCACTCCGGCGCCCCCTCGACCCGTGCCCCCCTCACATCTTCAACAAAGCCGACACCATCATCGCCCCCTATCTCCAGAGCATCATCAACAGCTCGTTTGCATCTGCCACCTTCCCCGAGAGCTGGAAACACGTGGAAGTCAACGCTCTCCTGAAAAAACCTACGGCGGACCCCAACGACCTGAAGAACTTCTGCCCCATCTCGCTCCTCCCCTTCCCGGCCAAGGTCATCGAGAAGGCCGTCAACAAGCAACTGACCAACTTTCTCGAAGACAACAACTTGCTCGACCCCTCCCAGTCTGGCTTTCGGGCCAAACACAGCACGGAAACCGCCCTCATCGCAGTCACCGACGACATCAGAACCCTGTTGGACAACGGAGAAACAACCTCCCTCATCCTCCTTGACCTCTCGGCTGCCTTCGACACCGTCTGCCACCGCACCCTAATAACCCGCCTCCGCTCCACCGGTATCCAAAGACAGGCCCTGGACTGGATTATCTCGTTCCTCTCGGACCGATCCCAAAGAGTCTACCTCCCGCCCTTCCGCTCAGAACCCACCGAGATCATCTGCTGCGTCCCACAAGGCTCCTCGCTCAGCCCTACTCTCTTCATTATCTACATGAGCCCCCTCACCAACATCGCTCGTAAACACAACATCAACATCATCTCCTATGCCCACGACACCCAGCTGATACTCTCCCTCACCAAAGACCCAGCCACCGCCAAAGCCAACCTGCAGGATGGAATGAAAGACGTCGCACAATGGATGAAACTCAGCCGCCTGAAGCTGAACTCTGACAAGACGGAAGTCCTCATCCTCAGAAACTCCCCGTCCGCCTGGGACGACTCTTGGTGGCCCGCGGCCCTGGGCACCGCACATCCCCTTCAGACCACGCACGCAACCTCGGATTCATCCTGGACCCCCTTCTCACCATGACCAAGCAAGTCAACGCCATCTCGTCCTCTTGCTTCTACACCCTTCGCATGCTCCAAAAGATCTTCCTCTGGATCCCTGCTGACACCAGAAAAACTGTGAACCACGCCCTCGTCACAAGTCGCCTGGACTACGGAAACACCCTATACGCAGGAACCACCGCAAAACTTCAGAAACGTCTTCAGCGCATACAAAACGCCTCTGCACACCTCATCCTCGACGTACCACGCCACAGCCACATCTCCGCCCACCTGAAACGCCTGCACTGGCTACCCGTCAACAAAAGGATCACCTTCAGGCTCCTCACCCACGCACACAAAGCCCTCCACAACAAGGGCCCAGAATACCTCAACAGTCGCCTCGCCTTCTACACGCCCACCCGTCAACTTCGCTCAACCAGCCTCGCCCTCGCCGCCGTCCCTTGCATCCGTAGAACCACCGCTGGAGGTAAATCCTTCTCCTACCTGGCAGCCAAAACATAGAATTCCCTCCCTGTCCACCTCAGGACTACCCAGGACCACCTCGCCTTCAGGAAGCGCCTTAAGACCTGGCTCTTTGAGCAGCAGTGACCCCCCCCCAAACCTAGCGCCTTGAGACCCTCACGGGTGAATAGCTTGCTCTACAAATGCCTGATTGATTGATATAAGGTCCAATGAAGGTATGGGTTTATTGTGGCCCTTGCTAGGGGGGCTTTGACTGAGTAGTGTTTCGGACTACGGTGGGAGGGTGGTGGACCATGGTTAGGGCACTGGAACATGGACAGGTACAGATGAGCTTGCCTTTGATGCACCTTTGACATGCCAGTGGCACGCCTTCTGCGTGCCTGTACAGGGGTCACCACTAAGAAGATGCATTAAGAAGATGGAGATTAGGAGGGACTGTGGGGTGGGAGGAGCTAGAGCGAGTGAGAAAAAAGGCAGGAAAGATAGCATAAGGAGGCAAAAAAAAGTGGGCAAAAAGTGGAAATAAGAAGCTAACAAGCATCAGACTGAGGAGTGGAGGGGGACTGAAAACGGAAAAGTGAGGCAAAACTGAGGCAGGGCAAAACTGTGTATGACAATGAAGCGTAGAAAGCAGGATGCATGAGTCAAAAGAGGAGTGAGTGGAAAGAGTGAGAAATTGAGGCAAAACGGGGTATACAGTGAAAAATACAAATTAACCAAATGTGAAAAATGCAAAAGGGGCAAAACCAAAAGAGCCAAAAAGTGAGAAGCAAGTGGGAGAGGTGAGATGCCTGAGTCTGTTGGAGGGGGAGGCTAGAGGGCCTCTATCCAGTGCAGCAGTGTGGAGCAGGGTATGAAAGGACTGGGCCTAGTCAGTGGATCAGGCACGAGTAAGGTGGTCTGCAGAGCCTGACAGCGCCTTCTTAAGTGCTGAGATTAATCAAAGTATTCCACCTGCTGCTTGTTTTTTTTAATGGAAAATCCTTAAGTGCAATTGGTTAGCCCACATGTAGGTCTTGTATTCACTGTTACATAGGACTCAGGATGCCTCTCATTAAAGAAGTTCCTGAAAAGTCAGAACAGGACTGAGGTTGCCTGTGTTTCAGTCTTCAGGGGACTCGAAATTTGGTCTTCATTGTTCATAATGGTGCAAGACTCAATCTGATTTGCAGATGTCCTGTCTGGAATGGAAATGTAGATTAAAAACGCCTTAGGCATGAATGAGGCCAAAATACCTACCAGGGACTTTATTTTATTAAAAACGTAAACATTGTGCAGGTTGACTGTTCTTGGGCATTTTACTGACAGAACGCAATACTGTTTCATGTAGACATCTGGATATTTTCATATGACCACATTATAATTTTAAATTTCATTCTGCTGTTGTCACGATCTCCCTCCTTTGACACATTGTAATTGTAATTGTATTTATATAGTGCTTACTACCCCTGACAAGGTGTCAAAGTGATTTTCGGCGAGTTGCATGCTACTCCACAACCCAAAAGGATTAGTGGTGGATTAGTATAGGGAAATGTGAGTATAGTATTAGTATTAGCATAGGGAAGTATGAATTAACTTGAGCGGAGAACATGTGAGTCTGTTCGTTGGAATGAATAGAATAATGGAGGGATAGAAGAGGGAAGCATCCAGAAAGTGTTAATTGGGAGATCATAGTAGTAAGATGATGTTTGGGATGAGTAAAGGAGAGATGGAGGAGGGGAGAGTCACAGAAAAGGGATTAGGGAGATCATGGTAGTAAAATGAGGTTTAGGATGAGTCAAAGGAGAGATACATGAGGGAGAATTTAGTAGGGTTGTTTGGTAGATCATAGTAGAAAACTGAGGTTTCGGGTGAGCCAGGAGGGGTATAGGAGGGAAGAGTCTAGAAAGGGTTATTTTGGAGATCATAGTATTAGAATGAGGTTAGGGATAGAGGATTGATTGATAGAGGACTAGGGTGAAACAGAGTAATGCATTGGAGAGAGTGATATATATATATATATATATATATATATATATATATATATATATATATATATATATATATATGTGCAATGTTTCCTTATCCCATTTTCAAGGAAAAGTCAAGACATCTTCGGACAGTTGCAGAAAAATATATTGACAAACACAGGGTGCTTCCTCCCTGTGTTTGTCAATATATTTTTCTGCAACTGTCCGAATGTGCCTTGACTTTTCCTTGAAAATGGGATAAGGAAAATTGGACTTATATTTATGGGATTCCCGATCCCATGTCAGACCGCCACTACAGAGCCTCGTTATTTCGGGAGAAACATTTAAGAAAACATATATATATATATATATATATATATATATATAAATAAATGTTTGTTTTACCTATTGTTTTTTTCTCTTGTACAGTAGGACTAAACTAATAAATACATAGATACATGATTACATAGTAAGGGAATATATTTGTAAGGAATATAGGCCCTCATTCCGACCTTGGCGGGCGACTTTACCGCGGCCCACATTCCGACATTCCCGCCGGCCCAGCGGGAATGAGGCCGCAACACAGGAGCCGGCTCCTAATGGAGCCGGCGGTGTTGCGGCTGTGCGACGGGTGCAGTTGCACCCGTCGCGCTTTTCAGTGAAAAGCAGGCCGGGGCCCTGTTAGGGGGCCCCTGGACACCCGTTACCGTCAGCCTCTTCCTGGCGGTGTACACCGCCAGCGGGTCATAATCCCGAGGGCAGCGCTGCCCTGGCGGATTATCACCGCCGGGGGAAAATCGGCGGGACACCGCCGTCCCCGGTGGTGCGACCACGGAATGGGGTTTGAAGCACCGCCAGCCTGTTGGCGGTGCTTCCGTCATTCTTGCCGCCAGGGTCAGAATAACCCCCATAATATATTGATATTTAAATGTGCATCATGTAAACACAGACTTTCAAGTGTTGCAGTATTTGAAGTTAAGTTATTTGTGTACTTTTATACCATTATTTTATCTTTCCTCAATATTTCAATAGTGAAATTATTGTAGATAAATAGTTAAGATAATATTTACTTATTGTGATAGATAAACAAAAACAGAGACTCATAAGTAATGCCCAAGATACATGCACCCCTATCAATCCAGAGATCCTTGTGGGATGGGCTCAATGGGCAGTTTGTCTACTTGGTAATGTAAACTGTGCCTTGGGGTTCAAAACCCTGCAAATCAGTGCTCATGCAAATTAACCCTAAACTGGTGGAACTAGCCACATCAGAGGCTGGTCCGCTGGCCGATGGAAATGGGAATGCACCTGGCTGTAATAGCTTTACCCAAGCAATATACAAGTAAAAGGGCAACATCACTCATTCATCTATATTGGCAGATTAAATTACATCATAAATATAGAGTAGAGCATTGCAAACACATCTCACTGTGACCTGTGAAAGCATCACATCTTTATAATGGGGATAACCCCACTTAACCCACGCAAATCAAGCAGTGTGCTGCCCGGTTCACTGCAACCCAGAATGGGGACTTGGAATTGCATTCAAATATAGTGTTGAAAAGATCTTCCCCAATGGATAAAGAAAGTATCGATGGGTCCTCTCACTTGACTGGACAAGGATGCGGCATCCGCCTTTATTTCTGGAAACAAGGGCGTTGTGGTTTTCAAGAGTTGGCAACCGAGCGGGTTCAACCCAGGTGACGGCAGGCGCGGGAGAAAAGAGGGCAAGGAGGTTGGGTACAGAGAAAATGCATCTTTCACTGGCCTTTTCTCTGAGATTGTCACAGCCCAGGATTCTGCACCAATGCTCTTTTTCAGGCCTTGCCTGGAACTCCTCCAAAAGGCTGTTAACTTCTCAAGACAAGTGAGCCTTAACAACCAAATAATCAGCCATGGGAATGAAGGGAGCGCTCTCGCCCAGCTCTCTGGCCCGCCGGCCTTCTCATACTTATGATAGTTTAATGCATATGTCATTGTCGTGATTGCAATTTTCGTCACAGATACGCTCGTTGTGATTACGTACAGGCCTTTTGTTTCTCTTTAACGCCTATTGTTTAACAAAGATTGCAAGGGCCGAGTCTTCAATGCTCGTTTGGCCTTACGCCTCTTCCGCGTCTTTCGCACAGTCCTTAATGTTAAACATGTCCCTGAAGAGTTTTATCTGGCGTTACCCGCGCGCACCCAGCAGATGTCTCCAATCGCGGTGACCTTGGCAGCCTTTCAACTTAGATTATAACGTCCCGCGGATAAATTGTTCCTTTCTTCTCTACTAGGCCAGTTTGGGCTGTAAACCAGTACGACGCAGCAGCGCGGTGTCGCGAGACTGTAAAGTCAAGGTGAAAAGGACGCTCACATCTTCCCACAGCTATCTGTTATTGATGCGCAACATAAACCCGCAGCGCACAGGAACTGCAGGTTGCTCTCTGACACGCAATCTTGCATCATTCGAAAAGTATCTCGAAGAGCTCGACACCACTGGGCGTATTTCTAAGCACTTTGCCACAAAGGACTGAACCTGCACTTCAAATACATTTTTTAAATGCATATGGAATGCAGCGGCCACTCCAGTCCCATGCCTTCCTTAGTTGACTCGATCACAAGCGTAGATGTTCTTTTTAGAATAAACAGCTTTCGTGAAACTCGTGGCAAGTAATGCATCATTTTTCAAAAGAAATACCTATGCCTTGCGTGTCATCTTTTTTTTACTGCATCTTGATATTTGTGCTTGTCGTAAGTGGAAGTTTAGGAGCTATTTTTTTTTTATTAAGGTGGAATTTACCTGAGATTGAATTTCTGTAGCGTAGAGTTTGTCATGTTATTTTTAAGGGCTGATCCCATGATCACAGTTTCGATCTTGGCGGGTCCACTTTGTCTGTCACCTTCCCGAGGTAATCTAGATTGTGCCATACCAAATGCCACTGTGATGTCTGGCGTGAGTTATTGGTAGTCTGATAAATTGTGCAGACGAAATTAGATAATAGGAAATTGTCGTGAGTTATTTAGGTAGTATGTAAAGTTGTTTGTTCTGCGTTCTGGATCTTGGAGGAATCGGAGTGGCCGATGTTAAAGTTCGTATGGACTTGGTCTATGTGCCTCGGTGCATATCAGTGTTATGATTGTTTTTTGAGATGGTGTACTTCAGGGCATGTGCAGATGACAGGACTGTAGCTGGAACCTGACATCAAAGTGTCAGGTCGGGGAGAATGCAAGAGGTATGGTGTGCCGAGAGGGACATATTCCCAGTGTTTAGTGCCTTGGCAGACTGGTGGTAGTAGATCAATCAGGTATAGGGTGCACTGAAACCAGTACTCGCTTCATTTCCAGCTGCTGTCTACCAAGGATTGTAGCCACTTGGTCCACTGTTCAGCTGTTGCTTCCATTGGAGTGGACTAACTCCATGCCCATCCAACACAGCAGGATGGTAACCCTGCAGAGGGTTTGTGGCATCATCCTCCCTATGCCACTTGACAACTTCATTAGATGCATTGATTGGTGAGGGTGAAAGAACTGTGACCGCAAGATCCAGCTGACCCACTTTGAAGGCAGTACTAATTCGGTTTAGTTGGGGTAGGGTAAACCGGAAGGTTTCCCTAGTAACGAGATCGCAGATTAATAGGCTGCATTAGCAAGACCTGACCTTGTGCATAGAGTGACAGTGTGAATGGTCAGGTAGGATGAATGGCGTGGGCGAGGTCTGCCTGGGTCAGGCTGTTCTGGAAAGATGAAGCAGTGGGCTGAGATTAAGCAAAAAGGTCACCCCAGGAGGGGACAGGCCACAGCACTGTCCTGGGAGTGTGACTGGTGGGTAGTAGGCCTGTTCGTACATCTGATGGGTAACAAGCTGAAGTGTCTTATCCCCTTAAACTCTTTGAAAGAGGAAGTAGTCCTGAACCATCTTCATCTATTCTGCCTTGGAGTCCAGACACACATGCAAGACCACAGAAGCAACAAATAGACCAAGGGTAGACAAGGGTAATTTCCCATAAATTTTTTAAGGAAGTTCCCTTAAAAAGAGCATATGGATTACAGCTCCTTTAAATTATTGCATGGTGCTCTGTTAGTTTGCTTTATTTACATATTATGTCTATGGCTGTTGTTCACAATTGATAACTTTATTTGGGTAATGGACTTTTTCTCACTAGAACTGCTGGATCACCTTCACTTTTGACCACTCATTCATTATTCTTTGTGATTATTTTGTTTTCCTAAAAACATCCAGTAGTTATCCGTGCATACATGGGCACTGATTTAAAGCACGGTGGAAAGGATACTCTGTCTCAAAGACGGCAGAGTATCCTTTCCGTGGGACTGAAAGTTTGACTGCCTCAATTAGTCAGGTGGACTGTTAGTGTGTCAGCAGTAGAGACTACTCTATTTCTGCTGCTGACATACTCCTCTGGCAGCCAACAGAGTAAGGCCTGCCTGGCATGTTCCCATTTGGATGCCTGCCCTATTTAGAGCAGGTGAACAAATGGCAAATGGCAAAGCATGGTGGTAAGTGAAAGTGAAACCATTTCAATGACCCCCCATGCCATGGGAAGAAATTTCCACCGCAAGAGGGTAATTGGTTTTTCTATTTTCAAAAGGAAAATTCTGTATTGTGCTTTGGGATTTTCTTTTTCAAAATAAAAAAAATAAATCAAAAATGTGCCATATCGCTCAGTTATGTTGACAGAGCTGAACAGAAAGCAATGAATTGACAGGAACTGCCATGACGGTGGTTTCTACCAATGTAAGAAACGTCCATGGGGGCAGCAAGCATCATTAACTTCACTTATTTACTTACTTATGGCTACTACCCATCCTGGGGTAGAGGTCATCAACCAGGACAGGACTCTCCATCCATCTATGTCCTGGGCTCTTCTTTCAAGTTGACGCCACCTGTAATACATCTCCTTGTAGTCAACCTTAAGGCCTTGTCATCTGGTGTTTCTTGGCCTTCCTCTTTTCCCTTTACCTTGACGGCACCAGGTCAAAGCTTGCCTGGTGGTGTCTGATTCCAGCTTGCAGAGCTTGTGACCTATCCAGCCCCAACATCTTTTCATGATTTCTTCATGAGTAGGAAGTTAGAAAGTATGCTGCCATAGGTCATTGTTGCTGATGGTGTGGGCAGCAGATTTGGAGTATTTTCCTCAGACTGGTGTGATGAAAGGCTGGGCTTTGTAGGTGGTGGTCACTGCTATCAAAGTTTCTGCTTCATACAGAAGGACTGATTTTATGTGGGAGTTAAAAAGCCAGATCTTGGTTTGCAGCATTAGTTCCTTGGAGCTCCAGATTTTCTTTAGCTGAATTGAGGTAGCCCTTGCTTTGCCGATTCTTGCCTTGGTGTTGGTGTCTGTGCCACCCTGCTGGTCTATGGCACTGCCCAGGTAGGTGAAGGCCTCAACATCTTCCAGTGCATCGCCTACAAGAGTGACTGCAGTTGTGCTGGCTGTGTTAGTCTTCAGGATCTCGGTTTTCCCACTGCGGATTTTGAGTCCAAGTTGTGCTGATGTGGCTGTCTCATTGATCTTCTCTTGCATCTGCAGATGGGTATGGGACAGTAGGGCCAGGTTGCCTGCAAAGTCTAGGTTGTCTAGCTGCGTCCAAGGTGTCCACTGGATCTCTTTGCTTCTCCTTGCTGTGGATGTCTTCATGATCCAGTGAAAGAGATCAAAATGTACTAATACATTAGTGGCAAAGAAGTTGGTAAATGGCAACTTACAAACGTTCATATAAAAGTCTAATAGAAAAGTCAACATGAAATGTAAAATGTGCATGTTTGAAATGTTATGGACAATATGGTCTCCATTTGTGTTTGACATCACGTTTAAACATAAAGATATTGTGCATTTATATTAGTATTAGTATTACATATTACGTGATCATGAATTCAACATACTCAGATTGAGTTAAATTAATTTTATTAACGTGAGTTACATGTGTGCAGAAAAATACATGCATCTTTAAATTGTGTTCTATTATGTCATAAATAATCTTTGCAGTAAAATAATTTGCTTTGCATATATGATTTAGTTGTAAGGTGTAGGATTTATGAGTGCATTCATTGTGTTAATGTGAATTTAGGCTTTCTTGGTAAGACTAGACCTGAAGTTTCATTTTTGCAGCAGTGAAGGAAAATTACTTAATTTGTCTGTTCCCTCTGACCTGAAGTTTCCCTAAGTTGCTGACGTGATGTTTAATGTCCTATTGTATTGAAGACGAAGAACATGTTTTAGTGTTAACTATGTAACCATATTCGTTCTTGCTGTCAAACAAAACAGGAAACTTTAACAAACTATAAGTGAGAATTGTTTAGTTCATCTTGTGTGTTGTAAGAAACAGTTCTGCAGTAACAAACAACTACGAAATTTAATATATTGGCAGAACTGTATGAAATCATTGAAATTACTAAATGCAGTAATTTTATTCCAGATTCCATGGGAAGCAGATGTTTTTTCTGTTATTGAATTGTCACAGGCTTTGTTTTCTCTGCTTTTACATGAAAATAGTCAATTCCTTTCCTCATTCAGATTTGGCAACCAAGTGTATTCGTGGTGCCGTACTCCACAGGGGGTTTCAGAATCACTGTCCATTTTTAATCAAATTTTGAAACAGAGCTTAGAGTCTTTGAACATGTCATTTCAGTCTGCTTTAGTGAAGTACATTGATGACCTGAAGGCTGTATCTTATAGAGGTTAAGCTTGCAGACAAGATACCATAGCTTTGTTGAATCATTTGGGCTAAAACGGACATAAGGTTTCCCCCACCAAATTACAGTATTGCCAGAAAGAAGTGAAGTATTTGGGTCACCAAATTGAGAAAGGTGCAAGGAGAATGTCCTGAGAGAGTGTTGCAGCTAGTATGCTGATGAATCCTCCAGTTACACAGAGAGATGTCAGATGTTTTTGGGCATGGTGAGCTACAGTCGCCAATAGATTCCAAATTGTTCAGTAATTTCCAACTCATTGCAGAAGCTACCGCCAAGAAGTTACGGACCCAGTACCTTTTAGTGAAGAATGTATGAAAGCTTTCACTGAGTTGGGAGAGAATTTGTGAAGAGCTCCAGCCTTGAGAATGCCTGATTACGCAAAAAGCTTTTTACTGTTTTATCATGAATGTGATGGTTGTGCTCTTTCTGTTTTGACACAGTTGCATGGAGGAACGAACAGACCTGTAGCATATTTTTTTGCCACATTGGATCCTGTGGCTGGTGCTTTGCCCGGCTGTTTGTAAAATCATCCCAGCTGCTGGTGTAAGCATAGGTCAATGCGAAGGCATTGTGATGAGACATCCTTTAACAGTTGATTTCCCACATTCAGTTTAAGTTCTTTTAACAAGGACTAAGACCCTATATTTGACTAGTCCCCGTCTCACCCGTTATGAATTATTGATCCTTGGATGTAAGAATATGACCATCAAAAGGTGCTCCGTGCTAAACCCAGATACCTTGTTACCTATTAATGTTAATGATTTAAATGATCTTAATAAAATGGAACATGACTGCCTCGATGTCACTGAACTGTGCACCAAACCCAGACATGATATTAAGGACATTCCTTTAACCCCTTCGCTGCCAGGCCTTTTCCCCCTCCTGTGCCAGGCCTTTTTTTTGCCTATTTGGAATAGTTCTTGCTTAGGCCCTCATAACGTTTTGTCCACATAAGCTACCCATGCCAAATTTGTGTCCTTTTTTCCCAACATCGTAGGGATTCTAGAGGTACCCAGACCTTGTGGGTTCCCCTGAAGGAGGCCAAGAAATTAGCCAAAATACAGTGAAAATTTCATTTTTTTCACAAAAATGGGAAAAATGGGGCTGCAGAAGAAGGCTTGTGGTTTTTTCCCTGGAAATGGCATCAACAAAGGGTTTGCGGTGCTAAAATCACCAGCTTCCCAGCTTTCAGGAACAGGCAGACTTGAATCAGAAAACCCAATTTTTCAACACAATTTTGGCATTTTACTGGGACATACCCCATTTTTACGATATTTTGTGCTTTCAGCCTCCTTCCAGTCAGTGACAGAAATGGGCATGAAACCAATGCTGGATACCAGAAACCTAAACATTTCTAAAAAGTAGACAAAATTCTGAATTTAGCAAGGGGTAATTTGTGTAGATCCTACAAGGGTTTCCTACAGAAAATAACAACTGAAAAAAACAAATATTGAAATTGAGGTAAAAAAACGGCAATTTTTCTCTACGTTTTACTCTGTAACTTTTTCCTGCAATGTCAGATTTTTGAAAGCAATATACCGTTACGTCTGCTGGTCTCCTTTGGTTGCGGGGATATATAGGGCTTGTAGGTTCATCAAGAACCCTAGGTACCCAGAGCCAATAAATGAGCTGCACCCTGCAGTGGGTTTTCATTCTATACCGGGTATACAGCAATTAATTTGCTGAAATATAAAGAGTGAAAATAGCTATCAAGAAAACCTTTGTATTTCCAAAATGGGCACAAGATAAGGTGTCGAGGAGCAGTGGTTATTTGCCCATCTCTCAATTCTGGGGTGCCCATACTAGCATGTGAATTACAGGGCATTTCTCAAATAGACATCTTTTTTACACACGCTCTTATATTTGGAAGGAACAAATGTAGAGAAAGACAAGGGGCAATAACACTTGTTTTGCTATTCTATGTTCCCCCAAGTCTCCCGATAAAAATTATACCTCACTTGTGTGGGTAGGCCTAGCGCCCGTGACAGGAAATGCCCCAAAACACAACGTGGACACATCACATTTTTTGACAGAAAACAGAGGTGTTTTTTGCAAAGTGCCTACCTGTAGATTGTGGCCTCTATCTCAGCCGGCACCTAGGGAAACCTACCAAACCTGTGCATTTTTTAAAACTAGAGACCTGGGGGAATCCAAGATGGGGTGACTTGTGGGGCTCTGACCAGGTTCTGTTACCCAGAATCCTTTGCAAACCTCAACATTTGGCTGAAAAAACACATTTTCCTCACATTTCGGTGACAGAAAGTTCTGGAATCTGAGAGGAGCCACAACTTTCCTTCCACCCAGCGCTCCCCCAAGTCTCCAGATAAAAATTATACCTCACTTGTGTGGGTAGGACTAGCGCCCACGAAAGGAAATGGCCCAAAACACAACGTGGACACATCAAATTTTTTCACAGAAAACAGAGTTTTTTTTTTACAAAGTGCCTACCTTTGGATTTTGGCCTCTAGCTCAGCCAGTCCCAGGGGGGGTAGAAATGGCCTAAAATAAATATGCCCCACAACCCCCCAAGGAGCGACCCTTGCCTATGGGGTCGCTCCCCCTGCGTGACATTGGCGCAAAAAAAAGAGCCCCGGTGCCTAGTTGTTTCTTCCCCCATTGGGGGCAGATTGACCTAAAATCGGCCGATTTGCCCCCAAGGGGGGCAGAAATGGTCTAAACACAATTTGCCCCCCAGGGGAGCGAGCGACCCTTGCCTAATGGGTCGCTCCCCATCTCTAAAAAACAAACAAAAAAAAGAAACACGCAAAAAAAACTAGCCCTGGCGCCTAGAGGTTTCTGCCCCCCCCCCCCTTAGGTTAGATCGGCCTAATAACAGTAGGCAGATCTGCCCCCAGGGGGGGCAGAAATGGCCTAAAATAAATTTGCCCCTCCACCCCCGCCAAGCCCCCCGGGAGAGACCCTTGCCTACGGGGTCGCTTCCCTTGCGTGACATTGGCAAAAAAAAAAGATCCCCGGTGCCTAGTTGTTTCTGCAGATTGACCTAAAATCAGCCGATTTGCCCCCAAGGGGTGCAGAAATGGTCTAAATACAATTTGCCCCCCAGGGGAGCGACCCTTGCCTAATGGGTTGCTCCCCATCTCTAAAAAAACAAACAAAAACCACACAAAAAAATTAGCCCTGGCGCCTAGAGGTTTCTGCCCCTCTTTGGGGCAGATCGGCCTAATAACAATAGGCCGATCTGCAACCAGGGGGGTAGAAATGGGCTAAAATAAATTTGACCCCCAAGCCCCTCCGGGAGTGACCCTTGCCTAAGGGGTCGCTCCCCTTGCCTGACATTGGCGCAAAAAAAAAAATCCCCGTTGCCTAGTTGTTTCTGCCCCTTGAGGACAGATTAACCTAAAATCAGCCGATCTGCCCCCAAGGGGTGCAGAAATGGTCTAAATACAATTTTCCCCCCAGGGGAGCGACCCTTGCCTAACGGGTTGCTCCCCATCTCTAAAAAAACAAACAAACAAAAAAAAAAACACCAAAAAAAATTAGCCCTGGTGCTTAGAGGTTTCTGCCCCCTGGGGGCAGATTGGCCTAATAACAATAGGCTGATCTGCCCCCGGGGGGGCAGAAATGGCCTAAAATAAATTTGCCCGCCACCCACCCAGCCCTCCCCCCCCCGGGAGCGACCCATGACTACGGGGTCGCTCCCCTTGCTTGACATTGGTGCAAAAGAAAAATCCCCGCTGCCTAGTGGTTTCTGCCCCCCTTGGGGGCAGATTGATCGAAAATCGGCCGATCTGCCCCCAAGGGGGGCAGAAATGGTCTAAATACAATCTGCCCTCCCAGGGGAGCGACCCTTGACTAATGGGTCGCTCCCCGTCTCTAAAAAAACAAACAAACAAAAAAAAAAAAATTGTTTTTTTTTAGCCCTGGTGCCTATAGGTTTCTGCCCCCAGGTAACAATAGGCCGATCTGACCCCAGGGGGGGCAGAAATGGCCTAAAATAAATATGATGCGCGCTGAAGTCACAGGGGGCTGGTGGGGGGTTCGGGGGTGGAAGGGGAAGGGATTCCCCTTCCATCCACGACCAGGGGGTGTGGGGCACATGGGGGGAGCACTAGCGCTCCCCCCGGTTCCCGGGTGCAGGACAAGGTGATATCGTCCAAGGCACTCGGGAACCGGTGCCTTGGACGAGATCACCTGGTCCAAGGCACAGAAGGGGTTATATGAGTATGATCAAGCTGTATTTGTTATTGGCTCCTGATTAAGAGACAATGAAGATACTCAGAGAGCTGGTTATGCAGTTTGCACCTTCTCAGGAGCAGCCAAAGCTTCACGGCTTCAATGAGTTGTTTCTGCTAAAGTAGCTGAATTGATTACAAGAGCATGCTGCGTATCCAAGCAGCTCAAAGTGACTATGTTCACTGATAGTCAATATGGATTTGGTGTTCTGCATGACATCCGGCAGTCATGACCCCAGGGAGGTTTCATGATCTCTTTAGGATCACCCATTCGAAATGGTGAGAATATTCACAGTTTATTAAATACTTTGTTGCTACTTTAGAAGATTGCAGTTGTGAAGTGCACAGCCCATCAAAAGTTAAATGATTATGTATCATTGGGTAATACCTATGCTGACCAAATTGCCAGATATTGTGCACTCCATTGCGTCACTTTCAATGAAGAATGGGGTGGTGGAAGTGACACCGGTGAAACAAATCAAAGTTTCTTCATGTCAGTGATAGACACCAGGTATGAAATAAAGATTTTACAGGAGGAAGCAACAGAGGAAGAACACAGAGGTTGGATTAGAGCCAGCTATGTACTGAGAGAGGAAGATGATGTCTGGATTTTAAATGAAGAGAAAGTTGTGTTGTCAGATTGTTTGTGGAACTCATTGGCAAGATATCATCACTGTCAAGTTCATCTCAGAAGAGATGCAACGATTCGCACATTCTAACAGACATGGTTCAACCCCAGATTTAGGTTGGTTTCAGAAGCGGTATGTCACAGATGTGTTACTTGTCAACAAATGAATGTAGGGAAATGCACAGTGGTTAATTTGAGCCACATAGGCTGGTCGGAAGGTCCATTTAACAGAATGCAGCTTGTTTTAATTGAGATGCCTGCTTACAATGGATTTAAGTATTTATTGGTGGTTGTGTGCGTGCTTTCCCATTGGATAGAAGCCTATCCAACACATTGGAATGACAGTCTTAGTGTAGCTAAGCTGCTGCTCGGGGAACTGATATCAAGATTTGGGTTCCCAACTTCTTTGGAATCAGCACGAGGAACGCATTTTAATAATGAGATCAGAAAGTTGTGTGCAGCACTGAGCAGTGAGCAAAACGTGCTCTGCAGTTACAGACCAGAGGTATCTGGATTGGTAGAACAAATTAATAGAACACTGAAAGCTTGTTTGGCAAAGGTGTCTGCCTCTACAATGTTGAAATGGTTTGATGCATTACCACTTGTCTTGATGAGCATGCTTAGCACCTGTGACAGAAAGACAGGACAGTCACCAAACAAGATCCTTATGACGCATGCAATGAGGTAACCAGAAGTACCTTCCAATGCACTTGTGAACATAACAGATGACTTAGTGCTAGATTATTGCAATGGTCAGGCTGATGGGCTTCGCTCTTTGTTTCATCTGACTGAAGCAGCAACAGTTCAAATGGCTCAAGAACAGTGTCACAACTTGAAAGCTGGAGTGAAAGCCTGAGCGTGAACACAGAAGAAGAAATGGTACAGCTTAATTAAGCTGTGAAGATTGAATAAGTGGCTGAAACAGAACTCATGCAAAATGGTGAAAATTCAAGCATCCCAAATGCAGCCAGAGATGCAGGAGAGCAAAGTCAAAGCCCACTGACTCCTAGCAAAGTAGCAAATGTTGTGAACCCAGTTGCACCTGGGAAGAGATCTGTAAAAGTAGATCTATGGCATGCATTTGCACATGAACTGGTTGTTGATAAACTCCCAACTATAACAGAAGAGGTTGAAGAGTCAGATCAAAGTGAAGACAAAGATGTTGCTGTAAGAAGATTAAAAAGACAAAGAGTGTCAAGCCTCAAATACTCTTTACCTGAATGGATCTATCTTGTCACATATTAATGGGAGAATGAGTTTATGTCCTTTTGTTTTGACTGTGAGAATTCAGTTAAACATTCTGGAACTTGAAATTGTAACTGAACTGAATTTTGAAATAACCTTGCGAATCGATCAACAAAGACATTAAACTATGGAAATGACCATAAATGATCATCAAACTGTGTTTTATTGAAAACGAACATTTGAACCATTTTGAGAAATTGTTAGTTGCTTGATGAACTTTCTAAAGATCAAGAACTACTGTAAACACAGCAAAAGACTTTTAAAGGCAGCTTTATATTTGATTTTGCTAGCTTTTTCCTTTTGAATTTTTTCCTTTTTCTTTTCCTCTCTGATTCTACAGAAGTCATGATCCCAGGCAGGGTAAACGCAGTAAATGGAAATATGTGTGTATTGGTTTACTTATAGTATGTATGATTGCATGCATTTTATTGATTGCATGAATAAGTGTTTCAATGAAAGGAGAGATGCAAAGCAATGCGAGATGCAAAGCACAGCAATTCCATTGCAGAGATTGACGACATCTAAGCTGGATAACTTTTATAAAGATGAGGGATTGCTCCACTTAGATGACACAAAGGGAGATTTATCTTCCAAAGTTTATTATAGCTTGATGTATGAATATGTGGGCACAATAAATGTGGGTAACTGTTATGTGTGTACACATAATCCTTCATCAGTATAGGAAGAGATCACCTATCACAGCTAACCACTAATTTAGGGCATTGGTAGCAGCTTATTATTAATATGTTTGTACAATCAAGAGTACATTCAGTATTTTTATTCTAACTTTGATTTAGTTTTCCCTTTTGTTCCCATTGATCAACAATTGAGCAGCATAGCAAATGCTAAGAACATAGATATAGTAGATGGGTTCTTTGAACCAACACTAACCTTTGCCACAGCATATGCACACCAGAATAATTTAACATGTCTTCTTACACAGGTTAAAAAAGAGTTCATTAATCAAGTTGACGACAGAAGAAAAGCAATGAAAAACAAGATAGATAAGGGTATAGTTTCCAGAAAGAAATCAGCTCACAACCACCTGATATACAAGGATCCTTACCTTTAGATTGGTAACATTTTGAGAAGCTGTGTGTATATAGGCCACAATTGAAAACTGACAAGTTTGTAGGAACGTATGAATGCAGACACATGTTTTTGTTTAAGAGTGTATGGGAGTTTATGCTACATGGACAAGACTCCACTGTGCCTAGTGTATATTACATCTGTGGAAAGAACACTTATTACAAGTTACTGAAAGGTTGGTATGACACATGCTATTTAGGAGTGTTTTTTTCTGAAAATCTACTAAGTAGACAACATTGACAAACCAGCAGGGATCGAGAGACTTAATATGAGATTTAAAAGAGGAGCGAGTAGTTTAGAGACTACTGGAGATATTTTTGGAGCTTCCATTCCATCAGTGGGTGTGATCTTGAATGACATAAAAATAAGGAAGTTATCCACGATTGTAGATAAGATGTCAATTTATTTTTCAGGTGTGATGCTCCTAATGGATATGGAAATGGTTGCAGTAAGATTAACAGTTTTGCAGAACCGCCTTGTGTTAGACATCGTTTCAGCAAAGGAAGGTGGTGTCTGTCGAATTTTAAAGATGCAACAAGATGCAACACTGATGCACTTTTGTGCCAAACAACAGTAAGGAGATAGGAAAATACCTTTCTAATCTGACGAATCTGAAAAATGACTTGAATGACCTGAAACAGACAAATGTTGTGAAAAAAATAGGTGAAAGGGTTCTGTAAGGTAGGATTTTGGGTTGGAAACCTGGGAAATGGATTTGTGAGAATGATCCTGAAACCTTTATTGATTGTGACAGTGTGCATAATTTGTGCACTAGAATTTTACAAGGCTTACAATTTCTGGAAAAGACAAATAATACAGAATAGACAGAGGAGGGAAGAAATGGAAATGGTGAATATGAGAAACAGATATTATCAGTCCATGAAGAGAATTAACAATTTTCGCAGACCTAAATCTATGCGTTATCAGACTAAAATGTTTTGATTTATCTCATTGTAAATGAGAAAAGCTCTTTTTAACGGCATGAATTGCAGTGAGAGAAGGGACTGATAAAGATCAAAATATACTAATACATTAGTGGCATAGAAGTTAGCATATAGCGACATACAGACCTTCATTTAAAAGTCTAACAGAAAAAGTCAACATGTAAATATAAAATGTGCATCTTTGAATTTTGGTGGATATTGTGGCCTCCCTTCATGTTTTACATGAAGATATTGTGCAGTTAGATTTGAGTGAGCTACTGACATGAAATAATTGTTCAAAGTATTATCATTAAGAAGACATAGGGGGTCATTCCAACCCTGGCGGTCGGTGATAAAGCGGCGGCCAACCCGCCAACAGGCAGGCGGTAAAAAAAATTGAATTCTGACCCTGGCGGGAACCGCCAACACAGGCTGCCACTTTAACACTCCGACCGCCACGGCGGGACAGACAAACAGCGCGGCGGTCACCGCCAATAGGCAGGCGGCAGACAATGTACCGCCCACCCTATCACAACTCACCAATCCGCCACCTTTTCCGGGGCGGGAGCCCCGCCGATAAAAACACGGCGGAAACAGACCACGAACGGGAAAACACTCACCGATACACACTCCACGAGGAAGGAGGACAGCATGGAACCCAAATTAAACATCCTACCAGCTATTGTCTACCTGCTCATCTACCAGGAGTACGAACGCCGGCACAGACGACAACGGTGAGTACTGCACCTACGACACAGGGGAGGGGGGAGGAGGAAAGGTTACGGGCACACACATACGCCATACACCCCCCCCCCCAAATACCTACACCCCAATGCAGAGCAACAAGTCAGAGTGACACCCCCCAAACCCCCCGGAAGAATGCAAAGACATAATTAAAATGATCTTTAAAATGTATGTATAATATAGCTCTATTGAAGTTAAGGGAAATATGCAATATGAAGGATACAAAATAAAGAATGAACATAGTTAAAAATATATACATAGGCAATAAGTCCTGCCCATTCTGTCAAAGTTCCATAGTCCGTGGGCCAATGTGCACAAACACATGGGCAAAGCCCACACAGGAGACCAGATACCATTGGAGAGAACACTGCTGGGGCATCAGATGATAAAACTACAGGCACCTCAGGGGGAAGGGAAGGGGGGGAACCTCAGCCACATGAGTCCACGACGCCAGATCCACGAGGGGCCTCCATGGCCACTGTGCCATCCTGGGGAGTGCAAAGCCACAGTCTCTCAAGTCTCACAAGTGGGTGGGTTGCCCACTGTGCCATCCTGGGGAGTGCAAAGCCACAGTCTCACAAGTCTCTACAGTGGGAGGGTTGCCCACTGTGCCATCCTGGGGAGTGCAAAGCCACAGTCTCTCAAGTCTCTACAGAGGGTGGGTTGCCCACTGTGCCATCCTGGGGAGTGCAAAGCCACAGTCTCTCAAGTCTCTACAGTGGGAGGGTTGCCCACTGTTACATCCTGGGAAGTGCCAAGCCACAGTCCATCAGATGGATTACCGACTCCACTGGTAATGGAGGAGGCATGGTGCCCAGAGTGCTTCGTGAAGCCCTGCTCGACACAGAACCGGCACTGTCAATGGGCCAGCGGTGCTTGAGATGGCGTTGCCCAGCGGAGCGGTGCTTGACAGGAAGGGCCCAGCGGAGCGGTGCTTGAGACGGCGGTGCCCAGCGGAGCGGTGCTTGAGACGGCGGTGCCCAGCGGAGCGGTGCTTGAGACGGCGATGCCCAGCGGAGCGGTGCTTGACAGGAAGGGCTCAGCGGAGCGGTGCTTGACAGGAAGGGCCCAGCGGAGCGGTGCTTGACAGGAAGGGCCCAGCAGAGCGGTGCTTGACAGGAAGGGCCCAGCGGAGCGGTGCTTGAGAGGAAGGGCCCAGCGGAGCGGTGCCTGAGACGGCGGTGCCCAGCGGAGCGGTGCTTGACAGGAAGGGCCCAGCGGAGCGGTGCTTGTCTTGGCGGGGCCCTGTTCAGCGGTTCTTGTCACGGCGGCCCCTGTTCAGCGATGCTTCTCACGGCGGCCTCTGTTCAGCGGTGCTTCTCACGGCGGGGCCCTGTTCAGCGGTGCTTCTCACGGCAGCCCCTGTTCAGCGGTTCTTGTCACGGCAGGGCCCTGTTCAGCGGTGCTTCTCACGGCGGGGCTCTGTTCAGCGGTTCTTGTCACGGCGTCCCCTGTTCAGCGGTTCTTGTCACGGAGGCCCCTGTTCAGCGGGTCTTGTCACAGCGGGAACCTGTTAAGCGGTGCTTCTCACGGCGGGGCCCTGTTCAGCGGTGCTTCTCACAGCGGGGCCCTGTTCAGCGGTGCTTGTCCTGTGTTTCTAGGGAGCCAGACCTGGCCAAGACTTCCCGCTCAGTCGCCATCCGACCTTGCGGTCGCGGGGCCCTCCTGTGATGGAGTCCTGGGCCCGTGGGTGTCGTCAATCACAACCGGAATGGGGCTGGTGGGGCCCTCCTGGTCAGCTCGCCTGCTGCCTGACTTCTCCGCCCTGCTGCCCTTCTCAGGCTTGTTGCGCCGGCCCTTAGTCTTTTTTGTCCTCTTCCCAGGGGGTGGGCTGGCTGTCCCCTTGCTGCTGGCCGATGTTCCCGCACTAGGAGCTGGTGGACTCCAATAGCCCTGCACTATGGTCCTAGTAGATGCAGGGCTGGTGGTGGCTGAGGTGCTTTTTGGACTCTTACCAGATGGAGGGGGTGGGTCAGTGGTTGGAACGAGGTCAAGGTTGGAAAGGAAAAGCACTTTGGAAAGACAGGGACGGGTAGGTGTAGTGGGTATGGGAGTGGAGGAAGAGGATGTGGTTGTAGGAGAGTCAAGTGTGCTGTCTTTGGGTGCAGGTGCTTGTGACGGAGGCTGTCGTGAGGTGGATGGCTGTTGGGTGGGTGGCTGCCTGCGTTTGTGTGGTTTGGAAGAGAGGGTGACAGACACACTGGGAGAGGACACAGGGGACGTGTAAATGGCAGTGGGGCTGGTGACTGCACGTGTGCGGACTGTAATGGAGGGTGTGCTGGTGATGGAAGTACTTGCTGATGGTGGTGTGCATGCAGGTGTGAGTGGAGACGTCGCAGGGAGGGAGGACGGAGACGAGGAGGTGGGGGACACAGAGGTGGTAGTGACTGTTGGCATGTCTGCATCTGGATGTTGCTTGGGTGAATGCTTGTGGGATCTGTGGTGCTTATATCTGGATGAGCTGCCCTTGGGTGTAGAGGTGTGTGCAGGCTGGTCTGATGGTGTGGATGGGATAGGCAGAGGAACAGGAGACTGGGACTGGGTGGAGGGAGTTAGAAGAGGGAGGCTGGAGACAGGGACAATGGCTGCCGTCAGTGCTGAGGCCAGAGCGTTGAACGATCGCTGATGGGCAGCCTGACCCGAATGAATGCCCTCCAGGTATGCATTGCTCCGATGCACCTCCCTTTCTACACCCTGGATGGCATTCAAAAGGGTAGACTGCCCAACAATGATGGTCCTGAGGAGGTCAATGACCTCCTCACTGAGTGCAGCATGGGTAACTGGGGCAGGGCCTGAGGTGCCTGGGGCGAAGGAGATGCCCGGCTTCCTGGCCGAGCGGGCACGGAGCGAAGGCTGAGGGGCTGCTGGGAGGGCGGGGCTGGTGCGCTGGGTGGCGGCTGTACCTGTTGTGGCGGTGGGCACGGATGTTGCCGCCACCGCAAGGGAGCTCCCTTCCGAGGACGTGTCGGTGTCGCTGACGTCTCCACAGTCCCCGTTGTGGAGCTCCCCTCGCCCTCCGTCTCACTGGTGTACTCGGAGTCTGTTGCATGGCCCTCCGGGGCCATGTGAGATGCAGCTCCCTCGTGCGCCGATGCCACTTCTCCTCCGCCTGATGATGCTAATGCACACATGAACAGGAAGACAAAGAAAATGGGGGGGGGGAGAAATGAAGACAGGTTGAGTGCATGCATTGGCAACACCGTTGTCGGAGAGGACAGACACAGAATCCCCCAGCACTAGGCCGCGCAATCGGGGTACACTACTCAGTTATTGTGACTAGGCCTACAGGTCTATGGACGACAAATGCACACATGGGTGAGGCCGGACCATGGATAGCTGTACTTGGCACCCTACAGAGGTGGGGGGCGGGGGCACAGGGCCATGCCTAACGGATGGGCCTAGCCTACAGAATGCGCCCTGGCCTAGAGATAGCCACAGCCCTCCTCCCCCACCCAGACACCTTCACTGCGCGCAAAGATAGCAGAATGTGCTGATACTCACCCCCTTGTGTCTGCTGTGATGTCCTCACGCGCCCATCCAAATCGGGGTAGGCCACCGCCAGGATCCGGGACATCAGGGGGGTCAATTGGCGGCTGGCACCCCTCCTACGTTGGGAGGCCATCCCCAGCAGAGACTCAGCGGTCTTTCTGGTCCCGCGGCGGATGTCCTCCCACCTCTTTCGGCAGTGTGTGCCCCGTCTGTGTGGACCCCCAGGGCCCGGACGTCCTTGGCGATGGCATGCCAAATGTCGATCTTCTGATGGGCGCTGACCTATGTGACATGTACAGGGTGGGAAAGGAAATATCATCACTTTTCTGCCTGGTCAATGTGAGTGGCCCCCCCCTCCCCAACCTTGCCATGTGGCACATGCTCTCCTCTGTCGTGCGTTGCACTCCTCATTCGCTCACCTCCCCACCATCTTACATCCACCCCACTCAACACAGGCATAGCCCATTCAACGTGCACCCTGTGTACTAACCTGTTGGTATGGAGGACCGTAGAATAGCGCATACTGGGGGAGGACCCCATGAACAAGTTTCTCCAATTCTTCTGAAGTGAAGGCAGGGGCCCTTTTCCCAGTCGCAGCAGCCATTGTATCTCCCAGACCGAGGTCACAGCAGCACTTGCAGTATAGGTCCTCTCCTGTGGATGATCAGGTCTCGAGTGATTAATCAGATAGAAAATGGCGGTCACGCCTGCGGCGGTGCGTACCGCTGCGGTGCGTAACGCGACCGCCGGCGCACATCCTCATTGGCTACTGAAACCCATACGGTGCAATGTTAACCAATGCGGCTTAGCACTGCGGTCTTCGACCGCCACGGTGTGTCACGCCAGCGCATTGACCTCACATCCCACTGTCACACTTCACAGGTCAGGCAGCCGCCATTTCAAGGGCCCACATGGCATAATTTCTACTGCGTCACACAGGCCTAGGCCTTGCATTGCCACTCATACAAGCCTTTCAATGCATAGCGATTCGTGTACTGTGCAAGCTGTGTGAACGAACCTGTGGGTTGCTTGACTCTGTGCTCCATGTTGTCCTTCCTAGGCACCGTCCGCTGGGACTTGCGAGGAGAAGGATGAATCCTCCCGTGTACCGACCGCTGGTCGACCTGTCGACAATGGAAGAACGACATATCATACTTACATACAGGCTTGACAGAGCCACTATACATGAACTGTGTGCCCAGCTGGAGCCAGACCTGATGTCCCCCATCCGCCAACCCACAGGGATTCCCCCTCTGGTGCAGGTTCTGTCAGTACTCCATTTTTTGGCAAGTGGGTCTTTTCAGACAACAGTGGCCATGTCATCTGGGATGTCTCAGCCTATGTTTTCTAAGGTTTTGTCCAGAGTGTTGTCTGCCCTGATGAAATACATGGGGAGCTACATTATTTTCCCTGAGGTGGGCGATTTGGCTACAGTGAAGGGTGATTTCTATGCCCTTGGACATATCCCCAACATCATTGGTGCCATTGATGGGACCCATGTGGCTTTGGTTCCCCCCATAGAAAGTGAGTAGGTGTACAAAAACAGAAAAAGTTATCATTCGATGAATGTTCAGGTGGTCAGTTTGGCTGACCAGTACATCTCCCATGTAAATGCCAAGTTCCCTGGGTCAGTGCATGACGCGTATGTCATGCGAAATAGCAGCATCCCTTATGTGATGGAACAGCTACAGAGACACCGTGTGTGGCTATTAGGTGACTCTGGTTACCCCAACCTGTCGTGGCTACTGACCCCAGTGAGGAATCCCCGGACCAGGGCAGAGGAACGGTACAATGAGGCCCATGGGAACTTGGAGGATCATAGAAAGGACCTTCGGGGTCCTGAAGGCCAGGTTTAGGTGCCTGCATATGGCAGGTGGATCCCTAATGTACTCACCAAAGAAGGTGTGCCATATCATTGTGGCCTGCTGTATGCTTCACAATCTTGCTTTGCGACGCCAGGTGCCTTTTCTGCAGGAGGATAGTCCAGATGGTGGTGTTGTAGCAGCTGTGGAGCCTGTGGAGAGTGAAGAGGAGGAAGACGACGGGGACGACACGGACAACAGGGATACAGTCATACAACAATATTTTCAGTAGCACACAGGTAAGAATCACCCACGCCATTTTACATTTACTTAAGGCCTCATGCGTCTCTACTGTCTGTGTTTCCCCCCAGTTCCTGTTAACTGATTTGTGACTTTCCCTTCCCTTTTCAGAGCTGTATGACCCACTGCGTGACTTCTGCTTTGTTTGCCCATGGACTAAAGCTTATTGAAATTGGTATGTTGTCATCACAAAGTAACTGGACATTATTGCACCGTTATGTGTAATACATTTGTTAAGAATACAAGCAGACTACTGTTATTTTAAGTGCAATAAGTGATTTATTTTAAGTGCTACATATAGGTACATGATTGTAAAACGGTGATGGGTGGGGGTGGAGTAATGTCCATGGCAGAGTCCAGTTCTCAGTCTCACAGGTGCATTGTCCATATGCCTGTGGAAGGATGGAGCAGGGGCAGTTCAAGGTTGGACAGGGTGACAATGTGGGACAGTGGGATGACATCAGGGGGTATCTTATGCTGGCGGGGGTCTTGCAATCCTACTCTGTCTTCTTGTAAGATCTCAGGTTCCGCTTGCTGGGTGGTTCTTCTTCTGCAGGAGGTGGGGTTCTGGTGGCCTGTTGTTGTGTGGGGGCCTCCTGTCCACTAGCGCCGGCGGAGGTGGTAGGCTGTTCCTGGCCTGGGCTAGTGACAGGGGCCCTTTGGGGTGCCACATGGTCCCGCAATGTGGTGACTATCTGGTTAAGGGCCATGACGATGGTCCCCATTGCGGAACCGATGTTCCTCAGTTCCTCTCTGAACCCCATGTACCGTTCCTCCTGCAGTGCCTGGATCTCCTGGAACCTGGCCAGTACCGTCGCCATCGTCTCCTGGGAGTGGTGGTATGCTCCCATGATGGAGGAGAGGGCCTCTTGGAGAGTGGGTTCCCTGGGCCTGTCCCCCCCCTGTCGCACAGCAGCCCTCCCAGTTCCCCTGTGTTCCTGGGCCTCTGCCCCCTGGACGGTGTGCCCACTACCACTGCCCCCAGGTCCCTGTTGTTGTTGGGGTGGTGGGTCAACCTGGGTGCCCTGTAGTGGTGGACACACCGCTGATTGACGTGTCCTGGAGACAGAGGCATGGGCCCGCTGGGTGGGAGCTGTGCTGGTGTTCCCAGAGGGGGTTGGGTCTGCTGTAGCCTGTGGCTGTCTGTGGGGAACCGACTGTCCAGAGGTCCCCGATGGGCCGGGCTGGTCATCTGGGTCCAGGGAGACAGAGCTGCTGTCATCGCTGGGGGCCTCTTCTGGGGGTGGGATGGACATCTCTGTACCCTCCGTGGCGGTGTGGTGGCGTTCGGGTCCTGCAGGGGTATAAGGGTATGGTTATTGCTTCTGTGTGTGGCATTTCGTGTGATGGGTGGGTGTCCATGTACCCAAGTGCAGGCATTCCCTTGTGGGGGCTTTTGTGAGGGTGGCTTGTGGGGGTGATGTGTGTGTGCAGTGGGCATGCTTTGGTGATGGGTGTCCATGCTTTGTGGTCGCATGCAGGGCTTGGTGTTGGGATGGGTGGGTTGTGATGGTGAGCCATTTGCAAGGAGGTGGTGTGATGGGGGTGGGGGTGAGTGTGGGGGTATGTGCTGCCATGCAGGTGGGGTGGGGGTGGGAAGCAGTAGTGAAGATTTGACTTACCAGAGTCCATTCCTCCGCCTACTCCTGCGAGGCCCTCAGGATGCAGGATGTGCAAGACTTCCTCCTCCCATGCTGTAAATTCTGGGGGAGTAGGTGGGGGTCCGCCACCAGTCATCTGCACCGCAATGTTGTGCCTTGATACCATGGAACGCACCTTCCCCCGTAGGTCGTTCCAGCGCTTCCTTATGTCATCACGATTGCGTGGATGCTGTCCCACCGCGTTGAACCTGTCCACTATCCTTTGCCATAGCTCCATCTTCCTGGCAATTGTGGTGTGCTGCACCTGTGCCCCGAAGAGCTGGGGCTCTACACGGACTATTTCCTCCACCATGACCCTGAGTTCTGCGTCAGTGAACCTGGGGTGTCTTTGGGGTGCCATGGGGTGGTGTGGATGAGGTGTGGGGTGGCGTTTGTGGTGATGAGTGTGGTGCGTGTGGTGGTGTGTGGTGTTTGGTGCGTGGATTCTGTGTGGGTGATGGTGTTGTGTGCCTCTGTGTTGTGGGATTGTCTATTCTGTGCTCTCTCTCTAGCCTTCGTCAATATTTTCTGGTCTTAGGGGTTTGTGGGTGATGTGGGTGTGTGTTTTATATTGTGTTGGGTGTGTGGGAGTGGTGTTAGTATGTGTATCAGGTGTGTGTGTTTCAAAATGACCAATGTGGCTGTGTTTTCTATGTGTGTGTGTATTTTGAGCGCGGCGGTGTGTACCGCCAATGGAATACCGCGTTTGAAAGACCGCCACGTGGATTCGTGTGTCGTGATAGTGTGGGCGTATTTCTGTTGGCGTGACGGTGGAGGTTTGGTCATCGCCATTTTTTCGCTGACCTTTGGTGTGGCGGACTTTTGTGGATGTCGGGTTTTTGGCGGTTTTCAAGTTGCGGGTCAGAATGACCGTGGCGGTTTACCGCGGCGGTGTTATGGCGGTCTTCTGACCGGCGGTAAGCGCCTTTTACCGCCGAGGTCAGAATGACCCCCATAGTATATTAAGAATACTAAATGGTCATGAATTAATCATACTTATACAGAGTTAAATGATTTTTATTAATGTGAATTCCATGTGTGCAGAAAAATAAATGCACATGTAAATTATTTTCTAATATGTTGTAAATAATCTTTGCAGTAAAATAATCTGCTTTGCAGGTATGATTCAGTTGTAAGGTGCACAATAGGATTTATGAGTGTATCAATTGTAGGCTTTCTTAGCAAGACTAGGCCTGAAGTTTCATTCTTGCAGCAGTAAAGGAAAATTACTTACTTTGTCTGTTCCCTTTGACCTGAATTTTTCCTGAGTTTGCAGATTTGATGTTGAATGTCCTATTGTATTGAAGACGAAGAACATGTTTCAGTGTTAACTATGCAACCATATTTGTTCTAGCTGTCGAACAAAACAGGAAACTTTAATAAACTATATGTGAGAATTATTTAGTTCATCTTTGTTGGGACTCAGTATCAGGTAGGTTGATGTAACTGTTTCTTTGATCTTCTCCCACTGACTTTCTACTGGGTTCTGTTGTCATCTAATTTGTGCAGGAACTGAAACTTGTTACTGAGCATGACTGAGTATTCACTCCCTTTCTGTGCATTTTTGAGGATGGTGGTGTTATATTGTTGGTGTTGGCTTGTCGGTTCCATCCATGCGTTCTTCAGCTTTACTTTTAGCCTGGCCACAACAAGATGTTGGTTTGACGCCACATTTGCTCCTTTCATCACTCTTATATCCTCTCGAATTTCTAGGCAATACCGACATGGTCGATTTGATTCGCTGTTGAAGGGTCATGTGACACCCATGTTGCCTTGTCTATTTTTCTGTGGGAATACACTACAGTAACTTGACTGTTCAGTGAACAGAGATCCGCAAGCCTTTCACCACTCTCATTTGTATCACCAAGGCCATGGTTGCCCATGACATCTTTGTATCTAGTGTTGTTACTTCCATTCCCTGCACTGAGCCCCCGCCCATCACTATGGTGATGTCTCTCTCAAGGCATTTCTCCAGGATGGACTGGAGTCCGTTGTAAAACTGTTCTTTTTCCTCTTCTTTGCTGTCATTGAAGGTGCATAGCACTGGATCACATTCATTTTGATCCTCTTTTTCTTTGCGCTGTGATGGTTCTGGGGCTGTGGGCTTCCCATCCAATCAGAGCTCTGTTGGCTGCTGGCATTAGCATCAGTGTTACTCCCTGAGTTTGTGGGGGCGTTCTCTTGTACGTGTTCAGAATACAGCAGCATTCCTCCTGGAGCGAGTCTTTTCTGTCCAGACCATGTCCATTTGGTCTCGCTGATGCCAAGCAGGGCAAGGTTGTATTTATTTATTGCTGCTGCCACTTGGGCTGTCTTGTCTGTCTCAAAAATGGTCTTCATGTTCCATGTTCCAATTGTGATGGTCTTGGTCAAGAGCAGGTGGATCGCTTTGTGGCTGCAGGGATCTCTAGCTTTCACCACAAGGCGTCATAGCTCTCTGTCAAGAAGATTCCTCTTTCCCCAAGGCTGGAATGTCTTTTTGTATTTTGGATGACAATTCTGTAGGTAGTATTTTTTTACATGGTGTGGTAGCTAGTCTCACGTATAACCTCCTCCTTTCGCAGCTGGACTTGGGATTGGCCAAAGACATCTTTGAATTTGGAGTGTGGTTACGCCATCAGAGCGACTGAGTGAAATACTCTGTCACCCTGATGGAGTAACTGCACTCTACTTCAGGTCCTTAGTCTCTACTTGTATTTAAGTTTATTATTTCATTTTATTTTTTCATAGATTACTTTATCTATTGCACATTGTTAATCTGTACACATAATGAAACCTGCTTTGACTCTGTTGTTTCAATACATTGGAATCCTGGAAGACAGTAAGCGGGGAGACATACTGAGTCACCTCATAGGGACAGAGGGGGGAGCAGAAGGGGCATTCCTCATTGTAGACCCAAGGCTATGCACTGCCCACATGTGACAATGGCTTTCATATTCTCACTGGTCATGGATGTGCTCGAGTCAAGGGAAGCCCCTGGAGCCAGGAGTAAGGCTAGCCTGAGGAGTTTGGCATGAATATTAACTTGGGGACTCCAGACATTGTTTCCCAATTAATTCTACAACTATGCATTTATATGTCTAGCACTAAGTAGGGCTAGTGTATCACTATGTATACAGTATGTTTACAAACTGGTCTACGCACTATGTTCACAAATATCACAGCTAATAATAGATGGATGGGGGTCATCCCCTTGAAAGTGATCCTCATCTGAGGGAATTCAAACCCTTGGATTTAACTTCCCGACAGTGTAGCCTGGCACCCATGTCTGTTCTTTTATGCCTCGAAGAATGCTGACTAAGCATTACATGGACTATTACAAAACCAGCTGATAACATTATAGCTTTGATTTGGTTATTACAATATCCATATCTGGGGCACCCTGCAGTGCATGGATCAACCCTTATGTGAGTAAGGCTCTTTCTATTTCATTTCTATTCCATAGGTTGTCTTGAACCTGTTTTTTAATGGGAGGGGGAGGACAGGAAACTACGTCTGGTCTTGTAGCCATTGTTCCATTCAGGAGGAATTAAGGTGTATTAGCTTTAAGAAGAAATAGTATATTATGAATATTAAATGGTCATGAATTAATCATAGTTATATTGAGTTAAATGCTACACCAGTAGCTCTTTTGTCTCTTTTTGTCATGTTCTTGGCATCAGCCTGGCATGTTAGCATCAAAAAGTCTCATTTGAATAGACTGAGTTCAGCTTTGTGGTCAGCTAGAAAGGGACATGGGGACGCACCATGTTGCAACGACTTTGCATTGTGTGTTCTGGTACACTTAATCAGGCCATTTGTCTTTCCTTGGGAGTTTTCTCTTTGGGTACAATATCGTTTCTAATCTGCCTGTGTTCCTCCTAGCAATTTGTCTGCTTGTGTCAGATGTTCTTTACTGGGCATATTCTGAGACTAAAGTGCAATGTACTGCCGATAGATACAGCCTGTGGGTTTGCACATTTGTTTACCTGTGCCAATACCTTCTTATACTCATGTGATGCTTTTCTTTGACATAATGTTCAGCACTCTCCTGCCTGAGTCACAAGGGAGGGATCAAGTGCTGCTTCCAGCACTGTGCTTCTTGCATGCTTTTATGCATCTTTAACACATCAGTACATCCTGTACTGTAAACAATAGCATCCTGTAAGGACGTCATTCTGCCTTTGTGGGTCCTGTAGAATCACTGAAGGTGATCATGTGCATTTCCATTCCATCTTTAATACATTGTCCACCATCTCTTCTTGTCCCACATCTTCACAGCCCTTGATCTTCCACTATTTTTTGTGCTTGTAAATATCATTTTTTCCACTATGGGCTTTTTGAAACTTAGAAACTAGCACCTGGTGGTTTGCTGTTGTGATCCTGGGACATTATTCGGTTGCATGTCTTTAGCAAATTGTTGTACTCTACTGCAGCCTGTGGTCAGCTGAAAGAAGACATCTGAGGTATGTAGCTTTCATTAACTCAAAGTATGCTGCTGCCTAACAGTGTGCAGGACATGCCAAGACTTTGTAAGTCACTATTAGACTTTTTAGATGGTGGAGTGAGTCCTTTGCCTTTTTGCAACAAATAAAGACACCTGAAAGGATATACCGGGGATGGATCTATTTCCAAAGGAAGGTTTTTCCACTTACCTAGACTACTCAGAGAAAATGACCTCTCTGTAGTCAATTTCTTTTAGAGCAAGGCTAAATCGATATTGTAGGAAAGTCCTCCTTTTTGCCCTGGTCACCCCCACACTTTTTGGACGGGTACTGGTGGTTACTGACTCTTGGCTGTGCCCTGGGTACTGCTTACCAGACCCAGGGCCAGTGCTCTGTGTAAAGTGGATATGCAAATTAGGCTAATTATAATTGGCAAAGTTAACCTACCTATAAGTCCATAGTATATGGTAGGGCATGGGGGTTTAGGGACCCCAGCATAGGTAGTGCCCCCATAGGGGCACTGCTGAGGTGCCCAGTGTCCTTTTAAAGGCAGGCCTGCCTTGCTGGCTGCTTTTAAATGAAAGTTACATGCAAATTCGACTTTGGAATTAAAAGTAGTTCCTAAGTCTTAAACTACCTTCTTTTTACATATAAGTCACCCCTAAGGTGTGCCCTATGTGCCCCACGGCTGGGTGCCATGTAACTATAAGCAGTGACCTTATAAAAATAGTTTTATAAGCCCTGGTGAGGTAAAACAGCCAAATTCTTTTTTCCCTCATTGTAGTGAATGGCCTCCATAGGTTAGAATGGGGAGACTTTATTGTAATTTTAAAAGTCCCCTTAAGTAACAGATACCAAGAGTTTAGTATCAAATTAATTGTTATAATAAATCCCACAACTTCCAGTTGTTGGATTTAATATAACTTGTTCAGGTAAAGAGTTTTAAACTTTACCTGAAAAGTTGCCAACTTCAGCCCTGCAGTGCTTTTGCTGCTGTCCTCTGATTGGCCAGCCTCTGGCAGCCTGGCTAGGCTGCCTTGATGAGGTGTGAAGTGGCCTGGCTTCACACAAAGAGATGTGCCTGTGGGAGGAGATCTCCCCTCAGCAATTGGTGAGGCAGGTAAGGGGAGGGCTGCCAAACTTGTCTTCAAAGGCAGAGAAGGACATTTGGAGCAACCCAGCAACACCCCCACATCCTGCAAACCCAGACAAGTAGGTGCCCCCTTGATTAGATTAGGAGAGGGCAGGAGAGGGGTGTGTTTAGGATTTTTAGCTACACCAGTGGGTGGGCTCAGCCAGATGTCACTCCAAAAATCACTTTCAGCCATGATGGATTTTTGAGGAATGTTGCCCCCTGGGATTGATCTTTTCCATACTTCCCAGGAAGTGGTCATCACAGGGGGAAGGACCCTACACCTGATTGGAGAACCAGGACCCCCCTGTTTTTCACCCAGGAGCAGGGATAAAACTGGCAGACCTGCACCCACACCTGAGATCCCCATCAGATTCCAACAAGGAAGAACCGCAGGAGAAGAAGGACTGCCCTGCTGGACCCCTGGCCTGCACCTGGACCCTGCACTCTGAAGTACTGCACCAGCTGCACACTTGGGCTCCACCACAAGGACTTTGCCTGGCTTCAACTGGTTAAAGGAGGGACTCCCTGTTTGCTACAGGTGAAAAATTGCTAACCAGAGTCCCCTGCACCAACTCCTGAAGAAACCAACCAGCTGACCACTGTCCAGTGGCCAAAAAGGAGTTTGTGCCAGGTGCATTCTGTGAGTTGTAGTCCACACCCCCAAGGATAATCTCAGAGCTTCTGGAACCTTGGGGTGAGCTGTGGACCCCAAAAGAACTTTAAAGGAACATCTGAAAGAAGATCCAGAAGTTTTGAGAAGTTTTGAGAAAAAGCTCCATAGAGGGGCCGACCCGCCACGGCAACTCTAGCCGGCTTGCCTCAACCGTGACCCGGCCTGACTTGCAGGTTCGTCCCGGTGAAGGAAATCTCCAAAAAAGAGACTAAGTCCGAACGTCGGAAGTTGACCGGGACCTCCCAGCCAGCGTATCCGAGGAGGGCTCCAAGGACGTTGGATCAAGATCCAGGTTTGCCCCGGTCGAAGGATTTTCACCTCGAAAAAACAACTAAGTCCAAAAGTAAAAATCTCCACGAGGGCTCGTGAAGAGTTTCAGGAGGTCGGATTGGACTGGCAGATTCGTCCCGCTGAAGAAAATCATCAGAAAAACGACTAAGTCCGAAGGTAAACTTTTGACCGAGGCCTCCCGCGGGTGCAGCCGAGCCGGGCTCCATCGCAGTCAGCCTTAAACTTTGACTTTGCCCCGGTCAAGGTGCGACCAGATGACCAGATTGGTGCTTTTCGTTTCTAGGCACTGGAAAACAATATTCTTTAAAAATTCATATCTCCGGTTCCCCTTATCCGATTTTATTGGTTTTTGTGTCATTTTAAAGATAAAAATATAATCTATTTTTATAAATTGGTTCTAGATTTTTAAACTGTTTCCTGTGTTTTATTTAATTACTGTTTTGTGAGATTTGAATGCTTTACACTCTGTCTCCTAAGTTAAGCCTTGTCGCTCGTTGCCAATCTACTAAGGGTTGAGCTGGGTTTAATTTACTGAGACCTAACTGGACTTAAGTGGAGGTTAGTGGCCTACTGCTAAGTGTAGGTACCTACCTGCCCTTACCAATAACCCATTTTCCAACAGATATAATTAATGCAATTGACTTATTTCATAAGCAAATGAGTCAAATAATGCCCAGATATACTAATGTTTGTGCTGAGTGAAAAAGAAAGAATTGAGCACCACCCATCATCTGCCACACTTGTGTGATGCTAAACATTGCACAAAAGCAAACCAGGTGTATATTGTGTGAAATTTGTACAGATGAGGCATTCATCAGTGCACATTTCTATGTGATTACAAGCAGCCATTATTAAACAGCATTAAATGTATAATATCTTGGATAAATACACAACTTAAGCCTCTAAATATCATGAGATATTTTGTTTGTCCCCTGTGGTGCCTGGTTTGATTTGGCATGCAAAGCCAGGCCACACTAGTAGATCTGGCTTTGCATGACTTTCGAGAGATTTCTTGCTGTTTCCACCCTGTTATGTCCTGTTTGCACAGATTATCTACATGAGCACCAGTTACATTACACAAAGTCAGATTCACTTTTTTAAGCACTAGGAGATTAAGGCCCTCATTATGATCTCGGCAGTAAAGACCACTGAGATCAGCGCTGGCGGTCAACAGAAGACCGCCAGCGTGACGACCCGCCCGCCAGCGGTATGATGGTTTCCCCCCTGGGCTGGCGGGTGGAAACAGTGTTTCCGCCCGCCGGCCCAGCAGGGAAAAGGGCCTTAACATTGACAGCGGCTCCAAATGGAGCTGCTGCCAATGTTGGTGTGTGGCAGGTGCAGCAGCACCCATTGCGCAGATCACTGCCTGTAAATCAGGCAGTGACCTGTGCGAAGGGGCACTGAGCGGGGGCCTCTGCACTGCCCATGCCAAGTGCATGAGCAGTGCAGGGGCCCCCAGGGGAGCCCCGGAGCACCCCTTCTGCCAGCCTTTGTCTGGCAGGGGAACCCGCCAGGGAAAGGCTGGAGAAAAAAGGGATCATTATTCAGATAATGATTTCTGCCATCGTCAGGCTGCCTGTTGGCGGTAGCCTGGCAGTGGTGGAAGGCTGCCTGTGACAGGCTGCACAGCCTTCATTATTTGGTGGCTGAGCCCGCCATGCCGGTGGCCGTCATTACCATCGCCACCGGCATGGCGGGCTCAGCCGCCAATGTTCATAATGAGGGCCTAAGTGATTTGACCAGAATCGCAGGATATTTAGTTCCAAATTCAGCAGCTCGGGCCATAACATTACATCCTCCACCTCTCATCCTCTATTGGAGTGTTAATTAGCATCATGTGCACCCTCATGAAAATTCTAGTGGATTTGGGCCCTGGCATGCTCTACTGATGTCTTCCATTCAACCAAGCAAATACGAAAAGAGTAGTTTAATATATATATTCTTCTGAGACTTCACAAGTTCCTTCTTCAGTTGTGAATGATTATTTTTTATTGCGAATCGGAAACATATACACACCCAATGCTCTATAATGTTTCCAGAAATGTCCTTTTAAGTTGTAGAACTGCTAGGAACAAAATTGGCTTTATCAGGGAAAGGAGTGCACACCTTTTAGTGCATCGCAGTCAACAGATAAATGATAATCTTTTGCATTCAGTAATACAGAGATGCTAATACCCTGTGTGCTAAAACAGCCAACACATTATGGTTAAAGAGTCAATTTCCAAGGGTAAGGCAGCACTCCAGTATATGAGTCAATGGGCATATTTAAGAGCCCCTAGGGCCATTCTAACGCCACATTAGGGTAATTTTTTAATGCTAATGTTGCATTAGAAGGCCAAAAACACCTTTCCATATTCACAAGTGGCGCAATTCATGCACTGCACCACTTTGTAACTTGTTACGCTACATTATACCTGCAAAAGGCATAATGTATGCAAAGGGGGCGTACCCCAGTTATAGGGGCTGAAAAAATGCCGCAAGAAAATCAAACAGATTTCCTTGCATCATTTTTTTCTGACCTTTTAACGCCTGCTTAGAGCAGGCATCTAAATGGGGCATGCCACTGAATGCAATGGACCCAATGCACTCTGCAGGAATAGCGCCTATATGTTGGTGCTACTCCTGCAGAGTACATCAACAGCATAAAAAAAACCAACGCTATTGCCCACTACCCTGCGCCATGGTGCGCTGTATTATAAATACAGAGCACACATGGTGGCAGTAGGGGGGTGATAAAGGTTGCTGGTGCAGCGCTACTTTTCTTAAATATGCCCCATATTTTCCCAATATGAATAATCTATCATATTAGAACATTGGAATGTTGCGAGCTCCAATGAAGTCAATCGAGTGGCTCTTAGATTACAATTGCTGGTATAAGCATTCTGCTCCATCTTTCCAACGTTTATCTTTATCTTTCTCCCTTTTTAATTCAGAACATCCTACCCTCAGTGGTTGGAATGCTCTAATAGCTTTTACAGCCCTTCTGCGTAGGGCTATAATGGTTGTTAAAGGCTCTCTACCTCATTATAAGCCCTCGCCTCCAGCTGGGGCCTATTACTCAGGTTCAGGGCCTTTAACAACTGGTGTAGCCCTCAGAAGTGGTCTATAAGGCTGTAATGTACCTGCCTGCAGCTTTGCCAGCACCATTATCTGCTTTGGAGTTCTACTGCAGGACAATACGTAGGCTCTGGTTTAGAGTTTGGCAGATAGATGGCTTGGGTCAAAAATTGATGGATGTCCCACCCCCAACCTTATCCTTAGACTCCTCTGCATTGCTTGAAACAATGTTCACTCTTTACCCTAACTTCCCATATATAATTTTGCGAATAATTAGAAAACTGCTGGAATGTACCAACATAGCCCATTCCCTTACAACCCAACCTAAGGCACCATCGCAAACCATTTTATCCTGTCTAATTGCTTTCTATACTAAATAAGAACTTTAAGCAGTTATTCTCTCCAACAGCCCAATGCTTACAGAAATATTTTCAACTAAGGATCTTATTCTTTTTCATGGTTTGTAGCTAATTATTTTTTTTACAGGAGTAGACAGATCCCAACATGTTGTAAGACACTTTGATATCCTAAGATGCTGGTGATTTTGATCTCCATTCCTAAGTCGATGCACTATGTTGGCTATTAGACTGAAGCCACATTAGGTGTGCAAATATAAGTATATAGTCCAATTGGACAGTACAGCTATTTTCAGTTTTGCTTAAGAATAACTTTGAATAAGTGGCCATAAGCTAACAATGCTTAAAGTGCAATCGTTTTCAGGTGAAGTTTAAGGAGAATTTGTTGACCTGAGAAGTAGGTTAGGTCTAGTGAGTAAACATATGTTATGGCAGGCATTGAGAAATATTAAGTGAAGCATTACTGATCAATTTACTCAGAAAATAACATAGTTCTGCTATAGCCAAAATTCTATTTGGGCCTGGAAGAGAGTCACACTGGAAGTTCATATTACCAACTGGTGTTGGGCAAGGTTTAAAACTGGCTCCTCTAATATTTGGCACTTTTACTTGAGACTATAGAGGCCCACCTCTATTGGTTGCATCTGGATAAGCCCAGGACTGACAGCAAGCCGATAATTCTTTGATTTGCAGAAGGTGTAGCACTTCTTTGCCTCACTGAATACGCCATGCAAAAAAAGGTATGCAAGCTTAACAATTACTGTATGAAAATATTCTTAGCGCTCACTGAAGCACTAAGATAATGGTTTTGTACAGCAGCAAACTGCTGAACTTATAATTTCAAATAGCAATGGAATATGTTGATTATTGTGTTTGAGTAGAACTGTCAGTGTCCCGGGATTATTTTGAAACACATCATATGCAAATAAGCGGCATATGCTTTGGGGATATTTACAGCGAAATTTGGACCCAACCAGTAGAGTTGTCCTTGAAAGTGTACCAAGAAATAGCAATATTATTAGCCACTCTTTGAACTGATCGGAATAGGTTTTTAAGTCAAGTCCACTCTAATGTGCTTCTGGCAGCTAATACGAAAGGTGTGAGAAGCCTGAAGCTTTGTTTTCTACAAGGTCCAGGGAGGTACAGGCAGCATAAATATAGGTGTTTTTCTGTTTTCAGGGACAAAATCAACATATTTTTCTAGTTTGGAGCAGATTATGGTATTCCTCTAATCAATTTCTGCTCTGTGTGCAGACTAAAAAAAGGGTTGATTTTATCAACGCTATTTTTCAGCAAAATGTTTTAGCTTCCGCTACTCATGAGGATTGTGAACCCAAGTGTGTGAGCCAGCACACCTAGCAATGAAGGCTGGATGTCCTTTGAAGTGTGTGGACCTCTTTTTGAGTTCTCAGTCTTTTGGTCAAGTTAGAGGGCAATTTGAGCTTTTATTTCGCAGAAGGTTTGCACATCCTTCGACAGCACCTGCAGCCTACTATATAGCAACATGAGTCCCATCCATCATTTTATGAAGAGCAGGAGTCCAGAGCAGTTGATATTTATAGTGACTATTGTATTTTCCAGGCCTCATCAACGATGGGGAAACCTCAGCAAGACTTTCCAAGAATGTCTTTGGGGCAGAAGAAGTGATCTGCAGAAGGGAAATGGGGGAACTGGAGAAGAAAACAAGGGATTCTATTTGGAAGTTCCTTAGTCAGCCCTCAGTGGAGAAGAAACTTAGTGCATGGAGGGTCACCTGAATCCTCTCTAATCAAAAGCTGAGCAGGAGTCAGATGACTCTGCTACTTTAGCTCTTCAGCCATGTGATGACACCTCAAATCGAAGCATGAAAAGAAGTATTTGCGATGCCATCAGGAAACGTTAAAACCAATCTCCAAAATTGAGAATGTAGAAACATTACAAAACATTACTGCACGTGTGCTGCAGCAAGCAGAGGTGGAAAATAAACCTCATTTAAATTTCTTTACCTTATACTGCATAGAATTCAAGGCCAACGCATGGCCCAGGCAGAAAACCCCAATTATCGGAAATTGAAAGTTGGAAAGTAATTATAAAAAAATAGTACACTATACTTGGAGCCACTCATCCAGAAGAGGCAGAGGCACATAATGGTTAAGTAAGAAAATGCCCAATTTCAAAAAGTGCCATTTTCAAACTTACAATTCAAAAACCAACTTCACCAAAAGATGTATTTTTAAATTGTGAGTTCAGAGACCCCAAACCCCACATCTCTATCTAGTCCCTGTGGTAAATTACACTTTAAAGATATGTCAAGGCTATCTCTATTTTACCCTATTGGAGAGATAACCCTTGCAATAGAAAACCAAATTTAGCAGTATTACACTATCAGGACAGGTACCGCCCACCAGCACATGCCCTACCTTTTAGATACACTGCACCCTGCCCAGGGGGCTGCCTTGGGCCTACGTTAGGGGTGACGTAAATGTAGTAGAAGGGAAGGTTTGGGCCTGGCAAGTTGGTGCACTTGCCAGATCGAAATGGCAGTTTAAGACTGCACACACAGGACACTGTAATGGCAGGCCAGAGACATGTTTGCAGGGCTACACATGGGGTGGAACAAAAAGTGCTGCAGGCCCACTAGTAGAATTTGATTTACAGGTACTGGGCACACCTGGGATTTACTGGTGAATCAAATATGCTAGTGATGGATAAGCCAATCACCAATAACTTTTCGACAGAGACCACTTGCACTTTAGCTCTTGTCAGCAGTGGTAAACTGCCCAGAGTCCTAAAGCCAGCAAAAATGAAATTCAGCACAGGATCAAAAACAGGAAGTCAGAAGCAAAAGGTTTGGGTATAACCCTGCAAAAAGGGCCATTTCCAAAACCCCTTCTTAATTTGTAACACGGAGAATGCTGACATGGAATAACCAGGCTACAGACCACATGGTATTAGTTTACTTTCCTCACAACTCTTTCGATTGACTGCCGCCACACTCTGAAACTGAACAGTAATATTACAAGTGGAGTTCGTGATAGCACGGCTTATTCTTGTAATGATGGCTCCATGATTTTCTCACTAATCTTCAGGATTGTTGCTTACCTGTTCAGAATTACAATTTTGCTAGCATCTTTTATGAACCGGGTTTGAATATACCTCATCATTTGAAGTGCCTTGAGAACTCCCTAGGACCTATCAAAATACGAGTTGGCTGAGTGCCAGTTGTCTACTCGACACAGCTCTCTTTTGGGTACCTATTAGAAATACTATTGTGTGTATTTTGTGTGCTACAAAAGTTATTTCTCAACCAGAGCACAAGACTGATATGTGAATATGACGCCAGTCTTTGGTGAACAGAGCATGACATAAATGTTTCTAAGTCTTGACGGAGTCTAAGTAACTCATTTTGAGCATTTATGCTATTAAGATTATTCACACTGTTAATACTGTGTATTTGAAAAAATAGTTTTCACCTTTTTTTCATCAATGTTCATGTTTAATGTGGCTTCAGCATCCTTTCTCACTCACTCTATGAATAGTTAGGTTTGAGGGCTCTTACCTAGTCAGGTGCTATTCCTAGCGATTGGATTCACTTTCTCAGAATTGGGTACTATTGGACACTGAGTTAGAGCCAATTGCCCTTTTCTTCCTCCCAAACAAGTGAGACACTGGGCCTTATCCTACTCTCCTCAGGCAAGCAGCTACCCATCCACTGATTCTGTTAAAAAGACTACTCCGGAATGGAATCCCCTCCTCCAAAAATAACAAAATCCTCAGATCCTAAAGAAAATGGTTCTTTCAACAATCACAATTAAAATTAGATCATGAAGCTTGTCCCTGTTAACTCTAAGGCCCTGCACGACCATCCTTGGCAGGTTGAGCGTCGGGCTTTGCTGATTTTTCTGAAGGCCATGCTCTGTGGAAAACAGAATAACTTAATTGAAGTTGAATGTAGCATAACATAAAAAAAATCTAACAGTCATTGAAAAACCCTAAAAGCGTAATTAAGATTTGATTAATTATAACACCTTTACATAAAAGTCTGAAATGTACTTAAAAACAACAGTTATGCAAACCATTAGCCACACACCAAATGCAATGCATATGACTTCACAGTAATTGTGCCAATAAATAACAGCACCTGAAAGTGCACTCTCATGAAAGAACAATACATAATCAAACCAATAAATTCTATGTGTATGGCTGTCTCATTGATAGTGATAATGGCATTGTGATACGTAACATGACTTGTACAATGGTTTATGACATTTGTAATAGCGTCAGTTACATCAAGGGTGAGATCATGAGCACTGCATTTAGGGTGCAAGTAAAAGTTTGCATCGCTGTTTTGCAAGTTATGGATTGTTAACTACAAAGGGCAAATTTCTGTAATTTTTCAGTTTCATTTTGTATCCATAATTGTACATTGAATGTGCTTTAAAGTGAGGATTTTAAACTTAAAGTTAAAGGCCCTCATTACAACATTGGCGGTAAAAGCCGGTTACCGCCATGGAGAAGTCCGCCAACACACCGCCGCGGCCGCAGAAATCCGCCACAGCTATTATGACCCACAGCACGGAATCCGCCAAAATTCAGACACCCTCACAAGTCCACCACACCAAAGGTCAGTGATAAACTGGCGAAAACAAATCCTCCACCGTCACGCCACCAGAAATATGCCCACACTATCACGATACACGAATCCACGCGGCAGTCTTTCAACCGCAGCATTCCATTGGTGGTACACACCGCCGCGCTCAAAATACACACACTTTTACAAAACACATCCACATTGGACAATTCAAAATACACACACCTGATACACATACACACACCACTCCCACACACCCAATACAATATAAAACACACACCCACATCACCCACAAACCCCTATGACAAAAACACCGAAAGAAGGCCAGAGAGAGACACTACAAACTACTACCAAGCATCCACAGGCACACAATACCATAACCCACATAACTTCCACGCACCTCATACAACACACCACTACATATCAGCACACTTATCACCACACACACCACCCCACACATCACCCACACCACCCCATGGCACGGCAAAGACACCCCAGGTTCTCGGAGGAGGAGCTCAGGGTCATGGTGGAGGAAATCATCCGGGTAGAGCCACAGCTATTCGGATCACAGGTGCAGCACACATCCATTGCTAAGAAGATGGAGCTATGGTGAAGAATAGTGGACAGGGTCAATGCAGTGGGACAGCACCCAAGAAATCGGGATGACATCAGGAAGAGATGGAACGACCTACGGGGGAAGGTGCGTTCCGTGGTCTCAAGACACCACCTTGCGGTTCAGCAGACTGGCGGCAGATCCCCACCTCCTCCCCCACAACTGACAACATGGGAGGAGCAGGTCTTGGCGATTCTGCATCCTGATGGCCTCGCAGGAGTAGATGGCAGAATGGACTCTGGTAAGTCAAATCTTAACTATTACATCCCCCACCCTACCTGCATGCCATCACATACCCCCACCCTCACCCTCACCCCATCACTCCAACTCCTCACAAATGTCCCAACATCACAAACCACACATCCCAACACCAAGCCCTGCATGCAACACCAAAGCATGGACACCCATCACCAAAGCATGCCCACTGCACATACCCATACACCCCCCTAAACCATCATCACACAAGGTCCCACACAGGAATGCAAGCACTGGGGTACACGGTCACCCACCCATTGCACACCATGGCACAACCTTCCTTTTATACCCCTGCAGGACCCCTACCCAACGTCACCGCACAGGAGGGTCCACAAATGTCCACACCACCAACAGAAGAGGCCCACAGTGATGACAGCAGCTCTCTCCAACTGGATCTAGATGACCAGCCCGGCTCATTGGGGACCTCGGGACAGTCGGTTTCCATCACACAGTCACAGGCCACTACAGAGCATCCCCCCTCTGGAAACACCAGCACAGCACCCACCCAGCGGTCCCATACCTCTGTCCCCACGACACGTCAATCAGCAGTGTGTCCACCACTACAGGGAATCCAGGCTAACCCACCACCCCAACAACAACAGAGACCTGGGGGCAGTGGTAGTGGGCACACGGTCCAGGGGACGGAGGCCCAGGAACACGGGAACTGGGAGGGCTGCTGTGCGACAGGGGGAGGAAAGGCCAAGGGAACCCACTCTCCACGCGGCACTCTCCTCAATCATGGGAGCCTACCACCACTCCCAGGAAACGATGGCAATGGTACTGGCCAAGTTTCAGGAGACCCAGCGCCTGCAGGAGGAACAGAATTTGGGCTTCAGGGAGGAACTCAGAACCATCAATTCCACCCTGGGCACCATCGGAGGGGTGCTGAAGGAAGTACTCAACACCAGGAGGGACACTGTGGCACAACAAGGGGCCCCTGACACTAGCATGGACGATGAACTGCCCACCACCTCCGCCGGCGCTAGTGGACAGGAGGCACCGCCACAGGACCACCACACCAGCACCCCACCCCCAGCAGAGGGAGAACCACACCGCAAACGGTCCCTGAGATCCAGGACAAAGACAGAGAACTATGCCAAGACCCCCGCCAAGAAATGAGACCGCCCTGAATGTCATCCTTTTGTCCCACCTTGTCACCCTGTCCATCCTCAAACTGCCCCAGCTCCACTTCCTATGCCCATTTGGGCAATGCACCTGTGAGACTAATAGACTGGACTCTGTCATGGACATTCCTCCACCATCACTCCTCACCATTTTACAAACCCCTCCAATATTGAGCACTTAAATAAACACCCTTGAAGCACAAAACAATCTGGAGTCAGTCTTTGATTTCGAAATTGTGTATTAGCAATTACAGTGACAAAATGCTCTTTCAATTGTAATGTCAACATACCTATGTCACACAGCTCTAGTCCATGAGGAAACAAAGCAGATGTCACACAGTGGAACCCACATCTCTGAAATCGTAAGGGAAAGTGACAACTCAGTGACCATACACTGGGTGAAAAGGACAGACAGTAGAGAGGTAGTAGTGTCAAAGTACATGTAGTAGGCAGGTCTGTACCCTTTCCTGTGTCTCACTGGAAATATTGCAGGATCACCGAGTTCCTGTTGTCCATGTCCTCTTCTTCAGCTTCCTCGTCTTCACTGTCCACAGGCTGCACAGCTGCAACAACACTGCCATCTGGACCATCCTCCTGCAGAAAGGGCACCTGTTGTAGCAAAGCTAAGTTGTGAAGCATACAGCAGGCCACGAAGATCTGGCACACCTTCTTTGGTGAGTAGAATAGGGATCCACCTGTCATATGGAGGCACCTGAACCTGACCTTCAGGAGGCTGAAGGTCCGTTCGATAATCTGCCCAGTTCACCCATGGGCCTCATTGTAGCGTTCCTCTGCCCTTGTCCTGGGATTCCTCACTGGGGTCAGTAGCCATGACAGCTTGGGGTAACCAGAGTCACCTGCAAATGGCGAGGGACAACTGTTAGACACACACTAACCTGTAGGGATATCCCCAGACCCAGACAACTATTCCCAACAATTTTGTTCCAGGTGCTCACCTAATAGCCACACACGGTGCCTCTAGTGTTGACCCATCACATAAGGGATGCTGCTATTCCGCAGGATGTAGGCGTCATTCACTGAGCCAGAGAGCTTGGCATTCACATGGGAGATGTACTGGTCTGCCAAACACACCATCTGCACATTCATGGAATGATAACTCTTCCTGTTTCTGTACACCTGTTCACTCCTGCGGGCGGGACCAAAGCCACATGGGTCCCATCAATGGCACCTATAATGTTGGGGATATGTCCTAGGGCATAGAAATCACCTTTCACTGTAGGCAAATCCTCCACCTGAGGGAAAACGATGTAGCTCCGCATGTGTTTCAGCAGGGCAGACAACACTCTGGACAACACGTTGGAAAACATAGCCTGGGACATCCCTAATGCTATGGCCACTGTTGTTTGAAATGACCCACTTACAAGGAAATGGAGCACTGACAGCACCTGAACTTGAGGGGGGATTCCTGTGAGATGGTGGATAGCTGACATCAGGTCTGGCTCCAGCTGGGTTCACAGTTCATGGATTGTGGCACGGTCAAATCTGTATGTGATGATCACATGTCTTTACTTCATGGTCGACAGGTCCACCAGCGGACTGTACACCGGAGGATGCCGCCATCTCCTCACATGTCCCAGTGGACGGTGTCTATGAAGGACAAAAGCGAGCACAGAGTCAACCAACTCAGAGGTACGTACCCACAGCCTACACAGAACACGAATCCTAATCCGAAAAGTGGCCTGTATGTGTGTTGAGTCTAGGCCTAGGTATGTGTGATGCAGTTAAAAATTAAGCCATGTGGGCCCCTGAAATGGCGGCTGCCTGACCTCTAAAGTGGAACAATGGGATTCGAGGTAATTGCGTTGTACACCGTCGCGGTAGGCAGTCGAAGACCACAGCGCAATGCTGCATTGGTTAACATTGGGCCCTATGGGTCCCACGAGCCAATGATGATGTACGCCGGCGGTGACGGTACGCACCACTGCGGACCTGAACGCCATTTTCTATCTGTTCAATCACTCAATACCTGATCTTCGACAGGAGAGGACCTACACTGCAAGTGCTGCTGTGACCTCGATCTGGAAGAGACAATGGCTTGAGTGTCTTGGGAAAGGGCCCCTGCCTTCACATCGGAGGAGTTGGAGAAAATCCTTGACGGGGTCCTCCCCCAGTACACGCTACTCTAACGTCCTCCAGACAAACAGGTAAGTACACTGGGAACATGCTGTATGGACTATGCCTGTGTGGAGTGGGGTGGATGTAAGATGGGGGTGAGGTTGAGGCGTGCATGAAACGACGGTGAGTACATGTGCCACATCGCAAGGGTAGGGATGGGGGCCAATGACTGTGACGTGCAGTTGGTAATAAGTTTCTCTTCCCCCTGTACAATTCCTGTAGGTCACTGCCAACCAGAAAAAACATATTTGGCGTGCCATCGCCAAGGACGTCCGGACCCTGGGGGTCTGCCACACACGGAGCACCCACTGCCAGAAAAGATGGGAGGACATTCGTCGCTGGAGCAAGAAGACAGCGGAGGCTCAGCTGGAGATGGCCTTCCAACGTGGGAAGGGTGCCCATTGCACCATGACCCCCCTGATGTCCAGGATCCTGGCGGTGGCGTACCCGGAGTTGGATGGGCGCTTGAGGGCATCACAGCAGCCACAAGGGGGTGAGTACACGCTCATTCTGCTGATTTTGCACGCAGTGGAGGTGTCTGGGTGGGGGAGGTGGGCTGTGGGTTTCCCTAGGCCAGGGCGTGTTTAGTAGGCAAGGTCCCGCCATAAGGCAGACCATGTGGCACCCCACCCCACCTCTGTAGAGTGCCAAGTACACCTAGTCATGCCCCTGTGTTATCCATGTGTGCAGATGTTGTCCATAGCCTTGTAGGCCATTTCCCACGGATTGAACAGTGGAGCCCAAGAGCGCGGCATAGTGCAGGGGGCTTCTGTGTCTGTTGTGTCCGCCAACGGTAGGGTAATGCATGCACTCAACATGCCTTTTTTCTGTCGTACCCCCCCTTTTTGTGGTTTCCCTGTTCTTGTGTGCATTAGCATCATCAGGCGGAGGAGCAGTGGCACCGGAGCAGGAGGAGGCCGCATCCCACATGGCCCTGGTGGGTGAGACTACGGACTCGGAGTTCACCAGTGGGATGGAGGGCGAGGGGAGCTCCACTTTGGGGACAGGAGCTGACACCAGCGACACAGACTCGTCCTCTGATGGGAGCTCCTTTGTGGTGGACGCCACCCCCCCTACCAGCACCGCCCTCCCAGCAGCCCCTCAGCCTTTGCCCCTTGCCCGCTCACCCAGGAGGGTGGGCATCACCTTCGCCCCAGGCACCTCAGGCCCTGCCCCAGTCACCCCTGCTGCCCTCAGTGAGGAGGCCATTGACCTCCTCAGGTCCCTCACTATTGGGCAGTCTACCATTTTGATTGCTGGGAGAAAGTAGCCTCTTTCTAGCCTTGTTACCCCCACTTTTGGCCTGTTTGTGAGTATATGTCAGGGTGTTTTCACTGTCTCACTGGGATCCTGCTAGCCAGGGCCCAGTGCCCATAGTGAAAACCCTATGTTTTCAGTATGTTTGTTAGGTGTCACTGGGACCCTGCTAGCCAGGACCCCAGTGCTCATAAGTTTGTGGCCTATATGTATGTGTTCCCTGTCTGATGCCTAACTGTCTGACTGAGGCTCTGCTAACCAGAACCTCAGTGTCATGCTCTCTCTGCTTTCTAAATTGTCACTAACAGGCTAGTGACCAATTTCACCAATTCACATTAGCATACTGGAACACCCTTATAATTCACTAGTATATGGTACTAAGGTACCCAGGGTATTGGGGTTCCAGGAGATCCCTATGGGCTGCAGCATTTCTTTTGCCACCCATAGGGAGCTCTGACACTTCTTACACAGGCCTGCCACTGTAGCCTGAGTGAAATAACGTCCACATTATTTCACAGCCATTTACCACTGCACTTAAGTAACTTATAAGTCACCTATATGTCTAACCTTCACCTGGTGAAGGTTGGGTGCTAAGTTACTTAGTGTGGGGGCACCCTGACACTAGCCAAGGTGCCCCCACATCGTTCAGGGCAAATTACCCAGACTTTGTGAGTGCGGGGACATCATTTCCCCCGTGCACTATACATAGGTCACTACCTATGTATAGCGTCACAATGGTAACTCCGAACATGGCCATGTAACATGTCTAAGATCATGGAATTGTCACCCCATTGGGGAGACAATTCCATGATCCCCCAAGTCTCTAGCACAGACCCGGGTACTGGCAAACTGCCTTTCCCGGGGTTTCACTGCAGCTGCTGCTGCTGCCAACCCCTCAGACAGGTTTCTGCCCTCCTGGGGTCCAGCCAGGCCTGGCCCAGGATGGCAGAACAAAGGACTTCCTCAGAGAGAGGGTGTTACACCCTCTCCCTTTGGAAAAAGGTGTCAGGGCTGGGCAGGAGTAGCCTCCCCCAGCCTCTGGAAATGCTTTGATGGGCACAGATGGTGCCCATCTCTGCATAAGCCAGTCTACACCGGTTCAGGGATCCCCCGGCCCTGCTCTGACGCAAAACTGGACAAAGGAAAGGGGAGTGACCACTCCCCTGACCTGCACCTCCCAGGGGAGGTGCCCAGAGCTCCTCCAGTGTGCTCCAGACCTCTGCCATCTTGGAAACAGAGGTGCTGCTGGCACACTACTGCTCTGAGTGGCCAGTGCCAGCAGGTGATGTCAGAGACTCCTTCTGACAGGCTCTTACCTGTGTTGCTAGCCTATCCTCCTTCCTAGGTAGCCAAACCTCCTTTTCTGGCTATTTAGGGTCTCTGCTTTGGGGAATTCTTTAGATAACGAATGCAAGAGCTCATCAGAGTTCCTCTGCATCTCTCTCTTCACCTTCTACCAAAGGATCAACCGCTGACTGCTCAGGACGCCTGCAAAACCGCAACAAAGTAGCAAAGACGACTACTGCAACCTTGTATCGCTGATCGTGCCACTTTCTCGCCTGTTTCCTGGTGGTGCATGCTCTGCGGGTAGCCTGCCTCCTTCTTGCACCAGGAGCTCTGAAGAAATCTCTGGTGGATCGACGGAATCTTCCCCCTGCAACCGCAGGCAACAAAAGACTGCATCACCGGTCCTCTGGGTCCCCTCTCAGCACGACGAGCGTGGTCCCTGGAACTCAGCAACTCTGTCCAAGTGACTCCCACAGTCCAGTGACTCTTCAGTCCAAGTTTGGTGGTGGTAAGTCCTTGCCTCCCCACGCTAGACTGCATTGCTGGGTACCACATGATTTGCAGCTGCTCCGGCTCCTGTGCACTCTTCCAGGATTTCCTTCGTGCACAGCCAAGCCTGGGTCACCGACACTCTAACCTGCAGTGCACAACCTCCTGAGTTGTCCTCCGGCGTTGTGGGACTCCCTTTTGTGTCTTCGGTTGAGCTCCTGCTCACTCCTCTTCCAAGTGCCTGTTCTGGTACTTCTGCGGGTGCTGCCTGTTTCTGTGAGGGCTCCCTGACTTGCTGGGTGCCCCCTCTGTCTCCTCATCCAGGTGGTGACATCCTGGTCCCTCCTGGGCCACAGCAGCATCCAAAAACCCTAACCGTGACCCTTGCAGCTAGCAAGGCTTGTTTGCGGTCTTTCTGCGTGGGAACACCTCTTCAAGCTTCTTCATGACGTGGGACATCCATCCTCCAAAGGGGAAGTTCCAAGTCCTCTTCATTCTTGCAGAATCCACAGCTTCTACCATCCGGTGGCAGCTTCTTTGCACCCTCAGCTGGTATTTCCTGGGCATCTGCCCAATCTCGACTTTGTCGCGACTCTTGGACTTGGTCCCCTTGTTCCACAGGTACTCTCGTCCGGAAATCCACTTTGGTTGCATTGCTGGTGTTGGTCTTCCTTGCAGAATCCCCCTATCATGACTTCTGTGCTCTCTGGGGAATATAGGTGCACGTTACAGCTACTTTTCAGGGTCTTGGGGTGGGATATTTTTCTAACCCTCGCTGTTTTCTTACAGTCCCAGCGACCCTCTACAAGCTCACATAGGTTTGGGGTCCATTCGTGGTTCGCATTCCACTTTTGGAGTATATGGTTTGTGTTGCCCCTATACCTATGTGCTCTCATTTCAATCTACTGTAACTTTACATTGCTTGCATTACTTCCTTTTGCTATTACTGCATAATTTTGGTATTGTGTACATATATCTTGTGTATATTTGGCATCCTCATACTGAGGGTACTCACTGAGATACTTTTGGCATATTGTCATAAAAATAAAGTACCTTTATTTTTAGTATATCTGTGTATTGTGTTTTCTTATGATATTGTGCATATGACACCAGTGGTATGGTAGGAGCTTTGCATGTCTCCTAGTTCAGCCTAAGCTGCTCTGCTATAGCTACCTTCTATCAGCCTAAGCTGCTAGAAACACCTCTTCTACACTAATAAGGGATAACTGGACTTGGTACAGAGTGTAAGTACCCCTTGGTACCCATTACAAGCCAGGCCAGCCTCCTACAATTGCCATCCAGGGTGTAGAAAGGCAGTTGCAACAAACAAATGCATTCCTGGAGGGCATTCATTCTGGTCAGGCGGCCTTCAGCGAGCTTTTCAGACTGTGGCCTCAGCACTGATGGCAGCCATTGTCCCCGTCTCTAGCCTCCCCCCTCCAACTTCCTCCACCCAGACCCAATCCCCTGTACCCAAGCACACCTTCAGACCAGCATGCACACACGTCAACTCACAAGGGAAGCTCAGGCAAACATAAGCACCACACATCCCACAGGCACTCACGCAAGCATCACACACATGCAGACACACCAACCTCCACTGCCTCCACTGTGTCCGCCTCCTCCTTGTCTCCCTCCTCCCTCCCAGTCTCGTCTCCACTCACACCTGCATGCACTACATCTACTGCCACTACTGCCATCACCAGCACACACACCACCACACCCCGCTCACGTGCAGTCACCACCCCCACTATCATTCACACGTCCCCTGTGTCCTCTCCCAGTGTGTCTGTGACGCCACCTCCCAAGATACACAAACGCAGGCACACACCCACCCACCCAACAGCCATCCACCTCACGACAGCCTCCAGTGCTTGCACCTTCACCCAAAGTAACCAAACGAACACCTCCTACAACCACAACCTCTTCCTCCACTTCCAAACCCCCTCCAGCTACCCGTCGCAGTGTCTCCCAAAAACTTTTCCTGTCCAACCTTGACCTCTTTCCCACACCTCCACCACCCCGTACGTCTCCTAGGGCCCGACTCTCCAGGACCCAACCTAGCACCTCAGCCACAACATCTCTGGGACCAGTGGTGCCTGTAGTCACCGGAATCTGGAGTGCACCGGCCACCAGGGCAGCCAGTGTGGCACGGAGCCACAGCATGGACAGTCCCCCACCTGTCAAGCATCAAAAGTTGGCCAGTGCCCGGCCGGAGAGGGGGAAGACTCCAGCCACCAAAGCCGCTCCCAGGGGTCCCGGTGGGAGTGTGGAGTCAGCTGCAACACCTTGCAAGGTGGGGAAGGGCCACAAGAAACCCGTCAAGTCTGGGAAGAGCAGTACGGCGGAGGAGACCACCATTATCCCCGCTGCCCAGGAGTCCACCGCCATCATGCCCGATGCCCAGGAGGCCACCGCCATCATCCCCGCTGCCTAGGAGGCCACTGCCATCATCCCCGCTGCCCAGGAGGCCACCGCCAGCACAAGCCCCGCTGGGCCATAGAGGACCGCCAGCACAAGCCCCGCTGGGCTAGAGATGACTGCCAGCACAAGCCCCGCTGGGACAGAGAGGACCGCCAGCAGCTGAGTCACTGCAAAGGAGCCCGCCGCCTCAAGCACAGCTGAACAGGGCACTGCCGCTACAAGCAACGCTGAACAGGGCACTGCTGCTACAAGCACTGCTGAACAGGGCACCGCCGCCTCAAGCACCGCTGAACAGTGCACCGCCGCCTCAGGCACCGCTGAACACACCACAAGCACCGATGAACAGGGCACCGCCGTTACAAGCACCGCTGAACAGGGCACCGCCGCCTCAAGCACCGCTGAACAAGGCACCGCCGCCTCAAGCACCGCTGAACAGGGCACCGCCGCTACAAGCACCGCTGAACAGGGCACCGCCGCCTTAAGCACCGCTGAACAGGGCACCGTCGCCTCAAGCACCACTGAACACGCCACAAGCACCGATGAACAGGGCACCGCCGCTACAAGCACCGCTGAACAGGGCACCGCCGCCTCAAGCACCGTTGAACACGGCACTGCCACCTCAAGCACCGCTGAACAGGGCACCGCCGCCACAAGCACCACTGAACAGGGCACCACTGCCACAAGCACCACTGAACAGGGCACCCCCGCCACAAGCACCGCTGGCCCATGAGTGCCAAGGGCACTGACACTACTGAGTCCGTCACAAGCAGGATGAAGCACTCTGGGCACAGAGCCCCCTCCAGAACCAGTGGAGAGATACATCCACTACCTCTGTCCTTAGCAGGATGAAGCACTCTAGGCAGCATGCCCCCTCCAGAACCAGTGGAGACTGTCATCCACTACCTCTGTCCTTAGCAGGATGAAGCACTCTGGGCACCATGCCCCCTCCAGAACCAGTGGAGACTGTCATCCACTTGTGAGACTGTGGCTTTGCACTCCCCAGGATGGAACAGTGGGCAATCCACCCACTAGAGAGACTTGTGAGACTGTGGCTTTGCACTCCCCAGGATTGAACAGTGGGCAATCCACCCACTGTAGATACTTGAGAGACTGTGGCTTTGCACTCCCCAGGATTGAACAGTGGGCAACCCACCCACTGTAGAGACTTTAGAGACTGTGGCTTTGCACTCCCCAGGATTGAACAGTGGGGATGTGGCCCTCTCATGCATTTGGCATTGTGCACTTAACCGGCTGAGGTGCCCCCCCTTTCCCTCCCCCTGAGGGGGCTGTTTTCTTGCTCTCTGATGCCCCTGCAGTGTTCTCTCCATCATGGTCAGGGATCTTGTGTGGGCCTCGCCCGTAGCGTGTGGGCCCAGTGTTCCACGGACTTCATTGAAGCACTACCTGGACTACTAAGCTTGGTGTATAGTTTGTTTATGGTGTATATATATATTTTAGCTTACTTGATTTTAATACATTACAATGGTTACACTCATTTACTTTTGTCTTTGCATTCTTCCGGGGGGGTTGTGGGGTGTAACTATAATGTGTAAATATGTATTAGTGTGTGTGTTGTCGTAGGTGGGGGTGGGGGTGTTACGTGTGTCCCTGTTTTTTCCCTCCCCCCTCCCCTGTGTCGTAGGTGCAGTACTCACTGTTGTCTTCGCCGCCGGCGTTCGTGCTCCTGGTAGAGGAGCAAGAAGATGAGGGCTGGCAGGATGTGCAGCTCTGGTTCCATTGCGACCGGATTCTTCGTGGGGTGTGTAGAGGTGAGCGTTTTCCCTTCAAGATCCTGTTTCCGCCATGTTTTTGTCCGCGGTGAATCCGCCCCAGAAAAGTTGGCGGATTGGTAGGTTGTGATACTGTGGGCGGTACTTTGTCTTCCGCCTGTCTGTTGGCGGTGACCGCCAAGCTGTTTGTCTGTACCGCCGTGGCGGTCGGAGTGTTAAAGTGGCTGTCTTTGTTGGCGGTTTCCGCCATGGTCATAATTCCAATTTGTTTTACCGCCGGTCTGTTGCCGGTCTTACCGCCGCTTTAACAACGTCCGCCAGGGTTGTAATGACCACCAAAGTGTTATAACCAATTATAAACATAGCTTTACTTTACCCACGGTTTTGTATAGAATCTATACAGTATGTAAATGCACTAATAAATGCACATTCACATGCTACAGTGCAGTGGTCGCATTACAGTTTATTACTACAGTGCAGCAAAAGTGACATGAGAAAAACACTTTTTTTACTGCCTTGAAGTTTGTGGCCAGATCACGGCCCTTTCCCTCCCTCAACAATGGTAATAGATACAAAGTTTGATGCAAAGTGTAGAAATGAATCTTAAGTTAGAAACTTGTTCCCAAATCATTTTTCACTCACCAATGTATTGGGATTTCCAAAATTAGGTTCTTCTCCTCGCCTAACTTTTAAACTGCTAGATGGTTCCCCAAATTATGGCACAGCGTTTGCCTGTCATTCAGTGATTATTCTTTGGTGAACATCCATTTTAGAGATATATGGCAAAAATGTGAGTTTCGAGTGCACATGTCAAATTATGTAGATTTTTCCAAAATATACATAAATACATAATAGCACATATTTAGAATTGTGCGCATGCACGGTGGAAAGCATTACCGTATAAGGTTTTGAACTTAGAAACGAAAGGGACATTAAACAGATTTAAGTTGAGGTCATATGCTCAAAGGTTGGTTGGTGTGGACGAAGCCCATATCGTGCAATGCCTAACCATATGTGACGCACGAAACATGTTTGACATGGCACATTTGAAATTATTTAGCACTATTGTAAATGTTTGTGATTATTAATGAAAGTTTATTTAACGGACCAACGACATAGGAAGCTAAGTCGGGGATACCAAAGGCCACAGAATTATGGATCATAAATACGGTAGTTACAATTTCAAACAATCCATTATGTTCTTTGCAAACATTTAGTGCAGACAGGCACAAAGAAAATAGAGCCACATACACTACACCATCAATACAATTGTCAGCATCACAATGGAACATATGGAAATATGGAATTTCATTTTGCATAGAACAACTTTGCACCGCAGTGGATGTTTGTGAATGTGTAATGCAAAACACACATACAATACAAACCCAAGACATACTCCACAATGAAAAAAAATTCCTTCACAGCTAACAGGACAGTGAAACACCTGGAATTTCAATTGGCGCACAGCATGTTTACATTTTTATTTGCGTTGGAACGAATAGGAGAGATATACACACACAAGGTTAGACTACACACAATACACAGCCACTATCAACTTATTCACATCGCACAAACAACATAACAGTAGAACATATTTTAAATAAATTGTAACGACACCCAGAAAAATGACACAAAAAACTCCCCATACACCTCTGACCAAACACAAGAGGACGGTGGAACATATGGAATAAAAAATTGGTGTATATGAACTTTACACCAATCTTTGTGTTCTATAACACTTAATAGAAAAGACACACACACACACGAAAACCATAAAATCTATTTACCATATTTGCACAATTCATAATATTAAAATAGTGTGAAAAGCATAAGTTTTAGAGATCCAAGGGCCAGATGTATCAACTTTTTTGCATTCGCAAACAGTGCGAATCGCAAATATCGTCTGTTTGCGAATGCAAAAATGCCTTTTGCGATTTATGGAAGGCATTCGCAGTGCGAAAATAAGGAATTGCAAAAATTGAGATTTTTTGTGAATGAGACATGAATTTGCGTGTTGCAAACAGCGTATTGCAAATAGCGATATGAATTACCGAATCGCTAATTGCAAAACGCAAATTGCGTCACCGATTAGCGAATCGCAAATAGCGATCTAATAAATCGGGCCGCTATTTGCTAGAAGCTGATTGCGACACGCATAAAATGATTCGCAATGCGATGCATCAAAAAATCGCAAATTGCGATTATTCGCAGAATGGCCTTTTGCACATGCAATTTACCACGAATTGAAACCAGGTGGTAACCAGGTGCAACCTATATAAAGAGGTTCAGAATGCCTCAGCTACTCTTCCACAATGGCTGCACTCTATGTCATGGCGAGGAGAATGAGGATCTTGGAAGGTTTGCGGAGAGGGAGGAGGAGACAGGAGCGCATTTTCAGAGTGCGCATTACCCTTTTTGACCAGACTGAGGAGGAAATTTATGAGAAGTACAGGTTAAGCTCAGCCATGATACTTGACCTGATAGCTGAGCTACAACCCATGCTGCAGCACACAACACACAGGAGCAATAGCATACCCACCCATGTGCAGGTATCATGCTCCCTGCATCTACTAGCCTCAGGGAGCTATCAAGGGGTCATAGCAGCAGCTGGAGGGGTTTCACAGAGTGCCCTCTCTAGATTTTTCAGCTCATTCTTCAATGCCATGCTGAGCAGAATACAGCTATACATAAGATTCCCCAACACCCCACAGGCATTACAACAAACTAAAATTAAGTTCTACCAGATAGCACAGTTCCCACATGTCCTAGGTGCCATCGATGGGACACATGTAGCAATCTGTCCACCATTGGCCAGCGAGTATGTGTATCGCAAATGTAAAAACAATAATTCTATGAACATACAGGTGATATGCAATGCCTCCTACATCATTACCGATGTCGTGGCCAGATACCGAGGGAGCACACATGACTCGTACATCTTTCGCCACAGTGGGATTCACACAAGACTGCTAGCTGGGGAGTTTGGTGAAGGATATCTACTAGGTAATTTGATAGTTTACAATGTTGCATTTATGTAAGTGTGACGTCAGAAATCACAAGTGTTCATTTTACTCTCTGTGCATTCAGGAGACAGTGCCTTCGCTGTGTGCCCCTATATGCTGACGCCCTACCTGAGCCCTGCAACTCCAGCAGAGAGGAGGTACAATGCTGCACATAGGGCAACACGCAATGTGGTGGAGCGCACTTTTGGGCTGCTGAAGAGCCGCTTCAGGTGCATCCATAAGAGTGGAGGTGCACTACAGTACAGCCCAGAGACGACATGCAAAATTGTGGCCACATGTGCTATCTTGCACAACATAGCAACCACCAGGGGCATACCAGTGGAACTCACGGAGCCGGACTCAGATGAGAATGATGATCCCTTACCACCCCTTCAACCAGCAGACAGGAGCAGTTCAGCAGAGGGCAGGCAAAGGCGTGCTGACATCACGCGCAACCATTTTTGATGTAAGTAATGACAACTCCACTTCGATAATATGTATTTCTGTAGTTAGCATCTTTATTACCTTGACTTCAGGTAACAAATGTGTCAATAGGACATAGCTATGCACAATAGGCAGACATGAACGATTAACAGTGTCACACTATTAGCATCATAGTATAACTGTATTGCTAGATGTTTAGGTAGTCCCCTGTAGCCCTCAACATCACTTCTTACATCCACGCACTCCATTTGAGTGCTCAGTACCCTCGCTGGCACCTCTTGTAGCAGGTTCACATGCAGTACTGTGTCGGGCACTGCGACGCCTCGGATCAATCACAGCTGATTGAGGCTAGAGGACTCCTCCCTATCCCCAACACCCAGTTTGCTGGTTGTGGCATTGCATGCTGTTTGCATTGCATCCAGTATGTTGGTTATTTGCACCAATCCCTGTGCAACGTCTCAACTGCAATGTGCCATTTCCCTCTGTGTGGCCACGGTCCGCTGTGATATCAAGGCTGTTGAACTTGTGAGCCGATTGACGGATCTACAGAAGCTATCAAACCTTCCCAAGAATTGGTGATGGTGCCTGCCCTGGCTGACACGCTCCTGCCATATCTCAGTGCAGAGTTCCCCAATGGCATGTGTCAACTCCTTGGTGTTTTCAGCATCTGTTTGCTGTCCCTCAATCAGAGTCTCCAACTGCTTGTGTAGTAATCCTATATTGTAATTGTGAGACACAAACTGTCTGTGCAGTGACCTCATGTGTTTGCATTGCAGGGGCTGCACCTTCAGCATGGGAGCTTCAAGACCGCCAAAGATTGATGGGCCCTCTCCTTCATCTGTGCACTGTCTGCCTACATCCTGTGCCTCCTGAGGGGAGTTAACTGTCGCTGTCGTTGCCCAGGGACTGCTGTCTTCCTGTGGGACTAGCCTCTGGTGGTGGTGTGGGTTTCTCTTCTGGCATCTCATCTGAGTCCAGGTTATACTCTGGGAATGGTAACACCCTTGCCCTGCGTCTAGTAGGACCAATACTGTAGGACTCACTGGTACTTGAGTCAAACTGTGGCTCTGTTTCTGTTTCCCCCACTTTTTCAGATTCTGCAGCAGCAGGGAACGGGGCATCTGCAAGGACAATGTTCAGCATGTCAGTTTTTCACAGATTTTCGCATTGTTGCTTTAAATGTACAATTAAATCATGTCAATATAATTCATTTGTGGTATTTCTCTATGAGGCTGACCACTATCTTGCTATTTATGTTGTGTATTCACCTTAGGGTTGTGTACTACCACTCCCTCAAGGCATAGTTGTGTTGTATGCAAGATGTACCATGGACTACTTTTCCCTGTGCATCAAGCTAATATCTATTTTCTAAGGGGCATTTGTACACGCAGAAATGGGGATACACATAATTACCGGCCTTACCTTTGCTGGTGCTGGGTGTCCCTGAGGTGTCAATGTCAGTAACACCACTGACAGCTTCTGGAAGTAATGTGGACTCCACCAGGTCTTCCATGGGGGTGGACGGAGTCTGTGTGGATGGTCCGCCTCCGGTGGTCCTTGCCTCCTTTAGCCTGCTGGCCACCCTCTCTTTGGCACGGGAACACAAGTCGTACTATCGCTTGCATATCTCCTCCACAGAGCACTGCGCAACACCCACTGCGCATATTTTTGTCTGGATGTCAGACCAGAGTTTCCACTTCTCACTCTCAGGTACTTGGAGTGAGGTCTTGCCAAATAGTCTGTCATGGTTCCTAACAACCTCCTCAGTGAGCACCTCCAATTCTTGCTTACTGAATTTGAGCTTCCTCTTCCTGTCTCCCTTCTCCTTCCCATTTCCAACATTGGCCATGGTGCTGTTTGGTCCTGGCTTGCTCACAATGCTGACTACCTGGTGCTAGGCTGTGTCTCTCTCCCTATTCCTGTGGGTGGGGCTCCTGAAAACTGCATGGGCTGACACACTTCCTGGTTGTGATGTCATCAGGCTGTTCCGGTTTGCTGTTTTCGCTATTTGCGATTTTCAATTACCGAATCACATTTTTTTTGCGATTCGGTATTTGCATCTCGCAAATTGTGTTTGCGAATTTTAAGAAATCGCTATTAGTGATTTTCAATTTTGATACATCGCTTTTTGCATTTCTTAAATAGCATTTTCTTAAAAATCGCTATTTGAGAATCGCTAACTGGAATCTTGATATATCTGGCCCCAAATCAAGTACCAGCAGGCATGGTAGTGATGTAATGAACAATAAACATGGATCCTAAAAATCTAGCTTCTCTAAGCAGAACACCTACGTAGAGTACATGTATACAGTCCTAAATGGCCACATACAAAATCCTCAAGGGTAATGTTAAATCAAATTAATGGAATCATACTACAGAACCTTCTGCATTGGTAGCCCTGGGTTTAACTTTACAAGAATCATCAAACCTCACATGACAAAGTGATTTAAAGGTAGAAATGCATTTCTCCCAGTAGCTGTTTGGCAGATCAGAGTCAACCTTGATATTAGTTCTGTGACCCAACTCATGTTCAAAACTTTTTTCGCACCAGTGCTTTCAAACAGGTTTTCATTTGTGACTTACTGAGATGAAGCTCTATGCCAGGTTCTGTTGTCTCATACCATAATTAGCTGGTAAGTTGAAGCTGTGTCCTTTATGGAGACGCTAGCCAAGAAGTCCTCCTAGGCTCAACTACAGATTATACCAAAAGCATATTACTTGAGAATAGCCCTGATGTGGACGCCCTACCACGCCAAGCTCTGGATAGATTGCCTAGATGGGGATAACGTGTGTCACAGAGTAGTTTCCACTGCTTTCCGCGAGTTTCTCAGAATTTCCGAGGTTTTTAGATCTAGGCATTCAAACCCACATAATAACATTCAACTATGTTTGCTTTATATTTTGTATAAGGGGTGAAGCTTATTTTCCATTTCCTTCTTTGACCATGGGTCCCCTGCTGATTACATCCTTTCACCAATATCTCCGCGTATGGATGTAGGTACAGCAGGGCTTTTTGATGGGTCTGACTATGCTGAACGTGACAGTCACCTTTCAGCCACTTCAGAGCACACTGCTATGCAGAAGAAGAAAACACATGTTCCTATTTATTGATTCTAAGATGTATTAAAACAAAGATTTGAAATAGACACGCCATGGCATTAAGCAGTAAAAAAAGAAGCAGATCTGAACTTTGGTGTGAAAGATGAGAAATAAAAGAATATTCTTTACCTCAATAACCTTGACCTAATTAACTGAGGGAGGTATACACGTGTGACAGATTGAGCTATGAGGTGATTGTGAACAGCAAACAATCCACGCCTGTAACCAATACGTTAGGGGAGCAATATACAGTGTTATCTCCTGCATGTGTTTTTTTAGGTTCATTTTAATAATCTGTTGCCAAAGCAGATTAGATAAAACAAGCAACTCTCTTAAGGGAGTTTCGGACTCCACCGGGTAGTTTAGGACACAAACATTCGGTTTTCTGCCTGGTTCACTAGACGTGACACAGCTTCGATTGAGCCTATCTGCATCAATAGAACAGATATGTCTACAAAGAAAAATTTAACCCTCCCAGGACATTCAAGTAGCATTTGATTCGAAGCACCATGAACAAACAAGCAAATGACACAAGTAGTGTCCACACGTCCCAATGGAACAGCTGCCAAAAGGTAACCTTAATACAGGTAGTCATTAGGGACAAGATGTACAAAGCCATTTTGTTCTCACCACCCCTGCAATTTGTAAAATCACGGGGTTTGTGACCACAGAATTGCTTTCTGCTATGTACTAAGTCCCTTTCTGAATTGCAAAACTAATCCTGAATTGCAACTAGGAGTGTGTGTAAAAGGAGCTTCCTCTCATAATTGTGAATCGCAATGAGCTGTATCAATTGTTTGTGACTGCAGTTGTGGTCCCAAACCATTGAACAGTTACCTACACAACAAAGAAGCTGATATTTAATTCTCTAAGAGGAAGCTGTCTCCATTGGACAGCTTTCCGTTAGGGAATTGTGCTAGGCAGCTTGTAGGGTAGTAGGCAGACCACTGCTTGCTCCCTCCCAACGTGATCTAACTGCAAGAAGTATTATTTTCCAAAGCAGCATTGGTTCCCATAAGGAACTCTATACTGTTATACAAAACAAAGGCCCTGGTTTATGGAAACTTTGCCCCGCCTTTGCGCCATTTTTTTAAATGCAAAAGCGGCACAACCCTACTTCATATTAAATAATATTTTGATGCTAGACCTGTCTAGGGTCAAAATAACTGAGTTAGCATCATTTTGTGGGAGCGCCAACCTATCTTGCATCGAATTTTGCCATTCATATGCAAGGTAGACATTCACTTCCAAAAAATGACACTAGCCCTCCAGCTCCATATTTACCCCAGATGCAAAAACGATGCACAGCAAGGAAGCGGACCCAAAAATGATGCAAAGGACGATTTGCATCAAATTTTAATGCCTGGTCAGGCCATGTGTTAAAAAGAGGCCTACACACCACCACTAAAGGAAAACACACAGAAGGAGCATTGGTAACCTCCAGGAAATCATGGAACTGCTATTGCTCCAGCTTGGCACACGCTGCAGACGTCAGCGATGACAACATATCCCTCCGCTATCTCCGAAGCAACCCCAAACACCAGCACAGCAGCCACAAAGGCAGCGCAGAAAGCGGGAGAGGATCTTTCAACAGCGTACAACCATCCTTGGGCTCAGGGAACAAAATGTCATCAGGAATTACTGTCTGGACCGGTAGTCAATAGTCAGCCTGCTGCACCACATTGCTCCAGACATCACTGCAAGGGTGGCAACGCCAACAAATGTACCACCCATGACCAAACTCCTTGCTGTTCTCCATATGCTGGCGTCAGGATTTTTTAAGACAATGGGTGCACAAGTGGTTAGTATCTCTCAGCAATGCTTCTCGGTCTTCCTTCCAAAGGTTCTAGATGCAATCATATGCCTCACACCCCACCACATCTGCCTCCTCAAAAGCTAGCAACTGCAGCAGTAGACCAAGCAAGGCTTCTGTCTAATTGCTGGGTTCCCGCATGTGCTGGGTGAAATGGTCTGCACCCATGTCCAACCGGTGCTACCTGCAGCAACGGAACCTATACAGGAACTGCAAGCACACCCATTCCATAAATGTACTGGCCATTGTAGACCGCCGAGGGCTCTTCTTAAACATCCTTGCCAAATACATTATGCCTACATATTCCAGCATTCCACCATCAACGAGCGGTTTTAGGATGGGCAATATGGCAATGGCCTACTCATAGGTAAGCCACTATACCAATCAGTACACAGACAACACACTTATCATGTGGGACAAACAAGACATACGCCACACTATACACACATAGGAAGAGGAACACAGATGTACAGGCAACAACACATATGCCATGTGCCACACTACACTGCAATCCTTGCACATCACACACACATATACACCTATATGTACATAAAACAGCCACAACCTGACTGGCACACCACATGAGGACAGGTGGAGCTATGTCCCCTTTGCATACAGAAGCTGGGCACAAACACACTACAAGTGTCCACTGGTTGACACCTAAATACAGATCCCACTCACACTACGCCTAATAATGTATAGCTCAGCAATGTGAATGACATCGGCCATGTGAATGTAAAGAAAGTCACACATAGGCAAAGCCCCACATCAGTCATGGGGTTCAAGCCTCTGGCAGCACCAATATCAAATGCCACCCAAGTGTTGCCATGACCAATTACATATCACCTACACATACCTGACTTACCTAAAGTGTGCACATTCACCTGTCTGCTGTATTGTGTCGCACACATAGGAATACAACACTACCTGCCATGAAAGACCATGGGGCGGAAGGAAAAGAAGTCATGCAGCACCTTGTCCGGTGCCACCTCACATGCGCCCCTTAGCGCCCTCTAAGGCCACTATGTGTGTGCCGTATACAAGAAATGGTCCACCATGGCGCAGAGTTTGTGCAATACGGTAAAGGTCATGGTTGCCATAGCTGGAATCTGTAGGGGTATATAGGACATATCTGACCTTTCATGCACCGTGCATAGGGACCCATGTAAAAGAATGGTGTGCCCCCTCGCAACGCCTGCACTGTGCATGTGTTGAAAGTGTCTGTGATAAATCATGTATAGGAACTTAGGAGATTCCACTGTACCAACTTTTGTTCATCCTTTAATTGTATGATTCACACCCTAGGACACTTGATGGTTGGCATAGCCATCATCTGCCACAAAGGGTCACTATGTGTTGCAGTGCATGCATAGTGCTACATGGTAACATGGAGCCCAGAGTTTGGCTTTGTAGGGCTACCATGGTGTCTCTACATATGACACCACTGTGGTGCAAGGAGGTGGAAGGTTCCACCAAAAATAGAATTCTGGCACAAATTTGGACAACACTACACATATTTGAAATGGCTGAACCATGAGTTTGTATTGAATATTACAACCCCTAGGTCGCTGAGCCACAACCCAAGATTGTCTTGTCCATCTACACAGACCTAGGAAACTACGTCACAAAACAGGAACATACACTATAACAGGAGCAAGTCTGAGTCACCAGTCCACCTAAAACTAACAACTGCCAAGGTACATACCAAACCACTATCAAGCACTACCGGAAATCTTCTCTCATTCATTTGCAGCCGACCAAGGTTACTGCATACAGCCATGGATGATGACTCCATTTGGCAATCCCACAACGGTGGAAGAGTGTGCATGTAATGAAGGGCACAGAAGAACATGAAATGTGGTGGAGAAGACATTTAGGGGGTCATTCTGACCCTGGCGGTAATTACCGCCATGGCGGAGGTCGGCGGTAGCACCGCCAACAGGCTGGCGGTGCACCGCTGGGCATTCTGACCGCGGCGGTTCAGCCGCGGCCAGAAACGGAAAGTCGGCGGTGTACCGCCGACTTCCCGCTGCCCTTGAGAATCCTCCATGGCGGCGGAGTGCGCTCCGCCGCCATGGGGATTCTGACACCCCCTACCGCCATCCTGTTCCTGGCGGGTCTCCCGCCAGGAACAGGATGGCGGTAGGGGGTGCCGCGGGGCCCCTGGCATGGGCACTGCAGGGGCCCCCGTAAGAGGGCCCCACGAAGAATTTCAGTGTCTGCTTTGCAGACACTGAAGTTCGCGACGGGTGCAACTGCACCCGTCGCACCTTCCCACTCCGCCGGCTCCATTCTGAGCCGGCGTCCTCGTGGGAAGGGTGTTTCCCGCTGGGCTGGCGGGCGGACTTTCGGCGGTCGCCCGCCAGCCCAGTGCGAAACCCAGAATGACCGCCGCGGTCTGTTGACCGCGGTACGGTCTTCTGGCGGTTCCCGCTTGGCCAAGCTTAGAATCACCCCCTTAAGCTTCTGAAGTCAAGGTTCAGGTGCCTGGCCCTGGCAGGAGGAACCCTGTTGTATGCTCTACCACTGGTATGTAAGATGATACTGGTATGTGCAGTCTTGCATAATATATGTATACAGACCAATGTTCCCTGGGATGAACAGGTAGATGTCCCAAACGAGGAGGAGGATGTCAATTGTGCAGCACATTTGGAGGAAGAACTACAAAATATTGTTGCAGGAGTTCGCAGGAGACTATAAATTGTACAGAACTTCTACACATAGTCCCTGTACAAATATTATCACTTTGCAAATATCACCAATAAATTATTTGGCACCTGAATCTCCATGGTTTACTCATTCTCCACTACATATACCATTGGAATGTAACTCATATCTCAGCGAGCAGGAACGAATCACAACAGTTACAAGTAGGATTGCAATATAAGTTTGTGATGTAAGAGGGTCTAATGCCCCCATGTCACACATCAGTGTCACATAACTCACGGGCATGTGGCTCTTGAAGGCCTAGATCCATGCATCACAAAATATAATGTGCTGTAAAGTTGTTAATGTGCATATTCATAGCCCTTTCCCCACACCATCACCACGCCTGGCAGGATGTATGCAAGGGAAGTATACATAAGTTAGTGGCTGTTATTAAATGGTGTTTAAGTAATGTAGGAACTGAACAGTGTCACATCTCAGGCAGATGTCTGCTACACCAGCACTGTGCATGTGTGACAAGGTTGGACATCATTGGTAACTATGGACCTTCATTTACTGTTCAGAGTTAGAACCCAATGTTAGAGCCAGAGCCTGCACTGTATATCAATAGGCCTATGTCCTGGCACTGCCATTGAGCCCAACCCTGACACATGGTGCGTTGTACCTCACTTATGGCACACACAACTTTGCTGTGGAGTGCGCTATGGGTTGCCAGACAAATGAAGCCGCAGTGGGTGTTGAACCACTATCCAAAATTATGGCCCATTGTCAGGATTTAAGAATAAAATGGGACAATGCACCACCAAATGAATGTCTGGGTGGAATGTAGGCAGAGTTTCTTCCACTCCCTATGTACATTCTATACACACTTGTCACACAAATCTGCTGTCTTGACATGCCTTCACCAAATCCGGATATACATGTGACGACTAATGTACAGGTGTATGGCCTAGGTAGCAAAGGGTTTGCAAGTACCAACAATGGTTGGCATATGTCAGCAAGGTAACCTGGTATAGTCTGTAGTATATCATCACACAGCACATATCAATACACACCACTCATTGTCACTCACATGCCAGACCAGGAGAAAGTTACCAACAGTGACAAAATTCCCTAATATGCCTAGGTCTCCAACATGCCAATCAGGTGTGGGATGTGCAAGTAGGTGAAGCAATGTCCAAACATGTCACAGACCCATTAAAAAAGGAATGGGAGTAGAAGTAGACAGATATGTTGCATGTGGCTGATAAAAAAGCAGCACTGAGATGATTTCACACACTAACATCATGCACTCAAGAGAGTGACATAGGTTGTGGAATGCAGGAATACATGCATACCCATGTTCAATGAAGGATGAGGATGGACAGCTGCGAGATACCCACAGATACTTGGAGATACAACATGGTAGGTCACATGGAGGCTACACAGTGATGTGGAAGGTGTAATGTCATGTGCATGTGGAAGTCATGTAATCTTGCAAAGCCAGGCAATAGGACGGTAACTATCATGTAGCCAATCGTAGAAGATGTGCACATCTACAATTTACACAAGTCACACATTGCATCCTGTCCATGTATGACTGGACAATTATGCTGTAGAAGATGTGTACAAAGTGGAAGCAGCTTAAAGATTGACAGCAATGTAGGACACAAATTATTCCTAACAGGTTCTGCAATAAAAAGTTTAGAAGGTACACACATAGACCAATACTGACTGTGCAACACATCAATGTCAACATGTGATTACCCTACATATGTACAGAAGGGATGGCTAGGTCAGTACATAACCCACTCATGTTTGCCACTATAATAACCTGTTAGTTGCCCATCGCATACCAACATGACAGGAGGCAGTGACAGATAACACCATCTGCCCCCTGGCACGTTCCTAAATTAGAAGTCATAACAGAGATGCAACCCCTAACCAAGCTGGCCATGGAAATTACAAAGGGCATAAAATCATGTCTGTCAGACAATGCCAAATGATGAGACGTCCTATACGTGCAAGTAGCCAGTCCTTAGTACATGATAGGGGAAGGCGGACATCAAGTACCCCAGAGGAAAAAGTAAATCCCAGTCCTTTTGATCACAATTGTGCATGTGTCTGTCTGATGGGGACAGTGCATTGCTCTGCTGAAGAGCAATCATGAAGAGGCTAGATCCCCGTCCAAAACACCCTAACACCACTGCTTAGGCTATATAGACTATTGACATTGTCAAGGGACTGATGCATGTGCACAGTGGACTCAGTAGTGTGGAGCTCCGGAAACCTGCACATAACCATGCAGCCGTGGGTCTGTTTTGGCATAAAACTCCCACAGTAGTGATGATGAGTAGGCTGCCATCTTTGCCAGACTGCAACTCTTCTACACAGTTGTATGCCATTGTACGTGACAGTCATAACAAATATGATGTGGTCAATTGTGAGTACCTAGTTGGTGACATGCACACGTATGCCAGATATCTCTGCACACATGTACCACTTAAATGGCACATGCCTGGTAACGTGTATTGAAATCCTAACAAAAGGCAACTTTTCCCAAATGTAAGTGCATATGTATTGCAAATTATTGACAGAAAAAAATTACCTTCATATGTGTTCCGACATACGGAAACATAGGTGGCACTGATATGACTACACAGGGATTTGTCAAAGTCCAACATGGGTCCATGGAGGAAGATAGATATGCGAGGTCTCATATCCCATGAACACACCGCTGTGGTCATGTTTCTGAAATTACACTACACATGTCTTTCCACACACACGGCACATACCAACCTTCATTGACACATGTGTGCACACCATCTCCTGCAACTAAGATGTATGGGGAACTATATGCCACACGTGTAGCAGAGCATCATGAAGGCTGAACCTAACAAAACACCACAGAGTGGACACACATTGCCAGGGGTAACGTGATTTCAACCCAGTCGTAGTCCGCTGCAATCTCTGAGCACAATTTGTCATAGTTGTGACATTCTTAACCATGTATTGGACATATCCCATCATATCTATTGTGTTGTTGGTATAGGTCCATTTGTATTTCAGACATTACAATGTGGTACACCCACAAATATGTTTTAGAACACATATAGACACTCATAGTACACATCTGCTAACATGTATGTGGACAGTCTAAATACACATGCACATATGCACACGGTATCAGTCATTGCATGCATCACAAACACATATACAAACATATAGATAAAACATACCAATGCCACCGTCAAAATATTTACGGACATGCACACACATGTAGCCATACCATACTGACAACATAATTACATAGCCCCAGTGACATGTTATGTGAATCCGGGTGCACTGTAAGCCTTTCTAAATAATATCCATGCATTCCAGTCATGCATCAAAATATTTTGACGCAAGCAGCTAAATTCATTGCTCCTCAAGCCCAGAAAAATGACACCTGGCCCCTCTGCATAAATCGCACAGCCACAGTCCTTGTCAGGCTGCATGGGAAGGAATACCACGCATGACTGTCATGCGTCAAAAATTTAGACGCAAACACCAAAACTTCATACTTTCCTATGCAGAAAAATTACGCCTGCCCCCTGAGCATCAATTGAAAGTCCACAGGCCTTGTCAGGCACAATGAGAAACAATTGATGCATGACCATCATACGTTAAAAAAATGACGCATATCTGAAAACGTGATGCACAGGTTCAGGAAGTGATGAAACAGGACATCCTGCCTGCATACATGGTACAGTGAGTTCATTTTCTCTTCACAGTCTTATTGTCTATGAGAGTGTGTGTGGAGCTAATGTTGGCAGTGGATTTGAGTTTTTGAAGTGCTTTTGTGCTGTGTCCTGTTGCTGTTGTGTCACATTTGTATTTTCATCAGTCTTTTGTAGTTTTTTTGTACTGTATCTGTCACTGTATTGTTGGGTGTTTGTCTAGGGGTACTATAGTTTGTTGGGTATTTGGGGTAGTTTTATATTTAATTTTTGTTGTGCTATTACATTTGCAGTATACAAAAACTGCATTATGTCTGGAAAAGGGAGGATTTTGAAGAGGATGGCTGATGAACTGGGGGACTTTTTATGGCTTATGCAGCATTACCTACCAATGATGCTGGGTTTGGGTGGCTGCGTCATCCAGGGCTACCCCACAGAGGCCAGGAAGCTGTGGTGGGCCAAGGGGCTCCACCACCTAAAAACACTTTTTGGAGTCAGGCGCAATGACCACCAGCTTAAACACCATTGGGCTGACCTGATCTCAAGGGAGCGACCTACTGGATCACCTGGGGAATCAGATTGGCGGGGCAGTTGGTAAGTATCCCATTTGCATAACAACACCTTTATTTGCATGTGAATGACAGGTGGAGATAAGGTTGAGGGCAGCATGTTTTGTCAAAGGATCTGGACAGGTTGTAGAGGGCCTGTATTAAGAGACCCAGCTCACCTCAGGGCTACCATTGTGATTTCACATTAATGAAGCAGAGCCATGGCAGAAGTGCCATCTTCCCTGCACCATAATAACAAAGTGGTGCGATGCATGCATACGCCACTCAGTTTAGAGCAGCACAACATGAGGCCTGAGCCAGGCTTCAGGTATGAGGGGGCCCTACCCCTGTATGGGGGGGGGCTAAAGTATATGGATCTGGGAAATATGATACATTTCCTATTGCCTAATTTCCTGCAGTTTGAACAGCTGCTCAGAGCAGGTGTTAAAAGGTGGCATATCATTGTATATGATGATCCCCTCTGTACTCAGCAGAACTCGTGCTATTCTTTTTGTTGCTACTCCTGCTGAGTACATCATTTGCGTCCATATAAATTGACACAATTGTCCCCTACCTGCACCATGCTGCGCCGTATGTTTCATGAGGCACAAACATGGCGGGGGAAAGGGGTGCACTAACTACCACAAGACATGTAGTGATGCACTTAGTGCAGTACCACTTTCCTTAAATCTGCCCCTTTGTGTCAGTGGCCAACACCATTTAAAGGAGCTTGTCTATGCACTGGGCCCCGACTACTGGCACTTTCCTCTTCCTGTATGTTGTGTATCACATACACCCCAAAATGTGTCTAATACCCCCCCACATGTGCTGAATGTGTACCACAGGCCTGCCGCATCTTAAAGACAGGATGGGGCAGGTCTGAATCTGTACCAGCACTATCACATTACTCAGAAAACTGCACCAACACAGGCATCCTTGGACCACAGCAGGTGTGTCTGTGTTGAGGCGAATGTCTCTGCTCATATTGATATCCCTTCCTGGAGAATTAAATGGTATACCATGGCAACAATGGCTTGGCACACAGTATTGGTAAGACATCTGTAATTTTATTCAGTTAATGTGCAGGTAGGAACAACTAAATGAACATAAGTAAGCTGCGTTGGCGTAATAGCTCACATGTGTGTGCCTTGTAATGACACAAACATCTTAGAATCAAGAAACAAGGATGTATCAATGCATTCCTCAACACTTTGCAATACTCGCACAATCCCTGGGCAGTTGTTTGTCTTTTTGCTGTGACAATGAATTAGATGTCTTCAACATCTGGGGCAGGGTTAAAAGCAAACACCTGCATGACAATTTCATGTATGTATGGTGCAGTTAAATGCACCACAGTAGTGTCAGGGAAAGTGATGCTTTGTAGGTGCCAGGGTCTCCATTATCTGACCTATGTCCGAATGACAGTTTATAGATGTTTGACAGTTGTTCTGATCTACCACCAGGTTGACTTGCTCACTCAGCTTAACAAGTTGATTTTTGAAACGTTCGTCCACACCCAGAAATGTCCAAGTACCATAAAGCTATGTTTTCCTTTTATGTATTGCAGGTGGGCCTACACCAGTGGAGAGGTGTCCAGATTTGAAGACCACTATGCTGTCAGTAAGTGTCACCTTCTGCGTCACGTGTGACAATCTAGGGTTGTGTGTGAGACAGTCTGATGTGTACAATGCAATGATTAAAAGTTTTGCGTGACCAATGCTATGAAATCATCTGAGTTAGGATGTTGACATCATGTCTGATGCAATGTTGAGCGTTGAGAATGGCTTGATTGTTGCACAAGTGGCAACATGTGCTGCTATGGAATTGTGGGTGTCAGGAAATGGAAAGCATGCCTACATATATATTGATGTCAATCATGATAGGTGTCAGAGCTGTTGTTTGTGTGATTAGCATGCCTATTGCCAACAACTTTGTCACAGCAATTTTGACAGCACTGTGTGCCACGCATAGCTGAGAGTTACTCATGAAACAGTACAGATGAAGGAAATGTATAGAGGTCTCTAGGGGACTTATGTAGGAGACGCTTGCACCACTGGTGCCTCAGTACTCTTCAGATTTAAATTGAGGCCACAGTTGTACAAGGAGCTGTATTGTGCTGAGCAACAGTCAGTGGAGTACACAATTAGTATACAACTCAGCTCCAGATAGTTGTGGGCAATGTCTATGGATTGTAGCAAGCAGGATCTCAGTAGATTTACCAACATGGTCTAGCCATAATATTTATGAGTGATCTTGGTCACATCACAAATGCATATATAATGTGAATGCTGAGTGCGTACCTGGTGTCGCGTAGGCTCTCATAATTCTAATGAGACTACTGGATTTTGAGCGTCAGAATCACCTGCGGTGTGGGAGACTTAGTCTAACCCACTGCGAGTGACACCTGTCGCTCCAATCTGGGTTTTGCTCTAGGTAACTAGCAGTGCCTCATCCCTACCAAAGGATTGTGATGATTGGGCAGCCGAGCGCATGACATACTGGGCTTCTCAGGGAAGTCGTGGTCACTTAGGTCTCATCAGGTTCTCTCATTTACAATTCAGTCTCATATATAATGACAAACAAAAGCAGCATATGTTTCAATAATGAGTTTAATAAAACGACTGCATCTTAGATAGCAAAGCGTGAGCTGCAATAACCAGGATGACACAACATAACAGTATTAAAATTGTGACGAGAAGAGTGAAACATAAAAACAATGCAATCAGATTGTCACTATGATCAATGGACTATTTCCTATCTAGGTTGTAATTGAGCACAGCATGGTAAGCTCTAATTCTGCCTTTCAGGTTCCCCTGGGAAGACATCAACCCCCATACCTGAGCAAAGGCCTGTGGTCTGCATTAACATCTGTAGCAAAGCATTCGGCAATCAGCATACAGTCGTAGTTCCCTGGCTGGAATCTCCCTCTAACGTGTAAGGGACAAGGAAGTGTTTATATAATAACACAGCTGATATTCTGAGAAAATGTCCCTACGTAAGGATGTGTATTTTCTACGAATGTTGGAGACTAAACTTGTACCAAGCTGTAGCCTTGAATGAAGCACAGAGTGATCAGGAATGTCTTGTTTGAGAACAGAGTGCTGGCCTAGGCAAAAACAGTTAGATAGATGAAAATAAAACAAGACCGTAAAAATGGTTATTGTAATAATAATAAAATTAAGCTGAATTCAATATATCTAGGTTAAAGTGCACAGAGGCCTAGTGTGTTAAAATAACGTGCATGGAGCTATAACTAAAATGGCTACACAACACTGGTACTTAGGTGATGCCTGACATGCATGTGTACATGTTGTTCAATAGATAGGAATACTGTAGAAGCAGCCAGTGTAATAACAATCTTATTGTGGCCCTAAGGGCACCCATACAGTCACCATGTGTGTGCTGCATTACACAATTTGTACAACATAGCACAGGGTAGGGGGCAATAATTACAAAATCTGTGGACATCTTTGATGTGCTCTTCAGGATTTTCCCAAACTATATGGCAACTTTGCACTATTTGTAGATGTGGGCACCTAATAAGCAATGGTGTGCCCCCTTGTAACATATGTTCAGACCAAGGACCTCATTATGAACATGGTGGCAATCACCGCCGACCGCCCTGGCGACAATGAACAGAAGACTGCCAGTGGAAGAAGACTGTACACCACCGAATTATGATGCAAAAAAGACAAACCTTAAAAAATCCTGCAACCTACACCCACTGCCAGGGCGTACGAAGGTGGAAAGGCAGTCCACCCCACCCTGCCACCGTCATGCAGACAAATCCTCTGCACACCAAATAATGATGCACAAAGTGCTCAGAGTGGCGGATAGTGGATGCCAAACGACCACTGCCGGTAAGGACCGCCACGGCCAGCAATGCGACCTACCAACAACAAATAAACACATTGGCAACTTTGAACCCACACATCTGACACACATCCACAACACTATAAAACACACACATACATACTGAGACTGACAACACAACACGCATACACTGAACACAACATAACAAAAGTCACACGCACAAATACACCACCAAAACACATACAAACCCCAAACACCCTCATAAGACACACACATAACCACACAACAGCATTCTCACAAATACACCCACAACACACACCATGGCACCCCCTAAATACCCCCGCTTCACAGATAGGGAGCTAAGGACCATGTTGGACGAAATACTCAGGGTCGAGCCACAACTATTCGGGGCACAGGTGCAGCAGACACTCGCGGCCAGGAAGATGGAGCTATGGCAGACGATTGTCAACAAGGTCAACGCAGTGGAAAACCCTCCACGCACAAGGGAGGACATCCGGAAGAGATGGAATGACCTGCACGGGAAGTTGAGGTATATAGCATCCAGGCACAACATCACCGTACAAAAGACTGGTGGAGGTCCCCCACCTACACCCCCCACCTACTGGGAGGAGAAGGTACTAGCTATCCTGCACCCGGAGGGCCTCACTGGACTCACTGGAACACTGGACTCGGGTAAGTCAACTACAATATCTTAACAGTCACCACACCTATAATGCATGGAACACCCCTCGCCTCTCACTACAACCTGGACCCCATTCCCACTCAGCCCACAAAACCCACATCCAATTACCCTGCATGCCCATGATCCCACAAACAGGCCCCCATGCTGCCCCCTGTGCACAGTCACCTACCCCTGCATGAATTCCCAGTGGCACTACAGCACCCACAATGCACCTTCATCCCACACATAACATGCAAAGACATGTACACGAAGGGACCCTGCATGCCAAGACAGGGGAATAAAAGCACAAAATAGGGTAGAGCTGTGCATCAATTTCTGAAAAAGTATATGACACACACATATACATTCCCCCCCACAGGCACCACCAGCCATGCCACCCGGACGGAAAGGCCAAGAAGTGCCAGCACCCCACACGGAGACAGAGGCCCCATTCAGAGACTGGAAAGGGATATATGGAAAGTGAGGAATACCCTGGCCCATCACACAGTCCTGGACTGTCACCCTCCAGCAGCCCCACCCAGGATACCACTGACAGCCCTATCACCCAGCCACCAACATCAGCTCTGGCCAAACGACCCCACACCAGTGTCTCGCTGCCACAGACTCGCAGGCCACATTCACAGAGGCCACAGTCTCCACCCACCAACAGGCAGGATGATGAAGGGCCCAGTGCAAATGGCACTGCCAGACCTGTGCAGGGGACACAGGAACAGGGGGCAGATAGCACACAATCAAGAGGCCATGGAGCAATGACAACAGTTCAATGCCACCATGGCCACCATTGCAGGGGTGATGCAGCACCAGTACCCTAGCCAGCCTGAGACCTCCACCCACCTGCAGGCCCCTAACACTAGCCAGGGCACTGCCCTGCTATCTACATCTGCAGCAACTAGTGGACTGGTTGCACTGCCGGAGGATACACAGGAAACCAGCACCCCTAGCCCTGCAGTCCAGCTCCACTCACTCAAACGTGCCCTCAGAACCAGACATGCCACTGGAACACCAGCCAAGTCCAAGGCCACCTCTGTGAAATGACTCTCCCTTGTGTACCACTGTGCCCCCTTGTTGACTTGCCACTACCATCACACCATCTACCAATGGACACATGGAACAAAACCCAGTGCCACCAACAGCTGAGCACGTGTACCTGAGTGTGGATATGCACCATGAGCCCACTCCCTATCACTGTCCAATGAAATACATATTTTGTGTCACTTTATAAAAACACCTATGCAATCAAATCGTATGTCCCTTGTCATTATGAGATATCAATGGTGAGTGTGTATGCATTAGCCAGTCCATTTCATATTCATACCTTTATTGCAGGAGGTGATCCAACGCACTGTAGTGTCTGAAGTAAGTCACACTGTACAAAATATTGGATTCCCTGGCACATGTCACTTCAGTCTTCCGTTAACAGTGTCAATGACTATGGACACCACATTACCAATTACATGAGTCAGAGTCTGAAACTATGCAGTGAAGATAACAGCATCATTGAACAGTACCTTAGAGTCACTGGAAGTATAGGTGGATCAGCTGGGTCCTGGAGTTGAGATCTTCCCCCTCTTCTTCCTCACCATCACTCTCTGAGGTTGGTTCTTCCAGAAGGGGTTAGCTTTCCTCACAGCCAAGTTGTGCAGCAGGCCACCACTATCTTACCCACCTTGTCAGGGACATAACACAGGGATCCACCAGAGAGATGGAGGCAACAAAATCTAGCCTTCAGGAGACCTATAGTGCGCTCAATCACCTCCTAGTACGTCCATGGGCCTCAATATAATTGTTCCCTGCATCTGTCTTGGGATTCCTCACAGGTGTCAGGAGCCATTGCAAGTTGGGGTATCCAGAATCAGCTGCAAAAGTGGGTGAAACAGCACCATAATGAACTGATTTCACATGCATATTGGCTGGCTGTCAGCTATGTACAGATCCATTGTCATACACACTCAGCTATGATCCGTTCTCTGTTCCCTTGTAGTTGTCCCATCAAGTGTGGTACACTGCTGTTTCTCAGGACAAAGCAATCATGGACTGAGCCTGGGAACCTGACATTGACATGTGATATGTACTGGTCAGCTGTACACACCAATTGCACATTCATGGAGTGGAAGTTCTTTTGATTCCTGTACACCTGTTTATTCCCTCTTGGGGGTATGAGAGCTATGTGGGTTCCACCAATGGCACCTATCATATGTGGGATGTTGGCAAAGCAATATAATCCAGATTTTATGGTAGGACGTTCTGACCTTTGGGGCAACTGGACATATGTCTGCAGGTGTTGGACGAATGCATCCAGGAATTTTGACATGATGAGGCCAAACATTGGCTGTGAGACCCCTGCACCCATGCCCACTGTCACCTGAAATGAGCCTGTAGCCAAAAAATGGAGTACAGATAGCACTTGCACAGTTGTAGGGATGGCATGCTGATTCCGATTAGCCGGTTTTCGTACAGGATCCAGTAAAGCACAGAGGTCATGGATTGTAGCATTTTTGAGTCTGTAGGTGACAATGATGTGACGCTCCTCCATTGTTTCCAAATCAACCAGGGGTCTGTATACAGACAGGGCCCTCCCTCGCCACGTGGGTCTGTACCTATGGTGGAGGAAAGAACAGATATTGAGGGCACACATACACCTGCAACACATGATGTCACTGTATCAATTTAAGTGCGACATGTAGGTAACACACACAGACGCAAAGTATTAAGTACACCATCAGGCATATGTGTGCAGAGTCAACTCTGTTATAATGGCATCCTAGTATGGACACAATTCCAAAGATGGGTGCATGTGAGGATCGTAAACTCATGTCAGCAAGCGACTAAGATCGGAGAGTAGGAGGTCTTGGATGAAGCCCCTGGCCAGGCTACGATGATGTGGAGGTGGCAAGATGGCAGCCTCCTGCCACCCAGGTATGAGGGAGTGGAAGTGACTTACTTCCGCTGGCATTAGTCGTCATGGCGGAAGGCAGTGTTCACCGCCGTGCACCCAATCATTGGATACATGGTTGTCAATGGGGAACCTGAGCCAATCATGATAGCCTCTGGCAGTGACAGAGCACACCACCGCGGAACCTACGCCATGTCGTCAGACCCTTGACACTTGACTCCTGATTCCTGTGCAGCGCAGTACTCCACTGCAAGTGCTGCTGTGTCCTGACTCTGGTCCCTGAGATGGCACGGGTCATAGGGGAACGGGCCCCAGCCTTCACCCTGGAGGAGCTTGAGAAGCTGGTGGATGGGGTCCTACCCCTGTATGCCAAGTTGTGTGGGCGACCAAAGGAGCAGGTAATTTGGCGGCTGTCATCCTTAGATGTGTGTGATTGTGGCAGATGCCTGTACGCATGTGGGTTTGATTTGTGACTGCCCAGCCATAGACCGTCTGGCATGTACTGTATGTGAGTTGATAACATGGCTTTCAAGAATGGCCATTCCATAGGGAATGACATATCATCTGTATTCGGTGCACACATACTGACGTCTGTTTCTTTGCTCTGTGTGTCCCATGCAGGTCAGCGCCCATCAGAAGAGGGGAATGTGGCAAGCCATTGCCAAGGAAGTGCAGACCCTGTGGGTCTACAACTGGCGGAGCACCCACTGCAGGAAGCAGTGGGAGGACCTGAGGCGCTGGGCCAGGAAGACCAGAGAGGCCCAGCTAGGGAAGGCCTTCCAACAATTAAGGAGGTCCCCGTCGGACCCCGACTCCACTAATGGCCCGCATTCTGGAGGTGGCCTATCTGGATTTAGATGGGCGCTTGAAGGCAGCACAGCAGCCACAAGGGGGTGAGTACCAACATGGTTGTTATACTTCTTTGATGGATGGATGTTGGTCCTGTGGTATGTATGCTCTCTAGTGCCAGGCATTTGGACAGGTGTGTTCCTACAGTCCTGCCCCTTCAAAGTCCCAGGGATGGTGTGAGGGCAAGTTTGGGTGGTCCCAATAGGCCCATGGGGTGGGTCCCCTTTCTGTCATCTGGGATGCTTTGTGGCCTCATTCACTAGTAAGTGCATTGGCTGGGCATGGTCTCCCATGGCTGTACTCCACACAGTTTATCAGGTCTGTGCTTCCTGTGCGTAATGTGGTGCATTCTGGGGTAATGGCCACTAGTCAGGGGCACAGTCATGACTAATGTTGTAGGTGCTGCGTGTAGGTGTGTGACCTGGATGGGAGTGTGTATGAGCCAGAGATGTCCACATATTCAGGTATTTACAAAGTTATCGCATGTTTTGTCTCTCCACCCCTGTGCTCTTGTGTCCTTTGTGTACATCAGCATCATCTGGCGAGGGAGAAGTGGCACCGGCAAGTGGGGATGCAGCAGCCCACGGTTCCAAGGAAGCAGAGTCAGCGGACGCCAATGGGACCATTGGGTTGGAGGGCGAGGGGAGTACCACGATTGGGGCAACTACCACTGGCGGTAGTGACTCTGATACCTCCTCCAATGGCAGCTCTCTGGTGGTGGCGGACCCTACTGGGTGCCCCCATTCTATGTCATCTTCCGCCTCCCCGATGCCATCACCGCCCTCCCAGTTGCTCCCCACCCAGTTGCCCATGCCCGCTCACCCAGGCGGGTAGGCATCTCCTACGCCCCATGAACCTCATCCCCTGCCCCTGTAAGCCCTGCTGCCCTCACCGAGGAGGCTATTGACCTCCTGAGGGCCATCTCTGTAGGGCAGACAACCATTGTGAATGCCATACAGGGGCTAGCATCCCAGATGCTGCAATGCAATACATACCTAGAAGGCATTCATGTGACATATCTTGGCTACAGAGATCTTTTCAGGCTCTGCCTTCCTCTTTGAAGGCAGCCAATGTCCCTGGTCTTTCTGTCCCCCCTCCCACCACCTCAACCCCTTCCAGCACCCCACTCCCTTCACCTATCCCAAGCACACGTACCGACAGCCATGCACACAGGTCAACAAACAAGAAGCACACAAACAAACACAAGCACCACACTTCCCACCTCAGGCACGGACACACCCAACATACCAAAGCACACACAACAATATCCACTTCCCCCAGTCATCCTCCCCGCCACCCTATCTGTCACCTCACCATGCACCCCCACAAGCACTGCACCCTCAGTCACTGCTGCTGCCCCCATTCATGCAGTCACCACAACCTCTGACATCCAGACATGCACCCCAGACACCACACCTGCACTCACCACAACTACATTGACAGAGGCTTGCAGCACACTCACCAGACCTGCAGACACCCAGACAACATCCATGTACACTGGCAGCCTGTCTTGTCCCATTGTGTCCACCCCCCTCCTCCCAAAACACTCAAATATTTACAGACATCCACACCACACACATCCACCACACATCATCATTCTTTACAGGCACCTGCATCCAGGCCCGGCACATCTACACCGGGTACAAGCACTCCCTCAACCTCCACTCCCAGACCTGCCTCCAAATCACCCCAACTGCCCCTAAGAAGCTTTTCCTCTCCTGTCCTGACCTGTTTGAACCCACTGGCCCACCCCGTCTTGTCCCTAAACGTGCCCATCTCTTTGCCCAGTCCAAGTCTGCCCCAGTCTGCCCTTCCCATTCCCGTGCCCCTTCCCCAGGGAGGAAGAAGCCCCGTGTTTCCCCAGGTCCCTCTGCCACCCCCCAGTCCAAGCCCACTTCCCCACCTTCCAAGGGCAAGCCCAAACCCCCTCTACGTCCCAAACTAAGCCCAAGCCCCACCTTCCAGACATAAGTCCCCATAGCCACCACCCCCTGCCCCTCTTCCCTGAGGTGCCTGGCTGCCGCATTGATGCCCTTTAAAGTTTAGTACCCTTTGCACATGTGGGAGTCAAGTTCAGCCTATATTGGGCCTCAGGGATTTACACATGGACTGGCTAATGGCCTCACTCGGACAGTATTGTTCTTTGGTGCAAATAAAATGTGAATGCCCAGTAGTGCTGTTGGCACAATATAGTGACGTTGTTCAGCATTTCATTGTGGGGGTGTGGTGTGCACATGTGTGTACTTTGGTGCAGGTCTTTGTTGGCTTGTGTCTGGTAAGTACATCTTGTTATGGTGTGTATGGCTTGGGATGGTGGGAGGGGTTGGGAGTGCGTTGCAGGGGGAGTGCGTTGCATGTGTAACTGTGCCCTTTCTTCCCATGTGTACTAGGTTGCGGTACTTACAGTTGTCGTCTTTGTCGGCAGTCACGGTTGTGGAGGTAAATGGCAAGGAGCAGCACTGCCATTATTTCCAACTCTCTCTCCATGTCTGCGTCGACGTGTTGTGTGTGCCCCCGGTGAGTGTTTCCTTTTATTTTGAAAGTTTCTGCCACGCTTTGCGTGGCGGTGGTTTCTGCTCTAGAACTGCCTGCGGTCTTGTGCATCATTATTTGGTGGGTGGGTAGGTCCTTTCGGCTGGCCAGTGGGCGGCCTTCTCCGTCCTCGTCTGGACTACAAAGATGGCGGGCTGTGGATGGACCGCTACTTGTTTGTCATGTGCTTCATTATTTGGTGGTCTGGACCACCACTGCTGGCAGGGCGGGGTTTACCCCCTTGTTCATAATGATCACACAAGTCTTAAACCAGGACACCTGAATGAAGGTTTACCAAACCTTAGAATAGACAGAGGGAAGTTTCCAGTCCCTCTATCAGATGACCCCCACCTTGCATCCATGATGCCTGGGAAAGGCTTGATGTAGCACCAGGGGTGTCAAAGCGGTGGAATGCATACAAAGGGCAGCATATTGACAATGGCAAAGGGAATCTAGACTTGTTAGGCCACTAGATCCTCACTAGTTTGTTCACACAAATGTTGAACAAGGACACAGTAGTCCACTCACCTCTGGGCCCTGATGGTCAATAATGGATAGCCGTTATCGCAGTGACATATCCATAATACCGTAGATGGTTGGTAGTAAATAGTTACAGATTTGGAGTCAACCATTGTTGGGGAATGTGTGGTGGACTACATATGTCATTTGCAGATGCTGTGTACATTGCATGTCTGTTCTACCTCCACCCACTGCTGTATTTAATGCTTTATTCTCCTAATTTTTCAGCTGCCAATATGACCCCAGAAGAACAACATGATTTCCACAAGCAGGCAGACAGTTACAAGCACATATTAGAGGTGAATGCCAGGTACCAAATGATGGAGAGGAGGTTTCAGAAGGAAAATGCCACAGGGACATGGCATGCATTCCCACATGGGGGACCTCTGCAGCAGCCACAAACAAAGCAGGCCACATTGGGGAACAAATCTGGGGCCCAGGGGGTATCTGTGGGTCCACCCCTCCACATCAGCTGCACCTATGTCAAGCCAGGCACCTCCACAGCCACCTTCTGCAGCCACGACATCAAAGTTTGAATCTGACATGAAATGTGACTTGGCTGCCATGATAGCCAGATTGGAATGTTTGGAGAAGGAGAGTGCCAAAAAACATAAGTTTCTAAAGTACTGTAAAAAAAAAATGAAAAAAATGTGAATTGTCAGTGCCACAACCTCCAACATCCTTCCCTCTCCCTTTTACAGTTATTAGATATTCATATTGTGTTTTAGATGGGTAGTGTTAGGTTAGTCAAATAGTGTAGGGTAGGCATAGGTTAGAGCAACGGTACTCAAAGTACGGCCCGCGGGCCGCCAGCGGCCCCACGGACCTAGCTTGGCGGCCCGCGAGACACACACCAAACGCCACATCATAATGACAGCAGTATGTAAACATAGAAGAGGGCCGCGGGAGCATGCTCCCGCGGCCCTCCTCTATGTTTACATACGGCGGCCATTGTTTATGGCGTTGCCCTGACGATCCTGGAAGCCAAAGCCCCATAAAAGTCAGCGCTTGCAGCTAACTTTTATGGGGCTTTGGTCGTCTGCTTCCTGTCACCGGCTCCACGTCTGCTGCCCGCCTGCCTGCCTGCTGTTCCACATTTGTGGCATCTTTACAGTGCTTTGAGTCAGGTAAGGCTCTTTGGTTATTTATTTATTTGTTTTTAATGTAGTGTGTGTTACTGGGATAGGCGTGAGTGCAGATTGCGCTGTGTGTGTGCGCTGTGTGTGTGTGTTACTGGGGTAGGGGTGAGAGCAGATGGCGCTGTGTGTGTGCGCGCTGTGTGTGTTACTGGGGTAGGGGTGAGAGCAGATGGCGCTGTATGTGTGCGCGCTGTGTGTGTTACTGGGGTAGGCGTGAGAGCAGATGGCGCTGTGTGTGTGTGCGCTGTGTGTGTTACTGGGGTAAGGGTGGGAGCAGATGGCGCTGTGTGCAGATGGCGCAGTGTGTGTTACTGGGGTAGGGGTGAGAGCAGATGGCGCTGTGTGTGTTACTGGGGTAGGGGTGAGAGCAGATGGCGCTGTGTGCAGATGGCGCTGTGTGTGTTACTGGGGTAGGGGTGGGAGCAGATGGCGCTGTGTGCAGATGGCGCAGTGTGTGTTACTGGGGTAGGGGTGAGAGCAGATGGCGCTGTGTGCAGATGGCGCTGTGTGTGTTACTGGGGTAGGGGTGGGAGCAGATGGCGCTGTGTGCAGATGGCGCAGTGTGTGTTACTGGGGTAGGGGTGAGAGCAGATGGCGCTGTGTGCAGATGGCGCTGTGTGTGTTACTGGGGTAGGGGTGGGAGCAGATGGCGCTGTGTGCAGATGGCGCAGTGTGTGTTACTGGGGTAGGGGTGAGAGCAGATGGCGCTGTGTGTGTTACTGGGGTAGGGGTGGGAGCAGATGGCGCTGTGTGCAGATGGCGCAGTGTGTGTTACTGGGGTAGGGGTGAGAGCAGATGGCGCTGTGTGTGTTACTGGGGTAGGGGTGAGAGCAGATGGCGCTGTGTGTGTGCGCGCTGTGTGTGTTACTGGGGTAGGGGTGAGAGCAGATGGCGCTGTATGTGTGCGCGCTGTGTGTGTTACTGGGGTAGGGGCATTGTTTTGAAAAAGGGGGTGGGGTGGTTGTTCCCCCTCTAAGCCCCGCCCCCTCTAAGCCCCGCCCCCGCTGTCACTTCAGTGCGGCCCTCGGCCGCAAACCATACTGCAATTTTGGCCCCCGAGAAAAAGTTTGTGAGTACCCATGGGTTAGAGTAAGTATAGTTGGGGGTGGGTTTTAGTACATTTTTTATTTTGGGGAGTTGGGTGGGGGTTATGTTGGGGGTAAATATGTATAAACAAATTAAAAAAATTAAAAAATGTAAATATATATGTATTTGGGGAGGACATTGGGTAAGTTAGTACATGTGTAGCTTTAGTTTATGTAGTCCTACTTATATCTTGTTTCTTAATGGGGTTTATAGTGTGGTGTTACATGTGTAAGATTAGTTTAGAATAGGCTAGATAAGTGTAGGTGTAAGTTAAGTTAGCTTAAGTTAGTGTAGTGTAGGGTAGTTTGTAGGATAGGTTTAAGTATAAAGTTTGACATAATTGTTTTATTACACTAGTTTTTTTCCATGTTGATTGAGTGTCTGGGTGTTCTCATGTGTGCACTGGCAAAGTAGGAGGAATGGCTTAGGTTATACTTCCTGTCTTTATTTCTATGGATTACCATGTGTATCCCCTATGACCAAGGAGCACTCAGATTGGCTGCTAAACAACATCAACTAGTCAATACATTTTCATGCACTGTTCGAGCCATTCACATTGTGTATGTATTTGTTATCTTGGACAGGTAAGTATGGAACTTCAACTGTCATTGGTGGGGTCCAGAAGTATCATTGTTGGAATGTGTGGCACATATGACAATAGCCACATTTGGTACTGTATTCTGCAACACTGACAGCTGCCCATCACTGATTCGATTTGCCTCTTCTGTGCACACATAGTTGTACGGGTGCTCCCATCTGGGTAACTTACCATTGACTTGGTTCTGACCCATACATTCCATGTGTCAACTTCCAAGGATTTCTGTTCAACACATGTATTGAAGACTCTGTAAGTTAGTTGTTGTTGCCCACAACACCATCATTTAACTTTTTCATGTTAGGATCCTAGTGTGGGGCTTTGTGCCTGACAGTAGTGCACTCATGTAACTACGTTCTGTACTCATTGATATGGCTTCACACAGTGCATTCATTTAGCTGAGTTGATGGATCACAGTAAACGTAGAAATGTTACATGTGAAGAAGGTGCTTTATTTACAGGTGCGAGTGTATTTTCCAGTGCTATACAATGTTCAGTTCAGAGACACCATGAGAGCACCTTAGCCATTTGTTGTACAGTCAGAGTCCAGGGGTGAAGGACATGTAATGAAATATGGTTAGGAGAAGTATGCATTAGTGAGGAAGTGCCCAAATTGCCAATGGGTAACATTTGAGACAATGGCCCGCATTACAACCCTGGTGGTCGGTGTTAAAGTGGCGGTAATACCGCCAACAGGCCGGCAGTATATAAAATGGGATCACGACCACAGCGAAAACCGCCAATACAGACAGACACTTTAAAACTGCGACCACCACGGCGGTAGCAACAAACACTGCGGCGGTCACCGCCAACAGACAGGCGGAAGACAATGTACCACCCACCCCATTACAACCCGCCAATCCGCTGGCTTTTCTGGGGCGGTACCAACGCCATCAAAAGCACAGCGGAAACAGTAGTTGGAAGGGAAACCACTCACCTCTCGACACTCAAAGAAGAACCAGGACACCATGGAGCCCGAGTTACAGGTCCTGCCCATGCTGGTCTACCTCCTTATCTACCAGGAATATCAAAGGCGGCAGTGACGACCACGGTGAGTACTGCACCTAGTACACAGGGGACGGGGGAGGAAAAAGAGAGTGTCATACACATGCAACATGCAACCCCCCCCCCACCCACAACACCATACACACAAACAGATGCAACAACACTACATGTACACCCTGTTACCCCCTAGAAGAACAAAAGGACAAAAGGAATTGAGTCCAATCAGTGATATATTAGAAATAGGCATATATACGTAACAAATATAATAACAGTATTTACAAATATTCACAATATATACATAAGGCCGTACATTGTCCTTTCCAAATGTCCATGGGCCACTGGGCCAAAAATCATGGGCCAAGCCCACACTTGACTCCTGCCTCAATGCGGAGAGAACAATGCAGGGGCATCAGGTTGTAAACACACAGGCACCTCAGGGGGATGGGGAAGAGGGAGCACCTCAGCCAGAAGATGGTACTACGCACCTGCTCCTGGAGGGGGCTTCATGCCCACAGCGATGTCCTGGGGAGTGCAAAGCCACAGATTCTCAAGTGGGTGGTTTGCCCACTGCTTGGTCCTGGGGAGTGCAATGCCACAGTCTCTCAAGTCTCTCAAATGGGTCAGTTGCCAACTGCTTGGTCCTGGGGAGTGCAAAGCCACAGTTTCTCAAGTGGGTGGTTTGCCCACTGCTTGGTCCTGGGACATGCAAAGCCACAGTCTCTTAAGTGGGTGGTTTGCCCACTGCTTGGTCCTGGGGAGTGCAAAGCCACAGTCTCTCAAGTGGGTGGCTTCTACACTGGTTCTGGAGGGGGATTTATGCCCACTCTGCTTCATCCTGCCAAGGATAGGGTGAGTGGATGCATATCTCCACTGGTTCTGGAGGGGGCTTTGTGCCCAGTCGGCTTCATCCTGCCAAGGATGGGGTGAGTGGATGCATATCTCCACTGGTTCTGGAGGGGGCTTTGTGGCCAGACTGCTTCATCCTGCCAAGGATAGGGTGAGTAGATGCATATCTCCACTGGCTCTGGAGAGGGCTTTGTGTCCAGTCTGCTTCATCCTGCCAAGGATAGGGTGAGTGGATGGCTTCTTCCACTGGTTCTGGAGGGGGCCTTGTGCTCAGTGATGTAGCACTTGGGGTGTGGCAGTTCACATTCCCTCACCTGGGTGTCTGAGGTACGAGATTTGCAGGGACCAGGTAGCATGATAGTCCATGGAGGCAGGGCTAGACTCCATCCTGCGGCGCCTAAGGCTGCAAACTGGTGGTAGTGCCGGTGCTGCCAGTGGTGGGGGGAGGCTCCAGCCCATCTCCTGCAGCCTCGTACAGACGCACACTGGGGCTGCTGCTGCTGGTAGTGGTCCTTATGTCAGCGGTGCAGGTGGTGGTTCTTGCGGCGGGGATGCTGGCGGTGTTGGCCATGGTGCAGGTGCCGGTGCTGCCTGTGGTGGAGGGAGGCACCAGCCCTTCTCCTGCAGCCTCAGACGGGTGGCCACTGGGGATGCTGCTGCTGACAGTAGTGGTGGCAGTGACGGTGCAAGTAGTGGTGCTTGCGGTGGGGATGCTGACGGTGCTGCCCGCGGTGCAGGTGGTGGGGCTGGCGGTTGTGCTGGTGGGCACCAGGCCATCACCTGCAGCCTACAATGCCTGAAGTGCCTTGACTTGGGTTTTCTGCCCCTTCCTCACCTTGGCAGATGCAGTTGTGACCTTGGCTCTGGCAGCTGGAGTTCTGGAGGAGGCCTTGCTGGGTGGGTCGTGCTACTTGCCCTTGATGCATGCTCTCCCCTTCTTCACCTTGGCAGGTGGCGGAATGGTGTGGTTCTTTGCAGGGGTCGGTGGCACACTGGCCGGCCTGACGGGTGCCCCCTTTGAGCCTCTGGGAGTTGCAGGTGCCCCAGCAGATGCCGACTTAGCGGCTGAGGTGCTGGCCTGGGTTCTGGACACCCTGGCCCGAGGGGAAGGATGGAGGAAGGGGTAGGGAACATGTCAATGTTTGCCAGGAAAAGTTTTTTAGACACACTGGGGCGGGACGATGGAGATGGTTTGGGAGTGGAGAGAAGAGGGAGTGGTTGTAGGAGGTGTCTGTCTGCTGAGTTTGGGTGAAGGTGCATGGGCTGGATGCTGTTGTGAGGTGGATGGCTGTTGGGTGGGTGGGAGCTTGCGTTTGTGTACTTTGGGAGGAGGGGTCACAGACACACTGGGAGAGGACACAGGGAACGTGTGCATGGTTGTGGGGGAGGTGACTGCACGTGAGGGGTGTATTGTGATTAGCGTGCTGGTGATGGAGGTAGTGGATGAAGATTTAGTGCATGCAGGTGTGAGTGGAGACACTACTGGGAGGGAGGTGGACAAAGAGGAGGAGGGGGACACAGTGGAGGCAGTGGATGTTGGTGTGTCTGCATGGGTCTGGTGCTTGTGTGAGTGCCTGTGAGATGAAGTGTGGTGCTTATGTTTGCCTGAGCCACTTTTGTGTGGTGATTTGGGTGAATGCTGGTCTGAAGGTGTGCTTGGGATAGGCTAGGTTTGAGGGGTCTGGGTAGAGGAAGTTGGAGGGGGAGGCTAGACACAGGAACAAGGGCTGCCATCAGTGCGGAGGCCAGAGCCTGAAATGCTCTCTGTTGGGCCGGCACGCCAGAGTGAATGCCCTCCAGGTATGCATGTGTTTGTTGCAAATGCCTCTCGAAACCCTGGATGGCATTCAGTATGGATGACTGCCCAACAGTGAGGGATCTCAGGAGGTCAATAGCCTCCTCACTGAGGACAGCAGGGCTGACTGGGGAAGGGCCTGAGGTGCCTGGGGCGAAGGAGATGCCCACCCTCCTGGGTGAGCAGGCACGGGAAACACTGTGAAGGGCTGCTGGGAGGGAGGTGCTGGTAGGGGGTTGGCGGCTGTACCTGTGGTTGGGGTGGGCACATAGGTGTTCTCCACCGCCAGGGAGCCTCCATCGGAGGAGGAGTCGCTGTCTGTGGTGTCCCCTCCTGTCCCCATCGTGGTACTCCCCTCGCCCTCTGTCCCACTGGTGCCCTCACCATCAGTCGATTAGGCCTCCGGGCCCATATGGGATGCAGCTCCCTCCATCGCCAGTGCCTCTGCTCCTCCGCCAGATGATGCTAATGCACATAAGGACAAGGTGACAAAACAAAAAGAGGGGGAAGAGACAGAGGATACACTTGGTCAATGTCAGCAACACCACTGCCGTTGGCGTACACAACACACAGGGAGCAGCCCTATGCACTAGGCCATGCCCAACCGTTTACTAAGACAGTCATCAGCCCATGGGGTACAATGCCTAATGCCATCATCTGCACACCAGAAACCCCAGGACCCTGCCCAGTAGTAGATGCCCACTAACACTATTGGGGTAGGAGTGCTCCAGAGCCTGCCCAACAAGGGACCTACGCTGCCAAGTTCGCCCTGGCGTAGGGACACCCACAGCCGACATCCCCACCCAGGTACCTCCTAACGCGCGCTAAGTCTGGTTTCAGATTCAGTACTCACCCCCTTGTGTCTGGTGTGACGCCTTCAAGCGCCCATCCAACTCCGGATAGGCCACCGCCAGGATGTGGAACATGGTGCGACAGGCACCCCTTCCTCATTCGGAGGCCAGCCCCAGCTGTCCGCCGTCTTCTTTGCCCACAGGTCCTCCCACCTTTTGTGTCAGTGGGTGCTCCGCCTGTCAAAGATTCCCAGGTTCCGCACCTCCTTGGCGATAGCACGCCAAATACCCTTTTTCTGGTGGGCGCAGACCTGCAGGGAAAAGAGAGCAGAAAAGGGAATTAGTCACCCAGCTGGACCGTCAGACTCATTGCCCACCAGATCCCACCCATCCCCTGACGCACATACATTGGCCACCTTACATGCTGCACTCTGGCCAAGACGCCTCTGCCCCCCCCACATGTGGCTTACACACACAGCACTCCATACATTCATGGCCAACGCATCATGCTCACAGTGTACTCACCTGTTTGTCTGGAGGACCGTAGAGTAACGTGTACTGGGGTAGGACTCCATTCACCAGTTTCTCCAACTTCTCCGCAGTGAAGGCAGGGGACCTTTCCCCAGACACATGAGCCATTGTCGCTTCCAGACTCGGGTCACAGCAGCATTTGCAGTGTAGGTCATCTCCTGTTGAAGGTCAGGTAGCAAGTGAGTGACTAGATAGAAAATGTCTGTCACATCCGTGGCGGTGCGTACCGTCACCGCCGGCGTACATCGCCATTGGCTCCTGGAACCCGAAGGGCCCAATTATAACCAATGCGATTTTGCACGGCGGTCATCAACCGCCTACCGCGACGGCGCACTACACCAGTGCAATTACCTCATTTCCACTTGTCCCTCCTCACAAGTCAGGAGCCGCCATTTCAAGGGGGCACAGGCATGGCACCTACATGCATCACAGCAGACGTTGGCACAGAAACTGATTGTCAGATTCACATTTTGTTTCTGTAAAGTAAACAAATCATCATTAGTGCAATAGATGTATGAAAATGGAGGACAGTCACATTATCATTACCTACAGACTTGATCGTGCCACAATCCAATGGTTTACCGCGGTTGAATGACCGATGTGGTGATTCGTGGGTTGTGATACTGTGGGCGTATTCCTGTTAGTGTAACGGTGTGGGTTTTGCTATCGCCAGTTTATCACTGACCTTTGGTGTGGCGGACTTGTGTGGGTGTCTGTATTGTGGTGGAATTCTCAGTGTGGGTCATAATACCCGTGGCGGAATACCGCTGCGGGCACGGTATGTTGGTGGCCGTCAGCACGGCGGTAGGCGGCATTTCCTGCCACGGTTGTAATGAGGGCCAACGACAGTACATAGCAGACACGTCAACAGTGGACGAGTGAAGAGGGCACATTTCCTGTTGTCACAACACTGGCATGATCTTAAGCACCGAACCAAGGAGATACTGTCCATGTGGCACAGAGTGGTACTTCTGTGTGGTTTTCCTTGTGAATGTTGTTCCTTTCACATCTTCATCCTCTGATGCGTGTGGTGCCTCCTGTGCCATGGGTAGTGGTGTTGTTGAGGTTGATGGTCCCACACACATCAGGGGATAGAGATGTGGAGTCAAAGGTCCCAGCAGCTGACATTTGTGGGAACACATAAGGCATCACTGCAGCAAAAAGAAACTGCTGATTTCTCAACACCGCAGCAACGTCACAGTGGTAGGCAGCCATGTTTTCCCTGGGGGAGGCCACTTCCCGCAGTATGGGCTTCACGCTATTCTGTATAGCCCCCAGCCTGTTGTCTATCATGCTGATGCCACTTTGAGAGGGCAATTGTTGGAGTCTCTGCCTCGTGACAGCAGCTTTGTCGACCAGCGACTGCTGGAGTCCATGTAGCGGGGAGTGGTTGCCTCTGAGTTGTCTTTAATTGGATTGAGACACCTCTGCACTCCCTCTAGGCTGCCTGCCATGGTCTCCATTCCTACCTGCACCTGCTTGACCAGCTCCTGCTGGACTCCTACCACTGTCCTCTGGAAGGTGAAGTCTGGGTCCTCAGTGTCCAGGGCTGTGTCATGACTGGATCGTGCTGTGTGTTGATAGCTGGGTGGTTCATGTGGAGACCCCGCAATGATATGTGTCCTCCCTGTGACTGGAGGTGGTGTCTGGAGGGAACCTAGGATATCCTGGAGAGTTTCTTCATTGATGATCGGCAGCTGGACATTCAAGTCTCTGTAAAATTCAGGACAGGCATGTCGGCAGGATGTAAGGCATGATCCTCTGCAATGAGATAGTGAAATGTCAATCTTGGATTGTAGTGGCTAATGACATGGCACATCATTTACTTACTACTGGAGGCTCAGTGACATGTTACAGACCCATGGGTGTAGTAGTTGTATATTATGTGTAGCATTGTACATCACACATGGGGCAAGCTCACAAGGTATTTTGGGGCATATTAGGGGCCCCTAGCACCACTGGAGCGTCACTTTTCATTACACTCCGGTGATGCAATGCCCTGTGTGGGATTTACAGTGTGGCGCTAAGTAAAAAGGGCCCTTTCACAAGCAGCACATTGCGTGGTAGGGGGTGCCATGGGTGTGGCTGTGGGCATGCCACAGCAACACCTATTGTATTTTGACAGTGTCTCATATTTACGTGTTTTCATAAACCAGGGTCACTGCCAAAATATAATGCCACCCCAGGGGTGGCGTTGGCATGGCGCAACAAAGGTAAGTGCCATTTTTTCTCCTAATTTTTAACTTTTTCGATGAGTGCTGCATTTTGCAACACACATAGACAGAGCTAATGGCCTTTTAATAATGTTCTTGTGCAGAAAGGTGTTCCTTCCTGCACAAAAACAATCTCCCCCTCAATGCATCCATCCTTGCACCATGGTGCAAGGGTTGCTGTGTTGGCCCACATCAGCTAATTTTGTGCTGGAGCAGGGAGTAACACAGGGGTGCCGGTATTCTAGAAAATACTGGGCATCTCTGAGTTTTGGGGAAGTGTGGTACACCATTGTTTAATATTACATCTGGCCCTTTGTGCTTTGATCTTGTCGAAGTCAGCCTCAGCAAGGCCTACTAGTGCAAGGGGTTCGCCCTTCTCTGCACAAAGTCCTCAGACCATATAGGAAGAAGTTGGCACAGAAACTGAAATAAAAGACAAAGGGGGTCATTCCGACCCTGGCGGTAATTACCGCCAGGGCCGGGGTCCGCGGGAGCACCGCCAACAGGCTGGCGGTGCTCCTTTGGGCATTCTGACCGCGGCGGTGCAGCCGCGGTCAGAAACGGAAAGTCAACGGTGTACCGCCGACTTTCCGCTGCCCAGGGGAATCCTCCATGGCGGCGCAGCTTGCTGCGCCGCCATGGGGGATTCCGACCCCCTCACCGCCATCCTGTTCCTGGCAGTTTCGACCGCCAGGAACAGGATGGCGGTGAGGGGTGTCGTGGGGCCCCTGGGGGCCCCAGCAGTGCCCATGCCAATGGCATGGGCACTGCAGGGGCCCCCGTAAGAGGGCCTCACTTTGAATTTCAGTGTCTGCCTAGCAGACACTGAAATTCGCGACGGGTGCAACTGCACCCGTCGCACACCTTCCACTCCGCCGGCTCCATTCGGAGCCGGCTTCATCGTAGAAGGGTGTTTCCCACTGGGCTGGCGGGCGGCCTTTTGGCGGTCGCCCGCCAGCCCAGTGGGAAACCCAGAATGACCGCCGCGGTCTTTTGACCGCGGTACGGTCTTCTGGCGGTTCCCGCTTGGCGGGCGGCTCCCGCCGCCCGCCAAGCTCAGAATGACCCCCAAAGTTTATTAAACCTCATGAGGTGGTACTACAGTTCAAGCAGCACCCTTCGGCAATGTTTGAAGTAGCACACTGAACTAAGAGAGCATGGTCCTTTTATACCCACGCAGGGGCTAAAAAGAAGGTGGTACAATTATAGAAGCAAGACTTATATACATATAAGGTCATATGGAAATGCACAGTCGACAGGTAGGAGGGGCTAACAGTTTTCAAGGACTAGTAGACACATTACTGTCGGTTACTAATTACTAACAGCTGCAGACCTTACTGGGCATGTGCAAAGTGGGAGATGCTAAATATAACTTGTCACTAGACAGATTTTCAAGAGTAGTTAACAGGAAGGTAGGACAGAGCACATGGCGAGCACATGGCAGCATGTGGCAGAGAAAATGGCTGCCATGAATACAAATGGATTCCGCGAAATGTTCACAATAGTTGCTAAATACAAGATGTCTTCTGCTAATGCTTAATCTAATCGCTACTAAATTACAACAGACAACCCTTTGAGCATTAGCAGAAGACATTCGGCTTTCTGGGATAATCTAAATATTCATCTTGTATATTTATGCTCATCATTTCAGCTATTTCCTTATCTAACATGTTTTGTGCTTTCATTTCTGTAATATTTCTTTTGGTAGGCATACAAGCAGTAATACACATGGAGCAGAACATTGGACCACACTGAATACAGATACAGCATGTGAAAAATATTGCAATCATTACACATAGGATAGTCAGTAGTTTCCAGCCCCAGGCGGAAACAAGAGCCCAAAAACCATCTAGAAAAAGTCCAAGTACCAGTTTCTGTGTGAATTTCTGCAGCAATTTTATGCAATTTAGATATTGCATCATATACTGAAGGTGAGTGATCTGGAATGAAAACGCAGCAACTACTACCAATGATGCGACATGCACCACCTCGATCAGCTAATATCACATCTAGTACCATACGATTTTGGAGTGCTACAATCCTCGCAATTTGGAGCTCCTCTGTAATATTCCCAAGTGCCAGAGCTGCCTGATTGGTAACAGCTTCCACAACCCTAATCAATGGTCTCACTTTCCTACTGTTTAACGCAGCACCAACAAAGGAGAACAACCCTAAATTAAAATCAACATATTGTTGCAGGATAGTGTCAGTTTGGTCTACCTCATTTGTACTTATTGTCCTTTTATAACTATTTTTAATGATGTCATTGAACAGTTTAAAATCTCGGTGATATGATGCAGGTGCCAAAAACACAGGGGGTAATAGAAAAGATACATAACACACACCTGACCACCCAACAGATAGTTGGTAATATCCATAGTTACCACAAACAAAATATGTGTTATGTGAAGCTGTAAAACTACTATTATTTACCCCCTCAATAGTTAAAATCAAGGTACAATCACTTATCCCCACTGGAATTCGCCCAATGCTACGTATACATAAATCTGCTTTAGTTTTTGTAACAGAAATCACAAATTATTTTTTCTTGTCAGAGTCTCTTATATTTATGAAGACATATGGTATTGAAACATTGACCAGTTGATACTCTTCCCATTCCCATTTAGATCCTTTGGCTTGGGGATACCCATCTTTGTCTTGGTAGCATACTTTATTAAGGCAAAAAAGAAGTCCACCCTCTGTATGTTTTCCAGATGCAAACAAAAGCGTATACCAAGCTTGACAAGAACCATTGTGTGAAAAAGGAAGAGGAATGAAAGGTGTTCCTCCTTTCTTTTGATGCGCAGGTATCATTCCACATACCTAACAGTTAGTAGTATTTGTAGCATTATGAGTATGATGCAACATCTGAATGAAAGTATTATTGCTTTACGATTGACGGTGCTTCTGCTCATGATAGGGAAGCGTAAAGTAATAGTGATCCTCTGGTACTGGAGTAGTGGCAACAAAAAACTCACGAGCAGGAGCCATCTTTTCAACAAACCAGGCGATTATTGCCATAATCACCAAAACAACAACAAACCCCAGATCACTTTGCTATTCATTTTAGCAACAGTGATAATAGACCCTTCCAGAAATTCATTAAAACAATCGTTGGAGCTCTTATCCCTGGGCAGCTGCTGATTTCTTCACCATGGGCCAAGACGGGTGTCACTACTCTAATGCATGGCTGATCCCCCTCCCCTTGCCACATTGGCTCTCCGTTTCACTAACCCAGGGCGGTAGCTCAACCAGTTTTTTCCAGCACTACAGATTCTTTCCTTGGTCTCAAATTATATCGCGACACTCCAGAAATCGTATGGTCCGGGAAGAACTCCGCAGATTCGTCAGGTGATATAGCACGGCCTTTCTCTGTAGTCAAAATCTCTCGATGATCGGTCAGCACAGCAGGTTCCACCAAGGTAGGTAGCACTCTCTTGCAGTGAGTACTATGGACCCAATTCTTTCGGTTCGTCACTCGAACTGCTGTCCTTGTCGCAAGGAGCACCTGCTCTGGGCCTCGCCACCTTGGTTCCAGCTGCTTGATCTTTCAAAGGACTTAATCATCACCTGGTCACCAGGTCGGAGTTCATGGCCTTCACCTGCAGATCTGTCAGGAAGTGCTTCTCGAACCTGTTGATGAAACCAATTTGTCGGTTAACTGTGCCAAATAATCATTCATCAGGACACAAGGTACATCATATACAGAATTTGGCTGAGGAACTCCGCAAATGTTCATTGGCCTTCCAAATACTATTTCATAGGGGTTAAGGCCTGTTCGAGAGTGTGGCACTGACTTAATAGACAATAATGCCAACGGTAATGCATCCGGCCAAGTTAAAGATGTGGAAGCCTGTACCTTCGCTAACTTCAGCTTCAAAGTAGCATTATATCTTTCCACCAACCCTGCTGATTGTGGGTGGAAAACCGCATGGAACATCTGTTTGATCCCTAATCCTTTCAGGACATACTTAATAACTTCCCCAACAATATGAGGTCCATTATCATTCCATAAACGTCTGCAAACACCAAACCTAGGGAAAAACTCGTTCAAAAGCACCTTTGCTGTGGTAATGGCAGTATTATCCTTTGTGGGGTACGCCTCTATCCATTTACTGAAGGCACATACCACCACCAAGACATACTTTAAATTGTTGCAGCGTTCAAGCTGAATATAATCCATTTGTAGAACTTCGAAAGGTGCAGTTGGTGTAGCAAACCCTCCCGCAGGAGTTCGTGTCCCTTTTCCAGGATTGTATTGTAAACAGATCAAACAAGACCTTACTACTCTCTTAGCTGTACTGGAAATTTCTGGATGCTCCCAAACTTGCGTAAGCAACTTCGTTATTGTTGAAGGTCCAACATGTGCCAGCCCATGTGCCATCTGAACCATAGGTTGTACAAAAGCTTAGGCAATCTCCATTTATCCATCTGCTTATTCCGCCAACAGCCCTCATCATCCAATTCTCCTTCTTCAGACCATTGCTCACGTTCTTTCACAGAAGCAGATTTCTGCATATCTAATACGTCTTGTCTAGCATTATGCCAACGTTCAGCTTGTGACTTCACTACATACATAGAAGTAGTACTTTGCTGCATCGCAGTCTCACGTGCTACGCGGTCCGCAAGGGCATTACCTTGCCCTATCTTATCGGTCACTCTCTTGTGTGCACTACATTTCACAATGGCTATTTTCTTTGGATATGTCAATGCAGTCAAGAGGTTATGCACTAATTCTCCGTGCATTATCTGCATCCTGTGGGATGTGAGAAAGCCTCTCTCCTTCCAAAGCAAACCCAAATCATGAGCCACTCCAAAAGCATGGCTGTTTGTGTAAATGTCCACACATAAGTCAGTACTAAGCTCGCATGCTCGTATCAAAGCTATTAGTTCAGCTGCTTGAGCTGACTTCTGTGGTATACGAGCTGTCTCCACTACCGTGTGTATTGTGGTGATTGCATAGGCAGCTGAGGGCGTACCGTCTGGCAACTTCAAACAAGACCAATCAACCCACAATTCCCCGTCTACATCTGGAAGGGGCGTATCTTGCAAATTAATATGACCCTTTGTCTGTTCTTCAGTAAGGAATTTACAATCATGTGTTTCTTGTGACTGAGGCTGAGTCACCGGATATGGCAACAAAGTGGCTGGATTTAGTGTTGCACATCTCTTCAGTGTAATGTGAGGAGCCAGCAATGTCAATTCATATCCTGTCAGGTGAGCGCTAGTTAAATGTTGCATCCTTGTTTGATTTAAAAGAGCATCAACCGCATGTGGTACTAACACCAACAGCTTATGTGACAAAACTATCCCTTCACTCTGACGTATTGACACAGCTGTTGCCGCAACTGAACGAAAACACCCAGGCAACGCTCGAGTGACAGGATCAAGTGCTGCTGAAAAATATGCACAGGGACGCTGCTTATCGTCATGTGTCTGTACTAAAACTGACAATGCACATCCATCTTTCTCATGTACGTAAAGTGCAAAACGCTTCGTGTAATCTGGAGTACCTAACACTGGTGCTGAACAAAGGGCTTGTCGTAGCTGCCGGAAAGTAGTCTCACATTCATCATCCATGGGAGGGGCATTGGAGTATCTTTTCTCAAAAGTGCTAGCAAAGGTTTGACAATGTGTGAAAACCTTAATATCCATTGCCTACAAAAAGAAGTAAGACCAAGGAATGCACGAACATCTTTCTGAGTAGAGGGTACTGGTGTGTCTAAAATTGCTTGAATGTGATCTGATGTAAGTGCACGCCCCTCCTTAGACAAAATTTGACCTAAATAGGTTACCTTTGGTCTACAATATTGCAATTTCTTTCGTGACACTTCATGATGGTGTGAAGCAAGAAAAGAAAGTAGGGACAAAGTGCACTTTTCACATTGCTCAGGGGTATCAGCTGCCAACAAAATATCATCGACATATTGTATGAGAGCCACACCTTCAGGAAAAACAAAAGAATCAAGTTGTCATTTTAACACTTGACTATAAATACTAGGACTCTCAGTATAGCTTTGAGGAACTCTGCAAAATCTATTTGATCGTTTATTCAAAGTAAAACCAAACAAATATCGGCTGTCAGGATGAATAGGAATCGAAAAGAAAGCATTCTTCAAGTCTATCACAGAGAACGTAGTTGCTGTCGGGGGAACCAAAGTAAGAAGTGTCGTGATGTCAGATACCACAGGATATTGTGGTACCACAATCTTATTCACTTCTCGTAAATCAATAATGAATCAGTAAATCCTAGTATCAGTATCCTTTTTCAGAATAGGAAGAATCGGACTGTTACAAGCATTATACGGAACTTCCTCAACAACTCCAACTGCAATAAGATCATGCACAATTCGTGTGAGTGCTTCTTCGCCCTCCTGTGAAATTTTGTGTTGAGGCAAACGTGGCAATACAGCTCCCTCCTTGACACTAATATGTACCGGTGGAATAATCATTTGTCCCACATCAGTATCTGAAGTAGCCCACAAAGTACTAGGGAGTGAAGCTAATGCAATATCCTCTTTAACAAGACAAACTCTTTCCATCACAGGATGATTATCATTCAAAATAACACGCACCCCTTCAGGAGAGCATCGTATTGTAGCCCTGAAATACTTGAGCATATCAAGACCCACAATATTGTCTGGTGTATTTGGAGAAAGCAAAAACGGACATGGAGCAGTAAATTTATCAACATGGAATGCAAGTGGTTGTGACAATGGGCTAGGGGAAGGTGTTCCATCGAAACCTATTGATGTAATGGTTAAGCGAGACAGGGGAGCCCTTGGAACCAATTGTTTAGACAAGGCGCTACGAGTAGCTCCTGTATCAACCATAAACTGATCTGTAGAACCCAAAACATGTGCTGTAACATAGGGACCCCTCTGATCTACTGTAACTTCAACTGATTCCTTACCCCATCCTAGGCAATCCTACGGATAAGCAGAATCTTGGAAATCAGGCTGCACATAGTTTGACATCTGGTATTGGTTCCGTCTATCAAAAGTGTTAAATCCATCCTGCCTTCGTACATTAGCATCAACCCTAGCATGATCATTCATGCTTCTTCTAGGCCCTGAATATCCTGAGCGATTTCTCATTTGTCCCCGACCACGTGAACACTGCTGAACACGTAGTGCTGGACAATCAGCAGCCCAATGCCCAAATTTCTTACAATACGCACACTGATCAACAGACAAATTTGAACGAGTGTAAAAAGAACCATAAGATCCACGTCCACCTCTATCACTACCTCTAAAAGGCAGACCATAAGCTTGAGCCAACCTTCGTCTTTAATTCTTTAATCTTTTTATCCTCACTACCTTTTGCTTCTAATTCCTGAAGTTCATAATAGTGAGCCATAGTCAAAAGAGAAACTGGAGTAGAGGTAGTCCATGAACTTTCACTAGGTTTTAGACAACTAGCTATTCCTGGTAACAGATTTGCAACATATTTATCGACAAACAAATGTCTGCCCGTATCATCTGACAATAACTGGCCGCTAAAATCATGAAATGCTTCATCAAAGCGTGTAAAGAAATCAGAGACCGATTCATTTGCCTTTTGCTTACAAGACGCTAAAACAGTCCAATCTATTTTTTAGGGGGAATAATCATTTTTAACTTAACTAATGTGGCTGCAGGAAGATCTAGAATCAACTGATACGGCTTTTTCGCAGGTTCCCTATCCCCGTCCATCTGTTCTAATTCTTTCCATGACGCCCCAAAAACTACACGATTATCAACTTTACGAACAGTTCTCCACATATCTGGCGGTAATATCAATCCGAAAAATAAATCAATGTCAGCCAAAGTCAATAGTACAAGAACTAATTGCTCAGGTAATGCTGTTTTAAGTGCCATTACATCTGCCCTATTCCAAGGAGTATACACCCAATTATAAATAAAATAACCCTTAGCATCAACAGAAGTTTTATCATCACTTGTACCCGATCCTTTAGGAGGAACATACAAAGGCGCGGGCTCCCGCATTGGTTTCGCGTGAACTATCATAGTCTTATCTGTTCCGAAGATGGAAGCTTACACCCCGCCGGTCTGAGATGTCCGTGCAACTACGTCCACTTCCCTTTTCTCTTCTTGCAAACGGACTGCTGCAACACATAATTTCACCAAACGCCTGATTGCATCAGCCACCCGGGAGAAAACAAAAAGACCATCACGCATTTGCTTATGATCAGCTGCTACATCATCAGGCTCTAACTCATCAGAATATTTCCGAAATAGTTCAATAACTTCTGTGCCAAATGCCTCAGTAAAATATAGCTGCTCCTTTTCCGTCCACCCTTTCATGTTGTCTAAAAGTTCAGAAGCAGAGACAACCCTACGAATTGCTTTATGAGCAATAGATCTAAGCTTAGACGCACGGTCAGCAGGCAACATAAAGCGACTGTCTCGTATCTTCTGTTGCTCCGAACCGAAGACCTCAGCTAACTCATGAGGGGCAGAAGGAACGACATACGGAGGTGGAGGGCGATCTAGTAACAAAAAATCATTGTGCGGTTTATTAAGGATAGGATAGAGAGGTTGTCGAACTGTGTATTGGCCAGTTATCTGTAATTTACGTTCTTTCTTTTCTATCTCCTTTAAATCGTTTATTTCTTTCTTTCTCATTTCCAATGCTTTCACATATACATTCTTCCGCTGCTCTTTCTCAAGCAAGGCTTGCTCACGCTTCACTCATACACGCACTTCTTTCTCCCACATTCATACACAGTCAAACATATCTTGCCTAGACCTTTGCTTACACATACATTGTTCCACATACTCAATCTTTCGCAAATCAAATGACCCATGCATAGGCCAACGTAACTCAGGATCCGCACAAGTGTATTTATTCCATAATGTGCTGTACATTTTAGAAGAAAGACCATGTTTAACATACATATCTCTATTGGGCGTCCCCTCTGGGGGTGCCGGTTGCGATTCTTCCAGTCTCAAATTGGTACCATGACAAAAGCAACGCATCCTATGAAGTGCGCTAAAAACAGGCACGCCAAAAATAGTGCAGAATATGCAGTATTATAATCAAAGCAGCACTTAAGGTACCTTTAGTACGATGTGCCGTTCAAATCAAAATTAAATTGGAGAAAATTCTCCTCATTAACTGCCAATATAAATTGCAATTTATATATCAATTCAAAGGACACAAATTGACTAGTCACCCAAAACACGAGAGCCACAGTAAGTGGTGAAACAAAGGCATCAAAACCCACAGCAAGTGCCTCAAAACGGCTCTTACCAATCACAGGGCGTCCAGGTTCTAACTGCCAAGTTCTAAAATCGACCAAATGGTCACTGCACGACGAATGAACAAAAAGGATCTCAGTCGAGGACCGGCACCACCTGGATGGTCAAATCAGAAAGAAGGGAAAAACGCTGTGGTTGCCAAGACTCGGGTCTCCTCAGGCATTGATCGTCTGCAGCGAGATCCCAATCCTTCGTCGCGACCAATCCATCAGGAGTCCGAGTCGCCGATGAGTCCTGGTTCCGGCGCCAATTTGTCGAAGAAAGCCTCAGCAAGGCCTACTAGTGCAAAGGGTTCGCCCTTCTCTGCACAAAGTCCTCAGACCATATAGGAAGAAGTTGGCACAGAAACTGAAATAAAAGACAAAGTTTATTAAACCTCATGAGGTGGTACTACAGTTCAAACAGCACCCTTCGGCAATGTTTGAAGTAGCACACTGAACTAAGAGAGCATGGTCCTTTTATACCCACGCAGGGGCTAAAAAGAAGGTGGTACAGTTATAGAAGCAAGACTTATATACATATAAGGTCTTATGGAAATGCACAGTCGACAGGTAGGAGGGGCTAACAGTTTTCTAGGACTAGTAGACACATAACTGTTGGTTACTAATTACTAACAGCTGCAAACCTTACTGGGCATGTGCAAAGTGGGAGATGCTAAATATAACTTGTCACTAGACAGATTTTCAAGAGTAGTTAACAGGAAGGTAGGACAGAGCACATGGCGAGCACATGGCAACATGTGGCAGAGAAAATGGCTGCCATGAATACAAATGGATTCCATGAAATGTTCACAATAGTTGCTAAATACAAGATGTCTTCTGCTAATGCTTAATCTACAACAATCTCACACTACTTACTTCCTTGTCCTTGCCACTGACACCATGGTGGCATGTAATTAGCCTTCCTATTCACTATGGTAGACATTGCCACAGTAGTGTAATGTGTGCTTGATTCATTGGCACCTTGAATGATGGGACTAGTGCAGCATAGCCCGGGTAGGTCCATTGCATACAATGCTTTTGTTACATTCTCATCTGCCTGTAACAGCCCCCACACATGTGCTAATTTGAAGGGACAGTGCAACCATATGGATTGTGTGCCCCATTAGATCGTCCCTACCTAAATTTGGAACATTTCCTTGTATAAAACATATCGACAACATGCATGTGTTGGTGTAAGGATGTTGAATGTGGATCAATGCATGCATTTTGTGAATTTGTTGATGTGACAGAAGAGGAATGTGCAACTTGGTTCCACATGTACTACTATTTAAATGATGATACAGTTGCATTACGGGTTAGTGACATTGTGGCGGAAGTGCAACATTGATGCCACTTGTGCCAGTTATTATGCATGTTAATTGCACCATTAAGCAGTACACCAGCGAATCACACAACACACTCTATCTTGTTAGATGGTGAGATTGCAGCTACTTGTCCAGCTGCACAAATGATGTTCACAGACCTGCCCCATGTGTTATATGTGTTGAATTTTGTGGCCATTCTCAAATAGCGCATGGAACTGTGTGAGAGTTGTTGTTGGTTCACCCGGTGCGGTTTGCGTTCCACAGGTTGCACACTTTAGGCCTGATTTTTCCTCAAGTTGCACAGCTCAGTGCAGCAGCAATATGTGTTGCATGACGCTGAACCAGTTTAGAAATGCAGGGATGTGTCATGTTTCCTGGAATACGGTACATCCCTGCAATTCCCCCTGTGCAAATTTGTTCTCCCTGCACCAACGCAGGGATTATTGCAGCATGATGAAGGAGTGCCTGCATTGAAGGGATAGATTGTTTATGTGCAGGGAGGTGTCCCTTCCTGCACATGTTCAAGCTATTTTTGCAAGGTGGCATTTCAATGTGTGCTGCAGGATGGAGCACACATGAGAAGGACAATGACACATGGAGGAAGGGAAGCATTTTGACCTGTTACGCCATCCTGACACCACCCCTTGGATGGTATTTGACTTCAGTCCCAGTCTCTGATGTACAAGTTGTGTTGGATTAGGGGCAATGTCAATATGCAATGGGTGTTGTCGTGGAACAGCCACACTAATTGCATGTCACTTCCAAGCAATGTGCTGCATATTTACATGTTGGAGTATAGCCATACTGAGTGGCTTATGTCCATGTTGTGTATATGTCGGAGTATATTGAGCTGGTGTTGGTGCTCCGTCACCTCTCTGACCAGGATGTCTAGCTCCTCCTCACTAAAGCAACACTTCTTCTTCCTCTTCTCCTTATCCTGAGCTTTGCTGGACCCTCCTGGCTGGTACGTGGGATATTGGGGTCTCCCAGGGATCTCTCCTGGCTTTCACTCTCCATCTTGCCTTTCCAAATGTTTTTTTCCTGCTTGTGTGTTTTTTTGTACGCTGATGCGGTTAAATATGCACTAACCCATTTTGTGTAAAAAATAAATGCCTCAAAACTGACTAGCGCCTCTTTTGCAGTGTTAGCATAATATTTTCTTATGGCATGTCGCAATGGTTAGCGTAATTTTTTTACGCTAAGCATTTCTTAGTGTCATTTTCCGTCATTTTTTAAATATGGCGCACGGATGGCTAGGGAATGACAGTAGATGGTGTTAACAATTTTGCTGCACAACTGTGATAGCGCAGTTGTGCTTCAATTTTCATAAATATGGGCCAACGTGGCTGTTTTTAGGATGCAAACACATGGATGATGGCATGCTGCAGGGCAAACTTGCACCTGGTGCTGACTTCAGGGGTCAGGGAAGAAGCTGCTGTGTTTTAAAATAATTTATAGGTTTAAAAGCGTGTGCGGCAGAGTTCCTCGTGTGTCCAGTAGTTATCAAGCAACAATAAAAATGTCGAAAAAACTCTGGTGATTAATATTCACGCTGCAATGATATAGAGATTGAGATGGAGTTTTGTCTATTGGCAGTTTTGACTCATCATGAAGTAGCATAGAGGGTTAACGTGTCTGCTGCAAAAACATATACTGTGCAGGTTGCAGTGCTGAGTGTGAGAGTGCTATGAGTAGCGCTATATTAAAATGAAATGTATGTCAGAGAGGGGCTATGGAGAGATGAGAGGCACTGCTGGAGGGTGGCAGAGATGGTATCCGTGGAGAGGGAGGTCACAGGAAGGGTGCAATAAATGACTGCTGCATGTGGTGCCACCAGCGCTAAAGTTGGCCTTGGCATGCTGTACCTCCCATTCTACTTTAAATGTGTTTGTAGTCAAACACAGTTTTTACATCAGGCCATGAGGAACACCCTAAGAAATACCATTTTAACGATTAATGGAGACAGCTTTTATGGAATACACCTGTGCCTTGGATACGTTTCCGCAATCTACCAATCAACAATCAATGAAGCTACAACGCTGTACAGCACAGGTAAAGCCTCTGATCGAAACCACCATTTAAATCCTAGTGCACACACAAATCAGGGGGTTTCCACTTTACCTCTGTTCTGACTACAGCCAGATTACCTGAATTTTGCAATGATACAGTGCCATTTTGCACTGATTTTTGGTCTGTACACACAGAGCAAAGTAAACGTTTGCAGCAGCCGACCAGCTGGGGTGGCTCCTCCACAAGGGCAAAGGTGCATCTCCTCCCTGGCTAAGAACCAGCAGCTGTGGAATAAAACAACATTTTATTATTGTTTTATTTTACAGCTGCTTGCTCAGCCAGCAGCATGTGCAGGGAGGGGCGGGCTGGTTCACGGGAGGAGGAGAGGGGACAGGGTGTGGAGTCTGTGCACTAAGTGCACATGTGTGTTTGGCTGGCTGTCTCAGGCCGGCCATACACAGATGTGCACTTAGGTGTCTCCAACCCAGCTGTTGGAGAAACTGCACAGGCTCCAGTGCGCTGTTTGAACAGCAGAGCAAGATGCTCAGACCAATCTTGGTGCTGCTCTCATGCTAGGTTTAGCATGAAAGCAGCACCAGGGTTGTTGGGGAGCCTGTGCTGGTGTCCCAGGGAATGCTGTTACGTGGAAAATTCTGGCACAATGCCCCAACTACATAGGGGATCATTGATGGATCTCATACTGCGACAAGGATTAAGGTACTGTTGCCCAATGGTCCTGTAGCCATCCTATTTTTCATTGCGGGAGGCCTGAACTCTGGAACTTGTTCTGGTCTAGCGCAATCAGATATTCCAATAGGTGCATATTGCTTCTAAGCGCTACTTGTACATTTATTCTTTAAAACTTCATCTTGACTTCTATTTTTTGGATTTTTATCACTTCGGTCTTGTTTTGGTCATACAAATATGATCTCTTTTTCTAACCAGGTTTGGATTCTTTTGTGGTGTTTTCATTGAGTTACTGTTTGAAGTGTTGTTCAAGTGCGGCCATGCCTTCCAGCCAACCACCTGCATGCAGCCAACCTCACGCTGTGGGTCTGTGAGTGGGTGTGTGAGTGGCTGTATGGGTTTGTGACTGCACGTGTGTGGTTGTATGAGTATATAAGTGGGTGTGTGAGTGTATGAGTGGGTGTGTGAGTGCATGTGGGAGTAGGTGTGTGGATGTGTAAGTGAGTTTGTGAGTGAGTGTGTGAGTGGCTGTGTGAGTGGCTGTGTGGGTCTGTGACTGTGTGTGGGTGTGTGAGTGTGTGAATGGGTGTGTGAGTGAGTATATGAGTGAGTCTTTAAATGTTTATTTTTTAATTGGGCTTTGGATCTAAGGATCAGTCACTGATTCACTCGTGCCCCAAAGGTAAGTATACCTTGCGCCCGCCATGCACAGTTTTTTCATCAAAAATGTTAATGCAAATATTACATTGATATTATCAAAGATGCCATGCAAGATGGCATGATTGGCGTAATTTGTAGGGTAATTCGTAGTACATGGAGATGGCATGGGTCATAGTTACTTTAGGGCACAATTATAGTTACTTGAGGTAACTCTAACTATAACTGGTGAATTTCTACGGTTTTGTAAGTTTGAAATGTGAGCCTAATTATAACTTCCCTGTAACCTTTGTTTTTTGAAGTGAATTCCTTTTTTCTATTCCATTTTGTAACTATAATGTCCCTATAACCTTTAGTTTTTTCAGTGAATTTCTATGTTTTTTTTAATGTATAGTAATTTTAATTACTATACGTTAATCAAACTCCTGCGTGCGCGATGGCGGTTGGCCACAGAGCCTGGCCAGCTAGCCCCATAGAAGCACCCAACCATGTACGTCCTTCACTAATATGCAGGGGAGGTTGCCTGCAAGACCTGACCTGTAGCCAGACCGTGCGGCCAACACCCCCCAACCACCCAACCCACGCTATGCACAGCCTTTTCGCCGTGCACAGTGGGTGTTAGCTACAGCTACAATGGATGTGAGAATAGGTGTGAGTGGCTGTATCTGGAGGTTAGAGTGGCTGTCAGATTGTCTGTCTGGGTGTGACAGTGCGTACATCAGTGTTTTAGTGGGTGTGTCAGTATGTGCGCTGGTCTGTGAGTGGCTGCAGGAGGGTGTCAGTGGGTCTGTGAGTGAGTGCATGAGTGTCTGAGTGGCTGTTTGAGGGGGTATGTACGTGTCTAAGTGGGTGTGTAAGTGGGAGAAATTGATTGAGAGACAGAAAGAGAGAAAAAGAGAGTTTTAATATCGCATGTAGTTAAAATGAGATATTTTTGTTGGATTTAACAAAAAAAAGATTTAATATTTTTTTTAAAGTCAATTTTTTTTATATTAAAAAAAAGAAAAGAGCGCAGCTGGACTCAAACCCCTATAGCTGTGAGGGTTTAATTTATTTTTCCCAGCCCTTTGTGGGCTATGTGGGACTGCTTGGTCACCCTCAAGGGCTCTGTTGTGGTCCCTACTTTTTTATGTATTTCTTTAATTTACATTTTTATTACAAAGCCCTTTACCAGCTATGTGGGACCACGAGGGAGCCCTCAAGGGCTCCTCCCGCAGTACCTACTTTAATTTTTTTTTTTTTTTAAAACAATGCCCTTACGTGCTACCTGCCACCCTTAAGTCTTCCCATGCAATGCCAATGTTTCAGCAAGCACTGAGCTGCTTTGATAGCTGCTCTGTGCTTGCTGAAGCATTTTGCAGGGGGCAGAGATGAAACCTTGGATTTTGACAGCGGGACCTCCTTTTAAGGTTCAGCTGTCAAAAATCGAAGCTGCAAAGCTGCAGCTAAGCCACAGCATTCAGCTATGTCCCGGGGTGGGAAACCTGTGACATAGCAGGAGCTGGCCCTGGGGTGGGGGGGGGGGTCCTCAGGGCCACTGTGGTTTCATGAGGGGGGCCACAAGGCCCATCCTTCAATGACAACCTAGCCCCAGGGGGTGGTGGTCCCCAGGGCAGCGGGAGGGGGCAAGAAGCCCTCCCCCTTTTTAAAAAAAAAAAAGCCCCCGGACTTAGTTCACCCGGGAGCATTAGGCTAATGAAGTGTGGGAGCCCGCGCTTTGTTTTTATTATTTTATTTTTTGAGCGGATTCACGGATCCACTGCATTTTCGCTCATTAAATTAAAAAAAAGCTTATTAGCCCAGGGGGATCTCTTTGGGTCCCCACCACCAGAGCTAAGGGGTCAGGATGTTCGTACCCTGGCCCCTTTTGTTTTTTGTTGTACTACTTCTGATGTTGAAGTGGTATCGGCCATCAGACCTCAGCACGAGATCGTTAGGGGTTGTGAATTCTTCGCATCCCTAGATATACAAATTTGTTTTCCCCTTTATTTCTCAAAAACTACTGAAGGGAATTACACAAAAACAACTCTTTCTGGACCAGGAGCTACCTTTCTGACATATTTGGTGTAATTCCGTCCAGTAGTTTTTGCGCTATAGCTGTCCAAAATCCCTATGGAAAAATGAATGGGGAATATGTGTTTTGGGACCACATTTTTTTTCTCGCCCCACCCCCTCGACCGATCACCCTGAAACTTTCCAGGCAGCAGCTGATGGGACTGGCAAATTTCTTAATAAAGTTTTGTGAAGATTCTTCAAGCGGCGTCAAAGATATAGGCAAGTAAAGAAATGCTTTTTCTACAGAAACTAGTTTGTAGCTACAACTACCTAGTGACCACTACCACTAGGTAATACATATATATATATATATATATATATATACACATATATATATATATATATATATATGTATATATATATATATATATACGTATATATATATATATATATATATATATATATATATATAGAGAGAGAGAGAGAGGGAGATAGATAGATAGATAGATAGATAGATAGATAGATAGATAGATAGATAGATAGATAGATAGATAGATAGATAGATAGATAGATAGATAGATAGATAGATAGATTCACTGTAAAGACCAAAGGTTTCAGGGACATTATAGTTAGGAAATAGAACTTTAAAAAAACATAGAAATTCACTTTAAAAAACGCCAAAGTTTATGGGGACGTTTTAGTTATGCTCAGTTGTTTAAACCTACAGAAAGTCACCTGTTATACTTAGAGTTATTTCAAGTAACTATAATTTGCGCCCCACCATGCACAGTTATGTAATCAATAATTTTAGTGCAGATGTTACAGTGATATTATCAATCATGTTATAAAAGATGTCATCAGTGTTGTAATTTGTGGGGTAATTAGGAGTGCCTAGAAAGGGCACCGGTTATAGTTACCTTAGGGTGTGAATTATAGTAAAGCCATCATCTTTGCAAATAGCTTATGATCATTATTGAGAAGACTCATAGAGGGATAGAAGCCTGGCCTGTCTGCTGGTTTATCCTTTTTTAAGAAGCTAACTTTGACTGCCTCCACAAAGTCTTTTGGGATTTCACAGCCATTCGAAATCTCATTGAAGAGCACAACAAATAATTCACTCAACTAATCAGTTGAGGGCATTGAGCTTTCTCCTTTCCAATTTTCAAAATTTCAGCCTGATATGCAATGGTCTCCCCCCTTATAAAGGCCTTACATGCCTCCCAATGAAAAAAACTGATTATGTCCCCTTGTTTCTAGCTAGAAATTCAGACACCCGTAACCGCAAGACGAATACCTAGCCAGAGTCAGATAGCAAGGATTTATGAAGAGCCCACCTTGGTCAACTAATCAAATCAAGGGACGTTTGGATTTGAATTTGAATAACCGGAACCAAGTGATATAAGAAGGGGTTGGCTAGAATATAGGAACGTTCCCTTGTCCACATATTGGAAATCAAAAAAAGTCAGTCCTGGAGGCTGTCTTAAAAAAAGTTAAGTCAACTGCAGTGGGATGATCTGCCCTCCATATGTCAACCAAGGCTAAGTCCCTAATCAACTTTGTAAGAACAGAGAAAAATCAAGGCTTATTCTCAGATCTGTTCTTCGAGAAGTGTTGAATGGTAAAACCAGAATAATATCAAAGTCACCCCTAATAATGAATTGAAGTAGCCAGTCAAGGGGACGAGCACTTTGTAAAGGCCTTCCAATGGTGAAGGGTCGTCCTTTCTTGGGCCATAAAAGATGAACCCCATGGAGCTCCCGTCATGCTCCAAAGTTCAACCTGCATCAGGGGGGTGTCAGGAAGATTGACGCACTGGCGGCTGCGGGGGCAGCCTAATCATGCACAGGGGGCAAAACGAGCACAGTGCTAGGAGACACTTGGTGGCGGGCTGATGACAGGCCAGGGCTGGTGACGTGCAACAAGACCAGACCTTGCTCCGCCTTAAGACTTATTAGTAGAGAGTGTGGATCTTGGGAGCAGCAGTGTGGGGTAAAGACACAGCTCAGCGAGTTGAGCACCGCAGAAGGAAAGGGAGGCAGCACCTACTCACCGCTATTTGCGACTCACTTCAGGCTGATTTCCAGAGGCACGTGGGATATTGGTAAGAGGAGCGTTGCTCCAACATAACCGGTGGGTCTGGGACTGGCTAATCCGAGAGGCAGCGCGTGCAAGTGGGATCTGGCGGATGGTATAAGACAATGCTAAACAGACGCTAGATTGCCAGACTGAACTTCCACTGCCTAGATGCTTATTGGCACACTCCAAAGAAATATCTCTGAAGTGTTTCTACATTGCTAATCTGAAAAGGAAATACAGCATACATTGGGGGACTTTAAGGATCACAGATAATTTTCCCATCAATTAAGTAAATGTTTAAAACTACATGCATATACAGCTAATCTCCCACTCCCCGTCATACGATTGCAAGATGAATTCAATACTCTAAAGAGAGCCGGAGTTGGAGACTGAAAGTAAAACCCGAAAGTCCCTCCACAACTTCTGCCTAGCATTCATACAAGCTCCATTGAAGCTCCAGTCCCTGCCTATGCTTCACAGTAATGAGCAACATTCCTTTAAGTCCTGGTTCCTCGTCTAATAGTGGCCGACTCTGCAGAAATCTATTTAGGGGTTGAAGCAACATATAGGTGAGGCGCTAGGCTTCCCTATAGGTTGTGAAGTCTCGGAGGCATGATAGAAGCAGTCTGCATAGTGCAGATTCGGTTGCAGCCGTCTGTAGGTCTTTTTGAGCGTCACCCAATCTTGCAGTCTGGATTTCAGCGCCTTGGTCGGGACATAGCTTTGAAACCACTCCTCCTAGGTAAAGCCCCAAAATCCAGAAGTCGTAAGTCTCCCGGATTCTCTCAAGCAATGAGGACTTCAAGAAGTCAGAGCTCTCAGGAAGAAGAATCTCTAGCCAGTTTAGGCCACTCATTGCTGGGAACGCCCCTATTATGGAATACACAGGAGCAAGATCAGGAATTATTACAGCCAGAGGCAAAAACCTTCCAGCTCCAATTACAGAGCCAGCATATATCTCAGCCTATGTTAGGTTTAAAAAGTTGTGAAACATGCTCCAAGAAGACACAGAAAGGTGAACAGCTCCCTCTTGGAACTTTTAGCCCCTCTGACCCAACTAGTACTCATAAGGAATAGGCATACCACTTATTCATGATGAGCAATTTAAAAGGAACTGTGAGGGAGTTGTCTGCATCAGAACTGGAATCTCGAACCATAGAGCTGAGACCAAGGCCCATATTTATACTTTTTTAGTGCCGCATTTGCGTCATTTTTTTACGCAAAAGCGGCTCAAAATTCCAAAATACAATAGTATTTTGTAAGTTTGCGCTGCTTTTGCGTCAAAAGCGGTGCAATTGCGGTGTTAAAAAAGTATAAATATGGGCCCAAGTGTCAACTCGGATGAGGTTCTAGTGGATCTTTCATGGATAACAAATCCTAACTCTGAGTTAACATCTATGACACTTTCAAGCCCCACAACAGCAATGGATCCATCTACTATGTTTGCCTAATAGGCAGTAATGACTCCAGCTGCACTCACACCACCGCCCCCAACTAAGCAGCACGTAGAGAAGCCGACGGTGGAAATCATGTTAAGCCACATCCTTAAAGAGCTCCAGGATCTGAAAATGTCCCAGGAAGATGCCCAGAGGAAGACTAATGCGAAGGTAGGGGAAATTAGTACCAGTATCCAGCAACTCTTCTCTCGTGTAACCCAGGTTGAACAAAGAGTATCTCAATTGGAACAAAGACTGTCCGATCTGCAGGATACGACAAATAGACAAGAAATTTAGTATACCGAAACTGCAATCAGAACAGGAAGAGCTTTAGGTAAAAATAGATGATGCCAGTTGCAGCTCGCCAGGATTATAGGGGGCGGGCGCGCAGGGGTGGGTGGGGGGAGAACTTTAATAAAGTTTTTAAAAAAATTCAAACTTACCTTTTCTCCTCCAGCGCCGCTCTACTTGCTCCTGTCACTGCAGGCAAGCACAGGCTCTGAGCCTGCCCTTCGGTCAATCCACACGCTGCTCAGAGCAGCGTCAGGATTGCCTAGGAATGCCCTGGCTGGGGGCTCCAGGCAGACTGGGAGCCTGTGTCTGCTCTCTCCACCCTGGCAACACGGTGCCAAGCTTGAGCGAGCATACTGCGCATGTGTGTTTGGCCGGCCCGAAACAGCCGGCCAAACACACATGCTCTCTGAGGGGAGTGCACAATGCACTCCCCTTGGTGCTCTTCACTCTATGGCCCCTTTCACAATGTTTATTATTCCTTCATTGTGAAAGCTTTGCAGCTTCAACTGCTGGAGGGGGCGACGCTCCTACGTCACAGAGGAGGAGCTGCCGTTGGATGACGCAGAGAATAGGTCTCTCCATTCGAACTTAAGGCATCCCCGAGGACGTCGAAATGGGGTCTATGGTAATTAAAGTTATTACAGATTTAGTCCATCAATAAATTCTTCCACAGTCTGCAGCACAAAGTTTGGATTTACCAATCAAGCAGGCCCACCGCTTTCCAGGGGTAAAGCCCTCGAATGCCAAGTTTCCTCCTACTATTCTTGTAAATGTTGGCAATTTCAGAATAAAGGACCAAATCCTCAACCATACCATTAAAGCTAAAATCTACAATGCTAAGGATATTTTCAGACATGTCCATTCTGGCAGCATGCTGTCGAAAGGAATTTCTTGGCCTGATTGGTGATTTCAAGAGCCTAGGTCTTCCAGCGGGGACTATTCAGCAATCTAAGTTTAAAGTGCTCCATAAGGGAAGAGTCCATATTTTCCATTCTCTCAGCCACATGAAAGACTTCCTCCAGTCAATAAAAGGGAGTGGGGAGCCAACCATGCCTTAAGTTGATGGGAAGACTCAGGACTGAGGAATCCATTGCTACTACACCTCTCATTGAATTAGTATATGATGTTATATGCTTCACAGCTATATTCTATGCTTTGCTTTTTGTATGATGTCCATCTATCGCCCAACCGTAAGACACAGGTTCTGGGAGTGCCATGTCACACCACTCTGAGTTTCTAGAGGGGGTAGGAGGAAGGGCAGTCGTGGGGGATACCACTGTGGGGCTAGGGGTCTCATGACTGGTGGGAGACAGTGAAGTGGGGAGGTTGGGGAGATTGGGATGGTGTTTCACAGGAAGGTGGAAAGGGATTCGTAGAATTACAAATATTGACTTAAACATGGGTAGGAAAAAGGTGACATGGTCTCTCTATCGGATGTGAGCTTTGTGCCATAATGTTTCAATGCTAGGGGGCAGGATCACAAGATAAGTGAGAATTCTGGTTCAAGTAGGCTACAATATGGTATGATGGTTAGTAAGGCAATTAGGTTCCCTTCCTGTAATGTAAATGGACTAAATAATCAGGTAAAATGTTGATCAATGATGCAGTGGCTAAAGGCATCACAAATTCAAATAATTCTGATGCAAGAAACACATCTTAAATTATTAGTATTGAACAGACATTATCCCGAGGTCTGACAGTCTAACATGAATGCCTGCACCCCTCTTTTTCCTTCTGTTGTGTCTGTGCCCTGCTTGTGACAGGAGCCTCTGATTGATCACCCCCATGTGCTTCTTCATTCCCAATGCCCTGAATGAGCACTGCACTGGAGTGCTTCTTGCAAAGATTGTAAGTGACTATCCTTGCTATACACTAGACTGTAAAGTATTTGGTAAGCTATATCTAGAACAGACTTTCTGTAACTTCTATACTGCTAATGAGTGCAAACGCTTGAAACATGGTGGGTCTCCTTATGATGCATGCATGTCAGGATGGAGTGGGCTCTTTGTGAAGAGTTGTGCACTGGACAAAGGCTGTGTGCAGTAGGGGCTTTACCACCTAACATGGCTTGGAAGTCTAGAGGTAGTGGATCTCCATGAAAAAGTGTGCACAGGTTCAAGGCTGTGAGTAATATGGGCTTGCACAGCTAAGTGTCTGGAAGGAGTAGCTCTTTGTGAAGCAATGTACACAAGGCATAGGTTTTGCATAGAACTGGCTTAGTCACCTAAGGGAACTACCTACAACCTTAGCACAGGGCTCAGGTTGTAGGTCATAGGGGCTTGGCCACCTAAGAGGACTTAAATGTCTTGAGTCAATGGGCTCTTTTACGAAATTGGGTTATTAGCTTAGGTGCAGTAAGTGCCTCCTCAAGTAATAATCACAATCTATGTCACGTTGAACCACTAAGGTCAATAAATGAATTTGAGCTCCATCCCTTAGTAGCTATCACAGAGAGCAGACAAGCCACTACTAAGCCCCTAATAAGAGGCAATGTGTTAGAAATTGGGTCTCTAGTTGGCAGGGATATGGACTCTGTCCAAGTAGGGACCGCAATCCTAGTCAGAGCAAGTCAGATACACACCCTCAAATAACCTGTGCTCACTTCTGCTGGCTTGACAGAGAGCAGTCAGGCTTCACTTAGGAGGAAATGTGTAAAGTATTTGGGCAACACTTGATTAGAAAAACACCACAAAAAGACTACACACCAGTTCAGGAAAATTTAGAATATGTATCTTTGTGAAAAGAGACCAAAAACAACAAAAAATGAATAAATAGATCTAGGGATATGCAGGTGCAGAGTTAACACATTTTGTCATGAAGTAGGCAAGTTTGTAACGGAAAGAATCATGTTTTTCTTTTTAAAGTGATGCAGGTTTGAAATTGTGCTGTTATGGGAGCCTGTGCTCTTCTATCCTGAGGGCTATGGTCACGCTAGGGCTCAATAAATACTCAACAGCTCAAAAATGCTTCCACAGTCTGTGGCGGACAGCTTACTGCCGGGCCCGCTAGGCCAGTGAGCCCAAAGCTTCAGTAAATTATGTACAGCAGCTCCTGCAGCCTTGCTGGTGTAATGGTTGCACAGTACGTCTCGGGTAGAAGAGAAGAGTAAGGCAATCTCTCCTCACCAGGGACTGAACAGGGCTGGTTCTCCTCCTGTTAGTATCGCGGGCAGTGTTGAGTTGCTTGATATGTTGCAGGTGACATAGCACACACCAGCAGTGCGCCGCCAAGATGGTGGAGTCAGGTGGTAGGGCACTGCCCCACACAATGATCACACAATGATCACACGGCAAGGGCTGTCACGGCTACGCAATTGGCCCACCATGAAGTCAGATGCACCTGGTGAACCCAAAGCAGCAGTGCACATGATAATCACACGGCAAGGGCAGTCACGTTGGCCCAGTCAATGCACCATGAAGGCAGATGTTCCTGATGAAATCAAAGTGGATCTGCACACAGTGATCACACAGAAAGGGCAGGCACAGTAGTCTGGCTGTTGAAAAATAAGTCTTTTATGGCTCTGAGACTTTGGGGCACATGGGGCAAACCAACAAGCACTTGAAGAATCTTCGTTCCAGGATGTAGACATAGGCTTAGTCCTTCTCACTTCAGGCAAGAAGCAGCAGTCAGCAGGCCAATACAGCAGAGCAAGTAGCAAAGTGGCTGTCCCTCCTACAGCACAGCAAGCAGCAAGCCAACACAGCAATGCAGCTGCATAGCAGCAGTCCCTCCTGGCAGCACATCAGTCCTTCTTCCTGGCAAAATCTCTTTGGTTCCAGTAAAGTTCTGATTTGGTGGGGTTGGTGTCCAGTAATTATACCCAAATATTCCTTTGAAGTGGGGGAAACATTGAAGATCACAAGTTCCCTACCCGTCCTTTCCTGGCTCCAGAAACTCTGTGGGGGGTGCAGCCCCTTGTGTGAGGAGAGGCTTATCCCTACTCAGGTGTAAGCACAGCCCTACCAGGTATAAGTGCCATCTCCTCCTACCCTTATAGCCCAGGAAGACCCATTAGCCTGGTGATGGGCCATCAGGATGCAAAGGTCACAACCAAGCTCCATTTGAGTGTGACTGTCTAGAGGGAATGCACAAAGCCCAGCTGTCATCTATCCCGGACATGTAGTCAGTGACAGGCAAAGACGCAGAATGGTTAAAGTAAGAAAATGCCAACTTTCTAAAATTCTAAAAGTGGCATTTTCAGACTTACAAATTATAATCTGTCTTCACTGTAAATTTTGATTTTAAATTGTGGGACCAGAAACACCAAACTCCATATTTCCATCTTTTCCCAATTGAAAGTTACACTTAAAGGATGCTTCATGGTAACCCCAATGTTAACCTTTGGGAGAGATTGGCCTTGTAGGAGTGATAAATGAATTTAGTAATTTTTCACTACCTGGACAGTTTAAACTTAGACATCCATGTCCATCTTTTTATCTACATGTGCCCTGTACTGGGGATAACAAGGGAAAGCCTTAGGGATGACTTATATGTAATAAAAAGGAAGGTTTAGACCTGGCAAGTGGGTGCAGTTGTCAGTTGAAAGTGCAGTTTAAAACTGTGCACCCAGGCTCTGCAATGGCAGGCCTGAGACAGGTTTGAAAGGCTATTGTAGTGGGTGGCACAGCCAGCACTGTAGACCATCAAGTAGCATTTAAGTTACAGGCCATGGGCATGTACAGTGCACTTTACTAGGGGCTTACAAGTAGATTAAATGTGCCAGAGTTGGATAAGCCAATGTACAAGGCATCTGCACTTTAGCACTGGTCAGCAGTGGTAAAGTGCCCAGAATCCTAAAAGCCAGCAAAAATGAAGTCATTAAAACAGGATGTCAGAGGGCTAAACGTTAGGGGAAACCGCAGCAAGAATGCCAGGCCTAACACAATGTATAATGTATTTATGCATTATGACTTTTGCAAGTCAAAATGAAAAACATAAAAAATGACAATAAATTAGAAAAACTGGGTAAAATGTAATAAACAAATTATATAAAAATGACAAAAACAATTAGGGGAATAGGTTATATATATTTTTAAAGGTTTAAGTAGAAATATTGCCAAGAAGCCCAAAGTGCCAATGATAATCAAATGTGGCAGTAGAACAGGACCTAGGTGCAATTCGGCGCTGACTGTGATGAAGCAAAGTCAGATACAATGGAAAGGTTTATCCTGATCACATGTTACTGTCAGTCCTTTAAGTCCCAGTCCACCACAGGAGTACACTTCTAAAGCCCCAGAGTTCACAGGAGATTCTGTATAGTGGTAGGGAGAGTCCAGTCTAGGATCAGTTGCACAGATCACTTGGCAAGTTGCAGGAAAGACCTCTTGGAACTTGTTGTATCCTGGTAGCTTGAACAGGAGGTCGGCCTTAGGACCTTTAGAGTCCACTTCTTTGTCCTGGGTAGATGAGAGAGAGAAGGTATAGTCTTTTAGGTGCTTCTTAGGTCTCAGACAGTAGGTTCAGAGTTCTTCTAATCTTCCACAGGGCCATGAGTCTTCTGAAGTGGGTGCAACTTACTGATATGGCTGGCATTTGCTAACTATAGCTTTAAAAGACTGGTTTACATTATAGATACTTAGTTTTGAAATCAGCAACATATACATTTTCTATAATGGGAACGAAAGCTGCTCTCATGCTGGTCTCTTTTCTTTGTTTACAGATGATATTCTCATACATCAAAAGGTTTTCAATTAGTACTATCTTTGCACACTTCAAAATGAAGTCAGTTGAAATACTTTCTACATTAGTTCTAGAATTCAAAGTTCTTTCCAAGACCTCTACAGACCTTCTCGGTGGGATGCTACTGTATAAGGCCTATATGTTACACATACTAGTGTGTCCTTATGTAATTCATATGTCTTTCCTTCCAATGTATTGATGACCATAGTACTATTACATATATATGATCCCATCTTCCAGACAAAGGGTTTCAGAAAAAAATCTGTAAATTGGATCAGGGGTTCTAACAAATAGGTAATCCCTGACTCCATAGGTCTAAATGGGGTGTTCATCAGATATTTAAAAACATTAGGCAGTGCATAAAGAAATAGTATTTGAGGAGTTCTATTCATTAAAAAATGTATTTCATTCTCACTAACCCATCCTTGTTCCCTGTCTCTATATACCACTGGCAAGATTTAGAGTTTGACAGACAGGTTACTGCATCACAAACAGAATGGATATCCCATCCACCATAGTACAAAGTACAAGTGCATTAGGATATAATTAGGTAGGTGGGATTTCCTAAGTAGTAACCTGTCCGCCAAACTCTAAATCAAGATGTAATTGTTTATTTGTCTTTGTAACTCCCTAGTTGGGTTCTAACTAACTTTAAGAAGATTTACATTATTAATCAAAATCTTCAGCACTTCTTTCTCCTATCTATTTATGTCCAGCAAGACCACTGCTCACCCTTTATCCGCTTGCTTCACTGTTAGTTCTGAATCTACTTGCAGGGATCTTAACACTTCATATGCTGATTTCTTTAAATTATAGTCCAATAGTCTAAGGGGGTCATTCCGACCCTGGCGGTCATGGACCGCCAGGGCCGGGGACGGAGGAAGCACCACCAACAGGCTGGCGGTGCTTCAGGGGCAATTCTGACCGCGGCGGTAAAGCCGCGGTCAGAAAAGGGAAACCGGCGGTTTCCCGCCGGTTTTCCCCTGCCCAGGGAATCCTCCACGGCTGCGCTGCAAGCAGCGCCGCCATGGGGATTCCGACCCCCTTCCCACCAGCCTGTTCCTGGCGGTTTACACCGCCAGGAAGAGGCTGGCGGGAACGGGTGTTGTGGGGCCCCTGGCATGGGCACTGCAGGGCACTGGGGCCTAACAGGGCCCCATTAAGATTTTCAGTGTCTGCAAAGCAGACACTGAAAATCGCGACGGGTGCCACTGCACCTGTCGCACACCAGCAACTCCGCCGGCTCCATTCGGAGCCGGCTTCATCGTTGCTGGGGCTTTCCCGCTGGGCAGGCGGGTGGCCTTTTGGCGGTCGCCCGCCTGCCCAGCGGGAAAGTCAAAATGACCGCCGCGGTCATTTGACCGCGGTACGGTCTTTTGCCGGTCTCCGCCCGGCGGGCGCCGCCTGCCGCCCGCCGGGGTCGGAATGACCCCCTAAGTCTTTGCCCTCTCCCCAGATCTCTTAGTCCTTTTAGGAGTGATTTAAGGGAATTATATCATTTGAGTTTTCTGTCTCTAATTGCAAATCATTAATTTAGGTCTCAACCTGTCATACCTGTATGATGATTTGATTCTCTTTGATCAAAGAATCTCCTGAGCCTTATTGTTCTGGGAAGGTTATACATGTCTTAATAAGGCTGAACAATGTTATATTTCTTAACAGGGATGAAGGAAAGGCCTTTCTTTAAAACTGTTCTTTGTATTTCTTTTAATCCTTGATTGGCTAGATTGTTAATCTCTGACCACAGATTCTTATTTCCACACACAATTTTGTCTTGGTCTTAAGCAGTCTCTCATGGGATCCTGAGGATAATCAGTAATTTCCTGTTCCACCCGTTCCTGTTCCCCTTCTCCTGGACCTTCTTCTGCCCCTCTGAAAAAAAAACTTTGAGTATGTGTATTTCTAAACATAGTTTGCATATAAGCATTTTCCTTTTCTCTTAGCTGGGCTGAGGTGCCTGGTTCTTCTGAGTTATCTTCCAAGCTGTTAGAGCTCTCTGAGAAGCTTACAAACTTTTCTTCTCGATACTTATTCCCTCTAATTTGTTCTGCAACATTTTCATCCTTATAGTAATCTGGCTCTAGAAAAGGATAGACCTATATATAGTTGGCTATATCTCTCGTCAGTTTGGTACTCCTTTTTCAATTGTGTCATCTTCAAAAATCGTGCTCTCTGCTGATGCTCCACCTGGGCTCTAGAAAGGGATTTCCTCTCTCTGGATCCAGGTTCAACAACCACCAGCAATTGGGGTGGGACAGGCAGCAACAACACCAATCTCACTCACTGACGTCAACCAAATCTTTGGACTTGGCAAAGATTGTAGTAGTCAGAATCATTCAATCACAAATCAACATTATATCATAAAAATACTAAACACCATAACAATTTAAACACTAAATCAGACTCCAAACTGAGCAAAGTTCCAAAGCTTTGTTATAATCCCAAAATCAATGTTACGTAAATGGTGTGCAAAACTAAGTTATAAACATACGTGAAAATCATAGGCTGATCAAAATGTCTGAAAAGATTCAACTTACTAAACATCAGTACTGTTAGACACTCCGAAAGAATAGTATAGATTAGAAATAATTCAATATGGCATTATTATTAACAATCAAAGCAGATGATGGTGACATCAGTAAATCATAAAAATCCAGTTTAATCATCAATTTCAAAGTACCGCTATACTTATCACTAACCAAAATTGGGACTTGCATGTGTGGGAACGGGCTAACACACGCAGGCAAAAGGAAAATAAAAGAAGATTGAAATAATTCGGAAAATCATCTAACTAGTGCCAACTAATTATAAAAATATGCTGGTGTAAGTGACTAAGCTAAAAAGGAAACAAGAAACCACATTTAGTTAAAACTCTCCCACTGGGACAGCATACGGAATGATTAATCAAGCAAGCAGGACGTCACTGTCTTCTGGCGTCAGTTGACAGCAGCATCAGGATGGTGCAGAACATGAGCTGCAGATAGAACAATTCAGCAGTTCAGAGTTAGTTGGCCTCATTAGTACTGAACCACTTAACAGAATAGGGCATTTAAGACTATGATGAGGAAACTCATCAGGAAATTCAGAAAAGGATATGAGAGCAGATTTAAACAAGAATAGACAAACTCCAACAGAGTTCTGAACAGAACCAAGTGGAGAAGACTGAAGAAGACTGTCTCCAGTTCCAAAGTTCTTCACTAATGAAAATAACCAAAATCCATTTGATTGGTCTTTCAAGTGGGCACACTCTGGGCGTTGATTTCAGCATCCAATCACTGCAGGTGGCACCATCAAGTTCTGATACTTTTAAGAATCTCAGCAAAAGTGTGTTGTTTGCTTCATGACAATGCAATTCCACTGAATTATTATATTTTCTAATGATTTGCTACTTGAAGTACTTTTCACATGATCCACAATAAACTAAACTAATATTATTTAACTTGAACACTGTGATTTCCTGTCAAGTTCAACCCATAAAACAAATACTGATACTTTATTGCATCTGAAACATGTCTCTTGTCTACTATACAATAGGATATTCAACGTTACATTAACTGTCTAGGGAAAAAACAGCTCAGAAAGGACAGAATAAAGAAGTGATTTTCCATTGCTGCTTGCAAAAGAATGCTTCAGGCACACTCAAGTTAAGGAGGCCTTAATACACATTAATATTTTAACAAACCTATTGCGCACCTTATAATTCAAATTATATATGCAAAGCAAATTAATTGTCTAAAACATCATTCATGTTATGTCAAAACAATTTTAAACATATATTTATTTTTCTAAACACGTAATTCATAATAATGAAATCCATTTCATTCAAAGTATAAATGTGTTTAATTCACATTCATTTAATACTCATAATACATTTTATTTTTACTGTGTCTACCTAAAAATAATACTTTTAGGCTGATGATTATTAATAATTCACTCATTTATGAAACCACAATGTTTTTATGTTATACGTGGTGTCAAAATACGAATGGTAGGCACAAATGTCCATCACAATTTAAATGGGCACATTTTCATTTCTACATTATTTCCATTGTTAGGCCTTTGGAATTACAGATTTATTAGCTGCCATATGCTACTTCTATTCCACCAATTTATAAGTAACATTTGATCTCGCTCATCTCTTAATTAATTTCAGTTAGTTTCTTTTTTGCATTTTCTAAAGTTGCATTCTTCAGAATTTCCATTTTGTTTGATTCCTGTTTCTGTTCCATAAATACCTCCGTGGCAGTTTCTATAAGTAGTAGCATCCAATCTCTTGAACACTTGTTGGTAAATAAGGTCCACCTTTCTTTAAATCTAGGCCCAGATTTATACTTTTTGACACAAAACTGCGCTAATGCAGTTTTGCGTCAAAAAGCTTAGCGTTGACTAGTGCCATTTTTTAACACCACCCGGGCGTCATATTTATACTATTATGCTGGGTGGTGCTAAAAATAAATAAAAATAGGTTAGAGTCAATATTTTTTATGTTAACCATTGTGCCTTGCCGTAAGGCAAAATGAGGTTAACACAGGAAAAATTACTCAAACCCATTTCCCAACACGGAAACATGTCACAAAATGGAAATGCACCGTTTTTACCCACATTCGCATCAAATACAGATGCTAACGGACAAGACAGTGCAAAGGAGAGGCAAAATGGAGCCAGAAAGCCAGGAGAGACCCCAGGGTGACCCCAGTCAACAGGAACCAGCCAGGAGGACACCGACAAGACCAAGGGTAGGGAGAAGAAAAAGAGAAAGTGTTGTTTCAGTGCAGAGAAGCACAAAATACTGGTGAGAGAGGTGACGGAGCATCAACACCAACTCTTCATCACCTCCAAATTGCCAATTGGCAGGAGAGAGGATAGGCAATTTGGCAGCAGATAGTAGACAAGATTAACAGTGTGGCAGAGGTGAGGAGAACTGTAACAGAGTGCAAGAAACGATGGCATGATTGTGAGCAAAGGCAAAAAATGGCAAGGAACAGGAAGGCAGCACTGCAAACTGGAGGTGGGAGTCCAGCACCACAAGAGGACTTGGACGAGGTGGGGGAGATGGTTGCAGCGGTCATTCCGGAGGAACTGATCACTGGAATCTCAGGACAGTGCATATTACCAGGAAACACCACAAATGCAGGGTAAGTTTCATGGGGGAAATGAATGCTAAATTGTCAAGTGCAAGAAGGGGGAGGGAAATAAGACACACATTGCCTGTCAAAGGAGCACAGAGGGACACATTGCACATCAAGCAAGTAGCACCATGCTGACGTAAGCTGCACATGTACCTAGGTCTTGGTAGTGCCATGCACCATGACACATACACAACCTGGACATATGTCAAGCACCAGGCCAAAATACCTACATATACATATGCAGCACATGGGATGGATGGCATGTATAATGACTGTCCCTCTGGTTGTGTCATCACAACATCCCTTGCATATAGTCATATCAACCCTACCAACACGACCAAGACTTCAGAGACTAGGTAGTCAATCAGTACCATTCCTGGGGTTACATCATGGGGGTGTCCTTTGCAGTAACACCTTGCAACTGCCTTGCCTAATTGCTCAAACACATGTGTGCTGCATCTTATAGCACACAATTCATTGCAACCTTCCCAACAATAACCCAGAAATGTGCCGGTAGCACCACCCCCCCACACATTGACAACACATGCACATAAGGCAGCCACCACTCCATCATGCAGTGAGGATGCCCCCTGGGTGCAGGGAAAAATAATCTGAGCAGGCGCTGGAAACATGCCACTACCCAGACCAACTAAACTGGTGTAGTGTGGAACCACACATCTTGATGCTGAACAGAAATGTGCCACTACAGAAACTATGTACCAGAGATAGCAAACTGTAGGTCATAATAGTTACAGGCTGAGCCCACAATTACTCTGACACAACCATGTGAGACACATAGGAATGGGGAAATAAACACACACATGCAACACATGGTGTATGACAGTGTAACATAATGGTGTGTAATTCCACATTGACGGACGGGGATGGTGCATGGGCAAGTCTGGTGTTGGTAAGACTACAAGTGCAGTGTACCCTTTACCGTTGGCATGATCAGTCGCACGTTGGGATGGCGGGTAGAAGTCTGTCTGCTCATGGCAGCTCTGTGGGGCACTTAGCACAACATTGTTGATGGATCAAATAGAGTCAGTGCCAGTCTTGGGTGCATTGGGTGTGACAGGCCACACTGCACTTAGCCCCGCAAATTAGGCAGTGGAGAGGGCCAAGGGGCAGGGCATGGGACCCGGTGCATGCAAATGGATACATAGGGAGGGTTGACAATGACAAGATGGTGTGAAGCCACAAGAAGGATATACATCACACCTAGTAGATATGACACAGCCAATTGCGACACCTGAGCTTCCCCTCATGTGCCACTCAGGTGGGGCAAAGGGCTGATAGACTGCAACCATGATGTACAGGAACAATGTTTGGGATCTAAGATGACAATGAGACTCCAATAGCAAGTCAATGACGTGACATAAGTGCCACAACACAGAAAGATCAGCCAAGAGACCCTCCAAGAAGTCCTCGTATCCCTCTAGACACCACCTCCAGTCATAAGGAGGAGTAATAATGTAGCAGCCATCCCAGATGCCCCACCCAACACTCCAATAGTACGACCTGCCAGCACCGACACAGCTGAGGACTCAGAGGACCCAGGGACCAGCTTTGAGAGGACAGTGGTAGGAGTCCAGCAGTAGCAGGCCAAGGAGGTATGGGTGGGGGTGCAGACTATGGCAGCCAGCCTAGAGGGTATGTGCATGTGCCTCATTATGGCCAATGAACAGACTGCAGCCAAACAAGGCACACACTCCCCAATGCATGGAGTTCAGCAGTGTCTGAGTGACATAGCTGCTGCCATGAGGGAGAGGCCACGACAACTGCCCTCCCAAACAACTGGCAGCAGCATGATTGAGAACAAGCTGGACTCCATGCACTGGGAAGTGGCCTCCCTCAGGGCAGACATGACTGCCTACCACAGGGATGTTGCTGCTATCCTCGAAAATCAGCAGCTCCTCCTTGCTGAAGTGATGCCATATGTTGTTCCACAGATGGCAGCTGCCGGGAATTGGGCGTCCACACCTCCAAACACTGAGGTGTGTGTGACCCCCTCTACCTCCCTACCACCACCATCTAGGGCAGAGGAGACACCACACACATCGGAGGATGAAGATGTGGAACAGATCATCTTCACCAGTAAGAGTTCCCGGTAGCAACAGCCCATGCCACATTTCCAGTATTTTCTCTTGTCCTGTGCTTGAGATCATGCCAGTGTTAGCACAGTTGGATATGTGCATTCTTCTCCAGCACACTGTTGACCTTTCTGCTATTGGTTGTAATTGTCTCTCATTTTCCAATTGGCAATTCATGTTCCTCTGCACTGAACAACACTTCATCCAAGCATGTCCCACGACATGTCCCTCAACCCTGGACTTGTGCTGAGTCATAATTGTCTGGATGTAACAAATGGGGTCACTGACCTGGACACTATAAATATTGCACTATGTCACTTGTAAATAAACACCTCCTACACAAACAGCTTGTCTATGTGTATTGTGACATATCTACTAAGCTTAGGAATTGTGATGTGTGTAACAATTTCATTAGTCACAGAGTGTCAGTACAAAAGTGCAGGAATATTGGGGGCACATATCTACACACAAGGTTCCTACATGATAAATGTCAATGTTGGTCTGATCCCCTACAAGTAATTCACTGAGTATGTCACAAATGTAGAACACATGTGTGCTTCACTCGCTACATTCGGCAGGAATGGCTGTGAAACAGTTCTCAGGCCATATTGCCAGTAGAACACATTGGTGTGAAATGAGGTACCTAACCTCATCAGTGAATGTCACTGCTCACTTTTGCAGATGTGCCACAGTCCCCAATATTCCTATACAGGACCCTAACACTGACAGCTGAATTACCACACCTACCTGTCCAATACAAAGTTAACATAGTCACCTTGAGTGGTGGGTACACTGGATGGCAGATGCATGGACAGCTCAGTTGTAAATAGGTGATGCACATGTCAAGAGAGGTATTTGGAGGCAGGACGGAATCCCTAGGCCAACACACAATTTTCACTGTGCACTCTTGGGAAGACCCTGAGACACAAGCATATGACACAAAAAGTAAAGGAGTACCGGAAAATAATAATGAAAGTAAACTAAAAAAATCAAGAAAACGTAACCTAACCTAAACTAACCTATTCTAACTATACTTAACGAACAACTAAACCTAACTACCCTATGCTAAACTTACCTAACACATTTACCACCACACTCTAAACATTGCCCCCTCACCCCAACTCCCTTATGTTACGAGACACATGCAGGACAACTTACACTTATACTACACATCTAATAAATATTTCTAAACAAATATATATTTTTTGTGATTATTTTCTTTTTATAGTTTTTTACACACATCTATACCCTAACATGACCCCACCCACACACTAACATGTAAAAAGTAAAAAACCCACCCCCCAAATCCACTTGTCCTATCTAAACTACACACCTACACTAACCCCTAAAAACCCACTGTAAAACATGAATTAAAATGAGGAGGGAGGGGACAGAACTGTGAGGTGAGAGTTCCGAAGAAACTCATAATTTGGCCTTCTTGATGGTTTTCTTAATGTATTTCAGTTTCTTTGTATTGGCAGCCACCTCCTTCTCCAAACTGTCCAACCATTGCAATACAAATGAGACATCCCTCTGACGATCCTGCAGCATTTTAGGGTCCGTGGCAGTAGGTGGTGTGGGCTGATGCACCAAGATTGAAGCTGTTGAAGTTGTGGGTGTTGACGTGGTGGCAGCTGTGCCACCTGCACTGGTGTGGAGCTGGGTCTCTTCTGTGTGGCCACTGACAGTGTGAGGCCCCTTTGTGTGAATGCCCGCCATTCCCCTGTTGTTTTCTCAGCACAATAGCGGCGAGCCATTCTCAGGAACCCAGATTCCACTGCCAGGATATGGCGGTAGCGGACTGCCCTCTTTTGGGCACGCAATTCCTCATTGGTCATGTTGGCAGCTGTTAAATGGAGACAGCCAACCATCAGTGTCAGCATTGTGTGGAGTATGTACATATTATTGGCTTACACTCTTCCTCTAATTACACATGCACTCCAACTCACATTCGAGAAAAGACAATGGCCCTGATAAATGTAACGACAACGTTGCCTTATCATCATTTTATTGACAACAAAGCGACGCAAAACAAGATAATGAACCAAACACATGGAGGTGTGCATTGCTTTTGTGGAATATGTAATAATGCAAAGGCACCGTAAACTTCACATAGATCAGGCCCAAACTTCCTCATTATCTGTGTCAATTTTCAACCATACATCACAAATAACCTGAACATGTTAATGGGAGGATTTAATGCTGTTGGCAACCATAAGGCTTCAGTGCTGATAGGTACACATGCAAGCCTGATCAATATGACTGTCACCTACTCTGTGAGCATCACATATACCTACAAATTTGGTATTCCTCTCCCCTGTGCCTAAGGGGAGTCGGCCATGCAATCCATCATCTCAAATGTCCTGGTCATCCACCAAGGCATGCTCACTCATACATGGAGTAAGGTAGTTGACCATACTTTAGGAGGGCTGACAACTCGGAAGCTGGTATTCATTGGTCTATCACATCTACATCCATGTGTCCAGGTGTAGACACCCATCAATACCTGATCTGCTAATACTATTCCTTACACACTCATTTCCATGCCAGCACATGCTTGGCCTTGACCTGCATGCATGCCAATTCCATTCCATATATGTGTTACATACATGGAGTGCAAAATACGGAGCACCATGCTGGGGGACAATTGCCAGCCCAGTCCTCCATATTCATGACTATACAGGGATGCACCAAATTGGGTTAAAAATTGTGCATCCCTGTGTTGTGAGAATAATGGAGTGCCTCACTGCCCATATTCTCTCAGCATTGCACTTCTTAGTCAAATGTGGCCCTACATGTGGCTTGTCATCACCTTGTTCACATGATGCTGGCCATTGAGCATCACGAGCCTCACAAAATGTGACCCTCTGGTGGTGCATGAGGATCCTTTCAATGGGACACAATGTCACCATCCAGCCTACTTTGATATTTAACAGCTTATCACATCTAGCATTGTATGCAACACACATGACTCACTCACACCAAACCTTGGATTACTTCACAGGACACACATTATCACACTTACTGGATGCATCTGGCTCCTCAAATTGTGCTACTTTGCCGATCGTGTAGGGGGCAGGTCCACCTGTAAGATATGAATGGAAAACCATGCTTAGTGTCACATCACAGTCACTACTAGAGGACAACAAATTTCAGTGTGTACTATTTAGAAGAGTAATATAGTTATCCTAGTGTAAAACAGTGCACTAAACACACCACTACAAACACATAGTGACACAGACACTCAAGTGAGTAAGAGACACACACCTGTACACTTACACTGGGCCAGAGACTCATGTAGTGCTACACCCTGCAACACCATATGTGGGCAATCTATAGAAGATGGAATTCCATAGTATAAGTGGGAGTTGTGTAACAAATACATGACACTACCCTGGTGCTTTACAAGAAATTTGACTCCGGTACTCAAGCTTGTCCTGCAAGGCACCCAGAGGCAAGGCACTTTGTGATAGACATGGGGCTCAATTATAAGTCTGCAATGATTTCGCGTTGAGTAATCCTTGACTGATGTGGCAAAGTTGTCTGGTGGTATCAAATGCCCAATTTACATTGCCCTCTAAGGCGGGTAAGTCCTCTTTGTTGACATAATGGCAGGGGCAGGGATCATGTGCGTGAAGTGATGTAAAAGTTGCGCTATACATGCATTGCCTAACTTTGTTGACACTAACCAGGGAAATATGGTAGGCTGGCGGTGCCTTGGGGTATCATACATGACACGATACCGGGGAACAGGTGTAGCCATGGCTCCTGAAATGTGTGACTTCGTGATGGTTGTGCATGACTCACCAGACACCTGACCTGTATTGGTATAATGGTAGGATATGTGAACTCCATGTCTAGATTGGCGCAGTTACACTTCATTCTGGTTGCATGCAACCTGTCCACAAGCATTGCATGCAGCACTCCAACACATCTGCTACTGTCATTCAAGAGCGGCGAACAATAAATAGTATGCTAATGGGAGACTCACCAACAGGTCCACCAATCTTGACACCAAGATGATCGAGCAGATCCTGCTCCCTGGCCACCAGATCTGTCCCGCAGTGCTTGAGCTGGTGCTCATTCCTGGTGCTCTTGTAGACCCTTTTCAGGTAGAGGAGCATCTTGCCCCACCGCAGCTGCCTAGCCTTGGTCCAGTAGCACTGGATGACCTGCCCCCCCATTTCCAGCATCATCAGCAGGTAGTGGGCTACCAGCTACTCAAAGCCACTCATCTCATCCTCTCCCATCCTGGGTCAACCTCACCCCACCAGACATGTTATTACTGGAAAGGTTGACCCCAAATACATTGAAAAAAAAAATAATTAACGGAAACTTAGACCCAATAACTAATCCCAACTATCCCAACTGATTAACTAGCCTGGACAGACACCCCACAGTATAAATACAAATATACACAAAAAACACACAAAGTGACAACAACTGGGACAAAATGCAGACAATATTTAACAAAACACAACAGGAGGGACACAACAAGATACAATACGTAAGCTAGACACAACCACCAGCTCCAAAACAAAACCACACAGTCAAAAAGGCACGGATTGCAAAGAGAAAGTGAAACTACACCAACTGTACCATGCATGCACACAAGATTTCCTATTACATCACTTCCTGTCCCTGTGCGTCACGTTTTCGGTTATGGGTGTATTTATATGACGCATTTGACATTTGCGTGAGTAATTTAGGCACATTACGCACATGCGTCATTTATATTGACGCATTACTGTTATGCGTTGATTTAATTGAAAATGTGGAATTCATGTTGAGGGTCCAGGTGTCATATTCTTTGCGTGTGGGGATGTTTTCGATGCATTTGTGTCATTCTTTTTTACTCCATTCCTGATTGCATGTTTTTGTTCCATTGTCATTAGATGCACCCAGAATCAACATACAAATGACAAGGGCTGTGCTGCAGCGTGGCATATTGTGTATGGCCACGTGTGGTTGTCTATGCAACAATGTGATGAGGGTGTGATTGTCTATTACACTGATGTGTGTGTTGCAGCATGACCTGGAAATAGTTGCACGTCGTGCATATATATTCATGTGTGATAACAGTGTATCCACATGTGTTTGTCAGTCAGTAAAATGTAAGAGTTCTGGTTTGTGATTGTGTATTGTGTTTTCATATGTGATGTGTGATGTTGTCATACAGAACATAATATTTAAAACTACATACACAGCTCAAGCATTATTGATTTTAGCTGAACAAATGCTACCTAGGAAATGTTACCCGACAAATGTCTACGTATGTAGATTTGGAGTTTATGGTGACCTGTGTGTGGCCTACATATATGTCTGACATTTGTACATCTTTGGTACATACTGTGTATAACACTCTCTCTACAGTCAACCCAGATTATGTTTTGACCACAAATGTTTGATTAAACTCATTGAATTTAACTATGGTTGTTGGTTTTGTGTGATGGACTTGCAGCCCTAGCTGAATATGTTCTCGTTCCATTCATCCTGAAGTGCATTCCACAGATGTGCCCGTGCAATGTGTACCCTGTGTCAGGATTGGGCCCCATGGCAGTGGCAGTACAGATTACCATGGATGTACTGCACAGGCCCAACTTCTTCCATTGCTTGTTATACATGGGCAAATCATGAGGACCATTGTTACCAATTATGTCCCTCCATTGCACGCATGTTCCATGCAGCCACTGCAACTCTCACACTGAGTTGTGACAGTGTCCTGTTCCAACATGACTAACTTTCTTATTTTGGACATCCACTACCTCATGTGTGGGCCCCTTGAATACTTCCTATTTGAACATGATGTAGTTGTGTGTGATGAGCTATTGATGAACAAGTTGGCAACATGGTTGTACAAGATATGTTGTGGTGCATAGACAGTGTCCTTGAGTTGTCACATACCAGTGATGAGGCTATTAGTGATGTTTGTTATGGTGGCAGTACAATCTTACACATCATATATGATACTTGTCAGATTCATATTTGTAACATGCTCCCTGAGGTTAGACTCACAATCCTATGGTATATGTAGTGGAGATTGAAGAGACCAAAGCAGGATTGGTTGTATAAGTGAAGTGTGTATTTATAAAATTGACAAGGTGATTTCAGTGGTGTTTAAGTGAAAAAGTTCTCAACTATGTGCTGTCTTCGATGTATCCCAGCAGCTGTGTTGTGCTATTCCCCTTCATTTCTACACCACCATCCTCCTCAGGCATGTCATCAACCTGGTCATACATGGGGACGTTCATCTGCAGACATATATTGTGCAGGATAGCACATCATGATGATTTTGCACACAATGTGTGGGGCATATAGGAGGCTGCCTCCTGTGATGTCCAGTCACCTGAATCTTGACTTCAGTATGCCAAATGTCTTCTCCATGATATTCCGTGTCTTACGATGTCCCTCGTTGTATGCACGCTCTGCTACTGTGCTAGGGTTTGCAAATGGGGTCATAATCCATGTCTGTATGCCATAACCCTGATCCGCTGCAAAAGATAATAGGAGTAAGTTGTTGTTAAGGCTTGCAGCAGGTTCGTCATGTAGCATGGCAGTTGTGATTTTGAGGTGGTTGTGACTCATATGGGTTTGTGGTAGTTCCTTGCCTGAGGCAAAGTTTTCTTAGCACTTTGTTGTTTGACATGACCATCTTGAGTATTGGCTCAAGGACCTGGGACATTTGATTTTGAATCCTAACTGATGGTCAGTATGAATGTACCATGCGTTGTGTAGTGCACCTTTGTATCAATGTGCTATCACTAGAGGGGACATGACACATCCTCACAACACAATGGGGTCAGATGTCGTGGCAACATGGTAGCACTACAGAGTCTGGACATCCCAGCCATTTTGACATGTGTCAATACAGATGAAGTGCAACACTTAGGCCCATTTACATGAGTAAGTGACAATGCACAACATAGCTCCATCATTGGCAGCACCGTGCTGCAATATTTTGACTATGCTGGAATGCACCATTTGTGACATGTTACTAGGCAACCCTTTGTTGTCCCCTGCGCCAGTGGCTTATAAGCAGCCATGCACCGACACTACCAACCTTGGACCAAGGTGCTTGGCTAGTTCCCCTGTGGAAGTGCATGTATCTGTGCAGGAAGGGACACCTCCCTATACATATGCTGTTTTGATGGACAATTGGCTCTTTCTGTGTGTGCACCAGTATGGAGCGTGCATTGGTTGGCACATTCATAAAGGTTCAAATCACAGTCTATTTCCTTATTGCAACCTGCAAACGGCACCACTAGGGTAGTGTTTGATGTTGGCACTGACTCAGGTTTTAGGTGACACCTACATCTGAGTCAGCATCATCATTCTATGTATCTTGTGGTGATAGACCTGCAGCAACACACATTGCATACCCCTTCCATACTCAGGGCTGTGTGGGAGGGTGGTCGATTTCCAATGTGGCTTCAAGTCACATAAGAGTGGTCATCCGCAAACTTGTACATACAGTGCAGGCCATGACAGTGGAACTGGGGGCTCTTAGTGATGCTGAGTAGCAGCTGATGTGTGTGCCAGCCATCAGGTATCCAAGGGTGTGTATCCCATTTTTTCAGGATGATCAACATTACTACCAGTGTCTCTCCTATCTTCCAAAACATGATTCAGCATTTATAATGTCAACACATGCACCGTGAAGCCTATGGGATGGAGCTCAGCTACTTAGCAAATGTGTCCCTTGGCACAGTGCATGTAATGTCAGTGATGTCCTCTATACTCCTACAGGGTCCCACTATGGCATCCATGATCTGCACTGCCTAACAGTGACTCTGCCCCATGGTGGGCCTTATTGTTTTTGGTACAGACATGATGGTGTTGCGGGTCAGCAAGAGGTGCATGTGAGGTGGCACTACAGCAGCTGTGGTGCCCCTTCTCACAAATCTGGCACATGGTATGTGATGGGCATTAATTTTGTATTCCTAAATGTGTGACCCAATGCGTCAGGCAGATGTATATGCACACTACAGGTAAGTCAGGTATGTGTTGATGAGATGTAGTTGGTATTGGAACCAGTTGTCTGGCATTTTATGTTTGTTCTGGCAGTGACTTGCACAGTATGATTTCAGGGATCTGAGCCTTTGTGAGACCAACGTAACATGGTGTATGCCATTGACATTGCTGTGCTATTCTTTGGTGTACTTTGTGTGAAGTATATGTAGTAGGCAACCTGTGGGCACTTGTAGTGGTTTGTGTAGTTCTTCTGTTGGCAAAGGGTACATATCTTCACCTGTCCTTCACGTGGTGTGCCTGTCAAGTTGTGGGTGTGTTACGTACATGTGGATGAATGTGTTTGTGGTGTGCACTGATTGTGCTGCCTTTGAGGTAGACAAACTTGAAAAGAAAATCATTGTTGTTGACAAGATCCTGCTTTGCCCAGGCCTGGCCCCAGACACACACCAGGGAGTTGGAGACTGATTTGTGTGAAGACAGGAACAGGCCTTTCAGGTACAGGTGTCAGCTCCCCCCTCCCCACTCTAGCCCAGGAGACTCATCAGGATATGCAGGTCACTCCCCAGCTCCCTTTGTGTCACTGTCTAGAGCGAATTCACAAGCAGCTGAACTCGGCAAGAGGACAGGGGAAACCACGCCTAACAGTCATCTCATCCCATCTTCTGTGTGATACATTTCTACAAGTGTTTAACTAAGGGTGCATTTCGCTTTTTTGTCTGAATGTTGATGTATGTTCTTCTTTTCAGATTCTTAATTCTCTAGTTGTCATGCCTACATAGATTTTTTCACATGGGTAGAAGATGGCATAGATAATGCCTTGTGTCCTAGAATTTGTGAAATTCTCTTATGGTTTATACACATTTTGAATTTGAAAGAAATCAGCATATGCTGCACCTACCACCTTTATGATTTCCCTTAATTTTAGGCAGTCCACATATTTCTGTGATGGTTCGGATTTGAGGCTTTCTTGGGATATTTCTGTGTATTAAATGGTCTCTTATTGATCTCCCTTTCCCGAAAAGCAAAAAGAGGTTTCGGGGATATATATTTGTTATCACTCAAATTTAATATGTCCCAATTTCTATGAAACAACATTGTTATTTCATTGCTTACATAATTATATTGGAACACTGCTATTATGCTCTCCATTTTCTGATCACTTTTTCTTTAGTATCCAAAAGGTGTTCTCTATGCTGGAAATTAGCTCTTTTATATGCCGATTTTACAATCCTACATGGGTAAACTCTTAAGCTTAGCAATCAAAGTCAGTGTTTTTCATTGTCTTCTCTTCTGCTGCAATTTCTCAGCAAAGGAAGAAATTACCCGAATGGCAGGTTAGTCTTTACACTTTTTTTATGATCACTTGTATAGTGTAGTGAAGTAGCACAATCAGATTTTTTTGTAAAATTGGCGGTTTGTAATATTCCTTATTCATGGTATATTCACAAACCCAGGTAAATTTAAGGATTTCAACTTTGCTATTAATCCAGCGTTAGATCTGGTTTTTAAAAGACTGGTTTACATCAACAACATACTTAGCATTGAAATCTGAAACATACAAATATGCTATAATGGGAGTAAAAGATGCTCCCATGCTGGTCCCTTTTCTTTGTTTATAGCTGACATTCTTATATGTCCAAAGGTTTTTCATTTGTCCTATATTTGCACACTCCAAAAATATTTTTTTTTTCTACATTACTTCTAGAATTGAAAATTCTTTCCAAGACCTCTAGAGACCTTGTTTGTGTGATACTACAGTCTGAAGCCTGTATGTCACAAGAAACTAGTATCTCCTTATGTAATTGATGTAATTGTGACCTCTTACCTCCCAATACATTGATGTCGTAGTACTATCACATATATATGATCTCATCTTCAAAGCAATGAGCTTCAGCAAAAAAATCAGGAAATTGGCTCAGGGGTGTTAACAATGAGTTAATCCCCAACACTATCGGTCTAAACAGGGGGTTCATCAGATGTTTATGAACTTTAGGTAGTGCATAAACAGCCAGTATATTAGGATCCTGTTGTTGGACATGGCCATCTCTTCAGCATTAGCTCCAAACCTTTCACCTATCTTCTCCTGTTTTCTCAACCTGTTTTTGTTTTTCGCTAACTAGTGCTAAAGTGCTAGTGCTCCCTGCTCTAAACATGGTACATTTCGCTTACAACCAATTGGCACATTTATTTACTGTAAGTCCTTAGTAAAGTCGTACTATATGTTCCCATGGCCTGTAAATGAAATGTTACTAGTGGGCTGCAGCACTTATTATGCCACCCACTTAAGTAACCCTTTAAAACCTGCCTCGGGTCTACCATTGAAGCCTGTGTGTGCAGATTTATATTGTCAATTCGAGTTGGCAAAATAATCCATTTGCCAAGCCTCAAACTCCTTTTTAATACATATAAGTCACTCGCAGGTTGGGCCACAAAACTGCTCATGGACATAGTGCATGGTATTTAAAAATGTGGACATGTGTTTATAAGTTTTACATGTCCTGGTAGTGGAAAACTATCAAATGTGTTTTTCATTACGGTGAGGTCTACCTCTTTCAATTACAAAATTGGGTTACCTTTATGGATTTAATAAGTGCTCATTTTTATTTGGAAGCTGGTAAGAAGGTCAGGTTTGGTGTCTGAGGAATAGTAATTTAAACCCCTCTTTTAGTAGTAAAGTCACAGTTCTGTAAATGCCACTTTTAGAAAGCTGGCATTTTCTTGGCTTAACCATTTGTTGCCTGCAGCCGGTTTCCTATGCCACATGACTAGGTACTTGGCTGTTGGCCTTCTGGTATTCCTCCTGGACAGGTGTACAATGAAGATCCTGGGTGTTGGCAGGAAGGTTCCTTCCAAAACAGCTCTACTTGCACTTCAAGGGCTCTGCTACAGCTTGCACACAAACAGCTTCACACTAGCCTGTTGTGCCTGCAGACAGAGTGGGATCAGGGCAGGGAGCAGGAAAATCCAGACGCATCTGTACTTTCAGCTGAATCCATTTGAATCAAGTTTTAGCATTGCCTTTTTGGTATTTAGGGGGTTACAAATCTAATGACTAAATATTTCTTTCAATAAAGGTTTTTTAATTTTGTCAAACTCTTTTACTTCACACCTATATTCGCTGCTCTCACCTTCATGTTAAAGTTTTCCTAGGGCAGTCACACTGTCCTTCATTCCTCATCCAAAAGACTGGTCAGCTTTAATATATGATGTTATCAATGAAATAATTATCAATGATGTCATAGAACAACATGAGTGATGTAATATGAGAGGTAATTAGCAGTGCAATGTTGAGAGTTATAATTACTTTAGGGCACAAGTTATAATTGAGATAATTATAACTAGTGAGTTTCAGAGGTTTTATTCATTTGAAATGGTGTATTTTAACCAACAGTTTCATCTAGATAGTTCTTCCTTTTAACCTTTGTTTTTTCAGTGTATTTCTAAGGGATGCCCATATGCTAACCAAGGGGGGTTCTTTATTTGTCCAATGTTCCATAGGGTCTGACCAATAGTTTACTTGAGGCCTAAGAAGTCAACCCTTACTCCCAAATGGTCCATCCTCCTTCATGGGTTTAATATATGCCACAGACATTCTTCTTTAGAGGATATGCTGTATACCAATCACCATATGCTTAAAGCATATAAAAAAGAGCATGTTAGATATGTTACAATGTTCTGATTATGAGTTGTCTGTGTTCATTATAACAATTTCATTTCAAGACACTCTAGTAGTAAAACTTTCAGCAGTCTGTATGCAAAACCACTTCTATAGTGGCTGGGGCTACACGCCACTCTCTTGGAAAGGCCCTGATTGACTGGGACTGAACTTTCATGTTAAAGGGACTTTTGTGGCTGGGGAACTCGCTCAAGAGCCTCCATTCTCCTGTGGACTATCTTAGATGTACTGGAACTAAATAAACCCTGCCATTGGGGATCTCGATTCTTTACATTGGGAAATCCCTACAAGAAGCAGTTGTGCAGACGTTATCTCCTGTTCCGGCTTACCCGGGAGACATTCTCTGTGGAACATGACTGTCAGAGACTCCAGTGCTCCCTGGACCCAGATAAGTGATTACGCTTGCATTTAACTATTAGTCAATGATAAGCAGGGGATGCTGTGAAGTGAACATTTACACAGGATTACCGTAGGATAACTAAAAGGCTTAAGGGAATCAGGGACTTGAGTGAACTGACATTGTATTTTAAAATCAAAGGTTGTGCTCTGAAACATGCATAAAACAGTGTTGTGTACAGTTGTATAGTTCTGTTACTTTATGAGGCAGAAGTGACCTCTTTTGCATATTTCTTTCAATGTAACATTTGCCCCGGAGCTCGCCGATAGGTAGAGTGCAATATAATTGTTTGTGAAGGTATAGAGTAGATGCTGACAAAGTTACATGCTGAATGTATATTTCCTGAAGGAAACATTAAATTATTGCAGAAGTTGGCCTTGAATACCACTCAATTAAGAATTGAAATCCTCAGACCTTGGTTGAGTGTTTTCATTTTATGATCATTGGTCATTAGGAATTACTGAGAGTAGTTGATCTACACATAGAGCACACAAAGGAGAAGTTTGTTTGTATTTTTATCCAGTTGCAGATAAAAGAGTGGTCTCAGGAGTAAGAGTGCTGAGCTAACAGCTATGCAGACAAAGGATGTAATCCAAATAAATTCTAGGGAGTTCAGTTACAATGGAGACTGAGGTTAAAGGATCACGAGGTTCAAGAATAAGACCTGTGACCCTCCACTTGTTTTCTCCACAGGCTGAACCTGTTTACTTTTTTATTTCAGTTAGTTTTGTTAGTTTGTGGTTTGTTCCAAAACCGGCTATCTTTAGAGCCATCTTTGGTTATTAGTAATCTGGTTTCAGTGGGCGCCGGGTTGATTCAGGGGGTATTATGTTCCAGCTGCCACTGCGGTTCACACTGAGAGAAGAATGTGTTACTACGTTCTGGTCCCTGATACTATAACATAATTTTAACCTTTATTTTTTTCATTGAATTTCTATGGCATCTAAGTAAGATGTTCATTGGCATGTGAGGCAGGGGTTGGGTGTGGGTGCCCACCTCCCCTGCTGCACCCAATACTCTGCTGTGCACAGCTTTCAGCCATGAGTGACATGAGGTGGGACCTGCACGGCTGACTTTATGATGTAACAATATAAAGGGTGTCATTTCAAGTAAGGCAGATCTACTGACTTTGGCAAAGGGTCAGAACACCAAAATATAAACAGCAGGCCTATTGGCTGTATCATGGGGTCAGCACATCAACATATACAAAGCAGACCATTGTCAAATAGTCACCAATTACCATAGTCAAATGTACATTTTATAACAATGTTTTCAACAATGTTTAATAAAAGCGATTGTCATAAACTATTTTCGATAAAAGCCTTCCTAAACAAAACATTAACAAGTCTTTGAGTTTAAAAAAAAAACATTTTTTGACCAGTAAATGCAGCAACAGATCCTCCTGTATGTTATTCCGGCAGTCCAGATGAAGAGCATTTAGCTCCAGCTCAGAGTGTTATTAAAAAATATGGTAAACGTTCTTGGGGCCAACGATTTAATGACCTAGGTGACTTATAGTGGTTTTTTTAAAAAAAATTGCCAAGGGAAAGCTGTACTCCCTGCAGCCCTCCTGAGACCCCATCCCCGAGGGCCTTTTTTTCTTTTTTTGGGGAGGTGAGCATGCAGCCCACAAACCTCACAAGAGTCCTGTGGCCCCTCTCTGTGAGCCTAGTCTGGGCCCTGGGGGTTCCCATCTCCTATGGCCTCAGGATTTTTTTGAGGAGCAGGGCTGTGTTAGCAAACTGATCAGTGAGCAGAATGCCAGAAGATGATCCCTGGAGTGGGATTGCAGAATAAGGCAACCAGCCGGGTACACTCAGAATTCACAATGGCTCTCAGTGCTTTGTTAATCAGGAGCAATTTCACTGCATGAGCCAAGTGCAACACTGACACAAAATAAAGCAACCGAAAATAGTTGCATTTTAGCAACTGAAAAAGTGTATGTGAGCATTTTTTTCACAGTCATGTGGTGCTAAGGTATAGAATGGCCACCACAATTGTGCAAATGTAATAAACAACAAATTGATCTCAGTAAGTCATCATATATGTTCTCTGACACACATCCCTGCAATACTCATCCATTTATCCACCCATTGACTAATATTTACATTTGTCCACTTATCGAATCTGCGATAAAAAAATGAGACAAAAACTCAAGATGCATATTAAACATAAATAAAAAGAATACAAGTAAAAAAAAGAGAACATGCTGCCAACATAAACTTGACAGGCATGTGCTTAAATTAAAAATTAAATATAGCAACGGCTGCCATACTGCGACGGTATTGTACATAGCGTACTATTGTGTTCCAAAGTATCTTAATGTATGGAAGCAATGTGGTTCATCATGGAAATGTACAAACAATGGAACACTATGCACATTACCATTCCAAGATGTTTTTTCAATAAACATCACATTGAGTGGCCAACATTGAATGCTAAAATGTATAGTGTATTATTGTACTGATCCAATGTGTGCTACATTATGCTTCTAAACATGGTGGACATCTTGGAACAATATAAAAATAATATACTTTTAACAGTACCATTACAAGATGGCTGTCTAGTTTAATAGTAGCGCCTGAGTGGCATGTGGTACATGACATATGTAATCAGCAACAAGCAAGTGGCCTATCAGGTGAGCTACAGAACCCCTAGACAAAGGAGAAAAGGAGGAATGAAATGAACAGGGTTCTATAAAAGGAAAGAAATGAAAACAAAACGACTGTCCTGGCACTCAATCACTGGCAATTTTGCACAAATGATCAGCCAAAGGGCCATATGTACGAACACATTTTCCCATAGACACAAAATGGGTAAAACCCTTTGCTACATCTGGCCCAAAGTTCCTTCACTCATAGGGACTTGGGGCCGTTGGCTAAAATGGGCTAGACCATTGTCCCCTGAAGTATGCTGTCATGGTGAGAAGCAGAATTTGAATGACACTCAAACAGTTGTAGAAGACCAACCATTAGCCCCTCCATGTATGTGCCTGTATGTAGAGCTTTTTATTGGAAGTGTCTGACAGACAACTACATCTGCCAGCCCCACCTAAAGATTATCAAAGTGCCAATCGTCTACCCCTAAGGTTTGTCAAAGGGGGTGACCAACATTAAAATCCTTGCCTACTGCAGCAGACTCTGAGAATGTATGTTACAAAATACATGCCTAAAGGCTTCAACTCTGTGTAATAAAAATCCACCCGTAAAGGCCAAATCACCTTGGCATGCTTTTCATAATACATAAGACATGCCTACTGCTTTGATCGTAGTGTTCCATAACAAACAGCTCAACCATGGAATCTGATATGATATATGCCAATGAATCAATAAGACCTGTAGGGGCATATTTATACTCTGTTTGCGCCGGATTTGCGTCATTTTTTTAACGCAAATTCGACGCAAAATGAACTCCATATTTATACTCTGGCGTTAGACGCGTCTAGCGCCAAAGTCCATGGAGTTTGCGTCATTTTTTACCGTGGACACCTACTTTGCGTTAATGATATGCAAGGTAGGCGTTCCCGTCTAAAAAAGTGACTCCGAGGCATGTGCGCTGTATTTACACTCCCGGGCAAAAATTACGTCCGGGAGTGGGCGGGTCCAAAAAAATGACGTCCAGCCGCTTTTGCGTCGTTTTTTAGCGCCTGGTCAGGGCAGGCGTTAAGGGACCTGTGGGCTCGGAAGGAGCCCAGAGGTGCCCTCCCATGCCCCCAGGGACCCCCCCTGTCACCCTTGCCCACCCCAGGAGGACGCATAAGGATGGAGGGACCCATCCCAGGGAACATAAGGTAAGTTCAAGTAAGTAATTATTATTATTATTTTTTGTGGCATAGGGGGGCCTGATTTGTGCCCCCCTATATGTCACTATGCCCAATGACCATGCCCAGGGGACAGAAGTCCCCTGGGCATGGCCATTGGGCAAGGGGGCATGACTCCTGTCTTTGCTAAGACAGGAGTCATTTAAATGGGGGTTGGGAGTAAAAAAAAATGGCGCAAATCGGGTTGAGGCGAAAATTTTGCCTCAGCCTGACTTGCCCCATTTTTTGGCGCCCAAGCTCCATATTCCCCTACGCCGGCGCTGCCTGGTGTACGTCATTTTTTTTAACGCACACCAGGCAGCTCCGCCGGCTAACGCCGGCTAACGTCATTGAATAAATACGGCGCCCGCATGGCGCTTCAGAATGGCGTTAGCCGGCGTTAGATTTTTTGACGCACAACTGCGTTGGCGCAGTTGTGCGTCGAAAAGTATAAATATGGCTCGTAGTCTTTATCATCGCCTTTTCGCCAGGCTCAACTCCGCTCTGTGGTATTTAGCTTCCTCACAAGGCAACCATCAGGCATACTTTCACACAATTACAAATATGTACAAAAATAGAGTTGGCTTAACCTCTTAGCTGCTGCCCCCCCCGTGCTGAGCCCTTTTTTGGCTATTTGGGGTAGTTTGCGCTTAGGCCTTCATAACTTTTTGTCCACATAAGCTATTCACACCAAATTTGCGTCCTTTATTTCCAACGTCCTAGGAATTCTAATGGTACCCAAAGTTTGTGGTTTCCCCTGGAGGAGACCAAGAAATTAGCCAAAATACAGTGAAGATTTCGTTTTTTCCCAAAAAAATGGGAAAAAAGGGCTGCCGAAGAAGGCTTGTGGTTTTTTCCCTGAAAATGGCATCAACAAAGGGTTTCTGGTGCTAAAATCACATCTTCCCACCTTTCAGGAACAGGCAGACTTGAATCAGAAAACCACATTTTTCAACACAATTTTGGCATTTTACTGGGACATACCCCATTTTTACTATTTTTGTTGCTTTCAGCCTCCTTCCAGTTAGTGACAGGAATGGGTGTGAAACCAATGCTGGATCCCGGAAAGCTAAACATTTCTGAAAAGTAGACAAAATTCTGAATTCAGCAGGGGTCATTTGTGTAGATCCTACAAGGTTTTCCTACAGAAAATAACAGCTGGAAAAAATAATATTGAAAGTGAGCTGAAAAAAACAGCCATTTTTCTCCACGTTTTACTCTGTAACTTTTTCCTGCAATGTCAGATTTTTTAAAGCAATATACCGTTACGTGTGGTGGACTCTTCCAGTTGCGAGGATATATAGGGCTTGTAGGTTCATCAAGATCCCTAGGTACCCAGAGCCAGTGCTTGAAATGGAAAAAATAAAGTGCCGGTACTCTGTGCCAGAGTACCTGCTTGTTTCCGAGAAGTGCCGGTACTCTCCAATTAAAAGTATTACGTTTTTCCTGAGATGTGCCGGTACTCACCCTCTCAAAATAAAAAAGTGCCGGTACTCAGTACCGGACAGTACCGGCCCATTTAAAGCACTGCCCAGAGCCAATAAATGAGCTGCACCTTGCAATGGGTTTTCATTCTATACCGGCTATACAGCAATTCATTTGCTGAAATATAAAGAGTGAAAAATAGGTATCAAGCAAACCTTTGTATTTCCAAAATGGGCATAAGATAAGGTGTTGAGAAGCAGTGGTTATTTGCACATCTCTGAATTCTGGGGTGCCCATACTAGCATGTGAATTACAGGCCGTTTCTCAAATAGACGTCTTTTTTACACACTGTCTTACATTTGGAAGGAAAAAATGTAGAGAAAGACAAGGGGCAATAAGACTTGTTTTGCTATTCTGTGTTCCCCCAAGTCTCCCAATACAAATGGTACCTCACTTGCGTGGGTAGGCCTAATGCTCGAGACAGGAAACGCAACATGGACACAACACATTTTTACATTGAAATCTGACGTTTTTTTTGCAAAGTGCCTAGCTGTAGATTTTGGCCTCTAGCTCAGCCGGCACTTAGGGAAACCTAGCAAACCTTGGCATTTTTTAAAACTAGACACCTAGGGGAATCCAAGATGAGGTGACTTGTGGTGCTCTGACCAGGTTCTGTTACCCAGAATCATTTGCAAACCTCAATATTTGGCTAAAAAAACACATTTTCCTCACATTTTGGTGACAGAAAGTTCTGGAATCTGAGAGGAGCCACAAATTTCCTTCCACCCAGCGTTCCCCCAAGTCTCTCGATAAAATTGATACCTCACTTGTATGGGTAGGCCTAGCGCCCGTGACAGGAAATGCCCCAAAAACACAACGTGGACACATCCCATTTTTTGACAGACAACAGAGGTGTTTTTTTGCAGAGTGCCTACCTGTAGATTTTGGCCTCTAGCTCAGCTAGCACCTGGGGAAACCTACCAAACCTGTGCATTTCTGAAAACTAGAGACCTAGGGGAATCCAAGATGGGGTGACTTGTGGGGCTCTGACCAGGTTCTGTTACCCAGAATCCTTTGCAAACCTCAAAATTTGGCAAAAAAAACACATTTTCCTCACATTTCGGTGACAGAAAGTTCTGGAATCTGAGAGGAGCCACAAATTTCCTTCCACCCAGCGTTCCCCCAAGTCTCCCGATAAAAATGGTACCTCACTTGTGTGGGTAGGCCTGGTGCTCGTGACAGGAATAGATCACACAACGGTCAATGTTGGTCCTTACATGAGGCAGCTGTTGACCCTGGGGTGATCCATTCCTGACGCAGGCACTAGGTATAGGTACTCAAGTGGGGTAGTGTTTTTATCAGGACAGGTGAGGTATTACTGGGTGGTAGGAATTTTGTGGATCCCAGCATATTCCTGTAGTGTGTGTGACAGAAATGCGAGAAAAATAGAGTTTTTATTCAACATTTCAGCTTTGCAGGGTATTCTGGATAAGAAAACTTTGGGGAATCCACACACGTCACACTTCTGTGGACTCCCCCGAATGTCTAGTTTCCAGAAATGTTTGGGTTTAGTGTGTTTCTCTATATGGCCGACGAAACCAGGACCAAAAACACAGGTGCCTGCCTTACAAAACCAGTTTGTTTTGCGATAGATAATTTTGATGTCTCCACGATACGATTTGTGCGGTGGAATTTGGGGCTGAACTAAATTGGGAAGCTCCCAAGAGAGCACTCTCTCTCTCTCTGCTTGCCGCTGCATTCACCTGCTCTCTGGGTTGGGCTAACCCACTATTACCCCGTTGCACAGACTGCTTGCGAAGGGACAGCAGGACTGTTCTCATCACCTCCCTCATAATTTACTGGAAGAGGAGTTATCGAATGGGACTCCTCCGACTGAAAAATCACTCCCAGAGTCTGCGCCATTGTCCTATCCCTCAGATGCTGTCTCAGTATCTGATGTCTCAGTCTCTGATCCTATGTCAGAGCTGTTCTCTATAACCCGAGTGACGGCAGCAGTCATCCATCAAGATGCCATCTCTGCTATTGGCTAAACTGTTGCTCTAAAACACTAGCCTACGTAGACAGTCACAAAATCGATGGTGTGTGTAAGATACGTGCAACAGTAGAGGCCACCTTACCTGCGCTTCTTCCCTCAATCAGCACGTTCTTTCAAGACACTCAAAAAACACCTTGTCACATACCATTTGTCACAGTCTTTAGCACCTCCTGCGCCCAGTCCAACAATCATTATTGGTGCTCCCACTCCTTCCTCCTCGGATTCCCTCATTACCACCCAGCAAAAGTGCCTTTCATCTCTCCATAGCCGCCCTCGACCCCGCACCTACATTTCATTTGTATTATAGCGCAGGTAATGGCTGACTTTACTAATGTACTCAGCTATTTACATAAAATACAGATTTGCTCTTTGCAGTAGGCATATAAACCTTCTGCGCTTCTTTATGGCACTAAAACTGCCACTAGACAAGTCTGACCCTTTTGTAGCAGAAACATAATCACAATACTTACTTGACTTTTTATTGCTGCCTAAAAGCTACAGTTGAAAAGCGTCAGTTGAAGTATGTGCATTGCTTTGAAGACGCAAGCTGCAACTGCAAGACAACTGGTGGCAAATCTCTCTCTCTCTCTCTCTCTCTCTCTATATATATATATATATATATACTTTTATATGTGGGTCTGGTTTTCCTGGGGGCCGATCGCAGCCCCCAGGGAAACCACACACGTATTGACAAAAGGATATATATATATATATATATATATATATATATATATATATATATATATATATATATATATATATCTCTACATATATATCTATCTACATATCTAGATAGATCTATATATATATATATATATATATACATATATATATATTTATCTATAGATCTATCTATAGATATATCCATGTAGAAAGATATATCTACATAGATATATCTATATATATATAGATCTATATATATGTATATATATAGATCTATATTTTTTTTAGTAGTTGTATGGTTTACTTGGTGGCCAAAATGGCCCCCAGGGAAACCTTATAACAACTAAAAATAATATTGCCCCCACAGGGGGTCGCCCTGCCCATGGGCGACCCCCTGTCCATTTCTTTTTTTTAAATAAAATTTAGCCCCTGGGGGGGCGCGATAACGAGCGATTGCGCCCCCCCCCAGTGGGCACCTACCTTTTTTTTTTTAAATATGCCCCCGGGGGGGCCGGCCCGTTTTCCGAGGGGGCCGACCCCCCCAAGTGAAATCCCTGGTGTCTAGTGGTGTTTCCTGGCCCCCGATTGCAGCTGTGCTGCGATCAGGGGCCAGGAAACACTTTCAGGAAGGCCTCGTAAGAAAGTGGAGAGTCTCCCCTTTCTTACGAGGCCTTCCCAAACGTGGGGAAGGCCGTTTGTGCCCGTTTTTCCCATTGGAGCAGGAAGCGGCCGCAAGGCCGCTTCCTGCTCCGATGGGAAAATCCACAAAGTGACGTCAGCGCGCCTCGCGCCGCGCTGACGTCACAAAGGGGCGGGTGGGGGGCAGGGGGAGACACAGAAGAGCTTCCGCACCCGAGGATTTATTAACCCCCCTCCATGGTGTCGCCCACTGGTCGTGACCCGCACCAGGGAGGTAGTGCGGGCGTCGGCCAGTGGCCGACACCCGCATCCAAGGGGTTAACAACATACAATTTCTCCCAAGTGGGATTAACTAGAATTATTAAAGTGCAAATCTTCGCCTTCCAGGGTTGTCAGAGTTAAAATCATTGTCTCCTTTTGTAATCTCTGGGAGTACATGTAGCAAAATACCTGACTGTAGCCTTTAACACAGTGGTATAACAATCCACGCTTAAAGACCTTTTGGTTTCAAAATATGCTCTTCATAACAAATGTCAGGCATACCACTTTTCTCATAGATTACCATGATAAACAGATGAGACCTAATGTGTTTGACATTCCATTTTCCAAAGAGCCAATAACATTTTAGACTTTATTATTAGCTTGTCACTATAAACAACTCAGGACCACAGCACTGAGCCCAGTTTTTCTCACTGCCCTACCATCAGTACAGAAGCATGAAATATGTACATCATTTTAGGTGGCAAACAATACACAACAACCTCCCCAAATAATATAACAAGGATTCTCAATGCAAAAAACTACTTTTGGGGTTTGTCAGGGGGTATCAGCACCACCAAAGAGCTATCCAACCGTGGTAATGTTTGAGATTCCATGAAACAAAATACCTGTCGAAAATCTTTAACACAAGGTAATACCAATCCACCGTTATAGGCTTATTGGCTTTAACATATACTTTTCACAATACATAACGTAGGCCTATTGTCTTTTACATAACTTTTCATAAGAAACACATCAGTATTATGGCATATGATATAACTTTCGGAAATGAACGAAAAAGGCCTTTAACATTTGTGGTTGGCTTGTCACTGTCTTTAAATTCTGGTCTGCTATCTCGAGCATAAGCTTTCTCACAAGACAACCATTAGGAAAACAGTCATCAAACCTAAAACTTCAAAGACATAATAAATTATACTTTACAAAAAATATACAACTCTTCTGATAAGGGCTTACCAAGAATTAAAGCACTACAAATCTTAAACTCCAAGTGTTTGTTAGCGGAGTTGCCAACACCAAAACGCTTTCGTACTACGAGCATATGTTCGATTGCTCGCCACTATAACCTTTAAGACAGGGTAATGACAATCCACTCTAAAAGGCCTATTTGCTTGAACAAAATGTTAACAATAAATAATTCAGTCTTCTTCCCTTGTTGTAATGTTTTATTACGAATAGGGCACCTCTTCAACTGGAGCCAGGCCCTAGATGAACTCCTTTGGGAGCAGATCTCCTGGTCTTGTTGCATCTTATAGAGGAGAAGCTCTCTCAGGTAGGTCAGGAAGTGTTTGGTTAATCTTGAATAAAATATGCTGGTCCCTTCAGAATTATGTTGTAAGTGTAATGGGAATTCTATGCATTTTATGTTTTTATCATAGCTGCTTCAATTCCCATGTTATTCCCACTAACTCAAAATAGGGAGTCATTTCCTGTCCCTTGAATTACCTATGCATGTGGTATCAGTGGTTCTGTGACTCTGGGGATGACAAGGCAAAAACGGACCCACTTGTAAATGACCCTCAGCGAGCTCCTGTTTTCTTCTTTTCATGCACTTGGACCAGCTCCTCCTCCCTAGGTGTTGCTCAACTGGGAGCATATGTTGAGGGGTAGTGAGGGAACGCAAGGCACTCCTAGCCCTGCTCCTATCGCCCTCCACTTCAAATTTCTTCTTTTACATCTGTGTTCCCATTTTTTTCTCTCAAAACTCTTCCCAGCTTTTCTGGTGTCTCAGAGCCTATTGTGTCACATGACCTTTTCTGAAGCTACTTGTGAGGCACAGATACCTCCTATGGGCCACCACTTGGTGTTTTGTATGGGATGGGACTGTTGAGGGCTTCAGATTTTGTATCCTGATTATCCTACAGGAGATGTATGATGCCTGTCCCCACACCCAAACAGATGAGTCTGCATGTGTCATGAAATGTTCTACAGAACTAGTAGCATCTCACAGATAAGTCCCGGGGATGAGGTTGACATGCTGCCTAAGTGATTACTCCTTTTCTGTATGGTCACAAGCTCCAATTGTCCATATACGGCTCCTCCTACAATGTTTCCTTCTGAAGTGGATCTCTGAAGAGGCGATAGATCGGAGGGCGGGTCGTTATTCAACAAATGACTTCTCTTAGTTCTACTTTGACCAGCCTTCTTTTCATTGACCCACATTACCCCACCTGTCCAATCTGCTGGCTTGCGGCATGCCTCGCACATTCAGTGCCCTCTGTGAACAGTACTCCCAGTCAGGTAAACCAGGTCTGTGAATCGGGATGAGGAGGGGATCGTTAGCCCACTTGGCTGGCACGACTTTCCTTCCACTCTAGACTCTCTTTTCCCAGGTGTTACTTCCGTCCCTGTGCTGTTTCCCTAGGGGAATCTATTTGAAGTGTAAGGTGACGCTTTAAACGTGGCCTTGCCTGTCAACCTGTCGCCCTCTGCAAATGAATGAGCACCAGAAGATCTCTGGTTAATAGTGCATCCTATCTCTTCTCTTTTGCTGCTGTACCGCCTTGTAGGCTTTGGAACAACATCAGCTCTTCCCGACACAATGAGCTACCTTCAGCTGATCGGCGCACGTGGGAGGGAATGATGTGGCTGCAAAAAGAACTGGCAGTGCTCAAGGGTCTGAAACATGACAGTGATTTGAGAGAATATGCCAAGGATAGAGATGAAACAAACGAGTAGACAGCTGTGAAGTAGTTGATCTCACCACAATGGTCAGTCGAAATAGAATTCAGTTTTAATAAAGTTTAAGAAGGTGAAGTGTTATTGTCCAAATAACTATGTTGTCCTAAGAGACCTCAGAAGAAGGTCAATTTGGCCCATAAGTCAGAGGAACTTTTCCCATCATCTCCAATGGATTCACACCAGATTACATGTGCGAGGTCATAAGAGGTGCCAAGGCATGTATAGCTCCTTGAAGCCAATGAGTGGGATAGATTCTCATGCATGCATGCATGCTGTGCATTTTTTTCTTGTGATAACATTAACACTTACTGCACAGGTGGTGGGAGCCGCCTACATTTTTGGAAGGGGTGTCATCCCCTTTTGCCCGAAGCACAGGGAAGAGAAGATAGTATCCCATTTATTGTGAACCCCTAAAGAGTGCAAAACAGTGAGTTCATATGTTGTCTCTGATATCAACTGAACGTGTTGGAAATATAATTAATAACGGTGTGGAAGAGTGCATAGCCTCTTACAGCAATCTCGTCAATTTTGAATCTGAATTTCATTGACTGGCTGTTTGGCACATCTGTTAATTATTTAATGCTTCGTAAATTATTGGTTGTTTGTTAATAAATACATGCTTTTTAAAAATGTAAGTCCGTGCATTGCTTCAATCATTTCACGTTTTTCACTGTCAAACACGTGGATAGGTATGAAGGTGTGCTTTATAGTTAACAAAATATGTATTGGTTACGCAAGGTTATGTCCATAATAAATATAAATAGTGCACAGGCTGCATTTGAACTCTGGAAAATAGATTTATTCTTACTAAAGTGAGGGTTATGAAGGGCTGTGACGTCTCTACCTGTGACATCGCTTCCACTAATCTCAAGCAGACAGAATCTCAGTGGCCTATCCACAAACTGTATTTTGTAATGTGTTTAGTAGTATTACAGTAGTACTTCTAACATACTATGAAATGCTGTTTGGTAACCCACATTCAGATGTATGTCTTGGCCTTTTCTATCTTTGTATGTACTGCTCTGCCCCCGACTGTGGAAATCTTTATATGTGCAAGTATACATTTTAGTAGTAAATGTGCGAGGGACAACGGGGGCTGCTGAAAAATAGAGAATATTTAGGTCCAAATGGTAGGTGTTTTGTGAGAGTGAAGTAAAGAGGGGTTAAAACAGGACTTGAGAGGGGTTTAGGGATGGTCATGCACCTACCCACAAAAGAGTAGGACCATTGCTCTTCACAAACTGCACTTCTATATTTACTAGAGCCTTAAAGGAGCCAAAACAGTAGTGAATGTTCTCCATCCTGAGCTGGAGTGCGTCCAGCACCACACATTGCCTACCATTGCTAGTGCAACAGTCTTCCGTAGAAAATGCTGGAGGCAGGGACTTCAAATAAAAGCCCATAGGAGTTAATGGTAAATTAAATTAATTTATTTTAACCTCTTCAACATATACTTGTTGCTGTTGATTCTTCTGTTCAACCACCAATGTCTTCCCTACTCCATGTGCTTCTTCCTCTATGCTCCTCCCACAGCCTCTAATGGTGCTGCTGTCTCTTCCTCTTCTTCCCCAGAAGGAAGTCCTCAACACCGCTTTCTCTCCTATACGGAGCCTGAGCGTGGCTGTGGACCAGTGATCCGACCACTGCACGCTCCATGGCGATTTCACCATGACCACCCTGTCAAGGCATCCCGATGGAATGTATGCTGTCACCGTCACTACACTCCGTTTATTGTTAAGATTCGAGGGGGGGCAGTCAAGGGGGTAACCAAAGGCCAGAGACCCCTTCTCTGCCACCTTGCTACATCTTAGTCTGCTTGTCTCAGCTTGCTCACTCCCTGAGCACTCCAGTTCTAACACTCCCTTTATTGGTAAGATTCGAGGGGGGGCAGTCAAGGGGGTAACCAAAGGCCAGGGACCCCTTCTCTGCCACCTTGCTACATCTTAGTCTGCGTGTCTCAGCTTGCACACTCCCTGAGCACTCCATTTCTAACGTGGCACACGCTGCTTGGTATGGTGCTTCCGTGGCCCTCATGTAGCCAGCTACCATGTACTCCCCTTCCACCATCTGAGCCTATGACTGTTGAAAGCGACAAACTAAGGGGTAAGGAGACGTGGGGGTAAAAGGCTTGTGGGAGTTGACCAAAAAAGGAATGAGGAAGAAACTGTGTCTGGAATATGCATTTGGGGTATGTGTTGAGAAGCTCTAATAAAGGTGTAACTAAGGTCATAAAGAAGGTGAGCCCATAGGAGACTGATCTAGGCTTTACAGAGGGGGAATGTGAGGTGGCAGCAAGTTCTCAGGCAAAAGAGGTGATGCCAGGGGATCCTGGCATACGCCCCAGCGTATGTGTTAAAGAGGGGAGAAAGAGGGGAGAGAGAGGCAGCTCAGTGAGCTAAATTGGAAGGTCAGGATTATTCCCTTGCTGCGGGCATACTTTAAAATTTTGCTCAAGATGCTGATTTTAAGTGAGGAAGTGAGAGACAGAGGAAGTGGGGGTCACAGGAAGTGCAAGGTCAAAAGATCAACCCCTCCAAATGCCAGTATGGACCCTGGGGATGTTCTGACAATGGTCAGCTCCAATAGATATCCAGTAGAGGATGATGTGGTCACTTAGCAGATCTCAGGTATGATGGAGCAGGAAGAAAGCGCCTCTGTGTCAAGTACCTCCTGAACCTCATGTTGAGTCGATTAGGCTACATCCTGTGGTGACAAATGTAGCAATTCTAGCAGGGCCTGGGATAAAACTAGCTTTTAGAATGGAAGAGGAGAGGCAAGGGCAAGACCGAGTAAATCAGTCCATAGCAGATATGTTACGCTTCTGTCAATGGAAATTAGGAGCGGATTGAAGGTCTCTGAAGTCAATCAAAAGGAGATTGATTTGAGGAATGTGCAAATATCTAGGGAAAAAGCTGGATGATCTCACAAGTAGGACAACTATTTTGGAGGGAGCAGTTGAGAACTTAAATTAACAGTAGACGCAAACAAGGAAGAAATTTACCAACTGAAGGCACATGGGGAAGGGTGTCAAGTAAAGCTGAAGATCATGGAAAATAATCAGAGCAGAAATAATCTGAGAATTCGAAACCTCCCGGAAGAAATGAAGTGTGAGGATCTGGAAGTTTGTGATGTGAGGCTGATCAAGTTGGGTATTCAAATAGAAGAATTGGAGGAGGCCATTGTAAAGGACATTCAGAGAGTCCATTGAGACCTCTTTCAGAAAGACTCCTAACAGAAACAAACCCAGGAAGATTTTAGAGAACTTCCATACTTATAACATAAAGGAACACATCCTGCTGGCTGCATTGAAGCAAAGAACATTAAGGCCCTCATTACAACAGTGGCGGTAAAAGCCGCTTACCGCTGTGCAGAAGACCGCCAACACACCGCCGTGGCCGCGGAATTCCGCCACAGCTATTATGACCCACATTTCAGAATCTGCCAAAATTCAGACACCCACACAAGTCCGCCACATCAAAGGTCAGTGATAAACTGGCAAAAACAAAACCTCCGCCGTCACGCCAACAGAAATACGCCCACACTATCACAACCCACGAATCCACGCAGCAGTCTTTCAACCGCGGTATTCCATTGGCGGTACACACTGCTGCGCTCAAAATACACACACATATACAAAACACTTCCACATTGGACAATTCCAAATACACACACCTGATACACATACACACACCACTCCCACACACCCAATACAATATAAAACACACACCCACATCACCCACAAACCCCTACTAACAAAAATTCCGAAAGAAGGCCACAGAGAGACAGCACCAGCAAGAACAACAGCATCCACAGGCACACAACACCATCACCCACTGAACTTCCATGCACCTCACACAACACACCACTACATATCAGCACACTTATCACCACACACTCCACCCCACACATCACCTACACCACCTCATGGCACGGCAAAGACACCCCAGGTTCTCGGAGGAGGAGCTCAGGGTCATGGTGGAGGAAATCATCCAGGTAGAGCCACAGCTATTCGGATCACAGGTGCAGCACACCTCAATTGCAAGGAAGATGGAGCTATGGTGAAGGATAGTGGGCAGGTTCAACGCAGTGGGACAGCACCCAAGAAATCAGGAGGACATCAGGAAGAGGTGGAACGACCTACGGGGGAAGGTGCGTTCCGTGGTCTCAAGACACCACCTGGCAGTTCAGCGGACTGGCGGTGGACCCCCACCTCCTCCCCCACAACTAACAACATGGGAGGAGCAGGTCTTGGCGATTCTACATCCTGAGTGCCTCGCAGGAGTAGCTGGAGGAATGGAGTCTGGAAAGACAAATCTTAACTATTACATCCCCCACCCTACCTGCATGCCAGCATATACCCCCACCCTCACCACCAGCACTCCAACTCCTCACATATGTCCCAACATCACAAACCACCCATCCCAACACCAAACCCTCCATGCAACAACAAAGCATGGACACCCATCAGTAAAGCATGCCCACTGCACATACCCATACAACCCCCTAAACCATCATCACACAAGTTCCCACACAGGAATGCAAGCACTGGGGTACACGGTCACCCACCCATTGCACACCATGACACACACAGATGTAATAACCATCCTTTTATACCCCTGCAGGACCCCTACCCAACGTCACCGGACAGGAGGGTCCACACATGTCCACACCACCAACAGAAGAGGCCCACAGTGATGACAGCAGCTCTGTCCAACTGGATCTAGATGACCAGCCCGGCCCATCGGGGACCTCTGGACAGTAGGTTCCCCTCACCCAGTCTCAGGCCACCACAGACCTTCCCCCCTCTGGAAACACCAGCACAGCACCCACCCAGCGGGCCCATACCTCCGTCCCCAGGACACGTCAATCAGCTATGTGTCCACCACTACAGGGAACCCAGGCTAACCCACCACCCCAACAACAACAGGGACCTGGGGGCAGTGGTAGTGGGCACACGGTCCAGGGGACGGAGGCCCAGGAACACAGGGGAACTGGGAGGGCTGCTGTGCAACAGGGGGCAAACAGGCCAAGGGAACCACTCTCCACGAGGCCCTCTCCTCCATCATGGGAGCCTACCACCACTCCCAGGAGACGATGGCAACGGTACTGGCCAAGTTTCAGGAGACCCAGCACCTGCAGGAGGAACAGTATATGGGCTTCAGGGAGGAACTCAGAACCATCAGCTCCACCCTGGGCACCATCGTAGGGGTGCTGAAGGAACTCGTCAACACCAGGAGGGACACTGTGGCACTACAAGGGGCCCCTGACACTAGCATGGATGATGAACTGCCCACCACCTCTGCCGGCGCTAGTGGACAGGACGCCCCGCCACAGGACCACCACACCAGCACCCCACCCCCTGCAGAGGGAGAACCACCCTGCAAACGGTCCCTGAGATCCAGGAACAAGACAGAGCTCGATGCCAAGACCCCCGCCAAGAAATGAGACCACCCTGATTGTCATCCTACTGTCCCACTTTGTCACCCTGTCCATTCTTAAATTGCCCCAGCTCCACTTCCTATGCCCATATGGGCAATGCACCTGTGAGACTAATAGACTGGACTCTGCCATGGACATTCCTCCGCCATCACCCCTCACCATTTTACTACCCCCTCCAATATTGAGCACTTAAATAAACACACTTAAAGCACAAAACAATCTGGAATCTGTCTGTGCTTTCGAAATAGTGTATTAGCAATTACAGTGACAAAATGCTCTTTCAATTGTAATGTCAACATACCTACGTCACACAGCTCTAGTCCATGAGGAATCAAAGCAGATGTCACACAGTGGGACCCACATCTGTGAAATCATAAGGGAAAGTGACAACTCAGTGACCATACACTGGGTGAAAACGACAGACAGTAGAGAGGTAGTAGTGTGAAAGTACATGTAGTAGGCAGGTCTGTACTCTTACCTGTGTCTCACTGGAAATATTGCAGGATCACTGAGTCCCTGTTGTTAATGTCTTCTTCCTCTGCTTCCTCGTCTTCACTGTCCACAGGCTCCACAGCTGCCACAACACAGCCATCTGGACCATCCTCCTGCAGAAAAGGCACCTGTTGTCGCAAAGCCAAGTTGTGAAGCATTCAGCAGTCCACGATAATCTGGCACACCTTCTTTGGTGAGTAGAATAGGGATCCACCTGTCATATGGAGGCACCGGAACCTGGCCTTCTGGAGGCCGAAGGTCCGCTCGATCACCCTCCTAGTTCGCCCGTGGTCCTCATTGTAGCGTTCCTCTGCCCTTGCCCTGGGCATCCTCACTGGGGTCAGTAGCCATGACAGGTTGGGGTAACCAGAGTCACCTGCAATTGGCAAGGGACAACTGTTAGACACGCACTAACCTGGAGGGATATCCCCAGACAACCATTCCCACTGTCTTGCTTCCAGGTGCTCACCTAATAGCCACACACGGTGCCTCTGGAGTTGACCCATCACATAAGGGATGCTGCTATTCCGCAGGATGTAGGCGTCATGCACTGAGCCAGGGAACGTCGCATTCACATGGGAGCTGTACTGGTCTGCCAAACATACCATCTGTACATTCATCGAATGATAACTCTTCCGGTTTCTGTACACCTGTTCACTCCTGTTGGGGGGTACCAAAGCCACACGGGTCCCATCAATGGCACCTATGATGTTGGGGATGTGTCCCAGGGCATAGAAATCACCTTTCACTGTAGGCAAATCCTCCACCTGAGGAAAAACGATGTAGCTCTGCATGTGTTTCAGAAGGGCAGACAACACTCTGGACAATACGTTGGAAAACATAGGCTGGGACATCCCTGATGCTATGGCCACTGTTGTTTGAAAAGACCCACTTGCAAGGAAATGGAGCACTGACAGCACCTGCACTTGAGGGGGGATTCCTGTGGGATGGCGGATTGCTGACATCAGGTCTGGCTCCAACTGGGTACACAGTTCCTGAATTGTGGCAGGGTCAAGCCTGTATGTGATAATCACATGTCGCTCCTTCATTGTCGACAGGTCCACCAACGGTCGGTACACCGGAGGATGCCGCCATCGCCTCACATGTCCCAGCGGACGGTGCCTATGAAGGACAACAGCGAGCACTGAGTCAAACAACTCAGAGGTACGTACCCACAGTTTACACAGAACACCATTCATACTCAAAAAGTGGCCTGTATGTGTGTTGAGTCGAGGCCTAGGTATGTGTGACGCAGTTGAAAATTAAGCCATGTGGGCCCCTGAAATGGCGGCTGTTTGACCTCTAAAGTGGGACAATGGGATGTGAGGTAACTGCGCTGGCGTTGGACACTGTCGTGGTAGGCGGTCGAAGACCGCGGCACAATGCTGCATTGGTTAACATTGGACCCTATGGGTCCCAGGAGCCAATGACGATGTACACCAGCGGTGACGGTACGCACCGCCACGGACGTGACCGCCATTTTCTATCTCTTCAATCACTCGATTACTGATCTTCGACAGGAGAGGACCTACACTGCAAGTGCTGCTGTGACCTCGGTCTGGAAGAGACAATGGCTCGAGTGTCTGGGGAAAGGGCCCATGCCTTCACATCAGAGGAGTTGGAGAAACTCGTGGATGGGGTCCTCCCCAGTACACGCTACTCCACGGTCCTCCAGACAAACAGGTAAGTACACAGGGAGCATGTTGTATGGGCTATGCCTGTGTGGAGAGGGCTGGATGTAAGAAGGAAGGGGGGAGAGTGCTGCGTGCATGAAAGACGGTGAATGCATGTGCCACATGACAAGGGTAGGGATGGTGGCCAATCACTTTGACGGTGCAGTTGGTAATAACTTCTCTTTTTCCCTTGTACATTTCATGTAGGTCAGCGCCCACCAGAAAAAATATATTTGGCGTGCTATCGCCAAGGACGTCCAGTCCCTGGGGGTCTACCACAGACGGAGCACCCACTGCCGGAAAAGATGGGAGGACATTTGTCGCTGGAGCAAGAAGACAGTGGAGGCTCAACTGGGGATGGCCTCCCAACGTGGGAGGGGTGCCCGTCTCACCATGACCCCCCTGATGTTCAGGATCCTGGCGGTGGTCTACCCGGAGTTGGATGGGCGCTTGAGGGCATCACAGCAGCCACAAGGGGGTGAGTACACTCTCATTCTGCTGACTTTGCACGCAGTGGAGGTGTCTGGGATGGAGGAGGTGGGCTGTGGGTTTCCCTAGGCCAGGGCGAGTCCCGTAGGCAAGGCCCCTCCATAAGGCAGGCCATGTGGCACCCCACCCCACCCCTGTAGAGTGACAAATACACCTAGTCATGCCCCTGTGTCATCTATGTGTGCAGATGTCGTCCACAGCCTTGTAGGCCATTTCCCAGGAATTGAACAGTGGAGCCCAAGAGCGCGCCACAGTGCAGGGGGCTTGTGTGTCTGGCATGTCCCCCAACGGCAGCGGTAATGCATGCACTCAAAATGTCTTTCTTCTGTCGTCCCCCCCTTTTTGTGGTCTCCCTGTTTTTGTGTGCATTAGCATCATCAGGCGGAGGAGCAGTGGTACCGGAGCACCAGGGGGCTGCATTCCACATGGCCATGGAGGGCCACACTACGGAATCGGGCTTCACCAGTGGGATGGAGGGGGAGGGGAGCTCCAAGGCGGGGACAGGAGCTGACACCAGTGACACAGACTCGCCCTCTGATGGGAGTTCCCTTGTGGTGGCCGCAACATCTGTGCCACCCCCATCTACAGGTACAGCCGTCACCCCCCCTTCCAGCACCGCCCTCACAGCAGCCCCTCAGCCTTCGCCCCGTGCCCGCTCACCCGGGAGGGTGGGCATCACCTTCGCCCCAGGCACCCTCAGCCCCTGCCCCAGTCACCCCTGCTGCCCTCAGTGAGGAGGCCATTGACCTCCTCAGGTCCCTCACTGTTGGGCAGTCTACCATTTTGAATGCCATCCAGGGTGTAGAAAGGCAGTTGCAACAAACAAATGCATTCCTGGAGGGCATTCATTCTGGTCAGGCGGCCCTTCAGCAAGCTTTTCAGACTCTGGCCTCAGCACTGATGGCAGCCATTGTCCCTATGTCTAGCCTCCCCCCTCCAACTTCCTCCACCCCAACCCAATCCCCTGTACCTCAGCCTATCCCAAGCACACCTACAGACCAGCATGCACACACGTCAACACACAAGGGAAGCTCAGGCAAACATAAGCACCACACATCCCACAGGCACTCACGCAAGCATCACACACATGCAGACACACCAACATCCACTGCCTCCACTGTGTCCCCCTCCTCCTCGTCTCCCTCCTCCCTCCCTGTCTTGTCTACACTCACACCTGCATGCACTACCTCTACAGCCACTACCTCCCTCTCCAGCACACCCACCACCACACCCCGCTCACGTGCAGTCACCATCCCACTACCATTCACACGTCCCCTGTGTCCTCTCCCAGTGTGTCTATGACGCCCCCTCCCAAGATACACAAACGGAGGCACACACCCACCTAAAAGCCATCCACCTCATGACAGCCTCCAGCGCATGCACCTTCACCCAAAGTCACCAAACGTACACCTCCTACAACCACCACCTCTTCCTCCACTCCCAAACCCCCTCCAGCTACCCGTCCCAGTGTGTCCCAAAAACTTTTCCTGTCCAACCTTGGCCTCTTTCCCACACCTCCCCCACCCCGTCCGTCTCATAGGTCCCGAACTAGCACCTCAGCCACAACATCTCCGGGACCAGTGGTGCCTGTGGTCACCGGAATCTGGAGTGTACCGGCCACCAGGGCAGCCAGTGTGGCACGGAGCCACAGCACAGACAGTCCCCCACCTGTGAAGCATCAGAAGTTGGCCAGAGCCCGGCGGGAGAGGGGGAAGACTCCAGCCACCAAAGCCGCTCCCAGGGGTCCCTGTGGGAGTGTGGAGTCAGCTGTGACACCTTCCAAGGTGGGGAAGGGCCACAAGAAACCCAGGAAGTCTGGGAAGAGCAGCACGGCAGAGAAGACCGCCATCATCTCCGCTGCCCAAGAGGCCACCTCCAGCACAAGCCCAGCTGCCCAGGACAGGCCCGCCAGCACAAGCCCAGCTGCCTAGGACAGGCCCGCCAGCACAAGCCCAGCTGCCCAGGACAGGACCGCCAGCACAAGCCCAGCTGCCCAGGACAGGACCGCCAGCACAAGCCCAACTGCCCAGGACAGGCCCGCCAGCACAAGCCCAGCTGCCCAGGACAGGAACGCCAGCACAAGCCCAGCTGCCCAGGACAGGACCGCCAACACAAGCCCAGCTGCCCAGGACAGGACCGCCAGCACAAGCCCAGCTGCCGAGGACAGGCCCGCCAGCACAAGCCCAGCTGCCCAGGACAGGACTTCCAGCACAAGCCCAGCTGCCCAGGACTGGACCGCCAGCACAAGCCCAGCTACCGAGGACAGGCCCACCAGCACAAGCCCAGCTGCCCAGGAGGGGCCCACCAGCACCAGCCTACCTGCCCAGGAGGCCACCTCCAGCACAAGCCCAGCTGCCCAGGACAGGCCCGCCAGCACAAGCCCAGCTGCCCAGGACAGGCCCGCCAGCACAAGCCCAGCTGCCCAGGACTGGCCCTCCAGCACAAGCCCAGCTGCCCAGAACAGGACCACCAACACAAGCCCAGCTGCCCAGGACAGTACCGCCAGCACTAGCCCAGCTGCCCAGGACAGGACAGCCAGCACAAGCCCAGCTGCCGAGGACAGGCCCGCCAGCACAAGCCCAGCTGCCCAGGACAGGACCGCCAGCACAAGCCCAGCTGCCCAGGACAGGACCGCCAGCACAAGCCCAGCTGCCGAGGACAGGCCCGCCAGCACAAGCCCAGCTACCCAGGAGGGGCCCGCCAGCACCAGCCTACCTGCCCAGGAGGCCACCGCCAGCACAAGCCCCGCTGGGCCATGAAGGACCGCCAGCAAAAGCCCCGCTGGGCCATGAAGGACCACCAGCAAAAGCCCCGCTGGGCCATGAAGGACTGCCAGCAAAAGGCCCGCTGGGCAATGAAGGACCGCCAGCACAAGCCCCGTTGGGCCATGAAGGACCGCCAGTACAAGCCCCGCTGGGCCATGAAGGACCGCCAGCAGCTGAGTCCCTGCAATGGAGACCGCCGTCTCAAGCACCGCTGAACAGGGCACCGCCATCTCAAGCACTGATGCACAGGGCACCGCCATCTCAAGCACCGCTGAACAGGGCACCGCTATCTCAAGCATCGCTGCACAGGGCACTGCTGTCTCAAGCACCGCTGAACAGGGCACCGCCATCTCAAGCACTGCTGCACAGGGCCCCGCCGTCTCAAACACCGCTGCACAGGGCACCTCCATCTCAAGCACTGATGCACAGGGCACCGCCGTCTCAAGCACCGCTGCACAGGGCACCGTCATCTCAAACACCGCTGAACAGGGCACCGCCATCTCAAACACCGCTGAACAGGGCACCACTGTCTCATGCAACGCTGGCCCATGAGCGCCAAGGGCACTGACGCTACTGAGTCTGTCACGGGCAGAATGAAGCACTCTGGGCACCATGCCCCCTCCAGAACCAGTGGAGACTGTCATCCACTACCTCTGTCCTTCGCAGGATGAAGCACTCTGGGCACCATGCCCCCTCCAGAACCAGTGGAGACTGTCATCCACTACCTCTGTCCTTAGCAGGATGAAGCACTCTGGGCACCATGCCCCCTCCAGAACCAGTGGAGACTGTTATCCACTTGAGAGACTGTGGCTTTGCACTCCCCAGGATGGAACAGTGGGCAAACCACCCACTTGTGAGACTTGAGAGACTGTGGCTTTGCACTCCCCAGGATTGAACAGTGGGCAAACCACCCACTGTAGAGACTTGTGAGACTGTGGCTTTGCACTCCCCAGGATATGGCAGTGGGCAACCCACCCACTGTATAGACTTGAGAGACTGTGGCTTTGCACTCCCCAGGATGGAACAGTGGGCAAACCACCCACTGTAGAGACTTGAGAGACTGTGGCTTTGCACTCCCCAGGATGGAACAGTGGGCAAACCACCCACTGTAGAGACTTGAGAGACTGTGGCTTTGCACTCCCCAGGATGGAACAGTGGGCAACCCACCCACTGTAGAGACTTGAGAGACTGTGGCTTTGCACTCCCCAGGATGGAACAGTGGGCAAACCACCCACTGTATAGACTTGAGAGACTGTGGCTTTGCACTCCCCAGGATATGGCAGTGGGCAACCCACCCACTGTATAGACTTGAGAGACTGTGGCTTTGCACTCCCCAGGATGGAACAGTGGCAAACCCACCCACTGTAGAGACTTGAGAGACTGTGGCTTTGCACTCCCCAGGATGGAACAGTGGGCATGTGGCCCCCTCGTGGATTTGGCGTCATGCACTCAACCGGCTGGGGTGCCCCCCCCTTTCCCTCCCCCTGAGGTGCCTGTTTAGTTGCTGTCTGATACCCCTGCAGTGTTCTCTCCGTCATGGTCGGGGATCTTGTGTGGGCCTCGCCCATACCGTGTGGTCCCAGTGTTCCACGGACTTTCTTAGAGCACTGCCTGGACTACTATGCTTGGTATATATTTTGTACATGGTGTATATATATATTTCTGCCTACTTGCTTTTAATATATTACAATGGTTACACTCATTTTCTATTGTCTTTGCATTCTTCTGGGGGGTTAGGGGGGGTGTAACTGTGATGTATTAATTTGCATGTGTGTGTGTGTTGTAGTGGGTGAGGGTGGGGGTGTTGCGTGTGTATGTCCCTGTTTTTTCCCTCCCCCCTCCCCTGTGTCGTAGGTGCAGTACTCACCGTGGTCTTCGCTGCCGGCGTTCGTGCTCCTGGTAGAGAAGCAGGAAGACTATTGCAGGGAGAATTTGGAGTTCCGGATCCATGGCGTCCTTGTTCCTCGTGGGGTGTGTAGAGGTGAGCATTTTTCCTTCGGGATTCCTGTTTCCGCCGTGTTTTTATCCACGGTGAATCCACCCCGGAAAAGGTGACGGATTGGCCTATCATAATAGTGTGGGCGGTACATTGTCTCCCGCCTGTCTGTTGGCGGTGACCGCCGTGCTTTTTGTTTGTACCGCCGGAGTGTTAAAGTGGCAGTCTTTGTTGGCAGTTTCCGCCACGGTCGTAATTGCAATTTTTTTACCGCCGGCCTGTTGGCGGTCTTACCGCCGCTTTAACACCGACCGCCAGGGTTGTAATGACCACCTAAATGTTGATGGGGTTTCTTTCGAAATCAGATCAGCTGCATCTCGTATCACACTTAACAGGCAGTGGGAGTTAAAGAAAAGAATAGACCCATTAAGGAACCTGGGGGCCCCGGCCCAGTTGAAGATTCCCTCTACTTTAAGAGTCATGCATTAGAACAAAATGTATAACTTTAAAGATTGGAAGGGGGCAGATGATGTCAGTGAGGAAATTGAAAGTACTAATCAAGAGTAATGATAAAGCGACAGGTGAAGTTCACTAAGAGTAGTCTTCTCTGATTCTTTTTTACCTTCTCCCTCTCTTCTGTTAGGACTCAAGTCAGCAGTAGGAGTTGTTAGTTCTGCTGTTGTCTAGACTACCTTTGAAAGTGGTTGAGCTTGTTCTACTATTTTTGATCTAGATGTTGTGGGGTAGTGGTGTATGCACTTGAGAGGGGGCTTCCAAAGTTATTAAGTCACAAGGAAGTTTGGGAGGGTTCTCCAAGGGCGAGGGGATGGAGGGGGATGTGGCAGGAATGTGGGCACTGGGTGGGGAGCATGTCAGAAAATATTTTTAAAATGTCCTCAGGAACCTCTAACACATTGAGGATGTCAAGAATGTTGATTTTCAGGCTTCTTATTAAGAACGCAGGGGAGCCACTTAAGGGATGTGGAACGGTAACACAGGAAATGACCATTTCTATAAAAATCCTGTCTTGGAATATCAAAGGGCTGCAGGTAAAGAGTAGATGGGAAAAATTGTTGCAGTACCAAAGGGACTCCTCAGCTCATGTTTTTGTCCTACAGGAAACGCATTTGACTAAATCAGAGAGTATTCATCTGTTTAGGCCTTTAAAGTGGGTACAACAAATGGTGTGTACAAATCATAATGTGGGAATGAAAGGCATTGCCATTTTACTCAAGAAGTATCCAAAACTATTGATTGGGATGGGTGTTGTAGATAAGTAAGGGAGGAGGGTAATTTTGACATTGATAGTACACGACCATACATACACCCTCATGGGTTATTATTGATCGAATGTTGATAACACTTTCAAACTGCAGGATATGTTTCAACACTTACTGCAACTCTCCGATCCGATATCCTGACTGGGTTTTTAATGCACTTTTGAATATTGACTTGGACAGGCGTACAGGCTGCAAAGTAGAGAGCAAATGAGAAAATGTTATCCCAGATAAAAATCAGCATGAATCAGTTGGGGTTATGCGATGTGTGGAGAGGGAAGATGGGACTATGGTGGGGGTACACTTTTAACACTAAAAAATATGGACATCAGTCGAGGACTGATTTCTTTTTGGTTGACCGGAATCTAAAGGAGCAGGTCCAGGATATTTGGCATGTAGGAGCCCATCTGTCAGACCACTCTGATATATGTCTGGATATTAATTTAGATAGCAAGGCCAAGTGTAGGTGGACACTAGATCACATGCTGTTATTGGATGAGAACACGATAAAAGAGCTCCAATCACATAAGGAGGCGTTTTTCCATTTCAACTTAGACTCAGCATCTCTGACAATCTTTTAAAGCCATTCTAGGGGGTAGAATCATCAAGGTGGCTTCTTTTAAAAGAAAAGCTTCCTGTAAAAAGATAAATGAGCTTGAGGCAAAAGTGCAGGAGGGGAAAGAGAAACTGACCCAGCTGGGGATAGACACCAGGGAGATGGAGCACCTGAAGGTGCTGCTACAAACAGCAAAGGATAGGCTGGTGGTAGTGGTGGAAGGAAGAGTCAAGAAGAGATGCAAAGCCAGTAGACTAGCCCATTTTGAGTATGTGGAAAATTGTGGGAAGCTCCTGGCTTGGAAGATAAAATCTGATTTGGCTAGAAACACAATAAATGAATTAAGTTGTAGGAGAACTGGGGCCATTTTAAGGAGCAGAAAATATTTCGAAAATACATTTTGGCTGTTTTTTGAGGAGTAGGAATACTTAGGAACATTAAGTGAAGAGTAGAGTATATAGATTAGCAGTTACATCAAACGGTTTGAAGAGGAGAGGGCAATTAAGACTAGCAAGGCTGGTAAATCCGCAACCACAGATGGTCTTTCTTTGGAAGTTTATAAGGTCCTGGGTGACAGTATAACACTGATTATGACCAAGCTTGGAGAGATTTTGAAGTCAGGGACCCTGCTACCCCCATCTTGGAATGATTCTATTGTCACACTGATCTGGAAACCAGGGAACTGCTCAAGGAGTTGCAACTCATAGAGGCCAATTTCACTCCTGAACTGCAACTACAAAAATGTTGTGAAAGTACTGGCTGAAAGGCTCGGTGGTGGTGTGATTTGTGGGCTCCTGCATGTAGACCAAAAAGGTTTTCTTCTTAAGGGAAGGTTTATGCCTGAGCTAGTGCATGGACTGATTGGCTCAATAGATTTAGCTATGGCCCATAGGATGCCACTGGCTGTAGTTATGTTGGACACTACAAAGTCGACAGCGTTAATTGGATGTACTTGCAAACTTTGCTGAAGATTTTCAGTCTAGAAGAGAACTTCTGTAGGGTACTACAAATGATTTATCAGAATCCCCACACAAGAGTCTTGGTGAATGGATGCATGAATTTGCCCTTTAAAATAGCTAGGGGGATGAGGCAGGGGTGTTGGTTATTGCCTGCATTGTTCAATCTATATATAGAGCCCTTTGCATGTAAAGTAGAAGGGAGAACGGTATTGTGCCATTTGGAGAACAGCTAGCAAAGGAAGGTCGCTCTTAACGCAGACGATATTATGGTATACACTTCAGATTTAAGGGGCACTTTGCCAGCTTTGGAGAGGTTGACTGCAGTGTTTAGAAGGGTGGCAGGGTACCTGGTCAATAATGCCAAGAGGGAAGTCATGGTCTAGAATATGCTAAGGGAGAGTGAGTTAATTAAAGATGAAATGAGGGATCCAGAGGTAATGATTACTCAGGACTTCAAAAAGCTCCCAGGAACAATTCATGAGGGATTCTTGTAGGCTAATGAAGAATTGGGAACACCTACCACTTACCATTTTAGGGAGAGTTAATTTAGTTAAAATGTGCATTCTACCTAAATTTATGTTTACATTGAACTTGGTGCTATTGATGTTTAGGAAGGAGTGTTTTGATAAACTGCAGGACAAGGTAAATAGTTTTGTTGGGCCTCAAAGGGGATACGAATTGCCTGGAAAAAAATTAGGAGGGAAAAAGAAAAAGGGGGCCTGACACATTCAGATGTTCAGTATTATGTATGGGTATTCTTATTTAAAAAAATGGCGAGCTGTTGTTGAACAGTCCAGGAAAGTCAGGGGTGTGGGCTGTGTATTGAGCCATGTTAAAGAGCATCCAAGGCTGAGATTCTGGTTTTATGTATACATTTGGTGATCCCAAGTTTTACAAAAAGGTGAGGTTTAAGGTGTTGCAATATCTGGCAGAACGTTTGTTTTGTATCAGGGAGGCTATCAATCTCTCTATTACAGCAAGTATGCACCTATATGGGATGCCCCAGGCTCCCCAGAGTGGACCAAAGATAAATTGGCAGACCCCTTGAGGGAGCTGGGTGTTCAGAAGTGAGACCAATTATGTCAAGGTGGTGCATTGTTGTCATGGTGGGAATTTAAGACAGAGGTGAGTGGAAGGGTATCAAAGTTTAAGTATCTTCAAGCTTAAAGTTGGGTGCAGAACCTGGATAGTGAGATGGAGGTTTTGAATGCGCTGAAATAGCTATTATATCATGGGGCACCAAAGAAGAAGTTGCAAGATGGTACTGGATGATGGTGGAGCTAGCAGATGGAGACTTTTCACTGCCAGAGGAACTATGGGGAAAATGCTTGCAGGGATGCAGTTAATAGATATATGGCACGTATCTATGAATCTTTTACACAGCACTGTCAAACCTGCATGATTAAGAAGAAATCATCTCTTTTCCTTTCACAGGGCTTATTGGAGCGCAGAAAGGTTATCGAAAATGGGAAAAGAAAGTATGGTTAATTGTAAAAAATGCAGGTTTGGAAATACTAATGATCTGCATATGTTTGTGGAATGCTAAGTGATCCATAAACTCTGGGACAACATGCACAACAAAGTGGATGAGATACTTACTATAAAATTCCAGGGACTTTGCAAGATCAAATTGAGCGAAACAATGACAGAGCTAAACTGTTGTTTTAACTTATCCTGCTGGCTCGAAGGAAGATATGCAGAAGAGGGCTTAGCAGTCTCCGACCCACATATACAGACTGGAAGGGGTCGCTCATCCACAACTTGTATCTAGATGCAAAGGATGTGGAGAACGGAAAATATAAGTTTTGGACACTGCTAATAAAACCGATAGAATAATTAGATCAGGGGTGGCCAGGGTTAGCCCCCAATGAGAAGCCAATAACTTTTGTGCCTCAGAAGAGTTATCCTATGATTACATCTAACTGCCGCCTTGGCTCTTTGATACCTGGCTGAAAGGCTATTGTCATCAGAGAATCAGCGTTAACGCAGGAGGCGGTCTCCCCTGCAGAGATCAGAGATAAGGGGGACTAAGGAAAAGATCTCTAAAGGAACACCCGGTGATGAATAAGGACAAAAAAAGACCTCTTAAAATAAAAATAGATTTAGCTTAAAATAATAAATAAATACAACATAATTATTTGTTCACAAATTATGTTAATAACCTTTTTATAAATCAAACCATTACGTAATGTAAAAAAAACACGAACAATACACATAACTGATGTGATGTACATTTTATTCTTTATGTGGGGATTTTTAATTGAAATTTAAGAAAACATATTTAATTTAGTATATTAAAAATGCTATTTAACTGAAAACTAAGTTATTAATGCTGTAGCATTTTTATTTTGTTTGACATTTAAAATAAGTATTTTGGATTCATTTACATTAATATTTGGCATTAAAATATTTTTTCTATTTTTTTAAGTTGAATAAACATTTAAACCTTTCCCTCTACTTTTTGACATTCGGATCTCTGCCTACATATGAAAACTTACAAGTAGTAACTTTACACTTGTAAATTAACCTTCACCCCCTGAATTATGGATGTGAGGTCATGTAAATCTACACTTTTGAGAAACCGTACACCTGTAATTGGTGATTTGCCAAAAGTGTAAGAGTAAACTTAAATGTATAAATATACTCACATGCAGATTTACCCTGTCGGATAACCTCCTTAGTCAGTGTGTTGCCAGTGCTTACTAGTTCTCCCAGTGATTTCTTTTGGACTTGCACATTGAGTGTGATGCTTCATGCAACAGAAGATACATGCTATTGTACATTGTTCTTTCTGTGAGAAATGCCCGCTGTGTGGCTCAGTTTTGTTGTCAACCTAGGAAAGCATGGGCACTGCAGTATCCCAAATCTATACGAATTCTTTATATTGTATGTTGCCTGGTGTTCTTTGCACCATTTCTATAGAGGTTTCTGCAAACCTCTGTCAATCTTAGGATGGGAAGAAAGCCCTAAAAGTCTCAATCATATTTATAGGTTAGGTAAACTTCCGACACAACCTTGGTCATGGCAAACTTTTCGAGATCCTAAACTTGCAGAGCATACTCTCTGAAGTCTAATCAGGCAAATGGACATTTGCGATTTCCATTGGTTCCCAAACTGATTGCTTGGGATTCAAGAATCCTCAGAAAGGAATGCATCTGTGCACATCTCAAAGCACGGTTTTACGCTCTTACATGCATTTCAGGTCTTCTTTGATGTTGTTTCCATGACAATGTAATGTTACCAAAGACTTACATGGTGTTCTTTTGCCTTTAATATAGCGTTGCAACGCTATCGTCTGTATTTTAATACGCTCGTGAGCTCGTTGGAACTGCTTCCGAGGCATTTGACGATCAATGGAGTAACGAGAGATATATCGAAACTAAAAATTAAAAAAGAGTTAATGAAGTGTAACTTACTTTCTTACTCTGAGGCCAATCACAATTCTAGCGGACCTAGCGCACAATTTGTAGAACACATCAGTAACCAAACTATGCTCTGGACGGTTTTGTGACAATTACGTGCCCTCGTTCTCGGTTCAACCTGTAACCACCAGCAGCAGCAATAGTGAGGTTGTCTAAAGGAATCACGAGCATGATGTAGAATATTTGCAAATGGAAATGAACAGTATTCACAAATCAAGCAAACATGTTCTGAGTCCATAGGGCAATAACTCAGACCAGCTGCTTCAATTAGGCGTTCATTTACTGTACTTGTGAAGGGGAACGTTTTTGAAGCATTATGTATTGAGAAATTGGTGATTGTTCTGGGTGTTTGTGTATACAGATCATGATAAGAGCTGTTGGAGAGCACTGCATTGGCATTCGTGTGTGCCTGGTAATGAGTTAGTTGTATGTGCCTCTGGCATGTTTGCTGTACTGGGCATGTCTGGTAATAGATATATGATTGATTAAATGATATAAATTCTGTTTGGATGTGCAGTTTTGTGTTTTAAAGCATAAGTCACTTGCTGTGTTCCTGGTATCATAGATTTTTATTGTTTTAATTTATGCCATGCTATAAAATGTATGAGGCGCTTGATTCCCCCTAAGGATGTCTGATGCTTTAAAGGAAACAGTAGCTAGAAACCATAGGTGATCTCATCATTCTGCAAAAAGTCAGATTTTCAATTGTTTTTCATAATCAACATGGTCTGTTTAACTTTTCAGGTTATGCGGAAAATAATTTCACCAACTTGCAACCTGAAAGGGAAAGTCACTGACTCAGTTTCCTATTTTAAAAAGGTTTGGAATAGTAAAAATATTGCAATAGAAGAATGAAGGGTTCCCGATGACCAATAGACTAAAATAGCTTTCTGCAAGAAAATGGGTCAGGTGCAATCGGACGCCCTGTAGCAAATACCCGTAAAGGCAACATGCTTACTTGTAGGGAGCCAATGCACCCTAGTCAAATGTTTAGAAATAGAAGTTTGGCGTATCAGGCCAAGTAATTTGCATGCTCCAGGGTTTTGTACCGAGATGTTGATTAATGAGCTAGGAAGGAAGACTAATATAGAGAGACTTACAATAGTCCAGGTGAGTACCAACAAACACTTAGACCTTTTTAACACAACAAGGTTATGAAAGAAAAGAAGTAATCTTTTTGAGTATATTAAGGAAATAAAATGAGAATTATTGTTTTGAGGTGCTAGACCCAGCTTCTGATCGATTATGGACCCAAGACTCATTAGTCAAAGCCAGAGGGGGAAGGAAGTTTGACAGGACTGGAAGGACACCAGATACCTCGTAAGTGGTAGAAGGTACACCAACAATGAGGACGTCAGTCGTCTCACAGTTTAATGTGAATGGTTCTTGTTCCTCAGTTGTGCTATTGCAGCAAGGCAGTTACGTAAATTAGTGTGAACAAACTGATTTTCCTCATATAGACATAGCATGCTGAACTTGCCTTCCATGCATGCTAAAAAAAGAAAGAATAAATTAGCTGATGAGAGATGCCAGAAATGAGACCTACTGATTGAACAAGGTTGAGCTTGGTGCACAGGCCAAGGGGCTGTTTAAGAATCGTACGTACTTCAGACTGAAAAGGCGGAAGTGTCACAACTTGGGATCTGCATGACAGAAATTAGATTTGTCCCCTATTCTAAAAGGATCAGAATGCCCTTGATCCAAAATAGATCTAAGTTGATTCATGGTAGGTAGTGTTGGACTGGGTCCTTTTTGCAGGGGCAGCCCAGATTTTTACTTTTCATGTGAAAACATTTTTTGCTGGTTTTTAGGAATTACTCCAGCCAATCAGTGTTAAGGTACTTATTCTCTCCCTTGAAAACATGGTAAAACTGGCCTACACCGGATGGGTACATTTAATTTATCTAAGAGTCCCTAGTAAATAGTAGTACATGTAACCAGGACCCATTAATTAAAAGCTAATGTGGGCTGCAGCACTAATGGTACTACCCACTAACAAGCACTGTAAAACATGCCTCAGCCTGCCACTGTGGCATATAGAGCAGTTTTAAAATGCCATTTTGCCCCGGTAAAATAATCCCTTTGCCAGCTCGAAACCTTTTGTAATACTTATAATTTACCCCTAAGGTAGGCTTCAAAGACTCATAGGTCAGGGTACATTGGCAGCCAAGAACGTAACGGTTATGTCCTTGGCTGTGGCGTTGAGGTGCCAAGGAAGTAACCATTACGACCTTGGACTGGCTCATGGGGGGAGCGCTAGCGCTCCCCTCATGTGCCTCACATCAGTGCCCCCACTGCAGGGATGGAAGGGGAATCGCTTCCCCAACCACCCGTGCCCCCCGTGGCGTCTGACGATGTCAGATCGATCGCGCGCTGACCTCATCAGAGGCCTGCCCCTCCGCGCTGAGCTTCCAGCGTGGATCTGAGGAGAAATGCTTTTGCATTTCTCCTCCCATCACGTGGAGGGGCTGAGAGAGGCATCAAAGGAAAGGTAATTGTCATGAGGGGAGAGGCCCCTTGGGCAAGGGCTACTCCCCAGGGGGCCAAATTATTTTTAGGCCATTTCTGTCCCTCCCCCCCCCCGGGGGCAGATCGGCCTAATATAATTAGGTTGATCTGCCTCCAAGGGGGAAGGGGGCAGAAACCCCTAAACTCCAAGGATCATTTTTTTTGCTTATTTATTTTTTATATATGTGGGGAGCGACCCCTTAGGGAAGGGTTGCTCCCCGGGGGGGCAAAATTACTTTTAGGCCATTTCTGCCCCCAAGGGGGGCAGAAAACACTAGAAACCAGGGATTTTTTTTAAATATATTATTGAATGGGCAAGGACCGCTCCCTGGGGGGGGGAAATATTTTGAAGCCTTTTCTGCCCCCCCGGGGGCAGATCTGCTTATTATAATTAGGCCGATCTGCCCCCAGGGGGTGGGGGGCAGAAACCCCTAGACACAAGGGATATTTTCTTTAATGTTTCGTTTTGTTTTTTGTATATATGGGGATTGACCCTTAGGCAAGGGTCGCTCACTTGGGGGGAAAAGTGTATTTTGACAATTTTTGACCCCCTTGGGGGCAGATCGGCCTATTTTTATTAGGCCAATCTGCCCCCAAGGGGGGCAGAAACTACTAGACACTTGAATTTTTAGTTTTTTGTCAGTTTCACATGAGGGAAGTGACCCCTTAGGCAAGGTCGCTCCGGAGGGGGGGGGCACATTTGTTGTAGGCAATTTCTGCCCCCCTTGGGGGCAGATTGGCCTATTGTAATTCGGCTGATCTTCCCGCTGGGGGGGGGAGGGGGGAAGAAAACTCTAGACACCAGTGATTATTTTTTTTATTGTTTCTTTTATCTTTTTATATGTGGGGAGCGACCAATTAGGCTAGGGTCGCTCCCCTGGAGGGGCAAATTGTCTTTAGGCCCCTTGGGAGCAGATCGGCCTATTTTTTGTAGGCCAATCTGCCCCGGGGGGCAGAAACGACTTAGGCACCAGGGATTGGTGTGTGTATATGTGTGTTTTGTTTGGGGGGGCAGCCCCTTGGGCAAGGTTGCTCCCCATGGGAGCACATTACTGTTGGACATATCTGCCCCCCACCAGGGGAAGATCGGCCTAAAGCCCACCAGAGACCAGGGAAGATTTTTTTTCTCCAAAATAAGAGGGTGGGGGTATGGCCATACTCCCACCACAAATAAATGGGACCAAAGTTGTTCTGCCCACTAGTGGGCAGATGGGACAATTACCCCTGATCCACACCCGGGGGGGCGCTAAAAGTCTACTAGATGCCAGGGAATTTAAAAAAACAAAAATAGTGGGGTGGTGGCTACCCGTGGGGGGGGGCAGAAAGTCTACTAGATGCCAGGGAATTAAAAAAAACAAAAAATAGTGGGGTGGTGGCTACCAACCAGTATGGGCCTGGTTATGCCCGCACCCCAACTGATGGGGTAACAGTCTTTAAGCTTTCCCCCCGCACACTAAAACATCTTATCCCACGGCAAGCAAGAGGACATTTGATTATTTTGGGTTTCGGTTTTACATTTGGGACATGAGAGCTTGGCTAACTCTCAAAATCGCCCCACTTGGAATGGTGAGGGCTGCACTTTTTGGACTTTTGGATGCTGCCATGTAGAAAAATCCACAAAACCTAGACACATCTGAAAACTAAACATTTGGGTGATTCCAGGGTGGTGTGCTTCACATGCACCCCGCACCATTTTCTTACCCACAATGCCCTGCAAACCTCCAACTTTTCTGGAAATCACACATTTTTCCCACATTTTTGTTATGGAACCTTCTGGAATCTGCAGGAATCCACAAAATTCCTACCACCCAGCATTGTCTCATGTATACAGATAACAATCCTGCTGCACTTGTCAGCCTAAAAGTGTTTTTTTTCAAACTGCCCTTTTGGACCCACTTTGGCTCCCCCTCAATTTCAACATGTTTTTGGCTCTTTCCTGTCACAGGCACTTGGCTCACCTACACAAGTGAGGTATAATTTTTACCGGGAGACTGAGGGGAACGAGGGGTGGTAGGAAATTTGTTCCAGTGTGGTGATCCCACACAGAAATGTGGGATAAATTTGATTTTTTAGCTAAAGTTGCGGTTTGCTGAGGTTTCTGAGTAAGGAAACATTGGTGGATCTACTCAAGTCACACCTCGCTGGACTCCCCCGGGTGTCTAGTTTTCAGACATGTCTGGGTTTGGTAGGTTTCCCTAGATGGCTGCTGAGCCCAGCACCAAAAACGCAGGTCCCACCCCCTCCCAGCAAAAACAGGTTGTTTTGTATTTGATAATGTTGATGTGTCCAGATAGTGTTTTGGGACATTTCCTTTTGCGGCACTAGACCTACCCACACAAGTGAGGTACCATTTTTATCGGGAGACTTGGGGGGAATGCTGGATAGAAAGAAATTTGTGGCTCCACTCAGATTACAGAATTTTCTGTCACCGAAATGTGAGGAAAAAAGTGTTTTTTTGGTCAAATTTTGAGGTTTGCAAAGGATTCTGAGTGACAGAATCTGGTGAGAGCCCCACAAGTCACCCCATCTTGGATTCCCCTAGGTATCTAGTTATAAAAAATGCACATGTTTGGTAGACTTCCTTCGGTGTCGGCTGAGATAGAGGCCAAAATCCACAGCTAGGCACTTTGCAAAAAAAGGTCTGTTTTCTTTGGGAAAATGTGATGTGTCCATGTTGTGTTTTGGGGCATTTCCTGTCGCGGGCGCTAGGCCTACCCACACGAGTGAGGTACCATTTGTATCGGGAGACTTGGGGGAATGCTGGGTGGAAGAAAATTTGTTGGTCCTCTCAGATTCTAGACTTTCGGTCACTGAAATGTGAGGGAAAAGTGTTTTTTGGCCAAATTTTGAGGTTTACAAAGGATTCTGGATAACAGAACCTGGTGAGAGCCGCACAAGTCACCCCATCTTGGATTTCCCTAGATGTCTAGTTTTAAAAAATGTGCAGTTTTGGTAGGTTTCCCTAGGTGCCGACTGAGCTAGAGGCCAACATCTACAGCTAGGCACTTTGCAAAAAACACGTCAGATTTCAATATAAAAATGTTGTGTGTCCATGTTGCGTTTCCTGTCCCGAGCATTAGGCCTACCCATGCAAGTGAGGTACCATTTGTATCAGGGGATTTGGGGAGACACAGAATAGTAAAACAAGTGTTATTGCCCCTTGTCTTTCTCTATATTTTTTCCTTCCAAATGTAAGACAGTGTAAAAAAGACGTCTTTTTGAGAAATGCCCTGTAATTCACATGCTAGTATGGGCACCCCGGAATTCAGAGATGTGCAAATAACCACTGCTTCTCCACACCTTATCTTGTGCCCATTTTGGAAATGCAAAGGATTTCTTGATACCTATTTTTCACTCTTTATATTTCAGCAAATTAATTGCTGTATACCCAGTATAGAATGAAAACCCATTGCAAGGTGCAGCTCATTTATTCGCTCTGGGCACCCAGGGTTCTTGATGAAACTACAAGCCCTATATATCCCAGCAACCAAAAGAGTCCAGCAGACGTAACAGTATATTGCTTTTAAAAATCTGACATCGCAGGAAAAAGTTACAGAGTAAACGTGGACACCTCAATTTCAATTTTTTATTTATTTCAGCTGCTATTTTTTGTAGGAAACCCTTGTAGAATCTACACAAATTACCCCTCAGAATTTTGCCTACTTTTCAGAAATGGTTAGCTTTCTGGGATCCAGCTTTGGTTTCACACCCATTTCTGTCACTAACTGGAAGGAGGCTGAAAGCACAAAAATAGTATAAAATGGGGTATGTCCCAGTAAAATGCCAAACATTGTGTTGAAAAATTGGATTTTCTGATTCAAGTCTGCCTGTTCCTGAAAGCTGGGAAGATGGTGATTGTAGCACCACAAACCCTTGTTGATGCCATTTTCAGGGAAAAAAAGCAATAAGCCTTCTTCTGCAGCCCTTTTTTCCCTATTTTTTTGGGGAAAACAATGTTGCTGTATTTTGGCTAATTTCTTGGTCTCCTTCAGGGGAAACCACAAAGTCTGGGTACCTCTTGAATTCCTAGAATGTTTGAAAAAAAGGACGCAAATTTGGCGTGGGTAGCTTATGTGGACAGCAAGTTATGAAGGCCGAAGCGCGAACTGCCCCAAACAGCCAAAAAAAGGCTTGGCATCTGAGGGGGAAAAGGCCTGGCAGCGAAGGGGTTAAGAAGTAAGGGCCATATGTACGAAAGCTTTTTCCCATAGACACAGAATGGGTAAAATCCTTTGGTACATCTGGCCCTAAGACTTGTGTACTTAAGTTTTACATGTCCCACAGTAAAAAAATCCTAAAGTTATTTTTTTACTGTGGAAAGACTATCTCTCCCATAGACTAAAATGTTACCTTATTACATCCAATAAGTGATAACTTCAGTTTAGGAACAGATAGAGAAATGCTTCTGCCACTAATTAGAATTTTATTTTAAAATTCTCTTTAATGGTAAAGTCAGATTTTAAAGTACTGTCAAGACCCCTAACCTGTTTGATGTCCAAGAGCTTCAGGAGTGACGTGGGTCTAACCAAGCTACTTCCTTGGAGCCTGCCCCAATTGAGAGCCACAAGTGGTAACAAACATCAAGTTGGGGGGAAGAGGGAAATATTGTGAATGATACCTAGTTATGTTTGATTGTGTCTTGGCTTTCAACTCTTATTGTCCTAATTATTTTCTTATGACTGAATATGCCTTTACAGTCCAAAAGTATATATTTGTATTCCCTTCTCAAAGGGAGGGTTCGAGCTCTACAACTGCATCTTTTCCTTGTATCGTTGTCCTTAAGAGATCTCAAGGATTCATAATTGTCTTTCTAAATACACAAATTTGCTATCAACACTCACCTATTTTTTTGTCTTTTGCAGATGAACACTTTTCTTTTGGTGCAGCTGCACCATGATGAGATTATGAGAAGCTGGATGGGGACTATTGGTGCAGCTGCACCACGATGAGAAGATGCTGGAGCCAGGAGAAGTGGATCACGGAGGCAGCTAACATCATATAAGGCAGGAGGCCTTGTACTGGAGGTCAGTTCAGGGAAAAACTAGATAGCCGAGCACCGGCTTCACTAGGCATGGCTTAAATATCATGCTCCAGATCTTGTAACATTTCCTGAGCCATGCACTGCCTACTACAGGAAGTAGCTAAGGACAAGAGATTGATGAGAATGTTGACGGTGAGGGGCTGGGGCCAAATCAATAATCAGGATCCCAGACTATGTTAGGGCAGGAATCATGAAGGAGGCGGACCAAAAAGAGGAGCAAAAAGAGGGAGGGGTTTCTGGGAGAGACAAGAATGAGGGCCAAGAGAGGGTCAAGAGGAAAGAGCACTCGGCAAGTGTGGAGACCAAAAGAAGGCACAACTGTAGGCAGAGAATGCAGGTCACAAAATGTTCCATTCTGAGAAGTAGAATGCAACTTTTCGAAAGTTGGCTTTTTTGCCTTTCTGACAGTGTCCAGAGTCGCATGACTGTGAATGTCTCTCCTGTGGTGCGTTATGTATTCCTTCCAGACATGGTGACAAAAAATGCCTTGGTGTAGAGGGAGTATGGGGCTTCCTGACAGGATGGCTGTTTAGGGGTTGTGCCCTGCCCTGATAACCCATCAAAGAAGCCTGCCTGCAGTCCAGACAAAGGAAAATTACATCAGGCTTGCCCTTGCCTTTGTCACCCTAGACAGTTTGGAGCTGGCCCCAGGGAAAAGTGGAGAACTGACCAGAACCAGTTTAGGAGTATGCCAGGAATTACCACCACATAAATGCTGGCACCAAGAATAAATGTGGCACTTTCAGAACCTCACATCAGAATACTCTTGGACCTGTCGGGGATTCCGAATATGGACTTCCTTGCTGTCTGAAGAAGAAAAGCTGGAGCTCCTTGTCTTGAAACCCAGGACTCACAGAATTGACTCCAAGGGTCAATTGGCTGACCTCCTACCTGAGGACAGGGACGCAATAAGCTTCCGGAGGCCTCTGTGCAATAGCATAGCAGACAAGCACCACCTAGGCCTTCCTCACACCAACTGCTGGCCTGTGCTGGAGTACATTCTGATCCCTGGGAGGTGCCACCCAGGTCCTAGGCCTTTGGCTGGTACCTGAGTGTACTCCTGCTTCAGGTTTACAAAAAACAGTGCTCCAAGTGAAAATACAAAAGTTAGAGGCTCTTTGTGAGCACAAGCAGGCTCCTTCCATCAGCATTGGTCACTGTGATTTGAGTTCCGATGGCGACCTGCTTTTCAAGTCAAAAAGTGGCTGACCCTATCAACCGCCAACGCAAAGCTCCAGCAATGACTGCTCCTTGCGCTGACATCAACCTCTTCATGACCCCTGCCAAATGTGAAGCTCCAGCTAAGGCTCCTTGCATTTACTTAGACTTTGAGAATCTAAACTCTTCAGCAAACAAACCTGCTTCTTGCATCCGATCCTAACTCCATCCCAGGCAGCCTGAACTTATGACTTTGACCCAGTGCAGCTCAACAGATAAGCATGGGTGGCACTTTGTGCTTCTGGGTGCTATTTTTACCTAAAATTTTAAAATGCATAGCTCCAGTTCTACTGATTAGATTTGTCATTTTGGTGCCATTTCATTTATTACATTTTATTCTATTTTTCTAAATTGGTTTGGGGATTTGTATTGTGTTGTGTTTTCATATTATTACTGTTTGAGTGCTGCATAAATACTCTAAAACTGTGCCTCCAAGCCTGACTGCTTTTGTGCCAAGCTACCAGAGGGTTAAGCATAGGTTTATTTAATGACTCTTGTGGATTGTATCTGCTGTTTGATAAAGGATCTCCCGCCCACCAACAATGCAATTTCTTACAGGCAGTGAGACAATTCTGTTTCGTGTGAAGTATAGAAGCCATATTTACAGAAATCAACTTTGATATCAGTACAAATAAATGAGAACATTGATGGTTTAATACTTTAGATTATACACTACCCTGGTAACAAATGGCATATGAGAAACAGGACAGAAGTTGCTGTGGATACAAGGATCAGCAGTAGGCTTTTTTAACAAAGGGACCCTCTAGTTGCTTCCATCTATTAGGTACCATGGCAGAATCAATGGATAGCGCCCAAAATGAAAGGATAACAAGAGCAAGAGAGCTCACCACCAACTGCAAGATTAGAGACAGATAAGGGTCAGACGAGGACCCAATTTAATTTAAAATAGGTGACATGGCAAAATCCAAGGAAAGAGTCTGGAACTCCATCAACGCCCATGTAGAGACTTTCAGACAGAACCAGAGGCGGACCACACCGCTGGAAAAGACTACTGGATTAATCTATTTTTGCCTGAAAAACTATATATGCAAAAGAGTTAGAGCAGGGGTCTCCAACCTTTTCTGTAGCAAGAGCTACTTCTGATCAGTGAAAAAAGGCTAAACCACTTGCTTATTATTACCAGACACCCCCATGAAAAATGTGCTTGATATTAAGCCTAATGCTAATAGATCCAGATACTATGGTATGAATCAAATACCTTGACTAGGTGCACTATGACAGGGCTGCCAAGTGTGTCAGTGAGAGCGTGGTCTTTGGGGGTATATGAACGAGTGTGCATATGAATAGGATATATGTGCATGGTTATTCTGAGAACCAGTGTACTTGTGGCACTTTCGCCATATGTGGCACCATTACAAGTATAACACAAACATACAACAATGATTTTAAATGGGAGAAATTTTGAGTGCAAAAATGTTCATAATGTAGAACATTTGTCTGCACTTTAAATTTAAAATTGATTGTATTTTTCGGTTATAAATATTACACAGTGTTCTAATGGCCACTTGAAAAATAATTTGAGATCGTTAAAATGAAAACATTAACTTAATTATAAGGTAACTTTCCATTATCATTTTGTTCTCACTTCCAATATAGAGTTGACAAAGACTTTTATTGAAAAGTTAAATACCTTAGTGCTTTAATTCTTCACCTCTGTGACCTGGGTCATAAATCTGACTCTAGCACTGCTCCTTATCAGGCCATGCTATCTGCAGCCTGGTGATACTAATGTAAAATAAACATGGCCTTCCCTTAACTTTAAAAGGAAAAATGTGACCGGTGTGCTTATTTAAAAATGAACTCCAGGCTGTGAGGTACTCTGAAGGGGTCTGAGAGCTACTGGTAGCTTGTGATCCAGTGGTTGGAGACACCTGAGTTAGAGAGTTTATAAGGTGGCATGGCCATGGTACAGCTGCCAGGTTGAACCAAACTCTAAACTGCTTTAAATACTTCATGTGAGTGTTTAGTAGCAGAAACCATGCAAGTAGTGTAAAGTGCAGCAGGAGTAGCTTTATGGTTCTTTCTGAAAGATTTGAACCCAGTCGCTGCATAGAAATTTTGTGTCAGGTGAATGGATTCCGTCTGACACACGTTCCAGAGCTTTGGCTACTAAAATATTTCCCTATACCAAAACAATGCGATGCTGAGGGATTGAGCCGGTAGCATTCATTAACTCAGAAACCCATACATTAAAACTCCTCTCACTCTGAGAAAAAGCATGGACCAAGAAGAACTACTATTGGACAGCTGCATGTTTGCATCTTAGAGGCCCCTTCTACCATGAGAGAATGGCTTTTGTGTGCTAGCATGGCTTGCATATTCTGAGATGATGTGACATAAAATGTGTAAGGTTTGAGGTACGCTGAGTATGTTTACGACTATGAGAGAACAATTCTTGCCCTTTGTATGATGCGTGGTGCTGTGCTGTTTACATGAGATTATGGTGTAAGTGCTTCTAAATTGTTTGTACTGGAGATGATGACGGGTGTATTGATGTAGGAGTTTCAGACTGAGATGCTTTCTTCTATGAGAATTCTTTACATCTATGAGGCCATTTTTAACACACTTACCTGTAGTAGCCCTCTCTTAAATTGGTTTTGGCTTTTGTATGCCTTATTTAACAAGTGTGTCTTGTGTTTTCATAGCTCTCATTATATGAGGATTTTTTGTCTGTTATTATTTGAGCCCCAGTGAAACTATAGGGCATATTTACAAGAAAGTAGCTCATTGGTCCCAATGCACCACTTTTCTTGTGTCACTCCTGCCCCACCTATTGAAACCATGTTTGCAACATTTTTACAATATGGCACACCATGACGGTCGTTAGGACATTTATGTAAAAATAATTTACGCTATTGTGGCGCTTTGCTGCATTAGGGCTCAAAATTTTGATGCTAGTGCAGCAAAGCACTGGGAGGCCCATAGATCATTATTTGTGCGTCATTTTAATGCCTGCAGGGAAAAATGGCACAGTGAAATGTGGTAGATTTCACTGCACATTTTTTCGGGCCTCCCTGTGTCAGAACACCCCGTGCATACATTATGCCTGGCGCAGGCATAATGTGGTGCTAGGGTTTACAAAGTGGCACAATAGAAGCATTGCACCACTTTTTAAATATGGCACGGGAGAAAGGCTTCCTTAGCGTAAACAAAAATGACCCTAGGGTGGCGCAAAGTGACTCTAGGGGCTTACAAATATGGGCCTATGTGCCATGAAGACCTTGCTGTCTGCCCAGCTTATTGTTATCCTCTGTTGATGTAAATTGTTCGGAGAGTTCTATTGGCTGTGAGGATATTTGTGAGGTCCAAATATATGATGCCCCCTGAACTGTGGAACGGTGCCATGTTTTTTTTAAAGTGTTCTGTTTGCGGTTGTTGGTTTATTATGGTTAGCACTACTGTGAGGCTGGTGATACTCAACCATATAGATTATCTGAACTGCATTGGGAGCATTGTCAATGTTTGGTCCAATGTGTGTGGATGTTGTTTTTTGTTTCCTAGTGGAAGGTTATATGACCTGTGCCACCCATTCGCTCCATCCATTGTGCTCCTTCGCATGTGTTGTAAAATATTGTGTGTGCTGTCGTGACCATGGTAACACGTTACTGAGCTATCTCGAACAGGTGCAGGTTCCTGTCTAATATGTTGAAAAACAGATATAGCTAGCAACAAGCAACAGCCGATTACAGATGGGTTTTATGACAGAACCACGCATGCTATTACCACGCATGCCTTAACAACACAGGCTTTACAGCGGATGCCTCTTTACCATGCATGCCATCACCACGCAAACTTTTAAAACAAAAGTGTCTTTACCACACATTCCCTTACCGTATAAGTATTTTGCAGGTGAGTATAAAACCTTTACACACACACACATATATATATATATATATATATATGTACATACACACACACACATACACATATATAGGTATAGTTGTATATTCATTGACTGAAAAAAACAAAGGTTACAGGGACTAAAACAGCTGAATTTCTATGGTTTTGTGCATGTTATAGTCAGGAAATAGAATTATGAAAACCTTAGAAATTCACTGAAAAAAACAAAGGTTAGAGCAATGTTATAGTTAGGGTCTGAATTTACATGCATAAACCATAGAAATTCAGCTGTTATAGTTAGACTTATTTCAAGTAACTATAACTCGTACCCCAAGGTAACTATAACTTACACGTACACCATGTGCAGTTTTCTCATCAATAATTTTATTGCAGATGTTGCAGTGATAATATCAATGATGCCATAGAAGATGTAATCAATGATGTAGTATGTGGGACAATTAGATGTGCATGGCGAGGGCATAAGTTAGGCATCCTATCCCGCTTCACACATGGACTTTGGCTGCGTGCGGTACAGGTTTGACACAGGGCCTGGCCTGCGGCCAACCCTCCCACTGGCGTACAACACAGTGCCATGCATAGACTTCTGTTGTGCGCAGCGGGGGTTGGCTGCCAGGCCTGGCTGCCCTTAGGCATCCAACCCCATGTGGCCTTCAGCCCTGCACAGTGGGTGTTGACTGCAGGGCCTGGCCTGTGGCCAGATCTTGCAGCCAACCCACATAGGTATCCTAACCCATGCCACCCACAGCCTTGAGCTCTGCGTGGTGAGGGTTGGCAGAAGGGCCTGGCCTATGGCCAGGGCCTGCAGTCAAACACCCTTAGGCATGCAAACCTGTGCCATACAGGGCCTTTGGCCAAACAGACGAGGCTTGTAGGTGATTTTGTGCATTCACGTACACGTAGTAGTTTGAAGGGAGACCAATGTGCTCTGTTCTCCACAGGAGATGACAAGAAGTAAAACCTACTCATCACAGTCACTACAGAATATATTGTGCTCTGAAAGAGCAACAATGCATTCCCCTAGATCCAGGAATTTAGACAATATTTCAGAGTGGAACTGCAGACAAAACACATTTGCTTTGCCTTGGCCAAACAGCAACAAGTTAGGATGATTTGTGCTTTACAGAAGTGGAGCTCCAAATGGGGCACCTGCTTTGTTTATGTTTGTAAGTGTTTCCCATTGAGGTTTAATTTCTGTGAAATGAGCATCATTGCCAGAATGGATCATGATCTGCTTAAAAGAGGTCACAGGTTTGTGCAAAATGTCTACCCAACTGGAGTACTTTCTACTGTCTAATTAAGAAGTGCAACCTTGTTGTGTTAAATGTGTGGTGCCTATTCTACAGTACAGCTGCATAAAGGAGTCTGAGGTACTGTCTTCAGTGAGGTTGTGTGTCTGTAATGTTGGAATGTGATTGCCCCTGAGGTTCTGTCTCCAGGGACCTTGTGTGTCTGTAGTTTTGGAATGTGATTGTTCTTGGGCGTCTTCAAACTGATACCATGAATCCTTGTGTGGAGAAAACAAGATTATAAAGAGTTCTATATTCAGCAAGCAAGGGTACTTCTGGCCAATGTGATTATGCTGGGGACAGCAGGGGAAGCAGCCTCAATGCCCCCGCAGTCCCTGCTGGCTCCCCGCCTCCAGCTGGAGGCAGTATCGTTCCCTCATGCAGGGAGCAGCTGGTGGAGTTTAGTATCTCTGTTTTCTCTATTATTCCTTTCCCTTTTCACCATATCTATCACTGGCCTTCATTTTCATATGTATGTGGTCACTGGTGGAAACAGAGAGACAGAAGAGTTCATTGCTCCCATGAGATTCTGCTTACAAGGTTGGTGCATCCTGACATGACCTTCTCACATCTGACATGGTGCAATTTGACATCTCTTGATCTCCTGCAATGATCAGTGGGTGGGATGGATAATTTGCCTTTTCTTGCTGTATAATTTAGTCAGACTGAAACATAATTTGTCCATCCATATTTGCATAGTTCCAGTTTCTCTTTTTAAACATTAGGTAACAGTAAAAATGTTGCTGTCAGGAGGTCCTGAATTATAAGTGATACTGTCAACCTTAATTGGCCTTTTACAGAGCAGCATGTTACATGATGGAATGAATAGATCTGTTCAACAGAGAAAAGCAAAGGAATAACTTCCCAAACTCATCATGCCATTGGTGAAAAATCTGTTTTGGACTGGAAGAGTAACATATGTCATCTGACAACTTTTGCAGTGCTAAAAGTCTAGTTTACAATCTAGAATTCTGTATATTGGGGTTCTTGATTTCTTGCATGTTACCAGTCATAGGTCTAGCCAGTCGTAACTTTTCCTCTCAAACATACGTTTTTGCATTTTGGTGGTCATAGTTGGGCATTTATATGGGGCACATATAAAAATTCAAGTAACACAGTGCATGTCAATGCAAGCTCAATGATCATGACTAGAAGAAGATTTAATGATTTTGAGTGAAAAGAGTGGCCAGAGATGTTCTTTGTTTGCACAGCCATAGTAGAATGAACACAGGACACCAGTGGCAAACAACCTCAACCAACACAGTTGGAACCCAATAGCTTTCTTTGCTGTGTGGCGCCCCTCAAAAGAGGTTTTGCACACTAGATGCATGTGAACCTCAGTCAAAACATATAATAAATCCTAACTGAGAAGAGTTACTTATTTAATATCTCTAACTAGGTGTAATCAATTCACTTTCAGGATTCACAAGAGTCACTGTTCTGAATTCAGCCCCCAGTTCTAAGGTTTCATTTTTTTTGCAACAATGCTTTATTGGCATATCAACAGCAATACAGTGGCACCAAGTGCCCATATTTAAATACATTGGGCAGTAAATCAATAAACCAGAAAATGACAAAATAAAAAATAAAAAACAACAAATAAGAAGAACTAAGCAAAGTGCTCATTGAGCAGCGGTATAAACCACAGCATCAAACCAAAGAGCCCCAATCAGTAGACCTACAGAGATTCACGAACATCGCCTACTGGGGCTTCAAGAAACTGGAGCTGCGGATCTGTCAAATAATGTGCCCAGGTCTCTCAGCTCACTCCCCATAGGTAAAGATGTAACAGTTGGGGGAGACCCCATCGAGTGGATCTGTGTGGGTTATGGTCAGAGGAATGGCTTTTAAATTTGGGAGTAGGCATCCATGTGGTTGTTTTTCTTGTATATCGTTTGTTCACATTCCACCACTTTAGCCTGTTTGGAGAGGCAGTAGGCACGCTATGACACCGACAGTTTCTACCAGTGGCAGAAACTTCAGAGATTGGCAGTGGCCAGGCCTGTCGCCAACCAGCACTTTTTGTTTTTTTGTAGGGACATCATAGCCATCCATATCATGAGGGATGGCCAAACGGGCATAATTAGCAAACAGACTGGCCCGTACCTCAGACCAGTAGAAGCTAGATGCTGGACAGCACCAGGTGGACAGGACCACAAGATGTGTACCATGTCTCATCCCCCCTGTGCACAAGGCCAACAGGTGTGGTGCAGTAACAGGCCTGCCCGGTGCAATTGCACTAGAGACTAGTACTAGATTTGCAGCAGTTTAAAGTAGGAGAGTTTCAACCAAGCTTCCTGGAGAAAAGAAACATGGATCTCAAGAAGTGAGGCCCAAGCTTTTGGAGTGTACATATGACACACACATCCTGCCAGAAAAGCTGAGAGACCTCCAGTGTAGATTGTGAAAAAACAGCATAAACAAGGACACCATAAAGTGTTGTTATCACCCCTGGAGCCATTCCCCATAGAATACGATGTGCACAGATCAGCGAGGTGTCCAAGAAGATCTGGTCCCTACCAAGTATTCCCCAGAGGCTATGGCAGAGCTAGAGGAATTTTCCAGTGGGATGTATGTGAGAGATCATATTCCTGAGATAGTTCCTCAAAGGTCTTAAAGGAGAGAACAGCAAGCAAGTGATCAAGCATAAGAATGCCACACTCCTTTGATACCGTACATTTGTCCTACGACCACTGACACATACCTAAGCATTGTTCAATATAAGGAGCAGCCAAATGTATCCACAGATTTACCTTCAAATGCTTATGGGCCTGCTTCCAGATATGGAGCATGTATAAAAATGGTGGTTGTGAATCAGTCGACTCTCTGATTGTGTAGCATACAGGGCTTCGAGTGAGGGCCCACACTTAAATATGGCACTTTCAATCATATTTCAGAACGACAGGTCTGCATTCGTCCTGAGCCAGCTGGCCAGTTGTGAGAAATGATTAGCCATGTAGTACAAGCCAATGTGCGGCAGACGTAATTCCCCTGTTTCCGTATGAGCACAAAGCTTGGACATTCGAAGCTGGGGTTTATCAGTCCCCCAAATTGAACTTTTGATCAGAGTATCACTGGGGGCCAGGAGAGAGCTGGGAACACAAATCAGTAGCATCCTCAATACATAGTTGAACTGTGGAGCAGTCACCATCTTGACAGCCTGCACTTGGCTCCACAGATTAAATGGAGTTGTTTCTATTTCACAAAGTCAAAGCGAATAGACGCCATCATAGGGGATATGTTATTGGGTGCCAAATGGTGCAGCCCCTAGAGATATGAATGCCCAGATATTTCAGGACCGTGGGCATCCATTTCCCCCCCACCTCATGTATGCAATCTTGAGTTGTAACCACTGACATTGGCATCCCTTCACATTTCCCTCAGTTCATGCGATAACTTGAAAATTCCCCAAAAATAATCTAATAAAGACATCAGAGCTGGAATTGACGCCTGTGGTTGGGAGGCCATCATCAGGATGTTCTCAGCATATAGGAAAGAATTAATGGGTCCCACTGTTTTCAGTGTACCAGGTCTAAGGGTTGACGTCCTGATGGCAATCGCCAAGGGCCCAAGAGCCAAGAGAAAGAGTAAAGGAGAGGAAAACCTTGCCTCGTGCCTCTTTTGATGCAAATTGTGCAGAAAAGGTGACTTCTGCAGTTGATCCACTCTATCTGCTCATTGTAGTGCCCCTTAACTTTAGTAATAGTCTTGGCCAAGGCTAAACCTCTCCATAACCTGGAACAGGTAAGACCATTCAGCTCAGTCAAATGACTTCTCTGCGTCCAGCGACAGACCCACCTGTTTGTCTTCAGCATAGTGTGAATCCCAGAGGAGTTGGCCCAATGTGCACATATGATTCTGAGAAGAACCTCCCAGCCCGAAGTTCACTTGTGAGGCATGGATCAGAGATTAAATAACCTTTCGGAGCCAGGTAGCCTGGATCTTGGCCAGAATTTTCATGTAAACTTTTAACAGAGAAATGGGCAATATGAACCACAGGTGAAGGGGCCCTTCCCATCCTCAGGAAGCACCATAAAGATTGCGTTATTGGAAATGGGGCCCAGGGTCCCTGTTGTAAACACCTCCCAGAGGGCCTGGTGAAACATTTGTGCCACTTGGGGGCCACAAATCTCAAGCACCCCCTCGTCACCTAACGACTATCATGTTGGTAAACTGGCTATAGCTTCCCCAGCTTTGCTGAGGGTAATATCCCCTGCCAAAAGAGCCCTAACTTTGTCTGACAGCACCAGCAAGTGAACGGAGGCTCTGAAACGGTCCTCAGCAGGTGTAGGATCACCACTGTCAGAGTCATAGAGGTTTTCATAGAAGGAGGCGAATGCCTCTGCAATATCTGTAGGGTGCATAAGAAGTCAGCCTGTAGCATCACAGAGGGCTGGTGTGGAGCACTGGGCCTCTCACTGCTGCAGTTTAAAGCCTAAAAGGCAGCCCCTCTCATAGTGCCTCCATTTGAGTTTGATGAGCTTCGTTTTAGCGGCAGATATGTAGAGTGCAGTATACTCAAGCCTTGTAACTTCCAGCCTGTGGCGATTAGCAAACAAAGCAGTCCTGCTATAGAAAGCCATAAGGGGGACACAAGTATTTCCAAGTGGGTTCTTTCAGCAATGCATCAGCACTTCTTCAATGCACTACCCCCTTCAAAGGGTTCCTCCAAGCGACCTTCCCTGCCATCCAAAATGACCAAGTGCTCATTTTCCACGCAGTAGACCCTAACATAAGCATTTAGCATCGCCTTGCCCTCCTGGTGGCTGTATCTGGAGGCCTGCATACACCAAAAACCAGTCGTCAGGGGTCATTTCCAGCTTCATTTTCAATAACACGAGCAATGATCTGAGAGGCCCCCCATTAAGATGTCAGAGTGGAAAAGGAAGAAGTGGTTCAACTGGAAATAATCGAGACAAGAAGAAGTATTATGAACTGCTGAAGTATAAGTGTAGTCCATACCAGAGGAGTGTGTAAGATTCCAAGCATCCACTAGGCTATGATGAGCTAATAGATCTGTGAGCTGAGCCTTGTTCAAGAATATGTGGTGGTCAGGCAGACCAGTTGGGTTGAGAACCACATCAGGTGGCACATTCCAGTCACCCTCTTTATCAGTTTCACCTTGACAGACTCCGTGAGGAGTCTGTTCAGGTGGCTAAAGTAGGCTGCCCGTAAGTACATATACCAAACCCAAGACAGCAATGTGCGTTCACAATTTCAGTTTCACGAAGACGTACCCCCTCAGAATTGGCCCAAGTTTTCAACAGGGTATGGGGAAGCGATTTATAAACCAAGACAGCATCCTCAAATTTCCTATGTGAGGGGAATTAGGCCTGGTGGGTAAGTGAACTAGTCTAAAGCTATAAGGCAGCTACACCTCACCACTGGTCCCACCCAGCCCCGGTGTAACTTTTCCACCTCACATTTAGGCAAATGTAATTACTGCAATATGGCTTCATCATCGTCGCAAGAAATTGAGGATCTTTTTACATTTACCAAAACTGAATAGTCTATTAGCATTCATAGACACAACACAAAAAAGTCAGTCCCGAACCATCGTGAGAAGCATTGTCATGTGTAGAGGAGAGTATCCAAATGGATATTAGTAGGGGAGCTGGGGTGCCCAAATTCTAGAACATTTGCTCAAAGGAAAGCCACACAAGAAACATCACTGTAAGGCCGCTAATGAGCTATGGAGCTAGTAATGAGAGGCACTGAGAGAGTGGGTGTGGTAATGAATAATGTGAGATCTCTGTCAATGTGCACTGTGAGCAACAGTAACTAGTCTGAGGAACTAAACTTGGCAGGGGCACCGGGGGACTTCACCAGCCTCCAAGATGTCATTAAGGGAAGGTCTGTGGAAGGTAATCGGGTCACACACAAGGGATACAGGGCAGGGGAAGGGGAAGGGGGCAGTCGATCAATGAGCACATCTCTTTGTTGGCTCTAGATCTGCATAGGTAAGGGAAATCTAGACCCAGTCTGTCAGGAATTAAGCACCCCACACCAGTAGCTCCTCGGAAATTCTGCCCCACAGGCATCAATATACATGACAATAAGCAGCAACACAAGCATTCAAAAATAAAGAAAACAGTGCCCCAAGCAGGGGAAATACAATACAAAACTGCAGCAAATTATGGGGGTCATTCTGACCCCGGCGGGCGGCGGGAGCCGCCCGCCTGGAGGGAACCACCAGAATACCGCTGCGCGGTCAAAAGACCGCCGCAGGTATTCTGGGTTTCCCACTGGGCTGGCGGGCGACCGCCAAAAGGCTGCCCGCCAGCCCAGTGGGAAACACCCCTCCATGAGGATGCCGGCTCCGAATGGAGCCGGCGGAGTGGAGGATGTGCGACGGGTGCATTAGCACCCGTCGCGAATTTCAGTGTCTGCTGAGCAGACACTGAAATTCAAAGTGGGGCCCTCTTACTAGGGCCCCTGCAGTGCCCATGCCATTGGCATGGGCACTGCAGGGGCCCCCAGGGGCCCCACGACACCCCTCACCGCCATCCTGTTCCTGGCGGGCGGAACCGCCAGGAACAGGATGGCGGTAAGGGGGTCGGAATCCCCATGGCGGATTCCCATGGGCAGCGGAAAGTCGGCGGTACACCGCCGACTTTCCGCTTCTGGCCGCGGCTGTACCGCCGCGGTCAGAATGCCCGGCGGAGCACCGCCAGCCTGTTGGCGGTGCTACCACCGACCCCGGGGTCAGAATGACCCCCTCTATAATCATGGATAGGGCTGTTAGACCTGTCAGCCCTTGGTGTGGCTGTCTTTTTACTTCTGACTTCCTGTTTGTGACCCTGTGCTGAATTTAGTTTGTGTTGGCTTTAGGACTCTGAGCACTCTACCAAAGCTGACCAGGGCTAGAGTGTAAGTGCTATTTGTCTAAATTGTATTGATGATTGGTTTTTCAATGGTTGGCATATTTCTCTAGTATAGTGCACCATGCATGCCCAGGGTCTGTAAATCAAATGCCACTAGTGGGCCTGTTGCACCAATTGTGCCACCCACATGAGCAGCCTTGTAAACATGTCTCAGGCCTGCCACTGCAGTGCCTGTGTGTGCAGTATACTCAAGCCTTGTAGCAGTTTTAAACTGCCATATCGACTTGGCAAGTGCACCCACTTGCCAGGCCCAAACCTTCCCTTTTACTACATGTAAGTCACCCCTAAGGTACGCTCAAGGCAGCCCCATAGACAGGGTGCAGTGTATTCAAAAGGTAGGACATGTACTGGTGTGTTTTACTGCTAAATCTGTTTTTCATTACTGCAAGGTCTATGTCTCCAATATGGTAACATGGGGACTGCCTTGAAATATCTTTTAAGTGGGAGCAGATAACGATTTTGAGTTTGGGGTCTCTGAACTCACAATTTTAAAATACATCTTTTGATGAAGTTGGTTTTTGAATTGTAGGTTTGAAAAAGCCACTTTTAGAAAGTGGACATTTTCTTGCTTAAATATTCTGTGACTCTGCATGTCTGCTGAATACACGCCTGGGTCAGGATGAGAGTTGAGCTGTTTGTGCATTCACTCTAGACAGTCACACCAAGGGAGCTGATGTGTACTCTGCATATCCTAATGGCCCAACACCAGCCTGATGGGTCTTCCTAAGCTAGAGTGGTGGCAGGAGCTGACACCTGCACTTGAATAGGGCTGTGCCTGTCCTCACACAAAGCATTCTCCAACCCCCCTGCAGTGTGTCTGGGGCCAGAGCAGGGAAAAAACTTTATTGCCATCCTGTACAATGACATTTGTTGCCCTGGTAGTGGTGGAGGATGTGCAGCATGATTTTTAGCTGAAAACTGGCAGAACTATGATGCCAAAATCATGCCAGTTGTTACCCATCTGGTAGGGTTTGGATGTGCTATGTGTGATAGGACCTTTGTAGGCTGGCTTGCCATGTACTTCCTCAGGGACAATCAATGATCTCTTTGATGATATGTGCTGTTACAAGTACATCAGATGTATTGTCTGATTTACTTCTTGTGCCATTTCACACAATGCAGTACCTAATGTTTGATTTTCTATTTGTCTTAACAGCTGCAAATATGACTCCCATCCAGGTCAGGGAGTTTCAACGGCGGGCAATGAGATACCGCCACATACTAGATGTCGAGTCTGGGTACCGCAACATGGCCCAAAGATATAGTCATGAACGAGCCTCCGGAGCTTGGAGGGCATTTGCATACGGCGGCACTTCTGTGTCTACCACAGCCACCACCAGCAGCACCACCACTACCACCCAGGTGGCACCTACAGCAGCTGTGACCTTTGTGGCACCATCAATGGCAACTGCTCCAGGACCAAGCACAGCACCACCTGCAGGGCAGCCTACAGCCATTGCCACATCACGGGCCCATACATCCTCAGCTGGCACCCAGACCACCCCTGCTGCAGCCATTGACCCTGCTGCTTTTTCCCATATGCAAAGGAAATTGGACCGTGTCCTAAGAAAGATGACCAGACTGCAGCAGGAGGTGGCACAGGTCAACTGGCGGGTGCATTCCATCAAGAAGACCCTGAGGAGGGTCAAACTGTAGACATGTAGACGGACATGATTCCCTCCCATCCCTCCTCTTTCCTGGTTCTTATACTTTGTGGGTTTAGGGGGCTTAGTGTTAGGTTAGTGTTAGTGGGTGGGGGGTGAGGGTTTCTGAATATTTCTACTGTTTATTTTTATGTGTGTGGGTGGGAGGGTCGCGGGCAATGTTGGGGTTCTTGTGTTTAAAAAAAAAAAATTAAAAAAATTTACAAAAAAAAAATAAATTAAAAGATATATATATTTGTTTAGTATAGGATAGTATGTGTTTAGGTTAGTATCTGTTGTCCTCCATGTGTCCCGTCTCATAAGGGGGGTGGGGAGTTGATGTTTAGATTGTTTCGTTCAATGTGATAAGTAAGTTTAACTTAGGTTAGTTAGGGACAGTTGTGGGTAATGAGTAGTTAGAGTAGATTAGGTTAGGTAAGGTCTTTCCCCGAGTTTTCACTTCTGTTTTTACTGTATAATAAATATCTAGGTAACCATTTACAATATGTGTCAAATGCTTGTAGATCAGGGCCTTGGCATGAGTGAACAGTGTCTCTTTTGTATTAGATTTTGTGTCCTATGCTGCAAACAAATACCAACTGAGCTGTAACATTGGCAGCTACCCCAAAGCTACTTAGATAAGATTCGGCCATTCATTGCAACCACCAACCACAGTTACTATGGGTCCCAAAGTGTGGTTATTTCATGATGTATGTTTTCAATTTCACATACTGTGCTTCTAGATTTAGTATTGGGGACACTGTGTTAAGTCTGACTGCAGTCTCATGTCCAAGGAAATCCTTATAAGGTGAGTGGTAGTAAGCTCTCTTGTAGTATAGTGTACATAACTCACATAGATCATTTGTTACACTGTTCAGCATGGTTACTTATTTGGATGTAAACTCATACACCTCCATTCATGCAGTTTGGTGTGTGTTAGCTTACATTTGTGGGAAATGTCACATATGTAAGTTTTGCATTGAAGCAACAATTTGAAGGCACTATTTTCTGGATTTGACATCCCTTCAGGAAGCGTTATTCTGTCCAACACAGCATTATGGTGTATAGTTTCTATTTTCCTCAGAAATAACCCTCAGGAAGGGCAGAGTATGGTACAATCCAGGCCACTGTGCATAGTTATCAGCCAACATTATTTCGGGACAGTTGTATTGACAATCTATAATAATTGACAGGAGGCAAACTTCACTGATCTACTGCACGGCTGATGTGTCACATTACACAGCGACAAAGTGGTTGTGTAAGTGCTATTTATTGAAAAGTGCTGAAGTGCTATATGTACATTGTGCATGATTGTGAGTCCATTATAGTGACATCTTCCATTGTGATCCTACACAAATGCAAAAGGACATGTCATTGGCCATGCTGGGGTGAAGTGTCAGACAGTGCAGAGGGACAGGACAGGCCAATGAGTTAGTGAGAGACAAGCACAGGGAAGGCTGACAAGATAACAGTGGGTTGCAGAACAGTGCTTAAGTACAGTTGTTGCAAGACTGGCATGTTACAAAGCGCAGGACCTTGGTAATAGGTGGCCATGTGGCAGGGACTAGTGCTACCGGGTACTCTTACGTGTGAAGGTGATCTCTTCCTGGTCTTCTTCTTCTGATGTGTGTGTTGCCTCCTCTGCCCTTGGTGGTGGTGGTTGTGAAGGGGCAACACACACCTCAGTGTGTGTAGACGTGGAGTCAGACATCCCGGTAGCTGCTACCTGTGGGGGTCTTAAGGGCAGTACTGCAGCAAGGAGGATCTGCTGGTTCTTAAGAATAGCAGCCACATCACAGTGGTAGGCAGCCAGGTCGGCCCTGAGGGGTTCAATGTTCCATTCATGCACACGTTGACAGGATTGCTGTTGTAGGTGTTGGGTCAACTGTATTACAGCTGTGCTGATTTCCTTCAGCCTTTTTTCTACATCCTGCAAGATAGTTGTTCGCCCTTGCATAGCTGCTGCCTGTTCTTCAGTTGACATCATGCACGGACGCACCCCCTCTAGGCTGGCTGCCATAGTTTGCATCGCCACCCGCACCTCCTTGGCCAGCTCCCTCTGTACTCCGACTACAGTTCTCTCAAAGCTGGTGCCAGTGTTGTGAGAGTCTTCAGCTGTATTGGAGCTGGCTGGTCGTACAATTGGGGGGTTGGGTGGATCCTCTGTGATGGCTGCTGTATCTGTTCTCCTCCTTGTGACTGAAGGTGGGGTCTGGAGGGTTTCAAGGACCTCTTGGAGGGTCTGCTGGCTGATGTTTGTCAGCTTGTCATCCATGTCATCAGGGTAGTCCTGGACAGGCATATCCGCAGGAGATCCATCGTCCTCTGCAATGAAATACAGTACAATTAGTGTGTCAGTGTTGTGGGCTTTGTAATATGACATGCCTGCCTTGTGATTATTTTCACATTGTGATCTTGGTTCCTGTTAATTGCTCCTGTCTTTCAGATGGGCATTCTCCCAGGGCTATGCCCCACCTGCATGTCACATGTATTGTGGTTAGTTTGTGGACTTGTCAGCATCATCTCCTCTAGGTGTTGGTTCTGGCCAAATAGTGATTTGCCACCTTCTTGTCCTACTCAACCCTCTGTCTACTTCCATTCTCATGGTGAGGCCTTTCACTGGCTGTGCGTGCTCTGATGGCACTAGCACCACACTAAACAATCTGGACCTACCCCAGTCTCTGATCTTTCACATCCACCTATATGTAGTTGAAATGTAGCATATACTATGTACAGCATTGTTATGGCACAATATGGATGTCAGCATTGGTAATGTGTACTGTTGATGTTGGGGAATGTGTGGTACATTGGATTGCCCTGATAGTCGTAGCAGTGTCCTATTTCCTCCTCTGACTGTGCAGGTGTATTGCTGTGACCATTTACATGTGTCCTCCCACTCAATGCTGTTGTCTGAGCAGTATGACATTTGGGATGTTGCATTGTGACCCACGCACAGGATGGACCCTGGCATATGCAGCATGGGTATGACATTAGTGCTGTGTACCTCCTAATGTTGATGACATTGGCTGATGTTTGCAGCAACTATGGACATTCACATTTGACAGGACTGGAACATTTGTCTCGTTTCAGGGGATTGTTAACGTTGTCATCCTAAACCCTCTAATTTGGGTGTTTTTGATCCATGGGGACGTTACTGCCATTAGCTACTTGACCAGCACACACAGCGGAGGTGGTAGTTAATGTTATATTCCACTTGTCGGTATGGCTAGCGGTTGTTAATTGGGCCCTAGTTAATGTAGGGAGTATAGTGGCTGACGTGTGACGGGATGCCAGTTTGACGTTGTGCCCTTCCCTCCTGGCCTGGCTTTACCTTTGCAACATCCTTGGCATGGCAGCATACACCCATGGAAAGGTTGTTGGTGTTGTGTAGTGGTGTGCCCCAGGTTTTCTCTGAACGGACCATGCCCCAGTGACGTGCCCCTTTACCCATGCCACTCCCTGAATATAATGACTTACTTGCATTGTGTAGTTGGTATTCCCCCCGGCTGGCAGTTAACATTTGTGCATTTTAATTCCCCATGCGACTTACCCTGCATGTGCGTTGTATCCTGGTAGTCTGCACTGTACTGTCCTTGAATCCCTGTGACGATCTCCTCAGGGATGATGGCTGCGACCATCTCCTCCATGTGGTCCAGGGCCTCCTGGTGTGCTGGACTCCCACCTCCAGTCTGCAGTGCTGCCTTCCTGTTCCTGGCCATCTTTTCCTTGGTCCTGCGCTTGCAGTCATGCCAGCGTTTCTTGCACTCGATGACTGTTCTGGGTACTTCTGCCACACTGTTAATCTTGGCAACAATTTGTTGCCATATTGCCTCTCTCCTACTGATTGGCAAATTTGAGGTAACAAACAGTTGGTGCTGGTGTTCCGTCACCTCTTTAACCAGAATATCCTGCTCCTCTGCACTGAAGCGACACTTTCTTTTCTTCTTCTCCCTGTCCTGGGTCTTGTGTGGGTCCTCCTGGCTGGTTCCTAGTCTGTTGTCATCTTCCTGGGGTCTGTGCAAGCATCTGGGATCCATTTTGGCTCTCCTCTGCACAAATTGCTGTGTTTGCGGCGAGTTTTGACGCAATTGCGTCAAAAAACACTGCATATCCAGTTTGTGGTGTCGTAAATCAGCTCACAGTCATTTCCGCCGCGTTAACGTCGTTTTCCTTTACAACGTGACGCTGTGGTGTTCATCAGAGAAAATGACTCACACCTGTGGTTTGCGCTACCGCGCGTCAAAGTATAAATTTGACACCCGCATGGTGCAAAGAAATGGCGTTAGCCGGTGGTAAACATTTTGACGCAAAACTGCGTCGCCGCAGTTTTGCGTCAAAAAGTATAAATATGGGCCTAGGTACCCAGAGCCAATAAATGAGCTGCACCTTGCATTCGGTTTTCATTCTATACCGGGCATACAGCAATTCATTTGCTGAAATATAAAAAGTGAAAAATAGGTATCAAGAAAACCTTTGTGTTTCCAAAATGGCCACAAGATAAGATGTTGAGAAGCAGTGGTTATTTACACATCTCTGAATTCTGGGGTGCCCATACTAGCATGTGAATTACAGGGCATTTCTCAAATAGATGCCTTTTTTACACACTGTCTTACATTTGGAAGGTCAAAATGTAGAGGAAGACAAGGGGCAATAACACTTGTTTTGCAATTCTGTGTTCCCCCAAGACTCCTGATAAAAATGGTACCTCACTTGGGTGGGTAGGCCTAGCACCCACGACAGGAGACACAAAATGGACACATCACATTTTCACAAAGAAAACAGAGTTGTTTTTTAGAAAGTGCCTAGCTGTGGATTTTGGCCTCTAGCTCAGCCGGCACCTTGGGAAACCTAGCAAACCTATGCATTCTTGAAAACTAGACACCTAGGGGAATCCACGATGGGGTGACTGGTGGGGCTCTGACCAGGTTCTGTTACCCAGAATCCTTTGCAAACCTCAAAATTTGGCCAAACAAAACACTTTTTACTCTCATTTTGGTGACAGAAAGTTCTGGAATCTTAGAGGAGCCACAAATGTCCTTACACCCAGCCTTCCCCCAGGTCTCCTGATAAAAATGGTACCTCACTTGTGTGGGTAGGCCTAGCGCCCGCAAAAGGAAATGCCCCAAAACACAACGTGGACACATCACATTTTCACAAAGAAAACAGAGCTGTTTTTTTACAAAGTGCCTAGCTGTGGATTTTGGCCTCTAGCTCAGCCGGCACATGGGGAAACCTACCAAACCTGCGCATTTGTTAAAACTATACACCTAGGGGAATCTAAGATGGGGTGGCTTGTGGGGCTCTGGCCAGGTTCTGTTACTCAGAATCCTTTGCAAACCTCAAAATTTGGCCAAAAAAACACTTCTTCCTCTCATTTTGGCGACTGAAAGTTCTGGACTTTGAGAGGAGCCACAAATTTCCTTCCACCCAGCGTTCCCCCAAATCTCCCGATAAAAATGGTACCTCACTTGTGTGGGTAGGCCTAGAGCCCACGAACGGAAATGCCCCAAAACACAACGTGGACACATCCCATTTTTCCACAGAAAACAGAGGTGTTTTTTACAAAGTGCCTACATGTGGATTTTGGCCTCTAGCTCAGCCGGCACCTAGGGAAACCTAGCAAACCAGCACATTTTTTAAAACTAGACACGTAGGGGAATCCAAGATGGGGTGACTTGTGGGGCTCTGACCAGGTTCTGTTACCCAGAATCCTTTGCAAACTTCAACATTTGGCCTACAAAACACTTTTTCCTCTCATTTCGGTGACAGAAAGTTCTGGAATCTGAGAGGAGCAACAAATTTCCATCCACCCAACGTTCCCCCAAATCTCCAGATAAAAATGGTACCTCACTGGTGTGGGTAGGCCTAGCGCCCACGAAAGGAAATACCCCAAAACACAACGTGGACACATTCCATTTTTCCACAGAAAACAGAGGTGTTTTTGACACAGTGCCTAGCTGTGTATTTTGGCCTCTAGCTCAGCCGGCACCTAGGGAAACCTTGCAAACCTGCAAATTTTTTAAAACTAGACACCTAGGGGACTCCAAGATGGGGTGACTTGTGGGGCTCTGATCAGGTTCTGTTACCCAGAATCCTTTGCAAACCTCAAAATTTGGCCAAAAAAACACTTTTTCCTCTCTCTCATTTCGGTGACAGAAAGTTCTGGAATCTGAGAGGAGCCACAAATTTCCTTCCACCCAGCGTTCCCCCGTGTCTCTTGAGAAAAATTATACCTCACTTGTGTGGGTAAGCCTAGCGCCCGCGAAAGGAGATGTCCCAAAACACAAGGTGGACACATCACATTTTCACAAAGAAAACAGAGCTGTTTTTTACAAAGTGCTTAGCTGTGGATTTTGGCATCTAGCTCATCCGGCACCTGGGGAAACCTAGCAAACCTGTGCATTCTTGAAAACTAGACACCTAGGGGAATCCAATATGGGGTGACTTGTGGGGCTTTTGCCGGGTTCTGTTACCCAGAATCCTTTGCAAACCTCAAAATTTGGCCAAAAAAACACTTTTTCCTCTCATTTTGGGGACAGAAAGTTCTGGAATCTGAGAGGAGCCACAAATTTCCTTCCAACCAGCGTTCCCCCAAGTCTCCCGATTAAAATGGTACCTCACTTGTGTGGGTAGGCCTAGCGTCCGTGAAAGGAGATGCCCCAAAACACAACATGGACACATCACATTTTCACAAAGAAAACAGAGCTGTTTTTTATAAAGTACCTAGCTGTGGATTTTGGCCACTAATTCATCCGGCACCTGGGGAAACCTAGCAAACCTATGCATTCTTAAAAACTAGACACCTAGGGGAATCCAATATGGGGTGACTTGTGGGGCTTTTGCCGGGTTCTGTTACCCAGAATCCTTTGCAAACCTCAAAATTTGGCCAAAAAAACACTTTTTCCTCTCATTTTGGGGACAGAAAGTTCTGGAATCTGAGAGGAGCCACAAATTTCCTTCCAACCAGCGTTCCCCCAAGTCTCCCGATTAAAATGGTACCTCACTTGTGTGGGTAGGCCTAGCGTCCGTGAAAGGAGATGCCCCAAAACACAACATGGACACATCACATTTTCACAAAGAAAACAGAGCTGTTTTTTATAAAGTACCTAGCTGTGGATTTTGGCCACTAATTCATCCGGCACCTGGGGAAACCTAGCAAACCTATGCATTCTTAAAAACTAGACACCTAGGGGAATCCAATATGGGGTGACTTGTGGGGCTTTTGCCGGGTTCTGTTACCCAGAATCCTTTGCAAACCTCAAAATTTGGCCAAAAAAACACTTTTTCCTCTCATTTTGGGGACAGAAAGTTCTGGAATCTGAGAGGAGCCACAAATTTCCTTCCACCCAGTGTTCCCCCAAGTCTCCTGATAAAAATGGTACCTCACTTGTGTGGGTAGGCCTAGCGCCCGTGAAAGGAAATGCCCCAAAACAGAACGTGGATACATCACATTTTCACAAAGAAAACAGAGCTGTTTTTTTACAAAGTGCCTAGCTGTGGATTTTGGCTTCTAGCTCAGCCGGCACCTTGGGAAACCTAGCAAACCTGCGCATTTTATAAAACTCTACACCTAGGGGAATCTAAGATGGGGTGGCTTGTGGGGTCTGGCCAGGTTCTGTTACCCAGAATCCTTTGCAAACCTCAAAATTTGGCCAAAAAAACACTTTTTCCTCTCATTTCGGTGACAGAAAGTTCTGGAATCTGAGAGGAGCCACAAATTTCCTTCCACCCAGCGTTCCCCCAAGTCTCTCGATAAAAATGGTACCTCACTTGTGTGGGTAGGCCTAGCGCCCGCGAAAGGAAATGCCCCAAAACACAATGTGGACACATCACATTTTCACAAAGAAAACAGAGCTGTTTTTTAGAAAGTGCTTAGCTGTGGATTTTGGCCTCTAACTCAGCCGACACCTGGGGAAAGGTAGCTAACCTGCACATTTTTTAAAACTAGACACCTAGGGGAATCCAATATGGGGTGACTTGTGGGGCTCTGACCAGGTTCTGTAACCCAGAATCCTTTGCAAACCTCAAAATTTGGCCAAAAAACACTTTTTCCTCTCATTTTGGTGACAGAAAGTTCTGAAATCTGAGAGGACTCACACATTTCCTTCCACCCAGCGTTCCCCCAAGTCTCTCGATAAAAATGGTACCTCACTTGTGTGGGTAAGCCTAGCGCCCGCAAAAGGAAATGCCCCAAAACACAATGTGGACACATCACATTTTCACAAAGAAAACAGAGCTGTTTTTTAGAAAGTGCCTAGCTGTGGATTTTGGCCTCTAGCTCAGCCGACACCTGGGGAAAGGTAGCTAACCTGCACATTTCTTAAAACTAGACACCTAGGGGAATCCAATATGGGGTGACTTGTGGGGCTCTGACCAGGTTCTGTAACCCAGAATCCTTTGCGAACCTCAAAATTTGGCCAAAAAACACTTTTTCCTCTCATTTTGGTGACAGAAAGTTCTGAAATCTGAGAGGAGCCACAAATTTCCTTCCACCCAGCGTTCCCCCATGTCTCCCGATAAAAATGGTATCTCACTTGTGTGGGTAGGCCTAGCGCCCGTGAAAGGAAATGCCCCAAAACACAACGTGGACACATCACATTTTCACAAAGAAAACAGCTGTTTTTTTACAAAGTGCCTAGCTGTGGATTTTTGCCTCTAGCTCAGCCGGTACCTGGGGAAACCTAGCAAACCTGTGCATTTTTTACAACTAGACACCTAGGGGAATCTAAGATGGGGTGATTTGTGGGGCTCTGACCAAGTTCTGTTACCCAAAATCCTTTGCAAACCTCAAAATTTGGCCAAAAAACACTTTTTCCTCTCATTTCGGTGACAAAAAGTTCTAGAATCTGAGAGGAGCTACAAGTTTCCTTCCACCCAGTGTTCCCCCAAGTCTCCTGTTAAAAATGGTACCTCACTTGTGTGGGTAGGCCTAGAGCCCCCGAAAGGAGATGCCCCAAAACACAACGTGGACACATCACATTTTCACAAAGAAAACAGAGCTGTTTTTTACAAAGTGCCTAGCTATGGATTTCGGCCTCTATCTCAGCTGGCTCGTGGGGAAAATACCTTTAGTAGTGTGTCCCCATGGGGAGCGACCCTTTTCCAAGGGGCCACCCCCCAAACAAACAAAAAACAAAAACACACATTCACACTATCCCTGGTGCCTAAGTGGCTTCTGCCCCCCTTGGGGGCAATGGGCCTGAAAAAAAACATAGGCCCATCTGCCCTCAAGGGGGGGCAGAAATGGCCTTGGTACACGTGCCCCCAAAGGGGGATGACACTTGCCCAAGGGGCCGCGCCCCCCATTCACAAACACACACACACACTATCCCTGGTGTCTAAGTGGCTTATGCACCCACTAAGGGGCAGATGGGCCTAAATAAATAGGCCCATCTGCCCAAGGGGGGCAGAAATGGGCAACAGCTCAATGCCCCCCTACAGATAAAAAAAAATACCTGGCGTTCTAGTGGTTTCTGCCCCCCTTGGGGGCAGATCAGCTAAAAATAATAGGCTGATCTGCCCCCAATAGGGGCAGAAATGGCCAACAGTTCAATGCCCCCCTTGGGGGGAGCCCCTTGCCCAAGGGGACGCCCCCCCCCACATAAATAAGCACATAAAAATAATCCCTGGTGTTCTAGTGGTTTCTGTCCTCCTTGCGGGCAGATCAGCCTAAAAATAATAGGCTGATCTCCCCCCATGGGGGGCAGAAATGGCCACAGGTAACATGACCCCAAAATGGGAGCGACCCTTGCCCAAGGGGCCGCTCCCATACACCAAAACGCTATATAAATAAACAAAGACAAACAAAAACAAGAAATCTCTGGCGTCTAGCGGTTTCTTCCCCCCTTGGGGGCAGATCAGCCTAAAAATAATAGGCTGATCTGCCCCCAAGGGGGGCAGAAATGGCCACCACAATTATGCCCCCCAAATGGGAGCGACCCTTGCCCAAGGGGCTGCTCCTCGACACATAACACTATATAAATCAAGAAAAAAAAATCCCTGGCGTCTAGTAGGCTTTCCTGCTGCCCGATCACAATGCGATCAGGAGCAGGAATGCTCAAAGAGACACCGGGGGAAAGGAAAAGCCTTTCTTTCCCCTGGTGCCTCTTTGTTCCAAACCCCCCACCCGCCGGAGGAGAAACTCACCTGTTTCTCCCTCGTCGCACTGGAAGCAAAGTCTCAATGCGCGATTGAGCGCTGACGTCATTACGGGGGGAGGCAGGGGTGGAAGGGGAAGGGCTTCCCCTTCCGTCCCTGCCTTGAGGGGGTGGGAAGGAAGCCCACAGAGGGGGCGCTAGTGCTCCCTCTGACCTCAGTGCCCAGGACGTAATGGTTACGTCCTCGGCACATGAGCACTGTGCCGTAAGACGTTTCCATTACGTCAGTGGTTCCCAAACATTTTCGACCCACGGCTCCCTTGATCTATTGGCCACTGGCTGCGGCTCCCCATTATGTTACTTTTTGTTGGCGGGTGGGGGATGTAAGCCTGGCCTAGGGAGTACATCCATTTTTCTCCCTGAAAAGAATTGGGATGACGCCAATGAAGGTATTGTAATTCTATATATAACTGTAAAAAATAAAAATGTAACAGTAGTTTAATTACAGCATGCATAGGGTTTTTTAGTAAGGGGAAAATATTGGTTGACGGTAACCCTAGTAAAATGGGCAGGTCTCATTTTTATGTCGTTATAACATAACTGTTTAAATATTGTGAAATGTAGAATCCCTTTAGTTGTGTTTAACCACCAGAGGGCGCTCAAGGACAAAATTAAAAAAGAGCTGCTACAACTGAGTAGTTTTATTTTGTACGAACTGGCCCAAGGGCTATAAATAGCTCAGTGGTTCCCAAACTGTGTGCGGCGCCCCTGGCTAGTTTTGATGGCGCACCAGCGAGCCGCGGCGCACAGATTGGGAACCACTGCATTACGTCCATGGCACAGAAGGGGTTAAAGACTTCACCTGCCAGCACCTGGGCTCTCTCTTACTGAGATCCCTGATTTGCAAAGTGATGCCAAATCCAGTTCATAGGCTCTTGAAAGTGAGCTCTGATGCAACTAAGAATAAACTAAGCACATCGACTCCAGAGCGACTTCAGAACCGGCGCGCTTTCCAACTTCACGTCACCTCCTGCCTGTACCGGAGCCGTGGTCCCCATTGAGTGCAACAACTGCTACCTGCAACACAGGTCTGATGTCGCGCAGCACCTCCAAAGACCCACCACAGTGTGAGTGACAAGTGCTGTGTCACCGACATCCGTGACACCCAACTCTGACTTTGTTGCAGCAATTGTGGCCTTGTGCGTGATCGCGACACCACAAAACGTGATGTCTTGCATCTTGACCGGCTGGATTTATTGACCCCGCCTTGTCGTTTGGCACTGACTCCTCACACCACCGACGCTGCATCGCCTCCCCTGCAACCATAAGGAACAACGCCTCACCTCCCTTGTCTAGCAGGAAGGCACCAATGCCATCCTCCCTGGTAGCAGTAAGGAACCAATGCTCCGCTGGCTCCAGCGACAAATCACCTCCTCCACTCCATTAAATGTCTTTGTTTCCTCATTGTTTTCCAAGGTCCGTGCGACTCTGTGACTGTCCCACACTCCCCCTGGAGTGGCCTTGTACTTTTGGAAACGGCTCCGTGATAGCCTCAGTTGGAGCTATTGTGTTTCTAAGCACTATACTAAGATTTAGGGGGTCATTCTGACCCTGGCGGTCCATGACCGCCATGGCGGAGGGCGGCGGAATCACCGCCAACAGGCTGGCGGTGCTTCCTGGGCGATTCTGACCGCGGCGGTAAAGCCGCGGTCAGAAAAGGGGAGCTGGTGGTTTCCCGCTGGCCCAGGGAATCCGCCATGGTGGCGCTGCTTGCAGCACCGCCATGGGGATTCCGACCGCCTTCCCGCCAGCCTGTTTGGATGGCGGGAACGGGTACCGTGGGGCCCCCTAACAGGGCCCCACAAAGATTTTCACTGTCTGCTTTGCAGACAGTGAAAATCGCGACGGATGCCACTGTACCCGTCGCACCCCTGCAACTCCGCCATCTCCATTCCGAGCCGGCTTCATTGTTGAAGGGGCTTTCCCGCTGGGCCGGCCGGCGGTCTTCTGGCGGTCGCCCGCCGGCCCAGCGGGAAAGCCGGAATGGCCGCCACGGTCTTTAGACCGCGGAGCGGTCTTTCGGCGCCGACCGCCGCAGTCAGAATGACCGCCTTAATCTTTGAAAATGTGTATCTTTACTTGTGTATGTTGGTTTTTGTGGTTTTGATCTAGTTTTACTCAGCTAAATATTGGCTATGTTTCTAAACTAGTACTTTTGTTGTGTTTTTACTGTGTTACTGTGTGTGTGTGTGTGTGTGTGTGTGCGCAAATACTTTACACATTGCCTTTGGGATAAGCCTGGCTGCTTGTGCCAAGCTACCAAGGTGGTCAGCACGGGTTATCTTAGCTGTGTGGCTCCCTCACCCTGACTGGACAGGGTGCAAGCCTCTGCCAACTAAAGACCTGATTTCTAACAAGGACCATTATGAACATGTCAGAGAAATGAAGCAGAATAGAACCAGGGTCAAAGTATGAGATAAGGGGGGTGGCAACGCCCTAGGAGATTGTAGGTTTATCTTTCAGAGGGGATCTGGATGTGTCACAGCCCCTCTCCTGCTTCAGGACATTGAACACGCAGTCCAGGCCCTATCTGCTGAATGCCAGTGGGAGCAGGGCCAAGGCTTTCCAAGAAAAGGAGCAGCGTTTGATCCACCAGTTCCCGCAGAGTTGTCACCCCTTCTCATCTGAAGTGAAGATGGATCAGGGTTAGAAGACAAGTCCATCATATCCCCCAAGATGATGAGGTAGGATGCCAGCCAGTTCTGGTCATTGAATTCCGCAGTGATGTCTTGTACAGTTATGTGAATCAGGGCTGGGTCCAAAAGGCTGAATTCTATCCCTCCACCTCGTAGGCAGGGGCACAGTGCAAACAGCTTCTTGTGCTTGATTATTGTTTCATGTGAAAAATTTCCCTTGATATGTATCAGGGCCTCATTGTTCTGAAATGGTGCCCTATTCTGTCTAACTGCCTGCTGGATAATCCTGATGTGCTGATGGCACAAAACGTATGCTATGATCACTGTAAGGGTGCCAGTGCACCACCCCACACAGGCCCACAATCGGTGTGTGTGCTGGAACTCCGAAGGCTCCTTCAATGCATGTGGGTCAGAGTAGTCAGAAAGGTGGCAAGGAAAACCAGCATGTTATTATCCTCCAAACCCTCCAAGACCCTTTAGAGCCAGTTATTGGCCCTCTGAGCCCAGTCTTCCAAGTCAAGATCTTCCATACCAGCCACTAAATGTCACTACCCCAGTCTGCTGTTGGGATGTAGATCCTATCCAGCTCTTCCACCCTCATGTTCATGGAACCGAGCCTTAAGTGCATTTATCAAGAGATCCGACCAAAGGGATGTAAAATCAGATGCCATAGATGTGATAGTGGTATCAAAGACAGACAATTTGGCACTCACTGCAGTTACCTCCTTGAGGATCGTCACCAGCGTAATCTCAGACATGGTGTCAGTAGTGGTAGGAGGGTGCAAGGTGCACCTCCATAGTGCCTCAGCAATAGACAGCTGTCTCACTGCATTTGTACCAGACATGAAGAAAGAGGATGTGGCACAGGCAATTCCCCTATGCACTCTCCTGTGCAATGGTGTCAGCAGTGAGTCCATTGGAAGAGAGGGTAGGAGGCACTAAGAATAACAATTCCAGAGAAGGGCACCATCCTAGGCCACACCTCACCATCAACAAGACCAAAGTACTTGGGGAATGATGGAAAGTGGAGCAAAGTTCAGCTGAAGGAAAGCACCAGAAGACTCTGCACCAAGGTGCTTGTCCTGTGGAAGTGGGGGGGGGGGGGCACAAGGCAATATCAAGTGACAAGAAGGGGGACACAAAGGACGTACTAGGGCCATGGAACGTGAACAGCGGAGGAAAATACCACTGTCTAAGGGGCAAGCGAGGGTCAGGTGTCCTGGGCAGGCAGTCTCTCAAACACCAGCGTATCAAATGAGTAGTACCAGGGAAAGCCCTGGCTCTAGAGAGGCCTCATCACGAGAGCCTTAGATCCCAACATCAAGCCTGGTGCAAACATCAACAGGTCGGTGTCCAAGTTTGGGAGGGGGACCCTCTCAGTGGTCCTAAACCCCCACCATCGGCAAAAGGAAGTGGCCAGAAGGAGCGGGCCTCAAGCAGTGTAGCAGCCCCCACTTCGAAGTAGTGAGGGAAGAGCACCCAATGAAAGAGGTCTCTAATATGAAAGGCCAAGCAAGAAGGATCAGAAAAGCAGAGGGCAATGCCACTGAGTCTCCTCTGCACACAGGCAGGACCCAATAACAGTAGCACCCTGCCTCTTGATGAGCACTGTCCAGGCAGCCCCAGTAGCAGCCACTGCACAAGAAACAGCATTCTCCAGTGCTCTACCAGGCAGCCTCCAACACCAGGAGCTCCTCTCCCTTTGGGCAGGTCTCTTCTGTCCGGTGATCAGGGCACAAAGATGGGAGCACCTCGCTCCTGGGCAACCCGTTATTGGCAGTTCCTCAAGGATTGTGTGCCGGAGTATGTCACACAGCCTTCCAGCAGTCGCTGCACATCCAACAGCATGCTCCATTGTTCTGCCAGGCCACCTGCGTAGTCATCGGCTCCAGGTGGCTCTGTATGCGTGGGTGGGAAAAGGGCACCAGGAGTCACAAACACAGGAGATCAATGCCCCAAAATCAAGTACATTGGAGCGCGCCTCCCTCCAGAGCGTCTCCACTACCAGCTGTACAACCGGGGACCGTGACTACGGCATGAAAGGTGGCAGCGGTTCGTCCCCAGTTCAGGAGCCGTTCAAAGAGCCGCCATCATGCTCCATGGCATAGCTCTGCACCAGTTATAAAGTTTCTGATTCAAACATACAAATATGTTCACATTAGTCCGGTTCTTCAGAAAGCATCAACATCATATGAGGACACCTTTATAACAAAAGAGAAAACAGGTAATTGATTATGTGCTTGTTCCTTGTCTAGCTTCTGTGGTCTCAATTCTATTACTGCCTCTTAGCTTGTAAGACTTGCTTTGTGCTCTCCCTCACTATTTTTGTGACTTTTTTTATTAGAAGCTGAAATTTCTCTCCAATAGGCAAAGTGGCTTTTACATAACTGCTGCTTCATGTTGCACATACTTCATGTCTACCAGCACCACACATTCGCCCAAAAACATAGGTGAATGGAAGGACATACCACATAGTTAAACATTAGGGAATATGATGAGTATTCTGCTGATGTATTCGTGTGTAATTGTAGATTTTGTAATTAATGGCACTGCTGACTCCTCTTTTTAATCGTACATTTGATATCGAGCATACAGGAGGGTCGGTTTCAACTATTTATCAAACCATCCCGTAGTGGATGGTAAGGTGTACTGCCAGAGTTTCTTTTCTCTGCTATTTGAACCATGTTGTGATGAATTTGGCTTCAGAATCTAGTTACGATAGTAGATTTCTGGTTGAATATGGTTCAACCTATCTACTGAAATCAGTAATCCCTAAAATGTTCTGGATGGTATTTGCATCCATTCCCTGTAAATAAAATTAACATATTGTAGGTTTAGGGGTCCAGTGCGTTTATGATGTCATTTCGGGTAAGTTCTCTGTGTATGGTTCCTCTGACAAAGCATCTGGCACCTCGATGTCAATTTCATTCTGAGTTAAATGTGGTGAGTGAATTCACCTTTTAATTGTCAGCTTTTCGTTCACAACGTGGACATTGTCGTCATGGGGGGGCATACTGTACTTGTTTGTGGTGCTCACTTGCATTGTTTCACTTTAAAGGACAGACGCAGGCATCATGATCTTACAGTGCATAGTGGCATTAGGCTATTATGTGATAAAATGAGACAAACCAGCCAGTTCCTTGCCAGTGACACCAATGCAGGGCCCATAGATTCACATTATAGATGCTTCATCTAGTGGCCATGACTGACATTTGTGACCAATTTCACAAAGGTAGTCTACCACACATTTTCTTTTTAACATAGAGTTACGTTCACGCATAGACAACAAACATCAATATTACTCGTCATAAGTGATTCAAGGACAATGCAGGTAACTAACTATCGGTGTCTCACGGCATGTAACTTTTCTGATTTTACCATGTAGTTAAATGGACTGGTGCCAATTTTGGCTGAGGTAACAATGAAATTCTTCAATCGCTGCCCATTTTAGTTCTGTTGACTCAAACGTAAAGAGTGAGTCGTTTATGTTATAAACCAATAGTCCTGAAATGGCAACGGCAACAGTAACTATTAATTCCTCCCAATGTAAGACTGCTTACAACCCAAACCCTACAGGCATCGTGTGGAAGTCGTAAAGTGTCAATGGCAGTTTCTCATTTAAGTGAACAATTGTTGAAAATTTACATTCCACTTAAATCCATAGGATTCCCACACGTCTTTCACATTTTTTAATGTCTTGTTTGTTGGTGTGTAACCTTGACGAGTTCTGCTAACAGTTTGCTTTTCTTGGAAAAGTGCCTGGTATGGATTTTCAGTGCTAGCTACCAGAGGGGCTTTGTCAAGGAATTTTGACATTATGAGGAGAGTACATTCTTTCAAGCCTATCTGTGCCTTTTTCCACGTGCAACTCTCCAAACAAACACTGCAAGGCTAAATTATTTGTACCTTTGATTTCCATCACACTCCAGCAAAGGACGACATAGTTGAGTTCCTTTTTGTATTGTGTAGAACATTTTGAACTTGACAGACAACAGTGAGATGCAGCCACTCAACCAATGTTGTAGATTTCTGCTTTTCAGACCGCAGTAATCAATATACGGTTTTAAGGCACGTTTGCATTCTTTTTCCCAGGATTATAGGCATGGCAAATGGATTAATAAATTCTTGAATGATGTCGCGATTTGACATCCCTTCCAAGTGCCACCAGAAATAGGCCCTCATTACGACCCTGGCGGTATAGAACCGCCAGGGCCGCGGCACGCGGGAGCACCGCCGACAGGCCGGCGGTGCCCCGCGGGGCATTCTGACCGCGGCGGCTTAGCCGCGGTCAGAGAAGGGAAACCGGCGGTCTCCCGCCGGTTTCCCGCTGCCCCCAAGGAATCCTCCAAGCCGGCGCAGCTTGCTGCGCCGGCTTGGGGATTCCGACTCCCCCTCCCGCCATCCAGTTCCTGGCGGTTCTCCCGCCGGGAACCGGATGGCGGGAGGGGGAGTCGCGGGGCCCCTGGGGGCCCCTGCAGTGCCCATGCCAACGGCATGGGCACTGCAGGGGCCCCTGTAAGAGGGCCCCAAAATGTATTTCACTGTCTGCATAGCAGACAGTGAAATACGCGACGGGTGCAGTAGCACCCGTCGCACCTTCCCACTCCGCCGGCTCGATTACGAGCCGGCTTCATGGTGGGAAGGTCGTTTTCCCCTGGGCTGGCGGGCGGCCTTTCGGCGGCCGCCCGCCAGCCCAGGGGAAAACTCTGAATACCCGCCGCGGTCTTCCGACTGCGGTGCGGTATTCACGACGCGCAACTTTGGCGGGCGGCCTCCGCCGCCCGCCAAAGTTGTAATGAGGGCCATAGTGTGCTATCACAGAGCATGTCCTATACCTCATTCCTAGGTCGAAAGATATCAGCTCTATGAAAGGAGTGGCTCACCAAAGTACAATCTGTTGGATTGAGCGTATGGGTGGTAGCAGTTTTAGGGCCTCATTTACAAGAAACATGTACTACCTATGTGTCACTTTTTGTGACACACTGGTGGGGCAGGCTGCAGGGCCATATCTACAAGGCCAAGCAAAGCCACTTTGCATGGCTTTTCTGGCTTTGTAGATATGGTGTGAGGCAACACAGTGCAAGTTGCTGTGTTGCCTTACTTTATGCCAGGGAGGCAATCCATGGGTGTTGCAGTGGGTGTTCGCACACAACACCCATGGATTTCGATGCATTTCCAGACTTACAAGGTTTTGTAAACCTGGGAGTGCGTCAAAAGCATACTCCTTCCCAGGGGGTAGAGCAACAGGGGAGAAATAACATTATTTCTCTCAGTTTTTTTCTTTTTCTAGGTGTGCTGCATTTCGCAGCACACATAGAAAGAGAAAAACACCTCTTGTGATTCTTTTTGTGCAAGAAAACAATCACCAGAGAGGTGTCTTGTGAAAAAACAATCATCCTCGCAATGCATGCGCTCTGACGTAAGGGCGCCTGCATTGGCGTATGGCAGCAATTTGCGTACCAGTGCAGGGGAAAAGGTCAGGAATGCGAAGTATCTTGTAGATACAGCACATTCCTACCCTTTTGTTTTAGTGCAGGGCAGCACAGCAAGAAGGTTTGCAGTGCTGCCCTGCACCAATACCTTGTAAATGAGGCCCTTAGTGTCATGTGCAGTTATCAGGTACACCCTTGTGCAACAAATCCTGACTGTGGTATGAAGGCTGTGGAAAAATAAATTACCTTTGCAAAAATGTCTTGAGCTTGTTAAGGCGAAAGTCTTAAATAAAAACTAGCAAAAAATGTTTATGTATTTTGATAAATGAAATTGGTAGAAAATGAATAATGTAGAAAAAGAATGTGCACATTTGAAATTGTGACCTCGGAGAATGGTCATCAGTATTCACGAATTGTACTATGTGAAGGATTAACATATATGAAATATTGAAAATGTATTAGATTAATGTGGTAATATGTCATATTGAGAGTTATAACATATGTTCTTTACTTATAATGTAGGCCTAAACTTAGCGAGTATCTTGGCCTAGTCTCACAAGGCATCATGCAAAATCTGTATTTCTTGACGTTCATTGGAAAAATGCTGACAGAATGAACTAACCGTGAACTGCTCATTGCTTTAGTAAAATGCTTAGTCGATGCTTTCCCTGGGAACCGACGGACAGGAGATGATGCTATTAGCAATGTAACATTTCGTATATAACATGCATAAGATGTACTTTCCCAGGATGGGAACAATGAAGACACTGACTGGAGAAGATGCAACATTTTTTATACCTGACGATCCAGATGATGAGAACATTGCAGGGCAAACCAATCAACGACATGTGAACTGTGATATATTAGAATTCATAGATTTGGACTAATAAACCATTGGCCAGAGTCATAACATATGATTCATTGACCAATTGGAAATTGGGGGACAGTCTGGGTGACTTTGATATAACAACGTGACAGAGGGAAAAGAGTTCAGAACCTTATTCTGAGTTTCAGATGCTAGGGGAGCGAGACTGCGAGATCGTAAGGGTGATTTGAGATTTGTCATTGGGCTCATACTCTCTGATTAAGAGCCTGATGCCATGCTGATCGACGACCTAAGGACGAAGACTCTGTTGCTGACCCATACCGTGGATAGGTAGATATGGCAATGTGACTGAATTGTATTTTTATGTTTTTTCAACTGCGTTGTACCAACTGCGCTGTCTAAATAGTATTTTTTAGCTAGATTCTTTCTAAATTCTCGTTTTCTAAGTGTTTTGCATGAAGTCCGACATGCTGATGCTAATCTGGGTTAGATGAGGTTTTCTTACATGACAGTTTGACAGACAATATTGCTGAACTTATGACACAGGATGAGTTATTGGTTCTGATTTTCTTATCAACTTGTGCTAATGCTTTAGAACATACTTTGATGCAAGCATTGATTAGATTATGTTCTTGGCGTCTCCTAACATTTTAAGGCTGATCTTATCTGAATTGAATTGATCTGAATTAATCTCATGAATTAGTATTTTAACTAATAGGGAAATAAAATACTAAAACGCATACGGAGGTGTGGTTATTCATGGCTGAAAAATCATGGTATGCTGTTATTGCTATTACTGATTATATTGACTAATGTTTTATTTGATGGTTATTGAATCTGTGTATTGATTACTGTGTACATTGGTCACACCATAGCTAGGATACTCCATGGAAATCAAAAGGCTCATCACCCAATACGAATCACCTTGTAAGTTTACTTATTAAGGATCGACGCGCTAACAAGCTCAAGGGCTAACTTGTGCTATTGGGCTCCAACTATGATCGTTGGTGTCTTTTGCCACTGGTGTTGTGGGATCTGTCTTACTATGGGTCTGTAAACTAGGCCATGTATACCCACTCCTCACTTGACTCTAAGGGAAGCAAGCGTGAGTAGTATGAAGCATCCTAGGGAGGTACTCTGGGAGGTAGAGACTAAGGGCCTCTTTATGAGGCTAGTGATCCTTGCAGTGATAGTCAGACTACCTCAATTGTGGCAGTCTTACAGCAAAATTATGACCATGGTGGTCAGACTGCCAGGTGTCTGCCGTCCCCACTGGGAACCTGGTTCCCGACAGTCCAACGGTGCTCTGAGTTATACTCAGCCAGGGCGGAGCAGAGTTCAGTGCCACCTGACTGATCGCAACTCTACTTACCACCAGCCTTTCCATTGTGCTTTGACTGCCATGGAAACGCTGGCAGTAAGCCAGTAATATGGCCACAAGGGGGCCCTGCACTGCCCACGGCATGGGCAGTACATGGACCACCCTGCCCAGCAGTTCTGGAATGCGCACTGCCTGCTTTGCAAGCAGTGCGCATTCCAAGGATGCTGGGGGCCCCGTGTGCCAGAATTGGCCTCAGCTCCATGTGGAGCTGAGACCAATACCGCTGCAGAGTTTCCACTGGGCTGACAGGGGGAAACCTTGGTTTCCAATGGTCAGCCCAGTGGAAACCTTGTAATGGGGCTGGTGGGGAGACCACCAGCTCCTCTGGGATCTCCTCCACTGCAAGTCTGGTGGTCGCCTTGTCTGACCGCCAGACTCGTAATGAGGCCCTATGCTTTCAAAACAAATCACACAATAAATGCATTAATATAATGTCCAGCCCATTGCATGTTTTTGTAGAAAAAAGATAAGTATTTTTAGCACAGCAGAAATTAACGCAGTACACATGGAGTAAGGTATGTACTATTGGTTCTGTGCGGTTCTCAACAGAATCAAATCATGGGCATAATCATGATCTCAGGTGCCTGCTGGCTATATACCACAGAGAAGCTTCCTTGCGTTCTGTGACCTATATGTCAGCCCATAGCAAATGACTATTTAGTTCTTGTGTGGTGAAAGCAATGTTTGGTAAGTCATCCTCACAATTTTTTCAGGCAATGTCTCTCAGGTATGCACACTCAGAATTACCAAGTGTGGGGCATGGGGTAAGTCGTTGTGCTCACAAGAGCCTGTTGCATCAACCCCACCACCTTCTCTCTGTGATCAGCTGGCTGGCAGGACAGCAGTTCCACAAAGACATCTACAGAATATTGCTGTAAACTGCTCTAGCGGTAGTGGGGTGGAAGATCTTCCACATTTGGTCCGGGATGCTAGTGTAGTTGCTGAATTACAGTAAGGGTAGAGTGAGCATAGGGCATCTGTGACTTTCTTCGCAGCAGCCTCTAAACTGGGCAGTCTTTAGTTTATAGTTGACTCTAGCAAGTTGGACATTAACTCTCATTAGTCAGACTTGACTGGGCAGTCAGGCAGGGAGACCATGGGACTTCAAGATCTTCTTTTAAAAAAAAATCTCTTTATCACTTTATGTGCAACTCATACAATCGACATCTGACTTTAGCCATTGTGAGAATATCATCCTTCACATATCAGAACTACAACATGGAGAGGGGGAGGACCACCAGCAATGGGAGGAATGAGAACCCCAACTGTAATTAACAATGCTATGTGCAACATCCACTCACAGAAGTAAAGTTCAAGAGAGGAATAGCAACCCCGTCATCTCGTCCCCCCATAATACAACAATGAGAGATATAAATGCCCTTTGGACACTTCTTTTGTATGCCTAGAGTGTATGTTGAATATCATGTTTTCGGCATCTTGTGCAGTGAGGGTATCACAGTAATTAGGCCCTAATGTATACCTTTTGGGGCAAAAGTACACTAACACAGTTTTGCACCAAAAAGTTTAGCACCAGCTTGCACCATTTCTGTGCACCAGTCGGGCACCATATTTATGGAATGGTGCAAGCCGGTGCAAAGGGTGGGCTAGTGTAAAAAACAGTACGTTAATCGGGTGAGGCTGGCGGTATGGAAGAAGGGGGTTTTGAACCAAAAAATGACGTTAGGCAGGTTAGAGTAAAAAAAGTGACTCTAACCTGCCTAGAGTCATTTTCTGATGCAAAACCATTCATACCACATGACTCCTGTCTTGGAAAAGACAGGAGTCATGCCCAACACCCCAATGGCCAGCACAGGAAACCAGTGTCCCCTGGGCATGGCCATTGCACCCTGTGCCATGTATGGGGGCCCATTTCAGGGCCCCCTATGGCACTTTAAAAAATAAAATAAAATACTTACCTGTACTTACCTGGGATGGGGTCCCCATCCCTGCTGTCCCTCTGGTGCGGGTGGGGGTGTCCAGGGGGCTTGGGGAGTGCCGCTGTGGGCTTATTCCATTGCATTCCACCATGGAAATAGGTCCACAGGTCCCCTAACGCCTGCCCTGACCCAGGCATAAAAAAATGGGTTCAAGCAAGCTTTGCACCATTTTTTGACCCCTCCTCCTTCCCTTGAACAATTTTTGCACAGGCGTATAAATATGGCATTAAGGCCATAGAGTCATTTTTTGCACGGGAACGCCTACCTTGCATCTCATTAAGGCATGATAAGTTTCCACGTCCAAAAAATGACTTAAACTCCATAAATTTGGTGCTAGACGGGTCTAGCGCCAAAGTATAAATATGGAGTTAGTTTTGCACCAAATTAGAGTTAAAAAATAATTAGTGCTAATTCGGTGCAAACAGAATATAAATATGCCCCTTAATGCGTTATTACCTATTAGAATGTGCAGGTGGTATGCTTTCACTTTCAGGCACATAGGCCCTCATTCTGAGTTTGGCGGGCGGCGGTGGCCGCCCGCTAAAATCAGGCCGCTGAAAGACCGCGGCGGCCATTCTGGCTTTCCCGCTGGGCCGGGGGGCGCCCGCTAAAGGAGCGCTCGCCGGCCCAGCGGGAAAGGCCCTGCAACAATGAAGCCGGCTCCGAATGGAGCCGGGTGAGTTGCAGGGGTGCGACGGGTGCAGTTACACCCGTCGCGATTTTCCCTGTCTGCAATGCAGACAGTGAAAATCTTTATGGGGCCCTGTTAGGGGGCCCCTGCACTGCCCATGCCAGTGGCATGGGCAGTGCAGGGGCCCCACGACACCCGTTCCCGCCATCCTGTTCCTGGCGGTAAAAACCGCCAGAAACAGGGTGGCGGGAAGGGGGTCGGAATCTCCATGGCGGCGCTGCTTGCAGCGCCGCCATGGAGATTCAGCCCATGCAGGGGAAATCCGGCGGGAAACCGCCGGATTCCCTTTTCTGACCGCGGCTTTACCGCCGCGGTCAGAATGGGCTGGGAAGCACCGCCAGCCTGTTGGCGGTGCTTCCGTGGTCGGAATGACCCCCATAGTACCCTAGTTCCATAGGGGCCTACAGTGCCCGGTGTACTATCTCACAGCCCTCGACCTGTGATTGCTATTTTGTTAATAGCACTTGCTTATGGTTCCTGATGCTTGCAGGGCCAGAACAACTGGTTCGGGGGAGGCGAATGTCGTTTTTAGCCTCAATTTTGATTATAATATTGATCCAGAGCCCCAGTCCTTTAATTAATACGCCCCTGTCATTGAGAGACTGAAGTGTGTGTGCTTCCACCCTCGCCCACCTTAGCAAGTCACCCAGCCAGCGGTAAATTGTGTAGGTGGACAGCTCCATACCATGTGATAGAAAGTTGCGCCCGGTTCCCCGCAGTGCAGGCAAACATACTTAGTTTGAGGGAACATGCGATGAAGCTGGGGAGGGGGAAAGGTAGGTTTAGTGTAAATAATTAAATTGGGTGTAACGGAATCTGAGGTTACATGATACCTCCTTTATCATTCAGATCACTGTGGTCCATGCAGATTGTGTTAGCGGTTCATGGAGGACCCCATCCCATCTCGCACCTGCCCACGCCTGATCTGTGTCGAAGTTCCCCAGGAGAGAGAGAGCTATACAACTGAGATATAGACCCTCATTAAAACCCTGGAAGTAAATGGCACCTACCACCGTGCTGATGGCCACCAACATACAGTGACCGCGGCGGTAATCTGCCACGGGTATTATGACCCACACCGAGAATACCGCCACTATACAGACACCCACACAAGTCCGCCACACCAAAGGTCAGTGATAAACTGGCGATAGCAAAACCCACACCGTCACGACAACAGGAATACACCCACAGTATCACGACCCATGAATCAACATGGCGGTCTTTCAACCGCGGTAAACCATTGGCGGTACACACAGCTGCGCTCAAAATACACACTCATTTACAAAACCACACCACATAGGTAATTCAAAATACAGACACCTGACAAATATACACACACCACACCCTCAAGCTCATACCACTATAGAACACACACCCACATTACCCAGAACCCCTTACAATGAAAAAAAAGAGACCAAGCACAGAGAGACAAGCAAAGAGCACACACTCAATCAGAGGCACAGAACACCATTACCCATATACCATCCACGCACATCACAGTATACACCCCGACACATCACCCCACACATCACCTCGCACATCCACACACATATTACTCACACCACATCCATGGTACCCCAAAGACACCCCAGGTTTTCTGAGGAGGAGCTAAGGTTCATGGTGGAGGGAATCATCCAGGTAGAGCCACAGCTATTCGGATCACAGGTGCAGCAGACATCCATTGCAAGGAAGATGGAGCTATGGCGGAGAATCGTCAACAGGGTTAATGCCGTGGGACAGCACCCAAGAACAAGGGAAGACATCAGGAAGAGGTGGAACAACCTACGGGGGAAGGTGCGTTCTGTGGTTTCAAGACACCAGATTGCTGTACAGAGGACTGACGGTGGACCCCCACCTCCTCCCCCACAACTAACAACATGGGAGGAGCATGTCTTGGCGATCATGCATCCTGAGGGCCTCCAGGAGTAGCAGGAGGACTGGATTCTGGTAAGTCACGTCTTAACTACTTTATCCCCCTCACCCTACCTGCATGCCATCACATACCCCCACCCTTTCCCTCACTCACATCACTCCACCAACTCACATATATTCCACTATCACAACCCACCCATCCCAATACCAAGCCCTGCATGCAACAACAATGCATGGACACCCGTCACAGACCTCCATTGAACACATCACCACAGCATGCCCATTAGAGAGACTCACCCAGCCCACATAATCACAACTCACACAAGGCGACAGGGAAAGCACAATCATACAGGGAAACACACCCATTGCACAAGATGGCATACACAGATACAATAACAATGCATTTGCATCCCAAAAGGACCCCTACCCAATGTCACCGGAGAGGAGGTGCCACCAACATCCAGCCCCCCCGAGAAGAGGCCCACAGTGATGACAGTAGCTCTGCACACCTGGATCACAGTGGCCAAACTGGCCCATCAGGGACCTCTGGACAGTCGGTTACCCTGCCACAGTCCCAACCCACCACAGAGCTGCCCCCCTTAGGAAACACCACCACAGCACCCACCCAGTGGGCCCATACCTCTGTTCCAGGACACCTCAATAAGCAGTGTGTCCACCACTACAGGGACCCCAGGCACCTCCACAAACACAGGCTGATCAGGGACCTGGGGTCAATGGCAGTGGGAACACGGTTCAGGGGACAGAGGCACAGGACAACAGGGAAGCTGGGAGGACTGCTGTGCGACAGGGGGAGGACAGGCCCAGGGAACCGACCCTTCATGAGGCACTCTCAAACATCCTTGGAGCGTACCACCATTTCCAGGAGACCATGGGCCAGATACTGGCCAAGTTACAGGAGACCCAGTGGCTGCAGGAGGGACAGTACCTGGGGATGAGGGAGGACCTCACAAAAATCGACACCATCCTGGTCACCATAGCAGGGGTGCTGGCTGACATGGGCAAGACCATGAGGGAGGCAGTGGCACAACAAAGGGCCCCTGACACTAGCCAAACCGAGGAACAGCCTTCCACCTCCGCCAGCACTAGTGGACAGGAGGCCCCGCCACAGGAACAGCAGGCCACCAGCACCCCACCCCTTGCAAAAGGAGAACCACCCCGCAAATGGTTCCTGCGATCCAGGCAGAAGACAGAGAACATTGCCAAGACGCCCACAAGGAAATAAGATTCTCCTGATTGTCACCGTTCTGTCCCACTCTGTCACCCTGTCCAACTTGAACTGCCATTGCTCCACTTCCTATGCCCCATTGGACAATGCACCCGTGATACTAAGAGACTGGACTCTAACCTGGACCTTCCTCCACCATTACCCCAGCCCCTTGCACCTACCCCCATACTATTTAGCACAAAAAATAAACACTCTTGAAATATAAACCATACTGGAGTCAGTGTAATGATTGGAAAGATGTATTCTTACAACAGTCCCAAAGCATTGCATCGTCTATATTGAAATAATTATACCACAGGATGACAGTTGGTGGGCAGCAGTACATATAGCAGGAGCCAGAATGGGGTACACAGATCTGAAAAAAGAGAATCCAAAGGGAACAGTCAGTGTCCATAAACAGAGAGTAAGAGGCACCCATGTACAATGTCCAAAAGTATACTGAAATGTGAAGTTGAGTTTCAGTCTCTTACCTGTGTGTCACTGGAAGAACTGCTGTGTAATGTTTGTTCTTTTGTCCACATCTTCTTCATCTGCCTCCTCTTCCTCACTGTCCACAGGCTTCACCGCTGCCACAAGACCATCACCAGGCTCATCCTCCAGCAGAAAAGGCACCCGGAGTCTTAAGGCCAGGTTGTGCAACATACAGCATGCCACAATGATCTGGCACACCGTCTTGGGTGAATAGTACAGGGATCCACCAGTCAGATGGAGGCACCAAAACCTGGCGTTCAGGAGGCCGAAGGTCCTCTCAATAATCCTCCTTGTTCGTCCATGTGCCTCATTGTAATGTTCCTCTGCCCTTGTCCTGGGATTCCTCACTGGGGTCAGTAGCCAGGAGAGGTTGGGGTAACCAGAGTCACCTGTAAATATCGGGGGACAACTGTTAGACACACACTAACCCTTAGGGGCAACCCCATACCCAGACCCCAACTTATACTTTGTGGGGACCTTGGCCTCACCTAATAGCCACAACCGGTGCCTATGGAGTTTCCCCCATCAGATATGGGATGCTGCTTTTCCTCAAGACATAGACATCATGCACTGAGCCATGATATTTGGCATTCACATGGGAGATGTAATGGTCTACCAAACACACCATTTGCACATTCATCGAATGATAGCTTTTTCTATTCATGTAGACCTGTTCATTTCTGCGGGGGGGACAAATGCCACATGTGTACCATCAATAGCCCCAATAATGTTGGGGATATGTCCCAGGGCATAGAAGTCAGCTTTCACTGTGGCCAAATCCTCCACCTGGGGGAAGACGATGCAGCTGCGCATGTGTTTCAGCAGGGCAGACAACACTCTGGTCAACATGTTGGAGAGCATTGGCTGAGACATCCCTGATGCCACGGCCACTGTTGTTTGAAAGGAACCACTTGCCAGGAAATGGAGCACTGACAGGACCTGCACTAGAGGGGGGATTCCTGTGGGCTGGTGGATAGCTGACATCAGGTCTGGCTCCAATTGGGCACACAGTTCTTGGATTGTGGCACGATCAAGTCTGTATGTGATGATAATGTGTCTGTCCTCCATTGTCGACAGGTCCACCAGGGGTCTGTACACCGGAGGATGCCACCATCTCATCATCTGCCTCAGAGTTGTAGCCTATGGAGGAGAACGGTGAGCAGCAGGTCATGTTCAACAGAGATGGCACAACTGTTTTTTAAATAATGTCACAGAAGCAGTGTGTGAATTTGAGAGTCATTAGATGTGCCAATATGTGCTGTGACACAGCTAGGTGCCATGTCATTTGCCCCCCTGAAATGGCAGCTGCCTGACCTGTGAGGAGGGACAAGGGGAAATGAGGTAACTGCGCTGGCGTTGTGCTGTGTCACGGTAGGCAGTCGATGACCGCCGCGCAACTCCGCATTGGTTATCACAACACTGAGATGCAGCCACTAAACAAATGTTGTACTGATGATGTAGATTTCTGATTTTCAGACCGCAGTAATCAATCTACAGTTTTAAGGCACATTTGCATTCTTTTCCCAGGATTATCGGCGTGGCAAATGGATTAATAAATTCTAGAATGATGCCGCGATTTGACATCCCTTCTAAGTGCCACCTGAGATAGTGTGCTATCACAGAGCATGTCCTATACCTTATTCCTAGGTCGAAAGATATCAGCTCTATGAAAGGAGTGGCTCATCAAAGTTCAGTCTGTTGGAGTGAGTGTAAGGGTGGTAGATGTTTTAGGGCCTCATTTACAAGCAACATGTACTGCCCGTGTGTCACTTTTTGTGACACACTGGCGGGGCAGGCTGCAGGGCCATATCTACAAGGCCAAGCAAAGCCACTTTGCATGGCTTTTCATGGCTTTGTAGATATGGTGTGAGGCAACACAGTGCAAGTTGCTGCGTTGCCTTACTTTATACCAGGGAGGCAATCCATGGGTGTTGCAGTGGGTGTTCGCACACAGCACCCATGGATTTCTATACATTCCCAGATTTACAAGGTTTCGTAAACCTGGGAATGCATCAAAAGCATACTTCTTCCCAGGGGTAGAGTAAGGGTGGCGCAACAGGGAAAAATAACATTATTACTCTCAGTTTTTTTCTCTTTCTAGGTGTGCTGCATTTCGCAGCACACATAGAAAGAGAAAAACACCTCTTGTGATTCTTTTTGTGCAAGAAAACAATCACAAGAGGTGTCTTGTGAGAAAACTAACATCCTCGCAACGCATGCGCCCTTGCACCATGACACAAGGATGCCTGCGTTGGCGTATGGCAGTGATTTGTGTACCAGTGCAGGAGACAAGGTAAGGAATGCGTTGTATCTTGTAGATACACCACATTCCTAGCCTTTTGTTTTAGTGCAGGGTAGTACAGCAAGAAGGCTTGCAGTGCTGCCATGCGCCGAAACCTTGTAAATGAGGCCCTTAGTGTCATGTGCAGTTATCAGGTACACCCTTGTGCAACAAATCCTGACTGTGGTATGAAGGCTGTGGAAAAATAAATTACCTTTGCAAAAATGTCTTGAGCTTGATAAGGCAAAAGTCTTAAATAGAAATTAGCAATAAATGTTTATGTATTTTGAATAATGAAATTGGTAGAAAATGAATAACGTAGAAAAATAATGTGTACATTTGAAATTGTGACCTCGGAGAATGGCCATCAGTATTCACGAATTGTACTATATGAAGGATTAACATATATGAAATATTGAAAATGTATTAGATTAATGTAGTAATATGTCATATTGAGTTATAACATATGTTCTTTACTTACTAATGTAGGCCTTAATTTAGCGAGTATCTTGGCCTAGTCTCACAAGGCCTCATGCAAAAGCGGTATTTCTTGACATTCATTGGAAAAATGCTGACAGAACGAACTAACCGTGAACTGCTCATTGCTTTAGTACAATGCTCAGTCAATGCTTTCCCAGGGAACTGATGGACAGGAGATGAAGTTAATAGCAATGTAACATTTTGTATATAACATGCATGAGATGTACTTTCCCAGGACGGGAACAATGAAGACACTGACTGGAGAAGAAGATGCAACATTTTTGATACCTGATGATCCAGATGATGAGAACATCGCAGGGCAAACCAATCAACGACATGTGAACTGTGAAATATTAGAATTCATAGATTTGGACTAATAAACCATAGGCCAGAGTCATAACGTACGATTAATTGACCAATTGTAAATTGGGGGACATTCTGGGTGACTTTGATATAACAACGTGACAGAGGGAAAAGAGTTCAGAACCTTACTCTGAGTTTCAGATGCTAGGGGAGCGAGACTGCGAGATCGTAAGGGTGATTTGAGATTTGTCATTGGGCTCATACTCTCTGATTGAGAGCCTGATGCCATGCTGATCGACGACCTAAGGATGAAGATTCTGTTGCTGACCCATACCGTGGATAGTTAGATATGGCAATGTGACTGAATTGTATTTTTATGTTTTTCCTTTCTAGGTACCAACTGCACTGTCTAAATAGTATTATTTAGCTAGATGTTTTCTAAATTCTCATTTTCTAAATTGTTTTGTATGAAGTCCGACATGCTGATGCTAATCTGGGTTAGATGAGGTTTTCTTACTTGAGGGTTTGACAGATTACAAGACAATGACTGACGGACAATTTGGTGAACTTATGACACAGGATGAGTTATTGGTTCTGATTTTCTTATCGACTTGTGCTAATGCTTTAGAATATACTTTGATGCAAGTATTGATTAGATTATGTTTTTGGCGTCTCCTAACAATTTAAGGCTGATCTTATCTGAATTGAATTGATCTGAATTAATCTCATGAATTAGGTGGTCATTACAACCCTGGCGGACGGTGTTAAAGCGGCGGTAAGACCGCCAACAGGCCAGCGGAATTTTTTTTGCAATTACGACCGTGGCGGAAACCACCAACAAAGACAGCCACTTTAACACTCCGACCGCCACGGCGGTACAAACAAACAGCGCAGCGGTCACCGCCAACAGACAGGCGGGAGACAATGTACCGTCCACACTATTATGACAGGCCAATCCGCTGCCTTTTCTGGGGCTGATTCACCGCAGAGGAAAACGCTGAGGAAACAGGAATTCCGAAGGGAAAACGCTCACCTCTACACACCTACCTGCGATAGTCTTCCTGCTCCTCTACCAGGAGCACGAACGCCGGCGGCGAAGACCACGGTGAGTACTGCACCTAGGACACAGGGGAGAGGGGAGGGAAAAAACAGCGACACACACACGCAACACGCAACACCCCCACCCACTACAACACACACACTAATGCATATTAATACATCACAGTTACACCCCCCAAGCCCCCCGGAAGAATGCAAAGACAAAAGAAAATGAGTGTAACCATTGTAATATATTAAAATCAAGTAGGCAGAAATATATATATATATACACCATTTACAAAATATATACCAAGCATAGTAGTCCAGGTAGTGCTCCAATTAAGTCCGTGGAACACTGGGACCACACGGTATGGGCGAGGCCCACACAAGATCCCCGACCATGACGGAGAGAACACTGCAGGGCCATCAGAGAGCAACTAAACAGGCACCTCAGGGGGAGGGAAAGGGGGGCACCTCAGCCGCTTGAGTGCACAACGCCAAATCCACGAGGGGGCCACATGCCCACTGTTCCATCCCACTGTCTCTCAAGTTTCTACAGTGGGTGGTTTGCCCACTGTTCCATCCTGGGGAGTGCAAAGCCACAGTCTCTCAAGTCTCTACAGTAGTGTCTTGCCCACTGTTCCATCCTGGGGAGTGCAAAGCCACAGTCTCTCAAGTCTCACAAGTGGGTGGTTTGCCCACTGTTCAATCCTGGGGAGTGCAAAGCTACAGTCTCTCAAGTCTCTACAGTGGGTGGGTTGCCCACTGTTCTATCCTGGGGAGTACAAAGCCACAGTTTCTCAAGTCTCTACAGTGGGTGGTTTGCCCACTGTTCAATCCTGGGGAGTGCAAAGCCACAGTCTCTCAAGTGGATAACAGTCTCCACTGGTTCTGGAGGGGGCATGGTGCCCAGAGTGCTTCATCCTGCTAAGGACAGAGGTAGTGGATGTGATTCTCCACTGGTTCTGGAGGGGGCATGGTGCCCAGAGTGCTTCATTCACCCCGTGACGGACTCAGTAGCGTCAGTGCCCTTGGCGCTCATGGGCCAGCGGTGCTTCAGACGGCGGTGCCCTGTTCAGCGGTGCTTGAGACGGCGGTGCCCTGTTCAGCGGTGCTTGAGACGGCGGTGCCCTGTTCAGCGGTGCTTGAGACTGCAGTGCCCTGTTCAGCTGTGCTTGAGACGGCGGTGCCCTGTTCAGTGGTGTTTGAGACGGCGGTGCCCTATTCAGCGGTGCTTGAGACTGAGGTGCCCTGTTCAGCGGTGCATGAGACGGTGTTGCCCTGTTCAGCGGTGTATGAGACGGCGGTGCCCGGTTCACAGCGGTGCTTGAGACGGCGGTGCCCTGTTCAGCTGTGCTTGAGGCGGCGGTCTCCATTGCAGGGACTCAGCTGCTGGCGGACCTTCATGGCGCAGCATGGCTTTTGCTGGCAGTCCTTCATGGCCCAGCGGGGCTTTTGCTGGCGGTCCTTCATGGCCCAGCGGGGCTTGTGCTGGCGGTCCTTCATGGCCCAGCGGGGCTTGTGCTGGCGGTGGCCTCCTGGGCAGCTGGGCTGGTGCTGGTGCTGGTGGTGGCCTCCTGGGCAGCTGGTCTTGTGCTGGCTGTGGCCTTCTGGGCAGCTGGGCTGGTGCTGGCGGTGGCCTCCTGGGCAGCTGGGCTTGTGCTGGTGGTGGCCTCCTGGGCAGCTGGGCTTGTGCTGGCGGTAGCCTCCTGGGCAGCTGGGCCGGTGCTGGCGGTGGCCTCCTGGGCAGCGGCGATGATGGCGGTCTTCTCCGCTGTGCTGCTCTTCCCAGACTTGCCGGGTTTCTTGTGGCCCTTCCCCACCTTGGAAGGAGTCACAGCTGACTCCACACTCCCACCGGGACCCCTGGGAGCAGCTTTGGTGGCTGGAGTCTTCCCCCTCTCCCTCTGGGCACTGGCCAACTTCTGATGCTTCACAGGTGGGGGACTGTCTGTGCTGTGGCTCTGTGCCACACTGGCTGCCCTGGTGGCCGGTGCACTCCAGATTCTGGTGACTACAGGCACCAATGATCCCGGAGATGTTGTGGCTGAGGTGCTAGTTCGTGCCCTGTGAGACGGACGGGTGGGGGAGGTGTGGGAAAGAGGTCAAGGTTGGACAGGAAAAGTTTTTTTGACACACTGGGACGGGTAGCTGGAGGAGGTTTGGCAGTGGAGGAAGAGGTTGTGGTTGTAGGAGGTGTTCGTTTGCTGACTTTGGGTGAAGGTGCATGCGCTGGAGGCTGTCGTGAGGTGGATGGCTGTTGGGTGGGTGTGTGCCTGCGTTTGTGTATCTTGGGAGGGGGCGTCACAGACACACTGGGAGAGGACACAGGGGACATGTGAATGGTAGTGGGGGTGGTGACTGCACGTGAGCGGGTGTGGTGGTGGGTGTGCTGGAGAGGGACGTAGTGGCTGTATAGGTAGTGCATGCAGGTGTGAGTGTAGACGAGACAGGGAGGGAGACGAGGAGGAGAGGGACACAGTGGAGGCAGTGGATGTTGGTATGTCTGCATGTGTGTGATGCTTGCATGAGTGCCTGTGGGATGCGTGGTGCTTATGTTTGCCTGAGCTTCCCTTGTGTGTTGATGTGTGTGCATGCTGGTCTGTAGGTGTGCTTGGGATAGACTGAGGTACAGGGGATTGGGTCTGGGTGGAGGAAGTTGGAGGGGGGAGGCTAGACACAGGGACAATGGCTGCCATCAGTTCTGAGGCCAGAGTCTGAAAAGCTCGCTGAAGGGCCGCCTGACCAGAATGAATGCCCTCCAGGAATGCATTGGTTTGTTGCAACCGCCTTTCTACACCCTGGATGGCATTCAAAATGGTAGACTGTGCCCAACAGTGAGGGACCTGAGGAGGTCAATGGCCTCCTCACTGAGGGCAGCAGGGGTGACTGGGGCAGAGCCTGAATGGCCTGGGGCGAAGGTGATGCCCACCCTCCCGGGTGAACGGGCACGGGGCGAAGGCTGAGGGGCTGCTGGGAGGACGGTGCTGGAAGGGGGGGTGCCGGCTGCACCTGTAGATGGGGGTGGCACAGATGTTGCCACCACCACAAGGGAGCTCCCATCAGAGGACGAGTCTGTGGTCTCAGCTCCTGTCCCCGCCGTGGAGCTCCCCTCGCCCTCCGTCCCACTGGTGAAGTCCGATTCCGTAGTGTGGCTCTCCATGTCCATGTGGGATGCAGCCCCCTGGTGCTCCGGTGCCACTGCTCCTCCGCCTGATGATGCTAATGCACACAAGAACAGGGAGACCACAAAAAGGGGGGGGACGACAGAAAAAAGACATGTTGAGTGCATGCATTACCGCTACCGTTGGCGGACACGACAGACACAGAAGCCCCCTGCACTACGCCACGCTCTTGGGCTCCACTGTTCAATCCCTGGGAAGTGGCCTACTAGGCTATGGACGACATCTGCACACATAGATGACACAGGGGCATGACTAGGTGTAGTTGTCACTCTACAGAGGTGGGGTGGGGTGCCACGTGGCCTGCCTTACGGAGGGACCTTGCCTACGGAACTCGCCCTGGCCTAGGGAAAACCACAGCCCACCTACCCCACCCAGAACCCTCCACTACGCGCAAAGTCAGCAGAATGCGAATGTACTCACCCCCTTGTGGCTGCTGTGGTGCCTTCAAACGCCCATCCAACTCCGGGTACGCCACCGCCAGGATCCTGAACATCAGGGGGGTCATGGTGCGACAGGCACCCCTCCCACATTGGGAGGCCATCCCCAGATGAGCCTCTGCCGTCTTCTTGCTCCAGCGGCGAATGTACTCCCATCTTTTCCGGCAGTGGGTGCTCCGTCTGTGGTAGAGCCCCAGGGTCGGACATCCTTGGCGATGGCAGGCCAAATATGTTTTACCAACTGCACCGTCAATGTGATTGGCCCCCATCCCTACCCTTGCCATGTGGCACATGCACTCACCGTCGTTTCATGCACGCCGCACTCTCCCCCCTTCCTTCTTACATCCACCCCTCTCCACAAAGGCATAGCCCATACATCATGCTCCCAGTGTACTTACCTGTTTGTCTGGAGGACCGTAGAGTAGTGTGTACTGGGGGAGGACCCCGTCCACGAGTTTCTCCAACTCCTCCGATGTGAAGGCAGGGGCCCTTTCCCCAGACACTCGAGCCATTGTCTCTTCCAGACCGAGGTCACAGCAGCACTTGCAGTGTAGGTCCTCTCCTGTCGAAGAGCAGGTATCGAGTGATTGAACAGATAGAAAATGGCAGTCACGTCCGCGGCGGTGCGTACCGTCACCGCCGGGGTACATTGTCATTGGCTCCTGGGACCCATAGGGTCAAATGTTAACCAATGCAGAATTGCGCCGCGGTCTTCGACCGCCTACCGCTACGATGTACAACGCCAGCGCAGTTACCTCACATCCCATTGTCCCACTTTAGAGGTCAGGCAGCCGCCATTTCAGGGGCCCATATGGCTTCATTTTCAACTGCGTCACACATACCTAGGCCTAGACTCAACACACATACAGGCCACTTTTTGAGTATGAATGGTGTTCTGTGTAAGCTGTGGGTACGTACCTCTGAGTTGTTTGACTCTGTGCTCGCTGTTGTCCTTCATGGGCACCGTCCGCTGGGACATGTGAGGAGATAGCGGCATCCTCCGGTGTACCGACCGTTGGTGGACCTGTCGACAACGGAGGAAAGACATGTTATAATCACATACAGGCTTGACCGTGCCACAATCCAGGAACTGTGTACCCAGCTGGAGCCAGACCTGATGTCAGCTATCCGCCATCCCGCAGGAATCCCCCCTCAAGTGCAGGTGCTGTCAGTGCTCCATTTCCTTGCTAGTGGGTCATTTCAAACAACAGTGGCCACAGCATCAGGGATGTCCCAGCCTATGTTTTCCAACGTGTTGTCCAGAGTGTTGTCTGCCCTGCTGAAACACATGCGGAGCTACATCATTTTCCCTCAGGTTGAGGATTTGCCTACAGTGAAAGGTGATTTCTATGCCCTGGGACATATCCCCAACATCATAGGTGCCATTGATGGGACACATGTGGCTTTGGTCCCCCCCCACAGGAGTGAACAGGTGTACAGAAACAGAAAGAGTTATAATTCGATGAATGTACAGATGGTATGTTTGGCAGACCAGTACATCTCCCATGTGAATGCCATGTTCCCTGGCTCAGTGCATGATGCTGACATCCTGCGGAATAGCAGCATCCCTTAAGTGATGGGGCAACTCCAGAGGCACTGTGTGTGGCTTTTAGGTGAGCACCTGGAAGCAAGGCAGTGGGAATGGTTGTATGGGTCTGGGGATATCCCTCCAGGTTAGTGTGTGTCTAACAGTTGTTCCTCGCCATTTGCAGGTGACTCTGGTTACCCCACCCTGTCATGGCTACTGACCCCAGTGAGGAATCCCAGGACAAGGGCAGAGGAACGCTACAATGAGGCCCATGGGCGAACTAGGAGGGTGATCGAGCGGACCTTCGGCCTCCCGAAGGCCAGGTTCAGGTGCCTCCATATGACAGGTGGATCCCTATTCTACTCACCAAAGAAGGTGTGCCAGATCATCGTGGCCTGTTGTATGCTTCACAACTTGGCTTTGCGACGACAGGTGTCCTTTCTGCAGGAGGATGGTCCAGATGGCGGTGTTGTTGCAGCTGTGGAGCCTGTGGACAGTGAAGACGAGGAAGCAGAGGAAGAAGACATGGACAACAGGGACTCAGTGATCCAGCAATATTTCCAGTGAAACACAGGTAAGGATACAAACCTGCCTTCTACATGTATTTAAACACTACTGCCTCTCTACTGTCTGTCTTTTTCACCCAGTGTATGGTCACTGAGTTGTCACTTTCCCTTACGATTTCACAGATCTGGGTCCCACAGTGTGACATCTGCTTTGATTCCTCATGGACTAGAGCTGTGTGACATAGGTATGTTGACATTACAGATGAAAGAGCTTTTTGCCACAGTTATTGCTAATACACTATTCCGAAATCACAGACAGACTCCAGATTGTTTTGTGCTTTAAGGGTGTTTATTTTAGTGCTCAAAATTGAAGGGGGTAGCAAAATGGTGAGGGGTGATGGCGGAGGAATGTCCATGGCAGAGTCCAGTCTATTAGTCTCACAGGTGCATTGCCCATATGGACATAGGAAGTGGAGCTGGGGCAGTTTAAGTATGGACAGGGTGACAAAGTGGGACAGTAGGATGACAATCAGGGTGGTCTCATTTCTTGGCGGGGGTCTTGGCATCGTTCTCTGTCTTGTTCCTAGATCTCAGGGACTGTTTGCGAGGTGGTTCTCCCTCTGCAGGCGGTGGGGTTCTGGTGTGGTGGTCCTGTGGCAGGGCGTCCTGTCCACTAGCGCCGGCGGAGGTGGTGGGCAGTTCATCGTCCATGCTAGTGTCAGGGGCCCCTTGTTGTGCCACAGTGTCCTTCCTGGTGTTGAGTACTTCCTTCAGCACCCCTACAATGGTGCCCAGGGTGGAATTGATGGTTCCTCCCTGAAGCCCATATACTGTTCCTCCTGCAGGCGCTGGGTCTCCTGAAACTTGGCCAGTACCGTTGCCATCGTCTCCTCAGAGTGGTGGTAGGCTCCCATGATGGAGGAGAGGGCCTCGTGGAGAGTGGGTTCCCTGGTCCGGTCCGCCCCCTGTCGCACAGCAGCCCTCCCAGTTCCCCTGTGTTCCTGGGCCTCCATCCCCTGAACCGTGTGCACACTACCACTGCCCCCAGGTCCCTGGTGTTGTTGGGTAGGTGGGTTAGCCTGGGTTCCCTGTAGTGGTGGACACACTGCTGATTGACGTGTCCTGGGGACGGAGGTATGGGCCCGCTGGCTGGGTGCTGTGCTGGTGTTTCCAGAGGGGGGAAGCTCTGTAGTGGCCTGTGACTGGGTGTGGGGAACCGACTGTCCTGAGGTCCCCGATGGGCCGGGCTGGTCATCAAGATCCAGTTGGACAGAGGTGCTGTCATCACTGTGGGCCTCTTCTGTTGGTGGTGTGAACCCTCCTGTGCAGTGACGTTGAGTAGGGGTCCTGCAGGGGTATAAAGGCATGATTATTGCATCTGTGTGTGTCAAGGTGTGCAATGGGTGGGTGACCGTGTACCCCAGTGCTTGCATTCCTGTGTGGGACCTTGTGTGATGATGGTTTCGGGGGGTGTATGGGTATGTGCAGTGGGCATGCTTTAGTGATGGGTGTCCATGCTTTGGTGTTGCATGCAGGGCTTGGTGTTGGGATGTGTGGTTTGTGATGTTGGGACATTTGTGAGGAGTAGGAGTGATGGGGGTGAGGGCGAGGGTGGGGGTATGTGATAGCATGCAGGTAGGGTGGGGGATGTAATAGTAAAGCTTTGACTTACCAGAGTCCATTCCTCCACCTACTCCTGCGAGGGCCTCAAGATGCAGAATCGCCAAGACCTGCTCCTCCCATGTTGTTAGTTGTGGGGGAGGAGGAGGGGGTCCGCCGCCAGTCCACTGAACCGCGAGATGGTGTCTTGAGACCACGTAACGCACCTTCCCCCGTAGGTCGTTCCACCTCTTCCTGATGTCCTCCCGATTTCTTGGGTGTTGTCCCACTGTGTTGACCCTGTCCACTATTCTTCGCCATAGCTCCATCTTCCTAGCTATGGAGGTGAGCTGCACCTGTGATCCGAATAGCTGTGGCTCTACCCGGACAATTTCCTCCACCATGATCCTGAGCTCCTCCTCCAAGAACCTGGGGTGTCTTTGCCGTGCCATGGGGTGGTGTAGGTGATGTGTGGGGTGGTGTGTGTGGTGATACTGTGCTGATATGTAGTGGGGTGTTGTGTGAGGTGCGTGGAAGTCATGTGGGTGATGATGTTGTGTGCCTGTGGATGCTAGTGTTGTTGCTGGTGGTATCTCTCTCTGGCTTTCGTTCGTGATTTGTGGTCGTAAGGGTTTGTGGGTGATGTGGGTGTGTGTTTTATATTGTATTGGATGTGTGGGAGTGGTGTGTGTATGTGTATCAGGTGTGTGTATTTCAAATTGTCCAATGTGGCTGTGTTTTGGAGATGTGTGTGTATTTTGAGCGCGGCGGTGTGTACCGCCAATGGAATACCGCGGTTGAAAGACCGCCGCGAGGATTCGTGGGTCGTGATAGTGTGGGCGTATTTCTGTTGGCGTGATGGTGGAGGTTTTGTTTTCGCCAGTTTATCACTGACCTTTGGTGTGGCGGACTTGTGTGGGTGTCTGAATTTTGGCGGATTCCGTGCTGTGGGTCATAATAGCTGTGGCGGATTTCTGCGGCCGCGGCGGTGTGTTGGCGGTGTTCTGCCCGGCAGTAAGCGGCTTTTACCGCCAATGTTGTAATGACCCCCTTAGTATTTTAACTAAGAGGGAAATAAAATACTAAAACGCACATGGAGGTGTGGTTATTCATGGGTGAAAAGCCATGGTATGATGTTATTGCTATTACTGATTATATTGACTAATGTTTTATTTAATGGTTATTGAATCTGTGTATTTATTACTGTGTACATTGGTCACACCATAGCTATGAGACTCCGTGCGAATCAAAAGGTTCATCGACTTATGCGCGTCACCTTGTAAGTTTACTTATTAAGGACCGATGTGGTAACAAGCTCAAGGGCTAACGTGTGCTATTGGGCTCCAACTATGGTCTTTGGTGTCATTTGCCACTGGTGTTGTGGGATCTGTCTTACTGTGGGTCTGTAAACAAGGCCATGTATACCCACTCCTCCCTTGACTCTAAGGGAAGCAAGCAAGAGTAGTACAAAGCATCCTAGGGAGGTAGAGACTAAGGGCCTCTTTATGAGGCTAGTGATCCTTGCAGTGATGGTCGGACTACCTCAATTGTGGTGGTCTTACATGCAACATAATGACCATGGTGGTCAGACCGCCAGGGGACTGCCGTGCCCAATGGGAACCTGGTTTCCGACGGTCCAACGGTGATCTGAGTTGTACTCAGCCAAGGCGGCGCAGAGTTCAGTGCCACCTTACTGATCACAACTCTACTTACCACCAGCCCTTCCATGGTGCTCTGACCGCCATGGAAACACTGGCAGTAAGCCAGTAACAGGGCCACAAGGGTGCCCTGCACTGCCCAAGGCATGGGTAGTACATGGACCCCCCTGCCCAGCACTTCTGGAATGTGCACTGCCTGCTTTGCAAGCAGTGCTCATTCCAAGGATCCTGGGGGGCCCTCCTGTGTGCCAGCATTGGCCTCATCTCCATGTGAAGCCGAGACCAATACCGCTGCACAGTTTCCACTGGGTTGACAGGGGGAAACCTTGGTTTCCAATGGTCAGCCCAGTGGAAACCTTATCATGGGGCTGGTGGGGAGACCACCAGCTCCTCAGGGGTCTCCTCCCCTGCGAGTCTGGTGATCAGCTTGTCCGACCACCAGACTTGTAATGAGGCCCTATGCTTTCTAAAATATCACACAATAAATGCATTAATGTAACGTCAAGCCCATTGCATGTTTTTGTAGAAAAAAGATAAGTATTTTTAGCACAGCAGACATTAACACAGTACACATAGAGTAAGGTATGTACTATTGGTTCTGTGCGGTTCTCAACAGAATCAAATCATGGGCATAATCATGATCTCAGGTGCCTGCTGGCTATATACCACAGAGAAGCTTCCTTGCGTTCTGTGACCTATATGTCAGCCCGTAGCTAATGACTATTTAGTTCTTGTGTGGTGAAAGCAATGTTTGATAACTCATCCTCACAAATTTTTCAGGCAATGTCTCTCAGGTGTATGGAATTACCTGCTGTGGTGCACACTCAGAATTACCAAGTGTGGGGCATGGAGTAAGTTGTTGTGCTCACCAGAGCCTGTTGCATCAAGCCCACCACCTTCTCTCTGTGATCAGCTGGCTGGCAGGACAGCACTTCCACAAAGGCATCTACAGTATATTGCTGTAATCTACTCTAGCGGTAGCGGGGTGGAAGATCTTTCACATTTAGTCTGGGATGCTAGTGTAGTTGCTGAATTGCAGTGAGGGTAGAGTGAGCAGAGGGCATCTGTGACATTCTTCGCAGCAGCCTCCAAACTGGGCAGTCTTTAGTTTATAGTTGACTCTAGCAAGTCGGACATTAACTCTCATTAGTCAGACGGGGCGTGTTCAAGATGGCGACGTGAGGACTCAAGGGCATGACAAGACTACTCCTGAGATGGGAAACACACCACACTATGACTCTTAAACACTATGACGTCATACAACATAATAACCTGGAATGTTAGGGGCCTAGCCAATACAATCAAAAGACGCAGAATACATGCCTACCTTAAACGTCATAAGATACATATCGCTATACTACAAGAGACACACACAACAGCACACGAACTGAGCGAAATTGGCAAAAACTGGTTGGGCACGGTATATGGAACTAAAACATCAACATACGCGAAAGGCGTATTAATTTGGATCGCCCCTGGTGTTCCTCATTAAGCCCAAGAAGTACATGTAGACAGCAGCAGCAGATACGTCTGTGTGGTCGGTGATTCAGATGGCATACAGCTAACAATAATAGGGATATATGCACCAAACACGGGACAAGGAGAGTTCTTTCGGACCACAACTACACAAATCCCGCACGACCCGACCACACGTACTATTTGGGGGGGAGACTTCAACAGCGTGTTAGAGGTGTCAATGGATAGGTCCCATCCACCACTAAAGGGTGCCCAGAGCAGGAGCTTGTCTCGTGCGCTCGGTTCCTGGATATGGGAGAGGGAACTACAAGACGTGTGGTGATGTCTACACCCCATAGATAAAGAATACTCCTTTTATTCACCTGTACACCAGCTACACACGAGAATAGATCTGCTGTTATGCTCAACCAGGTTAACACATATGATACATAGTGCATCATACATGGCAAAAACCCTATCAGACCACAAACCCTTGATTGCAACGCTAAATGGGGCACGCGACCCACGCGCATCCCCACATGGCGCCTACAACCCACTCTACTACGCGACCCCCCTCCCTCCGAGACAAGCTAGCAGTAGAAATAAATTCCTACTTCATAACAAACACAATTTTGACGACATCACGCGCGACGGAGTGGGATGGACACAAGGTAGTCATTAGGGGCATGTGCATGACAATGTCAGGAGGGGTACGCCATGAGTTAACCACAGAGCTACACAACATAGAAGGGGCGATACGTGATAAGGAACGCGACCTGGCTTTGGGCAAGAGTAGTAGCGACAAATTAAATAATCTAAAAAAACAATGGAGCACAACCGAGTCCCGTCTGCGTAAATTCGACTATAGACATTATACAGCGCGCTTACACGCCGAAGGCGACCGCTCTAGTAGAATGCTAGCATGGCTGGCAAGGGGGAGACAGAGAACCACCCCTATAAACGCCATAAGACTAGACACGGGCACAATAGTAAATACGCAACTATCGATTAATGACGCCTTTAAACAATATTACAGCACACTATACAGAGCTGAACCCTCTCCACACCCATCACAACTATCAGAGTTTCTCAGCAATGCCCCACTGACGGAGCTACAAGCAGCACAAATAACAGAGCTAGATAAGCCCACAGAAAAGGAGGAGATCCTACAGGCAATACAGCAATTAGCCCACAATAAAACACCAGGGACAGACAGACTACCCATTGAATACTACCAGACTTACACGTCACAGACAATCCCACCATTCCAAACAATGTTACAAGAAACATACGAAATCGGACAACTCACAGAGTCACAACGTGAAGTGACCATCGTAGTCCTCCACAAAAAAGGCCGTGACCCCTTAGATGTACGCTCCTACCGACCCCTATTGCTATTAAACTCAGACTATAAAATACTAGTGAAAGTACTAGCGAACCGTCTCCTGCCATTGATGACCACCCCGATACACCCACACCAATCCGGCTTTATACCTGGGCGAAACACTTTTGTTAACATTAGGAACTTAATACGCATAATGGCCGAGACCCCTGAAGCAGAACACTCAAGTGCGGCGGTGTCGCTAGACATCGAGAAAGCATTCGATACGCTGGGTTGGCCCTTCTTGATGGCAACCTTACAAAAAATGGGATTTGGCGCTGGGATCATGCACTGGATATCCATATTACACACTTGTCCCAAAGCAAGGGTTAAAACTGGTGCCATCATCTCGGAGAAATTTGACATAAACAGAGGCACACGTCAGGGCTGTCCACTGTCACCTCTGTTGTTCGCAATAGCAATAGAACCTCTAGCAGCAAGATTACGCAAGGAGGCAGCGAGATGGGGTATCCCAGACGGTGAGGAATTTCACATTGTATCCTTACACGCAGACGACGTGTTAATATACCTACGCAATAACACTGAATCTCTACCGCATATACTACAACTGCTTAATCACTATGGGACCTAGTCTGGCCTACGAGTCAACTGGGCCAAATCATGTATATTCCCTATGCAGCCACTCCAAGAAATACACGATAATACTGCAGCCGATAATGACTTAAAATGGGAATACACGACTTTCAAATATCTGGGTGTCCACATATATCATAGAACCTCCGATTTAAAAGAAGGCAACTTAGTCAGAGCAATCAGATCAATAAAAGGATCTGTAACCTTTTGGTGCTCCTTGCCCCTCTCACCCATAGGTAGAGTGGCTCTGATTAAAATGATTGTACTCCACCGATTACTGTACTACTTCGCTGCCTTGCCTCTTACACTACCAAAAACATTCTTCGCACAATTAACTAAGCTACTGACTGAGCTGATATGGGCCAACGGACGCAGGAGAGTAGCCATGACCAAGATCTGCCTGCCAATAGAAAAAGGGGGAATGGGTGCACCACAATTCGAACTCTATTATGCGGCAGCACAGCTGCACTGGATCATGGTCTGGCTACAGGACCCCTTAAAACCAGAGGGTCGCAAAGTGAGATCACACCTGGGACCTGCTGACATGCTGGGATGGCTAGCGGGCCGCAAGCCCCCCTCACCCCATAACAATGTTCTGATAACAGTGGCTAATCGAATATGGAATCGGTATGTCACAAGAGGCGCCCATAAACCATTATATTCACCTAAGATTCCACTATTAGCCATACCAGGGATAGACAAACTACAAGGCAGATTAGGCCCCACCCCATGGATCACAAGGGGGATACGATTGGTCGGCAACCTGTTCGTGGACGATCATTTTATCCCATACATGGAGCTAGCAAAAACATACACATTAGGACCGGGCAGATTCCTTATACACGGGGCACTTAAGCATTTAATATGCAAAACATGGGGTAGCGACGAATCAGAGCCACCAACATCACCTACCCTACATGAGCTATTGATTGGAGCCGGCACGCAAACAAGTATCTCCTGGATGTATCACACACTACAGGCCTACCCGGAAGAAACACACATGTAAGCCAAGTCCAGGTGGGACAGGTCCCTGCAAACACCCCTCACAGCAGAAGAATGGTCTGTGGCCCTTTCAACCACTTGAGAAATATCACGTAACACCCGCTTCAGATATACTCAAATCAATTATTTACACCACACATATTTAACTCCAAACTGCATAAAACGCATGTTCCCACAAACTACACCTGAATGCCCAAGATGTGGAAATACAGAGGCAGACTTTTTCCACATGATCTGGAATTGCCCCCCACTACTCCGTGTATGGAACGACACGACACAACAGATTGCCACGTGGTCTGGTTTACCTCTGACCCATACCCCCGAATCCTGCATATTAGGAATACGCCACAGGTGCAATAAAGACAAACAAAAACATAGATGTGCGGACCTAGCGTTCATTATACTTAGGCGTCTCATCGCAACACAATGGAAGTCCCCTGGCCCCCCAGAGATACGTAAATGGACCAAAGACTTGACTCACTGGGTCAAAGCAGAGATACAAGTACTACATACACTTCGCGGCATTGGAATTCGAAGTCAAGAATGCGGATATATGGGCCATTTTTCTAGACCAGGTACAGGAAAAAGATGACACACGTCCACCTTAGACCGTGGACATAACACTCACGCAAAAAAATTAAAGATACAAGACACCACATCTGGCAGACCCCTTTCTCCTTACACACCACCCCCCTCTAAGATTAGGACACATATCTTCTCCACCTCGCCACCAACGCCCCCCGCACCCACCCACTTCCTTAATCCTTAAAAAACGTAAATCCAAGCCATCACAGAGCATCTCCCTCGACCACTACACCCCCCTCTCTGTTAACCTCTTGAGGGACCTCCCCCTAATTTCCCTCCTCTCTTTTATAATCTCTTTCTTCTTCTATACTAAACTACGATGAGTGATGTAAATTATAGTAAACAACAAATGTATAAAATATTAAACAGTACAACATAAGAATGGTAACTTTCAGGTGGTGTAACCTGGAATACAGCTTGACAAAATAATGTGATCACTGGATAAAAATTTAAAACTTCAATAAACAGATTTAACAAAAAAAAAAACTCATTAGTCAGGGCAGTCAGGCAGGGAGACCATGGGACCCTTCTTTTAAAAAAAATCTCTTTATTAGTTTATGTGCAACTCATACAATCGACATCTGACTTTAGCCATCGTGAGCATATCATCCTTCACATATCAGAAGTACAACATGGAGAGGGGAGGACCACCAGCAATGGTAGGAATGAGTACCCCAACTGTAATTGACAATGCTATGTGCAACATCCACTCACAGAAGTAAAGTTCAAAAGAGGAATAGCAACCCCGTCATCTCACCCCCCCACATAATACAACAATGAGAGATATAAACGCCCTTTGGACACTTCTTTTGTATGCCTAGAGTGTATGTTGAATATCATGTTTTCGGCATCTTGTGCAGTGAGGGTATCACAGCACTTAGGCCCTGATTTATACTTTTTGGGGCAAGACTGCACTAACACAGTTTTGCACCAAAAAGTTTAGCACCAGCTTGCACCATTTCTGTGCACCAGTCGGGTACCATATTTATGTAATGGTGCAAGCCGGTGCAAAGGGTAGGCTAGTGTAAAAAAAAATGACTATAGCCGGGTGGGGCTGGTGGTATGGAAGAAGGGGTTTTTGAACCAAAAAATGAAATTAGGCTGGTTAGAGTAAAAGAAAAAGACTCTAACCTGCCTAGAGTCATTTTCTGACGCAAACCCATCCATACAACATGACTCCTGTCATGCCCAACACCCCAATGGCCAGCACAGGAGACCAGTGTCCCCTGGGCATGGCCATTGCACTCTGTGCCATGTATCCGGCCCATTTCAGGGCCCCCTATGGCACTTTAAAAAATAAAATAAAATACTTAGCTGTACTTACCAGGGATGGGGTCCCCCATCCCTGCTGTCCCTCTGGTGTGGGTGGGGGTGTCCCTGACGCATGGAGAGGGCACCTGTATGCTTATAAATAGGCCCACAGGTCCCCTAACGCCTGCCCTGTCCCAGGCATTAAAAAATGGGTCAAAGCAAGCTTTGCACCATTTATTGAACCCTCCTCCCTTCTGTGAACCGTTTTTGCACGGGAGTATAAATATGGCGTTAAGGCCATAGAGTCATTTTTGCACGGGAACACCTACCTTGCATCTCATTAAGGCAAGGTAGGTTTCCACCTCAAAAAAATGACTTTAACTCCATAAATTTGGTGCTAGACGGGTCTAGCGCCAAAGTATAAATATGGAGTTAGTTTTGCACCGAATTAGAGTAAAAAGAAAATTGTGCTAATTCGGTGCAAACAGAGTATAAATATGCCCCTTAATGAGTTATTACCTATTAGAATGTGCAGGTAGTATGCTATCACTTTCAGGCACATAGTACCCTAGTTCAATAGGGGCCTACAGTGCCCGGTGTACTATCTCACAGCCCTCGACCTGTGATTGCTATTTTGTTAATAGCACTTGTTTATGGTTCCTCATGCTTGCAGGGCCAGAACAACTGGTTCAGGGGGGGGTGAATGTCGTTTTTAGCCTCAATTTTGATTATAATATTGATCCAGAGCCCCAGTCCTTTATTCAATACGCCCCTGTCATTGAGAGACTGAAGTGTGTGTGCTTTCACCCTCGCCCACCTTAGCAAGTCACCCAGCCAGCGGCGCTTGTCTGGTACCCCTGGTGCTTTCCATCGCATTGCTATGAGGCGTTTGAATAACACAAATGCCAGATCTACACATCTGTGTATTTGTCTATCCTTTTGTGACCTGGTACGTATGCCGAGAAGGCAGGATTCCGTTGTAGGAAGTAATGTGTGACCGACCAATTCCCCTGTTACGGAGGTATTGTCATACCAGGTCCGTTGTATAGGTGGGCAAGTCCATACCATGTGATAGAAAGTTGCGCCCGGTTCCCCGCAGTGCGCAAGAACATAGTTAGTTTGAGGGAACATGCGATGAAGCCGGGAAGGGGAAAGGTAGGTTTTGTGTAAATAATTAAATTGGGTGTAACGGAATCTGAGGTTACATGATACCTTCTTTATCATTCAGATCGCTGTGGTCCATGCAGATAGTGTTAGCAGTTCATGGAGGACCCAATCCCATCTCGCCCGTGCCCCCGCCTGATCAGTGTCGAAGTTCCCTATGAAAGAGCTATACAACTGGAACATAGGCCCTCATTACAACCCTGACGGTAAATGCCACCTATCGCCGTGCTGATGGCCGCCAACATACTGTGACCGCGGCGGTAATCCGCCACGGGTATTATGACCCACACAGAGAATACCGCCACTATACAGACACCCACACAATTCCGCCACACCAAAGGTCAGTGATAAATTGGCGATAGCAAAACCCACACCGTCACGCCAACAGGAATACACCCACAGTATCACAACCCATGAATCAACACAGAGGTCTTTCAACCGCGGTAAACAATTGGCGGTACACACAGCTGCGCTCAAAATACACACACATATACAAAACCACACCACATTGGACAATTCAAAATACACACACCTGACACATATACACACACCACACCCTCACACTCATACCACTATAGAACACACACCCAGATTACCCACAACCCCTTACAACGAAAAAAAAGAGACCAAGAACAGAGAGACAAGCAAAGAGCACACACTCAATCAGAGGCATAGAACACCATCACCCATACACTAGCCACGCACGTCACAGTACACACCCAACACATCACCCCACACATCACCTCGCACATCCACACACATATCACTCACACCACATCCATGGCACCCCAAAGACACCCCAGGTTTTCTCAGGAGGAGCTAAGGGTCATGGTGGAGAAAATCACCCGGGTAGAGCCACAGCTGTTCGGATCACAGGTGCAGCAGACATCCATTGCAAGAAAGATGGAGCTATGGTGGAGAATCGTCAACAGGGTCAATGCCGTGGGACAGCACCCAAGAACAAGGGATGACGTCAGTAAGAGGTGGAATGACCTACGGGGGAAGGTGTGTTCCGTGGTTTCAAGACACCAGATTGCTGTACAGAGGACTGGCGGTGGACCCCCACCTCCTCCCCCACAACTAACAACATGGGAGGAGCAAGTCTTGGCGATCATGCATCCTGAGGGCCTCGCAGGAGTAGCAGGAGGACTGGATTCTGGCAAGTCACGCCTTAACTACTTTATCCCCCCACCCTACCTGCATGCCATCACATACCCCCACCCTTTCCTCACTCACATCACTCCACAAACTCACATATATTCTACTATCACAACCCACCCATCCCAATACCAAGCCCTGCATGCAACAACAGTGCATGGACACCCATCACAGACCTGCATGGACACACATCACCACAGCATGCCCAGTAGAGAGACTCACCCAGCCCACATAATCACAACTCACACAAGGCCAAGGCAACAGGGAAAGCACAATTATACAGGGAAACACACCCATTGCACAAGATGGCACACACAGATACAATAACAATGCATTTGTATCCCAACAGGACCCCTACCGAAAGTCACTGGAGATGAGGTGCCACCAACATTCAGCCCCCCCAGAAGAGGCCCACAGTGATGACAGTAGCTCTGCACACCTGGATCACGATGACCAACCTGGCCCATCAGGGACCTCTGGACAGTCGGATACTGTAGGAGGCTGGACTGGCTTGTAGTGAGTACCAAGGGGTACTTGCACCTTGCACCAGGCCCAGTTATCCCTTATTAGTGTATAGGGTGTCTAGCAGCTTAGGCTGATAGATAATGGTAGCTTAGCAGAGCAGCTTAGGCTGAACTAGGAGACGTGTGAAGCTACTACAGTACCACTTAGTGTCATATGCACAATATCATAAGAAAACACAATACACAGTTATACTAAAAATAAAGGTACTTTATTTTTATGACAATATGCCAAAGTATCTTAGAGTGTACCCTCAGTGAGAGGATAGGAAATATACACAAGATATATATACACAATAGCAAAAATATGCAGTATAGTCTTAGAAAACAGTGCAAACAATGTATAGTTACAATAGGATGCAATGGGGAAACATAGGGATAGGGGCAACACAAACCATATACTCCAAAAGTGGAATGCGAACCACGAATGGACCCCAAACCTATGTGACCTTGTAGAGGGTCGCTGGGACTATCAGAAAATAGTGAGAGTTAGAAAAATAACCCTCCCCAAGACCCTGAAAAGTGAGTGCAAAGTGCACTAAAGTTCCCCTAAGGACAAAGAACTCGTGTTAGAGGAATAATGCAGGAAAGACACAAACCAGCAATGCAACAACTGTGGATTTCCAATCTAGGGTACCTGTGGAATAAGGGGACCAAGTCCAAAAGTCACAAGCAAGTCGGAGATGGGCAAATGCCCAGGAAATGCCAGCTGCGGGTGCAAAGAAGCTTCTACTGGACAGAAGAAGCTGAGGTTTCTGCAAGAACGAAAAGGGCTAGAGACTTCCCCTTTGGTGGACGGATCCCTCTTGCTGTAGAGAGTTGTGCAGAAGTGTTTTCCCGCCGAAAGAACGCCAACAAGCCTTGCTAGCTGCAAATCGTGCAGTCAGCGTTTTTGGACGCTGCTGTAGCCCTGGAGGGACCAGGAGGTCGCAAATTGGACCAGGAGAGAGAGGGGACGTCGAGCAAGACAAGGACCCCTCTCAGCAGCAGGTAGCACCCGGAGAAGTGCCAGAAACAGGCACTACGAGGATGCGTGAAACTGTGCTCACCCGAAGTCGCACAAAGGAGTCCCACGTCGCCGGAGACCAACTTAGAAAGTCGTGCAATGCAGGTTAGAGTGCCGTGGACCCAGGCTTGGCTGTGCACAAAGGATTTCCGCCGGAAGTGCACAGGGGCCGGAGTAGCTGCAAAAGTCGCGGTTCCCAGCAATGCAGCCCAGCGAGGTGAGGCAAGGACTTACCTCCACCAAACTTGGACTGAAGAGTCACTGGACTGTGGGGGTCACTTGGACAGAGTCGCTGGATTCGAGGGACCTCGCTCGTCGTGCTGAGAGGAGACCCAAGGGACCGGTAATGCAGCTTTTTGGTGCCTGCGATTGCAGGGGGAAGATTCCGTCGACCCACGGGAGATTTCTTCGGAGCTTCTGGTGCAGAGAGGAGGCAGACTACCCCCACAGCATGCACAAGCAGGAAAACAGTCGAGAAGGCGGCAGGATCAGTGTTACAGAGTTGCAGTAGTCGTCTTTGCTACTATGTTGCAGGTTTGCAGGCTTCCAGCGCGGTCAGCAGTCGATTCCTTGGCAGAAGGTGAAGAGAGAGATGCAGAGGAACTCGGATGAGCTCTTGCATTCGTTATCTAAAATTTCCCCAGAGACAGAGACCCTAAATAGCCAGAAAAGAGGGTTTGGCTACCTAGGAGAGAGGATAGGCTACTAACACCTGAAGGAGCCTATCAGAAGGAGTCTCTGACGTCACCTGGTGGCACTGGCCACTCAGAGCAGTCCAGTGTGCCAGCAGCACCTCTGTTTCCAAGATGGCAGAGGTCTGGAGCACACTGGAGGAGCTCTGGACACCTCCCAGGGGAGGTGCAGGTCAGGGGTGTGGTCACTCCCCTTTCCTTTGTCCAGTTTCGCGCCAGAGCAGGGCTAAGGGGTCCCCTGAACCGGTGTAGACTGGCTTATGCAGAATTGGGCACATCTGTGCCCAACAAAGCATTTCCAGAGGCTGGGGGAGGCTACTCCTCCCCTGCCTTCACACCATTTTCCAAAGGGAGAGGGTGTCACACCCTCTCTCAGAGGAAGTTCTTTGTTCTTCCATCCTGGGCCAGGCCTGGCTGGACCCCAGGAGGGCAGATGCCTGTCTGAGGGGTTGGCAGCAGCAGCAGCTGCAGTGAAACCCCAGGAAGGGCAGTTTGGCAGTACCAGGGTCTGTGCTACAGACCACTGGGATCATGGGATTGTGCCAACTATGCCAGGATGGTATAGAGGGGGCAATTCCATGATCATGGACATGTTACATGGCCATATTCGGAGTTACCATTGTGAAGCTACATATAGGTAGTGACCTATATGTAGTGCACGCGTGTAATGGTGTCCCCGCACTCACAAAGTTCAGGTAATTGGCTCTGAACAATGTGGGGGCACCTTGGCTAGTGCCAGGGTGCCCTCACACTAAGTAACTTTGCACCTAACCTTTACCAGGTAAAGGTTAGACATATAGGTGACTTATAAGTTACTTAAGTGCAGTGCAAAATGGCTGTGAAATAACGTGGACGTTATTTCACTCAGGCTGCAGTGGCAGGCCTGTGTAAGAATTGTCAGAGCTCCCTATGGGTGGCAACAGAAATGCTGCAGCCCATAGGGATCTCCTGGAACCCCAATACCCTGGGTACCTCAGTACCATATACTAGGGAATTATAAGGGTGTTCCAGTAAGCCAATGTAAATTGGTAAAAATGGTCACTAGCCTGTTAGTGACAATTTGGAAAGAAATGAGAGAGCATAACCACTGAGGTTCTGATTAGCAGAGCCTCAGTGAGACAGTTAGTCACTACACAGGTAGCACATTCAGGCACACTTATGAGCACTGGGGCCCTGGGTTACCAGGGTCCCAGTGACACATACAACTAAAACAACATATATACAGTGAAAAATGGGGGTAACATGCCAGGCAAGATGGTACTTTCCTACAGATACCCTGCCACAGTCCCAACCCACCACAGAGCCGCCCACCTCAGAAAACACCACCACAGCACCCACCCAGCGGGCCCATACCTCTGTTCCCAGGACACGTCAATCAGCAGTGTGTCCACCACTACAGAGACCCCAGGCAACCCCACAAACACAGGATGATCAGGGACCTGGGGGTCAGTGGCAGTGGGAACACGGTTCACGGGACAGAGGCACAGGCCAACAGGGAAGCTGGGAGGACTGCTGTGCAACCGGGGGAGGACAGGCCCAGGGAATTGACCCTCTACGAGGCACTCTCAAACATCATGGGAGTGTACCACCATCCCCAGGAGACCATGGGCCAGATACTGGCCAAGTTACAGGAGACCCAGTGGCTGCAGGAGGGACAGTACCTGGGGATGAGGGAGGACCTCACAAAAATCTACACCATCCTGATCACCATAGCAGGGGTGCTGGCTGACATGTGCAAGACCATGAGGGAGGCAGTGGCACAACAAAGGGCCCCTGACACTAGCCAAACTGAGGAACAGCCTTCCACCTCCACCGGCACTAGTGGACAGGAGGCCCCCCTCACAGGAACAACAGGCCACCAGTACCCCATCCCTTGCAGAAGGAGAAACACCCTGCAAACGGTCCCTGCAATCCAGACAGAAGACAGAGAACATTGCCAAGACCCCCGCCAGGAAATAAGACTCTCCTGATTGTCACCCTTCTGTCCCACTCTGTCACCCTGTCCAACTTGAACTGCCATTGCTCCACTTCCTGTGCCCCATTGGACAGTGCACCAGTGATACTAAGAGACTGGACTCTACCCTGCACCTTCCTCCACCATCACCCCAGCCTCTTGCACTTGCCCCCATACTATTTAGCACAAAAAATAAACACACTTCAAGTATAAACCATACTGGATTCAGTGTAATGATAGGAAAGATGTACTCTTACAACAGTCCCAAAGCATTGCATCGTCTATATTGAAATAATTATACCACAGGATGATAGTTGGTGGGCAGCAGTACATATAGCAGGAGCCAGAACAGGGTACACAGATCTTAAAAAGGGAATCCAAAGGGAACAGTCAGTGTCCATGGACAGAGGGTAAGAGGCAGTCATGTACAATGTCTAAAAGTATACTGAAATGTGAAGTTGAGTCGCAGTCTCTTACCTGTGTGTCACTGGAAGTACTGCTGTATAATGTTTGTTCTGTTGTTCACATCTTCTTCATCTGCCTCCTCTTCCTCACTGTCCACAGGCTCCACCGCTGCCACAAGACCATCACCAGGCTCATCCTCCAGCAGAAAAGTTAACTGGCGTCCAAGGGCCAGGTTGTGCAACATACAGCATGCCACAATGATCTGGCACACCTTCTCGGGTGAGTAGTACAGGGATCCACAAGTCAGATAAAGGCACCGAAACCTGGCCTTCAAGTGGCTGAAGGTCCTCTCAATAATCCTCCTTGTTCGCCCATGTGCCTCATTGTAATGTTCCTCTGTCCTTGTCCTCGGATTCCTCACTGGGGTCAGTAGCCAGGAGAGGTTGGGGTAACCAGAGTCACCTGTAAATATCGAGGGACAACTGTTAGACACACACTAACTCTTAGGGACAACCCCATACTCAGACCCCAACGTATACTGTGTGGGGACCTTGGCCTCATCTAATAGCCACGACCGTTGCCTCCGGAGTTGACCCATCACATAAGGGACGCTGCTATTCCTCAAGACATAGGCGTCATGCACTGAGCCAGGATATTTGGCATTCACATGGGAGATGTACTGGTCTGCCAAACACACCATTTGCACATTCATCGAATGATAGCTTTTTCTATTCATGTAGACCTGTTCATTTCTGCGGGGGGACAAATGCCACATGTGTACCATCAATAGCACCAATAATGTTGGGAATATGTCCCAGGGCATAGAAGTCAGCTTTCACTGTGGCCAAATCCTCCACCTGGGGGAAGACGATGTAGCTGCGCATGTGTTTCAGCAGGGCAGACAACACTCTGGTCAACACGTTGGAGAACATTGGCTGAGACATCCCTGATGCCATGGCCACTGTTGTTTGAAAGGAACCACTTGCCAGGAAATGGAGCACTGACTTGACCTGCACTAGAGGGGGGATTCCTGTGGGCTGGCGGATAGCTAACATCAGGTCTGGCTCCAATTGGGCACACAGTTCTTGGATTGTGGCACGATCAAGTCTGTATGTGATGATAATGTGTCTGTCCTCCATTGTCGACAGGTCCACCAGGGGTCTGTACACCGGAGGATGCCGCCATCTCATCATCTGCCTCAGAGGTTGTAGCCTATGGAGGAAAATGGTGAGCAGAAGGTCATGTTCAACAGAGATGGCACAACTGTTTTTAAAATAATGTCACAGAAGCAGTGTGTGAATTTGAGAGTCATTAGATGTGCCAATATGGGCTGTGACGCACCTAGGTGCCATGCCATTTGCCCCCCTGAAATGGAGGCTGCCTGACCTGTGGACAAGGGGAAATGAGGTAACTGCGCTGGCGTTGTGCTGTGTCATGGTGGGCGGTCGATGACCGCAGCGCAACTCCGCATTGATTGTCATTGGGCCCTATGGGTCCCAGGAGCCAATGGCAATGTACGCCAGAGTGACAGTACTTCCCGCTGTGGACGCCATCGCCATTTTCTAGCAATTAACTCACTTGCTACCTAACCATCAACAGGAGAGGACCTACACTGCAAATGCTGCTGTGACCTGAGTCTGGAAGCGGCAATGGCTAGAGTGTCTGGCGAAAGGGCCCCTGCCTTCACTGAGGATTTCGAGAAACTGGTGGATGGGGTCCTCCCCCAGGATACATTACTCTACGGTCCTCCAGACAAACAGATGAGTGCACTGTGAGCATGATGTGTGGGCAATGCCTGTTTGGAGTGGTGTGGATGTAAGCCACATGTTGGGGGGTGCTAAGGCGTCCTGACCTGAATGCTGCATGAGCGGCGGTCAGTGTATGTGCGTCCGGGCATGGGTGGGAATTGGTGGGAAATGAGTATGACGGTCCGGACGGGTGAGTAATTATATTTTCTGTTGTCTTTTCCCTCTAGGGCAGCACCCACCAGAAAAAGGGTATTTGGCGTGCCATCGCCAAGGAGGTGCGGACCCTGGGGGTCTATCACAGGCGGAGCACCCACTGCCGCAAGAGATGGGAGGAACTGCACCGCTTGACCAAAAAGATGGCGGAGGCCCAGCTGGGGTTGGCCTCCCAACGTGGAAGGGGTGCCCGTCGCACCATCACCCCCCTGATGTTCCGCATCCTGGCGGTGGCCTATCCGGAGTTGGATGGGCGCTTGAGGGCATCACAGCAGCCACAAGGGGATGAGTACAGATTCTGATTCCTGACTTTTGCGCGCTTTAGGCACTAGCTGGGTGGAGGATGGGGGCTGTGGGTGCCCCTAGGCCAGAGCGATCATGGCAGGGTAGGTCCCTTGTGTGCAGGCTCTGAAGAACTCCTACCCCAAAGGTCCAAGTGGTCAACTACTACTGGGCAGAGTCCTGTGGGTGTTAAGTGTGCAGATGTTGGTGTTAGGCATTGTACGCTATGGGCTGGTGCCTACCTTACTGACTGGTTGGGTATGGCCTAGTGCATAGGGCAGCTCAGTGTGTGTTGTGTATGCCAATGGTAGTGGTGTTGCTGGCATTGAAAAGTGTATCCTCTGTCTCTCCCCCACTTTTTGTTTTGTCACCCTGTCCTTGTGTGCATTAGCATCATCTGGCAGAGGAGCAGAGGTACCGGCGATGGAGGGAGCTGCAAATACACAAACGCAGGCACACACCCACTCAACAGCCATCCAACTCACAACAGCCTCCAGCCCATGCACATTCACCCAAACCCAGCAGACGTACACCTCCTACAACCACTACCTCTTCCTCCACTTCCACATCCCCTCCATCTTCCCCTCCCAGTGTGTCTAAAAACCTTTTCCTGGCTAACTTGGACTTCTTCCCTACGCCACCCCCCGTCGTTCCACTAAGGCCAGGATGTCTAAATCCCAGGCCAGCACCTCAACCACCAACTCGCCATCCGCTGTGGTCCCTGCAAGTCTGAGAGGATTGAAGGGGGCACCCGTCAGGGCTGGCAGTGTGCCACCTACCAATGTGAAAGACCTACTGATTCCGCCACCTGCCAAGGTTAAGAAGGGGCCAGCATGCAGCACGGACAAGACGCATGACCCACCCAGCAAGGCCTCATCCAAACAACAAGAGGACAGTGCCAAGGTCCCAGCAGCATCTACCAAGGTGGGGAAGGGAAAAAAAAGCAAGGGCAAGACACTTCAGGGCTCGGAGCCTCCAGGTGAGGGACTGGTGACGACCTTTTGTCCTGACAGGCCAGCAACCTGTACTACAGTAAGCACCGCCGGAACCACCGCCACTTGCACCGCCACCTGCACCGCCATATGCACTGCCATCTGCACTGCCCCCTGCACCGCTACTGCCACAACGACAGTCATCCCCAGTGGGCAGCCATCCGAGGATGCTGGAGACGGGCTGGTGTCTCCCTCCGCAACTACCAGCACCTGCACCATGGCCAGCACCGGCAGCATCTCGGGCGCAGACATAGCCACAGGCACCGCCACCTGCACCACCATATACACCGCCATATGCACCGCCATATGCACCGCCACATGCCCAGCCGGTGCCACTACATCGGACATCAGCAGCATCCCCAGTGGGCAGCCCTCCGAGGCTGCAGGAGATGTCCTGGACCCTGCACCCACCCCTTGAGGCACCACCACCAGCACTGGCACTACCAGCAGTTTGCAGCCTACGTTGCCGCAGGATGGAGTCTGGCTCTGCCTCCATGGAGTATCATGCTACCTGTTCTCTGCACATCTCGTACCTCAGACACCCAGGTGAGGGAATGTGAACTGCCACACCCCAGGTGCAGTATCACTGGGCACACAGCCCCCTCCTGAACCAGTTTAGAGATGCATCCACTCCCTCTATCCTTGGCAGGATGAAGCAGATTGGGCACAAGGCCCCCTCCAGAACAAGTGGAGAAAGGCATCCACTCCCCCTATCCTTCGCAGGATGAAGCAGACTGGACACAAGGCCCCCTCCAGAACCAGTGGAGAGATGCATCCACTCCCCCCTATCCTTGGCAGGATGAAGCAGACTGGGCACAAGGCCCTCTCCAGAACCAGTGGAGAAAGGCATCCACTCCCTCTATCTTTGGCCGGATGAAGAAGACTGGGCACAAGGCCCCCTCCAGAACCAGTGGAGAAAGGCATCCACTCCCCGTATCCTTGGCAGGATGAAGCAGGCTGGGCACAAGGCCCCCCTTCAGAACCAGTGGAGAAAGGCATCCACTCCCCCTGTCCTTGGCAGGATGAAGCAGACTGGGCACAAGGCCCCCTCCAGAACCAGTGGAACATGGCACCCACGTAAGATACTGTGGCTTTGCACTCCCCAGGACCAATCAGTGGGAAGACCACCCACTTGAGAGACTGTGGCTTTGCACTCACCAGGACCAAGCAGTAGGCAAACCACCCACTTGAGAGACTTGAGAGACTGGCTTTGCACTCCCCAGGATCAAGCAGTGAGCAAACCACCCACTTGAGAGACTTAAGAGACTGTGGCTTTGCACTCCCCAGGACCAAGCAGTGGGCAACCCACCCACTTGAGAGACTTGAGAGACTGTGGCTTTGCACTCCCCAGGACCAAGCAGTGGGGAAACCACCCACTTGAGAGACTTGAGAGACTGGCTTTGCACTCCCCAGGACATCGCTGTGGGCAAACCACCCACTTGAGAGACTGTGGATTTGCACTCCCTAGGACATGGCTGTGGGCAAATCACCCACTTGAGAGACTGTGGCTTTGCACTCCCCAGGACATCGCTGTGGGCATGTTGCCCCCTCCAGGAGCAGTGGCGTAGTATCATCTTCTGGCTGAGGTGCCTGTGTTTTTTCGACCTGACACCCCTGCAGTGTTCTCTCCGTTTTGAGGCAGGAGTCAAGTGTGGGCTTCGCCCATGATTTTTTGGGCCACTGGTCCACGGACATTTGCAATGGGCAGTGTACGGCCCTCAGTACATATTGTAAATATTTGTATAAACTGTTGTTTACAATCGTTAACTTTATATGTATTTTCTAAATATCACAGATTTTACTCTATTCCTTTTGTCCTTGCGTTCTTCCAGGAGGTTACGTGGTGTATCTGCAATGTTGTTGGATCTGTTAGTGTGTATGGTGTTGTGTGTGAGGGTGGGGGTGTTGCGTGTGTGTGTCACTCTCTTTTTCCTCCCCCCTCCCCTGCATGCTAGGTGAAGTACTCACCATCGTCGTTGCAGCCAACTTTGGGGTTCCTGGTAGATGAGGAGGTAGACCAGCATGGGCAGGACCTGCAGCTCTGGCTCCATGGCATCCTGGTTCTTTGTTGAGTGTCGAAAGGTGAGTGGTTCCCCTTCAGTGTACTGTTTCCGCTGTGCTTTTGATGTCATTGGTACCACCCCTGAAAAACTGGCGGATTCGTACCTTGTAATACGGTGGGTAATACATAGTCTTCCGCCTGTCTGTTGGCGGTGACCGCCGCAGTGTTTGTTGCTACTGCCATGGCGGTCGGAGTGTTAAAGTGGCTGTTTATGTTGGCAGTTTCCGCTGTGGTCGTGATCCCATTTTTTTTACTGCCGGCCTGTTGGTGGTATTACCGCAGCTTTATCACCGACCGCCATGGTTGTAATGAGGGCCATAATGTGGATAAGACCTATGCTGGACAATATAATATGTAATGTAGGTGAGATCAGGGGTTCCAAATCTCTGCCTCACCAGATGTTATGTATAAATTGTTTCAATGCGCACTAGGTTAGGAATCGCCAGGACCTATGCCATAAGTGTCATCTAATTCTGTGTACATCATGATGAAACCTTCCTTAAATAGGTCACCTATGGTGTGTATTTCCAGCTCTAACCATGGGTCTAAGCTCTGTTGTGTATGTAGTTTCCTTGCGCCTTTGATATCTAGCAGTGGAATCTTAGTTGAGCAAGGCGGAGTTATGTCCCTTCCACGTACGTAATGGCTCCAGAACATGAGAGCCACTTCCATCAGGTTGTTTCCTCGCAGGGGAGGGATTGTGTGGTCCTGTAACCATGCAAGCATGATTACCCTTCCCAGACTTTCATGTACTGGTAATAACTCCACACTGGGGTAGTTCTGTAGCCATTGAAGCAGCCACTACAGTTGGGTTGCTGCATTGTACAGCTTGTAATTCGGCATGCCCAGGCTCCACTTCGTAAGCAGGTGATGTGTTACAGTAAGTGCGACTCACTGCCAACCAGTTCCCCATATTAATCCCAGAATCAGCCATTCAGGGTCCTGAAGAAGGATCGAGGCACTACTAACGGAAGTGCAGTAAAGAAATACAGCAGTCTGGGAAGTATGATCATCTTCGCAATAGCCACTCGTCCCAAGGTGACAGTGGTAATGACCGTCAAAACGGTAAGGATCCCTTAATCGAACGATTCGCACGTCCCAAGTTGCCCTCTAGTAAGTCCTCTTTAGTATCGTAGATTTGGATGCCAAGATACTTAAAAGTAGAATGGCACCATGGCAGCCTATTAATTAGAAGAGTAGGCCGCAAGCTTTCCGGTATCGGAGTCAAAGGGAACAAGCAGGATTTCTAAGAGTTTACATGCAATCCAGATAAATCCCCAAAGTGATCTAATAATTGTAAAAGCCTCAGAAGGGACGATGTGCATTTATGTAGATATATTAATGCATCATCGGCATAAAGGGATACTATGGGGGTCATTCTGACCCTGGCGGTCATGGACCGCCAGGGCCAACGACCGCGGGAGCACCGCCAACAGGCTGGCGGTGCTCCCATGGGCATTCTGACCGCGGCGGTACAGCCGCGGTCAGAAACGGGAAACCGGCGGTGTCGCGACGGTTTCCCGCTACCCAAGGGAATCCTCCATGGCGGCGCTGCAAGCAGCGCCGCCATGGGGATTCCGACCCCCTTACCGCCAGCCTGGTTCTGGCTGGCGGTAACGGGTGTCGTGGGGCCCCTGGGGGCCCCTGCAGTACCCATTCCAATGGCATGGGCACTGCAGGGGCCCCCTAACAGGGCCCCACCAAGATTTTCTGTGTCTGCCAAGCAGACACTGAAAATCGCGACGGGTGCAACTGCACCCGTCGCACCCCTTCCACTCCGGCGGCTCCATTCGGAGCCGGCATCCTCATGGAAGGGGGTTTCCCGCTGGGCTGGCGGGCGGCCTTCTGGCGGTCGCCCGCCAGTCCAGCGGGAAACTCAGAATTACTGCGGCGGTCTTTTGACCGCGCGGCGGTATTCTGCCGGCGGGACTTTGGCGGGCGGCCTCCGCCGCCCGTCAAAGTCAGAATGACCCCCTATATGTTGTTTGCCACCCACAGGTATCCCACATTGTTGCGCCTGTAGTCGGAGCTGAGCTGCCAATGGCTCAATTGCTTGCTCAAATAACATCAGCGATAAGACCCCTGTCTGGTGCCACGACAAATGGGGAAGCATTCAGAAATTACTATACCTGTTTTAACACAGGCAATGGGGTTGGAATACAATATATTGATCCAACTTAAAAATCCTTGACCAAATCCCATTTTACTTAAAGCCTCTTTGAGAAAAGGCCACCCGTGGATGTCAAAGGCCTTCTTGATATCTAACGATACCGCAACTCTGTCGTCTTCCCCTCCAAGAGTGCCTGTCTGAACTGCGAGAGTCATCTGACATTCAGGAAAGCCATCCTGGAATGAAACCTGATTGTTCCTCATGGACCAAGTGAGTCACCAGCAGAAGCAACCGGTTTGCAAGGACCTTGCCTAATATCTTACAATCCAAGTTAAGCAATGACAAGGGCCTGTAGGACTGCACAACAAGGGGGACCCGGCCTGGTTTGGGCAAACCCACAATCATTGCTTCACGATGTGAGTCTATAAGTTGCCTTCGCCTTTGTGCTTCATGTAGTACCTCCAGGAGTGGTGTTAATTGTGTGGCGAAATTCCACAGGTAACGTATCTGTGCCGGGTGTCTTGTTGTGGGCTAATTGACGCAATGCTGTGTGGATCTCATCAATCTCTATAGTTTTCATCCAACTCTGTGCTTTGTGGTGGAGTAAGGTGTGCAAGGGGAAGCAAGTCAAAAAAGTCTGCTGGTTGTGGCGACGCGGGATCCGGTCTTGCTGCATAAAGTGTGCTGTAGCAGAGACGAAAGGCATCATTTATGGCCATTTGAGTATTGACCACTATTCCTGAGTCAAGCCTTAATGCCCCAATGGGGGCGCGGTGCTGCTCACCTCGGATCAGCCACACCAGTAGCCTGCCAGAGCGATCGCCCTCTGCATGTAACTTAGAGATGTAATGTTGGTAATCATAAATACGCAGGCGCTGTCTACCTCAGGGTCAGATGAGCCCTTTGCTATTGCACATTCCACACTGCACAGGTCTGTTTCTTGTGAGGCTAGTTTCGGCACTACCATGCGCCGGACACCTCCTGTGGCCGCGAGGCAATGGCCTTGCACAACCACCTTGTGTGCATCCCACTCCACTGCACGTGTTGTGCTGTCCCGCCATTTAATTCAAAGTATTGGGAAATGCAAGCAATCACTTCCTGACAGAAAGGAGGAGCCGTCAACATGTCGGGCTGTAGACGCCAAGTAGGTATGGAGGTGCGCGGTCTGCCAGCGTGCATGTTGACCCTGATTGGGCAGTGATCTGACTGCGTCTTGGCTAATTAGTCCACCCTAGTAGCATCATGGGCCAGACCAGCCGGGCTTAACAGCAAGTCTTTACGGGTATGTAACCCATGTACTGGGGAATTGAAGGAGTATTCTCGATCCTGAAGGTGTAAATACCCCTTTCGGACATCCATTGGCACAATTCACTTACCATTTTCCTGCTGGGAGTGCCCACCAATGGTGGATGAGATCTGCCCATATCTACATTTGGTACGCAGTTAAAGTTGCCCCCCCCCATATGCAATTGGCCTTTGGGTCCTGGCAGAGTGTAGGTGTGATTAACCTCAGGAAATCCCCCTACTTTGAATTGGGGGCACATATTCCAGCTATCGATAGGGAATTTCCATCTAGGGAGCACTCCAACAGCACATATCTGCTGTCCCTCTCCACTTTAGAACACTCAACTACGTATGGAACCTCTGGAGCTATCCATATTAACACCCCTTTAGCAAATGCTGATGTTACTGTACCATGCGCTAGTCCATGCCATTTAGTTTTAATACTGTGCAAGTCTCTATCTGTGAGATGTGTTTCTTGCAGGATTGCTATGTGGACTCTGTGTCGCTTTAAGTATGCATGTATATTATGATGTTTGATGGGATTGGCCATACCTTGTACGTTCCACGCTACTATGTTGTAGCTGTCAACCTTCATGTGTGCCTGAGTATGTGGTACCGTGTGTGGGCCGTTGTCCTGTGATCTCTCATTATGGCCAAGTTAAGAGACACTCGAGCCAATAGGTCCCCATCCCCCATCCACAGCGCCCCCCCATCCAGCACTCAAAGTCAGCGTCAGAATCTTTTGTGATGTCAGAAAATCAATAAACAGTGTTCAACCCTCCAGTGCTACGGCCAACAGGGCCTAGGCCACCCAGTAATGTACTAGCACAACAGGTGCAGTTAATAATAATAGTTTGAACAGTGTCCATTTGGGAATCCATTCTGAGTGGGGGGCGTAGGCGTGAGAAGTTGGCATCATGTCTCCGCCAGCCCGTTTAAAATACTATGGTTACCTCACCCACCCAGAGCCCCCCTTTTGCCGGCTGGTAACATATGCACCCTGATCACCAGTTCCCTCAGGGTGACAGCATACAGACGAGCAAGTGTGGCTGCAGGCTGAGGAACAGAGCCGCTCAGAGCGACACAGTACATACAAGACCTGAGCTCCGGCGTCCATGCTTCCAAAGGCAAGTTTGTTCCTTACTTGTGATTTGGGACCAGAGTGTTGTTGTCCAAAGTTAACATGTGATATTAGAGGTAGTCAGCTGTACATGGAGTTACTTCCGGGCCCAGCGTCGCAGGAACTGTAGATTCACCGGAACGGTCCATCGACGAGTCAGAATCCAATGCGTTATCATCGAGGAAGGCAGCATATTGATTAGATGTACGTTGGGTCACCTCAATTAGTGCTTGCGCTTGGCCTTCAGCTGCTTGTGCCTTAGATGGGCGCATCTTAATGCCAGATCTCTTTTTGCACCAGGGTTGGGGTGTGAGCAAGACTCCCTCTAGAGGGTCTTCACGGTGTGGTTTCACCAAGTCCTTGGGATGCAACCATGTCCATGCATCTTCAGTTGAAGGGAAAATATGAGTTTTCCCCTCGCCCACCACCCGTAATCGTACCGGAAACAGCAAGGAGTAGGTGACGTTACACTTGCGAACTATCTGTTTGACTTTTATGTACGAAGTTCGCTTGCATTGCACCTCATGGTGTAGTTGAGGTAGGCCGTGATGACAGTATTATTGAACTTCCAGGGGCCCTGTGTGCGGAAGCTTTGGAGAATCAGATCATGGTCCTGGAAATTGAGGAGATGGGCTATCAGCAGCCTAGGTGGGGCTCCAGGTCGTGGCGGCCTTCCCGGGATCCGAAGAGCTCGTTCTATGGAGAAGAAAGGCGGTACATTGTTTGCGAACACCGTGGCCTTCAACCATTGTTCAAGGAATAATTCAGCATTAGGTGCCTCTGCCCGCTCCAGAAATCCCAGAAAACAAATGTTATTTCTCTGTGAGGGTCCCCCGGCCGTCACCAGCGGGCAAATCAAGTTCTCGCAGCACGACTCCCCACACATGGGGTCAGTAAGACCACAATTCCAACATCTGGGGGGGGGTCCGGATAGGGTGCCACAAAAGGATTACTTCGGGGCCGGGAGCGGAGCTATTCACAGAGAGTCCGCTCCAGTCGCCATCTTGGTCATGTCCCCAACTTCAAGGTTTTCTTGACACTCTTCCACATTTCCTCTGCCTCTTCTGGGGCTCTCCATACACCTGGCTCAGCAGCTGGGGTTTTCTACAGGGCCAGGCAGACTTCTGCAGGACAAGGCTGTCTCCTCTCCCCTCTCAGCAGACAGGCCACTGACAGGGCCACAAGTAGGCCCACAGATCTTTCCAGCACAGTATACCAAACCATGCAATGTCCCATCACTTTCGGGAGACTAGCATTAAATTATACCTGCCCTGGAAAAGCAGTGAAGCAGCTGATACTGAAACAAAGTGGGGATATTTGAGACACACTTCTAAACAGTAGTTTCAGACAGAGGATGTGAATCGACTGTCTATGTTTAGAAACTGGATTGGCCTTCTTTGGTTTCTTAGTTCATGTTCTCTCTGCAAGTTGATGGTTCCTCATAGCAGATGGAGAAGATCCTGGCTCCCAGCAGAGGTACCCAAAACACAAGCACAATAAGGCCCATATTTATGGGTTTTGCGCCGCATTTGCATCACTTTATGATGCAAAAGCAGTGCAAATTACAAACAATTATATTTTGTAAGTTTAAGCCGCTTTTGCATCAAAAAGTTATGCAAATGCGGCACAAAAAAAAGTATAAATATGGGCCTAAGTGCGTTGCTCTGCACCTGGCTCTCATAAGCCTGCCAGGATGGACCAATCAAAAGGAAACAAAGGATCCAGGCTCTGCCAGGAAACCTATTTCACCATAGCAACCACTTCTGCTGAGTCACCTCCACTCACCCACCTTTAACCAATTGGCACTACTCAGAAACAAGTAATTAGCAACCCCTTACTAAAAAGGTCATACATGGGCCCTCATTACAACCCTGGTGGTCGCTGTTAAAGCGGCGGTAATACCGCCAACAGGCCGGCGGAAAAAAAAAAGGGATTACGACCGTGGCGGAAACCGCCAACATAGACAGGCACTTTAACACTCCGACCGCCACGGCGGTACAAACAAACAGCGCGGCGGACACCGCCAACATACAAACGGGAGACAATGTACCACCCACCCTATCACAACAGGCCTAGCTGCCACCTTTTCCGGGGCGGAACCAACACGAATAAAAACACGGCGGAAACAGTACGTAGAAGGGAAACCACTCACCTCTCCACACCCCACGAGGAACCAGGACGCCATGGAGCACGAATTGCAGATACTGCCAGCGATGGTTTTCCTACTCCTCTATCAGGAGCTCCAACGACAGCAGCGACGACCAGGGTGAGTACTGCACCTACAACACAGGGGAGGGGGAGGGGGAGGGAAAAGAGAGTGACACACCCACGCAACACACAACACCCCCACCCCCTCCCTCACCCACAACACCATACACACAACCACATGCTGCAACATTACATATACACCCCCCCCCCCACCCCCCTGGAAGAACGCAAGGACAAAAGGAAATTATTTGAACGAATGTAATCATGTGAAATATCCTTATCAAAATGCAAAATCCAGTATTTACAATTATGTACACCAAATACACAAGTCCGGATAGTGCACCAATCATTGTCCGTGGACCACTGGGCCCAAAATGCATGGGCGAGGCCCACACTAGATGCCTGACTCCAAACGGAGAGAACACTGGAGGAGCATCACATAGAAAATATACAGGCAACTCAGGGGGGAGGGGAGCACCTCAGCCTGATGAATGCACAATGCCACTGCTCCACGAGGGGGCTTAATGCCCACAGTTTGGTCCTGGGGTGTGCAAAGCCACAGTCTCTCAAGTCTTTCCAGTGGGTGGTTTGTCCACTGCTTTATCCTGGGGAGTGCAAAGCCACGGTCTCTCAAGTCTTTCCAGTGGGTGGTTTGCCCACTGCTTTATCCTGGGGAGTGCAAAGCCACAGTCTCCCAAGTCTTTCCAGAGGGTGGGTTGCCCATTGCTGCATTCTGGGGAGTGCAAAGCCACAGTCTCTCTAGTGGATAATAGTCTCCACTGGTTCTGGAGGGGGCATGGTGCCTAGAGTGCTTTATCCTGCCAAGGACTGAGGTTGTGGATGTATCGCTCCACTGGTTCTGGAGGGGGCATGGTGCCCAGAGTGCTTCATCCTGCCAAGGACTGAGGTAGTGGATGTGATACTCCACTGATTCTGGAGGGGGCATGGTGCCCAGAGTGCTTCACCCTTCCAAGGATAGAGGTAGTGGATGTGATACTCCACTGGTTCTGGAGGGGGCATGGTGCCCAGAGTGCTTCATCCTGCCAAGGACTGAGGTAGTAAATGTATCTCTCCACTGGTTCTGGAGGGGGCATGGTGCCCTGAGTGCTTCATCCTGCCAAGGACAGAGGTAGTGGATTTGATACTCCACTGGTTCTGGAGTGGGCATGGTGCCCAGAGTGCTTCATCCTGCCAAGGACTGAGGTAGTGGATGTATCTCTCCACTGGTTCTGGAGGGGGCATGGTGCCCAGAGTGCTTCATCCTGCCAAGGACTGTGGTAGTGGATGTATCTCTCCACTGGTTTTGGAGGGGGCATGGTGCCCAGAGTGCTTCATCCTGCCAAGGACTGAGGTAGTGGATGTATCTCTCCACTGGTTCTGGAGGGGGCTCGGTGCCCAGAGTGCTCCACGTGCAGTGTGGCCGGAACAATACACTCGCCTGGGTGTGTGTGCCACGAGATTGCCAAGGTACAGGTATCATGATACGCCATGGAGGCAGAGACATACCCCACACTGCTGCGGCTTCGCATTCCATATGCAGGTGACAACTGTGATGACAGTGATGCTTCATGGAAGCTGCCCAGGGTCCTGGAACCCACCACCAGTCTCGGACGACTGACCACTGGGGATGGTAGCTATGTCTGCGATGGTGCCACTGTCTGAGGACATTGTGGGGCTGCTGGCGGTGCTTGCGGCGGTGTCAGTCGTGGCGGTGCTTGCGGCGGGGTCTGTGGCGGCGGTGCTGGCTGTGGTGTCTGTGGCGGCAGTGCTGGCAGTGGGGTCTGTGGCAGCGGTGCTGGCGGCGGGGTCGTGGCGGTGCAGGTGGAGGTGTTCTCCGCCGTACAGATTGGCGTCGACGTAGACAGAAGGTGCGACACTGGTCCCTCAGTCGGTGCCACCATGCTCTCTCCTGACCTGCCCTTCAGTTTTTGGCCCTTCCCTACCTTTGATGGTGGCGCAGCTGTCTTGCCACTATCCCCTTTCGTTTTCCCTGACCCCTTGGTGGAAGGTGTTTTCGGCTTCTCCCTCTGGGATGTGGGCACCTTTTTCACCTTGGCAGGTGGCGGAATGTCCTTGCCCTCGCTCTGTGGCACACTGGCAGCCATGATGGTTGGGGCACTCCATGACCCCGCAGTTGCTGGCACCACTGTGCCTGGGGATGTGGCACCACTGTGCCTGGGGATGTGGTGGCTGAGGTGCTGGGCTGGGACCTGGAAAGCCTGGCCCTAGGGGAAGGACGGGGGAGGAGGTGTAGGGAAGAGGTCAATGTTAGCCAGGAAATGTTTTTTAGACACACTGGGATGGGTAGATGGAGGGGATTTTGGAGTGGAAATAGAGGTAGTGGTTGTAGGAGGTGTATGTCTGCTGAATTTGGGTGATGGTGCATGGGCTGGAGGCTGTTGTGAGGTGGATGGCTGTTGGGTGGTTGTGTGCCTGCGTTTGTGTACTTTGGTAAGAGGGCTCACAGACACACTGGTAGAGGACACTCAGGATGTGTGAATGGTAGTGGGGTGGTGAGTGCACGTGAGCGGTGTGTGGTGATGGGCGTGCTGGTGATGGAGGTAGTGGCTGTGGATGTAGTGCATGCAGGTGTGAGTGGAGACGAGAATGGGAGGGAGGAGGGAGACGTGGAGGAGGGGGACACAGTGGAGGCAGTGGAAGTTGGTATGTGTGCATGGGTATGATGCTTGTGTGAGTGCCTGTGAGATGTGTGGTGCTTATGTTTGACTGAGCCACTCTTGTGTCTGATGGTGTGCTTGGGATAGGCTGAGGTACAGGGGATTGGATCTGGGTGGAGGAAGTTGAAGGGGGGAGGCTGGATACAGGGACAATGGCTGCCATCAGTGCTGAGGCCAGAGCCTGAAATGCTCTCTGATGGGCTGCCTGGCCAGAATGAATGCCTTCCGGGTATGCATTTGTTTGTTGCAATGGTAGACTGCACAACAGTGAAGGATATCAGGAGGTCAATAGCCTCCTCACTGAGGGCAGCAGGGCTGACTGGGGCAGGGCCTGAAGTGCCTGGGGCAAAGGAGATGCCCACCCTCCTGGGTGAGCGGGCACGGGACACACGCTGAGGGGCTGCTGGGAGTGCGGTGCTGGTGGTGGGGTGGCAGCTGTACCTGTTGATGCAGTGGGCACAGAGGTGCCCGCCACCGCAAGGGAGCTCCCACCAGAGGAGGAGTCGCTGTCGCTGGTCTCTGCTCCTGTCCCCGCTGTGGAGCTCCCCTCGCCCTCCGTCCCACTGGTGGCTTCAGACTCCGTTATTTCGCCCTCCAGGGCCAAGTGGGATACAGTTCCCTCCTGCTCCGGTGCTAATGCTCCTCTGCCTGATGATGCTATTGCAAACAAGAACAGGGAGACCACAAAAAGGGGGGGGGGAGACAGGAGAAAGACATGTTCAGTGCATGCAACACCAATACCGTTGGCGGACACAACAGACACAGCAGCCCTCTGCAGTACGCCATGCACTTATAGTGCCTAGATTAATCACATGCCAATGGGGTACAAGGCCTAAGCCTGATTGCTGCACACCTGGAAGTCACAGGAGCCTGACTAGGTGTAGATGGCACTAACCACTAGTGAGATTGGGGTGCCACAGAGCCTGCCTCACAAGGGACCTTGCCTACCAAGATCGCCCTGGCTAGGGGAACCCACTAAGCCACCTCCCTCACCCAGACACCTCGTAATGCGCGCAGAGTCAGCTGAATGAGAGTGTACTCACCCCCTTGTGGCTGCTGTGATGCCCTCAAGGGCCCATCCAGGTCCGGATACGCCACTGCCAGGATCCGGAACATCAGGGGGGTCATGGTGCGACGGGCACCCCTCCCACGTTGGGAGGCCATCCCCAGCTGGGCCTCCGCTGTCTTCTTGCTCCAGCGGCACAGGTCCTCCCATCTTTTACGGCAGTGGGTGCTCCGTCTGTGGTGGACCCCCAGGGTCCGGACGTCCTTGGTGATGGCACGCCAAATAGCCTTCTTCTGGTGGGTGCTGAACTAGAGGAATAGTACAGGGGGAAAGGAAAATTATTACCTGTCCGGACCGTCATACTCATTGACCCAGGTTCCCACCCTTGCCCTTAAGCACATACACTCACCGTCCGAACATGCAGGCCTCAGCCTCCCCCCCATTTATCTTCCATCCACACCACTCCAAACATGCATTGCTCATGCAGCATGCTCCCAGTGTACTCACCTGTTTGTCTGGAGGACTGTACAGTTGTGTGTACTGGGGGAGGAGCCCATCCACACTAGTTTCTCCAACTCCTCCGAAGTGAAGGCAGGGGCCCTTTCCCCAGACACATGAGCCATTGTCGCTTCCAGACACAGCTCACAGCAGCACTTGCAGTGTAGGTTCTCTCCTGTTGAAGGTCAGGTATCAAGTGAGTGAACAGACAGAAAATGGCGGTCACGTCCACGGCGGTGCATACCGTCACCGCCGGCGTACATCGTCATTGGCTGCTCGGACCCATAGGGTCCCATGTTAACCAATGCTGGATTGCGCTGCGGTCTTCGACCGCCCACCGCGACGGTGTACAACTCGAGCACAGTTACCTCATATCCCCTTGTCCCACCTTACAGGTCAGGGAGCCGCCATTTCAGGGGGCCACATGGCATTAATATTAACTGCGTCACACCAATGTAGTCCTTGAATACACACAGTTACAGGCACATTGCGGATTAATAAATGTGTGCAAATTACATTTTGTGATACCTCAGTGTTGTCTGACTCTCTGCTCGCTGTTCTCGTCCATAGGGCACGTCTGCTGGGGCAGGTGATGAGATGGCGGCATCCTCCGGTGTACAGACCGCTGCTGGACCTGTCGTCAATGGAAGAGAGACACATAATAGTCACCTACAGACTTGATCGTGCAACAATCCATGAACTGTGTGCCCAGTTGGAGCCAGACCTGATGTCAGCTATCCGCCATCCCACAGGAGTCCCCCTCTAGTGCAGGTCCTGTCACTACTCCATTTCCTGGCAAGTGGTTCCTTTCAAACAACAGTGGCCATTGCATCAGGGATGTCCCGGCCAATGTTCTCTAACGTGTTGTCCAGAGTGTTGTCTGCCCTCCTGAAACACATGCGTACCTACATTGTGTTCCCTCAGGAGGAGGATTTGCCCACACTGAAAGGTGACTTCTATGCCCTGGGACATATCCCCAACATCATTGGTGCCATTAATGGGACACATGTGGCCTTGGTACCCCCCCGCAGGAGTGAACAGGTGTACAGAAACCGGAAGAGCTACCATTCTATGAATGTGCGGATGGTGTGTTTGGCCGACCAGTACATCTCCCATGTGAATGCCAAATTTCCTAGCTCAGTGCATGACGCTTACATTTTGAGGAATAGCAGAATCCCTTATGTGACGGGGCAACTCCAGAGGCACCGTGTGTGGCTAATAGGTGAGGACAAGGACCCTATACAGTGTGTCTGGGTATGGGGTTGTCCCTACGGGTTAGTGTGTGTCTAAAAGTTGTCCCTCCATATTTGCAGGTGACTCTGGTTACCCCAACCTGTCATGGCTACTGACCCCAGTGAGAAATCCCAGGACAAGGGCAGAGGAACGCTACAATGAGGCACATGGGCGAACTCGGAGGGTGATTGAACGCACCTTTGGCCTCCTGAAGGCCAGATTTCGGTGCTTCCATATGACAGGTGGTTCTCTCTACTACTCACCAAAGAAGGTGTGCCAGATCATCGTGGCCTGCTGTGTGCTGCACAACCTGGCTTTGCGACGCCAGGTGCCTTTTCTGCAGGAGGATGGGCTAGCTGGTGAACTTGTGGCAGCTGTGGAGCCTGTGGACAGTGAAGAAGAGGAGGCAGAAGAAGAGGATATCGACAACAGGAACAACATAATCATGCAATACTTCCAGTGAGACACAGGTAAGAAGATGTCACTGCCTCCCATATCTCATACTATTATTGGAGCTAGCATAAGTCTGTCATTTTCACTCAGTGTATGGACCCTGACTTGTAACTTTGCCTTTCCATTTCACAAATGTGGGTCTCACTTTGTGCCCTCTGCTATATTTCCTCCTGGCCTACAGCTGTGTTACATCGGTATGTGCACAAGTAAATTGACATTGCTATATTCCATGGTTATTGCAATTACATGTTTGTGAAAGCACAGACTGACTCCAGATTGTTTTGTAATTGAAGTGTGTTTATTTCTGTGCAAATAAGTGAGGGGGTTGTAAAATGGGCAGGGGGGATGGTGATGGAATGTCCATGGCAAAGTCCAGTCTATTTGTTTCACAGGTGCATTGTCCAAAGGGGCCTAGGAAGTGGAGCAATGGCAGTTGAAGGATGGTCAGGGTGACAAAGTGGGACAGAAGGGTGACATTCAGGGAGGTCTAATTTCCTAGCGGGGTCTTGGCAATGTTCTCTGTCTTGTTCCTGGATCTCAGGGACCGTTTGCGGGGTGGTTCTCCATCTGCAGGGGGGGGGGTGCTGGTGTCGTCTACCTCTGGCGGTACCTCCTGTCCACTAGCGCCGGCAGAGGTGGAGGGCTGCTCATCGTCCAGGCTAGTGTCAGGGGCCCTTTGTTGTGCTGTCGCGTAGGCTCTCATTATCCTAATGAGACTACTGGATTTTTGGGCGGCAAGATCGTTCGCAGTGTGGGGGACTAAGTCCAACCCACGGCGAAGGACCCTTGTCACCCTAAATCCGGGATGAGCTCCGGCTAACTAGCAGTGCCTCATCTCTCCCAAAGGGAAGAGACAATTGGGCAGCCGAGCGCATGACATCTTAGTGTTTCCCAGGGAAGTCGTGGTCACTCAGATCCCAACCAGTTCTCTCATACACAGTGTGGTCTCATATATAAATGACAAAGGCAGTTTGAGTTTTAGAGATTGGTTTAATAAAACGACTGCATTTTAGATAACAAGGCGTGAGCTGCAATAACCAGAACCATACAACACAGTAGGATTGAAATAGTAATGAGGAGAGTGAAACATAAGTCTCCTAAGTCCTATTTTGAGCACAGCATGTTAAGCTCTAAGCCTGCCTTTTAGGTTTCCCCGGGAGGACATCGACCCTCATACCTGAGCAAAGGCCTGTGATCAGGATCAGCATCTGCAACAGGGCTGTCAGCGTCTAGTTGTGGGTTCCTGGTCGGAATCTCCCTCTTACGTGTACCAGGACTAGGAAGTGTTTTTATAACTAACACACCGGTGTTCTAAGAAACGTCCCTAAGTAAGAATGTGTACTTTCTACGAACCCTAAAGACTGAACTTCTACCACGTCTATTGGCAATGTACCAGACTGTATCCTTGACTGAAGCACACAGCGAGCAAGAATGTATTGTTTGAGAACTTCAGTGCTGAAGTAAGCTAAACAGTGTGATAGAAGGAAATAAAACAAGACCGTGAAACTGGTTATTGTAAAATAACAGTGCGAGGCTAAATAAAATGCATCTAGGGCAAAGTGCACAGAGGCCTAATATTTTAAGCAAACGCGCAGAAAGCTATATTAAAAATGGCTACACTACACCCTCCCCTTGTCGGTAGAAAGTGGTTTAAGCTGAAGCTAAAAATGACCTACGCTAAATAATAATTAAAACCCTACAGAATTTCAACAAGCTAAGAGGACACCAAAGCACATTAATCCTCAATTTAGAAATAAGCATGCGGCAGGAGCCAAAATCATGTAACAGTGTCAATTTAGATGAGATCCAAGTCAATTAGTGGTCATGGAAAGCAGGAGGGTCTCCATTTCGGCAGATGACAAAACCGGAAAATCCACGCTAAAGACTATCAAGGAGCAGGTGTGTTCCAAAGCCCCAGAGTCAACCAAGGCGGCATCCCGGACACAGTCCGTGAACGAATTAATATCAACTTCCTCCAGGAAGGGTAACTCGTAATCAGCCTCACGAAGCAAATGCAGCCGCAGCCCGCATGTCTGGGAATTAGCCCTCATCGGCAACATCAACAGATCAGCATCAACCACTGGGGGGGCGCTGCTGTGAGAGACAGACGTCTAGTGCATGTTCAAAAAAGCACCAACGGCACTGAAACACGGGCTGCACACAATCCAAAACCGGTCTGAATGACAGAGACCAGTCACACCCCAAATGTTCCAGGAGTGTTGCTCCAAAGTGCTGCATCATGCGATCACGACACAGCTGCGCTGATGGGAGCGCCCACATTCGTCCTTGTTGCGGCGGGACAGCCATTGCGGAAAAACAACAGCAACAGCAAAATGCCAGCTAATAAAGCCAATGTTATCGGCCAAAAATGCTTCTGAAAATTGAATGAATAGCCGAAGGTATTAAACCGAATATGGAAGAGAAGGTGTGAACGAAACCAACACCAACGGCTTTGAAAAAGTGTGCTAATCCAGCCGTGCTGGACGCATTAAATATACGTCCCACGAGTTCACCAAAGTGGCTCGGAAAGTTGGTATTTAACAGGGACTGTATTTCTGCTGATGACCTTGCCACCTGAAGTGCGTAGGTCTTGCGTGCAGATGTAAGGGCCACATGCTTCTGAAACAATAAAGCCTTTAGTCTACTTAACTTGTCGAAATTCACCTTGGAAGTAGCAATGTGAGGCCAGATATCTGCTACCTCCCTTAATTTAGTGGGGGGAAACAACACATTCCCGGAGCAAGTAACGACCTTAGTGACCGAAACAACGTAAATTATTCCGACCCGCATGCCACAACAGTCTTTACTATTGAGGAGGACGTAGCTGCCGTTTGAAAGCACCTGGAACGTGCGTTTAATCAAGGGGACTGGAACTTCCTTCAGATAGCAAGCCAAATTCGCAACCGAGGCATTACATGCCCCGTGCACGGACAGCTGCTTACAAATCATCGAATGGCTGACTGAAGTCTCACATTCACCACCGCTAAGAAAGACCTCTTTCATGCCATTGAGGCATTTGTACAAGAAGGGAAGCTCCCACACCTCATGGATGTAACTATCTCCCAACTTTTCATATCTGCCTACCGGAACATGTTTCAAACAAGAAGTGAATTGTAATGTAGAAATAGGCAGATTAATAACCCTGTGTATCAACCACTCAGCAGACGGTATTTCGGCCACGGTAAAAGGCAACCTTTCTAATTTCTCAATGTTGAGCATGACATAAGTCGCCTCCTTCTTAGCCATTAGTTGTTGTTGTCGCGTTAAATTAAAGGAAAAAAATATCTCCCTGGCACTGATGTGCTGCCATGGAACGTGACCCGCCTTCAATGTCTGAAGTGTCCAACCCAACTGCATAATGGATTGAGTCTGACTTCGTCCATGATATAAAGAAGACATATCAGATCGTATAATGTCTATAGCAGAAGAAACAATGTTGTTAATCGTATATATTCGGTCGGACAAGGTGTGAATTCCATTATCCACAACAGCTAATGCCTTTTTCAAATTTTCCTGATCTATTTGCCTTAACCGGTCCGCAGCCTCCTGTTGGGAAAGTTTCCATATTTCATTGTAGACTTCGTACAAGAAACGCTTCCTACGTGGTGTCTTCGGGCCTAACAAAAAATCTTGCAAGTCAGTGTTATTAGACAGGAGAATGAGATGTGTCTTGACTGCATCTAGTGAGGATGATCTTAACCATTGTTGGCACAAATTTCCCACACTATATGTAGTAATTAATTATGTCAGCATGTTCTGGTGATATATAGCGAGGGTCTGCCCGACTCGTCCTGAAACCCCCCGAGGGGGTGACAAAACATTGATGACACCTATTGGTGTCTATAGGCCACAATAACCACCCGCACAGACATGTCAATGAAGTGTTAAATGTACCATTCTGGACACAGTCTGTAAGCTCACTAAAAGTGGCATTTATGTATTTCTGCCAATTATTTATTTTTGTAGGGACAGGTATACTAGGCATGTTCAATTCTCTAATCGTTGCTAAGCCCAAACAGCTAGTCTGTTGTACTGTTTCATTTAAAAAAATCATTTGGACGGGAATGAGACATGCTCTAAACAATGTTTCTCTACCCTCTGTCTGCCAATGTTTTGTTCCCCAAACACTTTTCAAATCAACATTATTTGACCAATATTCATAACCTTCAATCGACAGTCGGGAAACAAAGGAATCTGAGTATGTGAATTTCGTATTAGTCAACAACATTTGCTTATCTTTAGACGGAGTTAACTTAAAATAATATGACTTAGCATTCGTTTGCTGATGCCAAAAAAAATACGTAAACTTGTCAGAATAAGTTTTGGAACTCCCTTGCGGGAGAGCAGGGCAATGTTCCCATTGCGTATAGTCAAATATCGTTTTTGGACTACTTGCTTTATGTATAAAATGGTGCCCATAATAATTATAGCAAAACTTGTCACCGTAATTGTCTTTAAACTGGTACACATCTTCATTTTTATCAACAGTATAATATTGTAATTCAGTCATCATAGAATCAACTGTTTTCACATCCCAATCATCAGATACAATGCCAGGTATTACGATATCATTCATAGATAACTTTAGGACATACAGTATTTGAATTATCTCAGTGGGACCGTATATATCAAACATTACTTTATCCCACACAATCCCATCCGGAATTGGTACTGCAGAAATGTTCACAAAGGACAAGTCTCTTCGAACCTTATGTGATGAAAAATGTGGCTTCAACACCTCCTCCACCTGTTCAACCGCTGATCTCTCAGGAAGAAAATGACCATGTATCAACAGAAAAAAGGTAATGACAAACCCTATCCAGAGAAAAAATACTGACATAGTCAATAAGAGCCACAGATTGTTCCAAGGAAAAACAAAATATGTATCTTTAAGCCAATACATCAGCCTACGTGGACCTGGGTCAGTAGTTGAAGAGGCAAATGAGTCCGATAGACCATCGTTGTTGTTGGCAAAGTACCCAGAGGCAGTTCGTGCAAAAGGTGTCGCCGTATTCAATGGAGGAGTCGGTGTTTCTCGCGGTGGTAAACTGTAGATAGCACCACCCGCCACATCAGTAGTCATGGTGACTCGATAAAATGTTTCTAAATTATTCGTTGTCAGTGGAACTAAATCGAGATCATCGTCCACCCTCCCCAAGCTCGGAAAGGCAACAGTGTTGGTATAGATAACTTGGAGCGGAACATCTTCCCCAGTAGTGAGAGGGATTCGGGAACTACTGGATGTTCCTCTTGGTCTGCTGTGCAGAATCGGCCACATGTTGTAACTTGATATTGTCAATAGATACAAAGCAATTTTCTTTGGCACCCAGCAACGGTGGTAAAATAACAGTCCTCATTCCGTGTATCCCCAACACAGGGACTGGTGCTCGATAGGAAGGGCCAAATTCTTTTTTCACTGCAACCTTTTCACGCACAAGATCCCCAACTCTGGGAATCCAACCAGTAGGTGTTACTGGCACATCCTTAATTCCTGTGGAGGCAGCACTTTTAGAAGAGTTATCTTCACGGAACTGTTGTAATTCCTGCAAAACAGTGACATGATCATTTATGTCAAAAGGCGTTTCCGCTACCTCCACACCAGGACCATCAAGATCCAGAACAAACATTTGTGTTCCGAACAGGCACTCATATGAAGTACGACCCCCCCAGGGACCTTCTAGGCAAGTTAGTTAGTGCTCTCTGAACTCCATACAGGTGGGTTAGCCAACTACGACCCGTACCTAAGACCCTTGCTGTTAAGGATTGCTTTAAATCGCAGTTTAATCGCTCCACGACAGAATTTCCCTCGGGATGAAATGGAGACGAGAACTGGAGCTGGACCCCCAACGAAGCCATGGTGTCCCTGAATGCCCTTGAGGCAAAAGCAGGGCCGTGGTCCGAATGGAACGCCGCAACTGCATATGTACCTACAAAGACACGCAAATCTTTAATAACAGTTCAAGCGTCAGCCGAGCGCTGTCGCCACACCCACAAAAATCTGGAGCAAGAATCTAAAGCCACTAGTATATATTTGTATGCACTATCCGGTGTGAGCGGACCGCAATGATCCAGGTACACACATTGTAATGGTTTGTTCGATATTAAGAGGGGTGTCTGCGGCGGGCGCTTAGCTGTTGAAACTTTAATTTGTTGACAGATGTCACAACAAAGGACATACTGCTTAGTCTCTTTATAAAGACCAGGCCACGAGTAACGGGCCTGTAATAGCGAAATTGTGGCGGCCACGCCAGCATGTGCAGATGCCACTCCCTCATGCGCTGCATTAATCAATTGTGGTCTTACAACTTTATTGGGGATCTCGCGTATGCCTACACTAGGTATTCTAACCTCAGCGTTGAGCATACTTCCGATGAAGTATTGATATTTATTAGGAAATACTTTAGGATAGGGCGTGCCATCAACCGTAGCTTTTATGACAGCCAGAATCTCTGTGGCTGGTTTGGAACTCGAACGAGTCACTGTGGCCACAGTGGCAACTGCCACTGCCGATTTTGCGGCTTCATCAGCCAAAGTATTCCCAGCAACGAGTATTCCAACGCGCTGGTGTCCAAGAGTATGTACAACATGGACGTTGGGTAGCGTCTCCTTCAGGTCTGCTACCTTCCCCCACAGCAGACTGTGTTTTATGGTGTTACCCTTTAAATCTCTGAACCCATTCAAGCGCCAGTAATGTAGGTATTCTTTAAAGGACTGGACACAATAATACGAATTACAAACAATCAGTGTGAACTGTGTCGGATCCGTATGTTCCAATGCCATAAGCAGAGCCTTCAGCTCAGCCAACTGTGCCGTACAATCCCCTAAGGTCTGTGTATAAGTATGTTGGGGGCAGAATTTCTGCCCCTCCGTATGGCCGCTCACTACAGCACATGCAGCAGAATATTGGTGTTTTGTTCCCACCGCTGGTTGCGCAGAGCCATCGGTGTACATTACCACTTGATATTGATCAATAGGCAACGTGTCAGAGGGAACAGGATATTCAAATTCATATTGCAGAAATTCCTGAGTCTGTAACTTTGGGTCAAAAATGTAATCTACATCAGTGGCTGTAAAAAGACGTAGCCCATTGTATCCATCGTGGGTGTAGTCCTTTCGCGTTAGGAACACTCGCTTTTGTAACAGCCTCTAGGGCCGGAAAAGGGGAAACGACTATAATGCGTTTGCCCTGGGCAAGAGGTCGTTCCTTAATAACAGCCATCTGTACAGCAGTGAGAATTTTCTCTGTTGGTGCAAATCGTTGTTCAGCAGCTGAATACAAGTGGGACTTGTATCCAATTGGGACTGTCTCACCTTCATTAAATGTGACATACGTAAACCCAATGGTCCCAGCTATCACCCTGATGACCAAATGCGTCTTATTGTCCCGTGTATGTAAATGTTTTGCAGCTAGAAGATCTGCTTGTAACTCCCGAAGAGTATGTGTATGTTCAATTGTCCAGAATTTACTTGAAAAATCAGGATGAATTAATTTGTATAAGGGTTTTATGCGTGTAGCATAATCAGGAATGTATGTTCTGCCAAAATGTAGAAAGCCCAACAATGATTGGAGTTTCTTAATCGTATTAGGTGGTTGCAATTGTGCACATTTTTCTATAAATTGTGGCGCTAGGCTCTTACCTTCATTTGACAGCTCATATCCCAGGAATATGACGCTGAGGAAGGCAATTTTTGATTTTTTTAAGTTAAATTTGTAGCCAATTTTGGCAAACCCAACAACAATGTGGGCTACCCATCTTAAATGTTGTAATAACTCGTCATCCGTGAGATATATATCATCTACATATGACAATGCTTCAGGGTCCAACCCGTGTAAAATTTCAGTCACACGAGCCACAAATAGTCCCGGGCTATTCTTATACCCCTGAGGCAAACAACAGATTTTTTTCTGGGAGCCTAACGCACTAAAGCTTGTGAGGTCCCTACTTTCGGGTGCTATATTCTGGCAGAAGAAACCATTAGAGATGTCTAAAGTCGTTTTGTATTTTTTCCGCACAATGTTGTTCATCAGTGCGGCACTATGTGAATTTTGTATAGCATATGTACGTGTATGTCCATTCAAATGTCTGTAGTCTAAGACTATTCTATATGAATGGTCCGGTTTAGCTACAGGGAATAAGGGATTATTCATCGGCGAGGCACAGGGTTCAATTACTCCCTGGTATTCTAATTGCGTAAGTATTTCTCTCACCGGTGCCCTTGCTTCATGTTTTATTGGATATTGCGGTTGTGGCTGTGGTTCTCCTTTAATCGGAATTACATGATGCGGAGAATCCCTATCCCACCCTATGTGATTTCTATATACGACAGGTGCTTGTGCCAGAGCCCACTTGATGCAATAGGACTCTGCGAGTTCCCCTGGAACAAGTGGTGAGAACGAAGGTTTAATAACCTCCTCCCCAACTGGGCAGGTGCGAACAAAGTCAGGCGGCCAATCCTGTTCAGCCTGCAAAATGTCATATATCTTGACTACGCGATCCCAAAAGATTGCGTTTATAGTGCGTTCAATGTCTCCTTTCAATTGTAAATTCACTGTATACACCCTATCGGGTTCAGAGACACGCATATCTGCTGTTTCGACTTGTATGAAGTCATCAGTTGCGTTCACCTCCAGATGCTCTAGAAAATTCAGCCGAACGATTGTGACCTCTGCCGCGCTGTCTAGCAGTGCTAGTGCCCAAGTCTTGTTCTTCAAGAGAACTCTCTTCCTGTGTGGCATGTCTAACGGAGACTGCTGCGACTTTTTTCTTTTTAAACTGTTGTTTTTGTTGTATCGGTTTCTCTTCCTTCTTGACAGAAACCTCTGAAGAGCGTTGTGATTCCTGTCTTCTTTCACGTACTCTGTTCTCCGCTCTGATCGCCCACCTCTCTCATTTCTCTTTTCCGATGAGTCCTGAAAGGAACGAGATTGGCGTGTATCAGTATATTGATATTTATCAGGCGTTTTCAAGTTATCCCTATTTCTGAGATTATACCTAGTCTGCTGGGTCTCTGCGCGTGGAGATTCTCCCCTTTCCTTTTTAGGTGTCTGTTTTTTCTCCCAGCACTTTTTATTACCCTCAGGTTGCTCTTTAGTATTGTCTTTACTAATTTTCCCTTGAAACTGTGGTTTCTGTGGTCTAGCCCCTAGGCTATCTCGACCGATACTGGAATATGTTTCCGCTATTATTTTAGGCAGTTCCCGCTCCTGATCTAGTTGCGGGACGTCAGGAAGACGCATACGTACCGCTAGTGCAACTGCCTCCCCTTTAAGATTACTTAATATTATTGAAGAAACCGTGGCAAAATTGCCCATCAGTTGCATTCCCAAATCTAAGGCTGGGGCAGCCCCGTATTCATCCTGAATCTGTTTAAGCACTTCCGGTAAGTTTGCTAATGTCGGTGTACCGTGTGCCGTTGTGTAGAGCGCGGCAAACACCGTGCCCCATGTATTACAATGTTCCACTGTGGGAACCATGCCAAATGGTAAACACATAGATAATATTCTATGTTTGTCCTGAGGTCACGTATGGGGAAATACCGCTTCCAGCGTATTCATTTTCTGTGCCAGCCAAAATGGAGTTTCCTCCAGTTTTGCTGGAACCTTACCCATGATATAGTGCACAGTCACCGGATTTATACCTGGTGTTACTGCATGTGGTTGTGCTGGAGCAGCACGCGCTGGGTTTGTATTTAGTGTCTGCATTACAAATTGTACTAAGCGTCTATATGTAGCCGTTAAGTCTGTATATAAAGGATGAACTTCAGCCACTGGCATGTTTGCAACCGCAGGATGTGGTGTATATGTGGCCAATAAACGCCAGGTCGGACCATCATTACTCAGTGGACCTAACCTTACTGGCAATATTGTATGGGGTAGGGCGCCATCAAGCCAATTATTATGTTCTTGATAAGATAGAGTTATCTCTAGGTATGCGTACGCTCTGTACTGGCCAGGCGCGTTCGCAACCGTATTTGTGTGAAATGTGTTTGTATTCCCATTGACTGCCGGAAATGTGACCCAAGAGTAAAAAAGTTCTGTTCTATAGGCTGCATGGGTGGCCACCACAAACGTGACTGGACCACCCTGGATCGTAAGACAATGTGCAAGCAAATGTGCCGTGAGCGGCTGTCTCATATTAAGAGCTATTTGTATTACCTGGGGATTCGCCATTAGAAAAACAGCGTTTGTTCAGAGAAGGCACACCAAAACGGGGTCTTTCCTCTTAAGGCTCAAGCTTGAACAACGATCCGCTATATTTAGGATCACCTATATCGCGGTGGTGGAAGTCCTCTGTGCCACGGACGTCTCCGTCATAGGAACTGAGGGATCATTATAATATATGAGACCGAGAGAAACTGGTGGACCCGAAAATTAGAGCCAGACCAATCGTTGGCGGCGCCATGTCGCGTAGGCTCTCATTATCCTAATGAGACAACTGGATTTTTGGGCGGCAAGATCGTTCGCAGTGTGGGGGACTAAGTCCAACCCACGGCGAAGGACCCTTGTCACCCTAAATCCGGGTTGAGCTCCGGCTAACTGGCAGTGCCTCATCTCTCCCAAAGGGAAGAGACAATTGGGCAGCCGAGCGCATGACATCTTAGTGTTTCCCAGGGAAGTCGTGGTCACTCAGATCCCAACCAGTTCTCTCATACACAGTGTGGTCTCATATATAAATGACAAAGGCGGTTTGAGTTTTAGAGATTGGTTTAATACAACGACTGCATTTTAGATAACAAGGCGTGAGCCGCAATAACCATAACCATACAGCACAGTAGGATTGAAATAGTAACGAGGAGAGTGAAACATAAGAATAACGCTATCATAATGCAACTAGATTATGCTCTCTCTCCTAAGTTCTATTTTGAGCACAGCATGTTAAACTCTAAGCCTGCCTTTTAGGTTTCCCCAGGAGGACATCGACCCTCATACCTGAGCAAAGGCCTGTGATCGGGATCAGCATCTGCAACAGGGCAGTCAGCGTCTAGTTGTGGGTTCCTGGTCGGAATCTCCCTCTTACGTGTACCAGGACTAGGAAGTGTTTTTATAACTAACACACCGGTGTTCTAAGAAACGTCCCTAAGTAAGAATGTGTACTTTCTACGAACCCTAAAGACTAAACTTCTACCACGTCTATTGGCAATGTACCAGACTGTATCCTTGACTGAAGAACACAGCGAGCAAGAATGTATTGTTTGAGAACTTCAGTGCTGAAGTAAGCTAAACAGTGTGATAGAAGGAAATAAAACAAGACTGTGAAACTGGTTATTGTAAAATAACAGTGCGAGGCTAAATAAAATGCATCTAGGGCAAAGTGCACAGAGGCCTAATATTTTGAGCAAACGCGCAGAAAGCTAAATTAAAAATGGCTACACTACAGTGCCACAGTGTCCCTCCTGGTGTTGACAAGGTCTTGCATCACCCCTGCAATTGTGACCAGGTTGTTGTTTATGGACTTCAGGTCCTCCCTGATCCCCAGATACTGTTCCTCCTGCAGCCGCTGGGTCTCCTGAAACTTGGCCAGTGCCATTGCCATCTTCTCCTGGGAATGATGGTAAGCTCTCATGATGTTGGAGAGGGCCTAGTGGAGAGTGAGTTCCCTGGGCCTATCCTCCCCCTGTCGCACAGCAGTCCCCCCAGCTTCCCTGTTTTCCTTAGCCTCTGTCCCCTGAATCGTGTGCCCACTGCCACTGCCCCCAGGTCCCTGATTTTCTTGGGTAGGTGGGTTTGCCTGGGTTCCCTGTAGTGGCGGACACACTGCTGATTGACATGTCCTGGGGACAGAGGGATGGGCCGGCTGGGTGGGTGCTGTGCTGGTGTTTCCTGAGGGGGGAGGCTCTGTGGTGGCTTGTGACTGTGTCAGGGGAACCGACTGTCCCGAGGTCCCTGATGGGTCGGGCTGGTCATCTTAATCCAGTTGTGCAGAGCTGCTGTCATCACTGTGGGCCTCTTCTGTGGGGGAACTGGATATGTCTGGTACCAACTGTCCGGTGACGTTGGGTTGGGGTCCTGCAGGGGTGTAAAGGCATGATTATTGCATCTGTGTGTGCCATCATGTGCAGTGGGTGAGTGACCCTGTACTCCAGTGCTTGCATTCTTGCCTTGGTCCCTGTGTGATATTTGGTTTGGGGTCTGTCTGGGTATCTGTAGTGGACATGCTTTGGTGATGGGTGTCCATGCTTTGGTGTTGCATGCAGGGCTTGGTATTGGGATGGGTGGGTTGTGATAGTGGGGCCTATGTGAGGTGTAGGAGTGATGGGGTGAGGGTGAGGGTGGGAGTATGTGATGGCATGCAGGAAGGGTGGGGGGATGAGGTAGTAAAGATTTGACTTACCAGAGTCCAGCCCTCCTGCTACTCCTGCGAGGCCCTCAGGGTGCAGTATTGCCAAGACCTGCTCCTCCCATGTTGTTAGTTGTGGGGGAGGAGGTGGGGGTCAACCGCCAGTCCTCTGTACAGCAATCTGGTGTCTGGAGACCACGGAACGCACCTTCCCCCTTAGGTCATTCCACCTCTTCCTGATGTCATCCCTAGTTCTTGGATGCTGTCCCACTGCGTTGACCCTGTCGACAATTTTGCGCCATAACTCCATCTTCCTTGCAAAGGAGGTGTGCTGCACCTGTGATCCGAATAGCTGTGGCTCTACCCGGATGATTTCCTCCACCATGACCCTGAGCTCCTCCTCAGAGAACCTGGGGTATCGTTGAGGTGCCTTGATGTGGTGTGGGTGATGTGTGAGGTGGTGTGTGTTGTGATGTGTGAGGGGATGTGTTGTGTGTTGTTTGAGGTGCGTGGATGTTGTGTAAGTGATGGTGTTGTGTGTCTGTGGATGCTGGTGTTGTTTATGGTGGTGTCTCTCTCTGGCGTGGTTTTGGAATTCTGGTTGTAAGGGTTTGTGGGTGATGTGGGTGTGTGCTTTATATTGGATTGGGTGTGTGGGTGTGGTGTGTGTATGTGTGTCAGGTGTGTGTATTTTGAATTGTTAAATGTGGTTGTGTTTTGTAAATGTGTGTGTATTTTGAGCGCAGCGGTGTGTACTGCCAATGGAATACCGTGGTTGAAAGACCGCCGAGTGGATTCGTGGTAGTGTGGGCGTATTCCTGTTGGCGTGACGGTGGAGGTTTTGTTATCACCAGTTTATCACAGACCTTTGGTGTGGCGGACTTGTGTGGGTGTCTGGATTATGACCGATTCCAAGCTGTGGGTCATAATAGCTGTAGCGGAATTCCGCGGCTGCAGCGGTATGTTGGTGTTCTTCTGCACAGTGGTAAGTGGCATTTATCGCCAGGTTTGTAATGAGGGCCATAATTTCTAAATGCTCTCATGAATCCATTCCTTCAAACTTCTGTCTCTAGAGTTACATCCTCCTCCTCATCTTCAGGGATGCAAGCAGTACACTTCCATGGTCTAGGGGCTGTGTAACCTGCGTCTTGTGGCATGTCAAGCCAGAGAAATCCAAAACGGATCCCACAGGGACGAGCATACATGCACACTGGCAAACAATATTGAGTCCTACCATCAAACATAATACATGCACAGGCATTCCATATTCACATATGGATGTCAACACAGGGTCTAGTTATGAGACACGAGTGAAACCTTTCTTGAGTGTGTCTGTAGTCATCACGCACATATCTATGAACAGCTAAAAAGGCATATTCAGTTACTGAACACTAAAAACACTACATCTTGGCCCACCCCTTACTATTCAGAGCCACAAACACAGACAGTAGTCCTGTGCCCAACTATGGGTGAAATTGTGAGACCTCTCTATGACCTCAGAGCTGGTCTATGGATCCTCGTGCCAATTTCAGGCCTAGGTTGCAATGCACATGTAAGCTTTCATGTGTGCTGATAGAATAACGCTGAGACACAAATTCGTTAGCAGTTGGGTCACCCATGCCAGTGGTACAAAGCCTTTACCATAAAAGGGGACATTCCCTTCAAAAACACATCCTGCAATTTTTATTTGCATATCACTTCATTTCAACGTTGCTCCAAGTGCTGTGAATATTATCATGACGCATTCATCTCAGTTGTGTACTAAAGAAATTGTTGGATTCTGAAGCAGCATTTTTATACATTATAAACCATCAAACCAAAATATAAGTATTGTCTTCCAATCAAACACGGGTGAAAGGAAAAACAAAATGGCGATCACTCATAGATCCATATATGTAAACAGCATATGAGTATTGACATACATGGTGCTCAGATAAAGGGTGTTCACCCCACACCTCAAATTTACCTGAAGGTATATATACAACATTAGACACAATCCTCGAGCACACACTATCATATGAAGTCACAAAATAGACCACGAGTCCTTAATTCCAATATCGTCACCGCTCCAATCTTTTATTAATTTGTTGCCCACTGTCGACACGTGTTTCGTTGCTCGGGTGTCTTGCCCCACGACTTCCTCAGGGCCCAAAAAATCCACAAAAGTCACTGTATATATAATCCTTGACTCGTTCTGGTTCAGAAAGTCCAATCCAACACCGTCTCACTAATGCCTAATTTTCTCCCATTGTATAATTTTAGTTCACTTAAAAAAGGAAAACGATCCAAGTACTTATTGCCATCCAGTTTTAATAACAATGCATTCCACGTTACAATGTCTCACACCCACCTCAGGTTTGCGCTGTTATGCTGCACGTGGCGAGTACACCACCTGGTGTACTTAAAACTGGTTGCCAACTTGGAACGTTTTCCTTTATTTAAGTGGACTAAAGTGAGAAAATGGAAGGAAATGAAGTATTAGTGAGTTTGTGTTTGATTGGACTTTCTGAACCATAACGAGTCAAGGATTGTATATACAGTATCTTTTGTGGAAATGTTGAGCCCCGAGGAAGTCGTGGGGCAAGACGCCCGTGCAACGAAACACGTATCGACAGTGGCAGCAAATGAATAAAAGATCGGAGCGGTGACGATAATGGAATTAAGGACTCGTGATCTATTTTGGGACTTCATATGATAAGGTGTGCTCGAGGATTGTGTCAATTCAATTAATATCTTCATCAAATACAGAATAACATTTGTTTAAACATCTAAAACCATTGGTTTTTTTTTGTTATAATTTGGGAATACTACATTTTATAACAAACACGTAAAATGATGTCCCTGCTTCCAAAACACTTCACCTCAAAAGAACAACAGACACGTTAGGGCAATACTGTTGTTAAAATAAATCAACCTGGTGAAAGACATCATTCTCTAGTCTCGTGCCACACACCACTTTCCGAAGGTGTGCCCTTTGTAGTGAGCCGCCGAGCATGTCGGTTTAAGGGCTCACTGGCAGCGCCTGACGTCGTCTCCGCGTTTTGTTTTGGCAAGGATTTACACCTAAGCACAGCCATGGAAAATGAGTTCATCAGTTGTCAGGGAAAGTAACTGAAGGAGAACAGGTGGATTCTTAACAGGACTGGTCTCGATTTGTAAGTAGCCCTGAGAAAAAATGCTAATTTCAGTCCCCCGAGGAGAGGGGCGGTGATTATTAGTGCCATAAATATAAAAATAGACTAGTCCCTACACCCAGCAAAAACAGGGGATTTACAGCTCTCTTCTTTTCTGTAGACAATGTTGCAGCGTGTGCTCCAGGAGTCCTACTGCAGGCAAGAAAAACGTGCCGAACAACAGTTGTATAAGTAGTAAAATGCACCAATAATAAGTGTTTAGTGCCCCTCACACCTGATGGCTCTGGTGCAGCTGTACCTTCTGCACACCGACCCTATCGCTGTGCTGACTCTTGCCCCAAACTGAGGGCAGAATTAAGAGCCCCTAGCGCCTACTTGCGCCACATTAGCGTCATTTTGTTTAAGGCTAAAGTGGCCCAACGAGGACAAAATTGTTGAGCCAAATTTACAAAGTAGCTCAATGTGTGCAGTGCGTCACTTTGTAACCTTTTGCGCTACATTATGCCTGCGTGTAGGAGGCTGGCCTGGCTTATAGTGGGTACCTGATGGTACTTACACCTTGTGCCAGGTCCAGTTATCCCTTATTAGTAGATTAGTAGTGTTCTAGCAGCTTAGGCTGATAGAGGTAGCTATAGCAGAGCAGCTTAGGCTGAACTAGGAGACATGCAAAGCTCCTACTATACCACTTATATCATATAGCACTATATCATAAGAAACACAATACTCAGAGTTACTAAAAAGAAAGGTACTTTATTTTAGTGACAATATGCCAAAAGTATCTCGGAGGATATACTCCCTTAGGAGGTAAGTAAAATACACAAAATATACACACAAACCAAAATCAGGTAAATAAAACACTTAGAAAAGTAGTGGAACCACTGTAGAACATAATAGAATGCAATAGGAGGCAGTAGGCCTAGGGGCAACACAAACCATATACTCCAAAAGTGGAATGCGAACCACGAATGGACCACAGGCCTAGTGTAGTGTGTAGAGGGTCTCAGGAAGTGTAAGAAAACACTAAGGGTGTCCAAGATACCCCAACCCAAGACCCTGAAAAGTAGGAGTAAAGTTACCCTACTACCCCAGAAAGACAGTAAAGTCAAGATAGGGGATTCTGCAAAGACAACAACTGACTGCAAAGCACTGAAGACAGATTCCTGGACTGGAGGACCTGTACAGGAAGGGGACCAAGTCCAGGAGTCACGCAAGTGTCCGGGGGGGCAGGAGCCCACTAAACCCCGGATGAAGGTGCAAAAGGGCTGCCTCCGGGTGGAAGAAGCCAAAGACTCTGCAACAAAGGAAGGTGCCAGGAACTTCTCCTTTGGTCAGAAGATGTCGCACGGTGTGCTGGAGGATGCAGAGTTGTTTCCACGCAGAAAGACCACAAACAAGCCTTGTTAGTGGCAAGAGTCGCGGTTGAAGATTCTGGGTGCTGCCAGGGCCCAGGAAGGACCAGGAGGTCGCCCCTTGGAGGAGGAGACAGAGAGGATGCTCAGCAACACAGAGAGCCCACACAGAAGGAGGCAGCACCCGCAGAAGCACTTGAACAGGCATTCAAGAAATCTGAGCACGTGGTCATCTCAACACAACAAAAGAGGGTCCCATGAAGCCGGAGGTCAACTCAGCGAGTTGGGCAATACAGGATGGAGTGCTGGGGACCAGGGCTGGGCTGTGCATGAAGGAAGTCTTGCAAAAGTGCACAGAAGCCCTAGTAGCTGCAGATCACGCAGTACACAGGATTACTGTCTGGCGTGGGGAGGCAAGGACTTACCTCCACCAAATTTGGACAGAAGGACCACTGGACTGTTGGGGTCACTTCGATCCAGCTCCTGTGTTCCAGGGACCACGCTCGTCAAGATGAGAGGGGACCCAGAGGACCGGTCATGAAAGTTTGGTGCCTGCATTAGCAGGGTTAAGATTCTGTCGACCCACGGGAGACTTCTTCTTGGCTTCCAGTGCAGGTTGAAGGCAGACAGCCCTCAGAGCATGCACCACCAGGAAACAGTCGAGAAAGCTGGCAGGATTAGGCGCTACAATGTTGCTGGTAGTTGCCTTGCTACTTTGTTGCAGCTTTGTAGGCGTCCTGGAGCAGTCAGTGGTCAATCCTTGGCAGAAGTGGAAGAGAGAAGTGCAGAGGAACTCTGGTGAGCTCTTGCATTCGTTATCTGAAGAGAAACCCACAGGAGAGACCCTAAATAGACCTCAGAGGAGGATTGGCTACCTATCCAGGTAAGGGCCTATCAGGAGGGGTCTCTGACATCACCTGCTGGCACTGGCCACTCAGAGGTCTCAATTGTGCCCTCACACCTCTGCATTCAAGATGACAGAGGTCTGGGACACACTGGAGGAGCTCTGGGCACCAACCCTGGGGTGGTGATGGACAGGGGAGTGGTCACTCCCCTTTCCTTTGTCCAATTTCGCGCCAGAGCAGGGGCTGGGGGATCCCTGAACCGGTGCAGGCTGGTTTATGGAAGGAGGGCACTATCTGTGCCCTTCAAAGCATTTCCAGAGGCTGGGGGTGGCTACTCCTCCCTAGCCCTAATACCAGATTTGGTTTGGGGGGACAATTCCATGATCTTAAACATGTTACACGGCCATGTTTGGAGTTACCATAGTGAAGCTACACATAGGTATTGACCTATATATAGTTCATGTGTGTAATGGTGTCTCCACACTCACAAAGTCCAGGGAAATTGCCCTGAACAATGTGGGGACACCTTGGCTAGTGCCAGGGTGCCCTCACACTTAGTAACTTTGCACCTAACCTTCACCAAGTGAGGGTTAGACATATAGGTGACTTCTAAGTTACTTAAGTGCAGTGTAAAATGGCTGTGAAATAACATTGATGTTTTTTCACTCAGGCTGCAGTGGCAGTCCTGTGTAAGAATTGTCTGATCTCCCTATGGGTGGCAAAAGAAATGCTGCAGCCCATAGGGATCTCCTGGAACCCCAATACCCTGGGTACCTAGGTACCATATACTAGGAATTTATAAGGGTGTTCCAGTATGGCAATAAGAACTGAAGAAAATAGTCACTAGCCTGCAGTGACAATTTTAAAAGCAGAGAGAGCATAAACACTGAGATTCTGGTTAGCAGAGCCTCAGTGATACAGTTAGGCACCACACAGGGAACACATACAGGCCACAATTATGAGCACTGGGGTCCTGGCTAGCAGGATCCCAGTGACACAGGCAAAAACAAACTGACATATATGTAAAAAATGGGGAAACATGCCAAGCAAGATGGTACTTTCCTACACTGCGCCAGGCATAATGTATGCAAAGGGGACATTCCTCTGTTGGGGGGGTGGGCTAAAAAAGGGCGCAAAGAAATCTAAGAGATTTCTTTGCGTCCTTTTTCGGCACTTTTAACGCATGCTCACAGCAGGCATTAAAATGAGGCACACCATTGTTTTCAATGGTCCTCAATGGGCTTTGCAGGATTAGCATCAACATTTTTTGACGCTAATCCTGCAAAGCTCAGAACTAATGTCAACAATTTTGATGCTAGTTCCCTAACTACCGCCTTTGTGCACAGTATCCTAGATGTGGCGTTGGGGGCACTAAGGTGTGCAAGAAAAGTGGCGCTGCACTGAGTGCAGCACCACTTTTCTTCAATCTGGCCCTGAGCGTGTCCACCAAGCTTTGAGACCTTCTTGCTGATTGTTTTCTGTCTTACTGTCAGCTATGCACGCTTTTGAAAAGTCGACTACTTTGAAATTATTGTCCGTTTTTAAGTGCTATTTAATGAAAATGTTTCAGAAAGCAATAGCAAGAGACCACTTTGACTCCTGTCAGTGATTCATCCCTGATCTGTAAAGGTTTCCCAGATTCTAAAATAGTCACTGAACCTGTACAAGTGTAAGGAAAGTGCTATAGAAACAGACATAACTGAAATGGGTTCCAGTGCCATATCACCAATGCACGTGTCCATATGCTCCTAGCACTTTAATGTAAACAGTAATGACCAACAGTTTTATGTTTTTCATTAAAGATCAAAAAAGAACGGAGCCAAAAATTAAGCCAGCGAAAAGAATGAAAAAAGGTACATATCATGCAACAGACAACATCAAAATGGGCCCTCTCTTTAAAGTAGAGGAGCGCATTTGAAATGATCCCATTTCACCATTGCCAACAAACCGGTCCGGATTTAGGAATGCACTTGCATTAAACTTAGAATGCTGCCAGTAATTCAAAGGGTTATTGATAAGGGTAGTGTTTGTAAGCAGGGCACCTAATAAAGATAGGGCGCGTTGTTCTAGATTGCGCCACAGCGCACCTTTAAACAGGTACACCGGGCGCAAACAGGGACAGTGCACCCTATATCAATTTATGTGTTACCTTCAGGGTATCCACAAACCAGTGTATGCCCTGGGAGCAGCGTGTTCAGTGAAATGCGGTGTTTCACAGTGCAGGTGACATGGAGCCCACACTTCAGAGAGGGAAGGGGGATCACCCTGCAGCGAGGTAAACTGAGTCACTGTACCTGCCTGCTGAGGGATGTCTGGGGGTGACTCTTTGCCTCTTCCAGAGAGTTGGTTTAAGAAACCTCACTGACAGTGCATCTCCTAATGGCCTGTTTGCATTTATACCTGCATAGATAATGCAGCGGCAGAACAGAGACACAGTGATTCCCTCACTTGCTTGGGGCCATGCACTGATGCGAATGAGGGAAAGTTTTTTGAAGCTAGTGCTGGAGGAACATGGGCTTCAGTGCTGTAAGTGTTGGAAACTAGCCTCTAGTTGCAGTTCACCCCCAACACACACATTTTCCTGATTTCTGAATGCAACTTGGACTGGAGTACACTAGGTGCCTGCTAACAAAGTCCCCAGTGACAGTGTTCTTCCCCTAAAATGAACAACAATATTGTCACAATTGGCAACACCTTTAGCTGCCACTATATGTCCCTGTAAATGGTTGTTTGGTACGCAGGGCATGGGGTACTAAGGGTAGGCCCCTGAGGGCAGCAGCACAGATTGTGCCACCCTCAGGGACCATGCATCCAAGTGCACCCAGCACTGCCATTGCAGGCTGAGTGTCCTGGTTCAGTCCTAAAATGCAAAACTGATGTAACATACAATCTGTGTGACCTGTCCACTACACACGGCATGCAATATAGTTAAGAAATCCCTTTGCTAGGCCTTCCAGCCCTAAGACAGGGTGCACTATAACACATGTGTGAGCATAGATGCATGCGCAATATGACCCTACTATGTCCTTGCCAAACCTGGGACATAGTAAGTGAACAGAGAAGCCATTTTAAATGCCTGTGCTGGACACTGGTCAGTATGAGTTACACAGCTACATGCTGGACACTCTGAACCCTGGGTTGTTTGGTATAAAAAAATGCAGAACAATAAATAAAAACTAGTGCCAGTATTGGATTTATTGCAAAATGTACCCAGTGTCCACCTTAGATGTGCACCCCGCAAAACCTAACTAACCCTGGCACGGTTGCTGGCCAGTCACAACCTGCCTGCCACCACCACCAGACAAGATTCTTGACCTTGGGGTGAGGGCCCTTGTTCTTTGGGTTCATAAAACAAAGCCCCTCTAGGCAGGGGTATTATACCTCCTCCCCAGGAATGTGCACTGCTCTGTCAGCAAGCTTCAAAGAGCTTGTCACCTATGAAACCTGACCCCCAACTATGCTGCTAGAAGCAGATGGCCACCCCCATTGCAAACCTCCAATTTTGGTAGGAGCAACGGCGGGATAATGCACAAAAGACAGAAGTAGTATCCATCCCCAGCTTGCACTTCTGCTAAGGTGTTGCACGCAAGGTGACCCCCTCCATTTCATTTTTGTCCATCATGCATGATAGAAAAATAGTAAATCAGGGATAGGGAAGTGACCTCTGCCCACAGGAAGTGGTCCCATAGTGGGTGTAGCCACCCTGAGGTAGATGACTTACTGGTCACTACTAGGTACTCCCCTAAGTGCCCACTAAATGCAGTATTTATCAGGCACCCTTAGACTTGCAATTGAGATTCAAAGGACACAAGAAGGCCTGCAGCAAAGAAAACCCAAGGCTCGAGAACTGCATTCCTGCTACACAAAGAAAAAAGTGCCAAACCCTGCCTGCTGCACCCAGGAGTCGACAATCGCTGATGAGGGGTTGCATGGACATTGGACAGAATCTACAAATCCCCAGAGGACTTCCACCCTTCTGAAAATTGCCAAAGATCTCCCTCCAGAGTGAAGGCATCATTCCCTGCAACAAAGAAGCGAAAGACCAGTGAAGTCCAGTTCACTTACCGGCTGCTGACCAAGGAACCGGAAAAAACAGCTAGACCAAATTACACCCAATGGACCCGGACGACAAATCCTGCAAGAATGCCACATTTGGTGGCACCGCAACCTCCAGTGACTGAACCATGCAATAGCGCGGGGTACTAGACTTCCAACATTGGACACCATGAGGAAAAGTCCACTCCAGACTCTCAAAGGACCAAGAGCGAGCACCAGTTAAGGGACTTCAGGACACATAAGAATGACCCCCCAAAAGTGGCCCTGCTGACCACCATCAAAGTGACCTGCCTCTTGCTTCCAAGGGCACCTTTGCGCACAGTTCTTTACTCACCTATCTGCTCTGCACTCGGCCTCCCTGGGCCCTGCACCGGAGAATAAGCTGTGCTCTAGGAGTCCCCTACCCTTTGCTAGCTCTACACTCCAATGGGACCCACTGGACTCACCTTGAAGTTCGCCTGTGCATTACTTTTCCAAGTGGTCCCCCACAGTAATCCTGCACCAGCTCCAGGAATATTTCAGCAGCTGCTCCTGCCGAAACAGTGAGCCGCCTGAACTTCCACGGCTGGTCCACAGGACATCTCAATGACCCCGACCAGCAATCAAAATGAGACATTGGTAAACGCATTGCCTGATTTTATATACATTTAAAAAAAGTCACCTATTGATTCCTATGGTGCGTAATTATGCACAAAAAGACTATGGCCCTCATTAGGACCTTGGCGGGCGGGGGAGAAGTGGCGGTAATTCCGCCAACAGGCCAGCGCAAAAAAAATTGAATTATGACCATGGCGGTTACCGTCATGGTCATCCGCCACTTCTCCACTCCGACCACCAGAGCGGTGACGACCACTGGGCTGGAGACTTCGGTCTCCAGCCCGGCAGCCGTCACCAGACAGCCGGCGGTATCATGACCCTGCATACCCCCATGGAATTCGTGTGGGTTGGAACTGCCACGAAATCCATGGTGGTAGGCACTATCAGTGCCAAGGAATTCCTTCCCTGGCACTGATAGGGGTCTCCCCCAACCCCTTCCCCACCCGAGTCCTCCCCCCACACCCCTGACCCCCTCCCCCTCCCCACCCCCAGCCCCAACATTAACACACACACCCCCCTACACACACGCATACACTACAACAACACATATCCGCACACATACAAACAGACATGCAAACAGGCCGACTCGCAAACATACTCACACGCAAAACCCCCATGCACGCACACAACACACAACATCCCACACCCCCCTCCCCTAACGGATGATCACCTTACCTGTTCTGGTGATCCTCCAGGAGGGAACGGGATCCATGGGGGCTGCTCTGCCGCCAGCTCCCCGTCACCAGAACACCGCCACACCAAATCCTGGGTTGGAATTCGGTGGGCGGTGTTCTGATGACTGGGCGGTGGAGGTGGAGCAGCCTCCACTTCCCCGCCGACCGCCAGGATGGCTGCTGGCGGCTCTCCATCCAAAAAAGGATGGAGGGCTTCCAGCAGTCATGATGCGCTGCGCGGAAAACCATCTGCACTGGCATTCTTCAGTGCGTGTCTACATTTGATTGATACTATGAGTACAACAAATGCTTAACTCTTCTCCAAGCTTGGCCTAACTGCTTGACCAAGCTACCATACAGATAGAGCATTAGGTGGTCTAGTTTTTACCTCTTTAAACCAAGGTGGGGTTGTTTGGACTCTCTGTACAGTACACATCATTTTTGTAAACTATATAGAGAGCCAGCCTCCTACAGTAAGGATTACAGAAGGGCCTACAATCATGTCTGCGGTCCCTTCTGTAATACCATTGTGCCCCAGGTATTGTAAAATGTGGGCTCACACGCTTGTTGCTCCCCCAAGGGTCACTTAAATTTTCAATACATTGGGTCGGGCACATGCTTGGTGCAAGGCTGTGCTTTGTGGCATAAAGTCAACCACTGGCAGCAATTATCAATTTTTGCTTGAAAAAACTATTTGCAGCAAGAATGTACATAAGCATAGCGCTTAATGTAATTTTAATGTAAATTTAGTGAAACTACACATTTTTATGCATCTTACCAAAGGGTGGTTGCCCTTGGGTTGAAATGTGTGCTAAAAGATGTACATTGAGTACAAAGTGCATGCAAGACCGCTCTGGCTCACCTTTTTTATTTATTTCTCTATCAGTTTTATATAGTGCTGAGCACCGACAGGTATGAGAGCACTTTCCAAATGTCAACAGTAATATAAATGCCAAATGTTTGACACTTTGCAGAAATGGAAAGCATCTCATCCTGTCACAGAATATCTAAGGCAAAAACAAACACCTTGAAGAAAAGTAAGCTCTGATGCCATGAAGGAAGTCAGGAAGGCACTCATCAAACATTTCCATTCAATGCATTAGAAGATAGATAATAAAGATACTCCAGGGGACAGCCAACAAGAGTGAGACAAAGACATCAGAGTGGAACCACTAAAGAGATCACAATGCTTGGAACTCTTCAGGTGACAGTGGCCTAGGGCCCATTGGGGAGGGAGGAGGATGATGCAGTGTTAAAGGAAATCAAGGGCTTTACATCTTTATATAAGTACAGGGGATTGCCATGGATTCAGAGGAAATCCATAGCTATAATTCACTCTGCCGAGCGGATTTAGGCTATGTGGTTTTAAAGTGAAGTTAGGTGGGAAGAGGAGGGTGAATCTCACCGATAGACATCAAGGCCATATCAACACAAAGGAGCCAGCTCATCCAGCGTTCATTCATAGAACACACAATCATCAGGGTTTGCTAAAGCAGGTGTTCTAATAAAAATATGAATGAATATTCATGTATTCTCAGCTATGGATTTGCATAGAAAATGTATTAATGAAGAGAAAATAATGCACGCATTTGAAAATGTGTCTACGTGAGTGGCCGCCAATTTTCACGAAGTGTACTTATTAAAGGCTTATTAATAAGAAATTTGGAGCTTATGTTTGATTAATGTAGTAATATGTCATATTGGGCATTATGCATTTTGTATTAGCTTTATTAATCGTAGGCCTTAACTTAGTGGAGGTATTGGCCTAGTTGCAAGGCCTCATGACAAGCTGTATTTCTGAACCGATTAATAAAATGTTTGCTTAGAGAATTAAATTGTAATTTTCCGCTGTGCTGACCAAATGTGCTTGTAGCTAAATGTCATTCTAATGAGAACCGCTTGCTAGAAGATGCTGTTCTTGTAAAATGTAACACTATAAGCGTAATGTGTGTAAGACTGACTTTCTCATGAGAAGAACAATAGAGGTACTGCCTGTAGTATAAGCTGCAACAATATTGTTACCTGATGAGCCAGATGGTGAGGACATTACAAGAGAAGCCAATCAGTGACATGTGAACTGAGTACTAGTAGAAGTTTTAGATTTGGGGGCATATTTATACTCTGTTTGCGCCGGAATTGCGTCGTTTTTTTTGACGCAATTTCGATGCAAAACAAACTCCATATTTATACTTTGGCGTTAGACGCGTCTAGCGCGAAAGTCCGTGGAGTTTGCATAATTTTTTAGCGTGGACACCTACTTTGCGTTAATTATATGCAAGGTAGGCGTTCCCGTCTAAAAAATCGACTTCCAGGCATGTGCGTCGGATTTATACTCCCGGGCAAAATTCACGCCCAGGAGTGGGCGGGTCAAAAAAAATGACGTACGGCTGCTTTTGCGCTGTTTTTTAGCGCCTGCAAAAGGCAGGCGTTAAGGGACCTGTGGGCTCTGAAGGAGCCCAGAGGTGCCCTCCCATGCCCCCAGGGACACCCCCTGTCACCCTTGCCCATCCCAGGAGGACACCCAAGGCTGGAGGGACCCATCCCAGGGACATTAAGGTAAGTTCAGGTAAGTATTTTTTTTTTTTTTTTTGTGGCATAGGGGGGCCTGATTTGTGCCCCCCTACATGCCACTATGCCCAATGACCATGCCCAGGGGACAGAAGTCCCCTGGGCATGGCCATTGGGCAAGGGGGCATGACTCCTGTCTTTGCTAAGACAGGAGTCATTTCTATGGGGGTTGGGAGTCGAAAAAAAATGGCGCAAATCGGGTTGAGGCGAAAAAATTGCCTCAACCTGACTTGCCCCATTTCTTGACGCCCAAGCCCCATATCCCCCTACGCCGGCGCTGCCTGGTGTACGTCGTTTTTTTTAACGCACACCAGACGGCGCCGGCGGCTAACGCCGGCTAACGCCGGCTAACGTCATTAAATAAATACGGCGCCCGCATGGCGCTTCAGAATGGCGTTAGCCGGCACTAATTTTTTTTACGGAAAACTGCGTTGGCGCAGTTTTGCGTCAAAAAGTATAAATATGGGCCTTGGTATTTTAGTATTATTGGACAAAGTGCGAACATGCAATCCCTTTAGGGACTTGGGAAGTAATTTTAGGAAGTCTAACTTAGCCAGACTGCACTGAGAAGAAACCACCCCTTGCCGTTCGCCATTCTCCCATCTTACTCGAGGGTTCACCTCTTTTCTTTTGATTTGCTTAAAGACTTTGCATTTTCTGAACTTTGATGCTGAATCCTGATGCCTTGCTGACCAAACTGATGTCCTGATGACGAAGACTTTCTTAGCTTGCCGATTCAATTGAGGAGAGGTATACTGTTTTGTTAAACCTTTTTGCTTTTTCTTTCTAAGTATCAACGGCACTATTTTGATAGAGCCATAGTTAGATGTTTTCTAAGTTTGTGTTGACTAAATTGTTTTGTATGAAGCACAACATGCTAATGCTAATCTGGTGCTAGATAATGATTCCTCACTGATGAAGGTCTGCCACAGGGAGTAATAGTTGATGTCTTTCCTTTGCTGAATATATATATGTGATATAGTTTGTGCAATTGTAATTGTTACTACTTTGCACCGTAACCTTAGAATGTGTAATTGTTCAAGCTTTGATTAGATTATGTTTCTTTCGCCGCTTTGGGCAGCCAGTGATGTTTCTGTATGTTTATCATTTGATTTTAAGATTATTTTACGTGACATTAGCATTGTTAATTTAGGGAAATAAATATTCTAACTTTTACTAAAAGGTGTGGTTATTCATGACTGAAAGGTCATGGTGTGTGATAATTACTGACTCCAATTGATTACTAATGCTATTGATTATTGATATGCATGTACCAGATCTATGGTGGGAACATCTTAAATGCGAGGCAAAAGGTTCATCAACCTATTTGCGTCCCCTTGCGAGTTTACTTATAAAGGTCTAATGCGCTAACAGACATGGCAGCAGACTGATGGTTCGTCTCCTTAAGAGCCCATCATAGGTGCCTGGTATAGGTTCTGGATTTATTTTTTCAATTATACAAATTGGAGAGAAAATGTTTCCTTAAGTCCTGAAATGACTTTCCCAGAATCTCGGATCTTTCCAATGGTTGTTTGAGGATATTCTCGGTGTTCTACTGATAGTGTGAATGGAGTAGGTTTTGCACATGCACCGCTTATGCAATTTGCAGGTGAATTGTGATGTTTGTGAGGGTTTAGGGAGTTTGCGTACTCCAAACGAAGTTATCGAAGGAGTGTGTGTACTCTGCAGTGTGAGAGTAGGGAAGTCGTTGAAATTCACATGTGCATGGCACTTTGTGCTAAAAAATTGTCTACATGGTTGTTGATGTGCCGACCCTGTGTGGTCTAAGACTCCGAAGTATATTTAAAAGTGTATGAGACACTTGTTTTTTGTTGTAATTAGTCTGGTTTAATAGGTCGATCGTGGTGGTCAACAAGGTAGAGTGTGAGTCAAAGTGAGTGAAAGAAAATTTTGACTGAGATCTGGCGAGTCCTATGTGCACCAGGACAGACCCACTAATCAGTTGAGAGTAAAATTTGTGGGTCGGATTTTGCTTGAGACTCAGGGACACTGAGAAAGAGGGAGTAGCTGTAAGAGCAGGAAGAGCCGTCAGTGAAAAATCTGTAAAGTTTCTGAAGCGATTGTGTTACCTTTCCTGTAGTAAAGCAGCAGATTTGGTTTTTGATTTTGGTTAGTGCTCACAATTTCTTGCATTAGTTTTGTGTGAATCCGTGAGGCGCACATGGTTGAGAAGGTGGGTGAAGAGAATTCTGGGATTAAAAGTGACTTCCTGATTTGATTTTAAATAACAAAGAGGTCGAAAAGATGACATTTTTTAAAACTTTAAAGGGTGCCTTAAGAGGAGATACGTACATTATAACGAGTATAGGCGAGGCTACACAATCAGAAGGTACACCAGCTTACATTGTGATGGAAGAGAAGGGTGTTGCACCATGTCTTTGGCTAAAGCAATGGGGCAAAGTGACAGAGAAAGATGGAAATTTAGCATTTCCTACAAATGGAACGTTCAACTTGAGGGTTTTAGAGCATTTAAGGATGGTGCGATGTGAATCAAAGCCTCTTCCGAGACCAGCACAGTTTGAGGCATTAGCGATCTGGGAGCTAGTAGCCAGACAGCAACAGCAACAGAAATTCAATAGGAGAATGAGAAAGGCAGAAAAGACATTAACAGAGGCTAGGTGGAACAGTGTTCAGAGAATCTGGAGAAACAAGACTTTGCATGGAATTAAGTTGTTTCTAGCGATTACGCAGGACAATGAGAAAGAAAGAAGGAAAGCTACTAGAAAGACTAACAGAAGCCCGTCTGAGAATAGGGAGGCTAGAACGTCTTCAACAGTGGAGGAAGAATCAGATGATGATGAATATATTTTACAGTTATTGAGTCCACCACTGTATGTAGCACATGAGAGTGGTATGAGCACCAGTGCTGATCCTTCAGCTCTGACACAGGTTATTGGGACAGTGAGTATGGTGCAGGTTAATACTAGCCTGACACAGAGTCCGATGCAGAGTTGTCTTAACATGTCTTCTACACCAGTGGTACAAAATCAGGTGCAGCCGCCAAATGTCCAGAGAATTTACCCTGAAGTACCCATTATGGAAACTGCCACAAACCTAATGGTGCCTACGGTACAGGTTTTCCCAAGACCGATGTTGGTTGAGACAGAACCAACTCCACTTTTACTGCCACAAGTGCAGCCACAAGTCATGCCGAGATTCACTCCGGTCATAGGGACACAGTCGGATAAGTCTTCAGTGATGAATCAGAACATGGGAGCTACTCTCCCACAGAACTTAAGCACCAGACCAACCCCAGATGCTATATTACTACCTATTACTGTTGGTGCAGCCGTACCCTTATTTGCACAAAAGAAACCTAGTGTGTGTGAACAGGGTGACATGACACAGAATGCAATGGGGGGAGGAGATAACGAGAACACTCAAGTAGTCTCTCCTGTGGGACAGACTGTGACGGATCGAGATCATTGTTAAATCTTAGCCCATTGGGACTACTTCCAGATACTATGATAGGGTCAAACATTATGCAGAGCTTGAAATTACTGACACCGCAGACCCCGAATGCAGTTGCACATAAGGTACCACCTGTCCAGACTAGCAACATCTTGTTGAAAGGTCTGACTGCTCAGCAGTTGACTGAATGGCTAGACAAGCTGAATACCCAGTAGAGTGCTCTTAAGGGAGAGGAGTATTTGAATTACACTAGGCTAAGCATGGAAACGGGTGAACTCATTGAGGGAACTATGGGTGTGAACAGGTTAGAATCTTACACAGAAGCAGAGTTGAGATATCTGTGCCCAAAGATTACAAGGGAATTGAGCAATGTGCGTCAGAAGCTAGCAGACCTGGCAGAGAAGTACGGCATAGAAATAGATAAAACAAAACATTTGAAAAGGAGTTACCGATTAGATTTTGAGACTAAAGATTTTGAACACATGAGATCTGCCGGAATGAAGGCACACCTTAGGGAATTACTTCAAAGTGCCCAGACTTGGGGAGCAATAAACAAATGGGAAGGCAGATGGGTAAAGAAAAGAGACAAGAGAAAAAGGGATTCTGTGGAACTGACTGCAAATGTGCAGCAAGGGGAAGATCTAGTGAAGATTTTACCAGTGAGAGAGATTCCAGGAGGGAATGACTATGCAAAATTAAAAGAGAAGCCAATAGAATGGTACCAGCAGAGAGATAGGTTTAAAAAACTTGCAAAGTGCCTGTAGGAGGATTTGAGCACCTTATTTGAGATAGTGGTCCCAGCTGACCTGTGGATAGAGTGTAAGAGGAATATTGATTGGCCAACAAGAAAACCAGAAAGAGATAAAATTACAGGTGCACTGTCTCCTGAGGTAATGAAATATTACTGTAAGGAGATTGAATTTTTGAAAACGAGAATTTCACCCAAGAATATTGATTGGCAGAGAATTGACAGGAGTCAATACATGCGTATTATGAGAGATTGTTACAGGCGTTCAAACATTACAGTGGTACAGAGACAATTGCTAGTCAGGACCCCGGTCCCCATAGTTTGTGACCTATATGTGTTGTCAGTATGCTTCACTATGTCACTGGAGTTCTGCTAACCAGAGCTCCAGTGCTTATGCTCTATCTGTTTACCAAATTTGTCACTATAGTTTTGCGACTCCATATTCCAATTCTGATTGGCACACTGGATCCCCCTTATAAGTCCCTAGTATATGGTACCTGGGCACCCCGGGCATTAGGATTCCAGGAGATTCTTATGGGCTGCAGCATTTCTTTTGCCACCCATAAGGAGCTCAAACAAACACTCCTTCAGGACTGCCACTGCAGCCTGAGTGAAATAGTTCATGCACTATTTCACAGCCATTTGCACTGCACCAGGTAAATTATAAGTCACCTATATGTCTAGCCTTCAGTTACTGAAGGCTAGGTGCAAAGTTACTGTGTGTGAGGGCACCCTTGCACTAGCAAAGGTGCCCCCACATTGTTCAGAACCAATTTCTTGTACTATGTGAGTGTGGGGCACCATTATAAGCGTGCACTACAGATATGGCAATACATATATGTAGCTTCACTATGGTAACTCCGAATATGGCCATGTGAGGTGTCTAAGATTGTGAAATTGACCCCCAATCAAAATCTGATAATGAGGGGACAATTCCTTGCACACTGGGGGCTCCACCATGGACCCCCAGTACTGCCAAACCATCTCTCTCAGGTTTCCACTGCAGCCCCAGCTGCTGCCACCTGACAAACAGGTTTTTGCCCTCCTGGGGACTGAGTAGCTCAATCCCAGGAAGGCACAACAATGCATTTCCTGTAGGAGAGGGGTGTTATACCCTCTCCCATTGAAAATAGGTGTTACAGGCATGGGATGGGTATCCTCACAGAGCCTCTGGAAATGATTTGAAGGGCACAAACGGTGCCCTCCTTGCATAATCCAGATGTACACCGGTTCAGGGACCCCCAGTCCTTGCTCTGGTACGAAACTGCACTAAGGAAATGGGAGTGGCCACTCCCCTGTCCATCACCACCCCAGGGGGGGTGCCCAGAGCTCCTCCAGGCTTAGCCATCTTGGATTCCAAGGTGTGGGGACCCTCTGGGAGCATCTGAGAGGCCAGTGCCAGCAGGTGACATTAGAGACCCCTCCTGATAGGTGCATGCCTGGATAGGTACCCAATCCCCCTCTCCGGGCTATTTAGGGTCTCTCCTGTGGGTGTTTCCTCAGATTCAGTTAGTAAGATTCCTCCAGGACTTCTCTGCATCCTTTGCGTCAGCTTCTGATCAGCTTCTGATCATCAGATCAACCGCAGACTGCTCCGGCAACCGCTGTAACTGTAGCAAAGTATTCAGGAAGGCTCCTGTGACATGCAACTTCAGCTCCAGCCAGCAACTGCTGAGGATTGCCTGTCTTCATCCTGCACCAGAAGAACCAAAGGAATCTCCTGAGGAGTGACGGAATCACTTCCCTGCTTCAGAAGGCACCTCTCTGTGACGATAACCAGTACTCTGGGACTCCTCTTCTGTCGATGAGCCTGATCTCTGGAACACAGTTGGTGGACCAAAGTGACCCTGACTTTCCAAAGGTCCAGCTGTCCAAATTTGGTGGAGGTAAGAGCTTGCCTCCCGTGCCAGACAGTACCCCTGTGCATTGTGTCCTCTGCAGCTCCTTGGGCTTCTGTGCACTTTTTCCAAAAGTTCTTCATGCACAGCATAGCACAAGTCACCAGCACTCCATCCTGTGACACACAACTCTCTGAGTTGGACTCTGGCGGTGTGGGACCCTCCTGTGTAGTGCTGCAACAACCTCACTTTGCAACTCCTTTGTCCCCATGTCCTGGGACTCTTGTGGGTGCTGCCTGGTCTTCTGAGGACTCTCTGAAGTGCTGAGAGCCCCCTCTGTCTCCTCAGTCTGCGTTGAGACCCCCCGGTCCCTCCTGGGTCCGGGTAGGTCCTCTTTGATGCAAACTGCGTGCTTGAGTGAACCAAAGCTTGTTGGCGGAATCCAGGGATGCAAACAGCCTGCATCCAACAACTCAATGTGGGACATCTCTTGCACCAAGCAGGAACCTGCAGCTATCTTCTTTGGTGCATTTCTGTACTTTTCTTCCAACCGTAGAGTCAATTTTTGCAACTTCTTCCAGGTGGGCAGGGGCTCCTGTTCTTCCTGGAATCTTCTTCAACTTCTGGACTTGGTCTCCTCTCTCCACAGGTCTTCATGTCCAGGAATCCATTGTTGATTGCTTGCAGTCTTGCTTGGTTCTCGCATAATTCTTCATCACAACTTGTAGTGTGTTCTGAGGAAATTTGCTGTACTTTACTCCTGCTTTCCTGGGCTCTGGGGTGGGGTACTTTACTTACCTTTGGTGTTCTCTTACACTCCCAGCACCCCTCAACACACTACACTTGCCTAGGGGGGAATTTGACATTTGCATTACACTATTTTAGTATATGGTTTGTGTTGCCCCTAGACCTCTTACAATCTATTTTTCACAGTTTGCACTATTCAATGACTGTGTACTTACCTGATTTTGGTTACTAGTGCATATATTGTGTATAATACTTACCTCCAGAAGGAGTATTGCCTCTAAGATGGTACCTAGAGAGCAAATTCAAATACCTCAAGCCCCAATGGAACAGCAGCAAATAATGATTTCTCAACAGATCACTGGTCAGAAGCTTAACCAAAGTAATAACACATGCACCAATTCCCATTACACAGTGTGAATGAAATAAACAATGATTTGCTGAGAGAAAGTTCAGGTGAGGAGCCATGTGTGCTTGCAACCTCCTTACAAGTAGATCAGAGAGGTCCCTACGTGAAGGGAAAAGTCATGGGTGACAGAGTTTCATTCTTGGTCGACACTGGAGCTACACGTTCTACAATAAGATCAGTTGAGGTTCCAAACTTCCCCCTTTCATGTAAAATAGTTCAGATTGTGGGGGTAGTGAATCAGTATTTGACCAACCTGATAACAGAACAAGTTCAGGTTAAAATTTGCAACTTCCAGGGATTGCACAAATTCATAGTCTGTGATTCAAGTCCAGTATTCCTACAGGGGGAGAGACTTGCTGTGTAAAACAAGATGCTCGATTACTTGTTCAAATGATGGCATAGAGATTCAAATGAATAGCGATGATGAAGATGACCAACCCCCAGAGACAGAGTGTGAGACAATAAATGAGGAGAACAGTGAAGGAACTTCATCCTGATTTACAGGGAAGGTTAAAGAGAAGATGTGGTTCTGACAGGAAAAGAGCTAGGTCTGATAAAGGCAGTTGAGCCAGTTTAGTTACTGTAAAGCCGAATGCTATTTTTCCTCAAATTCCCCAGTACTACATGCCGCAAGATGTTCTGATGAAGGCTGCCCAAATAATTTCTGAATTTTTTAAACAAGGGGTTTTGAAAGAAGTGTTTAGGAGCCCATATAATTAACCGATAATGGGTTTGAAAAAGCCCTGTGGGAAAGTTCAAATCGTCCAGGATTTCACAAAAATAAACAACATTGTGGTTGAATGTTGTCCTGTGGTGCCAAATCCAGCTGTGATAATGTTTCAGATTCCATGTGATGCTGGGTGGTTCAATGTCATTGATTTGTCGCAAGCCTTCTTTTCTGTGCCTCTTCATGAGGACAGCCAATTTCTCTTTTGTTTTAAATATTTGGACGAGTTTACTGTTGGTGTTGAATTCCTCAAGGGTTTTCAGAGTCACCTTCCATATGCAATCGATCTTGAAAAAGAATTTGCGGTTGTTGGAATTGCCTTTCCAATCGACCTTGGTACAGAACATTGATGACTTCCTGCTTGTGTCCAAAACACAGGACAAGTGCAAGTATGACACGATTGCCTTGCTGAACCTTTTGGGAAAAAATGGTCATAAAGTGCCCCACTAAATTGCAATACTGTAGGAAGGAAGTGAAATACTTGGGTCATCAGATTGAGAAGGGATTGAGAAAGCTATCCAGGGAAAGAGTTACAGCCATATTGCATATGAATCCCCCGACCACACAGAGAGATGTCAGTATGTTTTTAGGGATGGTAGGCTACTGTAGCCAATGGGCTCCCAGTTTTTCAGTCATTTCAAGATCATTGCAGAAGCTGAGTCATAAGGAAGTCACCGATCCCATAGTATTAGACCAGGCTGGAATGAAAGCTTTTACTGAATTGAGAGTCTGTGCAAGGCTCCGGCTTTGGGTATGCCTGACTACAACAAACCTTTCATATTGTTTTGTCATGAGCGTGATGCATGTTCCAGGTCCATGGAGGTGTATTTTTCAGCTACTTTTGAACAGTTGCAGCAGCCTTACCAGGTTGTTTGCGTACAGTTGCAGCGGTTGGACAAAGCCTTAATCATTGTGAGGGCATTGTGATGGGATTTCACTTGACTATAATGGTCCCTTACTCTATTGAGATCCTACTTACAAAGACAAAAACCCAATATTTGACAGGTGCACGACTGACCAGATATGAAATGAGTATTCTAGGGTCACCAAATGTGTCATTGAAAAGATGTACAGTGCTGAACCCGGCAACCTTACTTCCAAATGAAAATGTTGAAATTGAAAAATTTAAAGGCATTGAGCATGATTGTCTTGAAGTAACTGACTTGTGCACAAAACCAAGACCTGACATTAGAGACACTCGATTGGAAGAGAATGACCAAATTATCTTTGTTGATGGTTCTTGTTAAAGAGACAATACAGGGGCACTGAGATCAGGATATGCCGTATGCACAATCATTGGTATCCTGGAAGCTTCTTAGCTTTGAGGAGTGTATTCTGCCCAAGTAGTGGAACTGGTAGCCCTTACTAGAGCGTGCCACAAATCTGCTCAGCTGATAGTTACCATCTATATGGATAGCCAGTATGGTTTTGGAATAGTCCATGATTTTGGCCAGTTGTGGTCACAGAGAGGTTTCATGATATTTTCTGGTTCACCAGTGAGAAATGGTGAGAGAATTAAAGATCTGTTGCATGCTATTCAAATGCCTGAAAAGATTGCCGTGGTGAAATGCAGTGCACATCTGAAGTCTCAGGACTTCGTGTCAATGGGAAATGGATATGCGGATCAAGTTGCAAGGTTTTGCGCATTGAACTGTATATTGTGTATGGATAAGTGGGAACTGTTACCTGAAGAAGATGAAACATGTCCAAGTTTTGCATTGAAAGTAATTGACATGTAGGAGGGGTTGAAAATGTTGCAGAATAATGTTTACAGGGATGAGAAACGACCATGGAGCAAAATGAAAGGTGTACAGCAACAAGATGAATCGTGGGTTTCTGAAGAGGGTCAATTATTTTTGCCGAATAGTTTGTTGTCTCAAATGGCTAGGTATTATCATGGTTAAGCACATGTTGGGAGGGACGCCATGATTCGTCTGTTCAAGCACTATTGGTTCAATCCAAAATTTAGACAGGTTGCTGAAGCAGTTTGCCATTGTTGAGTCATTTGTCAACAAATGAACACGGTGAAAAGGACAGTGGTTAATTTGAGCCACATCAGAAGAGCAGGAGGTTGTTTCAGCAGAATGCAGATGGATTTTATTGAGATGCCTGTGTGTGGATCTTTGAGATATGTGTTGGGGAATCTTTGCATCTTTAGTCACTAGATTGAAGCTTATCCTTCACGGAGAAATGACAGTCTCACAGTAACAAAACTACTGCTTAGGGAACTGATACCACATTTCGGGTTTCTGATCTCTTTAGAATGAGATAGAGGAAGTCACTTCAACAATGAAGTAATTAAATTACTGTGTGCAGCATTGAACATTGAGCAGAAGTTGCATTGTAGTTATTGACCTGAAGTATCAGGACTAGTGGAACAGATGAATGGTACCTTTAAGTCAAGAACTGCAAAGATGTGTACGTCCACAAATCTGAAATGGCCCGACTGTGAGAAAGTAGCCTCTTTCTAGCCTTGTTACCCCCACTTTTGGCCTGTTTGTGAGTGTATGTCAGGGTGTTTTCACTGTCTCACTGGGATCCTGCTAGCCAGGGCCCAGTGCTCATAGTGAAAACCCTATGTTTTCAGTATGTTTGTTATGTGTCACTGGGACCCCAGTGCTCATAAGTTTGTGACCTATATGTATGTGTTCCCTGTGTGATGCCTAACTGTCTCACTGAGGCTCTGCTAACCAGAACCTCAGTGGTTATGCTCTCTCTGTACAAATTGTCACTAACAGGCTAGTGACCAATTTTACCAATTTACATTGGCATACTGGAACACCCTTATAATTCCCTAGTATATGGTGCTGAGGTACCCAGGGTATTGGGGTTCCAGGAGATCCCTATGGGCTGCAGCATTTCTTTTGCCACCCATAGGGAGCTCTGACAATTCTTACACAGGCCTGCCACTGCAGCCTGAGTGAAATAACGTCCACGTTGTTTCACAGCCATTTACCACTGCACTTAAGTAACTTATAAGTCACCTATATGTCTAACCTTTACCTGGTAAAGGTTGGGTGCTAAGTTACTTAGTGTGTGGGCACCCTGGTACTAGCCAAGGTGCCCCCACATTGTTCAGGGCAAATTCCCCGGACTTTGTGAGTGCGGGGACACCATTACACGCGTGCACTACACATAGGTCACTACCTATGTGTAGCTTCACAATGGTAACTCCGAACATGGCCATGTAACAAGTCTAAGATCATGGAATTGCCCCCCCAATGCCATCCTGGTATTGGGGAGACAATCCCATGATTCCCCGGGTCTCTAGCACAGACCCGGGTACTGCCAAAACTGCCTTTTCAGGGGTTTCACTGCAGCTGCTGCTGCCAACCCCTCAGACAGGTTTCTGCCCTCCTGGGGTCCAGCCAGGCTTGGCCCAGGAAGGCAGAACAAAGGACTTCCTCAGAGGGAGGGTGTTACACCCTCTCCCTTTGGAAAAAGGTGTTAAGGCAGGGGAGGAGTAGCCTCCCCCAGCCTCTGGAAATGCTTTCATGGGCACAGATGGTGCCCATTTCTGCATAAGCCAGTCTACACCGGTTCAGGGATCACCCAGCCCTGCTCAGGCGCGAAACTGGACAAAGGAAAGGGGAGTGACCACTCCCCTGACATGCACCTCCCCTGGGAGGTGCCCAGAGCTCCTCCAGTGTGCTCCAGACCTCTGCCATCTTGGAAACAGAGGTGCTGCGGGCACACTGGACTGCTCTGAGTGGCCAGGGCCAGCAGGTGACGTCAGAGACTCCTTCTGATAGGCTCCTCCAGGTGTTGCTAGCCTATCCTCTCTCCTAAGTAGCCAAACCTCCTTTTCTGGCTATTTAGGGTCTCTGCTTTGGGGAATTCTTTAGATAACGAATGCAAGAGCTCATCAGAGTTCCTCTGCATCTCTCTCTTCACCTTCTGCCAAGGAATCGACTGCTGACCGCGCTGGAAGCCTGCAAAACTGCAACAAAGTAGCAAAGACGACTACTGCGACCTTGTAACGCTGATCCTGCCGCCTTCTCGACTGTTTTCCTGGTGGTGCATGCTGTGGGGGTAGTCTGCCTCCTCTCTGCACTAGAAGCTCCGAAGAAATCTCCCGTGGGTCGACAGAATCTTCCCCCTGCAACCGCAGGCACCAAAGAACTGCTTCACCGGTCCTCTGGGTCTCCTCTCAGCACGACGAGCGAGGTCCCTTGAACTCAGCAACTCTGTCCAAGTGACTCCCACAGTCCAGTGACTCTTCAGTCCAGGTTTGGTGGAGGTAAGTCCTTGCCTCCCCACGCTAGACTGCATTGCTGGGAACCGCGTGTTTTGCAGCTACTCCGGCTCCTGTGCACTCTTCCACGATTTCCTTTGTGCACAGCCAAGCCTGGGTCCCCAGCACTCTAACCTGCAGTGCATGACCTCCTGAGTTGTCCTCCGGCGTCGTGGGACCCTCTTTCGTGACTTCGGGTGAGCTTCGGTTCACTCCACTTCGTAGTGCCTGTTCTGGCACTTCTGCGGGTGCTGCTTGCTTCTGAGTGGGCTTCTTGTCTTGCTGGACGCCCCCTCTGTCCCCTTACACAATTGGCGACATCCTGGTCCCTCCTGGGCCACAGCAGCATCCAAAAAACCTAACGTGACCCTTGCAGCTAGCAAGGCTTGTTTGCGGTCTTTCTGCACGAAAACACCTCTGCACGACTCTTCACGACGTTAGACATCCATCCTCGAAAGGGGAAGTTTCTAGCCCTTGTCGTTCTTGCAGAATCCACAGCTTCTACCATCCAGTGGCAGCTTCTTTGCACCCACAGCTGGCATTTCCTGGGCATCTGCCCACTCCCGACTTGTTCGTGACTCTTGGACTTGGTCTCCTTGTTCCACAGGTACTCTCGTCAGGAAATCCATCGTTGTTGCATTGCTGGTGTTGGTCTTTCTTGCAGAATTCCCCTATCACGACTTCTGTGCTCTCTGGGGAACTTAGGTGCACTTTGCACCCACTTTTCAGGGTCTTGGGGTGCGCTATTTTTCTAACGTCACTGTTTTCTTACAGTCCCAGCGACCCTCTACAAGGTCACATAGGTTTGGGGTCCATTCGTGGTTCGCATTCCACTTCTAGAGTATATGGTTTGTGTTGCCCCTATCCCTATGTGCCCCCATTGTATTCTATTGTGACTATACATTGTTTGCACTCTTTTCTATTGCTATTACTGCATATTTTGGTATTGTGTACATATATCTTGTGTATATTTGCTAACCTCATACTGAGGGTACTCACTGAGATACTTTGGCATATTGTCATAAAAATAAAGTACCTTTATTTTTAGTATATCTGTGTATTGTGTTTTCTTATGATATTGTGCATATGACACTAGTGGTACTGTAGGAGCTTCACTCGTCTCCTAGTTCAGCCTAAGCTGCTCTGCTAAGCCACCTTTTCTATCAGCCTAAGCTGCTAGACACCATCTACACTACTAAGGGATACGTGGGCCTGGTGCAAAGTGTAAGTACCCCTTGGTACCCACTACAAGCCAGTCCAGCCTCCTACATTGGTGGTGCAGCGGTGGTATAAGTACTTGCAACTACTTACCACTTTGTCATTTTGTACTTTTCATAAGAGAAAAATATACAAAACAAGTTCAGTGTATGTACACCTAACCAAAAAGTTTTGCTTTTCTTCTCTTACTCTTTTGCTAAGTGCTGAAAAGTACCTCTAAAACTTTAAAAAAGTTCTTAAAAAGTTTTAAAAAGTTTTTTCTGTCCTTTAAAAAGTTCTGAAAACCTTTTCTTCTTTTTCTGTCCCTTAAACCTTTTCTATTATGTCTGGTACAGGTCAAACTGTGGATCTGCCAAAGACTGCATATGACCACCTTAGCTGGAAGGCAGCAAGGAGTCTCCGTGTGGAAAGAGGTTTAGGGGTAGGGAAGAATCACTCTAGAGAACTATTAGTTAACATGCTCGTTGAACAAGATGAGACCTTTGTTGGCACTTCTGGTGAGAGATTAGCTGATGGTTCCCACTCTGATTCTGGGGCACCCCTAGTAAGAGAGTTAGAAGGAACTCTTCCCAACCTGCCCCTTAGCAGGCCACCTAGCATAGCTGGTACTAATGTGACTTCTCATCACAGTAAGAGTGTTACCTCTCATCACAGTAGGAGTGTGACTTCTGTAGGCCAGAATGTTAGAGTGCCATCTGTTAGGGACAGGTCTCCCTCTGTTCATTCACACCATTTTTCTGTGTCAAGGCATGCCCAACCCACCCTCCCTGAAGACAGAATGTTAGAAAAGGAACTCAATAGATTGAGAGTGGAAGAGTCCAGGCTGAAGCTTAAAAAGCAACAGCTGGATCTAGAAAGGGAAGCATTTGATTTAGAAAAAGAAAGACAGAGGTTGGGGTTTGGACCCCATGGTGGCAGCAGCAGTATTCCCAATAGTCATCCTGTAAAAGAGCATGATTCTAGGAATCTGCACAAGATAGTTCCCCCTTACAAGGAGGGGGATGACATTAACAAGTGGTTTGCTGCACTTGAGAGGGCCTGTGTTGTACCGGAGGTCCCTCAAAGGCAGTGGGCTGCTATCCTATGGCTATCTTTCAGTGGAAAGGGTAGGGATAGGCTCCTTACTGTGAAGGAAAGTGATGCCAATAATTTTACAGTTCTTAAGAATGCACTCCTAGATGGTTATGGCTTAACCACTGAACAGTACAGGATCAAGTTCAGAGAAACCAAAAAGGAGTCTTCACAAGACTTGGTAGACTTTGTTGACCATTCAGTGAAGGCCTTGGAGGGGTGGTTACATGGCAGTAAAGTTTCTGACTATGAAAGCCTGTATAACTTAATCCTGAGAGAGCATATTCTTAATAATTGTGTGTCTGATTTGTTGCACCAGTATCTAGTGGACTCAGATCTGACCTCTCCCCAAGAATTGGGAAAGAAGGCAGACAAATGGGTCAGAACAAGAGTGAACAGAAAAGTTCATACAGGTGGTTACAAGGATGGCAAGAAGAAAGATGGTGAGAAATCTCAGGATAAGCATGGGGATAAGGGTAAAACCAAAGATCCTTCTTCAAATCCTAAACACTCTTCAGGGGGTGGGGATAAAACAAATTCTTCCTCTTCTTCTCAACCCACACACATTAAAAAGCCTTGGTGCTTTGTGTGTAAAAACAGAGGCCATAGGCCAGGGGATAAGTCCTGTCCAGGTAAACCCCCTGAGCCTACCACCACTAATACATCAAGCTCTAGTGCCCCTAGCAGTAGTGGTACTAGTGGTGGGACTGCTGGCAACAGTCAAGTTAAGGGTGTAGTTGGGTTCACTTATGGGTCCATCATAGAAATTAGGGTAGTCAGTCCCAAGACAGTTTCTGTCACACCTAGTGGCATTGGCCTTGCCACACTGGCTGCTTGTCCCCTTACAATGGATAAGTACAGGCAGACAGTTACAATAAATGGTGCTGAGGCTCAGGCCTACAGGGACACAGGTGCCAGTATCACTTTGGTGACTAAAAACCTTGTGGCTCCTGAACAACACATTATTGGACAACAGTATAAGATTATTGATGTCCATAACTCCACTAAGTTTTCTTCCCTTAGCTATAGTTCAGCTTAGTTGGGGTGGAGTTACTGGCCCTAAGCAGGTGGTAGTGTCACCTAGTTTACCTGTAGACTGTCTCTTAGGTAATGACCTAGAGGCCTCAGGTTGGGCTGATGTAGAGTTTTATACCCATGCAGCCATGCTGGGTATCCCTGAGGAATTGTTCCCTCTCATTTCTACTGAAATGAAAAAGCAAAGGAGAGAAGGCCTGAAAACTCAGGACCCCTCTCCAACAACAGGTAAAAAGGGTATCACTATATCCCCTAACCACCCTGCCATTCAGGATACCATTCCTGTGGTGGGAGAAACCTCTTCTGGGGTGGCACCTGTTCCAAGGGAATCATCAGCTGGCATAGCTGCACTCCTTGAGGTGGAAGTACCTCTCTGTGGGATAACTAACAATGGTGAGAAAAAGAGCACCATTTTAGTTAACATGGAGCATCCCTCCAACCCTCCCAGAGAAACTTTAGTGCAGAAACCCTGCACTGCCTCACAACACTTAGGACAGCATCCCTGCCCTAGTGTGGAGCTCATAAGACAGCATCCCTGCCCTGCTCCAAATAAAGAGAAACAGCATCCCTGTTCTCTCTTTCAGCCATATGGACAACGTTTTTGCCCAGCTATGGCTTTACTGAGACAGCACCCCTGTCTGGCATTCTCATCACTAGAAATAGGTTCAGTGGATAATTCCCACTGCTCTAAACTAAAACTTACTGATAGAAACTCTGAAAATATATCTTCACATTGTTGCTTAGCTAAAAAACTTCAAACAGGGTGGTTTACATCCCCACAGGGAAGTAACCATATAGTGGATGATAAAGGGAATAACCAGTCTATTGCAGAGCTACTCTCTACTTATCACCACTTAGACAATAAAGTCTCAACTGGCCAAGGGTAGCCTTATTGTCCTTCGTTTGGGGGGGGGTTGTGTGAGAAAGTAGCCTCTTTCTAGCCTTGTTACCCCCACTTTTGGCCTGTTTGTGAGTGTATGTCAGGGTGTTTTCACTGTCTTACTGGGATCCTGCTAGCCAGGGCCCAGTGCTCATAGTGAAAACCCTATGTTTTCAGTATGTTTGTTATGTGTCACTGGGACCCTGCTAGTCAGGACCCCAGTGCTCATAAGTTTGTGACCTATATGTATGTGTTCCCTGTGTGATGCCTAACTGTCTCACTGAGGCGCTGCTAACCAAAACCTCAGTGGTTATGCTCTCTCTGTACAAATTGTCACTAACAGGCTAGTGACCAATTTTACCAATTTACATTGGCATACTGGAACACCCTTATAATTCCCTAGTATATGGTACTGAGGTACCCAGGGTATTGGGGTTCCAGGAGATCCCTATGGGCTGCAGCATTTCTTTTGCCACCCATAGGGAGCTCTGACAATTCTTACACAGGCCTGCCACTGCAGCCTGAGTGAAATAACGTCCATGTTATTTCACAGCCATTTACCACTGCACTTAAGTAACTTATAAGTCACCTATATTTCTAACCTTTACCTGGTAAAGGTTGGGTGCTAAGTTACTTAGTGTGTGGGCACCCTGGCACTAGCCAAGGTGCCCCCACATTGTTCAGGGCAAATTCCCCGGACTTTGTGAGTGCGGGGACACCATTACACGTGTGCACTACACATAGGTCACTACCTATGTGTAGCTTGACAATGGTAACTCCGAACATGGCCATGTAACATGTCTAAGATCATGGAATTGCCCCCCCAATGCCATCCTGGTATTGGGGAGACAATCCCATGATTCCCCGGGTCTCTAGCACAGACCCGGGTACTGCCAAAACTGCCTTTTCAGGGGTTTCACTGCAGCTGCTGCTGCTGCCAACCCCTCAGACAGGTTTCTGCCCTCCTGGGGTCCAGCCAGGCTTGGCCCAGGAAGGCAGAGCAAAGGACCCTCTCCCTTTGGAAAAAGGTGTTAAGGCAGGGGAGGAGTAGCCTCCCCCAGCCTCTGGAAATGCTTTCATGGGCACAGATGGTGCCCATTTCTGCATAAGCCAGTCTACACCGGTTCAGGGATCCCCCAGCCCTGCTCTGGCGCGAAACTGGACAAAGGAAAGGGGAGTGGCCACTCCCCTGACCTGCACCTCCCCTGGGAGGTGCCCAGAGCTCCTCCAGTGTGCTCCAGACCTCTGCCATCTTGGAAACAGAGGTGCTGCGGGCACACTGGACTGCTCTGAGTGGCCAGGGCCAGCAGGTGACGTCAGAGACTCCTTTTGATAGGCTCCTCTAGCTGTGGCTAGCCTATCCTCTCTCCTAAGTAGCCAAACCTCCTTTTCTGGCTATTTAGGGTCTCTGCTTTGGGGAATTCTTTAGATAACGAATGCAAGAGCTCATCAGAGTTCCTCTGCATCTCTCTCTTCACCTTCTGCCAAGAAATCGACTGCTGACCGTGCTGGAAGCCTGCAAAACTGCAACAAAGTAGCAAAGACGACTACTGCGACCTTGTAACGCTGATCCTGCCGCCTTCTCGACTGTTTTCCTGGTGGTGCATGCTGTGGGGGTAGTCTGCCTCCTCTCTGCACTAGAAGCTCCGAAGAAATCTCCTGTGGGTCGACGGAATCTTCCCCCTGCAACCGCAGGCACCAAAGAACTGCTTCACCGGTCCTCTGGGTCTCCTCTCAGCACAACGAGCGAGGTCCCTTGAACTCAGCAACTCTGTCCAAGTGACTCCCACAGTCCAGTGACTCTTCAGTCCAAGTTTGGTGGAGGCAAGTCCTTGCCTCCCCACGCTAGACTGCATTGCTGGGAACCGTGTGTTTTGCAGCTACTCCGGCTCCTGTGCAATCTTCCAGGATTTCCTTTGTGCACAGCCAAGCCTGGGTCCCCGGCACTCTAACCTGCAGTGCACGACCTCCTGAGTTGTCCTCCGGTGTCGTGGGATCCTCTTTCGTGACTTCGGGTGAGCTCCACTTCACTCCACTTTGTAGTGCCTGTTCTGGCACTTCTGCGGGTGCTGCTTGCTTCTGAGTGGGCTTCTTGTCTTGCTGGATGCCCCCTCTGTCCCCTCACACAATTGGCGACATCCTGGCCCCTCCTGGGCTACAGCAGCATCCAAAAACCCTAACCGCAACCCTTGCAGCTAGCAAGGCTTGTTTGCGGTCTTTCTGCACGAAAATACCTCTGCACGACTCTTCACGACGTGGGACATCCATCTTCCAAAGGGGAAGTTTCTAGCCCTTGTCGTTCTTGCAGAATCCACAGCTTCTACCATCCAGTGGCAGCTTCTTTGCACCCACAGCTGGCATTTCCTGAGCATCTGCCCACTCCCGACTTGATCGTGACTCTTGGACTTGGTCCCCTTGTTCCACAGGTACTCTCGTCAGGAAATCCATTGTTGTTGCATTGCTGGTGTTGGTCTTTCTTGCAGAATTCCCCTATCACGACTTCTGTGCTCTCTGGGGAACTTAGGTGCACTTTGCACCCACTTTTCAGGGTCTTGGGGTGGGCTATTTTTCTAACCCTCACTGTTTTCTTACAGTCCCAGCAACCTTCTACAAGGTCACATAGGTTTGGGGTCCATTCGTGGTTCGCATTCCACTTCTAGAGTATATGGTTTGTGTTGCCCCTATCCCTATGTGCCCCCATTGCATTCTATTGTGACTATACATTGTTTGCACTGTTTTCTATTGCTATTACTGCATATTTTGGTATTGTGTACATATATCTTGTGTATATTTGCTAACCTCATACTGAGGGTACTCACTGAGATACTTTGGAATATTGTCATAAAAATAAAGTACCTTTATTTTTAGTATATCTGTGTATTGTGTTTTCTTATGATATTGTGCATATGACACTAGTGGTACTGTAGGAGCTTCACTCGTCTCCTAGTTCAGCCTAAGCTGCTCTGCTAAGCTACCTTTTCTATCAGCCTAAGCTGCTAGACACCCCTCTACACTAATAAGGGATACCTGGGCCTGGTGCAAAGTGTAAGTACCCCTTGGTACCCACTACAAGCCAGTCCAGCCTCCTACACCGACGCACTGCCTTTAGTTCTGATGACAATGAGAAACATACCCGACAGGAAGACAGGACTTTCACCACATGAGATCCTTATGGGCCGAGCCATGAGGTTGCCTGCGGTGCCTGCAAATGCACTTGTCAACATTACAGATGATATGGTGTTGGACTACTGCAAAGGTCTGGCTGATGTGGTTTGCTTTTACTCTCAGCAGGTGGAAGCCACCACACTGCCACCGGCACAATCTGAAGGCCGGTGACTGGGTTGTGGTCCGAAAACACATGAGGAAACGTGTTTCCAGGTAGTTCTAACAACTACCACAGCTGTAAAGTACGCTGGAGTTCCAAACTGGATCCATGCCAGTCCTACAAAGAAAGTTATCTGCCCGACTGATGAAGAAGCAGAGATGTTGAAAGTACCAACAACGGCAAAACAAGTCTCAGGGCCAGAAGGAGAACAAAGGGGAACTGAGACCAGACCTGAGCCTGTTGAGAATGTTTCAGTCACTCCCGTGAGAGATGAAGGAGAAGACCTCCAGGAGGGTGACGATGAGCCTAGCTCAATTGAGGCAGCGGGAGAGCCTAGTCAAAGGAGGGTTTTCCTAGAAGCAGACTATTTTGAGAGACAAACAGAGCAATTGCTATCCCCCAAAGGGGAAGGAGTTGAGGTGGATCAAAGTCACTGTGATCTGACTCCTCCTGAACCAGTTGCAGGTCCGTCAAGAGAAGACATCATAGAACAAGGAAAGTGTGAAAAATCTTTATTGCATGATTAATTAAAATCGTTGCACCAAATTGCAATAAAAAGGAAGAATGCCAGAGAAAACCGGTAAGGGTGCATATATCACATAACCTCCCAAATAAATACATTAAAAAAGCGGATAAACTAATCCAATTGTGCAGCCACCTGAGGCTCTATTGTTGCACGAAATAAGCATCTAAAGTTCCTCCCTAAATGAGCACTATCTGATTATTAGGTCATTCGCAGGCGTCCATGATCCCAAAGCTGCTTTAATACTTAATACCTCTTACATCTCATCTTTCTGGCGCTCAGAGCCATCAAGAAGAAATGTGAAGAGACTCGGGTGGTAGGAACCATTTCGTCAGTGCCTTTTCTCTGTAGACCTCACCCCCTTCTGTGAATACCCGCACTAATTTGCCCCCTTTCCTGGTGTAGAGCCAGTCTCAGTTTATAAAAGAATTTCCCAAGGCAGGCTAGTTCCATGGGGACCACTGCAGTAAATATGACTCTTATAGCTTCATTACATGTTCTCACTCCGTGTTTCAAGAACAGTGGTTTTAAAAGTTTACGTCTTTCTGTGGCCAAACATGGGCGGCAGCATACAAGATTTGTTATATATTCAGTGTGATGTTTACACAGAGTGCATTCCTGCAAGTGCCCCTGTGCTATCTTCCACTTCCATCGATAATCCCACGCAGGGAGGGTTAAGAGGAGCATCTGCAAGATGGAACACTCGCTCTCCTAAAGGTGCTTTCAAATAAGGCTGGCCTTTGGTGGTTGCGTAGGATTCAAGCAAGCCATTGGCTCGCTGATATCCCTGACTATTGAGATATCTTTATCTCTGGAGACTAGAATGCCTATTTCTTTCAATTTTTTTCTTCAGCAACGCTTTCGTGATAAATGGGTCTGTAGTATAGGAGGGAGACAAATGTAACTGTTACTCTGCCTGTGTTAGATAGAATGCCCAACTGCTTGTTTTGTCTTTGAAGATTGCTTTCAAGCCCCCCTCAAGCTAGCAGCATCCGCCTTGCAAACACTCTCACAGAACTTTATTGTGTCCATTTTGCACGTTATATCCATTCTTATTATATCTAGTTCCAGGCATATCCGTGCATGCCTAGTTGATTTGGGGATCTTGAAGACCCTTTTATAGGCTCTCATCTGGCAATTCTCGAATGTGGTTGTCAAGCTACCAGGGAATGCCAGATGGCCGTAGGTAATTGCAAGTAGTAATTTTGCCTTATTGGCTCTGATGTTGGTGCCTTAAGCCACTGATGGAGTTTTGCTAGTGCATCAGAGATTTTCTCTGCTTTAGATGTCACTGCCACTGCCTGGTGTGATATTCTCCCTGTGTTTGATAACCAAACTCCCAGGTAGTGATATTTGTCTTCCGTCTCTATGCTTAATGGTCCAAGTTTCAATGTTCTTTGCTGTTTTATTCCCTGGCGGCCGAATACCAGGACCTTGGTTTTTGCTGAATTTGTTTTTAAGGCATTTCTTTCATTGTAACTGTGCAGTATGTTAAGGCCCCTTTTTAGCGCAATCCGAGTTTGGGCAAGCAAGACCAAATCGTCCACATATTGGATTATGTGGACCACAGATTGCCCCACTCTCGGAGGGAGCATATTTCCTCTGAGCAACACAACACCCAGATCAGCTGTATATAAATTAAAAAGGGTGGGGGCATAACACAGCCCTGCTTTAGACCTTTGTTAGTAAGAATCTTCCTGGCAACATGTGTGTTTGTGATTTTTAATCGTACCCATGTGTCGCCATTATCGATGCAAGCAGTTTCCTTGGTATCCCCCAGGTCGCCAGTTTCTTCCAGAGGATGTGGCGCAGCACCCAATCAAAGGCCGCACTATAATCAATAGAACATGCAAAGAGCAGGTGAGATGATGATTTCAATGCTTGTTGTCCAAGATATGAAAGTGCTCGGACATTACCTAACATGGAGGAGCCAGGTCTGAAGCCAGTTTGATATGAGGGAATGATGTCATTTGCTCATAGCTGTAGGAGGCTGGCCTGGCTAATAGTGGGTACCATGTGGTACTTACACCTTGTGCCAGGTCCAGTTATCCCTTATTAGTAGATTAGTAGTGTTCTAGCAGCTTAGGCTGATAGAGGTAGCTATAGCAGAGCAGCTTAGGCTGAATTAGAAGACATGCAAAGCTCCTACTATACCACTTATATCACATAGCACTATATCATAAGAACACACAATACTCAGAGTTACTAAAAATAAAGAAATAAATAAAGAGGATATACTCCCTTAGGAGGTAAGTAATATACACAAAATATACACACAAACCAAAATCAGGTAAGTAAAACACTTAGAAAAGTAGTGCAAACACTGTAGAACACAATAGAATGCAATAGGAGACAATAGGCCTAGGGGCAACCCAAACCATATACTCCAAAAGTGGAATGCGAACCACGAATGGACCTCAGGCCTAGTGTAGTGTGTAGAGGGTCACTGGGAGTGTAAGAAAACACTAAGGGTGTCCAAGATACCCAGCCCCAAGACCCTGAAAAGTAGGAGTAAAGTAAAGGCAGACAGCCCTCAGAGCATGCACCACCAGGGAACAGTCGAGAAAGCCGGCAGGATGAGGTGCTACAATGTTGCTGGTAGTCTTCTTGCTACTTTGTTGCGGTTTTGCAGGCGTCCTAGAGCAGTCAGCGGTCGATCCTTGGCAGAAGTGGAAGAGAGAAGTGCAGAGGAACTCTGGTGAGCTCTTGAATTCGTTATCTGACGAGAAACCCACAGGAGAGACCCTAAATAGCCCTCAGAGGAGGATTGGCTACCTACCCAGGTAAGAGCCTATCAGGAGGGGTCTCTGACGTCACCTGCTGGCACTGGCCACTCAGAGGTCTCCATTATGCCCTCACACCTCTTCATTCAAGATGGCAGAGGTCTGGGGCACACTGAAGGAGCTCTGGGCACCACCCTCGGGCGGTGGTGGACAGAGGAGTGGTCACTCCCCTTTCCTTTATCCAGTTTCACGCCAGAGCAGGGGCTGGGGGATCCCTGAACCGGTGTAAACTGGTTTATGCAAGGAGGGCACCATCTGTGCCCTTCAAAGCATTTCCAGAGGCCAGGAGAGGCTATTCCTCTCAGGCCCTTAACACTTGTTTCCAAAGGGAGAGGGTGTAACACCCTCTCTCAGAAGAAATCCTTTGTTCTGCCCAGGTCCCAGGGGAGCAGAAACCTGTCTGAGGGTTGGCAGCAGCGGTAGCTGCAGAGAAAACCCCAGAGAGCTAGTTTGGCAGTGCCCGGGGTCCATGCTGGAGACCCGGGGATGCATGGAATTGTCCCCCCAATTTCAGAATGGTATTAGGGTGACAATTCCATCATCCTAGACATGTTACATGGTATTGACCTAGATGTAGTTCACATGTATAATGGTGCCCCGCACTCACAAAGTTCAAGGAATTTGCCCTGAACAATGTGGGGTCACCTTGGGTAGTGCCAGCGTGCCCTCACACTTAGTAACTTTGCACCTAACCTTCACTAATTGAGTGTTAGACATATAGGTGACTCATAAGTTACTTAAGTGCAGTGTAAAATGGCTGTGAAATAACTTGGATGTTATTTCACTCAGGCTGCAGTGGCAGTCCTGTGTAAGAATTGTCTGAGCTCCCTATGGGTGGCAAAAGAAATGCTGCAGCCCATAGGAATCTCCTGGAACCCCAATACCCTGGGCACCTAGGTACCATATGCTAGGGAATTAAAAGGATGTTCCAGCGTGCCAATCAGAATTGGTAAAATTAATCACTAGCCTGCAGTGCCAATTTTAAAAGCAGAGAGAGCATAAACACTGAGGTTCTAGTTAGCAGAGCCTCAGTGATACAGTTAGGCACTACACAGGGAACACATACAGGGCACAACTTATGAGCATTGGGGTCCTGGCTAGCAGGATCCCAGTGACACAGGCAAAAACAAACATGAATATAAGTAAACATGGGGGTAACATGCCAGGCAAGATGGTACTTTCCTACAATATCCAGCTTTCTAGCTCTTGAAGCAAGACCCTTGCATAGGCTTTGCCATCTACATCTAATAAGGCTATCAGCCTATAATTTTCAGGGCGGGTAGTATCACCTTTTTTGTAAATAAACAAGGAGTTGTTTCAAGTTCAACACTGACAAGAACATTGACCAAGGGTCCACTGTAAGGAAATAAGTGGCCGGAATTACAAACAAAGAGAAAGGAATTAGGTGTTGAAACAACAGTCGAAGAAGAAGTAGATAGAGCAAGGAAAGAAGATCTAAGTGAAGGAGAATTGAATAGTGATCAAAAGTTGAAAAGAAAGAGAATAGCAAGTCGAAGATACGCAGGTCCTGAGTGGGAGTATGCAACTACAAGTAAATGGCAGAAATCATTTTTGTCTTTTTATTTTGATAGATACATTCCAGGTCAAAATGTTGGCATTTGAAGGAAGCTGATGAACTGGACTGTTGGGGAAATGTTTAGAGAAAGAGACGGTTGAAAGTAACCGGAAAAGACTTTGATAACCTGATTTGACCTTTTGAAACCTGATTTTGACAAGCTGCTTACCGATTTTTGACAAAGGATCCTGGAAGTGAGACTGAAGCTGTAAATGACGGCTGAAAGAAGATTTTGTTTTGATTTTTGCTGCAGTTTTTTTAATTTCTCTTCTGCTTTCTGATTCTTTACAGATCATGAGTAACATTAGCCAGCAGGTTAGGAAAAATAGATGCTGCAAATATATGAGTATTGGTTTGGCAACTGTATGTGGGATATTGTTTGTGGTATTGATCGTGGGAATAACTGTTCTTGATAAGAGCAAGCCAACCATACTTCTGCTTTTGAAACAACTACTGCACTAACAGCAATAGAGAAGTTTAGGTTAGATGAGATGTATTTGCATGAGGGTACTAATGCCCAGGGGGAACTTTCTGCTAATGTCTTCTATCGCTTGCTGAGTGAGTATGTTGAGACAATGGATGAGAGGAATTGTTATGTGTGTACGCAGATTCCTTCATCAGTCGAAGAAGGAGTTACTTATCACATTTACCTCTCACTTATGGGATAAGTTGTAGTCTGTTACTAACAATATTCTATAACCAGGAGTACTTCCATTACTTTTACTCTAACCACAATGTGGTGTTTGCGTTTGTCCCTATAATTAAGTATTTGAGTAGAGTAGCTAAGGATAATGATATAGCATTAGTTAGAGGTTTCTTTAAACCTACATTAACATTTGGCATGGCTTATGCACACCTCAACAATTTGACATGTTTGCTTACACCTACAGAGAAGAGCTTCTTAGATCACACAGATGACAGGAGAAAAGGCATTGAAGGAGAAGTTAGAAGAAGTCTTAGAGTAAAAGGACTTACAAGAATGATTATGCTTAAAGTGCAATTAAAACACAAGGGAAATTAGCTCTAGATACGCAACACGTAGGGAAACTTTGTATATATAGGCCTAAATCACGCACTGACACTTTATTTGTGGGAACGAGTGAATGTAGACATGTGTTTTTTGTTTCAGAATAAATGGACATTTATGTTGAATGGACAGGATTCATCAATTTCTGGGATATATTACATCTGTGGTCCTAATGCTTATTACCGTCTTCCAAGAGGATGGCAGGGGAGATGGTATTTCGGAATAGTTTTCCCAAAGATTTTTTAAATGGATGACTTAAAAGAGTTTCCGAAAATGACTGAATTACATCAGATAAGACAGAGGAGAGAGTCTCCTTCTGATATAGTGAGAGATATATTTGGAGCAATAATTCCTTCAGTGGGAGTTGTTCTGAATTCGATAAAGATTTGAAAGATGTCTACTATTGTGGATAACATGCTGACAAACATTTTCAGGAGCCACACTCCTGTTAGATACAGAATTAGCTGCTGAAAGAGCAATGACTCTTCAGAATCACCTTGCTTTAGACATTCTTTTAGCAAAAGATGGCAGAGTTTGTAGAATGCCTAATTCTAGGCATTGTTGTTTGTTCATTCCTGATAATAGTAAAACAATTAGAAGCTTACTTACTAATCTGACTAATGAAAGTGCTGATTTGAAAGAAAGAATTGAAAGAACAAGGTGTTTGTGAGAAAGTTAGTAAAGGTTTTGCTTCAGTGGGAAACTGTCTCAACAACATTGGGAAAGGGATCTTATTGAAAATTATACAGGGGATGTTAATTATCATGGTTTGCCTAGTTGGAATATAGGGAATATGTAAATTGTGTAAAAGAATACAATTGAAAAGGTCAAAGAATAATCAGAGGAGGGAAGAAAAGAAAAGGGAAACATTGTTCAGGGAAAATTCGAAAGGGAAACAAAGATTTGAAGAGATTGAAATGACAGAATTTTAGCTTATGCAAAAAGTTGTGAATGATAGTTTTATGTGATGACACATTTAGTCATCAGAGGATTGATTGCTAAAGCAGGTGTTCTAATAAAAATATTAATGAATATTCATGTATTCTAAGTAATGTATTTGTGTAGAAAATGAATTAATATAGAGAAAGTAATGCACACATTTGAAAATGTGTCCATGTGAGTATGTATGTATGAATGTAGTAATATGTCATATTGGGGGTTATGCATTTTGTATTAGCTTTATTAGTCGTAGGCCTTAGTGGAGGTCTTGGCCTAGTGCCACGGCCCCATGTCAAGCTGTATTTCTGAACCAATTAATAAAATGTTTGCTTAGAGAATTCAATTGTAATTTTCCACTGTGCTGACAAATGTGCTTGTAGCTAAAAGTCTTTCTCATGAGAACCACTTGCTAGAAGATGCTGTTTTTGTAAAATGTAACAGTATAAGTGTAATGTGTGTAAGACTGACTTTCTCATGAGGAGAACAATAGAGGTACTGACTGGAGTATAAGCTGTAACAATATTGTTACCTGACGAGCCGAGCCGGATGATGAGGACATTACAAGAGAAGCCAATAAACGACATGTGAACCGAGTACTAGTTGAAATTATAGATTTGATATTCTAGTTTTATTAGACAAAGTGTGAACATGCGATCCCTTGACCAATAGTAATTTTAGGAAGTCTAACTTATCCATACTGCACTGAGAAGAAACCACCACTTGTCATTCACCATTCCCCCCATCTTACTTGAGGGTTTACCTCTAGTCTTTTGAATTGCTTAAAGACTTTGCATTTTCTGAACTTTGATGCTGAATCCTGATGTCTTGCTGACCAAACTGATGTCCTGATGATGAAGACTATCTTAGCTTGCCGATTCAATTGAGGAGAGGTATACTGTTACGCATATGTTTTGTTATACCTATTTGCTTTTTCTTTCCAGGTACCAACCGCACTATATTGATAGAGCCATAGTTAGATGTTTTCTAATAATTACTGACTTCAATTGATTACTAATGCTATTGATTATCACTGATTATTGATGTTACTGATTGGTTATTGATTATTGATCAGCATGTTCCGGATCTATGGTGGTAACATCTTAAAGGTGAGTGAAAAGGTTCATCGACCTATTCGCGTCCACTTGTAAGTTTACTTATTACGGTCTGACGCGCTAATAGGTTCCGAATCCACACCCACACCAAATCATTTGATAAAGGTAGAGAAACAGATTACAGCAATCTCCTTAAATTTAACGGGGTTAAACACTCCAACTTAAAAAAACAGGTATTACAAACACCATGGAGACTGAGGGGCGCCAGCATCTTTATTCCAGAGACATACCTTTTAGACAGAAAAAGGTGGAGAATGCAATCCAAGTGTTTCACTCAGCAGTCCTTTGCAGCAGTAAAAAGCAACACTAAGGGTAAAAATCGTCAGATATCGGCACGTAGAATTCAAGCCGGTAATGACAAGGGTGGACAGTGGATTCTTGTTAATGGAACCATGAGGGGGGTGGATGTCTCCCTGGCAGCAGCGCATGCACCTAATGTCGGGCAACAATCGATCTTGGGACAATCCGTTCAAGAGAGAATGGCAGCTGCCACAGGACCCCTTATCATGGAAGGGGATTATAGACAGCAAGTCAGACTGCTACGTTCAGAGAGGTGAGAAGAACCTCCATACTGGCAGACGTTGGAAAAAGGTTGTTAAAAGAATTGGACTAACCGTTGGCGACTCATTCATCCCGGGGATGTGAATTGCCCCCAATATTCAGCTTCACACAAGTCGTACGTCAGGATACATCTCCTATCACTACAGCAGGAACTTAGATATAACATAATTAGGATTGAACATGAGGAGATGTCCTTATCAGATCATGCAATGGGTATTGGGAATATATGTTGGGATACACCAAATAGGACTAGGCCTTATCATTGATATTTTAAAACTAAGCTGTTAAAAGATAAATTTCCTAGGAGGCAATTCATAAAGATATCATCGAGTTTAAAACCATGGCACTGGAGAAAACCCACTTCCATTCGTGTAAGACTCTTTTATGACCATCGTCAGAGGCACATATATAGCTAAGAGGGCATGACGTAACAAAATACTGAAAACTGTCCTTAAGGAGCTGCAGGAACAACTCCAGTGGTCTGAGCTACTCCACAAAACAAGCGTTGCTCCTAAATGCTTGGAGGCAGAACTTAGGGTTCAGGGAGGAGCTTTGCATGCTACAATTAAACAAAGTAGAATACTCCCTGACTAAGGTTAGACAGAATTCATATGAGAGAGAAAATCGATCTCGGAATCTCTTGTCCTCTAAATTGAGGATACGACAAACCCATTTCCAGATTCTAAGCATCAAAAAGTAAATGAGACCATAGCCTCAAAAGAGCGGTAGAATAGAGAAACCTCAAGGGAATGCTTTTTTTTTAAAGTTCAACTAGTAATTATAGCAGATGCAAATCGATATCCGATAGGGGTGGGTTTTCACAGCTCATACTGGATCAGAGAAAAAGCCCTCATTGACCCATTACTGCAGAGAACAGATGATAACATCTACCAAGAGTCTGCGAGAGCCCTAGACCCAGACACTTGTATCCAGATGAGACATTCTGACCACGTCTGATTGGAATATTGTCCAAAGTGTATAATTAAATGGTGTGCTATGGGAAGGTCACACAGACTATACTCGGGGCCCGTATATAATACTCATCAAAAAGGATAAACGTACAATGGATGCAGCTCTCATCAGTCAATCTTGCTGTTTAACACTGATGTGTAGATATATGCTAAAACTATAAGCAGTCACTTCTTGAGCTCCTATTAGAGCTGATCCATGCAAACCAGGTGGGGCGTATCCCAAAACGGCATGGGGGAGACATTATGAAGATTACAGACCTAATAGACATGCCCAATATAAAAAATAGGGGGCACTCCTCGTTGGATGCTGAAAAAGCATTCTCCCAAGTGGACTGGATCTATCTGAGAAAACCCCTGGAGGCAAGTGGACTGACCGAACAGTGTTTTGTCATGGCTCTGGTGAGGTATTACAATCCAGTCACCAGATTCTGGCTCATTGGCCGAAAATCACACTCAGTGCATGGGAAACGGGAGATGTAGCAGGAAAGCTCCACTCTATCCTCTGCTCTTTGCACTGTAATTAGAGCCACTGTCCAACCATATAAGAAACAACCCTTCCATTTGAGGTGACAATCTGTGCCAGGATACGTTTAAGTTGTCCCCTTTTTTCTGATAATGTGGTTACGTTATCAGAGCCAAAACACTCTCTGACTCCATTAATGGAGGGATTACAGTGGGTTAGTGAGGTAGCAGGCTTTAAACTCAATATGAAAAAGTCCAAACTCTTGAGTCGTCTGGCGATGATGAGCTCTGGGTAAAGGCCAACTCCCGGTTTGTCTATCTTTAGGCATCCTCATAGGTGTTTCCATGCAGAGCATCCACAATATCAACTTTTGCCCCAGCCTTTAGGAAATAAGGAGTGAGCTAAAAAGCTAGCACTACCACACTATTCGTTGCACAGCTGCATGGCGGCAATAAAATGACAATATTACCGGAGGTACTTTTTTGCAGGCTATACTTATCAGGGTTGACCCCCTGATCTTCAGACAGCTAGAAAAGGCATGTTTAGCTGACACAGAGGCGACAAGAAAATGAGAATAGCCTTTAAAATTGCAATCAGGCCATTGAACAAAGGAGGATTGTGGATTCCTAAGTTAAAGGTCTAATATCAGGTGGTTCATGTTAGGTACCCTCTTGAATGATCTAGAGCAGAAACCTAGTGCCACTGGTGCTTCATACATCATTTTAAAGAAGACTTCCTGTCAGAGGCAGCCTGGAAATCGTTGGCACATAGACACCCAAATAATGTGACCTCACCAATCACAAGGGCAACTATCCGAGTAATGCTAGGCCTCATAAAACACTAGTCACCAATCATGCCACTCTTTGGAAACCAAGACTTTGGGTTGGGATGGACAGGGAATCCCTCTGTCAGTGGGGAGTGGAGAGGTTAGTGAAGATATCTGACAATTTCTCAAAAGGGCTGGTTAAAGCATCAGAACAGGTTACGTCAGACTATGGTCTATGACTGATGACGCACACATAGTTTCCAAAATATGTAAATACTCATAGAAGGGAACATAATTCATAAGACTAGACATAATTAATAAGGCTAGATAGCTTAGATGGAAAAGAGAACTGGGCTTTTCCAAGTGTGTGAATCAACTGACAGCTCTGAAACGTACCACATTTAAAGGGATTATACATGTACAAAGAAGAAAGGTCACTCGTAAGTACAACATTGGTGGAACTGGGCCCGGAGACTCCTGCACAATGTTAGATACTGCCACTCCTAAGAGCTTTGGAGAGGTTTCAGTCTTGAGGGCATAATCATGACTCGTCTAAATTTTTAGCTATTACTTGTATGGGCCCCTAAAGAGATAGAGGTAATGATAGATGACCCTTTAAAAACACTTAATTTACTTTTTGAATGGATGTCTGACAAAAGATTGGGAAAATTCGGGAACTGCACAAAACATAGAAACGTTTAAGAGAATTTAGTGCGCAGTTTGGAATCCCTGGCAAAAGACTTCAGTGCATTGACATGCCCCAAGTCATCAAGAGCCCTACAAGTGACCCAGGCCCTCATTAACAGGGGCGTTGCGCCACTGGAATGTCACTTTCATTGATTTTCCAGTGGCGCAATGCCCTGACCCATATTTACAAAGCGGCCTCAAGCCACTTTTTGTGGCTAAAGGCCGCTTTGTAAGTACAGCTCCTTTGCATGCATCACTTTGCATGAAAGGGGCATGCAATGCATGTTGCTGTGGGCGTTCCACTGCAACACTCTTGCATTTTGACGTTGCCTCAGATTTACCAGTATTTGTAAATCTGAGGCAGCGCCAAAAACTAACGCCACATCGGGGGTGGCATTCGCATGCTGCAACAGCGAAAAATACTTTTCTTTCACCTCGTTTTTACTTTTCCTATCTGCGCTGCATTCGGCAGCACACATAGGAAGAGAAAAACACCATTAATGATTATTTATGTGCAGAACGGTGTCCCTTCCTGCACATCACTAAATATTGACGATTTTCTACTCCTATGAGTGCTGCATTGTGCAGCACACATAGGAGTAGCAAATCGCCATTATTGATAGTTTATGTGCCGGAAGGGACACCTTGCGGCACATAAACAATCATTTCCTGCAGCACAGGCACCCTTGCACTATGGTGGAAGGGTGCCTGCGTTGGCACTAGGGAGCTAATTTTAGCCCCCGCGCTAGGGAACACACAGTGGTGTGCCGTATTGTATTAAATAAGGCACATCCCTGCATTTCAGAAGTGATGCAGTGTGGTGCTGCCAAATTTAGCACAGGGCTCCCCTGCGCTGCACCACTTCTTGGTAAATGAGGCCCCCAGTGTTTAATGCTGCTTTACGACCGCAACTCTTTGAACCCTAGAGACTGTGATTCAAATATCGAAGGCCTCATTTACAAGAATCTGATGCATCGACTTTGATGCTTCAGATTTCTTGCGCTGCCCTGCACCCCCCCTAACAACGCCATGCATGCGCTGTATTTACAGTACAGAGCTCCATCGTGCACGTTTCCACAGATGCTGTGGCACTAAAGTCATACAAGAAGTTGTGGGGGTTGTTGGGTAACAGCCTCAAAAAATGATGCTACTCCAACAATGCGAGGAGGCCCCCATAGACAAAAGCCCTGCATCAATTTAACGCCTGCTCTGAGCAGGTGTTACATTTTTCACGCAGTGAAGGCACAGAACAATGCAGTGAAATCTTGTAAATTTCACCGCGCCAGTTCTACGTGGCTTTTAATGGGGGAACACCTACCCTGCATACATTATACCTGGCGCAGGTATAATGTGGCGCAAGGCTTTACAAACTGGCCCAATGGTCCCATTGCGCCAGTTTGTAAATGTGGCGCATTGTAGGAGAATGCTTTGCGACGCCATTGCATCAAAAAAATGAAGCAACAGTGGTGCAAAGGGCTTGTAAATAAGCCACAAAGTGAATTACCATGTGATGCAGTTGGTGGAAGGAGGGCATAGAAGGGAGATATTTCTTGTTCTCTTTGCCTCTTTTTGAAACATTTAAAAAAAAACGCATTGAAACATTAACAGTTTCACACGAACATGTCCCTTCTTACTTCATCCGTACACTTTGCTCTTTCCCATAAAGATTTTAGTTTCTAACCTACCTGCCCAGCCATTTCTGATCAACCTCTATAAAAATGTGTCAAACTAGCACCCCAGTGGTATCCTTGTGTGACGACCTTACCTACATCACTCTTACCTTCATTCTGATGTTCATCAAAAGAGATGCACCTTGTAAAATATATACATTTATTCAACATTAATTTCGTAACTAAATGTGTTCTCTTGCATGTACTGAAAACGGTTCGAAGTGGAAACTGTTGGACAAAATCCTTTCAAGCCATTGCCATTGTTCCTTTCCCCTATCTCTTTCTGAAGGTCACATCTCAACTACACTTCGATTTCTGATTAATGGACATCTGCACAACCATACTGTATCTGGTGGACCCTCGGCTCCGTCTGTGCTGCAGAAATGTGGACAAGTGGTGAGTGGAACGATAAAAAAGAAATATCCTGCCATAACTGCCCCTATCTTTCCTAATACCCCTAACACAGCCCCTATCTGAACAGTATCAGCAACTCATACGATAGTAATCTCTTGTCTGGACTCTGGAAACTCTACCTTAGCAGGGGTTCTCCATTCCCATCTACCCTCAATGAAAATCAGGCCTTATTCCCAACTAGGCTAGTGACATCATTGAGGACATGTGGCTACATTCTGCCATATCCTACATAAATTATATTGGATATCTCTAAGAGCTAGGATAATCTTCTTCAAACTCTTTATTGCCTGGTGTCTAATGCCTTACACACCAGCAAACCTTCTTATCTTTTCTCACTTCCTCCCATCTTGGAAGGAGAAAACAACTTGCATAGTTAAAATGACCTCTGAATTGAAATCCCTAACTTCAAAACCTTCTTGCCCAGAAAGCATCTCAATACATATCTATTCCGCCTTTTACTTGATTTGTTCCTTAAGCACCTTCGGATTGTCCCTCTTCACAGCACACTTTCAGAATGAATCCCTTTAGCTGTCCTTTGGTGAGCATCTGCAGTGTTTAGATTCCACATATGTAATGGTGTCTTCCAGTGCTTGAAATGGAAAAAATAAAGTGCAGGTACTCTGTGCTAGAGTACCCGCTTGTTTCTGAGAAGTGCCGGTACTCCCCAATTAAAAGTATTACGTTTTCCTTGAGATGTGCCGGTACTCTCCCGCTCAAAATAGAAAAGTGCCGGTACGCAGTACCGGACAGTACCGGCCCATTTAAAGCACTGCTGTCTTCTAATGTTTTGTTACGCAACAACCCCCACATCTTCTTTATGGTCCTTTTTGTTACTGTAAATCGATTTCGATGTTCCAGTGGTAATTTAGTTCTGTTATTGTTGTGTCTCATGTCAAATGTGCGGCTCCCGGTAAATGTAAAGTGCTTAAATGTCCACATGTGATAGTATGTTATGTAAGATTACTAATTAAATAAATAAATAGCTAAAAAAGAAGAGGCTTTCTAAGCTAGTCACTTGGCCACATCATTCATGTGGCAGAATGGGGTTGGGCATGCACAAGAGCCACTGTGCGCTTTTGACGTTAGGGTGCTTCAATCATATTCTGGCTACTGTTGATAGGTAAGAGCATTGCTTTCTACAAACCTTTTTAATATTAATTTGGTTCTCGCTCAATTTGGTATACCGCTTGAGCACCTGCCTGGTAGTGGCCAAGCATATGGATGTTTAAGAAACATTTCCACTGCCAACTGATATCAATAATATTAACGTGTTTTACCATCTGCTTCATACTACACACCTGACATTTTTACAGGCTGTGCATAAGTGGAGTTGCTATGACTCAAATTAATGGTAATCAATTTACCCACCTCAAAAAGATGGATGGTTGAGTTGGCATTACTGAGAATTTAACTTCTTACCGGCAGATCACAGCATGTTTCCTTATTGAGCACTCAGCTCACTGGGACATCATGCAAGTCTTGTTATTCCCCATGAAATTAGCATCCCATATCCTTCCTAGGCACATTTCCAAAACCTATTTCTTAATCCTCAATACCTACCACCAGACCCCCACATACCCCACAACCAGTTTTTGCTAGATCCTGATGATGACAAGTACATTTTCAGTGCAATGTTCCAGTTCATTCAAACATATATATAAAAAATGTCCAACCCATTTGGCCATCTAGCTTTCTCACTACCTAAGATCTCTTCTTGCAATTCTCAATAACCCCATCCTTATGCTATACCTAAGAGATTGCAATAATTTATTTTAAATTATTTTCCTAGCACACCTGTTGCCTACCATATATCACATGTTCTCCCTATTTTTCTTTTCCTTCAACATCTATTAGACTTGTTTCCTTTTAACTTCCATTTTCCAAATCGTTTTCTTGAAACCAGTGTTTCCTCAAGGATTTTTGGTTACCCATTTAGTGCTAAGTGAAGCCCAAACAATGTCCAAAAACAATGCATAAATGTTTCAAAAACCGGATCACACAAACGGAGCTGAAATATGTCTTGCCAGGGCCCCACAAATCCTGAAGATGACTGTGGGGGTGGGGCTGAAATACAGAAATAGATAGCGGTGTTACAGAGAAAGAAAGAGAAATACCACCTTCTCAGTTTAAAGGTTGGGGCAGTGGGCGATTGCCCACTTTGTCTTTCCCTTAAAACTTCTCTGCTTGAAACCACTTAATCATTGTGGGCTCGAACATTCACCTATTACCACTGCTCGATCCTTCTGCTAGCTTGCTTTCCTCTCCACAGTTTGTGTCACTGTTCTTCTGTTCTGAGAAGAGGTCCACTGTTTCTGCAGCTCTAGCAGTGCAGGCCCACTCTCCCTATTGTCTAAAGTACCCAGGTAGCATGGGGCACCCAACTTTCCAATAAGGTTATAGCTTTATGTACTGATTTCCCCTACCACAGACAGTCCTCTTTGCTCAAAACCAGCTTTATGTACAACCTTGGACACTGTACTTACCCCCCCACATGATCCTCTCACCTCACTGCATAGTTCCTCTTCAATAGTGTGCCCTCTGGTTCCCTCTCCTCCGAAATCACAACCCTTTTCAAATGTTTCATCTAAAAACGCTTGCAATGGTCCCCCGTCCTTGAGCAGAAGTGAAGACAACAGGATTGAAGAGTTTAAAAAACTTTACTCCTGGATATTTATCCTTTAGGATGTAAGTTGTATTCTAATGTCCAACAAGAGAACATACAAAAGTTCCCAATACCACATACAAGATGATTGGGTGAGAGAGCACAGCACAAACATCTGACACTTGCAGCATGAAAAAGGCCACTTTAATGAAGGAGGTGCACACCCCAAACATTGATACAACTCTTAGCAAATTGCCGCCACTTAGCAAAACCCATACTCAGTTTTTCTGCTGCACCCCTTTATCAGGCTACCGCCACCCACAAACGAATGCCTAGTGCTTCTGACAATGCTTCACATAGCTGCATCAAATACAAGTCCATCCCTATGGCAGGCAGATGACCTACATGACCATTAAAGGATTGTGCCACCCTAAAACACAATTCTGGATGCACTATCCTACCTATACCTTCTTCTCTGCAAAACGTCTGCATCTCCCTGTTCACCTTCAACCTTGCTTTATCTATGGCTGCTAGCTCTGCTGCCCCTCTCCACTCCCTCCTAGCAATCAACTCAGACCATAGGTTAAAACTCAATGCCAAATATGTTTTTATCACTTTCATATCGATCTTCATGGCCTTTATCAAAACCAAGTTTCTTTCCCTTAATAAATTATCACCTAAATGAACCACCAACACATCTGGACAGCCATCCCTGTGTGGCAACCTGTTAAATGCTAGTGTGAATTCCTGCCATAACATGTCACCTTTCCCAAGCCATCTTACTCTTATTTCTGGCTCTTTAAAACCTGTGTCCCATAACATCTACAGCTTGACTGCTCCTCCCCCCACTTCAAATGAATGGCCCACAATCTAGATGTTCATATCCTCCTGATCTGGTCCTGGAACAGAACCTTCAATAAATAGCAACAAAATTAAATATGCATCACATCATGCTCCTCACTCTCCTGGCGCACATATCTCCTATAGCAGACTGATGACCACCTCCCGATTGCATGATCCTGTCCTTGTGCCAGCTCTGGCTATTCGCATCTCTTGCCTCCCTTATTCTGAAGAAGTGCATCTCATAATTAGCCACCAATAGTCCCAAATATGTTATCGCCTTATGCAACACTGCCAACAGCTTAGATGCTGTCCCTTTGGAGCTATTGTGATTGCCTCATGAGACCAAGGCAACCACAAGGGGCAAGAACATGCTTCTCCCTCTTCTACTGATCCAGCCACTATTCTGCGCTCCAACACCTTTGCCAGTATAAACCAATACCTGCACCTCAAGCTGCATCTTAAAATATCGCATATCTCACTCTGGCCCCTGCCCCAGTCGTCCTAGTGAACTGCCACTGAACTGCTCCAAAAATGAGCTCTACATCCTCAAGTGCTTTTATACTCCTGAGGCTCATGTGACAGATCTGATATGGCCAACTCCAGACTCTTGCAAAAGGTCTTACCTGCTTAATTCACTTTGCATACCAAATTCAAATGCTTCAAGAGGACTTGCACCTCCCACAACTGCACTTTTTTCTTCACCAACATCGTGTCAATCAATGCCAACACCGTCATTTTCTTATCTTCTGGCAACCATGTGTCCATTTTTTCTGCATCATTTTGTATTCCCAGAAATGTCAATATTGTGTGTCCCACTGTCTTCTCTGCTACTAACAGGACCCCTGTGTCCTCTGTGAGCCCCTTAAAATAACTCTGCATCTGTTGGCAGACCTGCAGAACCAGGTGTTCCTATAAAAAAGAAGCTGTCCACGTAGAGTGTCACTGTTGTATGTCTTGTCGCAAAAGTGAACAGCCATTGCAACAATGAGCTAAACTTCTGAGGTTGAGGATATAGAGCAAACCCCCAGCAAAGTGTCCACATACCACTGTCTGTCAAAGTGCATGCCTCACAATTCAAAATCAGCTGGGTGCAACAGGCAGAATGCTGATAAAATGTCCTCTTTGCCATGTATGCTTCTTCCCCAACCTAGTTTACCAGGTGGATGGCTATGAACAAAATGTCACCGAAGATAAGTCATCTGAAAAATAATCATTCACCAACTGCCCTTTTGACCCTGATAATTAGTGAATCAGTCTGAACTGCCCTTTTACTTTATTTGGTACCATTCCAATAGGCTACACCATCAACCTCACCAAAGGCGACACATCAAAGGGACCACCTTTCTGTACCTCCTTCTCCAGTTTCTTATTCACCACTTGGAGGTGTTTCTTGACAGATTTTATGTCCTTCAACAACAGCCTGATATACCCCACAACACCCTCCCACAGGATTCTAGCATCCTCTGTCTTCCCATACCAATGCAGCTAATATGCAAACCTATCCAATTTAACTGTTTTATGAGCCATTGCACTAGGTTCTTGCACCCCTCTATCTCCACCTCTTGCTACCTAATGCTGCCAAGACCCCCCCACTACATCCCTTGCTCTTCTCCCATGTTCCTCCACAAGTAAGCGGGTGTCTGGCTGCACACTTATGTCTAAACTTGCAGTACTTCCTGTTGCTGAAGCCCCAGTTAAAGGCCCAATACGTGGGATACCTCTGAAAGGGCTAATACTCTAATGGCAATCTGCTGGTCATAAAGACTGGGAGGGCTATTCTCATGGGCCCCATTGTTTGTAACCACAGGTCTTTGTCAAACTTCCCCCATTTACCTTCTGCTTCTTCTGCCAGTCAAGCCCTGAACTCTTCCTCATACCTTACCCAGGCATACCCTCCATATATTATGTGGGTCTTTCTTAATATGTCCATGTATTTAAACTGAGCGATGGAATGTTCTGGAAAATTTTCACAATAAACACTGCCTTATATTTAAAATGCCGTTATTCTCAATTGTAAATGCGACTCTGGGCCTCTTGGATAACTCATATTCCTCGTCTTTAGATCCCTCCTTAGATCTCATTTATGTGTGCAAAAGCTAAAACACTTCTATTTACTTGCTCTTCCATATTGTTTCTTTTGTGGACCCCATAAGATGAGACCCCCAAGGACTTCGTAGTACCCATATATGGCAGCTTTTTAATCTTACATTTTTTATTCTCCTTCTTGGATTTTTTTGTTGTCTTCATCATTTTCTTTGTTCTTCGTCGTGTCCATCACCTTCTTCTTCTAACTTTAGTTTGTCACTCCTTCCCTCTCCTTCTCTTTGTCACCTTTTCAAACCTGTCCTCCTTTACTTGACCCTTTTTGTCCTTCTAAATCCTCAGTCCCCACACCTTTGTCAGCTTCATATGTTTCTGTAACCCTTCCTCAGATTCCAAATTCACCCATCACTCTCCACTTCCATCCCTTTTAAGATTATGACAGGTCACCCACTCTCCCTCACCAGCTAACCTGGCCTCAAGGTCGGCACCCACACCGAAGCCTGCTACCTAGCCAGCACTCGGTCATCCACCGTCATAGTGTTTGCCTTCTCCGCCATCTTTCCCCAAACTTGTTCCTGAAAGACACTAAGGGGAGCCTGTTTACTTCTTCCATCTGCCCCTTGCCATCGTCCTGTGACCAACATTGCCACCATGCCAGCATTCTATCTGTTTTATGTTCAGTCAATTCCCCTTTTCCTAGGTTATCATCATTATAATCTAGCACCAAGTCTTTACCTGCACAATCCCTCACTTTCTACAGCCCACTTAGACCTGCCCTCTCGCCATAAAAAATACTCTTGCTCCTCCGTCATGTGATGGCTCTCACTCCGTTCTTCTCAGGAAGGCCAAGCCAGATCGCCCCTCTCCCCCACTGTCCCTGAGCAGGGCCCCACTAGACCTTCCCCAGCCCTTTGTGTTGCCATCAACTGCCTCTGTCAGCCGACTGCTTGGGACCATATCTTCTCTTCTCCTCAGGTTAGATGAGCCACACAAGACTCTCACGTGTCATGTTTGATGTCTAGCCCAGAAACCGAATCCCAAGCGATAAGGCCTGACATATTTGTGTTGTGACTCATCCCGTCCTTCATCCTCTTTTATCTCACACCCAGACCCACCTACCAGAGCCCCCATAGGTTCCCTCCAACCTATTCTCTTTATCACTTAATCCCACCACACAGAGGCCCCACCACCATCTCTCTCAATAGCAAACCTGCTCCTCACATCCCACTGCCCCTCTACTATGCACTAGTTGTAGCAGTGGTGCCCTTTACTCCCTTCTTCCTAGCACACACCTTAATGGGTTTTTCTGTGACCTCTCTGGGCTAAATAATGTCTCCAACTCTGTTTGTTCCTCTTCAGGAGTCCCTTCCACCACCACTCTTTCCTCCTCCCTATTCCACCTTTCCAGCATGGCCCTAACTATTGCAGAAGCCCTTCCCAATTGAGAGTCCACCAACATGCTCCTTCTCATCCCTCTGCCCTTCCCACTCACTACTCTCCGAGAGCACCATGGTGCAGCATCAGCCAACACTGCCCGCCTTACCGCTGCATACAACTTTTTTGTAACCTCCACATGGGACTGAACTGCTAATTCGGGCCATCATCAACAATTTTTGGAGTACTCTGTATAGTGTGATTCCTGCACGCTGGCTGAGCCCTTCACCCCCTTTATCTGTTTCTAGCTCCCGTCCTGTTCAAGACCTGCAACCGCCATGGCAAACCCTATGTGCAACAGGCCTTGAACTTTGCTCTGCCACTCACACTACACGTAGGCTTGTGGCTGTCCAAGGCACAAGTAATCATCCCGCAGCCTCTCACCCTATCAGTGTGTGCGTGTGCCACTCCATTCCAGACCACCCAGCACAGTTGGGGGCTCTTCACTGTGAGCCTTTGTGCATGCCTCTGAAGCTCTTTGTACAGCCGGACCTGGCCCCCTCTGACTTCACCATAATTTATGCAGCAACTTATGAGTTCCTCGTGCCCGCCTGCCATAGAAGGCAAATTGTTTCCACAGTCCTTTAATATGCAATATGTTAATATGCAATCAAGCATGACCATTTGCTCTTTTTCTGGTATTGCTCTGGAGATAGTCACCATCAGTCCTTTGTTACTCTCTTTACTTTTTTCTGGCATATCATCTTGCATTGTTTTGCCTCCAGCTCTGGATCTGCCTATGTTTATCCTCTAAGTCATTGGTGGCTCTACAAAGAATGCCTTATCCTCCCCTGAGGTAGGGCCTATGTCTGAAAGGGGAAGGCCTCCCTCTGACCCTTTACCTCATGTATTTGATGTAGTCCACTTAAGGTGTATGTAGGTTCTCATCTATTACAGTATCATGTAGACCACCTTCCTATCCAGGCCATGCTGCCAAACTTGGTGCACTTGGGCCAGTCTTTCCCTTCCAAGACCCAGAGAGACATTGTATAGCCTTGGTTCACCTCTCTGCAGGATCTCTCAATGCTAATCACAGATAGACACCATCAATAGGACTCTAATCCCTTGGAGTGGCCTCCAATGGGCAACCAACAACCAGCCAGCCATTCTTGGTCACTGCACAATTCATCCATGTCTGTTGCCAATTCCTCATTTCTGTTCTTACTGCAGCGATCCACATGGTTAAGCAGAACAGCCAGGCCTATGCCTCTTGTTCAAGTCATGGTATCATTCAGCTGTCCCTCTGATTCGGTACAACCCCCTCTACTGGTCCTGTCTATTATGGATGCCTAGTTTATTTTCTTTTTTTTTAAACGGTCTTTGCTCTCACTTCAGTTCATGCATGCTGGACTCTCTTTGGGATACAATGCTGAGCGGGTTGGCAACAAGGCCCTTGTTTGAGTCTGGACCCACATCATGCTTTCTTAGCAACTTCAAGGAGAGTGAGCACCATCTGCAACCTTGGTTTCTATGTCCTCGGGGGCTTTACTTCCGTCACACAGGTCCTTTCATGATTTCTTACCATCACCACAGAACACTCCCATTATTTGGGGACGTTAATTGTAAACAAAGGGGCCTATTTTCATGCCCCTGTGCTCTGCTGGAACATCACTTTTAGTGATGGTCTGGCAGGGCACCCTGCAGGGCTATATCTACAAGGCCATGTAAAGCCACCCTGCATGGCTTTTCATGGATTTGAAGCTATGGACTGAGACAGTGCAGAGCAAGTCGCTGTGTTGCCTCACCCTGTGTTAGGTAGGCATGCCATGGGCATTAAGGTGGGTTTTCCCAAGTAACACCTTAGGAATTTGACACATTCCCAGATTTGCGAGATTGCGTAAACCTGGGAATGCGTCAAAAGCCTACACCTCCCCAAGGGAGGCGTAAGGGAGGCGCATCGAGGAGAAATACCTCTCCTTGTTTTACCTTTTTCTATGTGTGCTGCACTCTGCAGCACACATAGAAAGAGGAAAACCCCTCTTGTGATTGATTTTGTGAAGGAGGGTGTCCCTTCCCGTACAAAAAAAACATCCCTGCAATGCATACACCCTTGCACCATGGTGCCTGCTTTAACACATTTCAGCCAACTGTGAGCCAGCACAGGGGAAAAGGACAGGAATGCGCCATATCTCATAGATACATTGCATTCCTGCATTTTTCTTTTGACGCATGGCAGCACAGCAGGAATTCTTGTGGCGCTGCACTGCGCTAAAACCTTGTAAATGAGGCCCCAAGTCTTCACTTTATTGGAAGGAGAAGTGAGCAGACCAGAAGAGATATGAACCTATGACCATGATGTGAAACAGATTACTGGAGTGGATGCATTAGCCACCAGGCAGGGCTTATACGTGTGAATATGGCCAGCTAAAAATACTTTTTAGAATTGCGTTGTTGAAACAAAGGATTCATTTTTGTTTTGAGGCCATAGGTTGGCTCAACAGTCTAAGTTCAGAATAAAGAAGCATAAAGAGGCTAACTATGGGTGTAAGTGTGCTTGTAACAATTGAACATAAAATCAGGCATACATGTGGCTTGTGAACTACAATGCTTTATCAACCCTTGTACTAATATTCCAGGGACATATGGAACAAAAAGAAAAATACTGCTGCCAGGCTGATGGGACCATGCACTGAAATGCCAAATAGCAGTGGTGATGAAGCAAGGTAGAAAAGTTGGGAACTGAAGCAGTCACGACTCTCACAGTAACTACTTTTGCAGCAGCTGGTAAGCCATAGCTCCAGCTCCTCTGTTTTCCCTCCACTATCTAATCAGCTGGAGACGATAGCACTGGCACTCGTTTGTGGGGAGTGAGATCTATTTCTCATCGTTAGACTTTGACCCAGAGCGTTAGAAAGAAAGGCAGAACAAGGGAGATTAAAGGAAGGAGGGGAATATCCAGTGATGCTTGAACGATTTTTAGAGTGGTGGAGCTGGCAAATAATGAAACCTAACAAAAAGAATCGGGAATATGTGACAATGTTTCTTCGAAAACACAAACATGCGACCAAAAACATTTGAAAGGTCCTTTTATTGTTCACTCCTCTCTTTTATGAGAGCACCCCCAGTTCCAACGCCAGTGGACAGACAGAATACAGAGACAAAGAGAGAAAGCCATGATGTAAAATAATCTGCAAGAGTGAGATAAAGAGTCAAGAAGTGTAAAATGGTGGAAGAAAGTAGTAGGTGTGGGAGTATATGACATAATTATCTCTAGTTTAATTACTCGTAATTACTGCAAAAATACTTGTAATTATGTGTAATTACATGATAAGAGTAATCCACCATTCAGAGTTATTTTCTCAGTGAAAAAGGCACCCTCCCGTCCTATATGAGTTGAAGGATGCATTTTGCACTGAGTAAGTAACAATAATGCTACAGGACATGAACAGCAGAAACCATCAGCTGCTCGCACTCAGTTCGTTGTTCCTGTGCGAATGAGGTATGATTTTTGGCCTAAATTACTCTAATTATTCAAACTGGGATAATTGAGTATTTTTGCATCACAAGAATAATGCATAATTTCTGAAATTACCCTTTACTTCTACGTAATTAAGATTTTATCCAGGCCTGCAAAGAAGCATGAGCTGAAATCAAGCCGAGGACTTCTTGATATTCAGGAAACCCAGCATTATATGGCCTTTGATGCACATAACCTTTCATGCATGGACCTCATTCAGGTTCCAGGTTCTACATTTTAGATCCTCTCACTTTGGAAACCATTCAAATGGGAATTCTTACTGGATTTGAATTATCTCAAGACTTGCAAGTCCTGTGGGATTTGTGTTGCCTTCGGGGCCCCTTGTTTATTTAAAGCCATGACCAACCTGTGCCCCAGGTCCATCAATAAAGGATCTGGGCAGAATACATCAGAGGAACCCATGACAAGAATGCAAACAACACTTTTGAGGTATGAGGAAACCTGTCACAGACATCCAGTACACCACTTAATTGTGAAGCAACACTGGGGCATTTCTAGGGTTTCACCTGTCACATCGGGGGCTGCAGATAAGAGTCTTGGTCCTTGGAGCTAGTTAGCTAGGAGTGTACGTTTTTAGATTATTAAAGCGGACTTTAGTGCTAAGGAATTGATTCTTTATTTTGGCCCAGACTTTCACACCTTTCACATGGGGATTGTCTTTGCTTTCTGCAACAGACATCTTCAATTGAACGTAAACAGCTCATGAGTGTTGCTGCGGATAGAATAATTCTGATGTGGCTTGCGAAAGCATTACTCTACCACAGAGATCGCCGCCGCCGAAGTACTAGCCTCTATGAGGAGAGGAGCGGATCCAATGATGAAGCATTCCACCTCCTGTGGATGAGGGCCCAGCATCTTTTTACTCAATAAAATCTTTTGAGGGTGATTTAGTAGGATCGCTCATTGTGAAATTAGACCTCTCTAGTATTTCACATTCTCTGGTAGTGTTTCCTTTTTTGTTTTTTCAAGTCAAGGAGGGAGGGCAGGTGCCAGAGCAGTCCAAATTTGAAATTCCTGTTTCACTTCATTTCGTTTTCTGAATATATATGTATATATCCATTCTTGTCTATGTTGTTTCATTGTTACCACCGTTGCTCCATTTAACTATAATGTCATTCTGCATGAAAGCCTTGTGGCGTCTGCTTAGACTGTTCTGTATAATAACTTGAAAATAAAATAACATTGAAATCCTTGCATAAATTCGGCACTTAATAATACAGATTGGTTATGCGTAGGGGATGTCTCAACCTTTCTAACTTGAGTCAGTGGTTATTCCTCAGGTTTAGTGCCAAGAATGCCTGTTCATACTGTTCAAGTCCTCTCGGCCAATTTCCATTTTCCTCAGAATAACCACATTGTTATGTGGCACCTCTACAAAACAGCAAATGAAAACGTATTAGGGTTGTGGTCCCAGATCTCTTTCCGTTTATGAAGATTCATTGCTTTATTGTAGAGGGATTTTTATGAAAACATTCAAACTTTATTGCAGTTTTTATTTTCATACTAATTATATTTAATTATTTTATAGCCGGGAGCCTTTTGTGGTTCTTTCTACTCTTTGTTCATGGCCCAGTAACTTGAACTGCCATGCTGTGAAGGTGTTTATATGTATACATGCTGCAAAATGAACAGCCTGAAGGCAAGGAGCTTTTCCCATCGCAGAATAAATACTCCACGGGAAGAAATAACAGTTTAAAACATTATTTTTGTGGTACAAAAACGAATCTTTGTTAGTCCGCATTTCATGTCTGCAGACAACCAACAATGAGCTGCAATACACTGTTCACAACTACACCTTGCCATTTCTGGGTGGGGGAGGGGACTTGGGGGGGTCCCACACACATGCAGACACCAGGCACATGAATGTCAACAATGGTGGTCCTGGAGCTCTTTGATTGTGGAGCATTGCTACGGAGATCTCCTTATGCTCATACATGTCAACTATGTGGCCCTTGGGGCAAGGAGACCCAAGTTTTAATCCCTTCCAGATTTTTGTAGCCGTTGTGCAAGTCACTTTGCTCCTTGTTGGTCTATTGCCCCAAACTGGATGACTGGGAGTATTTAGAAACTGGGTTATATATCACAGAGGCCACACTTTCACCTCTGAAGTTACAGTTGATGCATTGCTTCATAGGAACAACCATTTTGCCTTGTTAATAGATTTGCTGTCCATTGACCAATGCCCACCAAACTTTGGAAAACTACAGAAAAGGAGACTCACTTTCATCCTGCCAAACGTGGTGCAGCGTGATCACAAAGGGTGGGGTTTAGCAAAATTAAAAGGGTGTTTCAAAAACATGGAAATACAGATACACAACTTTACTCATGGAAAACAAGAAAATCGGCTGAATGAAAGTACTTTAAGTTTAAAAAGTCTTAGTACCAAGTTTCAATTGATGCCCTTCATTGGTTTGCTATATGTTTGTTCAGCCATTTTAATGTTATAACCAAAAGGCTGAGTGGCCTTTGCTCAGACATGTCCAGGATATATGTCCGTTATATGTTCACAAGCATATGGACTATTTTAAAAATGCACAGAAGCATTCTAATTGGCTCACTGTTCATGAACATCATAAATATTGATTAGCTGGTACCCCTGTGAGACATTTTCAGATGGAAGTCATCTCGTTTTCCCTCGGATTGCAAACATCAAGATATTCACAATTCAAAGCAAACAAAAAAACAAACAAAAAAAAAACTCTAAATCGTTGTTTAACCCTCAACAAACATTATACTACACCATGAAAAAATGAAGTGCACGGAGTAGTGTCTTTATATGGGAAAGGTAAAAACAAAAACGCCTGATATTCAAGAGCACTAAGAGATATAAACAAAAATAAAAAGGAAAATAAGTAGCACAGCCGGAAAGCTGATGCTGCTTTACACATAACTGTGATGACCAAGGCCTGCCAACTTGTGCAGATCACCTGGCAAGAGATAAAAACAAATGCCTATGTGTGCAATACCCCCCATCGCACCCCCCTGCTGCAAATGCTGCAAACATGAAAAATGAAATGGTACTAAAAAAAACATATTACCGTTCCATTCCATTTTTCATGCTGGCAGCCGAGTCTGAGTGAGGGGTCAGCAGCGGGAGGAACAGTGTGCACTTCAGTTTATAGTGCGCATGTCACTTTGGCTGGCTGCCTTGCGATGGCCAGCTTGACATGCGCACTTTAAACAGTCTAACCCAAGCTGTCTTGGACAGCTGGGTGGAGAGCATGCACAGGCCCCCAGTGCCTGAAACGTCAAACCAGCCCGCATCAGCCAATCATGGGGCTTTTCTCAGGCTGCCTTAGCAGCTTGAAAGCAGCATATGAATTGGTAGAGGGGAGTTGGGTGAGGCTCTGGGAGCCTGTGCTGGAGCCACGGACTGCAGTTAAAGAGGAGCACCGAGAACAGAGGCACTGGGTAAGTAAATCTTTTTATTTTTTTGGATTTAAATTTGATTTACTCACTGACAGGCACCATGAGAAACTCGCGGCCCCTTTAGCCTCAACTCCAGAGCTCTCAATCATGACAGGTTATAAACGCTGTTTAAAATGGACCACGATTGAGAGCTTTGGAGTTAAGCCTAAGGCAACTCCTGGTTTTTATCAGCGCCTGTCAGTGGGTCAAATGTTTGCCCCACGATTTTTATTTGCCGCAGGCCACCACTGCATGCCATCCTTGACAAAGGGCAGGGATGTAAAAAGTAACGTTCTCAGCCTTCCTGAGGCCAGAAGGGATGATCACCCACATCCGTCTTGCTCAAGACCGGGGAAGAGATTTTTCTCTCTTTTGTTATCAAATTCTAACTGGGGAAAGTTGGTGTAAAAGGATGCCAGGCTGAGCCCTAACTTAGTGATGCAAAATCATTCCACATACACTTAGTATATTCTGGGAGTGATCCAGAGGATTGTGTTCAACCACAAAATGTCCCTCACCACTCTTTCTCCCCTATAGGATGATGATACTATTGTGCCTTTGACATGTCCCACTGTCCATGAACTATTTTCAGGAGTTCAGGTGCCCGTCCCTGATGAGCACTCGAGCTCGGCTTCTGGTGGAACTCATCAGCTGACAGGCTTGGCAAGTATTAACCATCTCCTCCACTGTTTCATCCATACCAGGGACCCACAGTTTTTACCTGGGCCAAGGCTTTGTTTTGGCTGGTACCTGGTGCCCTTGATGTGCAAGTTCTGTGGCTCATTTCCTCAGTAGTCAAGGCACCACAATGTGTCGCCTTCTCAGGAGAAGGCTGCTTCCCATAGTACTACGTTTTTCCCTGACTTTCCAAGTCTGTGTGAGCATCCACTTTTACTTTTGTCCACATCTTTGTAAGTCTCTCATAAAATCTTTCCACAGGTGGTTTTGCAGTGCGCCCATCACCTTCAGTATGCTCTAGTTCACTTGTGAGGCTTCTCTGATCTCTTCCAAATTCATCACCTTCAGACAATCATCCTGTGTGACCAGATGAATAAAGGCTTCAGCATTGTCCCTCTTTGTCATTCTTACCCTGTTCCCTGGGAAGGGTGCTTCGACAGATAGTCTGCGGGGTTGCTGGTTCCTGGTTGATCAAATCACCTGAAAGTTGTTTTTTTGATTTGCACAGTCAATTGTGCAATCCAGCTGGGGTCCAGCTGTGTTCATGAAAGCATTCAGCCATTAAAGTACTTTGTAGGCTCTGCCCAAAAAAAGCATATAGCAGTGGATGGAAGGTGAATAATGCCTTCAACGTAAAAACTTGCAAGAGAGAAAATAGACTATTAAAGGTAGTAAATTAACTTTACCTCTCACCCAGCCATGCCATTTATATAACCTAACACATAATTTCACTTATATAATATCACATTAATTCCTACATAATGTAAGTAAATCAATGTGACCCATCTTTAAAAATGACAAAAATTCCAGTTAGAAATGGATCCAACTTGGAATACCAGCATGAACATACCTACTCAATTGCCCACATTCTATGCGGTTTACACTGTATTTTATAGCCCACTTCTATCTACCTTCACTGAAAAAAATCTAAGGTTTAAGTGACATGAATATCCTACTGTACATTAAACACTAACTCTAGAAATACACTGAATGAAACAAAGTTTAAAGTGACATTTTAGTTCAGTTAAAATGTAACACTTTAAACAAAAAAAACACTGAAATTCACCAGTTATATTTAAAAGAAATGATTATAACACAGCCCCAACCATGCATTGTGTTCTTATCAATTATGTCATTTCAGATGTTTTATTGATGTTATCTGTGAGGTCATAGAACATGTCATGAGTGATGTGATTAATAAGTGAGGTCAGAAGCAGGGCATGGCTAAGGCACGAGTTATAATTACTTCTGCTGAATTTCAGCGTTTTTTTAGTTGAACCCCTTCGCTGCCAGGCCTTTTATTTGCTATTTGGGGCAGTTTGCGCTTAGGCCCTCATAAAGTTTTGTCCACATAAGCTACCCACGCCAAGTTTGCGTCCTTCTTTTCCAACATCTTAGGGATTCTAGAGGTACCCAGAGTTTATGGGTTCCCCTGAAGGAGACCATGAAATTAGCCAAAATACAGCACCATTTAAGTTTTTTTTTAAACAATTGGAAAAAAGGGCTGCAAAGAAGGATTGGTGGTGCTACAATCACCATCTTCACAGCTTTCAGGAACAGCTAGACTTGAATGAGAAAACCACCTCTTTCAACACAATTTTGGCATTTCACTGGGACATACACCATTTTTTGAGCTTTTAGCCTCCTTCCCGTTAGTGACAGAAAGGGGTGTGAAACCAATGCTGGATTCCAGAAAGCTAAACATTTCTGAAAAGTAGACAAAATTTTGAATTTAGCAAGGGGGCATTTGTGTAGGTCCTACAGGTTTTCCTACAGAAAATAACAGCTAAAATAAAAAAATATTGAAATTGAGTTAAAAAAACAGCCATTTCTCTCCATGTTTTACTCTGTAACTTTTTCCTGCGATGTCAGATTTTTTAAAGTAATATACCATTACGTCTGCTGGACTCTTATGGTTGCGCAGATATATAGGGCTTGTGGGTTCATTAAGAACCCTAGGGCCCTGATTTATACTTCTTGGTGAAACACTGCACTAAAGCAGTTTTGCACCAAAAAGTTAAGCACCAGCTTGAACCATTTCTGTGCACCAGCCGGGCAGCATATTTATGGAATGGTGCAAGCAGGTGCAAAAGATAGGCTAGAGAAAAAAAATTACTTTAGTCAGGTGGGGCTGGCGGTATGGAAAAAGGGGGTTTAGCAGTAAAAAATGTCTTTAGGCAGATTAGACTAAAAGAAAATGAGTCTAACCAGATTAGCGTCATGTTATGGTGCTAAACCTACCATGCCACATGACTCCTGCCTTAGAAAAGGCAGGAGTCTTGCCCACCACCCCAATGGCCAGCACAGGGGACAAGGGTCCCCTGGGCATGGCCACTGCACCCTGTGCCATGTATGGGGGCCCATTACAGGGCCCCCTATGGCACTTTAAAAAATAAAATGCAATACTTACCTGTACTTATCTGTACTTACCTGGGATGGGGTCCCCCATCCTCCACAGTTCCTCTGGTGTGGGTGGGGGGGGGCTTGGGGCCTGGGGAGGACACCTGCAGGCTTATTCTATGGTGTTCCACAATGGAAATAGGCCCACTGGTCCCCTAATGCCTGCCCTGAGTTAAAAAATGGGGCAAAGCAAGTTTTGCACCATTTTTTAGCCCCTTCTCTCTTCCGTGCACCATTTTTGCATGGGAGTATAAATAGGGCGTTAAGGCCATAGAGTCATTATTTGCACGGGAACTCCTATCTTGCGTCTCATTAAGGCAAGGTGGGTTTCCACTTCCAAAAAATGACTTTAACTCCATAAATGTTGTGCTAGACGAGTCTAGCACCAAACAATAAATATGGAGTTAGTTTTGCACTGAATTAGAGTTAAAAAAAATGATGCTAATTTGGTGCAATCAGAGTATAAATATGTCCCTAGGTACCCAGAGCCAATAAATAAGCTGCACATTCCAATGGGTTTTCATTCTATACAACAATTCATTTGCAGAAATATAAAGAGTGAAAAATAGGTACCAAGGAAACCTTTGTATTTCCAAAATATGCACAATATAAGGTGTTGAGAAGTAGTGGTTATTTGCACATCTCTGAATTCTGGGGTCCCCATACTAGCATGTGAATTACAGTGCATTTCTCAAATAGATGTATTTTTTACACACTGTCTTACATTTGGAAGGCAAAAATATAGAGAAAGAAAACAGGAAATAACACTTGTTCTTCTAATCTGTGTTCTCCCAAGTCTCCCAATGAAAATGGTACCTCACTTGCTTGGGTAGGCCTAATGTCTGTGACATGAAACGCAACGTGGACACATCACATTTTTCCAAAGAAAACAGAGCTGTTTTTTGCAAAGTGCCTAGCTGTGGATTTTGGCCTCTAGCTCAGCCGGCACTGAGGACCTCTGCATCTTTGCAACCTAGACACCTAGGGGAATCTAAGGTGGGGTTACTTGTGGGGCTCTCACCAGGTTCTGTTACTCAGAATCCTTTGCAAACGTCAAAATGTGGCCAAAAAACACTTTTTCCTCACATTTCTGTGACAGAAAGTTCTGGAATCTGAGAGGAGCCACAAATTTCCTTCCACTGAGCATCTCCCCAAGCCTCCCAATAAAAATGGTACCTCACTTGTGTGGGTAGGCCTAGTGCCAGCGAAAGGAAATTTCCCAAAACACTATGTGGACACATCAAAGTTATCAAATACAAAACTGCCTTTTTTGCAGGGGCACCTGCGTTTTTGGTCTTGGGCTCAGCAGCCATATAGGGAAACCTACCAAACCCAATCATTTCTGAAAACTAGACACCCAAGGGATTCCAGAGAGGTGTGACTTGTGTGGATCTCCCAGTGTTTTCTTACCCAGAATCCTCAGCAAACCTCAAATTTAGCTAAAAAAAAAAAAAAAATCCCACATTTCTGTGTGGGATCACAGCACCAGCACACATTTCCTATCACCCAACGTTCCCCTCAGTCTCCCGATAAAAATGATACCTCACTTGTGTAGGTGGGCCGAGTGGCTGTTACAGGGAAGAGCCAAAACATGTTGAAAATGAGGGGGGAACCAAAGCGGGTCCAAAAGGGCAATTTGAAAAGAAATGTTTTTAGGCTGACAAGTAGGACAGAATCGGTATAGATGCAACAATGCTGGGTGGTAGGAATTTTGTGGATTCCTGCAGATTCCGTAAGGTTCCATCACAAAAATATGGGAAAATGTGTGATTTCCAGCAAAGTTGGAGGTTTGCAGGGCATTGTGGGTAAGAAAATGGTGAGGGTACATGTAAAGCACACCACCCTGGACTCACCCAGATGTTTAGTTTTCAGATGTATCTAGGTCTCATAGGTTTTTCTACATGGCAGTGACCCAAAGTCTAAAAGTGCAGCCCTCACCATTCCAAGTTGGACAATTTTGAGAGTTAGACAAGCTCTTGTGCCCAAATATAAAACCAAAACTCAAAATAATCAAATGTCCTCTTGCATGCCGTGGGATAAGATGTTTTAGTGTGTGGGGGGAGAGCTGAGAGACTGTTAGCCCCATCAGTTGGGGTGGGGGCATAACCATGCACATACTGGTTGGGAGCCACGACCCCAGTATTATTTTTTATCCCCTGGCATCTAGTAGGCTTTCTTCCCCACCCCCGGGAGTGGATTGGGTGTAATTGCCCCATCTGCAGAGCAGTGGGCAGAACAACTTTGTCCTGTCCCTATTTATTTATGGCCATACCCCCACCCTCTTTTTTTCCAAAAAATATTCTTCCCTGGTGTCTGGTGGGGTTTCTGGGGGGCAGATGAACCTCACAAAAATAGTCTGATCTGGCCTAAAATAAATTTGCCTGCCAGGGGAATGACCCTTGCTTAAGGGGTTGTTCCCCAGCTGTAAAAAACAAAAAAAAAAAAAAAAAAACTGGTACCTAGTGGTTTCTGCCCCCCCTTGAGAGCAGATCGGGCTAACTAAAATAGGCCGATCTGCCCCTAAGGGGGGCAGAAATGGCCTAAAATAAATGTGCACCACCAGGGGAGCGACCCTTGCCTAATTGGTCGCTCCCTTTGTGTGAAACTGACCTAAAGGCACAAAATATCTGGTGTCTAGTAGTTTCTGCCCCATTGGGGGCAGATTGACCTAATAAAAATAGGCCTATCTGCCCCCAAGGGGGGCAGAAATGGCCTAAAAACAATTTCTCTCCGCCAGGGGAGCGACCTTTGCTTAAGGGGTTGCTCTCCTTATCAATGTAAACAACAACAAAAAATCCCTGGTGTCTAGTGGCTTCTGCCCCCACTGGGGGCAGATCGGCCTAATAAAATGATTGCACCCTGGGGAGTGACCCTTGCCTAAGGGATCGCTCCCCTTATTAAAAAAAAAAACACAAAAAAGAACAAAAACAATCCCTGGTGTCTAGTGGCTTCTGCCCCCCTTTTTTAATAGGCCGATATACCCCCAGGGGGGCAGAAATGGCCTTAGAAAAAATGCCACCCAGGGGAGCAACCCTTGCCCACGGGGTCCCTCCCCTTTCATGCCAATAACAACAACAACCAAATCCCTGATGTCTAGTGGGCATTTCTGCGGCCCGATCGCTATGTGATCAGTCTGCAGAAATGCTCAGAATGACATAAAAAGAAATTAAAAGCCTTTCCTTTCTTTTGATGTCTCTGCCTGCCCCCTCCTCCAAAGCGGAAGAGAAGTACTTAGCATTTCTCTTGTGAATTGTGCTGGAAGCATGCTTCCAGAGCAATGGGAGGCGATCTCTGATGAGGTCAGTGCATGATCGTGTGCTGTTGTCATCAGACGTCACTGGGGGAGTGGGGTGGAAGGGGAAGCGATTCCCCTCCCAGTCCTGCCCTCGGGGCGTGGAGAGGAAGCCCACGTAGGGAGCGCTCCAAGATCCGGTGCCGGGATGTAATGGTTACGTCCTCGGCACAGGAGCACTGTGCCGCGTGATGTAACCGTTACGTCCGCGGCACAAAAGCAGTTAAACTGTCATGTTTTAACTGACATTTTCATCTGATTAAAATGTCACTTTACCTCTTTTTTCAGTGAATCTCAAGGGTTTCTTTTCAAATGTAAAGTAAGTAATTAAAAAATACCTAACTGCGATGTTCTTCAGCCACTCACTTGGGGGTGTCCTGTGTCCAGGTCCTGCACTCGACCCGGGCCGGGGATGGCTTTTGGCCATGCACAATGGAGATTTAACCTCACAGCCTTACCTGAGTCCAGGCTCTGCACTCAACCATCTTGGGTGCTTAAGAGACCATTGTTAGCCACTACCTATCGTTTTGCAGTGCTCCAGGGCCCCACACATTTTTTCATGGAGACCCGCTACCGCCATACTACTGCGAAATTACACAGGGATTGCACTGAGCATTGTGGTAGTATTGCACGATATAGGGACCGTGTCCCCGAGTCATAAAATGGCAGCCACAACTTTCTCTTCATGTGACAGCCAACTAACAAGATTTCACATTTTGAGCTTGAGGTACTGTACTACTGCTCTGCTTTCCAATTCTAGTAATAGTTAAGCAACAAATAGCAAAACTACACAGGAGCAAAGTACACAAGAAGTGGAAGAGAGGAAAAAGAAAGGTAAAAAGAAGAAAAAGAACGAAAAATTCAAAAATACTAAATTTAAAAACCTCTATATTGCAACCATAAAAATACAAGATTAAGCTTACTATAAGAGCTCCATGAGATTTAGCAGGCATATATTTAAAAAGGAATACATGTTACTACAGATCACACATTTTAAATAGGCGGGCGTGCATATAACTCCTCCCCATCATTAAGGCCATCTGGTTCACATGTCTCCAATTCAATTATATATATTGCAACTATTCTTCTCTCCTTCATTCATAACTATTCTATTGATCCCAAAGTATGATCTAATCTGAATTATTGAACTTTTCAAAGTGTTTTGCAACTGCATATTTGGAGTCTTTGTTCGTTTTGACTCTCAGATGTGCTTTACCAGACCCTTTGGGGGTAGCCCTCAATGAAATGCAGGTGGCCAGGCACCTTACAATGAACTTCCTTCACCTTGTACAGAACTCTTCACTGAGGACCCACTCTGTCCAGATAGGTGGCTATGCCACTACTCATCACAGGCTTCATTTGTGCAGGATCTTTCACCGAGAGTCCACTATCTCCAGCCACCCAAACCCCCCTAGATGGTGAAGCGCCTACTACACAAAGCCTTCACCCTGAGCACATATCTTCACAAACAACCCACTTACCCCAGACACCCAAGCTCCATTGGATGGGTAGTTCATATATTGTGAACAATCAATGAGACACAGGTGGCCTACCCCCTACAGTGCACAGCTTTCTCTTTGTACACAAGTCTTCATGGAGAGCCCACTACCACTAGACACCCTAGCCCCAGTTAGGTGGTCAATCCCCTCCTAGGCACAGCCTTTGCCCTCTTCTCCACCCTTTCAAGGTAGAAAACCTATTGTGCACAATCACTGAGATATGGGTGGCCAAGCCTCTACAACACACAGCATTCACTTTGTGCACAAGTCTTTATGGAGAGCCCACTTCCTCCATAGAGAGCCCACTCCTTCCAGAAAATGAAGCCCTATTAGGAGGCCAAGCCCCTACTATCCACAGTTCTCCCTGCACTAAACACGTTCAGGGTGGATCATGTCTTGTGCACAATCAACGCAGCACAGATTTTGCTTTGTACAAAGGTCTTCATGGAGAGCCCACCTTCTCCAGACACCCAAGTCCCATAAGGTGACCCGGCCTCTACTATGCACAACCTTCACTCTGTACAGGGCCCTTTGCAAGTAGGTGACCTTTCAATGAGAAAGGGGCAGCCAAGGAAGAGCCTTTGCTTTGAATGGTAGTCTTCATGGAGAGCCGTCTCTCCAGACACCAAATCCCCTTTAGAAGGCGAAGTCCCTACTAGGCAAAGCCTTCTTACTTTTGCAACTATTTGTAGGTATAGGACCTCTCAATGAGACACAGGTGGCAGAGCCCCTTCAATGCACAGTGCTCATTTTCTACAGAAGTCTTCCCAGAGAGACCACTCCCTCCAGACATTCAAGCCCTATTAGTTGGCCAAATCCCTAATATGCACACCATTTGCCCATACTGGACCCTTTGAGGGTAGGTGATATCTTGTGTAAAATAAAGCAGACACAGGTTGCAAAGCCCCTAAAACACACAGACTTTGCTTTGTAAAGAAGTCTTCATGGAGAACCCACTCCCTCCAGACACTGAAGCCACTTTCGGTGGCCAAACCTCTACTAAGCACAGCCTTCACCCTGTACACAAGTTATCATCAAGAGTCTTCTCCCTCCAGACACCCAAGCCCCATCAGGTGGTCAGCCCCTACTACACACAGCCTTCACCCATATATTTCCTGTTACAGGACATCCTATAGTATACACTGAAAATGTAGTTAAAGGGCAGCATCAAAAAATAACAGCACAGTTATGGTTGTGAAATAAAACCTAACCAACCCTAAAGCAGGCCAATAATGATTAGTAACACAAAACATATATTTTGTTCCTGACATGAATAAACATAACTTGCCCATCAAATTAATTCCTCATGGCCTCATGCATTATCCAACAGAAAACATCACAAATTACATTGATGGCATCACTAGTGGCTTCTAATACCACCTTAACATTGCAATTAGGTTGCTATGGATATAACATATTTTCTTTGTTTCAATAGGTTTTATTATTTGATGATGTTAGGTTGCATTTTGCAATTGATTACATAAATATTATGTGTTGGTAAGCAGTATGCAGCATGTAGATACTTAAACGATGTTTTTCTATCTACACCTTGTGTTCCTCCTCCACCATAAAAAATCAACTTTAACTCCTAGCCCCGTTATTACAAGACAAACCCTAGCTAGAAATAATGTTTTACTGACAAATCCTTGTTTTTCTGAAGGTGTGTTCGAGGTTGTATGATGGTGTGATTAATTTATTCAAGTAACTACAAACACAGGCATCCAGAAAGAATCACTTAAATATACAATTTCAGCAGATTAGTCAATGGATGCATCAAATTGAAGGTGTAAAGAACATCCTACCCTATAAGGAATATATTACCAGTAAAATCCTTATCCTTATAATCATTTGAACGAGTAACGGCATCCACTGGCTCGTATGAAAAAAATCACAAAAGCAAGAATTCAGTTTTTCAATACATAAAAGGGAGGAACACACAAAAGTTATTCAACAAAGCATGCACATAGATATGTTGAGAACCATGAAAAGAGGTCAAACAAATGTAGAACTGTTACACATATAATATTCCGCTCAATATGGGTTAGTGTTCATAAAGTCCTTTCTCAGATCTTTGGTTGGCACTTCAGAATGTCCAAAATCACGTAGAATAGACATCAATATTTTGATCATAGTGTCTTGTGTACATAAGGCAAACAATCCTCAGGATGATAATGCATTAGCAAAGTGGCAGACCACAGTCAAGAAAAAGCGAACCAGAGGTGAAACAAATCAAAAGGAAAAAAAACATATATTCAAACAACATGGACTGCTTATCTTATCCTCAGCTCATGACAATACCGACCTGGTCTGATGGGCAAAAAAAGCTATTGACCCAAAAAACACATCTGAAAGTCACTAGTCATTTGTAGGGGTGGGCGGTGAGCTCCGCTCCACTGGTGGAGTTACCTGAGTTTTTGGCACTCCGCGCTCAGCTTTGAGCACAGAGTTCAGCCAAAAACTCAACTAGCCCGGCAGAGGAGCGGAGCTCACTGCTATGCACACTGCAGCCCAGTTATGAGCCACACAGCGCAAGCGCAGATAGTCTGTGCTTGCGCTGTGTGGCCCATAACTGGGCTGCACTTTACCTTCGGTCCAAAATGAAGACAACATTTGCCCAGCAATAACAGACTTTGCTTTCTGCTGGTCGGAGGTGTGGAGCTGCTGCAAGTTGCTGAGGAGGGGCTGCACTGGCACCAGCTCAGGATCCAGGCCTCTCACCTTTCACTGTCCTCAGCAGCCCAGGAGCAGGGGGCAGAGGGAGGCAGAGAGCCAGCATGCTGGCAACGGGGACCCTCCTGGTCCCAGGTCACACCCTCGTTTTGCTTTCTTTTTTATGTGCACAAGGGGCCTGGCACTGGGCATGGACAGTATTTGCATATACTGTCTGTGCTTGGAAAGAAGGAAACTTTCAGTCTGAGCTCCACTTGAAAAGAACTTCTGCCTTCCCAGAGTCCCTGGGAATGGAAATGGTGTTATGTGGTACAGTGCTGAGGCCAGCAGGGAGAGCTGGAGACCGGGGGAGGATAAGTTGCTGAGTGGTAGTCTGGCAGCCCCTGCCAAACAGAGATGTGTGTGGCCTGAGAGAGTGCCTTAGAGCCCAGTGGCAAACAAGTTTATGTACTTTGTGAAAATGCCAGGCTGTTGGTAGTGAGATGGTTTGCTGCTGCTAGTGCTGGGACCTAAAGAAAGGGTGGTTTGAGGCTGCAGAGGAAAGAACAGCGGTGTGCTTGGCCCACCATACCAAGTTTATGAAGGAGGTTAGTTGGTGAAGGCAAGTGTGCAGGTGTGGAGAGAAGCAGGCTCCAGGCCGGTGGGCTGTGTCAGCACAAGAGACCTGAAATGCATACCACCCTAGCCTGAATGCACCGCCTTCCCTTTTAATAATTGGCTGGGCCCCAGGGGATCTAGTCCATGGAGCCAGAATCGGCCCAGGGAGTGGGTCCCCCTTCTCCTTTTAGTAATTGTGTGGTCCTACGGGATAGGGTTTCTGGGCCCATAATTGACTCGGGAGTGGTGGGGCGTGCCCGCACCCTCTGATTGCCTACATATGGGTGTGCGAATCTCGGGGGTGAGCACCAGTGGGGCTGGTCACAGGGCATGGCCTTTGGCCGACTCACCTTGGCACACGGCCGAAGGCCATGCATTGAATGGAGTTAAATGCATGCAGGGAGTTGGCAGCAGGCCCTGCGGGCCACCCTCGCCGAGCACCGCTGAAGGCCCTCACCATGCACAGCTACTTCCCCCCATATTAAATCAGACACGACATCTTATCTGACATCATTTATAATGTAACTGCAACATTTGCAATAAAATTATTGATGAAAAAAACGTGCACTGTGGGGTCCAATTTATAGTTATCCTAAGGCATGCGTTATATAGCGTCTTGAAATAAGTATAACTATAACTGTTGAATTTCTATGATTTGTGTATGTAAACTCCGAACCTAGCTATAACTATAGTTATTCAATTATTAAAATGCTGAAAGGCCAATTCCCATTTTATTATGATAGTGCAAATCTGTCCTCTGCCAGATCCTCTGGGTCATTGTGATTGTGGATCAATGCTACTCCTAGAGACCTACGAAATAAGATAGGGCTTTGGTTCTGCTGGAACACTTGTGTATGAAACTACTGTAAATAAGAACTCGGCATTGCATAAATCATACATGCGTATGTGCAGAATACAATATTCTACTTATTACCAATGTGGGGATAACTGAAGGGAATCAAAACTTACTCAAGGCTTCACCTCTGGTAAAGCATTGTCAAAGCCCATTCCAGTTGCGGGGTGTGTTGATTGATTATTGGCCTACCCCCACTTTAAGTAGAACGTTGACCCTCTGTGAATCTTCTTTTGAAAGACCCTACGGCCTTTGAGGCCTTGCATAAGCAGTATAAATGACCTCTACGCTCTTGAATGGCAACTCTAAATGACCCCTTGGCCCTTTTAAAAAAAAGGCCTCCACTTTTGAGGATAGCATTTATAAGGAGGGCCGCCTCTTTCGAAACCTCGGGAGACTTCAGGAGCAGAGGCTTCCTTGGATCAAGCCCTATAAAGACTGCGCCCAGAAACCCAAAGGAACAAGTCCCCGCGCTCCTCTCATGCACATTACCTGAGCATTTTGTCTGACTCGCTTCAGAACTCCTTGCTGCAAACCTCTCCTCGAGGGACATCCTGCTAAGATGCGCGCCTGCGAAAAGAAAAAAGAAATTAACTAACTAGAATCCAGATCTATCAGTAATGATATTTAACGATCAGCGGAGAATATCTGTACAAAAAAAGTTAGGGCACTAAAGAAGAAAAAAACAAGAAAGACAGAAGCTAAAATATTTAATTGTACTATGAAAGTTTTCTCGCACATTGAAGAAATGAAAAATTCTAAAGGTCAAAGTACGACAGCCTTTGGGAGACTGTGAATGTAAGACTTTGGAGTCTAACCCGAAGAATAGAATTTCAAGAATGTATTTTGATTGCATGCTGTGCTAACACTCTGTGGTTTGTAGAATGCGCATCCCTTATGAGAGAAAACGAGACACAGGAAGATTAGAGTCTACCCACGCAAAATAGAAGATGGATAAGATAAATGATACAATTGTGATCCTTATGCTTAATTTCTTTAGGTACAATAAAGAAAGAGGGTACCCAACCCAAAATGCTACTTATCTCGAAGGTCGAAATTAAACTGGCATCACCCACTTCAGAGAAATAGGATTGGACCACGGGTGGTGTCTCTCTCTCTCTTCACAGCTAGAGCCCCTCTCGCCATACAGATGGTAATAAACAGCATTCCACACTGCACGTCCACATCACACGAAATATGTTACCATGTGCCCAAGAGCAACTGTTTCAATAAACGAACATTCAATTATTTCTTACTGTGATGCAGATTTCAAGTTCTGTCATTACCACAGTATAACTAACCAGGAATTGTTGATGCCTTACAGATTGCAAGTTAAAGTCACTTTGCGCAGGGATTCAACTCTGCTAATCATCAGGAGGCCTATCCAGCGTGATTTTACCAACTGGCTCGCATTTAACCCCTTGCATTCTGACTTGAATAATAATTTCAAAATAAATACATGTGGAAAATATCATGGCATAAATCATGTATGTGGATGTACAGAGTACAATATGCTATTTATTACCGTTTTCAGAGAAGGGGACAGGCAACATTCCCCATGTCACCGCTCATGACTATCAACACCTTCCCACACTCAACAATGGTAATATATCTCATTTAAAAATACTGAATATAGGTTTGGCACGAATCACTGTTTTTTGTTTGATATTCCCCAAGGGAACAAGTGCGATATTGCAGGGGATGTGTAATGTAGAATGGCACGATGGACATACAATAGTTCTGTCAGATGGAAGCACCTAAGCCATTCAGTTCCTCTACTCAGAAGACAGTGTTGCAAAGCAACACCAATAGCTAAAACAAATCCATTCACATTCCTGAGAGCTCTTGTATGTTTTTTCATAAAATTAGATTTAGCACAAGTGGTGTGATGGCTATCAGTATCCAATCAAAAAATCAAAGAAGTGACAACCTGAAATATTTTTTAAATCAGTGATTGGGTGTTTATGATAGACGAAGGCGACCAAAGAGCAGATGCTTCTAGACTGCTACCCATTGCACTAAATTATGTCAAGAGTAGGACTGACCAATGACAGAAGGATCGTTTGATGCAGTGTCCTGGGGGAGGATATGCCAGCCAAAGAGATGGCCCCAACTTCACATCTACCTAACATCGAACCAAGGGCGGGTCCAGATGTACTAACAGTGGGATTTACAATTTCCAAATTGTGAGTTTCTTTGAATCACTATTTGGAAATGGCTATTCATAATGTTCAAAACTTTTTTTTTTAATTAATGGTTCCTGGTGACTTGCAAATCGACCTACCTCACGAGTGTTAATGAGGCAGGTCACAATTTGTGACCCTTTAGGAATGACAGGCCTCACAGAAATGGTGGCCTGCTGGGGTCAGCTGAGGACCATGTCTATGATATCTTTAAATAAAGCATTTTTTTTAATGCATCACAATTTCCTTAAAGGAAAACGGGATAGGTTTAAAAAAATTACGGATTATTTTAAAATAAGTGTACGCAGTGATTACGCTTACATTTTAAAAAAATATTCCACCTTTTGCAAATGGCTTGCCACTGTTTTCAGGGCATGGTCACAAAACAGTAATACATACCATAAGGAATCGGTATTAGGAAGGGACACCCTAAACACTCCCCTTCCAATAAGCCATTCCTTATGATTTCCTAAAACCATTTTGCGATTCGGTAACATATTACTAAATCGCAAAATCTGTTTGGTACATTTGTACATGCCAAATAGCAGTCGCCAAACCTGTGATTTAGGGAATCGCAGGCTTTGAGACTGCTAAATAGCTTTGCACATCTGGCACATATAGTGGTTTGATCACAATGATATTAAGACGTACAGCGGTCTGAAACTAAACAAATAACATTCAAATAGGTGAAATAGCACAAAGTATATTAAACATAGCCCGCCCTTGCATGGACACATGAAATTCAGGTGAAAGTTTGCAATTTGCTTGGTATGCTATGCAAATATAACATAATGACCACAAATAAACTTATACATAGGGTTTGAAGGGTTATCAAGTTAAGACAAGAATGTAGATAATAGCATTCGTGTGTTTGCATTACAAAACTTTATAACCACGAGAAGTCAACTACAAATTCACTGGTCTGAAATTCACAAAAGACAGGGTTTTAAGGTTAAGGCCATACTATTTTATATTTCTCAGGTCACAGTAATCTTAAAATAAAAAATCAAATTTCACGTTGCAAGACATTTTTTTCAAAACTTGGGGGCATATTTATACTCCGTTTGCGCAGATTGTGCGTAAAAACATTTGACGCACAATCAGCGCAAACGTTGCCCCATATTTAAACTCTGACGCCCGAGCCCGCGGACGAAAAAAATTCCGCCGTGTGAGTCTTTTCTTGGATGCGGCAACCCGCCCTGCGTTAATGATATGCAGGGTAGGCGTTCCCGTCCAAAAAACGACGCAAACGGCCGTGCGTCGTATTTATGCTTGTGGGCAAAAATGACTCTCGGCCAGGAGGCGGAGCAAAAAAATGACGCACAGCCCGATGTGCGTCAAAATTTAACGCCTGGGTCAGGGCAGGCGTTAAAATGGGGCAAACACACCTGTATTTAATCAGAACACACAGAACAAACAGCAGAGCAGCAGAGCAGCAACAGGGAGACATGGAGGTGATTCTTATCCAGCGTGCACGCAGACGCAGAGCCCAGCAGCAACAACAGCAGCTACAACAACACCAGCAGGGACCCCAAAGGCAGCACAGAAGGCAGGAGAGGATATTCCGGCCAAGAACAACCCTTCAGGGCCTCGGGGAACATGACATCATCCAGAGGTACCGGTTGAACTGGCAGGCCATCCAGCAGCTGCTGCGCAACATTGAACAGCAGTTGGCCCCCACTTTGGTGACACCCCGCACCATACCAACAGAAACAAAGCTGCTTGCCGTACTTCACCTGCTGGCAAGTGGCTCATTTCAAACAACTGGTGCCCTGGTTGGCGGAATATCACAACCATCATTCTATGCATTTCTGCCAAAAGTACTGGATGCCATCATTCAACTGACACCCCGCCACATCTGCTTCCCTAACACACTGCAGAAGCAGCAGGAAACTAAACAGGGGTTCTACGCAATCAGTGGCTTCCCACACGTCCTTGGTGCAATCGACTGCACACATGTACGCCTTGTGCCACCTGCTGCGACTGAACACCTCTACCGCAACAGGAAGCACACACATTCCATCAAAGTGCAGGCCATAGTCGATCACCAGGGATTGATCACCAACATCGTGGATAAATATCCTGGGAGTGTACATGACTCATTCATCTTCCGTCACTCTACCATCAACCAACACTTCCAGGATGGACGATATGGCAATGGACTACTTGTTGGTAAGTACAAAAACCTACTTATATACACACTGCACAGCAACCCTCTAGGACACACAACACATACACCACAACAGCAACATCTAGACAGGAACACACTGAGGTCCTGACATCACTAGCCATGTTTCTTAGCTGACCATTGAACCTGTCACACATCGGAAATTACTGTACAGCCTAATGTGAAGACCATTAATGAGTGTGGTAGCTGAAATGTCATCTTGCTAATTGTAAGTGTCCCAATGACCTTTACATTAATACATTGCATAAGCCTGAAGGTATGGGATGTCCAGGGTACTTTCATATGAACGTGTTAACAACACTTTCAATTTTAACTGTGCATGGAACTATCATCTCACCCTCAGTGAAGACACATGGACGCCTGTATCACAAGTCACAATGCTAGGGAGGGCACACTGTACTGAAAATCCCAAAACATACTGCTGACAAACGGTTAGCAGACAAACACTTGCTCAGCCAAGGAAACAACACAATGCAGATGGTATAGCCTACAAGTATAGGATGTCACATTAGTACACAAAAGAGTCACAGACAACACAAGACAACTACTGCCATGAACGGTCTTTTCAATAATGCAAGCTACATCAACATGATCCCATTCTGTGTTTTTCTTTCAGCTGATCAGGGGTATGGCATCCAGCCATGGCTAATGACACCATTTGGGAATCCGAGTACTACTGCAGAGCGGGCATCCAACGACGCCCATAAGAGGACACGCAGCATTGTCGAGCGGACCTTTGGGATCCTCAAGTCAAGGTTCTGCTGCCTTGACATCACTGGCGGTAGCCTACTATATTCCCCCGAGATGGTCTGTAGGATCATACTCACGTGTGCAATATTGCACAACATTTGTGTAAAAAGGAACATTCCCCTCCTCGAACCAGACCCATACATGCCTGAAGACGAAGAAGAGGAGGATGCTGGCCTGCAACAGGAGGGGGAACAACCAAACACGGCTGCTGGAGTGCGTAGGCGCCAACACATTGTAAATAATTTCTTTGCATAATTATCACCATCACCACTTAATGCACTATTGTAAATAAACACTGATAACAAACACCACATTATGGTTTGGACTATCCATTTCTGACCACCTTTAGCTTGAAATATCTGAAGAAGAATGTCGTCTCATTGAGCAATAATGATATAACAATCATGACACAAAACATTACACCACAAATGTAATGGCCACCATACAATGGTCACATACACACACAATGTAAATGACAGACATCCTGTACAGTTCACCTTTGAAGGGCAATAGCTGAGGACAACACATATGACACACATACATGTAGTAAACATGGATCATCGCAGCAGATGGCACACAACTAAAACACCATCACTCAACTAGGGGAAAACAGGCCTCATACATCAGGCAGTTCACATGCTAATGCTTCAGGAACAGGAATGTAGTACTAGACTCTTGCCAACAGTAATTCCAACTACTTACTATCTTTGCAATGACTATCTGTCACTAGAGTTACACATAAGCAGAACAAACACAGCACAAGTGCTACACCTATGACAAGCATCCAGCACATCACATCCCATCTACATGTCAGCCCTTTTCTAAAAACATTACACACACTTGCAGCTGGTCACACCCCACCTGCCTGAAGAGGTCCCTGGAATGCTGATTTGTGTACACTGAGATTCCCTCATCTACACACACACACTCACAAGAGTCATCCAGTGTGCCACACCCTTTCCTATGCCTACCATTGTCATAGTACCATCTCACTGCATGGAACTCAGCTCTTATAATACACTGGCTTGGAGTTTTTAAGGCCTGGAATCACCTGTAGATTGATTCTTCTGTGAAAGGTACTGTAGGCAAATTTTCAGCAAATCCCACCTGACAGGACTAGTGAGACACTGGTGGAGGCCACACCAGTGATCCCCTCCATGCACACCACCCAAATGTACATGCCCCATCCCTGCTGATGCCTCCTACTGCATACATGTTGGAATTTGAGCTATTACGTCATTAAGCATTGCTACTAATGTTGCCGTAGAACACTTTATCAGGGTTCATGTGTCACCTTCAAAACAACACAGGACATATACAGTGTGACATGTCAACTGTCTACTGCTCCCTCTGACCAGTCCGAGTCAGAACACTGATCATGTAATTACTGAAAGAACTTGCTCCTGATTGACCCAGCATCCTGTCAGCCTGACTGGCACCTGTCCGTGGGTCACTCTAAAGATACCTGGGGTCCACCTATGGACCACACGTGCTGTCCAAAACCTCTTGTACCTCAGACACTAATTTGTCATTAGCCTCATCAATGTATACTCAAATACATAGTATTGCATCATCTGACTGTTATTTGTATCAGATTTGTGACAGTGCCCTTGAATAGCTAAATCTTGGCCCTTCTGTTGTCTGGCCCTCATTAATGCCTAAACTACAAAGTGTGACAGTGGACCTGGACCATAGTGTATGATGATGTAAGTGGCCTCCATCCAAACCAGCAACCTCAGATAATGTCCATGTAAAGTCAACACATATGAGGACCCTGACTGTTCAAACGCTGAGTAACATTGTTCAAATAATAAAGATGAGTTGTGTGTGTTGAATACCAGCCATTTACTTCTGCACAGAGGCTATGATGTTTCCTGATACATTACCATCCACAGAGGCCAACTGGAGTACAAATGTTGCAATGACACATGCCGGATCCAGACACCTGAGACATTCTCTCACTCAGCACACCAAGGTTGCCCAGTTGAAAAGTCTCATTACACGTTTTCAGTGACAGGGTGGGACCATCCATGTGTAGGTGACCATGTCCTCAATGGCTTTTCTCAAATTTTGCTACAAACGATACCCAATAGAAAGAAGATTAGCTGCCACTGTACCAACTCATGAGGAGACCTGGACGTTACAGTGACAACATACACCCTGACAGTTGATACTGGATCAATATTGGACCGCACACATGTACATGTACCATCCAATCAACAAAATGTGTGCAAGCAGCCGATCACAGTAGTGTCCCAGTTGTAACCTAGCAGGAAGAATGAAACATGCCACTAAACCAGGTAATGCATAAAGGGCCACATACATCAACAACCTATTTGCTATCATGACATGAGGAACGTTGAGATATTGCAAAAAAATCAATGCAAAATGGTATGTCAGAATTCTCCAAAGAATCAATAGGGCAAACGTAAAATGGGCAAATGGGATTACAGAATAGCAAACAGTGAATCATACCCTATTTGCTTCCATGGGCCTGCTGCTGAAGGTTTAGCATTACTGAATTTGAGAAACCCTTGGATAAATTTGCAAGTCTGGAAGAGAAAACCCTAGGGTGCGGGGGGCCTAAGTCCACCTCTGCTGCCCCCCAAATATACATTATTTATGCACATGTGAAGCACACACATGCATAAGGCGCATGTGTGCCCTACATGTCAAAAGTAAAACACATTTTAGATACATTAACTCGTAACTAGGACATGGTTACCCCCCAAAAAAGTTTCGGCGACAATTGCACTACATATTTGGCCTTTATATAACTTTGATTAGCTTGATAAATGTGGACACATTTTTGCTAAGGAATACATCCTGGCATCCCATTCATATTTTGAAAATAGCAATCAGCAATTACCTACATATATGTACAATTATGAGTAATATCCATTCTGGCCAATCATTACCATTGCACTGTGAATACCTTCTATACATCCTATAAGGGACATTTGCCATAGCTAACCCCAAATGTGTATCACTTAGCACCGTTTGGTCATGACAAAATTCATTTCTCAATTTGACAAATGAAAGACATATTTGTCATAATGCGTCATATTTCCACGCATACAGCTTGTGTGTCATAATTTTTGACGCACAGGAGTGCAGATAATGCAGAGTCAAGAATATTTTTCATATTTAGATATCATATTTTCCAGCGGCTTAATTTTCAACTCTAGAACTGTAAAATATGCCTCAAACAAATATATTCGACCAATGATGAAATTTTTTTTGACTCTGCATTATTTGCACTCCTATGCGTCAAAAAATATGACGCACAAGCTGTATGCGTGAGAAAATGACGCATAGCGGGGGAAAAAACGGCGGCCATTTTATGCAGGATGTGATGTAATAGGATATCCTGTTTACAGAATCTGTACAGTGGGTGTACTTTCACTTTCACTTTGCAGTCTCAGATTATTCTAGACTGTGTGGCTGTGTGGAAAGTGTTGTCCTGTGTATTAGTGCTTTTGTGTCCAGTGTACCATCTCAATTGTGCTTTTGTCATCATTATCTTGTTGTTGAATACTGTCTGAGTCTGTGTTGTATTATTTTGTCAAGTCCAGTGTTTTATTTATTGTCTGCGGGAGTCTGTTGTGGGTACTGTAATATAGGGGATAGTTGGGCTCTTCTTCTTAAGTTTTCTTTGTATTTCACCACTCTACCTTTCCCCATTTCCCACTTTTCCTTTTTCTACAACTTTTTCCCCTTTGTCAGTGCTGACATGTCTGGTAGGCCACGGCTTTCCAGGATGGGTGAGGAGGAATTGGGGGGGTTTATATGGCTTGTTTGCCATTTCCTCCCACTCATGCTGGAGGCTGGGGGTAGGGTGATACCGGGGTATCACACGGAGGCCCGTAAAGTCCGGTGGGGGAAGGTGCACCATCACTTGGTCCGTCTGTATGGTAGCCAAAGGAATGACCATCAATTGAAGCACCGCTGGGATGATCTGATATCCAGGGAGCAAGATCTGCTGGACCACCTGGGAATCAGGATTGGTGGCCATGTTGGTGAGTACAGATCAATTACATGTGCACAATTTAAAGCTGTGTGGTGACATGTGATGGTTGTTACCCAATCTGCCAGATAAGTAGCTGACTGTGTGTAATGCTAGGGAAACCTACTGGGTAATTGATGCACAATGTGAAGGAAGACAAATGCCAGCAGTCAGGTAGCTCATGTTTTCTACACATACCGGTTGCCTGTAGCAGAATGTAATGTAGTGCTGCTTTTGTGTCAGACAAGCGACACATTAATGACGCAATTAGGACTCTACAGGTAACAATAGCCAGTGAAAAATGGATGTTGAAACATCATACCTACATATGTAGACGCCATAGCTAGACTGACATTTGTAAACCATACATGATGGTGAAAAGGAGTGCTGCCTTCACGTCAGTTGAAGTTAGCAATGTTGTCCACACATATGTCACATGTGTGTCTGGTTGGTGTGTATGGAAAATGTTCTTGAAAGTGCCATGCCTTGTCGTGATAAATGTGCTCCTTCACATCTAATTGTTACATGCCTGATCTGAGCATGAACCATATTTGTTAAGGACTCTGGTGCCCTCAGCTAACATTTTAGACTGGTATTTATTGACACTTGTGCCCAAATCAGAATAGGGATTGCAGTCCAAAGGTATGGACTAGGGTACAAACATCTATGTTTGGTGCCAATCACTATTGTTAGGACACATCAATGTATGAAACTGTAACAACATGAGGTATTGCCAAAGTACCTGGCCCTCTGTACCATGTACCTATCAGTCACATATGTGTCATGACCACATAGGCTGTTTGAGTTTGAGAGGTCAGGCAGTCCTCAAGTAAGACTCATCCGATGTAAATGTTGCGCATGAATAATTCCATGCAGTATGAGCATGTGTGAAAGGGTTTCATTACTCATGTCATATTCTCACATTGTCTTTGTAATTGCAATTGTTCGTCAGTGCACGGATTCTGAGTATATTCTTCCTTCCATGCTTTACAGGTGGACCTGCACCGTACACAGTGGGAGAGGTGGCTCATTTTGAGGACCCCGACACCTACAGTGAGTGTTGCATGTGTGGTATTTTTAATGTTTGCTGGTGATGCATGATGGACTACCGTGTGTTCAACAGATTTCAAGGTTTGATGCGCTGCCCATTCATTAGTATTGTTCCCTTATTGGGATTTCAGTTATCACTTAATTTTGAGTTGACCTATGCTTATCCATTTCTCTGATTTTGGGTCTGTAGGCCAATCCTGTAGGGCCCGCTATGGGGAATGGGGTGAGTCATGTGGAATACACTAGTTAATGTAAGAGTTGCTCTGGGACTTGTCTCGGACTGAGTCTGCATTTCAGACTGACATTCTCCCAGATAGCTTCTGCAAATGGCTTGTCTGAAATCTGCTGCTTCCCTAGTTAACGATGGACTGAGTACACTGTAGGTTGGACCTTCCGTGGGCATGTACTTCCACAAGTTGTACTAGAAGTGTGTGGGACTAGAGTGCAACGGCCTAGGTGTACATGCTACTCATGATCATGGGTGTTCTTGCTCCTCTGTGTCTGTAGAAAAATATGCCTCACTGGTAGTATGTGATGTTGGCCTAAGTCAGTACATTTTGACATGTGTGGACCTTGGATAGGACAAGGTTTAGCTGACTCCGATTTGTTGCTAGCCCTTCACTGGTGGTGTGTGTGTGGAGGCAAAAACATGATGAGCTTTCTATACACTCCTGGGTGTGCATTGATTATGGGATTGTTGGATGTTCTTCCCAACCCCCCCTCAAAGTCATCCATGTGTTTGGGAATAGGGTACCTAGGTCTGTAGCAACCAGTATGTTACACATACTTGTGACCATTTGAAACTTTGTTTTGAACCTAGTGTACACACTCGGTTATGGCACATGAGTTCTATACTAGCAAATCCAATTACAAATCGCAGATATTGAGGGTTGTGATTGTTATCACATACACTGACATATGTAGTCCAGGCAATAGGCGGAGGAGGTGCAGCCATAATGTCAGCTGCATTAGTAATTTTTATGATGAGAAGTTTAGGCTGATGTCACCCATCATGTAGATAATTGAATATGCTATGTGTGAGATGCCCTTTGCATGCAGGCTTCCCATGTACTTCCTCTGAGACTTTCAATGATCTATATGGTGATATGAGCTGTTACAACTACAGTAAAAGTAATTTCCAATTGACCCATTGTGCTATTCCACCCAATGCATTTCCTATGGTAAATAGTTGCCCTTTCTCTTCACAGCTGCAAACATGAGTGCCTCACAGAGGCATGAATTTGAGAGGGGGGCCATGAGGTACCGACACATCCTGCAGGTGCAGTCGGGGTTCCGACGGATGGCCCGAAAATACCAGGCGGATCGGGCCTCCGGAGCATGGTGGGCCTCACCACAGGGTAGCCCAGCGTTGCCCACTACAGCCACCACCACCACAACCACCAGTTCTACCCAAGTGGCCCCAGCAACGGCGGGGACAGTTGTCCCTGCCTCTGCAGCACAACCAGGACCCAGCAATATAAGAGCTGCAGGACAGTCCAGTGGGTTACAATCAACTCCCACACAGAGCACCTCTGCCAGCACACAGGCAGCAGCAGCACCTCCAATAGACCCTGCGGCATTCCAGGCATTAGACCGCAAAATGGACAAGTTCATTAAGAAGGTGGACAAGCTGAGCCAGGATGTGGCGTACATAAAGAAGCGGGTCAGGTCCATCAGGCGGACCCTACGGAGGGCCAACCTCTAGGACTTATATGGTCTATTTTAATTTATCCCTCCCCTCCCTCCTCTTTCCTTTTTATCATGATAGGTGGGTTTTGGGGATTAGTGTTCGGTTAGTATAGGTTGTTAGCTTAGTTAGTGTTAGGGAGGAGGGTGGGGGGTCCTTATTCTTTCTATTTTTCATTATTGAGTGTGTGGGTGACGGTCAATGTTGGGGTTCCTGTCTATTTAGAAAAAATGAAAAAACAAAACAAAAAAAACATTTAAAAAAAAATACAAAAAAATATATGATTGTTTAGGATAGTATAGTATGTGTGTAGGTTAGTATGTGTTGTCCTGCATGTGTCCTGTCTCATAATGGTGGGTGGGGGGTTGATGTTTAGATCGATTCGTTATATGTGTAGAGTAAGTTTAGCTTAGGTTAGTTAGGGACAGTTGTGGGTTAGGAGTAGTCAGGTTAGATTAGTGTAGGTATGACTTTTCCCTTAGTTGCCTCTGGTGTGAATACTTATGAATAAATATATAGTTAACCCTTTGCATTATGTGTTAACTGCTACTTAATCATGGCCTTGCCATCAGTGTAGTGATTGTTGTTCTATTACATTTGTGTCCTATGCTACAAACCAAAGAAATAAGAGGTTTAAAACAGCGCCTACCCCTGTGCTAACTTGGTAAGTATCCATCATTTGATAGAACCACCATTTGGAGTTTACATGGATCACAAAGGATTTGTGTTGATGAGTATGTTTTTCTACATCACAAAGTGTGCTTCCAGACTTGGTATTGTGGGGAATTTTTTAGGTCGGACTGCAGTGTGATGTTCAGGGACATCTTTGTAGATGAGGTGTTGTTAACACTCTTGTCTTCTTGTCTTCATTACTGACATAGATCATGTGTGCAACAATTCAGCATGACTTCCCTTCTTGGAAGTTTACTCAGAAAGGGTGATTGATGCTGTGTTTAGTTGTGTTTGCTTAGATTAGACTGCATAATTTAATGTTTTAGTATTGCATGGTGCCCACATTTATCAGCCACCATTAGTTGACTTTGATTGCTATTGATGGAGCATTATTCTGTCCAACACAGCATGATTGTGTGTGGTTTCTCCCTTCCTCAGTTATTCTCCTCAGGATGGTCAGGCTATGATGCAATCCTGGCCACTGCACAGATGTATCTGACTACATGATGTCAGTACAGTTGTATTGACAAGCTACATGGTTGTCACACAGGCACTTTTGAGTTATCTACTGCACAGTTGATGTGTCAAATTACACAGAGACATATTAGGAGTGCAAGTGCTATTTATTGATAGGTGCTGTAGTGCAATATGTACATTGTCCATGTTTGCTGAGTCCATTCTAGTGCAATCTTACATGGTGATCCTACAGAAGGGGTGTGGATGATGCTCCTGACATGCTGGGGTGATGTTACCAACAGTGCAGAGGGACAGGATTTGCCAATTAGTAGGAGAGAGACATTCACTGGCAATGCTGACAAGTCATACAGTGGTTAGCAGAACAGTCATTGAGTATAGTTGTAGTGAGACTGGCATTTGACAAAACGTAGGACCTTGGTCAAAGTAGGCCATGGTGCAGGGACTAGTGCTTCCAGGTACTCTTTCGTGTGAATGTGATCTGTTCCATGTCTTCTTCTTCTGATGTGTGTGTTGCCTGCTTTGTCCTTGTTGTTGTTGGTTGTGAAGGGGCAACACACACCTCAGTGTTAGAAGACGTGGAGTCAGACATCCCAGTGACTGCTCCCTGTGAAGTTCTTAAGGGCAGTACTGCAGCAAGGAGGGCCTGCTGGTTTTTGAGAATAGCAGCTACAACACGATGGTAGGCAGCCAGGTCGGCCCTGAGGGAGTCATGATTGCATTTGTGCATGCAGTGGAAAGTTTGGGGTGCGAGGTGTTGTGGCAACTCCCTTACTGCAGTGGTGAATTCCTTTACAGTTTCTTGTAGTCCTTGCAGTATGGATGTTAGGGCTTGCATAGCTGCTGCCTGATCTGCGGATGACATCATGCACGAGCGCACCCCCTCAAGGCTGGCTGCCATATTTTGCATCCCCACCCGCACCTCCTTGGCCAGCTCCCGCTGTACTCCAACTACGGTTCTTTCAAAGCTGGTGCCAGTGTCGTCAGAGTCCTCAGCTGTGTAGGAGCTGGCAGGTCTTGCAATTGGGGTGGTGGGTGGTTCTTCTGTGATGGCTGCTTGTTCTGTGCTCCTCCTTGTGACTGAAGGTGGGGTCTGGAGGGTTTCAAAGACCTTTTGAATGGTCTCCTGGGGAATGTTTATGGGCTCGTCATCCATGTCATCAGGGAAATCAGGGACAGGCATATCGGCAGGAGATCCATGTTCCTCTGCAATGAAACAGGGTACAATTAGTGTGTCTGTGTTGTGACAATTTTTACGTAACATGCCAGCCTTTTGATGAATTTACTTTGTGATCTTGTTTGGTATTGGTATCTGCTGTCCTTCACATGGGCATTGTTATAGGCCTATGGCCCACCTGTGTGTCACATGTATGATATTGAGTTATCAGACTTGTCTGCCTAATCGCCTCTAGGTGTTGCTTTGTACCAAATAGGGAATAGCCAGCTTTTTGTCCTACTCAACCCTCCGTGTATATCCATTCTTATGGTGAGACCTTTCACTGGCTGTGGGTGTTCTCATTGCCCTGGCAGCACACTTGCCTCTCAGGACCTGCCCCAATCCCTGATTGTTCACATTGACTTTAATGTAATTGACATGTGGCATATCCTATGCATGGCAATGTTATGATGTGATATGGATGTAGACATTGTTAATGTGTCCTGCTGATGTTGGGTAATGTGTGTTACATTGGATTGCCCTGATTATCGTATCAATGTCCTATTTGGTCCTCTGACTGTGCAGGTGTATTTAAGTGACCAGTTCCATGTGTCCCCTCCTCAATGCTGTTGTCTGAGCAGTATGACATTTGTGATGTTGCCTTGTTAGCCAGGCACGGGAAGGACCCTGACATATGCAGCATGTGTGTGTCCTTTGTGCTGTGTCGCTCCTATTGCTGTTTACTTTGGCTGATGTATGTGACAACTATGGGCATTGACATATGAGTGTACTGGGGCCTTTGTCTTGTTTCAGGAGATTGTTGCAGATGTCATCCTCACCCCCTAATTTAGGTATGTATGTTCCATGGGGAGGTTACTGCCATTGGCTACTATAGCTGCACAGAGATCAGAGGTGGTAGTGTCAACTGTTGTTGCAGTTACATTGCAGTTGTTGTTTTGGCTAGAGGATTGCTGATAGGGCCCTAGTTAATGTAGGTGATATTTTGGCTGACGAGTGCCAGGATGTAAGTTTGACGTAGTGGCCTTCCCTCCTGTCGAGGCTTTCCCTTTGTTCCATTGTTGTCATGACAAGATGCCCCCATGGGACTGTTGTTGGTGTTGTGTTATGTTGTGCCCCAGCTTCTGTATGTGCAGGGCATGCCCCTCTGCCAAACCCCTTTACCCATGCCACTCCATGTATATGATGACTTACATGCAATGTGTAGTAGGTATTTCCCCTCCTGCTTACAGTCAACATTATTGTATTTTAAATCCCCATGCAACTTACCCTGCATGTGCGTTGTCTCGTGGTAGTCTGCACTGTCCTGTCCTTGAATCCCTGTGACGATCTCCTCAGGGATGACGGCTGCGACCATCTCCTCCATGTGGTCCAGGGCCTCCTGGTGTGCTGGACTCCCACCTCCAGTCTGCAGTGCTGCCTTCCTGTTCCTGGCCATTTTTTCCTTTGTCCTACGTTTGCAGTCATGCCAGCGTTTCTTACACTCGGTGACTGTTCTGCGTACTTCAGCCACACTGTTGATTTTGTCAACAATTTGTTGCCATATGGCCTCTCTCCTACTGATTGGCAACTTAGAGGTGATGAACAGTTGGTGCTGGTGTTCAGTCACCTCTTTAACCAGAATTTCCTGCTCCTCTGCACTGAAGCAACACTTTCTTTTTTTTATATATATGTCCTGGTTCTTGTATGGATCATCCTGGCTGGTTCCTGGTCTGCTGTCATCTTCCTGGGGTCTGTAGTGGCATCTGGGATCCATTTTGGCTCTCCTCTGCTGAAAGGGCAGTGTTCGCGGGTATTTTTGATGCTATTGCGTAAAAAAAAACGGCGCATATCCGGGTTGCGGTGTCGTAAATCGACCCACAGTCATTTACGTCGCGTTAACGTCGTTTTCCTTTACAACTTGACGCTGCGATGTGCGTAAAAAAAAATGACTCCCACCTGTTGATTGCGCCGCCGTGCGTCAAATTTGACGTCCGCACGGCGCATCGAAATGGCGTTAGCCGGCGGTAACATTTTTGACGCAAAACTGCGGCGGCGCAGTTTTGCGCCAAAAAGTATAAATATGGCCCTTGATGCCTTATACGCGTGCCTCCAAGCAGTGTTGAATAATACAAAGGCTAGGAGTTCTTCTGCACAGTGTTTTGTAGAATCAGTTTTAGCTCCATAGGAGATGGGTGGGCAAAATATTACTTAAGCTTTCAGCAATGGGCGAAGTTTACAATTTTAGCATTTTACGACGATTTTTGCGAGAAAATCTCCTCGGGAAGATCCGGTTTTGCAGGACTGTTCACCAAAACACAACTTCTGCTTTTAAATCTCATTTTTCACATTTAAACTTTGTGAATTTTATAATCTTATTTCTTTGGAAAATATTCCAGAAGGTTACATAGGCGAAGTAACTAACTTGCCAACCCAGCTTACGGATTCTAATATGGTCCAATATATATCTGTACACACTATATTGCCCAAATATGCCCACTAGTAATATGTGGTTTTCTTTCCAATTAGAGCTCAGCACACCCAAATGTGCTTCTAAATCCAGATTTTGATCGTACGTCAAATAAAAACGTTTGAGGCGAAATACCGGTGTGAATACAAATAACATCTATGATTTTTTATTAATCTTCTGTTGTGACCCACCTGTAAAATCAGGGTTAGTACATAGCACATCAGCAGGAAACAAATACAGAAATTATTGGTGAGGTGCGACAATGTACTATGCACCTGCTGCAGGCTATGATTTAAGTATGTTAGGGCAGTTTCAGCCTTTCATCCTCCCAAGGCTGATAAAATGAACATCTTTGAGCTGTAACGCTATCAGATGTTGACAGTGCTTCAGTTACTTAGGTTCCGGTTTAGATGTTCTGGTAGAACTGGTGCTCGTGGCAGGTTTCTGCACAGGCTCTTATACTTCAAGCCGGAGACAGAGCACCCACTTAACCTTGAGCCCCAAAGCATGGCCTTCAGATAGGGATCTGCATGGTGGAATTGCTTGTGACAGGCCGATTAGTTGTACCCCTAGTTGGCTAAAAGGCCTTCTTTATACGTGGTATTATAAGAAGGAAAAGGATGTCCCCACAAATACTCATGGGAAAAACTGGAAGGGACACCTCTTGCCTCCTGGGCTTGAGGTATTTCAGCATCTTCCTTCCCCCTCTAGTTGTGCATCTGTGGGGCAGGATTGGTGGCTCCTGGACAAAGTTGGACTAGGGTTCTTCAAGTCCACTGTAGCTTTCTGACCACCACCAACCAGCCTTCTTTCCTCATCAACAGAATCTTCTAGGTGGATGTAGAGTAGACAGGGTTAAGGGACTGATTGCCTCAATGTGGTTCTGTAGCAATTCATCCCCCCAGTCATTCATCTGTTGTCTTGCACATTCAGATACTACCTTGCAATTTGGAAGAATCTGCAGCTTACAGAAGTCAAAATCTTGCTGGGCAATGTTATATCATTGCCCCTGCATGAAGTGTTTTTAGAGGACTTCGGCCTTACTGGGCACACTGCATGGTTATATGCTACACAACTCTTGAAAAGTAAATTGTACTCCAGACTGATATATTTTCAAATATTTAAGCAGGAATCTCTTCCTCCAGGCATGATAAACATTTTTAAAGAAATGATTTCATTAGAAATTTATGATTTGCTGTGTAACAATGTTTCAGTTACAATCTAGCTCCCAGGTACTAGTAAGTTACTGTACCTTTTAAAGAAGCAAGGGGGAAAACTGCAGCGCCCTCCACTTCCTCCATCTTATTGTACCTCGACCAACAGATCAGGTTGTCTTTCTGGAGGGAGGGACCACGAGGATAGCTCCCAGGACCAGCGCTCCAAAGGGCCAAGGCAAGAAATCAGTCTTGAAGCGCGTCCCCCTAGGCGGGGTTAAATAAGGAGCAAAGACTAGAAAACCCCCTTTCACAGTGGATGGGAATACTGTTGTAGGAGCAAATGATTTTTGAAGTGGAGCATTAAACACCTGTGCACTTTCCTTAATCTCGGTGAGTAGGCCTTCTGCCTAAAGCCTGGTTTGTTAAAGGCTCGGACATCTCGCTCGGCAGTGATCCTCATTGTGACTGCTGTTTGTGGGCAGGGTACCCAGAGCCGACGGGCCTTTCTTCCACCAGGCATTTTCCTAGCGGTTTGGAGTCCTTGGAGCCCAGTTTTAAAAGCCCAGGACCACTCCAGGTGCCTCTGTCACTTCCCCCACCACTACAAGAGGTTAATTTGAGCAGGCACAGGGGAGGGTAGGAAGGCAGGGAGAAAGCGATCAGAGCGGGAGAGGAGAGAGAGAGGATAGATGGGTGAAAAGAGAGAGATATCGCGCGAGGAGAGGAAGGGAGCTGGGCATGTTTGAGCATTTTTGTGAAGGTTGATTAAGGTTCCCCTCTGCGACCATGAATGTACCACGTCTCCAGCTTTTGAGATCAGAGTTATGTGAAATGTGCAGAATGTTGACAGACATAAACAGGGTGCACAGACACGCTCTCTCCAGGTACGTGGACACACACACTGTGCCCAAAAGAGCCCTGCAGGCTGCGACATGCCCTCCGGTTTCCTACCTGTGTTGCTGCCAGCCTCAGCCTGCTGCCAGTGCCTGGAAGCCGCGCTGACAGTGACAGGGGCGTGAGGTGCTGGAAGAGATATTGGCAAGGATTGCAGCTTCTCTTACAATATGCACACTATGCATCTACTTCTGGGTGGGCAGTCTGGCCCTCCTTTCACTGGCCTGGCTTGAGCTATTCAGCTTTAGAACCCCAAGAATTTTAAGGGATTCTCATGAACGTTATGAAAGGTTTAAAGTGATTTTTTGTGCTATTAACAAGAAGCAGTGACAGAGATAGCCAGACTCGGTTTATACCTGCATTCTGTTCCTCTGCGGCTAGAGGTGAACGAGCAAGGAAACTCACAGCAAAAGCTAAGCCAGTCAAGTTAAGTGTCTAGTTTAGCGTTAAGAGCCAAGATAAGTGCCAAGCACATACAATAATTGTAATGTAAATAATGTAACAGTCTATTTAATATTTGCCAATGTTCCAATTTGGAAAATAATGTATGAAAATATTAAAACACTCACCTGTTTAAACGTTACTTGGGCGAGATCTATGGGCATATTTATACTCCGTTTGCGCCGAATTTGCGTCGTTTTTTTCGACGCAAATTCGACGCAAAACTAACTCCATATTTATACTTTGGCGTTAGACGCGTCTAGCGCCAAAGTTCATGGAGTTAGCGTCATTTTTTTGCGTGAACACCTTCCTTGCGTTAATGATATGCAAGGTAGGCGTTCCCGTCTTAAAAAATGACTGCGATGCATATGCGTCGTATTTATACTCCCGGGCAAAAATGACGCCCGGGAGTGGGCGGGACTAAAAACCCCGCATTTGCGCCTCTTTTTAACGCCTGGGTCAGGGCAGGCGTTAAGGGACCCGTGGGCTCAGAATGAGCCCAGAGGTGCCCTCCCCTGCCCCCAGGGACACCCCCTGCCACCCTTGCCCACCCCAGGAGGACACCCAAGGAAGGAGGGACCCATCCCAGGGAAGAAAAGGTAAGTTGTGGTAAGTATTTTTTGAAATTTTTTTTGTGGCATAGGGGGGCCTGATTTGTGCCCCCCTACATGCCACTATGCCCAATGACCATGCCCAGGGGACATAAGTCCCCTGGGCATGGCCATTGGGCAAGGGGGCATGACTCCTGTCTTTGCTAAGACAGGAGTCATGTTAATGGCGTCTGGGCGCCCCAAAAAAATGGCGCAAATCGGGTTAAGACTTTTTTTTGCCTCAGCCTGACTTGCCCCATTTTGGGACGCCCAAACGCCATTTTCCCCCTACGCCGGCGCTGCCTGGGGTACGTCGTTTTTTTTCACGCACACCTGGCAGCGCCGGTCGGCTAACGCCGGCTAACGCCATTCAATAAATACGGCGCCCGCATGGTGCTTCAGAATGGCGTTAGCCGGCGCTAATTTCTTTGGCGCAAAACTGCGTTAGCGCAGTTTTGCGTCAAAAAGTATAAATATGGCCCCTAATCTCCATCTCCTGTCTGCTCTTGCTACCTCCAATGTCCACATTCTTAAACCAACCTTTTATCTCTGTTCCATTGTGTCTTTACCTTTGTTCCACCTGCCTAACACTGGCTTCAAATATCTACTTGTACTCCCCATCGTTAGCTGTAGTTTGTTTCTCTTTGCTTCTCTTTGCCTCACTTCACCTGCTGGATATGTCTAACCCCCTCATCTACTGAACCCCCTCCTCTCCTTCACATATAATGCCGTTCCTTCCTGACTCTGCCTCACCTGTCCACCATCCCCCCACAATCACAATTACTCCCTTTGCCCCGCCTCCTGCTGCCCATTAGCTATCCCTCACCTGGGAAGTCAATGTGTGGTGTTAAAAATGAGAATGAACACTGATGACCAGTTCAATGAAGTTGGATCTTTATTGTCCACAGTCATCGACCACTCCGAGTGCTCTCCACAACTGTTCCCTCTGGAATGCCACCTGACAATCTTTCATCCCACATTCCATGTGTAACATGGAATGTAGAATGTATGAGATCCCCACAACATCTTCCTTCTCTATACAAAATGATAACAACTGAATATTAATGCATTTCAAAATACATAAGTAAAATGATAACAACTGAATGTAAATGCATTTCAAAATACATAAGTACAAGCTTAATCACAATATCTGGCAGTTTTTTAAATAATCCTCTTACTTCTGTGTCTCAGTAGTTCTTCATTGTTTGCTTTCAAACCAGGTTTGTCTTTTGATTTTTTCTCACTGTGATTTTTAATCCCACTTGGCTCCTCAATAACATTGTGAGATCTCCCCCTTTAGTGTCACCATCATAATCTCCCTTAATTTTCACTATTCTGCTTTTATTCCACCATTCGTGACCTTTAATGCGTACTACGTTTTTGGAAAAAGCGTCTATTCTCTCTGGAATTCTGAATCTGGACAACCCCTTAGCCACATGAGTGGGATCTTTAATTCATATTGAATCACCTACATTAAGTTTGGGTCTTTCTACCCATGCATTTTGTTTTGTCTCATAGTCGTCTTTCATTTTGTTCTGAAACTTCTGAACACGAGGTCTAATGATCTCATCTAAAGGTTTAGCTTCATCGGCTTTGGTTTTAGTTTCTCTCAACCAAACAGGACACAGCGTAGAGGCCGAAACATGTCCTCTCATCACTTCAAATGGACTTAAACCAGTAACTGCATTTGGAGAGGAACAATGTTACCACAACATGTACTCCACTGCTTCATTCACTTTCTTAGAATTTTGAATCACCCATTGTATACATTCAACCAGTGTGCGATTTATTTTTCCAACAAGACCATTTCCTTGAGGATGATAATGGGTTACCTGCTTGTATTGGATGGCATATTTTCCCAAAATATATTTCATTTCTTTAGAGATAAACTGTACCCCGTTGTCTGACATTAATTCTTTAGGGACTCCTTCCCTGGTAAATAATCTCTTCAAATTTTACCGCATTTGTATTGGGTTCCTTAATAAACTCTACTTCCCACCATTTGGTATAATAGTTCACCGCCACCAATGCAAATCTAGATCTTCTTGCTAGGGTGCTAAAATAAAATCAATGTCCAGTTAATCCAGGGTCCCACAGGAAGGATAGTTTGTGTTAAAGGCGTTGCCTGAGTTTTCAACACTTTGTCACTGTTTGCACAGATCATACAATTTCTCTCACACTTAACTATTTCAAGATCTATACCTCACCACCAATAACACTCTCTTATCTTTCTCTTAGTAATGGTTTGTCCTAAATGTCCTTGATGACCATAATGATTTTGTGTCTTAAGCCTCTGGGTGGAATGAATTTATGGTTCCTCCTCAAAATACCATTGTTCTCTACCAATAATTTTTCTGCAACTTTATTATAGGTTTGTAAATTTATGGGTAGAAAACTTTCCTTGGGCCAACCATGGGTCAAATAGTTCTTTATATGTACCATAGCTTCATCTTTTAACATTTCTTTGTTCCACCCAGTCTCCATAAAAGTGTTTCCATCACACACATCTACAACCGCAATCAAACAATCTTCATCCACCCACTCTATTTTCTCGACTGAATCGATTGGTGAACAATACAAATAATCGGCCCTGATATTTTTCCCATCAGGAATATACTCTACTTTGAAATCATACTGCAGAAGTTTTTAACTCAATCTAGGAATGCTCGGAGTGTGTTCTTTGATAACTTTTCCACTAAGGATGTTGACTATTGGTTTATGATCAGATGTAGTTCTTGAATTGCTCAATAGCCCAACAGCAAGCCAATAACTCTATTCTATCACAGAAAAAACATTTTCGTTGACTCTCAAAGAACGTGACACAAACCCTATACTTTATTTGTGATTGTTTTTGTCTTCTTGGGATAACATTGCCCCCAAATCATCATTACTAGCTTTTACAGTACTAGTGCAAGGTTCAATAGGATTAAATGGCGCTAAAATTCCTGCCTCAACTATGCCAGTTTTAAGTGTTCTAAATTCTTCCTGTGATTTTGCATCCCACACAAATTCTCTGTTTTTCTTGAGAAGTTCCCCTAAGTTTGCAGTTTTAGTAGAAAAATTCTTAATGAATTTTGAATAAAAATTCACATAAACCCAGAAAAGATGCAACATGGTCTTTTGTTTTTGGTTCAGGTGCACTAACATTCGCGTCTAGCAAACCTGGTCTTTGTTTAACCCCATCTTTTGAGATAACATGGCCTAAGTCCTCTATGCTTGATTTAGCAAAATCACATTATTTTACATTTGCTACTACACCATAATTTTGTGATCTTTGCAACACTTTATTCATTGCTTCATCATGGGTACGTTCATCCTCACCAGCGATCAGTATATCATCCTGAAAAGTTTTGACACCTTCAATACCCTGAAGTATGTTTTCTAAAACCCTCTGAAAGACAGATGCCAGTAGATGCCAACCAAAAGGCATCCTTTTGAATTGAAAGGTGACACAAAAACTGTGTAATGCCTTGAAATTGTGTCTAACTCAATCTGATGATATGCCGTAGATAAGTCTATTTTGCTGAAAACTTCTTTTCCAGCAAAAGTAGATGTGATGTTATTAATACGTGGTAAAGGATGTGAATCGATCCATATGACCGTGTTCAGACTACACAATATAAACTCTTAACTGTCCATTTTGTTTTCATGCAATGACCAATAGAGATAATCAAAGTGATTACTCTATAGGTTCTATAACTCCATCAACAACCATTTGTTGGAGAATACTCTCTAAATCCTGACGTACCACTGAAGGGTACACTTCTCAATTTATGCTTTACAGGTGCAGCACTATTTTGTACTTTGATCTTATGTTTGAAACCTGTGATCCCGCCCAAATTATTACTGAACACCATATTTAACTTTTGTAACCAAATACTCTTGGGTTGTTTGTCTTCAACTACCAGAGATTCATCATTTAACTCATCGGTAACTAACAAAACTTGAACACTCCTCCCTGGTCTTAATGTCATACAGAATAATCCCTGGTAATACCACCTGAGTATATACAAACGTTTTTAGCTACATAAGCCTTCCCAAGAATCACTTTGTTTTTATATTTCATACGTGCTTCAACATAATCAATGAAGTCTATTTTTTTTCCCATTATACGACACAGGATTTCTGTCAGAGGGTAGCAAGTTCTTTTCCCTATATGTTTGTAATAGCAATTCTTCAGTAATTATGGTCATCCTTGCCCCAGAATCTATTAATAGGCATAGTTTCTTCCCATCAACCTCAATGTTTTCAAAAGGGTCTATGGAATTATGGTCACCACATTGGACCACTAGTATTACATCTTTCTTTGGGTTCACTTCATCACTAGATCTTTCATTTGGATCAAGTTCTTTAATCACATTCACTTTATCAGGTGTTTTACTACCTTGACAAACTTTGGCAAAATGCATATTTTCCTACATATTCTGCACTTGACATTTTTAGCTGGACATTGGCGAGCGTTATTGCCATGTCTAGGATTACCATATCTGAAACATGTTCCTTCTGCTGAAGAATTCATCGTTAGTTTGGTTCTGTGTTGGTCTCTAGGTTTATACTTTAGTCTAATCGCTGGAGTTCGCTTTAATTTTGACTGCGCTTACTCCAATTTGTTCTTTTTGTGATAGTTCCTTGCCTGCTTTCTGAAACATTTCTCTACTTTTTACAATTTCTACTGTTTCTGTCAAAGAAGGATTTTTTAACTTTAACAGTTTTTCTTGAACTTTCTTATCCCAGCAGTGTGCCACTATTTGATTGCGAATCCGTAAAGCTTTCAGATTCGCATTGGGAAGCTAATGTACATACATTTTTGTACATAACTGTCAATTGTTTTATCTTGACTTTGTGCTCATGTGAAAAATTTATGTCTATTTACTATCAAGCTTGGTTGAGCATCAAACTGCTTTTTGAGGTTTTTTACTGCAAGTTTATACTCATCAATGTCATCTGCTTCACCATCCAGTAATACGTACGGTGGTAAGTGTTCATAAACGGATTGGCCTTCAAACCCTAAATTGTATTCTAATAAAAATCTTTTCCTCTCTGGGCAATATCTAGTACCACCTATAGCTCCTAAATATTTAGTGAAAGCCCTATGCCAACTTCTCCAAGGCATTGGTTGATCCCCAGGTTTTTGTAAAAGTGGTGACGGAGCGCTAACACTCTCCATAATGACTATGATAATGTGTTGTAGTAGTATGTAAAAATAAATTTGATTAACACTGCTTCCATCCTTTTTTGATTACGTGTCGTAGTAGTATGTAAAAATAAATTTGTTTGACACTGCTTCACTTCTATTTCAGTGGCTCCCTAATTGTGTGAGGATCACAGTAAAATCTTCAAATTCCTGAGTATTATGCATGCGGATCGCAGTGAGTTTATTTGTGAGGGTCGCAATAAAATCCACTGACTCTTGAGTATGTGCATGCGGATCGGAGTGGGTTTGTTGTGTGTGCGGATCACAGTGAAATCCATGCATTTCTGTGAGGGGTTTATTAGGTGTGCGGATTGCAGTGAAGTCCACAGGTTTGTGTGAGGGGTTTGATCGCAGTATGTGTTGCTATGTATTCTGCGTGTGGATCATACATTTCTGTAATGGATTGCGGACTGCAGTTTCCCAAAATATGGCTGACATATGTATTTGTACATGCCACGTAGCGTTGGTGCCTCAACGTGTGTAGGGCTGAACGCATGTAATGATGTAAAGTGATGCTAGATGTGCTTGAATGCATGTGATGCTGGACGTGCGTGAGGCTATGCAGGGCGGAGGAGACCATATAAAGTTGTGAAATTTCAGTGAAATAAACATACATGTTGGGTCTCTGACACAAAGCCTATCGAAACTTCACAACCAAAACAAGCAACTGGCCTGAAGCCGTGTAGCGCAGTCCGCAAGCTCTTCGTGCTTGTTGCGCTCGATGGAAGAGAATCCCTTGAGGTCCTAAAAAACTGGAAGAGGGTTTTTGACTGTGGCCAGCTCGTCACCAGATTTTGTGGTGATAAAAATGAGAATGAACACGATGATCAGTTCAATAAAGTTGGATTTTTATTGGCCACAGTAATCGACCGCTCCGACTACTCCACAACTGTCCCCTCTGGAATGCCACCTGGGGATCTCTCACTCCACATTCCATGTAGCGCATGGAATGTAGAATGTATTAGATCACCACACAATGTCAGTGCTCTTCACAAAATGGCTCACTGTCATTTCAAGGCTTCACTGTGTTGCAGATAATTGTAACGGATTACCTCAATCTTTTTATTCTCTTTACAGCGCACAGACCACCTTTAAGGGTATTGCTGCTTGGTAAAATTGCAAAATAAATACATAAATTGGCGATATTATTGAAATAAATGGCATTTATTTGAATTATAAGTTATAATTATACATTATAATATATACCTACTACTGTCTCTGCCTTCAATCCCCTCTTCTTCCACCTCGGAGTGACCTGATGCTGCTGGACTGTTAGCCAAAAGACAATTCAGTGCGTAATGTGCACTGGCTACATAAAGTGCCAATATTAACAGTAAATAACAATCATTATTATGGTCCTCTTAGCCATATCCAGGTGAGGTTTTTCTTCTTGTACAGGTCGCACTTCTAATGAATTTGGCTGTGACAGAAACCAGGCCCAGTGTTTCTGTTTGGTCAAGTCAGGAAACCTACAGAATTTGGAAGCTCCTGAAACCTTTCTCCAGTGTTTATTTTTATATGGATAATTTGTGGGTGACCTTGCTTTTAGGAATCTGGTTGCAAGACCATTATAGATTGGGATTTCACCCGACTACCATCTTGGACCCATCTTCGGTGCAAGTTTAGGGACTTCTTATAACTCTGAGGGGCATACTTACTTGAAAGTGGTGCATCGGTCCTGATCCACCACTTTTCTTGCACCACGCCTGTCCCACCTAACGATACCACAGTTGCACCGTATTTACAATACAGCGCACCATGGTAGTTGTTAGGACAATAGCGTCAAAAGATTTGATGCTATTGTGGTGCTTTGCTGCACTAGCGTCAACAATTTTGAACCTAGTGCAGTAAACCACAAGGAGACTCATTGCTTAAAATGGGTGCGTCATTTTAATGGCTGCTCTGAGCTGGCATTAAAAAAGCTGGAAAAACAGTGCCTTTTTTTGGGCCTCTGTGCGCCAGACCAACCTCCTTGCATACATTATGCCTAGCACAGGCATAGTGTGGCACAGGGGTTTACAAAGTGGCACAATGCAAACATTGAGCCACTTTATAAATAAGGCGTTGGAGATCCTTAACACCACCTTAGAGTAAAAAAAAATGATGCTAAGCCGGTGCAAGGTGGTACTAGGGGCTTGTAAATAGGCCCTGAGTGTCTTGTGCCATATAAATGTGTTAATATGATAATCTAACCATCAAGTGATAACCGGTCGCTTCTGAAAAGTAGAGGAACTTTGCTATATGAGATGTTTGGGTTTCTAATAACATGTTCACCATTATGGTGGCCTCTTCTCATGAAAAGATAAATGTACTGTGGCAGCACTTATGCTTGCTTTCTTTCTATTGAGTGCTCTAACGAATTTCAGAGGTTGATTAGTCTGTCCTTTGGTCCTTTGGGGTGCGGTACTAGAAAGCTGAGCTGTGAAGTGTAAGAAATTGGGTTATTGTTTGAGAGAGGTGGAAGCCTCACTCAGGCAACAACCACAATCCTTCCTAGGATGAACCGCAAAAAGTAACTAAATTAACCTGTGCTTAATCTTCTAGTAGCTTGATACAAAGCAGTCAGGCTTAACTTAGAGCCAATATGTATAATAATGCAGCACACAAGCAGTAATAAAGTGAAAACACAACACAACAAAAATCTCAAGCCAAGTTAGAAATATAGAGTACATTTCAATAAATAAAATGATTCCAGAAACAAAAAGCAAATCAGCAGAACCGGACATATTGAATTTTAAAGTTTTTATTAAACATAGCACCAAGAAAGGGAAAGTGCAGACTGCTCTTGAGTGCAGGCCTGACACATGACTGAGTTCCAACCACTGGGAGTTGTACTTCCGTCCTTAATGTAAAGTCTGTATTGCATTGCTTTGTGAGGTCACATGTTGCTCTACATTGGTTTCAATGAAGCTGTGCAGCAAAGCTTTGCGGGGCTTCACGTTGTTTGGTGTCTGTTCCAATGAAGCTTTCAGCTGTGTGACAAGGGATTAAGGGGCTTGGCATTGCTTGGCATCGGATCCAATGAAGCCTTCAGGTGGAAACTGCATAGCTCTGCAGGGCTCTGCACTGGATCTGGTGAAACTTTCAGGCAGGTTCTGTGCCACATTGCTCTTAGAGGCTTCATATGGCTCAGCACCAGATCTAACAAAGCCTTCAGTTCAGAGCTGCCCAGCTTTCTGTAGCTCTGCATTGCTTTGAGCTGGATCTGATGGAGTGCGCAGCTAGGCAAGGAGGTGTGCTGTCAGATGACAGCCAAGGGTCCAGGACCTGGGGGCAGGAAAATGTCCACTTTCTAAAAGTGGCGTTTTCAGAATGGTACCTTAAAATCTGACTTCACCACTGAAGATGGTTTTACATGACCGTTCATTTGAGTGCAAACAGTATTTACCTATCTGCTCCCAAACTGTAGTTAACACTTTATTATATGTAATAAGGGTACTCATAATTAGCCAATAGGAGAGATAACCTTACAACAGTGAAAACTGACTCTAGGAGTTTTTCACTGCCAGGACATGCAAAACTTAAACCCACATGCCCTACTTTTTAAATACCATGCCCCCAGCCTTACAAGCTTTTAGAGCCTACCCTAGGGATGACATATGGTTTGAAAGGAAAGTTTAGGCCTGGCAAAAGGTTTATATTGAGTGATCCAAATGATAATTTAAAACTAGACTATAACCTGCAATGGCAGGCATGTGACACATTTTTAAAGGCTATCTTAGTTTGTGGCACAATGAGTTCTGCTGCCCAGTGGTAGCATTTAATTTACAGGCCCTGGGTACATGGCGTACCATTAACTAGTGACATATGTAAATTAAAAGTAACAATCAGCTACATGTCAGTTTTACCATGTTTTAGGTAGAGAGCACTAAAACGTTACCACTGTTAAGCACGGAAAAAGAGCACCAATTCCTAATGCCAACAAGAAATGCAGAAGGCAAAAATTTGGGGTGGCCCTGCAGAAAGGGGCAAGTTCATCCACTTTAATCATGGGAATGATCACAGAGTTGGTGTGGTCATGTATGTTCAGAAGTTTGGTTTAAAGAATGGAACCATTCATCACAAAAAACTCAGTGAAGTTTCCTACTGGGAGCTCATGAGACTAATCTACAAAAGAATGATTGGTCTCTTCTCCTAGCACATTTGAAATGCAATTTGATCTCTGTTTGTGATATGTTGTGGGGTCAAAGGATTAGACTGTTTTTTTAATCTAATCAAAAGAATGTCAGTCGTTACTAAGGCTACTGTATCGGTAAAAGTTACAGAGGACTTTGAGGTTGTAAATATGGGAATCTGCTTCAGTCCGATGTATCAATGAGAGTTGCATTTACTCGAAAACGTAAACTCTTGACCATAGGGACAGGTGCTCAACAAGTACTCAGAGCTTCTGAACACAGGTACTTAGACCAAAGATCAATTTGATCTCCAAATATTGTTTCATAGTCTTCATTTGACTTACTTGCCACTTACGCTGTTGAACATGAGGATAGAAGGACAGTATTTCTTCATGGTCTGAAACATTGGCAGAATGCTTTCTACCACAAGCATTGTTATGCTGGTGCCAGTTCATCCTATAAGCCAGTAATGGATAGTGTACTTCAGCAAGAAACAAACTGCTGGTACAGATAAGTCCCCTGACTGGTGACAGAGGTGCGCCCCTGCTCTGAGGTCCCAGCTGCACGAATATCTAGACCCCTGGTTAAAAAGGGGAGGTAGCAATGTTACTTCTAAATGTTTGTCATGGTGGCAAGCTCATTCAAAGAAAAATACACTCCATTGTGATTCATCTTCTCTAACTGTTTGATGAGAACATTGATCTTAATGGGGCATTTGGGAACACTAGCTTCTTTGAGTGCTGGATAGACACTAGTCCCTACAGATTATCCATTTCTCACTTTTGAACTCAAGAAGTGCTGCACACCAGCGTTATGGAGGCCATGGCTCAAATACAGAATCTGTGATTGCTTCCCTTTCATGGGCAAGGACTGTGTCTCTGTTGATGAGAAGAAAACTGTTGTTCCTTCGGTTGAATGAGGCATATGCCTGAACACAAATGTCACTCAACTGGTCTAAGAAGCACGAATATCTGTATAAAAAACACACATACTTTTGTGCAAAATAAGGACATACACCTGTGCCCCCAATTAGCATTACATTTAAAAGCACATGCATCTCTGTAAACTAATGTCGAGTTTGACAGGCGGCTCGCCATCCTTCAGGGGAGGGGATGTATTAACCTCTGCCTCCCTGGTAGACTACTGCCCACTAGATTTAAAGATCTCTGTTAGCCTGGTAGAGATTTCTATGATTCAGGGAAGCTGCAGCCAACGTGTCTCCTCTGAAGATGTTGAATGCTTACTGAGTGACCGCAATGTTTCATGCAACAGCATAGCAAACTTTGTTTTCCCCCCCAAATAAACCCTCCCAAAGTGTCAGTTTGTTTCTGAAAGACAAAAAGCACCTCTCCTTGGTCTGCTACTGGAATCCTTGCACCAACGGTCAGCCTCACTCTAAATAGAGTAGGCGGACCGCCAGTTTTGCAGGCAGGGTACTCTACCATGTTTGTGGTGAGTACTCTGTCTGCCAAACTCTAAATTAGGCCCTAGGTTTCAAGTGACAAACACAAAAATAAGCTTTACTACTGACACCTTTTATGAGTGCTAAAAACATGGAAAAACACAACCTTTAGATTAAGGAATTGAACAAATGCATTTTTCTCCCAGCCACCTAAGAGAAGGTTATTTTTGCACTGAAGCAAACATGGAGGAATTGAAACCCTTATTTAGCAAATGTTTAACAACTTTATTTGAGTTTTAAAGGCACAGAAAATGACAATCACAAAGTGTAGGAAAGTATCATCTTTCCTGGCATGTTAACCCCAATTTCTGCCTGTTTATCAGTATGTTTTGCCTGTCTCACGGAATCCTGCTAGCCAGGACCCTAGCGCTCATAGTTTGTGGCTTATGCGTGTGTTGTCAGTATGCTTAACTGTGTCACTGAAGTTCTGCTAACCAGAACTCCAGTGCTTATGCTCTCTCTACTTACCAAATTTGTCGCTATAATTTAGTGACTCCTTATTCCAATTCTAATTGGCACACTGGACCCCCTTTATAAATCCCTAGTGTAGGAAGTTGGCTCTGTATGTGCTATTTCAAAGTAAGGAATAGCATGCACAGAGTCCAAGGGTTCCCCTTAGAGGTAAGATAGTGGCATAAAGAGATAATACTAATGCTCTATTTTGTGGTAGTGTGTCGAGCAGTAGGCTTATCAAAGGAGTAGTGTTAAGCATTTGTTGTACATACACACAGGCAATAAATGAGGAACACACACTCAGAGACAAATCCAGCCAATAGGTTTTGTTATAGAAAAATATCTTTTCTTAGTTTATTTTAAGAACCACAGGTTCAAATTCTACATGTAATATCTCATTTGAAAGGTATTGCAGGTAAGTACTTTAGGAACTTTGAATAATCACAGTAGCATATATACTTTTTACATAAAACACAATAAGCTGTTTTAAAAGTGGACACAGTGCAATTTTCACAGTTCCTGGGGGAGGTAAAGTATTGTTATTTTTAACAGGTAAGTAAGTCACTTACAGGTCTCAGTTTTGGGTCCAAGGTAGCCCACCGTTGGGGGTTCAGTGCAACCCCAAAGTTACCACACCAGCAGCTCAGGCCCGGTCAGGTGCAGAGGTCAAAGAGGTGCCCAAAACACATAGGCTTCAATGGAGAGAAGGGGGTGCCCCGGTTCCAGTCTGCCAGCAGGTAAGTACCCGCGTCTTCGGAGGGCAGACCAGGGGGGTTTTGTAGGGCACCGGGGGGGACACAAGTCAGCACAAAAAGTACACCCTCAGCAGCGCGGGGGCGGCCGGGTGCAGTGTGCAAACATGCGTCGGGTTTTCAATGGTTTTCAATGAGAGACCAAGGGGTCTCTTCAGCGGTGCAGGCAGGCAAGGGGGGGGGCTCCTCGGGGTAGCCAGCACCTGGGCAAGGGAGAGGGCCTCCTGGGGGTCACTCCTGCACAGAAGTTCCGTTCCTTCAGGTGCTGGGGGCTGCGGGTGCAGGGTCTTTTCCAGCCGTCGGGACTTTAGGTTCAGGCAGTCGCGGTCAGGGGGAGCCTTGGAATTCCCTCTGCAGGCGTCGCTGTGGGGGCTCAGGGGGGACAACTTTGGTTACTCACGGACTCGGAGTCGCCGGAGGGTCCTCCCTGAGGTGTTGGTTCTCCACCAGTCAAGTCGGGGTCGCCGGGTGCAGTGTTGCAAGTCTCACGCTTCTTGCGGGGAGTTGCAGGGGTCTTTAAATCTGCTCCTTTGAAACAAAGTTGCAGTTCTTTTGGAGCAGTGCCGCTGTCCTCTGGAGTTTCTTGTCTTTCTTGAAGCAGGGCAGTCCTCTGAGGATTCAGAGGTCGCTGGTCCCTTGGGAAGCATCGCTGGAGCAGGTTTCTTTGGAAGGCAGAAGACAGGCCGGTAAGTCTGGGGCCAAAGCAGTTGGTGTCTTCTTTTCTTCCTCTGCAGGGGTCTTTCAGCTCAGCAGTCCTCTTCTTCTTGTTAGTTGCAGGAATCTAAATTCTTAGGTTCAGGGGAGCCCTTAAATACTAAATTTAAGGGCGTGTTTAGGTCTGGGGGGTTAGTAGCCAATGGCTACTAGTTCTGAGGGTGAGTACACCCTCTTTGTGCCTCCTCCCAAGGGGAGGGGGGCACATCCCTAATCCTATTGGGGGAATCCTCCATCTACAAGATGGAGGATTTCTAAAAGTTAGAGTCACTTCAGCTCAGGACACCTTAGGGGCTGTCCTGACTGGCCAGTGACTCCTCCTTGTTGTTCTCATTATTTTCTCCGGCCTTGCCGCCAAAAGTGGGGGCCTTGGCCGGAGGGGGCGGGCAACTCCACTAGGTGGAGTGTCCTGCGGTGCTGGAACAAAGGGGTGACCCTTTGAGGCTCACCGCCAGGTGTTACAGCTCCTGCCTGGGGGAGGTGTTAGCATCTCCACCCAGGGCAGGCTTTGTTACTGGCCGCAGAGTGACAAAGGCACTCTCCCCATGGGGCCAGCAACATATCTCTAGTGTGGCAGGCTGCTGGAACCAGTCAGCCTACACAGATAGTTGGATACAGTTTCAGGGGGCACCTCTAAGGTGCCCTCTGGGGTGTGTTTCACAATAAAATGTACACTGGCATCAGTGTGCATTTATTGTGCTGAGAAGTTTGATACCAAACTTCCCAGTTTTCAGTGTAGCCATTATGGTGCTGTGGAGTTCGTGTTTGACAAACTCCCAGACCATATACTCTTATGGCTACCCTGCACTTACAATGTCTAAGGTTTGGCTTAGACACTGTAGGGGCACAGTGCTTATGCACTGGTGCCCTCACCTATGGTATAGTGCACCCTGCCTTAGGGCTGTAAGGCCTGCTAGAGGGGTGACTTATCTATACTTGCATAGGCAGTGAGAAACTGGCATGGCACCCTGAGGGGAGTGCCATGTCGACTTACTCATTTTGTTCTCACTAGCACTCACAAGCTGGCAAGCAGTGTGTCTGTGCTGAGTGAGGGGTCTCCAGGGTGGCATAAGACATGCTGCAGCCCTTAGAGACCTTCCCTGGCATCAGGGCCCTTGGTACCAGAGGTACCAGTTACAAGGGACTTACCTGGATGCCAGCGTGTGCCAATTGTGGATACAAAAGTACAGGTTAGGGAAAGAACACTGGTGCTGGGGCCTGGTTAGCAGGCCTCAGCACACTTTCAATTCAAAACATAGCATCAGCAAAGGCAAAAAGTCAGGGGGTAACCATGCCAAGGAGGCATTTCCTTACACAACCCCCCCCCCAAACGAAAGAGGATGAGACTAACCTTTCCCAAGAGAGTCTTCATTTTCTAAGTGGAAGAACCTGGAAAGGCCATCTGCATTGGCATGGGCAGTCCCAGGTCTGTGTTCCACTATAAAGTCCATTCCCTGTAGGGAGATGGACCACCTCAACAGTTTTGGATTTTCACCTTTCATTTGCATCAGCCATCTGAGAGGTCTGTGGTCAGTTTGAACTACAAAGTGAGTACCAAAGAGGTATGGTCTCAGCTTTTTCAGGGACCAAACCACAGCAAAGGCCTCCCTCTCAATGGCACTCCAACGCTGCTCCCTGGGGAGTAACCTCCTGCTAATGAAAGCAACAGGCTGGTCAAGGCCATCATCATTTGTTTGGGACAAAACTGCCCCTATCCCATGTTCAGAGGCATCTGTCTGCACAATGAACTGCTTGGAGTAATCTGGAGCTTTTAGAACTGGTGCTGTGCACATAGCTTGTTTCAGGGTGTCAAAGGCCTGTTGGCATTCTACAGTCCAGTTTACTTTCTTGGGCATTTTCTTGGAGGTGAGTTCTGTGAGGGCTGTCACAATGGATCCATATCCCTTCACAAACCTCCTATAGTACCCAGTCAAGCCAAGGAATGCCCTGACTTGAGTCTGGGTTTTTGGAGCAACCCAGTCCAGAATAATCTGGATCTTAGGCTGGAGTGGCTGAACTTGGCCTCCACCTACAAGGTGTCCCAAGTAAACCACAGTTCCCTGCCCTATCTGGCATTTGGATGCCTTGATAGAGAGGCCTGCTGATTGCAGAGCCTTCAAAACCTTCTTCAGGTGGACCAGGTGATCCTGCCAGATGGAGCTAAAGACAGCAATATCATCAAGATAAGCTGCATTAAAGGATTCCAACCCAGCAAGGACTTGATTCACCAACCTTTGGAAGGTGGCAGGGGCATTCTTTAAACCAAAGGGCATAACAGTAAACTGATAATGCCCATCAGGGGTGGAGAATGCTGTTTTCTCTTTTGCTCCAGGTGCCATTTTGATTTGCCAGTACCCTGCTGTTAAGTCAAAGGTACTTAAGAATTTGGCAGCACCTAATTTATCAATCAGCTCATCAGCTCTAGGAATGGGATGGGCATCTGTCTTGGTGACAGAATTAAGACCTCTGTAGTCTACACAAAACCTCATCTCTCTCTTTCCATCTTTGGTGTGAGGTTTGGGGACTAAGATCACTGGGCCAGCCCAGGGGCTGTCAGAGTGCTCAATTACTCCCAATTCCAGCATCTTGTGGACTTCCACCTTGATGCTTTCCTTAACTTGATCAGACTGTCTGAAGATTTTGTTTTTGACAGGCATGCTGTCTCCTGTGTCCACATCATGGGTACACAGGGGTGTCTGACCAGGGGTCAAGGAAAAGAGCTCAGCAAACTGTTGTAGGACCTTCCTACAATCAGATTGCTGTTGGCCAGAGAGGGTGTCTGAATAGATCACTCCATCCACTGAGCCATCTTTAGGGTCTGATGAGAGGAGATCAGGGAGAGGCTCACTCTCAGCTTCCTGGTCCTCATCTGTTACCATCAACAGGTTCACATCAGCCCTATCATGGAAGAGTTTTAGGCGGTTTACATGGATCACCCTCTTGGGGCTCCTGCTTGTGCCTAGGTCCACCAGGTAGGTGACCTGACTCTTCTTTTCCAGGATTGAGTAAGGGCCACTCCATCTGTCCTGAAGTGCCCTGGGAGCCACAGGCTCCAAAACCCAGACTTTCTGCCCTGGTTGAAATTCAACCATTGCAGCCTTTTGGTCATACCAAAACTTCTGGAGCTGTTGGCTGGCCTCAAGGTTTTTACTTGCCATTTCCATGTACTCTGCCATCCTTGAGCGAAGGCCAAGCACATAGTCCACTATGTCTTGTTTAGGCTCATGAAGAGGTCTCTCCCAGCCTTCTTTAACAAGAGCAAGTGGTCCCCTTACAGGGTGGCCAAACAGAAGTTCAAAGGGTGAGAACCCTACTCCCTTCTGAGGCACCTCTCTGTAAGCGAAAAGCAGACATGGCAGGAGGACATCCCATCTCCTTTTGAGTTTTTCTGGGAGCCCCATGATCATGCCCTTTAATGTCTTGTTGAATCTCTCAACAAGGCCATTAGTTTGTGGATGATATGGTGTAGTGAACTTATAAGTCACTCCACACTCATTCCACATGTGTTTCAGGTATGCTGACATGAAGTTGGTACCTCTGTCAGACACCACCTCCTTAGGGAAGCCCACTCTGGTAAAGATACCAATGAGGGCCTTGGCTACTGCAGGGGCAGTAGTCGACCAAAGGGGAATAGCTTCAGGATACCTAGTAGCATGATCCACTACTACTAGGATGTACATGTTTCCTGAGGCTGTGGGAGGTTCAAGTGGACCCACTATGTCCACACCCACTCTTTCAAAGGGGACCCCCACCACTGGAAGTGGAATGAGGGGGGCCTTTGGATGCCCACCTGTCTTACCACTGGCTTGGCAGGTGGGACAGGAGATGCAAAACTCCTTAACCTTCTGGGACATGTTGGGCCAGTAGAAGTGGTTGACTAACCTCTCCCACGTCTTGGTTTGTCCCAAATGCCCAGCAAGGGGAATATCATGGGCTAAGGTCAGAATAAACTCTCTGAACGCCTGAGGCACTACCACTCTCCTAGTGGCACCAGGTTTGGGATCCCTTGCCTCAGTGTACAGGAGTCCATCTTCCCAATAGACCCTATGTGTTCCATTTTTCTTGCCTTTGGACTCTTCAGCAGCTTGCTGCCTAAGGCCTTCAAGAGAGGGACAGGTTTCTTGCCCCTTACACAACTCTTCCCTTGAGGGTCCCCCTGGGCCCAAGAGCTCAACCTGATAAGGTTTCAGCTCCAAAGGCTCAGTTCCCTCAGAGGGCAGAACTTCTTCCTGAGAAGAGAGGTTCTCTTTTTCTTGTTGTGTTGCAGCTGGTTTCCCAGCTGACTTTCCTTTTCTCTTGGTAGGCTGGGCCTTTCTTCCAGACTCCAGCTCTACTTTTTCACCCTGTGCCTTGCACTGTGCCCTTGTCTTGACACACACCAGTTCAGGGATACCCAGCATGGCTGCATGGGTTTTTAGTTCTACCTCAGCCCATGCTGAGGACTCCAGGTCATTTCCAAGCAAACAGTCTACTGGGATATTTGAGGAGACCACCACCTGTTTCAGGCCATTGACCCCTCCCCACTCTAAAGTTACCATTGCCATGGGATGTACTTTAGTTTGATTGTCAGCATTGGTGACTGGATAGGTTTGTCCAGTCAGGTATTGGCCAGGGGAAACCAGTTTCTCTGTCACCATAGTGACACTGTGTTAGACCTGACAGCCTTAGGGTAGTCACCCCTAACTTTTTGCCTGCCTCCCTCCACTTTTTGGACACTGTTTTTGCTGGTTTATAGACTCTGCGCACTTTACCCCTGCTAACCAGGGCTAAAGTGCATATGCTCTCTCCCCTAAAACATGGTAACCTGGAATCATACCTGATTGGACTATTAATTTACTTATAAGTCCCTAGTAAGGTGCACTCTATGTGCATAGGGCTGGTAAATTAAATGCTACTAGTGGGCCAGCAGCACTGGTTGTGCCACCCACATAAGTAGCCCCTTCTCCTGGTCTCAGGCCTGCCATTGCAAGGCCTGTGTGTGCAGTTTTACTGCCACATCGACTTGGCATTTAAAAGTTCTTGCCAAGCCTAGAACTCCCCTTTTTCTACATATAAGTCACCCTTAATATGTGCCCTAAGTAACCCCTAGGGCAGGGTGCTGTGTAGGTAAAAGGCAGGACATGTATCTGGGTAGTTATATGTCCTGGTAGTGTAAAACTCCTAAATTCGTTTTCACACTACTGTGAGGCCTGCTCCCTTCATAGGCTAACATTGGGGCTGCCCTCATACACTGTTGAAGTGGCAGCTGCTGATCTGAAAGGAGCAGGAAGGTCATATTTAGTATGGCCAGAATGGTAATACAAAATCCTACTGACTGGTGAAGTCGGATTTAATATTACTATTCTAGAAATGCCACTTTTAGAAAATGAGCATTTCTTTGCACTTAAATCCTTCTGTGCCTTACAATCCATGTCTGGCTGGGCTTGGTTGACAGCTCCTTGTGCATTCACTCAGACACACCCCAAACACAGGGTACTCAGCCTCACTTGCATACATCTGCATTTTGAATGGGTCTTCCTGGGCTGGGAGGGTGGAGGGCCTGCTCTCACACAAAGGACTGCCACACCCCCTACTGGGACCCTGGCAGACAGGATTGAACTGAAAGGGGACCTGGTGCACTTCTTAGCCACTCTTTGAAGTCTCCCCCACTTCAAAGGCACATTTGGGTATAAAACAGGGTCTCTGCCCTACCTCATCAGACACTTGCTGGAGAAGAAACCTGAACCAGAAACTACAGGGAGTGCAGAATTATTAGGCAAGTTGTATTTTTGAGGATTAAATTTATTATTGAACAACAACCATGTTCTCAATGAACCCAAAAAACTCATTAATATCAAAGCTGAATATTTTTGGAAGTAGTTTTTAGTTTGTTTTTAGTTTTAGCTATGTTAGGGGGATATCTGTGTGTGCAGGTGACTATTACTGTGCATAATTATTAGGCAACTTAACAAAAAAAAATATATACCCATTTCAATTATTTATTATTACCAGTGAAACCAATATAACATCTCAACATTCACAAATATACATTTCTGACATTCAAAAACAAAACAAAAACAAATCAGTGACCAATATAGCCACCTTTATTTGCAAGGACACTCAAAAGCCTGCCATCCATGGATTCTGTCAGTGTTTTGATCTGTTCACCATCAACATTGCGTGCAGCAGCAACCACAGCCTCCCAGACACTGTTCAGAGAGGTGTACTGTTTTCCCTCCTTGTAAATCTCACATTTGATGATGGACCACAGGTTCTCAATGGGGTTCAGATCAGGTGAACAAGGAGGCCATGTCATTAGATTTCCTTCTTTTATACCCTTTCTTGCCAGCCACGCTGTGGAGTACTTGGACGCGTGTGATGGAGCATTGTCCTGCATGAAAACCATGTTTTTCTTGAAGGATGCAGACTTCTTCCTGTACCACTGCTTGAAGAAGGTGTCTTCCAGGAACTGGCAGTAGGACTGGGAGTTGAGCTTGACTCCATCCTCAACCCGAAAAGGCCCCACAAGCTCATCTTTGATGATACCAGCCCAAACCAGTACTCCACCTCCACCTTGCTGGCGTCTGAGTCGGACTGGAGCTCTCTGCCCTTTACCAATCCAGCCACGGGCCCATCCATCTGGCCCATCAAGACTCACTCTCATTTCATCAGTCCATAAAACCTTAGAAAATCAGTCTTGAGATATTTCTTGGCCCAGTCTTGACGTTTCAGCTTGTGTGTCTTGTTCAGTGATGGTCGTCTTTCAGCCTTTCTTACCTTTGCCATGTCTCTGAGTATTGCACACCTTGTGCTTTTGGGCACTCCAGTGATGTTGCAGCTCTGAAATATGGCCAAACTGGTGGCAAGTGGCATCGTGGCAGCTGCACGCTTGACTTTTCTCAGTTCATGGGCAGTTATTTTGCGCCTTGGTTTTTCCACACGCTTCTTGCGACCCTGTTGACTATTTTGAATGAAACGCTTGATTGTTCGATGATCACGCTTCAGAAGCATTGCAATTTTAAGAGTGCTGCATCCCTCTGCAAGATATCTCACTATTTTTGACTTTTCTGAGCCTGTCAAGTCCTTCTTTTGACCCATTTTGCCAAAGGAAAGGAAGTTGCCTAATAATTATGCACACCCGATATAGGGTGTTGATGTCATTAGACCACACCCCTTCTCATTACAGAGATGCACATCACCTAATATGCTTAATTGGTAGTAGGCTTTCAAGCCTATACAGCTTGGAGTAAGACAACATGCATAAAGAGGATGATGTGGTCAAAATACTCATTTGCCTAATAATTCTGCACTCCCTGTACATCCTGCCAAGAAGAACTACCTAGCTACCCAAAGGACTCACCTGTCTGCTTTCTACAAAGGATTGCTGCCTTGTTGAACTCTTGTCTGGCTGTGAAAGTGCTCTCCAAGGGCTTGGATAGAGCTTGTCTCCAGTTCCTTGAAGTCTCAGGACCAAAAAGACTTCTCTCTTTTACTTGGCTGCTCCGTGCGGCGAAAATTTCGACGCACAGCTTGTTTCGCGGCGAGAAAAACGCCGCACTCCGACGCTGATCGACGTGACGCTCTTGGGACGATCGAAGATCCGACGCACGGCCTTGTAAGGACAACGCCGCCCGACCTCTAGAGGAGAAATCGACGCAACGCCTGCCGTGAGATCGTAATTTCAACACGCAGCCCCGCAGATCGAAGTCTAGAGGAGAAATCGACACGACGCCTGCCGTGAGATCGTAATTTCGACGCACAGCCCCGCAGACCTATGCGCAGCCGGAGAACAAGCAGGAAAATCCACGCACAGACCCGGGACATCTGGTAATCCCTGCGATCCACAGAAAGAGACTGTCCGCGCGCCGGAAAACGACGCCGACTTCCCCGCGTGGAAAATAACGACGCAAGTCCGTGTGTGCTGGGGAGAAATCGACGCACATACCCTTTTTCCACGCACCTCTTCTCTTGTGGCCTTCTGAGGAGATTTTTCCACTCCCAACCAGGTACTTGTGCTTGAAAGAGACTGTGTTTATATTCTAAAGACTTAAGACACTTTATATCACTTCCCTGTGATATTTCTACAATTTTCCATTGCAACTTTATTCTTTTTTTGACCTACAAATATCCTGATAAATATTATATATTTTTCTAAACACTGTGTGGTGTATTTTTGTGGTGCTATATGGTGGAATTGTATGATTTATTGCACAAATACTTTACACATTGCCTTCTAAGTTAAGCCTGACTGCTCGTGCCGAGCTACCAGAGGGTGGGCACAGGATAATCTTGGATAGTGTGTGGCTTACCCTGACTAGAGTGAGGGCTTTTGCTTGGACAGAGAGTAACCTGACTGCCAACCAAAAACCCCATTTCTAACACACTGGCACCTGTATCCCTCAGGCCCTCTACACTTGTCCCATTAATTAAGAGCTGCTGCCTGTATTTTTGCATGTTAGGGGGCCAGGCAGCCAGTGTGGCTAAATCCACCCCACCCTCAGAGACTAATGTAGCTTCAGTGCGACACCTGATTTGCTCTGGGCACACTGTTGATCCCACTTGGAGACTAGCCATTCCAGTGTTAGCTGGAGTGGAGTTTGAAGTGGTATTTTTCTTGGGACAGGCCTTGTCTCCAGTTCGGTGTCCAGACTGACTACAGCTACGACACCAGGCCTTTTTGGGATAAAAGTTTTTACCCTTGTACCCAGAATTGTTTTGTGAAGAGGCTCTGGGCCCACCCTCCTGTGCAGGTTTTTGGGGGCCTGTAAAAGACTCTTTACTATTTTTGTTTTTGGTTGTCTCACCACCTTTCCCCTGGGGAGGTTTTGTGACCCCTTTCTATTGGTCACCCCCTGTGGAAGTTTTGGACACCCTAGTCTTGACCCAATGGTCCGCCTTCTTTCCCAATTCTTGGGGAGAAATTGGTCCTAGGTCTACCAGATGCTGATGCAGTTTATCATTGAAACAATTACTTAATAGGTGTTCTTTCACAAATAAATTGTACAGCCCATCATAATTACTTACACCACTGCCTTGAATCCAACCATCTAGTGTTTTTAATGAGTAGTCTACAAAGTCAACCCAGGTCTGGCTCGAGGATTTTTGAGCCCCCTGAATCTAATCCTATACTCCTCAGTGGAGAATCCAAAGCCCTCAATCAGGGTACCCTTCATGAGGTCATGAGATTCTGCATCTTTTCCAGAGAGTGTGAGGAGTCTATCCCTACACTTTCCTGTGAACATTTCCCAAAGGAGAGCACCCCAGTGAGATTTGTTCACTTTTCTGGTTACACAAGCCCTCCTAAAAGCTGTGAACCATTTGGTGATGTCATCACCATCTTCATATTTAGTTACAATCCCTTTAGGGATTTTCAACATGTCAGGAGAATCTCTGACCCTATTTATGTTGCTGCCACCATTGATGGGTCCTAGGCCCATCTCTTGTCTTTCCCTTTCTATGGCTAGGATCTGTCTTTCCAAAGCCAATCTTTTGGCCATCCTGGCTAACTGGATGTCCTCTTCACTGGGGTTATCTTCAGTGATTTCAGAGAGGTTGGTCCCTCCTGTGAGGGAGCCAGCATCTCTGACTATTATGCTTGGAGTCAGGGCTTGAGAGGCCCTGTCTTCCCTAGATAGGACTGGTAGGGGGGAATCACCCTCCAAGTCACTATCATCATCCTCTGAGTTCCCATCCTCAGAGGGGTTGGCCTTTTCAAACTCTGCCAACAGCTCCTGGAGCTGTAGTTTGTAAGGTCTGGGGCCCATTACTATTTTCTTTAGTTTACAGAGTGACCTTAGCTCCCTCATCTTAAGATGGAGGTAAGGTGTGGTGTCGAGTTCCACCACATTCATATCTGTACTAGACATTATGCTTCTAAAAGTTGGAATACTTTTTAAGAATCTAAAACTAGTTCTAGAATCTAATTCAAACTTTTACCAAACTTTTAAACTCTAAAAGAAATGCTAACAGGGACTAACACAAGGCCCTAGCAGGACTTTAAAGAATTTAGAAAAATTTCAAATTGCAAAAAATCAATTTCTAATGAAAATTTTTGGAATTTGTCGTGTGATCAGGTATTGGCTGAGTAGTCCAGCAAATGCAAAGTCTTGTACCCCACCGCTGATCCACCAATGTAGGAAGTTGGCACTGTATGTGCTATTTCAAAGTAAGGAATAGCATGCACAGAGTCCAAGGGTTCCCCTTAGAGGTAAGATAGTGGCAAAAAGAGATAATACTAATGCTCTATTTTGTGGTAGTGTGGTCGAGCAGTAGGCTTATCAAAGGAGTAGTGTTAAGCATTTGTTGTACATACACACAGGCAATAAATGAGGAACACACACTCAGAGAAAAATCCAACCAATAGGTTTTGTTATAGAAAAATATATTTTCTTAGTTTATTTTAAGAACCACAGGTTCAAATTCTACATGTAATATCTCATTTGAAAGGTATTGCAGGTAAGTACTTTAGGAACTTTGAATAATCACAGTAGCATATATACTTTTTACATAAACCACAATAAGCTGTTTTAAAAGTGGACACACTGCGATTTTCACAGTTCCTGGGGGAGGTAAAGTATTGTTATTTTTTACAGGTAAGTAAGTCACTTACAGGTCTCAGTTTTGGGTCCAAGGTAGCCCACCGTTGGGGGTTCAGTGCAACCCCAAAGTTACCACACCAGCAGCTCAGGCCCGGTCAGGTGCAGAGGTCAAAGAGGTGCCCAAAACACATAGGCTTCAATGGAGAGAAGGGGGTGCCCCGGTTCCAGTCTCCCAGCAGGTAAGTACCCGCGTCTTCGGAGGGCAGACCAGGGGGGTTTTGTAGGGCACCGGGGGGGACACAAGTCAGCACAAAAAGTACACCCTCAGCAGCGCGGGGGCGGCCGGGTGCAGTGTGCAAACACGCGTCGGGTTTTCAATGGTTTTCAATGAGAGACCAAGGGGTCTCTTCAGCGGTGCAGGCAGGCAAGGGTGGGGCTCCTCGGGGTAGCCACCACCTGGGCAAGGGAGAGGGCCTCCTGGGGGTCACTCCTGCACAGAAGTTCCGTTCCTTCAGGTGCTGGGGGCTGCGGGTGCAGGGTCTTTTCCAGCCGTCGGGACTTTAGGTTCAGGCAGTCGCGGTCAGGGGGAGCCTCGGGATTCCCTCTGCAGGCGTCGCTGTGGGGGCTCAGGGGGGACAACTTTGGTTACTCACGGACTCGGAGTCGCCGGAGGGTCCTCCCTGAGGTGTTGGTTCTCCACCAGTCGAGTCGTGGTCGCCGGGTGCAGTGTTGCAAGTCTCACGCTTCTTGCGGGGAGTTGCAGGGGTCTTTAAATCTGCTCCTTTGAAACAAAGTTGCAGTTCTTTTGGAGCAGTGCCGCTGTCCTCAGGAGTTTCTTGTCTTTCTTGAAGCAGGGCAGTCCTCTGAGGATTCAGAGGTCGCTGGTCCCTTGGGAAGCGTCGCTGGAGCAGGTTTCTTTGGAAGGCAGGAGACAGGCCGGTAAGTCTGGGGCCAAAGCAGTTGGTGTCTTCTTTTCTTCCTCTGCAGGGGTCTTTCAGCTCAGCAGTCCTCTTCTTCTTGTTAGTTGCAGGAATCTAAATTGTTAGGTTCAGGGGAGCCCTTAAATACTAAATTTAAGGGCGTGTTTAGGTCTGGGGGGTTAGTAGCCAATGGCTACTAGCCCTGAGGGTGAGTACACCCTCTTTGTGCCTCCTCCCAAGGGGAGGGGGGCACATCCCTAATCCTATTGGGGGAATCCTCCATCTGCAAGATGGAGGATTTCTAAAAGTTAGAGTCACTTCAGCTCAGGACACCTTAGGGGCTGTCCTGACTGGCCAGTGACTCCTCCTTGTTGTTCTCATTATTTTCTCCGGCCTTGCTGCCAAAAGTGGGGGCCGTGGCCGGAGGGGGCGGGCAACTCCACTAGCTGGAGTGTCCTGCGGTGCTGGAACAAAGGAGTGAGCCTTTGAGGCTCACCGCTAGGTGTTACAGCTCCTGCCTGGGGGAGGTGTTAGCATCTCCACCCAGTGCAGGCTTTGTTACTGGCCTCAGAGTGACAAAGGCACTCTCCCCATGGGGCCAGCAACATGTCTCTAGTGTGGCAGGCTGCTGGAACCAGTCAGCCTACACAGATAGTTGGATACAGTTTCAGGGGGCACCTCTAAGGTGCCCTCTGGGGTGTGTTTCACAATAAAATGTACACTGGCATCAGTGTGCATTTATTGTGCTGAGAAGTTTGATACCAAACTTCCCAGTTTTCAGTGTAGCCATTATGGTGCTGTGGAGTTCGTGTTTGACAAACTCCCAGACCATATACTCTTATGGCTACCCTGCACTTACAATGTCTAAGGTTTGGCTTAGACACTGTAGGGGCACAGTGCTTATGCACTGGTGCCCTCACCTATGGTATAGTGCACCCTGCCTTAGGGCTGTAAGGCCTGCTAGAGGGGTGACTTATCTATACTTGCATAGGCAGTGAGAGGCTGGCATGGCACCCTGAGGGGAGTGCCATGTCGACTTACTCATTTTGTTCTCACTAGCACACACAAGCTGGCAAGCAGTGTGTCTGTGCTGAGTGAGGGGTCTCCAGGGTGGCATAAGACATGCTGCAGCCCTTAGAGACCTTCCCTGGCATCAGGGCCCATGGTACCAGAGGTACCAGTTACAAGGGACTTACCTGGATGCCAGGGTGTGCCAATTGTGGATACAAAAGTACAGGTTAGGGAAAGAACACTGGTGCTGGGGCCTGGTTAGCAGGCCTCAGCACACTTTCAATTCAAAACATAGCATCAGCAAAGGCAAAAAGTCAGGGGGTAACCATGCCAAGGAGGCATTTCCTTACACCTAGTATATGGTACACAGTTACTCAGGGCATTGGGGTTCCAGGAGATCCTTATGGGCTGCAGCATTTCTTTTGCCACCCATAAAGAGCTCAGACAAACCTTTCTTCAGGACTGCCACTGCAGCCTGGTTGAAATAGTGCCCACACAATTTCACAGCCATTTTCACTGCAGTTAAGAAACGTATAAGTCACCTATATGTTTAACCTTCATTTACTGAAGGCTAGGTGCAAAGTTACTATGTGTGAGGGCACCCTTGCACTAGCAAAGGTGCCCCCACGTTGCCTAGGGCCAATTCCCAGAACTTTGTGAGTGCAGGGATACCATTACACATGTGCACTACATATGTGTCAATACATATATGTAGCTTCACAATGGTAACTCCAAATATGACCATGTGAGGTGTCTAAGATTATAGAATTGCCCCCCCCATTCGAAATCTGGTATTGGGGGGCCAATCCTATGCACCCTGGGGCTCCACCATGGACCCCCAGTACTGCCAAACCAGCTCTCTGAGGTTTCCACTGCAGCCCCAGCCTAAGCTGCTAGACACTGCCTACATTTCACTAATAAGGGATAACTGGACCTGATATAATGTGTAAGTACCTTAGGTACCCACTACAAACCAGGCCAGACTCCTACACCAGTGTATTGATCCAATAAGCTATTTCAGACTTTTGCGGTTGTGGTACCAATGTGCTTTGGACACAATAGGCAAAACATTAATTTACTTGGATTAATAACCTGTAGACATAAATTGTACAAATTACCCTATTCTCCTGGTCTATTTTCCCAATTCTAAGTAAAGAGAATGTTACAGGTGAATTTTAGTAAGCTATACATAATTCAAAAGTATTGGATACACTCTAACCCCTATTTGAGGGGGAGCTATTTGTGCTCAACACAGATATCACCTCCTATGACCTTAGATAACAAAGATGTTCTTTAGGTCACACAACATAGCAGATCAAAAATTATCAAAGCAGAATAAATCATCAAGTTGTATAAATCTTAACCTAGGATTACTTGCCACAGAGAAAAGCTGTTCCACATATTTCACAGACTAGTGCAAGAACCCCCATTACTAAGATTGTGCAGGCTAACACATCAGACAGCACAGATATTCCAGATTTTTCACAGATTTACCAAACGTAGGTTTTGGACACCAAACCTTTTCATTAGGCTACTCACAATTTGCAAATTTCGAATTCTGATATTAAAGCAATTTTTTCAGTTAGACAGATTTTATTCTGAAAGTGCATCGACACCTGAGACATGACTGAAAATCTTTCTCCTACGTTACACATATATTAGAGGTTCAGTTGCGACAACTGAGCTATCCTTCAGGTTAGGGTGATTTTACAGGCCCAACCTAAGACAGCAGAGCCGTGTTTGAAGTTTGCCTTTATTATCCAGGTTTAGGCACTTGACTGTATATCTATTAAGCAGTTTAAACAGATTGCATAGTCCCAGGCTTCAGACAACTAACATATCATTCTGATTACATGGATCTCAATCAATGACTCCTGCCTCCTCAATCAAATCATCTCACTTATATGTATATATATATATATATATATATATATATATATTATATATATATATATATATATATATATATATATATATATTGCACAGGCTCTGGACATCAATGCTACCTTTCAAGTTACACATATTTGACAGAATAAGTGATTTGACAGAGGAGTTATCCGTTAGGCTACCAATCAAGGGTAGCCTAGCCTCCTAGTAAATAAACCTCTCAGTTATAAAAGACTGTCAAAACTGGGTTGTGGATCACTGCTCTGGATGAAAAATTCTTAAAGGCAAACGCAACGTGTCACAAATCGGAATGTGCAAAGTTGCACAAGTTGCAACTTTAAAAAATTTATTTTTAAACTACACTAGCTTCACACAATGCATTAAAATGGGTAATGGCTCAGGAGCACAACACTAAAATGGGAATTGTTCCTGCTGCATCAAGAGACTTCAATGTAACAGGGGACTTGTGCTGTTTGGGAACTGTTCATCACACCCTCCTTTCAGTCCCTACCTTCCTCGATGTGAGTGACAAAGTCCAGAGTCTTTGCCCGCCCAACAACCCTTCCTGGCTGCCAATGGGATCTGGTGATGTGACTCTTACCTCTAGCTGATCAGTTGTCGGCCTCGGCTTATTAACTGCTGCAAAATCCCATGTGGTCCTTCTTGGTACATTTTAGGTGCTGACCATAAGGGGCTGAAAGCTGCCACAATTTCTTACTCAAGCATTTCTGTTCCATATAAATCCTAGAGTATTAAATTGTAATAGGAAATATGGTCTAAGGGGGGGAACTATGACCCATTGAATCATGTGAAATTGTGAAACTTCACACGCTTTTGTCTAGGGCTGAGAGCTGTATGTACAAATATATGTTCCCACAATACCAGTAGCAATTTGCGACCACTAAAGATTTTTAAAAAAGAACCGACCTATGTATTGATACATCGGTTTCCCAAAAATTCAAATTGTAGTGGGTCAGAATCGGATCTGCCCCATGCACATTAACGAGATAAATCACAAATTCTGACCCACTGGGATTTGTTGCCATCACAGGGATGGTGGCCTGATAGAGTCAGAAAACCCCCTATGTCTGTAGTTGCTTTTAAATAAAAAAAAACAATCATGTTTTTTTTAAGTAGCTTGTTTTACTTCAAAGAAAAGTGGATACATTTACAAAAAATGAAATGTTTCATAAACCTTTGAAGAAGTAAGCAGGAGTACCATGGATCAATTCCTACTCCTCAAAAAATGTGTTGTTTCAACATATACACATAGGAAGATGTAATTAGCAAATGAGTTACCCACTACCTTTGTGTAGTTGGTAAAATATTAAAGTGCTGTAATTGGATTTCGGTTGTAAAATACCAAGGCATACATAAGGAACTGGTGTTTGGAAGGGACACCCTAAACATGTCCCTTGAAGGGACACCCTAAACATGTCCTTTTCAAATACTGATTCAGAATGACTTTCTAAACTCTTTTGATGATTTGGAAAATCTTTTTAGAATCAGAGGGTTGGGATTCTAAAACCCTTTGTGTATCTGGCTCTATGGGCCAGATGTAGCAAGGTCCGAATTTGCGATTCGGAAATTGCGAGTCGGTGCGACTCGCAATTTCCGAATCGCAAATTCAGATGCAGAACGGTGTCTCAGACACCATCTGCGACTCGCTATGGGGTCGCAAAGACCCACCTCATTAATATTAATGAGGTGGGTCGCATTTTGCGACCCCATAGCGAGTCCCTGCACTCACAGGAATGGTGGCCTGGTGAAGTCTGCAGACCTCCATGTCTCTGACAGCTTTTTCAATAAAGCAGTTTTTTTATTTTATTTTGTGGCCCGTTTTGCTTAAAGGAAAACGAGTTGCAAAATAAAAAAAATAACGAAACCATTTGGTTTCGTTTTTTCAGTGTTGGCAGTGGTCCGTTGGACCACTGCCTGCTCTGAAAAAACATTTTTGCCCACATTCACAAAGGGGAAGGGGTCCCATGAGTACCCCTTCCCTTTTGCGAATGAGTTACCACCATTGTGACACTGGTGGTAACTGCGAATTGCTTTGCGACCGCATTCGCGGTCACAAAGCAATTCTGCATTGCGATGTGAGTCGCAAATAGGAAGAGAACACCCCTTTCTATTTGCAAATCGCATTCACAATTTGCGAGTCGGTACCGACTCGCAAATTGTGAATGTGCATCACAGAAGGCTGCTTGCACGGCGCAAACTGCGATTTTCGCAGCTTGCACCATGCAAACGGCTTCCTACATCTGGCCCTAAGTTTTCAACTTTTGCCCAATTTCATGTGTATAGTAAAACCTTGATACTCCCCCACGTCATTATGCAACTGTCTTGCTTCCAAAATAACTCAATAAATGCCACTTTAGGTACCTTATACAAAGGCACCTGGTATTACAGGGCATCAAGGATTTATAGCACTGGTGGTATGTCGCACATATTAAGGCAAAACTCAGCTTTTTGAAAAATGGTCACTCTTCAATTGGCATAGTGATTAAAGGCCAGCCATGCTACATGAAGCCACACAGAGAAGAGGCAGAGAGAGCAGCTCTAGTTTTAACCCTCCCTTCACCCAGCAGAGGTAGAGCACAGACTGTATAGGTGGATAATTCACTTACACGTTGGGATTGTTCACCAGAGGAAGAAGCAGTACAACCTTTCCATGTGCAGGCAGCAGCACATACATACCCTACATTCACCACTAGAAGCTTCCCTTCGGCAATCAACACGTGCAGCACATGGAAGCTCAGTGAAAGCATGACTCACAAAGAGGAATTATACTGCATGGACAGCAGCGCACGCTTTCCTCGAGGCTGGAGGTGTGCACGCTTAAATCAAACAGAGAGGACACATTTCAGGCGTCAGCAAATCAAACTTCCATTACAAGCAACAGAGTTACAGTATAACTAATACCTTGACTAGCTGCCATCACACATAAAAAGAAGCATACGGTGCAAACCCCTCTAACACAGACAGTGCTTGTGCTAGCTGTCATACTTCAAGGGCACATCAAGAAATTGTTCGAAGTTCCCTGAAACCCAGAACAGGTTGCAGAGTGCAGGTGTCTCTCAGAGGAAGAGCAAGCAACGGCAGTGCCACTTCCCGCCCCTCCCCTTCCCTCTCGAAGCATAGCAGGCATTCATGCAGGCATCACTTCCCCAAAAAGCAGACAGCAGCAGTACAAGCTTCCCTCAAACACAGCGACAGTGTCTGAGCAACGATGACAGGAATGTAACCAGGGGAGAGGGGCGTTAGCTAGTACGTGCCCTGCTGTTTCAGCTCATCACAGATTCTGATTAGGGGTAATATCTTTAGATAACTTAAACACTTGATCCTGAGTGTTAATTTGCCAGAGTTCCAACAAAGAATCTAGGGCCAGATTTAGGAAGGTTTTTATTTGAGAATTCCTAATTGCATTTTTTTGTAATATCCAATTAGGAAATCGCAAACAGCCATGTACTCAGACACATTTAGTGATTCCCAGTGGGTTGCAAATGGATCTACCTCTTCATTATTCATAAAGTAGGTCGCAATTTTGCCCCATTGGGAATGGTCAAATATCACAGAGTTGATGGCCTTTTGGGGTCAGCAAACCACCATGTCTGTGATTGTTTTTAAAATAAAGCATTTTTTTTAAATGCAGCCCGATTTACTTGAAGGAAAACAGGAAGTGTTTCAGAAAGAAAACTGAAAAGATTTCTTTTTATTTTTCAAGAGTAGGCCGTGGCTTGAGGGACCACGGCCTGCTCTTAAAAAATGTTTGCACCCATATTCTAAAAGGGGCCCTTGTGGACCCCTTCCCACTTGTGAATGGGTTACCACCAATTTGAAGTAGGTGGTAAACTGCAAAAGTTTTGCGACCTCATTTCTGTAGCAAAACAATCTTACATCCCACTGCAAGTCGGTATTAGGAAGGGACATCCTCAACACGCCCCTTCCTAATACTGAATCGCAGTCCCCATTTGGATTTGGTAATAGGTTACCGAATCCAAATAGAGCTTTGTGCATGCCTGAGTACTTTTTAGCAGATTCAAATATCCTGTTTCTGCAAATCGGACTGTTTGCGACCTCTAAAAAGTTTCGTACATCTGGCCCTTAGTCGTGGCATGCGTAGCAAGATGACAACAAACTTTAAGCCACAAGGAAGAGTGAAAAGAAATAAACCAGGAAAAATGTGAATCATGTGCAACAGCTGTGTGCTATCAGAAATCAATTGACACTAAACCAGCTCCATATCACTGGGCTCTGTAAATAATTACCAGGGCTATGATATGAGTGTTTACATAACCTTGGCTTCAGCCCTCGGGCTAGAGAAATGTCTGCATAAAGGTGGAAATGTCAGGGTGAAAATGAACAGTGTGTTCATTTTTGGGCTAGACGCTCCTCCTCCTTTAATGGACAACTTTCACTCCAACACCCTGTGCACCCATGAATCTGTGATCTAGCATGTTATTATGACATTGTTTAACTGGTCTCTATGCATAACTTTGAGCCTGTCATCCTATGATCTGCTTTTGGTACGAGGGACATCTAATACTGAAATGCTGATCCATCTTGAGCTTTCTATTTTTATTATTTTATGTACTTAATAGTTCGATTACATAAAAGCATGAAATCAGTTCCTAGATCCACCCAAAATTGCGTAGTCTGAAGCATTCCAAAATGCCTAGTACTTACATATTAATTTGTTTGTTGTTAGAGTTCATTGCACAGGTTGCATAGCTGCTATTTGACACTGCCTTTGAAAAAAAACACGTTAATCGAAGCGTCTGCAATTAGGGACAAATATTGTATTTCTAATACCTCCTTATTACAAAAAGAGATAACATTGTTTGTATTGGAGCCATGCTGCTTCATTCCTTCTTGATATATCAGAGCAGATATAAAGTACCAAACTACAGTGGAAATCAAAGATAGAGATAATGTTGACACTATGGGGGTCATTACAACCCTGGCAGACGATGTTAAAGCGGCGGTAAGACCGCCAACAGGCTGGCGGTCTTTTTTTTAGTATTATGACCATGGTGGTTACTGCCATGGTCATCCGCCGCTTCTCCGTTCCGCCCGCCAGGGCGGAGACGACCGCTGGGCTGGAGACCTGGGTCTCCAGCCCGGGGGCCGTCACAATACTGCCGCCGGTATTTTGACCCGGCTTACCGCCGTGGATTTCCAGCGGTAGGAACCGCCATGAAATCCATGGCGGTAAGCACTATCAGTGCCAGGGAATTCCTTCCCTGGCAGAATAGCGGTCTCCCCCACCCCCACCCCAACTCCCTCCCCTACACCTCCCACCACCCGTGCCACCCCCCAAAGGTGGCAGGGCCCCCCTCCCCACCCCGACCCCCAACATCACATAACTCACACACACACGACACGCACGCAAGCACCACCAACACACACACGCACACACACCGACATGCATGCCTACATCCACACACTCAGTCAGACACGCACACCCATATACAGACATACACGCACACATCAACACAGACATACATACAGACATACACGCACTAATCCCCAAAACACGCAACACACCCGCAAGCATACACGCACTCACACACCCCCTCTACATACACACACGCACACCCCCATGCACCCACACAACACACAACACCCCCCCACCCCCTCCCCTAACGGACGATCGACTTACCTGTTCCATCGATCCTCCGGGATGGGACGGGAGCCATGGGGGCTGCTCTGCCGACACCTCACCACCAACAGAACACCGCCTCACCGAATCACAGGACGTGATTTGCTGGGCGGTGTTCTGTTGGCGTGGCGGTGGAGGTGGAGCAACCTCCACTTCCCCGCCGCCCGCCAGTATGGCTGTTGTATTACTTCTGGTGGTCTTCCGCACGGCGGACCCTCGGCGGTCTTGTAAAAAGACCGCCGAGGTTGTAATGACCCCCTATGTCCCTTATTACATGAGACCGCCAGAGCCGTGGTGGAGGTCGGACCGCTGTCAAAGCAGTGGTATGGCCTCCACATTATGACCCCGGCAGATCCGCCATGATCAGACCGCCAGTACCCCTAGGTTGCCGCCAGTCGACAGACTGGCCATGCCAGCAGTCTTAACCCACCAGGGCAGTGCTGCAAGCAGCGCTGCCCTGGGGATTATGAGTCTCCTCTCTGCTGGCTTTTGCATGGCAGTCCCACTGCCCTTGGCATGGGCAGTGCAGGGGCCCCCATGGACAACCCCATCATGCTTTTCAATGCCTGAATTACTGTCAGTGAAAAGCACGACGGGTGCTGTTTCACCCAACGCACTGCAACATTGCCACCAGCATCAATGTTGTGTGTAAATACTTATGTGGTAAAGGCAATGCAAAGGCATTGCGTGGTAATGGATTCACAGTAAAGGTATGCATGGTAAAGGCATTTGTTGTAATTTCATAATCCACACACACCCATTCACAGAACACACTCACAAATGCACATACATTCATGTGTACAAACATACATGCGCGCAACAAACATAAAAAAATAGAACACTTACCTTCTGCAGCATTTCAGGGAGGGAATCCTTGGTAGTTCCAGAAGGGCTGGACCTATGGCCTCCTCTCATTCACAGCACTCCCTACCTCTTCCCAGAGTTGGATGGGGTCAGTGAGACTGCGGAATCCTCTCCCACTCTTTGACAAGGCATCAATGACAAACACTCTGCTCTGGGCTCTTCAGGGCTTAAAGCTGAGGCACCTAGGTCTAAGGCCATCAGTGACACTCCTCCTCATCATGAAGGGAAGGTCCTTTGAGGTGCATTGTCAGGCTGAAGAGGGTAGCCCACAGGGCTGTGACATCTTCAGCTTGGCAAAGTTCACCTTAGGAACTCAGGTGCTGTGCATTTAGTGCATGTCGAGCTCCTGACTGCCTGACCTGAAAATAATGTCTGTCAGGCTGACATTGGCTCAGCCAGACAGGCACTCTATATGACGTCAAAAGGTGAGATGGATGTGGCACCTTCACCTTAAAGTTTAGGGTGCTGCCTAGGCCAGATCCTCCCTCCTGGAACACAAGAAACCCATGACTAAATTCAGCCTGATTAGGGCTTCTCAGTTGGGTATAGCTTGATGTCAACTGCAACTACAACAAGGTGATGGATGGAATGCTTGATTAACCCCTTCGCTGCCAGGCCTTTTCCCCCTCCTGTGCCAGGCCTTTTTTTGCCTATTTGGGGCAGTTCGCGCTTAGGCCCTCATAACTTTTTGTCCACATAAGCTAACCAAGCCAAATTTGCGTCCTTTTTTTCCAACATCCTAGGGATTCTAGAGGTACCCAGACTTTGTGGGTTCTCCTGAAGGAGGCCAAGAAATTGGCCAAAATACAGTGAAAATTTCGTTTTTTTCAAAAAAAATTGAAAAAGTGGCTGCAGAAGAAGGGTTGTGGTTTTTCCCCTGAAAATGGCATCAACAAAGGGTTTGCGGTGCTAAACTCAGCAGCTTCCCAGCTTTCAGGAACAGGCAGACTTGAATCAGAAAACCCAATTTTTCAACACAATTTTGGCATTTTACTGGGGCATACCCCATTTGTGCAATTTTTTGTGCTTTCAGCCTCCTTCCAGTCAGTGACAGGAATGGTCATGAAACCAATGCTGGATCCCAGAAACCTAAACATTTCTGAAAAGTAGACAAAATTCTGAATTCAGCAGGGGGTCATTTGTGTAGATCCTACAAGGGTTTCCTACAGAAAATAACAGCTGAAAAAGAAAAATATTGAAATTGAGGTGAAAAAACCATCAATTTTTCTCTACGTTTTACTCTGTAACTTTTCCCTGCAATGTCAGATTATCAAAAGCAATATACCGTTACGTCTGCTGGACTCCTCTGGTTGCGGGGATATATAGGGTTTGTAGGTTCATCAAGAACCCGAGGAACCCAGAGCCAATAAATGAGCTGCACCCTGCAGTGCATTTTCATTCTATACCGGGTATACAGCAATTCATTTGCTGAAATATAAGGAGTAAAAAATTGCTATCAAGAAAACCTTTGCATTTCCAAAAAGGGCACAAGATAAGGTGTTGAGGAGCAGTGGTTATTTGCACATCTCTGAATTCCGGGGTGACCATAGTAGCACGTGAATTACAGGGAATTTCTCAAATAGATGTCTTTTTTACACACACTCCTATATTTGGAAGGAAAAAATGTAGAGAAAGACAAGGGGCAATAGTACTTGTTTTACTAATCTATGTTCCCCCAAGTCTCCCGATAAAAATGGTACCTCACTTGTGTGGGTAGGCCTAGCGCCCACGACAGGATATGCCCCAAAACACAACGTGGACACATCACAGAAAACAGAGCTGTTTTTAGCAAAGTGACTACCTGTAGATTTTGGCCTCTAGCTCAGCCGCCACCTAGGGAAACCTACCAAACCTGTGCATTTCTGAAAACTAGAGACCTAGGGGAATCCAAGGAGGGGTGACTTGTGTGGCTCGGACCAGGTTCTGTTACCCAGAATCCTTTGCAAACCTCAAAATTTGGCTAAAAAAACACATGTTCCTCACATTTCTGTGGCAGAAAGTTCTGGAATCTGAGAGGAGCCACAAATTTCCTTCCACCCAGCGTTCCCCCATGTCTCCCGATAAAAATGATACCTCACTTGTGTGGGTAGGCCTAGCACCCGCGACAGGATATGCCCCAAAACACAACGTGGACACATCACAGAAAACAGAGCTGTTTTTAGCAAAGTGACTACCTGTAGATTTTGGCCTCTAGCTCAGCCGCCACCTAGGGAAACCTACCAAACCTGTGTATTTCTGAAAACTAGAGACCTAGGGGAATCCAAGGAGGGGTGACTTGTGTGGCTCGGACCAGGTTCTGTTACCCAGAATCCTTTGCAAACCTCAAAATTTGGCTAAAAAAACACATGTTCCTCACATTTCTGTGGCAGAAAGTTCTGGAATCTGAGAGGAGCCACAAATTTCCTTCCACCCAGCGTTCCCCCACGTCTCCCGATAAAAATGATACCTCACTTGTGTGGGTAGGCCTAGCGCCCGCGACAGGATATGCCCCAAAACACAACGTGGACATATCACAGAAAACAGAGCTGTTTTTAGCAAAGTGACTACCTGTAGATTTTGGCCTCTAGCTCAGCCGCCACCTAGGGAAACCTACCAAACCTGTGCATTTCTGAAAACTAGAGACCTAGGGGAATCCAAGGAGGGGTGACTTGTGTGGCTCGGACCAGGTTCTGTTACCCAGAATCCTTTGCAAACCTCAAAATTTGGCTAAAAAGACACATGTTCCTCACATTTCTGTGGCAGAAAGTTCTGGAATCTGAGAGGAGCCACAAATTTCCTTCCACCCAGCGTTCCCCCACGTCTCCCGATAAAAATGATACCTCACTTGTGTGGGTAGGCCTAGCGCCCGCGACAGGATATGCCCCAAAACACAACGTGGACATATCACAGAAAACAGAGCTGTTTTTAGCAAAGTGACTACCTGTAGATTTTGGCCTCTAGCTCAGCCGGCACCTAGGGAAACCTACCAAACCTGTGCATTTATGAAATCTAGAGACCTAGGGGAATCCAAGGAGGGGTGACTTGTGTGGCTCGGACCAGGTTCTGTTACCCAGAATCCTTTGCAAACCTCAAAATTTGGCTAAAAAAACACATGTTCCTCACATTTCTGTGGCAGAAAGTTCTGGAATCTGAGAGGAGCCACAAATTTCCTTCCACCCAGCGTTCCCCCACGTCTCCCGATAAAAATGATACCTCACTTGTGTGGGTAGGCCTAGCGCCCGCGACAGGATATGCCCCAAAACACAACGTGGACATATCACAGAAAACAGAGCTGTTTTTAGCAAAGTGACTACCTGTAGATTTTGGCCTCTAGCTCAGCCGGCACCTAGGGAAACCTACCAAACCTGTGCATTTATGAAAACTAGAGACCTAGGGGAATCCAAGGAGGGGTGACTTGTGTGGCTCGGACCAGGTTCTGTTACCCAGAATCCTTTGCAAACCTCAAAATTTGGCTAAAAAAACACATGTTCCTCACATTTCTGTGGCAGAAAGTTCTGGAATCTGAGAGGAGCCACAAATTTCCTTCCACCCAGCGTTCCCCCACGTCTCCCGATAAAAATGATACCTCACTTGTGTGGGTAGGCCTAGCGCCCACGACAGGATATGCCCCAAAACACAACGTGGACATATCACAGAAAACAGAGCTGTTTTTAGCAAAGTGACTACCTGTAGATTTTGGCCTCTAGCTCAGCCGGCACCTAGGGAAACTTACCAAACCTGTGCATTTCTGAAAACTAGAGACCTAGGGGAATCCAAGGAGGGGTGACTTGTGTGGCTCGGACCAGGTTCTGTTACCCAGAATCCTTTGCAAACCTCAAAATTTGGCTAAAAAAACACATGTTCCTCACATTTCTGTGGCAGAAAGTTCTGGAATCTGAGAGGAGCCACAAATTTCCTTCCACCCAGCGTTCCCCCACGTCTCCCGATAAAAATGATACCTCACTTGTGTGGGTAGGCCTAGCGCCCGCGACAGGATATGCCCCAAAACACAACGTGGACACATCACAGAAAACAGAGCTGTTTTTAGCAAAGTGACTACCTGTAGATTTTGGCCTCTAGCTCAGCCGCCACCTAGGGAAACCTACCAAACCTGTACATTTCTGAAAACTAGAGACCTAGGGGAATCCAAGGAGGGGTGACTTGCGGGGCTCGGACCAGGTTCTGTTACCCAGAATCCTTTGCAAACCTCAAAATGTGGCTAAAAAAACACATGTTCCTCACATTTCTGTGGCAGAAAGTTCTGGAATCTGAGAGGAGCCACAAATTTCCTTCCACCCAGCGTTCCCCCAAGTCTCCCGATAAAAATGATACCTCACTTGCGTGGGTAGGACTAGCGCCCACGAAAGGAAAGGGCCCAAAACACAACGTGGACACATCAAATTTTTTTATAAAAAGCAGTGCCTACCTGTGGATTTTGGCCTGTAGCTCAGCCCGCACCTGGGGAAACCTAGCAAACCAGCGCATTTTTGAAAACTAGAAACCCAGGGGAATCCAAGATGAGGTGACTTGCGGGGCTCTGACCAGGTTATGTTACCCAGAATCCTTTGCAAACATCAAAATGTGGCCCAAAAAACACTTTTTCCTCTCATTTCGGTGACAGAAAGTTCTGGAATCTGAGAGGAGCCACAAATTTCCTTCCACCCAGCGTTCCCCTAAGTCTCTCGATAAAAATGGTGCCTCACTTCTGTGGGTAGGCCTAGCGCCCACGAAAGGAAATGGCCCAAAACACAACATGGACACAACATATTTTTTCACAGAAAACAGAGGTGTTTTTTGCAAGGTGCCTACCTGTGGAGTTTGGCCTGTAGCTCAGCCGGCCCCAGGGGGGGGGGGCAGAAATGGCCTAAAATAAATTTCTTCCCCCCAACCCCCACCCCCCCCCCCGGAGCGACCCTTGCCTACGGGGTCGCTCCCCCTGCGTGACATTGGCGCCAAAAAACAAATCCCAGGTGCCAAGTGGTTTCTGCCCCCTTGGGGGCAGATTGACCTAAAATCGGCCAATCTGCCCCCAAGGGGGGCTGAAATGGCCCAAATACAATTTGCCCCCCAGGGGAGCGACCCTTGCCTGATGGGTCGCTCCCCATCTCGAAAAAAACAAACAAACAAAAAAAAAAACACAACAAAAAAATTTGTCCTGGTGCCCTGAGGGTTCTGCCCCCCCCCCCCCGGGGGCAGTTCAGCCTAATAATAGGGGGGGCAGAAATGGCCTAAAATAAATTGCCCTCCCCCCCAGGGATTAACCCTTGCCTAAGGGGTCGCTCCCTTTGCGTGAAATTCACGCAAAGAAAAAACTCCCTGGTGTCTAGTGGTTTCTACCCCCCTTGGGGGCAGATTGGCCTCATTAAAATAGGCCAATCTGCCCCCAAGGGGGACAGAAATGGCCAAAATATAATTTTACCCCAAGGGGAGCGACCCTTGCCTAAGGGGTCGCTCCCCACCCAAAAAAATAAAATAACACATAAAAAAAAAAAAAAAAAAAAAGGTCCCTGGTGCCCTAGAGGTTTCTGCCCCCAGGGGGGGCAGAAAAGGCCTTCCAGAAAAAATGCCCCCCATGGGAGCGACCCTTGCCCAAGGGGTCGCTCCCTTTTGTCAATATCATAAAAAAAAAAAAAATCCCTGGTGTCTAGTGGGGTTTCAAAAGCCGGATTGCAAGCAATCCGGCTTTTGAAACCCTCGGAGAGACTTCAAAGGGAAGGAAATACTTTTCCTTCCCTTTAAAGCCCCTCCGGGCCTCCCCGGTGATTGAAAGAGAAATGCTTTTGCATTTCTTTTTCAATCGCGCTGGAAGCAGAGCTTCCAGCGCGACGAGGGAGGCCCTGTGACACATCAGTGCGCGTGCGCTGACGTCACAGGGGGGGGCGGGGGGTGCGGGGGTGGAAGGGGAAGGTCTTCCCCTTCCATCCCCGCCTAGCGCGCCCCCAATTTCCCCTGTGCCATGGACGAGATGATCTTGTCCAAGGCACAGGGGAACTGTAGCCTTGGACGAGATCATCTTGTCCAAGGCACCCAAGAGGTTAATCTCTGTCACTGCCAATCGGTCTCTGGCCGAATTTCTAGATGTTTATTTTCTTTGGTTTTAGCCTGTTTGTCAAGTCAATTAATCACTCATCTAAGTGCTATAGTATTTATAGCAGTGTACCTGTGATATGGGTAGGGAAATGAAAGACTTCAGACTACAAGAGTTTTGTAGAAAGAAAACATAAAGTTCTTATTTTGAAGGAAATCAATGTCTTTTAATAGAAGTCTTGGCTATTCTTCCGTTTCTTTTCCGAGTGAGTTCCTCTTCTGGCTTTACTGATGAGACTGTGTTTCTTTAGCTTGTAGGGTTTTCCTCTGGAGGACTGGATGCTTTGCACTGGTCAAGCCACGCTCCCCTCTGAGCATGGCTAGGGCCCGTTTGCCTCTCCTGTCCTGCTGACACTTGGGAGGCACTGCAGCTGAAACTGTAGCCTCCTGATATCCTCCTTATGGTTATCCTCAGCACCAACTCCATGCCTTCCTGTGCGGTCTGCTGGCAACTAATTTACTCTGTCTCTCCTGCCCATCTTGTTCTGACATCCACTTCAGCTTTCCCGCTTTCTCCTCGGCCTCCCACCAGCAGTTCTGAGACTTTTTCCTTGTTCGGCCTCCTGCAACATCTTCTCTCACCTCCTCTCGTCTCTCTGCTCCACCTCTTCTTTGTCCGGTCCCTTTTGAATCTCCCCTCTTTGCTTGACTTCAGATTTCCTTCTTCCTCTTTTTCTCCCTTTTGGGAAAATGTGAGTCAATTTTCTATGACTGTGTTTTTCTCTTGTCTCCCAGTTTGTCCTTCCTCCTTTTCTAATTTGACTCTTTGGTTTTCTTTTAGTGTAGGCATTGCAGAGATGGATCCAGTCCAGCTGGGCTATGGGATATTAGGTAAGTAGACAATCCCGTTTGGCTCCTGTTCTCCACACCGTCATCACAGTACCCTTTGTAGTTTGACTCTAGACTGACTACATCTGTAGGCCAGTGCTACTTTTGAGTAACTTTAACAATGCAGATCATCTGCAATTTAGTCAATTTAGCAATCAGCAAGTGCAACGTAGTGTGTTTGGAGAGTATCTCCAACACTTGTTTTTGGCATATTATCTTCCAATCAAATAGGACAACATTGTGAGCATAGCTGATGCTACTAAATGATTAAAGTTCAAACTTAGGTTGTTTTAAATCTGCTCCTTACTAGATCATAGTTAAGTTGAAAAACAGAGGTGCGAGCACAAAGCCCTGCCACATGCCTCTTTTGCAACCATGATACATGATGGTATTGCATCTAATTATTATGACCGCTCCTGTGGCACACCAGATAAATGCAGTTTTACCTACATCCTGAGCTAGTACACAGTGTCAAAGGCCTTTGAGTAATCCACAAAAACACAATGCAGTGGTGACACCCTAGTTTTCAGGCTTTTTCTGGCCATCTGTATAAATTGCACCACACCCTACACCAGTAGACTACCCTTAACAAACCCCAACTAATTCAATGTAAGAGAATCCTTATCTTTTCCCCCTCCCAAGTCCTGTTGAAAAAGTACCTTTTGTGAAGCTCCTTTCCTAGGTTTTAGTATGTCCAGGGGAGGCAGTTTTAAGGGTGGGGTTGATCGTTTTTTTTTAATATTAGAGTTTGACTGGCACCACACCATGAACCTCACTATAATGTCTTTTTGTGTAACACTTCATGCCTTTAATTTCCCATTATTGCGAAGAGTATTTTTATTTATTCAGCATGTTGATTGGATTGCTTTGCAGTAGGGTTCACATAAATCCCTGTGGAATCATTCTTCTTTATATTTCCTCCCCATACCAGCAGGAAACATATTAGGTCCTTGGGAAGACCTCTATACTGTATATTTCTACAAACTCCCTTATAAGTGATTATTCTGACAACCTCAATATATCCTATCCCATCACAGCTCATCTGATCCCATACTTCATTTAATTTCTCTAGTGTATTTGAGCCTATTTTTTAGTAATGGATGCATGTTTGGATCCATGTAGTCTCCATCATAAATACTGAGGATTATGAAAATATCTTTCACTTTGCTCAGTGATCTGGAATTGAAAACAATACCTAAGTAGGAGGCAGGGTACAAAATTGCAAGGAACTGGATATGCTCTTGTGCCGTATTTTATGCGCTGGATGTGATACAGCTTATGCCCATTTATGTGGCAGACGGTTTCCATTACACCCAGATATTATAACTTTACTCGCAAATCACCATGGAATATGGGTCCAAGCTATCATAATGGATATTCATTTTTCACTACGTATAGTTTTCGCATTCAAATATCCTTAACAGGTTAATATATTGTTGTAGCATTAAGGATGATACTGTGCAGATTTAAAATCAGTTTTAGGTTATTGTGCACTCCAAAATTGTAATAAAAATGAACTAATATTAAATTAGCATATATTGGCCTTGGTCTGTTGCATTAAATGCTTCTTATAGATAGTTTTAAATACCTCCTTCGTATCTCTGACACTGAAGCCCTGGTTGTATACAGCTCTAATGCAGTAATCAGCACCCCCTCACCTATCTCAACTGCTCACAGCACTGCTTGTAAATGATCCCTGCTGAGTAACTTGCTCTTTTTAAATGGACCTGAGGTTTAGGTTTCTTGGAACGTGATGACTGTATGCTAGCTGAGAAATGTTCCAATATCAAAGTTTACTACATAGCATAAAACTATGGCCCTCATTATGACATTGGCGGTAAATGCCACTTACCCCCAAGCTGACGGCTGCCAACTTACTGCTGCGGCGGCAGATATCCATTCACCATATTATGACACACACACACACACACCAATCCGACAGAATGCAGCCACATACACAAATCTGCCAGACCAAAGGTCAGTGATAAAGTGGCGGTATCAAAACCCACATCGTTACACCAACAGAACAACGTCCACCACATTGTGACCCACGAATCACCATGGCGGACATTCAACAGCAGTAAACCATTGGCGGTACTTGCCACCACTCTCACAATGGACACCCACAGACAAAACCATACCACATTGGACAATTCAAACAACACACACCTGGCACCCATACACACACCACACCCACATACCCACACCACTATAAAACACCCACCCACATTACCCACAACCCCTTATGAATACAAGTCATTGCCACCAGAGAGACATCAATACCTCTGAGACAACTAGAGCCACACACCACTCACACCTACACATCACTTTCTCACGCCACATCACAAACCCCAAAACATTACCCAACACACCCTCACCAACACACCTCACATAACACCCATGGCACCACAAAGACACCCCCGTTTCACAGAGGAGGAGCTAACTGTCATGGTGGTGGAAATTGTCAGGGTAGAGCCACAGCTATTTGGAGTACAGGTGCAGCAAATATCATTATCTAGGAAGATGGAGCTATGATAGAGGATCGTGGACAGGGTGAATGCCGTGGGACAGCACCCCAGAACAAGGGACGACATCAGGAAGAAGTGGAACGACCTACGGGGATAGGTACGTTCCATAGCAGCAAGACACCAGCTCGCTATGCAGAGGACTGAGGGTGGACCCCCTCCTCCCCCACAACTCACATTATGGGAGGAGCAAGTCTTGGCAATACTGCATCCTGAGGGCCTGACTGGAATCGGAGGGGGACTGGACTCTGGTAAGTCAACTACCTACTATTATCGGCCACCTACCTGCATGCCATCACATACCCTCACCCTCACTCCAATCACTCCACTACATCCCACACACTCCACCATCACATCTCACTAATCCCAATGCCAAACCCTGAATGCTGTAAAAATACATGAACACCCCCCCAACCCAAAGCCCTGCATGGACACTCATCACTAAAGCATGCACAGCACAGAGGACTAACAATCCCAACATACACTAACATACAAAAGTGAAAGCTGTCAGGGCAAAACCAACCAAAGAGGAGGAGCCAGGGATGTACAATATGTCATACACATCAACCATAACACATCATTTACATCCCCACAGGTACCCCAGCCAATGTCGCCGGAGAAGAGGTGCCAGCTCTGTCCAGTCCCCAAACTGAAGAGGCCCACAGTGATGACAGTAACTTCAGGATCTGGACAATCTACCTGGCCCATCAGGGACCACTGGACAGTCGGTTACGCAAGCCCAGTCACAGACCACTACAGAGCCTCCCCCTTCAGGAAACACCACCACAGCACCCACCCAGCGTACCCACAACTCTGTCCCCAGGACACGTTAATTCACCTGTACAGGGACCCCAGGCCACACCTCATACCCAAGACAATCAGGGACCTGGGGTCAGTGGCAGTGGGCACATGGTTCAGGGGACAGATGCACAGGCCAACAGGGAAACTGGGAGGAGTGCTCTGCACCAGGGGGAGGACAGGCCCAGGGAACTGAATCTCCAGGAGGCACTCTCCGAGATCCTGGGAGCCTACCAACATTCCCAGGACACGATGGGCCAGATCCTAGACAACGTGCAGGAGAACAGGTGTCTGCAGGAGGGACAATACCAAGGGATCAGGGAGGACTTGAAGGCCATCAACAACACCCTGATCTCCATAGCAGGGGTGCTGGCAGACATGGCCAACATTACAAGGGAGGCAGTCTCACACCAGGGGGCCCCTGCCACTAGCCAGTCATCTGAACAGCCGTCCACTTCCGCTGCCACTAGTGGCCTGGAGGCCCCGCCGCAGGACACACAGGTCACCAGCATTCCTCCCCATGCAGAAGGTGAACAACCCCGAAAACATTCCGTGTGATCCAGACAGAAGCCAGAGACATTTACCAAGGCCCCTGCCAGGAAATGAGACTCTCCTGATTGTTCCCCTTGTGTCCCACTCAGTTACCCTGTCCACCTTGAAGTGCCATTGCTCCCCTTCCTATGTCCCCATGGACAATGCACCTGTGCTTCAAACAGACTGAACAATACCCTGGACTCTCCTCCATCATCACCCCATCCCATTGCACTTTCCCCTTGTATGTTAGCACTTCAATAAACACCATTTGACAAAAATCGATTTCGAGTATGCCATGTATATCAAATATTTATTGTTTGAAACAGGTACAACCATTGCAAATGAACTGTACATAGAATGAGCAAAGATTAATAACATGTAGCTGGCTGTTGTGTTCACATCAGGAGTATTTGTCATATCACCAATATCTGCAAAATGAATATCCAGAGGGAACAGTAAGCAGGCATTGAATTGGGAATTACCAGCATGCCAATGCCACACAGAATACAACCAAAGTTATTGAAATTTAAAGTTACAGTGTCTTACCTGTGTGTCATTGGAAGTACTGAGAGATCACAGATGTTCTGTTGTCCTCATCTTCATCCTCTGCCTCTTCATCCTCACTGTCCAGAGGGTCTACTGCTGCCACAGGGGCATCTCCAGTCTCCTCCTCTTGAAGAAAAGGTATATGGCGTCTGAGGGCCAGGTTGTGCCACATGCAGCATGCCACTACTATCTGGCAGACCTTCTTGGGTGAGTAGCACAGGGAGCCACCTGTTAGATAGAGGCACCGAAAGCTAGCCTTCAGGAGGCAAAAGGTTCTCTCAATTATCCTTCTGGTTCACCCATGTGCCTCATTATAACGTTCTTCTGCCCTTGTCCTGGCATTCCTCACAAGGGGTCAGCAGCCATGGTAGGTTTGGGTAACCAGAGTCACCTGCAATTATTGAGGGACAACATTTAACCACACACTATCCTATATGGGCTACACCATATCCATACATCAAAATATACTGGGTGGGAACCAGGGCTCACCTTTAAGCTACACCCTGTGCCTCTGTAGTTGGGCCATCACATTTGGGATGCTGCTATTCCTTAGGACAAAGGCATCATGCACGAACCAGGATTCTTAGCATTGATATTTGAGATGAACTGGTCCGCCAAGCACACCATCTGCATATTCATGGAGTGGAAACTCGATTCCTGAACACCTGTTCATTCTGGCGGGGGGGGGCAAATGCAATATGTGTTCTATCAATCACCCCCATTATATTGGGGATATGTCCCATTGCATAAAACTCAGCCTTCACAGTGGCCAAATCCTCAACCTGGGGGAATGCAATGTAGCTGCACATGTGTTTTTATCAGGGCAGACAATAATCTTGTCAACACTATAGAGAACATTGGCTGTGACATTCCTGCTGCCAAGCCCACTGTCACTTGGAAAGAACCAGTTACCAGGAAATGGAGTACTGATAGCACTTGCACAAGAGGGGGGATCCCAGTGGGGTGACAGATATCAGATATCAGTCCAGTGAAGCCATGTCCACCAGGGGGTCTGTACACAGGGGTATGTCTCCATCTCCTATTCATCCGCAGTGGTAGGAATCAATGGGACAAAAGAGTGAGGAGTCTGTCACAAACTGAACAATGGAGCCACAACAGTAGTTTGCATTCTGTAAACATGTAATGGATCATTGTGATTTGTCCAGTATGTGCCTATTTCTCGTGTGATGCAGCATTATTCCATAGGGCTGCCCCCCCCCCGAAATGGCGTCCGCCTGTCCTGTGTGGAGGGACAGGTGGAAGTGAGGTAATTCCGCTGACATTGTGCACCGTGGTAGGAGGCGGTCGGGAACCGCTGTGCAACTCCTCATTGGTTAATTTTGGGCCCTATGGGTTACATCGGCCAATGGTGAACTACGCTGGTGGTGAATGTATGCACCGCCGCGGACGTGACCACCATTTTCTATCATATTCCTCACTTGTTACCTGACCTTCCGTAGGAGAGAACCTACACTGCATGTGCTGCTGTGACCTGTATCTGGAACCTACCATGGCCCGTGTGACTGGGGAAAGGGCCCCAGCCTTCACTTCGGAGGAGTTGGAGCGACTGGTGGATGGGGTCCTACCCCAGTACGGACTACTGTATGGGCCTCCAGACTAACAGGTCAGTACACTGTGGGCACTATGCATGTTCCATGGATGTATGGAGATGTGTGTGAAGACATTGTGTAAGGGGGGATTATCTGTTGGCGGTGTACATGTTGTGAGCTGGGCTAGGTATGTGCCCTTGGTGATGGAAAGGGATATGGTGGGCCATGTGTGTGACAGAGTGGACAGTTTGTCTAATGGTGTTCTCCTTTCTGTATTGCCTCTGCAGGTTAGCGCCCATTAAAAGAAGGGTACGCAGCTTGCCATCACCAAGGAGTTGCAGACCCTGGGGGTCTATGGCAGACAGAGCACCCACTGTCGCAAACGGTGGGAGGACCTGAGATGCTGGGCATGGAAAACAGCGGAGGCCCAGCTGGGGATGGCCTCCCAAAGAGGAAGGGGTGCCCGTCGAACTCTGGCTCCACTACTGGCCCGCATACTGGCGGTGGCCTATCCAGAGCTGGATGGGCGCTTGAGGGCAACACAGCAGCCACAAGGGGGTGAGTACATTGACTATCATTACTGCTTATGCCTGGTGTGGTGGTATCCGGGTGGTGGTTGTGTGTCAGTGGGTGCCCCTAGGCCAGACCCTCTGGTGGCTAGGGGTCTGAAGGGAAAATAATGGCTACCAAGCTTGTTAGCATCCACTACTGGCTAGGGCTGTGGTAGTCCCAGGTGTGCTGCAGTTGGGCGTGTGTGCCCCTCCTCATGCCTTGGTGGCTAGCAATATCACTGGTAGTGCAAGGGATAGTTCGTAGGCCTCTTCCCTGTGTGTGAGGGTGCTCTGTACGCCAACGGTGGTGTTGGTCCAGTCATTGACCCAGTGTATCCTTTGTCTCTCTCTCTCCCCCTTTCTTGTTTTGTCATCCTGTCCTTATGTGCATTAGTATCATCTGGCAGAGGAGCAGAGGCACTGGTGACGAAGGGAGCTTCACCAGTAGGACGGAGGGTGAGGGAAGCACCATGGTGGAGACTGGAGAGAACAATACAGACTCAGATACCTCCTCCGATGGGAGCTCCCTAGTGGTGGTGGACACTTCTGTGACCACCCCAGCTGCAGGCACAGCCGCCAACCCCCGTACCAGCACTGCCCTCCCAGCAGCCCCTCAGCGAGTTGTCTGTGCCCACTCACCCAAGAGGGTGGGCATCTCCTTAGCCCCAGGCACCTCAGGCCCTGCCCCAGTGAGCTCTGCTGCCCTGAGTGAGGAGGCTATTGACCTGCTGAGATCCATCTCTGTAGGGCAGTCAACTGTTGTGAATGCCATCCAGGGGCTGGCAGCACAGATGCAACAATCTAATGCATTCCTGGAGGGCATTCACACTGGATTGGCAGCCCAACAGAGATCGATTCAGACCCTGGCCTCATCTCTGCTGGCAGCCATTGTCCCTGTTTCAACCGTCTCCCCTCCAACTTCAACTTCCCAGGCCCATTCTCCTCAACCCCAACCCATCCCAACGACACAGCCTGACAAGCATGCACACAAGCCAACACCCAAGAGTGTCACAGGCAAACACAAGCACACACTTCACCCCACAGGCACTCACACAAACACCATCCAGTTGCAGACTCAACAACATCCATTATTTCCACTGTCTCCCTCTCTTCCTCCTCCTCCACCTCCCACCTACTTACGTCCACACTCACACCTGCATGCACTACATCATCACCCACTACCAGCTTCATCACCACACCAAGCAGAACACACACCTCACTGGCAGACACCTCCACAACAGCCATGCACATGTCCCCTGTGTCCTCTCCTACCGTGTCTGTCCCCCCCCCAAGGTACACAAACGTATGCACTCAGACACCCAACATCCTTCCACCTCACAAGAGCATACAGCACATGCACCTGCACCCAAATCCAGCAGAGAAACACATCCAACAACCACTCCCTCATCCTCCACACCCATTACTTCTCCCTCTTCCCACCCCAATGTCCCTAAAAAGCTTTTCCTTTCCACCATTGACCTCTTCCCTACCCCTCCCCCGTCCTGTACATATGGCCTGGGTATCAAGAACCAGCCAAGCACCTCAGTCACACAGTCAACGGGCCCACTTTCATCCGCACCTACTCATGGTGGAAAGGATTCCAGGCCACAAACACTGAAGGGGAAGGAGCCTGCACCAGCCAGCGGAAAGGGGAAGGAGCCTGCACCAGCCAGCAGAAAGGGGAAGGAGCCTGCACCAGCCAGCAGAAAGGGGAAGGAGCCTGCACCAGCCAGTAGAAAGGGGAATGAGCTTGCACCAGCAAGCAAGAAGGGGAAGGAGCCTGCCAGCAAGCAAGAAGAGGAAGGAGCCTGCACCAGCAAGCAAGAACGGGAAGGAGCCTGCACCAGCAAGCAAGAAGGGGAAGGAGCCTGCACCAGCAGCTGTCACAGAGCCCCCACCACCAACCGTGGTTGCAGCCATCAGTGAGTGCAGGGGCTGAGCAGGAGCCTCCCACTACCACCAGCACCACCACAGTGCAGCCATCGCAGGGTGCAGGGGCTGAGCAGGAGCCTCCCACTACCACGACCACCACCACAGTGCAGCCATCGCAGAGTGCAGGGGCTGAGCAGGAGCCTCCCACTACCACCACCACCACCACAGTGCAGTCATCCCAGGGTGCAGGGGCTGAGCAGGAGCCTCCCGCTACCACCACCACAGTGCAGCCATCCCAGGGTGCAGGGGCTGAGCAGGAGCCTCCCACTACCATCACCACCACCACAGTGCAGCCATTTCAGGGTGCAGGGACTAAGCAGGTGCCTCCCATTACCACCACCAACAACACAGTGCAGCTGTCACCGCCGGCGGACGCAATGTGATCCAGCCTCCATGAGCTGCTGTGTGGCCTGTCCCCTCCTGAACCAGTGGAAAAGACACCCACCCAAGAGACTGTGGCCTTGCACTCCCCAGGAACAAGCATAGGGCATGTTGCCCCCTCCAGAACCAGTGGGAAAGAGTCCCACCGAGAAACTGTGGCCTTGCGCTCCCCAGGACAAAGCACCGGTCATGTTGCCCCCTCCAGAACCAGTGGGGAAGCCACCCACCTGAGAGACTGTGGCCTTCCACTCCCCAGGACCAAGCAAAGGGCATGTTGCCCCCTCCAGAACCAGTGGTCTTGTTTCCACATCCGGCTGAGGTGCCCTCCCCTCCCCCTGAGGTGCCTGTCTATTTGCCAACTGATGCCCCTGCATTGTTCTCTCAGTGTTGATGCAGGTAACGAGTGGGGCCTTCGACTTTGCCCTGTGGCCAGGTGGCCCACGTGAACTGAGGACTAGGCAGTATCCCTTTTTTGTACATTTGTTATTATTAATATTGTGTTGATCTTATTACAATCACTTTAGTCAATTCCTGTTGTCCTTGCATTATTCAGCCGATTTACGGGGATTAACTTGTTTTCTTGGGCAGCTGCTTGTGTGCATGGTGTGTGTGTCTGGGGTGTGTATGGTACATGTGTGTGTCAATCTCGTTTTCCTCCCCCCTCCCTTGTGAGCTAGGCAGCTGTACTCACCGTTGTCGTCTTCGCCGGCGTTGGTGTTCTTGGTGGAGCATGACGTAGAATATCATCCGAAAAACTTGCAGTTCTGGTTCCATGGTGGTGTGGTTCTTCCCTGTGTCTCCAATGGTGAGTCCTTTTACTTCTGTGCAGTGTTTCTGCCAGGCTTTTGAAGGCATTGGTACCGCCCTGGAAAAGGTGGCGGATTGTCATGTTATAACATGGTGGGCGGAACTTTGACTTCCACTTGGCTGTAGGCGGCTACCGCCCTGGTGGCTGTTGTGTCCTCCCTGGTGGTCGGTGTGGTACATTGGCTGTCTTTTGGAGATCTTTCTGCCATGGTCATAAAATGGCAGAAATTGCCACCATCCTGTTGGCGGTATTACCGCTACATTATCACCAACCGCCAGGGTGGTAATGACATTTATTTTCTAAGAAATAAATGTCCAAGTAGCCTCATTCTCCTTATGAGCAAACATTTAATTGGTAAAGCAGTCTGTCTTTAACACGTCATCAGACACAGTACTGTCATCTCCTTACTATTCTATACCGCTCTCAGTGTGTTCAATGTCAACACTGATAAAATAATATTTGAATTGTGCTCACAACTGACTTGTGGGACAGCTGCTCATCTGGTAGCTGTCCATGAGGGATTCGGCTCCCCCTTCATCACAGCATGGATGGGGTTGCATTTAGAAAGCTAAGTACTTCTATTCTAGAGGGTATTTCATTGATTTATTGTGTCCATGTCTACATTTTTAGAAATTCATCATTGTTGAATATTGTTGCTGTAATTTATTATGAAATCACAGAAATCTGACGAAAATAAAATGGCACAAGCGATTTTGTCTCTCCTCCTTTAGAAAGATGGTACTGTCGTATTTTGCCGTGACTAGTCTCAGTTGTAGGGCCACTAGCTATAAATGTAGCAAACAAGTGGGATTGAGCGCTAGTCTGGCAATCCGAATTAGCATACGTATTTGAAATGCAAGCACACAGGGCGGACAGCATCCTGTTTATTCATTTTTATAAATGGGAGAGACTTAGGGTTATACGAATTTAATATATGTGTGGTGTTAAAGTAATGTTCTAGGTTTGAGAATATAGCACAGGTGTTTTCAACGTTTTGACAAAGGAGAGATACTTATTTTCAATGATAATCATCCTGAGCTACTAATATCATTAGTGTTGAACACATCAAACAAGATTACATTAGTGGCCACCCTATACAAGCAGAATTGCAAGCAGTAATGTACAAATGCATAGTAAATTTAAAGTGCCTCCACAGGGGTAATATAAAACAGTCACAGCTGCAATGCCCCCTGGCACCAAAGTAATAATATTAGTAAAATTAGTTAGAGTAATACTTCTCCCAATGCAATGATCTATCATTCATATATCAGTTTTAATAGATTTAGGAAATTGCGGGCTCTGAAAAAACACATTTTCCATATCAAATACACTCTTTTCAGTTTTGGCATACATATATCATTTCACCAAATAAAATCTTTAAATTTAGTTGGCTAAGCTGCACACAGGAGAACTACTCACAGGTAGTTAAAGAGCTACAAGTAGCTCACGAGCTATTTATTGGAGGAGCCTGATATAGCATGTGCTTGCACTGCATATTTTTAAAATTTGCTGTGAGACCTGGAACAAATCTTTGAGGCTCTTTGAAGTGCTGCATGAGATAGGAGCATTTAAACAGGTTTTGGCAGCTCACCCAGCTAGAATCAATTGCACTCAATCATAGGTCTTGATGCTCAGACATATCAGAGAGATATTTGAGGCAGTTCTAGCATAGGTGTGGAGATGTGAAAAGACACTTTCTATTTCACATAAATCACATGCATTATATACTTGTATGGCCTTTGAGCCACCCTTCTTCATCAATTGGTCTATTGTTGTGTTGTGTACTGTAGGAAAGTACCATCTTTCTTGGCATGTTACCCCCAATTTCTGCCTGATTGTCAGTGTGCTTTTACTGTCTCACTGGGACCCTGCCAGTCAGGACCCCAGTGCTCATAGTTTGTGGCCTATATGTCAGTATGTTTTCCTGTTTTGTCAGTATGCTTTACTGTGTCACTGGAGTCCTGGTGATCAGAACTCCAGTGCGCATGCTCTGTCTGTTTCTAAATTTGACTATAGTCATTGACCCCATATTTCACACCAAATAATGGGGGTCATACTGGACCCCCCATTATAAGTCCCTAGTATATGGTACCCAAGTACCCAGGGCATTGGGATTCCAGGAGATCCTTATGGGCTGCAGCATTTCTTTTGCCACCTATAAGGAGATAATACAAACACTTCTTCAGGACTGCCATTGCAGCCTGAGTGAAATAGTGTAGGCACTTATAAGTCCTGTTTCCTGTTTATGTGACCAATCCCCCTCTCCAGGCTATATTTAGGGTCTCTCATCTGGGTGTTTCCTCGGATTCGGTTTTGCAAGACTCCAGCAGGAATCCTCTGCAACCTCTGCTTCACCTTCTACCATTGGATCAACCGCAGAGCTACTCCAGGAACTCTACAACTACAACAAAGCATCCAAGAAGGCTACAGCAACTCTGTAACTTCAGCTCCTGCCAACAGCTGCAACAGTTTCCAGGCTGTGCACGCTCCGAGGACTGTCTGTCTTCATCCTGCACCAGAAGGACCAAAGGAATCTCCCGTGTAGTGATGGAGTCACTTCCCTGCTTCAGCAAGCACCTCTTTGCAGTGACCACCCGTACTCTAGGTCCTCTCTCCTGATGATGAGTGTGAATCCTGGAACACAGGTGTTGGACCGAAGTGACACTGACTGTCCGAAGGTCCAACTGTCCAAATTTGGTGGAGGTGAGAGCTTGCCTCCCCGAGCCATACAGTACCCCCTGTGCACTGTGTGTTTTGCATCTCCTAGGGATTCTGTGCGCTTCTCCAAAGAATCCTTTGTGCACAGCGTAGCCTAGGTCCCCAGCACTGTATCCAGTGACCCTCAGCTCCCTGAGTTGTTCTCCGGCAGTGTAGGATCCCCTTGTGTAGTGCTGCAATGACCGCGGTTTGCAACTCCTTTGTCCCCATGTCCTGGGACTCCTGTGGGTGCTGCCTAATCTTCTGAGGGCTCTCTGAAGTGCTGAGAGCCCCCTCTGTCTCCTAACCCAAGTTCAAACCCCCAGGTCCCTCCTGGGCCCAGGTAGCACCTTTTCCAGCCAAACACATCTTTTATGTGAACCAAGGCTGTTGGCAGAATCCAGCCTGCATCCATTTACTCAACATGGGACATCTCTTGCACCAAGCAGGAACTTGCAGCTGTCTTCTGTGGTGCATTTTTTACTTTTTCTTCTAACCGGAGGATTTGCTTTTGCACTTTCATCCGGGTTAGCAGGGGCTCCTGTTACTCGTGTGCTCTTCAGCTGTTCTGGGACTTGGTCTCCTCTCTCCACAGGCCTTCAGGTCCATGAATCCATCATTGCTGTCTTGCAGTCTTGCTTGGTTTTTGCATAATTCTATATCACGACTTCTAGTGTGTTCTGAGGAAACTTCCTATACTTTACTCCTGCTTTCCTGGGCTTTGGGGTGGGGTACTTTTCTTACCTTTGGTGTTTTCTTACACTTCCAGCACTCCTCTACACACTGCTCTTGCCTAGGTGGGAAACAAACATTCACATTCCACTATTTATGTGTATGGTTTGTGTTCCCCGTAGGCCCATTGTAACCTATGGTGATTTTCACTATTTGCACTATTTTATGACTATTTGTTTACTTGATTTTGGTTACTAGTGTACATTTTATGTATAATACTTACCTCCTAAGGGAGTATAGCCTCTAAGATATTTTTGACCTTGTGCCACTAAAATAAAGTACCTTTATTTTTGGTAACAATGAGTATTGTCTTTCTTGAGTGTAAGTACTGTGTGACTACAGTGGTATTGCAAGAGCTTTGCATGTCTCCTAGTTCAGCTTTGGCTGCACTGCCTACAGCTACCTTTAGATAGCCTGGCTTCTAAACACTGCCTACATTTCACTAATAAAGGATAACTGGACCTGGTATAAGGTGTAAGTACTGTAGGTACCCATTACAAAGCAGGCCAGCCTCCTACATGCATAATTTTGTTCCACCAACTGCAGCATACAGCATGGGGTAATGGATGCACCATCTTCAGCCACTGGCTAACTTCTTTGGGAATTATGACATTCTGCTCTTTAATAAAAACCACATCTACATACAAAGTGGTTCCCTTCTGGCTAACTTCTTTGGGAATTATGACATTCTGCTCTTTAATAAAAACCACATCTACATACAAAGTGGTTCCCTTCAGTGCTACAGACTGCTATAGCAATTTGTTCTTTTTGAGCCCCAAACTATTTTTGCTTTTGACCGTATTTTACTGTATAACAGCAAGGGCCCGTAGCTCTCGTAACAATAAAGTTTTACAAAACACCACGACAAAATGAAACAAGCAGTGACAACAGCAAAAGGCTGGCTGGCCATTATAGACCTATTGGCTTTCCCAATGCATGTTACAGGAGGTGTCGGCAAAGAAAAAATGTTTTTCTAAACAAATTTTTCCATTAAACAAAAAAGTACAGAGAAGATGTTTTCTAAAAAAACTTCTAATTCTACAGCACTACATTTAAGAATTCCCAAATTAAGGGGGTCATTACAACCTCGGCGGTCTTTTTGCAAGACCGCCAAGGGACCGCCGTGCGGAAGACTGCCTGTGCAGGCGGTTTGCCGCTCTGCGTATTATGACCGTTGGCTGCTCTCCGTTGTTATTCCGACAGAGAGCCGCCAACCGCCATACTTGTGGGCGGCGGGGAAGTGGAGGTTGATCCACCTCCACCGCCACGCCAACAGAACACCGCCCAGCGAATCACGTCCTGTGATTCGCCGTGGCGGTGTCGTGTTGGCGGTGTGCTGTCGGTGGAGCTGCCCCCATGGCTCCCGTCCCCTCCCGGAGGATCGACGGACCAGGTAAGTCGATCGTCCGTTAGGGGAGGGGGGTGGGGGGTTGTTGTGTGTTGTGTGCGTGCATGGGGGTGTGCATGTGTGTATGTAGAGGGGGTGTGTGGGTGCGTGTATGCTTGCGGGGGTGTTGTGTGTATGGGAATGAGTGCGTGTTTGGCTGTGGGTATGGCTGTATGGATGTGTGCGTATATGTTTGAATGTGGGTGTGCGTGTCTGACTGTGTGTGTGGATGTAGGCATGTATGTCAGGGTGTGTGCGTGTGCGTGTTGGTGGTGCCTGCATGCGTGTCGGGTGTGTGTGAGTTATGTTATGTTGGGGGTCGGGTGGGGAGGGGGGCCCTGCCACCTTTGGGGGGTGGCAGGGGTGATGGGGGGTGTAGGGGAGGGAGTCGGGGTGGGGGGACCCCTATCAGTGCCAGGGAAGGAATTCCCTGGCACTGATAGTGCTTACCGCCATGGATTTCATGGCGGTTGAAACTGCTGGAAATCCACGGCGGTAAGCCGGGTCCAAATACCGCCGGCAGTATACTGACGGCCACCGGGCTGGAGACCCAGGTCTCCAGCCCGGTGGTCGTCTCCGCCCTGGCGGGCGGGACGGAGAACCGGCGGATGACCATAATTCACCAAGGTAAGACCGCCAGCCTGTTGCCGGTCTTACCGCCGGTTCTCCGCCATCCGCCAGGGTTGTAATGACCCCCTAAATGTGGTGTACATTATCTCCCACGTTGAAAAATAGTGTAGGGAAAAGAAAAACGTTTAATAAAAAATAATTTTCTAATTTGGGATAAAAAGGAGAAAATAAATACTTTAAAAATGTTTCTAATTTCCCTGCCATATGCAAGTGAGTACAACAATTTAAAAGAGGTACACTGATATGCTTGCGTTTTCCCTGGAAGAATGATGAGTAGACTAATATTTATGGAAATCATTTTTATGGAAAAAAACAAACATTATAGTTTCAAAATGTCTCTAATCTCCTAGCCTAACACACGTAAATGTAAGTGAAGTAAGATGGAACCAATTCTCCTCAGATGCTATTTCTTACCATAAAAATAACGTAACTAAAAATAATACACACCAAAAACCAGAAACCTCTACAGATACGCTTTTTAAATATTACCAAGAGTAAGATTGCTAAAACTGCATACTGTGGAGGTTCCTGCAGGGCATGCGCTACTCAAAAATTACTACAGAGGCTTCTCGTTTTCTTCTGTACACATTTTAATGTACATAATTTGTGTGTTACGAATATAAATACCTCTAAGTGGTCGGTCAGTAAATTTAACTGTGTAAAGGAAATGCATCTCTGTTGCCAAAGACTACATATTGTTCAATAAATACATGAGATATACCACTGCAAACCAAATACATTTGAGTTATAATCCTAACACCTACATCTGCAGTCTCCTTCTAAACTCTGTGGGGGTCATTCTGACCTCGGCGGTAAAAGCCGCTTACCGCCGGTCAGAAGGCCGCCACAATACCGCTGCGGCCGCGGTCAGCCGCCACGGACATTCTGACCCACAACTGCAAAACCTCCGAAAATCCGCCCTCCACTGCAGTCCGCCACATCAGCGGCCAGCGATAAACTGGAGAAGACCAAACCTCCACCGCCACGCCAACAGAAATACACCCATCCCATTATGACCCGCAAATCGACGCGGCGGTCATTCAACCGCGGTATTCCATTGGCGGTACACACCGCCGCGGTCAAAATACACACACCTTTACAAACCCCTACCACATTGGACAATTTGAAAGGCACACACCTGAAACACATACACACACCACTCCCACACATCCAATACCATATAAAACTCACACCCACATCACCCACAAACCCCTACCAACAAAAACCAGAGACGAAGGAGAGAGAGACACATCAGAGAATAGAGAGCCAGACACACAGAGGCACACCACAACATCACACACACCACATAGAAGCACAAAGCACCACACACCAACACACACATCATCACATACACCACCCCACACCTCATACACACCACCCCATGGCACCACAAAGGCACCCACGCTTTTCGGACCAAGAACTCCGGGTCATGGTGGAGGAGATCATAAGAGTGGAACCCCAGCTCTTCGGCTCACAGGTCCAGCACACCACCATAGCAAGGAAGGCGGAGCTCTGGCAGCGGATCGTGGACAGGGTCAACACGGTGGGACAGCATCCCAGAAATCGAGAGGACATCCGCAAACGATGGAACGACCTACGGGGGAAGGTGCGCTCGATGGTCTCGCGACACAACATCGCAGTGCAGAAGACTGGCGGGGGACCCCCACCCACTCCACCCGAATTCACAACATGGGAGCAAGAGGTACTAAACATCCTGCATCCTGATGGCCTCGCTGGAGTACACGGAGGAATGGACTCTGGTAAGTACAAGGCCAACCACTTCACCCCCCCCCCCCCCCAGCATGCTAACCCCCACCCTCACCCCCAACCCCCCAGCACACATCCTCCCTGAGAATGTCTCCCCAGCACAACCCACCCAACACCAACCCCTGCATGCCACCCCCAAACTATGGACACCCATCACCTAAGCATGACCACTGCACATACCCATCCCCCCCCCCCACAAAACACCCTCACAACACCTCCCCCAAGGGAATGCCAGCACTGGGGGACAAGGGCACCCATAAAACGCAAGCTAATGCACACACAGAAACAATAACCATACCCTCTTACCCCATGCAGGACTCGAACGACAACACACCGGTCAGGAGGGACCAGAAATGTCCATCCCACCCCCGGAACAGGCCCCTAGTGATGACAGCAGCTCTGTCGACCTGGAACCTGACGACCAGCCCGGACCATCGGGGACCTCTGGGCAGTCGGTTCCCCTCACCCAGACACAGGCCACTGCAGACCCAACCCCCTCTGGGAACAACAGCACAGCTCCCACCCAGCGGGCCCATGCCTCTGTCTCTAAGACAGGTCAAGCAGCGGTGTGTCTACCACTACAGGGCCCCCAGGGTAACCCACCAACCCAACAACAACAGTGACCTGGGGGCAGTGGGAGTGGGCACACCGTCCAGGGGACAGAGGCCCAGGGAAATAGGGCAACTCGGAGGGCTGCTGTGCGACAGGGGGGGGGGGAGGAGAGGCCCAGGGAACCCACTCTCCAAGAGGCCCTCACCACCATCATGGCAGCCTACCACCACTCACAAGAGACGATGGCGACGGTACTGGCCAGGTTCCAGGAGATCCAGGCACAGCAGGAGCAACGCTACATGGGGTTCAGCGACCAACTCAGCAACATCTCAACCGCTATGGGGAGCATAGTCCAGGCCCTGAACCGTATAGAGGACACGTTTCGGGACCATGTGGCATCACACAGGGCCCCTGTCACTAGCCAGGAACAGGAGCAGCCTACCACCTCCGCCGGCGCTAGTGGACAGGAGGCCCCACCACAACGACAGCCCACCAGAACCCCACCTCCTGCTGAACAACAACCGCCCGCAAAAGGAGCCTGAGATCAAAAAAAACGACAGAGTAGGATGTCAAGTCCCCCGCCAGCATCACATACCCCCTGAAGTCCTCCCACTGTTCCACATTGCCACCCTGTCAAACCTTGAACTGCCCCTGCTCCATCCTGCCACAGGCATATGGACAATGCACCTGTGAGACTGAGAACTGGACTCGGCCATGGACATTACTCCACCCCCACCCATCACTGTTTCACTATCATGTACCAATATCTATGCACTAATAATAAATCACACATTGCACTGAAATCAATCAGGACTCAGCCTGTCTTATTTACAAATGTATGACACATTACATATCAATTACGTATTATTAACATTGTGAATTACACATACCGAGGTAACTTAGCATTAGTCCATGGGCCAACCAAGCCGAGGTCACGCAGTGGCTCATACAGCACAGAAAAGGGAAGGGAAAATCAAACATCATGTTTATAGTTCTGGGGGGAAATCGACAAAGTTGAGATGCAGGAGGCTTTCAGGAAATGTAAAATGGCATGGGTGATTATTACCTGTGTGCTACTGGAAATACTGTTCTATTACTCTGTCCCTGTTGTCTGTGTCGTCCTCTGAGTCTTCCTCCTCTTCACTCTCCGCAGGCTCCACAGCTGCTTCAACACCACCATCTGCACCATCCTCCTGCAGGAAAGGAACCTGACGTTGCAATGCCAGATTGTGAAGCATACAGCAGGCCACGATGATGTGGCACACCTTCTTTGGTGAGTACATCAGGGATCCCCCAGTCATATGCAGGCACCTAAACCTGGCCTTCAGGAGGCCAAAGGTCCTTTCGATGATCCTCCTAGTTCGCCCATGGGCCTCATTGTACCGTTCCTCTGCCCTGGTCCGGGGATTCCTCACTGGGGTCAGTAGCCAAGGCAGGTTGGGGTAACCAGAGTCACCTATTAGCCACACACGTTGTCTCTGTAGCTGCTCCATCACATAGGGGATGCTGCTATTTCGCATCACATACGCGTCATGCATTGACCCTGGGAACTTGGCATTTACATGGGAGATGTACTGGTCAGCCAAACAGACCACCTGGACATTCATCGAATGATAACTTTTTCTGTTTCTGTACACCTGCTCATCGTCTTTTGGGGGTACCAAAGCCACATGGGTCCCATCAATGGCACCAATTATGTTGGGGATATGTCCAAGGGCATAGAAATCACCCTTCACTGTAGGCAAGTCACCCTCCTCTGGGAAAATGATGTAGCTCCGCATGAGTTTCATCAGGGCAGACAACACTCTGCTCAAAATCTTTGAAAACATAGGCTGAGACATTCCAGATGACATGGCCACTGTGGTCTGGAATGACCCAGTTGCCAAAAAATGGAGGACTGACAAAACCTGCACCAGAGGGGGAATCCCTGTGGGTTGGCGGATGGGGGACATCAGGGCTGGCTCCAGCTGGGCACACAGTTCATGGATAGTGGCACGGTCAAGTCTGTATCGAAGTATTATATGGCGTTCTTCCATTGTCGACAGGTCCACCAGCAGTCGGTACACGCGAGGATTCGTCCTTCTCCTCGCAAGTCCCAGCGGACGGTGCCTAGGAAGGACAACATGGAGCACAGAGTCAGGCAAACCACAGGTACGTACAGACAGCTTGCACAGTTAAAGAATGGCAATGGGTTGAAAGGCGTGTATGTGTGGCAATGCAAGGCCTAGGCCTGTGTGTCGCAGTCAAAATTAAGCCATGTAGGCCCTTGAAATGGCGGCTGCCTGACCTGTGAAGTGGGACAATGGGATGTGGGGTCAATGCGCTGGCGGGGCACACCGTGGCGGTAGGCGGTCGAAGACCGCGGCGCAAAGCCGCATTGGTTAACATTGAACCCTATGGGTTTCAGGAGCCAATGACGATGTGCGCCGGCGGTCGCGGTACGCACCGCCGCGGTACGCACCGCCGCGGGCGTGACCGCCATTTCCTAGCTGATTGATCACTCGAGACCTGATCATCCACAGGAGAGGACCTATACTGCAAGTGCTGCTGTGACCTCGGTCTGGAAGTGACAATGGCTGCTGCGACTGGGGAAAGGGCCCCTGCCTTCACGTCTGAAGAGTTGGAGAAGCTCGTGGATGGGGTCCTCCCCCAGTATGCGCTACTCTACGGTCCTCCAGACCAACAAGTGAGTACACCGGGTGCACATGGAAAGGGCTATGCCTGTGTGGATTGGGGTGGATGTAAGTTGGTGGGGTGGGGGGCGAATGAGGAGTGCAACGCCCGACAGATGAGAGCATGTGCCATATGGCAAAGTTGGTGGGGGGGGCCAATCACATCTAACATGCAGGTCATTGATGATTTCCTCCTTTCCACCCTGTACATGTCAAATAGGTCAGCGCACATCAGAAGATCGAGATTTGGCGTGCCATCGCCAAGGAAGTCCGGAACTTGGGGGTCCACAACAGACGGGGCACCCACTGCCGCAAGAGGTGGGAGGACATCCGCCGCGGACCAAGGAAGACCGCAGAAACACTGCTGGGGATGGCCTCCCAACCTTGGAGGGGTGCCAGTCGCACCATGACCCCCCTGATGTCCCGGATCCTGGCGGTGGCCTACCCTGAATTGGATGGGCGCTTTAAGACATCACAGCAGACACAAGGGGGTGAGTATCAGCACATTCTCCTATCTTTCTGCGCAGTGGAGGTGTCTGGGTGGGGGAGGAGGGCTGTGGGTGACATTAGGCCAGGGCGCTTTCTGTAGTGTAGTCCTCTCCCTTAGGCATGGCCCTGTGCCCCCGGCCCCCACCTCTGTAGGGTGACAAGTACAGCCATTGAAGGTCCAGCATCTCCCATGTGCGCGTTTGACGTCTCTTGGCCTGTTGTCCTAGTCAGTAGTACTGAGTAGTGTACCCCGAATGCGCGGCTTAGTGCATTAGGCTCCTGTGTCTGTCCTCTCCGCCAACGGTGTTGACATTGCATGCACTCAACCTGGTCTTCTTTTTTCTCCCCCCACCCTTTCTCTTCATCTTCTTGTGCATGTGTGCATTAGCATCATCAGGCGGAGGAGATTTGGCATCGGAGCACGAGGGAGCTGCAGGACACAAGGCCCCGGTGGGCCCAGGAACAGACACCGAGGGCACCAGTGATCCGGAGGGCGAGGGGAGCACCACGACGGGGACCGCTGGTGAGAGCAGTGACAGCGACACGTCCTCGGATGGGGGCTCCCTAGCGGTGGCGGCAACATCCGTGCCCCCGCCTCTACAGGTACAGCCGCCACCCAGCGCACCAGCCCCGCCCTCCCAGCAGCCCCTCAGTCTTCGCTCCGTGCCCGTTCGCCCAGGAAGGCGCGCGTCTCCTTCGCCCCAGGCACCTCAGCCCCTGCCCCTGTTGCCCCTGCTGCCCTCAGTGCGGAGCTCATTGACCTGGTAAGGACGCTCATTGTTGGGCAGACGACCATTTTGAATGCCATCCAGGGTGTGCAAAGGGAGGTGCAACAGAGCAATGCGTACCTGGAGGGCATTCATTCGGGTCAGGCTGCCCATCAACGAGCGTTCACTGCTCTGGCCTCAGCACTGACGGCAGCCATTGTCCCTGTTTCCAGCCTCCCTCTTCTTACTGCCTCCAGCCTTTCTCTGTCTCCTGTTCCTCAGCCTATCCCATCCACACCATCAGACCAGCCTGCACACACCTCAACACCCAAGAGCAGCTCATCCAGACACAAGCACCACAGATCCCACAAACACTCACCCAAGCAACACCCAGATGCAGACATTCCAACAGTCACAACCACCTCTGTGTCCCCCTCCTCCTCGTCTCCCTCCCTGTGACGTCTACACTCACACCTGCATGCACCCCAACATCAGCCAGTGCTTCCATCACCACCTCACCCTCCAGTAAAGTCCACACTCGTGCAGTCACCACCCCCACTGCCATGTACACGTCCCCTGTGTCCTCTCCCACTGTGTCTGTCACCCCCTCTTCCAAGACACAGAAACGCAGGCAGCCACCCCCAAGGAGCAATGTGCGGCCACTTCACCAGCCACACCATCTAGGGGAGGCAAGGGCCCGAGAGCCCCATCAAAGGAGCGGAAGGGCAGCAGGAGCGCGGAGAAGGTGGACCCCACATGTCACATCCCAGCTGGGAAGGAGGACACTAAAGAGGCCAGGAGTCCGTCCCCGAAGGGTCCAGAAACGTCACGGTCCGAGGGCGACTGTGCCGTCTCAAGCACCGCTCCGCTGGGCCCTTCATCTCAAGCACCTATCCGCTGGGCCCTTCATCTCAGGCACCGCTCCGCTGGGCCCTTCTTCTCAAGCACCGCTCTGCTGGGCCCCGCCGTCTCAAGCACCGCTCCGCTGGGCCCTTCATCTCAAGCACCGCTCCGCTGGGCACCGCCGTCTCAATCACTGTTTATGGTTCACTGTGCCCACCATGCCTCCTCCTTGACCAGTGGAGACTGTCATCCACCTGATGGACTGTGGCTTTGCACTCCCCAGGATGGTACAGTGGGCAGCCCACCCACTGTAGAGACATTGAGAGACTGTGGCTTTGCACTCCCCAGGATGGTACAGTGGGCAGCCCACCCACTGTAGAGACATTGAGAGACTGTGGCTTTGCACTCCCCAGGATGGTACAGTGGGCATGGTGGCTCCTCGTGGATCTGGCGTCGTGGACTCATGTGGCTGTGGTGCCCCCCCCTTCCCTTCCCCCTGAGGTGCCTGTAGTTTTTACATCTGATGCCCCTGCAGTGTTCTCTCCAAAGGACTCAGGTCTCCTGAGTGGGCTTTGCCCTTGTTTCTCAAAACTTTGCCCCACGGACATGATGAATTCGTAGGATGTGGAGGACTTGTTACTTCAGTTATACACTGATGTGTATGTCATTTGTTTTCTTGTGAATATCTTTCATGGTTGTACGATAATTTTCAGGAGCTTTTTGGTACATAAATATTTATTCCAATTTTGATTATGTCCTAGCATTTTTCAGGGGTGTTTGGGTGGTGTCACTGTGACTTGTTGCTCTGCATTGGTGTGTACATAGTTGGGGGGGGGGGAGGGGTCGCATATGTGTGTGCCCGTAACCTTTCGTCCTCCCCCCTCCTGTGTGTCGTAGGTGCAGTACTCACCGTTGTCGTCTGCGCCGGACTTCGTACTCGTGGTAGGTGAGAAGGTAGACGAGAGCAGGTAGGATGTTTAATTCGGGTTCCATGCTGTCCTCCTTCCTCCTGGAGTGCGTAGTGGTGTGCGTTTTCCCGTTCGTAGTCTGTTTCCGCCGTGTTTTTATCGGCGGTGCTCCCGCCCCGGAAAAGGTGGCGGATTGGTGAGTTGTGATAGTGTGGGCGGTACATTGTCTGCCGCCTGGCTGTTGGCGGTGACCGCCGCGCTGTTTGTTTGTACCGCCGTGGCGGGCGGAATGTTAAAGTGGCTGTCTGTGTTGGCGGTTCCCGCCAGGGTCAGAATTCCATATTTTTTACCGCCAGCCTGTTGGCGGGTTGGCCGCCGCTTTAACACCGACCGCCAGGGTTAGAATCACCCCCTGTGTGTTTTGAGTAATGTCTTAACAATGTCTACATATGGAAACCGTAGGATTTCTTTTATTGCTATTGCATATTACCTGCTCTGTGGTAGGAAGAAGCTCTTTACTCTACAAGGTAAATAACAGCGACTATGTAGTTTGAGATATTTACGTAATAAAGGAAATATATTGCAACCAAAAGCAATACGACACACACACAGAAATCAGAAATGCATACAACTGTAGAGTTAGGACTCCTAACAAATACATCTGCAGTCTCTGGTATCACCCTACATGTTTAACACAAAAGGATGATAGACGGAGTGGTGAAACTTTTTAACCACTCACCCCCAGTCACAGATCTGGATTTAATTCATTGTTCTTTTCCTCACCATGCCACCCCAGTTTCGACCCAGCCATATGTAAATCAGTCTTGACCCTGTTCCCCATGGGAACAGTCCAGCCCAAACTGCCAAGCCAGGTCCTCCCTGGACCAGAAACAAGCATCCTGGGACAGGTTTCAGGGTATCACCCTTCTTCAGCCAGGCTAGCTTGAATCCATTGGCATAGTGGGCATACCCTTCCCGCTTAGGGCAACATAAGCAACACAAAAGGATGATGGACAAAGTGCTGAAACTTTTCAACCACTCACCCCAGTCACAGATCTGGGTTTAATCCATTGTTCTTTTGCTCACCATGCCACCCCAGTTTGGACCCAGCCATATGCAAATCAGTCTTGACCCTGTTCCCCATGGGAACAGTCCAGCCCGAACTGCCAAGCCAGGTCCTCCCTGCAGAGGGGAAGAGGGTCAAGGCTGATTTGCATATGGCTGGGTCCAAACTGGAATGGCATGGTGAGCAAAATAACTGATGGATTAAACCCAGATCTGTGACTGGGGAGAATGTTTGATTTTGTCTACGTGCTGTTCATCAACTGTTCTTTTTGCATTTGTTACCCTACATGTTTGACATTGCAAATGTTTAAAGGTAGATAATTTCAGGTTTCTTCATTGTGCCTTAATTCCAGTTTACATTGTTTTTGTTGTTGGTTAAAACAGATATTCCATTTACAAAGTAAATAATTTTGGCTGATTAGACAACTGTGGAAAGGAGAAACATCTTTTAACCCACTTTATAGAAATGCAAATAAGGCAAACAACAGAAAACCGGACATATCTACGTATAACTATTTTTGAATCGCCTGTTGAAAGTCATACAATGGTGAACTACCAGCACACACAAATAATCAAATATTGAGAATGCTAATTTCTACATCTACAGTAGGGGAGCTATTAAAATCTCTAGTGGCACTCAACACATCAAATACTTTAAATACTTTAAAGCCAGGCGTAAATTGTGATTTGCGAAGATTCTAATGCCTATTTTGGATCTTTCAGATATAGAGCTAAATCTGATACTGGGCTCCTATGTAGATTTCATAAGTCACTTGTATTGTTTTTGTAATTCTAATTCATGCAAAGGGCAAATCTAGCAGACAATGCAAGTTCTTTCTTATGAAATACAGGGTAAACAAAAGAAATCACCCTTGAAAGCATAGAAGACTCTGCGAATATTGTTTATCCTTTCTAGGCCTTCTTTATGTTTGAAATCGAGCTTGCGCTAACATAACCAAAAAATGTACTGTCTTTCATTTTGAAATGATGCTGCACTACACCACATGGACATTGTCTTTGTTGATGCTTTCACTATTACGCTAGTAAAGAATTGTGAGCTTTAATAGTCTGTGGGAATAAGATGTACCTAATCAAAGACAAACTAGCTGTCCCAGACCGCACTATATACAATGTTATAATTCTTCTCACCTGAATAGACTCTGGGAGCCTTTGAATCCCATGTAACAGTGTTATGAGAGAATCTTAGAATGTATTCTGTAATAAAGAAATTCTTCTTGCCTGTTCCTCATTGGTGCATATTCTGAGAACTATGCATTAGTGCAGCAATGTGTGTAATACATTTTCTAAAAGCACCTGCACTTCTCACACCTAGGGAATTTCCATTACCAAGTATTGCAGCGGTGTAGAGACGGGTCCAATTGGGAGGCGCCAAATTCTATACAGGGAGGACTACACCAGATACAGATCTGCACACCACCACATCTGGTAGTATGACAGATGTACCTTCATGGTTCAGGCATTTTCACCCTGATAATCAAACTGCCCCGCGCAACCCAATCACAACTCCTGAGGATGATGTAGCTGTAAACCAAAGAAGGACTACATGAGTATCAATAGGGACTTAATGCACATGTGATGGGTGAGTGAGAAGTGGGCCTTAAGGCAGTTCAATGTTGGGACTTGGGGTAAGTGCACTGTGGTGGAATGCAGTAGGCAGACTTTAAATTTAATTACTATGGCGGTCATTCTGACTTTGGCGGGCGGCGGAGGCCGCTCGCCAAAGTCCCGCCGTCAGAATACCGCTGCGCGGTCAGAAGACCGCTGCGGTAATTCTGAGTTTCCCGCTGGGCTGGCGGGCGACCGCCAGAAGGCCGCCCGCCAGCCCAGCGGGAAACCCCCTTCCATGAGGATGCCGGCTCCGAATGGAGCCGGCGGAGTGGAAGGGGTGCGACGGGTGCAGTTGCACCCGTCGCGATTTTCAGTGTCTGCTTGGCAGACACTGAAAATCTTGGTGGGGCCCTGTTAGGGGGCCCCTGCAGTGCCCATGCCAGTGGCATGGGCACTGCAGGGGCCCCCAGGGGCCCCGCGACACCTGTTACCGCCAGCCAGGTTCTGGCGGTCAAAACCGCCAGAGCCAGGCTGGCGGTAAGGGGGTCGGAATCCCCATGGCGGCGCTGCCTGCAGCGCCGCCATGGAGGATTCCCCAGGGCAGCAGGAAACTGGCGGGACACCGCCGGTTTCACATTTCTGACCGCCGCTGTACCGCCACGGTTAGAATGCCCATGGGAGCACCGCCAGCCTGTTGGCGGTGCTCCCGCGGTCGTTGGCCCTTTATATGTACTGGTTATATGACTTGTATGGACAGCAGTTATTGTGTTTTGATGACTTTTCTTATTTATAATAATTGAAGAGAGGTACCCCAGCTGGGTTTTGTTGAATTATTGAATTGTCTGCTGAAGTGGAGTGTACAATGAGGCTCCATCAGTTACACCAAGCTAGGAATATAACGCATGTAAGGAGCAAGTGCATTAATTGAGCTTAGTGACAGTTCATTCATTGATGCATGGGAGTCCGATGGTGTGCGAAAGTGAGTAGCCTTTTTTGGGACTATTGAGATTTCTGATTAGGTGAAGCAGACAGAACGTTAATTGTGGTAGAAGGAGTTCAGGGGAGCTGGGCAATAGTCTGGCGTTTACGTCATTTGGTGATACACAGAGATTGGCTAGTGAATGCTGAAGATGTGCTTTGATAGGATGACACTTGGCTGAGATGTGCTGTTATTGGTAAGTAGATCTTGAACACATTCATTCAGAACGTGTGTGAGATTAGGGCAAGCTGTATCTGAAGGCACTGTCAGAATGGGAAATCCTTTTTCAAAAAAGGAAAAAAGTGTAAATAGGAAGGTACTCTAACTAGGGAAATGACAGCAAAGAAAGGTTTGCACACATGCATGTGACTTAGCCAGTGGCACAAATGTATGTCCAAGCATGGGAAAATATGATTCCCATTAAGTGGAATGTTTTGCATTGCCAGAATCAAAAAATGGAGGTGAAGAATGTATGACATGAAACCTCAGCATTAATCCACACAGTTTGAGGCCCTACATCTTTGGGAATCTTTGGGAATGAGCAAAAGAGAAAGATGTTTGCATTAAGAAAATGTCATAAGGGTATTCATTGATGAATGCTCAGGAAGATGAGAGGCAAAAGAAATGGAGGGAGGAAGTGATTGAGACAAATTGGACCTCACCTGCCAATAGTGGGTGAGGGGTTAGCTAATGAAAAACCTAGTAAGAAAAATAAATCTAAGGATGAGGGAGGAGTAAAGAGTATGGAGGAAGTTGCTTTCATAGATGAGCTGATTTAGATTACGACAGCTCCTACATATTGCAGTAAACAGATCACACTCTACAGCACAAATCTGTGAACCTGACAACAACCTGACCCCAGAAATTAGCGCACCCTTAAGTTACTTAGAAACTACTGTTCCACCTCCTACACAGACCTTGACCCCCATACACATGGCCATTTTACTGTCATCAGTAACACTGAATATTTCCCTCATTGCAACAGCTGTTAACATGTCCCAGAGTCAGACCACTCCGAGCACCCCTCAGGATGTCACATTAGGTTCAGTGTAATCGCGTCATGCCCATCCCAGGGACAGGTTTTGACAATCCCTGTGGTGGGAGGTCACATGATCACTGCAACTATCCCAGCCAACCCCCATATTAAGGGGCAGACCCTGCAAAGACTAAGGCCCAGATTTATACTTGCTTTGCGCTGAATTAGCATAATGTTTTTTAATGCTAATTCAGCGCAAAAATTACCCCATATTTATATTTTGACGCTAGACTAGTCTAACTTCAAAATATTGGAGTTAAAGTCATTTTTGGGATGTGTGAACCCATCTTGTGTCAATGAGATGCAAGGTGGGTGTTCCCATCAAAAAAATGACTCTAAGCCCTAGCACCTTATTTATCCTCCTGTGCAAAAATGGTGCACTGGAGGGAGGCAGACCTAAATAATGGCGTTAACCTTGCTTAGCGCCATTATTTAACACCTGGATCAGGGCAGGCGTTAGGGGACCAGTGGACCCATTTCCATGGTGGAACAGCATGGAATAAGTCCACAGGGGCCCTCCCCAGGACCCAGGGACACCCCCACCCACACCAGAGGGACACAGGAGGATGGGGGACCCCATCCCAGGTAAGTAGAGGTAAGTATTTTTTAAACATAGTTTAAGTGCAATTGGGGGCCCTGAAATGGGTCCCCTACGTTGCACTGGGTACAATGGACCCTTGCCCCCGTGCTTGCCATTGGGGTGGTGGGTATGACTCCTATCTTATATGAGACAGGAGTCATGTGGTATGGTAGGTTTTGCGTCAAGAAATGATGTTAGGCTGGTTAGAGTAATTTTTTTTACTCAAACTAGCCTAACATCATTTTTTAGTGCAAAAAACCCTTCTCCCATACCGCTACCCCAACCCGGCTAATGTAATTTTCCTTGACGTTAGCCCACCCTTTGCGCCGGATTGCGCAATTCCATAAATTTGGCGCCAGGTTGTTGTCCTGGAATGGCGCAAGCCGGCGCTTTAGTTTCTGATGCAAAACTGCGTCAAATGTATAAATCTAGGCCTAAATGTGGCCCAATTGAAAGCCAAATTTTAGTAAATTGTTAAAAATAATGTACGGGTGAGTAACTTAGGGCACTATGATGACGGTGAGTTACTTTACATGAGCAAGAAAGCTACAAGGGAGGCACGAGAGGCAAATGCAGAGGTGGGGAGGGTGGCAGACAAATGTATATAAAAGTGAAAAATGTCACAATGATGATACGTGACAAGGAGTTGAAGCTGCTGAAGCTGAAAGGGCTATGAATGCATGTAAGGCAGTTGATAGAGAGCATCAGGGACTGTTGTGAGAATGAACAGTTCGGGGAGAAGGGGTCCAAGAAAGAGAGGGTCAAACTGGCAAATTAATGCCTTTTAAGGGAAGTACAGGGAGGAGCATTTGTGCATGTCCCATGGACTTTGACAGAATTTTTCCATTTCACAAATTCTCTAGGTTGAGAGAAAATCTTGATAAGTGGTACATACAGATCAATCTGAAAGATGTCATTTTAATGGTCTTATGGGAGGATTTGGACATGTTGTTTGAAGTGACTTTCCTGCAGGACCTGTGGGTGGTATTTAAGCAAGCAGTGGAGTGGCAGACGCAGTAACTCCCCAGGGTAACGTACAATTTCACCTTATTTGTTGGTCAAGACCAAATGGGATTCAGTCATTAACCACTTAAAGATTAAAGGGAATATTTATACTTGTTTTGCGACAAATTTGCATCACTGTTTCTACGCAAATTCGGTGCAAAACTAACTCCATATTCATACTTTGGAGCTAGTCCCCTCTAGCCCCAAATTTATGGAGTTAAAGTAATTTTTTGGACGTGGAAACCTACTTTGCGTCAATGAGATGCAAAGTAGGTGTTCACGTGGAAAAAATGACTCTATGGCTTAGTGCCATATTTATCCCCCGTGCTACATACACTCAAGTGGGGGGAGGAGGGGTCAAATAATGGTGCAAAGCTTGCTTTGCACCATTATTTAACACCTGAGTCAGGGCAGGATAGGGGACCTGTGGACCTATTTCCATGGTGGAACACCATGGAATAAGCCCACAGGTGCCCTCCTCAGGCTCCAGGGACACCCCCACCCACACCAGAGGGACAGCGGAGGATGGGGGACCCCATCCCAGGTAAGTATAGGTAAGTACAGGTGTGTTTTCTTTTTTTTTAAGTGCCATTGGGGGCCCTGAGGCGGGGCCGCCTACAGGGCACAGGGTGCAATGGCCATGCCCTGGTTACCCTGGTCCCCTGTGCTGGCCTTTGGTGTGGTAGGCATTACTCCTGTCTTTTCCAAGACAGGAGTCATGTGGTATGGATGGTTTTGCATCTGAAAATGACGCTAGGCTGTTTAGAGTCATTTTGTTTTACTTTAACCTGCCTAATGTCATTTTTTGGTGCAAAACTCCTTCTTCCATACCGCCAGCCCCACCAGGCTAACATCATTTTTTTTTTACGCTAGCCTACCCTTTGCACCGGCTTGCACCATTCCATAAATATGGTGACTGGCTGGTGGAAGCCGGTGCTAAACTTTTTGGTGCAAAACTGCTTTGGTGCAGTTTTTCACCAAAAAGTATAAATCAGGGCCTGAGGTTCCTTAAGGGAGATGAATTGGCTCAAGGTCTTCCAAACATCCCAAGAATCCAGGGAATCTGTGCATTCATACTTGAAAGGTTAATGTAAGTGTACAGGGAGCAGAGTGGTCGAAATAACCCTGCCGGGGGTAACATGAGAAGTTTTATTGCCTGTTTTGTGCAAGGATTGCGACTTGAGATTAGCATCAGCTCATGCAAGGTGTCCTTTGCTGACAGAGTAAAGCCGTAGACAAGATCCTGCAATATGTGAAATACTGCAGTGATATGATAGAGGCTAAACATAAAGGCTGAAATAAAGTTTCATGGTTCCACAGACCCAGTGGGCACAAAATAGAGGTGAAAAGAGTCCTAAACTACCCAGTCAAGGGTTTGACTTTGACCCCATTACTGGAATAAATATGCAGGGAGTCTTGATGACTTATGAAGGGATCACCCCAGCAACGGGGAGAGGTTGCAGAGGTAACCTGGAAACAGTATAAGTGCTTTGAAGAAGGTTTACCCTTGTCACATTTGTAACAAAGTTGGACATTGGAAGCTGGGATGTTGCTACAAGAGTAATCGAGCAATTATCTATGCCCAAGCCCCAAACCTCACAGAGGAGGGAGAACTTCCTCTAATCCCCAGATGCCTTTTTCAGACTTGAAAAGCCCATAAGTTAGGCATGCTACAGAATTTGTTCAGGCCCATATAAATGCAAGGAAGAAATCCTCATTTTCAGCCGAGCCACAGAGTACCTCATAATCCATTCACATCTCAGATTTCACCGATTCCTGTGATATGTGAGGGTTCTACAGACTTTAAATAGCCCCAATAATGGTGCCTGAGGTGGAATGCATGCTTGGTTCAGTCCTGTAAGCGGATCAGAGTGGCCCATATGAAGATGGAGAAGTCAACGAACATCCTGTGACCTTCTTGGTAGGCACTGGAGCAACTTGCTTGACTGTTAGAACATCGGCTCCTTCTGAATCTCTGGGGACCGGGAGATTACAGGTGTTTGGGCTTATCAGGGCCCCACCACGGACTACCCATAAGACTTCGGATGGTTGGCGTACACTGCCTATACATCACACAGGACCCACGTTTCCTGTAACTAAGAAACTTCGTTTGGACCCAGGAACCATTTCTTATAAATGGTTTGCTTTGAATATTTTTCTGCTTCTGCACAAAAAAAAAATTTGCATTGAAAAAGTCCTGCTGGACGAAACACATGTTGGCTGTCTCTGAACATTTATGTTTTCTATGTTTCCAACATAAGGAATTAAAATTTCTGGATTTCTGCTCACTGTGGACTGATTCTTTTGGAGTGCCCTGGTACTTTCTGTTTACAATTTGACTGTTGAAACAGTTGGTATCCCAAACCTCCCCTTCTCTGGAAAGCAAGTCCAAGTTATAGGGATTATAAATCAGCAGTGTATAAATCAGATCCCTGCTCCAGTTCCAGTATAAATCTGAGATATTAGAGCACAGCAACAGTTTATTGTGTGTGACTGAAGCCCTGTGAACTTGCTAGGGAAGGACTTTCTCTGCTAGCTCAATTGCATAATCTGTTGTACGCAAGATGGTGTAAAGTTAGAAACCCAAAGAGAGGATGCAGAATTTAAATTACAGGCCGGGAACCTGTAGTCAGGTTGTATCTGGTCATTATTAAAGAAGATTTATCTACTGATCTGAGAGAGACAGTGAATATGGTGGATTTTACCGGTAAAGAAATATGGTTGACTAAGGATGCTAAGCCCTGAGAAATTACCTTTGGCTTAGTTAGGTATTTTCTCAAACGGGTCCTTACAAGCTGCCCCCGGAAGCCATTGCAGGAATTACACCTGTCATCGAGAATATGATTGAACAGGGAATTTTCAAAGAAGTAATTGGGAGTCTATGTTTTTTTTCCAAATATGGCTTTGCAAAAAGCAAATAAAAAGTGGAAGATAATACAGGATCTCAAAACAATTTACCAAATTGTTGTTCCTTGCTATCCTCTGGTACATAACCCTGTTGTAATCCTGTTCCAAATTTCCAGAGAAGATGAAATGTTCATGATCATTGACCTCTTTAAGTGTTCTTCTTGGTTCCCCTTCACGAAGCGAGACAGTTTCTATTTGGGTTTCAATTCCATGAGAAGACTCTCAGGTGATGTTGTGCTCCTCACTGGTATGCAGAGAGTCTATCCTATTTCAATCAGATTCTTAAAGCAAACTCTGAAACTCTGCAACCTCAGTGTAGTTCTACCCTGATCCGGTACATCAATGACTTACTCATTGCATTGAGACAAAAGAATATTGAAGGCAAGATGTTATTGCTCTGCTCAGCCACTTGGCTGAGAACGGGCACAAAGTTTCTCCTGAAAAGTTACAGCACTGGCAGAAGGAGGTCATGTATTTGGGACATCAGATCAAGAAGGCAAACAAGTGAGTGCCCCGTGAACACACTGAAACAGTCTTAAAACGAAATTCCTGACCACACAGAGAGAAGTACGAATGTTCTTGGGCACTGTTGGCTACTGCTGACAGAGGATCCCAAACGTTTCCTTTGTGCAAAAATCTTTGCTGAGGATGACATGCACTGATGTCAGTGACCTTGTACCAAAGGTTTACAAAAGCATGGAAGCCTTCCAGAAGCTCAAAAATCTTCTTTGCAGCACAACCACTCTTGGAATGACAGACTACACCAAAGAGTTTGTATTCTTTTGCCATGGGCAAGATGGGTGTGCTTTATCAGTGCTGACACAAGCCCATGGGTAGACTAAGGCCCTCATTACGAACCTGGTGGCCAGTAATAAAGTGGCGGTAATACCACCAGCAGGCTGGAGGTAACTACCGCCAAATTATGACCATGGCGGAAAGATCTCCGAAAGACAGACAATGTTCCACACCAACCACCACGGCAGTAGCCGCCTACAGCCAGGTGGAAGTCAAAGTTCTGCCCCCCCCATATGACAACACAATCCACCACCTTTTCCGACGTGGTACCAACGACATCAAAAGGCTGGTCGAAACAGACCTCAGAAGTGAAAGGACTCACCTTTGGAGACACAGGGAAGAACCATGCCGCCATGGAACCAGAACTGCATGTTTTCCGATGATATTCTACGTTCTTCTCCACCATGAACACCAATGCCGGTGAAGACGATGACGGTGAGTGCAGCCGCCTAACACAGAAAGGAGGGGGAGGAAAACAACAGTAACACACACACACACCATACACGCCCCCACAAACACACTATACACACAACCAGCTGCATAAGAAAACAAGTTAATCCCCCTAAATCAGCTGAATAATGCAAGGACAAAAATAATTTACCAAAGTGAATGTAATAAAAGCAACACAGTATAAATAATATAGGCAATGTAACAGATATATCCAAATGTACAGAACAAGGGACACAGACCAGTCCTCATATTGCATGGGCCACATTGCCACTGGCCAAAGTCCAAGGCCCCACTTGTCACCTGCATCAACATGGAGAGAACACTGCAGGGGCATCAGTTGCTAAACAGGCAGGCACCTCAGGGGGACGGGGCACCTGAGCCAGGAGCTGAAACAAGACCACTGGTTCTGGAGGGGGCAACATGCCCTGTGCTTGGTCCTGGGGAGTGCAAGGCCACATTCTCTGGAGTGAGTGAATACCCCACTGGTTCTGGAGGGGGCAACATGCCCTGTGCTTTGTCCTAGAGAGTGCAAGGCCACAGTCTCAGGAGTGGGTGAATATCCCACTGGTTATGGAGGGGGCAACATGCCCTGTGCTTCGTCCTAGAGAGTGCAAGGCCACAGTCTCTGGAGTGGGTGATTATCCCACTGGTTCTGGAGGGGGCAACATGCACTGTGCTTCGTCCTGGGGAGTGCAAGGCCACAGTCTCTGGAGTGGGTGAATACCTCATTGGTTCTAGAGGGGACAACATGCCCTGTGCTTGGTCCATGGGAGTGCAAGACCACAGTCTCTGGAGTGGGTGTCTTGCCCACTGGTTCTGGAGAGGGCAACATGCCCTCTGCTTGGTCCTGGGGAGTGCAAGGCCACAGTCTCTCGACTGGGTGACTTTCCCACTGGTTCTGGAGTGGACAGGCCGCACAGCAACCCATAGATGCAGGATTACATTGCATCCATCGGCGGTAACGGCTGCTCTGTGTTGGGGGTGGTGGGAGGCTCTGGCACATCTCCTGCATCCTTGGACAGATGCACTGTGGTGGTGCTGCTGGTGGTAGCAGGCTCCTGCACATCCCCTGCACCCTCGGACGGATGCACTGTGGTGGTGCTGCTGGTGGTGGAAGGCTCCTGCACATCCCCTACACCGTCGGACAGATGCACTGTGATGGTGCTCCTGGTGGTGGGAGGCTCCAGCACATTCCCTGAAACCTCGGACGGATGCACTGTGGTGGTGCTGCTTGAGGTGGGAGACTCCTGCATATCCCCTGCACCCTTGGATGGATGCACAACCATGCTTGGTGGTGGGGGCTCCATCACAGCTGCTGGCCCAGGCTCCTTGCCCTTCTTGCCTGCTGGTGCAGGTTCCTTGGCCTTCCTGTCTGCTGGTTGTAGGAGGCTGGCCTGGCTTATAGTGGGTACCTTGTGGTACTTACACCCTGTGCCAGGTCCAGTTATCCCTTATTAGTAGAATAGAGGTCGTTCTAGCAGCTTAGGCTGATAGAAGATAGCTATGGCAAAGCAGCTTAGGCTGAACTAGGAGACATGCAAAGCTCCTAGTATACCACTTATATCATAGAGCACAATATCATAAGAAAACACAATACTCAGAGTTACTAAAAATAAAGGTACTTTATTTTTATGACAATATGCCAAAAGTATCTCAGTGAGTACCCTCATTTAGAAGGTAAGTAATATACACAAGTTATATGTACATAAACCCAAAACAGGTACGTAATAGTAAGAAAAGTAATGCAAACAGTGTAGAATTACAATAGGATGCAATAGGTGAACATAGGTCTAGGGGCAACACAAACCATATACTCCAAAAGTGGAATGCGAATCACGAATGGACCCCAGACCTATGGGAGCTTGTAGAGGGTCACTGGGATTGTAAGAAAACAGTCAGGGTGTCCAAGATACCCCACCCTAAGACCTTGAAAAGTGATTTGTAAAGTTCTCCTACTACCTCAAAAGGACACAATAGTCGTGATGGGGGATTCTGCAAGAACCACAAACACCAGCAAAGCACTGAAGATGGATTCCTGGACCTGAGGACCTGCAAGGCAAGGGGACCAAGTCCAAGAGTTGCGATAGTGTCCAGGGGGGCAGGAGCCCAGGAAACCCCGGATGAAGGTGCAAGAAGGCTGCCTCTGGGTGGAAGAAGCCAAGGATTCTGCAACAATGAAAAGGGCTAGGAACTTCTCCTTTGGATGGAAGATGTCCCACGGCGTGCTGGAGGTTGCAAAAGTGTTTCCATGCAGAAATACCACAAACAAGCCTTGCTAGCTGCAAGGGTCGCGGTGTAAGTTTTTGGGTGCTGCTGGGGACCAGGAAGGACCAGGATGTTGCCCCTTGGAGGAGAAGACAGAAGGGGTGCTCAGCGACTCAGAGAGCCCCCACAGAAGCAGGCAACACCCGCATAAGTACCAGAGCAGGCACTTAGAACATTTGTGAACTGGAGCTGGCTCAGAGTCACAAAGGAGGGTCCCACGATGTTGGAGTCCAACTCAGAGGATTGAGCACTGCAGGAAGGAGTGCTGGGGACCCAGGCTAGGCTGTGCACAAAGGAATCCTCGGAGAAGTGCACAGAAGCCGGAGCAGCTGCAAATCACGCAGTACACAGGTTTGCAGTCTAACGTGGGGAGGCAAGGACTTACTTCCACCAAACTTGGACTGAAGGATCACTAGACTGTGGGGGTAACTTGGATATAGCTCCTGTGTTCCAGGGACCACGCTTGTCAGGATGAGAGGGGACACAGAGGACAGGTGATGCAGTCTTTAGGTGACTGCATTAGCAGGGGGAATATTCCATCGACCCACTGGAGATTTCTTCTTGGCTTCCAGTGCAGGGTGAAGGCAGACAGCCCCCAGAGCATGCACCACCAGGAAACAGTCGAGAAAGCCGTCAGGATGAGGCGCTACAATGTTGCTGGTAGTCGTCTTGCTACTTTGTTTCGGTTTTCCAGGCATCCTGAAGCAATCACCGGTCGATCCTTGGCAGAAGTCGAAGAGGGAAGTGCAGAGGAACTCTGGCGAGCTCTTGCATTTGTTATCTGAAGAATACCCCAGAGGAGAGACCCTAAATAGCCAGAAAAGGAGGTTTGGCTTCCTAGAAAGGAGGATTGGCTACCAAGAGAGGTAAGAGCCTATCAGAGGGGGTCTCTGACGTCACCTGCTGGCACTGGCCACTCTGAGCAGTCCAGTGTGCCCCCAACACCTCCAAATCCAAGATGGCAGAGGTCTGGGACACACTGGAGGAGCTCTGGGCTTCTCCTGGGAGGTACTGGTCAGGGGAGTGGTCACTCCCCTTTCCTTTGTCCAGTTTCGCGCCAGAGCAGGGCTGGGGGATCCCTGAACCAGTGTAGACTGGCTTATGCAGAGACGGGCACCATCTGTGCCCATCAAAGCATTTCCAGAGGCTGAGGGAGGGTACTCCTTCCCAGCCCTTCACACTTATTTCCAAAGGGAGAGGGTGTAATACCCTCTCTCAGAGGAAATCCTTTGTTCTGCCTTCCTGGGCTGGGGCTGCCCAGACCCCAGGAGGGCAGAATCCTGTCTGAGGGTTTGGCAGCAGCTGCAGTAGAAACCCCAGAAAGGCAGTTTGGCAGTACCCGGGTTCTGTGCTAGAGACCCGGGGGATCATGGAATTGTCCCCCCAATACCAGAATGGTATTGGGGTGATAATTCCATGATCTTAGACATGTTACATGGCCATGTTCGGAGTTACCATTGTGACGCTATACATAGGTAGTGACCTATGTATAGTGCACGCGTGTAATGGTGTCCCCGCAATCACAAAGTCTGGGGAATTTGCCCTGAGCGATGTGGGGGCACCTTGGCTAGTGCCCACACACTAAGTGCCCACACACTAAGTAACTTGGCACCCAACCTTCACTAAGTGAGGGTTAGACATATAGGTGACTTATAAGTTACTTATGTGCAGTGAAAAATGGCTGTGAAATAACGTGGACGTTATTTCACTCAGGCTGCAGTGGCAGGCCTGTGTAAGAATTGTCTGAGCTCCCTATGTGTGGCAAAAGAAATGCTGCAGCCCATAGGGATCTCCTGGAACCCCAATACCCTGGGTACTTAAGTACCATGTACAAGGGAATTATATGGGTGTACCAGTGTGCCAATGAGGATTGGTAAAAAGTCACTAGCCTGTGGTGACAATTTTAGAAAGCAGAGAGAGCATACACACTGAGGTTCTGGTTAGCAGAGCCTCAGTGATACAGTTAGGCACCACAAAGGGAACACATATAGGCCACAAACTTATGAGCACTGGGGTCCTGGCAGGCAGGATCCTAGTGACACGTATCAAACACACTGACAACATAGGGTTTTCACTATGAGCACTGAGCCCTGGCTAGCAGGATCCCAGTGAGACAGTAAAAACACCCTGACATGTACTCACAAACAGGCCAATAGTGGGGGTAACAAGGCTAGAATGAGGCTACCTTCCAACACAGGTGCAGGCTCCCTGGCTTTTCGGGTGGCAGATGTAGGCTCCTTGCCCTTCTTGCATGCTGGTGCAGGCTCCTTCCCCTTTGTGCTGGCTGGTGTAGGCTCCTTCAGTAAATGTGGCCTAGACTCCTTTCCACCACGAGTGGTTGCGAATGGAACTAGGTCCGTGGACTGTGTGGCTGAGGTGCTTGGCTGGGTTCATGATACCCAGCCCATTCGTGCAGGATGGAGGGAGAGGAGGGGAAGGAAACAGGTCAGTGGTGGATAGGAACAGTTTTTTAGGGACACTGGGGTGGGAAGAGGGAGAAGGAATGGGAGTGGAGGATGAGGGAGTGGTTGTTGGAGGTGTCTGTCTGCTGGATTTGGGTGCAGGTGCATGTGCTGAATGCTGTTGTGTGGTGGATGGCTATTGGGTGTCTGAGTGCTTGCATTTGTGTCCTTTGGGAGGGGGGACACACACAGTGGGAGATGACACAGGGGACGTGTACATGCATGTTGTGGAGGTGTCTGCCAGTGAGGTGTTTGTTCTGCTTGGTGTGCTGATGATGCTGGTAGTGGATGATGATGTAGTGCATGCAGGTGTGAGTGTGGACGTAACTAGGTGGGAGGTGGAGGAGGAGGAGGAGGGGGAGACAGTGGAAATAGTGGATGTTGTTGTGTCTGCAACTGGATGGTGTTTGTGTGAGTGCCTGTGGGATGACGTGTAATGCTTGTGTTTGCCTGTGACACTCTTGGGTGTTGCCTTGTGTGCATGCTCGACTGTATGTGTGCCTGGGATGGGTTGGTGTTGAGGAGAATGGGATTGTGCAGTGGAAGTTGGATGGGGGATGGTAGAAACAAGGACAAAGGCTGACATCAGAGAGGAGGCCAGAGCATGAATTGATCTCTGTTGGGACACCAATTTAGTGTGAATGCCCTCCAGGAATGCATTAGATTGTTGCATCTGGGCTGCCAGCCCCTGGATGGCATTAACAATGGTTGACTGCCCTACAGATATGGATCTCAGGAGGTCAATACCTTCCTCACTCAGGGCAGCAGGGCTTACTGGGGCAGGGTCTGAGGTGCCTGGGGCAAAGGAGATGCCCATCCTCCTGGGTGAGAAGGGACGGGCAACTCGATGAGGGGCTGCTGGGAGGGCAGTGCGGGGAAGGGGGTGGCGGCTGTGCCTGTAGCTGGGGTGGACACAGAAGTGTCCGCCACCACCAGGGAGGTTCCATCGGAGGAGGTATCTGTGTCCAAACTGTTCCCTCCAATGTCTGCTGTGGTGCTCCCCTCACCCTCGGTCCCATTGGTGCCCTCAGCGTCGGTGGATTCTGCCTCCTGGGCCCTGTGGGATGCAGATCCCTCCGTCGCCAGTACCTCTGCTCCTCCACCAGATGATGCTAATGCACATAAGCACAGGATTGTAGGAGGCTGGACTGGCTTGTAGTGAGTACCAAGGGGTACTTGCACCTTGCACCAGGCCCAGTTATCCCTTATTAGTGTATAGGGTGTCTAGCAGCTTAGGCTGATAGATAATGGTAGCTTAGCAGAGCAGCTTAGGCTGAACTAGGAGACGTGTGAAGCTACTACAGTACCACTTAGTGTCATATGCACAATATCATAAGAAAACACAATACACAGTTATACTAAAAATAAAGGTACTTTATTTTTATGACAACATGCCAAAGTATCTTAGAGTGTACCCTCAGTGAGAGGATAGGAAATATACACAAGATATATATACACAATACCAAAAATATGCAGTATAGTCTTAGAAAACAGTGCAAACAATGTATAGTTACAATAGGATGCAATGGGGACACATAGGGATAGGGGCAACACAAAGCATATACTCCAAAAGTGGAATGCGAACCACGAATGGACCCCAAACCTATGTGACCTTGTAGAGGGTCGCTGGGACTATTAGAAAATAGTGAGAGTTAGAAAAATAACCCTCCCCAAGACCCTGAAAAGTGAGTGCAAAGTGCACTAAAGTTCCCCTAAGGATAAAGAAGTCGTGTTAGAGGAATAATGCAGGAAAGACACAAACCAACAATGCAACAACAATGGATTTCCAATCTAGGGTACATGTGGAACAAGGGGACCAAGTCCAAAAGTCACAAACAAGTCGGAGATGGGTATATGCCCAGGAAATGCCAGCTGTGGGTGCAAAGAAGCTTCTACTGGACAGAAGAAGCTGAGGTTTCTGCAGGAACGAAAAGGGCTAGAGACTTCCCCTTTGGTGGACGGATCCCTCTCTCCGTGGAGAGTCGTGCAGAAGTATTTTCCCGCCGAAAGAACGCCAACAAGCCTTGCTAGCTGCAAATTGTGCAGTTAGCGTTTTTGGATGCTGCTGTAGCCCAGGAGGGACCAGGAGGTGGCAAATTGGACCAGGAGGTAGAGGGGACGTCGAGCAAGACAAGGAGCCCTCTTAGCAGCAAGTAGCACCCGGAGAAGTACCAGAAACAGGCACTACAAAGATGCGTGAAACGGTGCTCACCCGAAGTTACACAAAGGAGTCCCACGTCGCCGGAGACCAACTTAGAAAGTCGTGCAATGCAGGTTAGAGTGCCGTGGACCCAGGCTTGGCTGTGCACAAAGGATTTCTGCCGGAAGTGCACAGGGGCCGGAGTAGCTGCAAAAGTCGCGGTTCCCAGCAATGCAGTCTAGCGAGGTGAGGCAAGGACTTACCTCCACCAAACTTGGACTGAAGAGTCACTGGACTGTGGGAGTCACTTGGACAGACTTGCTGGATTCGAGGGACCTCGCTCGTCGTGCTGAGAGGAGACCCAAGGGACCGGTAATGCAGCTTTTTGGTGCCTGCGGTTGCAGGGGGAAGATTCCGTCGACCCACGGGAGATTTCTTCGGAGCTTCTAGTGCAGAGAGGAGGCAGACTACCCCCACAGCATGCACCACCAGGAAAACAGTCGAGAAGGCGGCAGGATCAGCGTTACAGAGTTGCAGTAGTCGTCTTTGCTACTATGTTGCAGTTTTGCAGGCTTCCAGCGCGGTCAGCAGTCGATTCCTTGGCACAAGGTGAAGAGAGAGATGCAGAGGAACTCGGATGAGCTCTTGCATTCGTTATTTAAAGTTTCCCCAGAGACAGAGACCCTAAATAGCCAGAAAAGAGGGTTTGGCTACTTAGGAGAGAGGATAGGCTAGCAACACCTGAAGGAGCCTATCAGAAGGAGTCTTTGACGTCACCTGGTGGCACTGGCCACTCAGAGCAGTCCAGTGTGCCAGCAGCACCTCTGTTTCCAAGATGGCAGAGGTCTGGAGCACACTGGAGGAGCTCTGGACACCTCCCAGGGGAGGTGCAGGTCAGGGGATGATCACTCCCCTTTCCTTTGTCCAGTTTCGCGCCAGAGCAGGGCTAAGGGGTCCCCTGAACCGGTGTAGACTGGCTTATGCACAATTGGGCACATCTGTGCCCAAGAAAGCATTTCCAGAGGCTGGGGGAGGCTACTCCTCCCCTGCCTTCACACCATTTTCCAAAAGGAGAGGGTGTAACACCCTCTCTCAGAGGAAGTTCTTTGTTCTGCCATCCTGGGCCAGGCCTGGCTGGACCCCAGGAGGGCAGATGCCTGTCTGAGGGGTTGGCAGCAACAGCAGCTGCAGTGAAACCCGAGGAAAGGTAGTTTGTCAGTACCAGGGTCTGTGCTACAGACCACTGGGATCATGGGATTGTGCCAACTATGCCAGGATGGCATAGAGGGGGAAATTCCATGATCATAGACATGTTACATGGCCATATCCGGAGTTACCATTGTGAAGCTACATATAGGTAGTGACCTATATGTAGTGCACGCGTGTAATGGTGTCCCCGCACTCACAAAGTCCGGGGAATTGGCCCTGAACAATGTGGGGGCACCTTGGCTAGTGCCAGGGTGCCCTCACACCAAGTAACTTTGCACCTAACCTTTACCAGGTAAAGGTTAGACATATAGGTGACTTATAAGTTACTTAAGTGCAGTGTAACTTGGCTGTGAAATAACGTAGACGTTATTTCACTCAGGCTGCAGTGGCAGGCCTGTGTAAGAATTGTCAGAGCTCCCTATGGGTGGCAAAAGAAATGCTGCAGCCCATAGGGATCTCCTGGAACCCCAATACCCTGGGAACCTCAGTACCATATACTAGGGAATTATAAGGGTGTTCCAGTAAGCCAATGTAAATTGGTAAAATTGGTCACTAGCCTGTTAGTGACAATTTGAAAGAAATGAGAGAGCATAACCACTGAGGTTCTGATTAGCAGAGCCTCAGTGAGACAGTTAGTCACTACACAGGTAACACATTCAGGCACACTTATGAGCACTGGGGCCCTGGTGAACAGGGTCCCAGTGACACATACAACTAAAACAACATATATACAGTGAAAAATGGGGGTAACATGCCAGGCAAGATGGTACTTTCCTACAAGGATGACAAAACAAGATAGGTGGGGGAGAGAGACAAAGGATACACTGGGTCAATGGCTGCAACAACACCACTGTTGGCGTATACAGCACCCTCAAAACAGGGAACAGGCCTACGCACTATGCAATGCACTACCAGTGATATTGCTAGCCACCCAGGCATGGGGGGGGGGCACACACCGGCAAATGCAGCACACCTGGGACCCACGCAGTCCTGACCAGTAGTGGATGGCTACGAGCTAGGTAGCAGTATTATCCCTTCAGAACCCTAGCCGCCAAGGGACCTACGCTGCAATGTCAGGCCTGGCCTAGGGGCACCCACTGACACACATCCACCACCCGGATACCACCCTACCATGCATAAGTTGTAATGATGGGCACTGCACTCACCCCCTTGTGGCTGCTGTAATGCCCTCAAGTGCTCATCCAGCTCTGGATAGGCCACCACCAGTATGTGGGCCATCAGAGGGGGTCAGGGTTCAACAGGTACCCCTTTCTCGTTGGGAGGCCATCCCCAGCTGGGTCTCCGTCGCCCTCCATGCCCAGCGTCTCAGGTCCTCCCACTGTTTGCGACAGTGGGTCCTCCGCCTGCCATAGACCCCCAAGGGTCTGCACCTCCTTGGCGATGGCACACCATATACCCTTCTTTCGATGGGCGCTGACGTGCAGAGGCAATACACACAGGGAAATACCATTAGACAACAAGTCCAGCCTGCTAAACATATGGCCCACCATACCCATTTCCATCACCATTGGCACACACATTGCCCAGCACACAACCTGTACGCCGCCAAGAGGACATCCACCCACCCCCTTACACAAGGCTTTCACACACACCACTCCATGCATCCTTCCCACATGGATCGTGCCCACAGTGTACTCACCTGTTGGTCTGGAGGCCCATACAGCAGTCCGTAATGGGATAGGACCCCATCCACCAGTCCCTCCAACTCCTCCAAAGTGAAGACTGGGGCCCTTTCCCCGGTCACACAGGCCATGGTAGGTTCCAGACACAGGTCACAGCAGCACATGCGGTGGAGGTCCTCTACTATGGAAGGTCAGGTAGCAAGTGAGGAATATGATAGAGAATGGCTGTTACCACCGGCGTAGATCACCATTGGCCACTGTACCCCATAGGGCCCAATGTTAACCAATGAGGAGTTGCCTGGCGGTTCCCGACCGCCTCCCGCAAAGGCGCACATCAGCGAAATTACCTCACTTCCACCTGTCCCTCCACACAGGACAGGCGGATGCCATTTCAGGGGGGGCAGGCCTCTGGAATAATGCTGCGTCACAGGAGATATTAGCACATACTGGACAAATCACACTGACCCATTACATGTTTACAGAATGCAAACTACTGTTGTAGCTCCATTGTTCAGGTTGTGACCGTCTCCTCACTCTTTTGTCCCTTAGATTCCTACCACTGCGAATGAATAGGAGATGGAGACATGCCCCAGTGTACAGACCCCGGGTGGACTTGGCAACACTGGAGGACAGGCACATTATCCTCACATATAGAGTTGACAGAGCAACAGTCACAGAGCTGTGTGCCTAATAGGAGCCTGACCTGATATCTGCTATCCATCACCCCACTGGGATCCCCCGTCTTGTGCAAGTGCTATGAGTACTCCATTTCATGTGCAGCTACATTGTTTTCCCCAGGTTGAGGATTTGGCCACTGTGAAGGCTGAGTTTTATGCAATGGGACATATCCCCAACATAATTTGGATGATTGATGGAACACATATTGCATTTGTCCGGCCCCCCACCCAGCAAAATTAACAGGTGTTTAGGAATCATAAGAGTTTTCACTTCATGAATGTGCAGATGGTATGCTCCACGGACCAGTACATCTCCCACATCAATGCTAAGTATCCTGGGTCAGTGTAGGATGCCTTTGTCCTGAGGAATAGCAGCATCCCAAATGTGATGGGACAACTACAAAGGCACAGGGTGTGGCTAATAGGTGAGCCCTGGTCTCCACCCAGTGTATGTTGGTGTATGGCGTAGGCCATATCGGATAGTGTTGGCTAAATGTTGTCCTTCAATATTTGCAGGTGACTTTTGTTACCCAAACCTATCATGGCTGCTGACCTCTGTGAGGAATGCCAGGGCCAGGGCAGAAGACCGTTATAATGAGGCACATGGGTGAACCAGAAGGATCACTGAAAGGACCTTTGGCCTTCTGAAGGCCAGGTTCAGGTGCCTCCATCTAACAGGTGAATCCCTTTGCTACTCACCTAAGAAGGTCTGCCAGATAGTAGTGGCATGCTACATGTTTCTTAACCTGGCCCTCAGACGCCATGTCCCTTTTTTGCAGGAGGAGACTGGAGATGCCCGTGTGCCAGCAGCAGACCCTGTGGACAGTGAGGATGAGGAGGTAGAGGACGAGGACAACAGAACATCTGTGATCCGTCAATACTTCAAATGACACATGTAGGACAGTGTAACTTTACATTTCAATGACTTTGGTTGGTATCTGTGTGGCAACGGCATGCTGATATTTCCCACTTCTATGCCCACTTACTGTTCCCTCTGGCAATTCATTTTGCAGATGTTGGTGACCTGACATATACTCCTGGTGTGATTACTACAGCCAGCTGCAGGACATTAATCTATGCTTATTCTATGTATAGTTAATTTGCAATGTTTGTAAATGTTTCAATGAATACATATTTGACATACATGACATACTCAAAATGGATTTTTTTAAAGGGTGTTTATTGAAGTGCTAACATATAGAGGGAAAGTGCAATGGGATACGGTGATGATAGAGGAAAGTCCAGGGTATTGTTCCAGTCTGTTTGTAGCACGGGTGCAGTGTCCATGGGGACACAGAAAGGGGACCAATGGCAGCTCAAGGTGGACAGGGTGACTGAGTGGGACACAAGGGTGACAATCAGAAGAGTCTTATTTCCTGGTGGGGGTCTTGGCAAGTGTCTCTGGTTTCTGTCTGGATCACAGGGAACGTTTGTGGGGTGGTTCACCTTCTGCAGGGGGAGAGGTGCTGGTGGCCTGTGAGTCCTGTGGCGGGCATCCTGGCCACTAGCAGCAATGGAGGTGGAAGGCTGTTCAGATGTTTGTCTAGTGGCAGGGGCCCGCTGGTGTCAGACTGCCTCCCTCATAATGTTGGCCATGTCTACCAGCACCCCTGCTATGGAGATCAGGGTGTTGTTGATGGCCTGCAAATCCTCCCTGATCCACTGGTACTGTTCCTCCTGCAGCCGCCTGTTCTCCTGCTCGTTGTCCAGGATCTGGCCCATCGTGTCCTGGGAATGTTGGTAGGCTCCCTGGATCTCGTTGAGTGCCTCCTGGAGAGTCGGTTCCCTGGGCCTGTCCTCCCCCTGGCATACAACAGTCCACCCAGTGTCCCTGGTGGCCTGTGTCCCTGTCCCCTGAACTGAGTGTCCACTGCCACTGACCCTGGGTTTCTGATTGTCTTGTGTGCTAGGTGTGGCCTGGGGTCTCTGTAGAGGTGGACACACTGCTGATTAATGTGTCCTGGTGACAGAGGTGTGTGTACGCTGGGTGGGTGCTGTGGTGTTTCCTGATGGGGGAGGCTCTGTGGTGGTGTGTGACTGGGCCTAGGTAACCGGCTGTCCAGTGGTCCCTGATGGGCCAGGTAGGTCATCCAGACACTGAGGACCAGAGTTGCTGTCATCACTGTGGGCCTCTTCAGTTGGGGTACTGGATAGTGCAGGCACCTGCTCTCCGGTGGCATTAGCTGGGGTACCTGTGGGGATGTAAATGATGTGTTATGGTTTATGTGTCTGACATATTGTACATCTGTGGCTTCCCCTCTATGGTTGGATTTGCCCTGCCAGCTTTCATTTGTGTATGTTAGTGTATGGTGGGATTGTTAGTTCTCTATGGTGTGAATGCTTTAGTGACGAGTGTCCATGCAGTGCTGTGAGGGGTGTCCATGCATTGGTATAGCATGCAGGGCTTGGCATTGGGATGAGTGAGATTTGATGGTGGGATGTGTGGGATGTAGTGGAGTAATGGGAGTGAGGGTGAGAGAATGTGATGGCGTGCAGGTAAGTGGGTGATAATAGTAGAGAGTTGACTTACCAGAGTTCAGTCCTCCTCCGACTCCGGTCAGGCACTCAGGATGCAGTATTGCCTAGACTTGCTCCTTCCATGGTGTGAGCTGTGGGGAGGAGGTGGGGGTCCACCGCCAGTCCTCTGGATAGCGAGCTGGTGTCTTGCTGCTATGGAACGTACACTCCCCGTAGGTAGTTCTACCTCTTCCTGATGTCATCCCTAGTTCTGGGATGCTGTCCCACGGCGTTGACCCTGTCCACGATTCTCCGCCATAGCTCCATCTTCCTGGCTATTGATATCTGCTGCACCTGTGCTCCAAAAAGCTGTGGCTGTACCCTGACGATTTCCTCCACCATGACCCTTAGCTCCTCCTCTGTGAAATGGGGGTGTCTTTGTGGTGCCATGGGTGTTCTGTGAGGTGTGTTGGGTAATGTGTTGGGGTGTGCGATGTGGAGTGCATGAGTGGTTTATAGGTGTGTGTAGTGTGTGACTCTAGTTGTGTCAGTTATCTTGGTTTCTCTCTAGTGGCAATGGTTTGTAGTCGTAAAGGGTTGTGGGTAATGTGGGTGTGTGTTTTATAGTGGTGTGGGTGTGTGGGTGTGTATGTGGTGTGTGTGTATGAGTGTCAGGTGTGTGTTGTTTGAATTGTCCAATGTTGTGGTGTTTTGTTTGTGGGTGTCCATTGTGAGCACGGCGGGATGTACTGCCAATGGTTTACCACCATTGAATGTCTGCCGTTGTGATCCGTGGGTCATAATGTGGTGGGCGTTGTTCTGTTGGCGTAACGGTGTGGGTTTTGGGACTGCCACTTTATCACTGACCTTTGGGCTGAGGGATTTGTATGTGTGGCTGTATTCTGTCAGATTGGTGTGTGTGTGTCATAATATGGTGAACGGATTTCCTCCACCACCACGGTAATCGGCGGCTGTCAGTGTGGCGGTAAGTGGGATTTACCGCCAATGTCATAATGAGGGCCTAAGTACACTGTCAGGTATTTCTCAGTGACCCTCGATCATATAGCAGTAGCATTTCCTAATTGTCTCAAGGCGGTTGTAGTGGTAAGCCTTAGCATTCAGCAAACTGGAGGAATAGTGATGGGTTATCTACTCATTGTGATGGTCCCACATTCAATCGAAATTCTCATGACTCATACCCATTTACAACGTTGACCAACAGCCACTTAACACACTATGAGAAAATAATTTTGGCTGCTGAAAACATTCTATAGGAAGATATGCTGCCTTGGATCCTAGTTCTTTGTACCAACTCCAGAGAAAGACGAAGAAGGAGATCTCAACCATGGCTGCTTAAGTATTACTGAGTTGCCAAGACCTGACATATTGGATGTCCCTTTTGACAAATCTGAGCACAACCTATTTGTAGATTTGGTCTTGTGTGAGAAACAGACATGGCATTTTGAGAGCCGCATATGTTGCGGGCACCCTAAGTGTTCTTGTGAAAGTCTCTTAGCTGTGTCATGTAACAATTGCATAGGTAGCAGAATTAATTGCCCTCACTAGAGCCTGTTGAACTTCTGAAGACTTGACAGTTACAATATAATGACAGCCAGTGTGGATTTAGTACTGTGTATGATTTAGGGCAGTTATGGTCACAGAGTGGATCTATGACATCTGTTGGATCACCCATCAGGAATGGGCTGTATGTTTCCTACCTGCTCTAAGTCCTCAGAAACCAAAATACATTTCTGTGGTGCAATGTGCTGAACATAGCAGTGGCAGCAACCTTGTCACCAGAGGCAACCACTATGTGGATGAGATTGTCTGATATTGTGATCTTGAATCCAGTACCTTTCATGTGGATGAGTTGTGAAATTCTGAGGGAGAAGCTGTGACCAACATGTTGCTAAATACTGGGCAGACCTTTTATAAGCTTGATGAGCTAGGGGAGTTACAACACACTGCAACAGAAATTGAAAAGGCCAAGTGGGAAAGGATAGGATGTGTAAAAAACAATAGTGACATTTGGTTGTCCAGTGATGTTCCCTGCTATGGTAAAACACTTGCAGGAACCAACACATGTGAGAAGGGATGGGACTGTGTCTCCCTTTAAGCAATTTTGGCATAATCCACTATTTTGATCCATGGCAAAATGTTTGTGTCAGCGCTGTAGCGCTGTATGATCTGTAAAAAGCAAAATATGGGCAAAAAGGTTGTAGTGACCATGAGCCATATAAGGAAAATCTGATGATCCCTTCAATCATTCGTCTCTTTTGTGGAGATGCCCGATGTAATCAGTAAAAAAGGAACATCCTTGTGGTTGTATGTTTAATTTCCCATTGGGTGGAGGCATATCTCACCCCAAGATGTGAGGAGATGTGAGAGTGACAGTCACCAAACCCCTATTGCAGGAATTAATCCAGTGCTTCAGGATGCCATTTCATCTTGAATCAGACCAAGAAAGTCAATTGAAAAAGTAGGTAATGCAGTTGCTGTACACATCTTTAGGGATGGATCAGATATTACAGACCAGAGGTTTCAGTCGTCATAGAAAGCACAAATGGGACTATCAAATCAAAGTTGTCCAAAGCCTTTGCATCCACATCTCTTAAATGGACCAACATCCTTCCTCTAATTGCTGACCATTTTAAGCATGCTCTGTAGATGGACAGGATTGTCTCCTCAAGAGGTTTTGATGGAAAGAGCTGCATGAATCCCTTATGTTCTAGCTGCCACCCTTGTGCATACATCACAGATGATCCGATTCTTGAATACTGCAATGTCACATCAGGTTGACACCACTATTCCAGCTGGTGAGAGTCTCCAGGCTATGACTAGACTAGGTTCACTTGAAGAAGCACGTCTGCAAATCATGCCTGGTAGAGTGTTGGAGAGGCCAGTACCAGGTGATCCTCAACACCAACACTGCTGTCAAGTGTGTTGGTCCACCGAGCTGGATACACACCTTGCACACCAAAAGGGTGAGACTAGAAAAATAAGAAACAGAGGCAACATCCACTAACTCCTCGAGTCAGGCTAGGCTTATAATTTCTGAGGAATCTGAAGTAGAAGAATGCCAGTCAGAGAGCCACATATTAAACTTGAGAAAGTATCATTCCATTGACTACTGAGGCAGACAGCAGCAGGTTGTTATTACATATTCACAGAGACAGTGAGGACTCGTGGAGGGCTGAATCAAGTCCGCCCGAGCCAGGCTCTCAGAAATCAGAGAGGGGAATTGGCAGAGAAAGCTCCACCTCGGAAGGTGAATCAGTTTCATTCCAAACCAGAGATCACAAGCACCTCCAAGGATTGTGCATCAAAGGAGGAACAATATTTAAAGACCAAGACTAGCTGAAAGAGATTATTAACAGCAATTAAATGACCAGTGCACATAAGAGAGGTTAATGAAATATAGGAAAAGGAACTTCTAGAGTAATCCGACCTTAAGGGTGAGAATTCAGACCTAACTGAATAAAAACAAACTATAAAGGAGAGGAAGATCAATTGCAAGGACCCTGGTCCTGATTGAGCATATCTTGCAAGAATTGACATTGAATCTGATGACTGTCTGTCTGACATTGGTGAACTTCCTTGAGCCGTAACCTCACAGCAGAAGGAGTTTATCTTACAGACCCCACTGACAAAAGTAAAAAAAAGACAAATAGAGAGTTAAGGTAATTGTTAGAGGACGTGTGAAGCCTCAGGCCTCCAGCAGACACAGAATCCTAATCCCTGTAGCTTTCAAGATAGGATAATGATGACAAGGTAGAGATAGAAATAGTAGTAGCTTCATCTGGACTATCACTTATTTGCTTGATCTGATTTAAGCTTGCATGGTGCAGCAACACGTAAACATTATGGGCCTCATTACGACCCTGAGGCCGGAGGTAGCACCGCCAATAGGCTGGCGGTGCTATATCAGGTATTCCGACCACGGCTGTGAAGCCGCGGTCGCCCAGCCGGGTCCGGCGGTTTCCCACCGGATTTCCCCCGGCTGGGGGAATCCTCCATGGCGGCGCTGAATGCAGCGCCGCCATGGGGATTCTGACCCCCTTCCCGCCAGCCTGTTCCTGGCGGTTTACATCGCCAGGAAGAGGCTGGCGGGAACAGGTGTCGTGGGGCCCCTGGGGGCCCCTGCACTGCCCATGCCACTGGCATGGGCAGTGCAGGGGCCCCCTAACAGGGCCCCATTAAGATTTTCAGTGTCTGCTTGCAGACACTGAAAATCGCGACGGGTGCAACTGCACCCGTCGCACCCCAGCAAATCCGCTGGCTCCATTCGGAGCCGGCTTCATCTTTGCTGGGGCTTTCCCGCTGGGCCGGCGGGCGATCTTTTGAAGATCGCCCGCCGGCTCAGCGGGAAAGTTAGAATGGTCCCTGCGGTCATTTGACCGCGGGGCGGTGTTTGGGCGGTTTCCACCCGCCGGGGTCGGAATGACCCCCTATGTTTGTAGTTTTTGCCCTAGCCACTTCTGTCTCTGTAGTTGGGTGGATGTTAGATGCTCATCTCTTGGGTGGAGAAGTTTCCCATATTCCTGTAAAATCAACTATTAACCTTGTTGTTAGCCAAACCGTGCATGGAGATAAGACTTCACACATTTCGCATGCTGAAAGCGTTCATAGTTGTAATGTTTTTTCCAGATGCTAGCTGAATATGTGAAAATCATGCAGGTAGAAGACTGCTTTGTTTACCCTTATCTCATGACCTCCAAAGGTAAGGTGGTTACCTATTTCCATCTGCCTTTGTCACATTCTTTTTCCTGTGCTGTTTTCCTTGACCTATTCAATCAGGAAAACTCCATTAAGCTGTTATGGGTGAGGATGAAGGTAGGATAGATGTATGTGTTCAAAGGAGCTGAGAGGTCCAGGAATATTCAGAGGTGTGGGTTGTCTTCATCAGTGGTCAGGAAGGTCTTGTCAACAATGTATAAGGTAGTAATTTAAATACTGCAGTACGATCTGTAGCCGAAAGAAACAGTCATGCAGAAGATGGGTTGTAGCACCAAACCATTTGTAGTGGTACAAGTGCATGACAAGTTTATATACTGGCTGCTCCCTTATTTAGGCCCTCATTATGTCCCTGCCGGACGGCGGTATTTTGGAGAACGGTACTGCCAACAGGCTGGCGATACCTTTCCCCAAAATATGCCAAACTGCCAATGTACCACTCCGCCCACCAGGGCGGTAACAACCGCCTGGCAGGAGACTTTAGTCTCCAGCTAGGCGGCCGTCACTGTCCCACCCACGGGATAATGACCCCGCCTACCGCCATGGTTTTCGTGGCAATCTTATTGCCACGGAAACCATGGTGGAAGGCAATTCCCCTCCCCTCCCGCCCCCCTGAGTCCTCCCCTACCCCCCCTCCCGAACCCCCGACATACATGCACATTCATGCACCAACATACACACGCATACACACACTCATAGCCACATTCACCCATGCATGCATACATTCATTCACGCACAGAACACACACACATACATTCTAGCACACACGCAACATACACGCGCACACACCCATTCACGCACACATGCATTCCACACGCCACACATCTGCATGCACGCACACAATCACATACACACACACACCCACACACATACACAACACCCTCCACCCCCTCTCCTGTCTGAGCACCTGACTTACCTGCTTGCAGGGGTCCTCTAGCAGGAGAGGGGACGCCAGCAGAACACAGCCAAGCCGTATCATGAGTCCACCTTACCGCCGTACGCCGCCATGACCGTAGACGGAATTCCGCCAGCCTTCTGGCGGAATTCCGGCTACAGTCATAATATGGCAGATGGTAGGTTGCCGCGGCGATGGTGTTTTGGTGGCCGTCGCAGCGGCAGTAGGCAGTCATTACCGCCATGGTTTTAATGAGGGCCTTAATCTTGATATTAACAATCTGGAGAAAGGAGGTGCATCTAACATAGCGAACGGGGGATCTCAATCCTCGTGTTTACTGACGACTCTCAACAGCTTGGGCCAAAAAACCTCATGGTTCGGAAAAATTTTGAGTCTTTGAGAAATGTTGTTCAGAGAAGGATACAGCAGTCAACATGGCAAGAAACAATCAGCTCAGAAATGTTCTATCCAAGGAACTAATATTGAGCCAGGGTCCCACTTTGATTCTTTAGTTGTATGCCTTGCATAAAAGTTAATTCTGAAAAGAAAAAGAAAAATTCTGTAGGTTTTTTAAATACATTTTTATTGATCCAACAAACAAATGCAGTCATCAGGCATATCTTTTAGGTTGGCAGTTCTTCTATTACGTGTACTTTTGTAGCAGAATACTTACAGGCATTTAGTGCAGACATAGAAAATGTATAGTGGTGGGGTATAATACAATAGGGGTGATGGTGTCTTTGGTGTTAATCATTATGCCCCTTGGCCTTGAACTTCACTGTGTGTCATAGCTGGTATGGTATGCTACATCAAGATGTTGGGGGAGCATATATGGCTCAAACAGGGCCCATATATCTTTACATATATATATATATATATATATATATATATATATATATATATATATATATATATATATATATATATATATATATATATATAAAGCCAGAGTTATGACAGCTGCAACTCAAGGAAGTATGGGGTACAGTGAAAAGTCCAAAACTTAGGGCATGACTTAGAGTTCAGAGGATAAATTACTTTATCGCAAACAGAGAGATATCCCATCCGTCATGTTACAAGTTAGTAGACATGCCACTTGTAGGGAGGTCTTCACCCAATCTTTTTGCATGCTCCCCTCCTGTTTTGCTGAATTTGTTCTTGTAGGCCTCAGGACTCTGTGCACTTTACCATTGCTACCCATTTTTATAGTGCTTCTTCTCACTCCCTAAAATATGGTAAAATTGGCTTACACTTGATTTACAACTTCAAAAAAAGAGACTACATTTGAATAGGAAATCTTAGCTGTGACTACATCCGGTGGCCCCCTGACAACATTGGCTCCTTCTCTGACACCACCAGCTGCCTTGCTCCGCTGAACTTTACCTTATCAGACATTTTTCCTTGAAATGTATCTGAGTCCAAAGGTAAGCAGAGTCCAGGCCCAATCCCCTTTGTGTATCAAAACAGCACTTCATCGTAGTTCTCCCTAGCTTTTGACGTTGCCCCGGGTCTTGTGCAACTAGACGTTTGTGATTTTAGCCATTAGATTTTACTAAAACTTAAAAACTCCGGTACTATGAATTGCATTTTTGTCATTTTGGTCTCAAATTATTTATTAAATGTACTCTCTTTTCCTAAATTGTGTGGGATTTTTCTTGTGTTGTGGTTTCACTTTATTAGTGTTTGAGTACTGCAAAAATACTTCACACATTGCCTGTAAGGGAAGGATGCCTGCGTTTGTAGTAAGCTGCCAGAGAGTTAAGCACAGATTAATTTAGTTGATTGTGTGGTTCTCCCTAACAGTGATTGCGGCTGTTGATTGAGCAGGGCTCACATTCATCTTAACCAACAACCCACTTTTTCACACAAGTGCATTATATCCAACGGCACTTTTAATACAGCAGACTGGATATACATTATGTTTGATCATGATTGACAATTTCCATTAATGGTTTGGCTTATGTGTCACTATAAACACATAGATTGCTTCGTTCCCATGGTGCAAAAAGAATGTGCTGTAACTTAAGGGAAATATGAGACTAAAAACAGAATAGCGTGTGGTGATGAAGTCCATATTTACTGGAAAATTGCTATCTTCATCTTTAAAAAAATAATGCTTATAGATGGGGTCTTCCAGAACTTTTACTTTTAGTATCTTGAATGCATAAGATTAATGTTTAATTTCAAGATGACCTAGATGACAACTGTCAATTCGATTCGTTTTTAAAATATCCTATTTATCAAATATTGCTTTTTTGTAATCCTTTTAATTGTAATAAGAGATATTAATGTTTTAATAACTAAAACGAATACTGGGTGTACTTTATTCTTTTAGGAAAGGTCAGATTTTAAGGTTTTGTAACAAGTTACTCATGCTATTTCACAATCAGCATTGTTTTATTGATTTTATGTTGTTTTTAAAGACAAAGGACGATTGTGATTTGAATATGCTTATCTGCAAGTTATTCTGGTGTGCTATATTTTAGTTTTTAGGTTGTTGTCTGTATCTGTAATGGACATGTCAGATGGTATGTGTTTATTTCATACATAGGTATGTTTGTTGCATGTAGTACTTGTCGGGTGATGCACATATTTAGGGCCAGATGTAGCAAAGGTTTTTACCCATTCTGTGTCTATGGGAAAAAGTGTTCGTACATATGGCCCTTAGTATGTTGCAAGCGTGCATGTATGCCTGTTTGCGTACAAATGTTTCCACTGCATTGCATGAGTATGTGTATGAATGCATTCTTGTATTTACGAAAGCACCATAAAAGGTCAAAACTATTGGCTTTATCATTAATTATTTCCTTATGAATTTCCAATTCTGTGCTTACCCCACACATGGGGAAGTGCAGATTAATTATGCTCAGTTAGGCCCATATTTATATTTATTTTAACGCCGCATTTGCATCATTTTTGGACGCAAAAGCGGTGCAAACTCACAAAATAAAATTGTATTTTGTGAGTTTGTGCTGTTTTTGCATCAAACAGCGGCACACATGCGGCACTAAAAAAATATAAATATAGGCCTTATTGTCTCAAATGTTCAGTCCAGTATACTAATGTTCAGATTTAGAGGCATATTTATACTCTGTTTGCACAGAATTAGTGTCATTTTTTTTTTACTCTAATGTGGTGCAAAATTAACTCCATATTTATACTTTGGTGCTAGACCCATCTAGCACCACATTTATGGAGTTAAAGTCATTTTTTGGGAAGTGGAAACCTACCTTGCCTTAATGAGATGCAAGGTAGGTGTTCCAGTGCAAAAAATGACTCTATGGCCTTAACCCCATATTTATACTTCCATGCAAAAATGTTGCACGGGAGGGAGGAGGTGTCAAAAAATGGTGCATGGTTTGCTTTGCCCCATTTTTCAACCTCTGGGTCAGGGCAGGCGTTAGGGGACCTGTGGGCCTATTTCCATGGTGGAACACCATGGAATAAGCCCACAGGAACCCTCCTCAGGCCCCAAGGACACCCCCACCCACACCAGAGGGACAGCGGAGGATGGGGGACCCCATTCCAGGTAAGTACAGGCAAGAATTTTATTTTATTTTTTAAAATGCCATTGGGGGCCCTGAAATGTCTTCCCCCCCCCCCCCCCCAACATGGCTCTAGGTGCAGTGGCCATGCCCAGGGGACCCTGGTCCCCTGTGCTGGCCATTGAGGTGGTGGGCATGACTCCTATGTTTTCTAAGACAGAAATCACGTGGTATGGATAGTTTTGCGTCAGAAAATGACTCTAGGCAGGTTAGAGTTATTTTTTTTTTTTTTACTCTAACCTGCCTAATGTCATTTTTTGGTGCAAAAACCCCTTCTTCCATACTGTCAGCCCAACCGGACTAAAGTCATTTTTTTGCCGCTAGTCTACTCTAGGCTTGCACCATTCGATAGATATGCTGCCCGGCTGGTGCACAGAAATGGTGCAAGCCGGTGCTAAACGTTTTGGTGCAAAACTGAGTTAGTGCAGTTTTGCACCAAAAGTATAAATCAGGGCCTTAGTTTCAAATGCTCTGTGGTGCCCCACAACGTGCAATAACCTCAAAGATCTAAAGCTGCCTTATATAAGCTCATCCAGATCTGTTTTCTTTGCATGCTGGGACTTTCAGTCCTGGACTGGTAATGGAAAAATCGGAAGTACCAGATTGCAAAGACATAAAACTGTGACTGGGAAAGATACTTGCGCTTGACAGAGTACAACCTCTGATGGGTTGGAGTGTAATTGCAGTAAACTACAGAACAATATGCAGGAATATGCGAGGAACGAAATCCAGCACTTACTGCTACTTTCTAAGCAGAAAGTGGACCCGAGAATGCCCTTCACACTAAGAAAATATCGCTAAATGCAGTTCAACCCAGCAGCTGTACGCATTGTTCCTTTTGCGGTAGGCACGATAAGGAGCTTTCTGTTCATTCGAGACGTGTAGCCTTGAATTTGGAAATAACAGTGAAATCAAAACCACACAAATCAGCATTTACAGTATAAACATATCCCATGGGTTTTATGAATTCAATGATTCAGTATTTAGGGACCGCCTGATTAGACGTGAGCAAGTCACAATGCGTCTGAGTCATATTACTTACTGCTTAGTCTACCCCATGAGGGATGCATTTTGACTGAAGTACGTTATATAAGAGTGAGTGGATTTAAGTGCTTTCATCGAGGAAAAGAACATTCTGAGGCCAATCTTATCTCAGTGTGGCATTAAGTGTTATTATAAGCGCACAAGTGAGCCAGGTTCCTATGTAAGTGGCAGTAGATGAAGGGCATTCTAATGCTGGCTAGCTAAGATTGCAGGTGGTGGGTACATGATGGCGAAGGAAAGTGAAAGGGTGATATTTAACTGATTTCCATAAGGGTCATGGAACGTAGTAATACAAGTAGAAACAGGTAGAATGTCACTTACTTTCATTTTGTGTCCAGTAATAGGGAAGAGTATCCTCGAGCATACGGTGAGATATTTTACCATCCAAATAGTTTCGCCTCTCTTCCTGGATAGTTTCATGCATTGATAATGCACAGATTATGAACTCAGAAAGCACATAGTGTTTCATCAATCTAATGTTTTACAAAATGGGTAAATGGTTACACATTACAGATCTATGTATGTATATGGCATTTGTATTGGGCAAACTTAGCCAAAAGGCAGCAGAGCACTGTATACGATCAAAGTCAAACACCCAACAAATTGAGAGGAGAGGTAGCTTGGTTCTGGGAGCTTAAGTTTACTGGTACTTCCCTGTGATGTAGTGTTCTTTAAAGTACGTCTTCAACTCTTTCCTAAATGAACAGCATTTCGGTGTTCCTTATGGATACAGGGATTCTTTCCAGATTTAGAGTGAATAGGTGGAGAAGGCCTGCTGCTTTGTTTTCTTCATTTTTTACACTTCTTAGACTCCAGTCTGTTGTCATTCTGGCTGCTGGAGTGCCAAGCGCCACATGAGCTTTTTCGCAAATAAACAGGGGTGCTTTGTAAGTGATGCAGTTGGTTTTGAAGATGGTGTGGGCCGGCAAAGGTGAGGTAATAAAGTTTCAGCAGGATCTGACTAATATTATCATATTTTTTCAGGCCCTGAAAAGGCCACACTGTGGCATGAAGTATGCCCTTGAGGGGGGCCAATGTGGTGTTTAGGAGGCCATGGAGCAGGGTGTTTCCACCATCAAGAGGTGAGAGTACTGGGGCTTGAACATCAGTTTTGCAGTCACTTACTAGAATAAATGATTTCACTTTTCTTGGAAGAGAGAGCTGGTAGCAGGTTATAATTTGTTTTTTTGGCAATGTGTTCCTTGAGGGTGAAGTTGGTGTCCTGGATGAATCCAAGTGACTTGACATTTGGTGAAGGTTGGGGTTAGAAGCCATTAAGGTTCATGCTGTTGACCTAGGTTTGTACTTTTTCATGCTTGTTGTTCTTAGCAAATAACACAGGTTCGGTCATTGGTAGGTTTAAGCTTTAAGTAAGTGCTGGGCATCCAGGTTTAGATGAGGTACAGGCAATGCTTGGGTGTTGGGTGTCTGGAGTAGAGTTGTGTATTGACATATTTGTGTATTTTGATGGTGTTATCTTTGTGAAGCATCCCAAAGGCTCCATTTAGAGGATGAAGTTAACAGGGAACATTATAGAACCCTAGGGACTCTTTTGAGACCTGGAGGTGCCCATGGGAATGAATGGGTATTGGTGAAGAGAACCAGCAAATAACATCGCTAGTGTATCCCATTCTAAATTCTAGGGTGTGGATGAGGGTGGGATGGTCATCTGTATCAAAGGCAGCTGAGAGGTCCATCAATAGCAAGAGGATTGGGCCATCTACATCTGTAGTCAGGAGGGTACGAAGTACAATGTATAAGGTAGTAGTTTCCATACTGCAACGTGAACTAAGGCCTGCCTGGTAGTCATGCAGGAGATTATTAACATTGATGTGATGTTGAAGTTGAGCATAGACTGCTTTTTTTTTGCAAGAAGGGCAGGGGCATAATGGACCGGTAGTTGTCGAAGTCATAAGGGTCTTTTGTAGGTTTAATTGGGAGTGAGAGGTTTTAGAGAGGTTCTGGAAAGACACCTTGAGTAACAGAAGTGTGTTAAAAATTGTTTATAGTGCTGAGAGTGCTCCCCCGAGGAGTGGTTTGATGAAGGACAAGGGAAAGACATTACTTTCATGTGAAGTGGCTTTGAGGGAGTTAAGTGTGTTAGAGAGATGTATGAGAGATAAGGCTTAGAAGGATAAGCATAGTGGGATTCTATGCAAAGGGGTGATTGTAAGTTGAGAAAACGTATTCTGTAGTTTGTCACTAAAAATGAGATTGATGGCACCACACTTTTATTTGGTGAGGTGAGGTTTAAGCATTTGTCGACAGTTTGTGAAGAAGAATAGGCAGCACAGCAGGAGGTGTGAAAAGAAGCTACTAGACATACAAATGTATAATTTCAGACAGGTTGGTAGAGTCAGACAATTAATATTATAGAAATACAAGAGTAAGTCTAATTTCTAAAGAGAAGAAAACATAATGGGCTATTTACAATAGGGCAATTAAATGAAAGGTGGGATAAACCTGTGTGACTGAACACAAACTATAATACAAATGCTATATTTTCCTGCCAATTTTACTCCCTATCCACTTCACCCTTATATCCCACCTCTCATGCTCTCAGACAGAAACAATTCACAAAATCTATCCAGACATTGTTTTCAGACTGTCAAGACACTGGTATGCTGCGTTGTCTCCAGTAACCTTGACAACTGCAATTGCATTTTACTGGATCTATCCAATACTCTCTTTTCTCAGTTAGACAAGGTTGTAAGAATTGCTTTAAGGACTCTTTATTAGCTCCCCAAGAGCATTCCCAGTAGCAGCTACTGCTGTAGAACTGGCTGACTTTCTGCTAAGTATAAAGTTCTCTATAACTTATGAATCATGGTCTTCAAATCGATAAATGTATGTTCTTCATGCTACTCCTCTTCAGTGCTTTGCATGTATGCCCCAATTCATATCATACTTTAAGGCAACTCTAACCTCTCTCTCTCTTTCGCTCTCTTTAAATATATATAATATTTAATGGAAAACTATGTAAATATAGCATAGCAGATAAAGTTCAATATGATAAAAAACCCTAGCAATTCACAGAGAAAGATCGTAGTGATCTTATAGTTCGATATGGTAATAAGATCTTACTTTATTTTACAAACAAACTCAGAAATTCAATGGCAAACCAAAGGTTAATGTGATGTTATAGTTAAGTCTTCTAAAATGTATCCCTACTAGTAAATTAATGAGGTAAAAGTGGTAACTGGGGCGAAAAGTTTAACCTTTAGTTGACACTAGAAGATATGGCATGATTATGAGCTGCTAGCGATTAGCCCAGGCACTGATGAAGGAAGCCTGTTCATGGGTAAATACAACTCTAATGCCTCATAAGGTCTGGCCTTCTTTATGATAATGAAAAGTTTTACAACAAAGAAGCATCCTTAAAGAAACTAGAATATCTTTAAAACTGGCTTAACCTGACAGCTGTCATCTTGTGGAGTGCAGCTGGTTTCAAGAGAATTCTAGATCACTATGATATCAAGAGATTGCTACAGAAGTATGACATCATTGGTATTCAAGAGATCCTGTTCAAGAACAAAGTGGACGTAGATGGATACCTGGCTGGGTACAACAAGTTAGAGGAACATGTGACAGAGAAAGACTCTCTCAAGGACTTATTATTTTTTATCCATCAAAAGGGCTGATAAAATCTCATCCATACAACTAAATCTGATTATACTCATATTCTGGAATCTGACTTAATGACAACAGTATTAACAACAACCAACAATCATCCTAATGAACTGTTGCTATTGTGGCTGTTGACGTCATTTTAGTTTTTGATCCTACAAGCTTCCTTGATTACAATTTCCAAGTGGAAGACTTGCATTTTCACATGCTGGAAATGAGATCAGTACATGGTAAAAGATTTTTAGGTAGTCCCACTTTTTGAGGAGAATTGGTTGCCTACCGTCTTAGGCATGTAACTAGTTCCCAGATATCACATTTGAGCCATCTCACTATTTTCAATGAATATGAAGCCATCTAAACTATACATTTATACATTTTGCGCTGCTACATAGTATAAACTGATTTGACATATTAGACCTAACATATAGCCATCAAAAAATCCCAGTTGTCGCTTTCTCAATGCAATAGATGAACTTCATCATTATGACCCTGGAAGATATTATGGCCCCTCACGGCCCCCAGGTGCCAGTAGTGGGCTATTGAAAGGTATGCTGGGACTGATGCATGACAAATCATATGCACCACTCAATTTTCTTTCAGAAACAACAGGGAGAACAAATATCCCTTAGAAAGAAGTATTGGAAACTTTGCTAGATCCTCTTAGTAAACATACACAGAAAAATATGTACTTGTCTGTGGATCGTATGGACATAAGTAACAGTTTAGGAGCAAGTAAACCATGGTTCACAAACATTCCTAAGTTTTTGCAAAATAGAAAATAAAACTATATTGCACCCCCTATTACTGTTCAAATCTTGAATAGTGATTTTGTATTTCAGAATTAGATAGTATCTCCTAATTGCTTAAGTAATTTTTGTATCATTTTTTCATCATTGCATTCTGTCCACTCAACAGTGTTCTTGAGGTAAACTGTTTAGTGATCTATAAAAATGTTAAAGACTTGGGCCCATATTTATACGTTTTGTCACAAATCAGCGCTTGGGCATATTTGCGTCAAAAAGTTTACCGCCGGCTAACGCCATTCCAATGCGCCAACCGGGCGCCTTATTTATGGAATGACATTAGCCGGCGCTGCAGCCTGGTTAGCATCAAAATAAATGATGGTAACCGGGCAGCGGAGGCGAAGGGAAGACTGGGGGTTGTGCGCCAAAGAATGGTGCAAGTCAAGTTAGAGTCAAAAATATTGGCTCTAACCTGACTTGCGCCATTTTTTGACACACAACCCCCATGGAAATGACTCCTGTCTTATAAAAGACAGGAGTCATGCCCCCGCCCAATGGCCATGCCCAGGGGACTCTTGTCCCCTGGGCATGGCCATTGGGCACAGTGGCATTAGGAGGGCCCAAGTTAGTCCCCCCTATGCCACTTAAAAAAAATAAAAATTATACTTACCTGTACTTACTTGCACTCACCATGGGTGGGTCCCCCCATCCATGGGTATCCTCCAGGGGTGGGCGAGGGTGGCAGGGGGCGTCCCTGGGTGCAGGGAAGGGCACCTGTGGACTGCTTCCATGGTGTCCCATTGTGGAAATGAGCCCACAGGTCCCTTAACGCCTGCCCTGACCCAGGCGTTCAAAAACAGTGCTAATCCGGCTGGGTGCCATGTTTTAAGGCCCACCTCCTCCTGTGTGTCATTTTGACACCGGAGGATAAATAAGGCGCACATGCCTTAGATATTATCATAAAAGAGGACAGAAAAATACCTGGTGTAAAAACCAGGATGGTTCAACACCTATGTGTAGAAAAACGGCCCTCACCCACAATTTGTGGCATGCTTCATCATAGGGCCCTGCTAACACACTCTGAGAAATATATCCCCTTCGGAGTGGAGCAGTAAGGGTGGGGAAACATAAAGCACATCAGATAAGTCCAACAATAATGACACAGGGACCAAGGACGAACAACAGAAACAACATATAACTGTCTCAGGCTAATCACTCTTCCTATTGTATTCTAGTGTAGCCTGGACAGGATTAAAATATCTTATCGGTGGGGTGCTCAGGAATTAATTACCTGTACACCCCAATATCCGAGGATGGTCAACATGTTTCGGCCATTTAGGGTTGCCAACTAGGGTCATTCGGCCTTCTTCAGGACCTTCGCCCTGTCCCGTTATTTATATGTGCCCCTACCTGTCATTTAGTCAGGAGACTCAATAATTCGTGCTTCTGGGATAGTTTCTCATTAGTCAACACACTCAGTTATTGAGTTTTCATTATTACTCGCTTTAATCAGGGCCGGGTGGGAGCACCACCCTGTAGTCACACATTCGTCAAGGGTATGGCGCTGCCCGTCATTGTCGCACCCCGGCTCCGAGTCGATGTAGAGTCCTTTTTTGCACGGGAACGCCTACCTTGCATGTCATTAGCACAAGGTAGGTTTTCACGTACAAAAAAATGACTCAAACTCCATAACTTTGGCACTAGATGGGTCTAGTGCCAAAGTATAAATATGGAGTTAAGTTTGCATTGAATATGTGTAACAAAATGACGCAAATCCGGCACAAACAGAGTATAAATATGGGCCTTAGTCAAAAATGGTGAAAGAGGTAGCGATATAAAAATCACACAGCACTACCTCTTTTTAAGATATTTGTTACACGCATGGTTGAGCTTGAATATAACTTACGTGACCCATTTTGTTCTTTTTATGTACATTCTTCAAATGTAGCCACATAAAACATGTATATGGGTTTCAATTATATTCTGGGAGCTTTGCTTTCCTCAAGATTTCAGCAACCTAATTTTATTATTTTAAACTGTCAAAAAAATGAGTACCAACTCCTATTTTTTTATTGCTGATTTGATTGTATATATATATATATATATACATGTATTTGCATCTTTTTCAATTAACAATGCAACATTATTGTAATCCACCTCCCCCACTACAACAAAATCCACTACAACAAAATCCAGGGGATGTACCCATGAAGTGGAGAAAATGGCCTGGTTTCTTTAATAATTTTATGATTGCCATTGATGGGAATTCCTTTTCTGCGACTATAAAAAAAGGGCTACTATTAAATGTTATTGGTACAGAAGCTCAGGAAATATTTGATCATTTACCTATATATAAACCACCTGAAGGTAACTGATATAAATGAATATGATGTTTTCTCTGAAGCTTTGAACAGATTACAGTTACATTTCACAGTTGAATGAAACGTAGCTACAGAACGTTTTAACTTTTATTCACGGCACCAATTTGCCATAGAACCCGTCGAAGGGTATGTGGCTGTTCTTCGCGTTTTGGCTTCAACTTGTGATTTTGGTACCATTACTGATCAATATATTCGGGATTAGATTATTATGCACTGTTATAACAAAAAGATTCAAGAACAACTTCTGAGACACAAAAATCCATCACTTAAAGAAGTAATAGAAGTTGTTAAAGGTATTGAAAGGTCAATACGATCTTGCAAGACATTAAATGATGACAAAGCTAATCATCTTGAAGTAGCTGCCATACGCAATATAAGTACAGTAAAGAGTAAAACAAAAATAACCTAAACAAATTAAAATATATATTATGTGGATCAAATTTGCATACCAACAAATCAACCTGTCCTGCCTTATTTAAAGAGTGCTTCAAATGTGGTAAAACTGGACATTTTTCTACAGTTTGCAGATCTCAAAGGAATGTTAATTCAATTGTTGGAAAACAATTGGAGATTTAACGTGGTACCCAAGATGTCGAAAGTGTAGTCTTGATGATTACTGAAGACAAGCCTAAACAATATAATATTCTTGACACTGACATTGACACCCAGTTATATATTCCTCCAAAGTGCGAAGGTGTCATTGATGGATTCTCAACTTTAAGGCAAGTGGATTCTGGATCACCTTTTTCAATTACATCTGAGGCATTTTTCAATAAAAACTGGTCTTGATGAAATTTGGAGAGGAATAACATTAAAGCTTATGGTTATAGTCAGACAATAATTAATGTTTTAGGTTATTTTGTAGCTTCTATTTCTTGTCATGACCACAGTATTTTAAGTAAAATTTATGTGGTTGACAAAGGACAGCACGTTTTGGGATGGAGACATCAAGGTATTAATGGAATGATTTTGGATCCATTTGCTGATGTTCCGGTGTATTGCATGACCATACAGCAAGGTATAGAAGGGATTATTTTAGAGTACAAGAATGTCTTCAAAAAAGAATTGGGTACTGTTAAAGGATTCACACATAACATTAAATTGAAAGTGGGAGCATTACCAGTCAGACACAAGTTGAGGGATGTTTCACTTAGTGTTAGGAAAGTACTTAGTATTTTGCTTGATCAGTTACTTAAGGGTGGTGTCATTGAACCAGTAGACTCCTCTGAATGGGTTTCTCTCATAGTTTTGTTTAAAAAAAATTAGTGTGTCTTTGAGATTATGTGCAGATTAAGAATATTAAATAAACAAATCATTCTTGATTGCCATCCCCTACCAAAGATCCAAGAACTTTTTGCACATTTGGGTGGAGCAAAGGTTTTTCACATCTCTTGATCTCAAATCAGCATATCATCCGATTATTCTTGATGAAGAATACAGACATTTAACTACATTTATAACTCCAGAAGGGGCTTTCAGATACACCTGCATGACGTTTGGGTTGGCGTCCTCTGCATTCGTATTCCAAAAGCTTATGCATAAGCTGTTTGGAAACATGGATGGGGTTATGGATTTTCAAGGTGACATTCTAATTTTTGCTGATACCATTGATTCTCATATTATGAGATTGTCAAAAGTACTGTTGGTTTTAAAAGAAAAAGGGATGACACTACAACTGGAAAAATGTAAATTTTTAACACAGGAAGTAGAGTATTTAGGACACACCACATCTTCAAAGGGTATCGCTCCAAAAGCTTGTTTGTTACAGGCTATTAAAGAGATGGGCATACCATTTGATATATTACCTGGGTTTCTCTAGGTTTGTGTTTCAATTTTCCCAAATAGCGTTACCTTGAAGAAATTTACTTAAAAACAGAGTAAAAGTTTCATAGTTGAGTGAACATCAAGAGGCGTATGATAAACTTTAAAAAAGCATTATTGAGGCCTCACCATTGTCTCAGTTCAATCAAGGTTTACGTTGTGCTGTTTATGTGGATGCCAGATCTGAGGGATTAGGGGGAATACTCACTCAGAAAAATCAAGTCACAGAAAATACTGTGGCTTTCGTTTCAAGACCTCTTTCGATTTCTGAATCTAAATATTCAACTTTTGAGAGGGAAGCCTTAGCATGCACATGGGCAGTGGAACACTTTAAAACATATTTGTGAGGCAGAGAATTTACTATTAAAACAGATCACAGACCCCTATTAGCTTTGCTAAATAGTAATGGTACTGGTAGAGCATCTTCTCATCTAGTCAGGATTTTGTCAAAAATAAACTAGCATAATTTCAAAGCAGTACATATTCAAGGAATTCTCAATTGTGTAGTTGACTGTCTATCCAAATTACCTTACAATTCTGTTAAATGGTTTCCTGAGACATTAAAATAATGTGTGGTTGCTTCTATAGATGGTATATTACCCTTATGTAAGGATGGGTTTTCCAAGGATGCCTGGTGTAAGAGTTGTAGTGAGGATGAAGAATTACAAAACATTCAATAATTTAGTCACAAAAAATGGCCTTGTGAAAAGTTATTGTCACCATCTATGCAGATATGTTGGAAGGTCAGAAATTCTATTTCAGTATCAGGGAATTTAATCTTAAAAGATGATTGTGTGATTCCCCCTAAGGCGATTCACCCCAGTATTATTAAGTTAGCCCACGCAGGACACTTAGGGGATACTTTTACTAAAAATAAAATAAGAGAAATGTTTTGGTAGCCTTATATGGATAGCCAAATTTCAGGATTTGTCAAACATTTTGTCATTTGTTCTAATTCTGATAAGTCTCTTGTCACCAGTAAATGTGTACCTGTTAAATCTGAGTTTCCAACAAGACCATGGAACAAAGTAGCATTGGATATTTTGGGACTGTATGATAATCTAGCTAGGTGCAAGACGTGTGTCATTGTACTTATTGATTACTTTTCTAAATGGGCAGAGGTCAAATGGATTGCTCAACCAACCACTGACAGTGTTGTAAGATTTGTAAAATATGTTTTTTTAAGGAAGGGTTACCATCAAGCATTGTCACCGACAATAGTAAACAGTTAATATCCGTTAAATTTCAGGAATTCATGAAAGGTAATAATATTTTGCATTTAAAAGCTTCTGTTATGCTCCAAATATGATTGGCCTTGTTGAAAGATTTAATAGGGCTATTGTGGAGGCTGTACAATCAGCTATAATCAATAGGTTTCATGTCAAATAATTTGTTGAAGAAAAGATTTGGGCATATCATTCATCCCCCAATTTAACAACTGGGTTTTCATTATTTTTCATGCTCAAATGGCTTGTTCCATGACCCAAATTATCCCCTGCATGGTTGAGAATAGAATTGCCTATTATTGGGCTTAAAACATGTATTCTGAGGCTAAAACAAAGGTTGACAAGAACAATAAGGGAGAATTAGACAAAAATAACATTGATAATGCTAAAGTGCAAATTGGAGATTTTGTCGGGATCAACTTTCCTCATCAGTGAGAAAAGGTGAGTCAAAGTTTTCAAAAGCATTCAAGGTTGTATGTGTAGGAAAAATCTCAGTCAAGTTGAATAATGATTCATGGTGGAGTCTAAGCAGAGTTGCTAAAATCCCAAATGATACTGAAAAGCATGATACAAATTCCTATATGGATTTGTCTTCAGAGGATTTGAAGAATGTATATATGGCTAAATCGCAATACTTTTCTTTTTCAGATATTGAATGTTACAGTAACACGGAAACATCTCAGTTGACACCTGGTATTGTGGGTAATGAGGAAACTCCTATTGATTGCAATGAGGACTTTGAGATTATTGATTCCACTACTTTGCCTGTTGTGCCAATTGTCATTCATTAGAATAATGTACAAGTTAAAGATTATATCCATGAGAGACTCAACAATGATAGTGTAGATCGTCTTAAAAGAGTATCTGTCCTACCAAAAAATAAATTCTGACTTTGTTTTGTGCTAAGTTATATATTTATTTAAAAAAAAAAAAAATTAAATGTACTTTTATTTATAATATTGAAGAGAGAAGATATGTACTAATTTGTAGACTAGGCATGTTTTAACCGTTCATATTTATGGTAACAAATAGTACCTTAAATGTTATATTTATGCACGTTTGTTTTATTTCCTGGTGCGTGCGTCTGTGCACGAGAGCATTTCTTTGATTCTATTTGAAATGTATTGTGTGAATAATTTGGCAGTTGCTTCTCGATGCTTGTTCCTGTCAGCCAGCCACTCTGTTGCTGGGATCTTTACTAAGAATAAACAAAACATTTTTCCATCTTACTTTTGGAGCTTCATTGCTACAGGCAGGCAGAGAAAAAGAGGGAAGAGTGAGAGATAAAGCAAGAGAATAAGGGAGGCATGAAAGGCGAGGGAACAGAAAAACAGGGCTAGAATGAGGCAAGCAGAACAAGGGAGGTGGAGACGGAAAGAGGGAGTCAGAGAAAAAGCAAGGGAGTGAGCTAGAATCCAAGAACACAGGGTGTACTTAATAGAAGAGTAGAAGGGGCGAAAACTGGGGAGGTGTGGGAGGATGTAAGAGAAAAAGGGAGGACTGATGAGAGAGCGTAGCATATATACACTATATTAATATGAAATATTTATGAACTAATGTGTAATAATGCCGCTTAAAAAATGTATTAATGTATTTTGCTATAACGTGCACTTGAAATGTGCCCACTGGGAGTGGCCGTCAATACATACAGGAACTAATGAAGCTGACTAATAATTATAAAATGTTATATTAAGAGATGATTTTGAACTAATAATAATAGGTTATACGTTAAGGTTTTACTAATAAATCATTAGGCCTTAGTTAGCATGAGTCGAGGCCTAGCTGCCTGGTTTTCATATTAAATGTGTTTTTCTAACGTGCAGTGTGCTGACTTGCTGAAGGACATGAACTCTTGTTTTCTTCCAACTAGGAGATGAATGTAACTGAAGTAGATCCGTTCTCATGAAATTCGACTTGCTTGTAGAAACATTTTAGCTGAATGCAACAGTGTAGACCACTGGCAGGTACAAGGTCGCCTGAACCGGTACAGACAATGGAGCCACTGACCGAAGATGCGCAAAGGACCACAAGAGTATGAAATCATACCGGACATTCCACCTGCTAAAGACGTCCGTCATAAGGACCAATAAAATACGTGAGAACTGTTATGGGGTGACAAATTTGATGAAGTAATCAGAACTCTATTGGAGGGAGATAGTGGGGTGCAACCCCTTATCCAACCAAATTTTAGGGGAAGGTACAACAAAAATTAGATAAAAACCCTTGACACCATGAAGTAAATCAGAACAGGAGAGAATAGGAGATAGATGAGAGGGAGATGCTGTTGTGTTTTGCTATGACCCAGACACTTTGTTACTCTGCATAAAGACTTTGCTGTGTGGTTCTTAAAACCATTCTTGCCTTATAAATTGGCTGTTTACACTTTTCCTCCTTATGAGGGAAGTGCCCCTTTTTACCCGATTGCTGAATTCCTGGCTGATGGCGAATCAACTGATGTCCTGAGGACGAAAACCGAACCTGAGTGCTGACCCAAATACGGAGGGTAACTATATGACAATGTAATTGTCTGTTTGCTTGTCCTTTCTAGGTATCAACTGCTTCTTTTGACAGAGTCCATAGCTAGATGTTTTCTAAATTGAAGTTACTAAATTGTTTTGCATGAAGCCCAACATGCCAATGCTAATTTGAGGTTAGGAAAGGGATTCACTAAACTGACACAAATAGACAAATTACTAAATCTATGCTTTGTTGAATAACGTGATGATGATATCCTGCTGAGGATAACCTATGCTGACGCTGTGTTATGTTCTAATGTTCGTGATTCTTGCTTTGATGAGTTGCCATATTGTGACTATACTAATGTGTTTCTTGGTTTTGAGACTAATAAACTTGCTAGTAGAATTGTAATCAATAGGGAATAAACTTCACAAAATCATACTATACTGGTGTGGTTATTCATCACTGAAAGGTCATGGTGGTTTGCAAGTTCTATTAAATGTCTTTGATTAATTTGAATTGTTGTATTACTGTGAACTTTGATGACATTATTGACATATTGATTGACATGCTGATTAGCTATCTCGTCCTAAGGTGTCTTCAATCAGGGTCAAAAGATTCATTGGCCTAAAACGAGTCCCAAAGTGAGTAAATTAGTCATAAAGGGACACGTTAACAGTTCTGGTGGCAGAGCGACGGTTTAGGCCCTTTGGGGCCCTAGGACGGAGGACTATTGTTTAAATTGTTTTTCAAGATAATGCAAATTGGAGGTATGATGTGTTTCTAAGTTCCCCATGACTCTCCCGGAATCTCGGAGTCTGCCTAAGTGAGTTGGGAATGTTCTCGGCGTTTTTAGTATGTGTAGTGTAGAATTTGCGCTTGCTCAGCTTATGCATATTGCAGGTGTTTTGTGAAGTTTGTGTGGATTTAGGTCAGGTAATGTTGTTTTAGTAGGAGTGGGCGTACTCCGCAGTATGAGAGTAGGGAAGTTCATGTGAGTGTGGCACTTTGTGCTCAAAATTATCCACGTGGTTGTTGGTGATGTACGGACCCGTCGTGGTCTAAGACTCCGGAGTATATTGACAAGTGTAGGAGACACTTGGGTTTATGTTGTAATTTATGCGATTTAATAGGTCAATCGGGCATGGTTGACAAGTCAAGTTTGAGTCAAATTGTGTGAGTGAAACCTTCGATGGAGATTTGGCAAGTTCTAAAGTGCACTAGAACGAACCATTGACAAGTCGAGAATAGGACTTGCGGGTCGAATTCTGCTTGCGAGTGCGGAACTGAGAAGGAGAGAGTAGCGGCCGGTGGCTTCAAGTGAAATCTCTGTAAAGTTCTGAAGCGATTGTGTTACCCTTCCTGTAGTAAACTGGCAAATTTGGGTTTTTGTTGTTAAAGGTGCTCGCAATATATTGCATTCGTTTTGTGTGAGGAGGACAAGCCGCAAGACTTTGTCAGCCGCAGTGTGTGTGAGTGTGACGTCAGTGGTGCCGCGCTGAGAGAGGTCAGTTGCTGAGAGGGGTCGCGCACGGATTGGCAGCTGTCCGTGAGAGGCAATAGGTTGACAAAGGTGGGTGAGGAGTTTTCTGGGAATTAAAGTCACTTTCTGATCAGATTCTAAAAATAAAAAAGATGCAAAAATGAAGTTTTTCAAGGCTCTAAAGAGTGCTTTGAAGGGAGATACATATATTATGGCAAGTGAAGGGGAGCCTACACCGCCTGAGGGTACTCCAGCTTATATCATAATGGAGGAAAAGGGAGTCGCGCCATGTCTTTGGATGAAGCAGTGGCGCAAACTAACAGAAAAAGAGGGATGTTTAGCGTTTCCAGAGTACGGAACGTTTAATACAAGAATTTTAGAGAACTTGAGGTGGATGTTAAGTGTGCAAAAACCGCCTCTGAGACCAGCTCAGTATGAGGCATTAGCAATCTGGGATTTGATGGCCATATGACAAAGACAGCAGAAATTTGAGAGGAGAATGAAAAGGGCAGAAAAGACTTTAGCTGAGGCTAGATGGGATAATGAGACCAAGAGGTGGAGAAGGGGAATAGTGGACGGACTTAAATTGTTCCCAGCAATATTACAAGAAGATGAGACACAGGGGAAGAAAGCCACCTGTAAGACAGACAAGGCCTCTAGTAAGCCAAAGGATACTCAGAAGTCTTGGGTAGATGAAGATGACTCAGACGATGAAGAGTTTCTTAATCAATTGTTACATGATCGCCTGCCGCCATATGCCATAAACGATAATGTACAGAGCACAAGTGTGGGTTCTGAAGACCCGGCACAAAATAAGGGCGTCACAAGTACAGTGCAGACAAGCGATACAGTTTTGATACAGAATGGTGTCAGTGTACCCCCTGCGCCAGAGACACAGATACAGTTGCAGCCACCAGAGATTCTAAGGATTTATCCAGATGTCCCAGTACTAGAGAAAAATACGAGTCTGATGGTGCCGCCTGATCCAATATATACGAAATCAAAATTAGTGCAGATTGAGCCAACTCCGCAATTGCCGCCCCAGCTGCAGCAACAGCTGTTTCCGAGTTACACCTCAGTCGCAGGACCGCAGTCAGTAGCTACAGCACCAATGATGAATCAAGCTATGGGAGTTAATGCTCCACAGGGTTTGGGACCAAGTCAGACACCAGCCGCCATATCATTGCCAGTTACTGTTGGTCCACCAGTACCGCTGTATGCGCAAGGTAAACCTGGCATATGTGATCAGGGATTAATGACTCAAGAGGCGATAAGAGGAGGGTTCACAGGGACTTCCCAAGGAATGACACAGGCAGCAGAAGGGCCCAGATCTCTATTAGACTTTAGTACGATTGGGGTTCCTTTGGAGACAATGAGGCAAGCAGGATTAGGTACACTAACCTCACAGATAATGAGTACAAATACGACACAGACACCAATGGTACAGTCTGGAAATATCTTGTTGCAAGGCTTAACAGCGCATCAACTGAACGAGTGGTTAGACAAACTCAACTACTGCAGGAACCACAGAGAGGTCAGAGAGGGAAGACAAACTCAACACTCTGCAGACTACTGCAGTAACCACAGAGAGGTCAGAGAGGGAGGAATATCTGAATTTTGTGAGACTGGGTGTGGAAGCCATGGAACTAGTGGAAGGGACAATGGGGGTGAACAGACTAGAGTCATACACGGAAGCAAAGTTGAGGTATCTGTGCCCCAAAATCACTAAAGAAGTGGGCAAGGTGCATCAGAGGTTGGCAAACCTGGCAGATAAATACAGCATAGACATTGAAAATACTAAACATTTGAAAAGAAGCTACAAATTAGACTTTGAGTCTAAAGACTTCGAGCACATGAGATGTACCGGAATGAAAGCGCACCTTAAAGAAATACTGCAGAGTGCTCAAATTTGGGGAGCCTTAGAGAAGTGGGAAGGCAGATGGGCGAAAAAGAGAGATAAAGAGAAAGGCGAAGGTCCGGAACCAAAACAGGCTAAAGCCGCACCGGACACGGAGACAATAAAAATTTTACCAATGAGAGAAACAGCCGGAGGGGTTTTAGTCCATGTACCGTGGTCTAGGGGTGACATTTTGTCATTCACAAATGACTATCCCAGGTTGAGGGAGAAGCCGATAGAGTGGTAGCAGCAGACGGATAGGTTTGTGAAGCTTGCGAAATGTCTCTGGGAGGACTTGAATACCCTGTTTGAAATTATAGTTCCACCTAACTTATGGCTTGAGTGCAAGAGAGGTGTGGACTGGCAAACAGAGGAGCCAGCAAGGGATAAGGTTACTGGAGCACCATCCGCAGAAGTGATGAGGTATTATCATAAAGTGATCGAGTTTTTGAAGCAGAAAGTGTCGCCGAAAGTGACTGATTGGCAGAAAATCGATCGAACCTCACAGGAAGCCAAAGAGTCGATTCATTCTTACTATGAGAGATTGTTGAAAGCATTCAAACATTACAGTGGCACTGAGGTTATTGAGCCGAAAGACATGAATCATCTTGTGTTCAGGTTTGTTGAAGGGCTGAGACCAGAGATTAGCCAGATGATTAAGAATCATTTGATCTGATGGCAAGCGAAGCCGATTGATGAGGTGGTGCAGTATGCGAAATACTGTAGTGACGAGATTGAGTTGAAGCAGAGAAAGTTGAAAGAGAAGTTGATGGTGATGCAGATTAAGGCAGCACAAGCAGGGATACAGGGAAATTGAGTACAGGAGGTGATACAGCAACAACCGCAGGGGAATGGAGTGTTTCAGGCGCAACCGAGAGGCAGAGGACGAGGAGGTTTTGTGAACCGTGGTCCAGACTTGAATACTGTTGTGGTTCAAAATGATGTTCAAAGGATGAAAAAGGTGTCACCATGTCATGCGTGCGGGGGCGTGGGGCATTGGAAGCGGGAATGCCCAATGGTGGTGCAGGGTGGTGTTATTCAACAAAGCAATGATGTCGGTACTTTTCAAAATGTGAGGGGTCCAAAAATGAGAGGACAAAATCAGAACTTCCAGAATAACATGGTTCAGATGCAGGGGTTACAGCCTGTGCAGCAAATGCAAATGCTGCGTGTTCAACCAGCACAAATGCAGCAGGCACAGCAGCAGATTCCCATGGTACCTAGACAGCAAATGCAAATACCATTAGCTCCAATGGGACAGCAACAGGTGATGCTTCCTCAACAGGTCACAGGGCAAACAATGAGTCAAAATAACACAGTACAACAGTTCCCATTGCGTGGTGAGGATGAAATAAACGATGAACGGTCGGATGATTGTTCAGACAGTGAGGAGTGCAGGCTTGCAGCGTCCTTAGAGGTAGATCAGAGGGTCCCTATGTAGAGGGAAAGGTGATGGGTCACAAGGTCTCGTTCCTAGTCGACACAGGAGCTACACGCTCTACTGTCAGAAGTGCAGAGGTTCCGAGATTGCCGCTTTCGGGGCGTACCATAAGAGTGGTAGGAGTAGCAAATCAGTTCCTGACAAATCCAATTACAAACCAGGTCCAAGTTGAAATTGGCAACTTCCAGGGATTCCATAAATTTGTAGTCTGTGATTCGAGTCCCATATCCCTACTGGGGAGAGACTTAGGGCCAGATGTAGCAATGGTTTTTACCCATTCTGAGTCTATGGGAAAAAGTGTTCGTACATATGGCCCTTACAGTGTAAAACGAGGTGTTCAATTACCTGTTCCAATGAAGGAATTGAAGTACAGACAAACAGTGATGATGGAGGGGATGATGGACAATTTCCAGAGCTAGAGAGGGAGATTGCAAATGAGGAATACCCTTTAATAACATTATTCCCAATGCTTACAGTGAATGACTTACCACCGAGTTGCAGGGAACAGTGACAGAGAAAGTGTGGGACCTGACAGGAAAGGAAGTGGGACTAATAAAAGGAGTAGAACCGGTCAAAGTACAGGTAAAGCCGAATGCAGTGTTTCCTCAGGTACCGCAGTACCACATGGCACAAGATGTCCTTATTCAGGTAGCACAGATAATTGCATATTTTGTGAAACAAGGGGTTCTGAAAGAAGTGCTGAGTAGCCTGTTTAATTCACCAATAATGGGTTTGAAAAAGCCTTGTGGGAAGGTCCGAATTGTGCAAGATTTGAGGAAAATAAACGAGATTGTGGTAAAATGCTGCCCCATAGTGCCAAATCCAGCTGTAATCATGTTTCAGGTTCAGTGTGATGCAGAATGGTTCACAGTTGTGGACTTGTCTCAAGCATTCTTTTCGGTGCCTCTTCATGAAGATAGCCAATTTCTCTCCAGTTTCAAATTCCTGAATACAGTAAGGTCTACAGTTGGTGCAGAATTCCTCAAGAGTTTTCTGAGTCGCCTTCCATCTTCAATCAGATATTGAAGAAGGACTTGGAGTCATTGGAACTGCCTTTCAGTTCGACTCTAGTACAGTACATTGATGATTTGTTAATCGCGTCCAGAATAAAAGATGACTGCAGGTATGACACAATTGCCTTACTGAACCATTTGGGAAAGAATGGACATAAAGTGCCCCCAAAGAAGTTGCAATACTGTCAGAAAGAGGTGAAGTGCTTAGGTCACTTGATTGAGAAAGGGTCAAGGAAAATATCCAAAGAAAGAGTGACAGCCATACTGCAGATGAATCCCCGACAACCAAGAGAGATGTCAGAATGTTTTTGGGAATGATGGGCTACTGTCATCAGTGGATTCCCAATTTCTCGATTATCTCTAAACCGTTGGAGAAACTGACAGTTAAGGAAGTTCAGGATGACCCAGGTACCATAATCATGTCTGAGAAAGAGGAGGCATTCACGGAATTGAGAGAAAGAATGTGCAGGGCACCAGCTTTAGGTATGCCTGATTACACAAAGCCTTTCATACTGTTTTGTCATGAACGTGATGCTTGTTCTTTGTCTGTCCTGACACAGGTCCATGGAGGTGCAAACCGCCCAGTAGCATATTTTTCAGCTACTTTGGACCCAGTCGCAGCAGCCTTACTGGGTTGTTTGCGTGCAGTTGCAGCAGTTGGTCAAAGCCTCACCCAATGTGAAGGCCTAGTGGTGGGACATCCTTTAACAGTAATGGTCCCCCATTCAGTTGAAATTCTGTTAACCCGAACTAAGTCGCAGCACATGACAAATGCCCGCCTTACAAAGTACAAGACCATTATACTGGGGTCTCCGAATGTGTCCCTCAAGAGATGTACTGTATTGAACCCGGCAACTTTGCTTCCTATTGATAATGCAGACATTGATGATGCTGAGGAAGTAGAACATGATTGTCTTGAGATAACAAAACTATGCACCAAACCAAGACCTGACATTAAAGATACCCAATTGGAAGAAAATGATTACATTATGTTTGTTGATGGTTCATGCTTGAGAGACTCAGTAGGAGTACTGAGAGCTGGATACGCCGTGTGTACCATCACCGGTATTTTAGAAGCTTCCTGGCTCGAAAGTGTGTACTCTGCTCAAGTGGCTGAATTAATTACTAAGGCATGCCACGCAGCTGAAAACTTGAAAGTCACTATCTATACTGACAGCAGATACGGATTTGGAATTGTACATGACTTTGGCCAGTTATGGTCACAAAGGGGTTTCATGACCTCTTCTGGTTCACCAGTGAAAAATGGTGAAAAGATTAAGGATTTGTTGCATGCGATTCAGTTACCTCTTGAAATTGCCGTGGTGAAATGCAATGCTCATGTTAAGTCACAAGACTTTGGGGGTCATTCTGACCCCGGCGGTAATTACCGCCATGGCGGAGGTTGGCGGTAGCACCGCCAACAGGCTGGCGGTGCTCCGCCGGGCATTCTGACCGCGGCGGTACAGCCGCGGCCAGAAGCGGAAAGCCGGCGGTGTACCGCCGACTTTCCGCTGCCCATGGGAATCTGCCATGGCGGCGCAGCTTGCTGCACCGCCATGGGGATTCTGACAGCCCATACCGCCATCCTGTTCCTGGCGGTTCACCCGCCATGAACAGGATGGCGGTATGGGGTGTCGTGGGGCCCCTGGGGGCCCCTGCAGTGCCCATGCCAGTGGCATGGGCACTGCAGGGGCCCCCGTAACAGGGCCCCACAAAGAATTTCAGTGTCTGCTTTGCAGACACTGAAATTCGCGACAGGTGCAACTGCACCCGTCGCACCTTCCCACTCCGCCGGCTCCATTCTGAGCCGGCTTCCTCGTGGGAAGGGTGTTTCCCGCTGGGCTGGCGGGCGGACTTTCGGCGGTCGCCCGCCAGCCCAGTGGGAAAGCCAGAATGACCGCCGCGGTCTTTTGACCGCGGAGCGGTCTTTCGGAGGGAACCGCTTGGCGGGCGGCGACCGCCGTCCGCCGCGGTCAGAATCACCCCCTTTGTGTCAATGGGAAATGGATTTGCAGATCAAGTCGCAAGGTTTTGCGCTTTGAACTGGACATCGTTTCGAGATCAGTGGGAATTGTTACCTGAAACTGAGAATGAAACATGCTTAAACTTTGCATTAAGAGTGGTTGAAACATTAGATGAGCTAAGATCACTGCAAGGACGTGCCAGCAAAGAGGAGAAACGCTCCTGGCAGAGAATGCAATGTGTACAGAGAGCTGATGACTTATGGGTCTCAGAGGAGGGGAAAATGGTTTTGCCAAACAGTCTTCTGTCACAGTTCGCGAGGTTTTATCATGGCCAAGCCCATATAGGGAGAGACGCAATGATCAGGTTGTTCAAAATCGATTGGTTCAATCCAAAATTCAGGCAAGCTGCAGAGGTTATCTGTCACAACTGCATCATCTGTCAACAGATGAATGGAGGGAAAGGGACCTTGGTGAATATGAGCCACATTGGGAGAGCTGGTGGTCCATTTAGCAGGATGCAGATGGACTTCATTGAAATGTCTGTTTGTGGAGTACTGAGGTATGTATTGGTGATTGTGTGCGTTTTCAGTCACTGGATTGAAGCTTACCCTACACGTAGAAATGACAGCCTCACAGTAGCAAAGCTGTTGCTTTGCGAGTTTATACAACGTTTCAGGTTCCCGATCTCTTTAGAATCATATAGGGGCAGACACTTCGACAATGAGGTGATTAAGCTCTTGTGTGCTGCATTAAACATTGAGCAGAAGCTGCATTGTAGCTATCGCCCTGTAGCATCAGGACTAGTGGAACAGATGAATGGTACCTTGAAGTCGAGAATGTCAAAAATGTGCGCAGCTACCAATTTGAAGTTGCCAGATCCATTGCCCTTAGTACTGATGTCAATGAAAAACACACCCGATAAGAAGACAGGACTATCTCCACACAAAATTCTAATGGGTCGAGCTATGCGATTGCCCGCAGTACCTGCAAATGCTCTTGTGAATATCACGGATGATATGGTGTTGGACTACTGCAAGGGTCTGGCTGATGTGGTCTGCTCTTTCTCTCACCAGGTGGAGGCTACCACATTGCCACCGATAAGTGATCCAGGTCACACCCTGAAAGCCGGTGATTGGGTGGTTGTCAAGAAACACGTGAGGAAATTGTGTTTGGAGCCGCGTTGGAAGGGGCCATATCAAGTAATACTGACAACAACTACTGCTGTGAAATGTGCAGGCCTTCCAAATTGGATACATGCCAGTCACACAAAGAAAGTGACGTGTCCAACTGATGAGGAACTTGAAGTGTCCAAAACAACAGCTACAGAGAAGGAAGTCTCAGGGCCGGAGAGTATTCAGAGGGGAACTGAGACTGAAGGAGAGCCCGCTGAGGACGGCTTATTCACTTAAAGTGAGTTCCAGAAGGGTGACAGTGAGCCTATCTCAGCTGAGGTAACAGGGGAACCGACGCAAAGAGAGGTTCTCCCAGAAGCAGATGGATACGGGTTTGAAGTTGAGCCCGTGACAGAGCCTGAAGGCGAGGGGGAAGAGGCAGAGGGAGGTCAAAGTGTTCTGACTCCTCCTGAGCCACTTGCAGGGCCATCAAAAGAAAACACCATAGCACAAGAGGAGGGTGCTGTTCAACGTTCTGAAATGCCAAGAAGGAAGAAAACAAATAAGGGAGATAACTGGGCAAAGCCACAAGCTGCAAGAGAGAAAGTGGTCTCTAGTGAAACAATAGAGGAGGAAGTTGACACAACCAGACAAGAGGATCTCAGTGAAGGAGAGTTGCAAAGTGAACGTAAACTAAAAAGAAAGGGAGTTGCAAACAGAACTTACGCAGGTCCTGAATGGGCGTATGCAACATCAGCTGAATGGCAACAATAATTCTTGGCATTCTGTTTTGATCGGGAGGTTCCAGGTCAATACTACGGCACCTGAATTAAACTTTAGAAAGAGACTGTGCTAAATTGAAATTGAAATTGAAAGCTGAAAAGCGGAGAAAAGAGACTGATAAATTACCGAATGTGACACTGTTAACCTGAATTAACTGTGAAAAACCAATTATGACAAGCTGTTAACCTGATTTGACAAAGGGGTCCTGGAGTGAGGGAAACGCTGTAAATACTCGCAGAGAGAGAGAGACTTTTGCACAGAAGAAGAATAAAAAAAATAAAAAAAAAGAGCTTTATATCGTCTTCAAGTTGATTGTTTTTTATTATTCTGCTATCTGATTCTTTACAGATCATGAGTTACTCTAGGGGTAATAGTAATAAGGGTAGGATGTGTGGTTGGTTGAGTGCTGTTTTAGCTATTGTATGTGCAATAATAATTATAGGTGTAATTGTGGGAATGTCATTAGTGGATAAGAAAGTGACTAACAAAGCTTCAAATTCTGGGACCGCTACATTAACACCATGGGAAAAGTTTGAGCAGGATGCAAAATACTTGCATGAGGGAACTAATCCAAAAGTGGAACTATCTACTAATGTCTTCTATTGCTTGCTAAATGAGTATGTTGGCACAATGGATGCAAAGAATTGTTATGTGTGCACGAAGATTCCTTCATCAGTACAAGAAGGGGTTACTTATCATAGTCTGCATTAACCTACCGGATAAATTGTAGTTTGCTGTTAACAAGATTCTATGATCAAGAACATGTGCAATACTTCTACTCTAACTTAGATGTAGTATTCTCCTTTGTGCCTGTGATTGAGTTTCTAAACAAATTAGCTAAAGAACATAGCATAAAATTAGTTAGGGGTTTCTTTGAGCCGACACTGACATTTGGGACAGCTTATGCGCACCGCAATAATCTAACCTGCTTACTAACACCTGTAGAAAAGAGCTTCTTAGATCACACTGATGATAGGCGGAAAGCATTGAAGGAAAGGCTAGAAAAGGGATTAGAAAAACGCATGCTTGCAAATGATTATGCTTACACCGCAATAAAGACACAGGGTAAATTAGCTATAGATTCATTACATGTAGGTAGGCTTTGTATATATAGGCCAAAATCTGAGCATGACACTTTATTTGTGGGAACGAGTGAGTGCAGGCTTGTGTTTTTGTTTCATAGTAAATGGACATTCATGTTAAATGGACAGGATCCAGCGATCCCTGGGATCTATTATATATGTGGGCTTAATGCTTATTACCGTCTTCCAAAGGGATGGTATGGGACATGTTATTTGGGAATAGTTTTCCCAAAGATTTACCAGATTGATGACTTAAAACAAATTCCTAAAATGTCTGAATTACAACATACTAGACAAAAGCGAGAGACAGCGGCTGTTGTCGTTGGTGACATATTTGGAGCCATAATTCCTTCAGAAGGAGTTATTCTAAACTCCATAAAGATTCAAAAGTTGTCTACTATTCTGGATAACATGCTGACAAACTTCACAGGGGCTATACTCCTGATGGATACTGAACTTGCTGCGGAAAGAGCTATGACTCTTCAAAACCGGCTTGCTTTAGACATTCTTTTAGCTAAGAGTGGCGGAGTCTGTAAGATGCTTAATGAGCACCATTGGTGTGCGTTCATTCCTGACAATAGTAAAAAGATAAGAGGGTATGCTTACTAACCTAACAAGAGATAGTGCAGATTTGAAGGAGCTGAAGGAACCTGGAGTTTGGGAAACAGTTGGGAAAGGAATAACAAAAGTAGGGAATTGGTTTAGTAGTATTTGGAACGGGGGTCTTGCAAAAATATTAGGGGGTCTATTGATTGTCCTGATATGTTTATTGTGATTATGGTTATCATGTAAAGTTAAAGAAAGAATGAAAAGAAATTTGGCAAAACAAAACAAAAGAAATGAAGAAAAAGAAAAGGAGAAAATGTTCAAAGAAATTTGGGAAAAATCACACAGGGGGAATGATGTTCAAATGCGTATATTGAGAAAAATAAAAGATTGAGAAGGGAAAGGTTTTTTGTGATGACAAGTGTCATCAGAGGGACTGAGAGAGCGTAGCATATATATTCTATATTAACATTAAATGTTTATGAACTAATGTGTAATAATGCCGCATAGAAAATGTATTTTGCTATAACGTGCACTTGAAATGTGCCCACGGGGAGTGGCCGTCAATATATACAGGAACTAATGAAGCTGACTAATAATTATAAAATGTTATATTAAGAGATGATTTTAAACTAATAATAATAGGTTATACGTTAAGGTTTTGCTAATAAATCATTAGGCCTTAGTTAGCATGAGTCGAGGCCTAGCTGCCTGTTTTTCATATTAAATGTGTTTTTCTAACGTGCAGTGTGCTGATTTGCTGAAGGACATGAACTCTTGTTTTCTTCCAACTAGGAGATGAATGTAACTGTAGTAGATCCGTGCTCATGAAATTCGACTTGTTTGTAGAAACATTTTAGCTGAATGCAACAGTGTAGACCACTGGCAGGTACAAGGTCGCCTGAACCGATACAGACAATGGAGCCACTGACTGAAGATGCGCAAAAGACCACGAGAGTATGAAATCATACCGGACATTCCACCCGCTAAAGACATCAATCGTAAGGACCAATAAAATATGTGAGAACTGTTATGGGGTGACAAATTTGATGAAGTAATCGAAACTCTATTGGAGGGAGATAGCGGGGTACAACCCCTTATCCAACCAAATTTTAGGGGAAGGTACAACAAAAATGAGATAAAAACCCTTGACACCAGGAAGTAAATCAGAACAGGAGAGAATAGGAGATAGATGAGAGGGAGATGCTGTCGCGTTTTGCTATGACCCAGACACTTTGTTACTCTGCATAAAGACTTTGCTGTGTGGTTCTTAAAACCATTCTTGCCTTATAAATTGCCCGCTTACACTTTACCTCCTTATGAGGGAAGTGCCCCTTTTTACCCGATTGCTGAATTCCTGTCTGATGGCAAATCAACTGATGTCCTGAGGACGAAGACCGAACCTGAGTGCTGACCCAAATACGGAGGGTAACTATATGACAATGAAATTGTAATTGTCTGTTTGCTTTTCCTTTCTAGGTAACAACTGCTTCTTTTGACAGAGTCCATGGCTAGATGTTTTCTAAATTGGTGTTACTAAATTGTTTTGCATGAAGCCCAACATGCCAATGCTAATTTGAGGTTAGGAAAGGGATTCACTAAACTGACGCAAATAGACAAATGATTAAATCTATGCTTTGTTGAATAACGTGATGATGATATTCTGCTGAGGATAGCCTATGCTAATGCCGTGTTATGTTCCAATGTTCGTGATTCTTGTTTTGATGAAATCTTATCAGAGTTGCCATATTGTGACTATACTAATGTGTTTCTTGGTTTTGAGACTAATAAACTTGCTAGTAGAATTGTAATCAATAGGGAATAAACTTCACAAAATCATACTAAACTGGTGTGGTTATTCATGACTGAAAGGTCATGGTGGTTTGCAAGTTCTATTAAATGTCTTTGATTAATTTGAATTGTCGTATTACTGTGAACTTTGATGACATTATTGACATATTGATTGACATGCTGATTAGCTATCTCATCCTAAGGTGTCTTTAATCAGGGTCAAAAGATTAATTGGCCTAAAACGAGTCCCAAAGTGAGTAAATTAGTCATAAAGGGACGCATTAACACTGATGAAAGGAGAGAGAAGACATGAAAGGCAAGAGAGAGACAGAGAGTAATTATAGACGGGAGACCAGGAGGCGGAGACTGGAGGAGAGAGAAAGGGTGATAGGTAAGAGGGTGAGACAGAGAAAATGAGGAACACTGAGAGGGAAATAAAGAAAGAGAAGCAGAGAAGAAGAGAAGGAAAGTAAAAGACAGCATGAGAAAAATAAGGGAAAACACAAGAAAGGTAAGAGGAAGGGAAAGAGACAGGGGAAGAAGGGAGACAGGCAATAAAACAGGGGTGGAGAGAGAGAAAAGAAGGAAGCAGGAAGACCGATAAAGAGAAAGGAGTACATGAAAAGAGAAAGGGTGGGGCAAATAGTGAGTGAAAGAGAGGCAGGGAATGAGAGAGAAATGGAGACAGAAAAATAGAATGAAAGCAAGAGGATGTGACAAAGGTAGGGAGGAAACAAAATGGAGGGAAGTAAAGGGAATCGGAATGAGATACAGAGGGAATTAACCAAATAGGATGGGAGAGAGGTGGAGAAAAGGAAAGGCAGAAAGAAGAAAAAGGAGGGAGAGACAGGGAAACTGGGAAGGGAAGACATAGGTAGACAGAGGAAGGCAGACAGAAGGAAATGAAAGAAGAAAGCGAAGGAGATAAAGGAGGTCCTGGAATGAAGGTGGAAGGCTGAGAATGTGGGGTAGGAAATAGGTAGAGAAAGTGAGGCAGCAAATGAGAGAGGAAGGGAGACAGGCAGGTAAGGAGAGAGTGAGAGAGACGCAAATAGAGGGAGAGCGTGAGAAAAAGGAGGAAAGAGACGACAAGGGGAGCAAAACAGAAATAAAGGGAAGGAGAGTAAAGAATGCAGAGGCAAAACTAAGGGAAAGAAACAGAGGGGAAATTAATAAGGAAAACAAAGGAAGGAAGGGACGAATAAGGGGAGATAGAAAGAGCTGAGGCAGACAGGGATGACTGAAAAGGATACACAGAAGGAAGGATAAAAGGGAGGAGAGAGAAAGAAAAAGAAAGAGGCAGGGCAGAACAGAGGGCAGTTCAGAGGGAGGGAGATAAGGGATGTAGAGAACAGAAGGAGAGAATGAGGGAGACAGAAAAAGGTAGAGAACAAGAGAGGTGGAGAAAATAAGAAAGCAACTGAGTGTGTGGTAGGGAGGTAGAGAAAATTAGGGAAGCAAAGTAGGAGGGAGAAAAAGGGAGGTAGGGCAGGAGAAAAAAAAGGAGGGTTCGAGAAGACAATAAAGTGGGACTTGGAAGGACAGAGGTAGGGTGAGAGGTAGAGACCCAGAAGAAGGAGGGAAAAGGAGGCAGAGAATGAGAAATGAGGGAGGGTAAAAAAAAAGTCAAAGGCACAAAAGAGCACGGAGACTTTTACACTACATATTTTTGTTTCTTTTACTAATTCTCTCTCTTTTTTCTTAATCCCAACTTATTTATCTCTAATCATATTCCTTATATGGAACATGCACAATCTACCTGTTTAAATGGGTTTTTAAAAGACGGAGTTGGTGAGAATCCTTTACTTTTCCTTTAATAAAGACTGATGTAGTTGAGATTCCCTTTGATGTGGGTATTTCTCTTCTTTAACAATCCTGATGTTGAAGTTTAATTGGCTGCCCTTTTAAGAACCCCTAGCTATTGTCGCCAACTCCTTGGTGATCATGCCTTTTTCAAACTGCCTTGTACCTTTTCTGCTCTTTTACCTATTCAGTTAGCATTCACGTCTTTCTCAAGAGGACACTTTTCAATCATTTTTTGATTTTAGTTTATGACTTTATCAATTCCCCCATATGTAGATCCGTAGAGCTTCTGATGTGTACTTGTTCTTGTCATGGAATCTAAGAAGACCTTTGTGTGGTTAATGGAGGATAGTTAAATCCACTGGCTTTACATTATTACTGAAAACAGAGGTATTTGCCACTGCTTTTGTCATTTACAATGTGGACATTCTTGGATTGACATTAGAGATATGAAGGGATGTGATATTCTAGAATTGTTGAAAACCATGTGTAATTAAAAACAAGCAGATGTTCTCATTTTACTGTGGTGGGAACTGTTTAGATATCTGCACTGCCCTTAGCACTAAAATCAGCATGAATGGAAATTTTAGAGACATTATGGCCTTCTGCCCTTCAACTCTACTTTGTTTTAAAATATAACATAGAGCCAGACATGGGTGTGGACAACCAGGCATTGTCCACCAAGCACAAAAGCCAGAAAAATGTTAATAAACGTGAGTTATTATTCTTACGTGGCCATGGGGTGCACCTGGCTGATCTGGGTAACCATATCCTTGTTACTAACATTCAGAAGTGTCTACACTACCCATAAACAAAACTCTCTTTTCAGAGCCAACTTCTGACTGAAAGCTGTATTCTATTTTTTTTAAATCTTCCTTTGTTTTCTGTTCAAGTAAAGTTGCAATTCTCTTTTTATGTGACTCCCATTCCATTTAAGCATTTCATTTTTGTTTCCACACTTCTCTTGCGCTGCGAATCTCATGGATCATTAATCGGTTTTGGAATGCAACTCTTTTGGTATTGAAAAAGGCATAATTTCATTAATGACACCATGACTGACATGGAATCCCAGAGGCCACCAAAGGACAGGCAAATGAACTTGCTGATTGGGCAAAAATCTTGGGATTTAGTGACATCAGGGTGATCTAGAATCCATATTCTCCCTCAGGGGATTTCTGACCATGCCCCAGTGACTGTGTAGTCTGGAACTCCGCTTGCCTATGAAAGGCTCATGTGTCGACTCAATGCATGGTTTCCAGCACATGACCGTCCCCCCCACATACCTGTCCGATGAATTGGAGGCATTCCTAAAAGTCAGAAAAAGATCCATATACTCTCTAAGGATGCTTTGGGAGGCCTGTAAGGTGACTTCGTAGGAATAGCTGATTGTTTATTTGAGGCAGAGAGCATGAAGGATGGCACAGGTCCTCGATCTAGGGGTGTCCTTACTGACCCTAGAATGAGTGCACGGGGCCACCAAACAGAACAGTTACACCTCCATTTAACACTGGACAGGGCCTCGCTATGACAACTCTGCCTGGAGGAAGCCCACTGCTGCTCGGTGGCCTCCACCAAGAAAAGTATATGAATGGGGAGATATATCGGCTAAAGTTCTTGTTTGACTTGCAACTAAGGACATAGGATCAAAAGTGGTGCTTTGCCTGAGGACAAGGCAGGGATGGTAGCGAGACATTCTCTGAGATTTGCATGATACTATGGGGCCATTTATGTAGAACATCTGTCTGGTGTGCAAGAGCGATTCCCTGTTGGTTGCAGACATACCAATGCCAAGGTTGACCACATCAGAATGAGACGAACTGTAACAACCAATCACACCTGAAGAAATGAGCGATGCATTCTCTGACCTTAACCCTGGAAAGAACCCTGGACCAGATGCATACAAAGTGAAATTAGTACCACAGATTACACTCATTGATTCTTTCACCCACCCTAGATATGTTGATGGAGGTGATAACCAAGGGACGTTTTCCCTCGGATATAGACCTGGCCAATGTTGTGGTCCAGCCGATAATGGGCCTTCCCCTGGAATGGTGTGCCTCCTACCACCCCTATTTCTTTCATAAACACAAAAGTCAAACTATAACTCTCAAACTCTACTCTAAAGTATTGGCTAACCACCTCATGACCCAATTGGTCCACCCGGAGCAGTGTGGGTGTAACCCACACTGCAGCACAAAGTATTGCTTCAGAACGGGACAATATAGACTGCCAAGATGTGTATATGGCACCATACATACTAGCTATTCCTACACAGCTTCAGCTTATTCAGTTTAATTATCTACACTAGGCCTCTGTTACTCCCCTCTGGCTTTGGAAAACCCATGCATTCTCAACACCTACTTGATTTAAATGCCCAGAACTCAGAGGGGATTTCTTTCATATGACATGAAAATTCCCAGTTATACAACAAAACTATGGCGCAAATCTTTATTTAATTATCCAGGATACTGGGAACACACATTGAGGCTACACCAAGAGTTGCTCTAGTCGGTATCCTGGGTGACTTGGTGGGAACCTGAGGGCAGGATGCTGGTGGTGGTGGTGGGTATGTTGCTAACCAAGAGAGACACTGTTACACTGGAAGTCTACCAGGCCTCACTCCAAGTCTGAATGGAGGAAGGGTATGGATTGGTACGCGAAACAAGAGGAGATTTTATACATAGCACACGGATGCCCCCGTAAAAACGGCAAGATATGGAAAAAAATGGTGGACTTATTACAGTTCATGGTGACAGGGCCCGTAACTAAGAATGTAGTTCTCTATGGCCCATAGGTACAAAAGGGATTTGCATTTCTTAAGGGGCCGAATCGCAATTTCAGCCTGTTAAGAAATGCACAATGCCCTTTCCAAATGTACAAATGGGGTCTGTAGCATGGAAAACAGTGATTTCTACCCAGAAGAAATCACAATTTGCAAGTAGAAAAACAGGAAATTGCAAATAGAGATTTCCTATTTTTAATTTAATTACCGCATGTATAGCATTTCCTAAATGCGAAAGGGAAATTTAGGAAATGCCCTTACCATTGGATCTAATCCCATGGTAACCACGTGCAATTGTTGAAAATGCACCCAAAATACAGTTTTTATAGTGCCATGTACAGGTCTCACTTGAACGAGGGCATAGAAGCGCTGTACATGAGCAATACTTTCTAGGTAAGTATGTTAAGGTGGTCCTAATGCCCAAAGCCTTTCCAAAATTGCGATTTCCTAATAAGAAATGAAACTCCATAAGAATCACTATTAGGATATCGCAATTTTCTTACATTCCACTTCACATTCCCTAAATGGTGATTTCTTAGGATCCGCTAGTTAGGAAATGCAAAATGGAAGTTTTGTACATATGGGCCATCGTTCTTGACTTGGGGTAACTGGTGTAGGATACAAACCAATATACTATGCTTTGTGCATACTGTGATCGTGTTGAAAGAGCGATGCCTAATGTATTAAAATTCAATAAAAGTTTTACTATTAAAAATAGTAAAAGGCATGGTTTTTTTTTGCAACTTCATTTTAATGGTCTTTCACTCTCCCGACCTTTCTTTTCTGTTTTTTGTTTGCTCAATATGTTTTCAACTTTTTTTGTCAACAGGTGTAAATCGCAGTCCAATTGAAAGTTGTTTTTTTTGTGCTTAATTTACACAGAGGTTGTGCTGGCAAACAGTGGTGACCATCTTACAACAGGGCATGCAACCTTAGGGAAGCTGCCATATTCTGTTACTGGAATATTTTTTGCCTAATGGCATTCTTTTCTAAAACAAATATAGGGCCAGATGTACATAGATGCAATTTGGCATTTCCTAAACAGTGATATCTTAGGAATCGCTTTTTAGGATATGTAAAATGCTATGTACCAAGACACAAGACATTCCTACAAAGTAGGAATAGCTGTCAGGAAATCACTAATAAGAAATCCCATGCCATTTGTGACAATGGGCCGGTTTTGCTTTTCCCAAATAGTGATTTCCTATTTCTAAATCGCTACTTGGGAAATGAAAAACCAAGGATGGCTATGGGAAAAAAGGCCCCCTTAAATGGACCCCCAAAATAGTGGTGCACATGTACAGCACATATATGCCAAAAGGGGCATCTGTGCTCTACTGAACTTTAAAAAAAATAATTTTGGGGTGTTTTTTTAAAATTGCACATGGTTGCCATTGACTTGACGTTGATGGTAATTGCTTTTCCTAAATGCCCAGTTTGCATTTAGGAAATTCTTTGTACATCTGAATAGGAATCGCAAATAGGTAATCCCTATTTGCGATTTCCTATCCAGAGGATCTCAAATTGCAATTTCTACTGAGTAGAAATCGTAATTTTCGATTCCCTAAAGGTCTTTGTATATCTGAAAAGCCCATTTTGAATTTCTTAATGGCCTGAAACAGTGATTCAGACTGTTAAGAAATGCAAAATGGCTTTGTACATCTGGCCCATTCTGACTAGTGTGCCTCTGGATTGACCACACACTTATGTTATTTATTCTTAGTCGTGAATCATACCACTGATGATTTTTAATTTTAAAACATATTTTGACCACTAAAAATCAGTAAATTCTCCCTGTCCCATTAGATTCAGCTGTCTGACCGTGGTTTCTTATGTTGTATTGGCAGGCAGCCCTAACCTTCACTGCCGCCTTGTAGAACTCTCTTCAGACTCCCTCTCAGAAGCCATTTTGCTTCTCACTGCCTGAGAGTAAGGAGTATGTTTTGTTTCTCACTCCAAAATGGATGATAAAACCCAAACTTATGAAAACGAAATCAAGGCGAGGTAAGTTTCATAATCTTTCAAAACAATCTTCTGTTTTAAATACTAAATCTCAATGTCTTTCCCTTCCTACCTTACTACCGAAACATTTATGCAGACACATATGTATCTTTTATGTCTTATGTACCATTCAAAATCCATACTGATTGTTAGACCTAACAGCCTTAGGGTGGTCACCCCTAACTTTTTGCCTGCCTCCCTCCACTTTTTAGACACTGTTTTTGCTGGTTTTTAGACTCTGCGCACTTTACCACTGCTAACCAGTGCTAAAGTGCACATGCTCTCTCCCTTTAAACATGGTAACATTGGAACATACCCAATTGGACTATTTAATTTACTTATAAGTCCCTAGTAGAAGGCACTATGGGGGTCATTCCAACCCTGGCGGTGGGTGATAAAGCGGCGGCCAACCCGCCAACAGGCAGGCGGTCCAAAAAAAGGAATTCTGACCCTGGCGGGAACCGCCAACACAGCCCGCCACTTTAACACTCCGACCGCCACGGCGGGACAGACAAACAGCGCGGCGGTCACCGCCAACAGGCAGGCGGCAGACAATGTACCGCCCACCCTATCACAACCCACCAATCCGCCACCTTTTCCGGGGCGGGAGCCCCGCCGATAAATACACGGCGGAAACAGACTACGAACGGAAAAACGCTCACCTATACACACTCCACGAGGAAGGAGGACAGCATGGAACCCGAATTACACATCCTACCAGCTATTGTCTACCTGCTCATCTACCAGGAGTACGAACGCCGGCGCAGACGACAACGGTGAGTACTGCACCTACCACACAGGCGAGGGGGGAGGAGGAAAGCTTACGTGCACACACATGCGCCATACACCCACCCCCCACCACAAATACCTACACCCCAATGCCGAGCAACAAGTCAGAGTGACACCACACAAACCCCCCGGAATAATGCAAAGACACAATTAAAATGAACTATAATATATATGTATAAATAGCGCCATCGAAGGTATGGGAAATATGCCATATAAAAGATACAAAAATAAGGAATGAACAGATTCAACAATATACATAGGCAAAAAGTCCTGCACATTCCGTCAAAGTTCCATAGTCCATGGGCCAATGTGCACCAACACATGGGCAATGCCCACACAGGAGACCAGATACCATTGGAGAGAACACTGCAGGGGCATCAGATGATAAAACTACAGGCACCTCAGGGGGAACGGAAGGGGGGGCACCTCAGCCACATGAGTCCACGACGCCAGATCCACGTGGGGCCTCCATGCCCACTGTACCATCCTGGGGAGTGCAAAGCCACACTCTCACAAGTCCCTTCAGTGGGTGGCTTGCCCACTGTACCATCCTGGGGAGTGCAAAGCCACACTCTCACAAGTCCCTACAGTGGGTGGCTTGCCCACTGTACCATCCTGGGGAGTGCAAAGCCACAGTCAATCAGATGGATTACCGACTCCACTGTTAATGGAGGAGGCATGGTGCCCAGAGTGCTTCCTGAAGCCCTGCTCAACACAGAACCAGCACTGTCAATGGGCCAGCGGGGCTTGACAGGAAGGGCCCAGCGGAGCGGTGCTTGAGACGGCGGGGCCCAGCGGAGCGGTGCTTGACAGGAAGGGCCCAGCGGAGCGGTGCTTGAGACGGCGGGGCCCAGCAGAGCGGTGCTTGACAGGAAGGGCCCAGCGGAGCGGTGCTTGAGACGGCGGGGCCCAGCGGAGTGGTGCTTGACAGCAAGGGCCCAGCGGAGCGGTGCTTGAGACGGCGGGGCCCAGCAGAGCGGTGCTTGAGACGGCGGGGCCCAGCGGAGCGGTGCTTGAGACGGTGGGGCCCTGTTCAGCGGTGCTTGTCTTGGCGGGGCCCTGTTCAGCGGTGCTTGTCTTGGCGGGGCCCTGTTCAGCGGTGCTTGTCTTGGCGGCCCCTGTTCCTGTTCAGCGGTGCTTGTCTTGGCGGGGCCCTGTTCAGCGGTGCTTCTCACGGCGGCCCCTGTTCAGCGGTGCTTGTCTTGGCGGGGCCCTGTTCAGCGGTGCTTGTCTTGGCGGGCCCTGTTCAGTGGTGCTTGTCTTGGCGGGGCCCTGTTCAGCGGTGCTTCTCACGGCGGCCCCTGTTCAGCGGTGCTTGTCTTGGCGGGGCCCTGTTCAGCGGTGCTTGTCCTGTGTGTCTAGGGAGCCAGACCTGGGCAAGATTTCCCGCTCATTCACCATCCGAACTTGCGGTCGCGGCGCCCTCCTGTGATGGAGTCCTGGGCCCGTGGGTGTCGTCCGTCACACCCGTAATGGGGCTGGTGGGGCCCTCCTGGGCAGCTCGCCTGCTGCCTGACTTCTCCGCCCTGCTGCCCTTGCCCTCCTTCGCTGATGCTCTGTGGCCCTTGCCTCCCTTGGATGATGTGGCAGGTGACGGGGCAAGCCTACTGTCCTTGGTGGCAGCCGTCTCAGTCTTGTTGCGCAGGGCCTTTTTCTTTTTTGTCCTCTTCCCAGGGGGTGGGCTGGCTGTCCCCTTGCTGCTGGCCGATGTCCCTGCCCTAGGATCTGGTGGACTCCAATAGCCCTGCACTTTGGTCACAGTAGATGCAGGGCTGGTGGTGGCAGAGGTGCTGTTTTTACTCTTACCAGATGGAGGGGGTGGGTCAGTGATTGGAACGAGCTCAAGGTTGGAAAGGAAAAGGACTTGGGAAGGACAGGGACGGGTAGGTGTAGTGGGTATGGGAGTGGAGGAAGAGGATGTGGTTGTAGGAGAGTCAAGTGTGCTGTCTTTGGGTGCAGGTGCTTGTGACGGAGGCTGTCGTGAGGTGGATGGCTGTTGGGTGGGTGGCTGCCTGCGTTTGTGTGCTTTGGAAGAGGGGGTGACAGACACACTGGGAGAGGACACAGGGGACGTGTAAATGGCAGTGGGGGTGGTGACTGCACGTGTGCGGACTGTAATGGAGGGTGTGCTGGTGATGGAAGTACTGGCTGATGGTGGTGTGCATGCAGGTGTGAGTGGAGACGTCACAGGGAGGGAGGAGGGAGGTGAGGAGGTGGGGGACACAGAGGTGGTAGTGACTGTTGGCATGTCTGCATCTGGATGTTGCTTGGGGGAATGCTTGTGGGACCTGTGGTGCTTATGTCTGGATGAGCTGCCCTTGGGTGTAGAGGTGTGTGCAGGCTGGTCTGATGGTGTGGATGGGATAGGCAGAGGAACAGGAGACTGGGACTGGGTAGAGGGAGTCAGAAGAGGGAGGCTGGAGACAGGGACAATGGCTTGCGTCAGTGCTGAGGCCAGAGCGTTGAACGATCGCTGATGGGCAGCCTGACCCGAATGAATGCCCTCCAGGTATGCATTGCTCCGATGCACCTCCCTTTCTACACCCTGGATGGCATTCAAAAGGGTAGACTGCCCAACAATGAGTGTCCTTAGGAGGTCAATGACCTCCTCACTGAGGGCAGCAGGGGTAACTGGGGCAGGGCCTGAGGTGCCTGGGGCGAAGGAGATGCCCGCCTTCCTGGGCGAGCGGGCACAGAGCAAAGGCTGAGGGGCTGCTGGGAGGGCGGCGCTGGGGTGCTGGGTGGCGGCTGTACCTGTTGTGGCGGTGGGCACGGATGTTGCCGCCACCGCTAGGGAGCTCCCTTCCGAGGACGTGTCGGTGTCGCTGACGTCTCCACGGGTCCCCGTTGTGGAGCTCCCCTCGCCCTCCGTCTCACTGGTGTACTCGGAGTCTGTTGTATGGCCCTCTGGGGCCATGTGAGATGCAGCTCCCTCGTGCGCCGATGCCACTTCTCCTCCGCCTGATGATGCTAATGCACACATGAACAGGAAGACAAAGAAGATGGGGGGGGAGAAATGAAGACAGGTTGAGTGCATGCATTGGCAACACCGTTGTCGGAGAGGACAGACACAGAAGCCCCCTGAACTAGGCCGCGCAATGGGGGTACACTACTCAGTTATTGTGACTAGGCCTACAGGTCTATGGACGACAAATGCACACATGGGTGAGGCCGGACCATGGATAGCTGTACTTGGCACCCTACAGAAGTGGGGGGCGGGGGCACAGGGCCGTGTCTAACGGAGGGGCCTAGCCTACAGAATGCGCCCTGGCCTGGAGATAGCCACAGCCCTCCTCCCCCACCCAGACACCTTCACTGCGCGCAAAGATAGCAGAATGTGCTGATACTCACCCCCTTGTGTCTGCTGTGATGTCCTCACGCGCCCATCCAAATCGGGGTAGGCCACCGCCAGGATCCGGGACATCAGGGGGGTCAATTGGCGGCTGGCACCCCTCCTACGTTGGGAGGCCATCCCCAGCAGAGACTCGGCGGTCTTTCTGGTCCCGCAGCGGATGTCCTCCCACCTCTTTCGGCAGTGGGTGCCCCGTCTGTTGTGGACCCCCAGGGCCCGGACTTCCTTGGCGATGGCACGCCAAATTTCGATCTTCTGATGGGCGCTGACCTATGTGACATGTACAGGGTGGTAAAGGAAATCGCATCAGTTTTCTGCCTGGTCAATGTGAGTGCCCCCCCCCTCCCCAACCTTGCCATGTGGCACATGCTCTCATCTTTCGTGCGTTGCACTCCTCATTCGCTCCCCTCCCCACCATCTTACATACACCCCACTCAACACAGGCATAGCCCATTCAACGTGCACCCTGTGTACTAACCTGTTGGTCTGGAGGACCGTAGAGTAGCGCATACTGGGGGAGGACCCCATCAACAAGTTTCTCCAATTCTTCGGAAGAGAAGGCAGGGGCCCTTTACCCAGTCGCAGCAGCCATTGTATCTCCCAGACCGTGGTCACAGCAGCACTTACAGTATAGGTCCTCTCCTGTGGATGATCAGGTCTCGAGTGATTAAGCAGATAGAAAATGGCGGTCACGCCCGCGGCTGTGCGTACCGCGGCGGTGCGTACCGCGACTGCCGGCGCACATCGTCATTGGCTCCTGAGAGCCATAGGGTTGAATGTTAACCAATGCTGCTTTGCGCCGCGGTCTTCGACCGCCTACCGCCACGGTGTGCCACGCCAGCGCAGTGACCTCACATCCCACTGTCACACTTCACAGGTCAGGCAGCCGCCATTTCAAGGGCCCACATGGCATGATTTCTACTGCGTCACACAGGCCTAGGCCTTGCATTGCCACTCATACAAGCCATTCAATGCATAGCGATTCGTGTACTGTGCAAGCTGTGTGAACGAACCTGTGGGTTGCTTGACTCTGTGCTCCATGTTGTCCTTCCTAGGCACCGTACGCTGGGACTTGCAAGGAGAAGGATGAATCCTTCCGTGTACCGGCCGCTGGTGGACCTGTCGACAATGGAAGAACGACATATCATACTTACATACCGGCTTGACAGAGCAACTATACATGAACTATGTGCCCAGCTGGAGCCAGACCTGATGTCCCCCATCCGCCAACCCACAGGGATTCCCCCTCTGGTGCAGGTTCTGTCAGTACTCCATTTTTTGGCAAGTGGGTCTTTTCAGACAACAGTGGCCATATCATCTGGGATGTCTCAGCCTATGTTTTCTAAGGTTTTGACCAGAGTGTTGTCTGCCCTGATGAAATACATGCAGAGCTACATTATTTTCCCTGAGGTGGGCGAATTGGCTACAGTGAAGGGTGATTTCTATGCCCTTGGACATATCCCCAACATCATTGGTGCCATTGATGGGACCCATGTGGCTTTGGTTCCCCCCAGTGAAAGTGAGCAGGTGTACAGGAACAGAAAAAGTTATCATTCGATGAATGTCCAGGTGGTCTGTTTGGCTGACCAGTACATCTCCCATGTAAATGCCAAGTTCCCTGGGTCAGTGCATGACGCGTATGTCATGTGAAATAGCAGCATACCTTATGTGATGGAACAGCTACAGAGACTCCGTGTGTGGCTAATAGGTGACTCTGGTTACCCCAACCTGTCGTGGCTACTGACCCCAGTGAGGAATCCCCGGACCAGTGCAGAGGAACGGTACAATGAGGCCCATGGGCGAACTAGGAGGATCATAGAAAGGACCTTCGGGGTCCTGAAGGCCAGGTTTAGGTGCCTGCATATGACAGGGGGATCCCTCATGTACTCACCAAAGAAGGTGTGCCAGATCATTGTGGCCTGCTGTATGCTTCACAATCTTGCATTGCGACGCCAGGTGCCTTTTCTGCAGGAGGATGGTCCAGATGGTGGTGTTGTAGCAGCTGTGGAGCCTGTGGAGAGTGAAGAGGAGGAAGACGACGGGGACGACACGGACAACAGGGAGACAGTCATACAACAATACTTTCATTAGCACACAGGTAAGAATCAGCCACCCCATTTTACATTTACTTAAGGCCTCATGCGTCTCCACTGTCTGTGTTTCCCCCCAGGTCCTGTTAACTGATTTGTGACTTTCCCTTCCCTTTTCAGAGCTGTATGACCCACTGCCTGACATCAGCTTTGTTTGCCCATTGACTAAAGCTTATTGAGATTGGTATGTTGTCATCACAAAATAACTGGACATTATTGCACCATTATGTGTAATACATTTGTTGAAAATACAAGCAGACTCCTGTTTTTTTAAGTGGAATAAGTGATTTATTTTAAGTGCTACATATAGGTACATGATTGGGAAACGGTGATGGGTGGGGGTGGAGTAATGTCCATGGCAGAGTCCAGTTCTCAGTCGCACAGGTGCATTGTCCATATGCCTGGGGAAGGATGGAGCAGGGGCAGTCCAAAGTTGGACAGGGTGACAATTTGGGACAGTGGGATGACATCAGGGGGTATCTTAGGCTGGCGGGGGTCTTGCAATCCTACTCTGTCTTCTTGTGAGATCTCAGGTTCCGCTTGCGGGGTGGTTCTTCTTCTGCAGGAGGTGGGGTTCTGGTGGCCTGTCGTTGTGTGGGGGCCTCCTGTCCACTAGCACCGGCGGAGGTGGTAGGCTGTTCCTGGCCTGGGCTGGTGACAGGGGCCCTTTGGGGTGCCACAAGGTCCCGCAATGTGGTGACGATCTGGGTAAGGGCCACGATGATGGTCCCCATTGCGGAACCGATGTTCCTCACTTCCTCCATGAACCCCATGTACCGTTCCTCCTGCAGTTCCTGGATCTCCTGGAACCGGGCCAGTACCGTCGCCATCGTCTCCTGGGAGCGGTGGTATGCTCCCATGATGGAGGAGAGGGCCTCTTGGAGAGTGGGTTCCCCGGGCCTGTCCCCCCCCGTCGCACAGCAGCCCTCCCAGTTCCCCTGTGTTCCTGGGCCTCTGTCCCCTGGACGGTGTGCCCACTACCACTGCCCCCAGGTCCCTGTTGTTGTTGGGGTGGTGGGTCAACCTGGGTGCCCTGTAGTGGTGGACACACCGATGATTGACGTGTCCTGGAGACAAAGGCATGGGCCCGCTGGGTGGGAGCTGTGCTGGTGTTCCCAGAGGGGGTTGGGTCTGGTGTAGCCTGTGGCTGTCTGTGGGGAACCGATTGTCCAGAGGTCCCCGATGGGCCGGGCTGGTCGTCTGGGTCCAGGGAGACAGAGCTGCTGTCATCGCTGGGGGCCTCTTCTGGGGGTGGGATGAACATCTCTGGACCCTCCGTGGCGGTGTGGTGGCGTTCGATTTGGCATGCAGGTGGGGTGGGGGTGGGAAGCAGTAGTGAAGATTTGCCTTACCAGAGTCCATTCCTCCAGATACTCCTGCGAGGCCCTCAGGATGCAGGATGTGCAAGACTTCCTCCTCCCACGCAGTAAATACTGGGGGAGTAGGTGGGGGTCCGCCGCCAGTCTTCTGCACCGCAATGTTGTGCCTTGATACCATGGAACGCACCTTCCCCCGTAGTTCGTTCCATCTCTTCCTGATGTCGTCCCGATTGCGTGGATGTTGTCCCACCGCGTTGACCCTGTCCACTATCCTTTGCCATAGCTCCATCTTCCTGGCAATTGTGGTGTGCTGCACCTGTGCCCCGAATAGCTGGGGCTCTACACGGACTATTTCCTCCACCATGACCCTGAGTTCTGCGTCACTGAACCTGGGGTGTCTTTGGGGTGCCATGGGGTGGTGTGGTTGAGGTGTGGGGTGGCGTTTGTGGTGATGAGTGTGGTGTGTGTGGTGGTGTGTGGTGTTTGGTGCGTGGATTCTGAATGGGTGATGGTGTTGTGTGCCTCTGTGTTGTGGGATTGTCTATTCTGTGCTCTCTCTCTAGCCTTCGTCAATGATTCCAGGTCGTAGGGGCATGTGGGTGATGTGGGTGTGTGTTTTAAATTGTGTTGGGTGTGTGGGAGTGGTGTTAGGATGTGTATCAGGTGTGTGTATTTCAAACTGACCAATGTGGCTGAGTTTTCTATGTGTGTGTGTATTTTGACCGCGTGGGTCGGAATGGTATGGGCGTATTTCTGTTGGCGTGACGGTGGAGGTTTGGTCTTCGCCATTTTTTCGCTGCCCTTTGGTGTGGCGGACTTTTGTGGATGTCGGGTTTTTGGCGGCTTGCCAGTTGCGGGTCAGAATGACCGTGGCGGTTTACCGCGGCGGTGTTATGGCAGTCTTCTGACCAGCAGTAAGCGCCTTTTACCGCCGAGGTCAGAATGACCCTCTATATGTGCCCAGGGCTTGTAGATTAAATGCTACTAGTGGGCCTGCAGCACTGATTGTGCCACCCACTTAAGTAGTCCCTTAACCTTGTCTCAGGCCTGCCATTGCAAGGCCTGTGTGTGCAGTTTCACTGCCAATTCGACTTGGCATTTAAAAGTACTTGCCAAGCATAAAACTCCCCTTTTTCTACATATAAGTCACCCCGAAGGTGTGCCCTAGGTAACCCCTAGGGCAGGGTGCTGTGTGGGTAAAAGGCAGGACATGTACCTGTGTAGTTTACATGTCCTGTTAGTGTAAAACTCCTAAATTCGTTTTTACACTACTGTGAGGCCTGCTCCCTGCATAGGCTAACATTGGGGCTGCCCTCATACATTGTTAACTTTGGTAGCTGCTGATATGAAAGGAGTAGGAAGGTCATATTTAGTATGGCCAGAATGGTAATACAAAACCTGCTGACTTGTGAAGTTGGATTTAATATTATTATTTTAGAAATGCCACTTTTAGAAAGTGAGCATTTCTCTGCACTTAAATCTTTCTGTGCCTTTCAATCCACGTCTGGCTAGGTTTAGTTGACAGCTCCTTGTGCATTCACTCAGACACACCCCAAACACAGGATACTCAGCCTCACTTGCATACATCTGCATTTTGAATGGGTTTTCCTGGGCTGGGAGGGTGGAGGGCCTGCTCTCACACAAAGAACTGACATACCCCCTACTGGGAACCTGGCAGACAGTATTGAACTGAAAGGGGACCTGGTGCACTTCTAAGCCACTCTTTGAAGTCTCCCCCACTTCAAAGGCACATTTGGGTATAAATGCAGGGCCTCTGCCCTACCACCTCAGACACTTCCTGGAGAAGAAACTTGTAACCAGAACCTGCATCCTGCCAAGAAGAACTGCCTGGCTGCCCAAAGGACTCACCTGACTGCTTTCTGTGAAGGACTGCTGCCTTACTGTTGCGCTGCTGCCTTGCTGCTCTCTGGCTGTGGTGAAAAAGTGCTCTCCAAGGGCTTGCATAGAGCTTTCCTCCTGTTCCCTGAAGTCTCAGGAACAAAAAGACTTCTCTCTTGCAACTGGACTCCTTGTGCGGCGAAAATTTGACGCACCGCTTGCTAAAACCGACGCAAAGCCTGTCCCGTGGTGAGAAATTCACTGCACCCCGAACCGGAACGACGCAGCTCGACTTCGCAAGGAAAAGATCGACGCAGCGTCTGCATTGCAACCGGAACTTCGCGGCCCACCGGATCAACGCACAGCCAACCTGGGACGACGCAGCCCGACTTCCAGAGGGGAAATCGACACAGCGCCTGGCGTGCGGGAGAAATTTCCCCGCAACGCCCACCAGAACGACGCAGAGCTTGTGACTTCGCTCCACAAGCCCAGGATTCCACGCACAGAACCCGCGGCATCTCAAAAACCCCACAGCCCGTAGAGGATCCACGACTGAGCGCTGGAAATCGATGCACAGTCGTCCCTGCGTGGAAACTAAACGACGCATCGACCGTGTGCGGCCCGAGAAATTGACACACACCTCTTTGTTTCCACACTTCTCCTCCTCTGTGCCCCTTTGCAGAGATTTTTCACGCAAACCAGGTACTTTGTGCTTGAAAGAGACTTTGTTTGCTTTTAAAAGACTTAAGACACTTTATATCACTTTTCAGTGATATCTCTACATTTACTTATTGCATCTTTGATCGTTTTGACCTGCAAATATCCAGATAAATATTATATATTTTTCTAAACACTGTGTGGTGTATTTTTGTGGTGCTATATGGTGTTATTGTATGATTTATTGCATAAATACTTTACAAATTGCCTTCACAGTTAAGCCTGACTGCTCAGAGCCAAGCTACCAGAGGGTGGGCACAGGATAATTTGGATTGTGTGTGACTTACCCTGACTAGAGTGAGGGTCCTTGCTGGGACAGGGGGTAACCTGACTGCCCACCAAAGACCCCATTTCTAACACTGATTATGACTGCAAACTATTTTTTTATAGTACAGGCCATTAATTTTTCCTTTTTGTGCTTACCATTTTTCTTATGCCTGGCTTTTTCCATTTTCCTTCTTGCTTTATCTGTCTTTCTCACTAAATTTACTTAATTTTAATGTCTTCCACTTTTTTCTTCCTTTCTTCCTCTTTCTACTTCATTCTCACTTTCTCGCACTTTAACTATCCCTCCTTTTATCTATCTGTCTCAGTAACTCTCTCACTCGTCTCTGTCTCTTACAAGCTATATACTTTTTCTTACATTTTCTTTCGCACTACTCTTCTGTCTCACTTTCTCTTTTTAGCTCCTTTTGCTTTTGGTTCCTCTCTCTCTCTCCCTCTCTCTCTCTCTCTCTCTCTCTCTCTCTCTTTATCTCGCTCTCTCTCTCTCTCTCTCTCTCTCTCTCTCTCTCTCTCTCTCTCTCTCTCTCTCTCTCTATCCCTGTCCCATTCTTGTTCTGTCTTCTCTTCCTCTCTCATTCCCCACCTCCCTTTCTGTTCCTATACCCAAAATCTCTTCCATTTTCTCTCTTCCTCCTTCAATTACTCCCTTTTCTCTTTATCATTCTGCCTCCCTCTATTTTGCTCCCCTTGTCCTTCCTTGCCTCACTTTCTCTCCCTCTCTGCCCTTCTCTTTCTCTGTTATTTCCTCTCTCTTTACCTGCCTCCCTCATCTTGCTTTGTTTATTACATTCTCTCACTTCCCTTACCTTACTTCCTCTCTCCCTTTGCCCTTGTCCCTCTTTATCATTCTCTCTCCCCGTTACCTGCCTACACTTCTCTCTCAGTTTGCTCCCTTTCTATCTTTCTCTTTGTCTCTCTATCTCCTTCCATGCCTTGCTTTTCTCTCTCCTTCTGTCTTTCACCCTCACTTTCCATGTGTTTGTTTTCTTTCTCCTTCTGTCCCACTTTCTCTCCCTCCCTGTCTTTTTGGCTCTCCTTTCCTCTTTCTCTCCACTTTCTGCCTCTATCACATCCTATTTCCACTCCTGCGTCCCTTTCCCATTCTGCTTTTGCTCTCTCCTTACCTTTCTCTGTCTTCCATTTCTCCTTCCATAACTCGCTTCTTTTCTTTGCTTTCCCACTCCCACTCTTTCTCACCCTCTATTTGAACTATCCATGCCTCTCTACTACCCTGGCTGCATTTCCCCTCTCTTGTTTGCTCTTCATTTCTTCCACCATCTCTCCTCCCTTCCTTTCTTTCTCCCCTTCCCTCTCATCCTCTCTGCCTTCCTCTGTGCTTCCGTACATCTCTTTCTCCCCCTTTTTTCGGTGTCTCTGTATGTTTCTCTCTTTCCTTTCTATCCCTTCCTCTTTCTCTTCCTGCATCCTCTTTTTCCACTGTTCTCTCCCACCCTCTGTCATTTCATGCATCCCTTTTTCTCTCTTTTCTGCTGTCTGTTTCTTTGTCTCTCCCACCCTTCTCTTTGTGTGACACCAATGTGACTTAATTGTCTCTTTTCCTATGTCCCTCTCTCTGGTTACCTATTTCCCTTACATTATTTATCTCTTGCCCTCCCTCTTTTTCTGCCCTTCCTCTCTACTACTTTGACTGCTTTCTTTCACTCTCCAGTTCTCTCCCTCTCTTCCTACCCCACTCCAGGTCTTTTTTCCCTTCTTCTCTTGCTTAACCTCTCTCTCAACCTTAATCTTGTGCTCTCTTCCACCCTTTCCTGTATCCGTTCCTCTCCTTCTTTGCTCTCTCTGCATTTTTCTCTTTCTTTCTGACACTCCTTCTGCCCTTTCATCTTTCTCACCCTTCGTACCGCTTTCTCTTCCTTCCTCGTTCCTTTCCTGCCTTCTTTTCTCTCCATTTTTCTTCTCTCTTCCTCCTGGTCTCATCCCCACCTCCCTTTTCTTCCCTTCCCTTCTCCTTTCCTCACTCTCTCCATTCTTACTTCACTGTTTCATTCTCATCTGTCCCTCTCCTTCCCAGGCTTCCTTTGTCTCCCTCTCTCCCTATTTCATTCTTTCTCTCTCTCTCTCTCTCTCTCTCTCTCTCTCTCTCTCTCTCTCGCCGTCTCTTTTCCTATTTCCTTTTCTGTGCCCCCCTTGCCCTGTTCCACCTCTATCCAATCCACCCTCTCTTTCTCCCCATCCCTACACTCCCTTCTTACCTTTATCTTTCCCTCCCTCTTTTCTTCCCTCCTGTCTTTCTTCCCTTTACTCTGACCCTTCCTCTCTTCTCTGCTCCCTCCCTTTCTCTTCACCCATCTCTCCCTCTCTATCCATCAATTTCTCTCTCACTCCTTCTCTACTACCCTCTCTACATTTCATTCCCTTTCGCTCCTTCAGTAGCTCCCTTCCTCTCTCCTTTCCTGTCATCCTTTCTCTCCTCCCCTCTGTTTCCCTCTTGTTCTCTGTCCCACTGTCCTTTCCTGAATTTCTTTTTCTCCCTTTCTTCACTTTCTCTACATACTTTTCTCTTTTCCCTGGGTCTCTTTCTCTCCCTCCCTCACTTTATCTCCACCTTTACTCTCTCCTTCCCTGCCTCCCTTTTTCCAACTTCCTCTCGCCCTCATCTCTTTATCTCTGTCTCTCTCTTTTTGTTGTTCTCTCCTATCTCTGTCGCTTCTCCTCTCTCTCTCTCTCTCTCTCTAACCCTCTCTCCCACTCTCTCTATCCCTGCCTCCCTTTCCCTCTGTTTGCTGCCTATATCTCTCTTACTTTCTCCTTCTCTGCCACCTTACTTGTTGTTCTTGCTCCCTCATTTTCTGCTTCCCTTATTCCTCCCTCTTAATTCCTTTCCCCTCTTTCTCTCCTTCAATACCGCCTTCTTCCCCTCCTTCAATACCCATTTCTTCTGTCTCCCTTTTCCTGCCTCTCTTGTCCTCCCTCACATTCTTTCCCCTGTGCTTTCTCCTTCTGTGTTCCCCTCCCTCCATGGTTAAAAGGCTTCTGCCTGTCCCTGGAACCTCCGTCCCACCTGTCTGAGTTCCACACCCCTATCCCCTCCTGTCTGTCCTCCCTGGTCCATTTTGCTGCCACTCCCTTCTGGCCTTCATATTCTTTTGTGTTGCAACTGGTCCTTCTGCATGCCCTCCATGGTCTGTTGTTAAGCCCCTTCCCCTCCCATTTCTTGTCTGTGTCCAGCCCCTACTCCTCTTTTCTGTCCGTCCTCCATGGCCCTTTCTGCATACCCCTGCCCCCTCCCTCTTGCCCATCATGGCTGTTGTACTGCCACCAAACCTCCTGCTTGTCACGCATGGTCTTCTGTGCTGCCACAGTCCCTCCCACCTGCCCTGTGTGGTCAGATTGCTGCCCATGGCCCTCTCCTATCTCCCCTCCGTAGTCTGTGTGTATACCATTATAGTCTTACTGTTGTCCTCCATGGTGTGTTTTGCTTCTAGTGCCCATCTTGGCTGACCTACATGGTCAGCTTGCTGCTCCTGCCCCTTTCCACCTTGCCCTCGGTTTTCCATGTGCAGGTCCCTATTGCCTCCCTCCTGCCTTTCCTGTTGTTGTGCCCATGCCCCCTCCCCACTGTCCTTCAAGGTCTATTATGCTGCAACTTTCACTTCTGTTTGTCCGGTATGGTGAGCTTGCTGCCCTTACACCTTTCCCTTCTGCTCTCTATTGTCCATGTGCATGGCCCTGTCCTCTCCCTATTGCTTTCCATGGTCAGTTGTGCTGCACTTCCATCCTGCTCGCCCTGTGTGGTGTATTGTGCTGCTGCAACCCCTGACACCTGCCCTGCAAGGTCAGTTTGGTGCCTCTGCCCGTCTCTCTCCTGCCCTCTGTTATCCAAGTCCATGTCCCTACCCTGTTCCTCCTGCCCTACGTGATCCAATGTACCATACTTGCCAACATTTTGAACTTATGAAATTATAAAAAATAAGAGGATCTTATTCCCATAGAAATTATGGCTACCACTCTACAAAACTAAAATGACGACATATTTTCTGAGTACTTAAATAGAAACAGAGCACTTTTAAATTATTTGCTATCCTTATGTTTTTTTTATCCAGTTTATCACTTGATTATATGTTACACTTAGGGGAGAGGATGTGGTGTTAAGGCAGGAGCTGCAGTCTTTGCAACCAGGGAACCAGGTCTGAGTTTCGGCATCAGTGCTACATCCTGTGATTCTGAGCAAATCACTTAGGCCTAATTTAGATCTTGGTGACGGGCATACTCCGTCACAAACATGATGGATATTCCACCTGCAGTATTACGATCCCCAAAGGAGATACTGGGATCTTCATAGTGTGGACGGGATATCTGTCACATTTGTGATGGGTTATTTCCCTCCTCCAAGAACTAAATCAGGCACTTAATATCCCCATGACTAAAGCCAAAATGAATGTGTCCTTGTGTAATGCAACTGATGCTCATTTAAAGCACGCCAATACCTTTGGGTCAAGTCTACGCTATATAAAACTAAAACAAATCAAAAAAATTAAGGACCACATGTACGAAATGCAAAATTTGCAAGTCTGTACTTTTGAATCCAAATTTAGAATGTGCATAGCGCAGGGACCACCTACTTTACGATTCAGCAGAGGCTCACCAAGCAGAGAGGAGCAACTGCAGCCATGGCCTGCCAAACTATGGACACAAACCCAGCAGGGAGGAAGAGGAAGCTAAAGTTTTAAGAAAAAGGAGTGCCGTCTGCATCATGATGTGCTGTTTGGGAGGGCAGCAATGACTGTATCTGACTCCTAGAAAACAAATACGGCTGGAAATACAGTAAAAAATAAATGCCATCGGAGTCAGCCAGTGCTCAATTGACAAAGTACGCAAGAGATGGTATGACCTCAGGTCAAGGACTAAAGAAAAGGGTGCAGAGCAGATAAAGGAGTAACGTGGATAAGGTAGCGGACCATCCACAGTACCACCACCTACAGCAATAGAAAGCATGGAGGAGACCACACTGGAGATAGAGGCTGTCATGGGAACTGGTGACCTGGACCGTTCAGCACTAAGAACCTCCAAAGTAGTGGCACAGATCACCTTTTCACACATCTCAGGGCACCATGCACTCAACCATAGATCAAAAAAGGTTGCATCAGTCAGAAAATTCCATGTCTACAAGTCTAGTGCAAGTATTGTGCATTATGGGTTATGTAGTCCAGTAGTCAACTTAGGAATGAAATGTTATTTTAATGAGCTATTCATCATATAGCAATTGACACTGTATCTCCTGTAGCTCACAGATCTCCCTCAGGTATACACTGATGACCCCAGTGCGGAGGGAGATGATTATGCCAATATGGCAGCAGAAGATGCAGTCCACATTGATACAGAGGAGTGCAACCCACCAACCCACGTTTGCACTGACCCTGAACCACAGAGGACACAGAAATGGACAACAAGGATGTAATCCTGCCTCCTAGTCCACATACACAGATAAGTGAGAGTCACCCACAGCGAACTGCAGGGCGTGGATCCAGAAGGTGTTGTCAGATCCATGATGAAGGTGAGGAAGAAGGCAGCACACAACTGTTCCTGGGTCTCGAGGCATCCCTACTCAGCAATCAATGCCTGCAAAACAAATAGTTGCACATGATAAACATAAATCTACAAACATGCAGCAGACCCTAACACAGGGCTTTGGAGGTCTGGGGACACATTTGGCCACCATGAATGGCAACATGGTCAGCCTCACCACTGCCATCAATGACCTATGTAGGGAAAAGGTGGTGCACCTTGCCCATCTAAGGCACCATGAGTGCAGTGCTGCTGCATGGATGAACCGCCCAAGTCAGTTCATTGGCAGTTTGCCACAACAACAACGTGCCTGTTGCAAATCACCATCCAACTCCAGGTGGAACTGGGACATTTTGCTTTGAGATGTGGCCAGGAGAGTAGGCTGAGTTATCACAGCTGTTGACCTTTTACAGACCTGCCAGGCGTCAAGAGGCAATGCAGACACCCCTCAGGACAGTGAGGAGATTTCCAGTGTAAACAAAATCATCAGCCTCTGATTCACACATCATGCTGCATAGCAGAGTCTGCGTGACATCTGTAGACCAACCAGGCACAGGCCATGGTAGCCGTAGCCGTAGGTGTGTATGATGGTCCATGATTTGTTTTTGCTATTGCACATGGCGAAAATGTGTTAGGTGATGTAACCCCAGGTCTTTGGCATTATTTGTATGTGCTACCTTATTTACATTTACAAAAGGATATCCTGAGATTGAAGGATGTTTGATCTGGACAACATGGCTATGTATGCTTGATATTTGTGAGGGCAGTGTCAGTCATCACTTTCCTAGCAAAGTAATGGGTTGCAAAGTGATCCCGTCACTGTCTACAATCCATTGCTATGCTACCATCCTCAGGCTGTCATAGTGGTGGCTCCTGTTCCTCATCCTCTGAATCTGTGTCATCTATGTTGAGATGCAGCCCATGCCTGGTTGCTATGTTATGTAAGATGGTACGTGTAGCCACAATTTTGCATGCAATCTCAGGGGAATACTGGAGTGTACCTCCACTTTTGTGCAGACCTCGAAAACATGATTTTAACATGCCAAAGGTCCTTTTGATGATGGCTGTGGTGCGCCTATGTGCTATGTTGTAGCATCTCTCATTCTGATTTGCAGGGGATGGGAATGAGGTCAGTATCCATGGCCCCAACGCATATGCACTGTCACCTGTGTATCAAAAATGCGATTGTGTGCATAACTTTACCTAGTTATGCGCTGACACATATCTGCAATTTAGGTTTACAACTACACATAACCTATTAAATATCCATCATCAAACTCCCCACTTTCTAGGTGTTGGTGTATTATACTGTGCCTAAAAATGTATGCATCATGTATATCTGTGATAACATATTCAGCATCACATCCCACCTGGATGTTCAGTAGATGAGTATTTTTCCTATTGCAGAACACATATTCAAGATGTGCAGGAGGCCAGATGGGTGCATGTGTCCCATCAACACACCCTGTTACATGCGGGAAGTTGGCTAAGTTCAGTTTAGTGTTGTGTATTTCCTCCACATTCCTGGGAAGGTAAATGTAGTTTGCCATTTGTTAGTGTGGCATCTAAGAACAGTCTGAGGAAACGTTACAGGGCCCTTTTGGACACCCCCCGGTGACAGCAATCACCCCCTGGTAGGTACCCAAGGCCAAAAGGTTCAGTGAGCACAATACTTACACATTTGTTAGGATGGAGCAGCTGAGCAGGGTATGACTTTCTATTTGAGGTTTAAGCAGTTCTATCAGCTCTAAAATCACTCATCTGATGTAATTCCTCCTCTGTCTGTTGAAATATGGTCTTGTTCTGTATACCCTCTCCTGTCCCCACCTCCTCCTCCTCGGCTGGGCAGCCTGGGATCGTCTCCTAAATGCAATTACATAGAGTGCAACCATTGTGAAAAACCTAGATGTCTTTTGGGTCTGCTTTTATAGTTTGAATCTGCTTACCACCTGTGTGGAATCAGTGCTAATCTGTATGTGCAAAATGGCATATTTGCGACTAGCTGCTAATTGCAACTTCCTTGAACATATGATTTTCAAGTCGCAAATTGCGATTTCTTATTTGCGACTTGAAATTCCAGTATCAAAATGTTGCAATTCAGTAATTGGTCGCATTGCTATTTGGGATTTGGAAATTGCGTTTGTGCACACCGTTTTACCATTTCCGCAGTCGCAAACAGCGATGCGACCAATTACCGAATCGCAAAACGTACATTCATGCGGCCTTAAGTGTTTTGCATACTGCTGTCATTGGGCTACACTTGGGCTACATTTGGGTTATATTTGGACTACATTTGGGCTCTTCTGTCTCTGGTAGTCATCTTGGGAGACATATTTGTTATGAAGCTCCCTGTTTACCTCATTTACTGCAGGTTCTTCAGTAAAAAATGCTTTACATTTTCCACTTCGATTCCATCAAGATGGCATTCAGATGTACCACACTTTTGGCATAAATTCAGAATGTTAGCACTCTAGTTGCTCATTAGAACAGTGTAGTAAACTGCTGGTCACCAGAGAATGAGAAATCGTGAAGGAAAGTTTCAATTCTATTAAGGACACAGAGGTGAGGATTATGCATATCTTTCTTCACTCTTTATTTAACAACAAGTTCAAAGTTCAACTCCAAGAGCAAACTACAACATCCATGAAGGCAACGTCTCCATGGTAACCAATGTACAATCGTCGCTCTCTCCGACGGTATGTATAAATATCCATTGCTGTCATCATCCGCCCTCGACTTCGCTGCAATAGGAAGTTAAGGTATCCTCATGTTGCTGCTGCCTCCGATCCAAGAGAGCAACATCACATATTAAACATATGAACGAGTCTTACTACAGAAACTGAACAGTTAAAATTGCCATACAATGAGTAATATGCATGGCCCCTTTAAGCCATATTAAATATATGAAATCGACTGCCAAGCTGGGAACAAATGAAACCAAGACTCCTCCTACAACCACAGTAAATATAGATACCACCTCCAAGATGATGCATTCCAAACTGTTCCCGGGTGGGAGACACATTCCTTGTGTAGGTCAGGATAATCCTCGCCTCCGTGTCCTTCATAGAATTGAAACTTTCCTTCACGATAGATAGGACATTTCTCATTCTATGTCAGGACCGGAGGCGAGGATTATGCAAGTTTAAGGCTTACTCACCACCAAAGAGTTTGCTTCATGAATAGGTTTAAAATAGAACTTTTTGAAGGTAGACTCTGATGACCAATCAATCGCATTCATGATGTATTCCAACCTGCTGTCTACCTGGATGGCCTTGGAGGCCATAGCCCACCGAGTTGAATGTGCCACAAACACCTGCACATTGATGCCCACTTCCGTCAAAATCCATCTGATCCACCTAGCTATCATAGATGAGGAAACTGCCTTAAAAAGTTTCTTTAGCAAAATCAAAAGTTGCTGTTCTCCAAGAGGCCGAGCTCCGGCCGTCACCTCCTCGTAAGTTTTAAGACATCTTACCATGCACAATTTTGGCACATGTGGGAAAGCTGGCTAGGTTACTCACCTGGTATTACACTTGGTCTGCCTGGATACGGTGAAGGTCACCCCCTTTGGGGCAAAAACCCTTGCCAAAACATCCAGGGCTCTGATGTCCGACACCCTTTTGCACGAGATGAGACATAGCAAGATAGCTAGTTTAGCTGACAGTTTCTTCCGAGAGAAGTATTGGTTATTCTGCCACGAAGATAAGAGACGCAGAACCTGATTGACGTTCCATAATTCTGAGTTCCTGGGCTCAGGTGGTCTGGATATTCTGATACCCTTAAGTAATTTGCACACCCAAGGACGATTATTCAGCGGGGGATGTACCGCCGAAATCGCCGATCTAAAAGAATTTGATGAGCAATAAGATAAACCAGTCTCTGCTAGTTCTGCTAGAAAATGTATGACATCCGTAACTTGGGCCCCCATGGGATTGACGTGTTTTTCCAAACGCCAACAAGCCCAGTGGTTCCTGATGGACCTCTACTGCTTGCATGTTCCTGGAGTCCACGCTTGTCTAATGAATTTTTCGGCGTCCTTTGAAAGTCAGCTGTCCTTCCAGCGATCCCGGAAATCTTCCAAGCCACCAATGAGAGGTGGCCCTGAATGACCAGAGGGTCAAAATGCTCCGAGGGATCCAGGAGAATTGACGGAAAGTCTAGGAGAAGAATTGGGAAGTTTCAAGAGAGCTCCAGCAGGGACGGAAACCACACCTGAGACCTCCAAAGTTGGGTTATCAGCACCACCGTAGCCCCCTGATGAAGTACCTGGGCTGACACCCTCGGGATCAGAAGGAAAGGGGGGAATGCATACTCCTGCCCCCCCCCAATCCTGCAAGAATGCATCCACTGCTGCCGCCCCTGGGTCCGGGCGCCAGCTGAAATATTTTGGTAACTGAACATGGACCCCAACATTCCATGAGTGCTCCAAAAACTCTTCTGTCCAACGGCCAATCGCTGGAGTCCCCCAGAAACCTGGAGTTCCAGTCCGCCAGAGTGTTCTTGGAACCCTGAAGGCACTCGCCATCACTGAAATCTGGTGTTGGAGACAAAAATGGCAAAAATCTTTCACCAACTCCGCTAGGGCTCTCGACCGAGTGCCCCCTAGGCCATTTCTGTACTGCACTGCGGACACATTATCCATCCTCAGAAGGACAACGCAGGAGACTTTATCCTAAGTCAGGGACCAGACCGCAAATGAAACCGCCAGGAGCTCTAGACAATTGATGTGTAGGCTGAGTTCATGTAGTGTCCACCGATCGAGACATCCCCGCATCGGGCTCCCCAAACCTGACGGATGGCATCCGATTCTATGATGGGACCCGGTGAGGCTCCGAAAATGGCCCTGCCATTCCAAGCCTCCATGTGGTCCAGCCACCATTGGAGTTCCGTCCTCACCTCCTGAGTAAGAGAGATGAGCTCGGAAAAAGGTCAACCCACACCGAAGATGATGCGCCTTCAGGCGCTGAAGTGCCCGGTAATGAAGAGGGCCTGGGAAAATGGCCTGAATCGAAGATAAGAGAAGTCCCACCACTCTGGCTAATTGTCAGAGGGAGATCCTATTGCGCCTCATGACCTTCATCAGTTCCTTCTTGATCTTGGATATCTTCAGGCTCTGGAGGCTGAAGGAGGCTGATTGGGAGTCTATGAGCAAATCCAGAAAAGTAATTGACTGCTAGGGCAGGAGATCCGATTTCTGTTGGTTTATCCCAAACCCCAAATGTCTGGAGGAGTGAAATAGTCGTGGTCGCACTGGATTGCCCGGGATTGCTCCAGCAGGAGGATATCGTCGAGGTAAATGATAAGGCGAATCCCCCAGTACCGAAGGTATTCCACCACTGGTTTGAGCAGTTTGGTGAAGCACCACGTTGCTGAAGATAGGCCAAAGGGGAGGATGTGAACTCGAACACCTGTTCCCTCCAAAGAAACTGTGGAGACCTGTGGTGAAGGGAAAAAAGTTGGGACCATCAGTTAAGCATCCTTGAGGTCCAGATGGATCATCCAGTCCCCTTGTAACAGGAGATCCCTGAGCATATGAATGCCCTCCATTTTGAAGTTTCTGTAGACCACCCACTTGTTGAATGCTCTGAGGTTGATGACCGGGCGAAAGCCCTTGTCCTTTTTCTCTACCAGGAAGAGATTGCTCACGGAGCCCCTGGGATGAAGGACAGACTTGCGTATGGCCCCCTCCCGAAGAAGGTCCCGAACTTCTGAGTCTATCAGTGCGGAATCCACTTCCATAAATACCAAGGGTCTCAGAAGACATTCCTGGACCGGTGTTCCCCAGAACTCTATGTGAAATCCCGTCACTGTCTGTAACACCTAGGCATCGGAAGTTATAAATGCCCATTTGTGCATGAACAAACGCAATCTCCCTCCGAGAATTTGAGGGGAAGAAAGGGTAATCCTTACCATTAGGGCCTCCTGGAGCGTTTGCTCCTCCCCGGGAGTTCCTGTTTGCTCTGCTTTTCCCTCCTCCCCGATTAGGGAAGAAGGCACCTTGACGACCGTCTCACCATCTATTACTCCTGTAGTTGTAGGAGTTGGGGCCTTGTTGATAGAGGCAGCCGGAGGAGCGACCCCTGCCTTGTCCGCCCCCCTCCCCTGGGAAAATTTCTTCACGGAAGACTGTGCATTGTCAAGTGCTGAAAAAGTGGCAACAAACTTGCCCAGTTCTTTTACGAACGGGTCTCCAAATAGGTTGCCCTGGGCGACCCCTCCTGCCTCTGAGTTAGATAATTCCCCAAGTTTAGGGTCTATTTTAAAAGTAAGGCATGTCACTTCTCCGCCGAGATGGCGCAGTTAGCGTTGCCCAGGAGGCAAACTGCCCTCTGGGCCCACCTGGCCACAACATCCATCGGCAGGGGGTGTCCTGCTGTCTTGCTTGCTCGGTCAAATGAATTATTTGTGTTAGGGGCCCTAACACATCTAGTAGCTTGTCCTGGCTAGCCTTCCAGAACCGGTCAATACCTTTTTTGGGGTCCTTAGTGTACTTTGCAAAGAAGGTACACATTTTTGGATCTAAATCCGGAGTCGCCGCTACTTTGCCTGGCAATTTAGGGTGCCGACATTCAGCCTTTAGGTGGGCCTGAACCTCCTTGTCAAGAGGTTGCGGAATCTTGCTGGCCACATGTTCGGCCACCTTCTGCTCCGGTCGCCACTCCCAGGATCTAGGGTGATATAGGCCCTCGGGTTCGAACATATCAGAACTGAAGTCTTCTGCCTCCTGCAGATCTGGCGCGGTGGCCACCCGGCGCCAGGGGCGACTGCAGTCGTGTTCTTCATCAGAAGAGGAATCTCCCTCTGAGTCCCCTGCAACCAGTTTGGGTGGCCCCACATCAGGGTCCAATATTGGGTGAACCTCTTCACCGGTCACTCTGGGCTGAGACCCCTCCCGGAAAGGTGGGCGCTTTGGTGCACACACTCTTGCAGAAGGCATCAGTGAGTCATTCGAAGCCCTCCAGGTGCCCTGTGTTGCACTTGCGCGATTTCTTCGGAGCTGTCACATTCGCACTTTTTAGCCCAGCTTCCGTTCCCCCCCATGCCTGTCCCCTTGGACACCTGCTCTGCCAGTTGTGCAACACTTTCTTTAATAGGGGCTAGGGCCTGGGCTATGGCCTGAGAAAGCAAAACATCTACCCCAGGGGGTAGAGTGCTCTGAGAAGGGCCCTCCCCTGGGGACAGGGTGGGGAAGAAATCATGATCCTGAACGGATTGCATAGTAGGACTCGGGTGAAAAAAGTTAGCCAGGAGAAAAACCCTGTAAATATATAATTAGGGCAGCCCCTCCACGCTCCTGTTGTCAATAGGCAAAAAAGGACCTAACGGCCTCTAAGCGTGTTTCTGAACTCGCGCGTCATTCCCCAGATGGGATCTACCTCACCACACTGTGGTGTTCCTCTTACCGCACAGTGGTGTTCTGTGGGGGTTGGAGGGGTTAAAAATGAGCCAGAGACTCAAAACCCCAGTCGTGCTGAGTTACTAGCGCTTGAGCGCCCACCATGACTCGAAACACTAGTAAAACGCACATTTAATCACTGAGCGGGCGTGAAAGAGCGCCCTCTGGTGGAGCAGATGCTTCGCCGTGTGAGACATCAGCGCTCGAGCATAAAAGCCTACCGCGCGGGGTGAGCGTCCCTGATGCAGACAGAAATGCTGAAAATAACATACACAATGGCATGCACAAAATTAGCTCAACAGACAATGCAATATCAAAACTCAAGAGGCAGTAAGGGCAAGACTTAACTGACACTTGCGGCAGTGAAGAAAGAGGATGAATGATGACAGCAATGGATATTTATACATACCGTCGGAGAGAGCGACGATTGAACGTTAGTTACCATGGAGACGTTGACTTCATGGGTGTTGTAGTTTTTTCTTGGAGTTGAACTTTGAACTTGCTGTTAAATAAAGAGTGAAGAAAGATATGCATAATCCTCGCCTCCGGTCCTGACACAGAATTAACTGGCAGTCTGTTGCTGGTGTTATAAATGCATGTTTCAGTCTGCATGTCAGAATGTTTTAATGAAATAGAAAATTAAGATATTTAAGAACACACTTAAAACATGTCCTAATTTTTCTTTCTATAGCGCTAACCATAATTTCTATGGCAAAATGAACCCCCTCATTTTGGTCCTTTTTAAATTAAAGGCTTTAAGTTTTACAAGTATGATTCAATCAAGAAGCCTTCAGGCGTGCCACACTTTTGTCATAAGTAAGGTTCTTAGGCCCCTATTTATACTTTTTTAGCGCCACATTTGCGCCACTTTTTGACGCAAAAAGGGTGCAAACTTACAAAATACAATTGTATTTTGAACGTTTGCGCCGCTTTAGTGTCAAAAAATGATGTAAATGTGGTGCTAAAAAAGTATAAATATGTGCCTTAGTGCTTTAGTTGTTCTTTAGAGCACTCTAGAAGAGTGAAGCAGAACATAAGGGAATCTACTGACAGGCTGCTCCTGTTGAAGTACACATTCTCCTGAGAATGTCAGATTAATTCTCCTATGGCTGAGAAAGATAGTGTAAATTTACAGAAAATATGCTCTCATTATAACTTCTGGAGCACATTCCATAACCTCTATGGGAAAATCCAGAGAAAACAATTTTCTCTCAAACATGATTCATGAAATCCTACCAGCAGGCTTTTTCACAATGAGTATGGTACCATCTACAAATGATTTATTTTGTAACTAAAATCTGGTATCACTTCTTATATGTACTCCTTTTTGTGACCCTCAAAACCTGCTATTCACTACAATGCATTTCAGTGTGGTGCTATAGTGTATATTGGTTCCAAGATGGCTCCCAGCACTTCCTGGTTAAAGTGCTGACAGCTAATCAGATCTCAACCATGCGATCTGTGCTTAGGTTCCACCCAGATTTACACATTTCTTTTTCCTTTAATGTTAAAAAAATTACTGAACATATTTACACCAAATAACAAACAGCACACTTTCTGGACTAAAAGTTACCTTTCTTCCAAATTTTGTGTAATTCCGTCCAGTGGATCAGGCTGTCCCTATGGAAATTCCATGGGTAAAAAGCATTTTGGGACCACCCTTTTTCTTGGCCAACCCCAAAACTTTCCATGCAGCACCCAAAGTGACTGCCAAAATAGTTTTGAAAGATTTGTGAAGATTCATCAAATGGCATCAAATTTATTAGCAAAACAAGAAAATGCTCTGCCTACGGAAACTAGGTCCTTACTATAACTAAACATGGAAAGCATATTGTTTCATTTAATTCAAAAACTTAATTATAATACCCAATAAATAAAACACATAGCTGAAGCGAAAAATAAAATAAAACTTAAACATACTAAAACCAGGGTACATGATATAATAAGACTGGAGTATAGGTCAAGTGTTCTGCACTACAAAGGTTATAGGTATCTGGGCATCTACATGGGGTTGGGCGCAGGTCTTGGCAGTAGGTTAGGCCCTTCGCTTAACCATCCATTGTGCTTAGCCAAACGATGTGCACAGCAGGGGGTTGACTCTCGACAACAGGGTTGTGTGCAGGGTCTGTTAGGAGGACAGGCCCTGCTCTCAACCCTCGATAGACAGAGCCAAAGGCTATGCCTAGCTGTGTCTGGGTTGGCCGACCATGGCTTGGTTGACCAGCCACTGCAAGATTGGACACAGAGCTGGCCAGAGGCCTGGCCTTGCAGCCAACCCCACATTGTAAATTACTAAAGGCCATGTGCAGTGAGTGAGTTGGCTAAATAAGATTAAAAAAGTGATAGAAAGTTACCAAAAAATGACATTTTATTGTCTGTCTACTATAACCTCACATGTTGCATTAGTCATGACTTCTTAAACATCATTGATGACATCACTGATGACACATTTAATGACATCATTGATGACATCATCCAGTCATTATGAAAGTGTCTTACAGGGTTAGTGGTCTTGAAATAAGTCAAACTTCAATACAGCTTTGGCCAATTTTCTATTCATCTTATTAGGATAAGTCTATTAAAGACTTCACGTGACCCTCAAGTTTAACTTGAGAAATTGACAGGTATGCATTTGACACTGAAAAAACACTTCGTGTCGGGCCCTCTAGACAACCAGTCATAGTTCATTGGTGACACTACCACACATTCCTGGGATAGAAACATTAACATATAACCTTAGACCCATGATCACAAAGCCAATGTGAGATAAACCACCTCAAAGTGGGGAAACCCTTACATTATTCAACAATCTTTAATGCCTCAAAATCTTCAGCGAAGTTCTAGAATTAAATTTCTACACATTATAAATGTCCTTGCCTTACAGAATTTGTCTATGGCACTGTGTTACTGCTATTTAATGTGTGCAAGTGCCCAGCTATCCAATGGTGGGTCATCTATTTTTAACAGAATCTTTGGTTTTTCTCATAGTTATTTTTTAATAAGCTTTGCTTTAAGCTACAACCTACTTTAAAATATATCTGCAACCCACATCGGGTGTGCTCAGGCTTTACCTTGTTCAACACTCAATAATAGCTGCACCCCAAACTTTGGCAATACTGTCATATCTATATCACATTTTCACTACACATCTATTCAGTAACCTTCTCCTCATGTTCCCATCATAAATGATAAATGCTCATACTATGTACCCCTTGATGTGTACTGCACTCATTTTTGGAATGATTATGTTATAGCATAAATGCACAATAAATAGCGATAATAAATGAGCAGCATTTGTGTGAGCAGCTACATGTGATGGAAGCAATGTTAGTGTGAAGATCTCGAAGTTTAACATGAACACTGAATTTGGCCAAAACAGGTCACAATATTGATGGTGCTTCCTTTAATTTTTGTCTTTATAAACATTAGAGGATTCTTTAAGTGACCACTAAATACTAATTAACATATTTCAAACTATCTGCTAGAAGAAAACATATCATGAATATTTATTAATCCTTAAATCAAATTAAAGCCTTCCTTTAATGAAGGAAGTGGCAACAGGGTCAGTACTCTGATTTGGAACTGTTAACGCGTCCCTTTATGATAAATTATTTCACATTAGGACTCGTTTTAGGCCAATGAATCTTTTGACCCAGTTGAGAGACACCTTAGGACGAGATAGATAATCAATATGTCAATCAATACATCAATAATGTCATCAATATTTATTACCACAATGCATTTTACTTTAGTCAAAGACATTAGTCAACTCAAGACACCACCATGACCTTGCAGTCATGAATAACCACACCAGTTTAGTAGAATTTTATGAGGTTTATTCCCTATTGATTACAATTCTAAAAGCAGGTGTGTCAGCCTCAAAAGCAAAGCACTCAATATCATTGTCATAATTTGGCAACTTGAATAAGACTTAACCAAAGCAAGGAATGCTATTATTAGAGCATAACACAGCGTCAACATAGATCAACTTTAGTAGAGTGTCATTACCGCGTCAGTTCAACAAAGCATAGATTCAGTCGTCGTTTGTCTATTTGCGTCAGTTTAGTGAACCCCTTTTCTAACCACTGATTAGCATTAGCATGTTGGGCTTCATGCAAAACAATTTAGAACACCAATTTGGAAAACATCTAGCTATGGTCTATGTCAAAAGAAAGCAGTTGGTACCTAGAAAGGAAAAGCAAACAGACAAATCACAATTTCATTGTCATAGTTACCCTCCAAGGTTTAGGTCAGCACTCAGGTTCTGTCTTCGTCTTCAGGACATCAGTTGAATCTCCATCAGTCAGAGACTCAGCTCACGGTGAAAACGGGGCACTTCCCTCATAAGGAAGTAAAGTGTAAATGGGCAGAATAAGGACAAGGATGGTTCTAAGTAAATCAGCAAAGTCACTAGGCAAAGTGACAAAGGGGGTCATTCTGACCCCGGCCGGCGGCGGAAGCCGCCGGCCTGGCTGGAACCGCCAGAATACCGCTGTGCGGTCAAAAGACCGCCACGGGTATTCTGGGTTTCCCGCTGGGCTGACGGGCGACCACCAGAAGGCCGCCCGCCAGCCCAGCGGGAAACACCCTTCCATGAGGATGCCGGCTCCGAATGGAGCCGGCGGAGTGGAAGGGGTGCGACGGGTGCAGTTGCACCCGTCGCGATTTTCAGTGTCTGCATGGCAGACACTGAAAATCTTGGTGGGGCCCTGTTATGGGGGCCCCTGCAGTGCCCATGCCATTGGCATGGGCACTGCAGGGGCCCCCAGGGGCCCCACGACACCCCATACCGCCATCCTGTGCCTGGCGGCCAAAACCGCCAGGAACAGGATGGGGGTATGAGGGTCGGAATCCCCATGGCGGCACAGCAAGCTGCGCCGCTATGGAGGATTCCCCAGGGCAGCGGAAAACCGGCGGTACACCGCCGGTTTTCCGTTTCTGACCGCGGCTGTACCGCTGCGGTCAGAATGCCCAAGGGAGCACCGCCAGCCTGTTGGCGGTGTTCCCGCGGTCGTTGGCCCTGGTGGATTTTACCGCCAGGGTCAGAATGACCCCCAAAGTCTCTGGATCATATCAAATCGCATCAGCATCTCCCTAACTAACTCTCCTGGTCTCCTGCTCCCTAATTCTCCTCTTCAATTCCTGGTGACAGGGGTTTTTAACCCCTTTTCATTGTACATTCCCCTAAAATCTGATTGGATAATTATTGCACCCCACTATCTTTAGCCAATTAAAAAACAGATTATGTCATTAATTTTTCACTCCACATTAGTTCTCAGACATTTTATTGGTCCATATGATTGACGTCTTCAGAGGTAGCACGTCCGGTATGATTTCATCCTTCTGTAATTTCTTTGCACATCTTCGGTCAGTAGCTCCATTGTCTGTACCGGTTTGAACGACCTTGTACATTATACTAATCTACACTGTTGCATTTTAGTTATTACATTTCTTTAAGCAATATGAATATCATGAGAACGAATCTACTATAGTTACATTCAACTTCTAGTTTGAAGGGGAAACAAGAGTTCATGTCCTTTTGCGAGTCAGCACACTGCACGTTTAGAAAACACATTTAATATGAGACCCAGGCAGCTAGGCCTCGACTCATGCTAACTAAGGCCTACAAGATTTATTTTGCATAACTTTAATAACATAATCATTAATAATTAGTACAAAACCATTCTTCAACAGAACATTAGTCATTTTTATTAGTCCCCGTATACAATGGCGGCCCCTCCCCGTGGTCCATTTCAAGTGCACGTTTTGGCAAAACAGGTCAATACAGTTTCTATGCGGCATTATCACACATTAATTCATAAACATTTCATGTTAATATAGATTATATAAGCTACGCTCTCTCAGTCCCTCCTCTGATGATGCTCGTCATCACACCAACCTTTCCCTTCAACCTTTCACTTTTAATTTTTCACCTTGCGCATAATGCGCATTTAAACATCTTGCCCTTTGTGTGAACTTTCCTAAATTTCATTAAACATGTTCTCCCTTTCGTTTTCTTCATTTCTTTTATTTCTTTTGGTCCAATTTCTTCTAATTCTCTCATTAATTTTGCATGCTCCCCATAAGCCTAATAAACAGATCAAGACAATTAATAGACCCCCCAATATTTTTGCAAGCACCCCATTCCAAATATTGCTAAACCAGCTCCCTGCTCTGGCAATTCCTTTTCCAACTTTCTCCCAAACTCCGGGTTCCTTCAAATCTTTCAAATCTGCACTATCTCTAGTTAGGTTAGTAGGCATACCTCCAATCTTTTTACTATTATCCGGAATAAACGAGCAACAATGACGCTCGTTAAGCATCTTACAGACTCCGCCGCTCTTTGCTAAAAGAATGTCTAAAGCAAGCCGATTTTGAAGAGTCATAGCTCTTTCCGCAGCAAGTTCAGTATCCATCAGGAGTATAGTCCCTGTAAAATTTGTCAGCATGTTATCCACAATAGTGGACGACTTTTGAATCTTTATGGAGTTTAAAATAACTCCTACTGAAGGAATTATGGCTCCAAATATGTCACCAACGATAGCAGCGGCTGTCTCTCGTTTTTGTCTAGCATGCTGTAATTCAGACATTTTAGGTATTTGCTTTAAGTCATCAATTTGGTAAATCTTTGGGAAAACTATCCCCAAATAACATGTCCCATACCATCCCTTAGGGAGACGGTAATAAGCATTAAGTCCACAAATATAATAGATCCCAGGGATCGCTGGATCCTGTCCATTTAACATGAATGTCCATTTACTCTGAAACAAAAAAACATGACTGCATTCACTCGTCCCTACAAATAAAGTGTCATGATCAGATTTTGGCCTATATATACAAAGCCTACCTACATGCAATGCACCTATGGCTAATTTGCCCTGCGTCTTTATTGCGGTGTAAGCATAATCATTTGCTTATGTGCATTTCTCTAGCCCTTCTTCTAATCTTTCTTTCAGTGCTTTGCGTCTATCATCAGTGTGATCTAAAAAGCTTGTCTCCACAGGTGTTAGTAGACAGGTCAAATTATTGCGATGCGCATAAGCTGTGTCAAATGTTAGTGTTGGCTCAAAGAAACCTCTAACTAATTTTATGCTATGCTCCTTAGCTAACTTGTTCAGAAACTCAATCACAGGTACAAAAGAAAACACTACGTCTAGATTTGAATAAAAATATTGCACATGTTCCTGGTCATAGAATCTTGTTAGCAGCAAACTACAGCTTATCCTGTATGTTAGTGGCAGGCTATGGTAGGTGACCCCTTCTTGTACTGATGAAGGAATCTTTGTGCACACATAACAGTTCCTTGCATCCATAGTATCAACATACTCATTCAGCAAGCAATAGAAGACATTAGTGGAGAGTTCCCCCTTTGAATTAGTTCCCTCATGCAAATATTTAGTATCCTGCTCGAACTTCTCCCATGGTGTTAGTGTAGCAGTCTCAGGTTTTGAAGCATTGTTAGTTGCTTTCTTATCCAATCAAGGCATTCCCACAGTCACACCCACAATTATTATTGCACACACAATACCTAATGTAATACTTAGCCAACCGCACATGTTACCCTTTTTGCTACTACTTCTAGTGTAAGCCATGATCTGTAAAGAATCAGATAGCAGAACAATTCAAACAATCGACTTGAGGACAATTTAGGAGCTCTCTTTTTTTTTTTTTCTTAATGCAAAGTCTCTTTTTTTTCTGCGTGTATTTACAGCGTTTCACTCACCCGAGGACCCTTTTTTCAAATCCGGTTAGCAGCTTGTTATAATCGTTTTTTCTTTTCAGAGTCAATTCAGGTTATCAATGTCACATCCAGTAATTTTCAGTCTCTTTTCTCAGCTTTCAGCCTTTTTAATTTCAATTTCAATTTTTAGCACAGTCTCTTTCTCTTTTTGAATTCAGGTACTGTAGTATTGGCCTGATACTTCTCGATCAAAGCAAAACGCTAAGAATTCTTGTTGCCATTCAGATGTCGTTGCATACGCCCATTCAGGACCTGCGTACCTTCTGTTTGCGACTCTTCCTTTTTAGTCTGCGTTCACTCTGCAACTCTCCTTCAATATGATCCTCCCTTCTGGTCGTATCAACTTCCTCCTCTATTGTCTCACATGGGACGACCTTTTCTCTTACAGCTTGTTTCTTTGGCCAGTTATCACCTTTATGCGTTTTCTTCCTGCTTGGCCTTTCAGGACGCTGAACAGCACCCTCCTTTTGTACTATGGTGTTTTCTCTTGACAGACCTGCAATTGGCTCATGAGGTATCTCTGTGTTTTGATCTCCGTCTGCTCTCTCCCCTTCATCTTCTGGGTCTGTAACGGGTTCAAGCTCTAACCCATATCCGTCTACTTCTGGGAAAACCTCTCCTTGTTGCGGTTCTCCTGCTGCCTCTACTGAGATAGGCTCACCGTCACCTCTCTTGAACTCGTTTACTGTTTGAGGGACTAGGCTGTCCTCAGTGAGCTCTCCTGCAGTCTCAGTTCCCCTTTGAATACTCTCCGGCCCTGAGACTTCCTTTTCTGGAGTTGCTGTTTCGGGCACTTCAAGTTCCTCATCAGTTGGACATGTCACTTTCTTTGTGTGACTGGCATGTGTCCAGTCTGGTACGCCTGCACATTTCACAGCAGTGGTTGTTGTCAGTATTACTTGATATGGCCCCTTCCAGCATGGCTCCAAACACGACTTCCTCACATGCTTCTTAACAACCACCCAGTCACCGGCTTGTAGAGTATGACCTGGCTCACTGATTGGTGGCAATGTATTGACCTCCACCTGGTGGGAAAAAGAGCGGACCACGTCAGCCAAACCCTTGCAGTAGTCTAACACCATATCATCCGTGATATTCACAAGAGCATCTGCAGGTACTGCTGGCAACCTCATAGCTCTCCTCATCAAGATCTCATGGGGTGATAGTCCTGTCTTCTTATCAGGTGTGTTTCTCATTGACATCAGCACTAAAGGCAATGCATCTGGCCATTTCATATTGGTAGCTGCGCACATTTTTGCCATTCTCGATTTCAAAGTGCCATTCATCTGTTCCACTAGTCCTGATGCTTCAGGGCGATAGCTACAATGCAGCTTCTGCTCAATGCCTAATGCAGCACACAAGAGCTTTATCACTTCATTGTTGAAGTGTCTGCCCCTATCTGATTCTAAAGAGACCGGGAATCCGAACCTTGGTATTAGATCTCTAAGCAATAGCTTTGCTACTGTGAGGCTGTCATTCCTATGTGTAGGGTAAGCTTCAATCCAGTGACTGAAAACACACACAATCACCAACACATACCTCAAGCCTCCACACACGGGCATTTCAATGAAATCCATCTGCATCTTGCTAAACGGACCTCCAGCTCTCCCTATGTGGCTCAAAGTCACCACAGTCCCTTTTCCAGCATTCATCTGTTGACAGATGATGCAACTGTGACAGGTAACCTCTGCGGCTTGTCTGAATTTCATATTAAACCAATCAATTTTGAACAATCTTATCATTGCGTCTCTCCCAAGATGTGCCTGTCCATGATAAAGCCTTGCAAATTGTGACAAAAGACTATTTGGCAAAACCAACTTCCCTTCCTCTGACACCCACAAATCGTCGGCTCTTTGTACGCATTGCATTCTCTGCCAGGAATGTTTCTCCTCTATGCTAGCACGGCCCTGCAGTGATTTTAGCTCATCTAATGTGTCAACAACTCTTAATGCAAAATTTAAACACGTTTCATTTTCAGTTTGCGGTAACAATTCCCACTGATCCTTGAACGATATACAGTTCAATGCGCAAAACCTTGCGACTTGATCTGCATAGCCATTTCCCATTGACACAAAGTCTTGTGACTTAACATGAGCATTGCATTTCACCACGGCAATTTCAAGAGGAAACTAATTTGCATGCAACAAATCCTTAATCTATTCGCCATTTTTTACTGGTGAGCCAGAAGAGGTCATAAAACCCCTCTGTGACCACAATTGGCCAAAATTATGTACGATTCCGAATCCATACCTGCTGTCCTTGTAGATAGTGACTTTCAGATTTTCAGCTGCGTGGCATGCCTTAGTAAGGGCAATTAATTCTGCCACTTGTGCGAAATACACTCTTTCGAGCCAGGAGGCTTCTATAATACCAGTGATTGTACATACAGCATAACCGGTTCTCAGTATTCTGACTGAGTCTCTCAAACAGGATCCATCAACAAACATAATTCAGTCATTTTCTTCTAACTGCGTGTCTTTAATGTCAGGTCTGGGTTTGGTACATAGTTATGTTACCTCAAGACAGTCGTGCTCCACTTCCTCTGTATTGCTAATCTCAGTGTTTTCAACAGGAAGTAGAGTTGCCGGGTTCAACACAGTACATCGTTTCAAAGAAACATTTGGTGATCCCAGAATAATTGTCTCATATCGAGTAAGTCGGGCATTTGTCATATGCTGAGTTTTAGTTTGGGTTAGCAAAATTTCAACTGAATGTGGAACCATTACTGTTAAGGGATGTCCCATTACTATGCCTTCACACTGTGTGAGGCTCTGACCAACTGCGGCAACTGCGCGCAAACAAGCCGGTAAGGATGCTGCAACTGGGTCCAAAGTAGCTGAAAAATATGCTATAGGCCGGTTTGCACCTCCATGACCTGTGTTAAGACAGACAAAGAACAAGCATCACGTTCAGGACAAAACAGTAGAAAAGGCTTCGTATAATCAGGCATACCTAAGGCTGGTGCCCTACACATGCACTCTCTCAATTCCATGAATGACTCAAGCTCTTCTTCGGACAGAATTATGGTATACAGGTCATCCTTAGTTTCCTTGCCTGTCAGTTTTATCAATGGTTTAGAGATAATCGAAAAGTTGGGTATCCACTGGCAGCAGTAGCCCACCATTCTCAAAAACATTCTGACATCTCTTTTTGTTGTTGGGGGATTCATCTGTAGTATGGCCGTCACCCTCTCTTTTGATATTCTCCTTGACCCTTTCTCAATCAAGTGCCCTAAGTATTTGACCTCTTTCTGACAGTACTGCAGCTTCTTTGGGGACACTTTATGTCCGTTCTTTCCCTAATGGTTCAGTAAGGCAATTGTGTCATATCTACAGTCATCTTTCGTTCTGGACGCAATCAGCAAGTCGTCAATGTACTGTACTAGAGTCGAATTGAAAGGCAGTTCTAGCGACTCCAAGTCCTTCTTCAATATCTGATTGAAGATGGAAGGTGACTCAGAAAACCCTTGAGGAATTCTGCACCAACTGTACAACTTGTCCAAGAATTTGAAACTGAATAAAAATTGTCTGTCCTCATGAAGAGGCACTGAAAAGAACGCTTGTGACAGGTCCACCACTGTGAACCACTCTGCATCACACGGAACCTGGAACATGATTACTGCTGGATTCGGTACTATGGGGCAACACTTCACCACAATTCCGTTTATTTTCCTCAAATCCTGCACAATTTGAACCTTCCCACAAGGCTTTTTCAAACCCATTATTGGCGAATTACATGGGCTGCTCAGTACCTCCTTCAGAACTCCTTGCTTTACAAAGTCTGCAATTATCTGTGATACCTGGATGAGAACATCTTGTGCCATGTGGTACTGCGGCACCTGGGGAAACACTGCATTTGGTTTTACTTGTACTTTAACCGGTTCTACTCCCTTTATCAGTCCCACTTCCTTTCCTGTCAAGTCCCACACTTTCTCTGTCACTGTTCCTTGCAGCTCAGCTGGCAAGTCAGTTACTGTAAGCATCAGGAACAAGGTTATCAGAGGGTAGTCTTCATTTGCGGTCTCTGTTTCTGATTCTGAAAACTGCCCATCATCTCCCTCGTCATCACTGTCTGTTTGCACTTCAATCCCTTCATTAGAGCAGGTAATCGAACATTTCGTCTTGCACAGTAAGTCTCTTCCCAGTAGGGATACGGGACTCGAATCACAGACTACAAACTTATGCAGTCCCTGGAAGTTGCCAATCTCAACTTGAACTGGGTCAGTAATCGGATTTGTCAGGTACTGGTTTGCTACTCCTACACTCTTATGGTACGCCCTGATAGTGGTAATTTCGGTACCTCTGCACTTCTGACTGTAGAGCGTGTGGCTCCTGTGTCAACCAAGAATAAGACCTTGTGGCCCATCACCGTCCCCTCTACAAAGGGTCCCCTCTGATATACTTCTAGGGATGCAGCAAGCCTACACTCCTCACTGTCTGAACTGTCATCCGACCATTCATCATTCATTCCATCTTCACCCCGCAATGGGAACTGCTGCACTGTGTTATTTTGACTCATTATTTGGCCTGTGACCTGCTGAGGAAGCATCACCTGTTGCTGTCCCATTGGAGCTAATGGTAATTACATTTGCTGTCTAGGTACCATGGGAACTTGCTGTTGTACCTGCTGCATTTGTGCTGGTTGAATACGTGGCATTTGCATTTTCTGCATGGGCTGTAACCCCTGCATCTGACCCATGTTATTTTGGAGGTTCTGGTTTTGACCTCTCAGTTTTGGACCCCTCATATTTTGAAATGTACCGACATCAGTGCTTTGTTGAACAACACCATCATGCACCACATTCGGGCATTCCCGCTTCCAATGCCCCGCACGCGTGACATGGTGAAATCTTTTTCATCCCCTGTGCATCATTTTGAACCACAACAGTATTCAAGTCTGGACCGCCATTCACAAAACCTCGACCTCTCGGCTGTGCCTGAAACATGCCATTCCCTTGCGGTTACTGCTATACCATCTGTTGGATTCCATTTCCCTGTATACCTGCCTGTGATGCTTTAATCTGCATCACCATCACTTTCTCCTTCAACTTTCTCTGCTTCAGTTCAATCTCGTCAATACAGTATTTTGTATACTGCAATACCTCATCAATCGGCTTCGCTTGCCAGCAAATCAAATGATTCTTAATCATCTGGCTAACCTCTGGTCTCAGTCCTTCAACAAATCTAAACACAAGATGGTTCATGTCTTTCGATTCAATAGTCTCAGTGCCACTGTAATGCTTAAACACTTTCAACAATCTCTCGTAATAAGCATGGATGGACTCCTTGACCTCCTGTGAGGTCCAGTCGATTTTCTGCCAATCAGTTACTTTCGGCAACACTTTCTGCTTCAAAAACTCAATCACTTTATGATAGTACTTCATGACCTCCTCAGATGGTGCTCCAGTCACCTTGGGCCAGATGTATCAAAAAACCAAATTGCATTTCTTAAATAGCGAATTTTAAGAAATCGCTATTTAAGAAATGCAAGATGGTATGTATGATTTTTGCGATTCGGTAATAGCGATTTCTTAAAATTCGCAAATGCTATTACTGAATCGCAAATAGAGAATCCAACTCCATTTGCACCTATGGGCCTGCTGCAAATGGTTTTGCATTTCCTAAATTGCGAATTCCAGTTAGGAATTAGCAATTTAGGAAATGCAAATCCCCGGGTGCTGGGGGCCTAAGGCCCCCTCTGCTGCACCCCAAAAAATGTTTACGGACATGTGAAGCACACACATGCCTTAGGGGCATGTGTGCGCTACATGTCAATTTTTAAAATGCATTTAAAATGCATTTTTTAAATTTGCACATGGTTACCACCAAACTTTTGTTGGTGGTAATTGCATTTCCTAAATGCCCAATTCGCATTTAGGAAATGCTTGATACATGTGCTTAAGAAATCGCAAATAAGGATTCCTTATTTGCAATTTCCTATTTAGAGAATCGCAATTTGCGATTCTCTAAATGGGGTCGCAATTTTAAGGAATCGCTACTTTAGCGATTCCTTAAAATTGCACTGCAAATGCGTTTCATACATTCTGAAAGGCATTTATGCTTTCGCAAACGGCCGAATTTTACAATTCGCACCGTTTGCGAATGCAAAATCGCTTGATACATCTGGCCCCTTATCCCTTGCCGGTTCCTGTGTCGGCCAGTCCACACCTCTCTTGCACTCAAGCCATAAATCAGGTGGAACAATGATCTCAAACAAGGTATTCGAGTCCTCCCAGAGACACTTCGCAAGCTTCACAAACCTGTCTGTCTGCTGATACCACTCTATTGGTTTCTCCCTCAACCTGGGATAATCATTTGTAAATGACAAAATGTCTCCCCTAGTCCACGGTACGTGGATTAAGACCCCTCCAGCTGTTTCTCTCATTGGTAAAATTTTTACTGATCCCGTGTCTGGTGAAGCTTTAGCTTGACTTGATCCCGGACTGTCGCTTTTCTCCTTATCTCTCTTCTTTGCCCATCTGCCTTCCCATTTCTCTAAAGCTCCCCAGATCTGCGCACTGTGCAGTATTTCTTTAAGATGCACTTTCATTCCGGCAGACCTCATTGCTCAAAATCCTTGGAGTCAAAGTCTAATCTGTAGCTTCTTTTCAAATGTTTAGTATTTTCAATATCTATATTGTATTTGTCTGCCAGGTTCGCCAACCTCTGATGTACCTTACCTACTTCTTTAGTGATTTTGGGGCACAGATATCTCAATTCTGCTTCTGTGTATGACTCTAACCTGTTCACCCCCATTGTCCCTTCCACTAGTTCCGCAGCTTCTACTCCCAGTCTCACAAAATTTAGGTATTCTTCCCTTTCTGGCTTCTCCGCAGTTACCGCAATATTTTGTGAAGCAGAGGTCTTTTCTAACCACTCATTCAACTGCTGTACAGTAAAACCCTTCAACGAAATATTCCCTGCATGCATCTTTGGCGGCTGTGAGGCATTTGTACTTATTGTCTGTGGGGTCAACATACCTAATCCTGCTTGCCTCATTGCCTCTAAAGGTGTTTCAGTCAGATAAAGGTCTAATGAGGACCTAGGTCCTTCAGCTGGTTGCTCTCTTGGTGCCATTAATTGGGGAGTTCCTATGGACCCTCCTCTTATTGCTTCCTGGGTCATCACTCCCTGATCACACATACCAGGCTTACCCTGTGCATACAGTGGTACCGGGGGACCAACTATGATAGGTAGCGATATGGCAGCTGGTGTCTGACCTGGTCCCAACCCCCGCGGAGCAGTAACTCCCAACGCTTGGCTCACTGTGGCTTGTGCAGGTACTAACGGAGATCCTGCTGCTGGATTATAACCCGGAATCAGCTGTTGCTGCGGCAGCAATTGCGGAGTTGGCTCAATCTGCACTACCCTCGATTTTGTGTATATATCGGATCAGGCGGCACCATTAGGTTCGTAGTAGTCTCTAGTACTGGGACGTCTGGATAGATTCTCTGTATCTGCGGTGGAGGTTGCAACTGTATCGGTATGTCTGGCGCAGTGGGTACACTGACACCATTTTGTGGCAAAACCGTATCACTAGTCTACACTGTATCTATAACTCCCTTATCCTGCGTCTGGTTCCCAGGACCCGCACTAGTGCTCGGGGCATTGTCGTCTACTGCGTAAGGTGGCGGGCGATCATGCAACAACTGATTAAGCTGTCTTTGTTTAATAGCCATTAAATCCCATACTGCTAGTGCCTCATACTGAGCTGGCCTCAGCGGTGGCTTTTGTACACTTAACATCCACCTCATATTTTCCAAAATTCTCGTATTGAACGTTCCGTGTTCCGGAAACGCTAAACATCCCTATTTCTGTGTTAATTTGCGCCACTGTTTCATCCATAAACAAGGCGCAACTCCCTTTTCCTCCATTACTATATAAGCTGGAGTACACTCAGGCGGTGTAGGCTCCCCTTCTCTCGCCATAATGTATGCATCTCCTTTGAAAGCACTCCTAAAAGCCTTGTTAAAATTCATTTTTGCTTCTTTTCTTTTGTTTTGTATTTAATCAGGAAGTGACTTTAATTCCCAGGACACTCTTCACTCACCTTTCTCAACCTATTGCCTCTCACGGGCAGCTGCCAATCCGTGCGCGACCCCTCTCGGTAACTGACCTATCCCAGCACGGCACTGCTGACGTCACACTCACACACTGAAGCTGACAAAGTCTTGCAGCTTGTCCTCCTTACACTGGATTCACACCAAACTAATGCAAAATTACTGCGAGCACCTTTAACAACAACAACAACTCAAATTTGCCGGTTTACTACAGGAAGGGTACACAACCGCTTCAGAACTTTACAGAGATTTCACTTGAAGCCTCAGCCGCTACTCTCTCCTTCTCAGTTCCCGCATATGCAAAAAGAATTCGACCCGCAAATCCTACTCTCGACTTGTCAATGGTTTGTCCTAGTGCACCTTAGAACGTACCAAATCTCCATCAAAGGTTTCACTCATACACTTGACTCAAACTCGACTTGTCAACCACGCCCGAATGACCTAATTGAACCGCACAAATTACAACATAAACCCAAGTGTCTCCTACACTTGTCAATATACTCCGGAGTCTTAGACCACGCTGGGTCCGTACATTAACAACCAACCACGTGGATAATTTTTTGAGCACAAAGCGCCACACTCATATGAAGTACGCCGACTTCCCTACTCTCATACTGCGGAGTACGCCCACTCCTACTAAACCAACATTACCTGGCCCAAACACACATAATCCTCACAAAAACACCTGCAATATGCATAAACTGAGCAAGTGCAAATTCTACACCACACATGCTAAGACGCCGAGAACATTCCCAACTCACTTAGGCAGGCTCCGAGATCCCGGGAAAGTCATGGGGAATTTAGAAACACATCATATCTCCAATTTGCATTATCTCCGAAAAACAATTTAAACAATAATTCTCCGTCCTAGGGCCCCAAAGGGCCTAAACCGTCGCTCTGCTACCAGAACCGTTAACGCATCCCTTTATGATAAATTATTTCACATTAGGACTTGTTTTAGGCTAATGAATCTTTTGACCCAGTTGAGAGACACCTTTGGACGCGATAGCTAATCAATATGTCAATCAATACATCAATAATGTCATCAATATTTATTACCACAAAGCATTTTACTTTAGTCAAAGACATTAGTCAACTCAAGGCACCACCATGACCTTGCAGTCATGAATAACCACACCAGTTTCGTAGAATTTTATGAGTTTTTTTCCCTATTGATTACAATTCTAAAAGCAGGTGTGTCAGTCTCAAAAGCAAAGCACTCAATATCATTGTCATAATTTGGCAACTCGAATAAGACTTAACCAAAGCAAGGAATGCAATTATAAGAGCATAACACATCGTCAACATAGATCAACTTTAGTAGAGTGTCATTACCGCGTCAGTTCAACAAAGCATAGATTCAGTCGTTTGTCTATTTGCGTCAGTTTAGTGAACCCCTTTCCAAACCACTGATAAGCATTAGCATGTTGGGCTTCATGCAAAACAATTTAGAACACCAATTTGGAAAACATCTAGCTATGGTCTCTGTCAAAAGTAAGCAGTTGGTACCTAGAAAGGAAAAGTAAACAGACAAATCACAATTTCATTGTCATAGTTACCCTCCAAGGTTTAGGTCAGCACTCAGGTTCTGTCTTCGTCTTCAGGACATCAGTTGAATCGCCATCAGTCAGAGACTCAGGTCACGGGGAAAACGGGTCACTTCCCTCATAAGAAGGTAAAGTGTAAATGGGCAGACTAAGGACAAGGATGGTTCTAAGTAAATCAGCAAAGTAACTAGGCAAATTGACAAAGTCTCTGGATCATATCAAATCGCATCAGCATCTCCCTAACTAACTCTCCTGGTCTCCTGCTCCCTAATTCTCCTCTGCACTTCCTTGTGACAGGGGTTTTTATCCCCTTTTCGTTGTACATTCCCCTAAAATCTGATTGGATAATTATTGCACCCCACTATCTTTAGCCAATTAAAAAACAGATTATGTCATTAATTTTTCACCCCACATTAGTTCTCAGACATTTTATTGGTCCATATGATTGACGTCTTCAGAGGTAGCACGTCCGGTATGATTTCATCCTTCTGTAATTTCTTTGCACATCTTTGGTCAGTAGCTCCATTGTCTGTACCGGTTTGAACGACCTTGTACATTATACTAATCTACACTGTTGCATTTTAGTTATTACATTTCTTCAAGCAATATGAATATCATGAGAACGAATCTACTATAGTTACATTCAACTTCTAGTTTGAAGGGAAAACAAGAGTTCATGTCCTTTTGCGAGTCAGCACACTACACGTTTAGATAACACATTTAATATGAGAGCCAGGCAGCTAGGCCTCGACTCATGCTAACTAAGGCCTACAAGATTTATTTTGCATAACTTTAATAACATAATCATTCATAATTAGTACAAAACCATTTTGTAACAGAACATTAATAATTTTTATTAGTCCCCGTATACAAAGGCAGCTACTCCCCGTGGTCACATTTCAAGTGCACGTTTTGGCAAAACAGGTTAATACAGTTTCTATGCGGCATTATCACACATTAATTCATAAACATTTCATGTTAATATAGATTATGTAAGCTACGCTCTCTCAAACACATTAGCAGAATAAACACTGTTTACAATTGCCCTTCTTAATGCTTGATTTTAGTCACTTTGATTTTCAACTCTTCATTAACAGTGCCAGTTAAGTGAATGGAACACATCTTTGGAACAGATACGTGTTGCATTAAGTCAAATTCATTCCTGATTTGTGTTATATACATCTTAGTTTGACACCTTATGTGAACCACAAAGTCACTGAATTAGTTTGAACTGATTCACTGGTAAAACACAGATTAACACTAAAAAGGTCTGCAAAAAAAGATTTTGTTCTTATTATTGGTTAACGTCAGCATGCATTAGCTTCATTAAAGGTATTCGAAGTAGGTGAAGCGATTGGAAACCATTTCAAAAGCATAATTGATCATTAGAGTAAAGGAGGCCTATTTGTATTTGGTGACAATTCACAAAGGCCAAAGAAAAATGAGTAATCCATGCACACTGTGTTGACGTTTGTGCATATGTCTGTAATTTATAACTTTTTTCAGTTTCACATAGATGTGTGCTTAACACTTACATTCTTTTGAGTTTGGTATTTACTTTATGTTAGTAGCTAACGTGCATGATCTGAATGAACTAAGAAGCACTTGACTTATATGATATATCTGACACATTGTGGACGGCTTTCGATCAAAATTGAAGATAACAAAAAGCTTTAGGGAATATTGGGACTACTAATATGTATTACTTTGGAGTACTAATATTTGAAACTGGGTCAAATTTGAAAGGGGTAGCTCAGGGGACAATTGTGTTTTTGTGATTTGTTTGGTACAAAAATGGAGGTAGAATTCTGATCTACAAATGAGTCAACAATCTGATTGTAATCTCCTGCAAAAATAAAGTTATCTTCTGAGCATTAAATAAGCATTTGGGTAATAGTGGACCATAAGTGACAATCTGCTGCAGTTGGGCTGTAGATATTGACAAGAAAGACTGGTACCTTAGAAAATTAGACATCTATGGTCAGATGTAGGTAACAGTCTGCACGTTGCAAACAGCGATTTTCGCTGTTTGCTATGTGCAAACTGCACTATGCAATGCACAAAACCTGTTTTGCGATTAGGTAACCTGGCTACCGAATCGTAAAACGGGTTTGAGAGTCGCAATTAGGAAGGGGAGTCCCCTTCCTAATTGCGAGTCGCAGTGCAATGCCAGATTGCTATGTGACCGCGAACGCAGTTGCAAACCAATCGCAGTTTGCACCCATTTGAAATGGGTGGTAACCCATTCGCAAAAGGGAAGGGGTCCCCATGGCACCCCTTCCCCTTTGTGAATGGAACTGCAAACATTTTTTCCTATGGACCACTGCCTGCTCCGAAAAAATGAAACAAAAACGTTTCATTTTTCATTTTTGTAATGCATCTCGTTTTCCTTTAAGGAAGATGGGCTGCATTACGAAAAAAAAAAAAAAAAAACTGCTTTATCAAAAAGCAGTCACAGACATGGTGGTCTGCTGTCCGCAGCAGGCCACCATTCCTGTGAATTCCGCCACTCGCAAGGGGGTCGCAAATTGCGACCCATCTCATGAATATTAATGAGGTGGGCCGTTGCGACCCCCTTGCGAGTCGCAGATGGTGTCAGGGACACCATCCTACATTCCAATTTGCGACTCGCAAATTGCGAGTCACTCTGACTCACAATTTGCAAGTCGCGAATTGGACTCTTCCTGCATCTGGCCCCCAGTGACTAACCATCTCACTTCGTTATCTGTTTCTTGTGACATCAGGCGAGTGATTTTTGGAACAAGATTACAACACCACTCTCCTTACTATTTTCTGGTGAAAAGAAACCATCACTGAACCACCCTCTCCTCAACTTTGGTAAGATGAGTAGAAGCACAATATTTACATTAAGCTTTGGCAAATGAATTAAAACACATTGGGGCTCAATTACAACCTCTTGCGCCACCATAGCATAATTTCTTTGACACTATGGAAGCACAGAATAATCCCCCAGCCCTTTACATCTGGCGCAAGAGGATCATTGAGCCCATTTATAAACCCTTGCACCACATTATATCTGCACCAGGTATAATCTATGCAAGGAAGGCATTCCCCCGCCAAGAGGCCTACAGGAATGGTGCAGTGAAATATACAAGACTTCACTACTTCATTCTAGAGTAATTCTTTAATGCGGGCTCAAGGGCAGGCGTTAAAGTGACTCTAGGCTGTTTTAAATGGGCCTCCCAGAGCTTTGCTGGACTAACATCAACATTTTTGAGGTTGATCCAAAAAAGCGCCACAACTGCATTAGAAATTTTGATGCAGCTGTGCTAATGAGCGCCATGGTGCGCTGTATTGTAAATACAAAGCTACCATGGTGTCGTTAAGCGGGGCGCAGGGCGGCCCAAGAAAACTGGCACATCGTGATCAATGAGCCAGTTTGTTGTAAATGAGGCCCATTGTCTTTAAACCATACCCTTAACATTCCAAAGCACAATTTTCTGTGACATAAAGAAAATATAATAAAGTAGAGTCAGTTATGATAGTGAGAATAGATAACAAGAACCACTTAAGGGAAATGAAGTTTGAAGTAAGAAGAGAAAGCATAGAAACTGTATATAATAAAGTATTGGGTGATTCAAATGAGGAATTACAAAGAGGGGGAGAAAGTGAGAAATGGAATGATGAAAGCTTAAAAGAAAGAACAATAGGGAAACCCCTAGGATGGAGAAAAACACACTTATGAAAATTACAAGTAAACAGAAGAGTTGAGGCCACATGGAAGAAATGACACATCCAGGGTCCAAGGGAAAGGGAACAGGGAGACTGCAGAACATGGGAGGGGGATATAATCACAGACAGAAACATGAAGGCAGTACCTGGAAAAAAGGGGGAATAGGTTAAAACAAATAATGTGATAATGTGTATTAACGAATATCACAGAGATTCACTGCTAAAGCATTTTCTGTTGTTGTGCAGCGTAAACAATTTTAACAGTTCCATAAAGGAGAATGTGAGAAGCTGGCCGGGTTTGTAGTGGGTACTAGTCCAGGTCCAGTGATCCACCTGAATGAAATGTATGCAGTGTCTAGAAGTGAAAAACATAATAGATTGTAGTGGGCCTAGGGGCAACACAAACCATATACTAAAATAGTGGAATATTAATGTTGGTTTCCCCCCCTAGGTAAGTGTGGTGTGTAGAGGGGTACTGGAGGGGTAAGAAAACACCAAAGTTAAGTAAAATACCCCACCCTAGAGCCCAGGAAAACAGGAGTAAAGTACAGCAAGTTTCCTCAGAACACACTAGAAGTCGTGGTAAAGGATTATGCAAAGACCAAGCAAGATTGCAAGAAACCAATGATGGATTCCTGGGACCTGTGAAGAGAGGAGACCAAGTCCAGAAGTCAATGAAGAGTCCAGGAAGAACAGGAGCCACTGCCAACCTGGATGAAGATGCAAAAGTGGATTCGCCGGTTAGAAGAAAAGTACAGAAATGCACTAAAGAAGACACCTGTCTTGATGCAAGAGATGTCCTACATCGAGTCATTGGATGCAGGCTGTTTTTGTCACTGGATTCTGCCAGCAAGCCTTGGTTTACGCAAGAACGCGTTTTGCATCAAAGAGGCACTGCCTGGTCCCAGGAGGGACCTGGGTGTCTTGACTCAGACTCAGGAGACAGAGGGGGCTCTCAGCACTTCAGAGAGCCCTCGAAAGACCAGGCAGCACCCACAGGAGTCCTGGGACATGGGGACAAAGGCGTTATAAAGTGCGGTCATTGCAGAACTACACAAAGGCCGGAGAACAACTCAGGGAGCTGAGCATCTCAGGATAGAGTGCTGGGGACCTGAGCTACGCAGTGCACGAAGAACGTTTGGAAGAAGTGCACAGGAGCCCAAGAAGCTGCAGAAGACACAGTGCACAGGGGTACTGTCTGGCACAGGGAGGCAAGCTCTTACCTCCACCAAATGTGGACAGCAGGAACTTTGGACAGTCAGGATCACTTCGGTCCACGACCTGTTTTCCAGGGATTAAACTCCTCGACAGGAGAGTAGTCCCGGAGTACTGGATGTTGTTGCAGAGAAGTGCCTGCTGAAGCAGGGAAGTGATTCCATCACTCCATGGGAGATTCCTTCGGTCCTTCTGGTGCAGAATGAAGACAGGCAGTCCTCAGAGCATGCACAACTTGGAAACTGTTGCAGTTGCTGGCTGAAGCTGAAGTTGCAGTGGCACAGTAGCCTTCTTGTATACTTTGTTGCACTTACAGCGGTCCTGAAGCAGTCTGCGGTTGATCCGACAGTCAGAAGATGAAGCAGAGGATGCAGAGGAGCCCTGGTGGAGTCTTGCAAACCGAATCTGAGGAAACACCCAGAGGAGAGACCCTAAATAGCCCTGAGAGGGGGATTGGCTACCTGCCCAAGTATGCACCTATCAGGAGTGGTCTCTGACATCACCTGCTAGCACTGGCCACTCAGATGCTCCCATACTGTCCCCACACCATGGAATCCAAGATGGCTAATGCCAGGGACACTCTGGAGGAGCTCTGGGCACCACCCCTGGGGTGTTGATGGACAGGGGAGTGGTCACTCCCATTTCCTTTATCCAGTTTCACGCCAGAGCAGGGAGCCCCTGAACCGGTGTAGACGGGATTATGCAAGGAGGGAACAGTTAGCACCCTTCAAAGCATTTCAAGAGGCTCTGGGAGGATACCCCTCCCATGCCTGTAACACCTATTTCCAATTGGAGAGGGTGTAACACCCCTCTCCTAAAGGAAATGCATTATTCTGCCTTCCTGGGTTTGAGCTGCTCAATCCCCAGGAGGGCAGAAACCTGTCTGTGAGGTGGCAGCAGCTGGGGTTGCAGAGGAAACCTCAGAGAGCTGGTTTGGCAGTACTGGGGGTCCATGGTGGAGCCCCCAGGGTGCATGGAATTGCCCCCCAATACCATATTTTATTTGGACTGGGGGTTCAATTTCACAATCTTAGACACCTCATGTGACCATATTCGGAATTACTATTGTGAAGCTACATATATGTATTGACATATCTGTAGTGTACGCTTATAATGTTGTCCCCACACTCACAAAGTCCGGGAAATTGGTCCTGGACAACTTGGGGGCACCTTTGCTAGTGCAAGGGTGCCCTCACACACACAGTAACTTTGCACCTAGCCTTCAGTAACTGAAGGTTAGACATATAGGTGACTTATAAGTTACCCAGCGCAGTGAAAATGGCTGTGAAATAGTGTGTGCACTATTTCACTCAGGCTGCAGGTGCAGTCCCGAAGGAGTGTTTGTATGAGCTCCTTATGGGTGGCAAAAGGAATGCTGTAGCCCATAAGGATCTCCTGGAACCCCAATGCCCTGGGTACCTAGGTACCATGTACTAGGAACTTATAAGGGGGGTCCAGTGTGCCAATCTGAATTGGATTATGGAGTCAATAGACTATAGTGGCAAATGTGGTAAATAGAGAGAGCATAAGCACTGGAGTTCTGGTTATCAGAACTCCAGTGACACAGTCAAGCATACTGACAACAAATATAGGCCACAAACTATGAGCACTGGGGTCCTGACTTGCAGGATCCAAGCGAGACAGTAAAAACACACTGACAAACACAGACAAACAGGTCAAAAATGGGGGTAACCATGCTAGAAGAAAGTCACCTTCCTACAAAGAACATATGTACTAATGAACAACTGTCAGTGTTTAGTGGATCTTGAAACTTCCATGGCTTCAACTTTACATTCCTCAAGAAAGGTTTCAAAGAGCACTGGGTCCTCGTAGGTCATTAGTTTATTATTATATGTGACTTTAAAAAGGCATGGATGAAAGAGTCTTAAATAGACACTGAGAGAGTGAAGCACTGGCCTCATATTTAGAAAGTCTTAACTCTTTTCAGCAATAGCCTTAGCGTAGTTCTGTGAAAAAATTGTATTTCCCGACCAAGAAAATTGGCTCTGTACTTTAGCTGCAAAAAGAACTTTAAGTAAATCTCTATATTCCAAAACATCAAGAACAATTGATGACCCAGTAGATGTGCTCATTGTATATTAAGTAAAGGCATTTTTGGTAGATTCAAAATTGCAGAGAGAAATTTCGGAAAGAATGAGATTGGGTAGCACTGCCTGTCACTCTATGACCTCAGGTAATCCATAAATGCATGCATTATTTCTTCTACTTCTGTTTTTTAAATTGTCAAACTGTCTTTGAAGCACAGAAATTTGTGACTGAAGGTGATTGATCTTGAAGGTAGTATTTTTTAACTTAGTAATTTGTTGCCCTGCTATTTTAATCTGTTCCTCAATCCATGACCAATTGTCATCAAGACTCATCAATTTTGTGTTTATTGTTTCTCTCTTCCATGAAAGGGCATAATGCCCGGATTTCTTTTAAGAGAATTTCCAAAGAAACAGAAGGAAGAGTTTTCATAGGTAACTGAAGATCTTTCTTAAGTCTTTTAGTGGAAGATTTACTGTTAGAATGATGAAACAGCAATGATTGGACATTATTAGAAGTAGATTTTGCTCCTCGATGTGCAGAGGAACTTGGATCTTCCATTCTGAATAAAGTTGAAAGAAGGTGTGCATTTTATTTGAGAAAGACACTAATGGAATACCTAGGAGATAATTTAGATTTTTTAATCTGGCTATAGATAGTTAGCACTTGTGATTTACACCAACTCCTGGTTGTCCCAGCTGTCACTGTAGGGTCTTGTTTTCACCTTGCTGGTGCACAGAACCGGGGGGGGGTCAGCCTTTCTCATCCTCCCTTTGAACAACAAAGTCCAAATATCAATTTAGGAACATTGGGGGTGATTCTAACCCTGGCGGTCGGTGTTAAAGCGGCGGCCAACTCGCCAACAGGCTGGCGGTCCAAAAAATGGAATTCTGACCCTGGCGGGAACCGCCAACACAGACAGCCACTTTAACACTCCGACCGCCACGGCGGTACAAACAAACAGCGCGGCGGTCACCGCCAACAGCCAGGCGGCAGACAACGTACCGCCCACACTATCACAACTCACCAATCCGCCACCTTTTCCGGGGCGGGAGCACCGCCGATAAAAACACGGCGGAAACAGACTACGAACGGGAAAACGCACACCACCACGCACTCCAGGAGGAAGGAGGACAGCATGGAACCCGAATTAAACATCCTACCTGCTCTCGTCTACCTTCTCATCTACCACGAGTACGAAGTCCGGCGCAGACGACAACGGTGAGTACTGCACCTACGACACACGGGAGGGGGAGGACGAAAGGTTACGGCCACACACATATGCGACCCCCCCCACCCCCAACTATGTACACACCAATGCAGAGCAACAAGTCACAGTGACACCACCCAAACATCCCTGAAAAATGCTATGACATAATCAAATTTGGAATAAATATTTATGTACCAAAAAGCTCCTGAAAATTATCGTACAACCATGAAAGATATTTACAAGAAAACAAATGATATACACATCAGTGTATAACTGAAGTAACAAGTCCTGCACATCCTACGAATTCATCATGTCCATGGGCCAAAGTTTTGAGAAACAAGGGCAAAGCCCACACAGGAGACCTGAGTCCTTTGGAGAGAACACTGCAGGGGCATCAGATGTAAAAACTACAGGCACCTCAGGGGGAAGGGAAGGGGGGGGCACCACAGCCACATGAGTCCACGACGCCAGATCCACGAGGAGCCACCATGCCCACTGTACCATCCTGGGGAGTGCAAAGCCACAGTCTCTCAATGTCTCTACAGTGGGTGGGCTGCCCACTGTACCATCCTGGGGAGTGCCAAGCCACAGTCTCTCAATGTCTCTACAGTGGGTGGGCTGCCCACTGTACCATCCTGGGGAGTGCCAAGCCACAGTCTCTCAATGTCTCTACAGTGGGTGGGCTGCCCACTGTACAATCCTGGGGAGTGCAAAGCCACAGTCTCTCAATGTCTCTACAGTGGGTGGGCTGCCCACTGTACCATCCTGGGGAGTGCAAAGCCACAGTCCATCAGGAGGATGACAGTCTCCACTGGTCAAGGAGGAGGCATGGTGGGCACAGTGAACCATAAACAGTGCTTGAGACGGCGGGGCCCAGCGGAGCGGTGCTTGAGATGAAGGGCCCAGCGGAGCGGTGCTTGAGACGGCGGTGCCCAGCGGAGCGGTGCTTGAGATGAAGGGCCCAGCGGAGCGGTGCTTGAGACGGCGGTGCCCAGCGGAGCGGTGCTTGAGATGAAGGGCCCAGCGGAGCGGTGCTTGAGAAGAAGGGCCCAGCGGAGCGGTGCTTGAGATGAAGGGCCCAGCGGAGCGGTGCTTGAGACGGCGGTGCCCAGCGGAGCGGTGCTTGAGATGAAGGGCCCAGCGGAGCGGTGCTTGAGAAGGCGGTGCCCAGCGGAGCGGTGCTTGAGATGAAGGGCCCAGCGGAGCGGTGCTTGAGACGGCGGTGCCCAGCGGAGCGGTGCTTGAGAACAAGGGCCCAGCGGAGCGGTGCTTGAGAAGAAGGGCCCAGCGGAGCGGTGCTTGAGATGAAGGGCCCAGCGGAGCGGTGCTTGAGAAGAAGGGCCCAGCGGAGCGGTGCTTGAGATGAAGGGCCCTGCGGAGCGGTGCTTGAGAAGAAGGGCCCAGCGGAGCGGTCCTTGAGATGAAGGGCCCAGCGGAGCGGTGCTTGAGAAGAAGGGCCCAGCGGAGCGGTGCTTGAGATGAAGGGCCCAGCGGAGCGGTGCTTGAGAAGAAGGGCCCAGCGGAGCGGTGCTTGAGATGAAGGGCCCAGCGGAGCGGTGCTTGAGAAGAAGGGCCCAGCAGAGCGGTGCTTGAGATGAAGGGCCCAGCGGAGCGGTGCTTGAGACGGCGGTGCCCAGCGGAGCGGTGCTTGAGATGAAGGGCCCAGCGGAGTGGTGCTTGAGACGGCGGTGCCCAGCGGAGCGGTGCTTGAGATGAAGGGCCCAGCGGAGCGGTGCTTGAGACGGCGGTGCCCAGCGGAGCGGTGCTTGAGATGAAGGGCCCAGCGGAGCGGTGCTTGAGAAGAAGAGCCCAGCGGAGCGGTGCTTGAGAAGAAGGGCCCAGCGGAGCGGTGCTTGAGATGAAGGGCCCAGCGGATCGGTGCTTGAGACGGCGGTGCCCAGCGGAGCGGTGCTTGAGATGAAGGGCCCAGCGGAGCGGTGCGTGAGACGGTGGTGCCCAGCGGAGCGGTGCTTGAGATGAAGGGCCCAGCGGAGCGGTGCTTGACACGGCGATGCCCAGCGGAGCGGTGCTTGAGATGAAGGGCCCAGCGGAGCGGTGCTTGAGACGGCGGTGCCCAGCGGAGCGGTGCTTGAGATGAAGGGCCCAGCGGAGCGGTGCTTGAGATGAAGGGCCCAGCGGAGCGGTGCTTGAGACGGCGGTGCCCAGCGGAGCGGTGCTTGAGATGAAGGGCACAGCGGAGCGGTGCTTGAGACGGCGGTGCCCAGCGGAGCGGTGCTTGAGACGGCGGTGCCCAGCAGAGTGGTGCTTGAGAAGAAGGGCCCAGCGGAGCGGTGCTTGAGAAGAAGGGCCCAGCGGAGCGGTGCTTGAGATGAAGGGCCCAGCGGAGCAGTGCTTGAGATGAAGGGCCCAGCGGAGCGGTGCTTGAGAAGAAGGGCCCAGCGGAGCGGTCCTTGAGATGGCGGGGCCCTCTTCAGCGGTGCCTATCTTCACGGCGGGGCCCTGTTCAGCGGTGCTCTTCTGCACGGCGGGGCCCTGTTCAGCGGTGCTCTTCTGCACGGCGGGGCCCTGTTCAGCGGTGCTCTTCTGCACGGCGGGCCCTGTTCAGCGGTGCTCTTCTGCACGGCGGGGCCCTGTTCAGCGGTGCTCTTCTGCACGGCGGGCCCTCTTCAGCGGTGCCTATCTTCACGGCGGGGCCCTCTTCAGCGGTGCTCTTCTGCACGGCGGGCCCTCTTCAGCGGTGCCTATCTTCACGGCAGGGCCCTGTTCAGCGGTGCTCTTCTGCACCGCGGGCCCTGTTCAGCGGTGCTCTTCTGCACGGTGGGCCCTGTTCAGCGGTACCTATCTTCACGGCGGGGCCCTCTTCAGCGGTGCTCTTCTGCACGGCGGGCCCTCTTCAGCGTGCCTATCTTCACGGCGGGGCCCTGTTCAGCGGTGCTCTTCTGCACCGCGGGCCCTGTTCAGCGGTGCTCTTCTCCACGGCGGGCCCTGTTCAGCGGTGCTCTTCTGCACGGCGGGCCCCTGTTCAGCGGTGCCTATCTTCACGGCGGGCCCTGTTCAGCGGTGCTCTTCTCCACGGCGGGCCCCTGTTCAGCAGTGCCTATCTTCACGGCGGGCCCTGTTCAGCGGTGCTCTTCTCCACGCCTGGGCATTGTTCAGCGGTGCTCTTCTGCACGGCGGGCCCCTGTTCAGCGGTGCTCTTCTCCACGGCGGGCCCTGTTCAGCGGTGCCTATCTTCACGGCGGGGCCCTGTTCAGCGGTGCTCTTCTGCACCGCGGGCCCTGTTCAGCGGTGCTCTTCTGCACGGCGGGCCCTGTTCAGCGGTGCTCTTTTGCACCGCGGGCCCTGTTCAGCGGTGCTCATCCAGCAGGTCAAGGGAGCCAGACCTGGCCTGGACTCCCTGCTCAGTCGCCCTCGGACCGTGACGTTTCTGGACCCTTCGGGGACGGACTCCTGGCCTCTTTAGTGTCCTCCTTCCCAGCTGGGATGTGACATGTGGGGTCCACCTTCTCCGCGCTCCTGCTGCCCTTCCGCTCCTTTGATGGGGCTCTCGGGCCCTTGCCTCCCCTAGATGGTGGGGCTGGTGAAGTGGCCGCACATTGCTCCTTGGGGGCAGCCCTGTCAGTCCTCGCACGGCGGCCCTTGTTTTTGCGGGTCCTCTTGCCGGGGGGGGCTGGACGTGTCCTTGCTGCTGATCGATGTGTCACTGCTGGCAAAGGGTGGACTCCAGAACCCATGCACAACAGTGACACTCGAAGCTGGGCTGGTGGTGGCTGCGGTGCTCTTGGGACTCTTTGCAGATGGAGGGGGGAGCTCATCGGAGGGAAAGAGGTCAAGATTAGCCAGGAAAAGCTTTTTAGGTCCAAGGTAAAGGGTAGGAGAAGTGGTGATGGGAGTGGAGGAAGAGGATGTGGTTGTAGGAGAGTCAGGTGTGCTGTCATTGGGTGAAGGTGCTGTAGGCTGACGTGAGGTGGATGGCTGTTGGGTGGGTGTCTGCCTGCGTTTGTGTGTCTTGGAAGAGGGGGTGACAGACACAGTGGGAGAGGACACAGGGGACGTGTAAATGGCAGTGGGGGTGGTGACTGCACGAGTGTGGACTGTACTGGAGGGTGAGGTGGTGATGGAAGCACTGGCTGATGTTGGGGTGCATGCAGGTGTGAGTGTAGACGTCACAGGGAGGGAGGAGGGAGACGAGGAGGAGGGGGACACAGAGGTGGTTGTGACTGCTGGAATGTCTGCATCTGTGTGTTGCTTGGGTGAGTGTTTGTGGGATCTGTGGTGCTTGTGTCTGGATGAGCTGCTCTTGGGTGTTGAGGTGTGTGCAGGCTGGTCTGATGGTGTGGATGGGATAGGCTGAGGAACAGGAGACAGAGACAGGCTGGAGGCAGTAAGAAGAGGGAGGCTGGAAACAGGGACAATGGCTGCCGTCAGTGCTGAGGCCAGAGCAGTGAACGCTCGTTGATGGGCAGCCTGACCCGAATGAATGCCCTCCAGGTACGCATTGCTCTGTTGCACCTCCCTTTGCACACCCTGGATGGCATTCAAAAGGGTCGTCTGCCCAACAATGAGCGTCCTCACCAGGTCAATGAGCTCCGCACTGAGGGCAGCAGGGGCAACAGGGGCAGGGGCTGAGGTGCCTGGGGCGAAGGAGACGCGCGCCTTCCTGGGCGAGCGGGCACGGAGCGTAGGCTGAGGGGCTGCTGGGAGGGCGGTGCTGGTGCGCTGGGTGGCGGCTGTACCTGTAGAGGCGGGGGCCCGGATGTTGCCGCCACCACAAGGGAGCTCCCATCCGAGGACGTGACTGAGTCGCTGGTGTCACCACCGGTCCCGTTGTGGTGCTCCCCTCGCCCTCCGGATCACTGGTGCCCTCGGTGTCTGTTCCAGTGCCCACCGGGGCCTTGTGTCCTGCAGCTCCCTCGTGCTCCGATGCCAAATCTCCTCCGCCTGATGATGCTAATGCACACATGCACAAGAAGATGAAGAGAAAGGGTGGGGGGAGAAAAAAGAAGACCAGGTTGAGTGCATGCAATGTCAACACCGTTGGCGGAGAGGACAGACACAGGAGCCTCATGCACTAAGCCGCGCATTCGGGGTACACTACTCAGTACTACTGACTAGGACAACAGGCCAAGAGACGTCAAACGCGCACATGGGTGATGCTGGACCATCAATGGCTGTACTTGTCACCCTACAGAGGTGGGGGCCGGGGGCACAGGGCCATGCCTAAGGGAGAGGACTACACTACAGAAAGCGCCCTGGCCTAATGTCACCCACAGCCCTCCTCCCCCACCCAGACGCCTCCACTGCGCAGAAAGATAGGAGAATGTGCTGATACTCACCCCCTTGTGTCTGCTGTGTTGTCTTAAAGCGCCCATCCAATTCAGGGTAGGCCACCGCCAGGATCCGGCACATCAGGGGGGTCATGGTGCGACTGGCACCCCTCCTAGGTTGGGAGGCCATCCCCAGCAGTGTTTCTGCGGTCTTCCTTGTTCCGCGGCGGATGTCCTCCCACCTCTTGCGGCAGTGGGTGCCCCGTCTGTTGTGGACCCCCAAGTTCCGGACTTCCTTGGCGATGGCACGCCAAATCTCGATCTTCTGATGGGCGCTGACCTATTTGACATGTACAGGGTGGAAAGGAGGAAATCATCAATGACCTGCATGTTAGATGTGATTGCCCCCCCCCACCAACTTTGCCATATGGCACATGCTCTCATCTGTCGTGCGTTGCACTCCTCATTGGCCCCCCACCCCACCAACTTACATCCACCCCAATCCACACAGGCATAGCCCATTCCATGTGCACCCGGTGTACTCACTTGTTGGTCTGGAGGACCGTAGAGTAGCGCATACTGGGGGAGGACCCCATCCACGAGCTTCTCCAACTCTTCAGACGTGAAGGCAAGGGCCCTTTCCCCAGTCGCAGCAGCCATTGTCACTTCCAGACCGAGGTCACAGCAGCACTTGCAGTATAGGTCCTCTCCTGTGGATGATCAGGTCTCGAGTGATCAATCAGCTAGGAAATGGTGGTCACGCCCGCGGCGGTGCGTACCGCGACCGCCGGCGCACATCGTCATTGGCTCCTGAAACCCATAGGGTTCAATGTTAACCAATGCGGCTTTGCGCCGCGGTCTTCGACCGCCTACCGCCACTGTGTGCCCCGCCAGCGCATTGACCTCACATCCCATTGTCCCACTTCACAGGTCAGGCAGCCGCCATTTCAAGGGCCTACATGGCTTAATTTTGACTGCGACACACAGGCCTAGGCCTTGCATTGCCACACATACACGCCTTTCAACCCATTGCCATTCTTTAACTGTGCAAGCTGTCTGTACGTACCTGTGGTTTGCCTGACTCTGTGCTCCATGTTGTCCTTCCTAGGCACCGTCCGCTGGGACTTGCGAGGAGAAGGACGAATCCTCGCGTGTACCGACCGCTGGTGGACCTGTCGACAATGGAAGAACGCCATATAATACTTCGATACAGACTTGACCGTGCCACTATCCATGAACTGTGTGCCCAGCTGGAGCCAGCCCTGATGTCCCCCATCCGCCAACCCACAGGGATTCCCCCTCTGGTGCAGGTTTTGTCAGTCCTCCATTTTTTGGCAAGTGGGTCATTCCAGACAACAGTGGCCATGTCATCTGGAATGTCTCAGCCTATGTTTTCAAAGATTTTGAGCAGAGTGTTGTCTGCCCTGATGAAACTCATGCGGAGCTACATCATTTTCCCAGAGGAGGGTGACTTGCCTACAGTGAAGGGTGATTTCTATGCCCTTGGACATATCCCCAACATAATTGGTGCCATTGTTGGGACCCATGTGGCTTTGGTACCCCCAAAAGACGATGAGCAGGTGTACAGAAACAGAAAAAGTTATCATTCGATGAATGTCCAGGTGGTCTGTTTGGCTGACCAGTACATCTCCCATGTAAATGCCAAGTTCCCAGGGTCAGTGCATGACGCGTATGTTATGCGAAATAGCAGCATCCCCTATGTGATGGAGCAGCTACAGAGACAACGTGTGTGGCTAATAGGTGACTCTGGTTACCCCAACCTGCCTTGGCTACTGACCCCAGTGAGGAATCCCCGGACCAGGGCAGAGGAACGGTACAATGAGGCCCATGGGCGAACTAGGAGGATCATCGAAAGGACCTTTGGCCTCCTGAAGGCCAGGTTTAGGTGCCTGCATATGACAGGGGGATCCCTGATGTACTCACCAAAGAAGGTGTGCCATATCATCGTGGCCTGCTGTATGCTTCACAATCTGGCATTGCGACGTCAGGTTCCTTTCCTGCAGGAGGATGGTGCAGATGGTGGTGTTGAAGCAGCTGTGGAGCCTGCGGAGAGTGAAGAGGAGGAAGACTCAGAGGACGACACAGACAACAGGGACAGAGTAATAGAACAGTATTTCCAGTAGCACACAGGTAATAATCACCCATGCCATTTTACATTTCCTGAAAGCCTCCTGCATCTCAACTTTGTCGATTTCCCCCCAGAACTATAAACATGATGTTTGATTTTCCCTTCCCTTTTCTGTGCTGTATGAGCCACTGCGTGACCTCGGCTTGGTTGGCCCATGGACTAATGCTAAGTTACCTCGGTATGTGTAATTCACAATGTTAAAAAATACGTAATTGATATGTAATGTGTCATACATTTGTAAATAAGACAGGCTGAGTCCTGATTGATTTCAGTGCAATGTGTGATTTATTATTAGTGCATAGATATTGGTACATGATAGTGAAACAGTGATGGGTGGGGGTGGAGTAATGTCCATGGCAGAGTCCAGTTCTCAGTCTCACAGGTGCATTGTCCATATGCCTGTGGCAGGATGGAGCAGGGGCAGTTCAAGGTTTGACAGGGTGGCAATGTTGAACAGTGGGAGGACTTCAGGGGGTATGTGATGCTGGCGGGGGTCTTGACATCCTACTCTGTCGTTTTTTTTTATCTCAGGCTCCTTTTGCGGGGTGGTTGTTGTTCAGCAGGAGGTGGGGTTCTGGTGGGCTGTCGTTGTGGTGGGGCCTCCTGTCCACTAGCGCCGGCGGAGGTGGTAGGCTGTTCCTGTTCCTGGCTAGTGACAGGGGCCCTGTGTGATGCCACATGGTCCCGAAACGTGTCCTCTATACGGTTCAGGGCCTGGACTATGCTCCCCATAGCGGTTGAGATGTTGGTGAGTTGGTCGCTGAACCCCATGTAGCGTTGCTCCTGCTGTGCCTGGATCTCCTGGAACCTGGCCAGTACCGTCGCCATCGTCTCTTGTGAGTGGTGGTAGGCTGCCATGATGGTGGTGAGGGCCTCTTGGAGAGTGGGTTCCCTGGGCCTCTCCTCCCCCCCCTGTCGCACAGCAGCCCTCCGAGTTGCCCTGTTTCCCTGGGCCTCTGTCCCCTGGACGGTGTGCCCACTCCCACTGCCCCCAGGTACCTGTTGTTGTTGGGTTGGTGGGTTACCCTGGGGGCCCTGTAGTGGTAGACACACCGCTGCTTGACCTGTCCTAGAGACAGAGGCATGGGCCCGCTGGGTGGGAGCTGTGCTGTTGTTCCCAGAGGGGGTTGGGTCTGCAGTGGCCTGTGTCTGGGTGAGGGGAACCGACTGCCCAGAGGTCCCCGATGGTCCGGGCTGGTCATCAGGGTCCAGGACGACAGAGCTGCTGTCATCACTAGGGGCCTGTTCCGGGGGTGGGATGGACATTTCTGGTCCCTCCTGACCGGTGTGTTGTCGTTCGGGTCCTGCATGGGGTAAGAGGGTATGGTTATTGTTTCTGTGTGTGCATTAGCTTGCGTTTTATGGGTGCCCTTGTCCCCCAGTGCTGGCATTCCCTTGGGGGAGGTGTTGTGAGGGTGTTTTGTGGGGGGGGGGATGGGTATGTGCAGTGGTCATGCTTAGGTGATGGGTGTCCATAGTTTGGGGATGGCATGCAGGGGTTGGTGTTGGGTGGGTTGTGCTGGAGAGACATTCTCAGGGAGGATGTGTGCTGGGGGGTTGGGGGTGAGGGTGGGGGTTAGCATGCTGGGGGGGGGGGGTGAAGTGGTTGGCCTTGTACTTACCAGAGTCCATTCCTCTGTGTACTCCAGCGAGGCCATCAGGATGCACGATGTTTAGTACCTCTTGCTCCCATGCTGTGAATTCGGGTGGAGTGGGTGGGGGTCCCCCGCCAGTCTTCTGCACTGCGATGTTGTGTCGCGAGACCATCGATCGCACCTTCCCCCGTAGGTCGTTCCATCGTTTGCGGATGTCGTCCCTATTTCTGGGATGCTGTCCCACCGCGTTGACCCTGTCCACGATCCGCTGCCAGAGCTCCGCCTTCCTTGCTATGGTGGTGTGCTGAACCTGTGAGCCGAAGAGCTGGGGTTCCACTCTTATGATTTCCTCCACCATGACCCGGAGTTCTTGGTCCGAAAAGCGTGGGTGCCTTTGTGGAGCCATGGGGTGGTGTGTATGAGGTGTGGGGTGGTGTATGGGATGATGTGTGTGTTAGTGTGTGGTGCTTTGTGCTTCTATGTGGTGTGTGTGATGTTGTGGTGTGCCTCTGTGTGTCTGGCTATCTATTCTCTGATGTGTCTCTCTCTCCTTCGTCTCTGGTTTTTGTTGGTAGGGGTTTGTGGGTGATGTGGGTGTGTGTTTTATATGGTATTGGATGTGTGGGAGTGGTGTGTGTATGTGTTTCAGGTGTGTGCCTTTCAAATTGTCCAATGTGGTAGGGGTTTGTAAAGGTGTGTGTATTTTGACCGCGGCGGTGTGTACCGCCAATGGAATACCGCGGTTGAATGACCGCCGCGTGGATTTGCGGGTCATAATGGGATGGGCGTATTTCTGTTGGCGTGGCGGTGGAGGTTTGGTCTTCTCCAGTTTACCGCTGGCCGCTGATGTGGCGGACTGCAGTGGAGGGCGGATTTTTGGAGGTTTTGCTGTTGTGGGTCAGAATATCCGTGGCGGCTGACCGTGGCCGCGGCGGTATTGTGGCGGCCTTCTGACCGGCGGTAAGCGGCTTTTACCGCCGAGGTCAGAATGACCCCCATTGTGTCCCAACACCAATATGTATGCCTCATTAGAATACATTTATTTCTCCATTCCACTATGTGAATTTAGTATAGTATTGATGTCCACATCAAAGAACATCAACAAGTAATTAAAGTCCAAATTCTGTCACATGAGGTGAAATTAATTCATCCCTCAACATAGCCAATGCCTTCCGTCCAGGACTTCTTTAGGGCTACTTTATGTCAAACTAAATCCCCACTCGGCAAAATGGGATCAATCTCAAAATTCAATGTCCATCTTTTTGTTTCTGTTATACCAAATCATCACTACAGGTCCAAAACCCCCACTGGTGCTTGAACGCTAAAATTTCATCAATAAGGAGTCCTCCTCAAAGTATATTGTCCATCTTCACATTATCATTGTATTGCCAATCAAACCAAATCTTTATTTTGGGTCCAGAGCCCTCTTCACGTCCTGTGGCCTTGTTAAATGTGATTAATCTCTTATTTGATCAGGAACATGCTTTAAACACTTCAGAAAGCAGGAGATAATCTTTTTTTGTGACAGAATTGTGCACATGAAATCTGATTCAGCTAGCAGAAGGGCTCAGCAAGTTAAATTCTAGCTGTCTAGATATGAGATGATGTGAGGGTCATGAGTTTCAGTTCCTTGAAGTCAGCAAAATTAGTACTATTGAACTTGGTGCCATAAACCCCTTATCACAGCACTTGAAGACAGCACAAGTGAAGCATGAAACACAATATATAAACAAGCATTGGCAAGCCAAACAGTCTGGCATTTGCTGGACCCATTTGGCTTTGTCAATACCTATTTTGCTTCAGCATTGTTCTTTTTATAATACATTGTTGTGGGAGTTGCTAGGTTGTCCCTAATATATTAAAAAAAAACATTTTAAAAAGGCAAAAATATTTTAGAGGTTTAGGTATCTACTTTATTGGTGGATGTTCTCCTTCTGAAAGGGCAGAATGTTGTCACACTAAAGTTAGCCAATTGCTTAAGTAGATTCACTAACTGCTCCCTGCTGTACTTGACTGGGGACAATTGTGACTGACACAGCTGCAAACTAATGGATGAAGAGAGCTAGCTGAAAGCCCCTATATGTAAATATATTATATATACAATTTTACTACGATCAAAAGGTCTTGGCAAATGCCAGACCTAAGCAATTATTGTTATTATCGCTATTTCAACATGTAGTGAGGCTTGAAGAGTTCACTTATGTGAAGAGTTGAGTTTTAGCAAGCAAAATTCAATGCATCTTATCACACTGTCAATGAGCCATCATTGCAGATGAAGATGATCCCTTGAAGACACTCTTCTTAAAGAGAGCTACACCTTTTCACAATGTTCACAAAATGAACTAGCTATTCAATCTGTACTTACACCATGTTAAATTGGTGCAACTGTTTTATCGTGAAATAGCCATTGGCCAGATTACGTAAACTTCAAGAGTGCTGGAACATTTTCCATTTATGTTAAGTAATTTAGCCCCAGTCATTAATGGTATTCAATGATTTATTGGTAGAAAATGTTGTTTTTGCATTTGCCATCACTGCTAATGTTATTTGTGCACTTGCGTGTAGCGGCAAAAGTCATGGCAAAATTGCTGGGCAAGGCAGGGTTACAAATGAACACAATATCACTTATGCTTCATATACCAAACCAATCATCAAATTAAACTACCATATTCTCAGTGTTATTGACCTCTTTGTTGGTTACAAAATAGTCAGTGGTTGAAATTCTATACAGTTCAAAGCATGGAGTTACAAACTATCTTGTATAATAACACTCTTTTTTGTAAATTTATTTTGTATCATTATACACACAATCAAAAAATAGAGCAGATGAAAAAGTGACACCACTGTGAGTACAGCACCTCCAAGTCAGCAAGAAAGGTCTGCAGGCTGGGGGAGGGCAAGAGGGTGCAGGGATGGAGTGGATGAAGGGAACAGGGGTTGGGCGGTCATCAAAGGGCCATTCTTAGTGTTCTGTCCCAGACTGATGGATTTTTAGATCCTTTTACAGGGCCACTGCCTGGGCCTCAGGAGATCTTTCCAGACCCAGACCATAGCATGTCCTTCATTGACCTCAGATCTTTTTTGACCCTCTAGTTGTGTACTCCTCTTATATGGCTTCCCTACACAGGGCCATCCCTCTTATCCACTGGGCTTTAGTGGGCAGAGTTCATAACCCCTCGACCTGTGCTGGGCCTGTAGTGCGAAATCAGTTAAGAGGTGGACCACACTGCTGCCTACAGTCTGGCAGCCATGGGTCCTGGTAGTCTAGGGGATTCAATTGTGATTTCTGAAGTTCAATAGTCTGGTGACCATTGGACACTGTTGGGTTTCTGGGGGCAGGGACATCCCAGGACCTGCTGTGCCCTTTTCACAGAAAACAAAGTTGAGGGGGTTACCTTTATAAATGTTGGTAGTGAGCCATTGTTCTAGGAAGATCTCAGCTGATCGCCCTTCTATTTTCTCAGGAAGACCAATTATCCAGACAATATTGCAGTGGGAGTGACACTCCACATCATCCACATGTTCCTGGAGCTTCTCTCTTTATCAGTCAGGTGCTGGAGTCTTTGATTCAGGTCCTCCAAGACTGGCATCACTTGCCCCGTGGTTTTCTCCATCTCTGTGACACTAGCGACCAGATTCCTGTGATCCACTCCAAGGAGCCCCAGGCCAAGTGCCAACCCAGTTATTTTCACTTCTAGGGAGCTTTTGAGGTCTGCAATTGTGCTCACAATCTTCCCTAGACGATCTTCTTGATTTCCCAGGTGTATCCCACAGTTCTCATAATGGGACCCTCCTGGTCCTCTTCCCACAAGCCAGGAAGGTGTTGGGGCACTTTGGCCAGGAGGGCCTTTTCTTGTTGTGGTTTGACCATTTGTCTCCTATCTTGCCCCTGAGGACCTCCTCCTGAAAGCCTGTCCAGTCATCAGCTGCATCACTCATAGCCACTCTGTATCCTCTCAGGGTGAAGGAGGGTGGCTGGAAAAGCCAGTGCCCATGCCCCCTGTAACAAAAACACAGGGTAGGCCTGGGTGCCTCCTGTGGCCAAAACCCCGATCACAACTCCAGGGGGTCTCCATCCGTCTTCACCGTGGCCCCCTGCCTTTCACCTGTGCTCCAGCCTGTCACACATGGGGCTGTCAGGAGGGGCACCTACTCCTCAACATTGTCCCCAGTTGCGTAGCGCTTTTCTCCTTCTCCCTGCACCATCCTCCATACCATCAGGCAGCAACCTTCTTAGATGGGGGTTGATGTCCTATTGCCTCCTGTTGAAGGAGTGTGCAACTCCTGAAAGGTCACTGCCACCCTCCTACAGGCCGGCAGGTAATGCAGCGAGGCCCTGTGAGGCCCAAGCGATCAGTAGTCCTCAACCAGGAGCCTTCCCGGTGCATGCCAATATGCCCACAAGTATCAGTGCATCCAGTCTTTCAGGCTATTGGCAGCCAGAATCTGCTGATTCTTTTCCCCGGAGCAGTCTCAGGTATCTCCCCCAGCATCTACACCCCACGGGTGGGGGGATCTGAAATGAAACAGAATTACTTCCTGAAGTGGGAACAGCCGGTGGAGCTTTGAAGTGAGTGTCATATGCCATCTTGTATTAAGTCACGCCAATTGTTCTGTAGCACTCTTAATTATGTCACATTTTGTCAGTGGGAACTGTTTAAGTCTTTAGAACTCAAAACACCCTACTCTCTTTTAGGAAATATTTAAATGCCCATATTCCCAGTTCTTCTTGAATGAGCCTTCTATTCTCAATGTCTAAAATGTGTCTTCCAGAGTCTGACAACTCCAAGTGCTCTTTCTGTATGATAGTATCAAATGAGTTCTAAGTGAAGCACTCTAATGCTCATGGAGATGGAAGGGTGTTGCATAACACTGTTAATTTAAAAAAACTAATACATATACACTTGGTGAACACTATAGCTTACTTTCATGAAAGCAGATGATGGGAGCAGACATAAAAACATATTAAAAAACATAAGATCCATTTTTTTTTTTTAAATGTAAGAGGTTTACCCTGTGTTGGGTTTGAATAACAGCCCTTATTAAGGATGGATGGGTGATAGTTGTAAAACTGACTTTCTTAGTCACTGTATCTTTAAGTGACCCGGGCTGGCTTTCACTCAAGATTAAGGGTGAGGATCATCAGGCTGAATAACTGCAGGGACCAGCCTACCCATCCCTGGTACTTCCTTGAGCTAGATGTATTTGTACATGAGCTTTCAATAACCATCTTCCCAGTATCGCTAAGCCAAATGTTGTAAGTGTAATAGTTTTTCAAAGATCTCACACAGATTGTTAGGCAATAAGGGCCAGATGTAGCAAACAGTTCGCGAGTCGCAAACGGCGAAAATCGCCGTTTGCGAGTCGCAAACCTGAGTTTGCTATGCAGAAATGCATTTTGCGAGTCGGAACCGACTCGCAAAATGCATTTCAGAGTTGCAAATAGGAAGGGGTGTTCTCTTCTTATTTGCGAGTCGCAGTGGTATGCAACTCCATTTGCGACCGCGGTCGCAAATGGAGTCGCAGTTACCATCCACTTGAAGTGGATGGTAACCCACTCGCAAACTGGAAGGGGTCCCCATGGGACCCCTTCCCCTTTGTGAATGGACCCCAAATTATTTTTTCAGGGCAGGTAGTGGTCCAAGGGACCACTACCTGCCCTGAAAAAATCCGAAACAAAAGGTTTCGGTTTTATTTTTTAAGTGCAGCTCGTTTTGCTTTAAGGAAAACGGGCTACACTTGAAAAAAAAAAAAGTGCTTTATTTAAAAGCAGTCACGGACATGGAGGTCTGCTGACTACAGCAGGCCTCCATACCCGTGAGTGCCCATAGTCGCTATGGGGCCGCAATTTGCGACCCACCTCATTAATATTAATGAGGTGGGTCTTTGCGACCCCATAGCGACTCGCATACGGAGTCTGAGACACCGTTCTGCATTGCAAATTGCGAGTTGCAATTTGCGAGTCGCTCGGACTCGCCAATTGCAAGTCGCAATTTGCAGAGTTGCTACATCTGGCCCTTAATCACATTACTTAAAGGATTGATATGTCTGCGCTTGTTTACCTTTAGGTCGAGACTAGTTGCAAAAGATGTATTGTGAACTTACCAAGAACTTACAGAGGCTTTAGCCAACCACTGGTTACCATTGGTTGGCTGTATTGTCACTCTTACTTGCTTGCTTCTCATTCAATGGCTTGTCCCAGCTTGTCTTTCTCCCTCCCTGGAGCATATCCTCTTTACCATTTCTCTAATTAGAGGACTTCTATCCTTCCACAGCTCCCTTTTAGGGAACTAATATTTTCCTTTTTTTCTTAGCACTGCCTGAGAGTGGATATTTTGCAAGCTCTTTCCCTCTTGTGCTTCTGCTGCTCAGAACATCCCCTGTACTGCTTTCTCTTTTGTGTTTTGTAACCTCTGGGACTGATTTAGATGCCGGTGGAGGAGAATACTCCCTCATAAATGTGACGGATATCCCGACCGCTGTATTATGATCCTATTCTATTTTACAGGGATCGCAATATGCTGAACAGGATATCCCTCACGTTTGTGATGGAGTATTCCCTCCTCCGACATCTAAATCAGACCCTCTGTCTTTTATGCTTCTTCCCCCCTCCAGATACCTCCATGTTCCATGTTGCTTACTCCTACGTGTGCTTCTCCCTTGCACTCCATGTTGTTTCTTTTCTATGTGCTGCTTTCACCTCGTCCTCTTCTGTCCCACTCGATGACCGCTGCCAATTACTTTTACCCTCATCCTAGTGGTCCACTTTTATTTCCTCAGTATTGTTATTTATTTATTTATTGGAGGGCCAAGCATCAAATTACTGCTACCTTCTCCGGTTTCAGAAAGCACTTTCACGCTACTTCCATTTCGTATATATATATTTATTATTGATCAAGCCATGTTGGAATGGTGAATAAAAAAAATGGTGGCCCTGTGTCATTTCGTAGACACACCTGTGTGATGACAAGTGCATGTCCCTTCAAAATGTGGCGCCCCTCGTGCATTTTATTTTAGTTTAAAAATGCTGCACAGCATCCTGCAGAGACTGTACAGCATCGCCAAAGGGCATTGTCAAGGCCAATAGGTCCCGAAGGCGAGACCTATTGACTTTTCCAATTCTTGTTACAGCTGTGGGCTCTTATTCAGAACTTAATGTAACAGTTTTTATTGGTGATGTGTTGTTTGGTGACAATAATCTTACAAATAAACGGCACTCAGATGACTGAAACCAGTGATAATGTTATTCAACTGTAAGTAAAGCTTAGTGTGCATGGCATAAATTAATGTAATATAACAGGGCTGGTTAGTGCCAATGGCGGTACATGCTGCAAAATACTGTGCTGATGAATAACTGAAACCCGCAGTGACTGCCGAAAAGAGGTTCATGTGAATTATCACGCAGACAGACTTTCAGAACCAGTACAAGTGGGTGATCCCTACAGGTGGACATTATTTAGCATTTCTTGTTTTGTGCAATGTTGCGACTGTGGAGAAGGGATACGTTTATTCGCATGGTACACTAATAAATAAATGCCAAGGAATATGTGGATGAAATAAGGGAACTATTAGGGTGTATCAGGGACTTCCCAGAGATCATGAGTGAGGATTATGTGTGTTTAATGGAGACATGAGTGTTCACTTAATGAGCAACTTTTTTGTAATCTTTATGCCGCATTTTAGATGAGTCAAGTGGTCCTGATGTCTAACGTGGAGGAGTGGAGTGAAGAAGAGCAAGGAAATGGTTAGTGTATTTGTAATTCGCTTATCAGAGATATAGAGATCCTTCTTTGCTGTATTGTAACTTTGTTTAAGACTAAGTTCATCGGTTAAAGGAAGGCATGGAAGAGACTTCATAAGTTGGTGGCACTCTGGTATGCCCTCTTGTTGCATCTCTCCACCTTATTTAAAAGTTGGGAGATGACGTTTTCCTGACAATGGAGCGGTTGCTAGCTCGAATAAAAACCTCTTGAGGGATGCACAGCCAGTGGACATGGAAGGGCTGCCTGATTAAGGATGCCCCTTTTGACATCCTGTCCACGAGCTTTGGTCCTGTTCAAGTCAACATGTACACCATGGTGGCCATGGATATTAAAAGTGCAAAAATGCAGCCACCTGCTCCGAGGTAAACCCATAATGTCAGAGAATTATTATTCTTTTTTTTTACTTTGCAAAGATAGACCCATGTCTTCACAGTTTGTCTTCAGGGAAGGAAAAAGTTCAGATAGGTCCGTCAGGGCATGACAGATCGTCTGTTGCTCTTCCGTATACTGAAGCAGTTCACGCCATGCAAGCAAGAGGTGCTACTGTCATAACAAACCTGCTAACTTACTGGGAAAAAAAATAAACTTGGGAGGTCGGCAAAACTTGAAATGGCCCGCCAAGAACGGTTTACAAATTTAAATACTGAAAAATTCAGAAGTAAGTATAGTTGGGTAGGGCTTTTGTCTGCTGTGCCCCGTACAAGATCTAGTAGTGATGTGAGCAGTTGTCCGCTTCCTTGCACGGACATGAAAACATTGTGCACGTTGCCAAAATGCATATGAGTGCTTGATAGATAGTTTAAACCATTCTGCAAAATAAATGTATTACTGTTTGCTTTATACAGTTTGATTATAATATTAGTTGTTTTTATACTTTTAATTTTGTAGTATTTTGTTACGTTTTATTTACAATTGTATCAGTAATGTGTTTTTATATTAAAACAACTAATATCTGCCTATCTCCGATCAACTTATCAGGTGTGTACATTTATGTGCATTGCCTATCTTTGACTAAGTTTCAAGGTAAACCTTAGGTGACAAACCTTGCAACTTCTTAAAGATGCAGAATGATTCACCTACATGAAACCCAGCCAGCAGGTCAAAACTTTCAAACAAACTCGTTTTTTTCTAGGAGAATTTTGCAACAAAAGCAGTATTTTTTAAGTTTTTTCTTGTCCAGGCCTTACCTTTCGTTAAATGTCACCAAATGAGTGAAGGAGTGGGGATGTTTTAGAAAACACAATGAAAATTGTGATGCCCAGCTTTGTGTCCTAGCAAACCCCTAGGTAAACTCAGTGCGTTCATGTGAAGGCTCTCAGCTACAGGTCAGGGAAAATGTGGTATGACTTGTTCTATTTATGCAGTTGTACAGCCACTTAGCACAGTGGGTAGTCAAGCATCTGCAAGGACTGTATGGCATTGGTAATACTCGTAGAGTTTGGTTCTCGTTTCACATTGTGGATGGAAATAAGTTGAAGAAATTAGTGGTCTATTGATGTGTGGTCTCTAAAATCATTCCTTAGGTAGAGTGGGGTGGAGGTAATAAAACTGTATCTTCTCGTGAATGCCCTACCTTAAACTGAAACTAAATTTAATGGTACCATGTGTCAGAATCATGCTTCCAAGCCTGTTTTGTCTAGCAAGTTTCATGAAGAGACTATTAGCCCTTTCCATCTCGCTTAGATTCCTCATCATGCTGAGGCTTTCATGCCTTTCCTGATCTCTTTACAAGCATAACAAGACCATCCCACACCTTACTTCCTGTTTCTCTTTGTCGTCTCCCTTTGATCTTTAGATGGGTGTGGTGTGCCCGCTTCAGGCTTATTGACAACTATGGTTGCTGCCTGGGAGATTATGCATGAGTGTGGGACCCGGGGCATTTGGGCGAACAGGTGGTAACATGATTGCAGCGCTCTCACAGAAGGAGGGGGTGCCATCATCCCTGTTCTCTACTAGCATGAGGTATGTGACAATGCCTACATGATTGAATACTGGTTGTGTGGGAGTGCTGAGCCTCTCTGTGTGGCTGTCGCTGCACTGATCTTACAAATGGAGAGTTTGGTCTCTCTCCTACATACGGTTCCTGCTGTGTAGCATGGAGCAGCGGTGCACTTCTTGGCCAGAGGGGCAGACCTGCAGGTGAGAAAGGCACTTTTATAGATCAATAGCAGGGCTATAGTTTATGTGTTGATTTCCATTTTTAGTTCGAGCACAGCAGCATGCAAGCCCTGCTCTTCTCGACATGTTTTAATCTATTCTGTGGGCTTTAACCACACCCATCTCACACCCATCACTTTCATTGGTTCCTGGACCTACCTTTAAAAAAAATCACTTGATGTGATTGGTAAATGCTTTATGTTTGTCCCGCCTTGATGCTGGTTTGGGTTTGTTACCACGTTGGAGACTGACCCTGTTACATGGATTATTGCACAATCAGCAATATACCTTAGTGCGGTGCACAATTTTTTTCTTTTGCCTCACCTCTTCGCGCTGCATGGCCATATGTTATTTCTTTCTCTTTCTTGTTTTCGGGCATCTTGCTGTTTCTTTGCAATGTCTGTGGGTTCTTTATTTTTTTGCAGTGTTATGTAGCGCGAACTTGACACAAAGGTATTGGAGCGCTTTAATTTTCTTGCAGTTTTATATAGCACAATCTCAATACAAAGGTATTACAGCACTTTACATGAGCACCGGTTAAATTACACAAGAACACATTCATTGTTGGTAACGGGGGACATTAAGTGGTTTGCCCAGAATCACAGGATGTTGAGCCGACACTGAGAATTGAACCATGTTCCCCACCTTCAAAGTTGTCAGGTTTGGCCCTTACACCACGTCACAACCAAAAAGCGAGGGGGAACGGCGCTCCGAGTGTTGGCAGCGCGCTCCAGCCGCGAGGACCGAAATAGATGCCGCGTCTAAGCGCGGCGTTACAGTAGGTCCCCTCCCCGAGGCCCCAGGTTTGTCAGGATGACGATCAAAAAACAAGTGGACCAAACGGGGAGCATGGATGGAGGAAGCATCCTCCCAAGAACAGTCACTGAGAGGGTATCCTTTCCAATGAACCAAAAACTGCAGTTTGTGCCGAAAAATTCTGGAATCACAGATTTCCTGTACTTCATACTCAGGCTGTCCGTTAATGGAAAGAGGAGGAGGATGCTGGAAATGACGGTGGTATGGATCAGGAACAAAAGGTTTTAACTGGGACACATGGAAAACAGGATTTACCCTCCAGGTATGAGGTAAGCGGAGACGCACAACTACAGGATTCAGGACTTGCGAAATCCGAAAGGGTCCATAGAAACGTGGCTTGAATTTATTGACAGAAAACCGGGAAGGTAGAAATCTGGAAGAAAGCCACACCTTGTGGCCCACTTGATATGAAGGTGCTGCTTGTCGATAACGATCCGCCTTTCGTTTAATTGCTTGTTTTGAAGCTAGGAGAGTTGTGTTAAGTAGGTCCTGGATTTGACAGATCTGACGTGAAAAAGAAGTGACACCAGGAACAAAAGAGGATGTTCGGGAAACAGTAGTGAAAGTCCTTGGATGAAATCCATAGGTACAATAAAAGGGTGTGGTCTTGGTCGCACTATGTACTGTGTTATTATAGGAGAACTCGGCAAGAGCAAGATACTCCGACCAATTGCTTTGTGTGGCATTACAGTAATATCTCAGATACTGCGGAAGTTCTTGATTCACTCTTTCAGCCTGCCCATTAGTTTGTGGATGGAAACCAGAGGATAAGGAAATCTCAATGTTAAATAAGGCACAAAAAGCTCTTCCGAAACGTGATACATAATGAGGCCCTCTGTCCGAAATGACCTCTTTCAGAAGACCATGGAGGCGAAAAATATCCAGCAGAAAAATGCGACTCATTTCTGGAGCTGTCGGTAGTTTCTTCAAGGCTGAGAAATGTGCCATCTTGGTGAATGAATCTACGGTCACCATGATTACTTGGTTACCAGAGGAGGTAGGTAAAGAACTTATGAAATCCATAGATAGAGTACACCAAGGAGCTGAAGGAACCAGTAAAGGTCTTAAATAACCTGCCGCCTTAGTTTGAGGTGTGTTAGTCTGAACAAATACTGGGCATGCTGACACATAGGTTTCAGTATCTGACTTAAGCGAAGGCCACCAAAAAGATCGCTGAAGCAGCTCCTGGGTCTTTCTGATACCTCGATGACCGGCTATTTGGGAATCATGACACATATGTAGAGCTTCTGTCTGCACTTTCTTGGTAGGTAGGAAAAGAGCATGTTGATGATAGAAGTAGTTGTCCTTCTTCTGCAAAAAAGGAGTCACTTTATCCCATTCTGAAGCCGACAGAAACTGGTACTCTGATTGAACACGTTCTTGAAAAGACTGAGTAGCTCCAATGATTCTACTGGAATCAATAAGATGTGGAGAGGAGTTCTTGGCCACGTCAGGGTATCTGCGGGATAAGGAATCTGCCACTGAATTCTGGGAACCAGGTATGTATGTGATCACGAAATCATACTGGCTAAAGAAGAAAGCCCATCTTGACTGACGACTAGTGCGACACTGAAAACTCCGAAGACATTGGAGATTGCGATGATCAGTCCTGGCTTCGAAAGGCTCTCTGGAACCCAACAAGAAATGCCTCCATTCCTTACAAGCTACTTTAAGAGCCAGTAGTTCTCGTTCCAGCACAGAATAATTGCGTTCAACCTCTGATAAGATATGAGAAAGATAAAAGATAGGATGTTCCAATCCATCGTTGTCTTGTTTTTGCAGCAGAACTGCACCAATAGCTCTGTCTGAGGCATCAGTCACAACAATAAATTTCTTGGTATTGTCAGGATGACGCAAAACAGGTGCTTGGGTAAAGGCTGTCTTCAACTCTTGAAATGCGCGTTCAGCATCCTTGGTCCAGATTAAACCCTTCTTCAGGTTCTCTTTCTAAATTGTTTGTGTTATGAAACTTTGTAGGTGGGCAAAATGTTGACTAAACTGATGATAGAAGTTTGATAAACCACGGAAACCTTGCGTTTCCTCAATGGACATTGGAGAAGGCTAATCCAATATGGCACTGACCTTGTCAGGATCCATGGATATTCTGTGTTGATTGATACAGAACCCCAAATACTTTCCTTCGGTCTTATGGAACTCACACTTCTCTGGTTTACAAAACAATTGGTTTTTCTTGAGTCTTTCCAGGACCTGCAGGACATGATCTATTTGTTGTTCAGGATCACGGGAATATATCAAGATATCATCCAAATAAATTACTACACATTGGTTGAGTACATCAGAGAACACTGAATCCATAAATCGTTGAAAAACAGAAGGGGCATTGGTCAGTCCAAAGGGCATGACACGGTACTCATAGTGCCCAAAAGGGGTACGGAAAGCTGTCTTCAATTCATCACCTTCCTTGATCCGAAGAAGATGATAGGCACCCTTTAAGTCTAATTTGGTAAACATCTTGGCTCCTTGAATGGCATCCAATATATCCCTGATCAAAGGCAACGGATATGAATCCTTAATCGTTATTCTGTTGAGTTTGCGAAAGTCAACACATGGATGCAGATACTTAGTCTTCCTGGGGACAAAGAAGAGAGGAGCTCCAGCAGGGGATGTGGAAGGAGCAATTAAATTATCATCTAAATATTCCTTTAGCACCTTCTTTTCTTGGTCTGTCAGAAAATACATTCGTCCAAAGGGTACGACTTCATCAAGAACTAAAGGAATAGCACAGTCATAACTGAAATGAGGTGTCAAAATAGGATTACTAGGTTTCTGAAAAATCCCGATATATTCCTGATAACAATCTGGAACTCCCTGGATCATATTGATAGAGTTGGTGTTATTCTTAGTTGACTGACAGGACCTTCTGGGAGTCCAATAAGAGGTAGTGTAATAACAATTCTGTTGACGAAATAAAGAAGTTAGGGATATAGTTCTTGTTTTCCAATTGATATAGGGGTTGTGTCGGGTTAACCAGGGTATACCCACAATCCCGATGCAATTTGGTGAGGCTATAAGATCAAAGGCAACATGTTCTTGATGCCCCCCCAAATGTAAAAAAAAGAGTAGGAGTTGAGGCCACCACAGGACCTGAGGTTAACGGAGAGCCATCCACTGTGTGTACCTGCTCAGGAGTTTCTTTAAGAATGCGGGGAATTCCTTTATTCGTGGCCCATGTCTCATCCAGATAGATTCCACTGGCTCCACAATCTAGGCGCGCCAGGAGGTGTTCTTCTTGATCTTGTGAACTTTGTAACTTGACCGAGAGGATAAATAGGGTGGACATGCCTTCTCTGGAGGAACATATGGATGGTACTTCAGCTCCTCCTGTCTCCTTCCTCCTTACAGGGGACAGGAGCTGGTGTTTCCCGCAGGCCTTGAGGGATTACAAGACAACTACAGATCAGATGGCCAGCCTTACCATAGTACAGACAAAGTCCCTTTCGTCTTCGTTCCTCCCTTTCTGACTCCTTCAATGGACCATGAACCAGATCTATCTGCATGGGTTCTTCAGGGGGAGGTGGAGAGGCTTCGGATGGAATATCTTCCGTTTACCGACTGCTAATACGAAAGGTACCAGGCTGGTATGGAGCTTGCGTTCTACGTCTCTCCATCTTGCGCTCTTGAAGTCTATATTCGATGTTCATAGATTGATCCATTAATTCCTTCAAAGAACAAGCTGGAGAAGAATGTACAAGCTCATTTTCATTTTTTATTTCTTCGCGCAGGGCTCGGCGGAAAAGGGTTATGAAGGTGCGTTCCACCCAGGAGGTTTCAGCTGCCAGCTGTTTGAAACGGGTGATGTCCTGCAGAAAATCCTGATTGCCCTGCTGAATGTCACATAAGGCTTCTTCAGCTGCTGCTTCTACCCTAGGTCTCCCAAACATTTGTTTGAAAAGAGTCAGGAAAGCGAGATAGTTAGCCAGGACTGGATCTTCTGCAGAAACCAGTGGGGTCGCCCAAGCAAGCGCCGGACCAGGCAAGGCGCTGATCAGATAGCCCACCTTAACCTTATCCGAGGAAAACTGGAGTGGTCAAAAGGCAAAGAAAACCGTCAGGGCATCCAAAAATTCCTTTATCTTTAGAGGATCTCCAGAATATCGAGGAGTAGCAGCAGATACGGGTGGTAAGTCCAGTGATCGGGAAGACAAGACCTGTTGTAGCGCAGTGTTCTCTGCCCGTAACTGTTGTAACTCTTGGGCTTGTTGTTGGACAGTCTGCAACATGGCTTGAGCATTTTCTGATGCCTCTCCCTGTGGATCTTCCATGGCGATCTTGCAACGCAGAATCTTTTGGCTTTGCAATCTGTTACGTACTGTGCTGGATTTCTCACCTCTGGATACCAGGTTGGCGAATATACCTGGTGTTCTACAGGTTCTGGATACTCCCAGATAAGTGCGACCCCTTCTAGTAGCCACGGTGCCGCTTGACAGGCAACGCCAAAGCACACCGTGCCCTGCAGAAAGAGTCCCAGAGGGATAAAGCCCCGACACTGGGGAAAAACCTCTAACAGGAACTCCTGAAGAAAAATAAGAAAAAACAGGACTTGACAACAGGAACAAAAATAGGCACATTTTCTCAAGGCAAAAAGCAGGAACCAAGAACAGGCAAATAGCCCAAGGAAAAAGCTGGAACAAAAAACAGGAGCGAAGAGCACAACCAGAAGGAGGTGTTTGCAACGCAAGGTAGAACAAGACTGATTGACTTATATACTGAGAAAAAGAGAAGTGACATCACAGGAAAGGGAAAGAACACCACCTTGAATTGGAAGGACCCCATAGACCAGAATAGGAAAAAAGAAAGTAGTATAAAAGAAAACTAGAGCATGCTGGGACACAGAACACGAAGAAGACAAGATGGACAGAAGCATGGACAGAGGCAGGAAGAAAAAGACCAGAAAAACCCACCACCATCAAAAAGAAGAAAAAAGGGGCTAAAGGTAAGTGTAGCACGACCAGGAGCGAAATATATGCTTCCCAGGACGCGCAACCAAAAATTGCGGGGAACGGTGCTCCGAGTGTCGGCAGCGTGTTCCAGCCACGAGGACCGAAAGAGATGCTGTGTCTAAGCGCCGCGTTACACCAGGTACCAACATCATAGACATCATGAGTTCAGGAAATACCTAGGTCATAAACCGCATGAGGCTGTAAATACACAGATACATAAATCATAAATAGGGTGCACAAAAATGAAATGACTGTACTCAGACTCTGTGCTCTGATAATGCAAGGATGCAAAATCAGCATACTCCTTAACATCAGTGCATTCTTAGGGCCCGAGATACAGAAGACTGTGAAAAACTTGTGAGCCATCACCTTAGTGTGAGAAATGCAACCTGGTTCAGACAGCACAAGACATGAAGCATCACATCCTACCCTAAAAACCTAGATGGTCAATTATCCTCACAAGAACATAGGATGCAGTGCCCCTGCGCTTCTATTGCACGATATTTGGCAATTAAGGGAGCCCATTGTCAAGTCTGCATTTGTCATCAGAAGGAGGCCCAGGGGTACCAGGGGTACATCCATGGCATTACTGTAATTTCCACGTGGGTAAACCTCCATTGATGAAGGGAGTCCCCCAGAGATAACTGGGGACCTCCGACGAGGTTCTACACAGCCAAGCAAAAAGATCGCAATGGCAAACATCCCAGGAGGCGGGGACAACACTTGTCCCAGTTTAGGGTGAGTCGAGAGCCCTTCCTAGTGGCCCCAGCTCGCAATGCTGGTTGACAAGCAGTTCCCAAAGGTCCACCCACAGGAGAGGAGTGAGACAGCTTTCCTGGTATCAGGTGCTCTCCCCTCCTGCAGTTATTTCCTGAGGCTGCAGTAATCCACCTGGCATATGGCCCCTTCCGCTCCCCTCTTGGCGGGCTCTGCCGCACTGATGGATACCCTCAGTGCAACAAGTGGGCTAAAGTCTTTAGGGCTTTTCGTCAAGAGTGTGATGGTTCCCCCTCCAGCGGTTGAGCCCCACCCACAGCGTGACATCAATGGGGAAGCTCCACAGCACTAAGTCGCTCTCTGGTCCACGGGGCTGGGACTCCTGTAGTAGCAGTGAAGTCCCTTCCATGTTGGAGGGTGTGACGCTGGGGGGAAGCACAAAGCGCTGCAGGCACATGCTATTACTACTATTGATGCATCACTCAGCATGTTCTTTCTGTAAGGTAAACTTGAGGTTTATCAGCTTCACTTGCTTTTTTGTCAGATATTCGCAGGGCGGCCGCTTGGGCAATCCCCTCTACCTTCAACAAACATTACCAGGGTACTCTGTGTTCTGCTATGGAGGATATTTTTGGGTATAAGTTTCTGTCTGTGGTAAAGTAAGTGTAATTTGCTTCTTGAGAATATACAATTTTCTTGCTGCAGTCTGCTCAGTTGTCCTGGCTTTTCTTTGGCTTGGGTACATCTCAACATGGTGAGGAATCTAAGCAAGAGGGACAAGGGGTTAATGCTCTAATTAATTACAGTAATTGCATTACTCCAAGTCGTTCTCTTGATTACATTCCTACTTCCTTCCGTCACAGCCTTCTGTGGCCAGGCCAACTTTGGGTTTGTTGGCAAACAGGAAGTAAGGAGAGGCGAGGGGCTTTTTATGCTTTGAAAGGAGTCGGGAGAGACACAGAGGCCTCAACATGGTGAGGAATCTAAGCAAGAGTAGGACTCTGAGTAATGCAATGACTGGTAAGTAATGAAAGCATAAACAAAGAACCAAGGAGAAATTGAACCGTTTGGTGTTTCGGCAAGTTGAGCACATCAGAAGATAAAACACAGCAGCTGAGTTACGATTACCACAGGTTTTTTCCCCTTGAACATGTCTTGATTATTGATGGGCCATTGTTGGACCTGGCCCTCTCTAAAGGGTCATTCCCCAAACTTTTTACCTTCTCCTCCTAATTTCTCTAATCCTTTTTGGCTGACGTTATGACTCTGGTCACTTTATCACTGTTAATCAGTGCTAAAGTGCATGTGCTCTCCCTTGTAAACTTGGTATGATTGGCTTATACCTGATTGGCACATTTAATTTACCTGTAAGTCCCTTGTACAGTGGTATCCCTATAAATTAAATGCTGCTAGCGGGCTTGCAGCGCTGCTTGCGCCACCCACAGAAGTAACCCTTCAAATCCTGTTTCAAGCCTGCTAGCGCAAGGCCTGCGTGCGCAGTTTACTGCCACAGGGACCTGGCATCTAAATATATTTGCCAGGCTCAGAACCCCCCTTTTACTACATGTAGGTCACCCCTAAGGTAGGCCCTAGCTAGCCCTATGGCCAGTGTATGTATGTAGAAGGCAGGACTTGTGCCTCTTAGTGTGGCCTGTCCTGGTAGTGACAAACAGCCTATTTGGTTTCTCACTGCTGTGAGTGCAACCTTCTCATAGGATGGCATTGGATATGCCCTGCCTTATGTCTAGGAGGTATTGTCTGATTTTTAAGGGGTAGTGCAGGCATGTTTGGTATGGTTGTAATGGTAGTGAGAAATGCTGCTTACTCGTGTAGGTGGATTTTTTATTACCATTATAGAAATGCCACTTCTAGAAAGTGAGCATTTCTCTGTGCTCATGACTGGTGTTTTGCAGCTTGACTCCAATCCACGTCTAGGCAGAGTGACCGCTGGGCTTTGTGCATCACTTTCAGACAGCCTGTACACCAGGAGAGTGGAGGTGTCACAGAGGTGCATCTGCATATTGAATGGTCTTTCTGGACTGAGAGAAGGGGAGGTGGGACACACCTGCATTTGTAAAGGCCTCACACAAAGGGCTCGTTTACCCCCAGCTGATGTCTGGAGCCGTGCTGGAGGAGAGAGGGTACACTCCTAGATCCAGATGTAATTGGTTGAAACCTCCTCTACCCCTCTTTGTTAACACTGCGCAAAATGAGTATGAGTACAGGGGATTTTTCCCAATAAAGACACACAAGAAACCTGCTTGGAACTGGACACAGAATGCTGCTGGAGGAACTCACCAGGAACTGCCTTGGACTGCTGCTGCTGTGCTGACCTGTGACCTGCTGAGCCACAAGGAGGAACTGCCACTGACTGCAAATCCCTTGTGCTGGCATGCCTGTGCTCTCCATTTGTGTCCCCAGGGGCTGGGTGCTGCGGCCCGTGCCCCCTGCAACGGTTACTTTCCAGCATGAGGACAGTGCTATTCCTCAAGGCTCATCTGTTGGAGCATAGTGCATAAGAAGTGCATCTCTTCATTTACAAAAGCGCCTTGAGAAGAACTTAGGGGCATATTTATACTCTGCTTGAGCCGAATGTGCGTCATAAATTTTGACGCACATTCGGCACAAACCCTGCCCCATATTTATACTTTGACGCCCGACCCCGCAGACGTCAAAATCCCACCATGTGCGTAATTTTTTGAAAGGGGGAACCTGCCTTGCGTTAATGATATGAAAGGTAGGCGTTCCCTTCCAAAAAATGACTTTAAGGCCTGTGCGCCTTATTTATACTCTGGCGTCATTTTGACGCACAGGAGGGGGTGGGCCTTAAAAAATGGCGCACAGCCTGATGGGCGCCTTTTTTTAACACCTGGGTCAGGGCAGGCGTTAAGGGACCTGTGGGCTCGGAAGGAGCCCAGAGGTGCCCTCCCCTGCCCCCAGGGACACCCCCTGCCACCCTTGCCCACCCCAGGAGGACACCCAAGGATGGAGGGACCCATCCCAGGGAAGTTGAGGTAAGTTGGTGGTAAGTATTTTTTTTCGTTTTTTTAAGTGGCATAGGGGGGCAAGATTTGGGCCTCCCTACATGCCACTATGCCCAATGACCATGCCCAGGGGACATAGGTCCCCTGGGCATGGCCACTGGGCAAGGGGGCAAGGGGGCATGACTCCTGTCTATGCTAAGACAGGATTTATGTCAATGGAGGTTGGGCGTCCCAAAAATGGCGCAAGTCCGGTTTGAGGCCTGATTTTTGCCTCAGACCTGATGTGCACCATTTTTTGCCACACAACCCCCATTTTCCCATACGCCGACGCTGCCTTTTGTGAGTCTTTTTTTTTTTACGCAGCCAGTCCACTGCGCCGGCTAACGTCATTTCATAAATAAGGAGTTGGAATGGCGTTAGCCGGAGGTAAAAATGTTGACGCACAACTGCATTGGCACAGTTGTGCGTCAAAAAGTATAAATATGGCCCTTAGTTCCCTGCGAGAGAGCCTTGAGAGCTTGCCTCTTGCTGCTGAGTGAGCCTTAAGCGCGACTAAAGCACTTTTCTTCGTAACGCTGCATCGCACGAGGAGTGCTGGATCGGTCACGGCGATCCCAGAGTGCAGGGATCACCGCCGCAGCCCGGATTCCCTGAGCGCATTTGAAACATGCATCTCCCGGTGCCCCGGGGCATGAGAAGGTGAAGGTTGGAGCAACTGCGTTCCTACCCGTGCTCCCGGGGAGATGCATCTGGTAAGAAGCACCCGCTGGGGTACCTGCGGACCCTTCCTTTTGTGTACTTTCACAGCTGCGGCCCCAAGAGAGGATGGGTCAGAACCCGAAGCTACCCTGCAGCTGCGGGGACTTCTCCGTGAGCCTCCTGCTCGCTAGAGGTTTCGGGCTTGTTCCCCCTAGCCCAAAGAGGACCAGAGGGCCTGCGTGAGCTTACGGAGGGAATCGAGCCAGGAGGCTTCCCCCCGTCGGGTTCTTTGTGTGGTTGTTGCCACAGGGGGGTGGCAACCTCGACGGAGGTCCCCCAGTCCTCGTTGAGCCCCCTTCAGGTGATTTTGGCTCACGGGTGGGAAACCTCACAGGAGGTCCCCTGCTCCTGCTGGCACCCCCCCACCTTTCAAGACTCTGGTAATCTTGTGGACATCTGTTAGTACGTTGTTACTGGGAACCACGCAATGGTGATAATATGTGTTTTCCATGACTTGCCATATATTTTCTGACGTTCCTACTATGGGCATTTATGAGAGTATGTTCACTAGGGCAAGTTCATTTTTAGTAATGTGTTTACCGTGCTATTTTGCCTTTCTGGTGACGTGCTTTTACCATGATAAGTTCATTGGTTTAGTAATGTTTTCCTGACTACTGCTTACTTTGAGGAATAATAAGTAACCTATGTGTTTTATGTGACTACTGATGGTTTTTGCAGAGTAACAGTACTGTGTAATGTTCTGACAACTGCTAGGGTAGCAGGGTATTACTGACATGTTGTGTTTGGTCCAATGACCTTTCATAGAATACAGTTTATTTTTGTATAACTTGGTGTTGTGTTTCCTTTGTGGTGTGTGTAGTGCGTCACTTGTGTTGTGTGTGTTCTGCAAACTCTTTACACATTGCCTCCGGGTTAGGCCTGACTACTTGTGCCAAACTACCAAGGGAGTGAGCAGGGGTGTGTGACCACCTTGCCCTGACTAGAGAGGGGGGGTTCTGCCTGGCTTAGGTGCATACCCTAGCCAACCAGAAACCCCAATGCTAACAGCCATCAACTTCTAATGCGTGTGCAAAATCCCTCCTGTAATTTCGCCTTAAATTAGGTAAATTAAGCAGAAGAAAATACAGTTGAATATGTGCATTAAATTCAAGCCATGCAAATTCAAGTGTCAAAAGTTCAATTCCACTCATTTTTAAGAAGAAAATTTGGAGTGTGAAATACTTACTAGGCAAATAGAGCCGAGAGCCCACTTGTAATCGGGGTCCATTCCGTTGGAAAAAGTAAGGATTTACGCATTTTTGTTTTCTTTTTCGACGACCATCAGCGGCCGTATTTTGTAGTTGGTAAAGGGATGTTTTATTTCCACCCTCTAATGCAGTTTTACCATTTCAGTGAAGGGTGCAGTCTTACAGTACTAGCGATGTGGTAAAATTACATCACATTAGCACTTTCATTGCAAATTTTCATAATGCATAAAAACGGTAGTAGATCTGGTTATTGGGTGCCTCTAAACGTATATTATACTTTTGATCTAAACCCTAAATGAGTTCCTTTTAGCATAAATGCTCATTAGGGCGCCCTTTACCTTTCCAGTGATTTTCACGCCTTAGAACATGTGTGACTGACACAAATAATTACTCTAACAAATCAAAATTGCTAGATTTGTATACAAAATGATAATGGCGGTGACATAATTAATATGCTGTCGAAAAAAAGCCATCACGTAAATGAAAAAGCAAGCACATTAGTAATAATTATTGTTTTCTTAGAAATTGATTGATACCTTGATTAATTGCCAGAAGGCATCGGACCAGGTGTTAACTATGTGTAGATTCTCTTCAGTGTTCTGTCAACCTCACGCTGCATGGAAGGCACGGACATACCCAGTTGGAGCAATAAGCCTTTGTTTGATTTGGCAGAACTGGGCGCTCCCTGGGGGCAGGGCCATAAAAAGGCCTCTCTGTTAGCAGCCAGGGATCATTGTAGCAAAAAAAAGCCCTGCCCCGTCAAAAATTAGCATGGTACGATGAAGAATGCGCGATGTTAAACAAATGACAACTGCTTAGCTGCAACAACAAGGTCAAAACTGTCCTTGCTATGCAGCACTCTTCTCGTTTGAATGAGCTCGCCAGCCTTCAAGAAAGAACAGGAAACACAACAAAGCTGAAGCGCCGCTCACGTGGTGTCATATTAGTGGCTAACTCGAGGAGTCAGCTGAGGGCGACGAAAAATTCAGCTGAAAAGCGGCAGCAACTGCCAAAACATGTTAACAGTTATGGCAAGCCCTCAAACTCCTCACTTTGTAAACTGAGTTTTAGATCAGTACTGGTATTGTCTGGCTGCAGCTGAAATGCCTACAACACACTCGTTAAAAAAAAATAAAACACGTGAGCGCTGACGACATAGGGGCTCGTGCAGCCCGCTAGAAATTGGTGCACGTGGTATTAGCGCCTTTTTCAGCTCTTATCTTGATCAGAATGAGCACAAATAGAACTCGCTGCAGTGGATGCGCGAGCTCTAACGTGAACCCCTTCAATTACTGATGCGCAGATGCACAAACAGCATGACATAGTTAGTTCTCCATGTTTCTGAGCTGTATTGTCTGCAGCCCAAGCACTGTCATAGCACATCTGCGTGTTAGTGCTTAAACTGCAGACAACACAACTCAGAAACAGGGACAGCCAACCTATCCTAGCTTGCTGAGTGCAGTTCATGCACTATCAAGCAGATCTCCATAGTCCATGTATGTGATGTAGACAGCGCAATGTCAAGAAAAAATGGATTATGGACTCGTTCTCTAACTGCGCAAAGGCACGGAATATATTCATGATACAAGTCTACTTGCGGCTGCGTCGTGAACTTCTGCGCTAACGCTGGACATAGCTGTGCGCCAGCTTTCACGGTACTGCGCTGTGTAGGACACATACATTTAGGCCCATATTTATACTTTTTTAGCACCGCGTTTGCACCACTTTTTGACGCAAATGCGGCGCAAACTTACAAAATACAATTGCATTTTGCAAGTTTGCGCCGCTTTTGCGTCAAAATGGGACACAAATGCGGCGCTAAAAAAGTATAAATATGGGCATTAACTCGGAATTTTTCAGAATTATGGCCCATATTTATACTTTTTATAGCGCCGCATTTGCGTCATTTTTTTACGCAAAAGCAGCGCAAACTTACAAAACAAAATTGTATGTTGTAAGTTTGCGCAGTTTTTGCGTAAAAAAAACGGCGCTTACGTGGCGCAAAAAAATTATAAATATGGGCCACAGTTGTATTTTAAGTTTGCGCCGCTATTGCGTTAAAAAGTGGCGCAAATGCGGCGCTAAAAAGTTTAAATATGGGCCTATGTATGAGCTACAGACAACACAGGCAGCACTGTTCATTGTTTCCGAAGTGCTCTGTCAGCAACTCATGTTCTAACGCGAAGAAATTCCCAGATAAATATATGCGCTGTAGACACTGCAGCCCGTATATATACTTTTTTTAGCTGACACAAAAGCAACTTAAATTTACAAAAAATGACGCAAATCCAGCACTAAAAAATATAAATAAACTCTGTTTGCGCCGAATGTGCGTCAAAAATTTTGACGCGTATTCGCAGCAAACCATGCACCATATTTAAACTTTGACACCCGAGCCCACGGACGTCAAAATTCCTAAGTGTGCGTCATTTTTTGGATGTGGGAAACTGCCTTGCGTTAATGACATGCCAGGTAGGCGTTCCCAGCCCAAAAATGACTTTAAGGCCTGTGCGCCTTATTTATACTCCTGCGTCATTTTGACCCACAGGAGGGGGAGGGCCTTAGAAAACAGCGCACAGCCTGATGTGCGCCGTTTTTTAACTCCTGGGTCAGGGCAGGCGTTAAGGACCTGTGGGCTCACTTCCATGGTCTCTGACCATGGAAGGAGTCCAGAGGTGCCCTTTCCTGCCCCCATGGACACCCCTGCCACCCTTGTCCACCCCTGGAGGACACCCATGGATGGGGGAACCCATCCCAGGTGAGTACAGGTAAGTTGAGGTTAGTATTTTTTTGTATTATTTTAAAGTGGCATAGGGGGGCCTAATTTGGGCCCCCCCTACATGCCACTGTGCCCAATTGCCATGCCCAGGGGACAGAAGTCCCCTGGGCATGGCCATTGGGCAAGGGGGCATGACTCCTGTCTGTAGGAGGCTGGCCTGGTTTGTAGTGGGTACCAAGGGGTACTTACACCTTGCACCAGGTCCAGGTATCCCTTATTAGTGTAGATGGGTGTCTAGCAGTTTAGGCTGATAGAAAAGGTAGATTAGCAGAGCAGCTTAGGCTAAACTAGGAGACGTGTGAAGCTCCTACTATACCACTGGTGTCAGATGCACAATATCATAAGAAAACACAATACACAGATATACTAAAAATAAAGGTACTTTATTTTTATGACAATATGCCAAAAGTATCTCAGTGAGTACCCTCAGTATGAGGATAGCAAATATACACAAGATATATGTACACAATACCAAAAATATGCAGTAATAGCAATAGAAAACAGTGCAAGCAATGTATAGTCACAATAGGTTGCAATGAGAGCACATAGGTACAGGGGCAACACAAACCATATACTCTAGAAGTGGAATGCGAACCACGAATGGACCCCAAACCTAGGTGACCTTGTAGAGGGTCGCTGGGACTGTAAGGAAACAGTGAGGGTTAGAAAAATAGCCCACCCCAAGACCCTGAAAAGTGGGTGCAAAGTGCACCTAAGTTCCCCAAAGAGCACAGAAGTCGTGATAGGGGAATTCTGCAAAGAAGACCAACACCAGCAATGCAACAATGATGGATTTCCGGACGAGAGTACCTGTGGAACAAGGGGACCAAGTCCAAAAGTCACGATCAAGTCGGGAGTGGGCAGATGCCCAGGAAATGCCAGCTGTGGATGCAAATAAGCTGCCACTGGATGGTAGAAGCTGTGGATTCTGCAAGAACGACAAGGGCTAGAAACTTCCCATTTGGAGGATGGATGTCGCACGTCATGAAGAAGCTTGCAGAGGTATTTCCGTGCAGAAAGACCGCAAACAAGCCTTGCTAGCTGCAAGAGTCGCAGTTAGGGTTTTTGGATGCTGCTGTGGCCCAGGAGGGACCAGGATGTTGCCAATTGCATGAGGAGACTGAGGGGGCATCCAGCAAGACAAAGAGCCCACTCAGAAGCAAGCAGCACCCGCAGAAGTGCCGGAACAGGCACTATAAAGTGGAGTGAACCGGAGCTCACCCGAAGTCACAAAGGAAGGTCCCACGACGCCGGAGGACAACTCAGGAGGTCGTGCACTGCAGGTTAGAGTGTCGGGGACCCAGGCTTGGCTGTGCACAAAGGAAATCCTGGAAGAGTGCACAGGAGCCGGAGCAGCTGCAAATTAAGCGGTACCCAGCAATGCAGTCTAGCGTGGGAGGCAAGGACTTACCTCCACCAAACTTGGACTGAAGAGTCACTGGACTGTGGGAGTCACTTGGACAGAGTTGCTGAGTTCCAGGGACCACGCTCGTCGTGCTGAGAGGGGACCCAGAGGACCGGTGATGCAGTTCTTTTGTGCCTGCGGCTGCAGGGGGAAGATTCTGTCGACCCACAGGAGATTTCTTCGGAGCTTCTAGTGCAGAGAGGAGGCAAACTACCCCCACAGCATGCACCACCAGGAAAACAGTCGAGAAGGCGGCCGGATCAGCGTTACAAGGTCGCAGTAGTCGTCTTTGCTACTTTGTTGCAGTTTTGCAGGCTTCCAGAGCAGTCAGCGGTCGATTCCTTGGCAGAAGGTGAAGAGAGAGATGCAGAGGAACTCTGATGAGCTCTTGCATTCGTTATCTAAAGAATTCCCCGAAGCAGAGACCCTAAATAGCCAGAAAAGGAGGTTTGGCTACCTAGGAGAGAGGATAGGCTAGCAACACCTGGAGGAGCCTATCAGAAGGAGTCTCTGACGTCACCTGCTGGCACTGGCCACTCAGAGCAGTCCAGTGTGCCAGCAGCACCTCTGTTTCCAAGATGGCAGAGGTCTGGAGCACACTGGAGGAGCTCTGTGCACCTCCCAGGGGAGGTGCAGGTCAGGGGAGTGGTCACTCCCCTTTCCTTTGTCCAGTTTCGCGCCAGAGCAGGGCTAGGGGATCCCTGAACCGGTGTAGACTGGCTTATGCAGAAATGGGCACCATCCGTGCCCATGAAAGCATTTCCAGAGGCTGGGGGAGGCTACTCCTCCCCAGCCCTAACACCTTTTTCCAAAGGGAGAGGGTGTAACACCCTCTCTCTGAGGAAGTCCTTTGTTCTGCCTTCCTGGGCCAAGCCTGGCTGGACCCCAGGAGGGCAGAAACCTGTCTGAGGGGTTGGCAGCAGCAGCAGCTGCAGTGAATCCCCGGGAAAGGTAGTTTGGCAGTACCCGGGTCTGAGCTAGAGACTCGGGGGATCATGGAATTGTCTCCCCAATGCCAGAATGGCATTGGGGTGACAATTCCATGATCTTAGACATGTTACATGGCCATGTTCGGAGTTACCATTGTGACGCTATACATATGTCGTGACATATGTATAGTGCACAGGTGTAATGGTGTCCCTGCACTCACAAAGTCCGGGGAATTTGCCCTGAACAATGTGGGGGCACCTTGGCTAGTGCCAGGGTGCCCACACACTAAGTAACTTAGCACCCAACCTTTAACAGGTAAAGGTTAGACATATAGGTGACTTATAAGTTACTTAAGTGCAGTGGTAAATGGCTGTGAAATAACGTGGACGTTATTTCACTCAGGCTGCAATGGCAGGCCTGTGTAAGAATTGTCAGAGTTCCCTATGGGTGGCAAAAGAAATGCTGCAGCTCATAGGGATCTCCTGGAACCCCAAAACCCTGGGTACCTCAGTACCATATACTAGGGAATTATAAGGGTGTTCCAGTATGCCAATGTAAATTGGTGAAATTGGTCACTAGCCTGTTATTGACAATTTGGAAAGAGATGAGAGAGCATAACCACTGAGGTTCTGGATAGCAGATCTTCAGTGAGACAGTTAGTCATAACACAGGTAACACATACAGGGCACACTTATGAGCACTGGGGCCCTGGCTGGCAGGGTCCCAGTGACACATACAACTAAAACAACATATATACAGTGAAATATGGGGGTAACATGCCAGGCAAGATGGTACTTTCCTACACAGTCTTTACTAAGACAGGAGTCATTTCAATGGGGGTTGTGCGTCAAAAAATGGCGCAAGTCCGTTTTGAGGCATGAATTTTGCCTCAAACCTGACTTGCACCATTTTTTGACGCACAACCCCCATTTTCCCCTACGACTGTGCTGCCTGGTTTGAGTCATTTTCTTTTTACTCAGACCAGTCCGAAGCGCCGGCTAACGTCATTCCTTAAATAAGGCGCCCGCATGGCGCATAGGAATGGCGTTAGCCGGCGGGAACGTTTTTGATGCAAACCAGCGCCGGCGCTGGATTGCGTCAAAAGTATAAAAATGGGCCCAAGCCCTCAGATGTGCCGCTACCCACTGGTTCATAATATGCGCTAGCAGCTAACTGTTTATGCAAAACAGTGCACTGGGTTCTGATTGAAAAGGGTATAAAATCAGTTTGCCCAACTTATCCACATTAATAAGCTTACTAGTATTTAATGGGGTACAAAAACACAACAGATTGCTAGCATCAATGTTGTATGTGGCCCGTGTTTTATCGAGCATTGACATTGCAGAGGTCCAAATAATTCCGTTTTTTGTCAGTGTTCAGACGTGATGAATTCACTGAGGAGGTACATTGCTGATTTCACATTGATACGGAAATTGTTATAATCGGTTCTTTTGTTGTTGCACAAAGCGTGGTGACAAAAAAGTAACAAGATTATAGGCCTGCCATGAGACTAAGGGTTGCTTGAAAGAGGAGCGGGCTGCCAGTCATCGCAAGCCAACCAAATAATTGGTTGTTGGAAGGGAGCAGCAGGGAAGGGACGTAGTCCGACTTTGTTTTCAATAGGGGTGTCCTGTAGCACGGGGAAAGCTAATGCGGCCTATGCTCAAAGGAATGCGGGCCGCTAAAGTAAATAACATCGTGCTTTGCTTTTGTGGGAGTACCCTGGCGTTGCCTCTGTTGACATTCTCGTTCTTCTTGAAACAAGACCAGTAAACGGCACTGATGGAGATGTTGACCCTACTCCCCCACACAAACGCCACACATCGCCAACCCTAGCGTACACAGTGAAATCATCTAAACGTGCGTCGAGGAAACGGCCATTAACATGGCTGCCTATTCGCCTGGAAACAAGCAATTGTTTCATCAACCTTGCGAGAAAGGCTGACAGCTGTACATTTGGAAAGGAACTACTTAGGCGAGTGGCTAGCCCAACTGGCTCTCTGAAGTGGCGGAATGGTATGAAGTAAAATATCATAGTGGTTGAAACTCCTTTCATCATGTTTCTATTGTGATTGTGCAATTTTAACACAGCGGAAATATTTCTCATTCAATGCCACATCTCTAAATTTTTGATAGGGGTCCCTTCCTACAGAGTGAACATAGGGAGGGGGCCTGGTGTGAATGGGTCCAATTAATGAGTGTTGTTTTTTGAAAGCTAGATACGGTATGTTGGCATGGTCAATCTTGTGTTGAGTTTTTCAGGGAAGTAGGTGGGTAGGGCTTTCCAATCACCGTAACCCACTAGTCCCGGCATCGTTTCATAAAGTTATGCAGTTGCGCAGGGCACAGCGGTATGACAGCTTCTATCTGTTTGAACTTTCTAAAACGCACGCATTTAACTCAGAATTTCTCTGATCTACTGCATGCGCTGAAAGACAGCACAGCTTGGGAAATAGTAAGTAGTGATCGCCTCTTTCCTTCTCCAAGCTGTGCTGTTTGTAGCAAATGCGCTATCTATGTAAGTGAGATTCTCAGTTAAAAGTATATGCTTTAGAAAATACAGTTACATAAAAACAGACACCCAACTGCGCTTTGCATGAACACATGCCTTCATGATGAAGCCACTGAGGTGTCCATCGAGAAGAATGCCCTTCACTATCCTTTAAAGTCTGAGGGCCCGCATGCCTAGTCCGCTCTGGAGAGACACCTAATATACAAAGATACACAAACTCAATAAGGTTAATGCTGAGTGACCTCGAGCGATGCTCAGACTTTATGTATGTCATCAGGCTGCGCCTGGCCCTCTGGGTGCATGTATGTTACAATGTAAAGTACAGGCCGGATGGTACTCTATATATACCTTCCGACTTTTATTAAATTAAAAACAATAAATTGAAATAGCAGTATACTTCATTACGCTGACCTGCAGCATACAAAGTCTCTTTGTCTCTGGCTGGGTGCCGAGTTGGGCCTGAGTCCATACCTTGGGCAGAGGCAGCATGAGCATTGGCTCATTGAGGGTTCATTGCTGTTGCTATCTTGAGTGGTCACAGTTTGGCTGGGAGTGGCCGGTGGACTGGCTGGCGATTTACTGTGGCTGGTGTCAGGACCTGAGTCTTCGGCAATGGTATCATTGCTCGTGGGGTTCTGGTTTTGCCTTGTTGGGGCTCTCCCTATCTGATCTTTTTGAACTATGAAACAGTCCTTCAAACTTCAGATTCTCCTCTTCTGGCAGTTATCATTGTCCCTTGCATTCTAGTGACTTCCCACACTTCTTTCACAAACGCGCTTGCTACGACAGCAGATTCAAGCTAGCCTGGTTGATGAGGGGTGATACCCCGAAACCGGTCCCAGGATGCTTGCTTCTGGTCCAGGGAGGACCTGGCCTGGCAGTTCGGGCTAGACTGTTCCCATGGGGAGCAGGGTCAAGGGAGATTTGCATATGGATGGGTCCAAACTGGGATGGCATGGTTAGCAAAAAAACAATGGAATAAACCCAGACCTGTGACTGGGGGTGAATAGTTGATTTGCTCTACATTCCATTCATCATCGGCTATTTTTGTATACGTCCCTGTGGGATGTTTGGCAGTCCGCTCGTAGAAATTGATGCAGGCAACACTCTTGCATCTTTGCCTCTCTCAACTCCAATACTGAGTGCCTGGTTGAGCATCTGCATAAATCTTTACATTTCTCCATTGGCCTGGGGACACTGGGGTGTTATTTTCTGGTGCTTGATACTGAGGCTGCAGATATATCCTTGGAACTCTTGCCCATGGAAAGGTAGGCCGTTATCAGTTTTGACTTCATCAGGGAGTCCCAACAACACAAATACCTTTTCCATCGCTGGTTTTACACACTCGAAAGCTGTTATCCTCATATGACTGTCGATGATGACTACGGTGAGTTGCGTATCCGGAAAACTTTCGAAGTCCATACTGACGAATGACCATGGGCGTGAACTAGTCTCCTCACATATTACTAAGGGAGTGGGTGGGTCTCTGCTCTTGATGGCGCACAAGTGACAGTCCCTTACTTTCTCTTCGGCCCACTTGTCCATATTAGGGGACCACACCTTGACTCCCAGGCGGGCATTATTCTTGGCGATGCCGTGGTGCCCCGATGGGCTAGTTCAATGACTCTGGCTCATAGGCTATGTGGGATGACAATTTAGTGACCTCGCAGCAACAACCCAACATCTGTCACACTGAGCTGGTCTTGGTCCTGCAAGGTCTGGGTCACAGCAGTTTGCTCTTTGGCCGAGAATGCTCATGATGCATCCAAGAAGTTGCACCACTGTTGTTGTTGGAAGGTCTTTTTGCCTTTCAAAATTTACTTTTTGGGTGCTGCGGCATCCTGAATTTTAGCTAAGGACAGCACTCCTAGACAGGCATTCTTGACTAGCATCCTCCAAATCCTTCTGCGCCTTCATCTTCCTCCTTGTGTTGGGCTGCTTCAGATGTGAGGAAGTGTCGGGAAAGGTAGTCTGCGGGGTTGTTCGGTGTATTACATTGAATAAGTATTATTGCAGCTGGACCCCCACCTTTCACACCACGGATGCCCATTTCTGGTAGTTCCGGTAAACTGGGAAACCAATGGCTTATGATTAGTCACAACTTGGAACTTTGACCGCAGAGCTAAAGATGAAAGCACCTGCACACTATCAGATTGCCAGGGCTTTGTGCACAATCTGGGCATACTGGATCTCACCGTCTGTGAGTGCTCTGCTTGTATACACAATAGGGATCCAGGACCCTTGATGCTTCTCTTGAAGTAGGACTATGGCAAAGCCTAGAGGACTTGCGTTGATGACCAGTTCAGTTTGGGGTCTAGGACTGAAGTATGCCATTGTGACATCATGCAAGAGAACATTTTTTACCTCCTTGAACACTTGTACAGTTCTGCTGTTCCAATTCCATGGGCAGCCGTGCTTGGTCAGGGCCTGCAGCGGTTCAGAGATCGAGGCTAGATTGGAGATGAAGCATCCACATTAGTTGGTCATTCCCAGGAAGCTGCATACTTCAGAGGGGTTGTGCAGGAATACTGCTGATGTAATAGCTTCCACTTTTTTATGGTGGATTGCAGGCCTTCGTTTTAGAAGTGATAGTCAAAGAATTCTACGGTGTTGGTATAGAAAGATCACTTTTGTCAGCGTAAAGTGAGTCCGTTGTCTGCTAGGCATTTGAGGGTGGCTCTCAATCCTACATGATGCTCTTCCAAGGTGTTCAAGTATGTGAGTATATCATCCTTTATTTTGATTACACACACTGGTCCTGCCATAGTCTCGCAAATAGTGTCAATGAACCACATTGGTTAAGAATGTTGTGATGTACCTGCTTGCTTCGTCGAGTAGCAGTTGGTGGTATCCTTAATTTAGGTAAATCTTGGAGCCGTTCAGGTTGACTAGGATCTCATTGGTTGCTGGGGTGATGTGCCGCTCAAGGCGAATGGCTTTATTGGGCAGCCTTCTGTCTACACAGAGTCTTATGGCCCCTGATTGCCCGGTTTTTGGGGCTATCACGAGGTGTGACACCCACAATGTTGGTCAGTTACTTTTTCAATTACACCTAACTGCTCCAGCTACTTCAGTTCTTTTTCAACTAGGAGGTGTAGGTGAAACTGCACCTTCCTATGCCGTAGGGCTACCAGCTGTATTGTCTCATCTATGTGGAGCTTGATTGGTACACATTTGAGGCAGCAAATGCCTTTGATCACCCTGGAAAGTCTCCTCGGATGTTGTCTGCATGCGATTGGTGTACTTGCCGGGCAAAGAAGACTAGTCCTAAGTCCTCAGATGTGTGGAACCCTAGCAAGGTGCCAGTGTCTCCTTTCAACACATGAAACTTGGCTTGTGTCTTTGTGTCTCCATTTTCAACCATTACCTCGATCACCCCTCTCAGGGGTGCGTCCGTAGGTGTATATTTTAGCTTTTGTAGGAGTGATTTTAGGTCATGGATTCAGCTTGTGAAACTGAGGTGTGTCTCTTACATTTATCGATGCAACAGTGACTCTGAGGACAGTGATCTAGATTCTACCAATTTTCACGTTGCACATGGGCAGAGGTCTTTTGAGATGGTTTTCTCTGGCTGTAAACGATATCGTGAATACTTTTTCATAGTTGTCATCCTCGGGGCGACTCGCAGCCCCACTGCCCTGGCCGACTTGTTTTCATTGGACAGTTGGTGCAGAGTTGTCTTCCCATGCCTGCGGCGACTGGAGTTGGTTGTGAGACTACTGCTGTGGCAAACTGTCACAAGTAGTTTGCATGTCCACTCTTCAGGCAATGCTTACCTTGTGCTGGGCACATGTTGAGCATGTGGTGTATTATGCCACAGTTACCACAAACCTTCAACTTGTCTGTCCTGCTTGCCACAGCTTGAACTTTGCATAATCAGGATTCAACTCAGAATCAAAATGTTGGTTCAATGCAGCTATCAAAGCACGAAAGTCATTGTCATCTCCTAGGTTGGGCAGGATTTTGAATCAGTCGTATTACTCTGCACCACCCAAGTGATGCATAATGGATTGCTTGGCTGTGCCATCTGCCTCGCGTGTGGCGCAAAATTTAATTTCAAGTTGTCCAATCCACTGGTGCCCCTGTGGGGCTGCAGTTGTTTGGTCTGCTAACTGGCTGAATGGCGGCAGCACCGTGATTGACATGTGTGTGCAATGTTGAGGCTTTTAGGGTGAAGCTCCTTGTGGTGATGTAGACATGTTGTTGCAGTGGGCCCACTGCTTGGGCGTGTCGCTGTTCGATTGTGCTTGTGACACCTGCCTGTACTGTAGAATAGGTTGGCGCTTTCTCATTTACCTCCTGCTGCGCCGGGTTACTGGAGGTGCGTGTGGGGGAGGCACACTATGTGACACTCTATCTACACTCCTTTTAGTGTCTTTGTGTGGCTCTTCCTTGTACTTGCCTGCTGTGTGTCCAGGGCTTTGTTTGTCAGGGTGTGGTTGCAGAGTCCTCTTTTTTTCTCTTTTCCCCTTCTTTCTATTGTTTTTTCTTTTTTTTTGTGTAAGTCTTACTTTTCTACTATTTTTAAAAATGTTTGAGCCTTAAATGCAGAGGTATAGATGCTGCCCCACCTGCGCTCCAGTAGGGTGATTTACTTTGTTATATGGCAGCTGGGGAAGGTGTTGCGCCCGCTTGGTGCTATCTCTTGCCTGGTGTGCTGGCAGCCGTGCTGACTGTTATAACTGACAAGCCCCCAGGCATGCACACACACACAGTGCTTCTGCCTGGAGCTTCCAGCCAATGCACTCGATGTCACAGTGTGGCGGTCTCTTTGCAGCCAGGTGTGTTGGCGAGGGCTTGGGCAGTGATGCTGCAGGCTGCCAATAGTGGTAGCTGTGGCACACTTGTAGACCATCTGCATTGCAGTGCGAGGCAACATGCTTCTTCCCTCTCCAGAGAGCTGGGGGTATACCGTCACAGAGCAGTGCAGTGACAGGCGGGACTCTGCAGTGGGTGCTCCGTCTTATCGCCAACAGGCACAGAACAGTGTTGGGCACCTCCTGCTGGATGCGGCCTTGGAAACAGCTGTGCAGTACAGCTTTCATCCTACTCAGCTAGGAGGTAGTCACTCTCGCACATGTGGGAGAAAGACTAGCCTCATCACCACTGTAAAGTCTAAGGGACCACGTGCCTAGGCCACTCTGGAGGGACACCCAATATAAACCGAAACACACACTCAATAAGGTTAATGCTGAATGACCTCAAGCAATCGCTCAGCCTTTATTTACACCACTGGGCTGTGTCCGGCCCTCTGGGTTCATGTATGTTGCAATGTAAAGTAGAGGCTGAGTTCACTGTACATGTCCATGCAAAATGAAGGATCCTTCCTGCAGAATGTAATCAGGACTTTCTCAGTCTCCCATATCTCACAGTTCTTAATTGCACTTGGACTGAATGGGGGCATCTGGAATGGTTGGCACCCTTCAAGGTTTTGGGGTCCCCCCACACTGCAGGGGCATGTGTTACACCCCTGTCACTAGAACAAGGAAATCAGATCTAGGAAAGCACAGGGACCATGAGTGGGCTAGACAGAGGAGCCCGGAATGAGGATGAGCCTAGACACCCCAAATGTGACCATGACACTCATACTTTACACATGGTGCACATAACCAGTAGGCCCAGCATGTATGAGTGTTCACTGAGTGATGTATTCAAATTAATCCAAACTATCTTCAGACTGGGTCTTGCCAGCCTGCCTCATACCCTGAAAATAATCTTTTAGAAGGATTTACACCCACATCACAACAATTTCCAAATGCATTGACTTGTCAGGAATGCACTCTCCAGATGCACAAATACATATATGCCTCTATTTCTCCATCACTGCTATTCAGAGAACCAGTCCTGAAAATACTGCTACAATGAATGAGGTAAGAACAAAGTAAGTGTAAAGGTGAGGGCCAGAGAGTAAATTATATTGGAAGAGATAGCATCAGTATTATGTTAATTTGTTGTTCTGGATTGAGGATAAATGATAGAATTAGGGTTGGATTATATCTGATGTTAGTTTCGGGAATATGATCGGCCTTTGGTTTTGGTATGGGATAGGCTTTGGATTATGTTTTTGGCTTTAGCCTTAGCTCCATGTAGGTTTATTGTTAGATTTAAAGTTTAGATAAGATTCTAGTTTAGTCTTAGTAAGATTTAAGGCTAGCCATATACCGGGCTTATTGTCATGCCACAAGTCACAGCACGACACACAGCTCACTCCACTGCCTTTCTGGCATCCTGTGTTATACAGCGGGATGCCCTAAAAATGTATCTGCAGCCTGGGCAGTCCTGCGGGGGGCTGCGAAGGGCCAATTCTTCACCTCTCTTGTCGACTGGGCTGGAGACATTTTCTCCTTGAAGGCCAAATTCTTGTTCTCTGTACTTTCTTCTTGCCAGAATTCCCGAGAAAGGATTTTTACTTAACCAATCCGTTATGGAAGCTCTATCGTGTATTCCTGCCAGCATTTCCCAATCCATCATGGTGGCCTCACTCCTTTCTCTATGTCACTTCTTGTTTTTGGGTATATAAGGAGTAGATCTGTTTTTCTCATTTGCATTGCAATACTCCTCATTCCTGCTGGTGTGTCTTTGCTCCTGCCGGTGTAACCTCACTCCTGCTGATGTTTCCTTGCTCTTGCTGGTGATTCTTGCTCCTGTAGCTTCCCTTGTGAACTTTTCTGTTCTTCTGGTTCTGCATTTTCCTAGCCTTATCTGTGCCTTCTGAACCTTGCTGCGGTCCTGGTCTTCTTCTGATTTCATTTCAGCCTTAGCTCATCTGCAGGTAATCGATTCATAGTGGTGACTGTGGACTCATTTTCTAAGATCACACATATCACCCCTTTGAAAAAGTTGCTTTCCGCCAAAGAATTGGGGAAGATTTTTATGCATGAAATATTCCATCCCCAAGGTCTTCCTCAAACCATTATCTCAGACCAAGGTTCTCAGTACATACCCGCTTCTAGAAACATTTCTGTAAATCCTTACTCATTGAGGTAGCTCTTTCTACTGGATTCCATCCACAAACCAATGGTCAGACCGAATGCCTAAACCAAAGTCTAGAACAATACCTTAGTTGTTTTTGTAACTCAACCCAAAGTGACTGGACCACTACTCTGTCTCTCATTGAATTTTCGCATAACAATGCCAATCATAGCACCTTAAAAACCAACGCCCTTCTTTTGTTTTTACGGATATCATCAGAAAACCTTTCCGTCAGGCTTACAGGACTCTAATCAGTTCCTGCAGCTGCTTCTTTTACGCAACATCTTCAAAAGATAAGACAAAAAAATCTTCCTAAATCTATGGGAGTCCAAACAGAGAATGAAGGCCTCCTCTGACACTCTCCTGAGACAGTCCCTGTCCTATTAAGTGGGTGACAAGGTTTGGTTATATTCTAACTACTTGCCTCACCATCTCTCACTAAACAGATTTAAATCACAATTTTATGGATCCTTCAAGATAGTGCGCATATTGATCCCAATGGCCTTCCAACTTCAGTTGTCACGTTCATGGAGGGTGAATCCTGTCTTTCATACCTCTCAATTAAAGCCCTTCATTCCTGATCCTTACCACCATGTTTTTTCTCAAGCTCCACCAGTCTTGGTGGACGATGTTCCTGAATATGAGGTTCAGGACATTTGTTAATCTTGGTTCTTTCAAACCCATTTACAATTTTGATTCATTAGAATGGGTATCTTCCTAGCAAGAGATCTTGGGAAGGTGATGCCTCTGATCAGGATCCTATCCTGGTTTGCCATTTTTTCAGCAATTCCCTGATAAGCCCAGGGCCTCAAGAGGGGACATACTGTCATGCCACAGGTCACAGCATGACCCGCGGCTCACTCCACTACCTCCCAGGCGCCCCATGTTACACAGCAGAATTCCCTAAACTTACTGCAGCCTGGGGAGTCCTGCACGGGCCATGGAGGGCCATTCTTTGCTTTGTTTGTCAGCTGGGCTCCAGGCATCCCTATCATCGGGGCCATTTTCTTTCTCTCTGTATTTTCTTTTTCCCCAGAATTTCTGAAGAATTGTTTTACTTGGCCAATCCATTGTGGAGCATGTATTCCTGCTAGCATTGCCCAATCCATCATGGTGGCTTCACTTTTTCCTCTATGTCACTTCCAGTTTTGAGGTATATAAGGAGCAGAACTGTTTTCTCCTTTGAGTTGCAACACTTCTTGCTTCTGCTGGTGTTTCTTCCCTCCTGCTGGTGTATCCTCACACCTGATGGTGTCTCCTCGCTCCTGCTGGTGTATCCTTGCTCCTGCTGGTGAGTCTTGCTCCTGTTGCTTCCCTTTTGAACCTTTCTATTATCCTATCCTCGTTCTGGTATTTCCACTAGCCTTATCTGCGCCTCCTGAACCTTGCTGAAGTCATGGTCTTCTACCATCAGTACCAGTCCTCATTAGCCTCCCGGAAGTCTCTGATCGCCATCAGAGGTTTTTTCTCTTTGGGGTTTTTTCTCTTGAAATCTCCTTCTGGAGGGCACTATCTGCTTAGATGTTCCATTGTTGCCCGCATTGTGGCTGCCAGTAGGGGCCGCCAATACCCTTGGTAGACAAAGACAGTCAAAACCAGGACTTGTGGATTTTTCCATCGCTCCAAGGCTGCAACTAGAAGTCTGCCACCTGACGAACCTGACACCTAGTACAGTGGTACTCTCAGGAGTCATGTTTTCAATATTATCATTACTGATAATTTCTGTGTAGTCAATTCTATGTAGTGGTGTCAATGTTGTAGTTGATCATTGTGTAGTGACATGCAATCATGTGTATCTTTCCATTAAAGGTATGCAACATTCTGAGTTAAACCTATGAGCTTTATAAAGCACAAACATGGAGAAACAGGTGCCCAGTTATGTGTGAAAGTATTCCTTACTGTCACATTATTAGTCCTTTAGTTTCATGACAATAATTTTTGCATGAAATATTACTCCCCAGTAAAAAATGAAAGTAAAAATGAGTGGACATTTAGGAGAGCAGGAACGTGTTACCATCTTTAATCACTAAACAGGAAGGGACTGTGGGATCTAATATAATAAATTGGCTTGCAAAGAGGGACAAGTACAGGAGTGTAATAAGTGGCAGTCGTGATCAATCATTGCCTGTCCTGCCAGAAACTTACTAACAATTTTGCGTATCACTCACACCTGTGCAGAGTACTCGTTTGGCTAAGGCTTAGCTAGGAACCAACTAGATATTGCCTACCTAAAGACCATCCACCTTTGGTAGTCTTCAGGGAAATGAGATAGTCTTGTACAAAATGAACCTCTCTTGGCAAAGGAGGAGTTGGTGAAATCTCACTCTTTAAAAGATTGCATGAACTGTCTTCCTGCCGCCTGCCATGATTGCTATTTTAACTGCTCTCAGTCGCATCTGGTGTAAGTGTATTGGAGAAGGCACCGTTATTGCACTGAAAGTTTTATATAGCTTCTGTTCATATTACCAAGGTTGATTTCTCTTCCATTTGACAAATTGCTCTTTTGATGTAAGTGTATTGCAGGAGGCAGGGCCAGACTGGCCATTTTTCTAGTAGGTCTGAAGACTGCTTTCAGAGCAGAATGGTCTGCTATGACCCAACCGCGACCCTTGTTCAAATCTAAGCTTCCTGTAATGTCGGACATGGTTTGAAATTGTTTTCCTGGTCCTATTTTGGATTCCAATCTGGCTCTGTCAGTGAGAAATAGTCTTGTCGTTTAAAGGTGGCATGCCTTTGCTAACTTTATCAAAAGGATTGCTGGATTTACTGTGATTACACTTTTTTGGTTTAAACGCAGACACACTCGGTTGCCCTAATGGATTTGGTTTTCCTATATAGATGCCTACAAAGCAAGAGAAAAATACAAACGCTTGCTCTCAAAAAGTAATTATTGCTACGGCACAAGTAGCAAAGACACCCCAAATTCCAAAACAACACAAGACATAAGTTCATGCTAACATCATAAGTAGGGTGATCAGGCATCCCGGGTTTGCAGGGAAAGTCCTGGTTTTATACCAGCTGTTCCTGCAGATTTTGGGATATTTAGCTCATGTTGTGGTTTTTAGAGAGGGTCGACTAAAAAGATGAGAGGTGCCTTGTTATGTTTGCCAAAGCACCATAGTTATCAGCTGTTATAAGAAAGCAAATTAACAGGTAAAATAGTGCCTCTTTTATAGCTATAGACTGGTAAGCGCTGTCATTCTGTGCGCTCAGTTGAAGTAAAATTGTAGTCCTATTTTTGTGAAATGTCCCGGGTTTTTGGATTTAAAATTTTGGTCATCCTAATCAGAAGCTAATGTGGGCCAGGCCAGCAAGCGCATGGAACAGAGCGTACAGTGCAGAGAGAATGCATTGCAACATGGAAAGGAGGATCTGAGGCCTACCAGTGGGGCTCTGAAACTGGGGAACCAGGTTCGGGTCCCTGGCTCGGCTCAATATCCCGTGACTCGCAGCAAGTCATTTAATTTCCTCGTGCCTTAAAAACGGATAAAAAGACTTTGGGGGTGATTCTAACCCTGGCGGTCGGTGTTAAAGCGGCGGCCAACCCGCCAACAGGCTGGCGGTCAAAATAATGGAATTCTGACCCTGGCGGGAACCGCCAACACAGACAGCCACTTTAACACTCCGACCGCCACGGCGGTACAAACAAACAGCGCGGCGGTCACCGCCAACAGGCAGGCGGCAGACAATGTACCGCCCACACTATCACAACTCACCAATCCGCCACCTTTTCCGGGGCGGGAGCACCGCCGATAAAAACATGGCGGAAACAGACTACGAACGGGAAAATGCACACCACTACGCACTCCAGGAGGAAGGAGGACAGCATGGAACCCGAATTAAACATCCTACCTGCTCTCGTCTACCTTCTCATCTACCACGAGTACGAAGTCCGGCGCAGACGACAACGGTGAGTACTGCACCTACGACACACGGGAGGGGGAGGACGAAAGGTTATGGCCACACACATATGCGACCCCCCCCACCCCCAACTATGTACACACCAATGCAGAGCAACAAGTCACAGTGACACCACCCAAACACCCCTGAAAAATGCTATGACATAATCAAATTTGGAATAAATATTTATGTACAAAAAAGCTCCTGAAAATTATCGTACAACCATGAAAGATATTTACAAGAAAACAAATGATATACACATCAGTGTATAACTGAAGTAACAAGTCCTGCACATCCTACGAATTCATCATGTCCGTGGGCCAAAGTTTTGAGAAACAAGGGCAAAGCCCACACAGGAGACCTGAGTCCTTTGGAGAGAACACTGCAGGGGCATCAGATGTAAAAACTACAGGCACCTCAGGGGGAAGGGAAGGGGGGGGGGGCACCACAGCCACATGAGTCCACGACGCCAGATCCACGAGGAGCCACCATGCCCACTGTACCATCCTGGGGAGTGCAAAGCCACAGTCTCTCAATGTCTCTACAGTGGGTGGGCTGCCCACTGTACCATCCTGGGGAGTGCAAAGCCACAGTCTCTCAATGTCTCTACAGTGGGTGGGCTGCCCACTGTACCATCCTGGGGAGTGCCAAGCCACAGTCTCTCAATGTCTCTACAGTGGGTGGGCTGCCCACTGTACCATCCTGGGGAGTGCCAAGCCACAGTCTCTCAATGTCTCTACAGTGGGTGGGCTGCCCACTGTACCATCCTGGGGAGTGCAAAGCCACAGTCCATCAGGTGGATGACAGTCTCTACTGGTCAAGGAGGAGGCATGGTGGGCACAGTGAACCATAAACAGTGCTTGAGACGGCGGTGCCCAGCGGAGCGGTGCTTGAGAAGAAGGGCCCAGCGGAGCGGTGCTTGAGATGGCGGTGCCCAGCGGAGCGGTGCTTGAGAAGAAGGGCCCAGCGGAGCGGTGCTTGAGATAGCGGTGCCCAGCGGAGCGGTGCTTGAGATGAAGGGCCCAGCGGAGCGGTGCTTGAGACGGCGGTGCCCAGCGGAGCGGTGCTTGAGAAGAAGGGCCCAGCGGAGCGGTGCTTGAGACGGCGGTGCCCAGCGTAGCGGTGCTTGAGAAGAAGGGCCCAGCAGAGCGGTGCTTGAGATGAAGGGCCCAGCGGAGCGGTGCTTGAGACGGCGGTGCCCAGCGGAGCAGTGCTTGAGAAGAAGGGCCCAGCGGAGCAGTGCTTGAGACGGCAGTGCCCAGCGGAGCGGTGCTTGAGATGAAGGGCCCAGCGGAGCGGTGCTTGAGACGGCGGTGCCCAGCGGAGCTGTGCTTGAGATGGCGGTGCCCAGCGGAGCGGTGCTTGAGATGAAGGGCCCAGCGGAGCGGTGCTTGAGACGGCGGTGCCCAGCGGAGCGGTACTTGAGATGGCGGTGCCCAGCGGAGCGGTGCTTGAGATGAAGGGCCCAGCGGAGCGGTGCTTGAGACGGCGGTGCCCGGCGGTGCCCAGCGGAGCGGTGCTTGAGATGAAGGGCCCAGCGGAGCGGTGCTTGAGACGGCGGTGCCCAGCGGAGCGGTGCTTGAGAAGAAGGGCCCAGCGGAGCGGTGCTTGAGACAGCGGTGCCCAGCGGAGCGGTGCTTGAGAAGAAGGGCCCAGCGGAGCGGTGCTTGAGATGGCGGTGCCCAGCGGAGCGGTGCTTGAGATGAAGGGCCCAGCGGAGCGGTGCTTGAGACGGCGGTGCCCAGCGGAGCGGTGCTTGAGAAGAAGGGCCCAGCGGAGCGGTGCTTGAGAAGAAGGGACCAGCGGAGCGGTGCTTGAGACGGCGGTGCCCAGCGGAGCGGTGCTTGAGATGAAGGGCCCAGCGGAGCGGTGCTTGAGATGGCGGTGCCCAGCGGAGCGGTGCTTGAGATGAAGGGCCCAGCGGAGCGGTGCTTGAGACGGCGGAGCCCAGCGGAGCGGTGCTTGAGATGAAGGGCGCAGCGGAGCGGTGCTTGAGATGGCGGGGCCCTCTTCAGCGGTGCCAATCTTCACGGCGGGGCCCTGTTCAGCGGTGCTCTTCTGCACGCGGGCCCTGTTCAGCGGTGCTCTTCTGCACGGCGGGCCCTGTACAGCGGTGCTCTTCTGCACAGCGGGCCCTGTTCAGCGGTGCTCTTCTGCACCGCGGGCCCTATTCAGCGGTGCCTATCTTCACGGCGGGGCCCTCTTCAGCGGTGCTCTACTGCACGGTGGGCCCTGTTCAGCGGTGCTCTTCTGCACGGCGGGCCCTGTTCAGCGGTGCTCTTCTGCACCGCGGGCCCTCTTCAGCGGTGCCTATCTTCACAGCGGGGCCCTCTTCAGCGGTGCTCTACTGCACGGCGGCGCCCTCTTCAGCGGTGCTCTTCTGCACGGTGGGCCCTGTTCAGCGGTGCTCTTCTGCACGGCGCGCCCTCTTCAGCGGTGCTCTTCTGCACCGCGGGCCCTGTTCAGCGGTGCTCTTCTGCACGGCGGGCCCTGTTCAGCGGTGCTCTTCTGCACCGCGGGCCCTCTTCAGCGGTGCTCATCCAGCAGGTCAAGGGAGCCAGACCTGTGCTGCACTCCCTGCTCAGTCGCCCTCGGACCGTGACGTTTCTGGACCCTTCGGGGACGGACTCCTGGCCTCTTTAGTGTCCTCCTTCCCAGCTGGGATGTGACATGTGGGGTCCACCTTCTCCGCGCTCCTGCTGCCCTTCCGCTCCTTTGATGGGGCTCTCGGGCCCTTGCCTCCCCTAGATGGTGTGGCTGGTGAAGTGGCCGCACATTGCTCCTTGGGGGCAGCCCTGTCAGTCCTCGCACGGCGGCCCTTGTTTTTGCGGGTCCTCTTGCCGGGGGGGGGGGCTGGACGTGTCCTTGCTGCTGATCGATGTGTCACTGCTGGCAAAGGGTGGACTCCAGAACCCATGCACAACAGTGACACTCGAAGCTGGGCTGGTGGTGGCTGCGGTGCTCTTGGGACTCTTTGCAGATGGAGGGGGGAGCTCATCGGAGGGAAAGAGGTTAAGATTAGCCAGGAAAAGCTTTTTAGGTCCAAGGTAAAGGGTAGGAGAAGTGGTGATGGGAGTGGAGGAAGAGGATGTGGTTGTAGGAGAGTCAGGTGTGCTGTCATTGGGTGAAGGTGCTGGTGCTGTAGGCTGACGTGAGGTGGATGGCTGTTGGGTGGGTGTCTGCCTGCGTTTGTGTGTCTTGGAAGAGGGGGTGACAGACACAGTGGGAGAGGACACAGGGGACGTGTAAATGGCAGTGGGGGTGGTGACTGCACTAGTGTGTACTGTACTGGAGGCTGAGGTGGTGATGGAAGCACTGGCTGATGTTGGGGTGCATGCAGGTGTGAGTGTAGACGTCACTGGGAGGGAGGAGGGAGACGAGGAGGAGGGGGACACAGAGGTGGTTGTGACTGCTGGAATGTCTGCATCTGTGTGTTGCTTGGGTGAGTGTTTGTGGGATCTGTGGTGCTTGTGTCTGGATGAGCTGCTCTTGGGTGTTGAGGTGTGTGCAGGCTGGTCTGATGGTGTGGATGGGATAGGCTGAGGAACAGGAGACAGAGACAGGCTGGAGGCAGTCAGAAGAGGGAGGCTGGAAACAGGGACAATGGCTGCCGTCAGTGCTGAGGCCAGAGCAGTGAACGCTCGTTGATGGGCAGCCTGACCCGAATGAATGCCCTCCAGGTACGCATTGCTCTGTTGCACCTCCCTTTGCACACCCTGGATGGCATTCAAAAGGGTAGTCTGCCCAACAATGAGCATCCTCACCAGGTCAATGAGCTCCGCAATGAGGGCAGCAGGGGCAACAGGGGCAGGGGCTGAGGTGCCTGGGGCGAAGGAGACGCGCGCCTTCCTGGGCGAGCGGGCACGGAGCGTAGACTGAGGGGCTGCTGGGAGGGCGGTGCTGGTGCGCTGGGTGGCGGCTGTACCTGTAGAGGCGGGGGGCCCGGATGTTGCCGCCACCGCTAGGGAGCACCCATCCGAGGATGTGTCTGAGTCGCTGGTCTCACCACCAGTCCCCGTTGTGGTGCTCCCCTCGCCCTCCGGATCAATGGTGCCCTCGGTGTCTGTTCCTGGGCCCACCGGGGCCTTGTGTCCTGCAGCTCCCTCGTGCTCCGATGCCAAATCTCCTCTGCCTGATGATGCTAATGCACACATGCACAAGAAGATGAAGAGAAAGGGTGGGGGGGGGAAAAAGAAGACCAGGTTGAGTGCATGCAATGTCAACACCGTTGGCGGAGAGGACAGACACAGGAGCTTCATGCACTAAGCCGCGCATTCGGGGTACACTACTCAGTACTACTGACTAGGACAACAGGCCAAGAGACGTCAAACGCGCACATGGGTGATGCTGGACCATCAATGGCTGTACTTGTCACCCTACAGAGGTGGGGGCCGGGGGCACAGGGCCATGCCTAATGGAGAGGACTACACTACAGAAAGCGCCCTGGCCTAATGTCACCCACAGCCCTCCTCCCCCACCCAGACGCCTCCACTGCGCAGAAAGATAGGAGAATGTGCTGATACGCACCCCCTTGTGTCTGCTGTGATGTCTTAAAGCGCCCATCCAATTCAGGGTAGGCCACCGCCAGGATCCGGGACATCAGGGGGGTCATGGTGCGACTGGCACCCCTCCTAGGTTGGGAGGCCATCCCCAGCAGTGTTTCTGCGGTCTTCCTTGTTCCGCGGCGGATGTCCTCCCACCTCTTGCGGCAGTGGGTGCCCCGTCTGTTGTGGACCCCCAAGTTCCGGACTTCCTTGGCGATGGCACGCCAAATCTCGATCTTCTGATGGGCGCTGACCTATTTGACATGTACAGGGTGGAAAGGAGGAAATCATCAATGACCTGCATGTTAGATGTGATTGGCCCCCTCCACCAACTTTGCCATATGGCACATGCTCTCATCTGTCGTGCGTTGCACTCCTCATTCGCCCCCCACCCCACCAACTTACATCCACCCCAATCCACACAGGCATAGCCCATTCCATGTGCACCCGGTGTACTCACTTGTTGGTCTGGAGGACCGTAGAGTAGCGCATACTGGGGGAGGACCCCATCCACGAGCTTCTCCAACTCTTCAGACGTGAAGGCAGGGGCCCTTTCCCCAGTCGCAGCAGCCATTGTCACTTCCAGACCGAGGTCACAGCAGCACTTGCAGTATAGGTCCTCTCCTGTGGATGATCAGGTCTCGAGTGATCAATCAGCTAGGAAATGGCGGTCACGCCCACGGCAGTGCGTACTGCGGCGGTGCGTACCGCGACCGTCGGCGCACATCGTCATTGGCTCCTGAAACCCATAGGGTTCAATGTTAACCAATGCAGCTTTGCGCCGCGGTCTTCGACCGCCTACCGCCACGGTGTGCCCCGCCAGCGCATTGACCTCACATCCCATTGTCCCACTTCACAGGTCAGGCAGCCGCCATTTCAAGGGCCTACATGGCTTAATTTTGACTGCGACACACAGGCCTAGGCCTTGCATTGCCACACATACACGCCTTTCAACCCATTGCCATTCTTTAACTGTGCAAGCTGTCTGTACGTACCTGTGGTTTGCCTGACTCTGTGCTCCATGTTGTCCTTCCTAGACACCGTCCGCTGGGACTTGCGAGGAGAAGGACGAATCCTCGCGTGTACCCACCGCTGGTGGACCTGTCGACAATGGAAGAACGCCATATAATACTTCGATACAGACTTGACCGTGCCACTATCCATGAACTGTGTGCCCAGCTGGAGCCAGCCCTGATGTCCCCCATCCGCCAACCCACAGGGATTCCCCCTCTGGTGCAGGTTTTGTCAGTCCTCCATTTTTTGGCAAGTGGGTCATTCCAGACAACAGTGGCCATGTCATCTGGAATGTCTCAGCCTATGTTTTCAAAGATTTTGAGCAGAGTGTTGTCTGCCCTGATGAAACCCATGCAGAGCTACATCATTTTCCCAGAGGAGGGTGACTTGCCTACAGTGAAGGGTGATTTCTATGCCCTTGGACATATCCCCAACATCATTGGTGCCATTGATGGGACCCATGTGGCTTTGGTACCCCCAAAAGACGATGAGTAGGTGTACAGAAACAGGAAAAATTATCATTCGATGAATGTGCAGGTGGTCTGTTTGGCTGACCAGTACATCTCCCATGTAAATGCCAAGTTCCCAAGGTCAGTGCATGACGCGTATGTTATGCGAAATAGCAGCATCCCCTATGTGATGGAGCAGCTACAGAGACAACGTGTGTGGCTAATTGGTGACTCTGGTTACCCCAACCTGCCTTGGCTACTGACCCCAGTGAGGAATCCCCGGACCAGGGCAGAGGAACGGTACAATGAGACCCATGGGCGAACTAGGAGGATCATCGAAAGGACCTTTGGCCTCCTGAAGGCCAGGTTTAGGTGCCTGCATATGACAGGGGGATCCCTGATGTACTCACCAAAGAAGGTGTGCCATATCATCGTGGCCTGCTGTATGCTTCACAATCTGGCATTGCGACGTCAGGTTCCTTTCCGGCAGGAGGATGGTGCAGATGGTGGTGTTGAAGCAGCTGTGGAGCCTGCGGAGAGTGAAGAGGAGGAAGACTCAGAGGACGACACAGACAACAGGGACAGAGTAATAGAACAGTATTTTCAGTAGCACACAGGTAATAATCACCCATGCCATTTTACATTTCCTGAAAGCCTCCTGCATCTCAACTTTGTCGATTTCCCCCCAGAACTATAAACATGATGTTTGATTTTCCCTTCCCTTTTCTGTGCTGTATGAGCCACTGCGTGACCTCGGCTTGGTTGGCCCATGGACTAATGCTAAGTTACCTCGGTATGTGTAATTCACAATGTTAAAAATACGTAATTGATATGTAATGTGTCATACATTTGTAAATAAGACAGGCTGAGTCCTGATTGATTTCAGTGCAATGTGTGATTTATTATTAGTGCATAGATATTGGTACATGATAGTGAAACAGTGATGGGTGGGGGTGGAGTAATTTCCATGGCAGAGTCCAGTTCTCAGTCTGACAGGTGCATTGTCCATATGCCTGTGGCAGGATGGAGCAGGGGCAGTTCAAGGTTTGACAGGGTGGCAATGTTGAACAGTGGGAGGACTTGAGGGGGTATGTGATGCTGGCGCGGGTCTTGACATCCTACTCTGTCGGTTTTTTTTATCTCAGGCTCCTTTTGCGGGGTGGTTGTTGTTCAGCAGGAGGTGGGGTTCTGGTGGGCTGTCGTTGTGGTGGGGCCTCCTGTCCACTAGCGCCGGCGGAGGTGGTAGGCTGTTCCTGTTCCTGGCTAGTGACAGGGGCCCTGTGTGATGCCACATGGTCCCGAAACGTGTCCTCTATACGGTTCAGGGCCTGGACTATGCTCCCCATAGCGGTTGAGATGTTGGTGAGTTGGTCGCTGAACCCCATGTAGCGTTGCTCCTGCTGTGCCTGGATCTCCTGGAACCTGGCCAGTACCGTCGCCATCGTCTCTTGTGAGTGGTGGTAGGCTGCCATGATGGTGGTGAGGGCCTCTTGGAGAGTGGGTTCCCTGGGCCTCTCCTCCCCCCCCTGTCGCACAGCAGCCCTCCGAGTTGCCCTGTTTCCCTGGGCCTCTGTCCCCTGGACGGTGTGCCCACTCCCACTGCCCCCAGGTCCCTGTTGTTGTTGGGTTGGTGGGTTACCCTGGGTGCCCTGTAGTGGTAGACACACCGCTGCTTGACCTGTCCTAGAGACAGAGGCATGGGCCCGCTGGGTGGGAGCTGTGCTGTTGTTCCCAGAGGGGGTTGGGTCTGCAGTGGCCTGTGTCTGGGTGAGGGGAACCGACTGCCCAGAGGTCCCCGATGGTCCGGGCTGGTCATCAGGGTCCAGGTCGACAGAGCTGCTGTCATCACTAGGGGCCTGTTCCGGGGGTGGGATGGACATTTCTGGTCCCTCCTGACCGGTGTGTTGTCGTTCGGGTCCTGCATGGGGTAAGAGGGTATGGTTATTGTTTCTGTGTGTGCATTAGCTTGCGTTTTATGGGTGCCCTTGTCCCCCAGTGCTGGCATTCCCTTGGGGGAGGTGTTGTGAGGGTGTTTTGTGGGGGGGGGGATGAGTATGTGCAGTGGTCATGCTTAGGTGATGGGTGTCCATAGTTTGGGGATGGCATGCAGGGGTTGGTGGTGGGTGGGTTGTGCTGGAGAGACATTCTCAGGGAGGATGTGTGCTGGGGGGTTGGGGGTGAGGGTGGGGGTTAGAATGCTGGGGGGGGGGGTGAAGTGGTTGGCCTTGTACTTACCAGAGTCCATTCCTCCGTGTACTCCAGCGAGGCCATCAGGATGCAGGATATTTAGTACCTCTTGCTCCCATGCTGTGAATTCGGGTGGAGTGGGTGGGGGTCCCCCGCCAGTCTTCTGCACTGCGATGTTGTGTCGCGAGACCATCGATCGCACCTTCCCCCGTAGGTCATTCCATCGTTTGCGGATGTCGTCCCTATTTCTGGGATGCTGTCCCACCGCGTTGACCCTGTCCACGATCCGCTGCCAGAGCTCCGCCTTCCTAGCTATCGTGGTGTGCTGCACCTGTGTGCCGAAGAGCTGGGGTTCAACTCTTATAATTTCCTCCACCATGACCCGGAGTTCTTGGTCCGAAAAGCGTGGGTGCCTTTGTGGTGCCATGGGGTGGTGTGTATGAGGTGTGGGGTGGTGTATGTGATGATGTGTGTGTTGGTGTGTGGTGCTTTGTGCTTCTATGTGGTGTGTGTGATGTTGTGGTGTGCCTCTGTGTGTCTGGCTCTCTATTCTCTGATGTGTCTCTCTCTCCTTCGTCTCTGGTTTTTGTTGGTAGGGGTTTGTGGGTGATGTGGGTGTGTGTTTTATATGGTATTGGATGTGTGGGAGTGGTGTGTGTATGTGTTTCAGGTGTGTGCCTTTCAAATTGTCCAATGTGGTAGGGGTTTGTAAAGGTGTGTGTATTTTGACTGCGGCGGTGTGTACCGCCAATGGAATACTGCGGTTGAATGACCGCCGCGTGGATTTGCGGGTCATAATGGGATGGGCGTATTTCTGTTGGCGTGGCGGTGGAGGTTTGGTCTTCTCCAGTTTACCGCTGGCCGCTGATGTGGCGGACTGCAGTGGAGGGCGGATTTTTGGAGGTTTTGCAGTTGTGGGTCAGAATGTCCGTGGCGGCTGACCGCGGCCGCGGCGGTATTGTGGCGGCCTTCTGACCGGCGGTAAGCGGCTTTTACCGCCGAGGTCAGAATGACCCCCTTTGTTCTTGTGTAAAATCTGGTCCTCATTTAGGGCCAGATGTACGAAAGGATTTTACCCATTCTGTGTCTATGGGAAAAAGCTTTCGTACATATGGCCCTTAAAGCCTCCAATGACCTTGGAACAATTTTTGCGGTATATTAAATTGCAAAAAAGGAAAAGGGACTCTAATGCTGAGGAAATAGTATTACTTACCTGTTGTATCCTCTTCAGATCTTCTGTGCTAAGGCTGAGAGAAGCTGTGCTGATGGTACCAAACATTAGCTCTAACATTATTACTAACATGACTGCAGCGTTTTACATTCTTGGTCCGACTATGTATACAAAAATGGCATGGCCACTTAACACGTTGGGAAGAATTGCGAATACTGTTTTTTAAAACTATTTATCATTTTCAATAGTGTGTAATATTATATTACAAAATATTCACATCAGTAAAGTAGATAATGTACTCTTCCACATTGACAACAAGCTAAGATACATATCACCAGAGACCACAGTTCCAGAATGACATAATGGGGAAGGATAGTGACATACACTGGACCAGCGCAAGGTGCACCTGTCCTAATACAAGTTGACCTATGATGCTGATTGCTTATTTGAGTCTGAGAGAGCGTAGCTTATGTAATCTATATTAACATGCAATGTTTATGAATTAATGTGTGATAATTCCGTATAGAAACTGTAATAGTAAATTTTGCTTAAGCGTGCACTTGAAATGTGACCACGGGGAGCGGCCGCCAATATATACGTGGACTAATAATAATGACTAAAATGTTTATAAAATTGTTAGACTGAATAACTTTATACTAATTATTAATGATTGCATTATTGAATATTGTGCTGAAATACTTGTAGGCCTTAAGTTAGTGTGAGCCGAAGCTTAGCTGCTTGGCTCTCATATTAAATGTATTTTTCCTATCTTGCAGTGTGCTGACTCGCAAAAGGACATGACCCCTTGTTTTCTTCAAACTAGAAGCTGAATGTAACCATAGTCGATCCTTTCTCACAAATTCTTCATTGCTTGTATAGTGATATTAGACAAAATGCAACAGAGTAGATTAATGTAATGTACAAGGTCATTCAAACCGGTGAAGACAATGGAGCTACTGACCAAAAGATGTGCAAAGAATTACAGAAAGATGAAATCATATCGGACGTGCTACCTTTGAAGACATCGAACATAAGAACCAATGAGAAGCTTGTAAAATAATATGGGGTGAAAGAATAATGACATAGTGGGTCATTACAACCCTGGTGGACGGTGTTAAAGCTGCGGTAATACCGCAAACAGGCCGGCGGACAAAAAAAGGGAATTATGACCGTGGCGGAAACCGCCAACATAGACAGCCACTTTAACATTCTGACCGCCACGGCGGTACAGACAAGCAGCGTGGCCGTCACCGCCAACAGACAGGCGGGAGACAATGTACCGCCCACAGTATCACAACCCGCCAATCCGCCACCTTTTCCGGGGCAGATTCACCGTGGATAAAAACACAGCGGAAACAGCTTTTGCAATGGGAAAACGCTCACCTTAACACACTCCACGAGGAAGGAGCCCACCATGGAGCCCGAACTACAAATACTCCCTGCGCTTCTCTTCCTGCTCCTCTACGATCACCAGCAACGTAGGCGCCGAAGACACCGGTGAGTACTGCACCTACGAAACAGGGGAGGGGGGAGGCAAAGGTCAGGGGGACACACACGCAACACCCCCACCCCCAACCCGACCCTCACCCACTACAACACACACACCAATGCATTTCCGAACATCACAGTAACAACCCCCAACCCCCCCCGGAGAAATGCTAAGACAAAAGGAAATGATTTCAACCATTGTAATGTATCAAAAATCAGTAACCACATATATACATCAATATATACACATTCCAAATATATACATCACGATTAGTAGTACAGGTATGCACATTTCAATGTCCGTGGACCACTGGGCCCAAAATGCATGGGCGAGGCCCACACACTATACCTGTCCTGGAATGGAGAGAACACTGCAGGGGCATCAGATAGAAATACAACAGGCACCTCAGGGGGAAGGGAAGGTGGGGCACCTCAGTCGGATGACAGCACCACGCTAGATCCACGACAGGGCTCCATGCCCATTGATGTATCCTAGGGAGTGCAAAGCCACAGTCTCTCAAGTCTCTACAGTGGCTGGGTTGCCCACTGTTCAATCCTGGGGAGTGCAAAGCCACAGTCTCTCAAGTCTATACAGTGGGTGGTTTGCCCACTGCTTTATCCTGGGGAGTGCAAAGCCACAGTCTCTCAAGTGGATGCAGGTCTCCACTGGTTCTGGAGGGGGACTGGTGCCCAGAGTGCTTCATCCAGTGAAGGACAGACAGAGTGGATGCAGGTCTCCACTGGTTCTGGAGGGGGAATGGTGCCCAGAGTGCATCACGCTGCCCGTGACGGTCCCAGTTCCGTCACTATCCCAGCTGCACATGGGCTAACAATGCTTGATTTGGCGGTGCTTTGCCCTGTTCAGCGGTACTTGCTTTTGCTGTCTCTGACCTGTTCAGCGATGCTTTGCCCTGTTCAGCGGTCTTCAACATGGCGGTCTTTGCCCTGTTCAGCGGTGCTTGCCTCTGCTGTCTCTGACCTGTTCAGCGGTGCTATGCCCTGTTCAGCGGTCTTCACCATGGCGGTCTTTGCCCTGTTCAGCGGTGCTTGCCTCTGCTGTCTCTGACCTGTTCAACGGTGCTTTGCCCTGTTCAGCGGTCTTCACCATGGCGGTCTTTGCCCTGTTCAGCGGTGCTTGCCTCTGCTGTCTCTGACCTGTTCAGCGGTGTGTGGCATTACGGTCCCTCAGTGCCCAGCGGGGCTGTTGCTGCCGGGGCCCTCCAGGTCACTGACGCTGGCGGTGGTCCACGGACCAGTGACGATACTGCTGCCCTCCAGGGCACTGACTCTGGTGGTGGTCTCCGGACCAGTGACAATACTGCTGCCCTCCAGGGCACTGACTCTGGCGGTGGTCTCCGGACCAGTGACGATACTGCTGCCCTCCAGGGCACTGACTCTGGCGGTGGTCTCCTGACCAGTGACGACAGTGCTGGCGGTGGCGTCCCGGCCGGTGGGGAAGATGGCGGCCTTCTCTGCCGTGCTGCTCTTCCCAGACTTTGGAGACTTCTTCTGCCCCTTCACCACCTTGGGAGGAGTCACAGCTGACTCAGCACTCCCCCCGGGACCCTTGTGAGCTGTTTTGCCGGCAGGAGTCTTCACCCTCTCCCGTCGGCCACTTTCCAACTTAAGGTGCTTTACAGGGGGTGGACTGGCAGTGCTTTGGCTCCATGTCACACTGGCTGCCCTGGTGGCCGGTGCACTCCACACACCTCTAACACGCACCACTGGTACCGGACTTTTTTTGCCTGAGGTGCTACTACGGGACCTATGAATTGGAGGGGTGGGGGCGGTGGGAAAGAGGTCAACGTTGCTCAGGAAGAGTTTCTGACGAACACTGGGATGGGTAGCTGGAGGGGGCCTGGGAGTGGAGGAAGAGGAGGTGGTTGTAGGAGGTGTAACTTTAGGTGATTTGGGTGCAGGTGCAGGTACTGGAGGCTGTCGTGAGGTGGATGGATGTTGGGTGTGTGGTTGCCCGCGTTTGTGTACTTTGGGAGGGGGTGTCACAGACACACTGGGAGTGGACACAGGGGACGTGTAAATGGTAGTGGGGTGGTGAGTGCAGGTGAGCAGGGTGTGGTGCTGGGTGTTCTGCTGCGAGTCCTAGTGCCTGTAGATGTAGTGCATGCAGGTGAGAGTGTAGACGACACTGGGAGGGAGGAGGGAGATGACGAGGAGGGGGACACAGTGGAGGCAGTGAATGTTGCTGTGTCTGTATGTGGGTGATGCTTGTGTGAGTGCCTGTGGGTTGTGTGGTGCTTATGTTTGCCTGAGCTACTTTTGTGTTTTGAGGTGTGTGCATGCTTGTCTGATGGTGTGCTTGGGATAGGCTGGGGTACAGGGGACTGGGTCTGGGTGGAGGAAGTTGGAGGGGGAGGCTAGACACAGGGACAATGGCTGCCATCAGTGCTGAGGCCAGAGATTGCAGGGTTCGATGAAGGGCAGCCTGACCAGAATGAATGCCCTCCAGGAATGCATTCCTGTGTTGCAACTCCCTTTCTACACCCTGGATGGCATTCACAATGGTAGACTGCCCAACAGTGAGTGACCTGAGGAGGTCAATGGTCTCCTCACTGAGGGCAGCAGGGGTGACTGGGGCAGGGGCTAAGGTGCCTGGGGCAAAGGTAATGCCCACCCTCCTGGGTGAGCGGGCACGGAGCGAAGGCTGAAGGGCTGCTGGGAGGGCAGTGCTGGTAGGGGGGGTGGCGGCTGTACCTGTAGAAGTGGGGGGCACAGATGGTGCTGCCACCACAAGGGAGCTCCCATCGGCAGACGAGTCCGTGTCGCTGTTTGGTGATCCGGTGACCGACGTGAAGCTCCCCTCGCCCTCCGTCCCACTGGTGTATTCAGAGTCCGTGGTGTGGCCCTCCACGGCCATGTGGGATGCAGCTCCCTCGTGCTCCGGTGCCACTGTATCTCCGCCTGATGATGCTGATGCACAAAAGAACAGGGAGAGCACAAAAAGGGGGGGGGGACGACAGAAGAAAGACAGGTTGAGTGCATGGCTTACCGCTACCGTTGGCGGACAATACAGACACAACAGCCCCCTGCACTACGCCGTGCTCTTGGCCTCTACAGATGCAATTCCTGGGATCTGGCCTACATGGCTATGGTGGACATCTGCACACATAGATAACACAGGGGCATGTATACCTGTACTTGGCACTCTACAGAGGTGGGGTGGAGTGCCACATGGCCTGCATTCCGGAGGGGCCTAGCCTACGAAACTCGCCCTGGCCTAGGGAAACCCACAGCCTTCCTCCCCCACCCAGACCCCTCCACTGCGCGCAAAGTCCGCTGAATGATGTTGTACTCACCCCCTTGTGTCTCCTGTGATGCCTTCAAGCGCCCATCCAACTCAGGGTAGGCCACAGCCAGGATCTGGAACATCAAGGGGGTCATGGTGCGACGGGCACCCCTCCCACGTTGGGAAGCCATCCCCAGCTGAGCCTCCGCCGTCTTCTTGCTCCAGCGGCGAATGTCCTCCCATCTTTTATGGCAGTGGGTGCCACGTCTCTGGTGGACCCCCAGGGTCCGGACGTCCTTGGCGATGGCACGCCAAATGTCCTTCTTCTGGTGGAAGCTGACCTACATGACATGTACAGGGGAAGAAGAGAAGTCATTACCAACTGCACCGTTGAAGTGAGTGGCCCCCATCCCTACCCTTGCCATGTGGCACATGCATTCACAGTCCTTCATGGTCGCTGAACTCTGCCCCCTTCCTACTGACATCCAGCCCTCTCCACCCAGCATAGCCCATACAGCGTGCTCCCTGTGTACTTACCTGTTGGTCTGGAGGACCGTAGAGTAGCGTGTACTGGGGGAGGACCCCGTCGACTAGCTTCTCCAACTCCTGAGCAGTGAAGGCAGGGGCCCTTTCCCCAGACGCAGCAGCCATTGTCTCTTCCAGACCGAGGTCACAGCAGCACTTGCAGTGTAGGTCCTCTCCTGTCGAAGATCAGGTATCCAGTGATTGAACAGATAGAAAATTACGGTCACGTCCGCGGCGGTGCGTATCATCACCGCCGGCGCACTTCATCATTGGCTCCTGGGACCCATAGGGTCCAATGTTAACCAATGCAGAATTGCGCCGCGGTCTACGACCGCCTACTGCGACGGTGTACAACGCCAGCGCAAATACCTCACTTCCCATTGTCCCACTTTAGAGGTCAGGCAGCCGCCATTTCAGGGGCCCACATGGCTTCATTTACTACTGCGTCACACATACCTAGGCCTACACTCAACACACGTACAGGAAGAGTTTTGTATTTGGTGTCGTCTTCTGTGTAGCTGTGGGTACATACCTGGGAATTTGTTGACTCTGTGGTCGCTGTTGTCCTTCTTAGGCACCGTCAGCTGGGACATTTGAGGAGATGGCGGAATCCTCTGGTGTACCGACCGCTGGTGGACCTGTTAACAATGGAGGAGCGACATTTGATCATCACCTACAGGTTTGACCGTGCCACAATCCAGGAACTGTGTACCCAGTTGGAGCCAGACCTGATGTCACCAATCCGCCATCCTACAGGAATCCCCCCTGAAGTGCAGGTGCTATCAGTGCTCCATTTCCTTGCAAGTGGATCATTTCAAACAACAGTGGCCATGGCATCAGGGATGTCCCAGCCTATGTTTTCCAACGTGTTGTCCAGAGTGTTGTCTGCCCTGCTGAAACACGTAAGGAGCTACATCGTTTTCCCTCAGGTGGAGGATTTGGCTACAGTGAAAGGTGACTTCTATGCCCTGGGACATATCCCCAACATCATAGGTGCTATTGATGGCACCCATGTAGCTCTGGTCCCCCCACGCAGGAGTGAACAGGTGTACAGAAACCGGAGGAGTTATCATTCCATGAATGTACAGATGGTATGTTTCGCAGACCAGTACATCTCCCAGGTAAATGCTATGTTCCCTGGCTCAGTGCATGACGCCTACATCCTGCGGAATAGAAGCATCCCGTATGCGATGGGTCAACTCCAGCGGCACCGGGTGTGGCTATTAGGGGACTCTGGTTACCCCAACCTGTCATGGCTATTGACCCCAGTGAGGAATCCCAGGGCAGAGGAACGCTACAATGAGGCCCATGGGCGGACTAGGAGGGTGATCGAACGCACCTTCGGCCTCCTGAAGGCCAGGTTCAGGTGCCTCCATATGACAGGTGGTTCCCTATTCTACTCACTAAGGAAGGTGTGCCAGATCATCATCGCCTGCTCGATGTTTCACAATCTTGCTTTGCGACGCCAGGTGCCTTTTCTGCAGGAGGATGGTCCAGATGACGGTGTTGTGGCAAGTGTGGAGCCTGTGGAGCCTGTGGACAGTGATGAGGAGGAAGCTGAGGAAGAAGACATAGACAACAGGGAGTCAGTCATACAGCAATATTTCCAATGACACAGGTGAGAACAATTGTTTTACTATTACATTCACTTTCAAACTTCTACCTCTATCCTGTCTGTCAATTAATAGCAGTATTTGGTAACTGGGTTGTACATTTCCCTTACGGTTTCACAGGTGTGGTTACCAACGTGTGTCATCTGCTTGCATCCTTCATGGACTTGTGATGTGTGACATAGGTATGTTGGCATTACATTTGAAAACACATTTTGTCACTGTCATTGCTAATACACATTTTCAAAATCACAGACTGACTCCAGATTGTTTTGTGGTTCAAGGGTGTTTATTGAAGTGCTAATTATTGGAGGGGGTGGCAAAATGGTGATGGGTGATGGTGGAGGAATGTCCATGGCAGAGTCCAGTCTATAAGTCTCACAGGTGCACTGCCCATATGGGCATAGGAAGTGGAGCTGGGGCAGTTCCAATCTGGACAGGGTAACAAAGTGAGACAGTGGGAGGACAATCAGGGTGGTCTCATTTCCTGGCGGGGGTCTTGCCATCTTGCTCTGTCCTGTTCCTGGATCTCAGGGACCGCTTGCGGGTGGTTGTCCGTCTGCAGGGGGTGGGGTGCTGGGGTGGTGGTCCTGTGGCGGGGCATCCTGTCCACTAGCGCCGGCGGAGGTGGTGGGCAGTTCATCGTCCATGCTAGTGTCAAGGGTCCCTTGGAGTGCCACGGTCTCCCTCATGGTCTTTTGTATGTCCTTCAGCACCCCTACGATGGTGCCCAGGGCGGAGCTGATGGTTCTGAGCTCCTCCCTGAACCCCAAATACTGTTCGTCCTGCAGGCGCTGGGTCTGGGTCTCCTGAATCTTGGCCAGGACCGTCGCCATCTTCTCCTGGGAGTGGTGGTATGCTCCTATGATGGAGGAGAGGGCGTCGTGGAGGGTGGGTTCCCTTGGCCTGTCCGCCCCCTGTCGCACAGCAGCCCTCACAGTTCCCCTGTGTTCCTGTGCCTCCGTCCCCTGGACTGTGTGCCCACTACCACTGCCCCCAGGTCCCTGTTGTTGTTGGGGTGGTGGGTTACCCTGGGTTCCCTGTAGTGGTGGACACACCGCTGATTGACGTGTCCTGGTTACGGAGGTATGGGCCCGCTGGGTGGGTGCTGTGCTGGTGTTACCAGAGGGTGGAAAGTCAGTGTTGGACTGTGCCTGTGCAAGGGGAACCGACTGTCCCGCGGCCCACGATGGTCCGGGCTGGTCATCTGGATCCAGTTGGCCAGAGCTGCTGTCGTCACTGTGGACCTCTTCTGTGGGTGGAGTGGAGATGTCTGGACCCTCCTGTGTGGTGACGTTACGTAGTGGTCCTGCAGGGGTATAAGAGCATGATTATTGCATGTGTGTGTCATGGTGTGCAATGGGTGGGTGTGCGTGTACCCCACTGCAAGCATTCCTGTGTGGGGGCTTGTATGATGATGGTTGGGGGGTTGTTATGGGTATGTGCAGTGAGCATGCTTTAGTGCTGGGTGCCCATGCTTAGTTGTGTCATGCAGGGCTTGGTGTTGGGATGTGTGGTTTGTGTTATAAGTACATTAGTGAGGAGTTGGAGTGATAGGGGATGGGGTGAGGGTGGGGGTGTGTGATAGCATGCTGGTAGGGTGGGGGATATGATAGTTAAGATTTGACTTACCAGTGTCCGTTCCTCCACCGACTCCTCCGAGGCCCTGGCTATGGAGATGTGTTGCACCTGTGCTCCAAATAGCTGTGGCTCTACCTGTAGGATTTCCTCCACCATGATCCTGAGCTCCTCCTCGGAAAACCTGGGGTGTCTTTGGCCTGACATGGGGTAGTGTAGGTGATGTGTGGGGTGGTGTATGTGTTTATGAGTGTGGTGATGTGTGGTGGTGTGGGGTGTTTTGAGCGTGGATGTTGTATGGGTGATGGTGTTGTGTGCCTCTGTGTGGTGGGGTTGTTTATTGCTGTAGTCTCTCTCTGGCCTTCTTTCAGATTTTTGGGTCGTAGGGGTTTGTGGGTGACGTGGGTGTGTGTTTTATATTGTGTTGGGTGTGTGGGAGTGGTGTTTGTATGTGTGTCAGGTGTGTGTATTTTGAATTGTCCAATGTGGCGGTGTTTTGGAGATGTGTGTGTATTTTGAGCGCGGCAGTGTGTACCGCCAATGGAATACCGCGGTTGAAAGACCGCCGCGTGGATTCATGGGTCGTGATAGCATGGGCGTGTTTCTGTTGGCGTGACGGTGGAGGTTTTGTTTTCACCAGTTTATCACTGACCTTTGGTGTGGCGGACTTGTGTGGGTATCTGAATTTCGGCAGATCCGAGATGTGGGTCATAATAGCTGTGGCGGTATTCCGCGGCCGCGGATGTATATTGCTGGTCTTCTGCACAGCGGTAAGCGCCTTTTACCGCCAATGTTGTAATGACCCCCATAATCTGTTCTCCAATAGGATAAAGATAGTGGGGTATAACATATGTCCAATAGAATCTTAGGGGAATGCACAATGAAAAAGGGATAAAAACCCATGACATGGGGAGCCGTTTAGGAGGGTTAGGGAATGCTATTGATTTTATCCAGAAACTTTGTCACTCTGTTTGGTGACTTATTGGGTTGCTTAGAACCATCTTCGTCCTTAGATTACCCATTTATACTTTACTTCCTTATGAGGGAACTGCCCCCATTTTGCCCCGGAGCTGAGTTCTGACAGATGGTGATTTGACTGATGTCCTGAAGACGAAGACTGAACCTGTGCGCTGACCTAACCTTTGGAGGGTAATTATGACAATTAATTTTGTGATTTGTCTGTTTGCTTTTCCTTTCTAGGTACCAATTGCTTACTTGTGACAGAGACCATAGATAGATGTTTTCCAAATTGGTGTTCTGAATTGTTTTGCATGAAGCCCAATATGCTAATGCTAATCAGTGGTTAGGACAGGTGTTCAATAAACTGACGCAAATAGACAAACGACCAAAACTATGCTTTGTTGAATTGACACGTTATTGACACTCTGCTAAATTGATCTATGTTTACGCCGTGTTATGTTTTGATGTTTGTGATTCTCGCCTTAACCCCTTAGCTGCTGGGCCTTTTCCCCCCCAGTGCTGAGCCCTTTTTTGGCTATTTGGGGTAGTTCGCGCTTAGGGCTTCATAACTTTTTGTCCACATAAGCTAACCACGCCAAATTTGCGTCCTTTTTTTCCAACATCCTAGGGATTCTAATGGTACCCAGAGTTTGTGGTTTACCCTGGAGGAGACCAAGAAAATAGCCAAAATACAGTGAAAATTTAGTTTTTTCCAAAAAAATGGGAAAAAAGGGCGGCCGAAGAAGGCTTGTGGTTTTTTCCCTGAAAATGCCATCAACAAAGGGTTTCTGGTGCTGAAATCACTATCTTCCCACCTTTCAGGAACGGGCAGACTTGAATCAGAAAACCACATTTTCCAACACAAATTTGGCATTTTACTGGGACATACCCCATTTTTACTATTTTTGGTGCTTTCAACCTCCTTCCAGTTAGTGACAGGAATGGGTGTGAAACCAATGCTGGATCCCGGAAAGCTAAACATTTCTGAAAACTAGACAACATTCTGAATTCAGCAAGGGGTCATTTGTGTAGATCCTACAAGGTTTTCCTACAGAAAATAACAGCTGAAATAAAAATATATTGAAATTGAGCTGAAAACAACAGCCATTTTTCTTTATGTTTTACTCTGTAACTTTTTCCTGCGATGTCAGATTTCTGAAAGCAATATACCGTTTTGTCTGCTGGACTCTTCTGGTTGTGGAGATATAAAGGGCTTATAGGTTCATCAAGAACCCTAGGTACCCAGAGCCAATAAATGAGGTGCACCCTGCAGTTGGTTTTCATTCTATACTGGGTATACAGCAATTAATTTGCTGAAATATGAGGAGTTAAAAAGAGGTATCAAGAAAACCTTTGCATTTCCAAAATGGGATCAAGATAAGGTTTTGAGGAGCAGTGGTTATTTGCACATCTTTGAATTCCAAGGTGCCCATACTAGCATGTGAATTGCAGGGCATTTCTCATATAGACGTCTTTTTTACACACTCTCTTATATTTGGAAGGAAAAAATGTAGAGAAAGATAAGGGGCAATAACACTTGTTTTGCTATTCTATGTTCCCCCAAGTCTCCCGATAAAAATGATACCTCACTTGTGTGGGTAGGCCTAGCGCCCGCGACAGGAAATGCCCCAAAACACAACGTGGACACATCCCATTTTTTCACAAAATACAGAGCTGTTTTTTTGCAAAGTGCCTACCTGTAGATTATGGCCTCTAGCTCAGCCGGCACATAGGGAAACCTACCAAACCTGTACATTTTTGAAAACTAGAGACCTAGGGGAATCCAAGATGGGGTGACTCGCGGGGCTCTGACCAGGTTCTGTTACCCAGAATCCTTTGCAAACCTCAAAAAGTGGCTAAAAAAACAAGTTTTCCTCACATTTCGGTGACAGAAAGTTCTGGAATCGGAGAGGAGCCTCAAATTTCCTTCCACCCAGCGTCCCCCCAAGTCTCCCGATAAAAATGATACCTCACTTGTGTGGGTAGGCCTAGCGCCCGCGACAGGAAATGACCCAAAACACAATGTGGACACATCACAGAAAACAGAGCTGTTTTTTGCAAAGTGCCTACCTGTAGATTTTGGCCTCTAGCTCAGCCGGCACCTAGGGAAACCTACCAAACCTGTACATTTTTGAAAACTAGAGACCTAGGGGAATCCAAGATGGGGTGACTCGCGGGGCTCTGACCAGGTTCTGTTACCCAGAATCCTTTGCAAACCTCAAAAAGTGGCTAAAAAAACAAGTTTTCCTCACATTTCGGTGACAGAAAGTTCTGGAATCTGAGAGGAGCCTCAAATTTCCTTCCACCCAGCGTCCCCCCAAGTCTCCCGATAAAAATGATACCTCACTTGTGTGGGTAGGCCTAGCGCCCGCGACAGGAAATGCCCCAAAACACAACGTGGACACATCACAGAAAACAGAGCTGTTTTTTGCAAAGTGCCTACCTGTAGATTTTGGCCTCTAGCTCAGCCGGCACCTAGGGAAACCTACCAAACCTGTACATTTTTGAAAACTAGAGACCTAGGGGAATCCAAGATGGGGTGACTCGCGGGGCTCTGACCAGGTTCTGTTACCCAGAATCCTTTGCAAACCTCAAAAAGTGGCTAAAAAAACAAGTTTTCCTCACATTTCGGTGACAGAAAGTTCTGGAATCGGAGAGGAGCCTCAAATTTCCTTCCACCCAGCGTCCCCCCAAGTCTCCCGATAAAAATGATACCTCACTTGTGTGGGTAGGCCTAGCGGCCGCGACAGGAAATGCCCCAAAACACAACGTGGACACATCACAGAAAACAGAGCTGTTTTTTGCAAAGTGCCTACCTGTAGATTTTGGCCTCTAGCTCAGCCGGCACCTAGGGAAACCTACCAAACCTGTGCATTTCTGAAAACTAGAGACCTAGGGGAATCCAAGGAGGGGTGACTTGCGGGGCTCGGACCAGGTTCTGTTACCCAGAATCCTTTGCAAACCTCAAAAAGTGGCTAAAAAAACAAGTTTTCCTCACATTTCGGTGACAGAAAGTTCTGGAATCTGAGAGGAGCCACAAATTTCCTTCCACCCAGCGTTCCCCCAAGCCTCCCGATAAAAATGATACCTCACTTGTGTGGTTAGGCCTGGTGCCTGCGACAGGAATAGATCACACAACGGTCAATGTTGGTCCTTACGTGAGGCAGCTGTTGACCCTGGGGTGATCCATTCCTGACACAGACACTAGGTGTAGGCACTCAAGTGGGGTAGTGTTTTTATCAGGACAGGTGAGGAGTCACTGGGTGGTAGGAATATTGTGGATCCCAGCATATTCCTGTAGTTTGTGTGACAGAAATGCGAGAAAAATTGAGTTTTTTTTCAACATTTCAGCTTTGCAGGGTATTCTGGGTAAGAAAACTTTGGGGAAGCCACACAAGTCACACCTCTGTGGACTCCCCTGAATGTCTAGTTTCCAGAAATGTTTGGGTTTAGTGTGTTTCTCTTTATGGCCGCCGAATCCAGGACCAAAAACACAGGTGCCTGCCTTACAAAACCAGTTTGTTTTGCCATGGATAATTTTGATGTCTCCACAATATGATTTGGGTGGTGGAATTTGGGGCTGAACTAAATTGGGGAGCTCCCAAGAGAGCACTCTCTCTCTGCTTGCCGCCGCATTCACCTGCTCTCTGGGTTGGCCTAACCCACTATTACCCAGTTGCACAAACAGCTTGCGAAGGGACAGCAGGACTGTCCTCATCACCTCCCTCATAATGTACTGGAAGAGGAGTTATCGAATGGGACTCCTCTGACTGAAAAATCACTCCCAGAGTCTGCGCCATTGTCCTATCCCTCAGATGCTGTCTCAGTATCTGATGTCTCAGTCTCTGATCCTATGTCAGAGCGGTCCTCTATAACCCGAGTGCAGGCAGCAGTCATCCATCAAGATGCCATCTCTGCTATTGGCTAAACTGTTGCTCTAAAACACTAGCCTACGTAGACAGTCACAAAATCGATGGTGTGTGAGATACGTGCAACAGTAGAGGCCACCTTACCTGCGCTTCTTCCCTCAATCAGCACGTACTTTCAAGACACTCAAAAAACACCTTGTCACATACCATTCGTCACAGTCTTTAGCACCTCCTGCGCCCAGTCCAACAATCATTATTGGTGCTCCCACTCCCTCCTCCTCGGATTCCCTCATTACCACCCAGCAAAAGTGCCCTTCATCTCTCCATAGACTTTGCTAATGTACTCAGCTATTTACATAAAATACAGATTTGCTCTTTGCAGTAGGCATATAAACCTTCTGCGCTTCTTTATGGCACTAAAACTGCCACTAGACAAGTCGGACCCTTTTCCCCCCAGGGAAACCACACACATATTGACAAAAGTGATATATATATGACAGCCAATCACCTGAAACTCAACTCAAGCAAAACCGAAATAATCCTCTTTGGCCCACACAAAAACACCTGGGACCCCTCATGGTGGCCCACCACGCTAGGCCCTGCACCCACCCCCGCCAACCACGCACGCAACCTCAGCATCATCCTAGACTCCTCCCTCTCGATGACCCAACAAATCAACGCTCTCACCTCCTCATGCTTCAACACACTCCGTATACTGAAAAACATTCAAATGGATCCCCACAGAGACCAGAAAAACTGTCACTCACGCACACATCAGCAGCAGGCTTGATTACGGAAACGTCCTCTACGCCGGCACCACTCTAAAACTCAAGCGCAAACTACACGCATCTAGAACTCAGCAGCACGACTCATCCTCGACCTCCGCCGACACGAACACATCTCTCCACACCTCAAATCCCTCCACTGGCTCCCCATTGACAAAAGGATCACCTTCAAGATCCTCATCCTCGCACACAAATCACTCCACAACACAGGCCCTGCCTACCTCAACGAGAGTCACCTTCCACACCCCCACACGAAACGTCCGCTCAGCTGACCTCTCTCTCGCCTCTGTCCCCCGCATCAAACACACCACCACCGGGGGCAGATCCTTCTCCTACCTTGCACCCAAAACCTGGAACGCCCTCACAACCCACCTTCGCAAGACCCAAAACCTACTTCTTTTCAGGAAGGGCCTCAAAACCTGGCTTTTCGAACAGTGAACCTCCCAGCCCCTTTCCCTCCCCCCGCCCCCCCCAAGCGCCTTGAGACCCTCACAGGTGAGTAGCACACTTTATAAATCTCTTTGGTATATATAGATCTACCTCTATATATATATATATATATCTATGTACATAGATATATCTATAGATATATCCATGTACATAGATATATCTATCTACATAGATATATAAATATAGATCTATATATAGATCTATTTTTTTTAGTTGTTGTATGGTTTCCTTGGGGGCCAAAATGGCCCCCAGGGAAACCCTACAACATCTAACAAAAAAAATTGCCCCCACAGGGGGTCACCCTGCCCACGGCCGACCCCCTGTCATTTTATTTATTTTTTATTTTTAAGAAAAAAAAACAATCCCCTGGGGGGGGGCGCGATCGCGCCCCCCCCTCCCCCCCCCCCCCCAGTGGGCACCTACCTTTTTTTTTTTTATTAATTATGCCCCCGGGGGGGGCGGCCCGTTTTCCGAGGGGGCCGCCCCCCCAAAGTGAAATGCCTGGCGTCTAGTGGTGTTTCCTGGCCCCCGATCGCAGCTGTGCTGCGATCGGGGGCCAGGAAACACTTTGAGAAGGCCTCGTAAGAAAGGGGAGACTCTCCCCTTTCTTACGAGGCCTTCTCAAACTGTGAGTGAAACCTTCGATGGAGATTTGGCAAGTTCTAAAGTACACTAGAGCAAACCATTGTCAAGTCAAGAGTAGGATTTGCGGGTCGAATTCTGTTTGCAGGTGCGGGAACTGAGAAGGAGAGAGTAGCGGCCGAGTCTTCAAGTGAAATCTCTGTAAAGTTCTGAAGCGAATGTGTACCCTTCCTGTGGTAAACCGGCAAATTTGAGTTGTTGTTGTTGTTAAAGGAGCTTGCAGTTAATTTGCATTAGTTTGGTGTGAATCTAGTGAGGGGCAGACAAGCCGCAAGACTTTGTCAGCTGCAGAGTGTGTGAGTGTCATGTCAGTGGTGCTGCGCTGAGATAGGTCAGTTGCAGAGAGGGATCGCGCACGGATTGGCTGCCGTCCGTGAGAGGCAATAGGTTGAGAAAGGTGGGTGAAGAGTGTCCTGGGAATTAAAGTCACTTTCTGATTAAACAAAACAAAAGAAAAAACGCAAAGATGAATTATATCAAAGCTTTTAACAGCGCTCTGAAAGGAGACGCATACATTATGGCGAGTGAAGGGCAGCCTACACCGCCTGAGGGTAGTCCAGCTTATATTATCATGGAGGAAAAGGGTGTTGCACCTTGCTTGTGGATGAAACATTGGAGCAAACTGACAGAAAAAGAGGGATGTTTGGCGTTTCCGGGAACACAGAACGTTCAATACGAGAGTTCTAAAGAATTTGAGGTGGATGTGAAGTGTACAAAAGCCACCTCCGAGGCCAGCTCAGTACGAGGCTTTAGCAATTTGGGGTTTAATGGCTATTAAACAGAGACAACAGAAATTCGAGAGGAGAATAAAAAGGGCAGAAAAGACTTTAGCTGAAGCTAGATGGGATAATGAGAGCAAAATGTGGAGACGGGGAATAGTTGACAGACTTAAATTGTTTCCAGCAATAGCACAGGGAGATGAGACGCAGGGGAAGAAAGTCACCTGTAAGACAAATAAAGACTCTAGGAAGCCTAAAGAGACTAAGAGATCTTGGATAGAAGAAGACGATTCAGACGATGAAGAATTCCTAAATCAGATATTACATGATCGCCTGCCACCTTATGCGGTAAGCGACAATGTTCCGAGCACTAGTGCGGGTTCTGGGAACCAGACGCAGGAGAAGGGAGTTACTGATACAGCACAGACTAGTGATACGGGTTCGATACAGAATGATGTCAGTGTACCCACTGCACCAGACATGCAGATACAGTTGCAACCTCCACCGCAGATACAGAGAATCTATCCAGACGTCCCAGTGCTAGAGACTACTACAAATCTGATAGTGCCGCCAGACCCGATATATACAAAATCGAGGCTAGTACAGCTTGAGCCAGCTCCACAATTGCTGCCCCAGCCGCAGCCACAGCTGATACCAGGGTATAATCCAGCAGCAGGACCTCCATTAGTACCTGCCCAATCTTCAGAGAATCAAACTTTTGAGGTCGCTGCTCCACAGGGTTTGGGACCAGGTCAGACACCAGCTGCCCTATCATTGCCAATTACTGTTGCTCCGCCGGTGCCACTGTATGCGCAAGGTAAGCCTGGCATGTGTGATCAGGGAGTAATGACCCAAGATGCAATAAGAGGAGGGTCCACAGGAACTCCCCAGTTAATGGCCCCAGAAGAGCAATTAATAGAAAGACCAAGGCCTTTGTTAGACCTTAGCTCGGTTGAAACACCTTTGGAGGCAATAAGGCAGGCAGGGCTATGTGTGCTAACCCCGCAAACAATAAGTACGAATGCTGCACAGTCACCAATGATGCATGCAGGGAATATTTCACTGCAAGGTTTTTCTGTGCAACAGTTAAATGAGTGGTTAGACAAGACTTATGCTTCACAAAAGACTACAGTAACTGCAGAGAAGCCAGAAAGGTCGGAGAAAGATGATTACCTGAATTTTGTGAGACTAGGAGTGGAGGCTGCTGAACTAGTGGAAGGAACAATGGGGGTGAACAGATTAGAGTCATACACCGAAGCAAAATTGAGGTATCTGTGCCCTAAAATCACTAAAGAAGTAGGTAAGGTACATCAGAGGTTGGCGAACCTGGCAGCCAAATACAATATCGATATTCAGAATACTAAACATTTGAAAAGAAGCTACAGACTAGACTTTGACTCTAAGGATTTTGAGCACATGAGGTCTGCCGGAATGAAAGCACATCTAAAAGAAATACTGCAAAGTGCTCAGATCTGGGGAGCCTTAGAAAAGTGGGAAGGCAGATGGGCAAAGGAAAGAGATAAGGAGAAAAGTGGCAGTCCGGGATCAAGTCAAGCTAAAGCTTCACCAGATACGGGATCAGTAAAGATGTTGCCGATGAGAGAAACAGCTGGTGGGGTTCTGATCCATGCTTACTATGAGAGGTTGTTGAAAGTGTTCAAACATTACAGTGGTACTGAAACTATTGAGCCGAAAGACATGAACCATCTTGTGTTTAGATTTGTTGAAGGGCTGAGATCAGAGGTTAGCCAGATGATTAAGAATCATTATCACTATCTATACAGACAGCAGATACGGATTCGGCATTGTGCATGATTTTGGCCAATTGTGGTCACAGAGAGGTTTCATGACCTCTTCTGGTTCTCCAGTGAAAACTGGCGAACAGATTAAGGATTTGTACATGCGATTCAGTTACCTCTTGAAATTGCCGTGGTGAAATGCAATGCTCATGTTAAATCACAAGACTTTGTGTCAATGGGAAACGGCTATGCAGATCAAGTAGCAAGGTTTTGCGCATTGAACTGTATATCGTTCAAGGACCAGTGGGAATTATTACCGCAAACTGAAAATGAAGCATGCTTGAACTTTGCATTGAGGGTGGTTGATACACTAGATGAGCTAAAATCACTACAGGGTCGTGCTAGCAGAGAGGAAAAACGCTCCTGGCAGAGAATGCAATGTGTACAGAGAGCTGACGACTTATGGGTCTCAGAGGAGGGAAACTGGTTTTGCCCAACAGTCTTTTGTCACAATTTGCAAGGCTTTATCATGGACAGGCACATCTTGGGAGAGATGCAATGATCAGGTCATTCAAAATTGACTGGTTTAACCCGAAATTCAGACAAGCTGCAGAGGTTACCTGTCACAGGTGCATCATCTGTCAACAGATGAATGCCGGAAAAGGGACTGTGGTAACTTTGAGTCACATAGGGAGAGCTGGCGGTCCATTTAGCAGAATGCAAATGGATTTCATTGAGATGCCTGTTTGCGAAGGATTGAGGTACGTGTTGGTGATTGTGTGTGTTTTCAGCCATTGGATTGAAGCTTAGCCCACACGTAGAAATGACAGTCTCACAGTTGCAAAGCTGTTGCTTAGAGAACTAATACCCAGGTTCGGTTTTCCGGTCTCTTTAGAATCAGATAGGGGCAGACACTTCGACAATGAGGTGATTAAGCTCTTGTGTGCTGCATTAGACATCGAACAGAAGCTGCATTGTAGCTACCGCCCTGAAGCCTCAGGACTAGTAGAACAAATGAATGGTACCTTGAAGTCAAGAATGGCAAAGATGTGCGCAGCCACCAATATGAAATGGCCAGATGCATTACCCTTAGTTCTGATGTCGATGAGAAACACCCCTGATAAGAAGACAGGACTATCACCCCATGAGATCCTTATGGGCAGAGCTATGAGGCTACCCGCAGTACCTGCAAATGCTCTTGTGAATATCACGGATGATATGGTGTTGGACTACTGCAAAGGTTTGGCTGACGTGGTTCGCTCTTTTTCCCACCAGGTGGAAGCCAACACATTGCCACTGGTTAGTGATCCAGGTCAAACCCTGCAAACCGGTGACTGGGTGGTTGTCAAGAAGCACGTGAGACAGTCGTGTTTGGAGCCGCGCTGGAAGGGGCCATATCAAGTAATACTGACAACAACCACTGCTGTGAAATGTGCAGACGTTCCAAACTGGATACATGCCAGTCACACAAAGAAGGTAACATGTCCGACTGATGAGGAACTTGAAGTTTCTGACTCAGCAGTTCCAGAGAAGGAAGTCTCAGGGCCAGAAAGTAGCCAAGGGGGAACTGAGACTGCAGGAGAGCCAACTGAGAACAGCCTAGTCCCGCAAACAGTAAACGGGTTCGAGAGAGGTGACAATGAGCCTATCTCAGTAGAGGCAGCAGGAGAACTAAGACAAGGAGAGGTTCTCCCAGAAGTAGACGGATACGGGTTAGAGCTTGAACCTGTTACAGACCCAGAAGAAGAAGAAGAAGGGGAAATAGTAGAGAGAGGCCAAAGCACACCGGCATCCCCTGAACCAGTTGCAGGTCTGTCAAGAGAAAACACCATTGCACAAGAGGAGGGTACTGTTCAGCGTCCTGAAAAGACAAGCAGGAAGAAGACGCATAAAGGTGAAAACTGGCCAGAGAAACAGGCTGCGAAAGAAAAGGTCGTGCCAGGTGAAACAATAGCAGAAGAACTTGATACATCCCGGGTAGAGGATCTAAGTGAAGGAGAATTGCAAAGTGAACGCAGGTTGAAAAGAAGGAGAACTGCAAATAGAAGGTACGCAGGTCCTGAATGGGCATATGCAATGACATCTGAATGGCAACAAGAATTGTTAGCGTTCTGTTTTGATCGAGATGTACCAGGCCAATACTACGGTGCCTGAAATCAATCAGAGAAAGAGACTGTGTTAAAACTGAAATTGAAATTGAAAGCTGAAAAACTGAGAAAGAGACTTATAAATTACCGGATGTGACACTGATAACCTGAATTGACTTTGAAACCAGATTATGACAAGCTGCTAACCTGATTTGACAAAAAAGGGTCCTGGAGTGAGTGAAACGCTTTAAATACACGCAGAGAGAGAGAGATTTTACTTAAAGGAAAAAAAAAAAAAGAGTTTTATATTGTCCTCAAGTTGATTGTTTTCTTTGAGCTATTCTGCTATCTGATTCTTTACAGACCATGGCTTATAATAGAGGTAGTAACAAAAAGGGTAAGGTATGTGGTTGGTTGAGTGTTATATTAGGTATTTTGTGTGCGATAATAATTATAGGTGTGATTGTGGGAATGCCATGGATGGATAAGAAAGCGACTAACAATGCTTCAAAACCTGAGACTACAACACTAACACTGTGGGAAAAATTTGAGCAAGATACAAACACTTGCATGAGGGAACTAACTCAAAAGGGGAACTCTCCACTAACGTCTTCTATCGCTTGCTGAATAAGTATGTTGAGACCATGGATGCGAAAAACTGTTATGTGTGCACAAAGATTCCTTCATCAGTACAAGAAGGGGTCACTTATAATAGTCTTCCATTAACTTACGGGATAAGTTGTAGTTTACTACTAACAAGATTCTACAATCAAGAGCATGTGCAATACTTTTATTAAAATTTGGATGTGGTGTTTTCTTTTGTGCCAGTGATTGAGTTTCTGAACAAATTAGCTAAGGAGCATAGTATAAAAATAGTTAGAGGGTTCTTTGAACCGACACCTACATTTGGGACAGCTTATGCACACCGCCACAATCTGACTTGCTTATTAACACCTGTAGAGAAAAGCTTCTTAGACCACACTAATGATAGACGCAAAGCTTTGAAAAAACGACTAGAAAAGGGGCTAGAGAAACGCACATAAGCAAATGATTATACTTACACTGCAATAAAGACACAAGGCAAATTAGCGATAGATGCATTACATTTAGGAAGGCTTTGTATATATAGGCCCGAAATCTGAACATGACACTTTATTTGTGGGAACGAGGGAATGCAGGCATGTATTTTTGTTTCAGAGTAAATAGACATTCATGTTAAATGGACAGGATACAGCGATCTCTGGAATCTATTATATCTGGGGGCTTAATGCTTATTACCGTCTCCCTAAGAGATGGTATGGGATATGTTATTTGGGAATAGTTTTCCCAAAGATTTACCAGATTGATGACTTAAAACAAATACTTAAAGCGTCGGAATTACAACATGCTAGACAAAAACGAGAGACAGCGGCTGCTGTCGTTAGTGACATATTTGGAGCCATAATTCCTTCAGTAGGGGTTATCTTAAACTCCATAAAGATTTGAAAGCTGTCTACTATTGTGGATAACATGCTGACAAATTTTACAGGGGCTATACTCCTGATGGATACTGAACTTGCTGCAGAAAGAGCTATGACTCTTCAAAATCGGCTTGCTTTAGACATTCTTTTAGCAAATAGCGGCGGAGTCTGCAAGATGCTCAACGAGCGTCATTGTTGCTCATATATACCGGACAATAGTAAAAAGATTAGAGGTATGCTTACTAACCTGACTAGAGATAGTGCAGATTTGAAGGATTTAAAGGAACCTGGAGTGTGGGAGAAAGTGGGAAAAGGAATTGCCAGAGTAGCGAGCTGGTTTAGCAATATTTGGAATGGGGTTCTTGCAAAAATATTAGGGGGTCTATTAATTATTCTGGCCTGTTTACTAGGTTTATGGGGAGCATGCAAAATGAATGACAAAATTAAAAGAAATTTGACAAAGAGAAATAAGAAGAATGAGGAAAGTGAAAGGGAGAAAATGTTTAACGAAATTTGGGAAAGTTCACACAAAGGGCAAGATGTTGAAATGTGCATTATGTGCAATGTGAAAAATTAAAAGCAAACGGTTAAAAGGGAAAGGTTTGTGTGATGACGAACGTCATCAGAGGAGGGACTGAGAGAGCGTAGCTTATATAATCTATATTAGCATGCAATGTTTATGAATTAATGTGTGATAATGCCATATAGAAACTGTAATAGTAAATTTTGCTTAAACGTGCACTTGAAACGTGACCACGGGGGATGGCTGCCAATATATATGTGGACTAATAATAATAACTAAAATGTTTATAAAATTGTTAGACTGAATAACTTTATACTAATTATTAATGATTGTATTATTGAATATAGTGCTGAAATCCTTGTAGGCCTTAAGTTAGCGTGAGTCGAAGCTTAGCTGCTTGGCTCTCATATTAAATGTATTTTCCCTATCTTGCAGTGTGCTGACTCGCAAAAGGACATGACCCCTTGTTTTCTTCAAACTAGAAGCTGAATGTAACCATAGTAGATCCGTTCTCACGAATTCTTCATTGCTTGTAGAGTGATATTAGACAAAATGCAACAGTGTAGATTAATGTAATCTACAAGGTCATTCAAACCGGTGAAGACAATGGAGCTACTGACCAAAAGATGTGCAAAGAATTACAGAAAGATGAAATCATACCGGACGTGCTACCTTTGAAGACATCGAACATAAAAACCAATGAGAAGCTTGTAAAATAATATGGGGTGAAACAATAATGACATAATCTGTTCTCCAATAGGATAATGATAGTGGGGTATAACAAATGTCCAATAGAATTTTAGGGGAATCTACAAAGAAAAAGGGATAAAAACCCATGACACGGGGAGCCATTTAGGTGGGTTAGGGAATGCTATTGATTTTATCCAGAAACTTTGTCACTCTATTTGGTGACTTATTGGGTTGCTTAGAACCATCCTCGTCCTTAGATTACCCATTTATACTTTACCTCCTTATGAGGGAAGTGCCCCCATTTTGCCCCGGAGCTGAGTTCTGACAGATGGCGATTTGACTGATGTCCTGAAGACGAAGACTGAACCTGTGCGCTGACCTAAACTTTGGAGGGTAATTATGACAATGAATTTTGTGATTTGTCTGTTTGCTTTTCCTTTCTAGGTACCAACTGCTTACTTTTGACAGAGACCATAGTTAGATGTTTTCCAAATTGGTGTTCTGAATTGTTTTGCATGATGCCTGACATGCTAATGCTAATCAATGGTTAGGACAGGTGTTCACTAAACTGACGCAAATAGATAAACGACCAAAACTATGCTTTGTTGAACTGACGCGTTATTGACACTCTGCTAAATTGATCTATGTTTACGCTGTGTTATGTTTTGATGTTCGTGATTCTCGCCTTAATGAAATCTTATCAAAGTTGCCATATCGTGACTATGCTATTATGTTTTTTGGCTCTGAAATTAACACATCTGCTTTTAGAATTGTAACCAATAGGGAATAAAACTCATAAAATTCTACTAAACTGGTGTGGTTATTCATGACTGCAAGGTCATGGTAGTGTTTCGAATTGATTAATGACTTTGACTAAAGTGAAATGTATTGTTGTGATAAATATTGATGACATTATTGACGTATTGATTGACATATTGATTAGCTATCTCGTCCTAAGGTGTCTCTCAACTGGGTCAAAAGATTCATTGGCCTGAAACGAGTCCTGATGTGTAATAAATTATCAAAAAGGGACACTTTAACAAGTCTACTGGGTGGCAAGTAGAGTTATGGCTCTGTTACCAACATCTTGGAGAGATCATGTGCTACCTCGCCACAATATTTCTGCATTACTGAGGATTTTCAGGCCACGTGAAAGAAATCTGTGCTCAGTGGAAGAACGAAACAAAATAGGACCCCCTGCAGACTAATGAAGAGCTGCCCCTGGGTCTCCCATATCCAGGGGCCTTGGCCTAAATGGGTTCTCCCCCAAGGGTTGAGGGGCCCCTGAAGGGTGGGGTTCTCCCATGCACCACAGGGGCTTGCATTGTACCCCTGTCTGCCCTGAGTGACCTATACTGCTTGTAGTCCGTTGTCACATCCAGTACCATTGTTTTAAGCCTAGGGCAATGTAACAGTGTCTACTATGGACTCTGAAGTGAATTTACCTGTACCTGCCTTTCAAGGCTATCTGTGGACTTTGTACACAACAGACCGCCCACTGTTCATCTGTGGGCGGGAGTGTGACTTAGATCCGCCCCCACCCCCTACTGGCCCATTTCATAGTCCAGTGGTAATGTACTTTCCCTATGTCATATTGGAGTGGAACTAATTGTGATGCTGAAGGGATAGTTAACACAATTGATAGTGTTGGCTAGTCTTCCGATTTGTTGGAAATGTTAGACATATTGTATTGTATTGTATTGTAATAGTATTTATATAGCGCTTACTACCCCAGACGAGGCGTTGAAGCACTTTTCGGCGAGTAGCACGCTACTCCGGCACCCAACAAGAACTAGTGGTGGATTAGTATAGGGAAATATGCGTACAGTTGTAGTATTATTATGAGTTAATTTGAGCCGCGGATATGAGAGTTTGTTAGTTAGATTGACTGGAGTAATGGAGGGGTGGAGGAGGGAAGAAGTTTTAATTGGGAGTTCATGGTAATAGGATTTAGGCTTGGGATGAGCAACTGGAGGAGGGAGGAGGAAAGAGTCTGTGGAAGGGGTTAGGGAGATCATAGTAGCAGGGTGAGATAAATGAGGGAGAATATAGTAAGGTTGTTTGGGAGATCATGGTAGTACAGTGAGGCTTGGGTGAGTTAGATGTGTAAGCAGAGGGAAGCGCTTAGGCAGAGTTATTTAGGAGATATCATATACTGCACGGTTTAGCCTATAATATAGGAGTACATCTAGTGGTGTGTTAGAGACACTGTTCTTGCAATCTTGCAGCATTGTGAACCTCCTGTGCACTTATATTTGTCTGTTATGCAACATCTCTTTTGCCTTGGTTTCTTGGGGTAGCGAAATCAACGAATTAGTGTCCATTGGGGATATCGGCCAGTATATGCTTTTACTGTACACGTTTTAGTTAGCCTGTGCCATGACCTGTGCGTACATACAGCTTTGTCTATTTCTATCCAGGATCCTTTCACCTTAGTGACAAGGACTAACTGTAAGGGAGTTGGATGGGCAAGGTCTCACTTTATTTCGCTACGTACAGGTCTTCATGCAGCATATTACCGATGGTGTGCATGCTGGGCTTGCCCTGTTAAGTAACATAGCTCGAAACTGGGAACTGAAAAAGCACCTCAGTTGTATGGCAGTGTGAGTCTTTCAGCCAAATTGGGACTCTTTAAGCTTATGCCAATAAAGTAGGTGTCAAGAATTGATCAACAAACCTACGGTTGAGATATAGGGGTATTTTGAAATAGATGCAACGGTTTGGGTATGGTCATCATTTTTATCAGGCAGACCCTACCAGTAAGAGATAATGGTAATAAAGTGAGCTATCTGTCCACCTAATATGCAAACTTTGTCCATGGTTGACCCATTGTTCTCCCTAATCTCTTCATCTATGTGCCAATGGAAGTGGATGTCCAAATAGCCAAGTGTTTCTTGTCAAGTGAGTGAAAATTCTAATGTTGGCTGTTTGATTACTCGTGTCAGGGGTATCATTATGGTCTTTGATTAGTTGATTGGGAGCCCTGACTTATGGCCAAAATATATCATTTCGCCTGTTAATGGTTAGTATCTAGGTTTTTTTTAAAAAGCAGATTGCCTTCTGTTTATCGTGGAAGGCGTATTTAATGGCTGCTGACTCTCGACTCGCCTATTGGCATGGTTTTCTGTAGGTATACCTGCAAGTGGTTCAATTGCAAATAAAACTGGTGACTTTTGTGTACTTCTAGATTTGACTGGGTCTGCATACATGCAGTTTTACATTTTTAGCATTTGGCTCCCCAAGTCTACTCTATTAAGATTTCTGAATGAAAACAAACATTCGATTGAGAAACATTTCTGGGGGCCTTCTATGGACAGCCATAGAGATAGCCAAACCCAAATCCAGCAACATAGACCCCACACACACACACAGCCCCTATGTGAGGCCCTTTCCAACCACTTCCACCACAAAATCCTGGACATCCACAACAGCTTCATACCACACACACCCCTCACTCACCCAACTCAACCCCCACTCATGATCCCCCCACCACACTCACCACCTGGGCCCCCACCACACACGAAGAAACCGAAAAAAACATAAACTCCATCCACTCCGGATCCCCCTCCGACCCCTGTCCTCATCACATCTACAACAAAGCCAGCCCAACCATCACCCCCATACTCCGCAGCATAATCAACTCCTCTTTCGACTCCGCCACCTACCCAGACCCCTGGAAGCACGCAGAAATCACCGCTCTCCTAAAAAAAAACAAAGTTTACCCGGAGGTCCTCTCCAACTATCGCCCCATCTCCCTGCTCCCTTTCCTCGCCAAGGTTGCCGAGAAACTAGTCAATGCCCGCCTATCCCACTTTCTCAAAGAAAACAACACTCTTGACCCCTCACAATCCGGGTTCCGCAAAAACCACAGCATGGCCACCGCCCTCATCGCATGCACTGACGACATCAGGACCAAAGTCGACAAAGGCGAGACCGTTGCACTCATCCTCCTAGACCTCTTCGCAGCCTTTGACACTGTCTGCCACCACACACTCCGCACATGCCTCCACAACACAGGAATTCGCCACAAAGCCTTAGACTAGCTCACCTCCTTCCTCACCGACCGGACCCAAAGAGTCCGCCTTTCCACTCCACTGCTACCAAGATCATCTGTGGAGTCCCCCAAGGGTCCTCCCTCAGCCCCACACTCTTCAACATTTACATGATCCCCCTAGCCAACATCCTCCGACCACACAGAATCACTATCCTCTTGTACGCAGACGACACCCAACTCATCCTCTCCCTCACCCGCAACCCCACCACCGCCAAAAACAACCTACATGCTGCTCTCCTTGACACCGCCAACTGGATGACAACTAACCACCTCAAGCTTAACTCCAACAAAACCGAGATCATCATCTTTGGCCCCAACCAAACCATATGGGACGACTCCTGGCGGCACACCACCCTAGGCCCCGCACCCACCCCTGCAAACCACGCACGCAACCTCGGCATCATCCTGGACCCCTCCCTTTCCATGACACAGCAAATCAATGCACTAAACTCCTCCTGCTTCCACACACTCCGCACTCTAAAAAAAATCCTTCAAATGGATTACCCCAGAGACCAGGAAGACAGTCACCCATGCACTCATCAGCAGCAGACTAGACTATGGTAACGCCCTCTACTCCGGCACCACACTCAAACTCAAAAGCAAACTCCAGAGAATCCAGAACACAGCTGCGCGCCTCGTCCTTGGCCTCCCCCGCCACGAACGAATCTCACCACACCTCAAATCCCTTCACTGGCTCCCCATAGACAAGAGAATCACTTTCAAGATCCTCATCCACGCACACAAATCCCTCCACAACACCGGCCCGACCTACCTCAACGAAAGAGTAAACTTCCACACTCCCACCCGCAACATCCGATCAGCCGACCTCGCACTAGCTACAGTCCCCCGCATCCAACAAACCACCACAGGAGGCAGGGCCTTCTCTTACCTTGCCCCCACAACCTGGAACTCCCTCCCCACCAACCTCCACAAAACCAAAGACCTCCTACTCTTCAGAAAAAACCTCAAGACACGGCTTTTCGAACAGTAACCCCCCCTGTGACCCCGCCAGAAGCGCCTTGAGACCCTCACGGGTGAGTAGCGCGCTCTGTAATTGTTTTTGATTGATTGATTGATGGACATGGTTACTGCACGGACATCTGGGTTAATAAGTTGGGCCAAAGAGAACAGAGTGCTTATGTTGTGTGTGGTTGATCTGTCTGGAACAAAGTAGGATTGATGTGCTGAAGTACCGGACAACTATGGAAGTAGCCTATTAGCATATTAGCAATACTTTTAGCCAAGATGTTGTATTCATGAAGGAAAGGGGTCTGTACAACGTGTATTGGTATGGTGGCTTAGGCTTGAAGAGGAAAATTGCTACTTTCTTTAATGTTGGTGGAAGGGTGCTTTTTTAGGGCCTCCACATACCCTTAAGCAGGTGTGGGGCTAGTATGTCAATATATTTCTTGTAAAAATTGGCCGGTAGTCCATCACTTCATGGTGAGTGACCACCTGTCACGTCTTTCATAGATTTCTTTATTTCAGTTTCAGTAACTGGAGAACAAAGAATCTCTCTGTCCGTCCTAACTAGACATGTATAACATTGGCCTTCCCCAGGTTCCTATTTAGGCATTGCAAGTCAGTAGAGTTAAAGGATGTGTATAGTTTAATATAATACTTCCTGAATTCGTTCATTTTCTTCCTGTCTGCAGGCCACAAGAACCATATCACAATGGCAACACTGCCACTACTTTGATCATATTAGTAACTTGTAATGTCATGGCCTTAACGATCTAAGAAAGCTAGAAAATGCTGGTCCACTGCGGCATTACCTGCTACAAGATCCGGATCAATGCATCACCGCTGTTGCAAAGACCAGATAGGGGCATCGCACTCAGAACTGCCGCATCACCTTCGGAACCTTCGGTTCAGAACAGACACATCGCCGCCACTGCGTGGAGAAGTTTGACACATTGTCTTTCCAGCGTGGATTAAGTCGGCACATTGCATCACATCGCATTCAGAACCTCTGCACTCAGATCTAGCCTTTGCTCAACTGATGCATCACCATAGTTGCATGGAGAAATCAGGCATAACACCCCAACTGTGTGGCGATTATCAACGCATCTTGTGATGAGACAAGAATTAAAGTGATGCTGCTACATTGTACATTGGGTGGCTTGAACACTTGACTGTCGCCTGGTCCAGCACAACCAGATAGCCCAATAGGCTCTTATTGTTTCTAAGCATATTTTTACACTTATTCTTATCTTGACTTCTACTATTGGATTTTTATTGTTTTGGTCTTGTTTTATTTATAAACTTATAATCTATTTTTCTAACTTGGTATGGAGTCTTTTTGTGGTGTTTCAACTGTGTTACTGTTTGAAGTGTTGCACAAATATTTTACACATTGCCTCATAAATTAAGCCTGCCTGCTCTGTGCCAAGCTCCCAGAGGATGAGCACAGGTTAATTTATGGTGTGTATCTGGCCTACCCTGACTAGCATTGTGGTTCCTGCTTGGACAGGGTGCATACCACTGCCAACCAGAAACCCAATTTCTAACGCACACCAATATAATTCCTCATTTTAGATTGCGAGCACTTGTGTTCACGCTGCAGGACAATAGTCTCCAAGTACTAGTACACCACATGTAATAGCCACCTGTGTTTTTTTTTACTTGCTCCTCTTAGTCTTTACTCAACAGTGTGATGACAAAGCCATCAGGGGTAGGATTCTAGGTTTAAAAATCAAAGTTCATTTATGTTGGGCACACGATATTGCTGACACTCCATTTCACTCAATTTAAATACTATTTATACTGGTGGAAGCTTTCAATGTGCTTGGTTTAATTTTGTTAACCAAGAAAGAGCTCGACAATTATCACCAACTATAACAGTTTTGCCATTGACTGAAAATCTGAGCCGTGCAGCATACATCATTGTACATCTCAAGTTGTTGCAATCTTTTCTTGACCCTAGTGAATGTTTTTGTTGTCCTTGCTAGGCTTGTATAATGTTGTGGAAAAATTACATTTTCTTGCCTTTGTAGTTTATATACTAGTCCCCACTGCCATCGTCAAATTCATGTCACAATCTCTGTGTGTCGACTCCAACTGAGCACAGAGGAGTTGCAGGAGGCAGAGCATGCATATTCTCATCCTGCACACCCTTCTCCTACCACCTCTTGCCACTGAGCAGCATTGCTGAGCTCAACTGGGTTGGCACAGCAATGCCACAGAAATACTCAAGGTCCTGAAGCTGGAGAATCAAGTCAGCGGAGCGTTTCTCCAAGCAATGCACAGCTAGACACCATTGGCGGCAACCCTGCCACTGGCTACAAGGCCTTCCATGCAGGTGGGGATATTCGTCACTGAGCAAGTACATGTGAGATCACTACCAATTGCAGGCCCCACTGTTTGTGCGGAGACTGGGTACACTTGGCTAGAGGCCCCTCCTCCACCTACTCAACTCGCGGAGAGGGACACATACATCTCATAGGCACCACCAGATGCATCGGAAGGCAACAAAAAATTATTTGCACACCACAATACTAATCCCAAGGTAACTGGGACATCCTAAACAGAGGCAATATCCTTTGGTTACTATCATCCATTCCAAGCCGTGTGGATGTAAGGTCAGCGTACTTCCTGTAGATTGAGTTTGTGCATTCAGGAACTTCCTCAGAAAGGAAAGTTACCAAGGTCACCTGGCGCACGACTGCTCTGGCCCCAAAAGTGCTGACTGAGGGACCAACCATTAAGAAATGGAGAATAAATCTTACACCCCAGTACAAACCAGGCTATCCCCTACCTTTATCCATTCGAGCAGAACAAGAGTAACCGAGCGGTTACATAAGCCCACCTACTCAGTACTCAAGGGGGCACTGAGGAACTTACAAACAATGCTGTCAGCACCCAGCAACCAGCGCAGCCGGAACTGTAACAGACCTGGGGCACTGGACTGCGGTACAAGATGGAACGCCAGCACAATAACCCTCTAACCTCGAAGCACAGGACAAACACTGGCCAATGGTGCACCTTTTAAGGGCCCTCAAGGCACTCTTTGGCTTTGCTCCTGGAATGTCAATTGCCTTGCCAGCAAAACATCTGACCCAGACTTTCTTCAGTATGTACAATATTTCGACATTATTCTCTTCCAGGAAACATGGCTTGCTGAGTCATTTCACTTGCAAGACTTCATGACTTTCTTTAGCCCAGCGGACAAAGGGGCCAAATACAGACACCGATCGACAGGCTTGGCAATCCATGTCTCCATAACAGGCGTTGGCTGAGAAAACATACTACATTCCAACTTACTAGCAATTAACGCAATCAAGATCTCAATGCAGAATCATAACAATACATTTGAGATTGTAATTAAAAACGCCTACATTCACCACAAAGGCAGACCAAAGGCCTTAAGGCTGGAAGATACACCTTAAATTAATCAGGCATCAAATAGCAAGGGGAAGGGACTCCCGGTCCAAATGGGCTTCTCCTGCACTCTTCAAGCATGACACAGAAGACTGGTCAGAGGCACTGGAGTCTGTCTTGTCTCAAATCTGGCTTGAGGGCACACTGCCATTCTGAGACATGGCCCAGCTGAATCATACACAGGTGGGGCTGCAACAACTGATAAATGTAATGCAAGAATACTCAGTTGAAAACAGCCTATCAGTCTTGGGAAAACCAAAAGAACGATGATCAGCAGCAAAATGAAAATATCACCTCTTTAGTACTGAGCCAAAACACGGATAGACATAGGTGACAAATATAAGTACCTGGGATAATCATTTGCAAGAACAGCACATTCGCCCAAAAGAAAGCGGGCATCAAAAGGAAAGGCTTGCTCTGGTGGTTACATTGAAAAATCTTAAAAGGAAATTGGGAGGTCGATTACTCATGCCTGTTCTTCAGATAATCCAGGCTAAACTCCTCCTGACTATAACGCATGGGAGCAAATCACTGAGTCCAAAATTCTGGATAGCACAATGATGAGTGTGTACCGAATAATTTTCAATCTCCCGAATTATACCTCTTTGTGCCTAATATGGTTTAAGTTTGGCCTGCAAAAGCAGACCCTGGCAAGATGAGTTGCCTATATAAACTGGGGGAACAACATTAGGAAGGCGGATCCTAACACTTTCAATTCCTACCTGTGGCAAGAGCTGCAGAGCAGAGACATCTCGGCTGCCAGGTACTATCTCCAAGAATCAATTTCAGTTACCAGGCTAGCTCTGGGAAACTCCTATCAATCACTCTACTATTACAAAACAGGCCAGGAAAACAGTAAGATCTCGCTCACTGATTAAGTAAGGCTACCTTAGCATGCAGAGCTCACGTCTGGATGACTTTAAACACATATAGATCAACCACATCCCAACAGCATTTTAACACAGGGTACGATTTAACTATGAAGGAGAAGTTCCTGAAGTACGATCTAGTCTTACTTCCTTCCCTTTCCTTCCCCCTCTCCCGCCCTGGCAGCGCAAAAGCACCTTGACTGCTGCCCTCTCTTCAGTAATCGCAAGGAGGATATTTCTACATCTAATGTGCTCTTGCAAGGAACTAATCGGGGAATGGAGGCAGTTGCTAAGAACTCAGTTGAACCAAAGAGGAATCCACACTCAGAGGCAGGCTGTGTTGGCCTGCTTCGTTCCAGGAAATCCGGAGATGAATTGTCGGCTGCTAAAATTCCTTGCAATGGTAAAAAAAAAAAAGAGGCAACATGGACAGTCGGCCTCCTTCCTTCTTGACCACCATTAACCCTCAGGAAGGTACTCCGGACAGCCTGTAATCATCCTGGCTGGTCACACCCTGGCTCATGAGATGTCCACATCGTAAGCGACTCAGCTGAACTCCAACACTATTCTATGATAACCCGTTCACTACGTTTTCAGGGGGGCTTCCTAATAAACTGGGCAACATCACCAGTTTATGGCCAGCCTGCATCATCGTTGTGGGCAGTATGGAAAAGGAGGCCCTGTGACCAATGGCCCCTTTGCATCATCGCCACGCACATTACGGGGAGGAAGGTCCGAACCTTTTCATCCAATGACACCATTTTCTCTTTCAGCACACAGAGATTTTGCTTGTTTAAACCCAGGCAAAGGATTTTAGCTTTGACCTTAATTCCTCCATTGTCTACGTTCATAGTGGAATTGGGTAGACGTATCACTTTATACTAGTTTGTACATTTATTCTATTAGCTGCAATAACATTCTCAGCGACTTCTAAAGCATTTTTTGTATGTTGCAATATTTTGATTGGAGATTTATGTTATATTCGATGATTAATTTTATTACAAGGGTTTTAAGTAATCGAGTAATTAATTAATAAACGAAAACTAAAATGTCTATAATTCATGATCCTAGCTATATTTGGCTACACTGGTGCTTCCATAGCTAGGTCTAGGCACATGAGAACATCTGCTCAAAGTTTGTCCTGTCAAACGGTTCCAAGAGCATGGTTTTTATGTAGTGCTTATAGCCCAAAGTTAGTTGACTCTGGTTAACTAAGGGGCATATTTATACTCTGTTTGCGCCAAATGTGGTTAAAAAATGTTGATGCACATTTGGCGCAAACCTTGCCCCATATTTAAACTATGACACCCGACCCCGTGGACGTCAAAAAACCTCTGTGTGCGTCATTTTTTGGATGCGGGAAACCGCCTTGCGTTAATGACATGCAAGGTAGGCGTTCCCATCCAAAAAATCATTTTGACGCACAGGAGGGGGCGGGCCTTAAAAAACAGCAGTTTTTTTGTGAGTATTAATTGGATTATGAATTGTAGTGGCTTGTACTTATCTTGTAGTGTTTGTAAGGCTGAATGACGTCTTGCAGATTTGTTTGCTTGTTGTGAAAGTGTGATTTGTAAAAGAGGTTAAAGAGTTTATCAGGTCCGACATGACCTAAGATCCCAGGATAATTTTAAAAGGTGCAGAAGACACCATATTACATTGTCTGCTAAGAGTTTGTGCTCAATGTGAGATGTCATCAATGGCAGTTCAAACAGGGACTCACTTTGTGTGAATGTGAGGTGATTGGTTTAGTGAATCTTAATGCGCAGAGTGAATCTGTACTGATCTGTTGGATACCCGGCAGTTCGAGTTTTGGAAACTTCTTGTATGTTTAGATACTATTCATTCCTTACTGGAGAAGGCAAAAGTTATTTGTATAGTATTTGGTGCATGTTTGTGATATTGCAGAGAAAGTGTGCATGCAGACTGTAAAGGAGAGGAACTGCTGTGAGGAGTGAGATCAGCATCACAGTGTGCAGTGCTGGCATAGGTCGATTGATGTGGTGCTGTTGGTTGATGTTAGACTTTTCATCCTTGGTCTCCCTAAACTTTTCGCCTCTGTTCCCCAGGTTGCTGATGTGTGCTGGACTCTGATTTTGCTATTTTTGTTACTCTGGGCACTTTACTATTGCTAACCAGTGCTAAAGTGCAAGTGCTCCTTTACAAAATGTGTTTATAATTGGCTTATCCATGATTGGCATATTTGATTTGTTAGTAAGTCCCTAGTACAGTTCACTAGAGGTGCCCAGAGCCTGTAAATCAAATGCTACTAGCAGGCCTGCAGCACTGGTTGTGCCACCCACATAAGTAGCTCTGTCATCATGTCTCAGACCTGCCACTGCAGTGTCTGTGTGTGCAGTTTTAACTGTAAATTCGACTTGGCAAGTGTACCCACTTGCCAGGTCTAAACCTTTCCTTTTCTTACATGTCAGACACCCCTAAGGTAGGCCCTAGGTAGCCCCAAAGGCAGGGTGCAGTGTATGGTTAAGGACATATAGTTATGTGTTTTACATGTCCTGATAGTGAAATAGTGCTAAATTCATTTTTCACTGTTGCAAGGCATGTCCCTCTCAAAGGTTAACATGGGGGCTACCTTTAAATCTGACTAAAGTGTATATTCCCTTTGGGAGCGGATGGACATGCGGAGATTGGGGTCTCTGAGCTCACAATTTAAAAATACATCTTTTAGTAAAATTGATTTGAATATTGTATGTTTGAAAATGCCACTTTTAGAAAGTGAGCATTTTCTTGCTTATACCATTTCTGTGACTCTGCCTGTTTGTGGATTCCCTGTCTGGGTCAGTCTGGTTGCACCTCACACTAGACAGTGACACAAAGGGAGCCTGCATATCCTGATGAGCCATCTGTGCTAGGAGGGAGGGGAGGAGTGGTCACTCACACTTGAAAGGGCTGTGCCTGTCCTTACACAATGCAGTCTCCAATCCCCTGGTGAGTGTCTGTGGCCTGGCCTGGGCAAGACAGGATTTCACATTCATAAGAGACTTTACTTTGAAGTAGGCCTACTTCAAAGGAGAAATTGGGTATAAGAAGGGCACCCAAAACCACAGACTTTAGAAACCCTTCTGGAAACAAGAGGAACCTCTGCCTGGAGAAGAGCTGAGGAAGAAGAGCTGCGCCTGCCTGTGACTGTGCTTTGTGGAGCTATCCTGCAGTTGCTGCTTCTGCCAGAGTAAGAGGGCAATGACTGGACTTTGTGTTCCTTCTATCTTGAGAAGAACTCTCCAAGGGCTTGATTTAGAGCTTGCCTCCTGTTGTTTGAAGTCTCAGGGACAGCAAAGACTTCTCTCTGTCAGCACCTGGAGTCTCTGGAGAGACTCCTACTCTGCCCTGTGGTGCCCATCTAGTTCCTGGGACCCTGAAAGGAAAAGCTGGCAGCCTAAAGAAAAGGAAATCCACGCACAGAGCGCTGTGCAGGAAAAAGATCTACGCAGCTCTGATCTGCGGCTGAAGAAACAACGCGCCCCCAGCTCCGCGGCTGAAAATTGACGCTCCCCGGAAACGCAACTGAAGAATCGACGCACGGAGAAGGAGAAATGACGCGCAGCATCGCTGATGGAGGCTGGGAGATTGCAACTCGCGCTGCGTGGTTTTCGGATCATCGTGTGGCTGGATTTCCAATGCAAGTACCGCTGGGCGTGTAAAAACAGCACAAGGCGTGCCCGGACCCGAGAGTGCTGACCGGATCAAAGCATCGCGCTCCTGTGGAGAGAAGAAACGACGCGCTTGACCCGCCGAAAGGAGAAACGACGCAAGGTCCCACTCGTGAGTGGAATTGACACATCACAAGCCCTTTTTGATGCACACTTGCCCGTGCAGGGTTATTTTTGATGCACCCAAGGTACATTTTCACGCTAACAGTGTTAGTGTGTGTTTAAAACTACTTAAAGACTCTTTTTGATGTTTAATTGATAACTTGACTTGTGTATCGTGGATTTTTGTCATTTTGGTCTTGTTTTGTTTAGATAAATATTCTCTATTTTTCTAAACCTGTGTTGTGTCATTTTGTTGCTGTGTGTGTTGGTACAAATATTCTACACCTAGCACCCTGAAGTTAAGCCTACTGCTCTGCCAAACTACCAAGGGGGTAAGCATGGGTTAGCTAAGGGTGATTCTCTTTTACTGTGACTAGAGTGAGGGTCCTTGTTTGAACAGGGGTAACCAGACTGTCAACCAAAACCCCATTTCTAACAGTTGGCAACATAATACGTGATTGCGCTGTGATTGGTAGTTGTTACGGAGCAAAGGATTGTGGGTACAAGGCTGTTTCTGAGTTGAAATGTAATTGTAATTATTGAATATTGTGGAAAATTAAATGTTTTAAGATTATGGGAGATTTATTTAGAGGTGATGTTCATATCTCCTGTAGAGAGGGCGAAGAGGCACTCACAGAAGATACCCTAGGTTACTATATGGAAATTAATGTAGGACTTCATACACGTGTGTGACTTGGTCAGTGGCCCAAGATCACAGACAATGAGGGTGTGTTTAGGTTTCTGTTTTATGGCACATTTAATATGATAATTATTGAAAACTTGAGGAGTGTATTGTACAAGATGAATCCACCTCCTAGACCTGCACAATATGAAGCACTTAATGCTTCAGAATGTGCCGCTCATGCCAGAGAAAAAGAGAAATACCAGGGTAAGGCTTTAGTTATGCAGCTGCCAGGTGGGATGCTGAGCTGAAAAGATGGAGAACAGACAAAATAGAAGGAGTTCAGTTGTATTCAGCTTTTACCTCCGATGTGGTTGAGGGGGAGGGGGAAAGGAAAGAATGTTGTGCTACCACCAATATGTGAGAGTAAAAGGTATTAGAAGATTTGTTGTACAGGGGCTTAATGCTATAGAAATTAAGAGAGGCCTTTTTTCCAGCATCAGCCCAGGTATGCATAAGTCTGTTAAGTCAGCAGACAGATAGACCCAGTCAAACTAAAAGAAAAAGAAGAAAGCAATATCAAAATTAAAAACTGTAGCGTCTTTTCTGTAGAGCACGGTCTCCCCTTCAGATGTTAAAACCGCATATCCATAATGTCGTCTTTCTAGCGATATGGGACTTGGTTTCAAAAGGTTCCCAGGATGTTCCTTTTCACCCCACCCCCCCGCCCAGGAGACGGTTGCATACCTGCGCTACCCACGTTCCCTCAGGAATGTGGCAGGGCATTCCAGCAGGCTCGCTCACCTCTATTTCCGCCTTTCAAGTCTTCTGCTCCTCACCTCGCCTCCTGCATCCTCTTCTGTCCAATGATTCTCCCAGCTTTCTGAAGCTGAGGGCCTGCAAGTGTTTTCGCCTTCCTCCATTGGCCAATCAGGGAAGTTTCGCTCCAAATTCCACTCCCGGAAGCAGAACGGAACAGAGGACTGTTCCCATGTTAGATTTGTTTTTTCCTGACTTTCCTGGAACGGCTGCAAATAAATAGTGCCAATATCAGTAGTGTGTCCCCAGTTTTCAGAGTCATTTAAAAAGGAACCATCTCTTGTTTCATCAGCACAACAATCATCCTCCAACTCCTGACACATCCCCTCCCCAGAGTTTTCCCAAAAAGGGGAACTGGGATAGGAAATCGGCGTTTCCCTGAGTGCATACCTGGTGGTGATGTACTTCATGTGGAGTATAAAGGGCTTCCACTCCAGGTAATATCAGAGCTTTTCTACTGTCCATTTTATAGGTAGACACTCCTTTTCAATAATGGGATACCTTATCTCTTTTGGAAATAATGTACAGGTGATTAGACTCGGGCTTCACACCTTTCCTTGTTCTTTTAAGATAAGACAGCCCCTATTTCTATTTTAGAGGTGTCAGTCTGCAGAATTAAGGGTTTATCAAAGGCTGGATATGATAAGACAGTGTTGGAGGTAATGGCCTGTTTTGGATGCTGGAAGGCCTGCCTTACTTTAGTTGGTGGTTGTTCTAAAAGGTCTGTCAGAGGACCAGCTATATCACCATATTAGGGAATGACCCTCCTATAATATCCCAAGAGGCCTAGTAAGGCCCTAAATTCCTTTTTAGATTTTGGATGGGGGCTTGGGTTATGGCTCTGATTTTTTCCTCTTGGGGTTCGATTAGCCCATTCCCTAAAACAAAGTAAAAAAATATTTTACCTTGTGGGATCCTGCCTTAGACTTCTTTGTATTAATCTGTAGGTTAGCTCCCTGCAAGTCTTGCAACACTTTGTTACAATGAACGAGGTGCTACCCCCAAGTTAGACTGAAGATGATAATATCATCTATGTAGGGTAGGCCGATTAATAGGTCTGTTGGTTTTGTAGGACCTTATTCATAAGTCTTTGGAAGGTGGCTGATGCCCCATGTAAACCAAAAGGGAGAACAGTGAATAGGCTGTTTTCTCTTGGTCCTCCCATTTAATGGGGGCCTGCCAGTACCCTTTGGTAAGGTCTAAGATTGTGATATACCAGACATCTCCTAGTTTCTCGATAGTTCATCTATTCTAGGTTGGGGGTATGCATCAAATTTAGAAATCTGATTCACTGCTCTAAAATCGATACAGAGGCAGATGGAACCATCAGGTTTGGGTACCAACAATATGGGTGAGGACAAATTGCTCTGAGATGGTTTTATTACTCCCATATCTCACATAGTTTGTATCACTTTGTCTATGGCTGCTCTCCGGGCTGCAGGTATTCTGTAAGGTCTTTGCTTAATTGCCAAACCAGGAGTAGTGGCTATGACATGTTCATCTAAATCTGCTCTTCCCGCACTGTCATAAAACAGAGAATCAAAAGGTTTGAGGGTAGTTATCAATTCGTCTTTCTGTGTCTGAGATAGAGTTTAGTCAATTTTTAATGTGTCCGAGGTACTAGAATCCAAAGCTACCAGTTGTAGCAACTGTATTTGCTTCGATAGGGGGTGTAACCATTTCTTAACAAATTAACATGGTAGGTTTGTTCTTTTCTGGTAGTCATCTGGAGTCGATATGTAACCTTGGCTATTTTTGCTGTGATCTTATGTGGTTGAGGTGGGCATTAGGGCCAATACCCATTCATCTACTTGATAGCTATGGCATTTCTTCCTTTTATCACAAATGGCTTTTTGTTGTGTCTGGCGTTTTCTCTAGATTCATATGGGCTAGTTCCCAGAGTTTTCTGATTCTGGATTTTAACTGGTTGACGTAGTCCAATAGAGGTTCAGCTTCTTTCATATCCTTTTCCCATGCTTACCTGGTCATCTCCAGAAGATGACAGGGTTGTCAACCATACAAGAACTCAAAGGAGGAGCAACCCAGGATACTTTGCACCTGTACCCTCATTACAAAAAGGACTAGGGGTAAAAACTGGTCTAAATTTTTCCCCTCACTGGTTAACATCTTTTTTAGCATGAGCTTTAAGCTGACATTGTACCGTTCCACCAGACCATCTGTTTGTGAGTGGTATACAGAGGTATTTATGTGGGTAAGATTTAGGATTTTGCATACTTGTTACATCAGCTGAGACATGAAAGGAGTTCCTTGATCAGTCAAGATCTCCTTAGAAAACCTCACTCAACTGAAGAATTCAATCAACACTGGGGCAATGTTATCAATAGTAAGGGACTGCAAGGCCTTGGGATTTCTGGTGGAATAATCCACTAGCACTAGGATGTTTTGGTGCCCTTTTTGGGATTTTGGTAGGGGACCAATTAGATCCATACCAATGCATTGAAATGGCTTTCCTTTAATTGGAAGGGGTTTAAAGGGTACAGGGGGAGTATGGTAGGGGTTCCTTTTCTGGTAAATAACACATTCCTGACAGTATTTTCTTATTGTGACATGTATCCCTGGCCAATACAAATGACGTAATACTGCTTGGGTAGTTTTGTGAGAGCCTGTATGACCTGCAATCAGGTATGAATGAGCGAAGAACATGATTTGATCTCTGTAGTCATGTGGCACAAGAAGTTGGGGTTTTCCCCCTTTTTCCTCTATCCTATATAATAGCCCTCCTTTTATAACAAAATGAGAGAACTGATTTAAGTCCTGATTAAGGCGGCCTTGTATCTGTCCGTGGTCCAAGGTTCAGGGGTAAGGAGAACATTTTTAGGCCTAGGATTTTTAAGGTCAAAGTTGTTGTTTTGAAGGATCCGCTGTTTGAGACTGTCCATGAACATTTCCAGCAAACCGGGGTCACCTGTACCTATAATTATCTCTTCTGGGAGATGCTGTAATATTCCTTCCTCTATTGACCTCATTTGTCCTTCTACAGTGACAACAGATAAGTGAGCCAAGGAACAGGGATTGACATCAACATGGACACACGAAATGTATACAACATTTCCTGGTAGGAGTTAGGAGGGTTTGACTAACTTCATTTGGATTACCAATTACTTGCAACCAGAGTTTAACAAGAAGGTAATCCATTGATCGTTTATCTGAAGACTTAGGTAGAAGCAATGTTCTGACTCTTGGGTGCAGAGGATAGACCAAGGGGTATAGTTCATTTCCATAGGATCTTCTCCAGTTTTTTTTAAAGGGCAGAATCTGGCAATGTGCCCCCAATCCCCACACTCAAAGCATTGGGGTCCCTTAAATATCGGACTTGCCACCTAAGAGTTGACTTTGGGGTTTGTTGGTTCACCTAAACTCTTTGTTCCTTTTTTCATTTTTTCTGGAACTGTTAGGCTGGAGGAGATGATGCCCCCTTCCAGTCTTGCATTAAATGAATCGGGAGTGTGCCCTAGAGAAGGTTGTTGCCATCTCAATGGCTTAATCAATGGTGAGACTGGGATGTTGTTGCAGCTATTTTTGGGTCGTAAGAGGTAGAGCCTTCACATATTGGTGCAGGTAGATTTTATTCATAATGTCCTCTTTACTATTGTCCATGGGTTTTAACCATTTATCCACTGCCACCTCTAACTTAAAAAACAGTGTCTTGGCATTGTCCCCCAGGGTTCCCTTTTCCTTATGGAATCTGACCCTATGTGATTCAGTGTCAATACCCAAATGATCTCGAATGATGGTCTTATTTTCTTCATAGGAAGTATTCCCGTCGGTGTTGGCGACTTGATTGGCCACTTGTGCTTACCCAGTTAACATAGGAGCTAGAAAAAAGGGCCACCGAGGGGGGGGGGGTAACCACAGGCCCTGGCTGCTCTCTCAAAGCTAAGTAAGAAGGCATTGAGGTCTTCACCTGTGACATACTTCTGTAATGATACATTGGGCCTGTTGGTTCCGCTAGCCCCTGATATACTGGAGGTCAGCTGAATTTGATCCTCTGACACTTTATGAAGACTGTTTATCTGGGCCTTCATGGTATCCCAAAATATCTCCTGATCCACCTTAGCAGAGGGCATCTGTCGCTCCATGGCCCCTTCTAGCTTTCTCTGGCCCTGGATTAGTTGCTGTACGACCACTTCCATCATTGCATCAATAGAACAACACCTGCATTCTCCAACACATGTCCTGTGGTATGGGAACAAGCACAAACCACCATGTGGGATTTGGAATGAGAATTCTTTCTTTATAGTGAATTTCTGTAACGTTTACATAGAACAGGTATAAATATGACTGGGTCTTGATCCCTCTTTCCCTTTCTTGCAGCACTGTCATGCAGAGAACCACCGGATGGATGGATGAATGCCCCTCAGAAACAAAAAGGAGAGGTTCAGGTAAGGGTTTCTAATATGTAATCTTTACCATCACTCAGTTATCTCTAATTGAGGTTTGTCACCCAGTGCTTCCTAATAATGTTGTGCTACCACCACCATGTGGGAGTGAAGGTACCAGAAGATCCGTTGTACAGGGGATTAATGTTCTAGAAAGAAAGAGAGGTCTTTATTTCCAGCATCAGCCCAGGAATGTGTAAGTCTATTAAGTTAGCAGATGGATAGACCCAACGAAAGAAAAAGAAAAAGAAGAAAGCAATAACAAAACTAGAAACGTTATCGTTTTTGTGTAGAACGCAGTCTCCGTGTGTCAGGTGTTAAAACCACATACCCGAAACGCAGTCTTTCTAGCAGTATGGACCCAGTTTCAAGAGGTCCCCAAGGCGTCCCTTTCCCCACTCCCCCTCCTGTCCAGGAGATGTTTGTGTACCTGCATAAGCCATGTTTCTCCAACAACGTAGCAGGGCAACTCGCTTCGCCGGTGGCTTCCTGGTGGTCTCAACTCTTCGTCTTGAGCGTCTTATTCTTTGTCTTCCCCCCGGCTCGCTCCTCTCTATTCCCATTTTCCTCATCTTCTGCTCCTCAACTTGCCTCCTGCATCTGCTTCTCTTCCGTCCCATGATTCTCTCTGCCCTCCAAAGCTCCCAAGAATTCTAAAGGACCCACAAGGGTTTTTTTTTCTTCCTCGATAGGCCAATCAGTGGAGTTTAGCTCCAACCCACACTCCCGGAAGCAGAACAGAACAGAGGACTGTTTCTAAATTGCAATTTTATTTTGCCTGATTTTCGTGGTACGACTGCAAATATAGCATGCCAATATCAGTAGCAAGTCCCTGGCATTCAGAGTAATCTGAAAACGACCCGTCTCTTGTTCCGTCAGCACAACCATCATCCCCCAGCCCCTGAGAGAAGGATTGAGAAAGTGTGTGTCAGTTGATCTTACTGTTAGTACTATTAATGCTCTTACAGTCCCAGTTACTATTGGCCTGGTACTTCCTATGTATACATCAGAAGGCTCCGGGAAAATACTATAACTCTGACCTTGCTTAATACTGTTGGAGGGTAGGGTGGCGTTCCAACTAGTCCACATGTCAGGGAGTTTGTCCCTTTTGTTCCAACTCACACTAGTACCCCGTGTGGAACAAGTGCAGATACAACTTTAAACTTGTCAGGATACACATCGATAGGTACTTATCAGAAAGTGCCTACCTATACGTCTCTTATATAGGGGCTGCCTTTACATTTGGGAAATGGTGCTCAAGCAAATGATACTATACCTAAGGCTCCTGTGGTGATCCGATCAATTAGTGAGAAGGAGATAGATGATTGGGTGAATTTGTTTAATGAAGTTACTCCATCTAGAGAGCGTACGAGCACCAACGTGAGTCAGGGAACAATTCTATCAACACCGAATGAACGAACTTTGGATGTTGCAAGATTTACGAGAGGATTGGATTATTTGAAATCGTGTGTTGGAGCAATTGGAGATCTATCATGAAGATGAGATTGCATTTCTGTGTAGGGATATTACTAAGCGAGCGAGCCAAGTTCTCATTAAATTGGCAGAATTGGCTCAAAAATATGAAGTGAATTTAAACAAAACTAAGATCTTACTCGGAACGCAGTGAGTGTGTTTCAATAAAAAAGATATTGCTGTCATGAGAACTCAGGGAATGAAGCTCAGATTAAGGAATTTATTTACAATATTAGTAAATGGAATAAATTAGACAAATGAAAGACCAAATGGGTGAAAAAGATGGAGGTAAATAACCCTCAAGATGAACCGCCTTCAGGTGGATTGGGGTTGGGGGGGCATGTTACAACCTTTCCCTTGAGAGAAGTACCTGGTGGGCGTTATGTACATGTGGCATGGAGCAGAAGTGATCTTCCATCATTTACCAATGATTTCACAAAATTACGAGAGAAGCCACTGGAATCATACAGACAGGTTGCCAGATTTGTGAAAATATCATGTGGGTTGATTTAAATACTTTGTTTGGCATCGTTGGTCCAAGTGATTTGTGGACGCAGTGAAAGGTAGCTGTCCAGAGGCCTGCAACGGAAGTGAATAGAAATCTGATAACAAAAGGCCCTTCACCAATAGTGATGAAAAAGTATCAACAGGTTATGACATTTTGAAGGGGAAGGTGCTGCCCCAAGATGTTGATTGGGTTAAAATTGACAGAACGACTCAAGAGTCAAAGGAGTCAATCCATGCCTACTATGAATTGTTGTGGCAGGCACTCAAACAGTACAGTGGTGTGGATAACTTGGAAACTAAGGATATAGGGCATTTTGTGGTGAGGTTTGTGACAGGATAGAGGCCAGAGATCAGTCTGATGATCCAGCAACATTCAATTTGTTGGCAGAGTAAGTAAATTGAAGAAATTTTGCAGTACACTAAGTACTGCTACAATGAGATTGAATTGAAGCAGAAGAAATTAAAGGAGAAACTTATGGATTCACAGATGAAAGCAGATCAGAGAACAAGGCAGATTCAGACGATAGCAAACAATGTTCGTGCCATGAAAGGGGTATATCAGCAAGGACCAAGTTTCATACTAGGTAGGGGTCGAGGAACACCTATTGACCCTAATTCTGGAATGGATGTGAATAGTCTGAAAAGACAACCCTTTGCTACATCTGTAATCAGATGGCACATTGGAAGCTGGAATGTTGTTTTAATCTGGCTACCAAGCTTCAAAATTCAGGATTTGTACCCTCACACAGGTTCTCCAACCTCCAAAGCCACAACGAAATGCGATGAGTCCCAGACCCAATACAAATCAGATTCTAAACATGAATATGAATGTAATTCAGGGAGGGAATGATTTCCAACAATTTTCTCTATTTGAACCGTGTAGGAGGCTGGCCTGGCTTGTAGTGGGTACCAATGGGAACTTACACTCTGTACCAGGTCCAGTTACCCCTTATTAGTGTAGAAGAGGTGTTTCTAGCAGCTTACCCTGATAGAAGGTAGCTATAGCAGAGCAGCTTAGGCTGAACTAGGAGACATGCAAAGCTCCTACTATACCACTGGTGTCATATGCACAATATCATAAGAAAACACAATACACAGATATACTAAAAATAAAGGTACTTTATTTTTATGACAATATGCCAAAAGTATCTCAGTGAGTACCCTCACTATGATGATGCCAAATATACACAAGATATATGTACACAATACCAAAAATATGCAGTAATAGCAAAAGGAAGTAATGCAAGCAGTGTAAAGTTACAATAGATTGCAATAGGAGCACATAGGTATAGGGGCAACACAAACTATATACTCCAAAAGTAGAATGCGAACCACAAATGTACCCCAAACCTATGTGAGCTTGTAGAGGGTCGCTGGGACTGTAAGAAAACAGTGAGGGTTAGAAAAATAGCCCACCCCAAGACTCTGTAAGGTAGGTGTAAAGTGCACCTACAGCCCCCAGAGAGCACAGAAGTCGTGATAGGGGAATTCTGCAAGGAAAACCAACACCAGCAAAGCAACAACAGTGGATTTCTGGACCTGAGTACCTGTAAGGCAAGGGGACCAAGTCCAAGAGTCGCGACAGTGTCGAGAGTGGGCAGATGCCCAGGAAATGCCAGCTGAGGGTGCAAAGGAGCTGCCACAGGATGGAAGAAGCTTGGTGTTTTGCAAGAACGAAGAGGACTAGGAACTTCCCCTTTGGATGATGGATGTCCCACGTCGTGAAGAAGCTTGCAGAGGTGTTCACACGCAGAAAGACCGCAAACAAGCCTTGCTAGCTGCAAGGGTTGCAGTTAGGGTTTTTGGATGCTGCTGTGGCCCAGGAGGGACGAGGATGTCGCCACTTGGATGAGGAGACAGAGGGGGCACCCAGCAAGTCAGGGAGCCCTCACAGAAGCAGGCTGCACCCGCAGAAGTACTGGAACAGGCACTTAGAAGAGGAGGGAACCGGAGTCCACCCGAAGTCAGAAAAGGGAGTCCCACGATGCCGGTGGACAACTCAGAAGGTTGTGCACTGCAGGTTAGAGTGTCAGGGACCCAGGCTTGGCTGTGAACGAAGGAAATCCTGGAAGAGTGCACAGGAGCCGGAGCAGCTGCAAATCACGCGGTACCCAGCAATGCAGTCTAGCGTGGGGAGGCAAGGACTTACCTCCACCAAACTTGGACTGAAGAGTCACTGGACTGTGGGAATCACTTGGACAGAGTTGCTGAGTTCCAGGGACCACGCTCGTCGTGCTGAGAGGGGACCCAGAGGACCGGTGATGCAGTCTTTTGTTGCCTGCAGTTGCAGGGGGAAGATTCCGTTGACCCACGGGAGATTTCTTCAGAGCTCCTGGTGCAAGAAGGAGGCAGGCTACCCCCAGAGCATGCACCACCTGGAAACAGTCGAGAAAGCCGGCAGGATGAAGCGATACAAGGTTGCTAGTAGTCGTCTGGCTACTTTGTTGTGGTTTTGCAGGCATCCTGAGCAGTCAGCGGTCGATCCTTTGGCAGAAGGTGAAAAGGGAGATGCAGGGGAACTCTGGTGAGCTCTTGCATTTGGTATCTGAAGAATTCCCCAAAGCAGAGACCCTAAATAGCCAGAAAAGGAGGTTTGGCTACCTAGGAAGGAGGATAGGCTAGTAAGAAAGGTAAGAGCCTATCAGAAGGAGTCTCTGATGTCACCTGATGGTACTGGCCATTCAGAGCAGTCCAGTGTGCCAGCAACACCTCTGTTTCCAAGATGGCAGAGGTCTGGGGCACACTGGAGGAGCTCTGGGCACCTCCCCTGGGAGATGTAGGTCAGGGGAGTGGTCACTCCCCTTTCCTTTGTCCAGTTTCGTGCCAGAGCAGGGCTGGGGGATCCCTAAACCGGTGTAGACTGGCTTATGCAGAGATGGGCAGCATCTGTGCCCATCAAAGCATTTCCAGAGGCTGGGGGAGGCTACTCCTCCCCAGCCTTCTCACCTATTTCCAAAGGGAGAGGGTGTTACACCCTCTCTCACAGAAATCCTTTGTTCTGCCTTCCTGGGCCAGGGCTGCCTGGACCCCAGGAGGGCAGAAACCTGTCTGAGGGGTTGGCAGCAGCTGCAGTGGAGACCCCGGAAAGGCAGTTTGGCAGTACCCGGGTTCTGTGCTAGAGACCCAGGGGATCATGGAATTCTCTCCCCAATGCCAGAATAGCATTGGGGTGACAGTTCCATGATCTTCGACATGTTACATGGCCATGTTCGGAGTTACCATTGTGACGCTATACATAGGTAGTGACCTATGTATAGTGCACGCGTGAAATGGTGTCCCCGCACTCACAAAGTCCGGGGAATTTACCCTGAACAATGTGGGGGCACCTTGGCTAGTGCCAGGGTGCCCTCACACTAAGTAACTTTGCACCCAACCTTCACCAGGTGAAGGTTAGACATATAGGTGACTTATAAGTTACTTAGGTGCAGTGGTAAATGGCTGTGAAATAACGTGGACGTTATTTCACTCAGGCTGCACTGGCTGTCCTGTGTAAGAATTGTCAGATCTCCCTATGGGTGGCAAAAGAATTTCTGCAGCCCCTAGGGATCTCCTGGAACCCCAATACCCTGGGTATCTCAGTACCATATACTAGGGAATTATAAGGGTCTTCCAGTATGCCAATGTGAATTTGTGAAATTGGTCACTAGCCTGTTAGTGACAAATTGGAAAGCAGAGAGAGCATAACCACTGAGGTTCTGGTTACCATTTTTTGACGCACAACCCCCATTGAAATGACTCCTGTCTTAGCAAAGACAGGAGTCATGCCCCCTTGCCCAATGGCCATGCTCAGGGGACTTCTGTCCCCTACGCATGGTCATTGGGCACAGTGGCATGTAGGGGGGCCCAAATTAGGCCCCCCATGCCACTTTAAAAAATGAAAAGATACTTACCTCAACTTACCTGTACTTACCTGGGATGGGTCCCCCCATCCATGGGTGTACTCCAGGGGTGGGAGAGGGTGGCAGGGGGTGTTCTGGGGGCAGGAAAGGGCACCTCTGGACTCCTTCCATGGTCAGAGACCATGGAAGTGAGCCCACAGGTCCCTTAACGCCTGCCCTGACCCAGGCGTTAAAAAACGTCGCGCATCAGGCTGTGCGCCGTTTTATAAGGCCCGCCCTCTCCTGTGCATAAAAATGATGCTGGAGTATTAATAAGGCGCACAGTCCTTAAAGTCATTTTTTGGGCAGGAACGCCTACCTTGCATGTCATTAACGCAAGGCAGTTTCCCGCATCCAAAAAATGACTCACACGGAGGATTTTGACATCCGCGAGCTCGGGTGTCAAAGTTTAAATATTTTTACGCACATTCGGTGCAAACAGAGTATAAATATGCCCCTAGGATCTTTTGAAGACAGACACAGATTTGTGGTGTGTGATTCCAACCCAGTGAATCTCTTTGGAAAGGATTTACTCTCTGAACTCAACTGTACCATTTAGTGCACCCCAGCGGTTATAGAGAAGAAAAACGCATGATGAAGAAGCTGCCTTCAAATTGGCAAATGACGGGCTCTATTGTACCATATTCACCTTGCTGACTGTTGATGATTTACCCACCGATTTGAAAGACACATTCAGAATAGAAGTGTGGGATTTTTCAGGGAAAGATATTGGGCTGATTAAAGGGGTTGAGCCTGTCCAAATAACAGTCCAACCCAATGTTGAATTTCCAAGAACACCACAATAAAATCCAACACCTGAGACAATTTCAGAGATTCATTCCGTAATCGAGTGTATGATTCAGCAGCGAATTCTGAAAGAGATCATGGGTAATTCTTATAATTCTCATATTATCGGCTTGTGGAAGCCAAGTGGGAAGTACAGTTTTGTATAGGATTTGCATTAGGTGAACAATATAGTTATCCATTGTTGTCCTATCTACCGAATCCAGTTATGATATTGTTTCAGAATCCATGTGAAGCTGGGTGTTGCACTGTCATTGAATTGTGTCTGGCCTTCTTTTCAATAACGTATGAGGGCAGTCAGCTCCTCTTCGCCTTTTGGTTCGAGAGTAGGGTTTTGGCATGATGGTGAGTCCCACAGAGGTACGCTGAGATTCCATCCATTTTTAACCAGAATCTTAAGAAAAATGTAGAATCTTCGGTTAAGTCTTGTAATTCGGTCTTAATAGAGTATATCAACAACCTATTGGTGGGGTCATCACGCCGTTGTTGTTATTGTTGTTGAACCACCTGGCTGTGAATGAACATAAAGTGTCCCCAGGAAACTTGCAATACAATACTGTCAGAAAGAAGTACAATATCTTCGCCGGCACATTAAGAAAAGAGCGAGGAAAGTGTTGCAAGATCAAATTTTAGCAATCTTGAAAATTAGTCTGTTGACAAAACAAAAGGAAGTGAGGATGTTTTTGGGAATGGTGGGCTACTGTCATCAGTGGATCCCCAACTTCATCAGTGGATTTACAACTTTTCCCTGGTGGCCAAGCCTCTACAGCAGGTGACACGCAAGGATGTGTCTGATCTGGTACCTTGGAATACTGATTGCTTGATTTATTTTATGGAGCTGAGAGAAAGTCTCTGTTGGGCCCCAGCTTTAGGGATGCCTGATTATAACAAATCTTTTAAACTTTTCTGCAGTTAGAGGGAGGGCTGCTCTCGTTCAGTGCTTACTCAAGTTCATGGAAATGCCAGGAGATCTGTGGCATATTTTTTAGCCGCATTAGATCCAGTTGCCTCTACATTGCCCGACTGTCTTAAGGCCATGGCCTCTATCAGCATGAGGATTGCGTGATGTGAGAATATTGTGATGGGACACCCTTTAACAGTGTATGTGCCTCACTCGGTTGAATTGTTGTTGACCTAAATGAAAACTCAACATATGACTAGCAGCCACCTGACTAACAATGAACAAGTCATATTGGCAGCGGAGAATGTAATTGTCAAACATTGTGGTATCCTGAACCCTTCCACCTTCTAGCCCGTACCAGATGTTGAAAGTGATGTAAAATGTAAAGTGGACCATGATTGTTTCAATGTCACTGAACTGCGCACCAAACCAAGATCAGATTTACCAGATGAACCACTGGCGAATCTGATTTTGTGCTTTACGTAGATAGTTCATGATAGATAGATAATATCTAGTCTGAGAGCAGCGTATGCTGTTTACACTCTTTTAGGAGTTGTTGAAGCTTCCTGGCTTCAAGGAGTACTCTCCGCCTAAATGGCTGAATTGATTATCCTTACTAGGGCATGCTGTGTTTTAGACCAGCTGAAACTGACAATCTTTCCCAACAGTCAGAAAGCCTTTGTGTTATTCATGACTTCGGACAACTATGGTCCCTGAGGGGATTTATGATGTCTTCTGGGTCCCTGATCGGGGATGGCGAACAGGTGGGACACCTCCTCGATGCATTACAATCACCTGAGCAAGTCGCAGTGGTCAAGTGCCCTGCATATTGTGCTGGCACTGATCATGTGACTTTGGGCAATGATTACGCTGACGAAGATGTGAGATATTGTGTACATAATGTTTGTACCTTCAATGGAGAACATACCAATGAGGGAAAGTATGACACTAACTACAACCTTTTGTTGACTACCACGGATACTTGTTGGGAAGTAAAGAGGCTGCAAGAGGAAGTGTCAGAGGAAGAACCGCAAGGTTGGGTCAGAACAGCTTGTGTCAAAAGAGATAATGATGCTCTGGGTTTTGATGGATGGGAGACTAGTGTTTTCAAACAGTTTGCTGCCTCCAAAGGCTAAACATTTCCATGGCCCAGCTCATGTTGGTTGGGATGCCATGGTGAGGTTATCCAGACAGACCTGGTTTAATCCAAAATTCATATTGATGGCAGAGGCTTTATGTCATAGGTGTGTTGTGTGTCAACAGAACAACGCTGAAAGAGAACTGTAATTACACTGAGTCACATAAGGAAGTCAGAAGGAACTTTCAGTAGGATGCAGTTGAACTTTATCGAGATGTACAGTATGTGTGTAAGGTTCTGAGATACATCCTGGTGATTGTGTGTGTTCTTTTTGCATTGGGTCAAAGCATACCCAACCAGAAGAAATGATAGGCTCACAGTAGCTAAACTGTTGCTAAGCAAGCTCATTCCTTTCCTAGATGTTGCTTCTCAACTACTTTGGATTCAGATCGAGGTCCTCAGAGGTTATGTGCAGCTTTACAGGTTGAATAAAAGCTACATTGCAGCTAAAGACCTGAGGCTTTTGGACTTGTGGAACAGGTGAATGCATGCCTGGAACCTCAATGGCGTGGGCCATATCAGGTGATCTTAGTCAGCACAACTGATCTAATGTGTGGAGGTCTCCCGAACTGGATTCACACTTTCCATACTCAGAGCTGAAAGTCCCCGTGATACGACAGCACCTATTTCAGAAGTGCTGGTGGTTTCAGAGAGACAAGAGAAGCAGGTTTAGTCAAGCTGTCAGGGGTCAAACAGAGCCTGACACAGCACATGATTAGTCTGGGAGAGGCCAGGAACAAGCCATTGGTGAAGTAGAACCTGAAGATGAGCAGCCTTGCTCTTGTCCTGTGATGGTTAGTGAGACAAGCTGAGTGTCAGACCCTGATGAAGGACCCAGTGCTGTCAGAAGATGAATGGTAGCTGGAGACTGATGGCCTAGAGAGAGAAAGAGTGACCTTGCCTAGAGAACGTGTGCCACAGAAAATACTAGAGGATACTGAGAAATCTGATCTAACCAAAAAGGGAAGGTGAACGTGTGGCTGTGAGGAGATCGAGGAGTGCCCAATTAGAGGTACTCCTCACCTGAGTGGACCTATTTTGCAAATGACACAGACAAAGAGTCCTGGAGCTATAGGGGTCACTGTTCAGGTTCAGTTGAACCTCCATGATCTGAACATTTTGCTTGAACTGTACCTTGAATTTTAATTTCCATTTATGAGTTTGAAGTGTGTAATCCTTAAATACATTTGTATTGAATGAGATAGGGAAATCAGAAGAATACCTAGGCTCAAATACAAGAAAAAGGGTTGCCCCTTTTAGAAGAACACAGAATAGGGTTAGGGAAGTCTCACAAAGATTTGTGTATATACCAAAATATTTGAACTTTATTTGCTATTTGCACAGGTGGAATTAACAGAGAGATATTCTGCATTCCCCCAGATTTTAGATCTGAGATTAGAGGAGTAATGGAGTGAAAATCAAAGAAACAGACGTAGGTACATTTCTATAACTTATGAGATTTCATGTAGCCTTTTGTTGAGTTTGTTTTATGGGACAGGGCATTATCAGTATTCTTGTTCAAATTATGACTTGATTCTTTTGGAGATCACTATAATTGATTATTTGAACAGACCTCCAGCTCCCTTAGAGCTGAAAATAATTGTGTGGCTCTTTAAACCCATTGTGAAATTTGTCACAGTTCATGCACCCAGACACAATTTAACGTGTATGTTGTTAAACGTTGAGAAGAAGTTTCTAAATTTGGTTGAAGATCAAAGAAGGGAATTGGAAGCTAGCTCACAAATGGATGAGAACTTTCGAAGCCAGATTACAAAGACTAAGGAAGAGGTTGTATATCAGTTAGCTTACCATGCTTATTTAAACTGCCCAAAAGATAGCATGGTATGAATAATTTAAGAGTATTTTTCCCAAGATTTATCATGTAGAGTATCCTTATGATCCTGTCTGGACTAAAGGTTCTAGAACCATATGAGGTGTTAGTGCTGGAGAATTGGTGGGTGACATATTTGGTGCTTTGATTCCATCTGTGGGAGTGATCTTGAATGACTTAAAGATTAGACGGCTGACTACTGTTATGGATAAGAGCTACCAGCACAGCAGGAGTTGTAAATTCTGAAATGATAGCGATCATATCTATGGTTCTGCAAAATGGACATGCGTTAGAATTGTTACTAACAAAAGAAGGCAGAGTCTGTCAGAAGCTGAAAGTCCAGCAGTGTTGCTCTTATATTCCAGACAATAGTAAAGATTTGAAGACATACATACAGTATATTTCAGGCTTGACAAAAGGCTTGAAGGATATGGAAACAACAGGTGCATGGGAAGCAATTGGAGATGGATTTTGTGCTATAGATAGGTGGTTTGGGAAATTAGGAAGTGGAGTTGTGGGTTTAGTCTTGAAGCCTTTGTTGGTTATTGCCACATGTGTGGTAGTTTTGGTGATGGGAAATTAAGTTTTCCAGAGAGTGAAGACTTACAAGGGAACGCAGAGGAAGAGGACTGATGTTAAGTTAGAGGATCAACATTGTAAATATTACAATGACATGAAACGTTTAGAAGAATTTAGGCGAAAATTGGTAAACACCACTAGGTTCTAGAGAGTCTCATTCCAGAAAGAAAGTAGTTTGGGATCACTTGATACATCAACCCGGGGGGGTTAGTAGAGCTTAACTTGGCTGTGCCATTATGCCTTGTCAGAAGACCAGTATTGAACCATTTAATCTCTTATATATCTCACGTACACTATATTCATATGAATGTGGCATATTAAAATACCACAACATCATAATGCTTTTATGAGTAAAGATGCAAGAAGTTATAGGTGAACTGTCTGTACGCAATGTTAACCAAATGCATTTATATTTTAGTATTTTTACATGTGATATATTTTACAATCACTCTTCATTTATTGTGTTTAAGAGAACTGCATTGTGAGTGTACAACTAAATTGTGCACTTCTTCATTGTTTAGGCTGGAGTTAAGGCCTAAACAATTCCTGTGTTTAATTTCAGCATGAAGCTATTTTCCTTTGTGCATGATTTTTATTTTCTCTGCAGGAGATAGGTAAAAGAGCATGAGCTGATTTGCCTAAGATGAGAATCGGTAGCAAGGAGTCTGTCAAATTCCTGAGCGTGGATTTAATCCAAGGTCAAGCAGATGTGTTCAGAAGGGGATTGAAGTTAATTGGCTATAATAAACAATGGCATCTTTTTAGTGGAAATTTCCTTGAGTGTGATGTCATCTACTGGAAGGTTCTGAGGTTGATTAAAGTGTTGTTTAGTTAGCCAGTGCTTCAGATTCCCTTTGTACCTTGACTAGAGCGGACCCTTAAGGGAGAGATGGATCTTCTTTTGTTTCCTAGACTAAGGTGGTCATTATGAACATGGCAGTGTGGCCCGCCATGCCGGCGGTGGCAGGAAATACCGCAAGCTGGCAGGGCGAGCCACACCACCACATAATGAACCGATGGAGGGCCGCAACAGGCGGCCCCCACTCACCGCCAGGCTGCCTCCGTCAGGCAGCCTGGCGGCGGTTGGTATCATCATCCGACAGGGCAGCGGTGCTGCCCCTCGGATAATGATCCCTCAGGCCCCAGACTTTACCTGGCGGGTTTACCCGTCACACAGAGGCAGAGGCTGTCAATGTCCCAGGCAGGCATTCCTGTGGGCCGGCGGGCAGAAACAATATTTCCGCCCGCCGGCCCACAGAAATGTTCTTTATATGGCCGGCGGGGTTCTGGGGGCGGTTTCGACCGCCATGTTCATAATGAGGGCCTAAGTGGCTTTATGCTACTCTCATCTCTCAACAGGACTTCTACTGAATTTTTCTGTGATGCTGACGCTTTTCTCTATATTCATCTATAGTATGTTAGAATAGTTAGGAACCTCAGATTGAATGGTTAGGGAGGAAAATCTGAATTTGAAGCACTGTGTGTTTTTCCTTGTTTTCTGCATTGTTGCTATTGAATTTTATGTCTTTTATACTTAGTGAAATTTAACATAAAGCAATGTTTTGATTCTCCTTTGGTGGTTATTATATTTATATGTACATACCATGTTTCTGAGACTCATTTACATTTGATTTGTTTCAAGTCTGTAATAAATATCTTTCTAAACTTCAAGTTTGTCCCTGAGATTTAAGGGCATGTTTATGAGCCCCTAGCACCACCTTGCGTCACATTTGCGGCATTTTTTTGCCGCAAATGTAGCGTTAAGATGACATTTCCCACAGGCCACATTCACAAAGTAATGCAATGCTTGCATTGCGCCACTTTTTAAACCCTGGTGCCACATTATGCCTGCGCCAGGCATAATGTATGCAAGGAAGGCGTTCCCCCATTAGGGGGGGCTGAAAACATTGTGCAAGGAAATCTATGAGATTTCCTTGCGCCATTTGTGTCAGCACTTTAACGCCTGCTAATAGTAGCGCAATAAAGGCGGCTTCCATTATTTAGAATGGGCACATGTGTATTCTGCAGGAGTAGTGCCAACATTTTGGCACTACGCCTGCAGAGTATATCAATAGCGTCATGTAGAATGATGATATTGCCCCCTACCCTGCACCACGGTATGCCGTATTTTAAATACAGTGCACACATGGAGGTGGTAGGGGGCACTAAGGGACGCAGGGAAAGTGGCGCTGCACTAGGTGCAGTGCCACTTTCCATAAATATGCCCCATAATGTGCAACCAAATGGGTTACACTATAATTTAGTACTGTAAGAGAAGGTGTTTCTCCTTGCCCGTCGGGACTCCTAAAAAGATTCATTGGACCTAGAAAGTGAAAGATAGGACAATGCTGGATCACTGCTGTTCACTACTTGGCAGAACAGTGCCCAACAGACTGAAAGTTGAGGGTTTTAGTCTGAGTGTGTCTGTGGTCATTTCCGTACTTTAATTTATTTTGAACTTTAAAAAGTTTATGGTTCCTACTGAAAGGTGAACTCACTCTTTTTAATTGACAAATGTTTTTTTTTTAATTTGTCCAGAAATATCTCAATCTAAGTATATCTTTCACCAAAGCCTAAAAACACTGTATCTCTCTCTCTCTCTCTCACTCTCTTTCATTCTCTCTCTCAATTTCTCTTTTTCAATCCCTTTCCCTCACTCACACACCCACTTAGACTCTTTTGCACACACTCACAGACCCACTCATAACCTCATGCGCCCACTCATAGACCCACTCCCATCTTACACACCCACTCACAGATGCACTCACTCGCGCACCCACTCACGGACCCACTCAGACTCTCACACACCCAGTAACAGACCTAATGAAACCCTCACGCACCCACTCACAGACCCACAAATACACTGAAACTCCCACTAAGACACTGATTCACCCACTCTCACACCCAGACAGACACTCACACACCTACTCACAGACCCTCCACACATACCCACTCACAGATCCACCGAAATCCTCATTCACCCACTCACAGACCCACACCTACACTGATGCACCCACTCTCACACCCAGCCACTCTCACAGCCCCTCTCAACCCCAGATACACCCTCTCACACCTACTCTCACACCCAGAGAGACAGGCCATGGCCAACTCCCACTGCGCATGCCAAAGGGCCGTGCTGGTTGTGGGGTAGGGTGGTTAGGAGGTTTGGCCGCATGCCCTAAGGTAACTATAACACATGCCCTCGCCATACACTGCTTATTGCCCCACAAATTATGGCACTCATGACATCTTTGATAACATCATTGAAAATATTGATGTAACTTTTGCAGTAAAAGTTTGGACAAAAAAACTGTGCATTGCATGGCGGGGGCACAAGGTATAGTTACCTCAAGGCACGAGTTATAGTTACTTGAGATAACTCCACCTATAACAGGTGAATTTCTACGGTTTTGTACATTTAAAATGTGAGCCTAACTATAATGTTCCTCTAACCTTTGCTTTCTAAGTGAATATATATATGTATATACAGATACATTTATATTTATATCTTCACCCAGCTGTTACCGAAATACTGAGGCTCATCAAGTGGCGGTCCAACCATGGAATCGGGAATTCCATAAATTATTAAAACAACGTACCCTTGCCAAATAAAAGGAAAACAATCAGGACTCTTTCAGCCTCTTTCAGCCAATTGCAAATATAATTACTGTCACAAAGTTTGTTCCTCCCAACGTGTTTCAGCCGTAGACTTGTTCACGGATGGGGGAGTCAAAAACATTAGCCCATTAAATACCTCAGTACACCAACATAGAAAACAGACTGATTGTGCAGTAGAAACAAACAAACTACTCATAATGGCAGTGGCCATATTGGAATGGTGTCTGATATCCATTTGTTTAAGCAAAAATATCATAAGGTTAGAACTTTCTAAAAGATGACCTATGTATAATTATAAAGGTAAAATACATTATAAAATTTCATTTGTGATAGATAAATAGCATTCTTTTTTCTCCATTACTATTCAAACAAACACATGATATCAAATGCTCTCTACATATGTCAAAAAAATTTAAATAGTTCCCTTATTAATATTGCACATACCTTTCCAAACCTCAAATTTGCATACTATTAGTTAATGACTACTACTGCCCTAGAGTCTATGTTTAAATGTTCATCATCTAACACCCCCATGAATAAAAACAAATGTCTGGATATATACCCTCTCAACCTGAAACTCCATAATCAAAAGTCTAAAAATTACACAACTAATACCCAAATCTAGCTACCTAGATGAATGCTAATATCCTCACTCGAGTTAAGGCCAATGGGGGAGAGAGTCAAAAATCTAAAAATGTATTTTGATTCCCATATTTGTAATGATTTTTGTCTGTCACCCCCATGTGCATTAGGTCTAATTTGATCACACACAAAATAACTGAGCAATTTCTCATTTCCCTGATGTACTTCCTGAAAGTATCTTGCTACAGGATAGTTGCGATCATTGTTACGTATGGCCCTTATATGTTCCAATATTCTTTTTCCTACATATATTTTATAACAGGGACATCTCAGGCAGTATACGCAAAAATCTGTATTGCAGTTATAGTGTCCTTTGATTCTATAATCACTCTGTCCATTACCCAATATGACATTCGAGCACTTAGTACTATATTTACATGCCTTACACTGTTTGCATCAGTAAAACCTTGCTACACTTGGTCTGTCATGATCCACATTATTGGAGCTAACAACCAAATCATGACTCAAACTGTCTCGTAAAGATCTTCCTCTCCGGAAGGTAACCAATGACATATTGCAGCAAAGGTCATTAAGTGAGGATCTGTCTGTAGAATGTGCCAGCTCTTTGTGAGTATTTGTCTTAAATTCAAAGCCTGATTAGAGTAAGTCGTAATAAATCTCATTTGCTCCTCATTGTCACTTCTTTTTTGTGATGAATACAATAAGTCTGGTCTAGAGCTGCACTCTACCTTCCTAGCTTTACTGATAACATCATTGTTGTATCCTCTCGCTCAGAATCTTTTGCACATTATCGTGCATTCCTGCTGGTAGTTTTCCCAAGTGCTACATAAATGTCTGGCTCTCAATAGTTCACCATATGGGATGCTTCTAATCAGATTCGGTGGATGAGAACTCCTAGCATTTAATAAACTATTACCTGCTGTCGCTTTTCTGTAAAGCTTTGTATTCACAAAATCATTTTCAACACTTACTACGACATCTAGAAATTGGATTGATGTCTTGCTATGTTGTTCACTAAATTTCAAATTGTACTCATTTTTATTCAAAGCTGCAACAAACTTCATTGCTGAATTTTCATCACCTTTCCATATTACAAAGATGTCGTCTATATACCGACACCACAGTACGACCTTGTTCTCATGGTCGGCTTCATTAGTAGATACCTGTTCCTCCCAGCAGCCCATAAAAAGGTTTGCATTGCTGGGAGCGAAACATGTACCCATAGCTGTCCCTTGTAGTCATCTATATACTTGATTGGCAAATAGAAAAAAAATTATTAGTAAGACAATACTAAATCATGTCACAGATCATTTCAGTGTGCAATAAATATGAGATAGATCTAACTCTCATGTAGTATCTAACCACCATTAGGCCTAAACTATGTTGTATACATGTATACAGGTTTGTAACAATCAAATTTCAGGAGCAAAAAATCACCTTCCCATCTGAAACCGTCCATTAATTTAAAAAACGGTGTTGTGTCTTTTACATAAGAAGATTAAACTACAAATGGTCTTAAAAAATAGTCAATATATCTTGAAGTGTTTTCTAGTAAGGAGCCTATTGCTGATACAATTGGTCTGCCAGGGGGATTCTGACCATCTTTGTATAACTTTGGCAGAAGATACAAGATTGGCATCCTAGGATGATCACATTTAACCTCTTAAGTGCGGGCGTCGGCCACTGGCCGACGCCCACACACCCTCCCTGGTGCGGGTCACGACCAGTGGCCGACACCAGGAAGGGCATTAATAAATCCTCGGGTGCGTCGCACCCGAGGATTTATTTATTTATTTTTTTTTCCCCCCGGGAGACACGGAAGCTACCGTGTCTCCCCCCGCCCCCCACCCGCCCCTTTGTGACGTCAGCGCGCCGCGAGGCGCGCTGACGTTGCAAAGGTGTTTTCCCCATGAAAGCAGGAAGCAGCCTTGCGGCCGCTTCCTGCTTTCATGGGGAAAACGGCCTTTTACACGTTCGGGAAGGCCTCGTAAGAAAGGGGAGAGTCTCCCCTTTCTTACGAGGCCTTCCTGAAAGTGTTTCCTGGCCCCCGATCGCAGCACAGCTGCGATCGGGGGCCAGGAAACACTTTCAGGAAGGCCTCGTAAGAAAGGGGAGACACTCCCCTTTCTTACGAGGCCTTCCTGAAAGTGTTTCCTGGCCCCCGGTCGCAGCTGTGCTGCGATCGGGGGCCAGGAAACACTTTCAGGTTTCCTGGCTCCCCCGATCGCAGCACAGCTGCGATCGGGGGGGTCAGGAAACATTTTGAAAAGGCCTCGTAAGAAAGGGGAGACTCTCCCCTTTCTTACGAGGCCTTCTGAAACTGTTTCTGGCCCCCGATCGCAGCTGTGCTGCGATCGGGGGCCAGAAACAGTTTCAGAAGGCCTCGTAAGAAAGGGGAGAGTCTCCCCTTTCTTATGAGGCCTTCTGAAACGGTTTCCTGGCCCCCGATCGCAGCACAGCTGCGATCGGGGGCCAGGAAACCCCACTAGACACCAGGGATTTCACTTTTGGGGGGCGGCCCCCCCCCGGAAAAGGCCCCCCCCCCCCCGGCATAATTTTCTTACAAAAAAAAAAAAGGTAGGTGCCCCCTGGGGGGGGGGGGAGGAGGCGCAATCGCGCCCCCCCCAGGGGATTTTTTTTTTTTTCAAAAAAAAAAAAAAAGAAATAAAAAATGAAATGACAGGGGGTCGCCCGTGGGCAGGGTGACCCCCTGTGGGGGCAATTTTTTTTTTAGATGTTGTAGGGTTTCCCTGGGGGCCATTTTGGCCCCCAAGGAAACCATACAACAACAAAAAAAAAATATATGTATATATCTATATATATATATCTATGTAGATAGATATATCTAGGTACATGGATATATCTATAGATATATCTATGTAGATATATATTTATATATATATATATATATAGGTAGATCTGTATCAAAGAGATTTATAAAGCGCGCTACTCACCTGTGAGGGTCTCAAGGCGCTGGGGGGGGAGACGGGGGGGAGGGAAAGGGGCTAGGAGGTTCACTGTTCAAAAAGCCAGGTTTTGAGGCCCTTCCTGAAAAGAAGTAGGTTTTGGGTCTTGCGAATGTGGGTTGTGAGTGCGTTCCATGTTTTGGGTGCAATGTAGGAGAAGGATCTGCCCCCGGTGGTGGTGTGTTTGATGCGGGGGTCAGAGGCGAGAGAGAGGTCAGCTGAACGGACGTTTCGTGTGGGGGTGTGGAAGGTGACTCTCGTTGAGGTAGGCAGGGCCTGTGTTGTGGAGTGATTTGTGTGTGAGGATGAGGATCTTGAAGGTGATCCTTTTGTCAATGGGGAGCCAGTGGAGGGATTTGAGGTGTGGAGAGATGTGTTTGTGTCGGTGGAGGTCGAGGATGAGTCGTGCTGCTGAGTTCTGGATGCGTGTAGTTTGCACTTGAGTTTTAGAGTGGTGCCGGCGTAGAGGGCGTTTCTGTAATCAAGCCTGCTGCTGATGAGTGCGTGAGTGACAGTTTTTCTGGTCTCTGTGGGGATCCATTTGAATGTTTTTCAGTATACGGAGTTTGTTGAAGCATGAGGAGGTAAGAGCGTTGATTTGTTGGGTCATAGAGAGGGAGGAGTCTAGGATGATGCTGAGGTTGCGTGCGTAGTTGGCGGGGGTGGGTGCAGGGCCTAGCGTGGTGGGCCACCATGGGGGGTCCCAGGTTTTTTTGGTGAGGGCCAAAGAGGATTATTTCAGTTTTGCTTGAGTTGAGTTTCAGGTGGTTGGCTGTCATATATACATCACTTTTGTCAATATGTGTGTGGTTTCCCTGGGGGGAAAAGGGTCCGACTTGTCTAGTGGCAGTTTTAGTGCCATAAAGAAGCGCAGAAGGTTTATATGCCTACTGCAAAGAGCACATCTGTATTTTATGTAAATAGCTGAGTACATTAGTAAAGTCTATGGAGAGATGAAGGGCACTTTTGCTGGGTGGTAATGAGGGAATCCGAGGAGGAGGGAGTGGGAGCACCAATAATGATTGTTGGACTGGGCGCAGGAGGTGCTAAAGACTGTGACGAATGGTATGTGACAAGGTGTTTTTTGAGTGTCTTGAAAGTACGTGCTGATTGAGGGAAGAAGCGCAGGTAAGGTGGCCTCTACTGTTGCACGTATCTCACACACACCATCGATTTTGTGACTGTCTACGTAGGCTAGTGTTTTAGAGCAACAGTTTAGCCAATAGCAGAGATGGCATCTTGATGGATGACTGCTGCCTGCACTCGGGTTATAGAGGACCGCTCTGACATAGGATCAGAGACTGAGACATCAGATACTGAGACAGCATCTGAGGGATAGGACAATGGCGCAGACTCTGGGAGTGATTTTTCAGTCAGAGGAGTCCCATTCGGAAACTCCTCTTCCAGTACATTATGAGGGAGGTGATGAGGACAGTCCTGCTGTCCCTTCGCAAGCTGTTCGTGCAACTGGGTAATAGTGGGTTAGGCCAACCCAGAGAGCAGGTGAATGCGGCGGCAAGCAGAGAGAGAGTGCTCTCTTGGGAGCTCACCAATTTAGTTCAGCCCCAAATTCCACCACCCAAATCATATTGTGGAGACATCAAAATTGTCTATGGCAAAACAAACTGGTTTTGTAAGGCAGGCACCTGTGTTTTTGGTCCTGGATTCGGCGGCCATATAGAGAAACACACTAAACCCAAACATTTCTGGAAACTAGACATTCGGGGGAGTCCACAGAGGTGTGACTTGTGTGGATTCCCCAAAGTTTTCTTACCCAGAATACCCTGCAAATCTGAAATGTTGAAAAAAAACTCTATTTTTCTCGCATTTCTGTCACACAAACTACAGGAATATGCTGGGATCCACAACATTCCTACCACCCAGTGACTCCTCACCTGTCCTGATAAAAACACTACCCCACTTGAGTGCCTACACCTAGTGCCTGTGTCAGGAATGGATCACCCCAGGGTCAACAGCTGCCTCACGTAAGGACCAACATTGACCGTTGTGTGATCTATTCCTGTCGCAGGCACCAGGCCTAACCACACAAGTGAGGTATCATATTTATCGGGAGACTTGGGGGAACGCTGGGTGGAAGGAAATTTGTGGCTCCCCTCAGATTCCAGAACTTTCTGTCACCGAAATGTGTGGAAAACGTGGTATTTTAGCCACATTTTGAGGTTTGCAAAGGATTCTGGGTAACAGAACCTGGTCCGAGCCCAACAAGTCACCTCATCTTGGATTCCCCTGGGTTTCTAGTTTTCAAAAATGTGCTGGTTTGCTAGGTTTCCCCAGGTGCCGGCTGAGCTAGAGGCCAAAATCCACAGGTAGGCACTGTTTTCTATGAAAAAATTTGATGTGTCCACGTTCTGTTTTGGGGCATTTCCTGTCGCGGGCGCTAGGCCTACCCACACAAGTGAGGTATCATTTTTATCGGGAGACTTAGGGGAACGCCGGGTGGAAGGAAATTTGTGGCTCCTCTCAGATTCCAGAACTTTCTGTCACCGAAATGTGAGGAAAACTTGTTTTTTTGGCCACTTTTTGAGGTTTGCAAAGGATTCTGGGTAACAGAACCTGGTCCGAGCCCCGCGAGTCACCCCTCCTTGGATTGCCCTAGGTCTCTAGTTTTCAGAAATGCACAGGTTTGGTAGGTTTCCCTAGGTGCCGGCTGAGCTAGAGGCCAAAATCTACAGGTAGGCACTTCTCAAAAAACACCTCTGTTTTCTTCCAAAAATTTTGATGTGTCCACGTTGCGCTTTGGGGCGTTTCCTGTCGCGGGCGCTAGGCCTACCCACACAAGTGAGGTATCATTTTTATCGGTAGACTTGGGGGAACGCCGGGTGGAAGGAAATTTGTGGCTCCTCTCAGATTCCAGAACTTTCTGTCACCGAAATGTGAGGAAAACTTGTTTTTTTAGCCACTTTTTGAGGTTTGCAAAGGATTCTGGGTAACAGAACCTGGTCCGAGCCCCGCAAGTCACCCCTCCTTGGATTGCCCTAGGTCTCTAGTTTTCAGAAATGCACAGGTTTGGTAGGTTTCCCTAGGTGCCGGCTGAGCTAGAGGCCAAAATCTACAGGTAGGCACTTCTCAAAAAACACCTCTGTTTTCTTCCAAAAATTTTGATGTGTCCACGTTGCGCTTTGGGGCGTTTCCTGTCGCGGGCGCTAGGCCTACCCACACAAGTGAGGTATCATTTTTATCGGGAGACTTGGGGGAACGCTGGGTGGAAGGAAATTTGTGGCTCCTGTCAGATTCCAGAACTTTCTGTCACCGAAATGTGAGGAAAACTTGTTTTTTTAGCCACTTTTTGAGGTTTGCAAAGGATTCTGGGTAACAGAACCTGGTCCGAGCCCCGCGAGTCACCCCTCCTTGGATTGCCCTAGGTCTCTAGTTTTCAGAAATGCACAGGTTTGTTAGGTTTCCCTAGGTGCCGGCTGAGCTAGAGGCCAAAATCTACAGGTAGGCACTTCTCAAAAAACACCTCTGTTTTCTTCCAAAAATTTTGATGTGTCCACGTTGCGCTTTGGGCCGTTTCCTGTCGCGGGCGCTAGGCCTACCCACACAAGTGAGGTATCATTTTTATCGGGAGACTTGGGGGAACGCCGGGTGGAAGGAAATTTGTGGCTCCTCTCAGATTCCAGAACTTTCTGTCACCGAAATGTGAGGAAAACTTGTTTTTTTAGCCACTTTTTGAGGTTTGCAAAGGATTCTGGGTACCAGAACCTGGTCCGAGCCCCGCGAGTCACCCCTCCTTGGATTGCCCTAGGTCTCTAGTTTTCAGAAATGCACAGGTTTGGTAGGTTTCCCTAGGTGCCGGCTGAGCTAGAGGCCAAAATCTACAGGTAGGCACTTCTCAAAAAACACCTCTGTTTTCTTCCAAAAATTTTGATGTGTCCACGTTGCGCTTTGGGGCGTTTCCTGTCGCGGGCGCTAGGCCTACCCACACAAGTGAGGTATCATTTTTATCGGGAGACTTGGGGGAACGCCAGGTGGAAGGAAATTTGTGGCTCCTCTCAGATTCCAGAACTTTCTGTCACCGAAATGTGAGGAAAACTTGTTTTTTTAGCCACTTTTTGAGGTTTGCAAAGGATTCTGGGTAACAGAACCTGGTCCGAGCCCCGCAAGTCACCCCTCCTTGGATTCCCCTAGGTCTCTAGTTTTCAGAAATGCACAGGTTTGGTAGGTTTCCCTATGTGCCGGCTGAGCTAGAGGCCAAAATCTACAGGTAGGCACTTTGGAAAAAACAGCTGTGTTTTCTATAAAAAAAATAGGATGTGTCCATGTTGTGTTTTGGGGCATTTCCTGTCGCGGGCACTAGGCCTACCGACACAAGTGAGGTATCATTTTTATCGGGAGACTTGGGGGAACACAGAATAGCAAAACAAGTGTTATTGCCCCTTATCTTTCTCTACATTTTTTCCTTCCAAATATAAGAGAGTGTGTAAAAAAGACGTCTATTTGAGAAATGCCCTGCAATTCACATGCTAGTATGGGCACCTCGGAATTCAGCGATGTGCAAATAACCACTGCTCCTCAAAACCTTTTCTTGATCCCATTTTGGAAATGCAAAGGTTTTCTTGATACCTCTTTTTCACTCTTCATATTTCAGCAAATGAATTGCTGTATACCCAGTATAGAATGAAAACCAACTGCAGGGTGCAGCTCATTTATTGGCTCTGGGTACCTAGGGTTCTTGATGAACCTACAAGCCCTTTATATCCCCGCAACCAGAAGAGTCCAGCAGACAAAATGGTATATTGCTTTCAGAAATCTGACATCGCAGGAAAAAGTTACAGAGTAAAACATAAAGAAAAATGGCTGTTGTTTTCAGCTCAATTTCAATATTTTTTTATTTCAGCTGTTATTTTCTGTAGAAAACCTTGTAGGATCTACAAAAATTACCCCTTGCTGAATTCAGAATTTTGTCTAGTTTTCAGAAATGTTTAGCATTCCGGGATCCAGCATTGGTTTCACACCCATTCCTGTCACTAACTGGAAGGAGGCTGAAAGCACCAAATATAGTAGAAATGGGGTATGTCCCAGTAAAATGCCAAATTTGTGTTGAAAAATTAGGTTTTCTGATTCAAGTCTGCCCGTTCCTGAAAGGTGGGAAGATAGTGATTTCAGCACCAGAAACCCTTTGTTGATGGCATTTTCAGGGAAAAAACCACAAGCCTTCTTCGGCAGCCCTTTTTTCCCATTTTTTTGGAAAAAACTAAATTTTCACTGTATTTTGGCTATTTTCTTGATCTCCTCCAGGGGAAACCACCAACTCTGGGTACCATTAGAATCCCTAGGATGTTGGAAAAAAAGGACGCAAATTTGGCGTGGTTAGCTTATGTGGACAAAAAGTTATGAGGCCCTAAGCGCGAACTACCCCAAATAGCCAAAAAAGGGCTCAGCACTGGGGGGGGAAAGGCCCAGCAGCTAAGGGGTTAAGGAACTGATATTCTTCCCATTCTATTAGACCTTTCTCTCTCCATTCCATTAACAGCTCATGATATTTAACAATAGAAATATTTAAATCTGACTGTTCAGCTGCAACATAGCAGTCTAAGGGCCAGATGTAGGAAGCCGTTTGCATGGTGCAAACTGCGAAAATCGCAGTTTGCGCCATGCAAACGGCCTAACGCGATGCACATTCACAAATTGCGAGTCGGTACCGACTCGCAATTTGGGAATGCAACTCGCAAATAGGAAGGGGTGTTCCCTTCCTATTTGCGACTCGCATCGCAATTCAGAACTGCTTTGTGACCGCGAATGCGGTCGCAAAGCAACTCGCAGTTACCACCAGTGTCACACTGGTGGTAACTCATTCGCAAAAGGGAAGGGGTCCCATGGGACCCCTCCCCCTTTGTGAATGTTGCCCAGAATGTTTTTTCAGAGCAGGCAGTGGTCCAATGGACCACTGCCTACACTGAAAAAACGAAACCAAATGGTTTCGGTATTTTTTTCATTTTGCAACTCGTTTTCCTTTAAGGAAAACGGGCTGCAAAATGAAAAAAAAACTGCTTTACTTAAAAAGCAGTCACAGACATGGAGGTCTGCTGACTTCAGCAGGCCACCATCCCTGTGAGTGCAGGGACTCGCTATGGGGTCGCAAAATGCGACCCACCTCATTAATATTGATGAGGTGGGTCTTTGCAACCCCATAGCGAGTCGCAGACGGTGTCTGAGACACCATTCTGCATCCGAGATTGCGACTCGAAAATTGCGAGTTGGACAGACTCGCAATTTCCGAGTCGCAATCTCGGAGTTTGCTACATGTGGCCCATAGTCCCTTAACTGACGTCCTCCTTCTTGCAAATATTGGCTTCTATCTAAGACAACAACAATGCCACCTTTATCTGATTCACGGATCACAATACTGGTATCCTTTGTTAGATTGTCCAGAGCCAATTTTTGCATGAGGGAGAGATTGTCATATTTCTTATTCTTGGATCCATATCTTATTTTTTAAGCTGTTGAATCACATCCTTTTCAAAGACCTCTATAGCATAACTATATATAACTGGTAGAAAAGTTGACTTTGGTTTAAAAGGGTGGGGACATGCAATATCCGTCTCCAATCCCAAAACCTCCAAATGTATAATTGGATCAGCATGTGCTTGCGTACCCTCATCCAAAATAGACAAAATGTGTAACACATCTATATCTGAGATGCATAATCTACTTGCTTGAGTCTTTTCGGGTAAATCAATTATGTCACTCATGACATCTTTGATAACATTATTGATAATATTGATGTAACATTTGCAGTAAAAGTTTGGACAAAAAAACTGTGCATTGCATGGCGGGGGCACGAGGTACTGTTACCTCAGGGCACGAGTTATAGTTACTTGAGATAACTAATAGGTGAATTTCTACGGTTTTGACGTTTAAAATGTGAGCCTAACTACAATGTTTTTGTAACCTTTGCTTTCTAACTGAATAAATATATGTATATACAGATACATATACTGTATATATATATATATATATTTACATATATATATATATACACATATATATATATAAAATATACAAATACATGGTGATCGATGACGTCCGTACACTGAAGGATTAATCAGCTGTTACGGGCCCGGGAGCTGAACACCACAAACTCAGTGAGAGCTTACAAGGATGGCATACATGAGTAAATATGATAAAATACGGACACGGCAAAAGCACTGGATACGATAAGAAACAGCATTTGAAACACATGGAGTTTTAAATAACAAAATGGAAAATAAGAATATCACAAGTGCTTTTTGTGAACATTGTACTGCATGACGCTGCCATAGGAGGCCTTGGGATATTGCTGTGATTTTTATATAATATCTCCCACATATGTGGGTAAATATAATAAAATACAGATTGTAATAGATAATAACAGCGTTTGTAATACGAGTTTAAAGATGATAAAATGGAGCATCAAGAGAAATATAAACGCCATAAGTGCATGTACAGAACATTATACTCCATGGCACTGCTTTGATGAACACTCTGCTGATGCTATGATTTATGGAAAACAACTCCCTCAATGCCTTTAGAGCATGGAATGACTAATTAGCGTTAATCAAACCAATTTAAACCACTGTGATCAAGACGGTAGTCGAAACGCGTCAGTGGTGGTAGCAGATGAAACGCTGATGTGCATTGTTATTAAAAGGGGGAATAGAGTGTCCCGGGAGTGCAGTTTAATATTCCTATTCAGTACAATAGGCCGACCCACCCATGTCAGGTACCATTTTTATTGAGAGAAGTGTGGCAATATTAGATTGTAGGACTTTGCCATTTGCCATATGAAAGTGGATTCCCCTGTGTCTTTAGTTTACAGAAATGTTTGTGGTTGCTATTTTTCCTGTGTGCTGCCCGGCCCCAGGTCTAAGCACTGCAGACATCCCCCATGCAATCTATCCATCAAAAAACATGTCTGGGTGCCTGAATGTAGATCCCTCTGTAGACTATGGGAAATGCAGCATGTTTGATAATCCCATAGTCAAAAGACCTATGGGAACACAGATTTGGGTCAAGCCTTAGCAGGGATATGATCCTGTGTGAGGAAGACTGACATGTCTTGGGGAATAAATGCTGAAAATCCGACAAATTTCTTATCCATTGTATTATCCCAACTAGCGAATGATGGTGAGAGCTATCTAACACCTAGAAATAAAAACCCTATGATGTCTAGATATTAAAAATATATGGTTGTTGTAAGTGTCCATACAGCTGAGTGTGATACCCGAGACCAAAAGCCAAAAGAACAAAGTTGGAGGGCAAATATTGACAGGACTCTGCTCCTGTGCAATGGAAACTGGAGGGATTTATAATGTAATTGCAGTAAAGGCGGTCTGGCTTGCACCAATTCTCTATGTAATACAGAATAAGAAAATATAAGATATGATTCTGTCACAATTCTGTGATCTGCAATAATATTATGTAATTGATTGTGCAGACTACAGTCCCAAGGAAAACTCACACATACTTGGTATTGACAGACACCAGATATTCAAGTTCACTTTCCTTCCTTAATGTTCCTGGATTTAAGTTTGTCCAAGTTAAAAATGCAATAAAGTATTGAGCATTTTTTTTATTGAAATATCGCCACAATGTTTATTATATTTTCTAGCTGCAAAAAGATATTGATGCTGGGTTTGAAGTAAAGTATAGCCATGAGTGTGCCAAAAACATATAGGGGGTCATTACGACCCCGGCTGGTCAATGCTATAGTGGAGGTTTTACCGCCAACAGGCGGCAGAACCTACCGCCACTATTATGACATTGGCAGTTTGGCCAAAGCCAGACCACCAAGATAACACACCGACCTCCACGGCAATAACGACCGCCGGGCTGGAGACTTCTGTCTTCAGCCCGGCGACCGTCACTAGGCCGCTCATAGCATTTTGACCCCACCCACCGCCATGGTTTCCGTGGTTTCTGTACCGCCATCGAAACCATGGCGGTAGGCACTATCAGTGCCAGGGAATTCCTTCTCTGGCACTGATAGGGTCTCCACCGCCCCTCCCCCTCCCGAGAGTCCTCCCCCACCCTCCCCCTCCCAACTCCCCCACATATACACACATACAGTATTGACAGCTATTCATAATTGCAGAACAATAATGCATATTCATTTTATGTAAGCAAGTCTCTCTCTCTCTCTCTCTCTCTCTCTCTCTCTCTCTCTATCTCTCTCTCTCATGTCCTGTGCTTGTCATTCATCAGCCAAACTAGCTATTGCATTGCTGTGTTACATAAAATGTGTTTTCTTCATTAGTTACGTGTAACCTAATCAATGAAATACACTAGTATGCAGGTGTCTCTAGAAGTATGTTGTTTATCAAAATATTGATTGGTTTAGGTGTTTGCAGCATTGCAAGTCTAACCCCGCTAAGTCATACCATCCTTTGAAATACATGCGGTCTCTGTATCCTGAAACATTACTAAATGTCCTTGGTTTGGGAGAAGAGCTAATGACCTTTCTGGGCCTTCTTTGACAACAGACTCTTCAGCAGTCTGTTTACCTATGTCTATTTAGTCTTTCCTTGGATTTTCTTCATATGTTAGTCCTCTTGCAGAATTATCTGTTTTTTGGTTATGCTAATTCCTATTTGACTAATTACTTTTTGCTTTCTGTAATGATTATAGTCTTGAATAAATCCATAAAGTTTTAACCTGGAATCTTGTTGCAAGCTCGTTTATCAGCCTTGAATTAAGTCATACAAAGGCTCAATAAGTGTTATGATGTTCTCATACAATCCCGATCTTGTGCATCAACCCTCTTACTTCAAAATTAGAGAGTCGACAGAGTCATTAGCTGATGGATGCCCTCACCATCTGTTTGACTCAATGTGAGCTCCAGAGATTTAGAAATAGTTGATCCATACACTCAGAAGGACATTACTTAGTGTGGTTCTCTCAGTCATACATAAAGGCCATAGTGGGTGCCTCTGCACGCAGTCAAAAACTGTGGTTTATGGGGATTTACAAAGAAGACCTTTTACAAAATATCTGTTCTCCTTTTTTATGTATAATGTTATGTAACCGATTACAATCAATTCTAATGTACTATATTTTAAGATGACCACCATTTGTTTGTATAAACAATTTTATAGCCGTTTTTTCATTTCTACCTATACAACACATATCACACCTCAATGCCAAAAATGGTTGGAAGGTCTTCACTATTTGGTGCATAAGATTTTCTTATTGTCTGGCTCTCAGTTTCAGCTGTCCCACTTTTAGAGTTCTGCATAAATGAGCTTGGAAAGTGATGGAAAGGAATGTCATTGACCGGCTAATAGGTAGACAGACAATGGGTTACCAACCACGGTAAGTGTGCAGAATCTAAGATCTAGGCTACTCGGCAGAACAGTGCCCATCACAATGCTAACTGCGGCCTCCCTATAAGTGACCTGATATTTAGTCGTTTTAAGTTTCCTGTATCTCAGTTAGCAGCAGTTGCTTGAAGTGTCTGAATTGCGCTACAGTCTTTTTTGTTTTGTGTTTATTTATAGGGATTAAAAGTGTGCTGAAGTATATCAGGCAACATGGAAGCACTTTACACAGCAATAAAATAAATGAATACCACTTATGCAGACCAGGATAGTGCACCATATGAATGTGCTGCCCCAATGGAGGCTGCAAACTAGTGCTGGCTTTAGGAACAATGCATTCAGTGAAAGACAAAGTGGCTGCTTACAAGCCACTCCATGTTTCAAAGTGCAGGCAGTAGCTGCCTGTACATTAAAGAGGTGACAGAGATCCCTCTGCAGGCAGGTGCAATGAGTGACTGCAACTGCCTGCAGGGGGCTGTCTGGTGGTCTTCCTTTCTCCCATTCGGATTGCTGTTCTCGAGTTATACACTAACAATGCGCCACCTCTTAGTAGTTCACTGCCTAAGGGCCTGATTGCCTGAGCACTTGGACCCATAATAGGGTGCAGGCACTAAGGCAAAGCGATTTATTTGTTTACAGGAGGCCATGCCCACGTGCAAATGAAGAAATGCCTTCTCAACATAGCTCTGGCACTGCAAGTGTGCCAGAGCTATTAGTATTACAGAAGGTGCCGCATCTGCAGCCCTTTCTGTAATACAACAGTACCCCAAGAGCGCAAAAAATACACCAGCTACGGACCCCATAGTACTGCACATAATACAGCCCCTGATATTCATCCTCACTTGGGGCCATATGTATGAAAACTGGAGCTTGCGAATCGCAAATAGCGATTTTTAAGAAATCGCTATTTCCAAGTCGCAATTGGCCATGAAACAAAATTGCGATTCAGAAATAGCGATTTCTTAAAAATCGCTATTTGTGGTTTGCGAGGCCAATTTACCGAATCGCAATTTGCATTATCGCAAATTGAGATTTTTTTGCGATTCGGTAAAAAATCGCAAATTGCGAGAAAGTTCGAGAATGCACACCTGGAGGAGCCTGATGACATCACCAGCAGGAAATGATTCATCCCAGGCAGTTTCAGGTGCCACACCCAAACCAGCATCCTGAGAGAGAGCAGCCTAGCCACACAGAGCAGCACTCAGAAGGAGCAAGAACACCTGAGCCAGGATGGACACCCCAGGCCAAGCACAGGAGAAGGCTGAAAGGAAGCGCAAGCTGAAATTCAGTGAACAGGAGCTTGAGGTTCGAACTGAGGAGGTGGTGAGAATCCATGACCGCCTGTTTGGAAGAAGCTCACTCCAGGTGCCTGAGAGTGAAAAGAGAAGATTATGGCTGGACATACAGTCCAAAATCTGCGCCATTGGAGTGGCACAGCGCTCCATCGAAGAGATCAAAAAAAGGTGGTACGACCTGCGCTCCCGTGCAAAGGAGAGGGTGGCAAGAAGACTTGCGGAGGCCAGGGGTACTGGTGGCGGACCACCAACAGAGGCACCATCAACACCATTGGAGGACCTAGTGGAGTCCACACTCCTCCATGAAGCTGTGACTGGGGTCACAGACATCGACACCTCCGGCACACCGAGTACCAGCCAAGGTAGGAGCAATATTGTATATGTATATGCACAAAAGCCCCTTAGGAATTAGCATGTAATGTGAAACAGCATGTGAAGTATTCCAGTACACATCTTCGAAGCAGCACAACAATGCATTATGGGAGTGGCAGTCCACAAACTAGTACTGAAAGTAGCACAACAATGTAATTAAGTATAGTGACACCCAAAGTAACACAACACACACAACACCGTGTAGAGCAGTACCTGTAACTTTATTGCCATTGTCTGAAAGATAATGTAACATACAGAACTGACATGCTGCATATTGTTGTTGCAGGTGGGCCAGGCCCAGCAGCCACACCATCTACATGTGTAGGAGAGACAGACACCCATCAGCCCTCAGATTCCAACACCAGTAGGTCCCTCCACATGTCGACTGTCCGACGCAGGCCCAGGGCACTGCCACTGCCAGAGCTCAGCAACGCCTCTGATGAGGAGCAGGAATGTCCAAGCACACCATCAGCACCAGACAGGCGCAGCCAGATTCCGGAGGGCAGGGGTCAGCCAACCACAGCACCACGCAGGATTGCGAGGGAGTCCCTGGCACAACATCATGAGGCAAGTGAGGGTCCCTCCTTATTCGGGGGCCTTGAAGCTGCCATGTTGCAGCAGCAGCATCTGCAAAATAAGCGGATCCTTAGTTTAGACCGAAACCTGCGCAAACACAACCACAACATGATGGGCCTGCATCGCCAACTGGATGCACTCAATGGCAATATTGTACAGCTGCGTGAGGGACAGGTGCAGGCTTCACAGGACACCAGGGACCTTACAAGTGCTGTCCGTGACCTCTGCCAGGAGCTGCGCCATGAGAGGGTGAGCCTGCGCAGACAGGAGCACAGATTCCGGACAATGTTTGGCAGCTACTGCAGGTCCTCTAACAGGATCTCAAATTCTACTGCATTGACCATCTGTCGCGCAGTGGCTGCGCAAGTGGAGGCTGCACATAGCAGCAGGGACGTTGTCCAGGGACTTGTTCAGATCACAAATGTGATAGAACACATAATGGGACAAAGATCAGCCACTCCAAGTGAGGTAGCAATGGGGGACACTGAGGACAGTTCCAGCCTCAGCAGTGTTGCCGTACCAGCAGCAGACACCAGACGGCGCAGCACCAGGCACAGCACTGCCACTGAAGGTGACAATAGAGGTGCCAGTGACATAACTGGGCACCCAAGTGGTGTGCGTGGGAGAAAAAAATTACTCTTGCTGCCATTAGACTGGTGTTGCCACTATGAGGAAATAGTGCATTACTCTGGTCATTAGTTGTTTTGCGTTTGTCACATCACCTGTTTCATTTATAACTCACTCATACATTACCTGACGTAAGGTAATACATTTCTATCACTACAGGTATAGTTGTCAGTGGATTTGTGTCATTCATACTCACGTCTGAAATGGTTGTGTGTGATGTCGGCACGCCTCTGCCTTCCCTCTGCTGCACTGGTCCTGTCTGCTGGCTTTAGAGGTGGTATGGGATCATCATCCTCATCTGTTTCAGTGTCACTGATTTCTACAGGTATGCCCCTGGTTGTAGCTATATTGTGCAAGATTGCACGAGTAGCCACTATTCTACATGTTGTCTCTGGACTGTACTGTAGTGCCCCTCCACTTTTGTGGAGGCACCGGAAGCGACTCTTCAGCAGTCCAAATGTGCGCTCCACCACGTTGCGGGTTGCCCTGTGTGCTGCATTGTATCTCCGTTCAGCTGGTGTTGTAGGATTGAGGTAGGGCGTCATCATGTAGGTGTGCACTGAGTAGGCACTGTCTCCTGGAAGGAACAGAGGGTATAATGAGTAATTGAGCCATCCGACGTTACAACGGCATCAATGCGCCAGTGTACAGAGGGACAATACCTAGTAGATATCCTTCACCAAACTCCCCAGCTAGCAGTCTTGTGTGAATTCCGCTGTGGCGAAAGATGTACGAATCATGTGTGCTCCCTGGGTACCTGGCCACGAGATCAGTTATGATATAGGAGGCATTGCATATCACCTGAATATTCATGGAATGTTGGTATTTACGGTTTCAGTACACATACTCTGTGGCTGATGGTGGACATATTGCCACATTTGTGCCATCTATGGCACCTAGGACGTGGGGGAACTGTGCTATCTCGTAAAACTCTATTTTTGTCTGCTGTATTTCCTGTGGGGTGTGGGGGAATCTGATGTACTGTTGTAGTTTGCATGGCGTTGATGAAAGAAGTAAAAAATCTGGAGAGGGTACTTTGTGAGACCCCTCCAGCTGCTGCTATGACCCCTTGATAGCTCCCTGAGGCGAGTAGGTGTAGGGAGCATAATACCTGCACATGGGTGGGTATGCTATGACTCCTATGTGTTGCGCACTGCAATACGGGTTGTAGATCAGCTATCAGGTGAAGTATCATGGCTGAGTTCAACCTATACCGCTCATATATTTCCTCCTCTGTCAGGTCAAAAAGTGTAATGCGCACTCTGAAAATGCGCTCCTGTCTCCTCCTCCCTCTCCTCAAACCTGCCATGATCCTCATCCTCCTCGCCATGACGTAGAGTGCAGCCATTGTTGGGAAGAGTCTGAGGCATTCTGGGCCTCTTTATATAGGTTGCACCTGGTTACCACCTGGTTTCAGTTCATGGTATTTTGCATGTGCAAAATGCCATTCTGCGAAAAATTGCAATTTTCGATTTTTTCATGCATCTCTTTGCGATTTGGATTTTGCGAATCGCATTTTGCGCCTCGCAATTTCCTACTGGAAATACCGAATCGCAAAATGCGACTCGCAAAACCAGCTCGCAACGCAAAAAAATTGCGATTTCTTATTTTTGGTCTGCAAATGCCTTTCATGCATTGCAGACCACGTTTTTGCACTCGCAAACGCCCGATTTTTGCTATTCGCACCGTTTGCGAGTGCAAAAACTTTTCATACATCTGGCCCTTGGACACTCAAGATAGCAGATATTACCCTTAGAGGGGAAGTCCAATGTATCATATTAATTTTAGTCTTACAGTATTTGTGGAAAGTTTAACTTTCCCCTAAATGTTTCTTGTCTGGAGTGAGGACATAATTTATAAATAAATAAATACATTCAGAGACCTAAATCTTTTATTATGAGCCCTCCAATGTTGGTACCAAATGCTGTTGTTTCTGAATACTAGTGTTACCTGGTCTTGATTCCACCTCATGCCTGGTCTGCCACCACCATACTCTTTCTCTATCTCCTCTCTTTTCACATATCATTCTTTTCCTCTCTCTTTTTCAATTTTCTGCTGTTCTCTTCCTGGTGATGACAGATAAGTCATAGTTCTCCAAAAATGAGTCCATAAGCACCAGCTGCATCAAGCCACTGAAACTGAGCACTGGTAAGTTGGAGTACAGTTGGAATAGCTTTGTAGCTACGAGCGTTTGCTTAAAAAAATTACAGATATAGCAAATCAACCGCAATCAACTGCTAGCACTGTCACAACAGCGATTTATACAGCCAGGGCCTGCTTTAATGCTGGTGGCGCCCGGAGCAACAATCTTTTTTGGCACCCCCCATAACTTCCTCCTTGGATCCCCTCACTACAATCCGGCAAAAGTGTCCCTCATATCTCCAAAGCCTTGTTCTCATATACATTTCATTTGTTTTAAAGCTCTGATGAAGGCTGATTTTAATAATCCACTCAGGTAGCCACATAAAATACAAGCCTATTCTTTGCAGCATTCACATTAACCCTCTGTGCTATTTTATGACGTGTCAAAATTGTCACTGGACGAAACTCCGATCTCGCTCTCTAGTACATGGGTCTTCAGACTGGGGGGGCAGGCCCCCCTATGGGGACCTCAAGTGATGGGGAGTGCCACGGTCTGGCCCAGAGATGTAATATGCAGATAACAGTGCTTTGTTTTAACTAGAAAACAATTGATTGCATTATTAAAAAGATAACTAAACCTAACTTATTGTTTAAATAAGTCTAGACATATTTAAACATTGACAATTTAGTAGAATAATTGTCAAAAAAAAGTGTCAGGGGGCCCTGATGATTTTTTGATTCACCTGGGGGGACGTGGCATGAAAACTTTTGAAAACCACTGCTCTAGTAAGAACATTAATCACAGGAGTTAACTCGACATTTTTATTGCTGCCTGAAAGCTGGAAACACAAAGAACTCTGCAGCAAGTACTTCTCAAAGGTGAGTTAATGCTAAATATAGCACACCCGCTGAGGTCAGTGCCCCTCCGCCAGGTCACCGCCCCGTGCTCCAGCGCCTGTAGCACCGCCCAAAAGCCGGCCCTATATGCAACGACGGCCGAAAAAGATTTCAATACGTCTGAACAGAAAACGGAAAAAAATTGCAGAGCAAACATATATGTTGAAGAAAACAGTGTCCCAGTCGGGCGAAGTGTAATTGTCAGATCTACGATACGTTTGTGTTTCCAGCCCAGTAAACAAAGAGAACGCTGTGTAAACGAGGTAGGCGAAGGCTGAGAACTACTTGAATTTTGTAAACACAGGTGTGCTAAGATAGATAGATGAACACAGACAAGACATACGAAGAAAAAAATAGGTCTAGTGATTACCCTTTTGGTGAAAAACGGTTTAGCGCAGGAATTGTCTTTGGCATGCCTCTCCATCTGCATGTCAAGTTGGATTAGCAAAGGTGACTTCCACCTTTTATCATTTTTTTCTCTTGCTCTCAACTATGTCGTGAAATTAAAAAAAGATCAAATATATCTCCCATAAAAAAAAACTGTGTTGGTTTTCTATATCTCCCATTAAAATAACTGTTGGTTTTCTCTCTCTGCTACAAGCCATTTAAAGTCTGATCAAGTATGCTATGAGACTCACAGTGTACCCCACCTGAATAAACCTGACTACCTTGCTCCTAAACTCAAAGGGCCTGAGTCACAAAGAGCTGCAGTCTCCATACTGCAGTTTCTTAGTGCGGAGATCCCGCCTCAAGTGCAGAGACTCCGCCACATCTGTGGAGGATTTTCGTAAATCGATCCCAAAATGTCTGGTGGGGCTTCCACTGCCAGGGACTCCTCAGGGGCTAAACTGGAAATTAACGAGCCTCAAAACGATTGTACATGCCGTCCGCCATCTCTGTGTAGGAGGTAAGGCTTCGGAATGATTAGGTTCCTGTTATAAACATGCACTCACTGAAATAAAATTAAAAAAATTGTAACTATGTTATTTGTTTTATAGCATGCTGGGTGGCCCCTCAACGAGAGCAGAGAAGCATTGCCCCACCAAAATAACCATTTGCAATGCAATGGGTCTTGCAAATTGCTCAATTTAGAGCTATTTGCGTTGTAATCTCCAAATCGGACTTTTCTTGCCACATAAACTGATAATGAAAAGTAAAACAGTTTCACATATGTAATCCGACGGTCGACAGGAGACACAGAAAAGGAAACAGAAGTTTACTTGCAGTGAAAGGTATCGGCAAAAGTGAAATTATCCATGTAACTTGCAAAGGTAGAATTATCCATGGAACCAGCAAAAGTAGAATTATCCATGTAACAGGGTCGATTTCATGCAAAATGCTTGACTACCGCCCAGCGAGATCACTCTGCGCAGAAAATAAAAATAAAGGGTGCCAAAGCCATGCGGAAGACACGGAGCCTCGTATGTTTTCAGTTGTTTACCGGTGCTGTAGAGGAGGGCTAAACACCCAAAAAGGCATGACGTGTGTATGCCTTTCACTAATTAAATTAGCGGGCAAGCCCACAAACCAACCAAACTGATGGGCGTGGTTAAAAGCCCACAGAGATATTTCAACAGGTGGCAGAGTGCTTGCACGTGCTCAACCCTGAAAATGCCCCAAAAATGCCCCTGAATAATAAACTGGTAATACATTTTCTTTATTACCATTTTATTTTTCAGCAACCCGTCCTAAACGGTGTGTCAGGACGGGGAGGGGCCATTTCTGCTCTGCTGCTGAGTGACATCAGCAAGGAGCTTTGCCCTTTAGTAATAAAGTGTGCATGTCCTTTTGGCTGGCTGTCTTGCGACAGCCAGCCTGACATACTCACTTTAAACTTCTCTAACCTTGCTGTCTTAGTCCAGCTGGGTTAGAGAAAGCACAGGCCCCCAGAGCTCTGGTGAGCACTGAGAGGGACCGCTCCCACTAATCCTGACGCTGGTTTCATGCTGATTGGTAGCATGAAACCAGCGTCAGGATTTGATAGCACTGTTTCCTTGTCCTTGCACCACATTGGAGCCACTACGAGAGGAGGATGCCATGAGGGGAGGGAGACCTGTTGCCGTCAGGTAAATATCTTTTCTTTAAAAAAAAATATTATTATTGTATCCCCCGCCCGATCCCTGCCCTAAATACAAATCAGCCGCCACTGGTTTATAGACATAATAGTAAGCAAAAAACAAGTTCTAAGCACATATGGCTGTTCACTACATTCACATAATTAAATACTAATTTTCCATCTTGGAAATCATGCATATTGATGGGATGGGAATGCTCCTGCATGGTAAACAAATGTGTTCTTCTGCTCTGGTTGTCTGACTGTATGTGAAAATGGTATGCTGATTTTATTTTGGCCCTGACATTAAGCTAACCTTGCGTGTGAGCAGAGGCCTAGGCTTTTCCCTGGTAATGCAAGGATCTGGACTTGTCCTATGACCTGAAGAGGCATACCAAAAAGCCTTCATAGTATGCATGGACTACTCTCCATGCCATGGGTGTTTAAAATTAAGCACTGGTGGCAATGTTCTATGTTTTTGAATCTATTGTGTGAACTGACTTTTTTCCTTTGTCTGTGTGACTGTGGTCTACTGACACTACCCGTGTGAAGTTCTGCTGTGATGTGAAAATCTAAACCTGGCACTGACATCCTGTGTGCATGCCAAATGCATGTGTGTGCACAGTGAATGTGTGGCACACATATGATAATAAAGAACCTGTGTGTTGTGTGAATCTCAGCAGTGCGGACAGTGGGGTAAAATGTCAATGTTTCTGGTCAGTAATGTGGCAAGCGTTAAACAGGGCTTAATGGAAGCAAAGAAATGCTCCCCCATTACCTTGTTTGGTAGTGAATAATAGCTTCAATTGGGGTGCAGTGGCCCTTCTAGCTCTCTGTGCTCTGCTGTCACTGCATCTGCTGCAAAGATTGGTTAGTTGCACCGCTGCCATGGTGTAGCAGGCACAAGATGGAGGATGAGGTTAGTTTTCCGCAGAGAGTGGAAGTATATTAACTGCATTGGTGCTCATGGTTGCCAGCATCTTTGGGATACTTGGGCTTAGGCCTCAGCAATACTTTAGTTCAGAGGGTACATTTTAGTAGGTGCAACATGGTGGAATCTCATGGGGTCACGCCTGCAGCGCATGCACATATCGCACAAATACTACTGGTGTAGTACTTGAAAAGATGCCAAAGCTGACCTTTGGAACTAAGGTGCCAGTAGTGACATTTTCATATCTCTCTAGGCACGTTCAGGTGCGTGATCACAGAGACTCACACTGTTATGGGCAGACAGTCTTAATAGCTTTTACATAAACCCCATTAACAAGTTACCTGCACTAATTTCTGATACAGGTGGAAATCAATGCTTTGAATGCACAGTAGTGCAAGCCACTTGCTTGCGCTCCTAAAGGCATGTGTTTTTTGTGTTGTAATTATTTTATTATCAACAATGCAAAATGGTATAGAACAAAACAAGGGAGGACAGAGTCCCCGTATCAATTTGGTGATCATACAAACTTCATTTTATGGGTGACAGGATGGACTAAGCACTGTCAATCATAGCCCTGTGCACTCTAAAGGACAGTGATAACTAATGAACGGAAAAGATGGAAAGGGGTAGCAGTAGGGAAACGGAGGAGAAAGAAGGAGGGGATGGGCAAAAGGGGGGGAGGAGCTCTGGCTGAAGGGCAAGTCTTTAGGGTGAATCAGATGTTGGTGAGTATGGGGGTGATTCATTGTTGTAACCGGACAGTGGTACCGGAGGGATATATGGTAAAGATTTTGGCAGCTAAGCAGCTAAACAACAGAATGTTCGTTCATGGAGGGAGAAAAAATAATAGGGGAGGGTAGGTATGGGGGAGGGAAGGTGGGGTGGGAAGGGGTACAGGCTAGAAGCTAGGAGCTAGAAGTTAGAAGCTGGTGTCTAGGGGAACAGAGACAAAGGCAAGAGGGGGAGAAGAGAGTGGGCAGGGTGAAGGGGGAAGGTGGCGGGTATGAGGGGGGGACAGGAAGGGTGTGTGGTGGATGGGAAGGCGGTAAGCAGATGTGTAAAAGTACGTGTTAGCGGGGGTGGGGGGTGGAGGTGGGAGGAGTGCCGTTATGGGGTGACTAGCAAAAGGACGGGGAGGACAGGTAGCAGAGGGGGTTAGCAATTGGCCAGAGGCGATGGATTGTCTGTAAGAAAAGGAGCCCACACCTGATGAAACAGGGCAGCCTGATCTTGATGGTTATAGATGATCCTCTCATGTGCGGCTATACGAGTCATTGTCGCTATCCCTCATCTGGGGTGGGAGGGTCCACCAATCTCCTGTGACGGAGGATACAAATTTTCGCAGTGGCTAGCGCCGTGTGCAGCAGTCTCTGGAGTGGCCATGATAAAGCTGGGAGGATATCCATTTTGTGCAGTATGACAAGAGAGGAAGGCAACAGTGTTGGGAGCGGCATTGAGGTAGACAGAGTGAGTCCTACAGCTTCCCACAGGGGCTGGATCGATGGGCATCCTATGAGAATGTGGAGTAAATCGCAGTTTGTCTCTGGACAGCGCCAGCATGTCGCATGCGGGAGGAGCCCTGCCCTATGTAACCTCACCAGAGTCCAGTACCAGTCGTGGATGATCTTGTAGAGGCAGAATTTTAAGCAAGTTTCACGGGTGCCCCTGTCGAGTGCTTCCAGTGGGTCTATCCAGTCTTCTGCATCAAAGGTCCGCCGCAGACAGGTTTGCCATTGCAGGCGTAGGTTTTCCAGGAGGGACTGCAAGTACTTATGACGCATGATGACCGCAAAAAGGCCTGCCATAACATCTTTGTGCTTCCCCCACGTCTGAAGATAGATCACCACGGGCGAAGGTTGAAGTCCCCAGCAGACGATGTCCATATTGTGCTGCAGGCAGAGCTTGAGTTGCAAGTAGTGCCATTCCGGCCGTGGGTGGAGATTGAAGTCCTCCTGCAATGTGCGAAGTATTTGATCACTCCATCCTGTAAGATCTGGGCCAGATGGACGATGCCAGCATCTCACCAATGCGACCAATTAAAAACCTTTCCTCCTATATACAATCTATCGTTGTTCCACAGGGGGGGCCTTGGAGTGTAGGAAAGGTTGAACTCCAAGTAGGTGGTGAGCCCTCCTCCATGCCGCACGTGTCACCTTTAAGATTGGATTCATGGCTTTGGGGGTAAGGAGATAGCGCAGTAAAGTCCACCGAGGCCTCCACCGTGTGACAGCATCGGTCTCTCCGCTATTACCCACTATTGCAACTCCGTTGGTCCAGACAGTAGATTGGGCACTTGTGACAGATTCAAAGCCAGGCCATAATGTTATACCGAGGGGAGTCCCGTTCCCCAGTGGGAGCAGCACGCCATTAGTTTAGCTGGGGCAAGGTGTGGACGCATAGAGCCCCACACAAAGGTTCTAATTGCTGCATCTATGGATTGTAACGTGGAAAGAGGCACTTGGAGGGTAGGAGGCCTAAAATGTAGGTGAAACGTGGCACCGTGACCATCCTCACCGCCTGTACCCTGCCCCACATGGAAAGGCCCAGGTGGGTCCACTTATCAAAGTCCCGCCTCATTCGCGTAATGCGAGGGGTAAGGTTGTCCGTCACCATATGGTCCAGGCCTCGGTTGACCAGTATTCCCAGGTATTTAAGGTGTTTTGGAGTCCATCGAAATGGAAAACTGTGGATATCAGCCTTTGTTGTCACATGCGAGAGGGGGAGGGCCTCACTTTTCTCCCAGTTTACTCGATAGCTGGATATAGGTGCAAAGCCATCAATGATCCCTATCAGAGCAGGCAGCAACACTCGAGGTCGCTCATGGTCAGGAGTACGTCGTCAGCATAGATATAGATTTTGGAGGTCCCGTCCGGTAGGGTTAGACTTCGTATGGAGTCACAGACAGCGGCTGCAAGGGGCTCCATAGCCAGCAAGAACAAAAGGAGCGATAGGGGGCATCCCTGTTGGGTCCCCCTGCGAATGGGGAAAGGGTCCGCGAGGAAACCCCCACAATTAACTCGCACTGTGGGGTGATCGTATAGTAGGCGGACCTTGGAAATGACCTGGTCTCCCAGGCCGAATTTCACCAGGGTCGCGAACAAATATGCCCATTCTATGTGGTCAAACGCTTTCTCAGCATCCAGGGATAGGGCCAGAGCAGCTTCTGGTGTGTTCCTAGACTCCCATAGGGTGTGGCAGAGGGTACGCAGGTGATATCTGGAGGTGCGACCCGGCATAAAACCCACTTGAGTAGGATGGATAAGGGAGTGTATGACTTTACGCAGTCGTTTTGCTAAGACACTGGCCAAAATCTTGATGTCCCCATTCAGGAGGGAGATGGGTCAATAACTACTGCAGAGTAGGGGTCATGACCTGGTTTCGGTATGACTGCTTTCGTGGCGGTGTTAGAGATCATGCCTAGGGAGCCTGTCCTCATCCATTGCTCCATGGAGGACATCGACCATCTCCTCTCCTGCCCACTTATAAAATTCCGCTGGAAATCCATCCTCACCGGGCCATTTGTGGTAGGGGGGGTCAAAGATGACCTGCACTATTTCCAGCAGGCTGATATCCCCTTCCAGAAAGGTGTGACCCTCTTCATAGAGAGAGGGTAGTGTTATGCTGGATAGGAAGGATTCAATTTGTTCGGGCGTGGATGTCGATTCGGGGGTGTACAGTTGTTGGTAGTAGGATGCAAATTCGTTGACTATGACCTGAGGACGTGTGAGTGTCGTTCCTGTGCGGGCGGAAAGGGTCGGTATGGCTAGGCCTGCGGTTCTCTGGCGGAGTTGCGCTGCCAGGGTTCTGCCTGCTTTCTCCTTCTGCTCGTAATGTCTGCCCTGTATGCGTTGCAACGCCTACTCAGTTTGTGAGGTATATAGTTTGTTTAAGGCCATGCAAGCGCGTTCCAATCATCTACCCATGGGGAGGGACAGGCAGTCCGTGTATTGCGGCGTCAGTTGCCATATATCAGCTTCCAGAGTCACTTGTTTTGCTCTCCTTTCTTTGTTCGACAGCGCAGAGTCTCTCATCATCTGTCCATGTATGGTTGCTTTGGCGGCTGTCCACAGGATCCTCTTAGAGTCGGTGGAGCCAAAGTTATTCTGGACATATGTGGACCCATGGGCTCGCAATTGCGCCTTACCTTGTGGGGAGCGATAGCGGTGAACCGCAAGTCTCCAGGACTTGCGGCCTGGGGACATAAGGCCCATTTGGACAGCTAGTTGTATTGGGAAGTGGTCCGAGAGCCCGCTTTCCAATATCCGAGCGTCTGAGACGTGCAACACTAAGCTGTGGGAGATGAGAAAATAGTTTAGTCAGGATTGTGTACCATGCACCGGTGATAGAAAGTTATATTCTCTGTCGGTTGGGTGTGTTAATCTCCAGTGATCTACCAAACCATTATTCTGCATTATGTCAGACTGGAGGGCTCTGTCTCCATTATTGGCAGCATCTAGGGGGCCAGTCCTGTCAAGTACTGCGTCCCTAGCCAGGTTCCAGTCTCCCCCTATGGCATATCGGGTAGCTCCTATTTCCGACAAGAGACGGCTGATTTGTAGAAAGAACAGGTGCTTTGAGCCCATAGGGGCATAGACGAACCCTCGCATATTGAGGAGTCACCGAGCCTTAGCTTGGCAAACACGTAGCGGCCCCTCTGGATCCACTCACGTTTTAGTGATGGTGAGAGGTATGCTCTTCCACAAAAGTATCGCAACGCCACTTTCCCTTGGGACCACGCCGGCCAGTTCTCGAGGGAGTGGGGCTGCAGCTGAATAGCACTGTTCCTACCCAATACTGGTGCAGCTTAGTGGATTCCGCTTTGTCAAGGTGTGTCTCTTGTAGCAGAGCTATGTCCACCCGTTTCGAGTGAAGGCATGAGAGTATCTTCTTGCACTTTATGAAGGTGGTCAGGCCTTTGACATTCCAGGATAGAATCCGCAATGGGGTAGGTGGGGTCGACGGGGGGTCCAGCCATGGCAGGGTTGGGTAATGGAGGTGGAGATGGACAGTGGTGGGGGACGGAGGATGTATGCAAGGAAGGGTTGGGGTCAATATGAGAGCAATCAAAAGAGATTGGGTACAGGGAGTGTGGAACATGGGGGGAGGGAGTTGTAGGGGGACGACAGTAGGGTGCTAGCAACTGGTATAAAGATTGGACCTGGGTAGGAGGTGAGACAGAAGGGGGATACACGGGCAGAGGGAGGAGGTGAGGCAGACGAGGGGAGAACAGGAGGTGGGTGGAAACAAAGAGAGATACCAGGGGAGAGCTAAGTAGGAAAGTAGGTGGGGTGGGTGAGGAGGAGAAGAAGGGGAAAGGAGCGGGGGGAAGAACAGAGGTGCTAGAGACGAATTTAGAAAACAGGAAGGTAGCAATACAAATCCCAAACCGGAGTGTCAAGGAAAAGAAATAAAAAAGGGAGGGGGGCTGTGCACGATAGCCCCGCTCATCGTTAACTGTAGTCTGCTGGTCTAAACGTAAGGCCACAGAGCCCCTAGCCCCGGTTAGTGGGCCTCCTTCCCAGGGGGGACGGGGACTGTAGGAAAGTACCATCTTGCCTGGCATGTTACCCCCATTTTTCACTGTATATATGTTGTTTTAGTTGTATGTGTCACTGGGACCCTGTTCACCAGGGCCCCAGTGCTCATAAGTGTGCCTGAATGTGTTACCTGTGTAGTGACTAACTGTCTCACTGAGGCTCTGCTAATCAGAACCTCAGTGGTTATGCTCTCTCATTTCTTTCCAAATTGTCACTAACAGGCTAGTGACTAATTTTACCAATTTACATTGGCTTACTGGAACACCCTTATAATTCCCTAGTATATGGTACTGAGGTACCCAGGGTATTGGGGTTCCAGGAGATCCCTATGGGCTGCAGCATTTCTTTTGCCACCCATAGGGAGCTCTGACAATTCTTACACGTTCACGTTATTTCACAGCCATTTTACACTGCACTTAAGTAACTTAGAAGTCACCTATATGTCTAACCTTTACCTGGTAAAGGTTAGGTGCAAAGTTACTTAGTGTGAGGGCACCCTGGCACTAGCCAAGGTGCCCCCACATTGTTCAGGGCCAATTCCCCGGACTTTGTGAGTGCGGGGACACCATTACACGCGTGCACTACATATAGGTCACTACCTATATGTAGCTTCACCATGGTAACTCCGAATATGGCCATGTAACATGTCTATGATCATGGAATTGCCCCCTCTATGCCATCCTGGCATTGTTGGTACAATTCCATGATCCCAGTGGTCTGTAGCACAGACCCTGGTACTGCCAAACTGCCCTTCCTGGGGTTTCACTGCAGCTGCTGCTGCTGCCAAACCCTCAAACAGGCATCTGCCCTCCTGGGGTCCAGCCAGGCCTGGCCCAGGATGGCAGAACAAAGAACTTCCTCTGAGAGAGGGTGTTACACCCTCTCCCTTTGGAAAATGGTGTGAAGGCAGGGGAGGAGTAGCCTCCCCCAGCCTCTGGAAATGCTTTCTTGGGCACAGATGTGCCCAATTCTGCATAAGCCAGTCTACACCGGTTCAGGGGACCCCTTAGCCCTGCTCTGGCGCGAAACTGGACAAAGGAAAGGGGAGTGACCACTCCCCTGACCTGCACCTCCCCTGGGAGGTGTCCAGAGCTCCTCCAGTGTGCTCCAGACCTCTGCCATCTTGGAAACAGAGGTGCTGCTGGCACAGTGGACTGCTCTGAGTGGCCAGTGCCACCAGATGACGTCAGAGACTCCTTCTGATAGGCTCCTTCAGGTGTTAGTAGCCTATCCTCTCTCCTAGGTAGCCAAACCCTCTTTTCTGGCTATTTAGGGTCTCTGTCTCTGGGGAAACTTTAGATAACGAATGCAAGAGCTCATCCGAGTTCCTCTGCATCTCTCTCTTCACCTTCTGCCAAGGAATCGACTGCTGACCGCGCTGGAAGCCTGCAAAACTGCAACATAGTAGCAAAGACGACTACTGCAACTCTGTAATGTTGATCCTGCTGCCTTCTCGACTGTTTTCCTGGTGGTGCATGCTGTGGGGGTAGTCTGCCTCCTCTCTGCACTAGAAGCTCCGAAGAAATCTCCCGTGGGTCGACGGAATCTTCCCCCTGCAACCGCAGGCACCAAAAAGCTGCATTACCGGTCCCTTGGGTCTCCTCTCAGCACGACGAGCGAGGTCCCTCGAAACCAGCAACTCTGTCCAAGTGACCCCCACAATCCAGTGACTCTTCAGTCCAAGTTTGGTGGAGGTAAGTCCTTGTCTCACCTCGCTAGACTGCATTGCTGGGAACCGCGACTTTTGCAGCTACTCCGGCCTCCGTGCACTTCCGGTGGAAATCCTTTGTGCACAGTCCAGCCTGGGTCCACGGCACTCTAACCTGCATTGCACGACTTTCTAAGTTGGTCTCTGGCGACGTGGGACTCCTTTGTGTAACTTCGGGTGAGCACCGTTTCACGCATCCTCGTAGTGCCTGTTTCTGGCACTTGTCCGGGTGCTACCTGCTGCTAAGAGGGCTCCTTGTCTTGCTCGACGTCTCCTCTACCTCCTGGTCCAATTTGCGACCTCCTGGTCCCTCCTGGGCCACAGCAGCATCCAAAAACGCTAACCGCACAATTTGCAGCTAGCAAGGCTTGTTGGCGTTCTTTTGGCGGGAAAACACTTTTGCACAACTTTCCAAGGCAAGAGGGATCCGTCCACCAAAGGGGAAGTCTCTAGCCCTTTTTGTTCCTGCAGAAACCTCAGCTTCTTCTGTCCAGTAGAAGCTTCTTTGCACCCGCAGCTGGCATTTCCTGGGCATCTGCCCATCTCCGACTTGCTTGTGACTTTTGGACTTGGTCCCCTTGTTCCACAGGTACCCAAGATTGGAAATCCATCGTTGTTGCATTGTTGGTTTGTGTCTTTCCTGCATTATTCCTCTAACACGACTTCTTTGTCCTTAGGGGAACTTTAGTGCACTTTGCACTCACTTTTCAGGGTCTTGGGAAGGGCTAGTTTTCTAACTCTCACTATTTTCTAATAGTCCCAGCGACCCTCTACAAGGTCACATAGGTTTGGGGTCCATTCGTGGTTCGCATTCCACTTTTGGAGTATATGGTTTGTGTTGCCCCTATCCCTATGTGTCCCCATTGCATCCTATTGTAACTATACATTGTTTGCACTGTTTTCTAAGACTATACTGCATATTTTTGGTATTGTGTATATATATCTTGTGTATATTTCCTATCCTCTCACTGAGGGTACACTCTAAGATACTTTGGCATATTGTCATAAAAATAAAGTACCTTTATTTTTAGTATAACTGTGTATTGTGTTTTCTTATGATATTGTGCATATGACACTAAGTGGTACTGTAGTAGCTTCACCCGTCTCCTAGTTCAGCCTAAGCTGCTCTGCTAAGCTACCATTATCTATCAGCCTAAGCTGCTAGACACCCTATACACTAATAAGGGATAACTGGGCCTGGTGCAAGGTGCAAGTACCCCTTGGTACTCACTACAAGCCAGTCCAGCCTCCTACAGGGACGCATATAATTTTCCAGGGAGGTTGTTGCCCCCTCTATGCAGCAGTATATCAGTAGTAGTGCCCGGTGGTAGAGCTCACGGTAAGGGCTAGAGCGCTGTTATTGTATGTGTAGCGTATGGTAGCTGATCAATGCTGTAGAAGTAGTGGGGCGTGTGGATGCAGTGGCGGTGGGATATCATGATGAGGAAGGTAAGATGATGGTAAGAGGGGAAGTGGAGTGCATCTTGATGACAGAGCAGTCATGATTCCCTCTCCTAGGGGCCCGGTAAGTTCCAAGGGCAGTGGTAGCGGAGCCCAGGTGGGCAACGTTGTGCCTGTGCGAGAGTCGGGTCGTTGGTGCGAGGAGTGTAGGGGGAGAGGGGGAGGAGGGGAGGTGGTGGCAGGGGAGTGGGGCATAATTGGATCTGCCGAGATGCGCAAAACAGTCCCATTAGGGTAGGAAAGGGGGGGGGGGCGGGGAGAACAAGGAAGAAAAATGGTGTCTCTCATCCGCTCATATAGTATAACAGTAGTGCTTGAAAAAACATCAAACAAACAGCAGCAACTCTCAGTAACTTTCTGAGTTCAGAGTTCAGGCAAATTGTGGAAATCCACAGGGTCAGCATGGGTATGTGATACAGGGTTTGCATAGTCTTGGCCAGGTTCCTGACTACAGGGTTGTCTGCTTACCGTTTCCTGCAACTCTTGAGAGTATAGTGTGCCCATAGAACAAGAGAGGCAGAATATAAGTATGAACATTACTCATCTGTCCACTGGTGAGGTGGAGAGCGCATTATACCACATGCAGGGTACCGGTGCTGCCAGCGGTAGTGTTTTTGTCTCGCACCATTTGCCTCTGTGTTCAGGTGGGAGCCGTGGAGGGTTTGAGGGGGGAGCGAGATTTGTCTCTGTCTACCACTTGTGTGTGCATTGCCACCACGAGTAGCACCTGCCCTCTGCCATCATATTTCTTCGAGAGCCGCTCTAGGTCTCTTCCCTGGGGTGGAAAGTCTGAGGCTTATCGTAACAGTCTCTCCGGGCGGGTTCTTGCGGTGACTGGATCGTAGTCGCCATAAACAAGCTCTGGGGTTGGAGCGGTGTGGCAGTATCCATGGGGCCAGTCTGTAAGCAGTCGAGAAAAATGCACAGGTCCTCTGGATCATAGAAGTCCTTGGACACATTGTTTTTAGTGATCCACATCCTCGCTGGTTCAAATAGTCCAAATTTCATCTCCAACTGGTGTAAACGGGGTAGGTGGGCCAAGAATGCTTCCCTACTCTCACTGGTTTCTTTTGAGAAGTCAGCAGTCATCCGGATCATTTGTTCATTCATCCGGAATGGGCCATGAGAGCAGGCCATCTGCAGGAGTTGCTGAGCCTGCGTGTGTCGCAAAAGGCAGGCTATGATTGGTCGGGGTGGTTGGCTCCGTCTCAGCGTTTGAGGCGCTCTTTGAAACTCCAGGGGGGGTCGAAAGTCAGGCCTGTGAGCTTAGGTCAGGTCTCCTTCAGGAAGGATTGGACGTCTGCTTCTTCTTTGTTTTCTGGGAATCTGAGAAAGGGGACATTGTCCCTGTGGCTCCTGTCCTCCAGGTCGATGAGCTTACTGTGGAGATACAGGAGCTCTTGGTCTCTGTCTGGGGCGAAGACAGCCTGTGCCTCCACTGTCATCACACGTTGCTCTAGACTTGTCACCCGTGATTGGAAGCCTGCAATGTCCAGGAGCATCAACTTTGTTTCCTCCGTCAGAGAGGCCATCATCCCTTCCAGTCTGCGGCCCACCGCTGAGATCTCCTTGTTTCATGCGCGTGGTCTGTCATGGTGCAGGGCTGCCCGGGCGGGGCACTTTAGATGCAGGAGGCGAAGTCTGGGAATGCTGTAGGGCTTCAGAGAAGAGCAGTTGTCTCGCTGGTTTGCCTGAGTGCTTGTTCGACAACCTGCCCCCTGGCATTGCAGGGTTCGAGGTGCATTTAGCGCGTGGTAAAGGATCTAGGCAAGATGTGGTCCCCTGACAGTACCAGTGAGCCACCCCTCCCCTTGATGTTGAGCGTGTTAAGACGGAGGGAAGGGGTATGGGGGGGAGAGAGGGCTCCCAGGGCTGAGGTCCGAGGATCCGAGAGGATGTTGAACTGTCCAGGTGGGATCTCTTCTCTCTAGCGGTAGGTCACGGCCTACCCACGGTCATGGTCCAACAGTCGCACTCATCCAGAGGTCTGGAGTCTGGAGTCGGGGGGCCTCTGCAGTGCGGGACTCTGCCCTCAGAGTAGGGAGGTGCACAGCGCTGCCGAATTCCACCCCGGGTGCTCTCTCTGTGCAGCTGCGTCTAACATGAAGGCGCTAAGGTAGGTAATAAGGCCCTGGGGTCTAACAGTAGCTGTCTGAGGGTCCTCTGGCAGGGTGCGCCCCCCACCTGAAGTCATCCAGGGTGCTCTTGTCCTCCGCAGTGTTCCGAGTTGCAGCCCCCCATCATAGGGAGGGTGAGAGGCGTGGAGCCAGACAGCACCTCTGGTCGTCACTGCGTAAGTGGGTTACCCTTTATATGGCTTCAATCTTGCAGCCGTCCCATTTATGGTGTAATCCGCCAACAGCGATATCTTTGGTGCCGCGCCGTGGCTTCAACCCCCGAAAGTCCAGGACCCGTTTGTCCCCCGGATAGGCTCTGTCTGAGGCAAGAGGAGGGGACGCTGAGATGTCCGAGGGGGGGAGCTCACGGACGTCGGGGGCGATCCCTCTGTGGGGTTCCCTCGCAGCGCGTACCTTTCAAAGGCTCGTCCCGAGCCGCTCCCTCTGTGCTGCTGTGCCGCACTGGGCCGGGAATGTGCGAGAGGTCACAGCCCGGCGCCAGGCCGCAGGCCCCCGCCATCGCATTGTATGGGCAGAGGGGATCAGGGCACTCTCACTCTCCGTCTAGGGGCCCCCCGGTTGCAGCAGCTCTCTGTGTATCCCTGGTGACTATGTGAGGGGGCGCATTGCATCTGGAGCACCTCCCTACCCGGTCCAAGGCCTGCCGCCGAGTGGAGCACCCTAGCTAGGTGGCCATCTTCGATCGTGGCCAGACCACACCCCCGCATGTATGTTTTTTAAGGTTGCTCATATTTTGTATACTAGTTTGCTTTTTTGCTGCATTCCTTGGTGCTTTGATACTTTGGGGCTTTTATCTGTCTAGGAACTGCGTGTTTTTGGGAGCCAGAGGAAACAAGAGGAGCAGCATATTCGGTTTGGAAGAACAGGTCTTCCTCATCTGATATGTTCACTGATATGTACATAAAATGCTGGGGACCAGGCAGAACTTACCTTCTCTATGACAGGAAGATCACATTGACCAAACTGTTTTTGAAAATGATGAGGATGGTCAGAGAGCCACACACAAACAAAGAAGCCTGACGTTGCTGATATCATGTAATTTGCCGAGAACCAAAACTTCAGTGAAGCCTGGCTATGAAAGTGTGAAACCTCTCTTTAAAAGAAGAAGGTCCCAGAGTGCACCAGAAAGTGGGATATTGTTATCTTAAAATATGCGTGTAAGATAGTAAAAATCAGATTGTTGAACTTCTTTATCTTTAAATTGTTTAGGGTTTACTGACAGCATAGATGTTTTGTGAGGTAGTGTGATGAGAGGAACATGATTACATGAGAACTGTGGTTGTCACAGGGTTAGTTCAAAATTATTGTTTCAGTGGATATATTATGAATTTTACTTGTGCTGGGGAATGATTCTTTGCAGACAAATTATATGTGACATCATTCATGGTGAAGATGGTATCCTGTTCTTAGGTGGTATGGGTTTATTTTGAAGGGGCACTTAGAAATCTCTTTCAGGGAAGTGTTATAACATGAGGGAAAAATACCAGGATAAGGATTAAGTGTATCAGGTTTCAGGGATGGTTGGTCAGGCAAAACTGTCAATCTGGTTGGCAAGGAAAATGTTGGAGGTGGTTAAAAGAAGAATACCATTCTTGTTTTGCCAGCAAACCAGCAGTAGGAGCAATCCAATACATTATCAGGAAGTACATGATGTTTTAAAGAGGTTGCAAGTAAGAAAAAAGAAGCCAGGTGGTGCCTGATGCAGGGCCATTCCTGTAGCCTCATCTTGTAGGGAGTGTGTTGAGCAAGCAGTTCTAAGATAGTAAGAATTATTCATTGTATGTGACTGTAGGAAATGGTGTCATTAGTTGAGGGCAGCTGAAAACCCTTCTCAAGCAACGACCACAATCCTTGTCAGGGTGAGCCACAAAGTCACTATATTAACCTGTGCTTAATCTTCTGGTAGAGTGTCACAAAAGCAGTCAGGCTTAACTCATAGGCACTGTGTTAAGTATTTATGTAGCATACACACAGTAATAATGTGAAAACACAACACAAGATATATCTGATACCAATTTAGAAAAAGAGTGACCTTTAATAATTAGAGACCAAAATGGCAAAAATCCAATCAGTAGAACCAGAGATATACAATTTTAAAGTTCACTGTAAAAATATCTGGTAAGTCTAGATATCTGGTTTGTTAGATCAGAAGAAAGTCACACATTCAGGCCAATGGAGATTGTGTGTCGGACAGATATAGGGATCAGGTTAGTTTGACTGAAAAAGCTACTTTCTAAATGTCCGGTGCACAGAGTTAGAAACGTCAGGGTTTCACAGGAGGAGCTCAACTGATGCCAGCCAAGGGTCCAGAACCAGAGAAGCCACCCAACGCCACTGACTTGTTCAAGCAAAACAAAGACCCCACTATCACCAGAGACATTCGACTAACTGAATGGAGCCAGCTTGCTCCAGGGACCACCTCCATAATGAAATGGGTCCACTCAGAGGTCCCAGCTGACTCATGCCCTCACCACATCTTCAACTCAGGTGAAGCCAGAATCAGCCACGTACTCACCACCTTGCTCTCCACCTATATTGCTACAGCCACCTTCCCTGAAGACTGGAAACATGCAGAAGTCAATGTCCTACTAAAGAAACCATTGGCAGACCGAGCAAACTCAGCAACTAGCAACTGATCTGCCTGTTCTCATTCCTGGCCACAGTATTAGAAACTCACATCAACCAATACCTCTCCTCACATCTGGAACAGAACTTCCTACTGGACTCCTCCCAATTTGGATTCCAAAGCAACAACAGCACCGAGACAGCCCTCTGAACCCTACTCGACCGAGGAGAGACTTTGACTTTGATCCTCCTACACCCGTCCGCAGCCTCTGATGACATCTCCCACCACATACTCATCACTAGGTTGCACAACATAGGTATTCTTGGAGCTGCCCTCAGATGGATCCCGTCTTTCCTCAGTGGAAGAACGCAAAAAGTTTGTATTCTCCTCTTCACCTTCGAACCCAAGGAATCATCTGTGGCATACCCCAAGGATCCACGCTCAACCCCACTCTCTTCAACACTTATATAACACCTCTGCCAGCATTGCCAAAACACATGGACTCAACACCACATCCTATGCTGACAATGCACAACTCATCCTCTCCCTCTTCGAAGGCACCACCAAAACCAACTTCCACAACTGCATGATAGACATCACCAGTTGGATAAGGCACAACTGCCTGAAGCTCAACATGAACTAGACAAAGGTAGTGATTTTCAGAAACAGAAGCTCCCCATGGGAAACATCCTGATGGCCCTGAGAACTTGGACCTACTCCTACCCCCACTGACCACGCTAGGAACCTAGGCATCATTCTGGACAATAAGCTGACCATGATGACTCAGGTCAATTTCATCTCCTCCTTCTGCTTCTTCATCCTCTGCATGCTTCGTAAGATATTCAAATGACTACCCCAAAGCTCCCCCAAAGCTCCAGATGCACCATCACCCACGCCCTCATCTCCAGCAGACTGGACTATAGCAATGCTCTCTACACAAGGATCACATCTCACCTATTCTTACGACTGCAGACCATACAGAATGCTGCAGCTAGACTTGTCCTGGATCTCTCTAGACAAACCCACATTACCCCCCACCTCAAGGAACTCCACTGTCTCCCCGTACAGAACAAATACTAGTTCAAACTCCTGACCCATACATACAACGCTCTACACAACTGCAGACCCACTTACTTGAGTCACCACCTGAATTTTCATCAGCCCACCAGACACCTCTGCTCCTCGTCCCTTTCTCTAACGCTCACCACCTGCATCTGATGTAGCTGATGTGGATGTCGCTCCTCCTTCTACCGTGAGAGAAGGCCTCTTTTTGACATGGTTTGCCATTTTTTACCTGATGTTTGATGTAGCCTAGAAGTTGTAGTGCCCAGGGCCCCTGCTAATCAGGTTCCCTGGGCCAGAGCTCTTTCCCTAAATCTGTTGTGATGCATTGGCACAATTTAATACATCCTTATTTACGACTATAAGTCCCTAGTAAGTGGGTACCTAGGTACTCAGGGTATGGGGTACTAAGGGTAAGCCCCTGAGGACAGCAGCACTGATTGTGCCATCCTCTAGGGCCATGCATCCAGATGCACCCGGCATCATTGCAGGCTGACTGTCCTGGTGTAAACCTAAAATACAAACTTGACATGGCACACACCCTGTGTGCCCTGTCCATCCTACACTGCATTTACTATGGGTAAGACACCCCTCTGGCAGGCCTTACAGCCCCAAAGCAGGGTGCTCCATTTAATATGTGAGGGACTAACTGCATGAGCAATATGCCCCCACTGTGTCCTTGCCAAACCTGGGACATAGTGAGTGAACAGAGCAGCCATTTTAATACATGTGCTGGACTCTAGTCAATACATGTTTCCCAGCTACATGATGGCCACTTTGAACCCTGGGTTGTGTGGTATCAAACAACTCAGAATGATGATTCCAAACTGGTGCCAGTATTGGATTTATCCATAAATAGATCCAGGAGTTACCTTAGAGGTCCTCCCTGCAATAAGCTAACTATCCTGGCACCATTGCTGACTGGTCCTATCTAGCTGCCACCTCCAGACAGTCAATATACAACCCTTGGGGAGAGTCCTGTCTCTCTGGTTTGTAAGACAATGCCCATCCTGGGTGAAGGAGCTAACACCTCCTCCTTCAGGAACGTGCACTATCCTGGCATCTTAGATGGAAGGAAAATAGCCAATTAGGTTTAGGGCAGTGTCCCTTCCCACAAGAAGTGGGTGTAGCCACCCAAAGGTAAGTGTCCCATTGGACACTTCCAGGTTCCCCCTAAAACACCCACTAAATACAGTTTTTAGTGGGCACCCCTAGACCAAGAAATCATATTCAAAAGGACAAAGTAGACTAGTACCAAGAAGATCCAAGGTGGACCTGCTGCACAAAGAAAAGGTGCCAAACCCTGCCTGATGCACCCAGGACCTGACGGTCGCCGTTGCGGATAAACTGGACACTGGACTGACATCAAGAAACCCAGATGACCTCCAGGCTTAACCAATCACCCAAGATCTCCCTTCTGAGTAGATGTACCACTTTGCCACAACCAAGGAACAGCAACCTCATGAGGATCACTTCACTGACTGGCTGATATCTCCTGAACCAGAAGTTGCAGCCAGACCTGACAACACACCAACAACCAGGAGGACAAACCCTGCAAGTGTGCCAAGTTTGTGGTGCTGCACCCTTCAGTGACCGTACCGTGCCAATACCCTGAGTACTGGTCATTGGACGTCGGACACCAAGAAAACCAGCTCCCCCAGAGCTGAAAAAGGACCAACTAGGAAGACCCAGTCAAGGGACTTCAGGAACATCCTGGACCTCTCACCAGAGTACCCCTGTTGTTCTGTAAGCAACCAAAACAGACCTACCTCCAGATCCAAAGGGCTCTTTGTGCACAGCCTCTGGCTCACCTATTCGCTCTGCACCAGGCCACCCTGTGCCCTGCACCGAAGAACCAGCTGTGCCCCAAGGGTCCCTCAACACTCTAAGGGGACCCCCACCTTTAAAGCTGCAAGAACAGACCTTTTCCAAGTAGTCCACCTCAGTGTCCCTGCACCGGCTCCAAGAAACTTTACAGCACTGCTCTCTCTGGAATTGGGAGCCACCCAAATTTCTCCGGCTGGCACAGCATGCCCACCGACGACCTAGACCAACCTGCAAAAGCGGAGCTTGGTAAAGCAACTGTGTGATTTTTTTATGCATTTTTAAAAGTGACTGCCTATTGATCACTATCGTGCGTAATTACACACAGAAAGACTGCATTCATTAAAACTTGAAAAATCCATATCTTGAAAGGTACTTAACTAATTTTGATAATCTTGGATAAATTGGTCTCCAGTTATTCCTTTGAATGTGTGAGCTGCATGATTGATACTGTGAGTACAACAAATGCTTTGCACTCCTCCAAGTTTAGCCTAACTGCTTGACCAAACTACTTCAAAAATTAGAGCATTAGGTGATCTAGTTTTTGCCTCAAGAAATCAATGTGTGGTTGCCTGGACCCCCTGCACAGTGTGCCTAGCTTTGCACACTACATAGAGGGGCAGCCTCCTCTACCTACCTAGCAGCGAAGACATGGAATGAGCTGCCCTTTCATCTACAGACCCCACCATCTCTTCCAGAGTTCCAAAAGTCCCTCAAGACCTGGCTATTTTGCTGATCAACGGGGCCCTGCCAGTACCTGGATTCCCTCACGGGTGACAAATAGCGCTCTACAAACCTACTAATTAATTAATTGATTGATTAAATGTAATAAGGTAACTCAATGTTATCCTATGAGAGATTAGGACTTAAGAGTTTTCACTACCAGGACATGTATAACTTAAAAACACTTCATTTGTTTTAAATACAATGCACCTGCCCTATGGGCTGTTTAAGACCTGCTATAGGGTTGAATTATATGTATTAAAAAGGGAGGTTTAGGTCTGGAAAAAGGTACATTTTATTAGGTTGAATTGTCAGTTTAAAACTACACACAGGCTGCAATGGCTGCCTTCAGATATGTTTTAAAAGGCTACTTTTAGTGGGTGGCACAATGAGTGCTGCTGCCAACTAGTAGTGTTTACTTTAGAGGCCCTGGGCACACCTACTATATATATATATATATATATATATATATATATATATATATATATGAGGGACTTACAAGTCAATTAAATGTACAAATCAGGTGTAGGCCGATTGTACCAGGTTTGAGGGGGAGAGTACAAGTACATAAGCAAAGATTAGCAGTTGAGTCCTGAAAGCCAGGATGGATGAAGGCAGAAAGCTTAGGGGGTGATCCTACACTGAGGTCAAGTCTAATACTAACTCGTTATTTTCTTCTACCAGATTGCCGATAACCACTTACTGAAATGTACTCCAATAATTTTTTTTTATTTACTCAGATGGAAATCAGCAGAAAATGTCAATTTCCCTTCTGGAAGTGGAAGTAGTACGCGCACTGCAGCAGCAGCTTTACTGGTGAAGAACAGTGAGCTCAAGAATGCAACATTGGCGCTGTAAGCCTGTTATTGTTCCTGAAAACACTGTAGCCTAAAGGCCTGATTCACCACCACATCTGCACATCCGCACTCGTGGTGGCTGAGGGGGCCTCATCGATGAGTGCAGAGGTCCTTTGTGAATCAGGCCCTTAGTCTTTCATTGACTTTGAAAGGGGCCTGCAATAGTACTTGTAACCAATAGATTACAAAGCGGCAGAAAATTCAGTGGCAGGTGAACCAAATAGAGGCCTTGATTTGCATGAAATGAATGATATAATTTAGCATGTCCTGAGTGATGTAAAAAAGGAGATCATCAGCAGTGCATGTTGGGGATGCAAATTATAGTTAGGTCAGTAAACTATAAGTGTTTTAGAGTTTTTTTTGTTCTTTAAATGTTAGATTTTACCTTGTTTCAACACCTAAGTAGAACCAGGGCCCCTGGAATTAATAGATTCTGCGGCAACAGTGCTTTCTGCATAACTGTGTATTTGCTGAATTTGCCACTTAATCTATTATCTGCTGCATAACCTACAGATTTTAACAAAAGAAACTTCTTCCTAGCTCAATCAGATCAAAATCTACCTAAAATGTGACAACACGTTCCTGTACAGTGGAAGGTCCTTCGTAAAGGTTGACTTGTCTTCTTTCAGATGTTTATTACTGGCCTTCTTTCAGTTGTTTATTACTGCATTTCGTTGTTAGTACTGGTACTAACCAGGTAAAAGCTTTGCCTTGACGCTGTTACTATGTGAAAGAAAACAAAAAAGAAGCAGTACTATAACAAAATGCACCATATTCTGCGACATAACGTGCCTGATCTTGCCACATAATGTAGTCAACCCTGCCACATAATATGATCTTCTCTGCCACATATTTTCAATTGCCCAGACTCTAATGTCACTTTAACCTTTGGTTGTTTCATTCAATTTTGAGGATTTATTTTAAAGGCACACTAGCTTCTAAAGTCACTTTCACCTTCTTTTTTCAGTGAGTATATATGTATATATATATATATATATATATATATATATATATATATATATATATATATATTTTCACTGAAAAAAGGTTATTTATAATTAGGTGAAAATGTCAGTTAAAACATGCTGGAGTAAATGTACAAAACCACTAAATTCACCAGTTATAGTTATCTCAAGTAACTATAATATGTGTCCTAATGTAACTATAACTTGTGCCTCCGCCATGTAGACTGTAGTCATCAATGATGTTATTTCAAATGCTGAATTAATGTTATCAATTATGTTACGGAACATGTCATGTGTGGTGTAATATGTGGAGTAATCAGCAGTGCATGGCAAGGGTTTTAGTTACAGCGGGGGCTCCTCCATTAGGGCGGAGGAGCGTCGCCCTCCCCCGCCAGCAGCAGAATCTGCAAACCTTTTACAACAAAAGAATAGTAAACTGTGTTTATTATCCTTTCGTTGTGAAAGGGGCGGGTCCTTGTGGGGTGACCTGGACAAGGGGAGTGCATTGTGCACTTGGGCCGGCCAAACACACATGCGCATTGTGCAACACAGTGCCAGACTGGAGAGAACAGGCACAGGCTCCCAGTCTGCCTGGGAGCATTCTGGCTGAGTGCTCCCAGCGAATCCTTACGCTTCTCTGAGCAGCGTCAGGATTGGCTGCAAGGCGGAACGGGTACGTTTTGTTTTTATTTTTAATTAAATGTGTCCTCCTCCCACATACCCCTGCACCGGAACCACCACGCCCATTGTGAGTGCAGCGAGATGTGACTGGTTAGTTATAGTTACTTTAGGATGTAAGTTATAGTTACTTGAGATAACTAAAACTGGTGAATTTCAGTGATTTTGTACATTTAAAGCAGTATGTTTTAAGTGATATTTTCACCTAAGCATAAAGCTACCTTAACCTTTGTTTTTTCAGTGAATTTAAAGTTTTTTTAAAATAGAAAAGCAATATTTGATTACCCCACTTAAAGCCAATCCACTGCCGTTCACGGCCTTTGGCACTGCATGGTGGTTCGTTGGCTTGCGGCCAGGCCCTGCCACTAACCTTGAACAGGCGGCCAACCCCATGCCACACATGGTCTTTGGCCATACACTATCTGGGGCTTACTGCAGCACCTGGCCTGCAACCATGTTCTTTATCCAAAGCCCACAGGTAGCCAACCCCTATGCTACACACAGCCTTTGGCAGGAAGTCAGACAGAGAAAGAAAAGTCTGCTCCCATCTGGCGTGAGAATTTTTAAAGTTCCTGCTGAGTCAGACGAAACATGCATGTCTGCTCCCAACCAGCAAGAGCTTAAAAATGCTCCTGCCAAGTGGGAGCAAGCATATTTTCCCTTCCTGTTCTGATGCGGGCAGAGAAACTATTGTGTCCCGGAGGTGGGTTACCCAGAACACAGTTTGTGAGCCTGCCATGACGAATGGGGTCCCTGATACCTTAAGAGGCTCAGGGAGGAAGGCTATGTGCCCCCCACCCTTTCAAATTCAGGTCGGCCCAAAGATGCATTCCCCTGGCCTTTTAAGACCTGACAGCTCCCCTCTCCTTATTTCTATAATTCAGCCCTTGGGGATGGGGTCCTCAGGGTGTATTAAGGATGGGGGAGGGGGACTAAGCACACCCTCCTCCTATTTGTTTACACTGTCCCAGGTTAAGGGGTCTTCTTGAGGCTCAGAGAGGAAGGCCGCACATCCCCTTCCTCCTTTTGCAGCATCCATCCTGGACTCTGACTTTGTCAGATCTAAGCATGAGATCTGTTGGGTCCATGGCCTGATATATATCAGGTTTTGAGCATTAATTGCTCAAAAACTGCTGAACAGATTCACAGCAAATCACAAAAAGCAATCTGTCTGGAATAAGATCTTGCTTCAAGCCACATTTGGTGTAAATCTGTTCAGCAGGTTTGGCTGTAGCTGTGCCTAAAGTCCCTACGGAAAAATGAATGGGAAAAAACATTTTGGGACTTACCACCTTTTCCTCAGCCCCGCTTGACAGATCACCCAAAAACTTTCCAGGAAGAACCTTAGGTGATTTGTTTTGGAACATTTTGTGAAGATTTATCAAACGGCACCAAAAAAGCAAACCAAAAAATGCATTTTCTAAGGAAACACGTTCCTTCGCCTCTAGGTTTTGTTTGTATGTGTGTGTGTGTGTGTGTATATATATATATATATATATATATATATATATATATATATATATATATATATATACATATATATATATTACCTACTGGCGATCGCCAGTAGGTAATAATAGTTAGGACCTAGTTGAAAAAAAAATGAGCATTTTTTGATGCGTAAATCTTTGGCACCATTTGACGAATCTTCATAAACTTTTCCAAAAAAGTGCCCTCAAGGGTCTTGTTTTGCATGGAAAGGTTTCAGGTGATCCTTCAAGCAGGGCTGAGGAAAAGGGGGGGTCAAACAAAGTGCATTTCCCATGTTAATTTGCATATCCTGTTTAGACACCACTGTAGCCCGAACCGCTCAACTGAATTACACCAAATTTGCCAGAAAGGTAGCTCCTAGTACCCAGATGAGCCTTTTTTAAATTTGGTGTAAATCTGTTCAGTAATATAGGAGAAATGAAAGGAAATCCAAATTTGCATATCTAACGTCGCAACAACTTTATGAATAACAACGATGTCGCACAGAGATCTGATTGGTGGCTAACACTTCAACTAGGAAGTGTTGGCAGCCATTTTGAGACTCGGCATCAGTCAAGTCTAAAAAAAAAGGTTAAAAAAAAAGAAAGGGGGGGCAGGGTACATTTACATTAGTCTTGGTGCATGGAACCCCTCGGAACCCCACAGGGCTAAAAAGCATTAAAAGAAAAACGTGGTGAAAATCAGGCCTATTTGCAAATTTCAGCGTGATTTTTTCCTGGGGCATTGTAGAAAAATAGGAGGGTGGTGCACAGGCCCCCCTTCCGGGACTTATGAAAGCCCTGGAGGCCGCCACCTACCAGGGCACTGTTTATTATCTATGCCAGGGTTTTGTTTGTATGTGTGTGTGTGCGTGTGTGTATATATATATAAATATCTATATATATATATATATATATATATATATATATATATATATATATAAATAAATATATATATAAATATATATATATATTACCTACTGGCGATCGCCAGTAGGTAATAATAGTTAGGACCTAGTTGAAAAAAAAATAAGCATTTTTTGATGGGTAAATCTTTGGCACCATTTGACGAATCTTCATAAAATTTTCCAAAAAAGTGCCCTCAAGGGTCTTGTTTTGCATGCAGTGGTGCAGGCCCGCCCTTCTTGACAGTACTGTTGATAAACCCCAAAAGGTAGACACAAGCACCTATCTCTAGGGTGCTAGCTGCCACACACCACAGATACAGAACACCTTCTTGGCAAATGAGTGGAAATGGACAGAAGGCACCCCACACACTAAATCATGGCCTCTCCTGCTGCAAAACATGAGGGGTGAAGATGGAGTGCAGACATGGGGAAACCTAAGCTTGCCAAAACAGGGGCTGAACCCATCAATTTTCGACCAACATGACTGAGTCTTCCATAGGACCACAACCCCTGTGGTGGAGAAAACGTTACAGTTACAAATGCAAGAAGTCCTGGAGATCGAATTTTCCCTGGGCCCAAAGACCGACACATTAGTGGAGGAAATGTGTTTCCCGGATGAGGACCGTTGAAACTGGGGGATCGAGTTGACGTTGCAGAATCCACATTGGCCACATTTCAATCATCGCTAAAGGAAACTCAGGATCAGATATCTAAATTGCAAGACGAAGTTAGATAACTGCACATAAGAGATCAATGTGGAGGGACACACATGCCCCAACAACATAAGAGTGGTTGATCTCCGTGAGCAAATTGAAAGCCCGACTGTTGAATTGTTCATGCAAAATTGGCTAACACACACTGTGCTCAACGTCAAGACATCCACATTCTTCTCAGTGGAGAGGGCGCACAGATTCTACAGCTGCAGGACCCCACCTGGTGCTCCCCTGTTCCCAGTAGTGGTGTGAGTGTTCAACTACCGGGACAGACAATGCGTTAGTGGAGGTTTGTGTCAAATAGTATACCCCCGACTAGCGACATTCCTGGACGCCAGCCGAGCGTCATATTTAGGCTATGATGCTAGCCGGCAGTAAGGCCCAGATAGCGTCAAAATTATTGACGCTGACCGGGTTGGGGAGGCGTAGGGGAAACTGGAGGTTGTGCGTGAAAGAATAGTGCTAGTCAGGTTAGAGTAAAAAATGCACTCTAACTTGATTAGCGTCATTATATCCACGCACAACCCTCATGGACATGACTCCTGTCTAAGTAAAGACAGAAGTCATGCCCCTAGTCCAATGGCCAGGCACAGGGGTCTTAAGTTCCCTGGGCAAGGTCCTTGGGCACAGTGCCATGTAGGGGGCCCAAGTTAAGCCCCCCATGGCACTTTGCAAAAAAATAGAAATATTTACCTGGACTTACCTGGGATGGGTCCCCCCACCCTTAAGTGTCCTCCAGGTGTAGGTGTGGGTGGGTGGGGGTGTCCCTGGGGGTAGGGAACGGCACCTGTGGGCTGTTTCCATGGTCTCTGACCATGGAAAAAGGCCCACAGGTCGCCTAATGTCTACCCTGACCCAGGCGATAAATAATGGTGCTCAGCAGGCTTAGAACCATTATTTAAGGCCCTCCTCCTCCCGTGCATGATTTTTGCATGGGAGGATAAGTAAGGCGCAAGGGCCTTTGAGTCATTTTTGGCCTGGGAATGTCTACCTTGCATCTCATTGACGCAAGGTAGTTTTCCTTAGACAAAAAATGACTTTAACTCCAATATTTGGCGCTAGCTAAATATGGAGTTAAGTTTGTGCCAGATTTGCCTAAAAAAAATGATCCAAATCCGACGCAGAGTATAAATATGCCCCAGAGTATTTGGGCTGGACATAGTCTGATCATAACCCCTTACAGATCACTATTTAATGGGGATGATCTCATCCCAAAATACTCCTATGTTGAGGCACTGCATGATCAGATATTCCGTAACCGAATAGGAACTGTGATAGAACAGTATTTCAAGGAAAATTCGCGAATGGACACAACGTCGTAGAGTGGGATCCATTCAAGGTTGGTCTCAGGGGAATTTGCATGTCCGAGGCTCTGAGAGGAAAAAGGGTGATGCACAGGGAACTCACATGCATAGAGGTGTGCAGAAGGGACCTACAGAAAATGAGTGTGCCTGAGGTTGGAGCATGGACTGTCCTAAGAGACCTGCAGAAGGAATACGCAGAGGCCCTTATGAGGCATTTACCCAATTATGTGGACTAGATTATAAGAAGCATATTGTGCTTCAGCATGCACCAGGGGATAAAGCCGGGCCATGTTAGCATGGTTGCTAAAGGTGGAAACACTGAGAACTCTGATAAGCCCTATACATGTCCATGATGGGACATTAATGAACACACAACATGGATTATTACAAACACTTATATGAGACCCCTACCAGGATTTGCATGGGATACATTGTCACATTATCTAGATCACTTAGCCCTACCACCCATCACTAAAACTCAGCATCAAGCCTTGGATGCCCCAATTACGATCCAGGAGAACATATTGACCACCAAACAAAAGACAAGGGGTTAGATGGGTAACAGATGTGACATATGGCCTCCCTGTAGAACTTTATATACTTACACTGCAGGTTTGGCTCTGTGCTTACTGGAAGTGTACACTGAGACCAGAGCCAAAGGTACTTTGCCGGCCTCGTTGAGAGGGGCGCAGACAGTGGTCTCCCTAAACCCAGCAAACTCCTACTTAGTGTGGACTCTTACAGGCCACTATTGCTTCCAAACCTTGACTACAAGGTATTAGGGGAAAATACTGGCATCTTGCCTAATTCCAATAGCTCAGGCAATTATACACCAAGATCAAAATGGGTTTATCCCAAGCAGACACACATTTCTAAATGCACTGGTTTGCATCACTTGATATCAAAAAAGCCTTTGATGTGCTGAGTGGACCCTTCCTTTTCATGGTGCTAGTTAGGATGTGGATGGTGCAGGAATCTTGGAAGTGGGTTTTCTTACTATTTACCAGCCCAACGGTAAGAATACGCACAGGAGCAGAAATCTCGTAACCCATAATGATTAGGAGAGGCATCAGGCAGGGATCCCCCTTTCCCTTATACTATTGGCCATAGCTATAGAAACTCTGGCATGTTAAGGGCCCTGACTGGGGAGTCACAGTTGGCCCTCAGATCCAGAACATATCCCTATATGCCAATGCTGCCCTAACCTATTTGCGAGCTAATTACTCAAATATAATTTTGTTTACTTAACTTGATGCTCTCTTAGGCCTTAAGATCAACTGGGACTCGTCTTGTATATTCCCCTTGCTAAAAATCTCAGAGGGGCTGAAGCATTCATTACCTACCACTCCCCTTCTGTGAAAGCTGAACTCAATCAAGTATCGTGGGGTCACTGTGTATCATGATGAACAAGACCTCATTGACGGAAACCTGGGAAAAGCCCTGTCGGCCACGAGGCAGTCTGCCATTTTGGATCCAGCTGCTGTTATTTCCCACGGGAAGGATCTCAATTTCTAAAATGTTAGTCCTACACAGATTGTTGTACCTTCTAATGAACATACCAGTGTTACTGTCATCCACTTTGTTTTGGGAGATACAGGGGATACCAGTTTCCTTGGTATGGGGGATGAGTAAGTGCAGAGTAGCATTAGTGAACGTCTATGCACCTCTAGAGGAGAGAGGATTGGATACACTCAGTTATCAATTGTATTATGCTATGACCCAGTTACAGTGGACCGTGCATTGGCTGGCAGATATTACCACCTGAGAACAAAAGGAGGTGAGGAGTGAACTAGCGGGACACAATATTCCAGAATGCTAGATGGAGGAGGTATCAGGGATCAAATCAGATAATATGTTGCTAAGAGTAGTAAGGGCTTGATGGAGGAAATATGTCCCAACTAGGAAGAGGGAAGATATTGTTTTCATCGAACCTGCTTATTTGGTCTACGCACCTGACCAAACCCCTGAAAGCCCAATACCCGACTAACAGTTAGACAGACAATGGAATGACGAAGCGGGGGGATCTGATTGAGAATGAGGAATGATGCACATTCACCGGTGTAAGGGAAACATACCAACAGAGTACAGGGCAGTTACTGTTGCACGGGTTTTGACCATGGTGCTGCTTCAGAGCTGAGGGGCCTGCAAGCTACACCTATCCGGCCTCAGATATTAACATACTTTACTATACTTACACACAGGATAGGACATATGTACTCTGGCCATTACACAGCATGCCTGCTTTGTGCAGAGATGGATACAAACATTCTTCATATGATGTGGAAATGCTCGGTGGCAACCTGATACTAGGAAGAAATAATTTGGTTCATGGGGGACCAGAATAATGACCCCCTCCCTCTTTCCCCATGCAGAACCTACTGGATAGGTGCCCGTCTCCTAAAATAAACAACACATTTCTAGATTTGTAAGTCTAGACTTGGTGGTGGCTGCCAAGTGTAGGATCGCCAGGGCCTGGAAGTCAATGGCACCCCGCTATAACTGTGGAAATGCGACTTACTATCGTGGACAAGGGTGGAAAGAGTGACCAGGTCAGTGATGGGGAGACAGAGAAATGGGGATGAACCATACTTGAAATAAGATGGGCTCATTGAAAAACTGGAAAATAAATTGGATGACTAATTTATTGTAACATACACCCAGAGGGCATCTTAGAGATGCCTCCTGAATACCTAGCCGACTTCTAGTGTAGGCTGACCAGTTTCTGCCAGCCTGGCACTCACCAGACATGTTGCTGGCCACATGGGGAGAGTGCCTTTGTCACTCTGTGACCAGGAACAAAGCCTGTACTGGGTGGAGGTGCTTCTCACCTCCCCCTGCAGGAACTATAACACCTGGCAGTGAGCCTCAAAGGCTCACCCCTTTTGTTACAGCTCCCCAGGGAATCCCAGCTAGTGGAGATGCCCGCCCCTCCGGCCACTGCCCCCACTTTTGGCGGCAAGGCTGGAGGAGATAATGAGAAAAACAAGGAGGAGTCACCTACCAGTCAGGACAGCCCCTCCATCTTGAGTTTGGAGGATTCCCCCAATAGGATTAGGGATGTGCCCCCCTCCCCACAGGGAGGAGACACAAAGAGGGTGTAGCCACCCTCAAGGACAGTAGCCATTGGCTACTGCCCTCCCAGACCTAAACACACCCCTAAATTCAGTATTTAGGGGCTCACCAGATCCCAGGAAGTCAGATTCCTGCAACCTGAAGAAACAAGAAGGACTGCTGACCTACAAGCCTGCAGAGAAGGAGGAAGACGACAACTGCTTTGGCCCCAGCCCTACCGGCCTGTCTCCAACTTCGAAAGCCTGCTCCAGTGATGCATCCGACAGGGACCAGCGGCCTCTGAAGCCTCAGAGGACTGCCCTGGACTGAAGGACCAAGAAACTCCTGTGAACAGTGGCCCTGTTCAAAACCAGCTACTTCTTTGCAACAAAGAAGCAACTTTCAAAGACTGCACGTATCCCTCCGGAAGCGTGAGACTTCACACTCTGTACCCGATGCCCCCGGCTCGAGATCCAGAAAGCAAACACCTCAGGGAGGACTCCCCGGCAGATGCGAGCCCATGAGTAACCAGAGATGACCCCCCTGAGCCCCCACAGCGACGCCTGCAGAGACAATCCAGAGGCTCCCCCTGACCGCGACTGCCTGTAACAAGGGACCCGACACCTGGAACCAACACTGCACCCGCAGCCCGCAGTACCTGAATGAACCGAACTACAGCGCAGAAGTGACCCCCAGGCGACCCTCTACTTAGCCCAGGTGGTGGCTGTCCCAAGAAGCCTCCCCTGTGCCTGCCTGCACTGTTAGAGTGACCCCCGGGTCCCTCCATTGTTTCCTACCTGAAACCTGACATTTGCTTTGCAAACTGCACCCGGCCGGCCCTGTGCCACTGAGGATGTGTTTTGTGTGCCTACTTGTGTCCCCCCCAGTGCTCTACAAAAAGCCCCTGGTCTGCCCCCGAGGACCCAGGTACTTACCTGCTGGCAGACTGGAACCAGAGCACCCCTGTTCTCCATAGGCGCCTATGTGTTTTGGGCACCGCTTTGACCTCTGCACCTGACCGGCCCTGAGCTGCTGGTGTGGTAACTTTGGGGTTGCCTTGAACTCCCAACGGTGGGCTGCCTATGCCCCAGAACTGTGACTTGTCGGTGTTTTACCTACCTCCTAATCTAACATTTACTTACCTCCCCCAGGAACTGTTGATTTTTGCACTGTGTCCACTTTGAAAATAGCTTATTGCCATTTTTACAAAGACTGTCCATGATATTGTTTCCATTCAAAGTTCCTAAGGTATCTAAGTGAAGTACCTTATATTTAAAGTGTTTACTGTAAATCTTGAACCTGTGGTTCTTAAAATAAACTAAGAAAATATATTTCTCAATATAAAATCTATTGGCCTGGAGTAAGCCTTTGAGTGTATGTTCCTCATTTGTTGCCTGTGTGTGTACAACAAATGCTTAACACTACCCTCTGATAAGCCTACTGCTCGACCACACTACCACAAAATAGAGCATTAGAATTATCTACTTTTCCCACTATCTAACCTCTAATGAGAACCCTTGGATTCTGTGCACACAATTTCTTACTTTGAAATAGTATATACAGAGCCAACTTCCTACAGTTACCTCAGTGCCAATTCAACCTCCAGGGCAGCTATCGGTTTACCTGCCTCAAATGCAGCATCCAACTCACAAACATAATTTTGGCTCTTACCACAATGTATATAGTCCCACAATTAAGCCATGTAAACAGCAGCTGCGACCTGCCGGAACATAGTCAGCTGGGAAAAAAATGTCCCTGAAAGTAGTGTTCAAATTATACTACATGAGGTGTCATGACAATAAATATTCTGCACAGTACTGGTGCCTAGATGTAAGTAGTAGTGAAAGACTCAGTTTAGGTGTTTAATAAGCTGGATAGAGGCACAGAATAATTTCAAATACATGAAAAGTAATAATTAATCCTACTTCTGGGATCAAAGCTACTGTCTCACAGACTTCTTACGCTCCAGACAATTAACATCCAGAAATATCTTGAGTTTTCTGCCTCGTTAACATCTTCCCATGCCCACTCACTTGTATATTTTTATCTTACTGTTTTTTTTTTAAATTTTAGATCTTAGTCTCAAATAATTTGACAGAAGGATTCGGATGATTAAAGTGCCTGCTTCATACATTTTTAAGGCCATTTTTTCCATATCATGGCAGTATATGTATAGCATATGATAGGAGTGGTTGAAGTACTGGTGAAAGTTATGAGAGCATCTAGAACTGGATTTGAGCAGCTAGCCTATGAGACTACATTAACATATGGTGCCAGCCCCAAATTACACTTGCATCCACTCAATGAACCACACATACCAAAAACCAATGCAAGAGATGACAAACAATCCATGTGAGACAAAACCACCATCCATTCTCAGTCCATAGATCCAGGCATGAATCAAAACATACACATCTAATAAAGCCACAACAATTAGCTTTGCCTATGCTTGTTTTATTCAGCACATATGTGACTCTACAAACTTGACGACAACAACTCATTGTAGTTTGTCTGAATGTTAGAAAGGTGTCTACTTGGGTATTTATAAGGTAGATTTGTATAAACAAGCCATATCACACGAGAAACGTTTTGCTGGAGCTTTTAGGTACTAAGGGCCACATGTATGAAAGAAAAAATGGTGAGTCTGTAATTGCAAATCCATGCGAATCACAATTATTGAATTGCAATTTGAGATGTACGTAGTCAGGGAATGAAGAATTTGCAATATTCTGTACAAAATAGCATTACAATTGGCCTAATCGCAAATAGCAATTACCTAAATTGCAAATAGGTAGCTTACCAAATCGTAAAACGCAACTCAGACTCGCAAAATGCAACCCAGAGTTGCAAAATGTAACTCAGAGTCACAAATTGAGGCTTGGACTTGCAACTAGTGAACAGATCCAAAAAACAGGGAAACTTCACTTCCTGGTGCTGGGGAATGACATCTGGCCTTAAATTACCATCCAAACTATCATCCTATCAAAGGGAGATATATTTTATATGCTAAAGTTTTTGATTTCAAATACAACACAGATGTGTATAAATAAGTGAAAGAGTATTACCATTTATTGTATATTACACAAACCAAGAAAAAAAAATTAATACTGATTTTTTTATGGAAAATCCTCTGGCAAATTATAAATCCGACTATGTTATGTTCCACATTAATGAGCCTGGAATGGTGTGCTATAGTCGTATTGTTCTACAATCTTTAGCATGTGCAAAAAATAAGCTGATCTGTTCCATAGGTCCTCCTTTTTCTGTAAACTAAGGGCCAGATTTACAAGAAAGTTGGCGCGGCGCGGCGCTGCACCAAAATTGGCCACGCCACAGTGCCTCACTTCAGAAAGGCAGGATTGTGCTGTATTTATGAAAATACAGTGCATCCCTGCGTTTCCCCTAATGCTAGTGCTAAATTTAGATGCCTAGCGCCAAAACATGCACCCTTCCACCATAGTGGAAGGATGCCTGCATTGCAGGGAATGATTGTTTATGTACAGGAAGGTATGTCTTCCTGCACATAAACAATCAATAATGGCAATTTGTTACTTCTATGTGTCCTGCAGAATGCAGCACACATAAAAGTAGCAAATCGTAATTATTTTGTTATTGTTTTTGTGTGGGAAGGGATACCTTCCTGCAGATAAACAATCATTCATGGCGTTTTGCTCTTTCTGTGAAAAAGCAAAAACGAGGAGAAATAAAAGTATTTCTCTTTGTTGCACCATGCTAATGCCACCCCTGGCGTTACTTTTTGCGCTGCCTCAGGTTTATGAATCCTCGTAAATGCAGGGCAGAGTCAAAAAGCAATGGGTGTTGCATTTGTACGCCCACAGCAACACCCATTGCACGCCTCTCGGCTGCAAAATTGCATCTGGGGCCCATATTTACAAAGCGGCATTACATTACAAAAAGTGTCTTAACACCACCTTGTAAATATGGTGCAGGCATTGTGCACTGGAGCGTCACTGAAGGTGACACTCTGGTGGTACAAGGGGCTTGTAAATAAGCCCCTGAACTCTTTACTCCTTTATTTTGGACTTTCTACCTCCCTTTCTTCCCCCACCCTCTTTCAGTGCCCTCTCCACTCTTGCTTCACTCCTCTTTAAAAAAGTTCAGGCTTGGAAACTTGTTAAAGGTTGTTTTAAGTCGTGTAATTATATCTCACACTATTCTCCTAACATTCAGATGGCAAACAATAATAAGGACAATGCTCTGCAAACTTCAGTCTGTTTAGTTATGTAGTTTTTTTCTTAACTGAAACTGAGAGGAGTGGCAGAGGTTAAATTCAAAGTTATGTGCTCTATCAAAAGAGTTTTCCGAGCAGAGCAGTAATCTTTGATCCTGTTGTGTCACAGAGACAACAGGTAGTTGTAGATATCCCACACAAAGACGATAATGCTATGGAACTAAATGTACCATGCAGGTACTGAAATGGTTGGTTACATTTTTTGCAGTTTTTCCGTAGCTGAGATTTGTCTTTCTTATGAAAGACCAAAGGAAAAAAGAGGAATAAAGAAAAGAAATAACATTGGTGGGAGTAGTTAACAGAAGATTTTGAGTCAGAAGTCTTAGCAATAAATAGACGTCTTAGCAGTAAATAGAATACATACATTAAGCTCTCTCTCTCTCTCTCTCTCTCTCTCTATATATATATATAAATATATATATATACACACACACATATCTATATATTCAAATGTAGATATAGAGATAAAGAGCTATTCAATAAAAAAAATAAAGGTATAAAGGTTGAAGACAAGTTATAATTAGGAAAAGGTACTTATTTGTATACAAACCCAAAATAAACTACACAAACATTAGAAATGTTAAAGTTATAATTATATAGTTATAACAACATTATTATTTGTGCACCACTCAGAAATTCAAATAACTCATACGCTTTCATTCACACTATTGTCAACTCGCTACACAGACTAGAGTAGTGTGCGGAGCAGAGTGGCATGGCATACATTAGAATGGTGTAGAATAAAGCGGTTCAGACCAGTGTAGAGTAGTATAAAGTAAAGTGGTGTGCAGTGGTGCAGATTACAGCAGAGTAGCTTGGAGTGCAGTGGTGCCAAGTAGACTGCAGTAGCTTAAAGTGCAATTGTGCAGAGTGCAGTGACATAGAGTAGAGTAGTGCAGACTAAATTACAGTGGCATAGAGAGTGGTGGCATAGTGTAGAGTGGTGCAGAGTAGAGTAGAGTGGCATAGAGTGCTCTGGCTGAGAGTGATGAGGAGGAGAGTAGAGTGGCATGCAATGCAGTGGTGTATAGTACACTGGTAGAGCAGTGCGGTGCAGAGTAGTGTACAGTGGCATAGAGTGCAGTGGCCTAGTGTAGAGTGAAGCAAAGTAGAGTAGAGTGGTCTATTGTGCAGTGGTGTAGAGTAGAGTGGTGCAGAGTGGAGTGACGTAGAGAGCAATGATGTAGAGTGGTGCAGAGTAGAATCCAGTGTTGTAGAGTACAGTGATGTAAAGTGCAGTGGTACATAGTAAGTGGTGAAGAGTGGAGTGGCACAGAGTGCAGGGGTGCACAGTACAGTGCCATGGAGTGCAGTAATGCACAGAGAGTGGCATATAGTGCAAGTGAGTAGAGTGCAGAGGCATAGAGTAGAGTGGTGTAGAGTAGAGTGGTGTAGAGTGCTGTGGCATAGAGTGGTGCAGAGTGGAGTGGAGCAGAGTGGAGTGGCATAGAGTGGTGCAGAGTACAGTTCAGTGGCATGGAGTGCAGTGGCATAGAGTGCAGTGGCATAGAGAAGAGTGGTGCAGAGTAGTGTACAGTAGCGTAGAGTGCAGTGGCATATAGTAGAGTGCCATAGAGTAGAGGAGAATACTGTATATTTCAGTGGCATATAGTGGTACAGAGTACAGTAGAGTGGCATAGAGTACAATGGCAAAGAGTGGTGCAGAGTAGAGTGCAGTGGCATAGAGTGCAGTGGTGTGGAGTATAGTGGTGCAGAGTGGAGCAGAGTAGAGTGGCACACAGTACAGTGGTGTACAGTGAAATGACATAGTTAGAGTGCCATACAGTGCAGTGGCATAGAGTAGAGTGGTGCAGAGTACAGTACAGCGGCATAGAGTGCAGTGGCATAGAACGGTGCAGAGTAGAGTGGCATAGAGGTCAATGGCTGAAAGTGGTGCACAGTTGAGTGCAGTGGCATAAAGTGCAGTGGTGTAGAGTGCAGCAAGGCAGAGTGCAGCAGCATAGAGTGCAGTGGCATAGAGAACAGTGGCATAGAGTACAGTGGTGCAGAGTACAGAGGTACAGATTAGAGCGGCACAGATCACAGTGGCACAGAGTACAATGGGGTAGAGTACAATGGCATAAAGTAGAATGAATGTCTATGCACCTCTAGAGGAGAGAGGATTGGGTACACTCAGTTATCAATTGTATTATGCTATGACCCAGTTACAGTGGACCGTGCATTGGCCGGCAGATATTACCACCTGAGAACAAAAGGAGGTGAGGAGCGAACTACGGGGGACACAATATTCCAGAATACTAGATGGAGGAGGCATCAGGGATCAAATCAGATAACATGTTACTAAGAGTAGCAAGAGCTTGATGGAGGAAATATGTCCCAACTAGGAAGAGGGAAGATATTGTTTTAACCAAACCTGCTTATTTGGTCTTCGCACCTGACCAAACCCCTGAAAACCCAATAACCGACTAACAGTTAGACAGACAATGGAATGACGAAGCGGGGGAATCTGATTGAGATCGAGGAATGATACACATTCACCTGTGTAAGGGAAACATACCAACAGAGTACAGGGCAGTTACTGTTGCACGGGTTTTGACCATGGTGCTGCTTCGGAGCTGGGGGGACCTGCAAGCTACACCCATCCGGCCTCAGGAATTAACATACTTTATTATACTTACACACATGATAGGACGTATGTACCCTGGCCATTACACAGCATGACTGTTTTGTGCAGAGATGGATACAAACATTCTTCATATGATATAGAAATGCTCGTGGCAACCTGATACTGGGAAGAAATTATTTGGTTCATAGGGGACCTGAATAATGCTCCCCTCCCTCTTTCCCCATGCAGAACCTACTGGATGTGTGCCCCATCTCCTAAAATAAACAAGATATGTCTAGATTTGTAAGTCTAGACTTGGTGCTGGCTGCCAAGTGTAGGATCGCCACAGCCTGGAAGTCAATGGCGCCCCCGCTACAACTGTGGAAATGCGACTTACTATCGTGGACAAGGGTGGAAAGAGTGACCAGATCACAGCTGGCTAGACAGAGAAATGGGGGCGAACCATACTTGAAATAAGATGAGCTCATTGAAAAACTGGAAAATAAATTGGATAGCTGACCTCTGTAAAGGGATATTGCGGAAAACCTAGCAGGAGTTGGGTCAGGCAGAGATGAAAGAGTGGCCCCAACCACAGAACATGGTTATGCCTTTAAGCTTATATTTCCACTGACCAACCACAGTTTTAATATGACTCCCTCCCTCTCTACAGATGGAGTAGTGTAGTAAGAGGTCCGCACTTAGGTGCATCTCGCCCGACACATTGCTATCTGTATTGTGCATATCAGCTGTACCTGTCTCATTAACTCTTGAGTTGAGTACAATAAAGCTCCACTGCGGAGGCAGTGCCAAAGAAATTAGAGTTTCCCTGAAGGCACTGACCTCTCTTACTGTTGCAGTACGTGCATGAAGCTTCACTTTGTATTGCATGAAGCTTCACTTTGTATGGACAATCTGAGCGTTATTTGTCTGTAATGGATATCTGTTGAATCTGCCAGTATGGACAAAAAACGTGGTATACCTGTCTAAAGTTGTCTGTTATGTAGACGAATTGATGCCAATGTCCACTGTTCCATGTAATGTGCTTAGGATAAACAAACAAATTGGAAAAAAAGTATAGTTCTGTATACCATGCAACATTTGTCATGAGGATAAACTTCTCTGTACCAAACAGGACCCCACCTAATATGTGAGTAATTACTAGTGCCCCAGTATTCACCCTTTAAGGTCCCTTGGCCACCATTAACTATTCGTCCAGGATATTCCACAGTAACACAAGTAGAGCTCTCATAGCTGGTGGACAACATATTGAAACAAAGGCACAGAAGAGATTCCCTCCAGAGAGAGAATTATTGCCAAGTTAAACTTGAAGGTGGCACCCTTGGAACTTTGCCTCTACTTTGCTCAGAGTGGAAGAGGTTTCAGACTAGATATTGTATGATTACCTCAGTGCCAATGTAACCTTCAGGGCAGCTATCGGTTTCCCTGCCTCAAATGTAGCATCCAACTCACAATAATTTTGGCTCTTACCACAATGTATAAAGTCCCACAACTAAGCCATGTAAACAGCAGCTGCTACCTGCCTGAACATAGTCAGTGGGGAAAAAATGTCCCTCAAAGCAGTGTTCAAATGATACTACACCGCCTCGTGACAATCATTATTCTGCAGAGTACTGGTGCCTAGATGTAAGTAGTGGAAAGACTCAGTTTAGGTGTTTAATAAGCTGGATAGAGGCACAGAAGAATTTCCAATACATGAAATAAAGTAATAATTAATCCTACTTCCGGCATCAAAGCTACTCTCTTACAAATAACCTTCTTACCCTCCAGACAATTAACATCCAGAAATATCTTGAGTTTTCTGCCCCCTTAACATCTTCCCATGCCCACTCACTTGTATATTTTTTTCTTACTGTTTTTTTTTTAAATTTTAGATCTTAGTCTCAGATACCTTGACAAAAGGATTCAGATGACTAAACTTTCTGCTTTATACATCTTAAGGCCATTTTTTCCATATCATGGCAGTATATGTATAGCATATGATAGGAGTGGTTGAAGTACTGGTGAAAGTTATGAGAGTATCTAGAACTGGATTTGAGCAGCTAGCCTATGAGACTACATTAACATATGGTGCCAACCCAAAATTACACTTGCATCCACTCAATGAACCACACGTGCCAAAAAACAATATAACAGATGGCAAACAATGCATGTGAGAAAAAGCCACCATCCATTCTCAGTCAATAGATCCAGGCATGGATCAAAACATACACATCTAATAAAGCCACAACAATTAGCTTTGCCTATGCTTCTTTAACTCAGCACATATGTAACTCTACAAACTTGACGACAACAACTGATTGTATTTTGTCTGAATGTTAGAAAGGTGTCTACTTGGGTATTGATAAGGTAGATTTGTATAAACAAGCCATATCACACGAGAAACGTTTTGCTGGAGCTTTTAGGTACTAAGGGCCACATGTATGAAAGAAAAAATGGTGAGTCTGTAATTGCAAATCCATGCGAATCACAGTTTCCGAATTGCAATTTGAAATGTACATAGTCAGGCAATGAAGAATTTGCGATTCGGTACAAAATCGCATCACAATTGGCCTAATCGCAAATAGCGATTACCTAAATTGCAAATAGGTAGCTCACTAAATCATAAAACACAACTCAGACTCGCAAAATGCAACTCAGAGTTGCAAAATGTGACTCAGAGTCACAAATTGCGGCTTGGACTATCAAATAGTGAACAGATCCAAAAACCAGGGAAACTTCACTTTCTTGTGCTGGGCAATGAAATCTGGCCCTAAATTATCATCCAAACTATCATCCTATCAAAGGGAGATATATTTTATTAACTAAAGTTTTTGATTTCAAACACAAAACAGATGTGTATAAATAAGTGAAAGAGTATGTAACCTTTATTGTATATTAGACAAACCAAGAAAGAAATGTTAATACTGATTTTTTATGCAAACTCCTCTGACAAATTATAAATTCGACTATGTTATGTTCCACATTAATGAGCCTGTAATGGTTTGCTATAGTCGTATTGTTGTAAAGTCTTTAGCATGTGCAAAAAATAAGCTGAACTAGTCCATAGGGCCTCCTTTGTCTGCAAACTTAGGGCCAGATTTACAAGAAAGTTGGTGCTGCGCTGCACCAAAATTGCCAGCACCAGTAGTGCCTCACTTCAGAAAGGCAGGATTGTGCTGTATTTATGAAAATACAGTGCATCCCTGTGTTTCCCCTAATGCTAGTGCTAAATTTAGATGCCTAGCGCCCAAACATGCACCCTTCCACCATAGTGGAAGGATGCCTGCATTGCAGGGAATGATTGTTTATGTGCAGGAAGGTGTCCCTTCCTGCACATAAACAATCAATAATGGCAATTTGTTACTTCTATGTGTCATGCGGAATGCAGCACACACAAAAGTAGCAAATCGTAATTATTTTGTTATTTTTTATGTGCAGGAAGGGATACCTTCCTGCACATAAACAATCATTCATGGTGTTTTGCTCTTTCTGTGAAAAAACAAAAACGAGGAGAAATAAAAGTATTTCTCCTTGTTGCACCATTCTAATGCCACCCCTGGCGTTACTTTTTGGCTCTACCTCAAGTTTATGAATCTTCGTAAATGCAGGGCAGAGTAAAAAAGCAATGGGTGTTGCGTTTGTAAACCCACAGCAACTCCCATTGCACGCTTCTCTGCCGCAGAAAATTGCACCTGGGGCCCATATTTACAAAGCGGCATTACATTACAAAATGTGGCTTAACACCACCTTCTAAGTATGGTGCAGGCATTGCGCACTGGAGCATCACTGAAGGTGACACTCTGGTGGTACAAGGGGCTTGTAAATATTCCCCTAAATTCTTTAGCCCTTTATTTTGGCCTTTCTACCTCCCTTTCTTCCCCCACCCTCTATCAGTGCCCTCTCCACTCTTGCTTCACTCCTCTTTAAAAAAGTTCAGGCTTGGAAACTTGTTAAAGGTTGTTTTAAGTCGTGTAATTATATCTCACACTCTTCTCCTAACATTCAGATGGCAAACAATAATAAGGACAATGCTCTGCAAACTTCACTCTGTTTAGTTATGTAATTTTTTTTACTGAAACTGAGAGGAGCGGCAGAGGTTAAATTCCAAGTTATGTGCTCTATCAAAAGAGATTTTCCCAAGCAGAGCAGTAATATTTGATCCTGTTGTGGCACAGAGACAACAGGTAGTTGTAGATATCCCACACAAAGACAATAATGCTATGGAACTAAATGTACCATGCAGGTACTGAAATGGTTGGTTACATTTTTTGCAGTTTTTCCGTAGCTGAGATTTGTCTTTCTTATGAAAGACCAAAGGAAAAAAGAGGAATAAAGAAAAAAATAACATTGGTGGGAGTAGTTAACAGAAGATTTTGAGTCAGAAGTCTTAGCAATAAATAGAATACATACATTCATATCTCTCTCTCTCTCTATATATATATATATATACACACACACACACACACACACACACACACACACACACACACACACACACACACACACATATATGTATTCATAGTAGATATAGAAATAAATAGCTATTCAATTAAAAAAATAAAGGTATAAAGGTTGAAGACAAGTTATAATTAGGAAAAGGTACTTATTTGTATACAACCCCAAAATAAACTACACAAACATTAGAAATGTTAAAGTTATAATTATGTAGTTATAACAACATTATTATTTGTGCACCACTCAGAACTTCAGATAACTCATGCACTTTCATTCACACTATTATCAACTCGCTACACAGACTAGAGTGGTGTGCGGAGCAGAGTGGCATGACATACATTAGACTGGTGTAGAATAAAGCGGTTCAGACCAGTGTAGAGTAGTATAAAGTAAAGTGATGTGCAGTGGTGCAGATTACAGCAGAGTAGCCTGGAATGCAGTGGTGCCAAGCAGACTGCAGTAGCTTAAAGTGCAATTGTGCAGAGTGCAGTGACATAGAGCAGTGCATACTAAATTACAGTGGCATAGAGAGTGGTGGCATAGTGTAGAGTGGTGCAGAGTAGAGTATAGTGGCATAGAGTGCTCTGGCTGAGAGTGATGAGGAGAGTAGAGTGGCATGCAATGCAGTGGTGTATAGTACACTGGTAGAGCAGTGCGGTGCAGAGTAGTGTACACTGGCATAGATTGCAGTGGCATAGTGTAGAGTGATGCAAAGTAGAGTAGAGTGGTCCATTGTGCAGCGGAGTATAGTAGAGTGGTGCAGAGTGGAGTGACTTAGAGAGCAATGATGTAGAGTGGTGCAGAGTAGAATCCAGTGTTGTAGAGTATAGTGATGTAGAGTGCAGTGGTACATAGTAGAGTGGTAAAGAGTGGAGTGGCACAGAGTGCAGGGGTGCACAGTACAGTGGCATGGAGTGCAGTAGTGCAATTGAGTAGAGTGTAGAGTGGTGTAGAGTGTTATGGCATAGAGTGGTGTAGAGTAGAGTGGAGCAGAGTGGAGTGCAGTGGCATAGAGTGGTGCAGAGTACAGTTCAGTGGAATGGAATGCAGTGGCATAGAGTGCAGTGGCATAGAGAAGAATGGTGCAGAGTAGTGTACAGTAGCATAGAGTTCCGTGGCATATAGTAGTGTCACAGAGTAGAGGAGAATGCTGTATATTTCAGTGGCATATGGTCGTACAGAGTACAGTAGAGTGACATAGAGTACAATGGCAAAGAGTGGTGCAGAGTAGAGTGCAGTAGCATAGAGTGCATTGGTGTGGAGTATAGTGGTGCAGAGTGGAGCAGAGTAGAGTGGCACACGATACAGTGGTGTACAGTGAAATGACATAGTTAGAGTGCCATACAGTGCAGTGGCATGGAGTAGAGTGGTGCAAAGTACAGTACAGCGGCATAGAGTGCAGTGGCATAGAACGGTGAAGAGTAAAGTGGCGTAGAGGTCAATGGCATAAAGTGGTGCACAGTTGAGTGCAGTGGCATACAGTGCAGTGGTGTAGAGTGCAGTAAGATAGAGTGCAGCAGCATAGAGTGCAGTGGCATAGAGAACAGTGGCATAGAGTCCAGTGGTGCAGAGTACAGAGGTACAGATTAGAGCGGCACAGATTGCAGTGGCACAGAGTACAGTGGCATACAGTGCAGCATTGTACATTGATGCTGAGTAAAGTGCAGTGGCGTACAGTGGAGTAGTGCAATTTGCTCTAAACTGTACTTTTTAGGTAGAACTTCAGTACATTGTAAACTTATTTTTTATAAAATAGATGCAATCAATAATCATTTTCCTTATGTTTACCCAGTTTGCTAAAGTCTCTCATCTCTTCATGCAGATTACAAAAGTATTACTAATGTAGACATTACTATTAAGCGCAGAACCCACACAAAGCGTGCTGAAAATAATATGACCCCCTTTTAATTTTTTAAGGGCTGGCATCAGCCAATAACATTGTGTTTTTTCATCGCCATGTACCATGGTATCCCATGAAATGACTGCGGTATAGCACATTTGATGAAAGTCCACTCAGTTGTTTTGTCGCTACGTCCGTGTAAAAGGTATATGAAAAATGCATTGGTGGAAAAACATGTTTTAGGACCTACCTTTTTACTTTGCACCCTCTTAACTAATTGCACGAAGCTTGACTTTGCATCATCATCCAAGGTAGAAAAAGGAATAGGTCTGCAAAGTTTCATGGAGATTCTTCAAATGATAGCAACATTATTACCAATCAAAAATCCGAGGAAATCTTATCTCTCGAAATCATAATTATAACTAAAGAGTACACACACGCACACACAAACACACATGCGCGCACACACACACACACACACACACACACACACACACACACACACACACACACATATATATTTATGTATATATATATATTGCCAAGTGGTAGTTATAGTTAGGACCTAGTTTCTATAGAAATAACTTTTATTGTTTTCCCTATAACTCTGGTGCTGTTTGATGAATCTTCCCCAAGTTTTCCAAGAAAATAAGACACTTACTTCAGCTGCTGTCTGGAAAGTTTTGGGATGATCCATTAAGCGGGGGTTGAGAAAAAGGGGGAGGGGGACCCCAAAACGTGTTTTCCCCATTAATTTTTCCATAGGTATTTTGAACAGCAATAGCGCCCAACCACGGGATGTAATTACATCAAATTTGGCAGCAAGGTAGCTCTTGGTCCAGAAAGAGACCTTTTTGTTATTTGGTGCAAATCCATTCAGTAGTTTTTAAGACATTATGGGAAATACAAATTTGTATATCTAGGTAAACAAAAGATTTGCGACCACTCCTGATCTCATGCTGAGATTTGATTGGCTGCCAACACTTCAACAACGATCCGGTGAAAAAGTTTTTAGAAAAAGTGAAGTGTGGGCTGCCACACTTCATAATTGTAAATCCTATGGGTGGGCCAAGTCCCGGGGGCATTGTTCATTGTAATGCAGAGGGCCACTCACCCCCCCCACAGCCCAGGACCCACCACCTTCCTGTGGCACAGATGTAAATCAACTGGTGTGGGCTGATCGGCCCCCCAAATCCCCGGGGACCACTACTTCCCCTGGGCTAATAGTAAAAAATGGAAAGGTGGTCTGTTTCGGACCCCCGTAGCCCGGAGACCACCACCTCCCCTGGGCTTTTTCCACATTGGAGGGGGGCCGTGATCCCCCCCTCGAGGAGCCACTGATGGTCCTGGGGGCCGCCACTGCCCAGGGCCACCTCCTAATATGTCCCAGGGTGCCCGCCCTGGGACATAGCTGTTTGGTTTTGCTTGGTGGGAGCTCTCAGAAAGTGCAGTTTTCATCTGTGTTCCGTGCACGCAAATATGCATGCAGGGTAGGCAGATGAAAACATTGCTCCGGCATGCAGGGAGCTGCTATTAAAAGCCACTCCTTGTTTGCTAGGGCAATGCGAGCTAATGCAGGAGGCAGGAGCCAGCTGGGACTGCGGGGGAGGCCTTGAGGCTCCCCCGTGGTCAAGTAATGTAGTGCAGATACACTCTTTGGACAAGATAATGTAATTTTGCAGCCTTGCATTACAAGCCAAGTGAAAAATTTAACTCTCAACCGAAGCATGCGCTTCTGGGTTTTTGTTAACAGCTGCAACTGTGAAGCTTTCAGACACCTTCTTTAGATGGTCCTGTAGTAGATGCAACAATAGGATAGCTTAGCGCATTGTACTGTCCTCGTTGCTAACTAAAGGGAGTAGAATCTATGTCAGGCATTTGACTAGGCCACATTTGTGTGCATGCATGGTCATAGCTTTCCCAATTGCATCCCCTCCTCTTTGAATGACATAGTCATTGATCTGTCTGTACTGCTCAAACAGACATTGCAACATGTTATAAGTCAAGTTATAACGAGTTGGCACCTCCTGTACCAGGGTTTTGACTGGTACTCTATTAGCATGCTGAATAATCCGCAACTGCTTCCGGGCTTTAAAAGAATGGCTGAAGTGAGTGCAGATTCTTCTGCAGATGGTCAGTATGTTGCTGACTCTGTGAGAAACTCTTGCACAACCAGGTTGATGCAATGTGCCAATCACAGGACCCTGAAATAGTCACCACCTACCAAGGCCTTGACTATGTTACTGCCATTGTATGTGGCAACAAATCCATTTCTGAGACCTCTGAGTCGCTGCCATTCAGACACCTTGCTTTTAAATTCCTCCAAGATGTTTGCAGGTGAATGTGATTTCTCAATGGCAAACATGGCTACTGTTGCATGCCAAAGAATGCTCTTAAAGGTTACTTCAGGACCAAGATCTGTAGATAGCTGTTGTCATTCCCCCACAATAGAGGTCCAGTATGCAGTGATGACATGTAACCAGTCACCTGTCTGTTGTCAGGTGGATAGGGTGAACAACACCTTGCTGCAAACCTTGTCTAACCAATTGCAGCACATCATGATGCAATGCTAGAAAGGCAACTCTGGCAAAATAGGTCCAACTTGGAACCTTCCTTTTCAGAAGATGGCTGTCACAAATTTTAAGAATTTCACTCCTTACACAAAAGAAAAAGGGAGGAGGTCCAGTGCTAAAATGTTTGCCAGCTGTTGGATGCTTCGGTCATAGGGCCCCCACTGCCTAAACATGCCCATAATAGAAGCCTGGATTTTCTTCTTTTCTGGGGCCACTGACGTGGCAACTTTTGAGAAGTAAGTAGTGGTAGACAATGTGTGTCGTGGGGCAGTCACTGTATGCCATGGTGTCTCCATCTGATACTGAGGCCCTCAGTACAACCCTGGCAGTAAAGCCCGCTTACCGCTGTGCCGACGGCCACCATGATACCGTGACCACGGCAGTAATCCGCCACGGGTATTATGACCCACACTGAGAATACCGCCACAATACAGACACCCACACAAGTCCGCCAGACCAAATGTCAGTGATAAACTGGCGATAGCAAAACCCACACCGTCACGCCAACAGGAATACGCCCACAGTATCATGACCCACGAATCAATGCAGCGGTCTTTCAACCCCAGTAAACCATTGGCGGTACACACCGCCAGGCTCAAAAATACACAAACACTTACAAAACTACACCACATTGGACAATTCAAAATACACACACCTGACACATATACACACCACAACACTATAAAACACACACGCATATTACCCATAACCCCTTACAACAACAAAAAGAGAGCAAGCACAGAGAGACAAGAAAACAGCACACAACCAATCAGAGGCACAGAACACCATCACTCATTCACCATCCACGCACATCACCCTATACACTCCAACACATCACCCCACACATCATCTCACACATATCACTCACACCACATCCATAGCACCCCAAAGAGACCTCAGGTTTTCTGAAGAGGAGCTAAGGGTCATGGTGGAGGAAATCATCCGTGTAGAGCCACAGCTATTCGGATCACAGGTGCAGCAGACCTCCTTTGCAAGGCAGATGGAGCTATGGCGGAGAATCGTGGACAGGGTCAACGCTGTGGGATAGCACCCCAGAACAAGGGATGACATCAGGAAGAAGTGGAACAACCTATGGGGGAAGGTGCGTTCCGTGGTTGCAAGACACCAGGTAGCCATACAAAGGACTGGCGGTGGACCCCCACCTCCTCCCCCACAACTAACAACATGGCAGGAGCAAGTCTTGGTGATCATGCATCCTGAGGGCCTCGCAGGAGTAGCAGGAGGACTGGACTCTGGTAAGTCAAACTTTACTATTATATACCCCACCCTACCTGCATGCCGTCACAAACTCCTACCCCTACCCTCATCCCCATCACTCCACCACCTCACATATACCCCACTATCACAACCCACCCATCCCTAAACCAATCCCTGCATGTAACACCAATGCATGGACACCCATCACAGCCCTGCATGGACACCCATCACCACAGCATGCCCAGTAGAGAGACTCACCCAGCCCACACAATCAGCAATCACACAAGGCCAAGGCGATAGGGAATGCACAATTATACAGTGAAACACACCTATTGCACAAGATGGCACACACAGATAGAATAACAATGCATTTGCATCCCAACAGGACACCTACCCAACGTCACCGGAGAGTAGGTGCCACCAACATCCTGTCCCCCCCAGAAGAGGCCCACAGTGAGGACAGCAGCTCTGCACGCCTGGATCACGATGACCAACCTGGCCCATCAGGGACCTCCGGACAGTCGGTTACCCTGCCACAGTCCCAACCCACCACAGAGCCTCCCCCCCTCAGGAAACACCAGCACAGCACCCACACAGCGGGCCAATCCCTCTGGCCCCAGGACACGTCAATGAGAAGTGTGTCTACCACTACAGGGAACCCAGGCAACCTCAAAAACACAGGACGATCAGGGACCTGGGGTCAGTGGCACACAGTTCAGGGGACAGTGGCACAGGACAACAGGGAAACTGGGAGTACTGCTGTGCGACAGTGGGAGGACAGGCCCAGGCAACCGACCCTGCACGAGGCACTCTCAAACATCATGGGAGCATACCACCATTCCCAGGAGACCATGGGCATGGTACTGGCCAAGTTACAGGAGACCCAGCGGCTGCAGGAGGGACAGTACCAGGGGATCAGGGAGGAACTAACAAAAATCTACACCATCCTGGTCACCATAGCAGGAGTGCTGGATGACATGGGCAAGACCATGAGGGAGGCAGTGGCATAACAAAGGGCCCCTGACACTAGCCAAACTGAGGAACAGCCTTCCAACTCCGCCGGCGTTGGTGGACAGGAGGCCCTGCCACAGGACCAACAGGCCACCAGCACCCCACCCCCTGCAGAAAGAGAACCACCCCGCAAACGGTCCCTGCGATCCAGACAGAAGACAGAAAATTGCCAAGCCCCCCACCAGGAAATAGGACTCTCCTGATTGTCACCCTTATGTCCCACTATGTCACCCTGTCCACCTTGAACTGTCATTACTCCACTTCCTATGCCCCATTGGACAATGCACCTGTGATACCAAGAGACTGGACTCTACCATGGACCTTCCTCCACCACCACCCCAGCCCCTTGCACTGACCCCATACTATTTAGCACAAAAATTAAATACCATTTAACTATAAATCATACTGGAGTCAGTGTAATGATTGGAAATATGTATTCTTACAACATTCTTAAAGCATTGCAATGTCTATGTTCATTGAATTATACCAATGTATGACAGTTGGTGGGCAGCAGTACATATAGCAGGAGCCAGAATGGGGAACACAGATCTGAAAAAAGGGAATCCAAAGGGAACAGTCAGTGGCCATAGACAGAGGGTAAGAGGCTCCCATGTACAATGTCCAAACGTATACTGAAATGTGAAGAGGAGTTACAGTGTCTTACCTGTGTGTCACTGGAAGTAGTGCTGGATAATGTTTGTTCTGTTGTCCACATCTTCTTCATCTGCCTCCTCTTCCTCACTGTCCACGGGCTCCACCGCTGCCACAAGACCATCACCAGGCTCATCCTCCAGCAGAAAAGGCACCTGGCGTCTCAATGCCAGGTTGTGCAACATACAGCATGTCACGATGATCTGGCACACCTTCTTGGGTAAGTAGTACAGGGATCCACCTGTCAGATGGAGGCACTGGAACCTGGCCTTCGGGAGGCAAAAGGTCCTCTCAATAATCCTCCTTGTTCGCCCATGTGCCTCATTGTAACGTTCCTCTGTCCTTTCCTGGGATTCCTCACTGGGGCAGTAGCCATGAGAGCTTGGGGTAACCAGAGTCACCTGCAAATATCGAGGGACAACTGTGAGACACACACTAACCATTATGGACAACCCCATGCCCAGACACCTACTTATACGGTGTGGGGACCTTGGACTCACCTAATAACCACACCCAGTGTCTCTGGAGTTGGCCCATCACATAAGGGATGCTGCTATTCCTCAGGATATAGGCGTCATGCACTGAGCCAGGATATTTGGCATTCACATGGGAGATGTACTGGTCCACCAAACACACCATTTGCACATTCATCTAAAGATGGCTTTTTCTATTCCTGTACACCTGTTCATTTCTGTGGGGGGCACAAATGCCACATGTGTACCATCAATGGCACCAATGATGGTGGGGATATGTCCTAGGGCATAGAAGTCAACTTTCACTGTGGCCAAATCCTCCACCGGGGGGATGACAATGTAGCTAGGCATGTGTTTCAGCAGGGCAACCCGTTGGAGAACATTGGCTGAGACATCCCTGATGCCATGGCCACTGTTGTTTGAAAAGATCCACTTGCCAGGAAATGGAGCACTGACAGAACCTGCACTAGAGGGGGTATTCCTGTGGGCTGGCGGATAGCTGACATCAGGTCTGGCTCCAATTGGGCACACATTTCTTGGATTGTGGCACGATCAACTCTATATGTGATGATAATGTGTCTCTCCTCTATTGTTGACAGGTCCACCAGGGGTCTGTACTCCGGAGGATGCCGTCATCTCATCATCTGCCTCAGCGGTTGTAGCCTATGGAGGAGAAAGGTGAGCAGAAGGTCATTTACAACATAGATAGCACAACTGTGTTTGAATTAATGTCACAGAAGGAGTGTTTAAATTTGAGAGTCAGTATATGTGCCAATATGTGGTGTGCCGCAGTTAGGTGCGATGCCATGCGCCCCCCTGAAATGGCGTCTGCCTGACCTGTGAGGAGGGACAAGGGGAAATGAGGTAACTGCGCTGGCATTGTGCTGCATCGCGGTAGGCGGTCAATGACCGCCGCGCAACTCCGCATTGGTTATCAGTGGGGCCTATGGGTCCCAGGAGCCAATGCCGATGTACGCCAGGGGTGACGGTACGCACCGCCACGGATGTCACCGCCATTTTCTACCTATTCACTCACTTGCTACCTGACCATCAACAGGAGAGGACCTACAATGCAAGTGCTGCTGTGACCTGAGTATGGAAGCGGCACTGGCTAGAGTGTAGGGGGAAGGGCCCCTGTCTTCACTGCGGATTTGGAGAAACTGGTGGATGGGGTCCTCCCCCAGTACACGTTACTCTACGGTCCTCCAGACAAACAGGTGAGTACACTGTGAGCAGGATTTGTGGGCAATGCCTGTTTGGAGTGGTGTGGATGTAAGGCACATGTTGGGGGGTGCTAATGTGTCCTGCCCTGAATGCTGCATGAGAGGTGGTCAGTATATGTGCATCAGTGCATGGCTGGGAATTGGTGGGCAATGAGTATGACGGTCCGGACGGGTGAGTAATTCCAATTTCCGCTGTCTCTTCCCTCTAGGTCAGCGCCTACCAGAAAAAGGGTATTTGGTGTGCCATTGCCAAGGAAGTGCGGACCCTGGGGGTCTATCACAGGTGGAGCACCCACTGCCACAAGAGATGGGAGGACCTGCGCCATTGGACTAAGAAGACGGCCTCCCAACGTGGAAGGGGTGCCTTTCGCACCATGACCCCCCTGATGTTCTGCATCCTGGCAGTGGCCTATCCGCAGTTGGATGGGCGCTTGAGGGCATCACAGCAGCCACAAGCGGGTGAGTACAGATTCTGATTCCTGATTTTGCGCGCTTTAGGAACTAGCTGGGTGGGGGATGTGGGCTGTGGGTACCCCTAGGCCAGCGCGATCATGGCAGGGTGGGTCTCTTGTTTGCAGGCTCTGAAGCACCCCCACCCCAATGGTACAAGTGGCCAACTACTAGTGGGCAGGGTCCTGTGGGTATCAGGTGTGCAGATGCTGGCGTTAGGCATTGTTCACCATGGGCTGGTGACTACCTTAGTGAGTGGTTAGGCATGGCCTAGTGCATAGGGCAACTCAGTGTGTGTTGTGTACGCCAACGGTAGTGGTGTTGCTGGCATTGACCATGTGTATCCTCTGTCTATCCCTCCCTTCTTGTTTTGTCACCCTGTCCTTATGTGCATTAGCATAATCTAGCGGAGGAGCAGAGGCACCGGCGACGGAGGGAGCTCCATCCCACATAGCCCATGAGGGCGAATCCACTGAGGGTGAAGGCACCAGTGGGACTGATGGCGAGGGGAGCTCCACGACGGGGACAGGAGGGGATACCAGTGACAGTGACTCCTCCACCGATGGAAGCTCCCTGGTGGTGGCGGACACCTCTGTGCCCACCCCAACAACAGGTACAGCTGCCACCCCCCACCAGCACCGCCCTCCCAGCAGCCCCTCAGTGTGTTTCCCGTACCCGCTCACCCAGGAGGGTGGGCATCTCCTTCACCCCAAGCACCTCCGGCCCTGCCTCAGTCAGCCCTGCTGCCCTCAGTGAGGAGGCTATTGACCTCCTGAGATCCCTCACTGTTGGGGTCCATCCAGGGTGTTGAGAGGCATTTGCAACAAACAAATGCATACCTGGAGGGCATTCATTCTGGTGTGGCGGCCCAACAGAGAGCGCTTCAGGCTCTGGCCCTCAGCACTGATGGCAGCAATTGTCCCTGTGTCCAGCCTCCCCCCTCCAACTTCCACTACCCAGCCCCAATCCCCTCTACCTCAGTCTATCCCAAGCACACCTTCAGACAAGCATGCACACACATCAACACATAAAAGTGTCTCAGGAAAACATAAGCACCACACATCATCACACAGGCACTCACACAAGCACCATACCCATGCACACATACCAACATCCACTTCCTCCACTGTTTCCCCCTCCTCCTCTTCATCCAGTAGCGTCTCCACTCACATCTGCATGCACTACATCATCAGCCACTGCCTCTATCACCAGCACGCCCATCACAACACACCCCTCACGAGCAATCACCACCCCCACAACCATGCACACATCCTCTGTGTCCTCTCCCAGTGTGTCTGTGAGCCCTCCTCCCAAAGTACACAAATGCAGGCACACACCCACTCAACAGCCATCCACCTCACAACCCATGCACCTTCTCCCAAACTCAGCAGACGTACACCTCCTACAACCACTACCTCTTCCTCCACTCCCACACCCCCTCCACCTTCCCGTCCCAGTGTGTCTAAAAAACGTTTCCTGGCTAAAACGTACCTCTTCCCTACGCCTCCCCTCCCGTTCTTCCCCTAGGTCCAGGATGTCTAGATCCCAGGCCAGCACCTCAGCCACCAACTCGGCGTCCGCTGTGGTCCCATCAAGTCCAAGAGGATCAAAGGGGGCACCCGTCTGGGCTGACAAGGTGCCATCTACAGATGCTAAAGACCACCCGATTCCGCCACCTGCCAAGGTTAAGAAGGGGACAACATGCAGCAAGGGCAAGGTGCATGACCCACCCAGCAAGGCCTCATCCTAAACAAAAGAGGACAGTGCCAAGGTCCCAGCAGCGTCTACCAAAGTGGGGAAGGGACACCAAGGCAAGGGCAAGTCACTTCAGGGCTCGGAGCCTCCAGGTGAGGGACTGGTGACCGCCCCCTGCACCGCCGCTGCCACAATGACAGTCACCAGCATCATCCCCAATGGGCTGCCATCCGAGACTCCTGGAGACAGCCTGGTGTCTCCCTCCACTACTGAAAGCACCTGCACCACGGGCACCACCGGCAGCATCTCCGCCGCAGACACCGCCGCAGGCATCGGCACCTGCACCGCCATATCCACCGCCATATGCACTGCCACATGCCCAGCCGGTGCCACTACATCGGACATCAGCAGCATCCCCAGTGGGCAGCTGTTTGAGGCTGCAGGAGACGTCCTGGACCCTGCACCCACCAGCACTGGCACTACCAGCAGTTTGCAGCCTAAGGCTCCGCAGGATGGAGTGTGGCTCTGCCTCCATGGAGTATCATGCTACCTGTTCCCTGCACATCTCATGCCTCAGACACCCAGGTGAGGGAATGTGAACTGCCACACCCCAGGTGCAGCATCACTGTGCACAAGGCCCCCTCCAGAACCAGTGGAGAACTGCATCCACTCACTCAATCCTTGGCAGGATGAAGTACACTGGGCACAAGGCCCCCTCCAGAACCAGTGGTGAAGCCATCCACTAGAGAATGCAAGGGAGTGTGGCCTTGCATTCCCCAGGAGCAAGCAGTGGGCATACCACCCACTTGAGAGATTTGAGATACTGTGGCTTTGCACTCCCCAGGACCAAGCAGTGGGCAAACCACCCACTTGAGAGACTTGAGAGACTGTGGCCTTGCACTCCCCAGGACATCGCTGTGGCCATGTTGCCCCCTCGAGGAGCAGTGGCGTAGTACCATCTTCCGGCTGAGGTGCCCCCTTCCCCCTGAGGTGCCTGTGTTTTTTCGACCTGATGCCTCTGCAGTGTTCTCTCCATTTTGAGGCAGGAGTAAAGTGTGGGCTTCGCCAATGATTTTTTGGGCCACTGGTCCATGGACATTTGCAATGGACAGTGTACAGCCCTCTGTCATATTGTACATATTTGTAGAAAGTAGTGTTTTCAATCGTTCACTTTATATACATTTTCAAAATATTACAGCTTTGACTCCATTCCTTTTGTCCTTGCATTCTTCCAGGGGGTTAGGGGTGTATCTGTAATGCTGTTGGATGTGTTAGTGTGTATGGTGTTGTGGGTGAGGGTGTGGGTGTTGCGTGTGTGTGTCACTCTCTTTTTCCTCCCCCCTCCTCTGTGTGCTAGGTGCAGTACTCACCGTCGTCGCCACCACCTTCTTTCAAATTCCTGGTGTATTAGTAGATACACCAGCATGGGGAGGACCTGCAATTCGTGCTCCATGGCATCCTGATTCTTCGTTGACTGTCGAAAGATGAGTGGTTCCCCTTCAGTGTACTGTTTCTGCCATGCTTTTGATGGCGTTGGTACTGCCCCGGAAAAGCTGGCTCATTGGCCTCTCATAATAAAGTGGGCAGTACATTGTCTTCCGGCTGTCTGTTGGCGGTGACCGCTGCAGTGTTTGTTGCTACCGCCCTGGCAGTCAGAGTGTTAAAGTGTCCGTCTATGATGGTCGTGATCCCATTTTTTTGTCCGCCAGCCTGTTTGTGGTATTACCGCTGCTTTATCTCCGACCGCCAGGGTTGTAATGAGTCTTCTTCTGCCATTGTGAGCTCTCTGAGGGGGGTGATTCTGGCGTTCTGCTGGGGACAGGGCTACTTTGTGTGATGATATCACCTTCTTCCTCATCATGACCTCCCACCATGATTGGACTTGTAGCTGATGTTTCCTGGCTTTCTTTACCTTCATACCACATTCAGCAACTTTTTTAAGGTGCTCCTCAAACCGGATTGTGTGATGTTTTTTCATATGGGTCGTCTGGCCTTCAGTACCATAATGTGAACCAGGCTTACCTGACAAACACTCGTGTGGCAAATGGAGCATATTGTAATGTTCTCCTCATGTTTGCTAAGTCCCAAACCAGGGAGAAGAACTGGAGGTAGGTGGGTGTGTTGCTGATGGCCTCTCTGCAGTAAATACTTCTACTGATATAGAGGTTGGTGCAGGTCTCAGCTGTGGCCTTACAAATTTGGGATGGCAGCTGTCGGTGCTACCTGTGCCACATCCCTTGGAGCAACTTGAATAGGAACAGTACTGTCAGACTCCTTTGTGCCAGCTCCCTCAATGACTGGCTCACCATCGTCATCCTCATCATCCCCTTCCATAATTCTAAGGTCCGCAGGAACTTTTCTTTTCCTTCCCTTTCCTGGCTTCTCCTGCACTCCGTCGGGGTCCACTCCATGTATCCCATTATCATCAGAAGTGGTGCTTGGAGAAGAGGGTGGAGTACCCTTCTTTTTTCATGCTGGAGATCTTGGGGCCAATGATTCTAAAAGAGGAGGTTTGTGTTTAGCAGGATGCTCAACCTCTTGTTCTGCACGAACTTGAGGAGAATCTACTATTGCTGGCTGCGGCTGCAGCTGCTGTCCACTTTCCTATGTTTCCTGAAACCACTGAGTACTACTTGGAGAAAGGGACAAATCTAATTCAATGTCACTGCTCATCGGCGTTGCCATTATTGCAGTGGCTGCCTTACTGAAAGAGATGGTCTTGGGCTTAGGTTGGGGTGGTTCTGTTGATGCAGGAGTGCTGCTCCAAAGTTCCTCCCCAGAGGCCGGTGCGGCAAGCATACATCTCCCGAAAAAGGTGGCTGTCTGCACACCACAGGTGGAAAGCTACTTCTTCTAACTAACCACGGGCCAGATGTAGCAAAGGTTTTTACCCATTCTGTGTCTATGGGAAAAAGTGCTCGTACATATGGCCCCACTTTCTTGGGAGCAATTGTCTTTGCGGCCATCTTAAAGATGTCAGTTGACAGTGGCAGCAAGCTGCACAAGCGTAAGAGATTGGAGGACTGATGTCACTGCACAGGCCTTCTGTTTGGCAGTACTGCGGGTGATGTCTCTCCTTCTCTTGGGCACCTAAAAGCAAAAAAGCAAGAAAAACATGTAGTGAAATGTGGCATTGTTGCAGTTTGAATTAGTATAGGTAAAGGCAAAATAATTTAGTGTGGTTGGTTACTTAGGTAATAATTAACAATTTATCCAACTATTTTAAATTCAACCATACCACCACACCATAAAATTACATTTCCAATCAGGATAACACAACATACAGATATAGCTTTGTGCTTGTCCTTCTGTTCTAAAAAAGACACCTGTGGCAGTCAGTGAGGTGCACAGGTAAATTGAACACATGAAGGTTAGTGTGCGTCTACAGCAGACAAGGTAGTCTGGGGAAAATGGAAAAACCATAAAAAAATGAATGATGCTGATATGCCTGCAGTGCACCGTAGAAAGGGTGTCCAGGAAGACATGGAATTTTAAATAATATGTATAAATTATATTAAAAAATGAATGCTGTTGTGCGGCTGTTAGTCTATGGTGGATGGATGGATCGAGGCAAAATTAAAAAACATAAAATTAAGAAAGCAAAATAAATTAAACATTTTAAATAAAAATATAAAAATTGAAAAAAAGTTAAAAAAAATCCAAAATAAAAATAAAAAACATGAAATAAAAAAACTTAAATGCAACAATTAAAGTAAAAAAAATTTAAATGACCTCACTAACTAATTGTTGATGTTTGGGAGTAAAAGGAGAAACCTATTGTAAAGCAAGGAATGTCAAGTGAAAAATGCAAAATAATGCATGTAATATAAACACTGCTCATCATAATCATATTTATAATAATATCCAATTACTACAATGATGCTCAAGTATATTATTAAACTGATATTACATCCATCCACGCAAGCCTACGGCAAAGGCATACTGGCTGGGGCACAAATTGGCCTCCAGCCACATGAGCAAACAACAACAGCGAGCAAGGTGGCAATGGGAACAAAGAACATATGGAAGCCTATGGCAAAGACACTCTGGCTGGATGCACAGAATGGCTGCCAGCCATATGGTCAAACAACAACAGCAAGTAAGGAGGCAATGGGAACAAAGAACAGATGGAAGCCCATGGCAAAGGCAAACTTGCTGGAAGCACAAGATGGTTGCCAGCTAGTAGGTCAAACAACAACAGCGAGCAAGGAGGCTTGGGGAACAAAGAACACACACAACCCTATGACAAAGGCACACTGACTGGATGCACAAAAAAACCGTCAGCAACATGGTCAAAAAACAACACAGAGCAAGGAGGCAATAGTAACAAAGAACACATGCAAGCCTATGGCAAAGGCACACTGGCTGGATGCACAAAATGGCTGCCAGCCATTTGGTCAAACAACAACAGCGAGCAACGAGGCAATGGGAACACATAATACATGCAAGCCTAGGGACACAGACTACACAAAATGGCCCTTGGCTACATGATGTGGAGAATAAATACAAAAGGTGGCCAATGAGAATCACACACACTGGTCAGAAAAATTAGGCATAATGGTAACACTGAAGAAAACACTACCACCTATTCAACAATGCAAAACACAAAAATTAACTGAGCTATGAACATTTTGCAACAACACACATCCTTTCATGGCATCCAATATTACCCAAGTATACATGTTTTGCAGAAAAAAAATGAAATACAAACAATAGCAAGCATTTTTCATTTTTTCTAAAGCCAATACTGCCCTAAATTAAGTTTTAAAAACATATACAACAGAAACATTTCTTTAATGCACTGATGACTTGTACTGGGCCTACTGGCTGAATGGCCTGTCGGAAGACTAGGCCATACAGTAAAATAAATGAAGGTACTGAATTGTGCAACATTCTCCCTTTACAAAAGGTGAAAAATGAAATGCAAAAAAAAAACTAGGTCTCTACTCAAACTCCAGGTCACCCACCACAATGAAATTTAAAAATCAAATAACAGTACAAAGAAATACTGATGCATGCCCTATCAAGTAAACAACACCCTTATACATTAATGTTTTAACTTGCTTGTGTAACATCACAGAAACAAAGTCCTTAAATCGAAAGTTATATATCCAGCAGACAAAGAGAGTGATCCTTTCAACTGGAAATCCAAGAGAAAAGTGACCAGGAGATAGACAAAGCACTGGGAGAAGCCTCCTAGACAGGAAGTTCCTTCCTCTTGGAAAAAAACTTGAAAAAAAGGCTTCTTGCACTAAAAAAACAACTTGAACGTCCATTGGAGAAGAAAATTCACTCAAAACCACATTTTTGAGTAGATTTAGTTGTTTCTCTAGTAGAAAATCCCCTCGAGGTGTGCTCATGAGTGGCACTATATTGGTGCTGTTGCGGTCGGAAGCTGTGCAAGCTGGCATGAAATCTTATGCGTACTTGCTAGCGGCCTGAGAATATTGTGGCACTCGTGAACGAGCACCAAAAACAAATGTTGCACGTTCAAACAGAAACAAAAAACTCCACCTCACTCTGGATGCTAGAATTCAAGAACTCCGCGGTACTCTGCATAGTGCAAATTGCCTGGATTCTGAAAACTCTGTGAGGGGAACAGAGTTTACAGCCCAGGCCTAGATAAAATATGAAAGGGTATATGTAGTGCATGGAGAATGCACGAGTTATAGTTAATGTATTGTGAATACACTGTGGACGGAGTTGTGCAAGTTATAATAATTTGAAGGTGTTGCGTAAATTATAGATTAATGGTAAACATGTACAACTTTAGAATTTCTAAATTTTGTGTGGTTTAAGTATAGAGGGAATAGATAATGTTATAATAATTTAAAGGTGGTGCATACATTCTGAATGTTACTGTAAATCTATAAATTTAGCATTTCTAATGTTTGTGTAGTTTAAGTTTGAGTTGAGTATAAAGAATAAATACAGTTTTGCTAACTATAACAAAGTTTAACCTATGATTCATTCAGTGAATGTTATTTTTTTAAATAAAAATCTGTTTTAAGTTGTGGAGTCCAGTGTAGTCGATTGGAGTCTTGTTAAGCAAAGTGTTGTACCGTTCAGTGGATGACAGTATCCTATAGTGTAGTGTCATAGAGTATAGTGAAGTAGAGTGGGGTAAAGTGTTGTGATGTAGCATACAGTGTACTAAATTTTATAGGGTGCAGTGGCGTGCTATATAGTACTGTGGCATGGAGGGCACTAGAGTGAATAGGTGTAACATAGAGTTGAGTAAACTGTTATAAATTGGTGTGTTGTCTTGTACAGTTCAGTGAAGTGGTGTGTTGTAGAGTGTTGAACAGTGCTATAGAGTGGAGTAGAGTGTTGTACCGCTGAGTGTAGGGGCATAGAGTGCAGTAGAAGGTTGTACAGTGTAGTGTAGAGGCATAGAGTGGGGTACAGTGTGGGAATGATGGCACAGATCAAAATAGAGTATTATAGAGTGGAGTTGTAGAGAGTAGAGTGGAGTGTGGTAGAGTGGAGCTGTAAGAAATTGGGTTACTGGTTGACTGGGGTCTGGCAGCAGAGAAAATCCTAGTCAGGGTAAGGCACAAGCAAACCTCCAAATTAACCTGTGCTCATCCCTGGTAGCTCAGCTCAGAGCACTCAGGCTTAACTTAACGGCAATGTCTAAAGTATTTGTGAAACACTTCTAACAGTAACCCAGTGAAAACACCACACAAAAAACGCCACACAAGAAAAATGGGGTTTAATTTAATAAATAAAACAAGAACAAAATGACAAGAATCAAATCAGTAGAACTAGATTTATTATTTTTTAAAGAATAACCTGTAAAAGCGCCTATAAATAGAAAGTGCCAACTGCAGTTATCTGGTCACGCTGGATTGGTTCAAAGACAAAACTTCAGGCTGACGGTGATGGAGCACAGGTTGGATACAGTCCCATATTAATCCCACTGAAAGTTTACATTCTCAAGTTTTGTGGCAAGAGTTCCATTTGCATTGGAGAGGCAAGAAAATGCCAACTTTCTAAAAGTGTCATTTTCAGAATTGTAATTTAAAATCTAACTTCACCATAAGTTAGGATTTTATATCAAGATTCCAGAGACATCAAACATGACCTCGTTATCTCTTCTCATTTGTAAATTATCCTATGCAAGAGTTAGGCCTTGCAGTAGAGAAAAATGAAGGTTTTTCCATACCAGGACAAGTAAAACTTAAAAGTACATGTCCAACTTTTTAAATACATCGCACCTTGCCCTCTGGAATGTACAGAGCCCAACCTAGGGGTGACATATGTATTGTATTGTATTGTAATAGTATTTATATAGCGCTTACTACCCCTGACGAGGCGTCAAAGTGCTTTTCAGCGAGTAGCACGCTACTCTGGAACTTATGTATTAAAATGAAAGGGTTGGGCTAGGCAAAAGGTTAATTTTGCCGAGTCAACATGCAGACTCTGCAATAGTAGGCTGAAGCTATGTTTAAAAGCCATGTTTAAAAGGGCTACTTACGTGGGTGGCACAACCAGTGCTGCAGGCCCACCGGTAGCATTTCATTTATAGGCCCTGGGCACTTGTACACCTTACTAGAGAGTTTCTAAAAAAAAAACCTCTTTATTAGCATTTTCAATTGCATAATGCAAACCAGTCAGTATTAAATAGAAACAATCCATAACATGTCAAATAGTCCTCCTCCCCCCATTCCCATCCCCCTGCTTCCAGTTGCCTTCCTCACTACCTTTTAAGAAGACACAAGCTTACCACCACATCGACACATAACTACTACTCTGACACTCATGGCATCAGGGAGTAGTATTGCTCATTCAGCCTGTCTGTCTCTATTCCTTTTCAGTCTGTCCTCCTCATTGGAGTTCCACTAGGAGACTCCAGTAATGCTTGTGTCATAGCCCCCCAGGAGAGTAAATCATCCAGAAGCTTATTGTCTCTGCGGGTTTCCCACATATGTATCTGCTGTGCTCCCCCAAGTCCAATACATCTTTTCGCCATTTCTCGTGTCCAGGAGGTGTAGGGCTGAGCGAACTAATCGCTATGCACTTCTTTGCGACTATGAGCTAAGGGACCTCAGGAAATGTCAGCCAAAGCTGTCTTGCTGTGACCGCTATTTTAGCGTATTGGAGAAAGTGTCCCCTCTCCAGATCAAACTCCTCTTCTGAATCCGTCAGAGTTATAAAGGGACCCAACAGATATAGATCTGACAGCATAATGCATCCTCCCTCCTGCAATTAGTCCACTGCCATTATTCTGCATTTGTTCAGAAGGGCGTACTATCCATAGGTCTAGTTTTGGAGCATATGGTGCTGTGCCCAGGACCCAGCGGGCTGTCCTTTCCCACAACCATCCCATCTGCCGGACCAAGTGCGGGACCACATCAGGCATTGCACCTCCATGCATCAACAGTGCCCCCAGTTGGCTGCCTTCGTGGGTGCCTTCTAGAAAGGCTTTTCCCCAGTTATGTTCTCCATCAAGCCAGTGTTTTGCATTTTGCAGATGAGCTGCTACGTAATAAAGCTCTAGGTATGGGACCTCCATCCCACCCTTGTCCCATTCCCTCTGGAGGATTCTAAGGCTTACTCTATTACATCTGCCAGCCCACATGAGTTCCACCAATAAACTATCAGGGTTTCGGAACATCTTTTTCAGAATCTCATACAGAGCCCCCTGCAACATATACAAGCAACAGGCCAGCACTATCATCTTTATGAGTGATATTTTTCCCATTAGAGACAGTTTCAGAGTGTTCCAGACTACATTAGGACATGCATCACGTGTGTCAAAGGGCAAAGATTTTGCAAAGTATTTCGGTGTGATATAAATCCAGATTGGTCTGTGTGGGCCATTTGAGGAAGAGATGAGAGCAGCCTGGATGCCACTATATGACTGAGGATTTTTAGGGCTATGTTTAGCATGGAAGTAGGCCTGTACGAACTTGCCTCTAATGGATCTTTCCCTGCTATGGAAATAGGACGATGGGCGCTTCTTTCATGGTATCTTGTAGCACCCCCTCTTCAGTACTTCTTTGTACACCAGTAGTAGACAGTCTACCAGTGTCCCGGCAAACATTTTATATACTTCCACTGGTAACCCATCACCGCCAGGTGATTTAGCGTTTTTCAGGGTATCTATAGTATTTCCTTTCTCGACAATGGTGCTCCAAGCAGTTCCTGGTCCTCAGCTGTGGGCCATGGCAGCTGCTGTTCTGCCAAATATTCCAGAAGCTTATCAAAGCCCTCCGTTGCAGTATAATCTTCACTTAGGAGAGCTGCGAAGACATCATTGTTCCCCTTCTGGGTATATACCACATTGCTCTTCTGGTCTCTAAGTGCCAGTACAGGGTGTATAGGCAACTCCGATCGAATCAGGCACACCAGTAGGCGGCCTGCTTTGTCTTCCTCTATATTCCAGCGTCTTCGTCAAGTATGGTGGGTGTGTTTCTCTAGTTGGTCTCTCAAATCACACACCTTGTGACGCCGTCTATCCCATTCACCAAGCATTGTCGGGCGATCAGAGAGCATCATCTCCAATCTTTCCAAGTCATCCTTGTGACACGTTATGTCCCTTTCTAGCATACGTTGTGTTCCAACCGTGGTTGCCATGCATTTCCCCCTCATTACCACTTTCATGGCATCCCACTCAGTTGTACTATGGCCTGTGCTATTTGAGCTTAGCTAAAAATATGGTTCCATGTCCTCTAATATGGTTCCTTGAGAAGCCGGATCTGACAGGACCTCTGCATTAAGTCTCAATAGTGGTATTCTTGGCATTTGCAGCTTCAATGCATAGGTAATGCTTCACAGGGAATGATTGGATATGTAACGGGCTAAAGAATGTGCCTCCATCACTTTGTGTGCAGACTCTGGTTAGATTAAAAAGTAATCCAGCCAGCTGTATGTTTTCGCTACTGGAGTGTAATATGAGTACTCTAAGGCCCGTGGATGGCAAGTTCACCAGATATCAACAAGTCCCAGACTGACCAACACCGCTGTCATACGTGGTTTGGTGCCCTGGCGGGGGGAGTTCTGTCCATAGAGCCATGTAATACACAATGAAAGCCCCCTGTCATTACTACTTCAGCTGTTAGTAACTGACAGTCGCTGCTATTTTCTCTAAAAAAACTCACCATCATTAATAGTGGGTGCATACACATTATTAAAGCAGAATTCGTGTGCATCTAACGTTCCCTCTAGTAGTGTGTACCTTCCATTTCTATCAATATGTGTGCTCAAATGCAGCTCTTGGGGCAATCCATATCAAGGCCCCAAGGGCAGATCCGGAGTAGGACGTGGCATACACCTGACCCCTCCACAGCTTCTTCAAAAATTTAATTCAGTCTCGCCACAGGTGGGCTCCTGCAGGAATGCCACCGCTATCTCCTGAGGTAGGCATAAACACTGTTTCTTTTCACCGGGTTATGGAGACAAATGGTGTTCCAGGGCAACATTTTGTATTTAGACCCCATCTGCACAGTAGAGTTTCTAAAATATACATAATGGGTCCCCCATCACGCATAGACCAGAGCGTAGCTCCAGATTTTGGCAGACGTTGGAAGCAATCTCTTTACAAACACAAACTGTATCAACTTTCCCATTGAGTGTCCCACCCCAACCCCCCCTGTAGGCAGAAACTGTGGACCGCTGTTGACTCAACAAACAGCCTCAGGAGACCCCAGACCCTGCCCCAGTTGCCCTCTCTAATCCTCCCTCAGGCCTATGTGCCTATTGGCCCTTGGTGTAGATGCTAACCAGGTGGCCAAGACTTCCACGAGTTACGAGCCCCAATTGGTGCTCAACAATCTACTTCTGCCTCGCCCCTAGTCCCACCCGGCCAAGAGGTAATACAAGCCCACAATCTAGCTTGAAGAAAGATAGTGGAACATTTGTGATAATTTAACATTTACATTTTTAACCCTTATTGCATTGCCTATAACACCCCAGCTCAAAGTTATTGGCTTTGTTCTCCCCATGCCCTCTTTCATTACACAAGAATATACTTACTGTGCACCCTACTTCGTTTCCATCACCCAATGTCTCTGGAATATGACTCGGTTGTGAGAAGGGATTCTGCATTTCCAAGGACTCCAGCTTAGCCCTTAACATCCCATCCAGCTCGACCAGGATACGTTCTCTCTCCTTCAAGCCTGGATATCTCTGTTGCTTCGTGAGCTGTTGTCGATTGCATTGTGATCATTGCATGCCATGGTTCCTCACCTTCCGACCCTCAGGTGCCACTGGTATATTATATATATGTGTATCTTCCCTTCATATTGGATGCGCAGCCTGGCCGGGTACATCAAACTATACTTTAAGTTATGTTCTCGGAGTTGTCTCTTAAATGATAAAAAAGGTCTTCTGGATGGCTTGTACCCTCCTCCTATAATTTGGGTAAATCAGTATTTGCTAATCTTCATATCTCAGAGGGCTGTGAGCAGGCACATGTTGCAAGATTATGTCCCGATCTCTGAATTAAACAGTCAGGCTAAGAGTGCTCTGGGTGACATCCCTGGGCATGGTGCCACCATCAGTGCTCTCTGCGCCCTATCAAAAATAATTTTAAGAGTCATTTTGATTTGATCATATTAGTGAACCAGTTTTATAGGTAAAGCTCAGTGAAGGGACCCTCTACCTTTTCTGGGGAAAAAATGAAGAGCACGTTATTATGCCTGGAGCGTCCTTCTGCAACCTCCGCACACTCCTCCACATGCATTTCCAAATTGAGAGACGCCACGTCTTCCTTTGTTGTGGTCACCCTTTCCACCACTATGCGTAGGTTGAGCCGAAGATAGTTAATGTCCATAGACATTGCATCCATTTTGTGGTCCAGTGCTTTCCTGGAGCCCTGGATCAACCCCAGGGTTTCAGCTGTACCTTGTGAATGATCAACAGCTCCCTGAGTCACATTTGTCTCTGGCTCTTTCTCCTGGGGGCCTGATCCAGTGACCGTGTATTGGAAAATATCGTTAACTTGCACCATCTTTGACCTTTTATCCTTCACCATGATAGGCTCACCAGTGGTCGTCTACGCATTAAAATCAACAATATCTCCTTCATTTTGTCCCTCTCTGGTCCATATTGCCATCAAGCACAATTTCTCTCGTGGATACCTGGGGTCATTAAGCTATGGGATCATTCACTATGCGTTCCATCTGGATTACAGTTATTCCTTTGACTCAGAGCATTCAAGTCCATTTTGGGATCAATTCAATATCATTCTCAATCCTCAAAAGTGTTTATTCTCCTTTGCATTTGTATTTCCTGACTGTGTCTTCTGCTGTGGGCCCCCTGGTTTCCTCCAGTCAATCAGAGGTTCTCCTCTGGCATATCCCTGACCAGTTTGTCTTTGGTCCTGCTCCTCAGGCTCTTTTGTGTATCATCTAGGTCATCTGATCCAAGAGCCAGGCCCCCAGTGGTGGGGAAGCAAGGAAGATCCAGATCAGTTACACCTACCCTGAGGGAGGACGTCTGATGCACATCCTGCAATCGTCTACCTTTATGGTGCGGTGACCATTGAATATATGTGGTTCCCCTTTCTGGAAACTCACATGCGTCTCTGAATCACATTGTGGCCAGTCTAATAATATCACAAGTGAGGTCTCCTCCTCCTGACAGGTGCCACCTCTTCAGCTGCCCTTTTACAAGTCAGCAACCATGAACCCCGAGGTACCACTGGTCTCCACGCCGAATCACCTCTTGATCCCTCCTGACACTCAAAAAGGACACTGCCATCTTATGGTTGTGTCAACATCAGGACAGTGCGCACTCTACGGGCGACCTAAATGCAAAAACCCAGTCCTTATGCAGAGGCATATTTCATGCATTATCTTCCTATGCAGTATGTTAACCTTTTGCATTGCAGAGCTTTCACCTTGAAAAGTCATTAATGCTGTTTGTAATTCATTGTTCATTTGCAAAGCTTGTTTGCAGGACTACAGGGTGTGGTCCTTTATTCTAGGAATTTCTAAAAGCCTTTCTTGCAGCATGGTTAGGTGTGGTCCATGGGCGGGGCTTGGCTCTATATGAGGGATCCAGCCCAGCTCCACGTGCTCACTATTCAGAGGTCCCGGTGCAGAGCAGCAGCATTTTCAGAGCTCCTGTCCCGGAGGCCTATCCAGTCATTTCCAGGCCTGCACTTGCTTATTTGGTGATCTTCAAGCAGGGCAGTAAGGCGGAGGTCAGTCAGGCCCCTGACTCTGTTTTCCAGTGACACTCGAGTTTTGGGCCTAAACTTGAAATCGCGTGTGCAATTGTTTTCATAGCATTTACATTCCGAATTCCGAATCGGCAACAGTGTGTGCGATTCTTTCCAGGCATTTACTTCTTGGCACTCAGATCGGCAGTGTGCGCAATCATTTCATGGCATTTGTATTGTGAATTCCGAATCGGCAACAGTGTGCGCGATTCATTCCAGGCATTTATTTCTTGACATTCAGATCGGCAGTGTGCGTGATCATTTCATGGCATTTGCATTGTGAATTCTGAATCGGCAACAGTGTGCGCGATTCTTTCCAGGCATTTATTTCTTGGCATTCAGATCGGCAGTGCGCTCGATCATTTCATGGCATTTACATTGTGAATTCCGAATCAGCAACAGTGCGCGTGATTCCTTCCAGGCATTTACTCCTTGGCATTCAGATCGGCAGTGTGCGCAATCATTTCATGACATTTGTATCATGAATTCTGAATTGGCAACAGTGTGCGCGATTCTTTCCTTGCATTTAACTCTTGAATCATAGATCTGCGTTGTGCGCAATCGTTTCATTGCATGTAAATCTAGATGTTCGAATCGGCAACAGAGTGCGCGATTCTTTCCTGGTGTTTAACTTTTGAAATACAGATCGGCAGAGTGCGCGATCATTTTAGACATTGAAACTTAGATGAGCAGTTCTGATTAAAGCGCATAATATTCCCTGAACATATGAGTCTTGAATCTCTTAATCAGAGAGTGACATAGAAGTGTTATTCATGGTATTTGTACAGTTCATAAATGCAGATAAAAAAAAGTGCTCTTTGATTCTTGATACAATGCAGAGATTGTTCTAAGAAGTATTTTGGAGAGAGTTTTTTTTTCAAAATATGCTATGCTAATTCTGGAATGTTCATGAGAAAACCTTGCATAAACTTTCTTGATTTCCAGGTACCTAGATTCTTGAGGCCTAGTTAAAGTGAAAACTTAGGCCATTTATGTTTTCAGCATAAGTGTTTATTTGAAATAAAACTTATTGAAAGTGATTGTGACTAATCTTGCAATTGTGTTGATTAACTCTTGCTTCCACAGGTCTCCTTCCCCGCTGTTCCCAACCCAAAACCCATTCCCCCACTTGGCCATTCTTTAACTCTGTGCTATATAACTAGTGGAGTTTGGAGCCAAGAGGTGGACATGTTTGGAATGTGCGCAAGCCCCGAGGATCTGGTGTCCTTGACAGGTTGGCTCAGTTTCTATTCCGTCATTTAACAGCATTTGAATGTTTTATTTTCCAATTTTCAGGCATCTTACTGCCTTGGCACACCAATGGGGCCCCAGCTGAGATATTGTTCTTGTAGCATCCTTGCGGGAACGCTTACAATCTCCCCCATTCAGTAAAGCTTAAGTGCGGTCTACTTTGGCTCACTTTGTCTCCTCCGTGGGCCTTCCACAGCATAAATTTGTGTTCAAGGACAGTTTACGGATTTTCAGAGTGTGGTGGGGCACCGAACCTTAGGGCTATGTAGTGCTAGATTGTTCAGCATTTTCCCACCACAGGATTCCTCAGGATTTTCCCCTCTGGATGGAGCTTCAAAGAAGCACATCTATTTGGCCATCTTGGTTAGCAATCTTTACTAGGGACTTAAAGTAAATATGACAATTGGGTATAAGCCATGTTTTAGCAGAGAGCACAAGCACTTTAGCATTTGTTAGTAGGGTAAAGTGTACAGAGTCCTAAGGCTAGCAAAAACAAATTCAGCAAAAATGGGGGGAGGAAGGCAAAAAGTTTGGGAATGACCCTGCAGAGAGGGCCAGGTCCAATGGGAGCTGTCCAGAGTGGAGTGTTGTACAGTGTCAAAGAGTGGGGTAAAGTGTTGTGCAATGGAATAGAGTGGAGTGGAATCCAGTGGAGCAGAGTAGCGGGCAGTGGAGTAGTGTGTGTAGGGTGGACTGGCATAGAGTGGAGTATAGTGGACTAGCATAGCAGACAGTAGAGTAAAGTTGTGTAGAGTGGAATGGTGTGTGATATATCAGAGGGCACTGGCATGTTGTTGATTGTAGGAAAGTGTCATAGAGTCAAGTAGAGTAGAGATCCACAGAGCGATAGCATTATTGTACAGTGGAGTGGCGGAGGAGTAGAGTAGAGTGTGGTACAGTATGGTGGAGTGGCGTGGCATAGACTGCCATAGAGTTGAGTGGCATAGAGTAGTGTATAGTGGAGTGGTGTACAGTGCTGTAGTGGCGTACAGAAGAGTAGAGTGGAGCAGGGTCTCCGAGAGTACATCGTAGTAAAGTGGGGTGGAGTGCATAGAAGTGTCCATAGAGTGAAGCAGAGAGTTGTACAGTGGTATAAAGTAAAGTAGAAGAAAGTAGACTAAAATTGACAGGAGTACATTTCTGTATAGTGGAGTGCTATAGAGTGGAGTATAGTGTGGTAGTGTGATAGACTGGAGAGGCGTAGACTATTGTTGAGTGGAGTAAAGTGTTTTGGATTGGAGAGAGTGGAGTGGCAAAGAGTGGAGTAGCAAAGAGTGGAGTAGTGTAGACTGGAGTGGCGTAAAGTGGAATAGTATACATAGGAAAGGCATAGAGTTGAATAGTGTAGAGTGGAGTTATGTACAGTGGAATATTTAGAGTGGCATAGATTGGAGTGGCGTACAGTGGAGTGGCATACACTATAGTGGGGTAGAGTGGAGTGGCATGGAATGGAGCTGTGTAGAATTGAATGCCACACAGTGAAGTGGTATAGAGTAGAGTGGCATAGATTGTAATAGCATACAGTGGAGTGGAGTAGGTTCGAGTGGTGTAGTGATTGGAATACCATAGATTAGAGTGTTGTAGAGTGGAATGGATAGAGTGTAGTGAGGTAGAGTGTAATAGCGCACAGTGGTTTGTTGTAGAGTGGAGAGGCGTAGAGTGGGATAGTGTAGAGTGTAGTGGCGTAGAGTGGAGTGCCATAGAGTGGAGCTGCAAACAGTGGAGTAGCATACAGTAGAGTGGTGTAAAGTGGAATAATGTTAAGTAGTGGTGTACAGTGGAGTAACATAGAGAAAAGTGCTGTATAGTGGAATAGCATAGAGTGGAGTGGAGTAGAGAGGGGTGTCATACAATGGAATGGCGTAGAATGTAGTAGCATAGAGTGGATTGGTGCACAGTGGAGTGGTGTACAGTGTGGCGTACAGTAGAGAGATAGAGAGGAGTGGTATTTAGTGAAGTGGGGTACAATGGTGTGGCATAGAGTGGGGTGGTGTACAGTAGAATAGTCTATAGTGGAGTGGTGTACACTGGAGTGACATAGAGTGGAATAGTAAAGCGCATAGTGTTGTACAGTGGAGTTGCGTACAGTGGAATAGTGTCGAGTGAAGTAGATAAGAGTGGGGGCATACAGTGGAGTAGCCTAGACTGCAGTGTCATATAATAGAGTGGCATAAGGTGTAGTAGCCTACAGTGGAGTATTGTAGAGTGAAATGGAATGGAGTGGAGTAGCATAGATAGAGTGGATCAGGGTAGGGAGGCTATCGCACACCAGCATCTGCTATGCAGACAGTGCACATTCCAAGGGTGCTGGCACTGCCCACGACAAGGGACCCCACCATGAAAAGGCTGGCGGAAAGTGGAGTCATGATCAGCACGGCGGTGCCGAACTGAGCACCGCCGTGGCTGACCATGACTCCGACTGATGCCAACCCACCAGGATCAATGATCCTGGCAGTGGTGGCAGTTTCCTGGTGGTCCAACTGCCAGAATCATAATCTTGTTGCTGGACTGCCAGGAGTGCTGCAGTCCGATCGCCAACACTGGTTTGGTGGTCTTTGGACCGCCAAGCTTGTAATCAGCCACATAGAGTGAAAGTCGGTGAATGGATGCAGGAACATAGATTATGAAGTATAAATGGTAAATCTTGGAAGTAAATAATGTAAATGTTAAAATATTTAGTTATATATTGTGCTGCGGATACTCTGTGCAGCAGCATACTTTCGATATTGCTAAGTATTTTAGGTTTTATAATTGTTACCAGCCTATTACCACTTTTTAAAAGTGGTAATAGGTTAAAAAATGTAGTTATTTATATTTTCCTGTATATTTTTACACCACTTTACAGAGAAGTACACTTTTTGTAAATATGTTTAAGTAACGTGATCGTTTTTAGGTACTACTTCGGTACTCAATAGACATTTTTATAATTAAATATGCAAAAATAAAAAATACATTGTAGTACACTATATTTGTAAAATGTAGTTTTATCGTTTTTTTACAGCTTTGTATTTTAATTTTTAAGATATTTATTTTTTAACATTTCTTTAACGTACCGCAGTACTTCCTAGGAAGTACTGTGGCACTCTGTACACTGTTTTTAAAATATATAGAAACTTATAAATAATGTAAAATAAAAAGCACTCAAAACCTTATACTTACCTAAATCTCAGGTCATAACCCAGAACACAGCCTACATCAACATGCCTGCCTTAAACTTTTGTAAAGGCAGTCATTAGCCAGTCACATAATGCCTTGTAATTGCTATGTACTGCAGTAGTTTTGCGATACATTGCAGAACTACCACAGCAACAGCCATGACTGCATTAAAAGGCTTTATAGCTTAAAAAAATACTTAGCCTGCTTACCTGTAATATGCAAAACAATCATCTAGACACCAGAATATATAATCCTGCCAAATTTCAAGGAAATCCTTTCACTTGTTTTCGTGCTATGTCCTACGCTATAGTCTGTGGAAAATGCATGATGGAATTGTAGAAAAAGCAATAGGTTGTTGAAATTCACCAAATGGGGGTAAAGCTATTAGAGAGCAAAAATCAGAGGAATTCCTATACCTGGGACTCCTAACTATAATTACAGAGTAGCTATGTGTGTGTGTGTGTGTGTGTGTGTGTGTATGTGTGTGTGTGTGTGTGTGTATATATATATATATATATATATATATATATATATATATATATATATATATATATATATACATACATATATATATTCATGAAAGAGACCAGAGTATGGAGGCTGTAACTGGGCAGTCCAGTTCAGGTTCCGTTAACCCTTATCCATCTACACAAAACCTTCTTATTGTAAAGAAGAATTCGGACTCCATGGCACTGCAAAAATGTTATTTAATACAAAATCGTAGGAATTACAGGCATCCGCACCAACACGTTTCAGCCGTAGCCTTGTTCATGGTAAAAAAGTGTAAACACTAAATGCACATCCATATAGAAACTACAAACACAAATGACAGACAAATACCTTAACCACTGCTCAATGGAGGGCTAATATGGTGTCCATTTTAGAATGTGGTAGGTACCTCAGATTCTCAACTTCATTAATATTAATAACCATAGGATAGCCCCCTACATATCAGAAATACAAATTAATCATCTACATCTCCACTCATTTCATGCTGCGCCTCACTCATCAATAGAATAATGTGTTTACACCATTAAGTACACATCGGCCCAATGGACATTCCATGAGCCGTAATTCTTGTGTAACTCCCATATCACATCAATCTCGCCCAAGTGGGCCTATGGCTAACAAGAAATAGAGCAGATAAGTAGAACCTATTTAGAAAATATCCCAAATTAGCAAATTCATTAATGGTGATACCCATTTTCCACATAAGAAAACCCCAACAATTGGTTACATCATATACATGATAAGAATAAATACCGCCCTAGTGGGCCTTCAATGGACCACAGTTCATATATGGCTCAAATACTCCATCATTCATATGGCTTGTGAGTATAGAAACAGATATGTAGAGACTATCGTAACCCAAAAAGACTCTTGTTATAAACTCTCCATTTCTTCCACCTATCTAAAAATTGAAAAAGAAAAAAGAAAACATGAACCAAAAAATTATTACATACACAGCCATTTAAAAAATGCTAAAAACTTACAATCAATAAAATACCCTAGGAGGCTGAAAAAAATGCTTCATGGTAAGATATCCCATACCCCCATGATTCTCATCCTAAAGGTACAGCTAATTCTTCACTGGAGTCCAGGCCTTGAGGGATGAAAGTCTCAAGATCAATGATGTATCTAGATTCTCGTATTCTTAATCTTTGTTGTCTATCTCCCCCACGAATGTCTGTTTTCACCTGAACTATTACCACAAATTTCAGTAACTTTTCATCTCCCCCATGCACTTCATAGAAGTGTCTGGCAACAAGATAGTTCTGATCGTTGTGGCAAATGGCTCTCCTGTATTCCAGAATAATTTTTCTGGCTCAATGGATAGTACTACAAATGTACAACTTGTCACAGGGACATATTAGACAATATATACAAAAATCAGTTTTACAATTAAAGATACCTCTAATGTGATCCAGCCTATTGCCTTGTCCAGTCTGCAGGCTCCTACATTTACTACTATTAGAACAGGCCCTACATTGTAAGCAGCAAAAGAAACCCAGACTTGAGAGGCTATTTGTCGAGATACCATATTGTAAATGAGATCATCATGAAGAGACTTACTCTTCTTAAAAGTAATCTGGGATGTAACATGTGAACATTAAGCCAACACAGGATCTGTTTGCAGATTATGCCAACTCTTATTCAGTATATTGCAAATATTATATGATTGGTTGGAAAAAGTTGTAATGAACTTTGCTGTTTGGGCTTCTTCTACCTTATTTTTTGCAACAGTATATAATAAACTATTCCATGTGATACTTTTGACTTTCTCTACTGCCTGGAATATCACTTGCTTACTGTTACCTCTTTCTCTGAACCTTTCGCACATAATCAAGCACTCCTTCTTGTAGTCTTCCAGCCTGTCATTTGTGTTTGTTGTTTCTATATGGATTGCCTTTGGCATTTTCACTTTTTACCAAAAAACAAGGCTACGGCTAAAACGTGTTGGTGTGGATGCCTGTAATTCCTACGATTTTGTATTAAACAACATTTTTGTAGTGCCATGGAGTCCGGATTCTTCTTTATGATAAGAAGGTCATTTGTCTGTGTGTTTATACATATATTTATAAATATATATATTTATTTGTATACACGCACACACACACACACACACACACACACACACACACAAACATTCCTGAGATGAAAATATTGGTGTATGCCTTTAGAACAAGGCTTACAATTACAATGCAAACTGACTGATCTGTGAGTCAGCCATAGATAATACGTTCTACAGCAATGTATATCTCAGATTTTCACTGAACCTATGGAAACATATATCTGCAGTTTATAAGGCTACAGTTTACATAGAAATTGTCAGTAAATTGCATGAGAACCTTTTAGTGACAGTACGTGCACAATAATCTACAGGTGAATATTGTATTGAAAAGAGAAACTTTAGTTTTTTCTTACATGTTTTGGCAACAGGCCTTTGATGTAAGCCAAAATCTATTTGAAACATAATTGTGCAACTCACATTAGTTGTGCTCAGTCATTAGCTCGCCAGAGGACTCGCATAGACTCTGGTTTGGTTGATTCATGCAGTGGACACTGGGCTCAGCCTTACAAGTGGGGTAGCATTGTTAAAGGGAAAAGTGGGAGAACTCTGAGTGGTAGCAATTGTGGATTCCTGCCAGCTCTGAATGTTTACGTCACAAAAATACAATAAAAACGCATGATCTGAGGCCAAGTCTGAAGCTTGCAGTGCATTGTGTGTAAGAAAACATTGTGGGAACCACGCGAGGCACATCTCCCTGGACCCTCCCAGGTGTCTAGCTTTCAGAAATGTCTGAATTCCATAAGTTTCCTGGAGCAGTGCCAAGCCCAAGCCTGAATACCACAGCTAATCCTATTGCTGATTTCTCTAGGTTGTCTTTTGGGGCCTTTTGTGTTGTGTGCACTAGACCCACCCTCACAAGCGGCATAGTATTTTCATTGGTCTAAGAGATGGGAATGCTGGGTGGTAGGAATTTTGGGAATGCTTGAGTTTGTTGAGGGGTATAGTGCCTGCCTCAATCTGGATTGTAGTGTTAGCTATAGGAGGGCACTAAGGTTACCATATTACACTCTCCACACACACACTCAGCCTTCAGAACCCAAGTTTAGTGTGGCCAAATACTTTTCCCATCTTAAAAGATGCTGACACATTCCAATTTGGGTCTGTTTGTAGGACAGCACAAAGGAAACATTGTAGGCAGGTCCGGGCCTAGGAGTTTTTAAACCATTGGTTAGGGAGGGGCCAGGAATCACCTCCATCCCCTAGCTAGTGTCAGGAATAAATGTATCCTCACGCACCCTTTTCACAACACTGTCTGGACCTGTGTTAGATTAGAAGAGGTTTGAGCCTGCTGTTGTAACCTGGGAGGAGTCCTGAAGGCTGGACCTGCTCCCTCTTGTTCTCAGGACAAGTGGGCTATATAGTCATTTCTGACCTCCTGTTTGGCTATAGGGATACACAAAGCTAAAAACAGCCTTTTCCTGAAAAAAACAACTGACCAATGGCAACTGGACATGGACTGGCCCCTGCTTATGGCCTCTTCCTGATGCTGTGTGTATAAGTGCCTCCTCTGAAGCTTTCAGAAGTGTACTCCTGTGGTTGGTTGGGACTTAAAAGACTAGGCCAGAAGGTAAAATCTGTGACCAGGATGAGCCTTGTTGGAGTATCTGGCTTGTGCTCCATTGCAGTTGACCTCAAATGGTGCCTAGGTCCTGGTCTACTGAAATCATTGACTGTCATCGACGCTTTGTAAATTTTAGCACAGTTTCTACTTAAAACTGAAAATGTTTATCTCAAGTGGTGCCCCTTTATGTGTGTTTGTCATTTTTGTGTAATTTTATTTATTAACATTTACCCTAGTTTTCTAATTCAGTTTGGAAGTTTTTTTAGTTTGTCTGTTGGCTTTATTACTGTTTTGGTACTCCATAAATAGGTTGCACATTGCTTTAAGTTCAGCATGTCTTCTCTGTACCATAGCTGCCAGGAGTCTGACTCAGGTTAAATTAGTGACTTTAGGGTTCACCCTGACCGAGGTTGTGATTATTCCTTGTGATGGGAAGCCACATACCCCAAACAGAAGCCCAATTTCTTACTGAATTACCTTTTCAGTAAAGGCTTTCTTCTTCCCACAGTTAGAGTAACACTGTTTTGCCCTCACAGGAACTCTGGGTATCCTTACCTAATTTTTTCCATTGACAAGATTAAAAAAAGTTATGTTAATTTGAAATTCAAGCTTCCAGATAATACCCAGAATTTAGTTGACTTTATCTCTTCTATTCCTAACTGTGCCTCACTTACTGATTTTCAATCCATAACACAGGCAGAAGACATTAAACCTAATCTTTCGACTATCAAATCTGGTTCTGTTTTAGACCATTTCCCGTAACGTTTGTAATAAATGTAGTGAACCCAATAGTTTCACATTTACATTGCTTTGTATTAATTCTTCGACCTCAGGATCTGTCCCTGCCAATTGGAAAAATGCATCAGTTGTCCCTTTTCTGAAAATACCATCAACAGGTCCTGGGGTCTTGAGCAACTAATGTCCAATTGCTCCTTTATCCCACCCCATTAAACTCACAAAAAAGTGCTTAACTACCTACGTGTTCACCATATAGAATTCAATGCACTACTAGACTCTTCTTAGTCTGGTTTCAAACGGGCATAGAACTAAGACAGTGCAAATCACAGCTACAGATAACCTACATGTGCTTCTTGATCAATGGATTTCCACTGAATTGATCCATCTGGACCGCTCTCCAGCTTTTGATACTGTACCACACTATGGCGGTCATTTTGAACTTGGCGGTTCGGCCCGCCATGCTGGCAGTGGCGGCTAAAGTCGCCAGCCGGCATGGTGGGCCGAACCGCCACATACTGAAGAGGTTGATGGCCGTCAGCGGCAGCCGTCACCCACCGCCATGCTCCCGCCGCCAGGCTCAGCTACCCTGCGGATAATGTTTCAAATGCCGCCAGCCTTTTCCTGGTGAGATGTCCTGCGAGGAAAAGGCTGGCGGAGGGGGTGCCCCTGCACTTTGCATGGGCAGTGCAGGGGCCCCCGTGCAGGCCCCTTTCATGCATGTCACTGCCTGATTTATGGGCAGTGACTTGCGCAACGGGTGCTGCTGCCGGCATGGCGGGCGGGCCGAACCGCCACATAATGAAGAGGTTGACGGCCGCCAGTGCAGCCATCACCCCCGCCATGCTCCCACCGCCAGGCTGCGCTACCCTGCGGATAATGTTTCAAATGCCGCCAGCCTTTCCCTGGTGGGATGTCCTGCCAGAAAAAGGCTGGCGGAGGGGGTGCCCCTGCAGGGGCTCCCGTCGCACATGTCACTGCCCGATTTATGGGCAGTGACTTGCGTGACGGGTGCTGCTGCACCCGCCGCACACCAACATTGGCGGCGGCTCCTCATGGAGCTGCCCTCAATGTTGCGGCCGTGTTCCCACCAGGCCGGCGGGCGGAGACACTGTCGTCCGCTGGCCTGGCGGGGAAATCATTATAAGGCCCAGCGGGTTTTCTAGAAGGCTGGCATCGATGGAAAGACCGCCAGCCTGAACACAGTGGGAAATCCCGCCGTGTTCAAAATTACAGCCTATATCCTTCTTTCCCACTTCTTCAATTCCAGTAACCTTTCTAAAGCCCTAAAAATGGTTTCTGTCTTTTCTGATAAATCAAACATAAACTGTTTCAATGATTCTCTATCATTCCACCCCTGAAGCAGTCATTTGCGGAGTACCACAAGACTCCACTGTTAGTCTAACTCTTTTCAATCTGTAATTTGCTTCTCTGGCTGACCTCATCAGATTCTATTACCTGGATATCTTATCCTACTCAGACAACACACAAATTAGGGTGTATTTTGCAAGCAATGTCTCAGAGACACAAACCAACTTCTATACTTGCTTTCTACATATTGTGACATGGATGGAATCCAATAGCCTCAAACGTAACAGATATAAAACTGAGTTACTTGTGTTCAGGAAACTTTGCCATACTTGGTCACCTAGTTGGTGGCCATTTTAAATGGACCAAACCCCATTAGTCGCTAGATCTGCCAGGAACCTTTTGCCCCTTTCTGTCAGACTGGGCAGTCTCCATCATGACACTACTTCTCGCATCTTCCAGAACAGGACAGGCAGATGTTTCCTACCTTGCTGCTTACACTTGGTACCTGCACCCCTGCACCTTCAGAATACTTGCATCTTTTTCATTGTCAGGAACCTGGTAAAAACATGGATCTTGTCTCTGTACTAGTTTTACTTTGTTCTCTGACCCAATGTGAAATCTCTAGCACCAGGATGGCATTTGAAGGGTAGCAGTTGCATTTAGTAAATAAAAGTAACCAAATAAATCAATGGGAAACCTGAGTGGAGAAGTAGAGGCACTGGTGGAGGCCATGACAACACTTTGTGGTTGTTTGCATGATGGAACACTCTTCCTTTGTCTTCTTCTGTCGAGGACAGAAGAATTTAATAGATCTGGCACATCTAACAGGTCTACAATACTGATGTACTATTAATTTGCAAGTTTAATGAGACACTACAGTTGTGATGTTTGCTAAGGGTCTGCGAAATGTCAAAGCACCCTTGGATGAACTGCAGAGAGCTCATGTGGCTGCTGCAGAACAGACCACTATTACAGTGAGTGAAGAATCCAGGAGCCTGAGTGTTGCTGCTGTACCAGTTATGCGTGTGGTGAGATTCACCAGGAACCACAGTACAGTGGGAGATATAGATAATGGCAAAGAAAATAGAGATACATCTGTACTAGGGAGAGGGAGAAACAAATCAAATAGAACGTTGACATTTTATTTTTCTAATTACATGTCAGTAACTTTAATATTTGTTCACAATAATTTATATATCCACAACTTCACTGAGTGTTAACCAAGACTGGCATTTATCGTCCCGTGGCATTTACTGCCTTGTGCTGTATTAAACCTGTGATTAACCAGGAAGATTGTGAGAAACACTGACCCATTTTCATTGTTTTAGTTTTGGAATTATATTAATTGTATAGAACTAACTTCAACAATATTTGTTAGCGCCCCTTTCTTCGGCTGCTCAAATGGCATCAGACCTGTGGGGACATTTTGAGGTGGAAGGTCACGTTCAACTGAATCATCTCCTTCTAAAGCTTTTGGTAGGCCTTTCCTTGTTGAAGTTTTGTGTAGTAAGCACTATATAGTTTTGCAGAAAGTTTCTGAAGTTCACCACCACTTTTATTGATGACAAAAAATCTTCCTTTGAGCAGCCCAAACCTATGCTGCAGCAACGACCATAACTTATTGTGTTCCATGCTGTAACTCTCTCCCTTGATGACTGTGGATGCATGTATGGCATTAAGATCCAAACTGATTGCATAGGCATGGACAACTATAAAAGCTAAATAAATGTAACACTTGTATGTATTCTTTACAATCAAAATTCAGCATTGTAAGAATTAATTATTTTTGTAATTGCCTAACAGCCACCCATCTGCAAGGTCTCCTCTGGGAGAACAGGTACATAAAGCACTGTGTTTAAACATACAAACGTTGTGAGTACTACCAGTGTAGAATGCAACTAGGTCCATTACGTTTGTAAAGATACTTGTTGCTTGATGGTGGACTCATTGATATGTGGGTTCCATCCAGTGCTTTATTTGTGCTTGTTGTTTCCTGTGAGGAGCACCGGCATCTTTTTATTTACAAATTAAGCACTGGTTCCATATTCACAATCTGTTTATTAAGGGCATTATCCATGCAATATAAATCTGCCACAGGTTTAACCTATTCAGTCTGTGTTTGTGGGAACCTTTGTGAATATGTATCCTAAATAGAGGGCATTTAAGAATAATCTGAAAACTATTGAAAGAGCACTTCGGGATATTCCACTTGCAACAGCTACAATGTAAAAATAAAAAGTGACTGATGCTAGCAGATGTAGGGAGTGCAGTATCTGCACACGTGTGGTAATGGAATAATTGTGCAGACTGTTTCTTCACAATATTGGGTCACACATCCTCTTGATTATACAAATGAACTCTATAACGGGATCCCTCTGTGAACATGAGATGATTTCAGAGACATCAGAAGTCAGTCGCAAAATTACTTCTACATCTAAAGACACACACACGCACCTCCCTTGCCTGGATGCCTCTCCAATTGTTAGCAGTCACATGATTTTCTTTCACACTATTATGTATCACAAGGCAGTAAAGAATAAAAGACCTACTTTCCTCTAAAAGAAAATCAGCAAAAACTTGCAAACTTGAAATTTACAATCCAGACTGGCACCATGATTAAACACTCCACTTTACAAAAAAGTGAAAAGATCTATTAGGGGTCTTCAGCCTTTTCTGTAGCAAGAGCACCTTCTGATCACTGAAAATCATTGCGAGCTACTGGAGGCTAAACAACTCATGCATTATTACCAGACACCCCCACGCCCAGCTTCGTCGACTTTAAACCTAATGCCACTGGATCCAGATACCATGGTTTGAACAAAATACTTTGACTAGAGGCACTATGACAGGGCTGCCATGTGTGTCAGTGAGAGCTTTGTCTTTGGGGATGTATGAACATGTGTGCATAAGAATGGGACATAGGTGTATGGGTAACTGAGAGCCTTTGTCATATGTACTTGTGACACAGAACATACATTTTGCTATATGTGGCACTGTTACATGTGTAACACAAACATATAACCAATTAATTTAAATGGGAGAAATTTAAAGTGTAAACATTTTTATAATATGGAACTTTTTTTCTGCACTTAAATCTCTCCCATTTAAAAAATGACTGTTTTTCACTTATAAATATGGCACAGTGTTCTACTGGCTACTGGGAGCAAGAGGCCTTCTATATGTAAATGAAAACACTTTGAGAAAGATTGGGAACATTCAAATGAAAAGTTAACTCAATTGTAAGGTAACTTTTCATTTAATTTTTCTCCTATTGAAAAGCATTGGGAAACATCATTTTGCTCCCACCTCCAATACTGAGTTCCAAGGACTTTTATTTAAGAGTTAAATACCTTAGTGTTTCAATTCTTCACCTCTGTGCACCAGGTCATAAATCTGACTCCAGCACTGCTCCTTATCAGACTCTGCTATCTGCAGCCTGATTATGATAATGTAAAATAAACACAGCCTTCCATTAACTTTTAAAAGGAAAAATGTGACCCTGTGCTTATTTAAAAATTAACTCCAGGCTGTAAGCTACTCAGAAGGGGTATGGGAGCTACTGGTAGCTCACAACCAACTAGTTGGAGACACCTGGTATACATAACTATTTTCTCCATTGAGGCTGCCAAAATATAGAATTCGCTCCAATCTTAGATGAGAGCCACTGAGCATCATGTGTAATTTAGAAAATGGTTAATAACTGTCTTGCCCTTAATTGACGATCATGGACACCCTGGAGTGCCACCCTTTAAAAAACAGGGTACACAACAATAATAAACTCTGCTTTGTTATCATACAGAAGCTCTTGTTAACTTGTCAATAGCCTATGCAAGATCTCAGTCATGTTTACCTGCTGACAGATCTTGCTCTTGCCTAGTCACCGTATAATCAAATGTACAAATAAAAGGACTATCAAACATCAAAGATTGCATATAATTCTACAAACTTCCATCTATTATATCCTGCACAAAACAAACACTGTTTGGATATTATGCCCATCAAATACTTATCATCCTCTGCACGTTTTGCTCCCCTAAGTCCACTCCCATTCAACGTTTCATGCCCTTATTTGACTCCTACTCAAAACTGCAAGCTCCCTGATGTACTTTTCTATATTTACTTTTGTGAATTAATAGCCTACAGCCCCCTCCTTCTCATGCATTGCTCATCATTTCCTGCAATGTCATCAGTCCCTTAAACTTCAACTAGTCTCTGTATTACCAAATTCCATAACCTAATCCTTGTCTGCACTGTCTATTCACCCAACCACTTACTCGCATGAAGTAACATAGCCTTCTCGACCCTCTGCTGGAAATCACATCTGTCTCTTTGGATTACACCATAAACAGACCAGGGTAAAGCATGGAAGAGTTTCTTCCCGGAACAGAAGCCTAAACCAACTGATAAATAAAATCACTAAATTAGCTACTAACCGTGGATGCGGAGTAGTATACTGTGTGCCGAAAGCACCTTGAATGCCTTGTAAGGAGTGGTAAGCGCTATATAAATGGAATTAGAATACAAGGTGTTTAAAAAAAAAAACAGAAAAAAAAGATAGACATAGGATTTGCCAATGCTTGATTTTTTCACTTTTGTCATATCCTTCAGTGTACACATTACGAACCATAAACATCCCTTCAAATAATTTTCCTGGAATGGGGCATATCTTACACCACTTGCTCAACGTGCAAGAAGAATTGAAGAAGCATTGGTTTCACCCTGTTGAGGAGAGAGCTCGAAACCCCACCCTGAGGGGGAAAGGCTTTAATGTTTCATCAGCTGACTGTGTTACATTTTTCTTGAATATGTGAGGAGACAAGGCCTTTGATGTGAATGATAATCGTTTGACTTTCTGTTGCATTCCATTTTTTCATCGTGTTCATTACTGTGGTTTATCACAAACGTTCTGCTGAGTGCTTTAAAGCCTGCGTGTTGTTTGGAGGTACCGACCTCACCTAAAACATTTTTTATTTGCTGTTGTTGAAGTGTGATAAGCAATTATGTTTACGCCTGTGTGGAAATCACTGGAATCTCACAAGCCAGCAGGCTTTCACATGTTGAATATAAATCTGTTTCAGACCTCACAGGGAGAGCTTCGAAAAATAATCATATCAATCTCTATTTCATCAGGTAGGAATCTGAGTTTAAAAGATCTGGCTGCACCGAAGACCTGCGTCTTAATGTCTTGCACAATTATAAACGCGAACCGTTTAGGTTTTAATAGTTACTTAAAACCTGCAATCATTCCAACAGCTCCGTAATTTGAACGGTTGTCTCTGACATCTACTGTGATATGTAAGGCACTGTTTTAAATCCTGACAGGGCCAATTCAGTCTCCCATCCTTTCAAAGTTGGTAAATTAAATGTCATAATATTGAATAATCCTAGCATCTCCTGTTGACAGCCTCTAGAATCAGTGTAAGAGTGATACCAAGCAACATAGTAGAAACACGTTATCACGCCGAAATTTAAATTACAGTAAAAGGCAATGCTTAATACGTTTACATTGCATATTCTGCTAAAGATACAAAGAAGTGGCCGCGCTTTCTAGCTTCTAAGCACGTTAAAAGCAACAACAATTGAGAAAACTGAAATTAATCCACTCACTCATCCACCCTGCCGAAGAAGCACATCTCACCCGCCCGAGAAATACATGGCTTAAGTGGATTCCCAAGTCGCTGTTGTACTCTGTAAATTTAAGGTGTTGGAATCTCGTGGGTGATATTCCTTGTTAAGATTCCATGATGTATTAAGGGGAATGTTCAGGACTGGAAAAGACACAGTTGATGGTCAAGGAGATTGCTGGTGGAGCTCATGCGTGAGGGTCTCCTTTCATGTGTAGCAGTTCCTCAATACATTGCTTAGCCTGCTTGTCACCTGGTGGCATACTTCATGTATTTGGCGACAATCCAGTTACAAAACGTACCCACGTGGTTGTCACCTTGTCTGCCTTGGAGTCTATCCTCATCCAGCGTATTCGGCGCTTCTGTCTTGTAACCTTTTTGTGGCTGGAGGAGGTTTTGGTCGGCTGATGATGTTCTTGCTCTGTGGAGGCTCAGTTCCCGTTCTCTGCGGTTTCACAACTGCGGTCATGTCTTCAGGTTCACAGCCAGCGTTTGAGCCTTCCTAGCCACCGTCTTGGAAGGACATTGTTTACCATCAAACAATGTATGGTCCATTCATGATGTCAGGGCCATCTTGGGAGGACGTTTCCTTTTTCAGGTTACATATTTCTATATCTTAGGTCCTCTGTAACTTGCTCTCCAGTGATGCGCACACCTCATACTGCTCACAAGGCATTTTACAATGTGCTCTTACAGTTGGGGATTCAATCGGTGGTGCAAACACCTCATATCGCCCCCAAGGCATTTTTAACATTTCTTGTGTTTCTTCAGATGCTCCAGTATTATCAATATTTGGTGAGCTTGCTGGTGGTTGTGCTTATTATTTTCACAGTGATGCACGCTCCTGTGTATCTCAACGTTTCTGGGCGGATTCAATGCAAACAAAAACACGGCAGAAACAGGACTTGGAAGGGAAAACTCTCACCTCTACACACCCCACGAGGAACCAGGACGCCATGGAGCCAGAACTCCAAATTCTCCCTGCGATAGTCTTCCTGCTCCTCTACCAGGATCGATGGCGACGACGACCACGGTGAGTACTGCACCTACAACACAGGGGAGGTGGGAGGAAAAAGAGAGTGACACACACACACACGCAACACGCAACACCCCCACCCCCACCCTCACACACAACAGCACACACACCAATACATGCTAAAATGTTACATTCCCCCCCAAACCCCCCTGGAAGAACGCAAGGACAAAAGGAAATGAGTTGAACGATTGTAATCATGAAAAATCCGTTACTCAAAAATATATATACACTATTAAAAAATATGTACACCAAGAATTCAAGTCCATGTACTGCACCTACATAGTCTGTGGACCACTGGGCCCAAAATGCATGGCCGAGGCCCACACAAGATACCCGATCCAAATGGAGAGAACACTGCAGGGGCATCAGATCAAAATAAAACAGGCACCTCAGGGGGAAGGGAAAGGGGTGCACCTCAGCCGGATGAGTGCACGACGACAGCTCCACGAGGGGGCTCCATTGCCATTGATGTATCCTGGGGAGTGCAAAGCCACAGTCTCTCAAGTTTCTACAGTGGGTGGGTTGCCCACTGCTTTATCCTGGGGAGTGCAAAGCCATAGTCTCACAAGTCTCTCCAGTGGGTGGTTTGCCCACTGCTTTATCCTGGGGAGTGCACAGTCTCTCAAGTGGATAACAGTCTCCACTGGTTCTGGAGGGGGCTTTGTGCCCAGAGTGCTTCATCCTGTCAAGGACAGAGGTAGTGGATGCCTTTCTCCACTGGTTCTGGAGGGGGCTTTGTGCCCAGAGTGCGTCATCATGCCAAGGACTGAGGTAGTGGATGCCTTTCTCCACTGGTTCTGGAGGGGACTTTGTGCCCAGAGTGCTTCATCCTGCCAAGGACAGAGGTAGTGGATGCCTTTCTCCACTTTTTCTGGAGGGGGCTTTGTGCCCAGAGCGCTTCATCCTGCCAAGGACAGAGGTAGTGGATGTGACACTCCACTGACAGTGGGGCAACATGGAAGCTGTCCAGGCCCCTGGAACTGACCACCAGCCTTGTACGAATGACCACTGGGGATGGCAGCCGTGCCTGCGGTGGTGCCACTGGCACAGGATGTGGCGTGTCCGCTGGCGGTGCTAGTGGTGCTGGCGGCGGGCTCAGTAGCGGCAGTGCTTGCGGTGCTCATTGGGCAGCGGTGCTGGTGGGGGGCTCACTGAGCTTGCTGCTGGCGGCGTTGTCCTGAGCGGCAGTGCTGGTGGGGGGCTCACTGAGCTTGCTGCTGGCAGAGGTGTCCTGAGCGGCGGTGCTGGTGGCGGCCTCACTGAGCTTGCTGCTGGTGAAGGGCACAGTGTCTGCGGTGCAGGTGAAGGGCACAGTATCCTGGGTGCTGGCGGCGGTGCCCATGGCGGCAGTGCATGTAGCGGTGCCGGTGGCGGCCTTGTCCGCCGTGCAGGTTGGCGGCGACTTCCCTTTCTTTCTCTGGCCCTTCCCCACCTTGGATGGTGGCGCAGCTGTCTTGCCACTCCCAACTGTTGTCCTGGCTGAGCCCTTGGTGGCAGGTGTTTTGGCCTTCTCCCTCCAGGCTGTGGGCAACTTCTTTTGTTTTGGAGGTGGGGGAATGTCCTTAGCCTCGCTCCTTGGGACACTGGCTGCCCTGCTGCTTGGCGCACTCCAGAAGCCAGTTACTGCTGGCACCACTGTTCCCGGTGATGTGGTGGCTGAGGTGCTGGGTTGGGACCTGGAAAGGCGGGCCCTAGGGGACGGAAGGGGTAGGGAAGGTGAAGGGAAGAGGTCAAGGTTTGACAGGAAAAGACACACTCGGATGGGTAGATGGAGGGGGTTTGGCAGTTGAGGAAGAGGTAGTGGTTGTAGGAGGTGTTCGTTTGCTGACTTTGAGTGAAGGTGCATGGGCTGGAGGCTGTCGTAAGGTGGATGGCTGTTGGGTGGGTGTGTGACTGCGTTTGTGTACATTGGGAGGAGGGCTCACAGACACACTGGGAGAGGACACAGGGGATGTGTGAATGGTAGTGGGGGTGGTGAGTGCACATGAGCGGTGTGTGGGGATGGGCGTGCTGGTGAGGGAGGTAGTGGCTGAAGATGTAGTGCATGCAGGTGTGAGTGGAGACACGACAGGGAGGGAGGAGGGAGACGTGGAAGAGGGGGACACCGTGGAGGCAGTGGATGTCTGCATGGGTATGATGCTTGTGTGAGTGCCTGTGGGATGTGTGGTGCTTATGTTTGCCAGAGCTACCCTTGTGTGTTGAGGTGTGTGCATGCTGGTCTGATGGTGTGCTTGGGATAGGCTGAGGTACTGGGGATTGGGTCTGGGAGGAGGAAGTTGGAGAGGGGAGTTTGGACACAGGGACATGGCTGCCATCAGTGCTGAGGCCAGAGTCTGAAATGCTCGCTGTTGGGCTGCCTGGCCAGAATGAATGCCCTCCAGCTATGCATTTGTCTGTTTGCAACTGCCTCTCGACACCCTGGATGGCATTCAGAATGGTAGACTGCCCAACAGTGAGGGATCTGAGGAGGTCAATGGCCTCCTCACTGAGGGCAGCAGGGCTGACCGGGACAGGGCCTGAGGTACCTGGGGCCAAGGAAATGCCCACCCTCCTGGGTGAGCAGTCACAGGGCACACGCTGAGGGGCTGCTGGGAGGGCGGTGCTAGTAGGGGGGTGGCAGCTGTACCTGTAGATGCGGTGGACACAGAGGGGCCCGCCACCGCAAGGGAGCTCCCATCAGAGGAGGAGTCGGTGTCGCTGGTCTCAGCTCCTGTCCCTGCCGTGTAGCTCCCCTCGCCCTCCGTCCCACTGGTGAATTCTGAGTCCGTAGTCTCACCCTCCAGGGCCATGTGGGATGCAGCTCCCTCCTGCTCCAGTGGCACAGCTCCTCCGCCTGATGATGCTAATGCACACAAGAACAGGGAGACAACAAGGGGGGGGGGAGAAAGTAGAAAGACATGTTCAGTGCATGCAATACTGCTACTGTTGGCGGACACTACAGACACAGCAGCCCTCTGCACTACGCCATGCACTTTGAGTTCCCTAATTGATCACAGGGACATGGGGTACAAGGCCTATGCCTGATTGCTGCACGCATGCAAGTCACAGGAGCCTGACTAGGTGTAGATTGCTCTTACCACTGGTGGGGATGGGGTGCCACTGAGCCTGCCTCACAAAGAGTCCTTGCCTACAAGGCTCGCCCTAGCCTAGGGGAACCCACAGCCCACCTCCCCCACCCAGACACCTCCAATGCGCGCTGAATCAGATGGATATGAGTGTACTCACCCCCTTGTGGCTGCTGTGATGCCCTTAAGCACCCATCCAACTCCGGATACACCACCGCCAGGTTCCGGAAAATCAGGGGGGTCATGGTGCGACGGGCACCCCTCCCACGTTGGGAGGCCATCCCCAGCTGGGCCTCCGCCGTCTTCTTGCTTCAGCGGTGAATGTCCTCCCATCTTTTCCGGCAGTGGGTGCTCCGTCTGTGGTGGACCCCAGGGCCCGGATGTCCTTGGCGATGGCACGCCAAATATCCTTCTTCTAGTGGGCGCTGACCTACAGGAATAGTACAGGGGAAAAGGAAAAACAATAACCGTCCGGACCGTCACAGTCATTGGCCCATGTTCCCACCCTTGTCCTGAAGCACATCCACTCACCATTGTTTCATGCACGGCTCATTCCACCCCCATCTCCCATCCGCACCACTCCAAACAGGCATTGCCCATACAGCATGCTCACAGTGTACTCACCTGTTTGTCTGGAGGACCGTAGAGTAGCGTGTACTGAGGCAGGACCCCATCCACTAGTTTCTCCAACTCCTCCGATGTGAAGGCAGGGGCCCTTTCTCCAGACACTTGAGCCATTGTCGCTTCCAGACTGAGGTCACAGCAGCACTTGCAGTGTAGGTCCTCTCCTGTCGAAGATCAGGTATCAAGTGAGTGAACAGACAGAAAATTGCGGTCACGTCTGCAGTGGTGCGTACCGTCACTGCCGGCGTACATCGTCATTGGCTCCTGGGACCCATAGGGTCCAATGTTAACCAATGCAGGATTGCACCGCGGTCTTCGACCGCCTACCGCGACGGTGTACAACGCCAGCGCAGTTACCTCATATCCCCTTGTCCCACATTACAGGTCAGGCTGCCACCATTTCAGGGGGCCACATGGCATTAATTTTAAATGCGTCACACATATATAGGCCTTGAATGCACACTAAGACAGGCACATAGCGGATTGACACATGTGTGCAATAAAGTTGTTTATATCGTACCTCAGTGTTTGCTGACCCTCTGATCGCTGTTCTCATCCATAGAGCACATCCGCTGGAGCAGGTGAGGGGATGGCGGCATCCTCCGGTGTACAGACCGCTGGTGGACCTGTCGAAAATGGAAGAGCGACATGTAATAGTCACCTACAGGCTTGATTGTGCCACAATCCAGGAACTGTGTGCCCAGTTGGAGCCAGACCTGATGTCAGCTATCCGCCATCCCACAGGAATCCCCCCTCTAGTGCAGGTCCTGTCAGTACTCCATTTCCTGGCAAGTGGGTCTTTTCAAACAACAGTGGCCATTGCATCAGGGATGTCCCAGCCAATGTTCTCTAACGTGTTGTCCAGAGTGTTGTCTGCCCTGCAGAAAAACATGCGCAGCTACATCGTTTTCCCTCAGGGGGAGGATTTGCCTACAGTGAAAGGTGACTTCTATGCCCTGGGACATATCCCCAACATCATAGGTGACTTTGATGGGACACATGTGGCCTTGGCCCCCCGCAGGAGTGAACAGGTGTACAGAAACCGGAAGAGTTACCATTCTATGAATGTGCAGATGGTGTGTTTGGCCGACCAGTACATCTCCCATGTGAACGCCAAGTTTCCTGGCTCAGTGCATGACGCTTACATTCTGAGGAATAGCAGCACCCCTTATGTGATGGGGCAACTCCAGAGGCACTGTGTGTGGCTCTTAGGTGAGGACATGGACCCTATACAGTGTGAATAGTTGTCTGGGTCTGGGGTTGTCCCGAAGGGTTAGTGTGTGTCTAACAGTTGTCCCTCAACATTTGCAGGTGACTCTGGCTACCCCAACCTGTCATGGCTACTGAGCCCAGTGAGGAATCCCAGGACAAGGGCAGAGGAACGCTAGAATGAGGCTCATGGGCGAAGTAGGAGGGTTATAGAGAGGACCTTCGGCCTCCTGAAGGCCAGGTTCCGAAGCCTCCATGTGACAGGTGGTTCCCTATACTACTCACCAAAGAAGGTGTGCCAGATCATCGTGGCCTGCTGTATGCTGCACAACTTGGCTTTGCGATGACAGGTGCCTTTTCTACAGGAGGATGGTCCAGAAGGAGGTGTTGTGGCAGCTGTGGAGCCCATGGACAGTGAAGAAGAGGAGGCAGAAGAAGAGGACATAGACAACAGAAACACCGAGATCCATCAATACTTCCAGTGAGACACAGGTAAGAAGACATCACTGCCTCCTAGATCTGATATAATTGTTCGACCTCTCATCTGTCTGTCACTTTCACCCAGTGTATCGACCCTGATTTGTCACTTTCCCTTTCGATTTCACAGATGTGGGTCCCACTGTGTGACCTCTGCTATGTTATCTCATGGACTAGAGCTGTGTGACATAGGTATGTTGACAATACAATGGACATTGCTATTTCCCTCAGTTATTGCAAATACACAATTGTGAAAGCACAGACTGACTCCAGATTGTTTTGTGATTTAAGGGTGTTTATTTAAGGGCTAAATAGTGGAGGGGGTTGTAAAATGGTCAGGGGTGATGGTGGAGGAAAGTCATGGCAGAGTCCAGTCTATTAGTCTCACAGGTGCATTGTCTAAAGGTGCATAGGAAGTGGAGCTAGGGCAGTTTAAGGATGGACAGGGTGACAAAGTGGGATATTCAGGGTGGTCTCATTTCTTGGCGGGGGTCTTGGCATTGTTCTCTGTCTTTGTCCTGGATCTCAGGGACCGCTTGCGGGGTTGTTCTCCATCTGCAGGGGGTGGGGTGCTGGTGTCGTGGTCCTGTGGTGATGCCTCCTGTCCACTAATGCCGGCGGAGGTGGTGGGCAGTTCATTGTCCATGCTAGTGTCAGGGGCCCCTTGTTGTGCCACAGTGTCCCTCCTGGTGTTCACGAGGTCCTTCAGCACCCCTACAATGGTGCCCAGGGTGGTATTGATGGATTTGAGTTCCTCCCTAAACCCCAAATACTGTTCCTCCTGCAGCAGCTGGGTCTCCTGAAACTTGGCGAGTACCGTTGCCATTGTCTCCTGGGAATGATGGTAGGCTCCCATGATGTTGGAGAAGGCTTCGTGGAGAGTGGGTTCCCTGGGCCTGTCCTCCCCCTGTCGCACAGCAGCCCTCCCAGTTCCCTGGTTTTCCTGGTTTTCCTGGGCCTCTGTCCCCTGAACCGTGTGCCCACTACCACTGCCCCCAGGTCCCTGCTGTTCTTGGGGTGGTGGGTTAACCTGGGTTCCCTGTAGTGGTGGACACACTGCTGCTTGAGGTGTCCTGGGGACAGAGGTATGGGCCCGCTGGGTGGGTGCTGTGCTAGTGTTTCCTGAGGGGGGAGGCTCTGTGGTGGCCTGTAACTGTGTCAGGGGAACCGACTGTCCCGAGGTCCCAGATGGGCCAGGCTGGTCATCTAGATCCAGTTGGACAGAGCTGCTGTCATCACTGTGTGCCTCTTCTGTGGGTAGAGTGGACATGTCTGGAACCTCCTGTCTGGTGACTTTGGGTAGGGGTCCTGCAGGGGCGTAAAGGCATGATTATTGCATCTGTGTGTGCCATGGTGTGCAATGGGTGGGTTACCCTGTACCCCAGTGCTTCCATTCCTGTGTAGGACCTTGTGTGATAATTGCTTAGGAGTCTGTGTGGGTATGTATAGAGGACATGCATTGGTGATGGGTGTCTATGCTTTGTTGTTGCATGCAGGGCTTGGTGTTGGGATGTGTGGTTTGTGATAGTGAGACATACGTGAGGAGTTGGAGTGATGGGGGGTGAGGGCGAGGGTGGGGGTATGTCATAGCATGCAGGTAGGGTGGGGGATGAAGTAGTTAAAGCTTTGACTTACCAGAGTCCATTCCTCCAGCTACTCCTGCGAGGCCCTCAGGATGCAGTATAGCCAAGACCTGCTCCTCCCATGTTGTTAGTTGTGGGGGAGGAGGTGGGGGTCCGCCGCCAGTCCTCTGAACCACAATGTGGTGTCTTGAGACCATGGAACGCACCTTCCTCCGTAGGTCGTTCCACCTCTTCCTGATGTCATCCCGTGTTCTTGGGTGCTGTCCCACTGCATTGACCCTGTCCACGATTCTGTGCCATAGCTCCATCTTCTTAGCTATGGTGGTGTGCTGCACCTGTGATCCGAATAGCTGTGGCTCTACCCGGATGATTTCCTCCACCATGATCCTCAGCTCCTCCTCAGAAAACCTGGGGTGTCTTTGCGGTGCCATGGGGTGGTGTGGGTGACGTGTGAGGTGGTGTGTGTTGTGATGTGTGGGGTGATGTTTAGGGGTGTGTGGTGTTTTGTGCGTGGATGTGTATGTGTGATGGTGTTGTGTGCCTACGTATGCTGGTGTTGTCTTTGCTTTGCTGTCTCTCTGGCCTTATTCAAAATTTTTGGTAGTAAGGGTTTGTGGGTAATGTGGGTGTGTGTTTTATATTGTATTGGGTATGTAGGAGTGGTGTGTGTATGTGTACCAGGTGTGTGTATTTTGATTTGTCCAATGTGGTTGTGTTTTGTAAATGTGTGTGTATTTTGAGCGTAGCGGTGTGTACCGCCAATGGAATACCACGGTTGAAAGACCGCCGCGTGGATTCGTGGGTCGTGATAGTGTGGGTGTATTCCTCTTGGCGTGACGGTGGACGTTTTGTTATCGCCAGTTTATCACAGACCTTTGGTGTGGTGGACTTCTGTGGGTGTCTAGATTTTGGCGGATTCTGAGCTGTGGGTCATAATAGCTGTGGCGGAATTCCGCGGCGGTGTGTTGGCGGTCTTCTGCATGGCGGTAAGTGGCATTTACCACCAATGTTGTAATGAGAGCCATAATTTTGAAAGAAGGTATTTGATTGTTTGATGCCATCATTAGTGCTCAACCTCCTTCTAACAAGACTGGAATTAAGTCCTTTTTGGGGTTGTGTAAATACTACTCACGTTTTATCCCCGATTTTGCAACCAAGGTTTGTCCCATCGGCAATTTTTTGAGGAAGGGTGTCAAATTTAGAGGGTGCCATGAATGTGAAGTGCCATTTGAACAGATAAAGTTGTTGTTGGCTTTGAAACCTTTTTACCCAAGATGTACAAGCTGCATTACAGTTGATGCCAGCCAAGTTGGGCTAGGGGCTACCGTTACTCAACTGAGTGGAGAGTGTGACTGTAGCTTTTGCTTCCAGAGTGCTGAGAAGCTGAGCTAAAATACTCTGTGATAGAGAAAGAGCTTCTGGCATGTATATGGGCAATTGAGAAATTTAGTTTTTATGTGTGGGGATGATGTTTTGTGTTACAAACAGACCACACACCATTAGTTAACAGGTTGTGCTAATAAATGTAGTACACCAAGGATTCTGAGGATGACTACTAAACTGCTTCAGTACCAATTTGATGTAATGCATATTTCTGGGGGCTGGACTGGAAGAGGTGATTTCCTTTCCCGTTTTCCGAACAAGGGACATGATGAGCAAGAGGTGGAGTTTTCTGACCTAATTGATGATGATCTTGAGGATTACCTTGTAGCATCATGAATATTTGTTCTGAAAAGCAGTAGGTAGTGGCCATGAAAGATGATCAAGTATTGTAGCAGGTTATTGAATTGGTAAAAAGCAAGTGTCCCAGGGAAAAGGCCTTGTCTCCTTTGCTACAGCCCTATTGTAAAGTTAGCAGGGAAATTTCAGTAGAAGATGGTCAGACAAATTAATTCCACATCATCTTGTAAGCAGACAAATAGTAAAAAAAGCTCACAAGGATCATCTAGGAGCTTCTCTCACTAAACGTCTCATTCATGATTATTTCTGGTGGCCCAGAATGGATGTGGATGCTGATGAAGAGGTTGAAAATTGTTGTGTCTGCTGCTCGGCTACCACAAGTTTTAAGGTTACTGTACCACCCATGTAACCTATTGAATGTCCTGATGGGCCATTGGTCAAAGTGGGTATAGATATCATGGGGCTATATGATTCTTTGCCTGGTGGAACCAAATCTGTTATTTTTCTGTATGGATTATGCTTCAAAATGGCACAGAGATTAAGAAGGTCAGGGAACCTAGTGCAAATGCTATTGTAGAATTTCTTATATAAGTTTTTATGAGGGAATACTTTCCTGAAATTTTGGTCTCAGACAATGGGACACAATTTGTGAATAAAGAGTTGCAAGTTTTCTTTGTAGCTAGTGGTGTCAAACATTTACGAGGTTCTTTGTACCACCCACAAACCAATGGCTTAGTGGAAAGGATGGTCTGTGTGCTGGGTGAGTGTATCAAATGGGCAAAAAGTGGTAACCATAATGTTGTAAAATCTGTGCGCAGCATGCCTTGGTTTTATAGAACAACACCACATTCTTCCACTAAGGTATCCCCTTTTGAGTTGTAAAGGGGTAGGGAGGCTAATACCACTTTCAGGCCTGGCTGACTGACTAAATGCCTCAAATCTGATTCTGATGTAAAATATTCAATGTCAATAGAGAATGAGTATATGACTTTAAACCAAGAGAAACAAATAATATGGTATGATAAAAATTAAAATGCCAAGGTGATCACTCTTAAAATTGAAGACATTGTTCGTATAAAGTTTCCTGTTCATGTAAAGAAAGGAAGAAACAAGTTTTGGTGAGCCTGTTAGAGTTGAGCAAATTTGTGGTAGAGCTGTTCAATTTAAGGGTGGTCATTAATGGAATTTGGTGTAAGTAGTCAAAGTAAAAAAACAGGATGAGAACATATGGAAGAAAAATCAACAGTCCAACAAACTCTCAGTTAATGACATTTCTGACAAAAGTAAAGAGCCCAAAAAACTACCAAGTAGTGAAGGTTCTGACAGGGGTAAAAAACAAACTATCAAAATAGAAGGTTAAGAACTATAACCATCACTAGTAGGTATCGTACTTAGTGTGTTCCTTTATTCCTGCTGGATGCATGCATATTTTCAGTCTTATTCATTTGTGCTTAAAGTTATATTGGTTGTATAAAGTTGCATGTGTATTTTGTTAATAGGGTGGGGTTTGAGTTCTGTTCTTCGATTTTTTTTGGAAGAGGGGAAGATATGTTGTACCCTGTAAGTTTAAAGTGTTTGGAATCTTGTGGATGACATTCCTTAGTAAGATTCCATGATGTGGAATGTTGAGGATTTGTAAAGACACAGTTGATGATCAAGGAGATGGCTGGAGAAGCCCCTACGTGAGGGTCTCCTTTTATGCACCTGTTCCTCAATAAATTCAATGCTTAGTCTGCTTGTCTCCTGGCGACTTACTTCAGTCATCAAAAACAAGCACAGGAGGGCTAATAGATCAGGAGTGTTTAGAGAATTGGTCCTGTGTACGGTACTCCCATCATATGTCAAAAAGGCCAAAGGTACACAGTTCCAGACAATGGATTCTGTACAAGTGCATACAGTAAATGATGGAGACTATGAGTCTGCTCTTTTTAGAACATGAGCCCTCACTCACCAATTGGTGACATGCTTCATCATTGGGCTTTTCCTCCTCATCAGGCCGGCACTGCAATGCCTGATGGGCCGCTCGTGGGGGCTCTTTGCTGGAGATCTTTTGAATGAGAAATGCCGGTTGTTGTGTGCTGGAATATGGGATTGGTAAAGTGTGAGAGTTAAAATGGCTAAGGGTCTGGAAACAACAAATGTAATCAAACATAGACCCTTGTCATGATTAAAAACAAAATATGGGCGAGGATTAGAAATAATGTCTAGTCCACCCTCAAAAACAGACAACTAACAGTCCCTAAATTGGGGGAGTGTGGAAAGGTAGAGTACAGGAATCACTATACTTCTATCATAAAGGTCAACATGTTTCTCGCAAAAAATGTCATTAAGATCAGTGCGATTCGTCAGGACCAAAAACGTACCTAATCCGCATGTTAAAACCCAATAGGGAATCTATTCGTACCACATGAACCTAAAAGACAAGAGTGTACAGACTCATTTCTCAGAACAAATCATGTGCACAGTGAGCTCAATCAGGTGAGAATCCCTAATGTGCAGTGTGTCACACGGTGATATACAAATCGAAAAGGTTCCTATCAATTCAGAGGTTTTTATCCTTACCCTCCTCGTATTAAAGGATGGGCCCTATCGGGATGACGGTGAGCATCAGTAGTCCAAACTGGTATAATTAACTAAATGTAAATATAGATGGTAAGTTGTACATAACAGTCGTATCTAAACATATGAATCAATTGTGATTGTCAGAACAAATTCCAAAATTAGGGCAAAAGTGTCTAATTACAGTCTAGAAGGATATGCACAGATTGTAAATACAAATAGTTGATTCGTAACAGTGGGTACCCGGCACAGTTGTATTGCGTACCAAATAATAAGAGTAGTACCAAGTATATAGGTGATACTATAGATAAGTGTCAGCTCCCACCAAGAGATGATGTGGTGGAGAGTTAGTAACATATGACGTAAATATCCCTATCATATCCCATAGGTGCTGGTTTTATCAATGGGCCCAAAAACGATAGCTCCATCATTTTGCAAAGAAAGGGTACAATTCTGCTCTTCAGCGTCTAACGATACAAAGGGAAAAGGAATCCATATATTTTTGTATATGCTGGATAAACAATGACAGCTCCCACCAAGTACCTCTATCGGTACAGGAGTGTCCAAAGTATCATCACGTTGTCGATGGCCAGATAGCCCCCAAATTGACAGCCCCCACCAAGCGCTAAAAAGGCAGCTGATACGTCCTATTGTATCGCGTCTCTCGGTATGCGAAGGAAAACAAAACAAAAAGAACACAATGCGGATCACCCAGAATCGGGCGATCCGCTATTTGGCACTACTTCCTTAGAGCAGTGGTCTTTAAAATGTATAACTCTAAGACCCTGAGCAAACTGTTTTCACATTGCCCCCTACACCCAAGTTGAAGAGCATGGAGTGATTACATTGTTGGGATCAAAGAAGATTTACAAAGCAAATGGAGGTGTTTGTTGAATTGCACAGTGGGGACTGTAAGGGGGGAAGAGAGATAAAGGAGTAGGCCTTTTCTCTCTTCACCTCACTGCAGGTTCCTACTGCCCCTTCTCCCTGCTGACTGCTCTATTGTTTCTGCCAGGCCCGCACAACCTCCTGCCTACACCCCCACTAACTCCCACAGCTTTCCTTCCCTCCCTCTTGCCACCATGCTAACCCACTGGACTCCTGCAGAACCTGAAATGTTCCTTTGCCCCAGAACACTGCTCAACTCTTGCCATAGAGGTTTTCCCCACTACAACCACAAACGCCTGTCAAAAAAAGTCCAAAGCAGTGCTCATCCATACGATGAAATCGATACACCTACCAACATTATTGTGAGTCTTGAGCTTGTTGAAGTCTTTTTTTTCTTATGGACAGTTGTGCTTGTTGGCAGGCCCATGCTTGTTTTGGGCCAAGGAGAGTTAATCTTCCATTTTTTTTACATGGAACCACGTCCCCCTTCAGACTAGGTTTTGCCCTTGAAGAGAATGTGCTCATCAATTTTAAGACATCTGCCTTAGAGTATGGATTCCACCCCAGGACTGCACTTCATGTAAGTCTGTCAGGTGCACTTTTGATCACAGAAGTTAGGATCCTTGAAGGCTGCATAAAAGAAATAAGGATCCTATGCAATGGTGTCTGGAGAAGCAATGTGCTTCCAGAAGCCTCATGAGTTGAGCAAGAGTGCCTAAGTGGGATAAGTATTGGATATTAATTCTTGAGTGAGCTGACCTCAAATCTACCCAGTCATACTGCCGGCCAACACATATGGCTACACCATAGGCTTAATAACTTCCCTGTTGGCCCTTCTTAGCCAATACCTTGCTACTCCAATCTTGTTTGTCAGTATGGTGTTCCTTATTGTATTTGCCACAACTCCTTTTGCATAGAATTGTACCATTAGGAGTACTTTCATCAGATGGAAACCTACGCAGAACCAGAATCCTGATGCTGTATAAGCAGGAACTGCCTGATCAAAGCCTTAAGAGGCTCCTAATTCTAGGGATGCCGTTCTCATGATGCTTTGGGCGAGAAAGCAGGGATTTAGAAAAACCTACCACAGTTAACCAGAATCCACTTACTCTAGCACCATCCATAGAAGCCCTGCATAGGAGTCTTGCTCCCTCCACAAGACCATTAACAACAGTCAGACAATCCTCATACATTCTCTGACTTCCTAGTGAGTTCCAACCATGCTGACATATCACAAATGAGATAGGCAAAAAATGTCTATGTTACCTTAAATACTTCAGTTATGTTCTCTCCTCCCTATGACTGTTTAGGTCACTTGCAGACTAAATTGGCTTATATCAGGCAATCAAATAAAAAACTGTCTCAGTGGTTGACAGCCAACAAAACCTTGTTTGCTTACCCACTCAAATTCAGAACAGGAAATAAGACTTTTGGTGTCCTCCAGGAGACCAACCCTTCATCCAGAGTCTTTGGTCCTGAGTGGGAAGTCACTGCACATCTTGCATATTTATACCCTGGTATAGGTCACACATTACTGGAAAACAAGAACCATTCTCTTGCATCCAGCAGTCCTCAGAGTTTTTCGGACCTTGTCGGAGCCTTGTAGAGAAAAGTGTCCTCCAAAGACCAGTCCACTATGCATCTCAGAACAGAGATGGTTTCCAGCATTGGCTAGCCAAAGGGCAAGGAAACATCTCAGCCCCTCACTGGGGGCACACCCAATGCCCAGTGGCTTACATAGAACAGCCTTATGCCTTCTAGGTATATTATGAATATATTTACTAGCTGTACATGAGGTTGATTTCAATTTGTTTTCAGTTCCGGTAATTGTAAGTTAGTTCTTGGTGGATCATCATTACAAGTTTTTCCATCAACACCTACCTGAGAGTTGGCTTGAAATGTGTTGTTCTGACTGTTGAGGCAATGTTTGATGTTGATGCCTGGGATGTTCTATTTATGTAGTTGCAGGAGTTTTATCCTTTCACTACTTAATGATTTTATACTTTCTGACCCACTTACAAAACCAATACCCGAGTAAACCAGCTACTCTGAGGGAAGGATACTGTGGTTGGTGGCTCTGTTTTAGAGGGCAACCGAATAGGACTGATTATGCTTCTACTGGAGCTGAAAATGCCTCTCTCCAAGACCAAGCAGGTATCTCTTTGTGGAATGGAAAACACAAAGAACCGGGTGCAAATTGAGGAAATATGGCGCTCAGAGTGCCTAATCCACCCCAAGTAAATAATGGGGAACCCCACTAGGGAAACACCCAACCCTGTAAGGTCAACAAAAAAACCTCATACATCAGACAATACACAACGAGGTGCCCCTAACATATACAGTAAACAACAAAATGAAGAAATCACATGTTATTACGATAATCAGTCCATAATGCTACCAATGAGTCTTAGAGTGAATCAGTACAGGTAATCAATCAGTCCAAGATTTATTAAGAGTATGATTTCATATTGATCAGTCCACAATCCAAAGCAATATGTACTTCCAACTTCCAGCCAACATGTGTTTCGTCTTTGGGAATAATTAACATCCCTTACGACTTCTTCATTGCTAGAAATTATAAACAACTCACATAAGTTAGGACCAATATGCTCAATCGTCAAAATTCACAGAAAAAAAAAAAATTCACAGAAAAAAATGTAACTGAGCCCAAAGAGAGGTGAAATGAAAGTTAAAGATACACCCAATCATGGTGAAGAAAACATTTATTTTATAACACATTCTGGAGAACTCAGGGACCATACACAAATATCCACAATCAAAGGAAAAAGCAAACTTTATGCCACACCCATGTGAGCAAATACTAAAGAATTCCAAAATAACCAAATTCACACCACACATAGTGCAAACCTTAAAAAAGATGTACATAATTCAATGTTACACAACAATACCTTGAACCTCCAATGACACCATTAATACTACTCAGTGATGTCAGGTCATCCGTAATTGATAACTTGCAATGTCAAAATCCACCAAGCATAGGTTTCAATTCACTGCCAAATAAAAACATATAATTCTCAATATAATGTAGTTAACATACATGTGTCCACCATTTAACAACCCATAATAGCCAATATTCTATAGAGAAACTAGTCAAACAACCAAGATCGGTGTCTAATACTGTGACTGCGGTGATATTTATAATTATATAGTCGCTAAAACATTAATTGTGGTAATGCCCAAAACCAGCAGTCATAAAAGTGAAGTGATTGAAGGACAATGTTTAAATCTGACTAACCTAATATCGCCTGCCACTCTACTCACCCCAATATTCTCAAATTGAAGATTCACAAATGTAAATCTTGGCGACTCCGTATCAGAACGCCAAGTGATTCAATCAATATCTCCGGAATCCAAATACCGGCGCCTCCAAGTCAGGACGCCCAGCGAGTATGCTGACTCCGCGCACACGAACTCGGAAGTATAAATATACTTCTGGGTTCTTCCCCATTCAGTCTTGGGGATAACAACATCAAAAACGGACTGTGATTCAGCCGTTTTGATGTAGCCATCTCTGATGAATACATAAACATGATAAATTGCCTCGTCACATGAAATCAACTCTAACTATGCCACTCGCTAATGATAATATAAATAGCAATTGACGCTAACTCCGTGCACACGAACTCGGAAGTATAAAATACTTCCGGGTTCTTCCCCATTCAGTCTTGGGGATAATAATATCACAATACGGACTAAGGTTCAACCGTTTTGATGTGGCCATCTCTGATGAGTACACCAACATGAGAAATTACCTTGTCATATAAACTAAATACTGACTATGCCACTCGCTGAAAATAATGTAAATAGCAGTTCACGTGTTTTGCTATAACCAGTAAGTCAGCATAATGAACCAACACAGTTCAAATAATTCCAACTATAATTCACCAAATATTAATGTATTGGGGAGAGAAACACCAGCTATAATTGTCACCAATTTACAAAATATGCCCAGTTCCACATATTAATCAACACATTCATGACTTGAGTACGCTACAATTACACAACCTACAATCACATTATCAGTCATCACATGAAAAAAGGGATGAGAACAAAGACTATATAAGAATAGAGAGTCAATTGAATAGAAAAGAAACCCCCTCATTGCTTGAATTTGTGACGTATTTGAGAATCTTGGTACACCACTTATGAATACAAACCAGTCATATGGTAATTATATGATGATGCACCCAATGCACCACCTTTACATACTTGTGCAGTGTTAACATATTCAATATGATTGATACAACAAATTAACATCTATTGACAAAATTAATCACCCAAGAAAAATTCCAATTCTCTATCGGAATTCAAACCTGATTCTACTGCTCTTAATCTCATAATCCACAAGGCTTCTTGTCTGCGTAAGTGTAATTCTCTGTTGCCACCCCTGGGGTCACGAGGGATATGTTCAAGTCCCAAAAATTCAAAGTTTCTATGATCTGATTGTGAGTTACAGGACATTATATGTGCCACCAAGGGGTATCTCTCATCCATATTCTTAAGTGCCCTCATGTGTTCTCCTATTCTGATTTTAAGTGGTCGTATCGTACTTCCAACATAAATTTTAGAACATTTGCAACGTATTACATATACAACAAAATTGGAATTACAATTCATAGTAGAGCAGATTAAGTAAGATGAACCCTCATGAGAGAATTCCTTTACCTTATGACACGCCCACCGACAGACTCCACAAGAACCACATTTAGATAAACCCACTTCTCTTTGGGATAGCCAAGTTTTATTTGGGGAGACCGTGGTGAAGCTTGGGCTTAATAAAGTTTTGAGGGTTTTGCCTCTACGAAATGATGTAACTACTGTTTTAGGCACCACATCCTTAAGTGATACATCCTGTACTAGTATTTTCCAATGTTTCATAATACATTTCTTCAAAATCAAGGATGCATCATTATGATCGGTTATAAACCTTACCACATTGGATTTCACATTAATCTCCTTCTTTTCTTTAGGTTTCAGAGTGACATTTCTATCCAGATACCTTGCTCTACGTCGATGTGACGAGGCAATTTATCATGTTTATGTATTCATCAGAGATGGCTACATCAAAACGGCTGAATCACAGTCCGTTTTTGATGTTGTTATCCCCAAGACTGAATGGGGAAGAACCCGGAAGTATATTTATACTTCCGAGTTCGTGTGCGCGGAGTCAGCATACTCGCTGGGCGTCCTGACTTGGAGGCGCCGGTATTTGGATTCCGGAGATATTGATTGAATCACTTGGCGTTCTGATACGGAGTCGCCAAGATTTACATTTGTGAATCTTCAATTTGAGAATATTGGGGTGAGTAGAGTGGCAGGCGATATTAGGTTAGTCAGATTTAAACATTGTCCTTCAATCACTTCACTTTTATGACTGCTGGTTTTGGGCATTACCACAATTAATGTTTTAGCGACTATATAATTATAAATATCACCGCAGTCACAGTATTAGACACCGATCTTGGTTGTTTGACTAGTTTCTCTATAGAATATTGGCTATTATGGGTTGTTAAATGGTGGACACATGTATGTTAACTACATTATATTGAGAATTATATGTTTTTATTTGGCAGTGAACTGAAACCTATGCTTGGTGGATTTTGACATTGCAAGTTATCAATTACGGATGACCTGACATCACTGAGTAGTATTAATGGTGTCATTGGAGGTTCAAGGTATTGTTGTGTAACATTGAATTATGTACATCTTTTTAAGGTTTGCACTATGGGTGGTGTGAATTTGGTTATTTTGGAATTCTTTAGTATTTGCTCACATGGGTGTGGCATAAAGTTTGCTTTTTCCTTTGATTGTGGATATTTGTGTATGGTCCCTGAGTTCTCCAGAATGTGTTATAAAATAAATGTTTTCTTCACCATGATTGGGTGTATCTTTAACTTTCATTTCACCTCTCTTTGGGCTCAGTTACATTTTTTTCTGTGAAATTTTTTTTTTCTGTGAATTTTGACGAGTGAGCATATTGGTCCTAACTTATGTGTGTTGTTTATAATTTCTAGCCCTGAAGAAGTCGTAAGGGATGTTAATTATTCCCAAAGACGAAACACGTGTTGGCTGGAAGTTGGAAGTACATATTGCTTTGGATTGTGGACTGATCAATATGAAATCATACTCTTAATAAATCTTGGACTGATTGATTACCTGTACTGATTCACTCTAAGACTCATTGGTAGCATTATGGACTGATTATCGTAATAACATGTGATTTCTTCATTTTGTTGTTTACTGTATATGTTAGGGGCACCTCGTTGTGTATTATCTCTTTGTGGAATGCTTTGGAGCTAGAGGAATAGGAGAGGCAGAAGTCCTGGCCAGGGATTCAAGATGGTTAGGTGGTCATTCTGACCCTGGCGGTCTTTGACCGCCAGGGCGGAGGACCGCGGGAGCACCGCCGACAGGCCGGCGGTGCTCCAATGGGGATTCCGACCGCGGCGGTAAAGCCGCGGTCGGACCGGCACCACTGGCGGGGTCCCGCCAGTGTACCGCGGCCCCATTGAATCCTCCGCGGCGGCGCAGCTTGCTGCACCGCCGCGGGGATTCCGACCCCCCCTACCGCCATCCAGATCCCGGCGGTCGGACCGCCGAGATCCGGATGGCGGTAGGGGGGGTCGCGGGGCCCCTGGGGGCCCCTGCAGTGCCCATGCCACTGGCATGGGCATTGCAGGGGCCCCCGTAAGAGGGCCCCTACATGTATTTCACTGTCTGCTGCGCAGACAGTGAAATACGCGACGGGTGCAACTGCACCCGTCGCACAGCTTCCACTCCGCCGGCTCGATTCCGAGCCGGCTTCATCGTGGAAGCCTCTTTCCCGCTGGGCTGGCTGGCGGTCTGAAGGCGACCGCCCGCCAGCCCAGCGGGAAAGTCAGAATTACCGCCGCGGTCTTTCGACCGCGGAACGGTAACCTGACGGCGGGACTTTGGCGGGCGGCCTCCGCCGCCCGCCAAGGTCAGAATGAGGGCCTTAGTGTATTAACACAATGCCTAATACAGCTTAACAATCATTTTCCAGAAAGGGCATCACAAAGAGGTGCAGTGGGTGACAGGCGGTCATTACGACCCCGGCGATAATGTGGCGGTAAGTACCGCCAACAGGCTCGCGGTTCTAACCGCCACATCATGACATTAACCCGCCAATGTACCACTCCGACCGCCACGGTGGTAAGAGCCGCCGGACTAGAGATATCCATCTCCAGTCCGGCGGCTGCCATTGTGCCACCTGCGGGATTATGACCCCGTCTACCGCCATGGTGTTTGTGGTGTTCGTAACACCACAAAAAACATGGCGGTAGGCCATATCAGTGACAGGGAATTGATAGGGGTCTCCCCCACTTTCCTCTCCAGTTACCCCCCCATGCTCCCTACCTCTCCAAACCCCTCACGCCCCTTCATACACAAACACATGCATGCACACACCAATTCCCACATGCTTACATGCATGCATACATCCAATCCCACACACATCCTCACACACTTCAAACATACACGCAGACACGCATTCACATTTCACAATATACACACACTCACATGTCCGTACATGCACACATGCATTCAATACTCAACACACACATGCGCATTCATGCACACGCATACATTCACCCTCCCAACCACACACACACAAAATCCTCCACCCGCTCCCCTGTCAGAGACCTGACTTACCTGGATCCAGGGGGTCCTCCGGCAGGAGACGGAACAGGGAGCTGCTACCGCCAGCAGTGCCTGCCGGCAGAACACCACCAGGCCGTATTATTGGTCATAATATGGCTGGCGGCGGTCTACTGGTGTGGCGCTGCAGATGGTAGCAGCGCCACCTCACCGCCATCCATGGGCATGGCCTCAGCCGGATTGATGCCATTCTTGTGGCGAAAATCCAGCTGTGGTCATAATATGCCAGACGGCTGGTAGCTGTGGCGATGGTCTTTTGGCGGCCATCGCCACGGCAGTAGGCGGTTTTTACCGCCAGAGTTGTAGTGAGGGCCTAAGTCCGCTTCAAGCAGACAGGAGCTTCAGAAGTGCTCCCACCTGTTGGGAGCACACTTTTCATCTGTTTCCCTGCCTTCATTAAAGCGGGCAGGGAAACAAATGAAAATCTCCACTCTGTGCCACTGTACAGCATTCTATTCCACTCTATGCCATTCTGTGATACTCTACTCCACTCCAAGGCTATATGCAACTCTCTGCATATCACTCCTCTCCACTTTACTCGATTCTACTATTTGACACAGTACTCTAATGTACTCTACTCTTCTCTACTACTGCACTTTACTCTGTGTACACTATGCCACTCCACTACACTTCATGCCACTCTACTATATTATACACTACATTCTATGACACCTTAATAAATGCTACACCAATCCACTGTACTCCATGCCATTCCACTCCACTGTATAACCCTTTACACCACTGTACGCCCCTGAATGTTTCTCCACTCTACAACATTACCCTGTAGCTCTCTCTATCCTCTGTTTGCAAATGCATTCTACAACACTCTACTACACTGTATGCCACTCTAAAACACTCTACTCCACTGTATACTCATCCACTCTACGCCACTCTTCTACACTCTATGGCACTCTATTGCATGCCACTCTATACCTCTTCGTTACACGTAACCATACTATATGACACAGAACTCCACTCCACTGTATGACTTTATACTCCATCCTACTCTACTCTATGCCACTCCACTCTACAACACTGTACTCCACTTTATGCTACTCTGTGACACTCTAATTGACAACACTTCACTAAATGACACTTCTTTAAAAACACTCCACTGTACAAGACTACAGCGTACGACACTCTACAACACTCCACTCCAATGCATGACACACCACTGTACTTTACCATACACCACTTCACGGTATGCCACTCCACTGTAGAAGAATCTACTCCACTGTATGCCTGTTCATTCTACACCAGTCTATTATACTCCACTCCACTCTGACACTCTGCTGACCTTATGACACGTCACTTCACTTGACGCCACTCCAGTCTAGAAGACTCTACTCCACTGTATGTCCCTCCACTCCACTCAAGTCCTCTCTACTGAACTCAGGACAGACTAACACACTCCACTGCATGACATTCCACTCTACAACACTACAGTATATGACACTCTCCTCCACTGTACCGTACGAGAATGCACTCAACAACACACCACTCTGTGACACTGTTGTCCAATGTATCCACTGTCTGCTACTCCTCTCTAAAACACTCTACTCCACTCTGTGCTACTCTCCGACATTCTGCATAATGGCACTCTACTCTACAACACTTCACTTTATGACACTCTACTCCATGACACTCCAGTCGATGACAATCAACTGTATAAACTGTATAACATTCAACTCTATTGTAGAAAATGCCACTCCACTGCCTGGTCACTCCACTTTACTCCACTCTAGCCGTTTTTGAAACTACACTCTAAAACACTCTCCTACTGTACTATATAAAACCCCACTTAAAGACACTCCACTGGATGACAGTACACTGTACAATTTGAAACACATTTTTATTTAAAAATGAAAACTATTGAAATGTAATGAAAAATCAAATATTAAGGATAAGTTACAATTAGGAAAACTTGATGTAATCTTTCTATACAAACCTAACTTAAACTATGCAAACAGAAATTCAAAAGTTATAGTTCTAACTTAAATTTATAATTTACTCTTTCTACACAAACCCTATTTAAACTACACAAGCATTAAAAAATGCACAGTTAGCATTATAACTTAAACTTATAATGTAAGAACCACCTTCAAATTACCATAAGTCATGCCCCTTTGTTCACAGTGTTGTCAACTCACTCATAATATTACATAAATTGTAACTTGTGCTTTCTCCATACACTGCTTAGTCCCTTTCATATTACATCACCTATATTATATGAAATCATAGCGTTCAAAGCAACACTTCTGGCATCTCAAATGACATAATTTGTGACAACACAAATGGTAGAGCGCCAAGTTATAGATAATGTAGTCTTACAAGTGAGATGACAACATCCGAGTTTGGTGGTCATTACCGAAGACCGTCGTGCAAATGGCAGCCGATACACTGCCAGCGATGGCTGAGTGAAGCCCGCCGCATTACGAGTGACCAACACAACACCGCCAAATTTCGACCGAAAAAAACAACACTGTCGGCCCAAACTACGGTATGAAGGAGGCGGCTGCACCACCACCACCTCCACGCCGAGAAAATGCCGCCCGCCAACCTCCGAGTCACAAATCAGCATCGCGGAAACCAACACAGCGGTAATCCAAACCGCCGCAGAAAAAAAGTAGCCAGCACCACAGCAACACTGCACCAGCACACCTGCAGTCACCACCCCCACTGGCATTTACACGTCCCCTGTGTCCTCTCCCACTGTGTCTGTCACCCCCTCTTCCAAGACACATAAACGCAGGCAGACACCCAAACAACAGCCAACCACCTCACCACAGCCTACGTCCCAGTCACCTGCACCCAAGGACAGCACACCTGGCTCTCATACAACCACATCCTCTTCCTCCACTTCTCTCACCACTACTCCTACCCCTTACCTTGGTCCCAAGAAAAATTACCTCTCCAGTTTTGACCTCTTTCCCTCCCCCGACCCACCCCCTCCAACTGGGAAAAGTCCCAAGGGCACCTCAGCCACCACCAGCCCAACTACTACAGTGCAAGTGGTGCATGGCATGTGGAGTCCACCCTTTGGCGGCAGTAACACTTCGGTGAGCAGCAAGGGGACAGCCAGCCCCCCCCCAGGCAAGAGGACCCGGAAATTGAAGGGCCGCCGTGAGCGGACAGAGACGGCTGCCCCCAAGGAGGTGACTCCGGCCACTTCACCGGCCACAGCAGCCAGGGGAGGCAAGGGCCCGAGAGCCCCATCTAAGGAGCGGAAGGACAGCAGGGCGGAGAGGACAACCACCAGGAGCGCGGAGCAGGAGGGCCCCACAAGCCCCATCCCAGCTGCAAGGGACGACACCAAAGGGCCCAGGACTCACTCCCCGAAGGGGCCTGACACAGCACGGTCGGAGGGCGACTGAGCAGGGTGTCCAGGCCAGGTATGACTCCCTTGACATACTGCAAGAGCACCGCTGAACAGGGCCCCGGCGTGAAGACAGGTACAGCTGAACAGGGCCCCGCCGTGCAGAAGAGCACCGCTGAACAGGGCCCCGCCGTGAAGACAGGTACCGCTGAACAGGGCCCCGCCATGCAGAAGAGCACCGCTGAACAGGGCCCCGCCGTGCAGAGGAGCACCGCTGAACAGGGCCCCGCCGTGAAGACAGGTACTGCTGAACAGGGCCCCGCCGTGCAGAGGAGCACCGCTGAACAGGGCCCCGCCGTGAAGACAGGTACCGCTGAACAGGGCCCTGCCGTGCAGAAGAGCACCGCTGAACAGGGCCCCGCCGTGCAGAAGAGCACCGCTGAACAGGGCCCGCCGTGAAGACAGGTACCGCTGAACAGGGCCCCGCCGTGAAGACAGGTACCGCTGAACAGGGCCCCGCCGTCTCAAGCACCGCTCCGCTGGGCCCTTCCTGTCAAGCACCGCTCCGCTGGGCCCTTCCTGTCAAGCACCGCTCCGCTGGACCCCGCCGTCTCAAGCACCGCTCCGCTGGGCCCTTCCTGTCAAGCACCGCTCCGCTGGGCCCTTCCTGTCAAGCACCGCTCCGCTGGGCCCCGCCGTCTCAAGCACCGCTCCGCTGGGCCCTTCCTGTCAAGCACCGCTCCGCTGGGCCCCGCCGTCTCAAGCACCGCTCCGCTGGGCCCTTCCTGTCAAGCACCGCTCCGCTGGGCCCCGCCGTCTCAAGCACCGCTCCGCTGGGCCCTTCCTGTCAAGCACCGCTCCGCTGGGCCCTTCCTGTCAAGCACCGCTCCGCTGGGCCCCGCCGTCTCAAGCACCGCTCCGCTGGGCCCTTCCTGTCAAGCACCGCTCCGCTGGGCCCCGCCGTCTCAAGCACCGCTCCGCTGGGCCCTTCCTGTCAAGCACCGCTCCGCTGGGCCCTTCCTGTCAAGCACCGCTCCGCTGGGCCCTTCCTGTCAAGCACCGCTCCGCTAGGCCCCGCCGTCTCAAGCACCGCTCCGCTGGGCCCTTCCTGTCAAGCACCGCTCCGCTGGGCCCTTCCTGTCAAGCACCGCTCCGCTGGGCCCCGCCGTCTCAAGCACCGCTCCGCTGGGCCCTTCCTGTCAAGCACCGCTCCGCTGGGCCCTTCCTGTCAAGCACTGCTCCGCTGGGCCCCGCCGTCTCAAGCACCGCTCCGCTGGGCCCTTCCTGTCAAGCACCGCTCCGCTGGGCCCTTCCTGTCAAGCACCGCTCCGCTGGGCCCCGCCGTCTCAAGCACCGCTCCGCTGGGCCCCGCCGTCTCAAGCACCGCTCCGCTGGGCCCTTCCTGTCAAGCACCGCTCCGCTGGGCCCTTCCTGTCAAGCACCGCTCCGCTGGGCCCCGCCGTCTCAAGCACCGCTCCGCTGGGCCCTTCCTGTCAAGCAACGCTCCGCTGGGCCCCGCCGTCTCAAGCACCGCTCCGCTGGGCCCTTCCTGTCAAGCACCGCTCCGCTGGGCCCCGCCGTCTCAAGCACCGCTCCGCTGGACATCGCCATGTCATGCACTGCTGCGCTGGGTCCCGCCGTCTCAGGCACTGTTTATGGTTCACTGTGCCCACCATGCCTCCTCCTTGACCAGTGGACTCTGTAATCCACCTGAGAGACTGTGGCTTTGCACTCCCCAGGATGGTCCAGTGGGCAATCCACCCACTGTAGAGACTTGAGAGACTGTGGCTTTGCACTCCCCAGGATGGTCCAGTGGGCAACCCACCCACTGCAGAGACTTGAGAGACTGTGGCTTTGCACTCCCCAGGATGGCACAGTGGGCAACCCACCCACTGCAGAGACTTGAGAGACTGTGGCTTTGCACTCCCCAGGATGGTACAGTGGGCATGGTGGCTCCTCGTGGATCTGGCGTCGTGGACTCATGTGGCTGTGGTGGCCCCCCCTTCCCTTCCCCCTGAGGTGCCTGTAGTTTTGACATCGGATGCCCCTGCAGTGTTCTCTCCAAAGGACTCAGGTCTCGTGTGTGGGCTTTGCCCTTGTTTCGCAGAACCTTGGCCCACGGACATGTTAGATTCGTAGGATGTGCAGGACTTGTTACTTCAGTGATACACTGATGTGTATATCTTTTTGGTTTTTGTAAATATTTTTCACGGTTGCTCAATTATTTCCAGGTGCTTTTTTTGTACATGAAAATTTATTCCAAATTTGGTTGTGTCATTGTATTTTTAAAGGGTCTTTGTGTGGTGTCACTGTGACTTCCTGCTCTGCATTGGTGTGTACATATTGGGGGGGTCGCATATGTGTATGCCCATAACCTTTCTTCCTCCCCCCTCCCGTGTGTCGTAGGTGCAGTACTCACCGTTGACGTCTGCGCCGGAGTTCGTACTCTTGGTAGATGAGCAGGTAGACGAGAGCAGGTATGATGTTCAATTCGGGTTCCATGCTGTCCGGATTCCGCGTGGAGTGTGTCGAGGTGAGCGTTTTCCATTGAAAATGTCTGTTTCCGCCGTGTTTTTATCGGCGGGGCTCCCGCCCCGGAAAAGGTGGCGGATTGGTGGGTCGTGATAGGGTGGGCGGTACATTGTCTGCCGCCTGGCTGTTGGCGGTGACCGCCGCGCTGTTTGTTTGTTCGGCCGTGGCGGTCGGAGTGTTAATGCGGCGGGCTGTGTTGGCGGTTCCCGCCAGGGTCAGAATTGCATTTTTTTGACCGCCGGCCTGTTGGCGGGTTGGCCGCCGCTTTATCACCGACCGCCAGGGTCCGAATGACCCCCCAAGTGTCTGTCATGAGGACTGGTGGCGGACCCCCAACCACCTCCCCCAGAAATGGTACCGTGGGAGGAGATGGTTCTGGCCATACTACATCCCGAAGGGCTGACGGGAATTGCTACTGGACTGGACACTGGTAAGTCCACTGTATTCGCTGGCCACCATGTCCCTGTGCTCAGCATGTAACCCCACCACCTTCTCACCCCCTCAAACCACCCGAACGTGCACAATCCCATCATTGGCCTTATACCCACAATTGCATGACACATCTCCCCACTGACACCATTCCCTCACAGCCTAACCTAGTGCATTTATGCCTCACACAGCAGAAAGTACCACAACTACCACAATGCAACATTCCCTACCCTTGCCTGACTGCTATGTCCATATCACATCTCTGCAATTGCACATTAAACCGTGTCACTCCCCATCACCAGTATGTGGTAGGAATGCACATCAGTACATGGCAATAACAGTGGCAAGACAAATGTAAACTGTCCTGCAAATTAGGGCCATTGCAACCTTCCACTAATGGGAACACAAGCAGTGAACTGTCGATGCCATTACTGCCCTGCAAATACGGTGAATGAGGGAATACAACCATGTGTGTCACAGCAAAAATAACATCATCTGACACAATACCTCTCATCTCACAGGTCTCCCAAGTACTGACACACAACAGAGGACCCAGTGACAGGAAGCTGAGGCCTGGATGCCGCACCAATAGGGGAGGATTCACATGCAAATCTGGATTCAGACAATGAACCTGGCCCATCAGGCATGAGTGGTCAGTCCACCACCACCAACCTCACCCTGCCCACAACTCAAACCACCTCCCCTGTGGCAACCAGTGCACAGCAGAGTCCACCTTCCCATATGTGTGTCCCAAGGTCACGTCAATCATCGGTGTGCCCCACAGGACAGGAGCAGGAGAAAATGGTGCAAACCCAAGACAATGACTGTCCTGGTGTCATTTTGAGAGGCACACTGTATCGGGGGCACAGGCACAGGGGGCAAGGGCCAGTGGGAGGCCAATCATGGGACAAGGGACGACACAGATACAGGACACGACTGGCCAGGAGGCCGTTTCCTGGGTCCTGAGTGCCTACCAGCAAACCCAGGACCAGTTGGACCAGATACTCACCACCTTGCAAGACACACAAAGGCTGCAGGAGGAATACCACCAGGAAGTCAGGCAGCAGTGGCAGGCACACAATGCCACCATGGACTCCGTATTAGGGGAGTTCAAAGAACTCAACTGCATTTTGCTGACATTCTCCACCCAACAACTGTCCCCATCCAGTAGCCAGTCAACACCACTGCCCTCAACATCAGCACCTGCTACTGGAATGGAGGCATAGCAGGAGGACCCACAGGACAACAGCACCCATACCCCTGCAGCTGATGAACCCCCCGTAAAAGAGGTTGCCCATCCAGACATCCTGCAGCACCCCAGGCCAAGACCAATCCCCCCACCAGGAAATGATCCCTTTTCTGAAATGTCACCCTTGTGTGCCAAAGTTACACCCTGTTGGCTGTATAATACCAAGGTCACATAATTCCAAAGCAAATGGACACAGGACCTATGAACCTAACAGCTGGGCCACCGACTCTGTTCATCACCTAGAGCACTACCCCACTCCTCTGCACTGTGAAATACAGCACTAAATAAACACCTATTATCACAAGTCATGGTGCATGTCTCTTTAGTGTTAGTATTGCCAAATATGTTGATGAACAACAAAAGAATACACAGGTCTACACAACCTAAATGTCCAAGTTACAGATGTAGTGGGATACTCCAGCAGGTGTGTAAGTACATCCATTTTGTTTTAACATCCACTGTCAACTATGCCAACAGGCAAAATCAGAAAGCAGACTGCAAACAGAGATGGCACCTGAAGATGGATAAATAAATGGAATGAGGTACAAGGTTGTAAGGAATGTAATCCGCAGTCACACATCAATAGCAGTTGAACACAAACACAGGATGAGTGTCCCAGCAGCTATGTTACACCATATGTAAGGGTTTGCATTGGCATTCACACAAGTGTGGAACAGGAAAGATGAAACATAGGTAACATCCTCAATTGCACAATTCTCTGAGTAGTCATAAACAGGTACTTGACACCCAGCAGATGACAATGCATGACATGCCTACGCAGCAGGACAACATATCACCAAATAGGCATCCTGAGGACCCTAAACCTTTAGTTCAACTAGAAGGCTGTACCACAATGGCACCAGCATTCCATAAATGAACTTAGCAGCTGTGCATTTCCACCACCTCTCATGGTGAGTCACTTACCCTTCAAGGTCGTTACCCAATGTGTAAGGTTCCTGTCCCCACACATACCTTGATGCATGCAAATACTGGCTACAGATTGGCTTCAGCAATACATCTCCTATGCGCAGATGATTTATAATGCAGACATACCTGTACATCAAGGAAAGTAGTGACGAATCATGTCAGTCCTGTTGTCATGTGCCTCATCCTCGTCAGCCTCCCCCTCAGAGTCACCGGCCACAAACACTGCTCCCTCATTAACGTCCTCCTTCTCCAAAAGTGGGATGTGCCTTCTGAGGGCCAGATTATGAAGCATGAGCATGCAACAATGATTTTGCAAACTTTTCCTGGATTGTACTGTAGAGCACCACCAGACACATGAAGACATTAAAATCTGACTTTCAAGAGACCGAAAGTATGTTCAATCACACGCATCGTCCGGCCATGTGCCTCATTGTACCTGTTCTCCCCTAATGTAGTTGGATGTCTCACAGGTATCAGGAGCCAGGGCAGGTTGGGGTATCCGGAGTCACCTGTTTGGAAAAGGAAACATGGCCATGGGGCACATTGTTAGGCAGAGTGCTGACTGTGTCATGAGGGGTATAGATGTCTGACCTATGAGCCGGGCCCTTTCTCCCTGTAGCTGTGACATCGTTGCAGGGACACTGCTGTTCCTCAGGATGTAGGAATCAAGTACTGATCCTAGGAATTTAGCGTTCACATGTGTAATGTATTGGTCTGCAAGACACTCCACTTGTGCATTGAGTGAATATGTACTTTTCCTGTTTCTGTAGACCTGTTCATTGGTCCTCAGAGATACCAGGGCAATGTAAGTCCAATCAATGGCCCCAGTTACATGTGGGACATTTGAGATGTTGTAGAAATCTGCTTTCACAGTGGGAAAATCTGGAGGTAGTGGGAACCTATTGTACCTGTGCACATGCTTGGGTAGGGCATCCAGCACATCACCTTACAGAACTTGGGCTGCGAAAAGTCTGCAGCCAGTCCCACTGTGCTCTGAAAAGAGTGACTCGCCAGGAAATGCAGGACTGACAACACCTGGACTGTTGGAGGGATGGTATGGGGATTCCTCAAACCCTGCAGGAGGTCTGCCTTCAACTGGGCGACCAGTTCCCTGATGCACAAATGGTTCAGTCGATAGGTCAGGATGATGTGGACCTCTTCCATGGTTTCAAGATCTACGAGTGGCTGGTAAATTGGTGCATTCCTCATCACTCCATTGTGGCCGAATCTGTGCCGGGATACAAACAACAATCAGGGTATATGTCACAATATAGGCTATTCAGTATAACACACAACAGTCATTATGTAATAGTCATGCAAGTTGCCGGTAATGTGGGAGTACACATCACTCTACCCTCCGTACCTAACCAGACGATGGCACATGATTACTGTGTGAATGGACGTATACAGGACATGTGCACCTACACCTTCCCTGTGTTTTACTATACTGATCAAATACGCTGACAATTGTTGTGACAAGTCTTTAAATGTCAATAGACACGCACTACATGTGTCTATATTCACCATGTTAGACCTGAAGTATGTATTTGTGACGACAGGCAGGTAGATATGCTGTGTAAACTCAGGACAGTAATGTCACAGACTAAAATGGCATCCGCGTATCCGGCATGCTTTGGACTGCTGAAAGGGACCTTGTTCCGCTGGCGGAAGTCGTCATGGCGAAGTGCGGTCAGAACCGTTGTGCAACTCCTAATTAGTTAACATTGATGACAATGGGAGACTGGGACCAATGACGATCACCGCCGGCAGTGATGGTCATGACCGCTGCGGTCGTAATTGTGTGGGACAGCTCACTTGACTCTTGGCATTCGGGATAGACAAACCTCCACTTCGTGTGCTGCTGTGTCCTGTCTCTTGGAGCAACGATTGCACGCACTGCAGGGGAATGGGCCCCAGCCTTCTCAACAGAGGAGCTGGAAAAACTTGTGTAAGGGGTCCTACCCCTGTATGAGCGGTCATACGGAGCTCCAGGACAACAGGTCAGTACAAAGTCCTTTGTCCTCCAAGTGTGCACATTGATGTGTCATGACTGATCAGGTCGGTAGCATGCACATGATATGTGTGGGATATTGCCAGTGTGCATGAGCAGTGTTCATTGTGTGTCACCAAAGCTTACTGCTGGATTGGTATCATTTACATCTTGTCCTCTCTTTTCTCACTGTTTCCCTATCAGGTCAGTGCCCACCAGAAGAAAGGGTTGTGGCGAGCCATCGCCAAGGAAGTGTGGACCCTGGGGGTCCATTGCTGGCAGAGCACCCACTACAGGAAGTGGTAGGAGGACCTGCGACGTCGGACCCTGACCCCCCTAATGGCCCGCATACTGGCGGTGGCATACCCTGATTTGGATGGGCTCTTGAAGGCAGCACAGCAGCCCCAAGGTGGTAAGTGTTGACTGTCAGGTCACTACTGCATGGTTGTGCACTGTCACCCTCCTTGGACTTGGAATGAACGTAGTCAGATGTGATTTAGGGAATGTACAGTCCTGGTTGCCACACCCATCAAGTAGGAGTGTATGACGGTCACTATGTTGAGCCATGTAGGATGAGAAGTGGTGTTACAATGACACATGTTCAGCTGTAGGTATGGGTCTCTCAAGTCAGCTGTCATGTCAATGGCTGCATACTCCATCCCTGCATGTACTGTAGTAGTACAAAGTGGTCATGATGGCACTGTATATGGGTAATGACAGGCATGTTACATGAAGGTTGCAGTTGCATCAATACCTACCACATGTACTCCTCACATTCCTATCAGTTAGTTAGTGTCCGGAGTCCCTCTCTGCTTAGATTATTATCATCCTGTAATGGATGACGTGATTGGGGATAGTCCTGGGCTTGATTCTAGGAGTAGTCATTTTGGCATTAATGGACATGTAGTTGTCTTCATGCAGGAGTTTGGTCTGCTTGGTTGTGATGGGTTTGGACATAGCTTGCAGGACTTCATTTGGGAATGACTGTTAATTGGTCTATTGTTTTGTAGGCAGCGACTGTTATCTGCATTGTTTTTGTATGTGAAGTGGATGTGTGGGATATTATATTTTTCTCCCTTTCTGTTTCTGCCAACCTCCTTTTCTCTCTCCTCTGTCTATATGTGCCTTAGCATCATCTGGCGAGGGAGGAAGGGCACCGATGAGTAGGGATGCTGCAGCCCACGGGACCCAGGAGGCAGTCAGCAGTGAAGCCGAGGGGACCAGTGGGATGGAGGGTGAGGGGAGCACCCCTGGGGAGACTGAAGCTACCACAACATCTGACTCAGATACGTCCTCCGATGGCAGCTGCCTGGCAGTGGCGGGCCCTTCTGGTACCACACCAACACCATCGTTGTCCGCCACCCCCCTTTCCAGCATCGCTCTCCTTGTAGCAACCCACCCAGTTGCCTGTGCCCGCTCACCCAGGAGGGTGGGTGTCTCCTTCGCCGCAGGCAGCTCTGCCGCTGCCCCAGGCAGCCCTGCTGCCCTCAATGAGGAGGCTATGGACCTCCTGAGGTTCAACTCTGTGGGGCAGATAACAATCGTGAATGCCATCCAGGGACTGGCATCCCAGATGCGTTCCTGGAAGGCATTCACAGTGCCTTGTCTGGCCTCCAGAGATCGTTTCAGGCTTTGGCCTCCTTGTTGATAGCAGGCAGTATCCCTTCATCTTGCGTCCCCCCTCCAGCTACCTGTTACCAATCCACAAGCCCTCTCCCTACACCCATCCATGGCACACCAACACACATAAATACACCCACTATAACAGACAAGGTGCGCAAAGACAGACATGAGCATCACAAACGTTCACACAGGCATGCACACACACAACACACATCTGCAGACACAACAACAGACACTTCGCCCACCACCTCCTCCCGTACAGTCACATCTCCACTCATACCTGCCAGCACAGCATCATCACACACTGGTCCTGCTGTCATTCCTGTCATCCCCTCAATCACCACAACAGCAGACTCACAGTCACACATCCCACACACCATGTCCACACTCACCACGACTACTGTCTCTGCCACCTGCAGCACATCCACCTCACTTGCACGCAACACCACAACATTCACTCACTCGTCACCCTTCCCTCTCCCTGCATCTCTGCCTCACTCCCAAGAAATTCATACGTACCCACTCACCCACCCAACATTCAGCCACCACACACATCCAGACACTGCACACACGAGCATCCACATATAGCACACAGACAAGTCAGACAAGTACTCCCTCTACCTCCACTCCCAGCCTTCAATCATGTGAGCTCCCCCATGTACTTAAGAGAGTTTTCCTTGCTCCCCTTGACCTCTTCCCTACTCCTCTCCCTCCCCGTCTTCCCCATAAACAGCGTGTCCCACTTCCCCTCTCAGGCCCTTCCACCTCCCATTCCTTGGGTCCCCCCTCTGGTGTTTCCCCTGCTCCTCCACCCAGCAAAAAGCCACCCCTCCCAGTGCCAATGTCACCCCTCCCAAGTCCAAGCCGAAACGTGCCCCTTCCACACCCAAGCCTCCCCCCCACACCCCTGAGGTGTCTGCCTGTCCCATTGCTGCCCCTATGACGTGGAGGCCTGTTTTCAATCAGGAATCAAGTTGGGCCCATATTGATGGGCAATGTGTCCTGCTGAATTGGACATTTGGACTTGCCATTGGCACATTTTGTATATAGTTTATTAATTGTTTGAATACATCTGCCCACATTGCTGTGGTTAGCAATATAAGGTGCTTGTCCTGGTTTCCTTCTACATGGTGGTGTGACATCTGTGTGCAAAGGTGTGTGAGGTCTGTGTGTCGATTGTGTCTGTGCTGTTGCATGCGCTTGGTGGATGGTTTGGGCCATGAGGATGTTGTGATGTGTGTGTCTGCTTGCTTGTGTGTTTGTATGTGGTGTTGTGTGCGTCTGCGCGTCTAGTGCTGCATGTGTGTTTATCCTTGATTGTTGATTGTACGTGTTGTGTCACCTGTATGATTGTCTGGGTGTGTGTTCACAGCTATTGATTGTGTGTCATTGCTGCATGGAGTTCATGGTGTGTGTGTGTATGTGGGGTGTCGCCCAACGTGCCCATCTATGCCATTGTTGAGGTGTTTGTGGGGTAGTTGTTGTTGTGTGGTTATGGGGTGTGTTGGTCATGTTGTTGATCCTTGTGCTGTATGATTGGCACGTTTCTGCATGGCTTGTTGTGTGTATTGGGTATTTGGCATTGATGTATGTTTTGTGTGTGACCTACCCTATGTGTGAGGGGTATGTGTGTTCTGTGTGGGAGTGTATCACTGCCATTTCCCTCCCCCCTGTGCTAGGTATACTTATGGTTGTCATCTTCATCGTCGTCGGTGGTCCTGAATGTGTATGGCGAGATACAACGCTAGGAAGACTAGCAGTTCATATGCCATGGCGGCCGCTGCGGCGTCTCTGTGCCTGGAGGTGGGCGTTTCCTTTTATACTTTAGGTTTCCACCAGGTGTTTCATGGCGGTAAGGCCACACCGGATATCCTGGCGGAGTGGTTACTCAGAATATTGAGGGCGGGACGTTGGCTGCCTCTTGCCTGAAGTTGTCTTCTGCCCGGGGATGCAGCTCGGTGGCAGTGGCGGGGCTGGCCGTGAGTTGTCTGTATTGCATTGGGTTCACCGCCTTACTCATTATTTGGCGGTCTGCATCGCCACCCTGCCAGCGGTCACAAGACCGCCATCGGTGTGGCGGTTCGGTTATCGTCAAACTCACTCAATGAGCACCTAAATTACAAAAAGCACGCTTTCTGAGTAAAGTTTAAATTTCTGCCAAAATCAGTGATATTCCATTCTTCCATTTTTATGTATCGGAGTGCAAAATTTCCTGCAGAGTTAAAATCAGTAACCACACTGTTGGGACCCCATTACCCTGCACACACACCTTACCTTTTTTTATTTTTGGCCCCCATTTGACTGATCAGTGCAAAGTTTTAACGAAGGAGTCCAAGTGGATAATTTTTTTTAAATGTTCCATACAGATTCATTAATTGGACTGAAAGTTATTAAGGAAAGAAACAATGCCTTTCCTATGGATACTCGGACTTATCTAGCACACAACTAGCCATAGGCAGTGGAGTGCTGTACAGAGTCAAAGACAAGCATGACATCGATGACTGATAACTGGTAGCTTGTTTTTGGACTGTTATTGCATAGTGATGTAACAATTTTTCATAAGATGAGCCTTAATTTACTGATAACTAATCAAATTAAATCCTTCCACCTTTTAAGGCATGGTCTTTTTTGATATTTTGGTCTTCTAGGTATCCTTTATATATTGCCTTTACAAAGATGGGTAATTGACCATTTGATGTAATTAAACATCTATAAATCTTGTTCTCTTAAACACATTTACTGTGCTACAGTCAATTAAATCATTCATTGATTACATATACATCTTGTTATCTTATAGAATCTAAAAAAATAATGAACTGTGCATGCAGCCTGTATCCAATCAATGTAACCAAAAAGGTAATTAAATCTTCAATTCACTGTACTTTATTCAATCATTTAAATAAGCAATAATTAAATTAAATTAAATTAAATACATCAAGCAAATTTCAATGTATTATCTATTTAATGTCATTATACAGAAGCAATAGATAACTCTTCACATGAAATCTTTTAGTAAACTCTACTAAGAGTATATCATTTGGTATTGACTTTTAGTTAATCCAAGAAACCAATGCTCAAAAGTTTATTTGGAAGTAATTGGTTTGTTTAAGTGCACAAAGACACATCCTACTTCTCATAGAATTAATATTGTCTTTGCATTGTTATTATGGTATATTTTTTAATGAAACTGCTCAGTGTTTGAACTTGAATGATTCGTTTTTTCTGTAAAATCATTTTCTCTCTGCGGTGGCAAACCTTATGCAAAACAATTTGGGAGATAATTTATTTTTTCTGGTAATTTCTTCTCCCTTGGCTCTTTTTCTTTCCTTATGTATCCTTGTTCATTTTGTTAAACTTGTTATTGTCCTCACACCTTTTGTTTCCATTGCATTATACACATTTCACAAAAGCACTCAGCACTAATGAATCAACAGTCTAAATGCAGTTGTTGTGAAACACGTTTTGGCCTTTGATTTTGTAGCAGGTATCTAAATCTTGTCTTTTAAGTTCAATTTTGAATGGCATGAACACAATTTAATATTTCGGAATATATATAAATAAAATCTAAAGCCTTTAATGTGTCCTTCAGATATTAGCAGTAACATTGTGCCACAATGTAACTGCATAAATGTACTGAAGGTGGACCGCTGATGGCTTCTGGGATATTTTTTAAACACTTACAAGTATTCCTAGGCTATGGATTTGAAAAATCATAAATATTTTGTGAAGTCCTACAAAAAATAAATGGAATTACGTGAAATTAAAAAAAATATATATACTTGCTAGTATCATGTGTGAAAATTGAATGCGAAGTGATATCTTGCATTCACAAGTCAAGTGAGATGCCTACAAGAGACTGGTTTGAGGACAAATTGCCTCTTGGCCATGGTTTTTATCTTCCCACCAGGCATTTTCTGATCAACCTAATCTTGGACAGCTGAAAATCACATGTAATTTCATGATTATGAAATCTCACTTAGTTTTGTAACAGTGGCATATGTGAGGTTTCCCCAAGTAAAAAAAAGAACTTCTGTCTACCACTTGCTCCTAATAGGGGCTGGGTACAAATTGGCTTACTCTAGTTCTAACACAGGCGGTAATATTGGCTTGGTCTTTGTGATAGTTGCACCTGTAAAATAGTGTGCAAGGGGTTATAGTATGGGCAAAACATTTTGAAAATTATTTACAGGCAAATTCCCCAATACTTACCAGCAAAGTCATACACTGGTGCCAAAAGTCTGATACGTGACACATGCTAGTTTCACTTTTCACTTATCACCTGTGAATTCATGAATGTCAATGCCTAATTACATAGCCAGTCTTTATTTGCAGACAGTCCTAAAATAAAATTTGTTCTAGATTTATCATGTCTTTCCACCAAACATTTATTGTATGTCTGGCATCTCTAAATAAATGATTCCGATGTAGCTCAGTCCTCATCTGTAGATCTGAATGTTTCTACTAGCCATTTGTTGACAGATGAAGTCTGCATGCTCTTGGCATTCCCTCGTCACTTTCAGCAGTTACTTAAATACCCCTTTTTCAGGTTATGCCATGCGTTTGATTGGATCACACCTTCTATCTCTATAGAAGTCATGTTTACTGCATCTTCACTACTGACCCTGTACAGTGATTTTTCGTATCACTTTAGGGAAATGATAATGCAAACAATCTGGGTACTTGGTCAACATTTGGGATTGTGGCACACCTCTTGTACTGCAAAGAAGCAACAGAAACAACATTTGATTTTGGTAATTATAGATCTTGAAGAGCATCCTCACCTTCCTAGAAAGTTATATGATTGAGTTGGCAATCAATCTCAGACTTACCTATGTCAATGTTTTTGAGGTTGTTCTAGCAGATAGTATCCTGAATCACCCGCACCTGGTACAAACAAAGGAGTTATAATGGTTGTTGCACTGAACAGACAATATCACGTCTCTGATGTTAAAGGAGAACTTTATCACCTTCATGGTAAGAATTGAATCTACTTCAAGATTGTCTGTCTACCTTTTGAAATTATGCATCTTACTTGTGTTCATCATTTGCAACAGAAAATGAAAAACATTACTTTGCTGAGATTCCTACGATCGCCTGAGCCGTCACTTCAGGTTATTACGTCATGTATTAGGCTTCAAAAGGAAGATGCCAATTAAACACACTTCAAATCAACTTAGAATTCATTCCTGCCAGATAAAACGTGAGTCCTTTTGAACATTTTGTAAACAACTCAAAACACTCCTCTTTTAAACAGTCACCTTTCCCCCAAGCGAAATAGACAGAGCACAAAAATTGTTGATTCCATTTAGTGTACTTTTTAGGTTTCACCAACATACAGCTTTAGCTGTCTAGCAAGATCGATTGCCGTCATACAAAACGCTACACAACACACAATACTCATATGTATACAGAAAAGGGCTTTGGACGACTGTTAGAATGTAGTTTTTAATCAAAATTAATGTGAACTGCTTGCAAAATGATGTATAATGAAGCTGCATAGAAAACGTGACAGACTAATATTAGCATATGTGTTTGAAATGTGCCCACGGGAGTGGCCATCAATTTATACGATGATTAATGAAATTGACTAATAATGAATTACTAATGTACTAATGCATGATTTTATATTAGCATTGAGAGTTATACGTTAAGGTTTTGTTAAAATTATTCATTAGACCTTAGTTAGCAAGGGTCTGGGCCTGGCTGCCTGGTCCCATTTTAAATGTGTTTTTCTAACGTGCAATGTGCTGTCTTCCTGAAGGACATGAAGCTGTACTTTTCCAGAAGCTAGAGACGTGTGTGTGACAGTAGTACATTCTTTCTCATGAGACCCGACTTGCTCAAGGAGACATTCTTGCGGAATGCAACAGTGTAATTCGCAACAGGTACAAGGTCGCCCAATCTGGTAAAGATAATGGAGCTACTGACTGAAGCAAGGAGTGTAACTTTTCCTACCTGACATTCTACCCGTTGAAGACGTAAATCACAGGAGCCAATAAACTGCATGAAAACTGGTTTAGGTGAAAAATTCTAGTGAGGTGATCAACGGATCATTGGATAGAGATTATGATGCACCAAACATTGACCAATTGGAAATTAGAGACTTGACTGACAAATTCGATTTAACAACATGGTACAAGGAGAAATCAGCCATTAGAGGGACATCCCTGCTGTTACTCTGATATTCCGTCTCAAACCATCCCCACCCATCTTGCCTCACCCAATACTTGCTTCTCCTCCTCATGAGGGAAGTATTCCTACTTACCCTAATCTGCCAAGACTTTGCTGTTCTATCCTGGCTGAAGGTGGATCGACTTCTGTCCTGAGGACGAAGACTGATTCTGTATGCTGACCCATTACAGAGGGTAACTATATAATGATGAATTATAATTGTATGTTTGCCTTTTCTTTCTAGGTACCAACTGCTCTTTTGATAGAAGCCATAGTTAGATGTTTTCTAAATTTGTGTTACAAAATTGTTTTGCATGAAGCCCAACATGCTGATGCTAATCAGAGGTTAGATAAGGAGTTCACTAATTCGGATGCAAATAGACAAGTGACTGAATCTTGCTTTGCTGAATAATGTGCTAATGATACTCTGATAAAGTTGATTCATGTTGACGTCATGCTTTGTTCTGATGTTAATGATCTTTGCTTTGTTTAAGTCATATTCAAATTGCCACATTGTGACATTGTTAATGTGTTTTCTGATATTGAGACTAATAAACCTGCTAGTAGAGTGTAACCAATAGGGAATAAATATCATAAATCTTACTAAACTTGTGTGGTTATTCATGGCTGAAAGGTCATGTTGTGGTTCAATTCTTATTAATGCAATTAACTCATTTGATTGATTTGTTATTGTGAATATTGATGAGGTTATTGGTCTAGTGATTGAAATGTGGAATAGATATCTCGTCTTAAGGTGTCTCCAATCAGGGTCAAAAGGTTCATTGGCCTAAAACGAGTTCCCGTTTGAGTAAAGTACCTAGGTCGGGACGTGTTAACAGTTCTGGTAGCAGAGGATGGTTACGGCCCTTAGGGGCCCTAAGACGAGGGTCCATTATTTTAAAATTGTTTTGGAAATAATGCAATTTGGAGAGATGATGTTCCCTTAAGCCCCAAATGACTTTCCCAGGACCCCGGAGCTTGCCAAAGTGAGTTGGGTATGTTCTCGGTGTTCCAGTGATGGTGTGAGTGAAGTAGAATTTGCGCTTGCACAGCTTATGCATACCGCATGTGAATTGTGAGGTTTGTGAGAATTTTAGGCCAGGTGATGTTTTAGTAGGAGTGTGAGTACTCCGCGGTATGAGAGGAGGGAAGTCGGCGAACTTCATGTGAGTGTGGTGCTTTGTGCTCAAATATTGTCCACGTGGCTGTTGGTCATGTACAGACCCTACGTGGTCTAAGACTCCGGCGTATATTGATAAGTGTATGAGACACTTGGTTTGTGTTGTCATTTGCGCTGTTTATTAGGTCAATCGGGCGTAGTTGACGAGTCGAGTTTGAGTCAAGTGAGTGAATGGAAACTTCGATGGAGATTTGGTAAGTTCTAAAGTGCACTAGGACGAACTATTGACAAGTCGAGAGTAGAATTTGCGGGTCGAATTCTGCTTGCGAGTGCGGGATCTGAGAAGGAGAGAGTAGCGGCCGAGGCTTAAAGTGAAATCTCTGTAAAGTTCTGAAGCGATTGTGTTACCCTTCCTGTAGAAAACCGGCAAACTTGAGTTTGTTAGTGCTCGCAATATATTGCATTAGTTTTGTGTGAATCAAGAGTGAGGGAGACAAGCAGCAAGACTTTGTCTGTGGCAGTGTGTGTGAGTGTGACGTCATAGGAGCCGCGCTGGGATAGGTCGCTTAGTGAGAAGGGTCACGTATGCATTGGCAGCCGTGCAAGAGGCAATTGGTTGAGAAAGTAGGCAAAGGGTGTTCTGGGAATTAAAGTCACTTCCTGATTCAGTCATACACGAAATAAGAGACGCAAAAATGAAGTTCTCGAGGCATTAAAGAGCGCTTTGAGGGGAGATGTGTACATTACCACGAGTGTGGGGAGCCAACCCCACCAGAGTATACTCCAGCTTATGCCATAATGGAGGAGAAGGGAGTCACGCCATGTCTTTGGCCAAAGCAATGGTGCAAATTAACTGAAAAGGATGGGTGTTTGGCGTTTCCAGAGAATGGGTCGTTCAACATAGGGATTCTAGAGAATTTGCAGAAGGCGTTAAATGAGCAAAAGCCGCCTCCGAGGCCAGCACAGTTTGAGGCGTTAGCAATTTCAGAATTGATGGCCATACAACAGCGGCAATAGAAGTTTGAGAGGAGGATGAGAAAGGCAGAAAAGACACTAGCGGAGGCTAGATGGGATAGTGAACACCGAATGTGGAGATGAGAAATAATAGACGGTGTTAGGATGTTTCCGGCAATAACTCAAGAAGCCGACACTCAGGGAAGAAAGGCCTTTTGCAAAACAGACAAGGGCTCTAGTAAAGGAAAAGAGAATAACAATTCTTGGGTAGATGCAGCTGATTCAGATGATGATGAGTTCCTTAATCAGTTGTTACATGATCGTCCACCGCCATATGCCATGGATGACAATAGACCAAGTACTAGTGCAGGTCCTGTAAATTCAACGCAGAACCAGGGAACAGTGAATACAGCACAGGTAAATGCAGTCGCAACACCAGCTCCAGTACAGAATAGTGTCAGTGTGTCCAATGCTCCAGAGATGCAGACGCAGTTGCAGCCACCACCGGTTCAGAGGCTCTACCCTGATGTCCCAACATTAGAAACCACTACGAGCTTGATGGTGCCGGCTGACCAGGCATATGCAAGATCAAAATTAGTGCAGATTGAGCCAACTCCACTTTTACTGACCCAGCCACAGCCACAGCCACAGCCGGTTCCGAGTTACACTTCGGTCACAGGAACGCAGATAGCTACGGCACGGATAATGAATCAGAATATGGAGGCCAGTGTTCCACAGGTTGTGGGGAACAAGCCAACACCAGCCGCCATATCCTTACCTATTACTCTTGGTCCACCAGTACCACTGTACGTTCAGGACAAGCCTAGCGTGTGTGATCAGGGGGTGATGACCCAGGACATGACAAGAGGAGTGTTCATAGGGAGATCTCAAGGGATGACCCCAGTGGAACAGATGGTAGAAAGATCGAGCTCTCTGTTAGACTTCAGTCCGATAGGGGTTCCTCCAGATGCCATGAGACACTCAGGGTTGGGATTACTGACTCCGCAGATCCCAGGTGCGAATGCGTCACAAATACCAACGATACAGGCTGGAAATATCTTGTTGCAAGGTTTAACTGCGCAACAATTGAATGAATGGTTAGACAGGTTGAATTCACCACGGAGTACCCCTGCGACAGCAGAGCGGTCGGAAAAGGAAGAGTACCTACATTTTGTGAGATTGGGCATGGAAGCAGCCAAGTTTGTTGAAGGGAGCATGGGAGTGAACAGGCTAGAGTCATACACTGAAGCAGAATTGAGATATCTATTTCCGAAAATAACTAAAGAAGTGAGCAAGGTGCACCAAGGGTTGGCAAACCTAGCAGATAAATATGGCATAGACTTAGACAATACCAAGCACCTGAAAAGGAGTTACAGATTAGACTTTGAGCCTAAAGATTTTGATCACATGAGGTCTACTGGAATGAAGGCACACCTTAAGGAGATACTACAGAGTGCGCAGGTTTGGGGAGCTTTAGAGAAGTGGAAAGGCAGATGGGAAAAGAAGAGAGATAAAAGGAAAAGTGACTACTTGGAGCAGCAGCAGGCAAAACCGGCGCATGATAGCGGTACAATAAAAATGCTACCCATGAGAGAGACGGCTGGAGGGGTTCTTGTCCATGTACCGTGGTCTAGAGGTGACATTTTGTCCTTCACAAATGACTTCCCCAGGCTGAGGGAAAAGCCAATAGAGTGGTACCAGCAGACAGACAGATTTGTGAAGCTTACGAAGTGCCTTTGGGAAGACTTGAATACATTGTTTGAGATCATAGTTCCAGCTGATTTATGGCTCGAGTGCAAGGTAAGTGTGGATTGGCCGATGGAAGAACCGGCAAGGGACAGAGTAACAGGAGCTCCGTCTCCTGAGGTGATGAGGTACTACTTTAAGGTGATTGAGTTTTTGAAGCAGAAAGTGTCACCGCAAAACATTGATTGGCAAAAGATTGATCGAATGGCACAGGAAGATAAAGAGTCGATACATGCTTACTATGAGTGGTTGTTGAAAGCATTCAAGCACTACAGTGGTACAGAGGTCATAGAACCAAAATATATGAACCACCTTGTGTTCAGGTTCGTTGAGGGACTGAGGCCAGAAATTTGCCAGATGATTAAGAAAAATTTGATCTGTTGGCATGCGAAGCTGATTGATGAGGTGTTGCAATACATGAAATACTGTAGTGATGAGATCGAGTTGAAGCAGAGAAAGCTGAAAGAGAAGGTGATGGTGATGCAAATTATGGCAGCGAAAGCAGGGATGCAGGGAAACGGAGCACAACAGATGGTGCAACAGCCGCAAGGAAATTGAATGTTTCAGAAGCAAGCGAGAGGCAGAGGTTGAGGAGGTTTTGTGCACCGTGGTCCAGATTTGAATACAGTAGTGGTTCAGAATGATTTACAAGGAATGAAGAGGGTGTTGCCATGCCACGAGTGTGGGGGCATGGGACACTGGAAGCGGGAATGCCCAATGATGGTGCAGGAGGGTGTTATTCAGCAAAGCAATGATGATAATGCATTCCAAAATGTTAAAGGACCAAAAATGAGGGGTCCTAATCCAAATTTTCAGCATAACATGGTTCAGATGCAGGGTCTCCAACCCATGCAACCAGTGCAGATGCCACGTTTGCAACCAGTGCAGATGCAGCAAGTGCAACAGCAGATTCCTGTGGTACCTAGACAGCAAATGCAGTTGCCCTTAGCACCAATGGGACAGCAACAGGTGATGCTTCCTCAACAGTTCACAGGTCAAGGAATGAGTCAAAGTAACACAGTACAACAGTTCCCTTTGCGTGGTGAGAATGGAATAAACGAGAGAGAGACGGCTGGAGGGGTTCTTGTCCATGTACCGTGGTCTAGAGGTGACATTTTGTCCTTCACAAATGACTTCCCCAGGCTGAGGGAAAAGCCAATAGAGTGGTACCAGCAGACAGACAGATTTGTGAAGCTTGCGAAGTGCCTTTGGGAAGACTTGAATACATTGTTTGAGATCATAGTTCCAGCTGATTTGTGGCTCGAGTGCAAGGTAAGTGTGGATTGGCCGATGGAAGAACCGGCAAGGGACAGAGTAACAGGAGCTCTGTCTCCTGAGGTGATGAGGTACTACTTTAAGGTGATTGAGTTTTTGAAGCAGAAAGTGTCACCGCAAAACATTGATTGGCAAAAGATTGATCGAATGGCACAGGAAGATAAAGAGTCGATACATGCTTACTATGAGTGGTTGTTGAAAGCATTCAAGCACTACAGTGGTACAGAGGTCATAGAACCAAAATATATGAACCACCTTGTGTTCAGGTTCGTTGAGGGACTGAGGCCAGAAATTTGCCAGATGATTAAGAAAAATTTGATCTGTTGGCATGCGAAGCTGATTGATGAGGTGTTGCAATACACGAAATACTGTAGTGATGAGATCGAGTTGAAGCAGAGAAAGCTGAAAGAGAAGGTGATGGTGATGCAAATTATGGCAGCGAAAGCAGGGATGCAGGGAAACGGAGCACAACAGATGGTGCAACAGCCGCAAGGAAATTGAATGTTTCAGAAGCAAGCGAGAGGCAGAGGTTGAGGAGGTTTTGTGCACCGTGGTCCAGATTTGAATACAGTAGTGGTTCAGAATGATTTACAAGGAATGAAGAGGGTGTTGCCATGCCACGAGTGTGGGGGCATGGGACACTGGAAGCGGGAATGCCCAATGATGGTGCAGGAGGGTGTTATTCAGCAAAGCAATGATGATAATGCATTCCAAAATGTTAAAGGACCAAAAATGAGGGGTCCTAATCCAAATTTTCAGCATAACATGGTTCAGATGCAGGGTCTCCAACCCATGCAACCAGTGCAGATGCCACGTTTGCAACCAGTGCAGATGCAGCAAGTGCAACAGCAGATTCCTGTGGTACCTAGACAGCAAATGCAGTTGCCCTTAGCACCAATGGGACAGCAACAGGTGATGCTTCCTCAACAGTTCACAGGTCAAGGAATGAGTCAAAGTAACACAGTACAACAGTTCCCTTTGCGTGGTGAGAATGGAATAAACGATGAATGGTCGGATGACAGTTCGGATTGTGAGGAGTGCAGGCTGGTAGCATCCCTAGAAGTAGATCAGAGGGGACCCTATGTGCAAGGGAAGGTGATGGTTCACATTGTCTCATTTTTGGTTGACACAGGGGCTACATGCTCTACAGTCAGAAGTGCAGAGGTACCGAAGCTGCCCCTTTCAGGACGTACAATAAAGGTAGTGGGAGTGGCAAACCAGCTCCTAACCAACCCGATCACAGATCCGGTTCAAGTCGAGATTGGCATCTTTCAGGGACTGCACAGGTTTGCGGTCTGTGATTCAAGTCCCGTGTCCCTACTTGGAAGAGACTTAGGCCCTCATTACAACCTTGGCGGTAAAAGCCGCATACCGCCGTACAGAAGACCGCCAACACACTGCCGCGGCCGCTGAAAACCGCCACAGCTATTATGACCCACAGCACGGAATCCACCAAAATTCTGACACCCACACAAGTCCGCCACACCAAAGGTCAGTGATAAACCGTCACGCCAACAGAAATACGCCCACACCATCACGACACACGAATCCACGCGGCGGTCTTTCAAACGCGGTATTCCATTGGCGGTACACACCACCGCGCTCAAAATACACACACTCCTACAAAACACATCCACATTGGACAATTTGAAATACACACACCTGATACACATACACACACCACTCCCACACACCCAATACTATATAAAACACACACCCACATCACCCACAAACCCTTACGACAACAAATCACGGACGAAGGCCAGAGAGAGACACCACCAGCAACAATACAAGCATCCACAGGCACACAACACCATCACCCACAGAACTTCCACGCACCTCACACTACACACCACTACATATCAGCACACTTATCACCCCACACACCACCCCACACATCACTTACACCTCCCCATGGCACGGCAACAACACCCCAGGTTCTCGGAGGAGGAGCTCAGGGTCATGGTGGAGGAAATCGTCCGGGTAGAGCCACAGCTATTCGGATCACAGTTGCAGCTCACCTCCATTGCAAGGAAGATGGAGCTATGGCGAAGAAAAGTGGACAGGATCAACGCAGTGGGACAGCACCCAAGAAATCGGGAGGACATTAGGAAGAGGTGGAACGACCTACGGGGGAAAGTGCATTCCGTGGTCTCAAGACACCACCTGGCGGTTCAGCGAACTGGCGGCGAACCCCCACCTCCTCCCCCACAACTAACAACATGGGAGGAGAAAGTCTTGCCGATTCTGCATCCTGAGGGCCTTGCAGGAGTAGGTGGAGGAATGGACTTTGGTAAGTCAAATCTTAACTATTACATCCCCCACCCTACATGCATGCCAGCACATACCCCCCCATCACTCTAACTCCTCACAAATGTCGCAATATCACAAACCACACATCCTAACACCAAGCCCTGCATGCAACAACAAAGCATGGACACCCATCACTAAAGCATGCCCACTGCACATACCCATACACCCCCCTAAACCATCATCACACAAGGTCCCACACAGGAATGCAAGCACTGGGGTACACGGTCACCCACCCATGGCACACCATGCCACACACAGATGTAATAAACATCCTTTTATACCCCTGCAGGACCCCTACCCAACGTCACTGGACAGGAGGGTCCACACATGTCCACACCACCAACCGAAGAGGCCCACAGTGAAGACAGCACCTCTGTCCAACTGGATCTAGATGACCAGCCCGGCCCATCGGGGACCTCGGGACAGTCGTTTCCCCACACCCAGTCACAGGCCACCACAGAGCTTCCCCCCTCTGGAAACACCAGCACAGCACCCACCCAGCGGGCCCATACCTCCGTCCCCAGGACATGTCAATCAGCAGTGTGTCCACCACTACAGGGAACCCAGGCTAACCCACCATCCCAACAACAACAGGGACCTGGGGGCAGTTGTAGTGGGCACACGGTCCAGGGGACGGAGGCCCAGGAACACAGGGGAACTGGGAGGGCTGCTGTGCGACAGGGGGCGGACAGGCCCAGGGAACCCACTCTCCACGAGGCCCTCTCCTCCATCCTGGGAGCCTACCACCACTCCCAGGAGACGATGGCAATGGTACTGGCCAAGTTTCAGGAGACCCAGCGCCTGCAGGAGGAACAGTATATGGGCTTCAGGGAGGAACTCAGAACCATCAATTCCACCCTGGGCACCATCGTAGGGGTGCTGAAGGAAGTACTCAACACCAGGAGGGACACTGTGGCACTACAAGGGGCCCCTGACACTAGCCTGGGCGATGAACTGCCCACCACCTCCGCCGGCGCTAGTGGACAGGAGACACCGCCACAGGACCACCACACCAGCACCCCACCCAATGCAGAGGGAGAACCACCTCGCAAACGGTCCCTGAAATCCAGGAACAAGACAGAGAACGATGCCAAGACCCCCGCCAAGAAATTAGACCACCCTGATTGTCATCCTACTGTCCCACTTTGTCACCCTGTCCATCCTTAAACTGCCCCAGCTCCACTTCCTATGCCCATTTGGGCAATGCACCTGTGAGACTAATAGACTGGACTCTGCCATGGACATTCCTCCGCCATCACCCCTCACCATTTTACAACCCACTCCAATATTGAGCACTTAAATAAACACCCTTAAAGCACAAAACAATCTGGAGTCAGTCTGTGATTTCGGAATACTGTATTAGCAATAACTGTGCAAAAAGCTCTTTCATTTGTAATGTCAACATACCTATGTCACACAGCTCTAGTCCATGAGGAATCAAAGCAGATGTCACACTGTGAGACCCAGATCTGTGAAATCGTGAGGGAAAGTGACAACTCAGTGACCATACACTGGGTGAAAACGACAGACAGTAGAGAGGCAGTAGTGTTTAAGTGCATGTAGTAGGCAGGTCTGTATTCTTACCTGTGTTTCGCTGGAAATATTGCTGGATCACTGAGTCCCTGTTGTCCATGTCTTCTTCCTCTGCTTCCTCGTCTTCACTGTCCACAGACTCCACAGCTGCAACAACACCACCACCTGGACCATCCTCCTGCAGAAAAGGCACCTGTCGTCGCAAAGCCAAGTTGTGAAGCATACAGCAGGCCACGATGATCTGGCACACCTTCCTTGGTGAGTAGAATAGGGATCCACCTGTCATATGGAGGCACCTGAACCTGGCCTTCTGGAGGCCGAAGGTCCGCTCGATCACCCTCCTAGTTCGCCCATGGGCCTCATTGTAGCGTTCCTCTGCCCTTGTCCTGGGATTCCTCACTGGGGTCAGTAGCCATGACAGGTTGGGGTAACCAGAGTCACCTGCAAATGGCGAGGGACAACTGTTAGACACACACTAACCTGGAGGGATATCCCCAGACCCAGACAACCATTCCCACTGACTAGCTTCCAGGTGCTCACCTAATAGCCACACACGGTGCCTCTGGAGTTGACCCATCACATAAGGGATTCTGCTATTCCGCAGGATGTAGGCGTCATGCACTGAGCCAGGTAACATGGCATTCACATGGGAGATGTACTGGTCTGCCAAACATACCATCTGTACTTTCATGGAATGATAACCCTTCCAGTTTCTGTACACCTGTTCACTCCTGTGGGGGGGTACCAAAGCCAATTGTGTCCCAACAATGGCACCAATGATGTTGGGGATATGTCCCAGGGCATAGAAATCACCTTTCACTGTAGGCAAATCCTCCCCCTGAGGGAAAACAATGTAGCTCCGCATGTGTTTCTGCAGGGCAGACAACACTCTGGACAACACGTTGGAAAACATAGGCTGGGACATCCCTGATGCTATGGCCACTGTTGTTTGCAATGACCCACTTGCAAGGAAATGGAGCACTGACAGCACCTGCACTTGAGGGGGGATTCCTGTGGGATGGCGGATAGCTGACATCAGGTCTGGCTCCAACTGGGTACACAGTTCCTGGATTGTGGCACGGTCAAGCCTGTATGTGATTATCACATGTCTTTCCTCCATTGTCGACAGGTCCACCAACGGTCGGTACACCGGAGGATGCCGCCATCTCCTCACATGTCCCAGCGGATGGTGCCTATGAAGGACAACAGCGAGAACAGAGTCAAACACCTAAGAGGTACGTGCACACAGCTTACACAGAACACCATTCAGAATCTAAAAAGTGGCCTGTATTTGTGTTGAGTCTAGGCCTAGGTATGTGTGACGCAGTTGAAAATGAAGCCATGTGGGCCCCTGAAATGGTGGCTGCCTGACCTGTAAAGTGGGACAATGGGATGTGAGGTAACTGCGCTGGCGTTGTACACCATCGCGGTAGGCGGTCAAAGACGGCGGCGCAATACTGCATTGGTTAACATTGGACCCTATGGGTCCCAGGAGCCAATGACGATGTACGCCTGCGGTGACGGTACGCACCGCCGCGGACGTGACCGCCATTTTCTATCTGTCTTCGACAGGAGAGGACCTACACTGCAAGTGCTGCTGTGACCTCGGTCTGGAAGAGACAATGGCTCGAGTGTCTGGGGAAAGGGCCCCTGCCTTCACATCGGAGGAGTTGGAGAAACTTGTGGATGGGGTCCTCCCCCAGTACACGCTACTCTACGGTCCTCCAGACAAACAGGTAAGTACACTGGGAGCATGCTGTAAGGAAGGGGAAAGAGTGCGGCTTGCATGAAACGACGGTGAGTGCATATGTCACATAGCAAGGGTAGGGATGGGGGCCAATCACTTTGACGGTGCAGTTGGTAATAACTTTCTCTTCCTCCTGTACAAATCATGTAGGTCAGCGCCCACCAGAAAAAATATATTTGGCGTGCCATCGCCAAGGACGTCTGGACCCTGGGGGTCTACCACAGACGGAACACCCACTGCCGGAAAAGATGGGAGGACATTCGCCGCTGGAGCAAGAAGATGGCGGAGGCTCAGCTGGGGATGGCCTCCCAACGTGGGAGGGGTGCCCGTCGCACCATGACCCCCCTGATGTTCAGGATCCTGGCGGTGGCGTACCCGGAGTTGGATGGGCGCTTGAGGGCATCACAGCAGACACAAGAGGGTGAGTACACTCGCATTCTGCTGATTTTGCGCGCAGTGGAGGTGTCTGGCTGGGGGAGGTGGGCTGTGGTTTTCCCTCGGCCAGGGCGAGTTCCGTAGGCAAGGTCCCTCCGTAAGGCAGGCCATGTGGCACCCCACCGCACCTCTGTAGAGTGCCAAGTACACCTAGTCATGCTCCTGTGTCATCCATGTGTGCAGATGTCGTCCATAGCCTAGTAGGCCATTTCCCAGGAATTGAACAGTGGAGCCCAAGAGCGCGACGTAGTGCAGGGGGCTTCTGTGTCTGTCGTGTCCGCCAACGGTAGCGGTAATGCATGCACTCAACATGTCTTTCTTCTGTCGTCCCCCCCCTTTCTGTGGTCTTCCTGTTCTTGTGTGCATTAGCATCATCAGGCGGAGGAGCAGTGGCACCGGAGCACGAGGGGGCTGCATCCCACATGGCCATGGAGTGCCACACTACGGAATCGGACTTCAACAGTGGGATGGAGGGCGAGGGGAGCTCCACGGCGGGGACAGGAGCTGAGACCAGTGACACGGACTCGCCCTCTGATGGGAGCTCCCTTGTGGTGGCGGCAACATCTGTGCGCCCCATCTACAGGTACAGCCGCCACCCCCCCTTCCAGCACCGCCCTCCCAGCAGCCCCTCAGCCTTTACCCGTGCCCGCTCACCCTGGAGGGTGGGCATCACCTTCGCCCCAGGCACCTCAGGCCCTGCCCCAGTCACCCCTGCTGCCCTCAGTGAGGAGGCCATTGACCTCCTCAGGTCCCTCACTGTTGGGCAGTCTACCATTTTGAATGCCATCCAGGGTGTAGAAAGGCAGTTGCAACAAACAAATGCATTCCTGGAGGGCATTCATTCTGGTCAGGTGGCCCTCCAGCGAACTTTTCAGACTCTGGCCTCAGAACTGATGGCAGCCATTGGCCCTGTCTCTAGCCTCCCCCTCCACCTTCCTCCACCCAGACCCAATCCCCTGTACCCCAGCCTATCACAAGCACACCTACAGACCAGCATGCACACATGTCAACACACAAGGGAAGCTCAGGCAAACATAAGCACCACACATCCCACAGGCACTCACGCAAGCATCACACACATGCAGACACACCAACATCCACTGCCTCCACTGTGTCCCCCTCCTCCTCGTCTCCCTCCTCTCTCCCAGTCTCGTCTACACTCACACCTGCATGCACTACCTCTACAGCCACTACTACCATCACCAGCACATCCACCACCACACCCCGCTCACGTGCAGTCACCACCCCCACTACCATTCACACGTCCCCTGTGTCCTCTCCCAGTGTGTCTGTGACGCCCCCTCCCAATATACACAAACACAGACACACACCCACCCAACAGCCATCCACCTCACGACAGCCTCCAGCGCATGCACCTTCAGCCAAAGTCAGCAAACGAACACCTCCTACAACCACAACCTCTTCCTCCACTCCCAAACCCCCTCCAGCTACCCATCCCAGTGTTCCCCAAAAACTTTTCCTGTCCAACCTTGACCTCGTTCCCACACCTCCCCCCCCCGTCCGTCTCCTAGGGCCCGAACTAGCACCTCAGCCACAACATCTCCGGGATCAGTGGTGCCTGTAGTCACCGGAATCTGGAGTGGACCGACCACCAGGGCAGCCAGTGTGGCACGGAGCCACAGCACAGACAGTCCCCTACCTGTGAAGCATCAGAAGTTGGCCAGTGCCCGACGGGAGAGGGGGAAGACTCCAGCCACCAAAGCCTCTCCCAGGGGTACAGGTGGGAGTGTGGAGTCAGCTGCGACACCTTTCAAGGTGGGGAAGGGGCACAAGAAAGTCAGCAAGTCTGGGAAGAGCAGCACGGCGGAGTAGACCGCCGGAAGGCCACCACCAGCACCATCCCAGCTGCCCAGGAGGCCACTGCCAGCACCAGCCCAGCTGCCCAGGAGGCCACCGCCAGCACCAGCCCCGCTGGGACAGAGAGGACTGCCAGCAAAAGCCCCGCTGGGCCATGAAGGACCACCAGCACAAGCCCCTCTGGGACAGAGAGGACTACCAGCACAAGCCCCGCTGGGACAGAGAGGACCGCCAGCACAAGCCCCGCTGGAGCACAAGCCCCGCTGGGACAGAGAGGACCACCAGCACAAGCCCCACTGGGACAGAGAGGACCGCCAGCACAAGCCCCGCTGGGACAGAGAGGACCGCCAGCAAAATCCCCGCTGGGCCATGAAGGATCGCCAGCACAAGCCCCGCTGGGACAGAGAGGACCGCCAGAACAAGCCCCCGTGGGACAGAGAGGACCGCCAGCACAAGCCCCGCTGGGCCATGAAGGACCGCCAGCAGCTGAGTCACTGCAAAGGAGACCGCCGCTCCAAGCACCGCTGAACAGGGCACCGCCGCCTTAAGCACCGCTGAACAGGGCACTGCCATCTCAAGCACCGCTGAACAGGGCACCGCCGTCTCAAGCACCGCTGAACAGGGCACCGCCGTCTCAAGCACCGTTGAACAGGGCACGGCCGTCTCAAGCACCGCTGGCCCATGAGCGCCAAGGGCACTGATGCTACTGAGTCCGTCACAGGCAGAATGAAGCACTCTGGGCACCATGCCCCCTCCAGAACCAGTGGAGACTGTCATCCACTACCTCTGTCGTTAGCAGGATGAAGCACTCTGGGCACCAAGCCCCCTCCAGAACCAGTGGAGAGATACATCCACTACCTCTGTCCTTAGCAGGATGAAACACTCTGGGCACAAAGCCCCCTCCAAAACCAGTGGAGACTGTCATCCACTACCTCAGTGAAGCACTTTGGGCACAAAGCCCCCTCCAGAACCAGTGGAGACTGTCATCCACTACCTCTGTCCTTAGCAGGATGAAGCACTCTGGGCACCATGCCCCCTCCAGAACCAGTGGAGAGATCCATCCACTACCTCTGTCCTTAGCAGGATGAAGCACTCTGGGCACCAAGCCCCCTCCAGAACCAGTGGAGAGATACATCCACTACCTCTGTCCTTAGCAGGATGAAGCACTCTGGGCACAAAGCCCCCTCCAGAACCAGTGGAGACTGTCATCCACTACCTCTGTCCTTAGCAGGGTGAAGCACTCTGGGCACAAAGCCCCCTCCAGAACCAGTGGAGAGATCCATCCACTACCTCTGTCCTTAGCAGGATGAAGCACTCTGGGCACAAAGCCCCCTCCAGAACCAGTGGAGAGATACATCCACTACCTCTGTCCTTAGCAGGATGAAGCACTCTGGGCACAAAGCCCCCTCTAGAACCAGTGGAGACAGTCATCCACTACCTCTGTCCTTAGCAGGATGAAGCACTCTGGGCACAAAGCCCCCTCCAGAACCAGTGGAGAGATCCATCCACTACCTCTGTCCTTAGCAGGATGAAGCACTCTGGGCACCATGCCCCCTCCAGAACCAGTGGAGAGATCCATCCAATACCTCTGTCCTTTGCAGGATGAAGCACTCTGGGCACCAAGCCCCCTCCAGAACCAGTGGAGAGATACATCCACTACCTCTGTCCTTAGCAGGATGAAGCACTCTGGGCACCATGCCCCCTCCAGAATCAGTGGAGACTGTTATCCACTTGAGAGACTGTGGCTTTGCACTCCCCAGGATTGCACAGTGGGCAACCCACCCACTGTAGAGACTTGAGAGGCTGTGGCTTTGCACTCCCCAGGATTGCACAGTGGGCAACCCACCCACTGTAGAGACTTGAGAGACTGTGGCTTTGCACTCCCCAGGATTGCACAGTGGGCAACCCACCCACTGTAGAGACTTGAGAGACTGTGGCTTTGCACTCCCCAGGATTGCTCAGTGGGCAACCCACCCACTGTAGAGACTTGAGAGACCGTGGCTTTGCGCTCTCCAGGATTGCACAGTGGGCAACCCACCCACTGTACAGACTTGTGAGACTGTGGCTTTGCACTCCCTAGGATTGAACAGTGGGTATGTGGCCCTCTCGTGGATTTGGTGTTGTGCACTCAACCGGATGAGGTGCCCCCCCTTTCCCTCCCCCTGAGGTGCCTGTTTTGTTGCTCTCTGATGCCCCTGCAGTGTTCTCTCCGTCATGGTCGGGGATCTTGTGTGGGCCCAGTGTTCCACAGACTTAATTGGAGCACTACCTGGACTACTATGCTTGGTATATATTTTGTACATGGTGTATATATATATATTTTTGCCTACTTTATTTTTATATATTACAATGGTTACACTCATTTTCTATTGTCTTTGCATTCTTCCGGGGGAGTTGGGGGGTGTAACTGTGATGTATCATGCTGTATTAGTGTGTGTGTTGTAGTGGATGAGGGTGGGGGTGGGGGTGTTGCGTGTGTGTGTCCCTGTTTTTTCCCTCCCCTGTGTCGTTGGTGCAGTACTCACCGTGGTCTTCGCTGCCGGCGTTCGTGCTCCTGGTAGAGGAGCAGGAAAACAATCGCAGGGAGAATTTGGAGTTCCGGGTCCATGGTGTCCTCGTTCCTCGTGGGGTGTGTAGAGGTGAGCGTTTTCCCTTCGAAAACCTGTTTCCACCGTATTCTTATCCGCAGTGAATCTGCCCCGGAAAAGGTGGCGGATTGGCCTGTTGTGATACTGTGGGCGGTACTTTGTCCTCTGCCTGTCTGTTGGCAGTGACCTCCGCGCTGTTTGTTTGTACCGCCGTGGCAGTCGGAGTGTTAAAGTGGCTGTCTTTGTTGGCGGTTTCCGCCACGGTCGTAATTGCAAAATGTTTACCGCCGGCCTGTTGGCAGTCTTACCGCCGCTTTAACAACGACCGCCAGGGTTGTAATGACCACCTTACTGTGTAAGACCAGGTGTTCTATCACCTGTTCTAATGAGGGAATTAAGGTGCAGACAAACAGTGATGATGAGGGGGATGACGGTCAGATCTCAGAGTCAGAAACAGAGACCACAGATAAAGAGTACCCCTTGATAAGCTTCTTCACGATGTTCACGATGACTGACTTGCCCGAGGACCTGCAGGGGACAGTCACAGAGAAAGTGTGGGATTTGACAGGAAAGGAAGTGGGATTGATAAGAGGAGTAGAACCAGTCAAAGTCGATGTAAAGCCAAATGCCGTGTATCCCCGGGTACCGCAGTACCACATGGCACAGGATGTCCCCATACAGGTGACGCAGATAATTGCAGACTTTGTGAAGCAGGGGGTCTTGAAAGAAGTGATGAGCAGCCCATGTAACTCATCTATAATGGGTCTGATAAAGCCCTGTGGGAAAGTTTGAATTGTTCAAGACTTAAGAAAGATTAATGACATAGTGGTGAAGTATTGCCCAATAGTGCCAAATTCAGCAGTGATTATGTTTCAAGTTCCATGCAACACAGAATGGTTCTGAGTTGTCGATTTGTCCCAAGCGTTATTTTCCATGCCTCTTCATGAGGACAGCCAGTCTCTTTTCAGTTTTAAATTCCTGGACAAGGTTTACAGTTGGTGTCGAATCCCAGAAGGGTTTTCGGAATCACCTTCCATCTTCAATCAAATTTTGAAGAAGGATTTGGAGTCATTGGAACTGCCTTTCCAATCGACTCTAGTGCAGTACATTGACGATCTGTTGATTGCTTCCAAAACAAGAGATGACTGCAAGTATGATACTATTGCCCTATTGAACCACTTGGGAAAGGATGGGCATAAGGTGTCCCCAAAGAAGCTGCAGTACTGTCAGAAAGAGGTGAAATATCTAGGCCATCTGATTGAGAAGGGGTTGAGGAAAATATCCAAGGAAAGAGTGACTGCCATATTGCAGATGAATCCCCCGACATCTCGGAGAGATGTTAGGATGTTTCTGGGAATGGTGGGCTACTGTCGTCAGTGGATCCCGAATTTCTCAGTTATCTCCAAGCCCTTGATGAGGCTGACCGTTAAGGATGTTAAGGATGGCCCTGATACCCTAACTATGTCTGAGAATGTGATGAGGGCGTTCATTGAATTAAGGGAGTGTATGTGCAGGGCTCCAGCTTTAGGTATGCCTGATTACACAAAGCCATTTGTCTTGTTTTGTCGTGAACGTGATGCTTGTTCTTTGTCTGTCCTGACACAGGTCCATGGAGGCGCAAACCTTCCAGTAGCATATTTTTCAGCTACTTTGGAAACAGTCGCAGCAGCCTTACCAGGTTGTTTGCGTGCAGTTGCAGCAGTTGGTCAAAGCCTCACACAGTGTGAAGGCATAGTGATGGGACACCCGTTAACAGTTATGGCCCCACATTCTGTCAAAAGTTTGCTGGCCCGAACCAAAACTCAGCACATGACAAATGCCAGATTAACAAGTATGAAACAATTATATTGGGGTCACCAAATGTGTTATTGAAACGATGTACTGTGTTAAACCCAGCAACTTTTCTTCCAAATAAGAATACAGAAGTTGATGATGCTGAGGAGGTAGAACATAATTGTCTTGAAGTAACAGAACTGTGCACCAAACCAAGACCTGACATTAAAGACACCCAATTGGAAGACAATGATTACATTATCTTTGTCAATGGCTCTTGTCTGAGAGACTCAGTAGGAGTACTGAGAGCCAGATACGCTGTGTGTACAATCACTGGTATCCAAGAAGCATCTTGGCTTGAAAGAGTATATTCGGCTCAAGTGGCTGAATTGGTTGCCCTTACTAGGGCGTGCCATGCCGCTGACAAGTTGAAAGTCACAATCTATACTGACAGCAGGTACGGATTTGGAATTGTCCATGATTTTGGCCAATTATGGTCACAGAGGGGTTTCCTGACCTCCTCTGGTTCTCGAGTGAAAAATGGCAAAAGAATTAAGGAGTTGTTGCACGCGATTCAGACACCTCTTGAAATCGCAGGATTTTGTGTCAATGAGAAATGGATATGCGGATCAAGTCGCAAGGTTTTGCGCATTGAACTGTATATCATTCAAGGATCAGTGGGAATTGTTACCTGAAACAGAAAATTAAACATGCACAGGTTACGCAATGAGAGTGGTTGACACTCTGGAGGAATTAAAGTTGTTACAGGGTCGTGCCAGCAGGGAGGAGAAACACTCTTGGCTCAAGATGCAATGTGTACAAAGGCCAGATGATTTGTGGGTTTCAGACAAGGGTAAAATAGTTTTGCCGAACAGTCTTTTGTCACAATTTGCAAGGTTTTACCATGGGCAAGCACATATTGGGAGAGACGCCATGATCAGGTTGTTCAAAATTGATTGGTTCAATCCAAAATTCAGACAAGCCGCAGAAGTGATTTGTCACCGGTGCATCATCTGTCAGCAGATGAATGCGGGGAAAGGGACAGTGGTAAATTTGAGCCACACTGGGAGAGCAGGAGGGCCATTTAGCAGAATGCAGTTGGATTTTATTGAAATGCCTGTGTGTGGAGGTCTGAGATACGTGTTGGTGATCGTGTGTATCTTTAGTCACTGGATTGAAGCTTACCCCACCTGTAGGAATGACAGCCTCACAGTAGCGAAGTTGCTGCTTAGGGAATTTATACCACGTTTCAGATATCCGATCTCTTTAGAATCAGATAGAGGAAGTCACTTCAACAATGAGGTGGTTAAGCTCTTGTGTGTCGCCCTGAACATTGAACAGAAGTTGCATTGCAGTTACCGCCCTGAAGCATCAGGACTAGTTGAGCAAATAAATGGTACTCTAAAGTCGAGAATGGCAAAAATGTGCGCAGCTACAAATTTGAAATGGCCTGATGCGTTGCCCTTAGTGTTGATGTCAATGAGAAACACACCTAACAAGAAGACAGGACTGTCTCCTCACGAAATTCTCATGGGCCGAGCTATGAGATTGCCCGCAGTGCCTGAAAATGGTCTTGTGAATATCACAGATGATATGGTGTTGGACTACTGCAAAGGTCTGGCTGACGTGGTCCGCTCTTTCTCTCACCAGGTGGAAGCAACCACATTGCCACCGATAAATGATCCAGGTCACAACCTGAAAGCTAGTGACTGGGTTGTTGTCAAGAAACACGTGAGGAAGTCGTGTTTGGAGCCACGTTGGAAGGGGCCATATCAAGTAATACTAACGACTACCACTGCTGTGAAGTGTGCGCGAATTCCAAACTGGATTCATGCCAGTGACACGAAAAAAGTGACGTGTCCAACTGATGAGGAAATTGAGTTGTCGAAAATAACAGCTACAGAAAAGGAAGTCTCAGGGCCAGAGAGTAATCAAGGGGGAACTGAGACAGGAAGAGAGCCCGTTGAGGACGGCTTGGTCACTCAAACAGCAACCGAGATCCAGAGGGGTGACAGTGAGCCTATCTCAACTGAGGCCCCAGGAGGAGCAACCCAGAGAGAGGTTCTCCCAAAAGCAGACGGATACAGGTTTGAAGTTGAACCCCTGACAGACCCAGAAGGCGAAGGAGTTGAGGCGGAAGGAAGTCAGAGTGTCCAGACTCCTCCTGAGCCGCTTGCAGGTCCAGCAAGAGAAAACACCATAGCACAAGAGGAGGGCATTGAACAGCAACCAGGAAAGCCAAACAATAAAGGGACACTGAAAGGAGATAAGTAGCCAGAATCGCAAGTGACAAGAGGAAAGTTGGTTGTTGATGAAACAATAGAGGAAGAGGTCGATACCACAAGGAAAGAAGTCCTGAGCGAGGGACAATTGCAAGGTGACCACAAGTTGAAAAGAAAGAGAATAGCAAACAGAAGATACGCAGGTCCTGAATGGGCTTATGCAACGTCAGCTGAGTGGCAACAGGAGTTCTTGCCATTTTGTTTTGACCGAGAAGTCCCAGGTCAATACTACGGTACCTGAGTTTGGCAACGAGGAAAAGAGACTGTGTTAAGCTGAAATTGAGTTAAGAAACGTGAGAAAAGAAACTGACAAATTACCGGATGTGTCACTGTTAACCTGAATTGACTTTCGAAAACTGATTGTGACAAGCTGCTAACTGAATTGACAATGATCCTGGGAGTGAATGAGAGAGAGCTGTAAATACTTGCTGAAGAAAGACTTTGCTTAGCCTTGCTGAAAAAAAGAGCTTTAGCCATCCTCAGTTGGTTGTTTACGTTTGTAGCACTTTACTTTCTGATTCTTTACAGATCATGCTTAGTACGGGAGATGACAGTGAGGGGAGTAGGCGTTGTAAATATCTGGGTGTTGCTCTGGGTGTTGTGTGTGTGATATTCATTATAGCTTTGTTTGTGGAGATGCGACTGGTGGATGAGAATGAGGCTAACAATGCTACAATTTCTGAGACTGCTACACTAACACCTTGGGAGAGGTTTGAGCAAGATACGAAGTATCTGCATGAGGAAACTGACACAAAAGTGGAACTGTCTACTAATGTTTTCTATCGCTTGCTGAGTGAGTATGTTGACACTATGGATGCGAAAGCTTGTTATGTGTGTACACAAATTCCTGTTTCAGTTCAAGAGGGAGTTACATATCACAGTTTACCACTAACTTATGGGATAAGTTGTAGTTTGCTACTAACGCATTTTTATAACCAAGAAGAAGTGCAATATTTTTACTCCAACCATGACTTGGTATTCTCTTATGTGCCTATCATAGAAGATTTGAATAGTGTAGCTAAATATTATGCCATAAAGCTGATTAAAGGGTTCTTTGAACCTAGAGTAACAATTAGTACATCTTATGCACACCGTAATATTTTGACATGCTTGCTCACACCGGTAGAGAAAAGCTTTTTAGATCACACTGAAGATAAAAAAAAGGATTTTAAAGGGGAAATTAGAAAAAGGCTTGCAGCAACGATCCTTTATTAATAGTGGTAGTTACAATTGAATTAGGGAACAAGGGAAACTAGCTCTAGATGCGCGACATGTAGGTAAGCTTTGTATAACACGGCCAAAGTCATAATATGACAATGTGTTTGTAGGAACGAGTGAATGTAAGCATGTGTTTTTGTTTCAGAGTAAATGGACATTCATGTTAAATGGAATGGATCAAGCGATCCCAGGGGTCTATTATATTTGTGGACTTAGTGCTTATTACCGTCTTCCAAAGGGATGGTATGGGACATGTTATTTGGGAATAGTTTTCCCAAAGATTTACCAGCCAGAAGATTTAAAGAAATTCCCGAAAGTGACTGAATTACTTCGTACTAGACAAAACAGAGAAACTGCTGCTGGTGTAGTAGGGGACATATTTGGAGTAATAATTCCTTCAGTAGGGGTTATCTTAAACTCCATAAAGATTCGGAAGTTGTCTACTATTGTGGATAACATGTTGACAAATTTCACAGGAGCTATACTCCAGATGGATACTGAACTTGCAGCGGAGAGGGCTATGACTTTTCAAAACAGGCTTGCTTTAGACATTCTTTTAGCGAAAAATGGCGGAGTTTGCAAGATGCTTAATGAGCGTCACTGCTGTACCTACATACCTGACAATAGTAATGAGATTAGAAGTATGCTTACTAACCTAACAAGAGATAGTGCAGATTTGAAGGAGTTGAAAGAACCAGGTGTTTGGGAAAAGGTTGGAAAGGGACTTGCTCATGTGGGAAACTGGTTTAGTAATATTTGGCATGGGATATTGGGAAAACTAATACAGGGAATAGTGATTATTCTGGCTTGTTTATTTGGGCTATGGTTAGCATGCAAAATTAGCAAAAGGATTAAAGCAAAATTGGTAAAAAGTAATGCGAGGAGGGAGGAAAAGAAAAGAGAAAAAGTAATCAGAGCAAAATATGAAAAGGCAAAACCAAAGGAAGAAATTGAGATGAAAGAGATTAAGAAATGACTAGGTTGTTAAAGAAGGGATTTATGTGATGACAAGAGTCATCAGAGGAGGGATTGTTGGAGTGTAGTTTTAAATCAAAATTAATGTGAACTGCTTGCAAAATGATGTTTAATGAAGCTGCATAGAAAACGTGACAGACTAATATTAGCATATGCGTTTGAAATGTGCCCACGGGGAGTGGCCACCAATGTATACGATGATTAATGAAATTGACTAATAATGAATTACTAATGTACTAATGCATGATTTTATATTAGCATTGAGAGTTATATGTTAAGGTTTTGTTAAAATTAATCACTAGGCCTTAGTTAGCAAGGGTCTGGGCCTGGCTGCCTGGTCCCATATTAAATGTGTTTTTCTAACGTGCAATGTGCTGTCTTCCTGAAGGACATGAAGCTGTACTTTTCCAGAAGCTAGAGATGTGTGTGTGTCCGTAGTAAATTCTTTCTCATGAGACCCGACTTGCTCAAGGAGACATTCTTGCTGAATGCAACAGTGTAATTCGCAACAGGTACAAGGTCGCCCAATTTGGTAAAGACAATGGAGCTACTGACTGAAGTGAGGAGTGTAACTTTTCCTACCTGACATTCAACCTGTTGAAAACGTAAATCACAGGAGCCAATAAACTGCATGAGAACTGGTTTAGGTGAAAAATTCTAGTGAGGTGATCAACGGATCATTGGATGGAGATTATGATGCACCAAACATTGACCAATTGGAAATTATAGACTTGTTGGCAAATTTGATTTAACAATGTGGTACAAGGAGAAATCAACCATTATAGGGAAACCCCTGCTGTTACTCTGATATTCCATCTCAATCCTTGCTGTTCTGATACTTTAAACCATCCCCACCCTTCTTGCCTTACCCAATACTTGCTTCTCCTCCTTATGAGGGAAGTATTCCTACTTTACCCTATTCTGCCGAGACTTTGCTGTTCTATCCTGGCTGATGGTGGATCGACTGCTGTCCTGAGGATGAAGACTGATTCTGTATGCTGACCCATTACGGAGGGTAACTATATAATGATGAATTATCATTGTCTGTTTGCCTTTTCTTTCTAGGTACCAACTGCTCTTTTGATGGAGGCCTTAGTTAGATGTTTTCTAAATTTATGTTACAAAATTGTTTTGCATGAAGCCCAACATGCCGATGCTAATCAGAGGTTAGATAAGGAGTTCACTAATTCAGATGCAAATAGACAAGTGACTGAATCTTGCTTTGCTGAATAATGTGCTAATGATACTCTGATAAAGTTGATTCATGTTGACGTTGTGCTTTGTTCTAATGTTCATGATCTTTGCTTTGTTTAAGTCATATTCAAGTTGCCACATTGTGACATTGTTAATGTGTTTTCTGATATTGAGACTAATAAACCTGCTAGTAGAGTGTAACCAATAGGGAATATATATCATAAATCTTACTAAACTTGTGTGGTTATTCATGGTTGAAAGGTCATGTTGTGTTTCAATTCTTATTAATGCAATTAACTAATTTGATTGATTTGTTTTTGTGAATATTGATGAGGTTATTGATCTAGTGATTGAAATGCGGAATAGATATCTCATCTTAAAGTGTCTCCAATCAGGTTCAAAAGGTTCATTGGCCTAAAACGAGTCCCCATGTAAGTAAAGTACCTAGGTCGGGACACGTTAACAACTCCTTGCAGCCATTGTCTAATGTGGTCCAGATGGCTATTAGCATTGGCTAAAAGGACTGCCCATCAGCTTTGGCCCCAGCCTATGGCATTTTGCAGATGTGAACATCAGAAAAATAGTGCCTCTTCTTGTTATGAAACACACACCGACTCATTTTCACTAGGAAAGATTTTGCTTAAGCTTTAATAGCTGGGGTGATCACCCATCTGTAATTTACATGACTGCCTGTAATTTAACCCAAATATCCGAAAAGGCATTTGTCCTTAATTTTAGCCTTTCAGCTAACAGTTTAGATGGCTCAGCTAACATGTAAGAGAGGAAGCTTCCTGGGCTGTGGTATTGTAAAGGTGTTGCAAGCTGAGCTGTTGTCTGTGTGCTTTGTTGGAACAGTTATAACAAATCTTTGCACTATGTATAAATTGAGTATCATTAAAATCTAAATTGTGGGAGCACTTTTTTTTAATCTGGAACCCAAATTTTGTGGCAGTCTATCTTCAAGTGTCTGCTTTACCTGATAGTGACAATTGAGAGTGCTTTCAAGTAATTCAGTTCAAGATGGATCCTTTGCAAATTCCTCACTTTTCTATCCTTTGATAGCCTGTAATCTTCCACTACCCATAACAATAATATTGGCCATGATGTAAGAGACACCGTAGAACTGGTTCACTTTGTTCACTCGTGGTGTTGTCTGAAGGGAGGATTAATACATGTTTTAAAGTTTATTTTTAACACCTTTCACTTCAAGCATGACCAACAGACTGTTGCACCAGCAGAGTTTGCCAGGGTTGCTGGGTGCTGCTTGTTCATCCACTTGACAGTGCATCTTCTGTTTCTGGCCTTTCTGCTGAGACTACTCTCCTGGTATACAATATTTTCCAATACTCATTATAGACCCACCTTGTCTGATTTCAGGAAATGTCTCATCTTTTTCTTCTCTTCCTTATTTGTCTTGTTCTCAACAACAGCCCTTTGAATCAGTTTCTGTGGATCTCCCATCTGACCTTAACTTCATCCTGCTCTTTAATTCTCTTTGTACAGTGATCCTGACTCCCATTTCTGAGATAAATGTAGAGTAATGTAATGTAATTTAATGTAATTCGAGATTTATAAAGCGCGTTCCTACTCAAAGAGCATCGAAGCGCTAGGAAGAAAGCACATAGTAAAAAATAGACAGAGGATAAGAAAAATAACAGAAATAGTGAAGATAGAAAAACATCCAATAGAAGAAACTGAAGCAAACTAAATCAAAGACCCTGATCTTGATGTACCAAAAAATTAACGAGGAAAGAGCCAAGTTTTCACCATTTTCCTAAATTTCATATAACCTGATTCTTGCCTAATATTCTGTGGGAGAGAGTTCCATCCTCTGGCTGCAGCTACTGTAAAAGCTTTGTCTCCCCATTTGGCTTTATGTGTGCGAGGGACCTGAATCAAGTGAGCTTGGGAAGACTTCAAGCTTCTTTTTGGTACATGCAGGAGGAGTCTGGAAGTCAGGTACCGTGGTCCTATTCCATTAACTGCCTTAAAAGTAAGACAGAGCGACTTAAACTGGATACGCTGCACCACTGGTAACCAATGTAATTTCCTGAGGCTCTCTCTAACTGATATACATCGTGGGAGATTAAGAACCGCTCTGACAGCGGAATTCTGAACTAATTGGAGTCTTTTTATCAGCCCCTTATCCAGATTAAGGAACAGTGCATTACAGTAGTCTATCTTGGACATTACCAATGCCAGGATAGCAGATACTCTCCATTCATGTAACAGATAGGGGAAGATTTTTCTGAGCATTTTAATTGACCATAAACTGATGTTTACCACATGATTAATCTGTTTTTTTTAAAAGACAGATGTTAGTTGAACAAGATGCCTAGGTTTCTAGTAACAGTAGTGGGCACAGGGCAGTTACCACATTTAGAGGGCTACCACCGTGAGTTCCATAAATTCTTTCCAGGTCCAAAACATAAAACTTCAGTTTTGGTGGCATTCATTTTTAGCCAATTGGTCTTCATCCATTTACTCACTTCCACCATACAATTACTAAACCGATCTGCAACCTCCTCCCATGGCTGATTAATAGGAATAATAAGCTGGGAGTCATCAGCATAGGAAGATTGAATGAAACCAAAAGTACGAGTGCCAGACACACACACTAATGCAGCAGATGGGTCTTCTTGGTGCTGTGAGACTACAGACATGTTGTGGGAACCTTGCATCTAACATTATTTGTGAGACTGTCTGCTACGCTATTTGCTCTTTCCCACTCATTTGGTTAGATTTAATGTTAGTGGAAAGTGAGGGGAGCCAGAAGCTGAAAAAGTCACTTATCTTAAAATGTTTGCTATTGGATTTAAAATGTTTAGAAACATAATCAAGATGTTACTGTTACTTGCTCTCCAAGAATGATAGGGTAGATTTGGGTAGAGGTGGAGCTCTTGAGACCTTGCTCAAAGACATCAACTTAATACTGAACAAGTACATAATGTGCCACCTGAATTTAGCATACCTTGAGGTAATGACATACAGAGCATAACAAATAAACAGTGTGATATGCAAAATAGTAAATAAATGCACTGATAGAGTAGTAAATGTGCACTCTCATTTGATGTTTTTGTAAACTTGATATTTTTTTCCAGAATTTTCATCCTAAAATCTGTCCGTCTTTCCTGAATTATTACAGTGCTGTCCAGAATTTGCCTTGAAGCCAGGAGGTCAAAGACAATGGTCATAAGTATGTCACAGAGCAAAGATAGGCCAACATTTTCAAATATAAGTTCAGCAAATGCTTGGTTTACAGCATGTTTGAGCCTGTGAAAGCCAGCATGCCCATTGTGTGAAAAAATACATTTTTGGACAATTCCTAGTGATGCAAGGAAAAACTAGCAAGATAATATTTGGGGAGGCATTTATGACAATACATTTCTCTGTTTAACTGCTTATAACTGGCCCACTCATATAGGATCCCGTGGTTGTCTTATTTAAACAAGTCTTTTCAAAAGTTGGGGCTTGAGATTAAGTTCACAGACCCCAAATCTTTGCTGTGTACTGCAAAAGAAGTCATAAAATCATGCTATAGAGAGCATATTTTGACCTCGAGACTCCTGGGTGCACCTAACTTGAGGTCTTTTGATCCGTATTGCCAGATCTCAACCACAGATGCCATGGAACCATACTTAGCCTGGTTCGAGAGTTCAGCAGTGTGCTCCCTTCTATCCTCGGTCATGCTAAGTTTAATTCATTCTAGAGTGGTGTTTCATGTACAGGGTACCTGGCACAGAGTGTTGCCCCATGCCCTTGCCCAGAGCACAAGTCACAAGTCACTTTATATTGTTTTTTGCACATTGTATGCTGATCCAATAGCAGATTTTATATTACCAATGTGGAATTGGGCAAAGGTTAGGCATTAAAAGGAAGCTCTGACCTATATACAAAAATTGTCTTAGATTAAATCCTGTCTCTCTATTTTAGATTTTATCAGACCTGCTTTAGCTATTACGAAAAGTTATGAAATGGTTGATGTTTTGAAATAACTGCTTTGTGGACACCATCTGAGTCTAAAACGATGTCAAAGTACTGGTGATGAGCAAGAAAGGGTATGCTCTTTTAGGGTATTCTATTTTACATTTTTTGTCTTTTTAGCTCAATTTTATTGTAACATAATTTGTTTTTATTGTGGAGCTATTAGAATTTTATGTGTATGTAAATGTAAATGTGTCTTTTTATGTGATTCTATGGCAAAGGCCGAATACAGAATTATTGACTGACAATAATTCATGTTGTGATTGCAAGGCAGACCAAAATTCACCAGAGGAGCAAAACACTATCTTAGGAACATGGAAAAGCACCAAAACACTAGCTTTTACAATGGAAATGAAGAGATAATGAACTGCTTAATTTATCTCATTGTTAGTTCTAGTCAGACTTCTGCCAGCTTTTGTCATTGCATATTTAGTGCCACAAAAATGTATTTCTTGTCCGAGTCCCCTGGTCAGATGAAGGGTAATCATCTCTACATAAATGAAAGTTATTCTTTACAAAAAGGTATGCAGAACAGAAACTGATCTGTAAACCTGTTAGTCTCTTGTGGAGGACCATGGTGAGTGTGGGGTTCCTATGCATTGATGTAGAATTCTATTCTGGAAGGTTGTGTCTCAAAGATGCCAGGGCTGGCAGTTGCAGCCTTGAAGGAGAGCTGATGGTCAAAAAAATGCCTACTCTGAACGTACTCTGATTCCTTCTTAATAGTGGCAATGAGGGCTATTGGTGTCTCTGTCCCCTGTGGCCCATGGTGTCGACCCTGTACCTCCATTGGATATCTTAAGCTATATCCGTGGGTGGCCGCATCCTGAGCTGTATCCTGAGCTGTACTTGGGGATGCCACATTTCTGAGAAGCAGCACTGGGACTCCTCCTAAAGTGCTGTCAGTTGTTGAATATGACTGGTTTCCACAGATTTTGGCAAAGGAGCCAAAGGAGAAGGATGGAGGGAGTTTCAGCAGCTTGCACAGGGCTCACACTGGGCTTGCACTAAGTTCCTGCTGACGTGCATTGTTGCATGCTGTGCATCTGCGTGGAGTGCCCATCTTGATTCAGGAAGTTTCAGCAGTTCCTGTTGTGCTTGTACCATATTCCTGTTCCTAGGCATATGCTCTGTGCAAAATGCTTGTATAAAGGTGTCATTTTATTTAAGAAGTCTGACCTTCATTTTACATCACTCACATCATACACCTTACTGCGAACAAAGATATAAGTGGCGTAGTGTTGACAGTATTTGAACTGATGCATGTTATTGAAGCTTGTGTATATCCTTGGAACTGTATATACTTTAAGATATATTAATCCTGGTACCCTTTAGTGGGCAGCATATCAACCACTGTGTGCATGATCATGGAGGGTGCTGTCCGCCACCTCCCATTTTAGCAACTCTGGGTGCTCCACCTTTAAATTGGATACATTGACGTGAAGATTTCAAAGCTTATCAGGATGCCATTGATAGAGATACCTATTCTTCATAGAAAAATAAAGCATTGCTAGTTCATAACTTAGCCCCAGAAGGGAGGGCTATATTAAATACTTGATCAGTTGAACTGGACAGAATGATTTCTAGTGGTGAAAGTGATGTGGAAGAGTTTGAAGATAAGTTGCTACTGCTATTGAAACACTGGATAAGAGATTTTGGCCCAAGTTAAATGCTGTGCTTGAAAGACATAGGCCTTGTTAGGAGTGTGGTGGTCTGAGGACCGCTACCCTTGTGGTGACTGTCAGACTGCTGCACTCCAGGCGGTCTGACCTCCACATTACAATACTGGTGGGCTGACCTGCCTGAAGACGCCGTCCCCGTCAGAAACATGATTCCCAATGTGGTGATGGTGCTCTGAGCTGAACTTAGCGCCACCTGGCTGATTACAACTCAGATTTCCACAAGCTTTTTCATTGCAGGGTCCCCGCAGTGGAAAGGCTGGCAGAAAGCCAGGGTCCCCTCCCTGCCCAACAACATCGAAATGCACATTCCGAGGGTGCTGTAGTGCTATGATATTGGCCTAGGGAGCCGAGACCAACATGGTAGCACTGTTCCCACTGGGCAGCCCGGCAGGAACCACGTATTACAATGTCCCAACATTGTAATATGCTCGGGGGGACGTCCATGGCAGTGGCGTCCTCTCCCACGAGTTTGGCTGTCCTGCGGTGGGACTGGCAAACTCACAATAAGGCCCATAGAATTTTGCAACTCGAGCAGTTTCCTGGGGAATACATTAACAATTTTGTTGCAGCCATGCATACCTTAGCTGTAAACTGCATTTATAGAGATTGAAGAGATAATATCATTTGTGATCAATTAATAGAGAAGACATTTAACAAAAGAATCCAGGAAAGATTACTTTCTACAGAAGATCCTACTTTAAAGTCAGCCATCATGTTAGTCAAAAATATTGAACACTCTGAACTATGTATGAAGGAATTTTCTGTTGTTTATTCTAATTTTGTTTCCAGAGAGATGAAAGCAGTTTATAGAGCCAATGATGATAAGTTGAAATCCATGGTAAAACGTTCAACCAAGCAACTCAAGAAACCATCTATGGTAACATCTTCCCACGCAGATATGGATATTGTCTGTTTCCTTTATGGCAGGAAGACACATGTAAGAAATTATAATCAGTATCCACCGGTGAATCAAGTCTGCTTTAAGTGCACAAGGTTAGGGCATTATTCTAGGATATGTAAAATGGGCAATTCTAGAAAACATAATTCTGCTCAAGCGAGCAAGGCGATGGGGTGAATTTGTACGAGTGTGAGGGTAGTGATCGATATGTGTTGATGATGAGTGAAGAAGAAGATAGTGTCTGTGATGAGAATGTTGTGGATATCAAACACGTAGGGAAAAGGAAGCCACCCTACTGTGATGTATTGGTCAATGGTCTCAAGGTTAATATTATGGCTGATTTTGGTTGCCTTTTATGTTAATAGGTGAAACCAATTTTGAGAATTTTCATCAAGACATTTTAGGAAAATCTCATATTAAATTATTTGCACATGGTGATGAGGTGATTGAGGAAATCTCAGAACAATCACACATTAAATTGTTTGCATATGGTGGTGAGAAAGATAAGACTGTAGGAAAGTTCAAAGCCATACTTGAGTTTTAACCTGATAATCAAACTCAAGCTGACGTTTATGTGGTAAAGAATCATTCTAATTTGTTGGGATGGGAAGATCAAGGTGAACTCTACATAATCTATGATCCACATCATCCTGAATGTGTTATAACTAAGGCAAGTTGTTGGCATTCTGCTTGAATGATGTTACTGTGAGTGATGTTTGTGAGGAAAAGAAATGGCTTAATAAATATCCTGAGGTATTTTATGATCACCTTGGGAAACCTTAGGGTTTCAATGAGCACATTGAGTTAAAGCTAAAAAGTATTGCTGTTGCCTTAGTACCATGCAAAGATCCTTTGTGTTTAACGCAAGAATTGAGGGGGAAACTTGACAAGCTGTGTTCAGTTTCCATTATTGAACCCATTGAGGGTTTCTGAGTGGTTATCACCAGTACTGCTGGCACATAAGGCTGACACATCTTTATGTTTGTGTGTGGATCTTTGTAATTTTAATGGCAACATTTGGGGTGATCATTGGCCATTACTCAATGTTAATAAAATGTTGACTACCTTGAAAGGTTCTGCAATTTATACATCATTGGATCTGTCTGCTGCATATCATCAAATAGAAATACATCAGGATTCAAAGTATCCTACTTAGTTTGGCGTGGCACTCCAGAAGCAGCATTTTTTAACATCCCCATGCCTTCTGGTCTTGCTTTATCATCTTCTGTGCTCCAAAGAGTGATGAATGTTTTATTCAAGGTGGTAGATGGGGTAGAATGCTTTCAGGATGATATTTTGATCTACGGTCAGGAAAGTGTGAACATGATGTCAGGTTGGAAAGAGTCTTAAGTTTATCGAGGAAGAATGTATGACTTTAAAAAAGAATAAGTGCAAGTTTGCTCAACGGGGTTGATTATCTTGTTCATCATGTATCTGATGAGGGTTTCAAACGTAATAACAAAATTTGAGGGTGACTGAGGAAGTATTAGCACGTGTTGCTAAAGATCAACTGAGATTTTGTTTAGGCTTGGAAGAGTACTATGCAAAATTTGTTCCATGGTGCACCAGCAAAAAAACAGTACTGAGAGAGTTAATAAAGACAAATGCTAAGTATGAGTGGTCCGAGGAGTGTAGTACATTTTTTGACCATATTATGCAAAGTATTGTATTGGCTCAACCATTGAAATCTTTTGATACCTATTATATTAGTATTGTGATGACTGATGCCAGTAATGTTGGATTAGTTGTGGCCTTAATGCAAAAATGGACAAATGGGTGTGAAGCAATATTTGCTTTTGCATAAAAATTGTTATATGTAGCAGAAAGCACTTATTCAATGCTTGAAAAGGAGGATCTAGTGATGTGTTGGGGTGTAGAACATTTTAGGATTTTTTGTGGGGCAATAAATTCTAAGCATGGATCATAAGCCCTTTGTAGATCTGTTCAGTACTCGTGGTGGTGAAAGGGCTACACCTGCATCGCAATGTGGCACTATTGGATGCAAAAATTCCAATACAAATTGGAACATTTTTCTGGTGCTAATGATTTTGCTGTTTGCTGAGGTTACCATTACGTGTAGAACAGAGTGATATTCAAGATAACTTGGAGGAGAAGGAAATTGTTTGTATGGTTAATGGTGTCAATGAAGTGTTTCATGGTGCTTTATGAAAGGCTGAATGGAATGAGCACTTGAGGAAGATGAGATTATGGGGAAGGTAAGGAGTTTGTAGTAAATTGTTGGCCCAAAGTTAAGTGTGTGGATGAAAAGTTCATTCCATTTGAGAAAGTTGCGGATGCATTATCATTAGTTGATGGAATATTGAGGCAGAAGGGACTATTGATTGTTCCTAAATGCTGACGGATTAGGGCTCTTACCCTTGCACATAATCGTAAAGGGAACATTAGAGCATTAATATGCAGAGTAAGAGAAGATTTCTTGCGGCCCAGTCTGGACAAAGCAACAGAATGATCGTATATTAAAGGATCAGTTACAGTAAGCATTAGTGAACAACATGAATTGGATGCAAGTTATTAAGGACATGCTGAGGGCGTTTAGAAGCACACCACCAATGGAGTATCCCCTTTACTGTCATGATAGGCAGGGTTGCCAGCACTAATCTTAACATAGTATAGATGAATCGTAAAATGGTGAATTGTGTTGGCCTTGGCAAAGTGTTAGATGTATGCAGGGCTTTTGTGAACAACTCTACAGGGCAGAATGCTAATGATAGATATGTGAATGAGCATGACTGGATTAGAGTCAAGAAGCCAGTTCATGTGAGAAAAGGATTTTCTAAAGTGTGGAACAGGAGTAAAAAGTCTGTGGTGCCTTGTGATAAAACTACAAAAACAAAGTGACAGAAAGTGGGACGAATCAATGCACTTTTAAGTAATCAAGCAATCAATCAATCAAGGAATTTGTAAAGCGCACTATTCACCCGTGAGGGTCTCATGGTGTTGAGGTGGGAGGGAGGTGCTGCTACTGCTCGAACAGTCAGGTCTTGAGAAGTCTACTGAAGGTAAGGAGGTCTTTGGTCTGACGCAGGTGGGTGGGAAGAGTGTTCCATGTCTTGGCGGCGAGGTGAGAGAATGATCTGCCGCCGGTTGTAGTTCTGCAGATGCCTGGGATGGTTGCGAGGGCGAGGTCGGTGGAGCGGAGTTCCCAGGTCGGGGTGTAGAATGAGAGCCATCTGTTGAGGTATTCTGGTCCGGTGCTTTGTGAGCATGGGTGAGGAGTTTGAAGCTGATTCTCTTGTTTACAGGGAGCCAGTGCCGGTCTCTCGGATGGCCTGTGATGTGGCAGTGGTGGGGGATGTCCAGGATAAGGCATCTGGAGTTTGCCTGTGGTTCCTGCATAGAGGGCATTGCCATAGTCCAGTTTGCTGCTTACGAGGGCTTGAGTGACTGCTCTTCTGGTTTCTGTGGGGATCCATTTGCAGATCTTTCAGAGCATGCAGAAGGTGTTGAAGCAGGAGGAGGAGATGGTGTTGACTTGCTGGGTCAGCGATAATGAGAAGTCCAAGATGAATCCTAGGTTGTGTGCATGGCCGGTGGGAGTCGGAGTGGATCCGAAAGTGGCAGGCTACCCGGAGTCATCCCATGCGGAGGGGGTGGAGCCGACGATGAGGACTTCCGTCTTGTCGAAGTTGTGTTTGAGGCCGCTGTTCTTCATCCATTCGGCGATGGCCTTCATTCCTTCGTGGAGGTTGGTCTTGGCGGAGTCCTTGAGGAGGGAGAGGATCAGCTGGGTGTCATCAGCATATGAGATGATGTTGAGGTTGTGAGATCGGGTGATGTTAGCGAGCAGGGCCATGTAGACGTTGAAGAGGGTCGGGCTGAGGGAGGAACCCTGGGTTACACCACAGATGTTTTTGGTGGCTTTGGAGCAGAATGGGGGGAGGCGAACTCTCTGGGTTCTGCCGATGAGAAAGGGGGGGACCCAGCCCAGTGCTCTGTCGCAGATTCCTGCATTGCTGAGGCGTGTGCGTAGGGTGTGGTGGCAGATGGTGTCGAACGCGGCAGACGGGTCCAGGAGGATGAGGTCCGCGGTTTCACCGTTGTCAAGTATGGTTCTGATGTCATTGGTGGCGCCCATGAGGGCAATGACTTTTGCCAGGAAGGGGAGCAGGGAGATACGCTGGAAGTTCTTGAGGTCCTTTGAGTTCGCCTTGTTTTTTTTTTAGGAGGGTGTTGATCTTGGCGTGTTCCCAACTCTCCGGGAAGGTGGCAGACTCAAAGGAGCTGTTGATGATCTTCCGTAGTTGGGGAGCGATGACGGAGCTTGCTCTGTTGAGGATGTGGTGATGGCAGGGGTCAGATGGAGAGCCAGAGTGGATGGTGTTCATGACTTTGATGGTGGCGTTGCCGTTTACAGGGTCCAGGAGAGCAGGAGGCAGGTCAGTGGTGAGTCTGTGGTGTTGGTGGTTGCCGGGGGGGTCTGAGTGCTGAAGCTGTCATGGATGCCTGCAATCTTGCTGTAGAAGTAGGAGGCTAGGGAGTCGCAGAGGTCTTGAGATGGCGAGATGTCGTTGGCGTTGGAGCTGGGGTTGGAGAGTTCCTTCACAATGTTGAAGAGCTCCTTGTGGGTCTGTGCATTGTTGTTGATTCGGTATTTGAAGGCGGTTCTCTTGGCAGTTCCGCTGAGTTGGTGGTGTCTGCGGATGGCGTTTTTGAAGGCTGTGTGGTTGTCCAGTGTCTGATCTTGGCGCCACTTCTTTTCGACTCTTCGGCAGGTTTTCTTAGATTCATGGAGGTCGGGGGTAAACCAGAAGGCCTTTCTGTCGGTGTGTTTGTTGGAGGGATTCTTGATTGGGGCGAGAGTGTTGGCACAGGTGTTGATCCATTGCCTGAAGTTGCGGGCAGCTGTGTTAGTGTCGGTGGTGTTGATGGGTGGGTTCCGGCAGAGGGTCATGATTAGTTGGTCTTCAGTGACCTTGTTCCAACTGTGGTGGGGAATCCGTTGTGGGTGGTGGTGTGTTGTGGGTTTCTTGAAGGAGAAGTTGATGCAGCGCTGATCTGTCCAGTGGAGTTCGGTGGAGTGGCTGAAGAAGACGTGATTGCTGACGGAGAAAATAGGGTTGAGTGTGTGTCCTGCGGAGTGGGTCGGTGTCGTGACGAGCTGTTTGAGGCAGAAGTTGGAGAGGTTGTTGAGCAGGGTGATGGTGTTGTTGTTGTTGGTGTTATCGAGGTGGAAGTTTAAGTCCCAAAGGAGTATGTAGTTGGTGGATGCGAGAACGTGCATGCTGATGACATCGCTGAACTGCTGTTGGTGGCTGGGGGGCCTGTAGATGAGGGTCCCTCGGAGGGTGGTGTTTCGGTCAGTGTGGATCTGGAAGTGCAGGTGTTCGGCGGTGCTGAGGGTGTCTTTGTGCTGGTCGTGAGCCTGAGGATGTTCTTGTGGATGATGGCGATGCCTCCTCCTGGATTGTTGGAACGGTCCCTGTGGGTCATCTTGTAGCCATCCGGGATGGCTATGGCAATGTCAGGCGCTGAGGGGGGGGTTCATCCAGGTCTCGGTCAGGAAGGCCACATCTAGGGAAGCTGAGTCGAGTAGATTCCATAGCTCTACTGCATGTTTGTGAACGGAGCTGGTGTTGAGGAGGATACATCTGAGATGGTTGCATCCTGCCTTGGTGGGTGGGTCGTTGGCGTGGAGGCCGGTGAAGGCATATTTCTGGCAGGAGAAGGATCCGCAGGTGATCCGCGGGGAGGCTTGAAGGCAGGCGGGAGAGCGGCCGATGTTGAGGGCGTGGAGGGTGGGGTCGTCGTAATGAAGACAAGCGTGGCGGCGGTGAGGGGGATGAGAGCCAAGGGTTCCAATGCTGGGCGTGATCCAGGCGTGGACGGGCGCAGATGGGAGCAGACGGGCTTGCCTTTGGTGTGCATTCGGTGCGCCAGTGGCGCAGCCGCCATTAAGTGGGGAGGTGGGGGGAGGAGAGGACAGCAGGGAGGCAGCAGTAGGAGCAAAAACGGTGTGAAAAAAGGGGGGGCCATGGGGGCAGCAGCAGTGGGAGTGCAGCGCGAGAGGAGGGGGTGGGGGGAGAGCAAGAGTGAGAGAGAGAGAGAAGAGTGGAGGGAAAAAGCAAAGAAAGACTGTAAGCAAAGTCAAAACATCAAGAAAGGAGCAATGTGAAAAGCGAACGGCAAAAGTGGCACAGAGGGGCAGACACGGAAGAGAGAGCACACAGGGAGTGGAGCAGAGAAAAAGAGGAGAGTGGCAGCCTAGTAAGAAAGCAGAGCTCTCCCACTAGACACCAGGGATGAGGCGTAGGCAGACGCCTGCAGGTTGAGGAGGGCCTCGAACTCCTGACAGGGGTCAGGAGTTCAGAGGAGCGAGGGATGAGGGCTCTACTTACCAGGTGGAGCCACGGGAGGCAGAGCAGTTAACTGACCAGGTCAGTTGTATTGCTCTTGCTCTTTTAAAGCAAAGAGTGCCTAGTGTACTTTTATGAGGAGTACCATGGCTGGAACAAGGAGAGTACCTGTATGCTATCAGGAATATGTAGCGGGTTAATGTATTTTAGCTGCATATGTAATTATTGTATAATGTTGTACTACAAGTTGTTTCTTGCTATATTTTATATTTGAGTCTTTTCATTTTATTCACAGGAACGGTTGTATTATTATAATTTTTGGGGGTTTTCTTCTTTAAGAATGTACTTTTGTTCTTTTGTTCTTTTAAGGGTTTATTTGCATTGTTAAACAGGAGGGGACATATGTATTGATGTGGAATTCAATTATGGAAGGTTATGGCTCAAGGATGCCATTGCTGGCAGTTACTGATAGGACAGAAAGCTGATGGTCAAAATAAACTCCTTCTCTGAACCTACTGTGATTCCTTCTTAATAGTGAGGCAGATGTATTTGTCTTTGTTTTTCTCAGCAGAGACTAGCAGCCCCCGCTGACCTCAGCATTAAAGACAATGGGGGTGATTCTAACTTTGGCGGGCGGCGGAGGGCGCCCGCCAAAGTTCCCCCAACAGAATACCGCTACGCGGTCAGAAGACCGCCGCGGTTATTCTATGTTTCCCGCTGGGCTGGCGGGTGACCGCCAGAAGGCCGCCCGCCAGCCCAGCGGGAAACCCCTTCCCACGAGGAAGCCGGCTCCGAATGGAGCCGGCGGAGTGGGAAGGGTGCGACGGGTGCAGTAGCACCCGTCGCGATTTTCAGTGTCTGCATGGCAGACACTGAAAATCTTTTAGGGGCCCTCTTACGGGGGCCCCTGCAGTGCCCATGCCATTGGCATGGGCACTGCAGGGGCCCCCAGGGGCCCCACGACACCCCTCACCGCCATCCTGTTCCTGGCTGTCAAAACCGCCAGGAACCGGATGGCGGTGAGGGGGTCGGAATCCCCATGGCGGCGCAGCAAGCTGCGCCGCCGTGGAGGATTCCTCAGTGTCAGAATGCCCTTGGGAGCACCGCCAGCCTGTTGGCGGTGCTCCCGCGGTCGTTGACCCTGGCGGTCAATGACCGCCAGGGTCAGAATGACCCCCAATGTGTGCACTTTTGACTCCCTGAATAAAATTATCACAGTCCCTCAATCCTCTATCTACTCTCAGCTGATTTTGGAGTGCCTGCAGTCAGCTCTAACAGAGCCAGATTCTGTCTGAGGCACACAAAACCAACCATAATAAGAGTTGTTGCAGCAGATATGCTAATATGAGAATATCTTAATGATTTGCGTATACATACTAATAAGAAATAATGACAATTTAAGCTAGTAATTGAAAATAACGTGTAATGTGAAAAACGTGCCCACAGGGAGTGGGCACCATGATTGTTAACAGTACTACAATAATGTGGAATTTATAAAATGATGTATTAATATGTTATAATTAATGGTTTAGACTTATGTTATGATGCTTTGTGTTCTTAACTTAGCCAAACCAGAGGCCTGGTCGGCGCTGGGCCTTGCTTGCTTAGAACATGGAGACGCGATGAGCTGCAGAAGACTGGAACTGGAGAAAAGAACCTTGAACTGTACAGAGTTCAGTGACGAGCTCTGCTAGAGAAATCTGCAAACTCACCAGTGGACAGGAGACGATCAGAACAAATTGATACAATTATGTGTAGAGTAGGCTACATGTACTTTCCCAGGAGTTGAACAATGGAGCTACTGACTGAGAGCTGGGGGCAACAATTTTGTTACCTGAAGAGCCGGCTGATGTTCTCATTGACAGAAGGACCAATCATGTTAATGGAACTTGACTCTCAAAATAACGTAGACAAGTGGTAGACAAAAACTATAGGTTAGAGTCATAACCCCTGATAAGGTTGACCAATTGGCAAATTGTGGGACGGACTGAGAGACCCTAATAAAAAGTCATGACATGAGAGGAAAAATCAGAATGGAGAGGCGAAAGTTGATGACGTCAGGAGACGCTGTCCGAAGTGTTGAAAATGTGGGCTTGCTCCCTGTGAGCCCGAGCCTTGCTGATGACTGATGACCTGGAGACAAAGACTGCCTCGTTGCTGATCTATCTTGGATAGGTAGCTATAACTTGACTGACTATTAAGTGCTTTTTCTTTCTAGGTACCAACTGCGCTGTTATAGCATGTTTTCTCTCGTAGATAGATTTTTTCCAAATTCATGATTTTTGACTAAATTGTTTTTCGCATGAAGACCCACATGCTAATGCTAATCAAAGTTAGGTAGGATAACAAGGGTGACTAAAGGGTGACATTGACTTGACTGACTGACTTGCATTGCTGAATTAATCAATGTTATAAAAATTGCCAATTTAGTTGATGTTATTTTGTTCATCAATAAAATCTTGATGAATTATTTGCTCATGTTGCTAATAAAGTTGATTAATCATGGAATCATTGAATAAAGGTTATGATTAGAGTTGTAATTAATAGAGAATAAAATGAACTAACCTCCTTATGAGTGATGGCATTTTCTTATCAGACTAGTTATTGGATTATAGGATTGTTTGGAATTGTTTGTTGATGTTTTCTACTGTCACCACTTGGCTAGGATACTCTATGTGATCCAAAAGATTCATTGGCCTATACACGTCCCCTTGTAAGTTTACTTACTAAGGACAAAGCGCGCTGACAGAGTTGTGGAGTCTCAATATCATAATTGCACCCTCCCTAAATCAGCTTGGGTCTGTTCCAACTGGGCAATCGAACAGACACTTTCTTGACTCTTGTTTGGAGTTTTCTGGACTGGTTAGTCACCTGTCCATGCTAACTTCTCCCTCCTTGCACGGACAGTGAGATATTTGATCAGCTGTGTACTTGAGTTTTTTTCACCATGGACCCCAGGTTTGTTCACATTTTCTTTGGGCAGCCTCTTGCTATGTAGACTGCTTCCTCAGCTAGCATGCACTAGTTCATATTCATTGAACTTGGGTTGAATAGGCCATGCTAAAAGGTTGGTGGCCTTTGAAGGATTGGCAGTCTTGCTGCTCCTCAGGGACAGCAGGGTTCAGCATAATGCCACTGTTGTGAGAAAAAAAAACATTGAAATGCAACTTTTCTAACCTGGAATATGCAAGTGCGATGTTATAATTAAACCCTTCATAGTACCAACATTTTATAACCAACCAATTACAAATTTTGCTGTTAATAAATGTTCTACAAAATTATCCTAACTGCCACTCAACAGGACCACAATTTTGCAATTTATGTCTGTAGTACATTTTTGTCCCACCAATCAGTTTGGACTGAGCAGGGTTAATGGGATTATGCATCAAAGGAGGACCACTTTTTGTGGGGGAGGTGGGATTATTTAAGCAGCATGTAAAGTCAAATTCTGTAGCATATCTGTAGCAGTATTATTTTTCTATTTGCTCATTAATCTGCAAACGAAAGCTTACCAGTTACATTTTGCAAAGATTCGGCTGCTACTTGTAGCATTTGTGGTGCTCTTTTAGAAACTTGGACCCATATTTATACTTTTTGATGCAAACCAGCGCCAGTGCTGGTTTGCGTCAAAAAATGTACTGCCGGCTAACACCATTCGTACGCGCCAGGCGGGTGCCTTATTTATGGATTGATGTTAGCCGGCGCGGTGGACTGGCCAGAGTAAAAAAAAATGACTCTAACCAGGCAGCGCTGGCCTAGCGAAAAAAATGGTGCAAGTCAGGTTAGAGTAAAAAATCATGGCTCTAACTGGACATGCGCCATTTTTTGATGCACAACCCTCATTGAAATGACTCCTGTCTTAGCAAAGACAGGAGTCATGCCTCCTTGCCCAATGGCCATGCCCAGGGGACTTCTGTCCCCTGGGCATGGCCATTGGGCACAGTGGCCAAGTTAGGCCCCCCCATGCCACTTTAAAAAAAAAAAAATTATACTTACCTCTACTTACCTGGGTGGATCCCCCCATCCATGAGTGTCCTCCGGGGGGGGTGAGGGAAGCAGGGCTTGTCCCTGGGGGCAGGGACGGACACCTCTGGACTGCCTCACTGGTCAGAGACCATGGAAGTGAGCCCACAGACCCCTTAATGCCTGCCCTCACCCAAGCGTTAAAAAATGGCACACATCAGGCTGTGTGCCATTTTTTAAGGCCTGCCCCCTCCTGTGTGTCAAAATGACGCGGGAGTATGAATAAGGCGCACTGGCCTTAAAGTCATTTTTTTGGACGGGAACGCCTACCTTGCATGTCATTAACGCAAGGTGGTTTCCCACATCCAGACAATGATGCACACAGAGGCATTTTGACATTCGTGGGGTCGGGCGTCATAGTATAAATATGGTGTTAGGTTTGCGCCGAATTTGCGTCAAAATTTTGAACGCAAATTCAGCGCAGACAGAGTATAAATATGCCCCTTGGTATCTCTTTGAGCTACACACAAAATATGTGACTGAAATCTACAAAGTATGCAGCAGATGACTTTGTATCAAGCGTGGTAAATCCATAATTATATGGAAAACACTGCAGCAGCAGAACCACTTAATTCCAATGGCCCTGGGTATGAGTTACTGCCAGCACTTAGTTCAGCTTCATTCTTTAAATTTTGGTTGCTGTTGCATAAATTCTGTCAGCTGTATCATCACAGTCACTTTCTACTTTACAGTGCTGTTGGTTGATTGCACAATAATGCCAGCAGCGGTAGTGCTGTACAAAAAAGGCTTAATAGGATTTCCGCAGCACAAACATTTTGCTGATTAGTTCAGCATCAACACTCTATGACTTATCTTTGATCTTATTACACTTTCCTAGCAGTTACACTATGACATGACCCCACCGCCCCATCACTGAAAAATGAAAAAAAAAAATCCTTATTGATGCACTGTATGAGGCTGCTCTGCCGTGCACTCCTCCTGCGGGGATTACCATCGCCATGACACTGAAGCAAATTGTGAGGAATTGTGTGGTTACTTACCAGACCCACAAAAGTGAACTGGTTTCCCTGAGGCACCTAAACAACCTTCGGTAACATACAAAAGCAATAAGACTAAATTCCCGAAGAAGATGTATGTGGTGCAAAATTTAGATAGTCTAAAGTACATGACAGTGCAAATGAAGAACTCAGCTGTCCAAACGAGGTACGTAACAAAGATCAAAATGTATTAAGAAAAATGCAAAAAATTGTTATTCAAAGCGTACTTTGGGGGAAAAGAGTTCTCAAAAGCTTAAGTTCTGTCTTTATAAAACAAAGAAGCAAGCTGAATTATGTATCCTGTGGGCCATATAAAAACATAAAGCCTCACCAACGTACCATTATTGGGTGTGCGATAACACTGGGTCCTTGAATGTGACCACAGGGCAACATTATACCATTTTTCACCAAACAGGAACCCAGTGTAATCACACAGGTGGGTAGGGCTCAGGTTCAGTCAGTTACTTGGGTGCCACTACCTGCCTTCAAGTGGGGGATGTTGCTGCCTTTATTTTTCCTGTAAGTTTGTCTCTCATTTCCTAGTGTAGTTGTTTTATTTAAATATCAATGAGCCTTTCTATGCCATTTCCTCTTGAATGCATACATTTTCTACTGTGCTGGCAGTATGCTGTAGAAACGTGAACCACTAGCTATCTACCTGCAGCTTTCTATCATTATTAAATATCATATTATTCTGATCGATTCAGACGAGGCACTCTGAACGGAAGCACTTGCCATAAGTAATTCCTCAAAGGGTGACTTATTTACCGAGAATAACACTAACACAATCTATCCATACAACTGCCTGAAAAGTTTAATAGTTGTTTATTTGTTGGAGTAAAAAGACTTGCGAGGCATTGTTGAAATAGGTTAGAGCGCTCAGACCTCCATTAAATGTTGGCTGGTGTGACAGGAACACGGCCTATCTACACAGGAGGCACAAATGCGAGAGAAACCCCAATGTTCCTTACTGTGGTGGTGCCCAATGAGCAACCCAAGTGTGACCTGACTGGAAAGAGACAAAAAGGGGTGTTGTAACAGTGTTTACAATAAGGCTTCTTTACGTTCCAGCTTTTCAATAATTGTCAGAAGCCTCTTATTAGCTCGCCTTGACAGGATGGGTAAGGCACCCAAACTAGCCCCCCATATAACACAAAAATCCATGGACTTTAACATTTTATGAGGTTTTTAGAGACTCCTCACCAATTTGCTAAAGAATCTATTATTTTGCTTTATGTCGCTGTTTCAATTAAAGGTGCAGCCACTATTGCCTCTGCATTTAACTCTTCTTACCAATTCACAAATCACTAGGCTTACTACTCAACTTTGATTACATTAACAAACTCAATGAAACTTCTCCTTAAAAACTTCACCACCTGCAGTAACTGAAGACTTCTGAACAATGCTTCAGATTCTGTTTCTTTCACGTTTGGATGGTTGAGATGTACGAATCCTGGGTCTGGCCAAATTTGTCATATAGCCCTTACACCATTCTCTAATCCGTGACTTGCCTGGTTTCTACCCACATCACACCTTTACTGTTATTTACTGCTCCAATGTTCACCTATTGAATCTTCTATCACCTTCACATTTGCTTGCATCCAAGCTTAAATTTGTCATCAATGTCCCTACCTCCAGGAGAAATTAAGTATCATTTATGAATCTCACATAAAAAGGAGAAAATCTAGACTTCATCTGGATATCCTGCAAACAAATTAAAAAACATTTGAAACAAGCGTTGTGTTTTTCTGTGTAACATGTAGAAACCCCCAAGACTTACCGACTTTTCTTGTCTTCAGCAAATTTCGAAAATGTACCTTTTTCAAATTGACCAAATTTCCTTTCCAACATACCACCCTGTTTTTAAGCTGAAGTGTTCTTTTACTTATAATGTTATTTTTTCTGTAAAGAGAACCGCAGCTACTGTGACTATAACAGCTGTTGTGAAGTTTTTTTCTGTTTTTGTGTTACTGGCTAAATCCATATTCAGGATTGTGATTTTATATTCTGGAGTTTTGCATGCTTGTCTGTTTGTATGGCTTAAACTATTTGCCTCAATCTCCTTGATTTTGTAAATCTTGATCTACAGACAGCTTTAACTGTCTACTGTTGAAGACTGATTGCTTACAATATAGTATACTTAGAGTGAACTCTGGGTCTCTTGATTGGATGTCTTTCTTGTCTATCTCAGTTCCCTGCTCCTTACTCCATGTTTGTCCTCCCCGTTCTTGTATTAATCCTACAACTGGTGTATTTCTGTTTTACCACGTCTCTGATTGGTTCATTTGAATCCTTTCACTGCTGACCTGAGGGTACTATGTAATGTTTTACAATGGGAGTGCATCCTTTACTTTCTTCCCCTGCCCCACCCCTGCTTTCTTTTTAATGTATTTGTTTCTTTGTACTTCTTTGCATGGGCTGAGCTGCTGTACACCACTACTATGCCGCTCACTTTTAGGCATTTGCTCCTGCTCCTTGTGCAGTGTTGCTTCCAGCCTCTGCCTTTTTGGTCCTTTTTGCAAAATGTTTTACACTTGCAAGGCCCAACAGCTGCACACTGCTTAGCGTCCCACTGGAAGTTTCATCTTTATTTTATCATTCTAAGAAGACCATTCATCATCTTGAAACAGTACATTAAGCCTGCACTACCGAAAATAGACTCCTGTGGCCAGCTAAAGGTCATATTGTGGTACAACGACATGCTCGGTTGGCATGTTTCACAGACATGCCTCTGAACCCCAAATGGTTGACGCAGACACAGACAGATGTCTATGCATAACTTAACATTTGCATACCTATTACAAAACATCCTCAGCTCCGAATTTGTTTTTCATTTTAATGAATGATTGTTTCATACTAATATAGCTACTCACTATTTTTATAATGTGCATCTATATCCCTACAGGTCTCAGAGCAAGTTTAAAAGAGCAGAGTTATAAGGTGGCCTTTGAATGTATCCAAACACAGACCCATAATACAATGGTATGGCCCTAAGGGTCATAGCTATCAGTGGTGTAGCAGGTGCAGTGCCACTGGGACCCAGCACAGTGGGGGCACATTGAACATGAATTATTGCTGAATTATACTACCCCACCCAACTTGCTGACAGTGGGGCCTATTTCCTTTGCTTACACCGGAGCTAAAGTTATCTTGTTATGCCACTGATGCTTGTGCAAATAACTGACAAACTACATTCAGGGGTGAAACCCTAGAGCATAAACTGACTGGAAATTCTTATTGATATAGAAGGAACTTCGATACAGATTTACTAACATTTTGCACAAAATATTATTTGCACAGGAAGTAGCCTTAATGTATTGCAGGGTCGATCTAGAGAAGCTTCGCATTGCTTTACATCAAGGAAGCACACCATGGGGGCTTCAAGGGCGTTCTCAGGCAAACACCCAAGGTTTTTTACACAGATCGTTCTGTGCTAACCAGTGTTTTAAATAGGCAGGTACTTTCTGTACCTGCACTTCTTTATTTCAAAAGGGAGAATATCTGCATTTCTCAGCATTACTGCAATCAATTTAACAGGAGAGTACCAACACTTCTCAGGAGCAAACAAGTACTCTAATAATGAGTACCTGCACTTCAATATTTCCGCTTAAAGTACTAAAACTATCATTTGTGGACAGGCCTTGGCACCAAAAATAATGCGTATTTGAGGTTAGCATTAAAAGAGAGAAATGTTTCTTTATTTCTTCAATCATATCTGACTTTACATGAGTGCTGGACTGTGCAGCACATATCTTAAAAGAGAACAATTAACATTTTTTCAAGCATAGCATTTCGTACAGGAAGGATACCCCATCCAGACTAAAATATATGCTACACAGGATGCAGACACTGTTGCACTGTTGCACACAAAGATGTGTGCATGGCTCTAAGCACCCTGAATGTGCGCCAGCGCTAGAAAAGAGAGAGCAAGGGCGCCATACCCTGGTAGATATGGCAGCGAGCTGCTCCCTCACAGACAATGTAGCGCAGCAACTTTATTAGTTGCACTGCATTTGCGATAACTTTGTAAATCTGCACCATTGAGTGGAAGGATAATTTAGAGCACGCCTTGCTTCTAAAAGATGCCAGTGAGGACTCTTTCTTGCGTAAACATGTGGTCTTCATGTTTTTTTAAACTGAAAACGTGATGAACTGGCGTATTGTGAGCTAACAGGTGATGGGAAATCAAATGGGCAACAGAACAACAGAGGATCTCGCTACAATCTAAGTGTGAGGTAACTGAAACAGTCGCCTCTTGAGCCTTATGTTCATCTAACAGAAAAGTGAAAATAAGAGACATATGGAGGTTTGAATGAAACAAACACTTAAAATGGCTTCACTTTGAGGTTAAAAGTTCATTTGGAGTCCAGCAGGACACACTGATATTTATTTTTGATGAAATAGATAACGATTGTCAGAATAACGGAAAGGGATAAGGTTAGAAAAAGAGCACCTCCATTAAGGACATGAAGATGAGGTCAGGGTTTGCTTGTAAATTGGAGCCAGCTATCATCCACCCAGCTTTGAACTGTCAGTGTGCACCCCTGGGGTGGTTGAGGATATCCTTGGACTCTCTTCTAAATAGGTATTTTTGTTTCCAAACTATGACCTATACACAAAATTTGGATTTATCATAGGACAGTGCATCAAAGCCACGAAAGAGCCACATTCAATGTTTGATCTTATTGATGAGAATATGTCTCTCCAGTCTTCCATTTTAATGGAGAATGGATGTTGGTGGGGGAGACAGGCCCAGTGCTTAAGCTGAGCTGGTGCTTGATGGGTGGGGCCCACCACTCATTTTCAGAAAGCAAGAGAGAGAAAAAACAAACAAAAGGGAAAAAATGAGGCAAAGAAAGACAAAAAAAGAAGCAGGTACTTGCGAAAGTGAGATACGGGAACAGACAGTGTCTCGTGGTGGATTAAAGAGGCATGCAGCGGTTTCCAGGCTATGCAGCCTTGTTATTCAATGCGCCGACTTTTAATAGCGCCGATCGGCTTTCTGAGCAGAGCTTTGGGCACTAGCACTCATTGTTTTATAAATTAAGCACTGGACTGATTCATGAGTAGCTCCTTACTACAGTGTGCACTTTCCCAGTCTGATTTTCTGTTTGCTGAAGTTATGACATCTGAAATATTTTGGCAGTTTACCAGCTCTGCTGCCTCTTTGGATTGATGTCATATGGCTATTTTTACTTTACTCTGTAAATCCTTTATTTACTCATACAATTATTATGTGGAGTGGAACATGCACTGTGCCTAGTTGCTGTAGGAGTGTTGGTGATTGATTATCTAATTAATGGAGTTACTCCTCTTCTTTGTGTTCCTTTTATTTCAATTATGAACATGAAAATACATTGGGGACTTCTCTGTTGTGTCAGTGGACCTTCCTTTCACGGAAATGGTGGATGAAGAAGAGAGACTTTCAGATAAAAGGATTCAAATCTGAGGTTTCGTTGCCTAGAATCGTCTTAGTCCTAGTTGCTTTTTCCCATTGTTTTCGTTTTGAAAGGTTACATCTCAAAGCACAGTAGGAATAATTCCTAACTTAGAGGAGTATAGTGTTAAAACTGTGTTGTTATTGGTACTTTGTCCAATTCGTTAAGACCTCACAACACGACCCATTATCAATCCTGCTCAGACTTGACTCCGGAGACAGAGGTGACCAGGCAGAGATGAGCAGGAAGTGCACAATGAGAGTCATTAAGGATAAAATTAACACTTTGGTGGAAGAGGTCTCCAAAGCCAATTAACAATTAACACGACTTCCCGGAAAGTTGAAGAGAGCCCCAAACGTATATGAGCAGAAGGATACATAACCCAGTTAATACTCAGGGAATCACATTCAATGAACTGAAAAAACATCTGGGAGGTGGTATGACCACAAGCACAATACCGAAGAGAAGTGTGCCACCAATGTATGCAGGCCAGTGGAACAGATGAGGGACCCTCATTAGAACTCCCTAACATACAGGGAGCCCATTGCAAAAAAGCCTTCTATGTGAGGAAGAACATGGACTTCTTGTTGTGGACTCCTCTGCCGTGGAACATGTGAAACAAACGTCTGACATTGGAAGTGGGTGTATCTTCATTTCCATAGCAACATACACGAACATGTATGGTTTCCAATGTATTGTCATCAAAACAGCATACTTTCCCACAACAGAAAGCTTTACTTAGCTAGAGTACCTTACAGTACAGGGTATAAACATGAAAATGACCTCTGCTATTGTATATGGTATTGTTATCTGCTTTAATGTGAGTATCTTTTGTCATAAAGCACTCAAACTCCAGTTCATCAACTAAAGTAGTGAAATAAAAATAAATACAAATAATAAGCACTTTTCCTCATAGTTGCTGAGTACAGTACATCGAAATTTTATTTGCTCTAGGTGTGTCTACATTTTTGCGTCTGCCACACTATTACTTGCAAGTGGCAAATGGAAGCCTAAACTGAAAAGACTACAGAGCTGTGTTCATTGGCAGTAGTAAACATAATTAAAGAATGACATGATTCCCTGTTCTTCCTAACAAGTATGTCCTCTGGACAAAAACGTGCATTTTAGCTCTTTTGGCCAATCAACTACTAAGAGTGGCCTCATCTCTCTGAGAATACATGTATAATTCAAAAAACACTTTGTTAAAAAACGGATGAGTGAAATATGTGGATCAAGACGTCAATTAATAGAACTATGGGCCATATTTATACTCTGGTTGCGCCGAATTTGCGTCGTTTTTTTCGACGCAAATTCGACGCAGAACTAACGCCAACTAAAGCCATATTTATACTCTGGCGTTAGACGCTTCGGGCGCCAAAGTGCCCGGAGTGTGCGTCATTTTTTAGCGTGAACCCCTTCCTTGCGTTAATGATATGCAAGGGAGGCGTTCCCGTCTTAAAAAATGACTCCCAGGCCTTTACGTGGTATTTATACTCCCGGGCAAAAGAGACGCCCGGGAGTGGGCGTGGCCAAAAACGGCGCATTTGCGCCGCTTTTTAACGCCTGGGTCAGGGATGGCGTTAAGGGACAAGTGGGCTCAAAATGAGCCCAGAGTGCCCTCCCCTGCCCCCCAGGGACCCCCCCTGCCACCCTTGCCCACCCCAGGAGGACACCCAAGGACGGAGGGACCCATCCCATGGACATTAAGGTAAGTTCAGGTAAGTATTTTATTTTTTATTTTTTGTGGCATAGGGGGGCCTGATTTGTGCCCCCCTACATGCCACTATGCCCAATGACCATGCCCAGGGGACATAAGTCCCCTGGGCATGGCCATTGGGCAAGGGGGCATGACTCCTATCTTTACAATGATAGGAGTCATGTTGATGGGGGATGGGCGTCGAAAAAAAATGGCGCAAGTCGGGTTACGACGATTTTTTCGACGCAACCTGACTTGCCCCATTTTAAGACGCCCATACGCCATTTTCCCCCTACGCCGGCGCTGTCTGGTGTACGTGGTTTTTTTCCACGCACACCAGGCAGCGCCGGTCTGCTAGCGCCGGCTAACGCCATTCAATAAATACGGCGCCCGCATGGCGCTTCAGAATGGCGTTAGCCGGCGCTAATTTTTTTGACGCAAAACTGCGTTAGCGCAGTTTTGCGTCAAAAAGTATAAATACGGCCCTATATGTTAATCAAAAAAATGATTTTGTTTTTTTCAGATTTAGGAATCTGAAGAAACAACATCAATTCATTTTGTTAGTAGAAGAAACGTGCCCTGGCTCGGTCTAGTATCCAGTGTTAGATACAAGTATTCAAATATCTAAATTCGATTTCATTTTAGGGCAGAACTGGGAATATCCCGAAATCAGCAGTAGTAAAAGTGCCAACTTTCTTTGGACAAAACATGGGCCCATATTTATGAAAAAGTGGCTCATCAGACGTGATACGCCACTTTTTCTGCACCCCACTACCGACACCTAACAACACCATGGTTTTTCCTTATTTATAATATGATGCACCATGGCGCTCATTAGCACAGTAGCATCAAAATATTTGACGTTAGTGTAGAAACGTGCAAGGAGGCCCATAGGTTTTTATGGCAGCGTCATTTTAATGCCTTTCCTGAGCAGGATTAAAAAATGATGCCAAAAGCGGCGCAGTGAAATCTGTTAAATTTCACTGCGCCATTTTTGTGGGCCTCCAAGTGCCGGAATGGCCCCTGGCATTCATTATGGCTGGTGCAGGCATAATATGGCGCAAGGGTTTTCAAAGTGGCTCAATGCATGCATTAAGCCACTTTGTAAATATGGCGTATGGAAAAATCGACTTTAGCGCTGCCTTAGCATAAAAAAAAATGACGCTATGTCGGCACTTAGGTGGCGCTAGGGGCTCTTAAATATGCCCCATAGATGGGGAGACATCATACTCTCCTGTGTGTCCTTGTTAGAGAGCGCCAGAACGCTTTGAACGATACTTGAAGATCTTATGACCTCTGTCTAAATATGACATTAAATTGACACCAATCTTGGAAATACAACACTGAGGGGTGAGCCCAAAAGCCAGATTACAGTATGTTGCACTGCTTTGGGTGCGCTGAAATTTGCACTGGTCAGGGTGCAATTTTACTTCACAATTGGACCGACCGACAATTGGAAAATGACATTTTTGCACTGGTTAGTCAGTGGAAATGTACATTTTGTACATTTGAGTGAATTGAAATTGCGCCAGCATCAGTGCAATCTATATGGTCCTGAAAAGTTAGTAGTCACAATGAAAACTAACAAGCAAGGTAATTCTGCTGCAGAAATCAGAGTATGAAGTGCCGCCTCTGGTAAAAAAAATGTCTTTGATTCATCATTGTCATACCTTCAGCTGTCACGGAGTTGGTTGGCCTCAGGGCCTGGCCAGGCCCTGTGGCCAACCCCTCTAACCACCCAACCCCAGGCTGCACAAAGCTTGGCCGGAGGGCCTGCAGCCAAACCCTATAACCACCCAACCATGCACTGCAGATGGCCTTCGACTGTGTGCAGCAGGGGTTGGCCGCAGGGCCTGCACCCAAACCCTATAACCACCCAACCCCATGCTATGCGCAGCTGTGCACAGCAGGGGTTGGCCACAGGGCTTGGCCTTTGGCCAATTGCTATAGCCACCTGGCTGTACACATTGGGGGTTAGCCGCAGGGCCAATAGCAACCCAACCCCTTGCTTCACACAGCCTTCAGCAGGGTCAGTTCCATGTGCCCCCACCCCTCTCTGATTTCGGCCCTGTTTGGTTTTTTTTTTTTAATTGCAGCAAATTTGCGGTATGCATTAAAAAAAAAACATTTTTTTTTGCCCAGGGGGCCCTCTGGGACCCCACTCCAGAGCTATGTGGTCAGGGTGTCCCTACCCTTGCCCATTGCCTTATTTTGTTACTTTCTTTGAAGGACTCGGCTGAAGCCGAGTCCCAAGATGGCTGCCAAAACTTCCTGCTTGAAGTGCTGGCAGACAACCAGAACTGTGCATTTCTCTGCACAAACTCATCATTATTTGCAAATCTCTTGCACCTCTAGATATCTATTTGTCAAGCAGCTACAAGGATATTGGTAAGCAAAAAACAGCTTTTTCTATAGAAACATGGTCCTAACTATCACTACCCAGTAATGTAAATATATATATATATATATAAATATATATATATATATCAAACAAAGCGAAGCGTGGCTGTGTATAAAAGGTGCGCACTTCCAAAGGCTTTTGTTCAATAGAATACAGAAGTCATAACAGCAAAAGTCTCTTTGTGGAGAAAAAAGGAGTGCTCAAGTGGTTAAACACCCAGCCACAGGGTGTGGAAAGCTGTTGCCCATATGGGTCCAGTCCAGTCCATGTAAATGATAAGAAAACCACGGCACATCACATGAACATGGTATAATACATTAAATTGTTTAATGATGTTGCAGGAAGAACACAATATCCCGATTCAATGAAAAGAATTCATGAGGTTGCTTGTAGATAGATTCCAGAATGGTAGGAAAACAGCTGACACGTGTTTCGTCATTCTTGACTTTCTCAAGGCTGTGAGAGATGTAATATAACAGTCATGAATCTAGTTGATGTTGATGGGATACATTTTCGTGTGACACGTGCAAACAACAAAAGATGTGCGAGTCTGATAGCAATAGGGAGAAGGAAAGAGAGAAGCCCCGTGTGGTGAATGTGACACGATTGAAAATATACAGTAGAAATGATGTATCACCTTAATAATATAGTGATTAGAGAATTATATAGCGGTGGAAAGGTAAAAAACTCATATGACACCGTGAAGAGGGTAGACAGCCAGATACCACAATTAAATGCTGACTTGGCTGAGAGTAGTACCATAAAACCACGTGTGATTATAAAGATATGACAGTGTATGTCCGAGCAGAAATTATATGGCCATACCTCATTTATGTTTAAAAAGGTCAATGTTGCATGAAAGAAATTCCATATTTCAAGCTGGTTCAGCAAGTACGATCAGTGTCTCAAATAGATGAGAGAAAATTAAGGGACCATGATAAGTCTATAAAAGAAAGGGGTGAAGCGTTTACTTAGATGTCCGTTTGTAGAGAAAATATATCAAAATCCTCAGTTAAATTGTTGAGGAACGAATAATGGTCGAGATTCGTGAGTTAGTAGTAACTAGAAATATTGATATTAAACCACTGCCGAAACTAGAAGACTAAGATTAATTTATGGAAAAGTCATAAATAGGATTAAAGTACTGTATAAAGACGGGAGCGCGGAAAACATTAGTGCTTGGAAATCTGGAATTATAGTAGAAAAGTATACAGACGCCGTAGTATGTACAAAAGCGGCTGAACTACGGTTTAATCGTAGTGGATAAAGGTTGTATTTAGGCGATTATCATATCCATACAGGGGGAGCGAATATACAACAACAACGATTACCCTTTTGCAGTCCATTACAACTCAGAACATCCATCTCAAGAAAGATTAAAAATAAAAACACATGGCATTGCCACCCTTGGACACACATCATATGAAAATGGTATGCAACTTAGCTCCAAATCATCATTACTGCAAACGTCAAATGGGCTAATGAATGAATGAATGGTCAACAGTCATTCATACCATATGGCCTTACATTCGCCCGCTGCTGCAGGTTTGCCAGGATATGATAAAAATACTCCATGGATACAGTAGCTATTCTGGATGGTCAAATCCTAGGGTGCTGGGGGCCTAACTCCACCTCTACCACCCCCAAAACATACAAGAATCATGTACTTGTGAACTAAACACATGCATAAGGCACATGTGTGGCCTCCATGTCACAAGTCCTACACAAATATGAAACACAAAATCATAATGGGACATGGTCAGCCCCATAAAAACTGAAAGTGACTCTCCCACTCCCTGTTAGGACTACAGATAAAAGCATCCCCATCATAAAGATGGGGACATTTTGGAGACGGAATACATAATGGTATCAAAAACATCATTTCAAAATAGCCATCAGCAATTATACCAAATATGTTGTCAAATATGGTCAATACATTAGTTAACGTATCCCAAACATCACAGTGTGAAGGCCGTCTATACATAAAATTACGGACATTTGTCATATACAAACACAAATGTGTCTCACATCGCACCGTTTGACCATGACAAATCACCTTTCCAAAGCTAAACACATGAAGACATTTGGATAAATTTGCTCCATGTTCTACGCATACAGCATGGCCGTCATAATTTGTTCACGTACATGAGTGCACACAATGCAGAGTCAGATACAAATGTATCCAAAAGTGTCTTGATATTTCCCCTTCAAATTATTATTTACATCCACAATATTTTTGACTCTGCATCATGTGCACTACTGTACGTGTAAAAAAAACCACACCCATGATGTATGCGTAGTGAAATTGACGCTACATGGACAATATGTTGGTCATTTCATGTACAATATTAATTATTAATATTCATATCATATTTTTTCACTCCGCATCATGTGCACCACTGTACGTGTAAAAAAAAAGACGCCCATGATGTATGCGTGGTGAAATTGACGCTACATGCACAATATATTGGTCATTTCATGTACAGTATTAATTATTAATATTCATATAATATTTTTTCACTCCTCATCATGTGCACCACTGTACGTGTAAAAAAAACGACGCCCATGATGTATGGGTGGTGAAATTGACGCTACATGCACAATATGTTGGTCATTTCATGTACAGTATTAATTATTAATATTCATATCATATTTTTTCACTCCGCATCATGTGCACCACTGTACGTGTAAAAAAAACGACGCCCATGATGTATGCGTGGTGAAATTGACGCTACATGCACAATATATTGGTCATTTCATGTACAGTATTAATTATTAATATTCATATCATATTTTTTCACTCCGCATCATGTGCACCACTGTACGTGTAAAAAAAAAGACGCCCATGATGTATGCGTGGTGAAATTGACGCTACATGCACAATATATTGGTCATTTCATGTACAGTATTAATTATTAATATTCATATTTTTTCACTCCGCATCATGTGCACTGTAATGCGTCATAAAAAATTGACGCACAACTGTGTATGCGTGAAAATATGACGCATAACGGTAAAATAAAAACGGCGGCCATTTTATGCAGGAAGTGATGTAATAGGATATCCTGTTTACAAAATCTGTACTGGGAGGTAACTTTCACTTTCACTTTGCAGTCTCAGATTTCTCTAGACTGTGTGGTTGTGTGAAAGGTGTTGTCCTGTGTTTTACTGCTCTAGTGTCCTGTGTGCCTTGTATTTTGTCTTAGTGTCAATCTATTATTGTTGTATCACATTGTCTCAGTCTGTTTAGTGTTATTTTGTCTATACCTGTGATAGTTTGTATTGTCTGTGGGAGTCTGTTGTGGGTAGCATAGTTTGGGGGGTTAGTTGGGCTATTTTTCTACTTCTCCTTTTTCTTTCACACCTCTACCTTTCCCCATTTCCCCCTTTATATTTTAAATTTTGTTGGTACATTCTTATCCCTCTCAATATGTCAGGTAGGCCTCGCCTGTCCAGGATGGGGGAAGACGAATTGGGGGGTTCATATGGCTCGTAAGCCATTTCCTCCCACTAATGCTGGAAGCTGGGGGCGTGTGATACAGGGGTATCACACGGAGGCCAGGAAAATCCGGTGGGAGAAGGTGCGCCATCACCTGGTCCGGGTCTATGGGAGTCTCAGGAATGTACACCAACTCAAGCACCGCTGGGCAGATCTGATCACCAGGGAACAGGACCTGCTGGACCACCTGGGACTCCAGATTGGTGGCCATGTTGGTGAGTAAAAAACAATTACATGGGAATGACAGAAATCGGTGTGTGAACATGTGATGATTGTTAGCGAATCTGCAAAATAAGTAGCTGAGTGTGTGTAATGCCAGGGAAACCTAGGCCCATGGTTATACACATTAATCCCCATTCTTGCAACACATGTACACGCAATGACAGCTTTATAAATTCAACATCTATTTGTATTATGCTAAGTCGCCCCCTCTCTGCGTCCCAAAATGTTTCAAATGCTGCGCTACAAAGGTATACATATGTGTCCTAATGTGTATTTGTTGCAGAATGTGTATGAAGACCTATGCTACCAGTCCGATGGATCATTTTTGCAACACATACCAGATGCCTGTAGCTGCATGTAATGTAGTGTTGCCTTTGTGTCAGAAATGCAACACGTGAACGGCTCCATTTGTACTCCACTGGTCATAATGGCCAGTGAGTACGTCATGTAGAAACAACATACCTACAGATGCAGACGCCATAGCTAGACAGAAAATTGGAAACACATGATGATGCTATACATGTGTGTTGCCGTCACGTCACATGAAGTTAGTCATGTTGTTCACACATATGTCACATGTGTGTCTGGTTGCTGTCTGTTGACCCTGTCCAAATAGCCTGTTTTATTGTGAGTGGTCATGCAGTCCTCATGGAACCAGTTTTGGAATGTCTCTCGGGGATGCACATGCTGAGATGTATGGATAACACTATTGTTGGGGCATACTAATGGAGGATTAACTTGGACGACACCTGACTGTCCTGACCACTGCATGAGTGTAGTAGGGTGTGACACTGGAGCAGGAGACTCATCCAATGTTAATGTTGAATACAAAGTGATCCATGCAGGATGAGCATGTGTGAAAGTCTATCATTACCATGTCATTTTCACACAGTGTCATTGTAACAGAAATCTTTTGTCCGTTCACCCAGTCTGAGTATAATCTTTGTTTCATGCTTTACAGGTGGACCAGCCCCGTACACCGTGGGAGAGGTGGCCCATTTTGACGACCCCGATACCTACAGTGAGTGTCGCCTGAGTGCTATTTACATTGTTTGGTAATGACGCATGATGGATTACTGTGTGTTCAAGAGAATTCATGATTTGATGTGCTGGCCGTTCATTGGCTTTGTTCTTTTAGTGTGATATCAAATTAGAATTATGTTTCTGCAAAGCAATACGTAGTCATCTCTCAGATTGAGGGGCTGTAGCCCATTCAATTATGGCGGCAATTGGGAATGGTATGACTCATTTCGAATAGACTGGTCAATGTTAGATTTGGTCAGGGACTTGCCATGAACTGAGTCTGCATATCAGACTGACAGTCTCCCAGATAGCTTAGGCACATGGCATTGATGACAAGTGCTTCTTCCTAGTTGAGGATGGACTGTGTACACTGTAGGTTGGATCTTCCATGGGCATGTACTTCCACAAGGTGAACTCGAAGTGTGTGTGACTTGAGTGCAATGCCCTAGGTGTTCAGTTGAATCATGTGAATGGGTGTACTACTTCCCCTGTGTGTGTTGTTAAACATGCCTCACTAATAGTATGTTATGTTGGGCTAAGTCATAACATTTTGACATGTGTGGACCTGGGATGTGACAAGGTTGGGCTGACTACAACGTGTTGCTAGCCCTTCATAGGTGTTGTGTGTGAAGGCACATAATTGTTGCACTTTCTGTAAACTCCTGGGTGTGCATTGAACATGGGATTGTTGGTTGTTCTTCCCACACCACCCACAAAGACTGGGATGTTACTGTGAAACAGGGTACCTAGGACTGTAGCAACCAGTATGTTACACGTACTTAACACCTTTTGTGACCTGAGTTAGTACCTTGGGCCAGAGTGAGAAAAATGTCTACACGTTGCAAATGGCATAAATATCTGTGTGGGATTTGCAAACGTCTGTTTCCTAATCCAAAATGTCTTTGGTGGTCATGTACATATGAGTAAAATGCTTTTCAAAATTGATATAATGAAGGGTTTAACCAGACCTACTTGCAAATCACAGTGGTAGGCAATCCCATTTGCAAACGAGTACGTGGTTGCAAAGTGAGTAGCTGTTATCATCCACTTGAAGTGGATGGTAACCACCTTGCTGACTGGAAGGGGTCCTCATTGTAAAGCTTCAGCCTTTGTGAGTGGACTAAAAGAATCCTGCGCAAAAAAGCCAGTGGTCTAAGGGACCAATAATTACCGTGAAAATTTCCAAGTACAATTGTTGTGATTTAAAAATAATTGCTGCTCATTTTTCTTTCCGGTAAACGTCCTACACTTGGGGAGAAATAACTTGCTTAATTTAAAAACAGTCACATCTATGGAGTTCTGCTGGTCCCAGCAGGCCACCATCCCCGTGAGTGCCCATGTTGCTAAGGTGGGGCAACTTGGAACCCACATCATTGATGTTCATGAGGTGGGTTTTATGGACCCCATAGCGACTCGCAGACGGTGTCAGAGACACCGTTCTGCTTTGCAATTTGCTAGTTGATTTTCCTAATTTCCTACATCTGACACCTAGTGTGGACACATGATTCTGGGCCAGGGGTTCAATCTTAGCACACAACTAATTAAAAATGTTATTGAGTGAGGAGTGTGAGTGTAATCACATAGAATGACATATGTACTGAAGTCAGTATGCGGAAGAGCTGGTGCCATAATGTCAAATGCCTTAGGTATGATTTGGATGAGTAGTTTAGGGTGATGTCATCCATCATGTAGAGACATGGATATGCTAGGTGTGATATGACCTTAGGGATGCATGATTCACATGTACTTCCTCTGAGCATTTCCGTGAACTATGTCTTAACAATTGCTGCATACAATATATTTCTAGTAATGGACAAATGAGCCATTGTGGGATTCAAACCACTGTAAATTCAATGCTCAATATTTCCCTTTTCTCTTCACAGCTGCAAACCTGAGTGCCGCAGAGTGCAACCATTTTGAGCACAGGGCAATGAGGTACAGGCACATCCTGCAGGTGCAGTGTGGGTATCGGAGGATGGCCCGCAGATACAATTCCGATCGGGCCTCCGGGGCGTGGTATGCCACACCACAGGCTCCACCAACGGTGTCACCTACAACCACCAGGTCTGCCCAAGGGGACCCAGCGACGGACCAGCCATCTTCCTCAAGACCTGGACCCAGCCATGTGTTGGGAGCAGGGCTGTTCCGTGGCCACTCCACTCCAGCGACAATCTCCACCTCCACCGGCACGAGGACCAGCAGTGACCCTCCAATTGACCCTGCAGCCTTCCAGGCATTGTCTAGGAAACTGGACAGGTTAATTCAAAAGGTGGACAACCTGACGGAGGACATGGTGGAGGTTAAAAAGAAGGTGCGCTCCATCCGGCGCACACTTCAGAGGGCAAATCTTTAGTTCTTTTGCCCTCCTGAACTTTTACCCCTCCCCTCTCTCCTCTTTCCTCTTTTCATACTGTTAGTTGGGTTTGGGGGGTTAGTTATAGGATAAGTATAGGTAATTAGCTTAGTTAGTGTTAGGTAAGAGGGTGGGGGGTCCTTATACTTTCTATCTAATATTTTTGTGTGGGTGGGTGGGTGGGGGGCAATGTTGGGATTCCTGTTTAATAAAAAAAAAAAAAAAAAAAAATACAAAAAAATATATGTTTGTTTAGTATAGTATAGTATGTGTGTAGGTTAGTAAGTGTTGTCCTGCATGTGTCTTGTCTCTTAATGGTGGGTGGGGGGTTGATGTTTAGATCGTTTCGTTACATGTGTAGAGTAAGTTTAGCTTAGGTTAGTTAGGGACAGTTGTGGGTTAGTAGTAGTCAGGTTAGATTAGTGTAGGTTTACCTTTCCCTTAGTTGCCTCTTTTATTACTACTTTTAAATAAAACATTTTTTAACCCTTTACCTGATGCGTTAGGTGCTACCTTTTCATGGCCTTGACATCAGTGTAGCAGAAATGTTAAGTATGACATTTGTGTTCCATGCTCCCTATCCCCAGGATTATGAGGTTTAACATGCCAGCTACCCGTGTGCTAACTTGGTAAGTATCCACCATGTTGGAGAGCCACCATTGGTAGTGTGCATTGATCATCAAGGTTTGGGGTTGGTATGTATCCTACTTCACAAAGAGTGCTTCCAGACTTGTTATTGTAGGTAAATAGATAGGTCGGACAGCATTGTGAAGTTCAGGGAGAGCTTTATAGATGATGATTTGTTCACACTCTTGTCTTGTTGCTATCATTGCTGACCTACATCATGTGTGTACTGATTCAGCATGACTTTCCTTCATGGAAGTATACGCCGTAAGGGTGATTGATGCAGTGTAATTTGTTTATCATTCCTTTCATTCTACAGCTTAATTTCAAATTTTAGTATTGCATGGTGCCTAGATTTCTCAGCCACCATTAGTTGTGTAGAATAGCTATAGATGGTGCATCATTCTGTCCAACACAGCATGATTGTGTGTGCTTAGTCCCTTCATCAGTTATTTTCCTCAGTATAGTAAAGCTATGATGCAATCCTGGCCACTGCACAGATGATTCAGTATACATGTAATCAGGACAGTAGTATAGAGAATCGACATGGTTTCCACACAGCCACTTTGGAGTTATCTACTGCACAGTTGAATTTTGAAATGACACAGAGACACAATAGGTGTGCAAGTGATATTTATTTATAAGTGGTGTTGTGCAAAATGTCCATTCACCATGTTTGCTGACTCCTTTCTGGTGCATTATTACATGGTGATCCTACAGAAGGGGTGTGGATGATGCTCCTGACATGCTGGGGTGATGTCACAGACAGTGCAGAGGAACATGAAATGCCAAATGGTAGGAGAGAAACATTCACTGGCAAGGTGGACAAGTCAGACAGTGGATTGCCGAACAGTCATTGAGGTTAGTTGTAGTGAGACTGGCATGTGTCAAAACGTAGGACCTTGGTCAGAGTAGGGCATCGTGCAGGGACTAGGGCTTCCGGGTACTCTTGAGTGTGAATGTTATCTGTTCCATGTCTTCTTCTTCTGATGTGTGTGTTGCCTGGTGTGTCCTTGTTGTTGTTGGTTGTGAAGGGGCAACACACACCTCAGTGTTAGAAGACATGGAGGCAGACATCCCGGGGGCTGATCCCTGTTGAGTAAGGAAGGGCAGTACTGCAGCAAGGAGGGCCTGCTGGTTTTTCAGAATGGCAGCCACATCCCGATGGTAGGCAGCCAGGTCGGCCCTGAGGGGTTCTATGTTGCATTCGTGCACACGTTGAGTGGCTTGCAGTTTGAGTTGTTGTGTCAACTGGATGACAGCTGTGCCAATTTCCTTCAGTGTTTTTGAAATGTCCTCCAAGAGAAAATTTCTGGCTTGCATTGCAGCTGCCTGATCAGCAGTTGACAACATGCACGAATGCACCCCCTCAAGGCTGGCTGCCATATTTTGCATCCCCACCCGCACCTCCTTGGCCAGCTCCCGCTGGACCCCAACGACAGTTCTTTCGAAGCTGGTGCCAGTGTCGTCAGAGTCCTCAGCTGTGTTGGAGCTGGCAGGTCTTACAATTGGGGTGGCGGGTGGTTCTACTGTGGTGGCTGCTTCTTCTGTGCTCCTCCTTGTGACTGAAGGTGGGGTTTGGAGGCTTTCAAGGACCATGTCAATGGTCTCTTGTGGGAGGTTGATGGTGTCGTCATCCATGTCATCAGGGAACTCATGGACAGGCAGATCAGCAGGAGATCCGTGTCCCTCTGCAATGAAACAGGGTACAATTAGTGTGTCTGTGTTGTGACAATTTTGCAGTAAGATACAAGCCTTTGGATGCCTTAACATTGTACTCTGTGTTTGTCTAGGTATCTGCTGTCCGTCATAGGGCATTGTTGTAGGCCTATGGCCCACCTGTGTGTCACATGTTTGATATGGATCTTTCAGACATGTCTGCCAGGTCGCCTCTAGGTGTTGCTTTGTAATTATTTAGGAATAGGTGTTTTTTTCTCCAACTCCTCACTCGGTGTTTCACTATTGTTATGGAGGGACATTTTGTAGGGTGGGCTCTCATTATCCAACATGTGATTCTTGGCTTTCTAGGCAGCAGGATAGCTAATGGTGTGGGGGACTAAGTTTGACCCACTTGAAAATAACTCTGTCACCCAGATATTCAATTTAGCTAAGACTAACTAGCAGTGCCTCTGGTCTCCCACATCAAAGGAATGTTTAGACATCCGAGCGCATGACATCTTTGGAACTTCTCAGGGAAGTGGTGGTCACTCAGGTCCTACACATTTGTATCTTTTCCGGTAGGTTCCCATACACAAATGACATAGACAGTATTAGTTTGATATGAAGTTTCATTGTACAACTGACTTGTAGGAATTTAGGTGTGAGCCCCATTTACACAAACAATACACACTGTTAGAATTGAAATAGTCCGCAGGAGAGTAATACATTAGTACACAGCTTTCATGGTGCCTAACTGTTTCTACTCTCCCCCTGCATGTTCTATGTATAGCACAGCTTGTTAAGTTTGGAGGTTGCCTGTCAGAATCACAGGGGAGACATCATCCCTCATATCAGAGGAATGGGCTAGGATCTGGTTGTGCATCAGCAGCAAGGCAGGCAGCATCTAGTTGTTATTTTCTGTTTGGAAACTCCCCCATGCGTGTCTTGGGACAAGGGAGTGAATGGAAAAGACATATGTCATGGTGATGACAAAGTTTCCCTAAGCAGGAATGCCAAACCTTGACCCCTACCACATCTATCAGCAACGTACCAGACGGTATCCTTGACTGGGGCACAGAGTGAATATGTTCTGGCAAACTCCAGTGCAGAAGTAGGCAAAACAGTGTGATTTGACTAATTGACAACACCTTAGGACTGACTATTTGCTACATTAACTGATAGGAAGGGCAATGAGAATCATTTAGTGCAAATTGCTCTGAGGCACTTAGATGTGAGCAAATGAGTATAAGTACATTCAGGGTAAGATGCACAAAGGCCTCCAGCCTGAGGCTAATGCGCAAAGTATACGTTTCACTTGCCACACTACACTTTGACTGACTGTGGGTGTTGTGACTGCCCTGCCAGCACACTTGCCTCTCAGGCCCTGCCCCATACACTTCTTATTCACATTGCATGATCTGTACATGTAACGTGGCATTACCTATGCATGTCAATGTTAGGATGTGGTATGGATGTAAACATTCTTGATGTTTTGAGATGGTGTTGGGTGATGTGTTTTGAATTGGATTGGCCTGTTTATCATATGAAGGTCCTATTTGTTTGTCCGACTTTGCAGGTGTGTTTCAGTGACCAGTTTCCTGTGTCCCCTCCTCAATGTTGTTGTCTGAGCAGTATGACATTAGTGATGTAGCCTTGTTAGCCAGGCACGTGAGGGACCCTGACGTATGCAGCATGTGTGTATCGTTAGTGCTGTGTGGCTCCTATTGCTGTTTACTTAGGCTTATGTATGTGTCAGTTATGGACATTCAGCATTTGAGTGTACTGGTACCTTTGTCTTATTTCTAGGAGTAATTGCAGATGTCACCCTCACCCCCTAATTTAGGTATGTATGTTCCAGGGTGGGGTTTCTGCCATTTGGTACTATAGCTGCACAGAGATGAGAGGTGTTATTGTCAACTGTGTTTGCAGTTAAGTTACAGTTGTTGTATTTGCTACTGCATTACAGATAGGGACCTAGTTGATGTAGAATAGATTTTGCAATACAAGTGCCTGGATGTGGATTTGAGGTAGTGTCCTTCCCACCTGTCACTGCTTTCCCTTGGCTCTCTTGTTGTAATTACAGGATGTCCCCGTGGGACTGTTGTGGTTGCTGTATTTTGTCGTGCCCCAGCTTCGGTCAGTACTGGGCATGCCCCCCTGCCGTGCCCCTTTCCCCATGCCACTTCATATATGTGCTGACTTACATGCATTGTGTAGTAGGTATCCCCCCCCTGCTTACAGACCCCATTATTGTATTATGATTCCCCATGCGACTTACCCTGCATGTGCGTAGTGTCGTGGTAGTCTGCGCTGTCCAGTCCTTGAATCCCTGTGACGATCTCCTCCGGGATGACGGCTGCGACCATCTCCTCCATGTGGTCCAGGGCCTCCTGTTGTGCAGGACTCCCTCCTCCAGTCTGCATTGCTGCCTTCCTGTTCCTGGCCATTTTCTCTTTGGTCCTACGTTTGCAGTCATGCCAGCGTTTCTTACACTCGGTGACTGTCCGGCGTTCTTCAGCCACACTGTTAATCTTGTCCACAATTTGTTTCCAGATGGCCTCTCTCCTACTGAGTGGCAATTTTGAGGAGATGAAAAGTTGGTGCTGGTGTTCCGTCACCTCTTTCTCCAGGATTTCCTGCTCCTCTGCACTGAAGCGACACTTTCTTTTTTTTTTTTAAATGTCCTGGGTCCTGTATGCTTCCTCCTGGCTGGTTCCTGGTCTGCTCTCATCCTCCTGGGGTCTGTTGGGGCATCTAGGATCCATTTTGGGTCTCCTCTCCTGAAAGGGTAGTTTTCGCGCAAAACTGTGACGCAATTGCGTGAAAAAAAACGGCGTTTTCACGATTGCGCTGTCGTAAATCGACCCACAGTGATGTGCGTCGCATTTACGTTGGTTTCCTTTACGACAGACCTACGCTGTGTGCGTCACGAAATAATGACTCCCACCTGTTGGTTGCGCCGCCGTACGTCAAAGTATAAATTTGACGCCCGCATGGCGCATCCAAATGGCGTTAGACGGCGCAAATTTTTTTTACGCAAAATTGCGTTAGCGCAATTTTGCGTCAAAAAGTATAAATATGGCCCTTAATGTTTTATACCATGTTCATGTGATGTGCCGTGGTTTTCTTATCATATATATATATATACATATATATATATATATATATATTACCTACTGCTGCTCGCCAGTAGGTAGGTATAGTTAGGACCTAGTTTCTATAGAAAAAGCTGTTTTTTGCTTGCCTATATCTTTGGCGCTGCTTGACAAATCTTCACAAAAAACTTTCCCAAAAAATGTGACAGTCACGTGAGCCGCTGTCTGAATGATCTCAGGTTGATCCATCAAGCAGGGGCCGAGATAAAGGGGGCGTGAAATTTAAATCTTTTCCAATGTTAGTTCCCATAGGAAAAACTGAACCACAATAGCGCAAAAACCACTGGACGGAATTACACCAAATTTAGCAGAAAGGTAGCTCTCGGTCCAGAAAGAGCCCTTTTTGTTTTTTGGTGTAAATGGATGGATTAACATATAGTAATTAAAATTACTATACGTGAAAAAAAAACATGAATAGATTTTTTTTAAAACATAGAAATTCATTGAAAAAAACAAAGGTTAGAGGGACTTTATATATAGGCTCACGTTTCAACAATACCATAGAAATTCAGCAGTTATAGTAAGAGTTACCTCAAGTTACTATAACTTGTGCCCTAAAGTAACTATAACTCGCACCCTTGCCATGAACTGCTAATTATCCCACAAATTTGATGAAAAAACTGTGCATGGCAGGGTGCGAGAGATAAAGAAAGTGAGATGGAGACAGAGAGTTTCGTAGGCTTTGATGTATCACATACTGAGATATTTCTCTACAATTTAAAATAATAAATGTATCTGTTATTTTTAAAAATAAACTAATTTGTACTTTAAAGTAAAAAAGAAAGAAGCGAGTCCGGCTGAACTCGAACCCTGACTGCTCAGAGTGAAGGTCAGCGACATTCACACTTAGCTATTGGTTTTCCTTTTTTCCTTTTTTTAACCCATTATGGACTATCTGGGACCACGAGGGAGCCTTCAAGGGCTCCCCCATGGTCCCTACATATTAATTATTTTTAATTATTTTTTTCAACAAAATGCCCTTTACGGGCTATCTGGCAACACGGGGCAAGCCTTAAGGCTTCCCTCACGATGCCATTGCTTCTGCAAGCAGGGTGATGTAACCTCTGTCTTTTTCAGTGAATTTCTATGGTTATTTTAACGAAAAGTAATTTTCATTGCTATATGTTAATACAACCACTGCCACGCATGGCCTTTGGCCGTGTACAGCGGACATTGCTCACAGGGCCTGACTGCACCCCTATAACCATCCACCCTGCGCTGTGCATGGCCTACAGCTGTGGTCACCAGGGGTGTGTGAGTGTCTGTGTGGGTGAATCAGTAGCTGTGTTAGTGACTCTGCCACAAAGGAACCTTACTTACCCTTTTATCAAACAAGAGTCCCAGCTTTCCATGAAATATCTATTCAAGTGGAGTACTTTCTGCCTTCTTGGGTAAACCTCCAATATATATTCTACACTACAGCTGTGTAATGGAGCACAAGAAAATGTCACCAGTTACCTTGTGTGCGTTTTGGTAACATGATTGTTCCTGTTGACTATTTCTCTAAAATGCTGTGATGAGATGAATCCTCCTATAGAGAGTCCAATGGGACTACAAAGACGTATATCTCCACCAAATCACTATCCTTCCTCTTATCTATATGAAGTAAGTGCTTCTTTGTTTGGAGATGTCCTCATATTCCTCAGCCCCAAGAACACACCATCAAAATGTTTGGCAAAAGCAGTGGGGGCCCTTTGGGAAGCTGCCCATCATCCTGGCAACAGGGGGGAACACATGCATACTACTAAGGTGGATGGAGTGGGGCCAAGCAGGTGCAGTTTCCAGGTGAATTACACATTTGCATACTCTTAACAATCTAAAGGGAGACCAACAGGCTCTAGGGTGCGCAGCCGCCCTCCCCCAGCTGATTTCAATCTCGGGGTCCCCATCCTCCGGAGCACACCAATATTCAGTAGGTGGGCCCCTCGGCCTCAGGGACCCCATCCCCCAGGGCCCAGCCTTAATTAATTGGAGGGGGCCTGCACGGACCCCCTCCCCAGGCTGATTTTGGCCCCAGAGACCCCATCCCCCAGGGCCCAACCATCTCTCCTGCCTGCCCACCCCGGCACCCAGTGTGCAATGGGCTATGGGGGGCAGCCCAGGGCCCCAGCTGGCTCTCCGCCTCCTGCAGGAGCCAGCATTGCTGTCACAGACAGGGTGCTGCTAAACATGCAGCTCCCTGTCTGTGAGAGCAATAGTTTCCTCTGTTTCCCTGCCGACATGTCTGTGAGCAGGGAAACAGAGGAAACCTCCGCTCCTAGCAAGCGAGAACTGTTTGACAGCTCTCACTTGCTGGGAGCGAAGTTGAGTTTGCTCTGATTTCACTGGAGCTGTCAAAGCTCCTGCTATGTCAGAGCAAACAGCTATGTACTGGGGGTAGGCACCCCCCAGGACACAGCAGGAGCTGGCCCTGAGGGGTGGCTGTCCTCAAGGCCATTATTGTCTCCAGGAGGCAGGCCCTGCAGCCCCCTCCAACATTTAAAAAGCCCCAGGGAGGTGGTGGCCTGCAGGGCAGGGGATCTGCTACAGATCCCCTATTTTATTCTATTTCAGCCCTGGGAAAGTGTCAGTGCCAGGGGCTGCGTGGAGGCCACACAGCCCACATCTAGTTTGAAACAATTGCCCCACGGAGCTGGCAGTCCTCATGGCTGCGGGAGGGCCACGTGCCCCCCTTATTTCAAAACAATTGCTCTGGGGAGGTGGCAGTCCCTAGGGCTGTTGGAGGGAGCTGGGTGCCTCCCCCCCCCCACATATAATATAATCTTGGCCCCGGGGAGGTGGCAGTCCCTGGGGGTCCTCAGGACACCCCCGGTATAAGTAAAAGATTTTGCCCCAGGGTCGTGGTGGAGGTTGCGGCCCCCAGGGCATAAATAAATCCAGGAGGGGGACCCCGGGCACCCCTCCATTATTTTTGATATGTCCCTGGGACCTGGCACACCCGGGGGCTTTACTAAAACAAGCACAGGAAGCCGCACTTGCTTTTTTATGTTTGCTGCAAATTTGCGACTTCATTGTAAATTTGCTGCAATTTATTTTAAAAAAGTGTTTTTGCCCTGGTAGTGTTTCTCTGAGACCCTCACACCAGAGCTAAGGGGTCAGGGTGTCCCTACCCTGGCCCATTTTCTTTTCTTTTCACTGAGTGCCAAGATGGATGCTAACACTTGGTTAAATTGTTTGCAGCCAATCAGAGCTCTACAAATCTCTGCAGAAGCTTGTTATTATTTGCAAAGCAGTTGGGGAGGGATCGTGGCCCTAGATATACAAATCTGATTTTCCTTTAATTTCTGTTAAACTACTGAATAGATGTACACCAAAGAACAAAAAGCATAATCTGCAGTCCAAAAGCTAACTTTCTTTCAAATTTGGTGTAATTCTGCCCAGTGGTTCAGGCTGTAGTGGTGTTCAAAACCCCTAGGGGAATTAACAAGGGAAACACATCTTGTTTGACCCCCCACCTTTTTCTCACCTGCTGCTTAATGGATCACCTCGAAACATTCCATGGGCAACAAGATGTCAGACCTCTGGCCGGATTCTGTTGGAAATCCAGACGGAGCAACCCTTGAGGACATGGAATATCTCCCTATGGATGTAGTGTACCGAAGCAGAGGAGCAGAGAAAGGCATACACCAGGAAAGAACAGTTAAAGGTTAAGACAGGAAGGCAGAGCAGCCCTAGCCTGAACAACAGAGAACAAACAAAATATGGACAAAATGCTGATTATCACTACGGTTGTACACATGTAAGGCTCAGAACTTCCCACAGTAACAGGGAAGGTCAGTGCTTCTATGCAGAATATTCTTATAGATAATCACCCTACAAGCCCCATAGAAGGGAGGCAGCAGAAGTTATTCTGTCTCTGAACAAACAAGGATCGTACTTACATACACGAGACAAGCCCTTGTGGGTTCAGCTGGAGACACAGTGATAGTTCCTGGCACACAGCAATGGCACACTGTCAAAGATAAAGCACTTAAGACTACATACAGCACCATACAAAGGATGGGGCAGGAATTGCCTCCTGGAAACCAGTGGCCAACCCCTGTACAGAGGAAAACACTTATATACACATATATAAACAGTACACTTACTAGACACACATACTATACACAATAGCCCAAGGGAAAATTACAGAGCAAGTGCAACAAAGTTAGCCAAAGAACTGTAGTTATATTTCAGGAGCAGGCTATGCAAGGAAACAAAACTGGAAAACAGACAAGTTACACAAGGATTCTAGGAACCTTTAACAAGCATAAGACTTGAACTTCAAGAGAATTAAAGCAAGGAAAAAACTGGAGAACAGGTAAGTCATACACAAGGATTCTAGGAAAGTGTAACAAGCAAGAGACTTGAACTTCAGGAGAACTAAATACTGCTAAAGAATCACAATGAAAGGGAACAGAAACTACTGCAAAATCTAAGACACAAAGTAGAAATTACAGGAGTAAATGTAGAAGCAAGAAGGAACAAACTAGAAACAAAAAGAAAGGGAACAGCTCAAGGGCTGCACCAAGAATACAAAAAGACAGACTAAAGCAAAAGCAAGAAGGGCTAAGGAAATCTGTAGTAGACAGCACAGGAACAGGGTACAGCAAAAGAGGTGGGGTAATCTGTAGCAGGCTGCACAGAAACAGGACACATCAAACAGGGCTGGGAAAAATCTGTAGCATGGTGCACAGGAACAGAGTACAGCAAATAGGGCTGAAGCAAGCAGGAACAGGACTGGAAAAAAAATAAACAAGAGGTCCGGTACATAAAGGAACAAACTTCAATGCACAAACAGGGAGCTTCAGAGAATGGCAGCTTATAAGCAGTTCCATGCAGCAGAAAGCCAAGGGTGGATTCACATGGCTGGGCTGCACAACATTATCACATGGGTGTGCGATCCCAGTATCTCACAAGTCCTGGAGAAGAGAATACAGTACAGAGGAACAACAGACCTATTCCCACAGGAAGCAATGGACAGCAGATTCCAGGTCTTTTTGACTACTAGGCAGTGTTTTATGGGTCTTGAAGTCCATGTAAACAAATGTAGGGTTTAGAAATGAGATGCACGTAGGAGTCAGAAAGGGGCTCGGGATGAGTTTTAATGATGATTCCCAGGCTGCAGGTGATCCTTGTAAAGAGTCCCCCAAAGGCAGAACCATGAAGTCATGGCACAAGAATCATTGAAACACCTTTTTTGGAAAGGTTTTTGAAAATTCGTCAAACTGCACCAAAGATATAGGCACAGTAAAAAAATGCTTTTTGTATGGAAACATGGTCCTAACTATAACTACCTAATGGTGACCTATATATATATATAGATATATATATATAAAAATGCAGGGTAAGAAATGCATGGCAAATGCATGCATTGTGTTTTAACACATTGTATTGTCATGCACCTGTTCTGTGTGTAGCTCTTTTAAGGAGCGTCCTCTCACCTGCAGCTGGCTGGTATCCTCAGGGGAACCCTTCAATTCCTTCTTTTGGATTCTTTCTCTGTGTTCTATCCTTAGATTAAAAAGTCCTATTTCTGATGCATTTTTCGACAAGATACATTTCAAAGTTTAAACAAGGTGAATGCAGGTAAACCTTCCTGTGTGTCTCTTGCTGCATAAGAGTCTCCAGAATTGGGTGTCAGTTTGTGGATCCAAGCCATTCTCTTCCCACTTGGAAGTTGCCCATTTATGCCTAGTCATCCCTGCTCCCTCAATCGGTTAATCATCAGCAGGTCAAACATCAAAAGACTACCATAACTCTCATAAAAGTCCTAGTGTACAAAGAAAAACAGGAGCTTCCAGCTGCGTGCTCCTCAAATCTGGGGGTAGCGTGAACTAGACTGCTGCCATCAATGCCTTACGAAAGTGCAGTCCTCTTCACTCTCAGAGTGTGGATCGGTCAGACTCTACTGTATGGGCTTTATCAGGATCACCTCATTTTGTTTAAAAAAAGGAGTTAACACCAGAGGAGGATTTGTCTGAGAAACAGAAAACTGCAGAGCTATCATCGTCTTAGACTGGCTTAATCTTCAGCCCTTAAGCATCAGCAAATATGCTAATCGATTAGCTCCGGCAGAAAGAGATGGCTAACATACTACGTGCAATCCAGGAACAAGTTACTGTATCCACATGCCTCATCACTATCCTCTACCTATTATTTAATAAATGTTTAACAATATACACTGAAATAATAATCTTTGCTGAAAGGTGAATTAAAAAGAAGACCTATAAATCTGTGGAATGACGATTAACCAGCAGACATTGTTGCTGACAAGGTTAGTAGACCAGAACCTGAACGAGATTGAGTTCCTCAAGTTTGGAAGAGGGAATCAGCCTCTGTTCATCTCTCTTTGCTGAGCTAAAACACTTGCTCTAAAAACGAAATTTAGCAGTATAGTAATTTAGCTTACCTTCGTTCATTCAATCAGTATTGATTATGAGCAGGAATTGATCGATTTATTTATTTATTTAGCAGTTTATGTATTGCAGACGAGATCCAATGGGAGTCAAAGTGCTACAAATAATAACAGTTTTGTGTTTTTTCTCAATTACAGAGGACCTGTTGCACATCATAGGAAGGCAGTTTTCATTTAGAGCACATTAATAACAGGGCCACAGTTTAATACACAACTGACTGACATGAAGGATCAGATTTAGAGTTTTGAGGACAGGGTCCTATGCTATAAACATGGTGGTGTACCCTGGCCGACAAACCCTTGATCAATCTACTCTATTATGAGTCAGGCAGTCCATAATCTTTCTCCTGGCAATGACCCTGCTGGCTCCACCATCTGAAAGCTTACTCCGAGGGGCCAAAGGAGTAGGGGCCTTGGAGGAAGGGCATCAACCTGTCTGCCCTATTGAGGACAGACAGTCTAATGTATTTTTTTTGTCAGTCATCGTCAGAAAAAATCTGTAGTCTGGAAGGAAAAAACGAAAAATGAACCCCAAACCCTGGAAGTAGCCTCCCAAGGTGAAGGGGTCGTTATATTTTGGCTTTTCAGTACCAAAGCCCTGCCTTTTTGAAAAAGAAAACTGTTTAGTGTGCACAATTGCATGAAAGAAGTTGCCCAGTTACAAAACCTGGAATGCCATCAGAGAAACCACCATGACAGCGGTTCCTATGAAGGCACAGAAATCACATCCTGCACAGCAGTGGTCTCTAGATGTGGGTAGTAATCCATCATGGTTGTGGATGTAATGTCCTCTTCCACCCAGAAGAATGGCAGGTCTCCTGCTAGTCTTTAAATCAGGCCCAAAGTCTGCCTGACTAGGCAGTACTACAACGAAGTCCCTGATTTATACTTTTTGGTGCAAAACTGCACTAACGCAGTATTGCACCAAAAAGTTTAGCACTGGCTTGCACCATTTCTATGCACCAGCAGGGCACCATATTTATGGAATGGTGCAAGCCAGTGCAAAGGGTAGGCTAGTGTAAAAAAGAATTACGTTAGTCGGTGGGGCTGGCGGTATGGGAGAAGGGGATTTTGCACCAAAAAAATGACTTTAGGCAGGTTAGAGTAAAAAGAAAAATGACTCTGACCTGCCTAGAGTCATTTTCTGACGCAAAACCATCCATACCACATGACTCCTGTCTTAGAAAAGACAGGAGTCATGCCCACCACCCCAATGGCCAGCACAAGGGACCAGGGTCCCCTGGGCATGGCCATTGCACCCTGTGCGATCTATGGGAGCCAATTTCAGGGCCCCCTATGACACTTTAAAAAATAAGATAAAATACCTAACTGTACTTACCTGGGATGGGGTTCTCCATCCTCCACTGTCCCTCTGGTGTGGGTGGGGGTGTCCCTGGGGCGGGCACCTGTGGGCTTATTCCATGGTGCTCCACCATGGACATAGGCCCACAGGTCCCCTAAAGCCTGCTCTGACCCAGGCATTAAAAAATGGGGTAAAGTAAGCTTTGCACCATTTTTTAACCGCTCCTCCCTCTTGTGCACCATTTTTGCACGGGAGTATAAATATGGCATTAAGGCCATAGAGTCATTCTTTGCACGGGAACGCCTACCTTGCATCTCATTAAGGCAAGTTAGGTGTCTACGTCCAAAAAATGACTTTAACTCCATAAATCGGGCGCTAGACAGGTCTAGCGCCAAAGTATAAATATGGAGTTAGTTTTGCACCGAATTAGAGTAAACAAAAAATTACGCTAATTCGGTGCAAACAGAGTATAAATATGCCCCCAATGGTGCAGCTGCACTGCAGAATTCATTGACCCAGCAAAGTATTGACCCTTTTTGGGTGTGGTAGCAGAACATTGGGGTCAGAATATCATCTAACATAAATATTGTGCCCTGAATATCATTTAGATTTGAAGTTAATTATAGAAAATCAACATCCAATTGGACAATACTATTGCAAACAATATTTCTGACACAATATTTATGCCAAACAATATTTCTCTCTATGATATTTTGACCTGCATCCCCAGAGTTGTGGGCCTCTTCAATTCATCACAATCCCTGCTTTTGGTGCATTGTTCATACTTTTCTATGTTTTTTTAAAGTTATTGGAGATGAGAATTTGCATATAAAAACAGTTTTATTTCATGTAATTTTCACCGTCCAAACAATAAACTAAAAATAAAAAAACGACTACATTTAATCGCTCCTCGGCTTGAACCTGAAATCGATTACACTTTTACAATTGGTCAACATTATCTGATGGAGATCAAAAATGACTCATGACAATCTGGCCTTGGTAGTACAGTACTTAAGGAACAGTGCACTTTTATGTCACATTAAATTACAGTAGAAAATGGACCGTAAACGTAATAGCAGTATTACCACTGTTTAACAGCCTGCAAGATGCTACAAGTCCTAAAGTACAAATATTTGTGGAATATAATCTTTGCTAAATACTCTGCTTCGTGTTTTGGATATAAACATATATTTGTGAAGAGAGAGTATTTGTCTTTACCTTTTGATGTGATTGACAGTATGTTTAACCAGATCTCAAATGTTCAGCTCCTCTGCAAGGCATAGTACCTACGGACTCATAATTTCCCATTGCTTTATATACTTTTTAATTTTTATTTATTGAAACTGTTTTCTTCTGTACCAAGAAGCTGTACTTAAAAATGTCATCAGTAAAGTGATAGAATATGTCTCAAATTGCCTAAAAAACTTGGGGCCTGATGTATGAAACATTTTTGCATTCGCAAACGGTGCAATAAGAAATCGCAAAAATTGCGATTTTTTGCGTTGCGACCTGGTTTTGCGAGTCGCATTTTGCGATTCGGTATTGCCTGTAGGAAATTGCGAGGCGCAAAATGCGATTCGCAAAATCCAAGTCGCAATTCGATGCATCATAAAATCGCATATTGCGATTTTTCGCAGAATGGCATTTTGCACATGAAAAATACCACTAAGTGAAACCAGGTGGTAACCAGGTGCAACCTATATAAAGAGGCCCAGAATGCCTCAGACTCTTTTCCACAAATGCTGCACTCTATGTCATGGCGAGGAGGATGAGGATCTTGGCAGGTTTGAGGAGAGGGAGGAGGAGACAGGAGCGCATTTTCAGAGTGCGCATTACAATTTTTAACCAGACAGAGGAGGAAATATTTGAGAGGTATAGGTTGAACTCAGCCATGATACTTGATCTGATAGCTGAGCTACAACCCATACTGCAGCGCAGAACACAAAGGACTCACAGCATACCCACCCATGTGCAGGTATTATGCTCCCTCTACCTACTCGCCTCAGGTAGCTATCAAGGGGTCATAGCAGCAGCTGGAGGGGTATCACAGAGAGCCCTCTCTAAATTTTTCAATGCATTTATCAACGCCATGCTGAGCAGGATACACCAGTACATTAGATTCCCCCACACCCCACAGGATATACAGCAGACAAAAATAGATTTTTACCAGCTAGCACAGTTCCCCCACGTTCTAGGTGCCATAGATGGGACACATGTTGCAATCTGTCCACCATCAGCCACAGAGTATGTGTACCGCAACCGTAAATACCAACATTCAGTGAATATACAGGTGATTTGCAATGCTTCCTACATCATTACTGATCTCATGGCCAGGTACCCAGGGAGCACACATGATTCGTACATCTTTCGCCATAGCGGCATTCACACAAGACTGCCAGCTGGGGAGTTTGGAGAATGATATCTACTAGGTATTGTCCCTCTTTACAATGGCGCATTGATGGCGTGCTGAAGTCAGATGGCTCAGTTACTCAATATACCCTCTGTCCTTTCCAGGCGACAGTGCCTACGCAGTGCGCACCTACATGATGACGCCCTACCTCAATCCTGCAACACCTGCTGAACGGAGATACAATGCAGCACACAGGGCGACCTGCAACGTGGTGGAGCGCACCTTTGGACTGCTGAAGAGTCACTTCCGGTGCCTCCACAAAAGTGGAGGGGCACTACAGTACAGCCCAGAGACCACATGTAGAATAGTGGCTACTTGTGCAATCTTGCACACTATAGCTACCACCAGAGGTATACCTGTAGAAATATGTGATACTGAATCTGATGAGGATGATGATCCCATACCACCCCTACAGCCAGCAGACAGGACCAGTGCAGCAGAGGGAAGGCAAAGGCGTGCTGACATCACACACAACCATTTCAGATGTAAGTATGAATAAGACAAATGCACTGACAAATTTACCTGTAGTGAAGTACATTTATTACCTTAATGTCAGGTAATGTTAGTCCAACGAACTGCAACAAAAGTGCGTTAAACAATGGAAACAATAGAAGTTCAGAGTAATGCACTATTACTTCATAGTGTACTCATTACCCCTCTGGCCGCTACAGTTACTTCTTGCGGCCCTGCACACCACTCGGGTGCCTAGTTGCCTCACTGGCACCTCGATTGTCTGCCTCAGTGGCATTGCTGTGCCTGGTACTGTGCCGTCTGGTGTCCATTGCGGGTACAGCTAGGCTGCTGAGGCTGGAAGTGTCCTCTGGGTCCCCCAGTCCAAGCTCACTAGGTGTGGCTGACCTGTGTCCCATGATGTTGTCTATCACATTTGTGATTTGGACAAGTCCGTGAGCCACATCCCTGCTGCTGAGTGCTGCCTCCACCTGTGCAGCCACTGCACGACGTGCAATCAGTGAGGTTGAATGAGCTAGCCTATTGACAGAGCGACAGAATCCACCAAACATGTTCATGAATCGTCGCTCATGCCTGCGGTGGCTCACCCTGTCATGGCGCAGCTCCTGGCATAGTTCCCGCACAGCAGAAGTGAGCTCCCTTGTGTCCTGCGATGCCTGCACCTGTCCCTCATGCAGCTGTTCTATATTCTCATTCAGGCACTCCAGATGGCGATGCAGGCCCCCCATGTTGGCATTATGTTTCTGCATTTGTTTCTGTAAACCAGTGATCTTTTTGTTCTGTAGGCGCTGCTGCTGCAACATAGCTGCTTCCAGCCCACCAAAGAAGGAGGGACCCTCACCTGCCTCATTCGCCTGTGCACCGGCATTTGTCACCATCCTGCGGGGTGCTGTGGTCTGCTGAAAACTGGCCTCCTGCATTTGGGTGCGTCTGCCAGTTGGGGATGGTGTATGTGGCCCTTCCTGCTGCTCATCCGAGTCCTGACTGAGCTCTGGCAGTGGCAGTGCCCTGGGCCTACGTCGGAGTGGCGCAATGGTGAGAGACCCACTCATGTTTGAGTCTGAGGCTGGATGGGTGTCAGTCTCCCCTACACTGGCACATGCTGTGGCTGCTAGGCCTGGCCCACCTGCAACGACAATATGCAGCATGTCAGTTATGTTTGTTGCAAGTAAGGGCACACAATGGTAATAAAGGTACAGGTACTTCTCTTCACTGTGTTGTGGGTGTTGTGTTCCTCTGGGTGTCGCTCTACTTAAATACATTGTGGCCCGTATTTATACTTTTTTAGCGCCGCATTTGCGTTGTTTTTTGACGCAAAAACGGCGCAAACTTGCAAAATACCATTGTATTTTGTAGGTTTGTGCCGTTTTGCGTCAAAAAGCGGTGCAAATGCGGCGCTAAAAAAAGTATAAATACGGGCCTGTATGTGCTACTTTCAGCTCTGGGTTGTGGACTGCCACTCCCATAATGCATTGTTGTGCTGCTTCTAAGATGTGGCATGGACTACTTCTCACAATATTTTACATTACTTGCTAATTCCTAAGGGGCTTTTGTGCATACACATATGGGGTTACAATTCAATATTGCACTTACCTTTGCTGGTACTTGGTGTGCCGGAGGTGTCTATCTCTGTGACCCCACTCACTGCTTCAGGGAGGAGTGTGAACTCCACTAAGTCCTCTAACGGGGTGGATGGTGACTCTGTGGGTGAACCGCTTCCTGTGCTCCTGGCGTCCTGCAGTCTTCTTGCCACCCTCTCCGTCGCACGGGATCGCAGGTCATACCACCTCTTCTTAATTTCGTCGACCGAGCGCTGTGCCACTCCAATAGCGCAGATCTTAGTTTGTATATCTGCCCAAAGTCTCCTTTTCTCACTCTCCGGCACCTAGAGTGAGCTTTTACCAAAAAGGCGGTCATGGCTCCTGACCACCTCCTCTGTCAGCACCTCCAGCTCTAGCTCGCTAAATTTGAGCTTCCGCTTTCTTTCTCCCTTCTCCTTTCCTTGGGCTGAGGTGTCCATCCTTGTTCAGCTGTGCTGCCTCCTTCAGAGTGTTGCTCAGTGTGGCTGGGCTGCTCTCTCTCGATGCTGGTTTGGGTGTGGCACCTGAAACTGCCTGGGATGACTCACTTCCTGCTTGTGATGTCATCAGGCTCCTCCAGGTGTGCTTTCTCGAAATTTCTCGCAATTTGTGATTTTCAATTACTGAATCGCAATTTGTGAAAATGCATTTTTCATCTCAATTTTTGTGTTACAGAGAGTCTTGTCCTGTGGAAGTTCACAAAGATGAGTTTATGAGACTTTGAAGAATATAAAGTAACAAAATTAGTTAGCTCAAATTATTGTAGTTAGAGAGAGGGAAAACATAGTTATTGAAACCAACAAAAGAGACTCCTTCAAGAGATTTGGCTCATACGACATAGCTTTCTCACAGTTTACACATGGGATAGATCGGACTATTACACAATTTATGCTATGCATCAGAATTCACACATTGATATGTTGGAAAAGGCAGCCCTGGCGGGGCATGTAATCCACATGCAATTAGCAGGCATAGGCCTGCATGAATCAGCTACTTCTTCTTGTAATAGTGCATTTTGGATTATAGTAGATAATTTGCTGGTCTTGATCCAGCTGAAGCTGCAGTTTTTTTAATATAAAAAAACACTATATCTAGGTCTATATTCAAAATGTTTTCAGGATCTTGTAGGGTTATCAGATACATTGTAAAGGCCTCCAGGAGTGTGTGGTGCAGATGACAACTGCACTGCTTTCACAGAAGTCTCTGGATGTCTTTTGACTGGACAGATTTTTCCTTATTGTGACAAAGGAGGATTTTCAATCTGTACTTGGTATTGTGCAATCCCACACAAACTAGCCACCACATTACACATTACCTCACTGAGGGTCTTTCAGTATTGTCAAGGTACATACTAAGGCTACTATTGTGATGCCAACCTGTAACAATACATGAGGGAGAACTTGACCGGATAGTGGAACTTAACCTGGGAGGGGAGTACAGCTGGATAGTAAGGGAAGATCTGGAAGAAAGAGATTGCTTGGACACTAAGGGGCATATTTATACTCTGTTTGCGCCGGATTTGCGTCGTTTTTTTTTACGCAAATCCGACGCAAAACTAACTCCATATTTACACTTTGGCGTTAGACCCGTCTAGCGCCAAAGATCTTGGAGTTTGCGTCATTTTTTAGCGTGGACACCTTCCTTGCGTTAATGATATGCAAGATAGGCGTTCCCGTCTAAAAAATTACTCCGAGGCATGTGCGCCGTATTTATACTCCCGGGCAAAAATGACGCCCGGGAGTGGGCGGGTCCAAAAAATGACATCCAGCCGCTTTAGCGTAATTTTTTAGCGACTGGTCAGGGGAGGCGTTAAGGGACCCTTTGGCTCGGAAGGAGCCCAGAGGTGCCCCCCCATGCCCCCAGGGACACCCCCTGCCACCCTTGCCCACCCCAGGAGGACGCCCAAGGATGGAGGGACCCATCCCAGGGAACTTAAGGTAAGTTCAGGTAAGTATTTTTTTTGTTTTTTGTGGCATAGGGGGGCCTGATTTGTGCCCCCCTACATGCCACTATGCCCAATGACCATGCCCAGGGGACAGAAGTCCCCTGGGCATGGCCATTGGGCAAGGGGGCATGACTCCTGTCTTTGCTAAGACAGGAGTCATGTCAATGGAGGGTGGGAGTCAAAAGGAATGGCGCAAATCGGGTTGAGGCAGATTTTTTGCCTCAGACCGACTTGCCCCATTCTTTGACGCCCAAGCTCCATTTTCCCCTACGCCGGCGCTGCCTGGTGTGGGTCATTTTTTTTGACGCACACCAGTCAGCTCCGCCGGCTAACATCATTCCATAAATAAGGCGCCCGCATGGCGCTTTGGAATGGCATTAGCCGGCGTTAAATTGTTTGACGCACAACTGCGTTGGCGCAGTTGTGCGCCAAAAAGTATAAATACGGCCCTAACTGTTCTCCATGTGTGATCATTGCACCAGAAACAAGGGAAACCAGAATGCAAGTAAAAGTAGGAAAACAGAAACACTACAACACACTTTTAGAGCACCGACCTACCTGGCTAGAACACACTCTATAGAAGATGGAAGTTATTGCGAGGTAACCTGTGACATAATTTAGATGATGGATTGCAACATTACCAGTCTGGGTTGATAAACCAACAAACAAATGTGGGTCATATAGACCAATATCTTTGGTCTGTACTGATGTTAAAAATATTCTAAAGGTCTGATGATATGACTATCCAAAGTGGTCAGCGATAAACAACATGCGCTCATTCCTTGCTGAGATACATCAGAACATATTACCAAGGGAATAGACATGTTTGGTGCTACCAACACTCTCCACCAACCTGGTAGTATGATTTTATTGAATGCTGAATTAGCATTTCATTGTCTGTCATGTCCATTTTCATGGGCTGTTCTTGAACACATGTGGTTTCCTAAAAAGAATAATAAGCACATACAGATACTTTACAGGGCTAGGGCTAGAATACTTACTACGGCCTCAGTTCATACAATGAGTGATAATGAACAGAGATGCCTGTTTTGCTGCACCTACTCACTGTCTTTATAGAACATCTATAAAGGGAATGGAAAGGTTTCCCACATGGTGATGGAATTGTACCCTTGTCCTTAGTGCCCCGGTTGCAATGATGTCTGGATCCTTCGTGCTGAATTTTGTTGTCATGGGCAAACATGTCATCATGCGTGTGCTCCATGATATAGGCCTGTACTACAGATTGCATTCTTGTTGGAGCAGGAGGGGCACCCAAAGGGCTACCCTTATAGCGATGAAAGGCTACTGCCTACACCAGGAGTTAATCAGCACAAGGGCGATGGTGGCAACATACCGTGTAGTGATCAGTAGAAGTAAAAGTCCTTTTACCTGTGTCACTGGAGTGAGGGGGCAAGGCCTTGGGGACATTTTTGATACACATATTACTATGGCTGACTGTGGCAGACATCCAGGTGTGAACCTCTAGTCACTCACATGACCTATGTTGTGGGGCTTTTAGAACTGGAGTTGCTCCTGCTGTGACAGACTGCTTTCTGGATGAAGGGCAGAGAAAAGAACACTTCAAAAGGAAGCAGACCCCCAACACAATCACAATAACATTTGGTGTCTGGGGAAGGATTTGGTGTCTGGAGATGGATTTTGAGAAGGGGAGCTTGAGGCCCCTGGAGTTGTCAAATGCCAAGCTTCCAGATGAGCTGTGTGAGGAGGGGGAACTCTACAAGACTTCTGCCTGTGACCAGGGCTGGAGGCTAAGGCCTGCCAGTTTCCCAGCTGGATGATGGGACATCACTCAGGGTTATCAAAACCACCTGCCCCTGGAGCATCAGTCTCTGCCTGGTTGCAAAGACAAGTGAGCTCTTGGAAGAAATGGAGAGCACTGGAGGGAGTGAGATGAAGTGGGGGTCCTGGCAAATGGATCTCTGTAGCGAGGTGCAAGTTGATGAATGCTGCATCGATTGGGCCATTCGCTTTGTAAGTCTGCAATATTGTATGCCAGAAGGGACCATTCTCAAAATGGCCATGTAGATTAGGCCCTCGCCAATGTGCGGTGTGCAAGTCGGTGACCCGATGTGCCAGAGGGGGCCACAGTAAAGTTTGCAGTGCCGATCCGGCCAACATGTTTGGTTTGGTGTGTAAGTTGGCCATGTTGTACGGTAGAGAGGTCAGCCGTGAATTTTGATGCCTATTGAGCTATTGCTCATGTGCAGTATGTAAGTTGACGACACCCGTATGCAAGAATGCCAGAGGGGACTGCTGTGAAGAGGACTTGCTGCAGTGCCCATCAAGCCTTCGCCTGAGTGAAGAGCAGGCATTGTGACTCTATAGACTAGAGAGGGCCAACAGAAAAAGACAATGATTGCAGCCTGGTGTATGCCATAATCATGATGAGAGGCCACCATGATGACTCGTGCTGACCCAAACCCCGACTGAGGTTTGGAACCAGATGCCACTGAAATCCCCCATTCCCCTTGTGGGGAAGAACAATGGAAACTAAACGTTACAGAGCTGTGTGTGTGACACTCGCTCGAGGCAGCAGCTACAGCTGCCATGCCTACAAGAGGGTACTCTCTGAGACTCTGTCCGCACAATCCCTGCTGGTGTGGGTAAGACTGAGCGAAGGGCCAGAAGGCCTCAGGGGTACTTATCTGCCAGATAGCCCTTCGGTGCTAGAACACTTTTGACTTTTGTAACTGAGTCAGAGTAGGACCCATGAAACTCAGACTGCTAGTGAGGCCTAACCGGAATGTCCAATATAGTGAATGGGGAATAACCACTACTGCTAATGAGAGGGAAATGGGACTCAGTGTACTGCCATTAACACACTATAGACCTGACTTCAAGGGTGTGTGTGTATTGTTGTTTATGTCGTATCTCACTTTGTGGTGATATATAAATACTCCTTTTGTCATAAAAGAAAGCATTTGACTTGACAATCATTTTTGTTGCTATTGGGAATATTTTGAGATGTGAGCCTGTGTTCACCCCCGTGTCCATCTCCACCCAAGAAGCCTTGAACTGTTCAACCCGCACTACCACTGAGAGTCAGTGCTGAAGGGATACTTAGCCAAATTGCTCCGGATCCATAGTAGGCCAGGCCCTGGACATCAGGAGTAAACAGACGCAATACTCACGGTTGAGCCCAGTAGCTCCTTTTTGCCTTGTCACTCTCTGAAATGGGGTTTGACATTGGATAATCCAGTGCTGGAGCCAGTGATACTGAGGGCCTGATTACGAGTTGGGCGATTGAAACGTTACAACTCCAATACAGCAGTGGTAAGGGGACCATGAAGGCAGCAGCCTCACCACCATTGTATTATGATGTTTCCACTAGGCTGACAGGCGGAAACGCCGTATTACGGCATTCCGGTCAGCCTGCTGGAAAAAGTGCGGCGGCATTGGCACACAGTTCCCTCGAAGTGCACAATGTCTGCCATAGGAGACAGTGCGCATTCAAAGGGTACTGGCAAGGGGTCCCCTGCAGTGTGCACGACATGATCATGGGAAGTGCAGGGACCCCCTTGTGGCTCCCAACTCTGCCTTTCCTACGGCCTTTTCATGGTAGGGACCCCCCCATGAAAATGCTGGCAGAAAGTAAAGTTGTGATCAACGCGGAGGTGCCAAACTTGGTGCCACCATGGCTGACCACAACTTTGGCAGCCACCAATCTTTCGGGATAGCTGATCCTGGTGGAGGCGGCGATCTCCTGGCGGTCCAACTGCCAGGATCATAATCTGGTGGTCAGAATACCAGGGTTGCGTTGGTCCGACCGATACCAGGAGTTTGGTAGACCTAGGACCACCAAACTCGTACTGAGGCCCATATTCTATTTGAGTATTTTCTGTCGGGTTGCCATCTTTTTGTAACTCCATTGAAACACATCTGCTTCTTTCCTCTTCTATAGATTTTCCATTTTGTCAATTTCTTTGCGTTTCCCCAAATGGATCTCGGACAATTTTGCTACAGAAACATTGCTAGGCAAGGGCACCCTTACAAAAATAGAAATAAATTTATTCAACCTTAAGAAAGCTGACTATCCACTGTATAGTACCTAGTTTGTGTGTAACTACAGATTAGACTGAATACACGTATAAATACATGAATACTTTTTTTTAAAAGGAAGTATTTTTCCCCTGGGAGATACCCTCATGTGAAGTAAAAAAACATATTTTTTATTTAAAAAAGTGAAATTGTCAGAGGGTCAGCCCTTGTGACAGATGAGCTGACCCCCTGATGGGCCCATTCTCCCTATTTGTTTCCAAGATGTGCGTTTTTCCTCGAGGACGATTGCTGCCCCCCAGGAGAAAACACACATTAAAAAAAATATATAAAAGAAATGTAGGAAGGGGCTAGCCTGAGGCCTTGGGTTGATCCCCTTTGGGGCTCACGTTTTTATTTTTATAAATATGTGTTTTCCACTGATTTTCCACTGGTTTGGCAATGGCGCCACCCCATGGGAAAACATTACTTATATATTAAAAAGCAACACTACACACCTGGTGACATTTTATTGTCATGAAGTGGAAGGCACTGTACAAGGGTGATGGATCATCTTTCATTTGGTTATTTTTCTATTTGGTTGCTATACCCGTGATAAAATAATGTACAATCTTTGCCTAGACTGCCTGTTTGGAATCACAAAATATCAAAGTAATACTATCAGAAAAATGTGGAACATTATACTGCATAATTTTCTTTCTTGTTGCATAATGTAATCAACCCTGTCCCATAGTTGGGTGCTCTTCCAACACATAACTCCAGTGACTGTGGTTAAAGCATTGTGTGTTTTCACAAAGAGCACACGAGGGCACAAATTTGCCATGGCTATTAAGTAAAGGTATGCTTCTTGAGTTCAAAGGTAGATGTTTAGGTATAGGATCTTCTAATGGCAAAGACACAGCAGCTCCACTAATAATAAAGTTTTGCATAAGCCATGACAAAAGTATGCCGTGGTATTGGGTATCTGGCAAGGTGAAGTAATACTGTGTTTTATTTTTTAGTGTCTTTGGAGAAACTGCAGTTTAGGGAACCAGATAAGTACTTTTTTGTTTATTTACTGTTGCACAGGCACACACCCATTGACTGATTTAGTACAATACTTCTGCCTTCTACATAGGACAGTGTTTTAGAGGGAAAGGTTTAGTCAGTCAGCAGAGATGGCAACTTGGTGTCTGACTGCTGCCCAGGCCTAACTCAGGTTATTGAGGACAGGACTGAGGCAGTATCAGAGACTGTGAAAGCAGATACCCATTACAGGGAAACGGAACTGAATATAGGGGTGATTTTTCTGTCAGTGGAATTCCACCTGATGACTTCTCTTCAGGCAATTCTGAGGGAAACACTGATGGCAGTTGTGCAGCTCCTTCGCAAGCCCACTCTGTGCAGAGGAGCAACTATAGCCTGATGGACTAACCCAGAGAATGGGCACTTGGAGCGGGAAGTACAGATGGAGTGCTCTCTTTTCAGCCCCCTAATTCAGTTCAGCCCCAAATCCCGCCGTTCACTATCAACACTAGATATAAAGTTACTACAGTCAAATGTTTAGCCAATTGAGCATGTCTATATCTTTTTGGATGTTTTCTCTCTTGAGACAATTGTGCAGCAAACACATTTGCATGCAAAACAATTTCTGAGGGAGCATGGAGGCATTCTAGCATTTAATTTTAGGGTACACTAGTGGACTCTCACTTCACATGAGGAGTTGAAGATATTTTTGGGGGCATAAACTCAAAACAGGGATGGTGCACAAAACAAGTTTAGTCCTACTGGTCTACTCCCATGGTTTGGGTAACACCCATCTTCACACCATAAATGAGCAGAGATTGTTTATTACTATTGCAGATTATGTTGCAGTGCAATGATAATTCTGCTTCATTGCCCCGAGACCACCCAGACCAGACAAGTTGTTTAAAATTCAGCCTGTGGTAGAACATTTGTCTGCCAAGTTTCCAGAGATTTAAACTCCTGGAAAAATACAGCGATTGATGATTCCTTGGTTCTGCACAAAGTGTGGCTAATGTTCAGGCAGTACATTGCAAGCAAAAGAGCTTACTATGGCATCAAGCTGTACGTGGTGTGTGAGAGCTTTACTGGCTATGTGTACAACTTGAGAATGTATACAGGGAAGGACTCCATTCTAAATCTTGTAGGTTGTCCTCCCATAATAGGAGTCATGGGAGAGAACTTGTGGGTGTTTTTCCAGCCACTCTTTCACAAAGGTTATAACCTTTACATGGACAACTTCTATACAGGAATAGAGCTCTTCAGTGACCTGTATAAGTCAGGCACTACAGCAATTAGTACAGTTTGTTTTCACCGCAAAGGATTCCCACTGGAGCTTGTTTGTAAGAACCTCCAAAAGTCCCAAAGTACTGCTCACAGTCAAGTTCTCTGATAGGCATGATGCATAAGTGCTCACTACAATTCATGATGAGAGCACTTTCCCTGTCATGGTTTGAAGTCAGTTGGCAGAAGTTCACAAGCCCACCTGAATATTGATCAAGTAGATGGGCAGAGTGGATAACAATGACCACGTTCTTTAACCATACAATGCAAGTCATAAAACTCACAGTTGGTACAAAAAGCTGTTTACCCAGCTGATCCAGGTGTCAACATAATATGCATTTGGTCTTTATTATCACCCCTCCACAGGGTTTATTGTCAATATTCCACAGGAAGGCCTATGTCTTTTCTTGACTCTCAATTGACCACTATTGAAAGTCTTACTGTTACAGAAGCAGCAGCCTCCTCCTCACATGCTCTGAAGTATGTGCTAAGGCTGCAGGATCAGCACTTTACTGAAACAGCTAAAAAGACTTGTCCATGTCATTATTGAGTCTGCTCAGAGTATGGAAAGAGACAGAAGAGTCCCCAGTGCCCATTGAAACCAGCCTTGCGTTTTCCTACTTGCTTTATGTTGTACCATACAACAGTGAAGTATTGAAAAATTGACTGTGGTGGAGCTGCTGTAAGATAAACCTTTCATTGGCAGTGCATACACACCTACCTCACAGGGGCTACTACTTCACTAGGCAAGCAGCCGTAGATTTATTTCCTCTACTTTAGGAAGTCATGGACTGCTCAACTCCATTATCAGCCATCAGAATGTGGTTGATGTTGTGTTCGCTGATTGACCAGTGCAATATAGTGCCTACACTGCACATAATGGTGGACAGAACATAAGCCACGTTGTCACAAAGAACCCTGTGCATCAAAATGTAAGGTCTTGACTAGTTTTCAAAGTGCTTTTAGGGAAGTTATGTATACAACACAAGGACCACCCTGATTGTCCTTGAGAACCAGAGAAAGTACAATAAGTCAACTAAATCTCCTGTAGGACTCATTCACCAACACTTCTACTTTTAAAATCAATTAGTAATTAGTGCCATAGTCAATCTTATTAAAAAAGGATACAGAACACAATATCTTGCAAAATGGTAATTTTCACTTTTTTAGAATAAGGACAATATATATTTCAGTATGTATCAGAACACTGAACAGATTTCATGGGTGTGTATGAATTTATATAAAGCAAACAAATGCAGAGATCTTGTATGTTCATATATGGTATCTCCTGGCAAAACCATCAAATGTTTTTAAAGCAACTTAGGAAGGAAGTGTCAGTGTTTTGACCTATAATTATTCTTTGGGTCTGATCAGGACAATTGTGTCTGACTAAAGTTCCCCTAAAAACTGTGCAATCTTGCGACCTCCAATAAGGCATCCTGCAAGCAATACAAGCACGAATACTTCAAGACAGAGTGTATAATAGATATTGAGCTGCTCGGTTAGTTGTACAGTTCCAGTGGTGTAAACAAATTATTCAGGAGAAGTACACATCTGTATTGTGAAGAGAAAGTGGTCATCCTTTCACAGACCAGAGTACTCCTGGATAAAGCCAACAATGCAAAATGGGCCACTCTGTTCCTTAGGCAGTCCTGTTGAGGGAAATGGATTACTTGGGAAAATCACATCTTCGTATTGTTTCATGCCACCAACTTGATTGCAGATCATGGTGGCGGCATGACATAATGCAAAGGTGTGCTTTTCCTGAGCAGTCCATTTACCGCTACGTGTCCTGACTGTCTAAGGAACCGAGCAGCCCTTTTTGCCACACAAGTCACCCAACTCTGGATTCCCTCAGATGTCTAGTTTTAAAAAATAAGTACGTTTGTCAGGTTTCCTTTGGTGTCAGCTGAGCTAGGGCCCAAACTCCACAGCAGCCCACTTTGCAATAAAGGGTCAGTTTTGAATGGAAATATATGTGGTATCATGCTGTGTTTTTGGCTGTTTCCTGTTGCAGGCACTAGACATACACACACAAATAAGGCACTACTTTTGTCAGCGGACTTGGAGGAGTGCTGGGTTAAAGAAAGTGTGTGGCTTTTTGCAGATTCCAGAACTTTCCTTCACATAAAATTGAGGAACATGAGTTTTTGTAGTCAAAGTCTGCTGTCTGCAATAGATTCTGGGTAAAAAAAAAACGTGTGGAAGCTATGCAAGTCACACCACCCTGGATTCCTCCAGGTGGCTAGTTTTCTAAACATGTGCACCTATGATGGGTTTCCCTGGGTACTAGGTGACCTTCGGCCCAAAATCCACAGCTACCTACTGTGCAGAAAAAGGATCAGTTTTTAGTTGAAAAGATGTGATGTATCCATGTTGTATTTTGGGTCGTTTCCTGCCATGGGACACAATGCCTACCCAAGGCCTACCATTTTATTTGGGAGACTTAGCGAAATGCTAGATGAAAGGAACTGTGTGGCTCCCCACAGATCCCAGAACTTTTCATCACAGAAACATGAGGAAAATTAGTTTTTTATTCAATGTTTGAGGTTTACATTGGATTCTGGGTAAAAAAAACCTGGTGAGAGCCCTACAAGTTACCACATCTTGGATTCCCCCAGGTGTCTGGTTTTCAATAATTTGCAAGTTTGCTAATTTTCCCTAGGTGCCAGCAAAGCCTTGGGCCCAAAATCCACAGCTATACACATTGGAAAAAACAGTCAGTTTGGAGTGGAAACATGTTATGTGTCCATGTTGTGTTTTGGCCCGTTTCCTGTTGTAACCACACAGGTGAGGTACCATTTGTATTGGAAGACATGTGGGACCATAGGATAGCAGAACCTTTGAGAATAGCAATTGCATTTTGTTGCATTTATGCTTTCCAAATGCAAGCCAGTGTGTAAGAAAGAAGACATTTGGAAAAATTTCCTTTAAATCATATGCTAGTACCGGTAGCCAAACATTTAAAGATGTACTTATAACCACTGCTCCTAAACTCCATATCTTGTGCACATTCCAGAAATACATGGGTTATCTTCATACCTATTTTTCACTCTACGTATTTCACCACTGAATTGATCTATACTTGCTACATGATGAAAAACCATTGTACGGTGCAGCTCAGTTGTTGGCTCTGGATATCTTGGGTTCTTGGAGAACCTACAAATCCTATATATCCTCACAACCAGAAGGGTCTAGTAGACGTAATGGTATATTGCTTTTATGAATTGGCTATTGTGACATTAAGTTACATGTGAAAACGTTGTCACAAATGGCCATGCTTTCCTATTCATTTTCAATATTTCTTTATTCCAACAGCCAGTTTCTTTGGGTAATCCTCAGGGATCTACACATATGACCCCTTACTAAATTTGAAATTTTGTATAATTTTCATAAGTATATAGCTTTCTTGGATTTCTCACTGGTTTCCACCACAAGTTGCAAGGTTGAAAGCACAAAAAATAGGAAAAATTGGCTACCTCTTTGAAAAATGCTAAAACTCAGATAAAACAATGTTTTTATTCAGCTCTGTATTTGCTGAATGGTGTTTTTAGCACCACAAAATGTTTGCTGATGTCATTTTAAGGAAAAAAACAGACACTTTTATATGGACCCCTTTTTTCTGTTTTTCCCAAAACTCTCAAAATGTTGTTATATTTTGCCTATTTTCTCAGTCTCCATGAGGGGAATCCACAAACCATGGGTTCTAATATAATCCTCAGGATGTTGGGAAAAAAGGATGCAAATTTGGCATTGATACCATATGTGTAAAACATGTTATTGGGCCCTAACTATCCAAAGAATTCACAAAATGACTCAACACTTGAGTGTGGGGGGAAGCAGTTAAGGGGTTAAGCACACTATTGTTCATAATCTGAGCAGCATGTGGGAAGTTTACTGCATGAGGATTCTTTTACACTAAACCCAAGTTTCAGGTAGTTCCATATGAGAATGGTGGCTCAGTTAATGTGACATTTTCCTGAGGAAGACCCTGAGAATGTGGGTCATCACAAGGGTGACATATTGTGCCTATAGATTGATGTATTGTTAGAAACCTGGGATGATTGCAGAAGCACCATCACTTTTTGCCCCCATTTTCAACTCATACTGGTGTTTGTTTACTATGTTGTGCCCTGGGCACTGCTTACCAGTCCCAGGGCCAATGCTCAGTTTAAAATGCTATATCCAAATTAGGCATAAATATAATTGGCTCTGAAAACTACCTATTAGTCCATAGTATGGTAGGGACTGTAGGTTTAGGGACCTTTGGGTGCACTGCTGTGGTTTCTAGTGTCATTGTAAAAACAGGCCTGCCTTGCTGGCAGCTTTTACATTAAAGCTAACCGTCAGTTCAACTTTGGAATTAAAAGTATTTACAAAGTCCTAAACTACATTAGGTTATGGTTGTGTGCAGCAAACTCCATAAAATATGTTTTGTAAGCCCTGGTGAGGGAAAAGCAACCAAATTCATTTTTAGCCATTGAAATACCTTACTCTGTAGGCTAACATTGGGAGGCTTTATTTAAAAATAATAAAGTCTCATTTCCACTAGAACATATATCTAAATATGTCATGTTTGATATCAAATTAAAAGTTAGAATAAATATCACAACTTGCCAATGTTGTATTTATTATATCTAGTACAGAGACAGAGTTTTAGAACTCTTTCTGAAAGTTACCAAAATCAGCCCTGTAGTGCCCTTTCCTGATTGGTCAGTCTCTGGAAGCCTGAGCCAAGCTACCTTAATGAGGTATGAAGTGGCCTGGCCCGAAACAAAGGAAGCATCTAGTGGGAGAGCTAATGGCAGAGCAGGAAGAGGGGGTTGAGTGGCCAAACTGGTTTTCAAAGGCGGGAAAGCCACCAGGGGCAGAAACCAGACATCCCCATTTCCTGCTTCCCCAGCCAGATGGGAGCCCCAGTAATTAGATTAGGAGAGGTTCTGGAAGGACTGTGTTAGGGAAACATAGTCACACCAGTGGGGGGGCTCAGCCAGAAGTAACCTGCATTTCAGATTTGTCCTGCTGCAGCTCTTGAGCTTTTCACTATCAACGAGTTATCCAGGAGTGGACCGGGTCTTCCGCTGAGCAAAACCAATGATGTTGCATCACTAGCTGGACTGAAGAGGAACCTGGACCGGTGAGGAGAGAAAAAGCTCCAAAAAAGGGACTTAGGGCTTCATTACGAGTTTGGTGGTCTTAAGCTCGCCATACTCGTGGTAGTGGTCAGGGCGCCACCCTTCTGCAGGCCTGACGGCCGGATTTCAACCACAGTGGTTAGACTGCCAGGGGACTGACGCAACCGCCAGGATCATGGATCCTGACAGGGTAGCGGTGCTCGGAGTCGTGGTTAGCTACGGCAGTGCCCATGGTAGCATCACCGTGCTAATCACGAGTCCACTTTCTGTCAGCCTTTAAATGGCAGTTTCAGAGCCATAAAAAAGGCTGACAGAAAGCAAGTGCTGGGGGCTATGAGGGAGTGGTCCCTGCACTGCCCACTGCCCAAGCCAATGGCATGGACATTGCAGGGGCCCTTCTTCCAGCACCTTCGGAATGGTCAGAGCGGTGGAAACATCGTAATACAACAGGGGTTATGCCCCCGGTATGACAGCAGCCTCGTCTCTGCAGATTTGGCGTTCTGACAGTCAGACTGCCAAACTCATAGTGAGCCCCTAAGTCAGAAGGTAACATTTTGGCTGAGGCTTACTACTCAGTGTATCCGACTTGGGTTCCATTGCGGTCGGCCTCAAATTTTGACTTTGCGCTGGTTAACTGCCACCAGATGTCCCTGTTGATGTTTTTTGTTTTTAGGCACTAGAAAGCACATTTTTACATTTAATCTTCAAAAATTCATATCTCTGATTCTCTACGTGCAATTGTTTTCATTTTGATGTCATTTTAAAGATAAATATATTTCCTATTGTTATAAATTTGAATTGTATGATGTGTTATGCTTTACATATTTACTATTTTGTTGATATTAATTGCTTCACATGCCTGTTTTCTAAGTTAAGCCTAACTGCTTGTGGACCAAGCTACCAAGGGTTGAGCAAGGATTCATTTTTTGAGACCTTGACTGCACCTAGTGTGGGGTTGTGGCCCATTACTAAGTGTAGGTACCTACCTTCCTTTACTAATAACTCACTTTCCAACATATATGGAAATTAATTATATAACCATATTCTTAACAAATTCGTCATTGTGCCAGAGTCACATGAACTATTTTTACCCCCTTCCCCTCGTTGGTAACAAATTTAGATTTTATCCCCTATTTTTGTTAACTAAAGACCACACAGTGTCCAAAAACATAAAAATATACGTTTTGGAAACTGGATCACACAAACACAGCTGAACTATGTCTTGCCTGGGGCCCCAAATATCCTGAAGATGACAGTGGAGAGGGGCAGTGAGAAATAGACAGAGGTGAGATAGAGAAAGGGGAGAAATATCACCTCCTTATGGGATCCCTTTGAAGGTGGGGGCGTTGGGGAACTGCCCACTTTGTCAATGCTTTGAAACGCCTCATTATTTGTTTGATTGTTTGACAATCGTTAGGTCCACCTTTTCAAGTTGTAAATATGGTTGCTCCACACGTTTATCTTTTCTTTGTTTGAAATACTGCACTTTGAAACTGAAATCTGCACTGCTTGTCTGTTGGATATTTTTCGTTTGTGACTATTTAAAATTATGAATATGTAATGAATCCTGCATACCACTTTTCCAAAAACAACGATACTGAGTTTGATTATAGGTCTCAATTTTTTAATAATGCTATTGGTGTTATTGCTTACCCCTGACGCTGTACACAGAAGCAATTTAAGATTTTTTTAATAAATACGAGTTATGCTTTCTCTGTACAACTGAAATAATTTGTGGAAAACAACCTTACCATAATAAATAAGAATATGGGTAAATCATAAAGCCCACAATGATTAAATGTTCACGAGCACATTGTACAGGAGCACACCCTAGTTCCCACCGGACATCCTTTGATGTCTGAGGGCTCCGACAGCTTCACCCAGAAGGGGTGACCAGAGACGTTTTAAGAGCTGGACAAAGTGAGCCCTAACCCAGGGCCCCAGCCTTTCAGCGGGCCCCTTGATAAAGCCAGCTCTGATCTGCAGAGTCTTACCCTGATGACCTTGAACAATTCTTAGCAGATTGCTTTAAATACCGTTTGTGGATGATGTATAGAGGTCTTTCACAGACATTTGGCAGATCATTTTTTGTTTTTCCACACCATGCAGGAGCCATAAAAAAACAAGACCTCACAAATGAGGAGAGGGAGGAGGTCACAAACACCCCCTCCCATGTATTATAATAGTGTAAGGGAAAGCACCATGAAAATGAAACAACTTTCTTCTGGTGAAGCCATTCACAATGTAAACTCCCTTGCACTGGTTACTGCAAAAGGACACAGGGCCCAGCCTGCCAAGAAGCTGGCACACGTCATTACTAACGACCTATTATGCTGGAACACATGAAATAATAAGGATGGGTTTGAACCGTTTTTAGGGGCAATCAATCCAAGAGTAGATTCTGGAGATGAGAATAATCTGGTTTGCTTTAAACAGTATCATTTATAAAAGAGGTTTAGCACTCGCCGGCAGCCTGTGCACGGCTGCTGTCCTCACCCAGACAGCTTTAGAGACCTACTCTCTATGGCACTCGGACAATGACGATACTTTTCTCTCTTGGAGTGATATCTCAGTTATAACAAATTGCTCACCGTCCCACGCTGCGCAACTCTGACAGAGGACATTGTGTTTTCTATCTTTGAATACTTTTGTATTGCAACATTCCACTATCAAGGAAACTGTGAGCAAGAATGTATATTTTATGTGTAACGGGGTGGCTTGAAACCATGCCAAGATCCATATACTGATGCCTTTTCTCACAGATCAAATCATTGCTTTCTACGAAAATGTTAGTTACTTTTCCTGCATAAAATGACACTTTCAAAAGAAATGATTGACATTACCATGTTCACAAATGAATTCGATTTGAAAGTCAGAACAGTCCACGTAGAAAATCATGTCCCATACTTGCAAAACAACCCGTTTACTCAAGGGCACATAACGCAGTTTGAGATGGTATATGGAACGTGTGACAATAGATAGTTCTCAGTGAGGAATGCCTTCCACATAGTCCTATCTGCTGTGCTTTACTTTTTCTCAAGGTTTCTTCTCGGAGTCAACGCACTGCGGAAATATGTGGTACACATCCTTTCCCCAGGGAACACCTATTTTTTTAGCTTCAGTGATTCCAATGACAAGCTCGGAAAAATGGAATGATCTGAAACTATTGTCACTTTTAAATATTTGTTATGAAACTCTTCGTATCACCCTTGTGTGTTTTTAACTACTGTAAACAATTGGTGTTATTTTTACTCAATTCCATGGTATTCAGTTTACTGACTTTGGAAGGATCAAAAGCTATGCTGGCTTTGTACTTGTGATCTGAACATCTTCGTCTGTTTCAGAATCAAGCCTTAAAATCACTTAGCCATTCTGCCACATCTGGCAAAGAAGCTCCCCAATAACAGAATTGTCTTCACTTGTGCCACCGCTTCAAAATACCAAGGAGCAGATTTCCTAACATTTTTCGCAGGGTGTGCATCACAAAAGTGTTGCAAACCTGCTCAAAATGTTTATTTTGAGTTTACTACTACCACAAAACATGTTTTGTGCTGGAACCTTGTCTGAAAGTAATGCAAAGTAGCTGTTAGAAATGGGGTGTTTGGTTGGCAGTCAGGTAAACCCCTGTCCAAGCAAGGACCCTCACTCTAGTCAGGGTAAAGGAGAATCACACTCGGCTAACTCCCGCTCACCCCCTTGGTAGCTTGGCACGAGCATGCAGGCTTAACTTTAGAGTTTAGGTGTAAAGCATTTGTACCAACACACACAGTAACTTAATGAATACACTACAAAATTACACAACACAGGTTTAGAAAAATAGGCAATATTTATCTAAACAAAACAAGACCAAAATGACAAAAATCCAACATACACAGGTCAAGTTATTAATTTATAAAGCAAAAAAGTCTTAAATCCTTTTGTAAACAGTAAGAACATTGTTAGCGTTGAAAAGTACCTGCGTAGCATTAAAATAACACACACAGGCGAGTGTGCATCGAAAAAGGTTAATGATGTGTCGATTTCTCACCCGCAAGCAAGACCGTGCGTTGTTTCTCCTTCTCAGGTCGGGTCGACGTGTGTCATTTTTCCTCTCCGCAGGAGAGTGATGCATCGATCCAGGCAAGCATTCGGGTCCGGGCAGGCGTTGCGTCATTTTTCTGCGCCCAGCAAGGTTTGCGTCGAAAATCCTGCTGCACGGTCTCAGCAAAACTGAGCTGTGTGGGTTGCGATGTTACAATCCTCCGTTAGCGGTGTGGCGCGTTGTTTTTCCAGCCATGTGCGTTGATCTTCGAGCTGTGCTGCAGGTGGAGCGTCAATTTCAGGCGCGAAGGCGCATCGTTTCTTCAGCCACGTCTCGGAGGTTGCGCTGGAAATTTCCCAGCACAGTGGTCTGTGCATGGATTTTCAGTCTTGGTCTGCCAGCTTCACCTGTCAAGGCCCCAAGAACTGGATAGGGCACCACTTGGCAGGGCAAGAGTCTCAGCAGAGAGTCCAGGTGCTGGCAGGAAGTCTTAGTGGCCCTGAGACTTCAACAACAGGACGCAAGCTCAGGACAAGCCCCTGGAGATTTCTTCACAAACAGGAATGCACAACAAAGTCCAGTCTTTGTCCCCTTTCACCAGGCAGAAGCAGCAACAGTAGGATAGCTCCACAAAGCACAGTCACAGGCAGGGCAGCACTTCTCCTCAGCTCTTCTTCAGGCAGAGGTTCCTCTTGATGTCCAGAAGTGATCCAAAGTCTGTGGTTTTGGGTGCCCTTCTCATACCCAATTTGGCCTTTGAAGTAGTCTTACTTCAAAGAAAAGTCTCTCTTGTTTGTGAAATCCTGCCTTGCTCAAGCCAGGCCCCAGACACACACCAGGGGTTTGGTGACTGCATTGTGTAAGGACAGGCACAGCCCTTTCATATGTAAGTGACCACTCCTCCCCTCCCTTCTAGCACAGATGGCTCATCAGGATATGCAGGCTACACCCCAGCTCCCTTTGTGTCACTGTCTAGAGAGAGGTGCAAACAGCCCAACTCTCAAACTGACCCAGACAGAGAATCCACAAGCAGACAGAGTCACAGAATGGTTTAAGTAAGAAAATGCTCACTTTCTAAAAGTGGCATTTTCAAACACACAATCTTAAAATCTACTTTCCTCAAAGATGTATTTTTAAATTGTGAGCTCAGAGACCCCAAACCCCACATGTCTATCTCCTCCCAAAGGGAATCTATGCTTTTTTCATATTTAAAGGCAGCCCCAATGTTAACCTATGATAGGGATAGGCATTGCATCAGTGAAAACTGAATCTGGCAGTATTTCACTGTTAGGACATATAAAACACATTAGTATAGGCCCTACCTTAAACATACACTGCACCCTGCCCATGGGGCTAACTAGGGCCTACATTAGTGGTGTCTTACATTTAAGAATGGGGAAGGTTTAGGCCTGGCAAGTAGGTACACTTGCCAAGTCGATTTGGCAGTTTAAAAACTGCAAACACAGACACTGCAGTGGCAGGTCTGAGCCATGTTTACAGAGCTACTATTGTGGGTGGCACAACCAGTGCTGCAGGCCCACTAGTAGCATTTGATTTACAGGACCTGGGCACCTCTAGTGCACTGTATTAGGGAATTACCAGTAAATCGAATATGCCAATCATGGAGATCCAATAACATACACATTTTATATAGGAGCACTTGCACTTTAGCACTGAATAGCAGTGGTAAAGTGCTCAGAGTAACAAAAACTGCAAAAACTGAATCCAGCAAACATCAACAACCTGGGGAACAGAGGCAAAAGGTTAGGGGAGACCACGCCAGGGACACCAAGTCTAACAGAAGCTCTCATACTTCTTGCCCTAACAAGTGAGGTCCCCCACTGTCATCTGACAGTGATGGGGTGACTTTCGGCATTTCACTGCCTGTGGAGGGTGAATAATGCCCAAAATAAGACAAGTCTTTTGATGGTCCTATTTGTGTTGTGATATGAGTGTGTGGCAGTGTTAGAAATGGAGTCTTTGGTTGACAGTCAGGTTACCCCCTGTACAAGCAAGGACCCTCACTCTAGTCAGGGTAAAAGAGAATCACCCTCAGCTAACCCCTGCTTACCCCCTTGGTAGCTTGGCAGAGCAGTAGGCTTAACTTCAGAGCGCTAGGTGTAAAGTATTTGTACCAACACACACAGTAACTTAATGAAAACAACACAAAATGACACAACACCAGTTTAGGAAAATAGGAAATATTTATTTAAACAAAACAAGACCAAAACGACAAAAATCCGACATACACAAGTCAAGTTATGAATTTTTAAAGATTAAACTCAAAAATAGCGCTTAGAAACAAAAATGCTTCGATGAGATGTTAACACAGCGTTGTGACGGAGTCGTTCCCAACAAGCCGACACCAGCGGCGCCAGACACAGAGTCGTGTAGACCCCCAGGTACAGTACCTTTGGTGAAGAGTGAAAACAAGCTGATGCGCGAAGTCGGGGATCGCGGCGTCTGTGCGAAACGTTGAATCCGCGCACTTCGAGCGGCGTCGGTCACGACGTGGTGCGGCGACTTCCACGGAGTCGCGGACTTCAGCGGGGCTGCTGCGGCGTCGGGCCTGCGAAGATCGTCGCGTTCCAGCGAAGGAGTGCGGCGTCGGGTACAGGTGGCGTTACCGGATTCAGCAGCGGCATCAGTCCGGAGTCGTCAGAAGTCGATTTTCTTGGATTACCACCAGCTTTCCTTTCAAGGGCCCAGGTACTGGATAGGGCACCACTTGTCAGAGCAGGAGTCTCTCCAGAGACTCCAGGTGCTGGCAGAGAGAAGTCTTTGCTGTCCCTGAGACTTCAAACAACAGGAGGCAAGCTCTAACTCAAGCCCTTGGAGATTTCTTCACAAGATGGAAGGCACACAAAGTCCAGTCTTTGCCCTCTTACTCTGGCAGAAGCAGCACTGCAGGAAAGCTCCACAAAGCACAGTCACAGGCAGGGCAGCACTTCTTACTCAGCTATCAGCTCTTCTCCAGGCAGAGGTTCCTCTTGGTTCCAGAAGTGTTTCTCAAGTCTGTAGATTTGGGTGCCCTTCTTATACCCATTTTAGTCTTTGAAGTCACCTTTCTTCAAAGGGGACTCACACCTACTTGTGAAATCCTGCCTTGCCCAGGCAAGGCATCAGACACACAGCAGGGGGTTGGAGCCGGCATTGTCAGAGGCAGGCACAGTCCTTTCAGATGAGAGTGACCACTCCTCCTCTCCCTCCTAGCAGAGATGGCTAATCAGGAAATGCAGGTTACACCCCAGCCCTCTTTGTGTCACTGTCTAGTGCGAGGTGAAAAACAACCCAACTGTCAAACTGACCCAGACAGGGAATCCACAAACAAGGCAGAGTCACAGAATGGTTTAAGCAAGAAAATGCTCACTTTCTAAAAGTGGCATTTTCAAACGCACAATCTTAAAATCAACTTTACTAAAAGATGTATTTTTAAATTGTGAGTTCAGGGACCCCAAACTCCACATGTCCATCTACTCTCTAGGGGAATCTACACTTGAATCATATTTAAAGGTAGCCCCCATGTTATCCTATGAGAGAGACAGGCCTTGCAACAGTGAAAAACGAAATTGGCAGTATTTCACTGTCAGGACATATAAACCACATTACTATATGTCCCACCTTATCCATACACTGCACCCTGCCCTTGGGGCTACCTAGGGCCTACCTTAGGGGTGCCTTACATGTAAGAAAAGGGAAGGTTTAGGCCTGGCAAGTGGGTACACTTGCCAAGTCGAATTTACAGTGTAAAAATACACTTACAGACACTGCAGTGGCAGGTCTGAGACATGATTACAGGGTTACTTGTGTGGGTGGCACAACCAGTGCTGCAGGCCCACTAGTAACATTTGATTTACAGGCCCTGGGCACTGCTAGTGCACTTTACTAGGGACTTAACAGTAAAACAAATATGCCAATCACGGAGAACCAATTACGTACACATTTTACATGGAGAGCATAGGCACTTTAGCACTGGTTAGCAGTGGTAAAGTGCTCAGAGTTGAAAAGCCAACAGCAACAGGACAGAAAAAAATAGGAGGCAGGAGGCAAAAAGACTGGGGATGACCCTGCATAAGCAAAAGTCCAACACGACCCCCTACCAGCCTAAAGCCAGGGGAGAACAATCAATACCTTGATGTATTTCCCTGATTGGGGCGATAGAACAAGGACCCAGGCCCACAACAGCAGGGGCATGTTCCAGTTCTATGCTTTCCTGACTCCAGTTGGATCCCTCTGTCCATACTCTCAGGGCCCACTAAGCTAACCCATGGGGAACCCTTCTCCACATCTGCAGACACAATCTGTGCAGCACCTAACTTTACTTTGCTCACAGATGTATTGCAATGGGCAGATAGTACCACCAGGGCCAACACAGTGGTGTTGCCCACTCCACCCCTGGGGTGTGACTCTCGTCCCACACCCAGGGGCAACTCTGTCCACCAGGACAGCAAGCCACAGTGACCCCTGATGACTGTCAGGGATGAGAGCCTGACCTCAGGCCTCTCCACCCACTGTGACTGTGGAGAGTGGGGGGCGGTAGCCCCAGGTGCCTGACACCCTTTGACCACTCTCCCTTCCACCAGGTCAGAGAAGATAACCTGACCCTGGTCCTCCCCTCTGGGGCTTTGTACCCTCCCTCCAGGAGCGGCACCCCCAGAGTAAAAAATTGTCAGGGTGCTTGTAGAAGCAGTCCTGCACAATTCTTCCACCAGTGCAGGGATATTAACCTGCAACTGATCCTCCAACCTGGGGTCTGTACCTTCAGGTTGGACCAGGGGCAGGGGTGAGGCTTCCCTCCCCCTGCCCTCTCTTCTGGGGTCCTGCACCCCCCAACTAGGAGTGGCCTCCTCTGAAGACAACATGGGATGGGCACTGTTAGCAGTAGCCCCTTCCTCCAGGTCAGGGGGGACACCCTGAACCTGATCCTCCAGTCCAGGGTCTGTACCCACAGACTGGACCACCGCCTGGCAACCCAGGACTTCCTGGGGGGCATACCTACCCCCCACCAGGTCAGAGTTTACCCTCTGAACCTGGTCATCCAGCCCAGAGTCACCACCCTGCGGTTGAACCACTGCCTGGCACACCAGGACTTCCTTGGGAGCACACTTACCCCCCATCAGGTCAGAGTTTACCCCCTGAACCTGATAATTCAACCCAGAGTCACCACCCTGCGGTTGAACCTTTGCCTGGCACACCAGGACTTCCAGGGGGGCACACTTACCCCCCTCAAGGGACACACTGTCCCCAAGGGCCACACAAGAGTCTGGCTGGCGCAGGTCCCCTGACCTCTGCCCATCTGACAGAGTCTGGATTCCCCCCAACCCAGAAATGGTCTCACCAAGGTCATTCCTGGGGGGCTCTGCTCTCAGAGCTGACCCCTGACCCTCCAGGTTCTCCACTAGGGTCCGCAACCCCCTCTCAACCCTCTGTCTGGACTTCTGCACCCCCTCACTAGGAGTGGTACTGCCAGACACCAGAACTGGTGGAATGCTGGCTATAGCCGCCCCCCCAAGTTCTCCTGACACTGTGGGGTCTCCCTCAACAGATGGCCCTATGGTACAGGCTAGGCTACCCTCCTGGTGTTCCCTCATGGAACCCTCCAGGACTTGGGACCGGATCTCGGGCACCTTGGGCCTCAACCCATCCCCATTCCCTCTCCTCTGAGACTGGACATGGGGTCCCTCACCCATCCCACTACACTGGGACCTACCTGGGACACTACAATCCTTCCCTACCTCACCTGGTTGGGAACTACCTAGACCACTCCTCTCAGGAGCACCCCCAAATGCCTCTTCAGACTCTCTGGTACTCACCCAGAAGTCTGCCTCCATTGTAAGCTCCCTGGGGTCAGAGAACTCACACTCCACCTGGTGTTGGCGTAGCTCTGGAAAATAAGGACTAGACATATGCTCTCCAGCAATTACATCACTCAGCCCCTCACATGAATTAACCAAAGTACTCTTCACCCAACCATCCAGTGACTCTGCTTTGAAAAAGCACACCACATCACCCTCCTGAGACTGGTGAGACAGTACCTGACTGTCCCTGACACTCATCCCACACTCTTCTGGGATGTCTTCACACTCCATAACCAGGACTTCTACATGGGGGGAACCCCTCTCCCTGTCACTCTCACCTAGAGTCAGTAGAGTGTCCCTCTCACCAGTAGGAATATGACTCCCCATGCCAGTTCCCCAATCCACCTCAGGGACCCTGTGCATCACTGGAGCTACCTCATACCCCTGAACCTCCTGGCGTGTGATAACTCCCTCCCTCAAGTAGGGCACCACATCTCTGGGCATGTGCACTTCTTCAGCAGCACTAGATATACAATTGTTGCTGCCACCATTCCAGCTGGACTCAGCCCTCATGACTTCCAGCTCTTTCAATTTAAGCTCGTAAGCATAAATCATCCTTTTTATCTCTAAGTCCCTTTCCCACTTGTTGTACTCCCTTTGCATCCTCAACTTTTCTGCCTCCAACCGGCGAGCACTTTCTGCCTGTCTGTCCTGCACATCTTTAGGAGTCAGACCCTTAGAGAACCTACCGCTACCACTCCTGGAGAACCTCCCCCCAGGTGTAACAGGTACCTCTAATACACCACGGTGTAGACTCTGCACTTTCCCATCCATATCTTCTGTGTGCCCCCCAGCTTCCTTGGCTGTCACCCAGGCCCTCAATGCCTCTTGCAGCTCCCCCTTCCTGGCAGAGCTCTTAACGTGACAGGCAAGATCTTCACAGAACTGTTTCAATTGAGCAACTGAGTACCTCTTCAGTTTTCCTAATTCAAATACAGCTCCAGCTGTTGCATCTCCAGATTGAGACATGATGGCAACAAGTGCAAAGTTCCAACGGCAGAAAACAAGTTCCCAATGGAGTAAAAAGAATCAGTCAAGGGACCAGCAAAATCATGGAAGTAGAACAAAAAGGAGTCCTTAAGAGAAAAATGAAAGATCACCAAACAAGTAGTATGTGGTCACGTAGTGGTCTGAGATCAAAACAGTAGTGTACACTTAATTACTGTATGTCAAGTACAAATACAAGTCCAAATCCCACCGCTGCCACCAATGTTAGAAATTGAGTCTTTGGTTGACAGTCAGGTTACCCTCTGTTCAAGCAAGGACCCTCACTCTAGTCAGGGGAAAAGAGAATCACCCTCAGCTAACCCCTGCTTACCCCCTTGGTAGCTTGGCAGAGCAGTAGGCTTAACTTCAGAGCGCTAGGTGTAAAGTATTTGTACCAACACACACAGTAACTTAATGAAAACAACACAAAATGACACAACACCAGTTTATGAAAATAGGAAATATTTATTTAAACAAAACAAGACCAAAACGACAAAAATCCGACATACACAAGTCAAGTTATGAATTTTTAAAGATTAAACTCAAAAATAGCGCTTAGAAACAAAAATGCTTCGATGAGATGTTAACACAGCGTTGTGACGGAGTCGTTCCCAACAAGCCGACACCAGCGGCGCCAGACACAGAGTCGTGTAGACCACCAGGTACAGTACCTTTGGTGAAGAGTGAAAACAAGCTGATGCGCGAAGTCGGGGATCGCGGCGTCTGTGCGAAACGTTGAATCCGCGCACTTCGAGCGGCGTCGGTCACGACGTGGTGCGGCGACTTCCACGGAGTCGCGGACTTCAGCGGGGCTGCTGCGGCGTCGGGCCTGCGAAGAGCGTCGCGTTCCAGCGAAGGAGTGCGGCGTTGGGTACAGGTGGCGTTACCAGATTCAGCAGCAGCGTCGGTCCGGAGTCGTCAGAAGTCGATTTCCTTGGATTTCCACCAGCTTTCCTTTCAAGGGCCCAGGGACTGGATAGGGCACCACTTGTCAGAGCAGGAGTCTCTCCAGAGACTCCAGGTGCTGGCAGAGAGAAGTCTTTGCTGTCCCTGAGACTTCAAACAACAGGAGGCAAGCTCTAACTCAAGCCCTTGGAGATTTCTTCACAAGATGGAAGGCACACAAAGTCCAGTCTTTGCCCTCTTACTCTGGCAGAAGCAGCACTGCAGGAAAGCTCCACAAAGCACAGTCACAGGCAGGGCAGCACTTCTTCCTCAGCTATCAGCTCTTCTCCAGGCAGAGGTTCCTCTTGGTTCCAGAAGTGTTTCTCAAGTCTGTAGATTTGGGTGCCCTTCTTATACCCATTTTAGTCTTTGAAGTCACCTTTCTTCGAAGGGGACTCACACCTACTTGTGAAATCCTGCCTTGCCCAGGCAAGGCATCAGACACACAGCAGGGGGTTGGAGCCGGCATTGTCAGAGGCAGGCACAGTCCTTTCAGATGAGAGTGACCACTCCACCCCTCCCTCCTAGCAGAGATGGCTAATCAGGAAATGCAGGTTACACCCCAGCCCCCTTTGTGTCACCGTCTAGTGCGAGGTGAAAAACAACCCAACTGTCAAACTGACCCAGACAGGGAATGCACAAACAAGGCAGAGTCACAGAATGGTTTAAGCAAGAAAATGCTCACTTTCTAAAAGTGGCATTTTCAAACGCACAATCTTAAAATCAACTTTACTAAAAGATGTATTTTTAAATTGTGAGTTCAGGGACCCCACACTCCACATGTCCATCTACTCTCTAGGGGAATCTACACTTTAATCATATTTAAAGGTAGCCCCCATGTTATCCTATGAGAGAGACAGGCCTTGCAACAGTGAAAAACGAAATTGGCAGTATTTCACTGTCAGGACATATAAACCACATTACTATATGTCCCACCTTATCCATACACTGCACCCTGCCCTTGGGGCTACCTAGGGCCTACCTTAGGGGTGCCTTACATGTAAGAAAAGGGAAGGTTTAGGCCTGGCAAGTGGGTACACTTGCCAAGTCGAATTTACAGTGTAAAAATACACTTACAGACACTGCAGTGGCATGTCTGAGACATGATTACAGGGTTACTTGTGTGGGTGGCACAACCAGTGCTGCAGGCCCACTAGTAACATTTGATTTACAGGCCCTGGGCACCTCTAGTGCACTTTACTAGGGACTTAACAGTAAAACAAATATGCCAATCATGGAGAACCAATTACGTACACATTTTACATGGAGAGCATAGGCACTTTAGCACTGGTTAGCAGTGGTAAAGTGCTCAGAGTTGAAAAGCCAACATCAACTGGTCAGAAAAAAATAGGAGGCAGGAGGCAAAAAGACTGGGGATGACCCTGCATAAGCAAAAGTCCAACAGGCAGGTCTTTGAAACATCCCCTAGGCCCTTGGGGGACGATGATCTCTAGTACTTGCCTCTCAGTGGTGTGGCCTAAGAGGTCCCAAACGTGACTTTACACTGCCCTCATCCACTACTTCCTCCCTGTTGTCTTGGGTACATGCGGGCTAATAAAATGGACTGCTCTGCCTCTTAACTACCTTTTAACACAAACTTTTGCCCTGGATTTACTGGCTTGTGATATCAATTTAATTTTTTTGTAATGCAGCATGGGTGTCACGGAGGTGTGAAGAGTTCAAAGGAAGTCCCTGCCTACCACTCCTGGCTTCAGGAACACTTGTAGCAGTTTGTATGTTCGAGTCATTTGAGGCACTTGGTATTGTAATGAACAATATAACCCCCTCAGGTGCCTTGGATGTAACGGTTACATCCTGGGCAGCACCGCTCGGGTGCGCAGGATGTAACTGTTACGTCCTGCACCCAGCCCTCGGGGAAGCGCTAGCGCTGCAGCCGAGGGCCTCCCTCCCCCCCCAGGCCAGGGCTGGAAGGGTAATTGCTTCCCCTTCCACTCCCAACCTTATCTAATAACGTCAGCACGCAATCGAGCGCTGACATCATTAAAGGCCGCCTGACACTCTGGAAGCCATTTGCTTCCAGCGCATCTCAGGAGGAAGAGGTGAGTTTCTTCTCTTCCGGCAAGGGGGGGATTGCTACAAAAGAGGTATTGGGGGAAAGGAAAAATGCCTCTTTTAGCATTCCTGCTGCCCATTTGCGATGCGATCAGGCAGCAGGAATGCCCACTAGGCACCAGGGATTTTGTTTGTGTGTGTGTGTGTTTTTTGTGTTTTTGGGGGCGACCCCTTGGGTAAGGGCCGCTCCCCTAAGGGGCCATAATGTTTTACCCTGTTTCTGCCCCGAGGGCAGTTCGGCTCATTATTTTTAAGCTGAGGTGCCCCCAGGGGGGGGGTAGAAGCCACAAGGACGCCAGGGATGTTGTGCGTTTTGTTACTTTTGTTACCCTTGAGCAAGGGTCGTCCCCCCAAAGGGAGAAAAACACTGTTGGGCAGTTCTGCCCCATAGGCCTATTTCTTTTTTAGGCCCATTTTCCACTCCACACCAGGGATCTTGTGTGTGCTTTGTGTGTTGGGGATGGCCCCTTGGGCAAGGGATTCAGCACAGTACTGGAGGCCATTTCTGCCCCCTTAGGGGCAGGGGAGGCCTAGTTTTTTTAAGCCGACCACTAGACACCAGGGGACATTTCTAAATGTTTGGAGGCCTGTGACGAGGTGTTTGTCAACTAGCGAAGTATTTGCATTTGTGATTATACCAGTTTATTTCTCTTTTTTGTTCTAGTTCAAAGCTTTTGCTTCCTTTGCTGTGGCTCATTGCGGTTTTGGCAGTGCTTGACCTGCGGCTTGCATTGTTGCATGTTTTAGGTAAGTCAATTTACTCCAAAGGAGTATTAGTGCCATGCATGAATGACATGTTTGTAGGTGGTGTACTAAATGCAGGATTGTGTGTGGAATTGTCCTTAGATTTGTGCACAATAATATTTGTGTTGGCTTATGTCTAATTTGCTTTTCTTTTTTCTTATTGCTGGTGAGTCTAGCTTTTTCAAGCAAGTGAGTGGTATAGTTTTTGAATACACAACTCTTTGTGATAAAGCCACACTTTGTTTATTACTTATTTTAGACAGTGCTGGTTCTTGTTGGTGCATTTGTCAAGTTACTTTTCTTATAAAGGATCATGGTTATACGGAGGGTGGCCGCTCAGCAGGTTGTTAGTTTGCTTTTTGAGTCGTCTTCTGATCATGATTATGAGACTGACTCTGCGTCTGAGGCAGAGGAGGAAAAGAGGGATTCTGGCAGTGAGTTCTATGCCTGAGAGGAGTCTTCTGATGAGGAAGCCACTCTCAGTGCAGATGAAGGGCCTGTTTTAGAGGAGGACACTGATGTGCCAATGATACAGCAACCAGCGGCTGAAAGGCTTCCCATTGGAAGACCTCACATCTGGGTTGCCTCAAACATGGAGCAGTGACAGTTGCCTGCCTTTGCTGGTCTCCCAGGGTGTACAGTAAATACGGAAACCTTTTTTCCTGTCAATTTCTTTGAAATGTTTATGGACGATGTATTTTTGGAAGAGATTGTTGAGCAGACTAATTTGTATGTGGAGCAGTATTTGAAGGACAACGCTGCCAGACTTAGGGGGTCATTCTGACCTCGGCGGTAAAAGGCCCTTACCGCCGGTCAGAAGTCCGCCATTCTACCGCCGCGGCCGCGGTAAACCGCCACGGTCATTCTGACCCACAACTGACAAACCTCCAAAAATCCGACATCCACAGCAGGCCGCCACATCAGCGGCCAGTGGTAAACTGGAGATGACCAAACCTCCACCACCACGCCAACAGAAACACGCCCATGTCATTCTGACCCACAAATCCACGCAGCGGTCTTTCAACCGCGGTAGTCCATTGGCGGTACACACCGCCGCGCTCAAAATACACACACAGCTCCAAAACACAGCCACATTGGACAATTTGAAATACACACACCTGATACACATACACACAACACTCCCACACACCCAACACAATATAAAACACACACCCACAAACCCCTACGACCAAAGATCAGAGACGAAGGAGAGAGAGACACATCACAGAATAGAGAGCTACATCACACAGAGGCACACTTCACCATCACACACACCACATAGAAGCACAAAGCACCACACACCAACACACTCATCACCACATACACCACCCCACACCTCATCCACACCACCCCATGGCACCGCAAAGGCACCCACGCTTTTCGGACCAAGAACTCCGGGTCATGGTGGAGGAAATTATAAGAGTTGAACCCCAGCTCTTCGGCTCACAGGTGCAGCACACCACTATAGCCAGGAAGGCGGAGCTATGGCAGCGGATCGTGGACAGGGTCAACGCGGTGGGACAGCATCCCAGAAATCGGGACGACATCCGCAAACGCTGGAACGACCTACGGGGAAAGGTGCGCTCGATGGTCTCGCGACACAACATCGCAGTGCAGAAGACTGGCGGGGGACCCCCACCCACTCCACCCGAATTCACAGCATGGGAGCAAGAGGTACTAAACATCCTGCATCCTGATGGCCTCGCTGGAGTACACGGAGGAATGGGCTCTGGTAAGTACAATCTCAACTACTTCACCCCCCCCAGCATGCTAACCCCCACCACCACCCTCACCCCCAACCCCCATCACACATCCTCCCTGAGAATGTCTCTCCAGCACAACCCACCCAACACCAACCCCTGCATGCCACCACAAACTATGGACACCCATCACCTAAGCATGACCACTGCACATACCTCCCCCCCCAAAACACCCTCACAACACCTCCCCCAAGGGAATGGCAGCACTGGGGGACAAGGGCACCCATAAATCGCACGCAATAGCACACACAGAAACAATAACCATACTCTCTTACCCCATGCAGGACCCGAACGCCAACACACCGGTCAGGAGGGTCCAGAAATGTCCATCCCACCCCCGGAAGAGGCCCCCAGTGATGACAGCAGCTCTGTCGACCTGGAACCTGATGACCAGCCCGGACCATCGGGGACCTCTGGACAGTGGGTTCCCCACACACAGACACAGGCCACACCAGACCCAACCCCCTCTGGGACCAACAGCACAGCTCCCACCCAGCGGGCCCATGCCTCTATCTCTAGGACAGGTCAATCAGCGGTGTGTCTGCCACTACAGGGCACCCAGGCTAACCCACCACCCCAACAACAACAGGGACCTGGGGGCAGTGGTAGTGGGCACACCATCCAGGGGACAGAGGCCGGGGGAAACCGGGCAACTCGGAGGGCTGCTGTGCGACAGGGGGGGGAGGAGAGGCCCAGGGAACCCACTCTCCAAGAGGCCCTCACCACCATCATGGCAGCCTACCACCACTCCCAAGAGACGATGGCGACGGTACTGGCCAGGTTCCAGGAGATCCAGGCACAGCAGGAGGAACGCTACATGGGGTTCAGCAATCAACTCACCAACATCTCTACCGCTATGGGGAGCATAGTCCAGGCCATGAACCGTATAGAAGACACGTTGCGGGACCATGTGGCACCACACAGGGCCCCTGTCACTAGCCCGGACCAGGAACAGCCTACCACCTCCGCCGGCGCTAATGGACTGGAGGCCCCACCACAACGACAGGCCACCAGAACCCCACCTCCTGCTGAAGAACAACCACCCCGCAAGAGGAGCCTGAGATCAAAAAAATAGACAGAGTAGGATGTCAAGACCCCCGCCAGCATGAGATACCCCCTGAAGTCATCCCACTGTCCCACATTGCCACCCTGTCCAACCTTGAACTGCCCCTGCTCCATCCTTCCACAGGCATATGGACAATGCACCTGTGAGACTGAGAACTGGACTCTGCCATGGACGTTACTGCACCCCCACCCATCACAGTGTTAATATCATGTACCATTATCTAGCACTACAAATAAATCACTCATTGCACTGAAATCTATCAGGAGTCAGCCTGTATTATTTACAAATGTATAACACATTAAAGATCAATTATGTTCGGTTAACTTTGTGTTGAAAACATACCGAGGTCAATAAGCATTAGTCCATGGGCTAACCAACCAGAAGTCACGCAGTGGGTCATACAGCACTGAAAAGGGAAGGGAAAATCAAACATCAGTCTAAAAGAACTGGGGGGAAATAGACAAAGTTGAGATGCAGGAGTCTTCAAGTAAATGTAAAATGGCGTGGGTGATTCTTACCTGTGTGCTACTGAAAATACTGTTGGATAACTCTGTCCCTGTTGTCTGTGTCATCCTCTGAGTCTTCCTCCTCTTCACTCTCCGCAGGCTCCACAGCTGCTTCAACACCACCATCTGGACCATCCTCCTGCAGGAAAGGCACCTGACGTCGCAATGCCAGATTGTGAAGCATACAGCAGGCCACGATGATCTGGCACACCTTCTTTGGTGAGTACATCAGGGATCTCCCTGTCATATGCAGGCACCTAAACCTGGCCTTCAGGAGGCCAAAGGTCCTTTCTATGATCCTCCTAGTTCGCCCATGGGCCTCATTGTACCGTTCCTCAGCCCTGGTCCGGGGATTCCTCACTGGGGTCAATAGCCAAGGCAGGTTGGGGTAACCAGAGTCACCTATTAGCCACACACGTTGTCCCTGTAGCTGTTCCATCACATAAGGGATGCTGCTATTACGCATCACATACGCGTCATGCACTGAACCAGGGAACTTGGCATTTACATGGGAGATGTACTGGTCGGCCAAACAGACCACCTGGACATTCATAGAATGATAATTTTTCCTGTTTCTGTACACCTGCTCATCGTCTTTTGGGGGTACTAAGGCCACATGGGTCCCATCAATGGCACCAATGATGTTGGGGATATGTCCAAGGGCATAAAAATCACCCTTCACAGTGGCCAAATCAACCTCCTCAGGGAATAGAATGTAACTCCGCATGTGTTTCATCAGGGCAGACAACACTCTAGACAAAACTTTTGAAAACATGGGCTGAGACATTCCAGATGACATGGCCACTGTCGTCTGGAATGAGCCACTTGCAAGAAAATGGAGGACTGACAGAACCTGCACCAGAGGGGGAATTCCTGTGGGTTGGCGGATGGGGGACATCAGGGCTGGCTCCAGCTGGGCACACAGTTCATGTATAGTGGCACGGTCAAGTCGGTATCGTAGTATGATGTGGCGTTCTTCCATTGTCGACAGGTCCACCAGCGGTCGGTACACGCGAGGATTCATCCTTCTCCTCGCAAGTCCCAGCAGACGGTGCCTAGGAAGGACAACATGGAGCACAGAGTCAAGCAAATCACAGGTACGTTCACCACAGCTTGCATAGCACACGGTTATCTATGTATTGAAAGGCGTGTATGTGTGGCAATGCAAGGCCTAGGCCTGTGTGACGCAGTACAAATTATGCCATGTGGGCCCTTGAAATGGCAGCTGCCTGACCTGTGAAGTGGGACAATGGGATGTGAGGTCAATGCGCTGGTGTGGCGCACCGTGGCGGTAGGCGGTCGAAGACCGCTATACGAAGCCGCATTGGTTAACATTGAAGCCTATGGGTTTCAGGAGCCAATGAGTATGTGCGCCGGCGGTCGCGGTACGCACCGCCGTGGTACGCACCGCCTCGGGCGTGACCGCCATTTTCTATCTGATTAATCACTCGAGACCTGATCATCCACACGAGAGGACCTATACTGCAAGTGCTGCTGTGACCTCGGTCTGGAAGTGACAATGGCTGCTGCGACTGGGGAAAGGGCCCCTGCCTTCACGTCTGAAGAGTTGGAGAAGCTCGTGGATGGGGTCCTCCCCCAGTATGCGTTACTCTACGGTCCTCCAGACCAACAGGTAAGTACACCGGGTGCACATGGAATGGGCGATGCCTGTGTGGAGTGGGGTGGATGTAAGTTGGTGGGGTGGGGGGCGAATGAGGAGTGCAACGCACAACAGATGAGAGCATGTGCCATTTGGCAAAGTTGGTGAGGGGGGGCCAATCACATCTAACATGCAGTTCATTGATGAATGTTTCCTTCCCACCCTGTACATGTCAAATAGGTCGGTGCCCATCAGAAAGTCGACATTTGGCGTGCCATCGCCAAGGAAGTCCGGACCCTGGGGGTCCACAACAGACGGGGCACCGACTGCCGCAAGAGGTGGGAGGACATCCGCCGCGGGACCAGGAAGACCGCCGAGTCACTGCTGGGGATGGCCTCCCAACCTAGGAGGGGTGCCAGTCGTACCATGACCCCCCTGATGTCCCGGATCCTGGCGGTGGCCTACCCTGATTTGGATGGGCGCTTGAGGACATCACAGCAGACACAAGGGGGTGAGTATCAGCACATTCTCCTATCTTTATGCGCAGTGGAGGCGTCTGGGTGGGGGAGGAGGGCTGTGGGTGACATTAGGCCAGGGCGCTTTCTGTAGTGTAGTCCCCTCCCTTAGGCATGGCCCTGTGCTCCCGGCCCCCACCTCTGTAGGGTGACAAGTACAGCTATTGATGGTCCAGCATCACACATGTGTGCGTTTGTCGTCTCTAGACCTGTTGTCCTAGTCAGGAGTACTGAGTAGTGTACCCCGAATGCGCGGCGTAGTGCATGAGGCTCCTCTGTCTGTCCTCTCCGCCAACGGTGTTGACATTGCATGCACTCAACCTGGTCTTCGTTTTTCTCCCCACACCCTTCTTCTTCATCTTCTTGTGCATGTGTGCATTAGCATCATCAGGCGGAGGAGATTTGGCATCGGAGCACGAGGGAGCTGCCAGTCACAAGGCCCCGGTGGGCCCAGGAACAGACACCGAGGGCACCAGTGATCCGGAGGGCGAGGGGAGCACCACAACGGGGACCGGTGGTGAGCCCAGCGACACAGACACGTCCTCGGATGAGTGCTCCCTAGCAGTGGCGGCAACATCCGTGCCCCCCGCCTCTACAGGTACAGCCGCCACCCAGCGCACCAGCCCCGCCCTCCCAGCAGCCCCTCAGCCTACGCTCCGTGCCCGCTCGCCCAGGAAGGCGGGCGTCTCCTTCGCCCCAGGCACCTCAGCCCCTGCCCCTGTCACCCCTGCTGCCCTCAGTGCGGAGCTCAGTGACCTCCTGAGGACGCTCATTGTTGGGCAGACTACCCTTTTGAATGCCATCCAGGGGGTAGAAAGGGCGGTGCATCGGAGCAATGCCTACCTGGAGGGCATTCATTCGGGTCAGGCTGCCCATCAACGATCGTTCAATGCTCTGGCCTCAGCACTGACGGCAGCCATTGTCCCTGTTTCCAGCCTCCCTCTTCTGACTGCCTCCACCCTGTCTCTGTCTCCTGTTCCTCAGCCTATCCCATCCACACCATCTGACCAGCCTGCACACACCTCAACACCCAAGGGCAGCTCATCCAGACACAAGCACCACAGATCCCACAAACACTCACCCAAGCAACACCCAGATGCAGACATTCCAACAGTCACTACCACCTCTGTGTCCCCCTCCTCCTCGTCTCCCTCCTCCCTCCCTGTGACGTCTACACTCACACCTGCATGCACACCAACATCAGCCAGTGCTTCCATCACCACCACACCCTCCAGTACAGTCCACACGCGTGCAGTCACCACCCCCACTGCCATTTACACATCCCCTGTGTCCTCTCCCACTGTGTCTGTCACCCCCTCTTTCAAGACACACAAACGCAGGCAGCCACCCACCCGACAGCCATCCACCTCACGACAGCCTACAGCACCAGCACCAGCACCTTCACCCAATGACAGCACACCTGACTCTCCTACAACCACATCCTCTTCCTCCACTCCCATCACCACTTCTCCTACCCTTTACCTTGGTCCTAAAAAACTTTTCCTCGCTAATCTTAACCTCTTTCCCTCCGATGACCCACCCCCTCCATCTGCAAAGGGTCCCAAGAGCACCTCAGCCACCACCAGCCCAGCTACGAGTGTCACTGTTGTGCATGGGTTCTGGAGTCCACCCTTTGCCAGCAGTGACACTTCAATCAGCAGCAAGGACACATCCAGCCCCCCCCCCCCAGGGAAGAGGACCAGGAAACAAAAGGGCCGCCGTGAGAGGACTGACACGGCTTCCCCCAAGGAGCAAAGTTCGCCCACTTCACCTGCCACAACATCTAGGGGAGGCAAGGGCCCGAGAACCACATCTAAGGAGCGAAAGGGCAGCAGGGCGGAGAAGTCAGGCAGCAGGAGCGCGGAGCAGGTGGGCCCCACATGCCACGTCCCAGCTGTAAGGGAGGACACCCATGGGCCCAGGACTCCGTCACCGAAGGGTCCAGAAACATCACGGTCGGAGGGGGACTGAGCAGGGAGTCCAGCCCAGGTCTGGCTCCCTTGACTTACTGGATGAGCACCGCTGAACAGGGCCCGCCGTGCAGAAGAGCACTGCTGAACAGGGCCCGCCGTGCAGAAGAGCACCGCTGAACAGGGCCCCGCCGTGTAGATAGGCACCGCTGAACAGGGCCCGCCGTGCAGAAGAGCACCGCTGAACAGGGCCCCGCCGTGAAGATAGGAACCGCTGAACAGGGCCCGCCGTGCAGAAGAGCACCGCTGAACAGGGCCCGCCGTGCAGAAGAGCACCGCTGAACAGGGCCCCGCCGTGAAGATAGGCACCGCTGAACAGGGCCCGCCGTGCAGAAGAGCACCGCTGAACAGGGCCCCGCCGTGTAGATAGGCACCGCTGAACAGGGCCCGCCGTGCAGAAGAGCACCGCTGAACAGGGCCCCGCCGTGAAGATAGGCACCGCTGAACAGGGCCCGCCGTGCAGAAGAGCACCGCTGAACAGGGCCCCGCCGTGAAGATAGGCACCGCTGAACAGGGCCCGCCGTGCAGAAGAGCACTGCTGAACAGGGCCCGCCGTGCAGAAGAGCACCGCCGAACAGGGCCCCGCCGTGAAGATAGGCACCGCTGAACAGGGACCCGCCATCTCAAGCACCGCTCCGCTGGGCCCCGCCGTCTCAAGCACCGCTCCGCTGGGCCCTTCCTGTCAAGCACCGCTCCGCTGGGCCCCGCCGTCTCAAGCACCGCTCCGCTGAGCCCTTCCTGTCAAGCACCGCTCCGCTGGGCCCCGCCGTCTCAAGAACCGCTCCGCTGGGCCCTTCCTGTCAAGCACCGCTCCGCTGGGCCCCGCCGTCTCAAGCACCGCTCCGCTGGGCCCTTCCTGTCAAGCACCGCTCCGCTGGGCCCCGCCGTCTCAAGCACCGCTCCGCTGGGCCCTTCCTGTCAAGCACCACTCCGCTGGGCCCCGCCGTCTCAAGCACCGCTCCGCTGGGCCCTTCCTGTCAAGCACCGCTCCGCTGGGCCCTTCCTGTCAAGCACCGCTCCGCTGGGCCCCACCGTCTCAAGCACCGCTCCGCTGGGCCCTTCCTGTCAAGCACCGCTCCGCTGGGCCCCGCCGTCTCAAGCACCGCTCCGCTGGGCCCTTCCTGTCAAGCAATGTTAACGGTTCACTGTGCCCACCATGCCTCCTCCTTGACCAGTGGAGACTGTAATCCACCTGATGGACTGTGGCTTTGCACTCCCCAGGATGGCACAGTGGGCAATCCACCCACTGTGGAGACTTGTGAGACTGTGGCTTTGCACTCCCCAGGATGGCACAGTGGGCAATCCACCCACTGTAGAGACTTGTGAGACTGTGGCTTTGCACTCCCCAGGATGGCACAGTGGGCAATCCAGCCACTGTAGAGACTTGTGAGACTGTGGCTTTGCACTCCCCAGGATGGCACAATGGGCATGGTGGCCCCTTCGTGGATCTGGCGTCGTGGACTCATGTGGCTGTGGTGCCCCCCCCTTCCCTTCCCCCTGAGGTGCCTGTAGTTTTTTCATCAGATGCCCCTGCAGTGTTCTCTCCAAAGGACTCAGGTCTCCTGTGTGGGATTTGCCCTTGTGTTGTTACACTTTGGCCCACGGACACTTTGATTTACTTTTGATGTACGGAACTAATTGCCTCGGTTATCCATTGCAGTGTATATAGTATTATTTTGGTATGAATATTTTGCATAGTTGACCTATATTTGTCAGAGCCTATTTATTACATAAATTTTTCTTCACAATTTAATTATGTCTTTGCATTTTCAGGGGGGTTTGGGTGGTGTCACTGTGACTTGTTGCTCTGCATTGGTGTGCACATAGTTTGGGGGGGTGGGGGTCGCATATGTGTGTGCCCGTAACCTTTCCTCCTCCCCCCTCCCGTGTGTCGTAGGTGCAGTACTCACCGTTGTCGTCTGCGCCGGCGTTCGTACTCGTGGTAGATGAGCAGGTAGACGAGAGCAGGTAGGATGTTTAATTCGGGTTCCATGCTGTCCTCCGTACTCGTGGAGTGTGTTTCGGTGAGCGTTTTCCCGTTCGTGGTCTGTTTCCGCCGTGTTTTTATCGGCGGTGCTCCCGCCCCAGAAGAGGTGGCGGATTGGTGAGTTATGATAGTGTGGGCGGTACATTGTCTGCCGCCTGTCTGTTGGCGGTGACCGCCGCGCTGTTTGTCTGTACCGCCGTGGCGGTCGGAGTGTTAATGTGGCGGTCTCTGTTGGCGGTTCCCGCCAGGGTCAGAATTCCATTTTTTGGACCGCCGGCCTGTTGGCGGGTTGGCCGCCGCTTTATCACCGACCGCCAGGGTTAGAATGACCCCCTTAGGCCTTAGTCTAGATCTACCCCATGGATTCCCATAAATCTGGAAGAGATGAAAAAGTTCTTGGGTTTGACTTTTTTGATGGGGTTGATAAGGAAGCCATCACTGGCTTCTTATTGGTCTACTAGTCCCTTGATGGCAACAGCTATATTTCCTGCAACCATGAGTCGCAACCAGTATTTGCTTCTTCTTCGGAAGCTGCATTTTGTTGACAATGCTTTAGCCTTGCCACGAGATCACCCTGATTGTGACTGTCTTTTTAAGATTAGGTCTGTCCTTGATCATTTTGTAGATCGGTTTTCAGAGGTCTATGTTCCAGGCAAAGAAATAAGTGTGGACGAGTCTTTGGTCCTGTTCGAGGGTCGTTTGATTTTTAGGCAAAACATTCATAGCAAGAGGGCACGGTATGGAGTTAAATTGTATATGCTGTCTGAAAGTAGACAGGCTATGTTTTGAATTTCTGGGTATACACTGGTACGGATTCCAGTATTGACCCCCCTGGTTGTCCGCCCACTTTTGGAGTTAGTGAGAAAATTGTGTGGGAACTTCATATACGACTGCTTAACAAAGTTCACCATTTGTTTATCGATAACTTCTACACTGGAGTTCAGTTGTTTAAGGAATTGTTCAGAGTAGACACTGTTGCTTGTGGCACAACCCACCCTAACCGGAAAGGCTATCCAAGGAAGCATGTCTGTAAAAAACTTGAGAGGGGACAGTGCAGTGCCTTGCAGAATGCTGAGCTGCTAGCTCTGAAATTTGTAGACAGGAGGGATGTGTATATGCTAACTACCATCCATGATGAGAGTACTTCACCTGTGGCTGTTTGGGGTCAAGTTGCTGAGGTGCGCAAATGTGTGTGCATTTTAGACTACAATAAGCACAAGGGTGGTGTTGATAGAGTAGATCAGAGGTTGAAACCCTACACTACTGTTCGTAAGTCTTACTTGGGGTATAAAAAGTTGGCTATTCATTTGTTTAATCTAGCAACTTTTAATGCTATTATTGTGTTTAAGGATTGTTCCCCTGAGTTAAGGATGAAATTTGTTAAATTTCAGGAGTCAGTGATAGAAAGCCGTGTTATGGTGGATCATGCAAGAGTTAGCAGTTGTGGAGGATATGGCTAGATTGAAAGATCGTCACTTTCCTGATCAGATTCCTCCCACTCCCAAAAAAGACTTTCTCGCTAAGAAATGTAGGGTCTGTGCCCAAAAAGGTATCCGGATGGAGAGCTGGATGTACTGCCTGGACTGTCCTTCAAAGCCTGGGCTGTGTGTGGCTGTCTGTTTCAGGAGTCACCACACAGAAGAATTACTGGGATCTACCGTGAGCGTAAACTTCCATTTTATATTTTCATATGTTCAGTTTTACTGTTGGCATTACTGTCATGTTTTCAGTTAGAGCTTTTGTGTTTGTAGTTTTGTACTTATTTATAATAAGTTAGTGATTTCTTTGTTGTTTAAAAACAAAAAAAAATGATGGCGGTGTTCATGGAGTAGCGCTTGGCTGACGGTGTGGGTAGAGTGGCGCTTGGCTGGCGGTGTGCATGGGGTGGCACTTGGCTGGCGGTGTGCGTGGGGTGGTGCTTGGCTGGCGGTGTGCATGGGTGGCTCTTGGCTGGCGGTGTGTGTGGAGTGGCGCTTGGCTGGTGGTGTGTGTGTGGTGTGGCGCTTGGCTGGCGGTGTGCCTGGAGTGGCACTTGGCTGGCGATGTGCGTGTGGTGGCATTTGGCTGGTGGTGTGCGTTGAGTGGCACTTTGCTGGCGGTGCCAGCCAAACACCAGTCCACACACTCCCATCAGATGGTATGATTGCTGTATCAGGCATGTGGGTGTATGAAAGTAATGGGCCCTTGAGTGGCGCTGTTTGTCAATGCAAGTGTTGTAATGTGCTGCGCCCGTGGCTGTTGGCATGAATGGCCTTCTGCATGTCATATATGAAAGGTGTGTGAATGGACTGCAAAGCGGTTGGTGCCTTGTTGCGGCTTTACAGCTCACGAGCTGTGAGTCATTGGTTCAGTCATCTTTTTGGCCTTTCAGTTATTAACAGTGCATTTCATTTTTGTGAAATTTCTTGTGAATGAAATTTAATCTACTGAATCATCACTCACCCTCGTGCCAAATCCAACCAGTATGTGTGGTAAAAATGACAAAACCTGCGTTGCTGTAATCAGGCATTGCAGCACACCTGTGACACGCTAGGTGTCTCGGGTGGGACCCCGATAATGAAGCATGCCGCCAACTTGGTTGGTGGGTGAAGCGTCTTTCTAACATAACCTAAGTGTGTTTCTTTTCACAATTTTAGTGTTTGGAACATGACAGAAGTACGTGGACACATCAAAATGATCTATTACAAAACCACCTGTGTTTGGGGGGGCACCTCAGTTTTTGGTCACAGGCGCGACCTTCATCTAGGGAAACCTACCAAACCCAGAAATTGTTTTAAAACTGGACACCACAAGGAGTCCAGCGAGGTGTGGCTTGCGTGGATCCCCCAAACATTTTCTCACCCAGATTCTACTGCAGACCTAAACATTTGCTAAAAAAACATATTTTCCTTACTTTTCTTTGTAGAATCACCTCTCCAGCACAAATGTCCTACCACCCAGCGTTTCCCTCAGTCTCCTAATTAAAATTATACCGCACTTGTGTGGGTCCCCAATGCAGAGTCAGCCTAAAGATGTATAAAAGAAAAATATGTGCTATCCCCTCAATCTTTACAGGTTTTTGGCCTTTTTCAGTTGCAGGCACCTGGGCCACCCACACAACTTGGGGGAACGCTGAGTGGAAGGAAATTTGTGGCTCCTCTCAGATTCCAGAACTTTCTGTCACTGAAATGTGAGGAAAAAGTGTTTTTTTGCCAAATTGTGAGGTTTACAAAGTATTCTGGGTAACAGAACCTGATGCGAGCCCCACAAGTCACCCCATCTTGGATTACCCTAGGCATCTAGTATTAAAAAATGCACAGGTTTGGTAGGTTTCCCTTTGTGCCATCTGAGCTAGAGGCCAACATCTACAACTAGGCACTTTGCACAAAACAGCTCGGTTTTCTTTGGAAAATGTGATGTGTCCACATTATGTTTTGGGCAATTTCCTGTCGCAGGCACTATTCCTACCCACACAAGTGAGGTACCATTTTTATTGGGAGACTTGGAGGGGCGCTGGGTGGAATGAAATTTGTGGCTCCTCTCAGAATCTCAGAACTTTCTGTCACTGAAATGTGAGGGAAAGGTGTTTTTCGGCCAACTTTTAAGGTTTGCAAAGGATTCTGTGTAACAGAACCTGGTGTACGCCCCACAAGTCACCCCATCTTGGATTCCCCTAAGTTTCTAGATTTAAAAAATGCACAGGTTTGGTAGGTTTCTCTAGGTGCCGGCTGAGCTACGGTCCAAAATCCACTCTGTTTTCTTTGGAAAAATGTGATGTGTCCACGTTGTGTTTTGGGGAATTTCCTGTCGCGGGCACTAGCCCTACCCACACAAGTGAGGTACCATTTTTATTGAGAGACTTGGGGAAATGCTGAGTGGAAGGAAATTTGTGGCTCCTCTCAGATTCCAGCACTTTCTGTCAACAAAATGTGAGATAAAGTGTTTTTTTTGCCACATTTTTGAGGATTGCAAAGGATTTTGGGTTACAGAAACTGGTGAGAGCCCCACAACTCACCCCATCTTAGATTTCCCTAGGTGTCTAGTTTAAAAAAATGCACATGTTTGGTAGGTTTCCCAAGGTGCCGGCTAAGCTAGAAGCCAAAATCCACAGCTAGACCCTTTACAAAAAACAGCTCTGTTTTCTTTGGGAAAGTGTGATGTGTCCAGGTTGTGTTTTCGGCATTTCCTGTCGCGGGCACAAGTCCTACCCACACAAGTGAGGTACCATTTTTATCGGGAGACTTGGTGGAACACTGGGTGGAAGGAAATTTGTGGCTTCTCTCAGATTCCAGAACTTTCTGTCACTGAAATGTGAGGAAAAAGTGTTTTTGTTTGCCAAATTTTAAGGTTTGCAAAGGATTCTGGGTAACAGAACCTGGTGAGAGCCCCACAAGTCACGCCATCTTGGATTCCCCTAGGTGTTTAGTTTTAAAAAATGCACAGGTTTGGTAGGTTTCCCTAGGTGCCGGATGAGCTAGGGGACAAAATCCACATCGAGGCACTTTGCAAAAAACAGCTTTGTTTTCTTTGGGAAAATGTGATGTGTCCACATTGTGTTTTGGGCATTTCCTGTCACGGGCACTAGTCCTACCCACACAAGTGAGGTACCATTTATCGGGAGACTTGGGGAAATGCTGAGTGGAAGGAAATTTGTGGCTCCTCTCAGATTCCAGAACTTTCTGTCACTGATATGTGAGGAAAAAGTGTTTTTTGGTCAAATTTTTAATTTTTGCAAAGAATTCTGGGCAACAGAACCTGGTGAGAGCCCCACAAGTCACCCCATCTTGGATTCCCCTAAGAGTCTAGTCTTCAGAAATGCACAGGTTTGGTAGGTTTCCCTAGGTGCCGGCTGAGCTAGAGGCCAAAATCCACAGCTAGGTACTTTGCAAAAAAGAGCTCTGTTTTCTTTGGGAAAATGTGATGTGTTTGTGGCTTCACTCAGATTCCAGAACTTTCCATCACCGAAATGTGAGAAAAAGTGTTTTTTTGGCCAAATTATGAGGTTTGCAAGGGATTCTGGCTAACAGAACCTGGAGAGAGCCCCACAAGTCACCCCATCTTAGATTTCCCTGGGTGTCTAGTTTTAAAAAATGCACATGTTTGGTAGATTTCCCAATGTGCCGACTAAGCTAGAAGCCAAAATCCACAGCTAGGCACTTTGCAAAAAACTGCTCTGTTTTCTTTGGGAAAATGTGATGTGTCCACGTTGTGTTTTAGGGCATTTCCTGTTGCGGGCAATAGGCCTACACACAAGTGAGGTACCATTTTTATCGGGAGACTTGGTGGAACACTGGATGAAGAGAAATTTGTGGCTTCTCTCAGATTCCAGAACTTTCTGTCAGTGAAATGTGAGGAAAAGGTTATTTTTTTGTCAAATTTTGAGGTTTGCAAAGGATTCTGGATAACAGAACCTGTTGAGAGCCCCACAAGTTACCCCATCTTGCATTCCCCTAGATGTCTAGTTTAAAAAAATGCACAGGTTTGGTATGTTTCCCTAGGTGCCGGCTGAGCTAGGGGACAAAATCCACATGAAGGCACTTTGTAAAAAACAGCTCTGTTTTCTTTGCGAAAATGTGATGTATCCATGTTGTGTTTTAGGGCATTTCCTGTAGCGGGAACTAGTCCTACCCAAACAAGTGAGGTACCATTTTTATCTGGAGACGTGGGGGAACGCTGAGTGGAAGGAAATGTGTGGCTCCTCTCAGATTCCAGAACTTTCTGTCACCGATATGTGAGGAAAAAGTGTTTTAATGGTCACATTTTGAGGTTTGCAAAGAATTCTGGGCAACAGAACCTGGTGAGAGCCCCACAAGGCACCCCATATGGATTCCCCTCGGTGTCTAGTACCTCTGGGACATTATATGGGAGGCTCTTTGGGTTTGGGGTGGATGTAGGATGGGAAGTCGTGTGTTTGGAAGAGGAAGGGGTGGGTCAATGCTTAGGAGTGGGTCCGGAAGTGGAAGGAATGGTAACTCTCTTGGAAAAGGTAGCTGGGGACCTGGAGGGGTGGATGCTTAAATGTGGGTTGGGAGGTGTGAGAGGTGGTCTTAAGTGTGGGAGGGGTCAGATCCTCATTTGTAGTTGGGGTAGGAGGTTTGGGAGTGCTCAGGGCCATGGAAAAGGATGGGTCCTCCACAGGAACTTTGGCAGTGGGTTTGGGAAAGAGTGTGATTTTGGAGGGAGAGGGAGTGACTGTGACTGATGTGCCTGGGAGTGTGTCGGTGCAGGTGCAGGAGTGTCTGATGAATATGCTGCAAGTATGGGTGTGTCAACTAAAGGTGGGGTGTGTTGGGTGCTTGCTTGTGTGCGTCTTTTTGTTTTTTGGGCGTGTATTAGCTAAATGTGGTTTCAAAGGTGCTTCCTGATATGGAAGTGGTGGGTGTGTGTGTGGTGGATTTTGCTGTGTGGTGACTGTGAGTGTGGTTATGTATGGTGTGTTAATGGATGTGACTGAGGGGGTGCATGTGGGTCTGGTGTTGTCAGTACTGGGTGTGGTAGTGGGTGTATGTTGAGTGCATGTGTGCGTAGTGTCTGATGTGCTGTTTGTGGATGTGATGGGGTAGTGGTGTGTGTAAGTGGATGTTGTGTTGTCTGTGGTGGGAGTGGATGTAATGCATGTGATGGAGTCTGTTGTGGTGGTAGTAGTCAGTGTGGTGTCAGTGTGTTTGGATGGGTGTCTGTTTTCTTTTCTTGGTTTCTGCCTAAGTGTGGACGTGCTGCTTGGGTGTGTATAGGTTTGTAAGTGGAAATGAGTGTGATTTGGACAGGCGGGCATAGGGTATTGGTATGAGGGGTGGACACTAGGTGGGGGGGTGTGGGAATCTTCACAGATGGAGGAGGCCTGAGCCCGATAGGGTTTCTGTAGGCCAGACTTAGCACTATGAATGCCTCCAGGTAGGCCACCATCTGCTGCAGATGGCTGCCTTGCCCCTGGATTCTATTAAGAATTGCAGTCTGACCTACAGAGATGGACCTCAGGAGGTCAATAGCCTCCTCACTCTGTGCAGTGGGTGGTAGGGCGCAGGGGCTGAGGTGCTTGAAGCAAAGGAAACTGGCCCTCTCTTAGGAGAGTGGGCCTGGCCAACTGAATGGGGAGCTAGTGGGTGGGTGCTGATGGAACTGGTGGTGGCAGACAGGGATGAAGATTGTACTGATCCTGTGGGGTCTGTCACCACTTGAGAGTGTCCCCTGGAGGAAGACTCAGAAGATGACGAACTTGGGCTGACGTCCTCCATGACACTCCCTGCACCCTCATGGCCACTGTGTCCCTCGCTGTCCTGTGACTCATAGCCAGAACCACTGTGGCCAGAAGCATCCCCAACAACTTTGGCACTGTGTCCTTTGCTTGCCCTGGGTGTATGTGAAATGACAGATTAGGAAGGGGAAGGTAAACACAGCTTTCCATCAGATTCAAGCACAAAACAAAATCACAGGAGGGCACAGACTAGTGCATCTGCTTGGCTCACTACAAGTCACGAAAGGTAGCAGGAGCATGTGCATGCCTGCTGGATTATCTGAAAATAGTTGGGCACAGTGATTTTACAACCCCCAACCTAAACCAAATATTTTAATATGAACACTCCGTCATCATCCATGTAGTCAGACAGTTGCCCACCTTGTGTACTTTGGTCTTTGCAGCATAAACTGCTGAACCTAAGGCACAAGATATGATGCCTAGCAACAGGACATCCCTACAGTGTCCACACAAGTTCCACATATCCCATAATGCTAATTTTCTGGAAAAACATTATTATGTGATGATGGGCAAGTCATTCAACAAGGTAGATGCAGTATAAGTGCTGTGGCAGGGATCATGTCACATGCAAATGCACAATTCATACTGATTACATAATTTCTGGTGATACGTTTCCATATGACCTGTTTCAAGATAGTTAAATTAAGCTATACTGAGGTAGCTCGACTATCACATTTCACATAGACACATGGCCTGGAGAAAACTATGTCCTAAACATTGGGAGATACCTACTACAAATGCACACAATATATTAGTCCATATGGCACCAGGAACCTCACCAATCAGGCTGGTGACAACACTATTCTCAGCTTCTATTCCTAGAAGCCTATACACCTTTGATGTCTGTTGTATGTCAGTGAATAACAATAACGTGAAGAGGTGGACCCATTTCAGTTTTGATGGTATGACACAACACTGCACCATTTGGGACATGAAACAACAATGGCCATGTAAAAATGAGTGTAGGCACTCAAATATGAAACTAGCATTGTCATATATCACTCCCTGATGCATGTCACCAGTCAATGAATGTAACTTCAAATAGTATTGCGGATGAAACAACTCCAGGGAAAGGTACACTGTGTAGCCACACATGTAGCCACTACTGCTGATGCAACCAGTGATGTTTACATACTCATGTCACTGGAAACTCTACTTACCAATGGGAAGTACAGGTCAGTTGCTGCAGGTAAAGTGCACTGTATGCTATGGCACATGTAATTTGTGTCCCAGAACATCTAACACAGTAGTGAGAGGCATCCCTCCTGACACAATGAAGACAAGTGGTCTGTCTGGTACAACCTTCTCTCGGAACATCAAGCAACATGAGGTGATCATGACCTTACTCTGTGATGTGCAAACAGATAATTGGCAGTGGGCTGGACTCCGCTGGCCTCTTGGTCATATAAACAGTAGGCAAAGGACATCCTCATGCTCCCACTGCAAGAGCTAAACAATCCAGAACTCCTCCAGTGCTTTGGACATGGAACACCCACAATGTTTTTGGGCAAATGGCTCCCTGAAAAAGAAACCAGTTTGTAAGGTATCATGGACACCTCTGGCCATACTCTCCCCCTTGAAGCTGCTGTTGGGCCCTCAACTCCCCATCCAGCTCTGGATAGGCCACCGTCAGAATGTAGGCCACTAGGGGCGTCAGCTGCCACTGCGTGCCCCGTACCCGTTGGGAGATCTTCCTTAGCTGAACCTCTGTGATCTTCAGGGTCCAGTGCCTCAGTTCCTCCCAGCGCATCCTACAGTGGATGCTACACTAGCTATAGACCCTCAGGGTCTGCAACTTACAGGCAATGGCTTTCCATATTGTCCCTTTTTATAAGCATTGACCTGTTTGGACACAAGAGATGAAAAAATGTATGTCACTGCAATGATTTGGCTATTGTTATTGCTTGTAACTCAGTTTGTCTTCAACTAGCACATGCCAAAATCAACAATTAACACATAATAAGTTTGCTTTCCACAGGTTGAGCACTAGCAAGACATGTAGATACACTTGTGGTGTCATCTGCTGTCCAACCTCATCTCTGGTCATGTCCTACACTGAGTACACCAACACACTGCCATCATGTTGCCCAGGGCCACATACATATGCTGTGCTGCTGGCCACAAAGACAAATGACACACCATTCTGCATTTTGTAACAGCACACTATCTGTGCTTTTTTATACAGACACCTTTACAACCAGATCCACTGACTTGATGCATACGGTCTATACAGCTTGGAAGCATAGTAAATAGTACAGACTACAGCCTAAGAAGTGGTCACTAATGACAGCCCTCCTATCATAACCAGTGACATCTTCCTCAATGCTGATTTGTAGAAATGTGGACAAGTTAACATAATGTCATACTATGTTTGTTGGAGTGTGTGCCATATGTATCTACATTCCATAGTTGTCTTTGGTGTGGATGGATGTTAACAAATTGTTGAGACACACTCAAATGTATTTGTAAAACAAATAATAACTGTACTGAAACTGTGAAACATGGGCACTAGGCCTGTTTTGTTAAATAAATACACCTGTTAATTGGAATCCAGACCTGTGAGTGTAAGGGGCCTGTCAACATGACATGTGACACATTGCCAATGTGGCTCAATAAAATAAGGCCTCAGGTCAAAGGGGTTACCTCTGTCACCATTCCAAATCTATTTCTTGTAAAACTAAACCTGGCTAATAATGTGTGCTCAAATCATTTTAGTGCTCACCCTGGGTTCAAAGATCTACAGGGTAAATACTCTTGGCCTCAGTTGTAATGCCATCAACTCCTGCCCCAGCCTGGCCCATGGTAATGGTGGGGCATAACTCAATCTCATGTCGTGCTAACTGCTGGCAGAGCATACTAGTCCAAAGGGAACGTCATATTTAATGCATTTCAAAATGAACATTTGCAACTTTAGGTAATTCCATTTGTGGGCTTGCGGCTGTGTGTCACGCTGAAGTTGTCTGTGAACTATTGCTAATTCACAGACAACATATTTTTGGAAACCTGAACTACTCTGAGTGATAGTTGGGGAATTGCACCTAACTTACCTAATTATCAAGAGGTAATTCCTGGATACATTCACAGCTCATGCAGTAAGGGCAAGACATGTCTTTGCAGCGTTAGCATGTTCTGAAAGGAACATTACTTCCAGCTCCCAGGAACGATATACATGCATATATGGGTACATATCCCACCAATGGAAGAAAGGGCTTTGTACACTTCACACATCACAGTAATGATGTTCAGTACACAATGTATAGTGCTGCCCAATCCCAGACATCATTAGCCTATGTAAAGGCCACATTGCTGTACCCAGTAATCAGAGTGAACATTAGGCGACAGAGGCACAATTTTACCAGTGTGAAGGAACATTATGGATTAAAACTGAGTGACATATGCATGTGACGGAGTTACCTATTCCTTTGGTGAGCCATAAAGCTGGCCATACAGGGAGAGGACTTTAGTTGCCAGCATCTCTAGCTCCTCTGCTGAGAAGGCATGGGCCCTCTCACCTGCTTGCGTGGACATGATTGCTCCCAGAGGTCACAAACAGCAGCTAAAATGGAGGAGGTTTTGATAGCAGCAGTATCAGGAGGCAAGTGAGCTTTTTTCAAAACCACAGCGCACATGTACGCAAAGTATACAGTCATCAGCATCAGCAGACACAGCCATTGGCCCACGTGTGCCACAATCAACAATGTTAGCCTATGGCTGTGTCTGTCGTGCTCTCATCTGCTTAGTGCGCACTCAACTGCCGCCGGCAGAGTCTGACGCTCAATGTCCAATATGCAAGGTCAGGCAGTGGCTGATAATGCTGTAATGGAGACTGTTATCTGTGCCACCACCACTACAAATGAGGGGTTACATCTGTAATCCTGTAAATTACTTTTGACAGGGATCTTAATTAACTTTTTCATGGGTCTGGTGCGTTAGTGAGCATGTTGGCTTGATTAACTGGGTGCACTGTACACCGTCATTGACGGTATCCTCCCCATTCCCAAATATGTGGAACATACATTTTTTGAAAATATACGTCAATGTTGTACATTTTGCCCATCAATGGGCAAATGACATCTCAGGGCAACAATGGGGATTGTTAATGGATATATCACAATATATAATTTAGATGAAAATGTCTTTTTGAAAAATTGAAAGTATTATGTACTGACACATGATTTTTTACTTTCTATTCACATACATTACTGTGGACATTGTGAGCAACCTTCATATACTGTTTCCAATTTACACTTATGTACCCTGTGAGAGGGAAAGGACAAAAGCCTCCTGTGTACTGCCTATTCCCAGACCTTCACACAATGGTAAAAAGGGACATCATCCGCAAGTTTTGATTGAATCGGCAAAGCATGTTGGACCTATGTCATCAGTTGGAGTCTGATCTCCTGCCACAAAACACGAATCCCACATATTTGACACCAATAGTGAAAGTGATGGCAGTATTTCATCACCTGGCAACAGGTTCCTTTCAATACCCCATGGCAATCTGTGGTGGTATGCCACAATCAGTGTTCTGTCATATGCTAAGAGATGTGCTTTCAGCACTGATGCAACACCTGGACAGCTACATCTGCCTCCCCAGGCATGAGGATTTAGCTAATGTGAAGGCTGGATTTTATGGAGTGGCAGGGATGCCACATGTTGTGTGAGCTATTGATGGCACCCATATTGCCATAGTACCACCACATAACAGGAAACAAGTTTACCACAGCAGGAAGAACTTCCTTTTGATCAATGTGCAAGTTGTCTGTTTGGCTGATCTGTACATTTCCATTGGCTGTGCCTGCTTTCCTGTATCTGCCCATGACTCCTTTGTCATGCGGAAAAGCACTGTACCCGAGCTGATGTCACAACTACAATCAGAGAGGGCCTGGCTTGTTGCTAAGTGTGATGTGAGCTAACTTTGTGTGGGTGATGTGAGGCAGTATAAACAGAAACTGTGTAACTTATTGCTGAATCTTTGACTGTCTTCCATCTAGGAGACTCAGCTTATCCCAACCAGCCACGGTTGTTGGCCCCACTGAGGAATCCTTCAACACAAGGGGAAGTCTGCTTCAATGAGGCCCATGGAAGGGCAAGGCATCCAATGGAGTGGGCATTTTGGCTTCTAAAAGCCAGATTCCGCTGTCATGACCAAACTGGAGAAGCCCTCCGCTACTCACCCTGGAAGGTCTGTCACATCGCTGTAGCCTGCTCCATAACCTAGCCCTGCAATGGAACTTGCCTTATATTGCAATGGACGGACAGTCTGAAGTGCCACTGGGTGAGAATCATGGAATGCCAAATGATGATAGTGGGGAGAAGGAAGTAGCTGACTTGTGGCAAGATTTCAGCAGCAACCTCTCATGAGTGTAAGTATTTCTGTCAACTTGTCATGACTTGGACTGTGGCTCCTACTGTTGTAGTGATGATGGAAGTAGTATGTTGAGGGGAAATATCATGGGGGACAAGCTCAGGTTACTCCTTGTTGAAGGTGTGTGTTGAGCAATCAATGACACGTTAAATAGTTTGGAGGTGCTTTGTTTTGCTCATTCAAATTGGAAAGGACTGTGTTCCCAAGGATTTGTCTGTCTTAATTGTCTTACCCCAATGGGTTGCCAGCTAATTTTCCAGTCTATGCTGTTTTAGGTGCCTTCACCATGACGTTTCAGAGCTGTGACAGTACTGGTTATTTGGTGCTGTTTTGATGTACAATGATAAGAATGGTAATCATGTGCTACGACCAAGACAGACATTGGATGAATGAAACCCTCATTAGGACAGCTTGCAAAGTGACCTTTTGGAGGTAAGGTGAGAACCATTTAGCTTGTTCCTTGAGATGGGATGGTCGTAATGCAATGTGTGGCAACATGTGCTACAACAAAATGTTGTGTTGAAGCCCAAACATCATATTCTCCATCAAGATTGGCTAAAGCTTCATTGTGTGTGATATGTTTGTAGCTGGTGATGTGTTTCATCTGTATAGGGCAAGGTGCATATAACATGACACAGATACTGTGGATGTTGATTGGAATTGTCCTGTGCTCAGACAATGTGGTACTGCCATGTCTATGTCTATTAAGCTCATTGATGAGGAATTCCCTTTGTGGACTAGGTTATATGGCCCCTGTTGGTGACAGAAATCACTTAAAGGTTGCCTATTCACAATAAATTGGCCAGAGGTGTCCCCTCCTTCCATGTTGTGTTTGTCTGCACAATAAATCACGGCCTCTGGTGCAGAACATTGTTGTCTTGACTGATTTGCTATGCGTCTGACATGGGGCCTGACTATTGATGCTGCAAATGTACTTAAGCAGGTATATGGGTATACACATGTATGTTTGTTTGGGTGAGATATGGTTGTGCTCCTGAGCTTAAACCTTGGATATGTCCAGCATATCCTTACTTACACAAGTACAAGTTTTTACCATTATCAAGTTCATGTGGCAGTACATGCATACAATGCTAGATATGTGAAAGACAACATCAGGAAATTAGTCTGTTGCAATTGTTTTTATTTTAGTAAACAGGATAACTGAAACATTGGGGATAACAAAAAAGAAAAGTGAAGAAGTCAGACATGGTGGATGAAACCGTATTTGTAGTTGCTACAATCTTTAGAGTCCAAAGTCCACAATACTGCTGCTGTCAGAAAGTTATATGTGGCCAGAAATAGCCCACAGGGTGAATGTGTAACACACACTGGAGGAAATTAGGGGCGAGGTTTCATGGTGGTGGAGGTAGTACCATCCTTACCATCTGGTAATTTTCTGGGATAACTTACTTTTCCAGTGCAGAGGAGATCCAAAGCTGCAGGGACAGGGGTGTCTGGTGGCATGTCCTCCTCTGGCAGGGCCTCTCTTCCTGTGGCTCCTGCAGATATAGATGGTCCTGATGGAGTTGGACCACAGGCAGAGGTTGACGGAGCTGGGAAAACCCTGCACAGGTGGATGTAGATGTCTATCAGCAACCCTGTTTGTGAGCCGATTTTGGAATTAATGACCTCCAACTGGTTGTGTATGTCCCCTATGTAGCTGCTTCATCTCCCTCAGTTCGGTGAGTACCTGGCCCATCACACTTTGGTACTCCTGGTAGGCTCTGAAAACTTGGCTTGGTTGTAAGTGTCCCTAGTGGCCTCACTCTGCCTGTCCACAGTTACCTTTCCACGACTCCTCCTACCATGAACCTGTACCCTTGGCCCTGGGTGCCCCCTCCCACTGGTTCCTGGCTCCTCTGTAAGTGGGGTGGTGATTATTGCAGGAGGATCCAGGACTGGGGGCACGGGATGGTGGTTACTGTGCTAGGTACACAGGTTGCGGTGGATGATGTTTGCTGATGTGTTGTGGCTGGGGTGGGTGGTGTTTGTTGTGGGCCCAGTGACACTCACAGTTGATGTCTGCCCAGGCAGGCCTGATAGACCAGTACTGTCCTCCTCATCTAGATCACCAGGATTGTTGTCATCCCTGAAGGCTTCATTCAGGGCTGGTGTGGGTGTCTCTGTCTGTATGAGTGGCCAGGTGTTCTGCCCAATAGACCTGTTGTGAGATAGAGAACAATGCTATTCTTGGAAGTGTGTTGGCTACATCCTGGTCTTCTGCGACACAGTGAGTAGGACACCTAGGAGAAGAAGAAGGTAGAGATTACTATTGTGATATATTTCATTGATCTTAAACTTGTTGTGAAGACATTTGTAGACATGAGATTTGTGTACTTAAATCATGCTGCTCTTTGGATGTCCTGAGGTGTTTCCCTTTTGTATTGATATATGCACATTACATCTCCCTAACTTTTTAGCTAACACAATGGATATTTTACATTTCTGTCTGGCCATTTCAAAGTCCCAGCTATGGCCAGACAGGCAAGAGCAAAAGTTGTTTTTATATTTCACATTACCCATCATGTGGTAGGTTATGTGACAATGGTTCACCTGTTACAGATAAATAACTGAGTTGACTTCATGCCTATCTAAACTTTGATCAACACACATACTATGTCAGGCCTTCCATCAATTGTTTCAATCAGGGGTTGCAGAACAACAAGGTCTAGTTTTGTACCAGACAGGCAGGAGCACAACTTGTTTGGATATTTCACATTACTCATCGCATGGCATGTGCTGTGGCAATGGCTGACCTGTAATAAGTAGAGAATTGAGTTGACTTCACACCAATCTAAACTTTGACACACACACTTGCTGTAATGTCAGTCCTTCCATCAATTGTTTCAATTAGGGGAGTTCAGAACAACATGATGCAGAGTAGAGGACATCACGTATGATATGTCAGACAAGTGAGAATGTTCATAATCACATTTTTAAATGTTTTGGGTTGGAGAAGCAAGGCCTCATGGTAGTTTTTGTCATTTTAATGTCTACTTACTAACACTTACAAAGTGGTTAGTGTAACGTTTCTGTTCACAAACTGCATTTGGGTAAGACACTTCTAATTAGCAATAGACACATATGATAGCTCCTAATTAGTGACTGTTTTTGTGGGACTACACTTATAGACTCCATTGCAACAAGTGGCTTTTGATGTTAATTGATACATGTGATCCCATATGCAACAACACATATTGGCAATGAAACGCCAAGCTCTCTCTGCTACTTTGTGCTATGCATGTTGGAAAACTATGTGGTTCACACATTTGCAGAGGCTTGATTGGGGTAGACAAGACATTGAGATTGGGTGACAGTTAGTGAGCTGTTACTTAGCACAGTCAACTCCCCCAGGTATTCCTGTCAAGTCTTCAGGATGCAGGATGGCCAAGACCTCCTCCTCCCATCTGATAGGGTTGCAGGAAAGACCACCACCAGTCCTACTGGACTCCATGTGTTGCTTGGAGGCAAGGGAATACATCTTTCCCCTCAGGTAGTTCCACCTCTTCCTGATTTCCTCCTGTGTGCACAAAGTGGTGCCTACCGCATTCACCCTGTCTACTATTCCCTTTTTCTGACTGACAGATATATTTTTGACTTGGGCTCTAAGCAATTGTGGCTCCACTCTTATGATTTCATCCACCATGACTGTCAACTCTGCCTCAGAAAAACATGGGTTTTTGGTTGTGACATGTCCCCAGGACAGGGTGACAGTGCAACAATACAAGTGAATAATCTACACAAAGAGGTGATCAAAAAAAGGGTGTGGGCAAGGTGTGTGGTGAGCAGTATTAGGGATGGGACTGGAAAAAAGGTCTGCTTTCTCTCAACAAGATGCGCTGCCAGAATAGGTGTGCTGCAATGGAGTTGCAAAGAATCATGATCAGGAATGGGGTGTGTTTTATAGTGTGATTGTCAGGTGTTTCTACTTTCCAGTTGGTCATCAGGTGTGTTGTATTTGTCTCCATACATTGGCCACTGTTGTGGTGCAATGCTATGCACGTACCATGGCGTTTGACCATCATCAGTAGGTGACGAAAAGGGATTGCCAGTGCCACTCTGTTTTCATAATCTGGTCGGTGGGAGCACGCTGCACTGACGGTGAGGGAGTACGTATGGCCAGCAGTCCAGTCTGCAGCTTCGCTGGTGGGCCAACCTCCATCTCTCTGGTCAGGATTTCAGGCAGCATGCATCATAATTGGGCATGCAGGAGATCGCCAACTCGGCGGTGTACTTGGGACCGCCATCGCAGTGGACGATGGTCTAACTGGCAAAAGCGTAATCAGGCTCTAATTCTTAAAATAGCACCTAAAAGATAAAAAGCACCAACCACGGACATCAGGTTGTAGTGTGGTTAGTTTTACGTATCCTTTGCGCGTTAGCTTCAGGCTTTAGGCCTTTGTGCACTTTGCCCTGGATGTATTTTATTCAATTGCTTGAAGCTTAGAGCCTCTGTGCACTCTGCTCTAAATGCTTTTTATTAGGCTTCGTACAGTTATTTTTCAGATAGCCAGCTCTACGGTTTTGTTTTTTATTCATATCACACTGTTTAGCCTACTTCAGCACTGGAATTCTCCATAACACATTCTGTGCTTCAGTCAAAGATACAGTCTGGTACATTGCCGATAGACGTGGTAGGAGTTTAGACTTGGCATTCCTGCGTAGGGACATTTTGTGATCACGCTGACATGTTAGTTATAAAATTACTTCCTTGTCCCAATACACGCGAGAGGGAGATTCCGACCAGGGAACCACTACTAGATGCTGACTGCCTCGTTGCAGATGCTGATGCTGAACTAAGATCACAGGCCTTTGCTCAGGTATGAGGGCTGATGTCTCCCCAGTGATTCAGAAAGGCAAGTTAAAAGCTTAACATGCTGTGCTCGAAATAGACCAAGCAGAGTGAGAGTAGAAACTATTGGACACGATGATAGCTTTGTTCTTATGTTTTACTCTCCTGGTGACTATTTCAATCCTACTGTGTTGTATGATTCTGGTTATCGCGGCTCACGCCTTAATATCTAAAATGCAGTCGTTTTATTAAAACATTATATATAAAACTTATACTGCCTTTGTCATTTGTATATGAGATCATACTGTAAATGAGAGAGTTGGTTTGGATCTGAGTGACCACGACTTCCCTGAGAAGTTCCAAAGATGTCATGCGCTCGGCTGCCCAATCATCTCTTCCCTGTGGGAGAAATGAGGCACTGCTAGTTAGCCGGAGCAAAAACCGGATTTAGGGTGACAGCGTTCCTTACACGTGGGTCAGACTCAGTTCCCCACACCGTTATCGATCCTGCCGCCTAGAAATCCAGTAGTCTCATTTAGGATAATGAGAGCCCACGCGACAAGGTCAACGTTATCACCAACAACCAAGGGTCCATGAGTGTATGGAGGTCTCATTGGGGTTCAGGACTCACAGAGGTAGGGTCCCGGGGTGGGTTCAAGATGGTGGGAGCCTATTATGTTCCTGTGGCTCTGAACAGGAGGCCACCAAACTAGCCCTTCGAGTCACTTCTGGTAGTCCAAGGTGCAGGTGTAGATGCAAGGCTCAACAGCAAGGCTGGCCTCTGAGGGTAGGCTTCAGGCAGCAAAGCAGTCCTTCCATGTACAGTAGCAGTCTGGCAAAGTGCACATCAGGTCACAGCAGCTGGCAGTCCTCTGAGAGTCCATCCGTAGGAACAGTGGCAAACTGAAGAGTATGTCTGAAGGTGCTATTCTTATTTCCTAGTGCCCTTCTCCCAGAATGTGGGAGAAGTTTATGGAAGGGTGCTTTGAAGTTCTTGGAATTTCCTAACTCCCCTGCCCTGGTTTCAAGCAGGATGCAGTGACAATACAGGGTCATTAGGCCTATTGTGAGGAGGCAGGGCAAAGCTTATCCAGGTGCAAGTGGGGCTTTGCTCAAAGTCCCCCCCCCCCCCATCAAGCCAGGTAATGGCTTATTGAGGAACATCTAATTCCACTATTATGTGACTGTCTGGGAGGAATTCACAAAAACAGCACAGAGCACCCTGTCCGCATAGCAAACAGTTAGCATTCCGAGGCTGCTGGCAGGGGGCCCCCAGCACTGCCTTTCTGCCAGCCTTTTCATGGCAGGGATCCCACCATGGAAAGGCTGTTGGAAAGTCGTGATCAGCCCAGTGGTGCCGAACTCAGCACCCCAGTGGCTCACCACCACTTTGAGCGCCTCCAACCCGTCGGGATCCTTAGGGTTCGACCGCCAGGATTGTAATCCGGAGGTTGGACCACCAGGATTGCAGCGGTCCGACTGCCACCTACGACTACCAAACTCATAATCAGGCCCATCGTTTTTTAATCTATTTGATATATTTTACTTAACATTACTTGTAGGTGGTAATATTGTTAGTATAAATGTTATTTATTTTAAAAATATAGCTTGTGATTGTAAGAGTTTCAGTATTTTATTTTTAAATGTAATTAGTAATTTAAAGTTTAGCAGATGGTTGTTGGGTTTGTAGCAGAATAGTGGGGGGAAATTAATTAAATTATAATGCACTTAAATTTTATGGTAATTATTTTTATTGTAAATTAATTATTTATGTAATGATTCCTTTTACTAATTATTTGTTACATTATTTTGTTTAGTTTATTTTGTCATTTTTAATGTATATCTTAATATTATTATTAATAATAGTATGTTATATGTAAGTAGTGGATCAATGGGTTTGTAGGGTAAGAGGGTGGAAAGTTAATTACATTATAATTAATTTAAAATTAATGGTAAGTATTTTAACTGTCAATTCATTATTATCTTGATTAGTAATTTTGTTAATTGTTTAATTGTTATATACTTGTTTTTAATTTGTTTGATCAATTTAAACATAAAGGTTGATTTTATTCTTAGTAATATCAGGTTATTTTTAGAAATGGGTTATTGCGTTTATAGTAGAATAAGGTGGGAAGTTAATTGAATTGAAATGTATTTAAAATTAACAATAATATTTATTGTTAACAAAATATCTAATTGAATAAAAATTAGTGAAAATACTTTTTTATCATTTTGTGATTACTTTTTGAAGTGTTTCCTTTTTATGTGTATTTTAATATATATATTTTTGAAGAGTATACAGTGGAAAGTTGTTAAAGATATGATAATAATTTAAATAATTGTTTTTGTAGGTGACAGATTAATAGAAAATTGATTTTGTAGAATTTTTATGTCATATTTTGTGTTAATTATTGTTTAGTTTTGGATTTGTTAATATTTAATTTGTAAGTGATTTGGAATTTTGTCTGGGAAATGATGGTTGTTGTAACATGGTATTTATCATTTTTTTAGAATTAATTTAAATTAAATACTTTTCAATTTATTTTAAATTATTGTCATTATTTGTACTTAGGTAAGTCAATCTAATTGTAAGCAATTTATTTGTTTGTTTTTTAAATTTTAAATTTACATTTTAAAGTAGTTTTTATTTTTTTCTTAACAATTATTCTTTTTCTCTGTATTAGAATTTATTAGGCTACTTTATGTATTAAAATAATTGTAATAAATGATTTGGACTTTTATTTGAATATGTAATCCTCTTAAGTGCCAACACTTCATCTACTGTCACTTTAACTGAAGAGGAAATAGTTAATCTTACCCTTCCAATCGTCAAGAGGACCCTGCATTGTCGAAGCTTTGAGTTTGGGGCAATAAACAACTTGACAGAGCACACTTGAGTGCGGGTTTTTCTCAACCATTGGATGAGGTGAAACCTTTGTTTTTTTAAGTGAATTTCCAAGGATGTTTTAAATTCTATTTCCTAACTATGTAACATTTGTTATTTTTAGTGAATTTCAATGGTCTTTTTAATGTAAAGTCATTTTAATTACTATTTGTTAATCCAACCACCGCCGCGCACGGCCTTCAGTCGTGTGTGGTGGAGGTTGACTGCTAAGACTCGCCTGCGGCCAGGCCCTGCGGCCAAAACCCTATAGCCACCCAACCCTATGCAAAGCACAGCTTTCGGAGAGAGTGAAAGGGAGAGAGAGATAGAGACTTTTTTCGGATTTGAAGAATGACATACTTAGAATAAAATATTTCCGGACAAATTGAAAAGAAAATTAATTTGTCAATTAAAAAGAGTGAGATCACCTTTCAGCATGTACGTGCAATATTTCAAGATGAAAAGAAACTAGGGCAAGGAAATGACCACAGACTCACTTAGACTGTAACCCTCAACCATCTGTGTGATGGTTTGAGACCTTAACCTCTATTTTAAACGTGACTGCTTACTGTTCTTTCTGCGGACTTACCTATGATATTCAACCCACAGATTTTGATGGGAGAAGGACTTCAATGTTCCATTACTAGAAATGTTTAACAGATGAAACACTCGAAAATAAAACAGACACACTGACATGAGATACTAGCCTACTGAGTGACAGTCCAAGAGCTTTACTATTAGGCCAGAAGTGCCCCTGGTCTTTTGTTCATCCAAACATAACTATACCATTTGAACCAAGCATGTTGTCAGTGAGACACTTTGAAGTTATTGCATGGAGAGATCATTGCAATATAAATTTCTCTCTTCCATTCCTTTGTGGAATGGAAGAGAGAGAGAGTGACAGGACTGCAGGGGAAGCTTCAAGGCCCCGTGGCCCTAGCTGGCACCACATGTCCTGTGGAAGCCGGCACTGCTCCAACAAGCAGGAAGCTGCTTGAAATAGCAGCTCCCAGCTTGTGGGAGCAATGTTTTCATCTGTTCCCCTGCACCCATATTTGCATGCAGGGAAACAGAGAAAAACTCTGCTTTCAGCAGGCAGAAGCTGTTTGACAGCTCCTACTTGCAGAACGTAGAGTTATGTTTGCTTTTACTTGGTGGGAGCTGACAGCTCCCACCAAGCAAAAGCAAACAGCTATGTCCGTGTCTCGGGGGTGGGAACCCTGGGACAGAGCAGGAGCAGGAGCCGTCCCTTCCTCTTCAATGTTGTATTTGCCCCTGGCACCTGGTGGTCCCTGGGGCCCTGCAACAGTCCCCCTTCATTCTTTAATCTTTGTCCCCGAGAGGTGGTGGTCCCTGGCAATGCGGGGGACCATGCAGTCCCCACATACAATTCAACCTTAGCCCCAGGGAGGTAGCAGTCCCTGGAGCTGCAGGAGGCAGTGCAGCCCCTCAAACAATTCAATGTTTGCCCCTGGGAGATGGCTGTCCTTGGGGCTGGAGGGGGGGCATGCGGCCCCCATAAATACAATTACATTTTTGCCCTGAGGAAGTGGTGGTCCCCAGAGCTGCGGGGGCTGCACAGCCCCCCACATACAACTCAACATTTGCCCCAGGGAGGTGGTGGTCTTTGGGGCTGTGGAGGAGCTGTGTGGCCCCTCGTACACAATTCTATGCTTGTCCTGGAGATGTGGCAATCCCATGGGCAGTTGGAGGGGGCTGCGCCCCCCACATACAATTCAATCTTTCCCTTGGGGAGATGGCAGTCCCCAGGGCTGGGGTGGACCATGCAATTCTATCTCTGCCCCAGGGAGGTGGTGGTCCGTGGAGTTGTGGGGGGCACATGGCCCCCCCTGCATACAGATTTAATTTAGCCCCATGGACCTGGTGGTCCCCTGGGCTCTGGAGGAGGCCATAGAACCTCCCCACATTAAAATATTGTTTTTCCCCAGGGAGGTGGCTGTCCCCAGGGCTGCAGGGTGGGCATCAAGCACCCCATTGCATTCTTCCTATTCATCGCCCCGGGGAGTCGGGGGTCCCCTTTTCTAATAAAAGCCCCAGGAGGGGGAACCGATGCAACCCCCTCCATTTTCAATGCCTCCAGGACCTGGCCCACCCGAGGGCTTCATTAAAACAAGTGTGGGAGCCTGTGCTGTTTTTTTTTTTTAATTTTCACTGGATCCGTGGATCCACTACGACTCGAGGTGAAAATTAAAAAACACACATTTGTGTTCTGGAGGGTGCCCCTGGGACTCCTGCAAAAGAGCCAAGGGGTCATTGTGTCCCAGACTAGCCCCTTTTCTTATTTCTGACCTTTTTTTCTGGGAGCCCAAAATGGCTTCCAACACTTCCTTTTTGAAGTGTTGGCAGCCAGTCAGATATCAACACGAAATTGGGAACGGTTACAGAGCATTTGCATCCCTATATACACAAATTTGTTTTTCTTTCATTTCTCAAAAACTACTGATTTACATTAAATAACAAAAATACCCTTTCTGAGCCAAGAGCTACCATTTTGCAAAATTTGGTATTAGTCCGTCCTGTGGTTTGGAAGCTATTCCTGTTTCAGAATTCCCTTGGTAAAATGCAGAGAAAAAGTATTTTGAGACCCCTCCTTTTTCTTGACTTGATCGATTACCCCAAAACTTCCTAAACAGTAGCTGAAGTGAGCGTCATATTTTTTTGGAAAAGTTTGTGAAGATTTGTCTTTGCCAAAGTTATTAGCAAAACAAAAAATACTTTTTCTATAGAAACTAGGGACCTGATTAAGACTTTGGTGGTCGGACTAAGCCGACTGTCATACCAGCGGCTTCCCCCTCAGTCATATTATGATGTTTTCACCGGGCTGACTGTCAGAAATGTCGGATTACGACATTTTCACCAGTGACCGGCAGAAACAGTGTCACAGCATTGATCTCGGCTCCCTTTAGGAACATTAGGCCAATGCCGTGGCACACCATCACCCTCGGAATGCACACTGTCTGCAGGGGGGCCCCTACACTGCCATGCCATGGGCAGTGTAGGGGCCCCCCTGTGGCCCCCAGCACTGGCTTTCCATGGTGGGAACCCTGCATGAAAAGGCTGGTGGAAAGAGGGCTCATGATCAGCATGGTAGCACTGAAGTCAGTGCTGCCGTGGCTGACCATGACTCTGACCGCCGCCAACCCGTTGGGAACCATGTTCCTGGCAGTGGCGGTAGTCCCTGGTGGTCCAATCGCCAGGGTTGTAATCTGGCAATCAGACCTCCAGGAGTGCGGCGATCTGAACGCCATGGCAAGTCTAGCAGTCGTAAGGCCCTAGGTCCTAATTAGAACTACCTAGTGGTGACCGCCACTAGGTGACATATATATACAAATACATATTAGCTAGTGGCGACCGCCACTAGGAAGTTATGGTTAGGACTATGTTTCCATAGAAAAAGCATTTTCCACTTGCCCAAATCTTTGACACTGTTTGATAAATCTTCATGAAATTTTCCCCAAAAAATTCCTCAGGAATTCTTGTTGCTCACTGAATGTTTTGAGATGATCCCTCAAGAAAGAGAAAAAGGGGGGAGTCAAAAACAATGTGTTTCCCATAGGACCTTTAGTCACAACTACAGCCTGAAACTGCAGGACGGAATTACACCAAATTTGGCAGGAAGCTAGCTTTTGGTACGCAGATAGTGCTTTCGCTTATGTGGCGTAAATCAGTCCCGTAGTTTCGTAGATATTAAAGGGAAAATAAATTTGTATATCTCTGGCCATGACGACTTCGCGAAGATTGAGAGCTCGTGCATGGGAAATGCACAGCTCTGATTGGATGCCATCACTTCAAACCAGGAAGTGTTGGCAGCATCTTGGGACTCTGCTTCAGCTGTTTACCAAAAAATGTTTTAGAAAAATAAAAGGGCCCAGTGAAGAGTCACCCTGACCCCTTAGCTGTGGTGCTGGGGCGCCAGAGCTAAAAAAACATTTGTTTCAAATTTTCGCCGACTCCGACTCTTGTTTTTTATAGAGACCCCAGTTAGGCCAGGTCCCGAGACATTCATCTATATATGCAGGGGGCCACCTGGTTGTGGTGTCTGCGTGTGTGGTGACTGGGTTGAAGGTCTGAGGGTCTGCAGGGGTGGTGTCTACGGGTAGGATGGGTGTGGTGGCTGTGTCAATGACTGTTGATGTCGTGGCTGTTGGTGAGCCAGATGTTGTGTGTGTTATGATGGGGGTGAGGAGGGGTTTCAGGGCAAGTTGAGACTGTTGCAGTGTCTTCAGGTGGATGTTGTTTGTGTGCGTGCTGATGGTGTGTCTGTGGTGGTTGTGTTTGTCTGCACTTCCCTTGTCTTTTGAGATAGATGCATGCAAGTCTGTCTGTGTGTTTTGGTTGAGTCGGGGAACGGGGGATTTGGACTGGGAAGAGGAAGGTGGAGGGGGAACTGTAGACAAGGGGTGACTGGCTGCCATCGGTGTGGAGACCAGAGCCTGAAAAGATCTCTGCAGGCCAGCCATTGCACTGTGGATGCCATCCAGGAATGCGTTTGTCTGCTGGAATTGTGTCACCAGTCCCTGGATGGCAGTCACAATGGTGGACTGAGCCACAGAGATCGACCTCGGGAGGTCAAAAGCCTCCTTGCTGAGGGCATCAGGGGTAACAGTGGCTGTGCCAGAGGTGCCTGCTGTAAAGGAGACACCCACTGCAACAGGGAGGGCAGTGATAGTACAGACAAAGATGGTACTGGGATGGTCTCCTATGGGTCCGCCACCACTAGGGAGTGGCCACTGGAGGAGGAATCCAATGATGATGAGAAATGTTTGTCTCCCTCGTGGCACTCCCCTTGCCCTCCAGGCTACTGGGACCCTTTGTGTTGGTGGTGTCATGACTGGAGGTCCCATGGCCAGATGCTTCCCCACTTGGCGTGGCCCAATCTCCTTCACCTGCCGTTGCTGATGCTTCCGAAAAAAAGTTAAGTAAAGTAGGATCATGATATGTATGTTGTAACACATTGTCTGAGAGACAAACCATACCATCATGTCAATTGGCCCCCGCATGAATTGACAGCACAGTGGCACCGTCATATGCTGACACAAAACCATGCATGCCACTTTGAATTACAAAGGTAACACATGAGCAAATATTGGTCACAGATGTCTACAATAGCAGGGAAGAAGTCTAGTTACTACACTAACCGTACCACAACTAGGTGACCACTCCACACCAAATCAATGCCTCATGCAGTACAACACGGTGAACCAGTAGCCAACAATTGGATACCATTGTAAGGTAGCCTACCAATTACACAGACACAGTCCTATGCACACATCTTGCACTTGCCACTGATATGTATCAACAAAAACAGATTTTGCTAGGGAAAGGCAGACAACACTGGTACCAACATGCTAATCCTTGATTAGGTGACATGGAAACAGGCATGTGACTATGGACACATCCCAACAATATACAGTCCTACAAGTGACACCTGCCCAAAATGAGTCCAGGAGGTAGCAGCAAGGCCACTCAGATGTGCCCAACATGTGGTGTTGCAAGGAACAACAATGAAGTCAGGTCCTAAACATCATAGAGAAATGTTTCCAGAATACATTCAAGAATGGTCATGTAAGGCCCTGTATAGCCCCCACCAATGTCTCACACCCATTTCCATGTTTACTTCGAAGTGTGTTTGCAGTAGACAACTGTATCGTGCAGGACGGGGGGGGACAAAGACCTTGCAACCACTAACTGAAGGACTCCAAATTGTTGTACAATGAGAAGCTACATCACTAACCACATATCAGACATGGCAGGCAAGTATGGCATCTGTCTATGGATGAAACCCTGAGCCCGAACACATGTGATGCAAACATCACTGCAAGTCAATCCATGATGCATCCCAAAAGTCAGGGCACAATTCCCAATCAACACACAGGTGCTGTGCACTTATAACCAACAGTCTATATCAAGGGAACAAATGATCATGAAGTGGATCTATACCCTGGCCTTACCTGTCATGTGCATCAAGGCTACTGTCATTACACACGACTAATGACATACTATGAGGCATACATGTATCTGTCTGACAACATATGATATTGACACAGTCCTATCTGGGGCATCCCAGTAAATTGGCAACCATTGCAGATGTACCTTTATGACAACAGGACCCCATGGACATATATGTTAGAGATTTCAGACATCATCCCATCTGCATGGCTAGCACATGCCTACATCTAATGCATAGTTATGTATCCTAGTGGGAAGTAAGCACATGCAGACACCTAGGCAACTTGAATATTGGCTACAATGATGACACATCAGCCATGGCAATGCACATTCCCCACTTAGCAATGGAAAGTAGTATGTTGCAGCTGCCAAGATTTTGCCATGGAAGTCATGTCACATGTAGGATGGACACCCATGCATCACAGACTGCTGTGAGGTACCAGCACCCAACATACAATAGAAAATAATTGCACATGGGTGCAGATGTCAACCTACACATATCCCCTGACAAATGGCAGTGGACAGTGAGCTACATCCTACCTACCTTTGTACTGTGAGTTTTTGGAGGAATTAACTGTTGGTGGAAAATAACACCCACTAGGTAAAGCAGAACATTTGTACACTAAACACAGTCATATGTGCTCCCTGCTGTGTAAGTGAACTGAGGGTTCCCAACAGTTAAGTCCTCGGTGCCAGCTCCAAAATGATAGGATGAGCACACCATTTGGAAAAACATGGCTCATCTACACCATTTTGATCCCAGATGATCTGTTGCACATCCCACAGTCCGTGGAAGCAGTGTAGCACACACAAAGAGTCTAGCCTGCTCATGTGTGGACATGTGCAGAAAAAGATGCAGGCATCTGCTGCTTCAGGGGGTGGGGGTCTGTGTGTCACATTAAAATTACAATACACACTTCCAAACATGTGTGTTCACTAAGCCCATAGCACTGTAAGAAAAACCTGTCCATGCATTGTGTATGTCCTGCCTCATGGCCAAACCACATAGTCCAATATCATGGCACAACAGTGAACAACACACAGTTTGCAGTTCTGCAATGTCCATAATGCAAGGAGCAGGCACAGGACACATCAGAGCTGGATGAAAGAGACAGCAGGGCTGTGGGATCCAGGGACCTGTCAAGGATATGCGACACACATTGTCAGAGTTGATATGAGCACATAAGTCACAGATCAACACCATGCCCCCAATGCAATTACCATAGTAATCAGTGAATTGAGTCAGGATTTGGCAGCATCACATGCTTTCCAGGGATACAGGGTGTGGGCACAGTGTCACACTTGCAGTGCAAAAGTGAATCTATATCAGCCCAGATTTCAAGTTTTGCAGTGAGTAGCAATTGACAATGCCGGTTCTCTGCAGGCTGAGCAGACAGACCCAATACACCATGTCAAAAAATCACATGCATCCCAGAACATTATGTACCACACAGCAATTACTAATGGGTGTCTATGTGCAGAGCTGAGGGGCATAATGGTCATTACCTGGCTTCAGAACAACAGTCTGACAAGGCCAGATGTGACCAGAGATCAATGTGCAAACACAGTAAGGTTTCAAATAGCGAGCAAACGACCAATAGAGCATGTAGTCACCCTTCCTGCTGTCATGCAACCACGTGACCACACATTTTCAAGTTTTGCCTAGGGATGGCTGTCATGACACCTAACCTACCCATGTGCATTAAACGGAAGTTGGGTCAGGGAACACTCATTGCACACTCACCACATTGCCTCAGGACTCGAAACCTGTCACTTGACATAGGTACATAGCTATCGACTCTACCATTGATGCACACTGACAGCACCTACAGGGCATTGAGGCCACAACCTGACAAACTGGGCCTAAGCCTAGCCAAACTAAAGTAGGAGTACAGAGAAAAATGTGCACCTGGTACTTGCCTGCTCCTCTGATGTACCATAGTGCTGTCCATACATGGGTAGGACTTCCTCCACAAGCTTCTCCAGCTCTTCTGGTGAGAAGGCAGGGGCCCTATAACCTTTAGGACACTGCATGATTTCTCCAAAAGGCGGTACACAGCAACTCAGGTCAAGGAGGTCTTGCTGGCAGCAGTGTCAGGAGCCAAGTGAGAAATTCAGCAGGAGATGGCGGTCAAGTCTGCCACGTACACCACCGTCACCACCGGCAGACACTGCCATTTTCCCAAGACCACCACAGGCAACAATGTTATCCAATGGCAGTGCCCTCCATGGTAGCATACACCTACTGCCATGAGGACTTCTGTGAGTGGTCGCGGACGGTTTATATTGTCCAGTGAAGTGGATCAGGCAGCTGCTATGTTAGAGGCATACATTGCTATTAGACGCTCATTTTGGATGCGTCACAATTGTGAAAATGTTGTCCGGACGATTCTTGGGTGCTGGCCTTGTCCTGTTGTGTAGGTCTGTCTTTTTGGTTATCATATTGTTATGTTGTCCAGCACATATTAAAACATATTTGGGGGTACAATCACCACCCTCTCGCCCCCAGGCAATCCATGACCTTGATCATTGACTCACAAGCAGAATTGAAAGTTAGTTACACATAATGTTGCAGTCAAGATACATGATATCTACACATTTTCTGAAGGGCAAGGGGGTAACGTTGCACAGATGTACTATTGTTACCTTGGTGTGTGCTGTGCATCATGTTTTCACTGGCTCACATGACATGTCACAGTTTGTAGATGACATGTATTATGTAAATTGCAAGGGACACAATGAGTGACAGCCATATCTTCCTTTTGTCCCACATAGTTACGCTGGGAGGAAAAGGATCAGACAACTTCCTGTGTAGGCCATGGAAAACAGACATGTGATTCAGATCTACCACCGGGATCAGCAGACAATCATGAATCTCTGTCATCAGTTGGAGCCAGATCTGATGCCAGCCATCAATCATCCAAATGGTATACTACCCATTGAACAAGTCATGTCAGTGTTGCACTTCCTGGTCGCAGGGTCCTTACAAAATACAGTGGCCCTTACTGTTGGGATGTCCCATCCTATGTTCAGTCTGGACTTGAAGGATGTTCTCTCAGCAATGTTGAAACACCTGGACAGCTACATCCGTTTTCCTCAACATGAGCATTTTGCCCATGTGAAGGCAGAGTTCTATGGTTTGGCACACATCCCACATGTTGTGGGAGCCAATGATGGTACCCTTGTAGCCTTGGTTCCACCACATGGCAAAGAACAGGTCTATCGGAAGAGGAAGAACTTTCATTCCATCAATGTCCAAGTAGTTTGTTTGGTGGGCCTCTACATTTCCCAAGTATGTGCCCTGTACCCGGGTTCAGTCCATGATGCCTTCATCATGCAGAACAGCGCTGTTATCCGGCTGATGACACAACTGTAACCAGAGAGGGCCTGGCTGGTTGATAATTCATATATGTCACGTGTGTTTGCATTCTATGGTGGTCATTATGAACATGGCGGTGTGGCAACCCATGCCGGCGGTGGTGGGAAAGTCCGCCAGCCGGCATGGCGGGCCACACCGCCACATAATGAAACGATGGAGGGCCGTCATAGGCAGCCCTCACTCACTGCCAGGCTGCCTCCTTCAGGTGGCCTGGCGGCAGTCGACATCATCATCCGACAGGGCAGCGGTGCTGCCCCTCGGATAATGATCCCTCAGGCACCAGCCTTTCAGTGGCAGGTTTCCCCGACATGGAAAGGCTGGTGGAAGGGGTGCACTGGGGCACTCCTGGGGGCCCCTGCACTGCCCATGCACTCGGCATGGGCAGTGCAATGGCCCCTGTGCATTGCCCCACCATGCAGGTCACTGCCCGATTTATGTGCAGTGATCTGCGTGACAGAGGCATTGGCGGCGGCTTCATGTGGAGCCGCCGTCAATGTCGCGGCCAGGCATTCCTGTGGGCCGGCGGGCGGAAACAATGTTTCTGCCTGACGGCCCACAGGAATGTTCTTTATACGGCCAGCGGGGTTCCAGAGGTGCTGGCGGTCAGTAGTAAGACCGCCAGTATGAACACTGCGTTTTCGACCGCTGTATTCAAAATGAGGGCCTATATCTGCTCCCAATGAGACAATGTTCCGGACTCATGCTTGCACACATGTCGAATTGCCTTACAGGGGACCCTGCATACCCAAACCTTTCCTGGTTGTTGATACCAGTGAGGAACTCAACCACACCAGGGGATGTCCGCTTCAACAAGACACATGGAAGGACACAGTGTGTCATGGAGTGGGCATTTGGGCAAGATTCCACAGCATAGACAAGACAGGTGGAGCCCTCCTCTACTCAACTGCAAAAGTGTGTAAGATCATTGTGGCCTGCTGCATGCTCCACAACATTGCCCTGAGGAGAAACATCCCATACATCCCTGAAAGGTGGGAGCTGGCAGCGCCACCAGGTGAGAATTCTGAAATGCCAAGTGAGAATGACAGTGATGAGGATGAAGTTTGATGCATGCGGGCTGATCTCCTCAATCTGTACTTCACTTGAGTGTAAGTATGTGATGTTTTGTGATTTCTGTGACTGCATGGGGTTACTGTAGGGGTCAGGAATTTTTGAGAAGGGTATCTCTGTCACCATGAGACAGGGAATCTGATGCTCTGCATCATAAAGCTAAGGTTTGCTGACTACATAAGACTTGAAGATGTGACTATCTTGAGAATCGCCTTTGTTTGGAGCAGTCACATTGCATTGTCAGAGAAACTACAGTATTTTGAGAAGAGTTTACTGTCTCATGTTTGCTGTTACCAGAATAAAGTCCTTGTTTATCATGTTTTCCTTGTAGGACTCTTCACTATGTCATCTTCATGTGGGTATTTCAGAGTAGCGTCATTGGCAGGTGGCTGTTGCTGGTCTGGCATGTGAAGTGGACATGGATTGATTCAGGTACTGTTGTTTTCAGTTTTGGGGTGTGTGATTCCGATGCCCAGGCTGCCTGGCCATTGGAAGGGCAGGTATCTGAGCTACACCATAGACCTATTTGCCCTAGTATGTTGGTCCAATGGTCTAATGTGTATGATCATGTGTCTTTGTCACATGTCACCCTGTGCAAAGCATTTCATCTACTTTCACACTGTGTTGACAGGGATCCTGTATGACCTCTATGTAGCTGTCAATGTGTTAGCTCGTTGCAGGCCACAGTGCCTATGACACAAGACTGACATAGGTGTGTAACATGCCAACAGATGGCTCACCATTATAAGATGATGGACCTCTGAGTAGGAAATGTTGTACACTGTCTGTGTCATAGGGTATGTTAGGTTGGTAGACATGGTTTTGGTATGTGATAAGGCTCAAGCTGGTGACAAAATCTACCCATCTTTTAGCCTATTCTATGAGACAGGGTCTGATATAGCCCTTTCGTCTGTGGTCAGGGGGCAGTACTTTTGAGATATCTAGCCAGAAACAACAATGTTTTTTTTGTTGAATATCTTTTATTGCTTTTTCCAAACATGTCACTAAGATGCACATAGTAGACATTCCAAACATCCCTCTTGAAACCTCTCCCTCCCCCCTTCATGCACTTAAGCCACCGTGTAGTTTCCATAAGTCAATATTTCACAGATTAAAGTACCAGCCTATCACAAGCACGCATAGTTTTATGTCACGGGCGTAGAGGTGAGCTCGGAGTTGGATTCTGAGGTAGATAAGGTGTCTTCAGGTATATGGGCGTTGAGGGACCTCAAGCTCTCCAAGATTGAGTCCCATTGTTTTGCACTATCCCTAGGTCTCCGCCCCTGCAAGTCTTCTTGTAGTAGTACAGTTCCTTCAATTTCCGCCCATCTTATTAAAGCGTCTTGCCATCTATTTACTTGAGGGTCCACTGTGTCTTTCCAATGTGACGTAATTTCCCTTTTGGCGAGGACTAGAGCTAGATCAATAAATTTATTAGATGTTTTATAAACTGAAGGACGCGGGAGGTCTCCCAGTAGAGCCACCAAAGGGGAAGGAGTCAGTGTCCTTTCAGTGCTAGCAGAGATTTTCCTAAATATTTCTTCCCAATATGATCTAATCCGTGGGCAACTCCACAGCATATGCACAAGTCCTGCAGCCGATTCAGCACATCGGGGGCAGCCTGTGCCGCTTGTTTTATACATTTTAGTTATCATATGTGGGCTTAAGTAGGATCTATGGTAGATATATAAGTTTATTAATTTAAATCTGGCGTTTCTAGATGCTGAATATATGTGAGATGTGATCCTTGCCCACTATGGTTCATCTATGGTAATTTCTAATTCTGTCTGCCATTTAAATTTAAGTTTGTTTAGAGATGTGCATGTGCTTTTATGTAAGGATTGATATATTGCTGATATCACTCCTCTCTGTTCCCCTATTGAGCAAATAAGGCTGCAACCTCCGTGGGTTGGAGGTTCCTGTGTGCCTGCCCGCCATGTCTTTTGTATGATTCTTGTAACTGCGCTGTAGTTCAGATGGGAGATTGAACTGTTCTTGTAGTTCTGTGTATGTGCGCAGTTTCCCGTTGCAGAACAGGTCTCCCATTTTTTATCTGTTATGTGCTACTAGTTTGTTAAGACCTATTAGCGCAGGGTCCCCTATTATGTGTTTCAAGCAGGTTAAAGGCGCTTCTTGCGGGTATGGAGTCTTTGTGTGCATGAGCTTTAGATACTGCTCCCAACAATATCTTGTCGACTCCCACTCTAGTGGCAGTTGTTGTTTTAATTTCTTAGGGTTCAATAATATACTCAGTATCGCTCCAGTGGGAAGTTTAGTGGGGTTCGTAGATCTTTTGCAACTGGGGGTTCATTAATTAATTTTGCTAGCCATTGTAGCTGCCCTCCCCAATAATATATTTCTAGATCTGGGGCAGCTAATCCTCCCTCTGCAGTGGGTCTTTGAAGGGAGTGTAATGCGATTCTGTGCCTGCCCGCTCCCCAAATAAAGCTCGTGGTCATTGATTCTATGTCCTTAAACACTGCTTTCGGGATTATGAGTGGGATTGTTGAGAAGTAATATAACAATCTGGGCAGTACTATCATTTTAAGCAAGGCGATTCTTCCTGAAACTGTCAATGGCAGTGTTTCCCAGAAGCGCATACTAGATCTTATCCCTCTGAGTGCTCCGTGTATGTTTCCCTCTAGCAAGTCTTCCAGTTTATGATATATTTTCACTCCTAAGTATTTAAACGTGTTAGGTGTCCAGGGCAGACCCCTTGTATCATTGGGCCTAGCGGTGCCCTCAATCAAGTGAAAGATAGCAGATTTCCTCCAATTGATTCGAAGCCCAGAGGCTTCTCCGAAGCTCTCTAGCATATTTGTTGCTCCTGGTAGGTCAGCCTCTATGTTCCGAAGGAAAAGCAGCATGTCATCTGCATAGAGAGCAATGTGGTGAGTCCAATGGCTAACCAAAATACCCCTGAAGTACTGCCCTGTTCTGGCCATTTGAGTCAGGGGTTCCACAGCCACCGCAAAGAGAAGGGGCGATAATGGACAACCTTGTCTGGTGCCCCTACCTATCTGGAAGGGGTTAGATATAGTGCTGCCTGTTCGCGGTAGGATTAGTATATAACAAGTTTGTCCAACGTATAAATCTTTCTCCCAGCCCCAGATTTAGCATGAGCTGTTCTAGATAATCCCTCCTCAGGCTATCAAAGGCCTTCTCGATATCTATTGATATAATCGCTGCTTGTACCATTGTCAGGGGTACTGAGTGGAGAATTGTGAACACATGCCTAATACTTTGGGCTGCACTACGCTGTGGGATGAAGCCTGATTGGTCTTGATGGATTAATGAGGAGATATGAGGTAAGAGTCTATTAGCTAATATCTGGCTTAAGATTTTATAGTCCATGTTAAGCATGGATAATGGCCGGTAAGAGCGGACATCAGTAGGTGGTCTATCTGGTCTGGTCTATCTGGTTTCAATAGGGGTACCATAATAGCCTCATTAGTGGATTGAGGTAGGCTTTTGTTGTTCCATGCTTCTGAGTACGCTGTGCAGAGATGTGGGGCTAATTGATCCTGGTATAAGTTATAGAACTCCATTGGGAGTCCATCAGCTCCCGGTACCTTACCCCTTGCCATACTTTGAATCGCGGACTTGATCTCTGCGATCGATATTGGTTCGGCCAGGGTCAAACTCTCCTTGTTTCCCAGTTTAGGGAGGGTAAGGTCTTCCAACTCCCGCATCTGGGAATTAGTCAGGGTTTCGATGGGAGGCGCATATAATGTAGAATAGTATTTAGCAAAGTTAGCGTTTATCTCTTTCTGGCCCATATATTATTACCTTGGGTTTCTTCAATTTCAACTATGACTGTTTGTTGTTTCGGTGGGTTAGCAAGCCAGGCCAGCAGGGCACCCGCCTTATCTTCCTCTGTGTGTTGTTTAATTAAGTATTGGCTATAGTCGAAGCATGCTGATCTCGTGTTTGTTTCAGTTATTTTTGCGTTGGTTTCATTTAACAGGGGGTCAATGTCTGGGTATTCTGGGCGTCTTCGCTCGATATCCCTAAAGGAGTCTTCCAGTCTCCGGAGTTCCATTTGCAAAGGCTTTTGAATCCCTATGTTCTCGTTAATGCATGTGCCTCTGATTACTGTTTTGAACGTCTCCCACTCAATAGATCTGGAAGATGCCGTCCCTGTGTTTTAAAAAACAAAAACTTGTCAATAGTTGTATGAAGTAGGTGTTTAAAAGCTTTGTCTTCCAGCATTTCTGCCCTGAGGCGCCACGTTGGGATTGTCGGTCTCTCTCTACCCCAGGCCAACGAGACCATCAGAGGGTTGCTATTACTTCACTTTGTATTTCAGGGGAGGTTAAAAAAGTGTCAAGCCTAACATGTAAATCGTGTACTGATGAGTAAAATGAGTTGTCCCCAGTGTGCGGGTTGAGTTGCCTTCAGCAGTCTCCCAGTTGCCAGTGTTGCTGCCAGTCTGTGAACAATTTGGCGGTTTTTAAAGTCTGGGATTGTGTTAAAGGAGGATGAGATCTATCCAGATTAATGTTTGCTATACAATTGAAGTGCACCCCCGAATATATTTGGACCTGCTAGGAGTGGACCTATTTCCAGGGATAGCTTGTTAAAACATTTCCCTTGTTCTTGATTTGGTGCATATATACCACCTATAGCTACATCCTTTCCCTCCAATCTTCCAGCTACTATTACATATCTCCCCTCTTTGTCTATGATCTCGTGCAGTTTTTGGAAGGGCACACCAGGACGGATCCACAGTAGCACTCCTCTTGCAAATGCTGAGTAATTAGTGGCGGTTATATGGCCTCTCCATCTCTTTTTAAGGGCTTTAACTTCCTGCTCGACTAGGTGGGTTTCCTGTATTAGAGCTATATGTATCCCCCTGCGCTTCAGTTGGCTATACACCTTGTACCTCTTAGACATATTATTTAGGCCCCTGACATTCCAGGTGATTATTTTATACTTCGTGGTCATTATCTTGGTTTACTTGCATGGAGCGGCTGTGATGCATACTCGTTCTCGGGCGTTTAAGTTTGTGCTTTGAAAGGGTGTTTCTAGTGTGAAGGCCATCAGATTTATTAATGGTGAGTGCATGAGTTATTCCCTTTTCTAAATTAGTAAACCGAACTCCCAACTCCCTTTCCCCAGGACCGGTGACCAGAACTTTCCCCGTCCAAACCATTACAACTTTTCCTAACATCCTATAGGTGGGTGGCGCGCCAGAGACCAAGAGCCTATGCCCCGGGCCATTCCCGGGACCCAGGTCAATTATATTAGCTGCCCACGGGGTTCCTATTCAAGTTATGCTGCTTTCAACAGTTCTTAGTTTTGCTTCTCCCCCGTGGCACCACAAGCTGGTTACATTCGTATCAGTGCTCACTAGACCACATCTTTTTAAAGATCATATAATATCTTCCGATGATCTCGGGGTCACTTTGGGCATACTGGTGAGGGTGTCCGGTGAGGAGATTGAGGAGCCTCCACAGCTCGAGTCATGGTCCGAGGCATTTCCAGAGGATTGGGACAAGGGGAAGGCTCCTCCGCTCAGTGCTGCAGCAGCGTCCACTGCTTCTCGCATTTCTTGGAGCGTTTGGTGTCTCGGGGGAGCGACATCCGTACTTCGTTTAGTGGATCTGCTGTGCTTCCTGATGGATGTGCGAGGGACTTTGCAACGAGGGTTGGAGGTGGTAATATTCGTGGACTCCAGCCAGTCCCAGACCAGTTGTGGTGATGTAAAAAAATGCGTTTTGCCCTCATACTCCACTCTAAGTTTGGCCGGGAAAAGCATTGCGTATTGTATTCCGTTTTTGCGTAATATGCATTTGGAGTCTTTAAAGGAGGCCCTTTGTGCTTGCGTTTCTTTTGTGAAATCTGGGAAAATCATGACTCGCTGATTTTTTAGTGTAATTTCACCTTTTAAATGGGTTTGAGCTAGAATGTAGTCCCTGTCTTTAAAATGAAGCAGTTTCGCCACTATTGGTCGTGGTCTCATTCCGGGGGAGGGGGTCTGCTAGGAACTCTAAGGGCTCTTTCTATTCCAAAAAATGGTGAGATGCCCTCTGGGGCCACAGTTTCTTTAAGCCATTTCTCTAGGAAGGATTCCATATTCGCTGCCGATAATTCCGCTCCCTCTGGCAGACTGATCAGTCTAAGGTTGCTCCTACGGGCACGGTTTTCAGCATCTTCAGCCCTTGTTTCCAGAGTTTTTACCCGAGAGGTAAGTTCCATGAGTTCAGTGGTTGAGGATTTCTGGGTTGAGGTTAGTTGCTCAATCGCCTTCTTGTATGTTCCCACTCTTTCCGTAAGTCTACGGTGGTCATCCCGCAACAATGAAAGGTCCACAGTCAAATTTTCTGTCTTTTGCTTGAGGGCTTCACGAAATTCCCTTGTAATACTGTGACTAGTGTTGTCTCCTGGTGTATTGAGCTATCCTGGGAGTTTAGTCTGGGGGATTGCTCAGGCAGCCAGGTTACTGTGGTTTCTTCCAGGTCGTGTCCCTCACGTTTTTTCGGTTTACCCATTTCTCTGCTTCTGTGGTTATTCACAAAGGAAAAGTATTTTCGTCTGTTAAGTTCAGGGCCTTATTAATCCTGCGTTTTGTTGGAGTGAGCCCCTCTGTTGTTCTGGAAATGCGCCATAAGGTGTTAAAATGGGAGAGATTATATTGTTGTGAGGGAGGACTTATTACCTATTTCCTTCCCATTTTAGTTAAGTCTCAATCAGAGGCTTAGTGCCCCCGGATGGGGGGGAGGAGGTTCAGGAAGCCACTGGGTCTCGTGCCCCCGGTTGTTCGGGTGGACGCTGATTCTCCAGTCAACAGTCGAGCGCACTCCCCCCACTCCCTTGTTGAAATTCGGTGGTTCACGAGGCTTCCCTTAATTGTGGGTTTTATTCAGAGGGAGAGTTAGGTTTCCATGTTAAGGCATACATTTATGTACCCGTGGGGAGGTCAGCTCCTGCAATTCCCAGCATCTCGCCATTGTGGGGCCGCAGGCCGCAGCGCCGGACGCAGACTGCTCAGCTTTAGCTGGGTAAGTCGTCCCGCTCAGGCTCTCCCCCGCTGCTGCACCGTCCTCTTCCTCCTCTTACCGTTTTCTGTCTTCCATTTCCTTCGGAGGAGGTGAGAGGGCTCGCCGCTGTTATCGGCCTGCCCAGGGGAGCAGCAATTCAGCCTCCGTGGCCTCCGACTCACTACGCGCACACCTCTGAGTGGAGCGCTCTGTTGGACCAGCGCCGAGACGCGGCCGCCATTTTGCTTTCAAGCGGCCACGGGGCGAATCTCCGATTTCTCCCTCGCTGCCGCTCGGCTTTCGTGGGCGTCGTCCTTGCAGGTGCTATGATCTTCATGAAGCGGAGGTGTCGTCGTGAGCTCTGCTCTGGGCTTTTTTAGCTACTGGAATAGCTGGGCTCCGTTCACGGCTCTCGGAGCGTTGCGCTAGGCGTGCGGCTTCATCGGCTGCAGGACACGCCCCCAGAAACAACAATGTTTTGTCATTCTTGGCTATGACAGTCATGACATTTTGACAGCCTATATGCTGCACAGTGTAAATAAATTGTTTTCTGTGAGTGTCACTTGTGTCATTGTGTTGGTACTGATCCTCAGCATGACACTACCTGTGACATATCCCTCCTTACGTTCACATCTTATGAGTACCTCATTTGCAAGACATGAATTTCACAGTGAATATCTCAAAATGATAAAAAATTACTAGTATATATTGAAAGTGCATTTGTCATGTATATTTACATGTGCACAGGACATGAGGGTGAAAATGAGAAAAAGAAATGTCAAACAGTGAAGGGGGTCAGTCATGGTGGATATAATCATTAGAGTAGCTGCCACAACATCTGAAGCCTAAAGTCCAGTGACATCCTATCATGGAAAATGGAAAGTGGTTGAAGAACAGTCAACAGAGTGAATCTGTGGCACACAAACGGGTTCCATCGGTAAGAGCTCACTCGGGAGCAGTGGATGTTGTCTTGTATATTCGCAATTTGTAAGTGTGTAGAGTGTATATAAATGTGTGTCCGCTGTGTGGTTTTTGAAGCTCACCAATGTGGTGCTGTGTATTACTGTGGCAACCCCCGACTGCTGTGGTTCATGATGCTGTTGGAAGACCACCATGGCATGACCGCCATACCGATTTTCAAATTGTGATAGGGTTCTGTGGTAGGTTGACTGGCTGGCGGTTCCGGTGATCCAATCACCTTTTTCCTGCCCTCCCAAGTCCAAGCAGTGTTGTTTTTTTTGCTGTCTTTTGGAGGACTTGGCTGTGTGACTCATAATACAGCGAGCTATGAGACTGCCAGTATGGTGGATGTTTGGTAGCCGCCACCATGGCGGTCTGGCGGTCCGACTGCCAAAGTCGTAATGAGGCCCAAAGTCTGGTTTGTGACAATGAGAGCTGTCAAACAGATCCCGCTGTCAGAAAGCAGACTTGTCATCTGTCTTCCCTGCACACCTAATGGTTAAAGTCACAAACCCTCACACTGACAGTTGAGGGTTCTACTCCAGGTGTGTCCGTGATCATTTCCTTAATGTCATTTATTTTAAACTTCAAAAGTTTAAGGTTCATACCGAAAGGTGATGTCACTCTTTTTAATTGACAAATACATTTTTCTTTCAAATTTGTCCAGACATATCTCATTCTAAGTATATCAACCATCAAAGACTAAATAAACTCTCCATCTCCATCTCTCTCGCTCTCTCTTTCTTTCAATCTCTTTCTCTCACGCACACACCCACTTAGACCCTTACATACCAATTCACAGACCCACTCAGACACTCACACACCCACTCACCGACCCACTGGGACCTTTGTGCACCTGCTCACATGCCCACTGAGACCCTCATGCACCTACTCTCATCCCCACTCACAGACCTACTCAGACTCTCACACACCCACTCACAGACCCACTAACACCCTCATGCAACTACTCAAAGACCTGCACAGACATTGACACACCCACTAAGACACTGATGCAGGCATTCTCACAACCCAACAAAAAATCTCACAGCTACTCTCACCCCCAGAAAAACATTTAGCTTTGTCCAGACACAAAGAAACACCCAGTATAAGCCAAAACAAAGCTGCTTCAAGGTTACAGTGACACATCCATTATACAAAAAAGGAAGAGAAAACTCTGTGTAGTTCCCAAGTTTAGGTAGAGAACAGCTCCAGTAAGGAACACTCTGCAATGCCAGTGACACAGTCCATAGCCAAAATATTGTGCCTGGAGTCGTGTTTATATTTTGTTATTTTACAGCTCAGCAAGGATGGCACAGTGTCAATCCTAGGCTTAAAGATTTTGCTGTACAAATGGCAAAATAATGTGTTCCTATCTAGCTCAGTGTGGATAGCACTGTGCTGATCCTATGTTTAAAAACTTTGATAGATAAACAGACATTTGAGGTGAGCAAATCTAGAGTGTCACTGGTGTTGCAGAGTTCTCCTTACCGGAGCAGCTCTCCACTTAAACGTGTGAACTACCCAGAGTCCTCTCTTCATTTTTTGCATAATTTATGCATCACTTTAACCCTAAGGGGCATTTTCTTTTACTTATACTGCGTGCTCCCTTGTGTATGGACAAAGCTAAACTTCTCTGAAGAGCTATAATGATAGTGAAAGGTGTCAGGGGTTGCTTTTACTCATTCCAGGTTGGCTTGGATAGCATTTTACCTGTTCAAAGCCCTAATACTGTGCCTGGAGTGATGAATGTGTTTTGTCATTTTACAGATCGGTGAGGATGACACTGTGTCAATCCTATGCTTAAAGATTTTGCTGTACAAATAGCAAAGGACTTTCTCCCTATCTAGCTCAGCGTGGATAACATTGTGCTGATCCTATGCTTAAAAACTTTGCTAGATATAAAGACATTTAAGTTGAGTAAATTTAGTGTGTTGCTGGTGTTGCAGAGTTTAAATGACCATTTTGACATATGTATATATGTATATTACCTACTAGGTAGTTACAGCGAGGACTTGGTTGCTATATAAAAAGCATGTTTTTAACTTGCCTATATCTTTGGTGCCTATATCTTTGGTGCCGCTTGACAAATCTTCGCAAAAATTACCCAAAAATATTGCCAGTCCCATCAGCTGCAGCCTGGAAAGTTTTGGGGTGATCAGTCCATGGGATAAGAAAAAGGGGGTGTCCCAAAACACGTTTTCCACATTTTTTTTCCATAAGGATTTTGAACAGCATCCTGGGGGCTTTTGTATAAAAAGAACAAGGGGGGCCTCTTGCCCGCCCCCTTCTGCCCTGGGGACCGCACCCTCCCTGGGGCTTATTAGTTTTAGGTTGGGGGGCACGTGCCTCCCGCTGCCTAAAGGGCCACTCCCTGGGGTTATGTCCAAGTTAGAGAAGCCCCCTTCTTGGAGCTATTGATAGCCCTGGTGACTGCCACCCCCCCAGGCCCAGCTCCTGATATGTCCCTGAGTGCCCAAACCCGGGACTTAGCTGTTTGCTGTGGCTGTGGTTGCAGCTCTGCCTTAAGGCTTCCCTCGCAGTGTCAGGTAACCCAAAGGGGCGTTTTGTTATTAAAAATGTGTTTTAAAAAAATACATATATAAAGGGCCTGATTTAAGGAAAGTGGTACTTTACCGAGTTTAACTACTTATAAAAGAGTCAAACAAGACCCCCATTCTCCTATAAAATCTACTCCACCAATATCTCTTCAACCTGCTTGACGAAATATGTGCACTATGTCCATTTATTGAAGAAACAAATTCTCTGATACAAAATTTAGATAACAAATGGTCTCAAATGGAAACAAGAGTTTCTGCATTGGCCCAATGTGTTAGTGATGCACAGGATGAAGCAAACAAAATTGCAGTTTTGGAGAAGGAAATGGCAAATTTGAAAGCACTCTCTGAGGATTTGGAAAATAGAAATAGATTAAATAATCTTCACCATTCTGGATTACCGGAAGGTCTTGAAGGAAATGATTTGTCTTTATTCTTTGCTTCATTTTTGCCTCAGTTAGTGGGCTTACCATCTTCTACAATATTAAACATTCAAAGGGCACATCGTTTAGGCCAACATCTCTAAAACTATTCTTCTTCATCGAAACCAAGAGGAATGATAATTCACTGACTTATTAAAAATTCTTAACGCTGCAAAGTCCAAAAAGCATATTTCCTGGCAGGGAAGCAAGATCTTCATTTTGCAAGATGTTTAAAAAGCCACAGCAGCCAGAAGGAAAGAGTTTTTGGACCTTCATCCACAACTTTGTTCTTTGGAAGCTCGTTTTGGGTTATTTCATCCCTGCCTTTTCAAAGTGACATATCAAAATAAAACATCTGCATACACTTCCACAACAGATCTTTGAGATTTTCTATGTATGTATTCTATAAGTTCAATGGAAACAGCTGGTCCTTCTACATGTTGATTTAATAAGTAGTCTTCATCTAACTTGCCCATCATAAACTCTCAATTACTAGTTTATAATTGTTGGTCCTTCGTTTGTGGTTTACATGTTTAGGGGGTCATTACGACCCCTGCGGGAGACGATAATGTGGTGGTAGTACCGCCAACAGGCTGGCGGTACTTACTGCCACACTATGACCCTGGCGGAGATGCAATGGTAATACCGCTGATACCGCCAGGCTGCCGCCAGCCTGCAGCCTGGCAGTCCCAGAGGTTGTAATCCACCAGGGTAGAGCTGCCCTGGGGATTACGAGTCCCCATCCACCAGCCTTTCCATGGTGGTAAACACTGCCATGGAAAGGATGGCGGTATGGGAGACTCGGGGTGGCCCCCAAGCGCAGCCCCATTGGGCATTCCACTGCCCGAATTACGGGCAGAGGAATGCGCGACGGGTGCTGCTGCACCAGACGCACATCAACATTGCTGCCGGCTCTATTACGAGCCGGCTTTAAATAGTGGTGACATTTCCGCTGGGCCAGTGGGTGGAAACACAGTTTTGGCATGTACTGTCTTTTCATTTTTCTCTGATCTTCTTCCATCTTTTTTCTTATTGTTTTCTCCTCCCTCCCTTTGATTAACTTGTTCTTTAATTCTTCTATGTTTCTCGAGTAGAATATTTTTCAAGACCTTTCAATTGTTAATATGGTTATTTGTTGTAACATTCAGAGTTATTTCTTGGAATGTCAAGGGTTTTATTAAATCAATAAAAGGCAGAGCATTTTATCTCATTTAGCTAAATATAACCCAGATCTCGTCCTTCTACAAGAGACCTTTCTAACTGAACCTGAAGCACAGAAACTTAAATGCGAATGGGTGGGTAATGTTCTTACATCTCCTGCATTGGCAAAGAAAAATGGAGTAATATTGCTTTGTCATAAGAAATTATCAGTGACGGTTGTTTCTCAGGAATCTGATTCAGATGGCAGGTGGCTGTTTGTTACACTAATTGTTAGTGGGATTACATTAACAATTGGTAATATTTATGGTCCTACTCAATCAAACTATTTATTTTGGCCTATCATTACTAAACAATGTATGGAGCATTATGACGATGTCTTTCTCCTAGGAGGGGAGTGTAACCGCATAATTGATCATTTTATAGATCCACAATCCACAGTTAAATTTATACCTCATAAAATGCACAGTTTATATCACTCCTGTTGCAATGTAATTTAGTTGAGTCATGGAAAACATGTAATCCAGATAATAGGGAATTTTAATTTTACTCTCTTCCACATGGCTCCTTATCTAGACTTGATCATACTTTTATTTTAAATTACTCTACCAAAACCTTATTAGTTCCACCATTGAATCTATTGTCATATCTAATTGGGCACCAGTTATTACAGACTTTGATTCACTTCCAGTACATCCCAAATCTAATAGGTGGAGATTTAACAACTGTCTTTTGCTTGATTCTACTTTTTCCTCATCTTTTATTGCTTTTGTGGAACTCTGTTATCTCCCTTCAGTTGCTATGGGATTCATTTAAAGCTTCAGCACTTGGATATATTTTTGATTTTGTTTCTAAAAAGAAAAAAGCTTATAACCAATTTCTAATATTAATCATTAAGGCCCTCATTATGAACACGGCGGTAAACACCGTCGACCGCCATGGCGACGGCGAACAGAAACCTGCCACATAATGATGCAAAAATCTGAAACCGACAAAAATCTCCCTGCCACCAGTCACGGACAGGACTTTGTCGTCGGATATGCTGGACCTCCCACCCCGCCACCGCCGAAGCACACAAACTCCCCACCCTCCAAATAATGATGCACAAATCACCACGGCGGTCAGTGGAAGTCGAACGACCAGTGGCGGTACAGACCGCCACGGCCGGCAAGTGGACCCAACAGTAAGAAATGCACACATTGGCAAGTTCGAAACCCACACACCTGACACACATCCACAACACTATACAGCACTCACAGACACATCCCACACTCCTTTGCAATGAAATTAGGACAACTGATACAGAGAACCCCAGTCGCAGACACCGAACACCACAGTACACGATGCATACACCCAACCACACAAGAGCACCCTCACCTAGATCCACATAAGACACCATTCACAACACACACCATGGCACCCCCCAAACACCCACGCTTCACAGAAAAGGAGCTAAGGACCATGGCAGATGAGATACTGAAGGTCAAGCCAGAATTATTCAGGGCACAGGTCCAGCACACACCCATCGCCAGGAAAATGGAGCTATGGCAGACAATAGTGAACAAGGTCAATGCAGTGGGACACCATCCATGCACGAGGGATGACATCCGCAAGAGATGGAACAACCTGCGTGGGAAGGTGAGGTCCATTGCATCCCGGCACAACATTGCAGTTCAGAAGACTGGGGAAGGACCTCCACCAACACCACCCGACTACACAGATTGGTAGGAAAAGGTATAGGCCATCCTGCACCCTGAGGGACTCACTGGACTTACTGGAATAATGGACTCGGGTAAGTCATCTACAATTACCCCATATCCATCACACCTGCGATGCATGCATCACCCCACCCCTCCAACAGCCACCAGGACCACTACCCCACCCAGCCCACATTCATAACACCCAGTTACCCTGCATGCCCACAAACCCACTAACAGGCCCACATCCCTCCCCCTGTGCACAGGCACCTACCCCTGCAAGCAATCACAAAGGCACTACACCACCCACAATGCACCTCAACATCCTAAGCAAAATGTAATGCAAACCTCACAAAGGCACCCTGCATGGCCCCAAAGTGTAGAAACCTGCACAAAACAGCCCAGACTTGTGCACCCTATCCAATCATGCAATTGTAACAGACATGTCCAATCCCCCAACTGACACCACCACCCATGCCACCCTGACGGACAGAACAAGGTGTGGCAGTGCCCCACAGGGACACAGAGGCACCACCAAGGACACTGGAGACGGAACCCTGGACATTAACAAACACCCTGGCCCCTCACACAGTCCTGGACTGTCACCATCCAGCAGCCCCACCCAGGACACCACTGACACCCCTACCACCCAGCTAACAACATCAGCCCAGGGCAACCGTCCCCACACCTGTGTGTCCAGGCCACAGACTGGTGGAACACATGGACAGAGGCCACAGTCACCCCCTACCAACAGGCAGGAAGATGATGGCCCCAGTACAAGTGGTACCGTCAGACCTGTGCAGGGGACACAGGCACAGGGGGCTAGGCCCACTGGGAGGGCAGCAGTGGTCCAGGGGGGAGGCCACAGGTTGGATGCTGCAGCCCAGGACGTGATCTCTGAGGTCCTGGGAGCATACCACAATACCCAGGACAGATTGACCCAGATAGTGTCCACCATGGAGCAGAGTCAGAGGATGCAAGTAGCACACCACAAAGAGGCCATGGAGCTGTGGAAACTGCACAATGCCACAATGGCCACCATAGCAGTTGCACTGCTGCACCTTGTTCCAAAACAGCCTGAGGCCCCCACAAACCAGGAAGCCCCTACTACAGGCCAAGATACAGACTGGGCAACAACATAAGCAGCAGCAACTGGACGTGTGCCACCATCTCAGGACACACAGGAGACCTGCATCTCAACCCGTACAGGCCAACACCATACTTGTGCCACCATCTCAGGACACACAGGAGACCTGCATCGCAACCCATACAGTCCAACACCAGGCACCCAAACATTCACTCAGGCGAAGATATGGGACAGGAACACCTGCCAAGACCAAGGCCCCTCAAAGAAGTGACTCTGGCAAGAACTGTCCTCCAAGTGTCCCACTGAACCAACGACCAAACCGTGTAAAAACAATACCAAACACTGGAAATGATAGATGTACATACCACCACTGCCAACAAATTCTGCGACCATCTTGTCATACTGTACAACCACCAGTAGCCCACTCCCATCACTGTAATCTGCATGATGTAATCCCTGCACCAAATAAAACACCAGTTCACCAATTACAATGTCCCCTGTCATTATGTCGAAACAAATTGAAGTATGGATGCAATTGTATTATAATCATTTTTTCTTATCTGAGTAGCAGAAATTGCACCCCACACATACCATGTGGTTGTGCCAACAGAATTGTAAAACAATATTAACGTACTGTTACGTGCCCTATACAGACCTGGTCACAGTAGCAATGTCTATTGTCCCAACAACCCCCTAGATGAAAAGGCACACTGACAGTATGCCGCACAGACAGCAATCTCATCGATTAGTCCCACATAGTTATTGGAAGTAGAGTTGTATCAGTTGGTTCCTGGAATGTACATCTCCCCCCTCCTCATCATTACCATCACTCTCATCCCCTCTCTGAGGAAGCAGGTCTGGATATGCAGCACCCTCCTCCTCCAAGACGGGGATAGAATTTCTCACAGCCACGTTATGCAGCATGCAGCAGACCACGACTATTCTACATACCTTTTCAGGCTCATAGGCCAGGGATCCGCCAGAGATATGTAGGCAACGGAACCTAGCCTTCAGGAGATCTATTGTGCGCTCTATCACCCTCCTAGTACGTTTATGGGCCTCATTGTAATTCCTCTGTGCATCTGTCCTAGGATTCCTCACTGGTGTCAGGAGCCAACGCATGTTGGGGTAGCCAGAATCACCTGAAAAAGTGGGCAAAACAGGACTGGCAATGACAACCCTCAGTGGCAGATGCTATGTGGCAATAAGTGTCAGAAACACCTACCTATAACCCATCCTCTGTCCCCTTGTAGTTGTTCCATCTTGTGTGGCACACTACTGTTACTTAGCACAAAGGAATCATGGACTGATCCAGGGAACATGGCATTCACATGTGAAATGTACTGGTCTGCAGTACACACCAATTGAATGTTCATGGAATGAAAGTTCTTCCTGTTTCCATACACCTGTTCACTGACTCTTGGGGAGATGAGAGCAATGTGGGTTCCATTGATGGCACCTATCAGATGGGGTATGTTGGAAAAGGCATAGAAGTCCAACTTGATGGCAGGGAGGTCAGCACTTTGGGGAAACCTCACATAGGACTGCAGGTGTCATACAAATGCATTCAGGAATCTGGACAGTGTAATGCTAAACATTGGCTGTGAAAAAGCTGCACCCATGCCCACTGTCACTTGAAATGAGCCCGTGGCCAGGAAATGGAGTCCGGAGAGCACATGCATTTCAGTAGGGATGGCAAGCTGATTACGATTAGCAAGTCTCAGTGCTGGATTGTCAACACCAGCGCAGTACGCGCTCTATTGGCAACAAAAATGCAAAAACCCTGTACTCTCAAAACAAAGTAATTTATGCATTGTGATGATATGTTGTGGTTTAACATTTTGCATTGCAGAGTTCAATCCTGAAACCTTATTTTTAATATGCTTACAAATAGTGTTCCTTTGCAATGCATTGCTGCAGGTTTTCAGAGTGTGTTAGGGTGCGGCCCCTTTCCAGGGCCTTTCAGAGACTTTCCCTGCAACATGCCTGGGCGTGGTTCTGGGCTGGGCCAAGACTCTATAAAAGAGAGCCAGCCCAACTGCTCCCAGTGCTCACTACTCAGAGGTCCCGGTGCAGAGCAGCAGCTTCTAACTGAGCTCCTGTCCCGGCGGCCTATTTTGATCTTCCAGTCTTCTGCCCTAATCCTTCATTGGTGATCATTGTTCCAGGCGGTAAGACGGTGGTTGGACTGTCCCGACACCGTTATTTCGAATTTTCATATTCTTGGTTTAAATTCTTAAATGAGTAACAGATTACTTGCGCGCTACCATTTCTTGACATTTACATAGTAGTTTACAAATAGGCAAGACGTGTGATTTATTTCATAAAGGTTTGACTTTGTTATTCATTGCGTGCTACCATTTCTTGACATTTACATGGTGGCTTAAGAATTGGCAAGATGCGCAATTTGTTTTATGGTGTTTAAACATTCTTGTCCATTGCGCGTTACTATTTCTTGACATTTACATGATGTTTTACGAATTGGCAAGACGCACAACTCGTTTCATGAGCATTTAACTTTGTTGTTCATTGCGCGCTGCCATTTCTTGACATTTTACATGGTGGCTTAAGAATCGGCAAAAGAAGCGCGATTCGTTTCATTGTACTTTGATCTTGTTATTTATTGTGAGCTGTTATTCCTTGACATTTACATCGTGTTTTACGAATCGGCAAGACGCGCGATTCGATTAATGATGATTTGACTTTGATATACATTGCGTCTACCATTTCTTGGTATTTTACATGGTGACACTCGAATTGGCAAGACGCACGATTCTCTCCTCGAGTTTAATTCATGTTGTTTATTGTATGCTACTATTCTAAGATATTTATTATGTAATATTCGAGTTGACAAGTTATGTGATTTGTTTCCTGAATCCATATTGTGTTATTCATGGTGCACAATCCTTTTATGGTGTTTACTATATATATATATATATCTGCAATATGCGCAATTAGTGTTGAACACAAAAGGCCAGAGTTTCTAGATGCAATATTGTATGGTCCTAGTATACATTCTCAAAACAGGATTTATATGACTGGTTTAAAATTTAGTCAGAATGTTTTTTCTGATTCTTATGTAAAGGAAAGTACTTGAATAAGAAAGTTTTCATTTAATTCATCTTGATTCCCCTACAGGTATCCGGCCATCTTGAAACTTAGTCATTTTAAACTTAACTCTTAGATTGTTCATGTTTTCAGAGTGACTAGACTTAGACTCATAGTCTAGTATTGATTTCAGGAGATATAGTTTTCATATTGTGTGTTCTAACCTTTTTCTTAATACAGGTCTCCTTCCCAGCTGTTCCCTTCCTAATCCCCTCTTCCCCTATTGAACTCTCTCAGTCTCTGTGATTTATCTATCAGAGTCTTGGAGCTGTTCAGTGGTGGACGTGTTGGGAACGTGCCCAGACCCCAAGGATCTGGTGACTCTGACATGGATCCAATAATGCACAAAGTTCATGAATAGTAGCACAAGTCAGTAATTGATAATGATGTGATGCTCCACCATGGTCCGCAAATCAACAAGTGGTCTGTATACCGATGGGGCCCTCCCTCACCACAAGGGCCTGTACCTGGGAGGAGTTGAGAACACATGTGAGGAACACACATACTTATGCCCACAATGTTTCCTATTCAGCACTGCTGGCATGATTGTCGATGACACATATGCATTGTATGTGTGACACTGTAGCAACATGTCCACAATGATACATCAGGACTGTTCAGGTGACCAAATGTATATTGCTTCATGCCTACGGGTGTTTGGGGACAAGAGGGCTTGCATGGGGCAGATGAGGATTTAACAACTGCATAGTTAAGGCCAAAATGTCTGCCTCCTGTAATCCAGAAGTGTTGTGGTGGAAGTGACCTCATACCGCTAGCGGTTGATGTAATAGCGTAAGGCGGTGTTTACCGCTGTGCGCAAATTCATTGGTTGACATGGTTGTCAATGGTTGTCAATGGGTATACTTAGCGTATCTTAATCGCCGTCGGAGGTGACGGTGCACACCACCGCGGTGCGTACGCTAACTCATCACCCCAACGTCACTTGACTCCGGGATCTCATACATGCAGGTACCCCACTGAGTGTGCTGCTGTGTCCTGTTTCTGGTCATGGAAATGGCATGTGTGGCAGGGGAAAGGGCCCCGGCCTTCACTTGCGAGGAATTGGAGAAGCTCGTGGACGGCGTCCTGCCCCTGTACGCCAAGCTCTATGGTCAGCCAGAGGTACAGGTGAGTAGGAGGATTGGGGCATGGATGTGTGTAATGGTGGTAGATTGCTGTAAACATGTGTGCATGTGTGACACTGTATAGTCCAGGGTTCCTGACATGCTGCGTGTGTGTGTGCTGTTATGCTGTTATAAATGTACGTTCCATAGTGGACGTATAGCCAGCTGTATGTAGTGTCCATTGTCTGACCTCTGTGTTCCTTTTTATGTGTGTCCCATATAGGTCAATGCCCATCAGAAGAGGGGACTTTGGCAGGCCATTCCCAGGGAGGTGTGGACCCTGGGGGTCTACAACCAGCAGAGCACCCATTGCACGAAGCAGTGGGAGTACCTACGGTGCTGGGGAGGAAGATCTGCGAGGCTCAGCTGGGGAAGTCCTCCCAACGAGGAAGTGGTGCCCGTCTAACAACGCATTCTGGCGGTGGCGTACACGGACCTGGATGGGTGCTTGAAGGCTGCACAGCAGTCACAAGGGGGTGAGTACAAAAACCATACTTTGGCTCCTTGATGGATGTGTGTGTGTGTGGTCGTATGTATGCTGTCTAGTGGCAGGGACTCTGACTGATATCCATCTGCATAATGTCCCCCGTGGGGAGTAGGGTTATGAGGCTCTGGTCTGCAGGACTTCAGGCCCTTCAGTTCGGGGGGATGGCTGTTGAGCAGGGTTGTGGCCACTAGTCAGGGGCATAGCCATGTTTTTAGCGGCAAGTGCAGCATGGTTTGAAAGTTGCAGGGTGGGTGTATGTGTGAACCAGTTATGTACCTCCATTCAGCTAATTAGAATTGTCTCTCCTGTTTTGTCTTCCCATCCCTGTTCTCTTGTGTTGTCTGTGTACATCAGCTTCAACTGGCGAGGGAGCTGAGGCACCGGTGAGTGGGGATGCGGCGGCCCATGGTTTCACGGAGGCAGAGTCGTCTGACACCAAGGGGACCAGTGAGTTGGAGGACGAAGGGAGTACCACAGGGAGGCAACTACCACTGGAGGTAGTGACTCTGATACCTCCTCCGATGGGAGCTCCCCGGCTGTGGCGGACCCTAGTGGGCCCACCCATTCTGTGTCATCATTCCGCCACCCCCGTACCATCACCGCCCTCCCATATACTCCCCACAGAGTTGCCCATGCCCGCTCTCCCAGAAGGGTGGGTGTCTCCTGTGCCCCAGGCACCTCATCCCCTGCCCCAGTCAGCCCTGCTGCCCTCACGGAGGAGGCTATTGACCTCCTGAAAACCCTCTCTGTAGGGTAGACAACCATCGTCAATGCCATCCAGGGGCTAGCATCAGAGGTGCAACAGGCCAATGCCTATCTGGATGGCATTCGCAGTGCCATGACTGGCCTACAGAGATATTTTCAGGCTCTGGCCTCCTCTTTGATGGCAGCCAGTGTCCCGGGTCCTTCCGTCCCCCTTCCAACCACCTCTATCCCTTCAAGCACCCACTCCCTTTACCCGTCCAAAGCACACATTCTGACACGCAGGCACACACTTCAACACACAAGAAGCACATTTCAAAACACAAGCACCACACCTCTCACCACAGGCATACACGCATCCAACATACACAGGCACACACACCAACATCCACTTCCCCCAGTGTGTACGCATATTCTGCCTCCCTGTCTGTCCCCTCTACATGCACACCCAGAGGCACTGCACCCTCATTCAATGTTGCTGACCCTATTCTTGCTTTCACCACAATATTAGACTCCATTCATGCACCCCAGACACCACACATGCGCTCACCACAAAGACTTTAGTTGACACATGTAAAACACTCACCAGACTTGCAGACACCCAGACAACATACATTGTTGATTACCGGAGCAGCTCTCCACTTAAACGTGTGAACTACCCAGAGTCCTCTCTTCCTTTTTTGCATAATTTATGCATCACTTTAACCCTAAGGGGCATTTTCTTTTACTTATACTGCGTGCTCCCTTGTGTATGGACAAAGCTAAACTTCTCTGAAGAGCTATAATGATAGTGAAACGTGTCAGGGGTTGCTTTTACTCATTCCAGGTTGACTTGGATGGTATTTTACCAGTTCAAAGCCCTAATACTGTGCCTGGAGTGATGAATGTGTTTTGTCATTTTACAGCTCGGTGAGGATGACACTGTGTCAATCCTATGCTTAAAGATTTTGCTGTACAAATAGCAAAGGACTTTCTCCCTATCTAGCTCAGCGTGGATAACATTGTGCTGATCCTATGCTTAAAAACTTTGCTAGATATACAGACATTTAAGTTGAGTAAATTTAGTGTGTTGCTGGTGTTGCAGAGTTTAAATGACCATTTTGACATATGTCTATATATATATATATATTACCTACTAGGTAGTTACAGCGAGGACTTGGTTGCTATATAAAAAGCATGTTTTTAACTTGCCTATATCTTTGGTGCCGCTTGACAAATCTTCGCAAAAATTACCCAAAAATATTGCCAGTCCCATCAGCTGCAGCCTGGAAAGTTTTGGAGTGATCAGTCCATGGGATAAGAAAAAGGGGGGGGGTCCCAAAACACGTTTTCCACATTTCTTTCCATAAGGATTTTGAACAGCATCCTGGGGGCTTTTGTATAAAAAGAACAAGGGGGCCCTCTTGCCCGCCCCCTTCTGCCCTGGTGACCGCAACCTCCCTGGGGCTTATTAGTTTTAGGTTGGGGGGCACGTGCCTCCCGCTGCCTAAAGGGCCACTCCCTGGGGTTATGTCCAAGTTAGAGAAGCCCCCTTCTTGGAGCTACTGATGGCCCTGGTGACCGCCACCCCCCCAGGCCCAGCTCCTGATATGTCCCTGAGTGCCCAAACCCGGGACTTAGCTGTTTGCTGTGGCTTGGTTGCAGCTCTGCCTTAAGGCTTCCCTCGCAGTGTCAGGTAACCCAAAGGGGCGTTTTGTTATTAAAAATGTGTTTAAAAAAAATACATATATAAAGGGCCTGATTTAAGGAAAGTGGTACTTTACCCAGTGCAGCTACTTATAAAAGAGTCAAACAAGACCCCCATTCTCCTATAAAATCTACTCCACCAATATCTCTTCAACCTGCTTGACGAAATATGTGCACTATGTCCATTTATTGAAGAAACAAATTCTCTGATACAAAATTTAGACAACAAATGGTCTCAAATGGAAACAAGAGTTTCTGCATTGGCCCAATGTGTTAGTGATGCACAGGATGAAGCAAACAAAATTGCAGTTTTGGAGAAGGAAATGGCAAATTTGAAAGCACTCTCTGAGGATTTGGAAAATAGAAATAGATGAAATAATCTTCACCATTCTGGATTACCGGAAGGTCTTGAAGGAAATGATTTGTCTTTATTCTTTGCTTCATTTTTGCCTCAGTTAGTGGGCTTACCATCTTCTACAGTATTAAACATTCAAAGGGCACATCGTTTAGGCCAACATCTCTAAAACTATTCTTCTTCATCGAAACCAAGAGGAATGATAATTTTCTTTCTTCAATTCACTGACTTATTAAAAATTCTTAACGCTGCAAAGTCCAAAAAGCATATTTCCTGGCAGGGAAGCAAGATCTTCATTTTGCAAGATGTTTAAAAAGCCACAGCAGCCAGAAGGAAAGAGTTTTTGGACCTTCATCCACAACTTTGTTCTTTGGAAGCTCGTTTTGGGTTATTTCATCCCTGCCTTTTCAAAGTGACATATCAAAATAAAACATCTGCATACACTTCCACAACAGATCTTTGAGATTTTCTATGTATGGATTCTATAAGTTCAATGGAAACAGCTGGTCCTTCTACAAGTTGATTTCATAAGTAGTCTTCATCTAACTTGCCCATCATAAACTCTCAATTACTAGTTTATAATTGTGGGTCCTTCGTTTGTGGTTTACATGTTTAGGGGGTCATTACGACCCCGGCGGGAGACGATAATGTGGTGGTAGTACCGCCAACAGGCTGGCGGTACTTACTGCCACACTATGACCCTGGCGGAGATGCAATGGTAATACCGCCGATACCGCCAGGCTGCCGCCAGCCTGCAGCCTGGCGGTCCCAGAGGTTGTAATCCACCAGGGTAGAGCTGCCCTGGGGATTACGAGTCCCCATCCACCAGCCTTTCCATGGTGGTAAACACTGCCATGGAAAGGATGGCGGTATGGGAGACTCGGGGTGGTCCCCAAGTGCAGCCCCATTGGGCATTCCACTGCCCGAATTACGGGCAGAGGAATGCGCGACGGGTGCTGCTGCACCAGACGCACCTCAACATTGCTGCCGGCTCTATTACGAGCCGGCTTCAAATAGTGGTGACATTTCCGCTGGGCCAGTGGGTGGAAACACAGTTTTGGCATGTACTGTCTTTTCATTTTTCTCTGATCTTCTTCCATCTTTTTTCTTATTGTTTTCTCCTCCCTCCCTTTGATTAACTTGTTCTTTAATTCTTCTATGTTTCTCGAGTAGAATATTTTTCAAGACCTTTCAATTGTTAATATGGTTATTTGTTGTAACATTCAGAGTTATTTCTTGGAATGTCAAGGGTTTTATTAAATCAATAAAAGGCAGAGCATTTTATCTCATTTAGCTAAATATAACCCAGATCTCGTCCTTCTACAAGAGACATTTCTAACTGAACCTGAAGCACAGAAACTTAATTGCGAATGGGTGGGTAATGTTCTTACATCTCCTGCATTGGCAAAGAAAAATGGAGTAATATTGCTTTGTCATAAGAAATTATCAGTGACGGTTGTTTCTCAGGAATCTGATTCAGATGGCAGGTGGCTGTTTGTTACACTAATTGTTAGTGGGATTACATTAACAATTGGTAATATTTATGGTCCTACTCAATCAAACTATTTATTTTGGCCTATCATTACTAAACAATGTATGGAGCATTATGACGATGTCTTTCTCCTAGGAGGGGAGTGTAACCGCATAATTAATCATTTTATAGATCCACAATCCACAGTTAAATTTATACCTCATAAAATGCACAGTTTATATCACTCCTGTTGCAATGTAATTTAGTTGAGTCATGGAAAACATGTAATCCAGATAATAGGGAATTTTAATTTTACTCTCTTCCACATGGCTCCTTATCTAGACTCGATCATACTTTTATTTTAAATTACTCTACCAAAACCTTATTAGTTCCACCATTGAATCTATTGTCATATCTAATTGGGCACCAGTTATTACAGACTTTGATTCACTCCCGGTACATCCCAAATCAAATAGGTGGAGATTTAACAACTGTCTTTTGCTTGATTCTACTTTTTGCTCATCTTTTATTGCTTTTGTGGAAGAATTCTTTAACATCAGCGAAAACTCTGTTATCTCCCTTCAGTTGCTATGGGATTCATTTAAAGCTTCAGCACTTGGATATATTATTGATTTTGTTTCTAAAAAGAAAAAAGCTTATAACCAATTTCTAATATTAAACATTAAGGCCCTCATTATGAACACGGCGGTAAACACCGTCGACCGCCATGGCGACGGCGAACAGAAACCTGCCACATAATGATGCAAAAATCAGAAACCGACAAAAATCTCCCTGCCACCAGTCACAGACAGGACCTTATCGTCGGATATGCTGGACCTCCCACCCCGCCACCGCCATCATTGAACTTTGTGATCAGTTGGAGCCTGATCTGATGCCTGCCATTCGCAAAAACTATAACATACCTCCCATCGTTCAAGTCTTGTTAGTACTACACTTCCTGGCCACTGGGTCCTTTCAGAGTGCAGTGGCCCTAACTGCAGGGATGTTTCAGCCCATGTTCAGCCTGGTTTTGAAGAGTGTACTGTCTGCATTGTTGAAACACCTGGACAGCTACATCAGATTTCGCTAACATGTGGATTTGGCCTATGTGAAGGCAGAGTTTTATGCAATGGGACACACCACACATGTGGTTGGAGCCATACATGGCCCCCATGTAGCCTTGGTTCCCTCCAGTGCCAATGAACAGGCATACAGGAACAGGAAAAACTGCCACTCCATAAATGTTCAAATGGTGTGCCTGGCAGACCAGTACATTTCACAGGTCAGTGCTAAGTATCCAGGATCAGTCCATGAATCCTTCATCATGCAGAACAGCAATGTCCCACTGCTGATGACACAACTCCACACAGAGATGGCCTCGCTTGTTGATAAGATACAATGAAGTGTGTGTTTGCAATATATGTCTCCTGCCATCACAATGTTGCATGTCACACATATATGTTTGTGTTGTTCTACCACATTGTTCACAGGTGACTCTGGCTATCCAAACCACCCTTGGTTGTTGACACCAGTGAGGTACTCAACCACGTCAGGAGAAGTTCGCTACAATAAGGCCCACGGGAGGACAAGGCGTGTCGTTGAGCAGATTTGTAGGCTTCTGAAGGCAAGATTTAGGTGCTTGGACATATCAGGAGCAGCCCTTTACGCACCCAACAAGGTATGTCAAATAATAGTTGCCTGCTGCATGCTCCACAATCTTGTCCTGAGATGACAGATACCATTTATACCAGATGAGGGGGAGCCAGCAGAACCTGTGGATGGAAATGCAGATTTGCCAAGTAATGAAGAGCCAGAGGAAGATGAAGCAGGAGACTTTAGGGCAGATCTTATCAATCAGTACTTCAACTAACTAAAAGGTATGTGAAGCTGACATAATGTTGTGAGATAAATGTGTATGCTAAAGTAGATGGGTAGCATGTCACCTCCTTTATTTCATCACCTGTGGGGTTTTGATAGCTCCAATGCCTATGAGTGAGTTGTGCATGCAGACTGAAAGTTTGTATTGTGTACAGGACAGAGTGGTTTGTAGAATCATGTATTGTTGTAGCAGATGTAAAATCATACTTGTGATTTGACGAGTGTATTCTGTTATGTCGTATCTCTTTTCTCTATCCATCACAGATTTGTCTGGATCGTGGTTGGCTCATCATCCTTGGCAAATGACAGACAGTGACAGAAGCAGATGGGAATTGCAGACATACATGAGAAGTGGACATGGCTGAAACCATGTACTATTAGTTGTGATTATGTGGAGTGTAACAAACATTGTTAGACTGTCAGGACACTGGGGTGAAAAAGTGTGTGTCCTGTCAAGTTCATCTGTATGGTACAGGAGGTTGTTAAATGGTGTCATTTGTCTCTGGATATGTGTCTGGCAAATCTGTAAATGTAGGACCATAGCCTATCCTATCACAATAGTTTTTGTTGTATTTAATCTACCTTGAACCTAGCTGTCAGTGTGTTCCTACTTTGCAGCCCAATGTCCATGTCACTGTGGGCTAACATGGGTAAATGACAAGCCTAGAGGTATGTGACCAATGTAAGTGAAAGGTTCCAGGTCTGTGGGCATCAGTACTGATCTCTTTTCTGTACCATTGGATTTGAATATTTGGAAGCTGTGGTATGGGTATGTGATAAGGCTTTACCAGGTGATAGAAAGGACCAATCTGTGCGCCTCCTGCCTTTTTGGTAGACTAACAACACTGCCTTCTATATCCTATGGTTTAGCATTGGGGAATACCTTAGCAAACATCCTGATGCTCCCCTCAGTCATTTTCTATGTGCTGTTTGCATATCTACTAATGATTGTGTGTAGTAGTTTACAACTTTTTGGGAATCTGTCCTGTTACTATCGTATTGTAATGAGTCTCCTGCTGATTGAGTCCACGTTTGATGTCCATAACAATGGGTGTACAATACAGAGGGACATATTTACACTAGAGTTGGCATGCATGACTATTGTACATGGATGATAAATAACATAAATACAGGACCTGTGTTTAAGCATGATTGATTTTGGAAATAAATACAACATATGTTACTACTAATGTAAAAAACACACAAAATAAACAGTGATGGGTTCAGTCATGGTGGCTGGAATTATGAGGGTAGCTGCTGCACCATCAGGATACACAGGTCCAGTGTCCTTGCACCACAGGAAAAGGGAGATTGGTTACAGAACAGTCAGCAGGGTGTATCTGTAGCACACAAGGGGTACAAGTCCAGAGAGGTTTACTTCCTGGCAGTGGGTTTGGTCTTGGCATCTGCTCCTGCTAGATGTCTGGGTGGATGCCCACATTTGCGGGGGGTTCTTCAGCTACAGAGGGTGGGGTGTCTGAGGCATGTTCTTCCCCTGGCAGGGCCTCCATTCCACTAGCAGCCACAGATGTAGAAGGGCCTGATGTTTCATTGCTAGTGGAAGGGGGCAGATGTTGGGTACAAAACCTTCTTAGTGTGGTATTCAAGTCTCTCAGCACCCCTGCAATGGAAGCCAAGTGGGCATTTTGTTCTTGCCACTGCTGCGAGTCTTCCTGGTGGTTGTCCCTCTGCAGCTTTTGGATTTCCCCCAGCATGGTGATAACATGGCCCATCGTGTCTTGGGAACTTTGGTAGGCTCCCAAGACTTGGGAGATAGTTTCGCAGTCAGTATTGCCCCTTTCAGACCCCATACTCTGGCCCACAGCATCTCTCCCACACACCCAATCCCCACATGCCTGTGTCCCTGGCACAGTGTGTCCACTCCCAGTGGTAGCAGGTCCATCATTGTCAGGAGTGGCAAGGGGAGACTCAGGTACCTGTACTGTGGGGCACACATTGGATGAAACAGTCCTTGGGACACAGGTTTGGGGGCATATGGTTGCCTGTGATGTAGATGCAACATGGCTGTGAGGAGTTGATGTGGGCAGGGTGAAGTTGACAGTTGTTGACTGACAAGGTGTCCCAGATGAGCCAGGTTTGTCATCAATGTCCAGACATCCAGGGGTGTTGTCTTCACTAAGGCCTTCACCCAGAGGGCTACTGACAGTCTCTGGTATCCTCTCCATGATGACAATGGCAAGGTTACCCGCGGAAGGAGTAAAACCCAGAGTTCAGGATAAACTGGGGGTATTGTTTGAGATGCACACAGTGCCTTAACATGATCCCCAGGAATGACATTGACAGCTGCTGCACAGAATGGCTCAGTACAACATACAACTCTGTGCTTTGAATTCAATACTCCATGTATAGATTTGTTAGACTATGTTGTTACTGTTTGTACTGCTGAGGGCATCTGATATTGTCTGGTTATTGACATGACTGTTCACCTCTGTTACCTAGTGAACTACCTGCCATGATAGATGGCACAAAAAAGAGCTGTACAGTGCACACTGGTGTCCTTGTAGGAACACAGTATATAAGTAAGCAATGGACATTGATCTATATCAGGATATACTGCATTTGCACCCACTCTGCCATCTGAATTTCCAAAACAGGTGAGTATATATCTAGCTTGGAATCTTTAATCTGTGGCCATTTTAACTGGGCACTTAGCTATAGCTGTATTTTGCTTGGGATGCTAGTGTGAGTGACCCATTGCATCGCTGTCATTGCAATGTACAGTTCCACACTAGAATAATCAAGATGGTGTAGATAGAAAATTAGTTTAACATGCATGTCATTCAAAATTAGGTGCAGTGACCAGGTTTTGAAAATGTTAGGATACTGCATTCTGGGAGTTGTAGTGCTATAATGAGCCAGTACTTCACATGCCACTTCCGAGGGCTGTGGGGTCAGATGAGTTTAATGGACATTTGGCATGCCAGAGAGGGGTATTATGTGATTCAGAGTTGTAGTGGGTGGTGTGTTAATTGGGGGAGATATGAGAGTGGGAACATGCAGGTCTAGACAATTGGGTGACATGAATGTCGTGGGTACTTACCAGAGTCTACTCCCCCGGGGATTCCTGTCAGACCCTCAGGATGCAGATAGTCCAAGACCTTCTGCTTCCAAGATGTAGGGGAAGGAGGTGAGGGCCCACAGCCAGTCTTTAGTACCGCAAGCAGGTGCCAGGATGCCATGGCATGGACCTTCCCCTTGAGGTCATTCCATCTCTTCCTGATATCCTCCCATGTGCGTTGATAGCTGCCTACACAATTCACCCTGTCGACTATCCTTTGCAGCAACTCCATTTCCCTGGCAATAGATGTGTGTTGGACCTGTGTTCCGAACAGGTGTGGCTCTACCCTCACAATTTCATCCACCATGACCCTCAACTTCTCATCAGTGAAACTTGGGTGTTTTGTGGGGACATGGTAGTGTTTGTGTTGATGGTGTGGTTTTGTTCAAAGTGAAAGGGTGCAGAGTTAGGTAAATGGTGAGATGTGGGTGCTGTGATATGAGTCGGTGATGGGTGTTGTGGATTGTGTGTGGTACTAATATGTGTGTTTTGTATGTTGTGCAGATGTGTGATGTGTGCGTAGTGACATTTGAATGGGTGCCTATTCTTGCTAATTTAAACTCTCTGGGATGTTAGTTGTCTGTGGCTGTGTGTGGCATTTTAAAGTGCAAAGGATTGTGGGTTGTGTAGGGGTGTGTTATATAGTGCAGTGAGTAGGTGTGTCAGGTGTGTGGATGTGTATCAGGTATGGGGTATTCTAGCTATCCAATGTGGTGTGGTGTTTTGACTGAAGTGAGTTGAGACTGTCGTGGTTTGCATTGCCAATGGTTTTCCGCAATGGAAGAACCGCTGTGATTTGTGGATCGTAATCTGATGGAAGGATTTTTGTCGGGCTGGCAGTGCTGCTGCTGGGAACGCCTCTTCTCTGTCCTCCAGTGCTCTAGCAGTTTTAGAAATGTGGCTGTTTTTTGGCAGATTTCACAGTGTAACTCATAATACGGTGGTCAGATTACCGCCAACATAGCGGTCTTTTAACGGCTGCCACCACTGCGGTCTTCGCAAAAGACCGCCAAACTTGTAATGAGGCCCTATGTTTGAACCTTACTCATGATGCCATGAAAATCTGAAACATCTCTGGGATTCCTTCTGTTCCCTTTCTAAGGGAATGTACCCTGTTAATTTAGGCTGGTCTGTTGTTATTTGCACAAACCCAAGACTGATTTGCATATGGTTCTACTGCTTCTTAAGTGGCAAATAGAATAGTGATGGAGAGGAATGTGGCCCAAGATATTGAGATAGTTCCAAGCATTCTCCTCACACTTTTGTTTTTAATGTGATTTCCCTACGTTAACTGGTATGCCCGGGTGTGTTTTGTGCTCACTTTTACACTGGACCCAAGCTGAACTTCACTGATGAGATCCACAAAGACGGAAACGTGTCTGAAATTACTTGTGGTCCCATTCTGCTCAGGTAAATTAGCCTGGGATTTTCCCACTAAGACAGTGACCAGATTGATTCACTTACGGCAGAATGCCACTGATTGTAAAAATTCGAAACACTGAATTTCAGCTCAAACGCTTGCCAGTAGGTTTACATTTTCACACACATTCCACTCATCACATTTTGTTTGCTTTAATAATGAATGGGCGTTGCTGAGAGTGTCAGAAAGTGTGTGGGATATTATTTGGTTCAATACAAACCACTTTTTACACTATGGTCCATGACCCTATGAAAATATGCACAGGTCAGCTCTTCGGCAATCCATCTTCCTCTTTAAGTGGCTGCTTGATTTTACTTATTTCGCTTGTGTTGAAAATCGACCTTTCAAATACATTCTGTTTTGTTTCGCACCCTGGCCTGTTTTAGCATCCTACAACCAAGACAAGGTGCTGAGGTTAAGCAGGAACGTTGGGTTTCTTGAATAAGTGATGCTTAAAAAATGACTCTGAAATTGGTTCAATAAGCTTTTGTTAGCGGAGTTAAACGATATTTACCATAAACATAGTAGTGTAGTTAACGTTTGCTCCGTGTAGAAACACAATTTCTCCAACCTTACCTTGGTGTGGAATATTTGTACAAGAAACCCACAATCCTTCGATTCTAGCATACATAAGAAGGGCTGCCATATATATTGTGCATCTCTATATAACTGAGGCGAGAACATATCCTTCGTTTGCCTTATCCATCTGAAAAACGTCAACATAAAGATTAACAAGAGCTTTTGTATCTCTGTTCCTTCTACATCAAAGGCACGCATTTATGAAAGTCAATAAGCGCTAAATTTTGGAGCCCTCGGGCCAAAATGGCAGCTGTACCAAAGACATTAGTTTGAAGATTAAGATTTGATTTTAATTTTGGGATTTACATTTCCTTCTATTACGTCAGCAACGAAAGATAAAGAAAAAGAAAGCAAAGGATAAACAAAGAAATGTCAACAAAGGAAGAAGAGGCAAGAGAGACAAAAGGCTTGGAAAGCTAAAGTAAGTCTAGGAGAAAAGGAACGAAAAATAAATTTGTGAGAAAATAAAAAAGAGACAAAAGAAAAAATGACCAAAGAGCAAAATAATCAGACAATGCAAAGAGCAGAAGATAAAGAATATGAATGAAAGCAAGCAGAGCAATGGCGGGGAGAAGAAAACTGAGAAAGAACGAGAGGAAAAGAAAGCAAAGTGGAAAAAAAAGGAAAAACAACAATCATTGTCAAAGCCCATTGGCCTCGTCTTTATGAGCGATTGGTTTTCCCAACACCTTTAGACGATGCTATAGTGCATCTGCAAGACGCTGTGTAGAATGTGCAAAAAAAAGCCGCTGCATCATTCTGTAGGTTCTCAGGTGGGATGACGTGAGTATGCACATGCATCATTATTCATGCCGTAACGTAAAAGATCATATACATAAGGGATCAATGGAGGAGCGGATGAGGGGAGCAATGGAAATTGGGAAGGACAAGGATTGAAGCAGCACACGAGGGAAAAACACACAAGCAAGAAAGCTACATGGAACATGGGGGAGGCAGTGAGTTTTGTGGGGGAAAAAGCACATGAGAGAAAGCTCGCAACACAGACCTTGTGGGATGGGTGTTCTCCAAGAATTGGAGAAGTACACGAGGAGCTAGAATACACATGCACCCTCATGGAGTGCCTAAGCTAAGAGAAACAAGCCGTCCCCTAAAAGTCAGCAGTAGAAACATATGGACAAGATGGGACAAGGAAAGTCATTGAATAAGACCAAGCAAGTCAGGGGAGTAGCTTCAGGGTGGTATTGGGATGTTACACCCTGTTAATAAATGCATTTTCTGATGAGCAGTAGGGGACAGGTGCTTTCCGCCAGGTCGCTGTCTGATTTCACCTATGGTTTTTGCATGCACACACTGTCAAAAACACATCTACATTCTCTTCCTTTCTGTTTTGAAAGTGCTTGAAAATGTTATTTTACAAAATATTGTGTTTTCTCCCTTAATACTCCTACCAATCCACATTCCACTCCCTTCCCACTGCCTCTTAAGCCCCTCTTATTCAGCCGGCTTGTTGTATTATGTATTTAACATTATATGACAGCGTGATTGTTGGGGAATCTGAAGATCACCACCCCCACCCCTTCCGCCCAAGTCTTACTGATCAAGCTATACCCCTGGTCAGAGTGACAGTAAATCCAGCCATGGGTAAGAAATGAGCGAGCTTTGAGCCCCTGTAAATTCATGGGCAAACCATCATAGGTCTTTTGCAAAGAGACACCTTGTACTCCCTGGCAGGCTTGACCTGAAACAAGAGAACCAGAGATTGGATAGAGACAGTAAAAGCATTAGGCCTAGGTGAAACAAAGATCTTGTGGTTTAATTCACATTATTTTAGGGATTTCTCGATATACTTGTTATGCAAATTTCCACAAATTATGCTATGATGCAATGATGCCATGCTGTGCAGAGGTAAAACTTGAATCCAAATGCACCTTTTAAATATGAACGCACAGGAAAAACAGAAGGTGAGTGTCTATTGTCCGCAGTGATTTTGTTTAACTCGTTCAGTGCTGAGGAGAAACAGTTCCATCCTTTGCCACGGTGGTCATGTGCTGTGGGCTGAACCATTCTGTTCACAGGAGAGGGATTTCCCTTTTGTTTGCCTCAGGAGCTGCAGAGGCATTTTTTTGTTTAGTGTAATGACGATTGGGTGCATGGCGTGCTGATATCATTGCTCTGAAAGTGAAAGTGAAATGAGAAAATGAAACATGCCAGTCAGCTCATTTAACTTTCACTGCTTTGGTGCTCACAGGGCTATCTTAGTCCCCTGACCACCAAAGCAGGTGGGAGAGGTATTGTTGAAAAGGGGAGACCCTCCTTTCCAATGGTACCTTTCTTAAGTGGATTCCTGCCGGTGGATCACCTAAGGATGGCGAACCCTAAGCAGGGATGCACCCCAATAGAAATCAAGGATTTTGTTTTGGAGCAGGCGGCAACCCCTTAGACAAGGGCCACTCCTAATATTTCGGAATTAATTTTGGACATTTTCTGCACCCCCCCCCCTTCTCTGGTGTCAGATTGGCATTTTTTTAAGCCGATCTGCTGCTCTGGTGGCCAAGGATTTAACAAAATATAAATTGGGGAGTGGCCCCTTGGGTAAGGGCTGCTCCCAGTTATGTGCTGATTATTTTGGCCATTTTCAGTCACCTTGGGGCAGATTACCCTTACTTTTAGGCCAGTCTGCCCCTCAGATGGGTAGAGGACCACTAGACACCAGGGATTAAAAAAAAAAAAGCTGGGGAGTGGCCCCTCGGGCAAGGTCCACTCTTCATTAAGGGGTGACTATTTTGGCCATTTTCTGTCTGCCCGGGGGCAGATTGACCTTATATTTAGGACAATCTGTGCCTGGGGGGTGGAGGGGTAGAAAACCATTAGGCACCAGGGATTACATTTTTGTATTTATAAGGTTAGGGGCTCCTTTTTTTTATTTGCATTGGTGGGAGCTGCCCAGCATGGAAACGGCATGCCCTCACCACACCCAAAATTGGGAAGCACACTTTCTGCCCTCCTAGAGGCGGCAGATGAGGCCAAAATACTTCCACCTGCCCCCTTGTGGGGCAGAAAGCCCACTAGACACTAGGAATTACTTTTTTTATTTGTATCTGTGGAGGCTGCCCAGCATGGGCATGGCGATGCCATCACCCCCCAAAAAAGTACAAACAGTCTTTCTGTCCTCACAGGGAGCATATAGGGGCAATTACCTCCAAATGCCCCCCAGGGGAGCAGAAATCCCATTGGACACCAGGGATAATTTTTCAAATTATTTTTATCTGTGGGGGCTGCCCCACATGGGCATGCACAGCCCCTCCCCCCCCAAAAGAGGGAAATAGTCTTTCTGCCCCCTGGAGGTCATATGGGGGCAAATATCCCCATCTGCCCCCCGGAGGGGCAGAACGCCCGCTAGACACCAGGGATTTCTTTGGTCTTTGAAGTGGGGTGGAGGCTGTCCTGCATGGGCATGGCTGTGCTCCCATACCCTCAAAAATGGTGAAACAGTCTTTCTGTTCCCCTGCGGACTAAAGCATTTCATCTCAATGGTAAGCAAGAGGGTATTTGATTCTTCTGGGTGTTGGTTTTACAAATGGGCAAGGAGAGTTTGGCTAACTCTCAGCATCACCCCACTTGCAATGTTGAACAGCTTCACTTTTTGGGCCTAGGTAGGCTAACATCTGACAAAAACCTATCAGACCCAGGCAGTTCTGAAAACTAGTCATCTGGGTGAGTACAGGGAGGGTGTGCTTCACATCCGTCCCACACCATTTTCTTACAGACAATGCCCTGCAAACCACAAATGTTGACTAAAACACACATTTTCTTCACATTTCTGTGATGGAATCTCTGGAATCCGCAGGAATCCACAAAATTCCTTACACCCACTACCTCCTGCCCAACTTCTGCCGATAAAATGCTGTGCCACTTGTGATGTTGGTCCTAGTGCCAGGGACAGGAACATATCCAACCAATGTCGTTAGTAGTCCCCAAGCAAGGGTTCCCATTGCCCTTGGTTTGATAAATCCCTATCACAGGCACTATGACCAGCCACACACGTGCTGTACCATTTTAACCAGAAGACTTAGGAAAATGCTGGGTGGAAGGAGGTTTGTAGCTCTGTGCAGATTACAGAACTTTCCTTCATTGAAATGTGAGGAAAATGTGTTTTTAGTGAAAAATTGATGTTTTCTAGGGATTCTGGGAAACACAACCTGGTGAGAGCCACACAAGTCACCCCATCCTGGACTCCTTAAGTGTCTAGTTTTCAAAAATGTTCAGATTTGCCAGGTTTCCCTTAGTGCCAGATGAGGTAGAGCCCATAAATCACAGCAACCCACTCTGGAAAAAAATGGGTCACTTTTGTGTGGAAAAATTTGATGTATCCATGTTGTGTTTTGGGCCATTTCCTGTAGCGCGCACTTGGCCTACCCACACAAGTGAGGTACCATTTTTATCTGGAGACTTAGAAGAATGTTAGGTGGAAGGAAATGTGTGGTTCTGTGTGGATTCCAGAATGTTCCATCATAGAAATCAAAGTTTCAGGTTTTCAAGGGATTCTGGGAAAACACAACTTAGTGACAGCCACGTAAGTCACCCCATCCTGGATTTCCCTAGGTGTCTGTCTTTCAAAAATGTACCGGTTTTCTAGGTTTCCCCAGGTGGCACCTGAGCTATCGCCCAAAAACCACAGCTACCCACGTTGCAAAAAACAGGTAAATTTTGCGTGGAAAAATTTGCTGTATCCATGTTGCGGTTTGGGCTATTTTCTGTTGTGGGCACTAGGTCTACCCACACAAGAGAAGTACCATTTTTATTGGGAGACTTAGAGAAACACAGCCTAAGAGAACAAGTGTTATTACCAATTCTATTTCTCTGCATGTGCATCTTCCGAATGTAGGACAATGTGTAGGAAAAGACATAGGCTCTCATTATGACATTGGTGGATTATCCGACTTACCGCCACGCTGACTGCCGCCAACATACCGCCGCTGCTGCAGATATTCGTTCACCGTATTATGACACACACACACCAATCCATCACTATACAGCCACAAACCCAATTCCGCCACACCAAAGGTCAGTGATAAACTGGGGGTATCCAAACCCACACTGTTACGCCAACAGAACTATGTCCACCACATTATGACCCACAAATCACCATGGCAGACATTCAACAGCGGAAACCATTGGCGGGATACATACCGCCCCACTCAAAATACACACACACAAATAAAACAACACCATATTGGACAATTCGAACAACACACAACTGACACCTGTACACACACCACACCCACCCACTCACATCACTATAAAACACCCACCCACATTACCCTCAGCCCTTTACCATTACAAACAATTGCCACCAGAGAGAGACAGCATAACCACAGACACAACCAGAGCCACACACTAATACCGATACAGCACTCATGTACCCCACATAACACACCCCAACACATTACCCTACACACCCTCACCTACACACCTCACACAACACCCATGGCACCACAAAGACACCCCCGATTCAGAGAGGAGGAGCTAAGGGTCATGGTGGAGGAAATCATCAGGGTAGGGCCTCAGCTCTTTGGAGCACAGGTGCAGCAGATATCGATAGCTAGGAAGATGGAGCTATGGCGGACAATCGTAGACAGGGTCAACACCGTGGGACAGAGCCCCAGAACTAGGGATGACATCAGGAAGAGGTGGAACGACCTACAGGGGAAGGTACGTTCCATTGCAGCAAGACACCAATTCGCTTTACAGAGGACTGGCGGTGGGCACCCACCTCCTCCCCCACAAAATTATCAGCATGGGAGGAGCAAGTCTTGGCAATCATGCATCCTGATGGCCTGGCCGGAGTAGGAGGAGGACTGGACTCTGGTAAGTCAACTCTTTACTACTATCACCTTCCTACATGCATGCCATCACATACCCTCACCCTCACTCCCATCACTCCACCACCTCCCACACATCCCACCATCACATCTCACTCATCCCAATGCCAAGCCCTGCATGCCATACCAATGCATGAACACCACTCACAGCCCTGCATGACCACCTATCACTAAAGCATGCACACTAGAGAGAATCAGCTAGCCCACCACATAACAACCTACACAAGTGAAAGCTGCCAGAGCAAATACAACCAAAGAGGGGAAGCCACGGATGCACAATATGTCAGACACAGAAACAATAACACATCATTTACATCCCCACAGGTACCCCAGCCAATGTCACCGGAGAAGAGGTGCAAGCATTATCCGGTCTCCCAACTGAAGAGGCCCACAGTGATGACAGCAACTCTGGTCTCCTGGATCTGGATGACCAACCTGGCCCATCAGGGACCTCTGGACAGCTGGTTACCCAGGCCCAGTCACACACCACCACAGAGCCTCTCCCATCAGGAAACACCACCACAGCACCCACCCAGTGTACTCACACTTCTGTCCCCAGGACACATCATTCAGCAGTGTGTCCACCTCTATAGGGACTTCAGGGCACACCTCATACCCAAGGCAATCAGGGACCTGGGGTCAGTGGCAATGGGCACTCGGTTCAGGGGACAGAGGCACAGACCAACAGGGAAACCGGGAAGACTGCTGTACGCCAGGGGGAGGACAGGACAAGGGAACCCGCTCTCCAGGAGGTACTTGCAGAGATCCTGGGAGCATATCAACATTCCCAGGACACGATGGGCCAGATCCTGGACAATGTGCAGGACAACAGGCAGCCGCAGGAGGGACAGTACCAGGGGATCAGGGAGGACTTGCAGGCCACCAACAACACACTGGTCTCCATAGCAGGGGTGCTGGCAGACATGGCCAACATTATGAGGAAGGCAGTCACACAACAACGGGCCCCTGCCACTAGCCAGACATCTGAACAGCCTTCCACCTCCGCTGCTGCTAGTGGACAGGAGGCCCCGCCACAGGACCAACAGGCCAGTAGCACCCCTCCCCCTGAAGGAGAACCATTCCGCAAACGTTCCCTGCGATCCAGACAGAAGCCAGAGACTATTGTCCAGACCCCGCAAGGAAATGAGATGATGGTCACCCTTGTGTTCCACTCTGACACCCTGTCCACCTTGAATTGCCATTGCTCCCCTTCCTATGTCCCCTTGGACAATGCACCTGTGCTACAGATTGGAACAATACCCTGGAATTTCCTCCATCATCACCCCATCCTATTGCACTTTCCTCCCAATATCTTAGCACTTCAATAAACACCCTTGGAAAAAATACAAGTATGGAGTATGTCAAATTGTTTAAGTATGTATTCGTTTTACCAGGTCCAAACATTGCAATTCAACTGTACAGTAAATGATCATAGGTTAATAACCTGTAGCTTGCTGCAGTGATCACACCAGGAGCTATTGTGAGGCACCAACATCTGTAAAATGAATTTCCAAAGGGTACAGTAAGCGTGCATAGAAGTGGGAAATAACAGCATGCCAGTGCCAAAGAAATTCAAAATAATGACAATGAAATGTAAAGTAACACTGTCTTACCTGTGTGTCATTGGAAGTACTGCCTTACCACTGCAGTTCTGTTGTCTTCATCCTCAACCTCTGCCTCCTCATCCTCACTGTCCACAGGGTCCACTGCTGCCACACGGGCATATCCGGCCTCCTCCCCCTGCTGAAAAGGCACATGGCATCTCAGGACAAGTTTGTGCAACATGTAGCATGCCACTATTATCTGGCAGGCCTTTTTGGGTGAGTAGCACAGGGATTCACTTGTTAGATGGAGGCACCGGAACCTGGCCTTCAGGAGGCCAAAGGTCCTTTCTATTATCCTTCTGGTTAGCACATGTGCATCATTGTAAGTTTCTTCTGCCCTTGTCCTGGCATTCCTCACAGTGGTCAGCAGCCATGATAGGTTGAGGTAACCAGAGTCACCTGCAAATATTGACGGCCAACATTTAGCCACACAATATCCTATATGGCCCACACCATACTCATACACCAACATTTACTGGGTGGGGACCAGGGCTCACCTATTAGCCACACCCTGTGCCTTTGTAGTTGGGACATCACATTTGGGATGCTGCTATTCTTCAGGACAAAGGCATCATGCACCGACCCAGGATACTTATCATTGACGTGGGAGATGTACTAGTCCGCCAAGCACACCATCTATACATTCATAGAGTGGAAACTCTTATGATTTCTGAACACTTGTTCATTTTGACGGGGTGCAAATGCAATATGTGTTCCATCAATCGCCCCAATTATGTTGGGAATATGTCCCATTGCATAGGAGTTGGCCTTCACTGTAGCCAAATCTTCCACCTGGGGAAATACACTGTAGCTGCACATGTGTTTAATCAGGGCAGACAACACTCTTGTCAGCACTATTGAGAACATTGGCTGTGACATTGCTACTGCCAAGCCCACTGTCACTTGGAAAGAACCAGTTGGCAAGAAACAGAGCACAGATAGGACTTACACAAGAGGGGGGATCCCAGTAGGATGACGGATAGCAGATATCAGGTCAGTCTCCAATTGGGCACACAGCTCTGTGATTGTGGCCCTGTCCAGTCTATAGGTGAGAATGATGTGCCTGTCCTCTATTGCTGCCAAGTCCACCAGGGGTCTGTACACAGGGGTTTGTCTCCATCTCCTAGTCAACCGCAGCAGTAGCAATCCATGGGGCAAAAGAGTAAGGAGCCGGTCATAAATTGAACAATGGGGAAACAACAGTACATTGCAAGCTGTTAACTTGTAATGGGTCAGTGAGAATTGTCCTGTATGTCCAAATTTAAATAGTGATGCAGAAAATATCCAGGGCCTGCCCCCCCCCCAAAATGGCATCCATCTGTCCTGTGTAAAGGGACAGATAGAAGTGAGGCAATTCCGCTAACGTTGTGCGCCGTTGTGGGAGGCGGTTGGGAACCCCTCTTTGGTCATAATTGGGCCCCTTTGGGTTACAGTGGCCAATGGTGATGTACGCCGGCGGTGACGGTATGCATCGCCGTGGACGTGACTGCCATTTTATATCTGATTCCTCACTTGCTACCTGACCTTCAACAGGAGAGGACCGACACTGCCTGTGCTGCTGTGACCTGTGTCTGAAACCTACCATGGCCCGTGTGACTGGGGAAAGGGCCCCTGCCTTCACTTCGTTGGAGTTGGAGAGACTGGTGGATGGGGTCCTACCCCAGTACAGACTGCTGTATGGGCCTCCAGACCAACAGGTGAGTACACTGTGGGCAAAATGCATGTGGCATGAATGCATGGAGTGGTGTGTGAAGGCCTTGTGTAAGGGGGTGGGTGGATGTCCCCTGGGGGGCATTTTGGTTGTGTGCCGGAACATGTGTGTGGAAATGGTGATGTGAAGGGGTATGGTGGGCCATAAGTGTAACAGCCAGGACTGTCTGACAAATACTATTTCCCTGTATGTATTTCCTCTGCAGGTCTGCGCCCATCAAAAGAAGGGTATATGGCGTGCCATCGACAAGGATGTGCGAACCCGGGTGTCTATGGCAGGTGGAGCACCCACTGTCGGAAACTGTGGAAGGACGTGAGACGCTGGGCATGGAGGACGGCGGAGGCCCAGCTGGGGATAGCCTCCCAACGAGGAAGGGGTGCCCATCGAACCCTGACCCCCCTGATGGCCCGCATACTGGCGGTAGCCTGTCCATAGCTGTCTGGGCACTTGAGGGCATCACAGCAGCCACAAGGGGGTGAGTACAGTGCCCATTCATTACTACTAACACCTGGTGGGGAGGCCCGACATTGCAGTGTAGGTCCCCTGGTGGCAAGTGTTCTGAAGGGATAATTCTGCTATCTAGCCCGTAGGCATCCACTACTGCTCAAGGCTGTGTGTGTCCCAGGTGTGGTGGATTTGCCGGTGTGTTCCCCTACCCATGCCTTGGTGGCTACCAATATCACTGGTAGTGCAATGCATAATGTGTAGGCCTGTGTGTGAGGGTGCTGTGTATGCCAACGGTGGTGTTGGTGCAGCCATTGACTAAATGTATCCCTTGTCTCTTTCCTCCCCTTTTTGTTTTGTCACCCTGTCCTTATGCGCATCGGAATCATCTGGCGGAGGAGCCGAGGCATCGGCGACAGAGGGAGGTGAATCCCACTGGACCCAGGAGGCAGAGTCCACCAATGGTGAGGGCACCAGTGGGATGGAGGGCGAGGGGAGCACCACGGAGGAAACTTGAGGGGACTGTTCTGACACAGAGACCTCCTCCGATGGAAACTCCCTGGTGGTGGCAAACACTTCTGTGATGACCCCAGCTACAGGTACAGCCGCCACCCCCGTACCAGCACCGCCCTCCAAGCATCCCCTCATAGAGTTTCCTTCTCACCCAGGAGGGTGGGCATCTCCTTCGCCCCAGGTACCTCAGGCCCTGCCCCAGTGAGCCCTGCTGCCCTGAGTGAAGAGGCTATTGACCTCCTGAGATCCATCTCTGTAGGGCAGTCAACCATTGTTAATGCCATCCAGGGGCTGGCAGCCCAGATGCCACAGACTAACGCATTCCTGGAGGGCATTTACACTGGATTGGCAGCCCAACAGAGATCGATCCAGGCTCTGTCCTCCTCTCTGGTGGGGGTCATTGTCCCTGTTTCCACCCTCCTCCCTCCAACTTCTTCTTCCCAACCCCATTCCCCTTAACCTCAACCTATCCCAAGCACACAGGCAGACCAGCATGCACACAGGACAACACACATGCAAACACAAGCACCACACTTCATCCCACAAGCACTCACACAAACACCAACCAGATGCAGACATACCAACATCCAAAATGTCCACTATCTCCCCCTCCTTCTCCTCCTCCACCTCCCTCCCAGTTCCGTCTATATTCACACCTGCATGCACTACACATCATCCACCACCATACCTAGCAGAACACACACCTCACTGGCAGACACCTCCACAACAGCCATGCACACATCCACTGTGTCCTCTCCCATTGTGTCTGTCCCCCCCTTCCAAGGTACACAAACGCAAGCACTCAGACACCCAAAAGCCATCCACCTCTCAACAGCATCCAGCCCAAGCACCTGCCCCCAAAACACCTCCTACAACCACTCCCTCTTCCTCCACTCCCATACCTTCTCCCTCTTCCCGCCAAAAGGTCCCTAAAAACTTTCAAAAATCTATCCGCCATGGTCATAATTTGGCAGTGATTACCGCCAGACTGTTGGCGGTATTACTGCCACCTTTACACCAACCACCAGGGTTGTAATGAGGGCCATAATTTTGTGAAATACACTCTAATTCACATGCTAATATGGGTACCCACAAATTCAAAGATGTGCAAACAACCCCTGCTTCTAAACTCCATATCTCATGCCCATTTCGGAAATAAATAGGTTTCCTTGATACCTACTTTTCACTATTTATGTTTTACCATATGAATTGCACTATACCTGGTACACAATCAAAAAACATTGAAAGGTGCAGCTCAGTTCTTGGCTCTGGTTACCATGAGTTCCTGGAAAACCCACAAACCCTATATATCCCCACAACTAGAAGGATCTAGCAGGTGTAAAGGTATATTTTTTTGAGAATCAGCCATCATGATGAGAACTTACAAATGAAAACGTCACAAATGCTTGCTTTGTCTTATTAATTTTCAATTTTTTTACTTCATCTCTTGAGGGCATATTTCAGAAAAATGGCGTTGCACACAGTCCAGTGCCACTTTTCTTGCACCCCTCAGCGCCCCCTTAACGCCACCATGTGTGCACCTTCTTTAAAATACGGCGCACCTTGGCGGTACTAAGGGGACTTGCATCAGACTTTTTTACGCTAGTCCGGCACGTTGCAGGATTAGCGTAAAAAATGGTTAATTCTGCAAAGCACCTAGAGACCTATTGTAAGCAATGGCAAACTCCTTTTAACACCTGCTCTGAACAGTTGTTCAAAGTGCCGAAAAAAATGGCACAAGGAAATCTTTTAGATTTTCTTGCGCCATTTTCTTGGCTCCCCTAACGGGGGAATGCCCCCTTTACATACAATATACCTGGCGCAGGCATAATGTAGCTCAAAGAGTTACAAAGTGGCATAATGCATTCATTGCACCACTTTGTAAATATGGCGCAGCATTTTTGGCCTCATTGGGCCAAAGTTGCATTAATAAAATTATGCAAATGTAGCACAAGGAGGCGCTAGGGGCTCTTAAATATGCCCCTTGGTTTCTTTGGGAAAACTTTCAAGTATCTACATAAAAGACACCTTGCTAAATTCAAAAATTTGTCTAGTTTTCCGAAATGTACAGTTTTCTGGGATCCACCATGGGTTTCACACCTGTGTTCACCAGAAACCTGGAAGGAGGTTACAGAAACCTGGAAGGAGGTTAAAACCACAAAAATAGGAAAAATGGGCTATCTCCCACTAAAATGCCAAAACTGTGTTAGAAAATCTGGTTTTCTGAATCAAGTCTGCCTGTTCCTGAAAGCTGGGAAGATAGTTATTTTCACACCTCAAACCTTTCATTGATGCCGTTTGCAAGAAAAAAAAATAGAGACTTTCTTCTGCGGGACCTTTTTGCATTTTTCCCAAAAACAAAAAACAAAATTTGGGTATATTTTGGCTAATTCCTTGGTCCCCCCAAACAGAACCCTCAAACCCAGGGCACTTTTAGAACCCCTAGGATGTTGTAAAAAAAAAAGAACAATACTGTGGCATGGATAGCTTACGTGGACAAAACGTTATGTAGGCCTCAGAGCAAACTACCCGAAATAGCCAAAAAAAGGCTTAGTGCTGGGGGGAGGCCTAGCAGCAAAAGGGTTAAATGTGTTCTCATGCAAACACCTTGATGAGATGATTAATTTTAAACTAAAACAGTGAATGAAATGACAGATATGCATTTTATGTAGTTTTATGTACATTTTCTGAAATTTCACATAATTACATAAAGAAAATTGCATGAATTTTGCACACCCCCGTTTCAGAAATAGGAACTGTAAAATGGTGAAAGGAAGAGATAGTGCTACAAGATTCTGCACCCTGGGTATTTGGCAACCCTGGCATTTGGCAGCCCCAGTGGTGGGCACCTAGTAAAACCTCGAGCTCCTGCAATTATTTATTTTTTATTTATACAAATTAAACACTGTGGTGACAGAACCAACAAGAAAAAACAGTGGTGAAATCTGGATAGTAGTCATCAGAGGCTATTACATCTGCAACGCCAGTGGCTTAGACACAAAAAATAATAAAAGTGCACTTTCAACAATGTTGAAATGTCCTGGCTCTTGAGCCATCATGGAAACTTCCATCCTTCAATACTGTTGGAAATGGCCCTTTCTGCAGGGATTCCCATTTCTTTTTTAGTTTCTGACCTCCTGTTTTGATCCTGTACTAAACTTTGTTTTTGCTGGCTTTATGACTCTGGGCACTTTACCACTGCTGACCAGTGCTAAAGTGCAAGTGCACTCTGTCTAAATTGGATTGGTAATTGCTTTACCCATGATTGGCATATTTGATTTACCAGCAAGTCTAGAAAAGTGCACTATTTGTGCCTGGGGCCTGTAAATCAAATGCTACTAGTGGGTCTGCAGCATTGATTGTGCCACCCACATGACTAGCCCTGTAAACATATCTCAGACCTGCCACTGCAGTGTATGTATGTGCTGTTTTAACTGCCAGTTCGACCTGGCGAGTGCACCCACTTGCCAGGTCCAAACCTTCCCTTTTACTACATGTAAGCCATCCCTAAGGCAGGTCCAGGGCAGCCCCATGGACGGGGTGCAGTTTATTTAAAGGGAGAACATGTACTGGTGTGCTTTACATATCCTGATAGTGAAATACTTCTGAATTAGGTTTTCACTATTGCAAGGCCCATCCCTCCCATAGGTTAACATGGGGATTGGCTTGAAATATCTTTCAAGTGTAATTTCCCATTATGAGCAAATATAGATACGGAGTTTAGGGTCTCTGAAATCACAATTTAAAAATACATTATTTGGTGAAGTTGGTATTTGAATTGTAAGTTTGAAAATGCCACTTTTAGCAAGTGGGCATTTTCTTGCTTAACCATTCTGTCTCTCTGCCTGGCTGTAGAATACACATCTGGGTCAGGGTGACAGTTGGCCTGTTTGTGAATTCACTCTAGACCATCACACATTCGGAGCTGAGGTGTGTTCTGCATATCCTGATTGGTCTTCATGGGCTAGAGTTGTTGGAGCAGCTGATGCTTGCACCTGAATAGGGTTGTGCCTGTCCTTACACAAAGCAATCTCCAACCCCCTGGGGTGTGTCTGGGGCCAGTGCAAGAAAGGCCTGGTCTTGTGCACTACAAAGACTATCCTTTGAAGTTTGCCTAATTCAAGCAGAAATGAGTATAAGTATTAGGCCTCTGAGACCACAACTTCAGAACACTTCTTGACTTAGGACATTCTACCAGGAAGAAGAGCTGGATGGTGTAGGAGGAACTACCACTCTGCCTGTTGCTTTGTTCGCTGGCCTGCTGTTTGCTGCTTCTTTCTTGGAAGTGAAAGGACTGGACTTTGCTTTGAACTGAGGCAGCCTCATGTTAAGACTTCACCTGCCAGTGCTTGAAATCATCTGCTGAGAGTCCTGACTTGCCAAGTCGTACCAGCTCCAGCCCCTAGGCTCTTGGTAGTGAAACTGGTGCCCTGAGGAAGAAGATCCACGCATCGCCTGGCGTGCAGCAGAAGAGTCAACACAGTGCCTGCCCTGCAGCTGAGGAATCGACTCAGCGCCTGCCTTGCAGTGAAAGGATCAATGCAGGGCCTGTAGAGCTGACCTGTCCCACCGTGGCTCAATCATCACAGTGCGTCTCGAATTTTCCCATGCATCATTCCTGGGCATCACTTTAGCATCGACCTCGCACCGCAGCAAGGAATCTGGGATGCGTGACTGGAAACCGATGCATCCCCTCTCCTGCGGGGAGAGAACCAGTGCATCACCACCCCTGCCAGTAAGGAACTGATGCATCACCTCCCCTCCCAGTAAGGAACCAACACATCACCTCTCCTGTGAGGAGAGAATTGACGCACCATCTTCCCCGTCAGTAAGGAACCTACGCATCACTTTGTTTTCTGGCTGATCACCTCCTCTGCGGCCCACATCATCTTTGTTTTTGACGCATCCCAGGCACTGTGTTTTAAAAAGAGACAAACATTTATTCCTCTGGATTCAGCTTTTTTAAAGTGATATCTTTGCATGTGTATTTTGGATTTTTGCCATTTTGGTCTTATTCTATTCAGATAAATATTGGCTATTTTTCTAAACTGGTGTGGGGTCCTTTTGTAGTGTTTTCACTATGCTACTCTGTGTGTACAACTACTTTGCACATTGCCTCCGAGATAAACCTGACTGCTTGTGCCAAGCTACCAAGGAGATGAGCAGGGGTTATCTTAGCTGTGTGGCTCCCTTACCCTGACTAGAGTGAGGCTCCCTACCTGGACAGAGTGCAAACCACTGCCAACTAGACACCCCATTAAAAAAAAAATACGAAACATAAAAGCATGAAAAAATCCTAATTCTTTTTTACTACAGATTTCCAGAGTGAAAACATTATTTCTCAACCTGTAAGTAGGTGGCAAGTGACCTAGGAGATTTGGGCAGGACAAGGCTGTCATAGCATTGACATTTTTCACCTTTTCGAAAACAAGTTAAAGGTTTCTTGTGGCCAAGAGGTTTAGGTTTAGTTTGCAGCATCAGTTTTACAAGTTCACATCTGGTCAAATTTGAGTAATGCATGTATTTTATGTGCAAGATTGGAAAGTCCATTACATCTTTATTTTGGTCAAAGGCTACTTTCAGCTATTCAAATGCCTGCTTCAATGTAGGCCCCCCGGGGAGCTAGATTGTAAGAAATCAGACTTTCAATACCAACATTATCATTTGCGATGTCCTTGCCATGTCATGTACCTCTGAAGTAAAAAAAAAAAATGATTTGGAAGGGGGAATTTTGTAATGTCTTCTCTTTGAAAGACTGGAGTGATTGATAAATTGGGTACAACAGGAAAAGACAGACAAGTGAAAGCAGTGGAAATCTGGATAGATGAGGCCATTGAGAATATGCATTTATTATATGGTAAGAACCCACTTGATGGCACCTCACCTAGTTTCCTACTGCATAAACCATGGGCACTTAGGGCCAGATGTATGAAAACTGGGGTCTGCAAATCGCAAAATGCGATTATTCAGAAATCGCTATTTCCGAGTCGCAATTGGCCATGTAACAAAATTGCGATTCGGAATTAGCGATTTCTATAAAATCGCTATTTGTGGTTTGCGAGGCCCATATACCGACTTGCAATTTGCATTCTCGCAATTTGCGATTTTTTTGCGATTCAGTAAAAAATCGCAAAATGCGAGAAAGTTCGAGAATGCACACCTGGAGGAGCCTGATGACATCACCAGCAGGAAATGAGTCATCCCAGGCAGTTTCAGGGGCCCACACCCAAACCAGCATCCTGAGTGAGAGCAGCCCAGCCACATTGAGCAGCACTCTGAAGGAGCAGCATCACCTGAGCCACAATGGAGCCCCAAGGTACATCACAGGAGAGGCAGGAGAGGAAGCGCAAACTCAAGTTCAGTGAACAGGAGCTGGAGGTACTAACAGAAGAGGTTGTGAGGAGCCATGACCGCCTCTTTGGTAAATCATCACTCCAGGTGCCTGAGAGCGAGAAGAGAAGGCTATGGCTTGAGATCCAAGGTAAAATCTGCGCCATTGGAGTGGCACAGCGCTCCATTGATGAAATCAAGAAACGCTGCTACGACCTGCGGTCCAGGGCAAAGGAGAGGGTGGCAAAGAGACTTGCAGAGGCCAGGGGCACAGGAGGAGGACCACCAACCGAGCCACCTGCCACATCACTGGAGGACCGGGTGGAATCGACACTCCTCCCGGAAGCAGTGACAGGGGTCACAGATAAAGACACCTCCGCTCAACCGAGTACCAGCCAAGATAAGTGCAATGTTGTCGTGTGAACCCAATATGTGCATGCATAAAAGCCCCTTAGGAATTAGCATATAATGTGAAGTAGTGTGTGAAGTAGTCCAGTCCACATCTTAGAAGCATCACAACAATGCATTATGGGAGTTGTGGTCCACAAACTAGTACAGACAGTAGCATGACAATGTAAGCAAGCATAGTGACACCCAAGGTAACACAACACACACTACACCATGTAGAGCATTACCTGTAGCTTTATTGCCATTTCTGGACAGAGAATGTAACATACAGAACTGACATGCTGCATATTGTTGTTGCAGGTGGGCCTGGCCCAGCAGCCACAGAAATTCCGTGTGTAGGGGAGACGGACACACAGCAGCCCTCCGACACCAACACCAGTGGGTCCGTCAATGTCTCCACTGTGCGCCGCAGGCCAAAGCCATTGCCACTGCCAGACCTCAGTGTTGACTCCGATGTGCAGCAGGAGGGGCCAAGCACACCATCTGCACCAGATAGGCGCAGCCAGATACCGGAGGACAGGGGTCATGCAGCACATTGCAGAAGTTCCACAGTGTCCCAGCAGCAACCGCAGGAGGCAGCTGAGGGTTCATCCTTGTTCGGAGGACTTGAGGCTGCTATGTTGCAACAACAGCGCCTGCAAAACAGGAGAATTTTGAGTCTGGACAGGAACCTGAGAGTCCACAACAGACATATGATTGGCCTGCATCGGCGAATTGACACCCTGAACGACAATATCACCCAGCTGCGTGAGGGACAGGTGCAGGCCTCTCAGGACACTAGGGAGCTTACCAGTGCAGTGCGTGACCAGTGTGAGGAGCTGCGCCACGAAAGGGTGAGTCAACGCAGACATGAACACCGCTTCCGAACCATGTTTGCTAACTACTGCAGGTCCTCAAACAGGATGGCAAACTCAACTGCACTCATCGCCTGTCGCGCTGTGGCGGCCCAAGTGGAGGCTGCACACACCAGCAGGGATGTGGTACAGGGCCTTGTCCAAATCACTAATGTGATTGAACTAGTCATGGGACAGAGATCGGCCACTCCCAGTGAGGTAGCCTTGGGGGACACTGAGGACAGTTCGAGCCTTAGTAGTCTGGCAGTACCTGCATCAGACACCAGACGGCGCAGTGCCAGGCGCAGCACTGCCACTGAGGGTGACATTCAGGGTGCCAGTGAGTCAACTGGGCACCCCAGTGGTGTGCGTGGGAGGAGGAAGTGACTGTTGCTGCATTGACACTGGTGTTCCCACTATGATGTAATAGTGTGGGACTCAGTTCTTTTGTTTCTTTTCGTTTTTCTTATTCACCTGTTTACTTCATTTTTCACCATTCATTACCTGACGTAAGGTAATAAATTTCTATCACTACAGGTACAGTTGTCAGTGTTTTTTTTTCATTCATACTCACGTCTGAAATGGTTGTGTGTGATATCAGCACGCCTTTGCCTTCCCTCTGCTGGACTGGTCCTTTCTGCTGGCTGAGGAGGTGGTATGGGATCGTCATCCTCATCTGATTCAGTGTCACTAATTTCTGTAGGTATGCCCCTGGTTGTAGCTATATTGTGCAAGACTGCACAAGTAGCCACTATTCTACATGTGGTCTCTGGACTGTACTGTAGTGCCCCTCCACTTTTGTGGAGGCACCGGAAGCGACTCTTCAGCAGTCCAAATGTGCGCTCTACCACGTTGCGGGTTGCCCTGTGTGCTGCATTGTATCTCCGTTCTGCTGGTGTTGTGGGATTGAGGTAGGGCGTCATCATGTAGGTGCGCACTGCGTAGGCACTGTCTCCTGGAAGGGACAGAAGGTGTGATGAGTAACTGAGCCATCTGACATGTGTTCGCCATCTATGCACCAGTGTACAGAGTGACATTACCTAGTAGATATCCTTCTCCAAACTCCCCAGCTAGCAGTCTTGTGTGAATGCCGCTGTGACGAAAGATGTACGAATCATGTGTGCTCCCTGGGTACCTGGCCACGAGATCAGTTATGATATAGGAGGCATTGCATATCACCTAAATATTCATTGAATGTTGGTATTTACGGTTTTGGTAAACATACTCTGTGGCTGATGGTGGACAGATTGCCACATGTGTGCCATCTATGGCACCTAGGACATGGGGGAACTGTGCTATCTGGTAAAACTCTATTTTTGTCTGCTGTATTTCCTGTGGGGTGTGGGGGAATCTGATGTACTGTTGGAGTTTGCTTAGCATGGTGTTGATAAATGCATTGAAAAATCTAGAGAGGGTACTCTGTGAAACCCCTCCAGCCACTGCTATGACCCCTTGATAGCTCCCTGAGGCAAGTAGGTGTAGGGAGCATAATACCTGCACATGGGTGGGTATGCTGTGAGTCCTTAGTGTTCTGTGCTGCAGTATGGGTTGTAGCTCAGCTATCAGATCAAGTATCATGGCTGAGTTCAACCTATACCTCTCAAATATTTCCTCCTCTGTCTGGTCAAATAGTGTAATGCGCACTCTGAAAATGCGCTCCTGTCTCCTCCTCCCTCTCCTCAAACCTGCCAAGATCCTCATCCTCCTCGCCATGACGTAGAGTGCAGCCATTGTGGAAAAGAGTCTGAGGCATTCTGGGCCTCTTTATATAGGTTGCACCTGGTTACCACCTGGTTTCACTTAGTGGTATTTTGCATGTGCAAAATGGCATTCTGCGAAAAATCGCAAATTGCTCATTTTTGATGCATCTATTTGCGACTTGGAATTTGCGAATCGCATTTTGCGCCTTGCAATTTCCTACTGGAAATACCGAATCGCAAAATGCGACTCGCAAAACCAGGTCGCACAGCAAAAAATCGCAATTTTTGCGATTTCTTATTTTTGGTCTGTGAATGCCTTTCATGCATCGCAGACCACGTTTTTGCACTCGCAAATGGACGATTTTTGCGATTTGCACCGTTTGCGAGTGCAAACACTTTTCATACATCTGGCCCTTATTTATGAGGCCCATGGTGCAGAACAGCACAGCAAGTGCCTTGTTGCGCTACCCTGTGCCACCAGGGATGTGCAGAAATGCACCAGATCTATAAGATAAAGTGCATTTCTGTCCTCTCCCCCTGCGCCGGAGCAAAGATTGCTGCCTAGTGCAAATGCAGGCACCCTTGCACCATGGTGCAAGGATGCTTGCATTGCAGCGATGATTGTTTTTGTGCAAGAAGGGACACGTTCCTGCACAAAAAAAAATCACAAGATTTGTTTTCCTCTTTCTAGATAGCTTTGCATAGCCTTGTAAATGTGGGCTGGCATACAATGCCACCAGAGCATAAAAAACAAATGATGCTCCGGTGGTACAGTGTGCTTTAAAAAGCACAGCAGGGAATAGGAGCAGCAAACCCCAACATCTAAAAGGAGTTTTCAGAAAGCCCAATCCCTTAATAAGCTTTTCGTCCTATCACATTTTTTAAATCAAATATATGACCGTGAGTAAGAGGCACACTATGGCCCGTATTTATACTTTTTCAGCGCCACATTTGTGTCATTTTTGGATGCAAAACTGGCTCAAACTTACAAAATACAATTGTATTTTGCAAGTTTGGGCCGCTCCTGCATCCAAAAATGACGCAAATGCGGTGCTAAAAAAGTATAAATATGGGTCTATATACCATGGTTTCTGGCATGGTTTCCACATTTCATGAAGGGCCATCCCTGGCCCAGTTATCCCAAAAATAAAACATCAGTGTTAACTATCCCTCAACTGGAAAGAGAAATGGCATTTGTTTGTGTGTATATATGTATTTGTTATTTATATAGCAAGAACCAATCGAAAGGCAGTGGAATGCTGCACGTGGTAGGCTATTGAAAAGGAGTTTATCTGAGGCATGGTGAGGGATCAATTTAGGGGGTGCATTTATGGATCTCCCTTTGCCCGGTTTCATATATTCCCCCTTGGGGTGAGTTCCAAATAAAGAGCTTGGAAAATACTGCCTTATTCACAATTGTCTCCGCACGTTGGGTCATTTATCAATTATGGGTTGAATACAGAGCAGTGCACTGTATATTATATTTCCTTTGATGACGCCATGGAAAAACTACAAAAGTTTGCAAAAGTGGCATTGCTGGCTAAATCTGACATAGAAGCCAATTTCAGGTTTCTACCAGTCCCCCCACAAGACTGCAGCCTCCTGATCTTCATGTTTGATGATAATACAGTACTATGTGGACAAATGCATGCACATAGAGTGAGCCATTTTGACACTTTTAGCTCCTTTCTCAAATGGACAGACGAAGATATGACATGGTCATAGATGCTTTCTTGTGGTTGGTCACCCAAGCTCTCAGGCAACAGACATATGATTCATGGCCCTCGGTTAGTACTCCGCTTGACCCAGACAATGCATGTAAGCACTGGCGACAATAAGTAATCACAGCGCGCAGTGCCCCCTGGTACTCATGCTCTTGAAGCTTTTATACGAGGTTGCCTGCATCACGCCATCCCCTTTGGAGCAAGATGTTCCAGGGCGGAGATAACACCATAATGCAGAGGTCTCCAAACTTTTTAATGCCGCGCCCCCCCAGTTGAAAAAAAAAAATCACTGGGCCCCCCTCAGAATTTTTCACAACTATTTTATTAACATGGCAATGTTTAAATATGTCTAAACCTATTTAAACATTGCAGTTAAGTACTGTTACCTTTTTAAAACTGAAATAACATGCTTCTGCTTAAAACAAAGGCCTGTTATCTGTATAATATTTATTTTGGCCAGAGTGTGGGGCCCCCCCTGGGATCACTTCAGGCCCCCCTAAGGGGGCCCGCCCCCCAGTTTGAAGACCTCTGCCATAATGGATGTCTTGTCTCGCCTCAAGGTGATAGAGTTCAGGAGGCTACTGCCAGAAGAGGCTGGCATCTTCCATCCTCTAAATCTATGGCAGCTTAGTGCAGCTAGCTTTCAGACTGTGGCACCCTTAGGACAAAGAAGGCCTATGAGAAGATAGTACAGTGCTCTCTGTCAGAAAGATTAAAGTCTTTCACCCTTCACTACATGGAATGTACAAAGGTTCATCGAGAAGCTAAGAATTTTTTTTTGTAAATGTATTTTTATTGAACTTTTTCAACACATTTAAACATGTCTATGCGTACAAGATATTAGGCCAGTCATAGCATTCGCATTCGTTTCTGGTGCCTCTCGCTTCGTCTTACCCTTGACATTTTAAATAGAGAGCACAAACTTAAGGCAGCCTTTTTATCTTCTGGCAATGAGTACAACCATAGGGGCGGATATTTGGGCAATTCCTCCATATATGTTTAAAGTCCCCTAACATACCACATCCCAGTCAGCATCTATCGGATGCCTGGACATATCGGCCCATATTTATACTTTTTGGTGCAAACCAGCGCCGGCGCTGGTTTGTGTCAAAATGTTTACCGCCGGCTAACGCCATTCCTAAGCGCCATGTGGGGACCTTATTTAAGGAATGACGTTAGCCAGCACTGCGGACTGGTCAGAGTAAAAAAAAATACTCAAACCAGGCAGCGCCGGCGTAGGGGAAAATGGGGGTTGTGCGTCAAAAAATGGTGCAAGTCAGGTTTGAGGCAAAAATCATGCCTCAAACTGGACTTGCACCATTTTGTGACGCACCACCCCCATTAAAATGACTCCTGTATTAGCAAAGACAGGAGTCATGCCCCCCTTGCTTAATGGCCATGCCCAGGAGACTTCTGTCCCCTGGGCATGGTCATTGGGCACAGTGGCATGTAGGGGGGACCAAATTAGGCCCCCCTATGCCACTTTAAAAAAATATAAAAAAATACTTACCTCAACTTACCTGTACTTACCTGGGATGGGTCCCCCCATCCATGGGTGTCCTCCAGGGGTGGGGGAGGGTGGCAGGGGGTGTTCCTGGGGGCAGGGTATTGCACCTCTGGACTCCTTCCATGGTCAGAGACCATGTAAGTGAGCCCATAGGTCCCTTAACGCCTGCCCTCACCCAGGCGCTAAAAAACTACGCACATCATGACGTAGGAGTACAAATAAGGCGCACCGGCCTTAAAGTCATTTTTTGGGCGGGAACACCTACCTTGCATTTCATTAACGCAAGGCAGTTTCCCGCAACCAAAAAATTACGCACACAAAGGAATTTTGACATCTGCGGGTTGCAGCGTCAAAGTTGAAATATGTTGCACAGTTTGCGCCAAATGTGCATCAAAATGTTTGACGCACATTCGGCAAACAGAGTATAAATATGCCCCATAGTTTCTTACGCTTTTCGGGGTACAGGTACCAATTGTACAATATTTTACAGTGTGCTTCTCTAGTGTTTATTGAGCAGTTATGCTTAGTTATGTCTTGGTATAGGTGTCGCCAGTTATCCTCCCCCACCTCAACGCCCAGCATCTGTTCCCAGAAGGTAATATGTCGGGGTGTTGTAGCTCGTTGTGCAGTAATTAATATTTTAGATAGCGTTGAAACACTGCCCTTTGTCACTCCTCCCTTTTGCACAAATTTCTCCATCGGAAGTAACTCTCTTGTGGCTGCCTCCCTTATGTTTGGTTGTGTGACCCAGTGCACCAACTGATTATAATGGTACATTCAGATTGTGGGAGCTGAAAATCTCTACAACAATTATGAAATGTGCGGTGTTGGTCCCTATGATATAGGTCTGCAATTCACAAACACCCCCCTTCCCTCCATTTATCAAATGGCCCTAGAGCTTCCCCCGGGCGGAAGCCTTGTTAAAATGGATGGGGGTATGTGGTGAAGGAAAGGATGTAATCTCATAGGCTCTAGTCACCTTATCCCACACCTTAATGGTAGTGGCAGTAGGTGTGCTTAAATATGCATTCTGTGGGCATGTTTCCCTGCGCTTCCAAGGTATATCCCATAGGGTCCTGCCCATCACTGCTCTATCCATGTGTAGCCACAATTTTTAAGCCTCTCGGAGGGACCACTCAGCTAATATTTGCAGCTGTGCAGCTCTATAGTATTGATGAAGGTCCAGGAGTGCTAAACCACCCTCTTCCCTAGGGCGCACCAGAACTTTGTATGATACTCTAGCCCTTGCTCCCTGCCAGATGAACCTCGCGAAAATCATCCGGATCTCTGCAATAAAATCTAGCGGGACCTCCACAGTGAGGCTTTGAAAGAGGTAGAGAAAGTTGGGAAGCACTGTCATTTTAATGCTATTGATGCGTCCCAGCCAGGACAACCAGAGTGGGGACCACCTCTTAAATTCTTCTCTTAGTGACTTGATCAGGGAAGGGTAATTAGCTCTGAACATATCGGACACCTTGGGGACAAGTGATATATCCAAATATGTAATTTCTTTCTTAGCCCACAAAAATGGGGTCGAAGAGGCGATTTGGGTCATTTACCCTACGGGCTGCGACAGGCTGAGAAGGAATGATTTCCCCATGTTAACTTTGAAGCCTGCTACCTGTTCAAATGAGACAATCTCCTCTTGAATTGCTGCAAGGGATGTGCGCGGTTCAGTGATGAATAATAATATGTCATCTGCAAATAAGAACATTTTGTGGTGATCAGTGCCAAATTGAATTCCCGGGAAGGCGGGACATGCTCGCACCCGTACCACCAGGGGTTCGATGCTCAATGCAAAAAGCAGCGGGGAAAGAGGGCATCCCTGCCTTGTACCTCTTGACAGCTCAAAAAACTCTGATGCCACTCCATTCACCGAAATGCGGGACCTGGGGCATGAGTAGTTGCTCATGTCCATTGTTATGAATTGCTCTCTGAATCCGAAGTGTCTCATGTTGCTATTAGAAATGTCCACTCCACCCTATAGAATGATTTCAGCATTCAGAGCCAAGAGGAGCGCCAGGATCTGTTTCTTAGAAGTCTTTTCTATCAAATGGATAACCTGTCGTAAATTGTCATGCGTTTGGCGCCCCTTGATAAAACCTGCTTGGTCTGGGTGTATCAGCACCAGCATCACATCTTCCATCCTCCGCGCAAAAATTTTAGAGTACAACTTGCCGTCGAGATTGAGTAAGGCGATGAGCCTATATGAGGCGCATAATTTGGTATCTTTCCCCACTTTAGGTATTAGAGTGATCAACGCTTCCCCCATCGATGGGGTTACTGCTCCTTCATCTCGTATATAATTAAATAGAGCAGCAAGCTTTCCTGCTAGCTCCGCACCAAAGGTTTTATAAAAATGAGCTGTAACACCATCAGTCCCAGGGGCCGTGTGTAGGGGAAGGGCGTCAATGGCCTCCTGAACTTCCTCTGGTGAGAATGGTGCTGCTAGCATTGCATTCGTCTCCTCAGAGACCTGTGGCAACTGAATGCTACGTAGGTAAGATTCTAGGGTGTGGGCATGTGGTTGATCTGAGCGATATAAATGGCCATAGAACCGTCTGAATGCCTTTGCTTTTTCATCTTCAGGGAGGTGCTCTCCACGCTCGTCTTTAACTTGCTCTATGTAGTCTCTGGCCTGTTTGCTACTTAACTGTCTTGCCAGGGAAGAGCCTATTTTGTTGCCCTTGTCATATTGAGATTTCTGAAGTCTCTGCAGTGTCAATTCTGCCCTGTTGGTGTAAATAGCTTGCAGTTTACCCTTGATGAACACCACCTTCCTCTGCGCCTGCCAGGTCGGTGAGCATTTGTGGTCTCTTTCAGCTATCTTTAGTTCACTTTCCAAAAGCAGTCGGTCTTTAGTTTTTAACCCGTGCATCGCAGACGCTAATGAAATGCACCTACCTCTGATGGCTGCTTTAAAGGCATCCCAGAGTGTATGGGGGTTCGTATCTCCCACCTCATTATATTGGAAGTATTACTTGATCATTAACCATAGATCTTTACGGGATGCTGTGTCTCGGGTCAATATGTTTGGGAAGTACCAGCGCCCGGCAGAAGTATGTGCCAGGGACCAGTTCAGGCCAACTCCCACTGGTGCATGGTCCAATATGACTATTGGATGGATGAGCATCGAATTGAAAATCTGTCTCGCTGTTTTACTCAGGAGCACATAGTCTATCCTCGAATAAGAGCGGTGTGTAGGTGAAAAAAAGTTGTAATCCCTCTCCAAGGGTTTCAGAACCTGCCATGAGTCAAAAATCCCCAATCGGTGGAAGGCAGCTTTCACCGATCTGGAAAAAACACTTGTCTGTGATCTGTGGGGGTGGGTCGTGTCTAGGGCAGCGTCCCAAACTAGGTTGAAGTCTCCCATTAGAATTATCTCGCCGTCTGCAAAACCTTCTAATTCTCTCAGAAAATGCAGCAGAAATTTATTTTGACCACTGTTAAGGGCATAAATGGTTGATATCGTACACATTTTCCCTTTTAAATTGCCTCTCATCATTAGGTACCTGCCCTCTCTATCCTTCTTAGAACCTGTTTCCTTGAAATGGGCAGAGTTGTGAAACATCAGGGCCACCCGCAGTGTTTCGTTGGAGCCGAGGCTAATTAAATCAAGCTATAGTGTTTATCCTTAGATGCTGTCCCCCCCCCTTTTCAAGTGTGTTTCCTGCAAGGCCGCAATATCATAGCAGTGGTCGTCGAGATATTTCCTCAGTTGCGATTGCTTAGTGGGGGAGTTAAGCCCCTTCACATTCCATGAAAGCAGTTCCAGCATAGCCCCCCCAAGCGTGAACATCTCTCAACCTGACCTCCAGTCTCATCTCCCATCTCCTGCCTCCTGACCCCCTGCTTCCCCTCTGCAACGCACCAAGCACACATTGGGTAGTCCACCTGACTCTTCCGATATCTAAGGGGATGGAAAACACTAAACAGAACAAAAAAAATCTCAAACAGGATATAGGCGGTCATTCTGACCCTGGCGGTCAAAGACCGCCAGGGCGGAGGACCGCGGGAGCACCGCCGACAGGCCGGCGGTGCTCCAATGGGGATTCCGACCGCGGCGGTAAAGCCGCGGTCGGACCGGCAACACTGGCGGTCTCCCGCCAGTGTACCGCCGCCCCATTGAATCCTCCAAGGCGGCGCAGCTTGCTGCGCCGCCGAGGGGATTCCGACCCCCCCTACCGCCATCCAGATCTCGGCGGTCCGACCGCCGGGAACCGGATGGCGGTAGGGGGGGTCGCGGGGCCCCTGGGGGCCCCTGCAGTGCCCATGCCACTGGCATGGGCATTGCAGGGGCCCCCGTAAGAGGGCCCCTACAAGTATTTCACTGTCTGCTTGGCAGACAGTGAAATACGCGACGGGTGCCACTGCACCCGTCGCACAGCTTCCACTCCGCCGGCTCGATTCCGAGCCGGCTTCATTGTGGAAGCATCTTTCCCGCTGGGCTGGCGGGCGGCCTGAAGGCGGCCGCCCGCCAGCCCAGCGGGAAAGTCAGAATTACCGCGGCGGTCTTTTGACCGCGCAGCGGTATTCTGACGGCCCCCGACAGGCCGGCGGAGACCGCCGCCGGTCAAAGTCGGAATGAGGGCCATAAGCTCTTAAACCATAAAACAGTGAACTCTAAGTTTCACTAGTTGCTTCCATCCGTGAACAGGTACCAATTCCGCCCCACTCCCCCCCGGGCCCACCTCAGCCTGTAAAGTATATCAGCAGAGGGACCCTCTCTATCTGCGGAAGTGAGCCATGTTTTAAATGTTACACCCTGCTGAGGGCAGTCTCATATTTCTTGTTGATGGTCAGTCTTGCAAGAGGAGATCCCCCCATCATCCCAGTTCCATCAATGTCACTCTCTGGGATTACCTCCCAGAAATCTCTGAAGATCCAACAAGGCCCTCACCCGGTCTGGCAACCGGATATGATCATCTCTTGGAGGTCTTTCTTTCCCTCCTCTGTTGTTTCCATTGTTCAGTCAACGTGGCAGGGGTATCCTCCCCTCGTCCAGTTCCAGCGGCAATATCTGGGTCTCCACTCCCTCCTCCAGGTCTCTAGGCCCAGCACCGTCGCTGCGTCCTCCGCTGCTGTGAAATGACATGCTCGATTGTGGAGTTCGAATGCTACACCAAAGGGAAAGGTCCATCTATATCTTATGTTCTTTTCTCGCAGCGCTTCTGTCACTGGGCGGAACAGTTGCCACCACGCCAGCATAGCCGGAGCAATGTCTTGGTAGAGGGAGCATCTTGCACCTTGGAAGGAGACACAGGCCCTCATTCTGACCCTGGCGGTCCTAAACCGCCAGGGCCGCGGGCAACGGAAGCACGGCCAACAGGCTGGCGGTGCTTCATTGCCCATTCTGACCGCGGCGGTAAAGCTGCGGTCAGAAAAGGGGATTCGGCGGTTTCCCGCCGGAATACCCCTGGCAGGGCTGAACCTCCATGGCAGCGCTGCAAGCAGCACCGCCATGGGGATTCCGACCCCTTTCCCGCCAGCCTGTTTCTGGTGGTTTTGACCGCCAGAAACAGGATGGCAGGAACGGGTGTCGTGGGGCCCCTGGGGGCCCCTGCACTGCCCATGCCACTGGCATGGGCAGTGCAAGGTCCCCCTAACAGGGCCCCAGCATGATTTTCACTGTCTGCATAGCAGACAGTGAAAATCACGACGGGTGCAACTGCATTCGGAGCCGGCCTCTGTGTTGCAGGGCTTTTCCCGCTGGGCCGGCGGGCGCTCCTTTGGCGGGCGCCAGCCGGGCCAGCGGGAAAGCCAGAATGGCCTCCGCGGTCTTTTGACTGCGGAGCGGGCAAATGGCGGTGACCGCATGCCGGGCGGCGCACAGTCTTGTTGAATCGCCTTTTGTACAATCCGTTCCTTGACTTTCAATGAGCTCAGCTTCGCCAGGATGTCTCTAGGTCTCCTTCCCTCGCTTGTGGTTTTAGTGCCTACGCGGTGTACTCGCTCCATCCGCACTTCAAACTGATCTTCTCCCAAAAGGGTGGAGAATAGTCCAGTCACATATGCCTCCAGATCTGTCCCCTCGGCTCCTTCCTCCAGGCCCCTCACCCTTATGTTATCCCTCCGTGCACGATTTTCCAAGTCTTCGCACTTCATTGTGGAGAGGTGGAGCTGCTCTTTCATGTTTGTAACTTCGGTCTCCATTGGTGAAACTTTTTGCTGTAAGTCTTGCATATGTGCTTCCAGATCTATGGTACGGACCCCGTCCGAGTCCACATCTGCCTGGAGAGTGGATATTTTCTGGTTGACATCCGTTTGGAATGTGTCCAACGTCAGTCTAATGTCGGATGTAAGTTCCTCCCGCAGTTCAGCTTTGAAGGTGCAGAGGGAGGACAAGAGATCTTCCTTTGTGAGCGCCATCTCTCCTACCTGTGCCTGATCAGCGCTCTCCACTCTGGCCGGTGAGAAATAACGAGAGACCCTGTTAGTTTGGATTTTCCGCCAAAGCATATGCTACTTTTGGGGACCTTGTCCCAGTGTTTGTTTGAGGGTTTACTCTCCTCCCTGACCCTTCTCTCCTTCTCCTGGGGACTCTCCTCTGGGTCCCAGCCCAAGTCTCGAAGAGAAGCTATGTGTCTCTTGTCTCACTCAGCTTCTCACTTGTTTTGCACACTTTGGGATTCTGTCACTTCATATCGGGTGGGGTCCCCTGCCATAGGTGTCTCAGCTCCTCTCACTTGTGTCTATCCCATTTAGCCCGTTGCCTCCCATTGTCCCACTCGGTCGGGTGTCTTCATATCCTCTCCCTCCAAAATGGACTCCATCCTTCGATCTCAAGATTTCCCATGTTGGGGCCGCGTCTTCACCCCTCTATGTGGTTCCTAGATCTCCAGGTGTGGCGAACCCATCAGCTCTCTAATTCTTCCTGCATTTGATGGAGAGTATCAGTGGAGGGTGGCCCTCATCCCTCTTCCGGGCGGCAGCTCCCTTCTCCCTCTGGTCGGCCTCACCTGAATTCCATTGTGTCACCGCCACCCGCATCTGCTCTCTCCTCTCAAGCACTCTTCTCGCCACCGAGGCAATCCAGTTTAGGAAGAGTCCTCTCTCCCCTGCCTCGCGGTGTCAGTGGGATTCTGTCCCCTCGCAGGACTCCAGCCCAGTGCCGTTCCCACGTGTCTCCTCCGGGCCGACTCTAGGCCGTACGTCCGCACTACACAGCAGGTCAGTGGCTCGGCTGACGGGCTCCTCCCCCTATGATCCTCTGCTCCTGGTCAATGTTTTTGGCGTTTTCTCACCTCCCGGGGGTTTTACTAGCACATCCCTGTGTCGGGGGCAGTTAGCGTGGGTTCCCTCAGCTTGCCATTATAAAGGGCCCGAGTGGGTTTAGATGGAGCCGACGGAGTTCACGTCCGATCGGGCATGTTGGTTGGCCCCGTCCCCAAAGCTAAGAGTTTTTGGAGTTCCTACAAGGGTTGTCGAGAAGAGCTTAGCAGCCATTGCTTTTTTTGCTAGCCCAAGGGAAGTACATGACCACACTAAGGCCCATATTTATACTTTTTGACGCAAAACTGTGCAAATGCAGTTTTGCATCAAGAAATATAGCGCCGGCTTGCATCATTCCAGAGTGCCAGCTGGGAGCCATATTTATGGAATGCCGCAAGCCGGCACAAAGGGTGGGCTAGCGTAAAAGTAAAAATTACATTAGCCGGGTGGGAGAAGGGTGGTTTGCACCAAAAAATTACGTTAGGTTGGCTAGAGGCAAAAAATGCCTCTAGACAGCCAATCATCATTTTCTGACACAAAACCATCCATACCACATGACTCCTGTCTTAGAAAAGACAGGAGTCATGCCCAATGGCCAGAACAGGGGACCAGTGTCCCCTAGACATGGCCATTGCACCCTGTGCCATGCAGGGGGGCCCAAGTAAGGCCCCCAAAGGCACTTTAATTAAAAACAAAATACTTACCTATGCTTACCCTACTTACCTGGGATGGGGTCCCATATCCTCTGGTGCCCCTCTGGTGTGGGTAGGGTGTTCCTGGAGCTTGAGGCTGGCACCTGTGGACCCATTCCATGGTGTTCAACCATGGAAATGGGTTCACAGGTCCCCTCATGCCTGGTCTGACTGAGGATTTAAACAATGATGTAAAACAGGCATTGCACAATTATTTAGCCCCTCCTCCCACACATGCGTCATTTTTGCACAAGGGGATAAATATGGGGCTATGGGGTTAGCATCACTTTTTAGATGGAAACGCCTACCTTGCATCTCATTGACACAAAGTAGGTTCACACATCTAAAAAATGGTTCAAACTCCAATATTTTGATGTTAGATGGGTCTAACATCAAAATATAAATATGGAGTTAGTGTTGCACCAAATGTGCAGAAAAAAAGATGCAAATTCAGTGCAAATGGAGTATAAATATGCCCCTAAATCTTTCCTGATATTAAAAGCCAACTCCAGGTACCCCAGATACTTGGGGTCTTATAGGAACAGACAGCCTGGTTAACATGTTGGGTGCATTGCCCATGGTTTGCAAATCACATTATGAAACCTTTCCTCAACCACCCTGACAGAAATCTAAGATAAAAAAATTACTCTTTTTATGTCTTTGATGTATCTGCACATCAAAATGCTTCCATCTGGCTTTTTCACATCTTGCCCCCTACCATGGGAACAGGCTCCCCTTGTTCATTTGTGCATGCACTGACTTCACTGGCTTTAAAAAGCATTTCAAAACTTGGTTATTCTGATCTTCTGCTACTCCATTTGACTGTCACCACAGCACCAAGATGTCCCTTCTGGAGTGAGTTGTTTGCGCTATACTGAGTACCCATAAACATAACATACCATAACATAACTGTCATTATTAAATTGCAATGTAATTTCATACTAGCCTAAAGTGTGCATTAACCTTAACATATCTGCTAAGTTTTATGAATATTTGAAGCCCAGATGCCATTTTATTAGTTGTACAATTGCATATTTTCTTGTACTATGTGCTAAGTGTAGCCCCATTCTCACGATTGGAGAATGAAGCATGAATTCTAGAACATAGTGGAGTCAGCACTTGTTTATGTATCAATATCTATTTTCAAAGGACTTCTTGTATTTTTCACCTGGGAAGAGTCTGCCTCCTGCTCATTACTTAGGGCCTCATTACGAGTTTGGCGGTCGGACAGCCAGACCTCCATGTTGGTGGTCCCAAAAAGACCGTAATGTTGATGGTCTGCCAGACAGCACATTACGAGATATACAGGCAGGGCCACCAACCCAAAATGGCAGACCGGCAGCGACACAGAGACCCGGAACTAGATCGTTTGAACTACAGCACTGACAGCCCTATGACCAACTGCTGACCGTATTACAAGTCCAAAGTCGCAGTGGTGGGCACCCATGGTGATCAGCCAATGGCAGTCTGAACCACGGCGGTCCGCGGTCACCAAAGTAACACACAACAGCACATTGGATGGATTTGAAAACAACACAGCTGACACACATTGCCACACTTGACACACCTGCAGATCACACTATAAAACAAACCCCTTCACACACCACAGTCCTTTGCATTTTCCATGCAAAACACACACGCAAGAGCAATATATTTGCCTCACAGGACAGATACTAGGCACCACTTTTTTCACCATCCCATACAACATTCTGCACACACTTTTGTCCAGTCACACCCTTTTGCACTACCCCTCTTCAGTAAGTCACTGTCACCTGTAATATATTTTATTTTATTCCACCATGGCACATACTAAAAATCCCGGTTTCACCTATGAAGAGCTAAAAGTAATGGTGGATGAAATCATAAGAGGATATCCACAATTGTTTGGAGCCCAAACCCAACGCACCCCTCTCAGCAGGAAAATGGAAATGTGAGAGAGGATTGTTGACAGAGTGAATGCTGTAGGTACCACCCGGCACACAAAGGATGATGTCACAAGGAGATGGAACACCCTCAGGGGCAAGGTTTGTTCCCTGGTCTGCTGCCACCATCTGCCAGCCAAGAAGACCAGTGTTGGCCTACCAGTGCCCCATTACGCCTCTTTCCCTGGGGGAGAAGGTCTTGGCCATCCTGCAACCTGAGGTCTTGACAGGAATACCTGGGGGAGTGGAGTCTGGTAAGTCACAACAAGAAAAAATTCACCAAAATGTTATGTCATGCATGCTCACTGACCACCTTGTGCCACCTTCACTGTTACTCCAGCCCCAGCCCAGTATCCTCTGCAACAAAGACCCTTGTCAGTCACCTCCCAATTGAAGTATACTCACCTGGGGGGATAACATTTCTATACTGTGTGTAGTACAAGGACTGGCCTGACTACTAAGGCCAGGAGGCTCTGTTACTGGTAGTCCACTCAGCCAGCCCAGTGTCCTCTGCAACAAAGACCCCTGTTTGTCAACTCCCAATTGAAGTGTACTCACCTGGGAATATAACATTTCTTTACTGTGTGTAGTACAGGGACTGACGTGACTGCTAAGGCCAGGAGACTCTGTTACTGTAACTCCACTCAGCCAGCCCATTGTCCTCTGCAATAAAGACCAGAATTTTTCAACTCCCAATTGAAGTGCACTCTCCTGGGAATATACCATTTGTACAGTGTGTGTAGTACAGGGACTTACATGACTGCACGTCAGGAGGCACTGTTCATAGAAAACCAAACACCAACACAGTGTTCTCTTGTCCAACGACCCTTGTGTCTTAACTCTCTGTTGAAGTGTGCTCACCTGGGAGGATAACATTTGTACATTGTGTGTAGAACACACTGTAAAAATGTCAATGCCAGGAGGCCCTGTTCCCAGAAAACAAACACCTAAACAGTGTTCTCTTTTCCAAGGACCTCTGTGTCCCAACTCTCAATTGGAGTGTACTCAACTTGGATGATACCATTTGTACAGTGTGTGTAGTACAGGGAGTTACATGACTGCAACTCACAGGAGGGTCTCTTACTGTCACTCCAACCACCAGGCCAATGTCCTCTTCTCCAAAAACTCTTGTATGGGATAGTCGCAAAAGAAGTGTACTTACTGGGGGGATGACATTTCCCAAGTGTATGAAGTAGAGGGAATGACATGATTGCTAAGGCCAGGAGGCTTTGTCTCTCTAACCCTAAACACAAGCCCAGTGTACCCCTGCCCAAATACCCCTGTTCGTTAACTCACAACGGAAGTGTACTCTTCTGGGAGGATCACATTTCTCCAGTGTTGGGAACTAGTTGGAGTGACCTGAATGTAAAACACATTGGGCCCTGTTGTGCTAACTCCAATCACCAGCCCAGTGTACACTTGCCCCAATGCAACTGTTAGTAAAATCTCTAAGGAAGTTTACTCTCCTGGGAGGATATCATTTTCCTAGTGCTGGGAACTAGGGGAGTGACCTGAATGCAACCCCCAGGAGGTACTGTTCATGTGACTTCAAATAGCAGAATAGTGGTCACTGGTCCAAATATTCTGGCCTGATCACTCTCAAATGATGTTTACTCACCTGGGAGGGACCAGGATACAGATCACACCTAACTCAGAGATGTAGCTGGCCACCTAGCTGTATCTTGAACTGCTAAGCCAAATTGAAGCTATTGAGGACAGGAAGGACAGCTTACACAGTGTGCAAATTAAATGATCAACATGGCCTCAAGATGCAACACCAGAATGGTATTGGCTGCAGACATATTCACAATGCATATACCACATAATGACTCCCATCACATATACAACAAACTCCTGGTTCGGCCTGCATAACATTCAACTATGCCTCAAAATGGTCAAAGCCACATCCTGCCCAGCCCCTATTTTGCCTGCACTGCTGGCAAGATGCGAATCTCTGCCCATCTTAGCCACTGCCAATGAATTGTTAAATTCAGCAGCTGCTGGACCTTAATGGAATTTGCATACTTCACATATATACACCTAATGCAACCAATAGCATGGGTACCTTTCACAATAGAATCACCTGCAAATCAACTATGTACACCGGCTGTACAAAATGTCACTGTAAACGTTTGGAGGTAGATGTCAAAATGCCACCAGTAACATTGTATCTTTCACGTCAATAGGTTAAGCCGTCACTGGGCACACCGAGGCCACAGACGAGACTGCCACCATCCCCCTGGATGAAGCTTTCAGTAATCATAACATTCCTGAATGTCTGGACGTGCTGGACAGTTCTGGCCCATCTGGGCAACCTGGTCCGACTTCTACAGTGAGTTTCACTGTGCCCAAATGAAAACTTCCAAGGTCAGTTCCCTCTACATCACAGGCAGCCATTCGTCCCCCAACCTGTGTCCCTAGGACCATCTTGTGCCCCCAGTTTAAGATCATCAATCGCAGCAAAACACCTTGGACAATGATGGTCCTGGAACCATCAGGAGGAGGCTCCCTGTAGCAAAGGCACAGGCCCATTAGGGTAGGGTGCATGGGAGAGATGTTGTGGGCCACCGGGATGAAGCCAATGGGGATGCTCCTGGCCACGACTCCATCAGCCAAGTCTTGGGGGTCTATCAAAAGTCCCAAGGTGTGATGGGCCAGGTACTTGCTGAACTTTGGGAGATAAAGCAGCTGCAGAGGGACATCCACAGGGATATGCATTAGCAATGGGAGTTGTCAATACCAGGCTGGCCTCCCTAACAGGGGTGTTGACATTATCAGTACCCTGATCAGGGATCGTCAGCAACACTCTACCCCTTCCTTTGATGCAGCAACACCAGGTCCATCGTCATAAGTGCTAGCCACTGAAAGAGAGGCCCTGTCAGGGGAAGAGCCCAACCCAGACATCCCGGACTCTGAAGCTGCAGCTCCCCCCCCAAACAAGTGGGGACATTCAGCAAAGAATTCAGGAGGGACAGATCACCAGACACTGACCACTGCCAGCAACTGGCCTCTTCCTGAAGGAACTCCTTTGTGTGCCACATATTGACTCTGTTGACTGTTATTCAACCACCTTCCATTTCCTATAGGAGGAATAGACTAGACTCTGGACTTACAACAGTGTGGCATCTATTCCAATGACTTCATCCTCCATCACTGAACCCTTCCCTTTTCTTTTCCATCATGCCCTATTATCAGTTTATGCACAAATGTTCAATAAATTAACCTATCACAATGTTTGTGTCTGCTTGCTTCTGTTTCAATTGTTGCTATGTAGAGATGTAAGACCATGTGAAGCAAATGATGAAGACACAAGATACTAGTGTAAGGAGGGATGTGTTACAGGTACAGTGTCCTGCTAAGGATTTCAACCAATACACACAAACACATCAGTACAAGTGTCTGGTCACACCAAACATTTTATTTCACTATACAGCACATAGGCTGTCCATATGTCTTGACTGTCACAACCAAGATTGGCTGACTCATATTGTGTCAAGGTAGATATACTGAGGTACAGTCCCCCAGACCACAGGAAGGAAGGGCCTTGTCAGATATTGTCCTGTGGAGTAGGCAAACAGAGAAGTGAATGGTGTTACCAGCTTGAGCCTTATTACATACCGAAACCAAGTAATCCAATATCACATAACCAAGATATAGACAGAGGGCAGTACGACAGTCCCTGATCACAAGTCCGTCATAATCCAATGACTACGCATCTGTTAGTATGATAGAAACATATGTCAGTGTTGTGGAACAGGCACTGTGGACTGCAATAATGAAACAAACCTACAGCTACATTGAGGGCATACAAGAAGAGTGTTTAGCCTATGTGAATGGTGAATGCCTGGCTTGCACTTGCTGACAACATATTTCATGGCCATATGATCCCACATATGAAGCAATGGGCCCGCCACAGCACACTAGACAAGTACAATGTGCACTTCAGTCCTTCCACTCACACACTGTCCAAGCTGATTTGGCACAGGTCTCATAGACCCCAAATCTCTGACCAACATTGCCTGGAACAATCCGTGTCCACTTCCTATGTTCGAAAAGCATCAGATACCTTCCAGTGTCACAACTCTGAAATGCCCACATGAGGATCTCAGGGTGAAAGTACCTGGAAATAGACAAAACAAGAAGCATAGTTTTGAAAACATACCTATTATACAAATCACAAAGCAAGCATCTGGAAATGAAGTTACAATGCAAAGAGAGAGAATGAAGGGGACTTGTACAATTGGTGATATGCTGCTCAGATTGTTAATAGCTGGCATCAGATCTGGCTCCAAATGACAACATAGATCCACTACTGTTTGCCAATTTAGCCAATATAGAAGTATAATATGTCTTTCTTCCATGGCCTGAAGGTCTGGCAGTGGACGGTAGACTGGTGGTTGTCGCATCCTCCCTCTCCCTTGGTACCTAAATATGACAGGAAATAAGTTCTGACATTAGTCATTGTGTCCACAGTAACATACATGATGAATGTCAAGGTTAACATATGACAAGCCAATATATAAGGGATGGACATGGCAAACATTACACATCACAGCTGTTAATGAACCAAGGTGCACATGTTACCCCCTTGGTTTGCCACGCATGTGTACACAACATGTATCTAGGCCTAAATCCAAAATGTGCATCACAAATGTCCCTTAGAATGTGACTGGATGTCCTGAGCACAAAAATGACCTTTGACTGGGGTAGACTCTGCCCCACTGTGAATTTCCATATGTGCCCTGCAACAACAACAATGGTGTTTGAGTAGTAGGATCTACATGACAAGACAAGATGAGCAGGTCCTTCTCCAAAAAACTATATTTTCTGAGGTGTGACGTAGTGTTAGTAACCCAATCTTGCATTTCATGCCTCTAAAATGGTGCCCGCCTGACCTACTCCACTTGTTGCCAATGACAGTCGCGGGCCAATAGCTGTGTCTGACGGTGGTCATGATCGTGTGCTTGGTGGAGGTGACCGTCATGTTCTGCAAAGTCCCTCAATTGACTCCTGACACTGCTGCCAGCAAGACTTCCACTACCAAGCTGCTACCAAGCTGCTGTGTAGCACCTTTGAGAGCACTTATGACACATCCAGAAGGTGATAGGGCTCCTGCCTTCTCACCTGAGGAGTTGAAGAGGCTGGTGACTGAGAGCCTACCCTTGTATGGACAGCTCTATAGTGCACCAGAGGAGCAGATAAGCAGCTCATGTACGCAGTTTTCTCTGTACTTCATCATCCTTTCCCTCCTCACAGGAAAGAATGTGCCCATGTGTGGCAGACTGAATATTCATGTGCCTGTGGGTGCGGTCTGTGTGGTATCAATGGGAGATCATTGTGCATGTATTGGTGGCCAGTGCCGCATGTTGAGTTCATTCACATTGTGGTGTGTGTGTTCATTGTGCTCCATGATCCACCTTATGCTGAATGCACAAAACTAGGTGAGGTGACATCGCAGCCATCCACTGACATCTCTTTCCTCATGAATGTTGCACATGTGAGACTAAATGTATGTGCGTGACAGCATGAGCTGAGTATGCATCTTGTATGTGCCAATTGTGAGTAATGTGGGCTATGTATTTGCTACCACAGAGATTTCTTTGCACATCTACTTTTGCTAGACTGTTGTTTGTAAGGCATGTTCTCAGTCTCTCTGCTCTCCAGGTTTCCATACACACCACATATCAATTTGCTGGTGGCTACATGATGTACTGTTAGCATTGAGGTGATGGGACTGGAGTGTCATGTAGGGTCTGTATGCTCAGCCTGCAGAGACCCGGGCCTGTCACATGTATCTCCCAATATGGGCCATAATCTAAACTGGGGTGAGGACCCCTGGGGCTGTGCAACTGTGGCAATGTGCCCACTCCCTGTATACCAGCTGATCCTGTCATGTGGCAGATATGAGATTCTGTTGTAAAATGCTCCCCAGAATTACTCATTTGTTTATCAGATTGGGAATGGGTACAGGGATGGGTTACTGATCTGTGACAAATGTGCACTTAGCATAATTTGCAATGTGTGTCTCTGACTCCTGACAGGCCCCTTTCTCCCACAGCCCTATTGTCACCTTCATACAAGTCATATTTGTCCTGTGCAGGCTTATTGCATAAATGACAGTCCCACAGTGCAGAGAGTGTGCTGATTCCTGGAAGACCAAGATATTTGACTCAGTAGCTTGGTCGCATAGCAGAAACTGGTCAATGCATATCTTTGTTTTTTTGGATGCCATTTCTGTAGGATGGACACAAATGTCCAAAAGTGTGTCCTGTGGTACAGTTAGATACCACAGAACCCCAACCCCTGAAGTGGCATGACTCTGCATTGGTTATTGCAAATGTACACACATGGACAGGGTAGACACTTTCTGTCCTCACAGAGTACAAATGTGTTTGTCCATTTTTGCCTAAGATATCTACCTTGCAGAAGCCACAGAGATGTGATATGTCTCATAGTGGCTCACATCTCAGTCAGGTGCTAGGGGCACGCCCCACAAGATGTCATTAAGCCTCCCTAGTCATTGTAGGGCCTGAGCAGAGTGGTGGATTGGTCTGCAGATTGAGAGATGTATTTCTTGAGCCATGTCCCTGTACTTATTGGCTAGTATGCGTCACAACTTGGGAGCATGGACAATAAGGGAAAGTTACAGCTTGATGTTACTGACATGTATAAAACAGAAACATTTGTGATGATACTTGTGATCATGATATCTTGATTTGTCTTCTGCATACATCTAGGTCAACACCCATCAAAGGAAAGGGATATGGAGAGCCATCGTCAAGAAGGTGCAAACCCTGGGGGGAGTGCTCATAACAAAAAGAGGTGGGAGAACCTGAGATGCTGGGCCCAGAAGATCGCATAGGCCCAGCTGGGGGTTTTCTCCCAACAAGGACCCACATAATTGCCTGCATTCTGGTGGTGGCCTATCCGGAGCCTGATTGGTGTTTAAGGCCAGCACAGCAGCCACAAGGGGGTGAGTACAGGGCATATTCCTGCCTGTGTTTTGTACTGATGTGCCTTGCGTATTAGACCAGGGACCTAGGAATAAACTGGGAGGAATGCTCACACCACTTGCTCTGAAAAGACTACATATGGCTGTGTACCGTTATCAATCATATACTGTTTGTTGTTGTGTGTAATTTCTATGCAACAGACCACTACTCCTCAGTGTTCCAGGCCACAGGTAAGTAAGTGATGGATCACTGCCCTCAGCAGCGTGTCTGTGTAAATGTGTATGCTGGCATCTGCCATCTAGAAGCTTGTTTTCTCTGTGTATGATGGAATATCTTTGAGCTTAATGTGGCAACAGGTGGAAAAATACACTGCACATGTGGAAAGGTTAAGGTATTCTCTGACTTGTAGTTATGTTTTAGACACATGTTTGGGTGCAGGCATACATCCACAGACAGACATCTGGGTTTGCCTGACCATGATGGGGATGGTGATGTAACTTCCCATTGAGCAACATGTTGTGGGCCTCCTACAAGTCCTACAATCTGTGTCTCTTTATTTTTAACACTTTTATTTTATTGGCATTTCATCGATTACATTTCAATTGTACCACACATTTTCCAACTGTCACCAGAGTGCTTGGGATACACGCATATCTATGTTTCATTTTTAGGCACAAGTACAGTATAGTGTCCTCTATAGAAAGTTTAGTGTTGTTGTACCTCATTAGGTATCATGTGTATCCGCTGTATAATGGGTATACTTTTTGTGATTTTGTTTCAGGTTGGCATATTGGTTTCTATGGTCTGGGTAGGGCTGGGATGCTTCTACCCTCCTGGAAAATATTCCTTGCTGTGGTCTCGATTAGATTAGTCATGTTCAGTGTATGGAACTAAACAAACGTAAAAGTTAAGAACTGAAAACTGGAAACTGACCCATGGTGGAGGCACAACTATGCGACATAAGCATCCATGTCTAGACACATTGGCCCTCATTATGTCATTGCAGTAAAAACTACCTACTGCCGTGGTGGTGGCCGCCAAAAGACCGTCGCCACAGCTACCAGCCATCCTCCATAATATGACCACAGCCGGATTTCCCCCAAATGGATGGCAGAAATCTGGCTGTGGCCATGCCGGCAGATAGTGGTAAAATGGCGCTGCTGCCAGCAGCAGTGCCACGCCAGTAGAATGCCTAGCGGTGTTCTGCTGACGAACGCTGCTGCTGGCCGCAGCGCCCCATCCCACCTCCTGCCGGAGTACCCCTGGACACAGGTAAGTTGGTGCTCTGACAGGGGAGGGGGGTGGGGGGGTGTTGTGTGTGTGTGTGGGGGTGTGTGTATGTCTGTGCGTGCGTGTACGCGGCTGTGTGTTGTATGTGTGTGCATGTTTGGGGATGTGAGTGTGTGTATGTTGCGTTGTGTGAATGCATGTCTGCATGTATGTATGTAAATGTGTGTAGATGTGTGTGTGAAGGGATGTATGAATGTGTGGATGAATGTGGGAATGGGTGTGTGTATGCGTGTGTGCGTGTATAAAGGGAGGGGCGTGTATGAAGTGGAGGTTTGGAGAGGAAGGGGCTTGGGGGGAACTTGTGGAGGGGGAGAGTGGTGGGTAAGACCCCTGTCAGTGACAGGGAAGGGATTCCCTGTCACTGATAGTGCCTACCTCCATGGTTTTCATGGTGGTAAGGAAGCCACGAAAACCATGACGGTAGGTGGGGTCATAATCCCGCAGGCGGGCAAGTGACAGCCGCCGGGCTGAAGATTGATGTCTCCAGCCCGGCGACCATTACTGCTATGCAGTCAGTGTGGTACATTGGCGGTTTAGCTTCAGCCAAACTGCCAACGTCTTAAAATGGAGGAATGTACCGCCAGCCTGTTGGCCTTACTTTCCTCCATATTACCGCTGTCATAATGACCCCCATTATGTCAACTATGTAATAATGATTGTAATAGCTGTGTGGGAATGTTGTGGGGGAGGGCAGGATGCCAAGCGGACACCAGGTGCCCAAACCAACTGTCATCTATGTCCCTGGTGGGTACACTAACTATACGCCCTTCTCACGCCATGGCCCCGTCTTCATTCTCTGAGGTGTCACCAGAACCTGAATTCTCCTCCGAACCCAAGGTTTTCCCCCTCATCTATTACTTCAGACCACTGAGGGGCTAACGGCTTATATCTGATTCCTTTACTCTCCTCCCTTTACAGGGCTCTCAATTCTGCTCTGGCCCAGCGTATTACGTCTCTATCCCACACAGTGAGGTTTGGACCTCTACTCTGCTTCCAAGTTAAAGATATCCTGCGTTTGCCAGGATCAAGGCCAGGTCCACGTACCTGTAACCAACCTTCCTGGGGTGGAGCCTGCTGTACAACCCCAACAAGCAGGTCGCCACGCAGTTTTCAAGGCTTCTATGTAGTACACGATTAAGTATGTGTATGACCCCATCCCAAAACTCTTGAAGAGTCGGACATCCCCAGGTCATATGACTAAAGTCTGCATCCTGTAGTCCACACTGGGAACAGTTCCACTCTGTGTCATTGAGGGTCCTGTTCAAATCAGTCTCCCACTTAGTCCGCAGGCTAACTAATGGTCTGGGCATCATTCCAAGCAATGCTTTATATAACCAGGAGACAAGATGAGAACCATCTTCAATGGACAGCATAGTCTGAAGGACCGCATGCGTAGAGGGTTATGCTGGCGCCACTCCCCAGAGGCCCCTGATAGCCCTTACCACTGCTTCATATGTCAAAAAATGCCCCTGGGGTAAGCCGGTCTGTTCTGCCAGGTTACCAAACAGGATCAACATTCCCTAACAGTGCATCTCCCCCACTTTTTGCATCTCTGCCGTCAACCAGTGATGTAGCTGTCTCCATGTGAATCAGGTGGGTGGATCCCCATGAGGGATTCCCACCAGGGGAATCACTGTCACGTATGGATCTAAGTCTAGGTTCTCTTAAGTGTCTGCCCCCCAGATAGCCAGGGCCGATGCCAGTAGCACCGAAGACTAGGTTTCAGAATTGAGGCAAGGGCCACCCGCTGATGCCACCATCCCACAGCAATTCCCGAACCAGTACGTCCAACTACCTTAAATGGGCAGGTTCACAAAATAGTAGAGTAGCCTAGGGAGCATTATCATCTTGGTGAGGGAAATGCGTGCCATAATAGGTAAGTGGAGGGAGCGCCAGAAGGTGACAGCAGACCATAGCACCTGAAGCACCTTCCCCACATTGCCCTCCCTGAGATCCTGAAGGTCATGGTAGACCTGAATACCCAGGTAGCGGAATGAATGGGGTGCTCAGGTGACATCCACCAGACAAGAGACTGGACGGGCTATGCCACGGCTCACTGGAAATACGCTTGTCTTCTTGCAGTTCAGGCAGAGACCTGAGCAAACGCCAAAATCATCCAGCAGGTCAAACACCTGTGGCAATGTTCTTGTCCCATTCCTGAGGCATATTAGGAAGTTTTCTGCATATAAGGAGACAATATGAAACTTCCCATTCCTGTATATTCCCCAGTCTTGTCCCACTGCTCTGAGTTTCGCTGCCAAGGGTTCAATAGCTATAGCGAAGAGTAGGGACTGGAGATAACCCGTCCCGTCTTCACCCTTGCAGTAGGGTGCGAGTACAGTAACTTGACCCAGTCTTCCCAGATATACCCCAGTCGCATCTGTATCATGGTGATCCCCAGAAACTTCCAGCTCACTGTATCGAAGCCTTCTCCAGTTCCACCAAGACAATCATGTCTGTCGGGTTCGGGGATGAATGCCATCATAGAGGAGGGAGTAGGTCCTACGGAGGTTATGGCAGATGCCCTGTGTAGGTATAAATCCATTTTGGTCACTATGTATCAGAGTGCACATATGGGGCAGCAGTCTAGAAGCAAGGGTTTTGCTTAGTATCTTGAAATCTGTATGCAGCATGGACAGTGGTCGAAAATCCGTGCCTCCCACGTCTGCTTTGTAGATCTAGGCAGCAGCACCACTATGGCTTCCCGAGTTGAGGCTGGCAATACCTTAGCCGTGTAGGCCTCAGTGTACATCTCCACGAGCCGCGGTGTCAGAGTTCGCTTGTAAAATTTATAGAACTCTGGGGTTAAGCCATCTGAGCCTGGGGTCTTACCTGATGCCAAGGTTGTTATGGCTACCCTCTGGGCCATTGGGCATGGCTAATTATAAGGCACCGTACAGTGACATGTAGTAGGTAATAAATTTGGTATTTATTTGTGTAGGTGAATATAGTATAGTACCCTCTGCAGTGACCAATCTGGTAATCGAAGTCCATCGTCCCCGGGCGAATCAACCAGGCCATTTCTCCGCCCACCCCTCCTCCTCATGTACTCTACCAATATACTTCTTATAATCATGGCATCGGAGGCGCTCCAGTGCAGTATTATATAATTCAATGGTCTCTAATAGTCTTGTGTGTGCCCCAGAGGTGTCGTCAAGCTCATTGTCACACTGATGTAGGGTGGCCTCTAGTCGTGAGATGTCCCTCTCAAGGTCCCATCTAATGCCCACTGTTTTTCCCAATGTCCCCTCACTACCACTTTTAATGTCTCCCACTCAATTCCCAGGCTAGGTGCCACCCCAGGGTTTGACGACAGGTATTCAGTCAGTCTGGTCATCAATGCCTCCCAGAAGGCTTCGTCCTCTAGGGCAATAGAGTGCAGGCACTAAGTTTGAACCAGCATGCGGGCCTCTATCATTTGGAAGGAGAGGAGCAAGGTCTGTGATCAGAAATGGTCCGACCAAGGTATTCCATCTGTGTTATCATACCACTAAGGGAGGCAGAACATATAATGCGGTCTATTCTAGTGTACACATGGTAGAGGTGGGAATAATATGAGTAATCTCTGTCCAGGGGGTGTTGAAGACACCAAATGCCCACCATGTCCCACTGTGCTATCCAGTTTGTCATACCCGCCACTACCCTCACAGTCGCTGCTCCCTGCAGCGGCGGAGTTGAGCAGCCTATGAGGCGGTTCAGTACCTTGTTAAAATCTCCCCTGGGATGTCAATGAATCTTGTCAGGTGGGCAAACACAGAGTGTAGAAAGGGAATCTACTTTTGTTTTGGTGCATATATACTATCCAACACTACAGACTTTCCAAAGCGGTGCTCCCCCCAATAGTACACAATAACCTTCTTTATCCACCTCCACAGAGGAGGCCTCGAAGGGTACCCCTGCTCTCACCCAGATTGCCGTGCCCCTTGCATATGCAGAGTACGTATATGTACCACCCTATGTTTCATGTATGAGAGAATTGTATGACGTTTGGCCACCGAGCTCAATTCCCTGATATTCCAGGATATTTTTTTAAGATGAAAATGTGTGTCCGCCATACCCATTAATGGGCGTGGCCTGTACCATGATCCCCAATGCCCCATGTCCCCCCACAGGATCCCCCAGCATTGCAGTGTGTATCCAATAACCACAGGCTAAACCAGTTACAACACCCCTCCCCAAGAACAGCCGAGCAACCTCTGACCGCCCAAACCATATTAACCAGTATGTAATGATCCATTGTCATCTTCCAGCTGAAGAAGTCAGCAGGTAATCAGGGGTGGTCGTCAGAAGCACCAGGGTCGCCTCCCATAGAGCGGGTCAGCCCATGACCTTAGCCCAACAACCAGGCACAGGTGATGGCAAGAGCGGGCCCATCTCATCAAGCAATGTCATCTGCGGTCTGGGGTGTCACCCAGGGAAGCCCTTCCATGATGTTAGTCACAGACTCATCATCTGTGGACTCTCCCATCACTGGGGAGTCCGACAGGTAGGCTGCCGCCCGCAGGGCTGCTTTCTGCACTTGGCTTGTCTGCTGCTTAGTTGGTTTTGTCACTCGGGTATTTCCTACTAAATCTCGTGTACGCCGCTTCTTACCTCGGCATCGGGTGGGCCAGGGTCCTCATTCTTTGAACTGTCAGTACCAGTCCGATACATCTCAAGCCAAGCCCAAGCTTCGTCCGGATCTTGGCAAAATTGGGTTTCGGCCTTCTAGCATGATCTTCAGTTTAGATGGAAACATCAATGAGTATCTGATTGCCTCATCATGCAGTACTCATTTCACTGCAGTGAAGGTGGCATGTTTGGCCTTGACTGTCGCCATAAAATCTGGGAAATCCAGGAACAGGGTGACCTGGGCACCCCCCACCTTGAACGGTCACTCCTCTTGTGCTTTCTGCAGCAGTAGGTCACGGTCCCTGTAGTGTAGGAGCTTGGCCACCATCGGCCTTGGCAGCCTCCCCGGTGCCGGCACGCAGTACACCCTTTCCAGTGCAAAAAACTGAGTAAGGGGTCAGTCCTTCCTGATCGATCACAGCCATTGTAATTCACTGCATCCGGCCCTTCTGTATTTTCAGGAAACCCCACAATACGCACGTTATTACGTCTGCTGAGGCTCTCAGCATCTTCAGCTCTGTATTCAAGTTTTTAGATCGTCTCTGTGAGCTTGGCAAGTTGGGATTTCATTGCTAGGTGAGCAGGTTGCAGATCCTCCAGCACCTCTTCTTTATCCTTCACCCCATCAGAAAACTTGTGATGGTCAGTGCGTAGATGGCTTACTTAAGCCTATACTTTGCCTATCTCTTGGTTCAGGGTTGATTTAGTGTCCTCGATCGCCCCAGGATCCTATTCAGGGTATCTTGCATGTTGGGGGGCACGGGCCCTTCCCTTGTTTCTCAGTCCAGGCATTGGTGGCCCAGGTAGGAGGTAGCCAGGCCTTGACCCTGTGATTTAAATCGGGCCTTTCCCATGGTGAAAGCGTGCAGGCCGCTAGGTGCGGGGTCAGGACCGCTGTGTACTGAGACAGGTTCCAGGGCGGCGGGAGGCCCTGTCACGGACTCCAGCTCCCACCAGGCCGATGCAGCCCACGCAGGGCACTCAGAGCAGCAGGTCTAATAGTGGCCCGATGAATGCAAATGTCAGAGGCCCCCTCAGTGGGCACGGTAGAGTGTGCACCACCAGATTTCTCCAGCGACCCACCACAGGGAATCCAATGGAGGGTCAGTCACAGCAACAGCACTCCACTCTGTGGACCCCCCACATCAGCCACCTCAGTCCGGTAGGCCAGAGCTCTGGTGCAGGAGAATATTCTACTTTGGTGTGTTCAGGCCTACTGCTCCTCAATCCTGAGACGGGAATTCAAGGCCACCCGCCCCGCCATGACCGGGGTGAGGCCCGCGCCCACCAGGGGCACCCCAGGACCCCCTCAGTGGTCCCGTCAATGGCAGGCTCAGCTCCACAGCAATTCAGACCACCCCTGGGCCCCCAGCTGGGAACACCTCCCACTTAGGCATTCATGTTGGCCCCCCGAGTGGGGACCTTGATCTGGGCTGTCACCAATAGTGCCTGGCAAGGGGGAGGCCCGTACTCATGGCTCCCCCTCCAGGCAGGTTTGTCCCACCTTCACAGCGGCCGGCACGGGACCAGCAGGGCCTCCAAGCCCCTACCCTGGATAACACTGCCTCACCTATGGCGACTGGGGGGCCCGTGCATGTGCTCCACCCCACGATGAAGTCCTCCTCCTACTACATGGCGCACCTCATACCCAGCATGGGGGCCCCTCCGCACCCCTTGGGACGAGGGGGCAGCACAGTCCTCCTGTCTGTGCTCCACCTGCTCTCACTACCAGTGGGCAGGTCCAGCACCAGGGCAGCCAGGGACGGGATGGGGTCTGACCCTGCCCGCTGGCCAGTTCTCAAACACGCTGCTCCAGCCACACTGGTCACCCAGGCTGTCCTCCTGTGCTCGGGCTACACCGCCAGTCGTGGTCGCATGTCAGCCAGCCCCCAATCCCTCCTCCAGCCAGTGGTGGCCCTGTTCGCTGGTGTAGGGTCAGGATTTTTGGCGGGCAAACCAGAGCTCACGTCAGGCTTCCGCCATCTTCGCTCGCCAAGCCCCACCCCCTCTTCCTACTTCTGTGTCTCTTCAATATGCAAATGACTGGTGGTTTCTACTGATGAACTGAGAGTATGTCATTGTAAGGGGTGCTAGACATTAGTGGTGACAACCCTGGGGCTTCCTGATTCATTGTGCTGTGTTTTTTAGGACATCTCTCCCTAACATATCGGACATGATGTCTACAGTGTTCGCATTCATGCTACATGTGTGGTCTATCTGTACAAAATTGATACTACCTCCTTGACTCAATTGGGACAAAAATGACTTGGTGAAGTGTAAATTGTTGATATTTTCAGTGTGACATGGCTATTTCCTTGTCACCTTCTCCAGGCTATTGTACCTTTGCCATCGATATGGCTAAATTTTGGAGCATCCTTTTCTACTTTACTGTTGTTCCTGATTCATTTGTGTTTTGTGCCTACCGTTGTATGTGGTTGTGCCTGCTTGCAGCTCAATGTGCTGTTTTGTGCAGTGTGAGATATTGTAGACAGTGCTGGTAACCCCCAAGACAAGGGTATATGTTGAGTGTAGTCATATGTGTGTGTAAATGCAATGATGGTGTCATGGCATTGTGTGGTGTTATTTTATGGTATTTCATCTTGTGTTGTCCAGTGTGAGCATGTATGGTGTTAGACTGATATGGCTGATATGGCTTATGGCAATCTGATTTGTGTCAGCTTTAGTTTTGTTAGTGCAGACATGGAGTGCGTTCAGTTGTGCTAGCTTTGTTTGAATTTGACTGTGCATAGGTCCATTTAGGTGTGTGTCCCTTGCAGCTAGTTCCTGCAGCGGTATGTTCCATGCAGTTGGAGTTGTATGTGTTTTGTTGATTTGCACTTAAACATTGTGCAGATGGTCATGAGACTTGTGTCTAGTACGGTTTGTCTTTGAGACACATGTAGGGCCATGTCCTGTGAAATGTTGTTTTACGGGAGGTTGCAAGGTGATATGTGTCTCATGCAGCCTCCTTCCCTGACTGTTCCTGTGCCCTTATCCCAGTTGCGCAAGTATTGTGTGCCTAGTGATCTTTGTATATTTGTCTCTCTGTTTATTTTGCATGCCACTGTGCTTCAATTGTTCACTAATGTGTGTGATGTGTGTGCCCACTGCAGGTCTGTTTAATGGTGGGTTGTTTGTGTTCCATGACACATTGATACATATGTGTGTTGTATGTGATGACAGTCCCTGGCTTGTGAGGGATGTGAGTGTGTGAGTTGTTTCTGTATATGTGATGTTTGTGTGTTGTTGGTGATGTGTGGATGAAAGTTGTGTTTCCTTCACTGTCTCTGTGGCAGACATGTGTGGCTCTGTGTTTTTGTATAGTGCTGCAGTGCAGTGTGAGTGAGCTCCCCAAACGGGGGGGGGGGGGGTGGTATTGTGACTGTGAATGTGTCCATCTTGATGTATATTTCGGACTGAGTACAGGATGTGGTGTGTAAGTGGTGCCCGTGGCGTGCCCCCCCATAATGTGACAACGTATTCTGATATGGGTAGGTTTCGTACACCTTCGAGGATCATCAGAAGCAGCAGGACATGTGCGATGGGCTCCATGGCGGCATCGGAGGACTGAGGCTGCTTGCAGGTGAGAGTCTCCCTTTATAATGTCTATTTCTGCCTACTGAAATATGGTGGTTGGACTGCCAGTCACATTGTGCAACCTCGTAATTAGTCCAGCAGAAACAGGTTTCATCAGCCGGCTGATGCAACATCGTGACTGAGGCGTTTTGTGCTGCCTGGCGGTGCCGGAAGAACAGCGGTGGTCTTGGCTCCATATGACCACTTGACTCGTAATACGGCAGTCCTACTGCCAACCTGACTGAGGTTGGACCGCCACCTCCACCATGGCAGTTGAGGGACCCCCAAACTCGTAATGAGGCCCTTAGCTTGGTTGAAGTACACGTTTCTATCACATGTTCGCATTTAAATTGGCTTTCACTGGTAGAAAAAATGATAAAACTATGACTGAAATGAAGTTTAGAATTTATATGGTCCTACTGGATTTTGGGCGGAACCGTTGGTCCACTTGAAAAGACATTTGTCACAATTGTTTTTCTTGCTTATTGATATTTTTGCACTGAACGCATGTTAAACTTTAGGCTTCCATGAGGTGCTGCGTTTTATTTTATAGCCCCCATCTTGTCCGTACCTTCTTCCCACTTTCTGGGGTATTTCATCTGTGTTATTTTCCTGTCAGGGGCTCTCTCAGGGTTCTCTAGGGAACGGGTCAGGACTCGGGCTGCAAGTTTGAGATTGTCACCTCAAGCTTTCCATACCTCACCATTGGGCACTGGCGAATCACAACACTCTTCTCTCTGACTACACCAGTTTGTGTACTGTAGGATGCAATGTTTTTCTCCACCTTTCACGATCCCTCTTTTTTGCTGGATAATTGGTTTGGTGACTGGAATATTGGCCACAGTTCACGATGAATAAGCGCAAGATATGCCTCATATTATCATGTAAACTGTATTTCAAGGACTTTGGAGTTCAGAGCTTTAGGATCGCCTAAATGCGGCTTTTCAATCTAGCTTTATCCTTGGGTTCCTTGCATTGGAATACATTATCTTTTGGGCTGGTGTAGGCTTGCTCGGACATATATTTTCTAACCTTAAAAGCTTTGAATGAACTCCACATAAATCTCTCATTATAGAAGGATTTGCACAGAAGTGCTGCATCTTTTGTAATGCATGTATCAGTTTGTCTTCCCATGACTTTGATCAATTTTGGCAAGAATAGCAAGATATCTGTCTTGCATCATTTATATATATTGTTTCTCAGTATTTTCTGAAAAGATGTGTTGCATTACTCATCTGCACCTTTGGTACAGTACCTGCCTTTGTTGTAAATAGACAGTGCTCATCCTTTCGCGATTCTGTCTTGTTTATCTGAGCATGTGATGTTTTAAAAGAAGTTAACAAGCTAAGGCTTCCTCGTCATGGGGAATAGTGTACACACGTGTGGGTTCCAAGTACCATTTCCTATTTTCCACCACAATCAAGGTGTTCTTTACTCCTCCAGATCCCCTTTGAACTCTAATTGTTAACCATGGGGATAATGTCCCCAGTCCCCAGTCACGACCCACTTCTTTTCTTTCACAAATTACCAGCTGCTGATGCTTACTTACTTCGGCTGGTCACATGGGCCACGTTAATACAAACAAACGAATCGAGCAGCTTTCGGGGCCTCTTTAAGAAGCTCAATTATATATTTACATACAGGTAGCTGCAAGTCAAATCTGTGTGGACCCGTGGACAGGTGCTGCTGATGCGTTGCACCTGTGGGAGGCCCATTGATGTTCAGCTGCCATTTCAGCCTCTTTCAAAGAAAGAGAATTCCCGAAATACACTTTGAAAAACATACAAGTTCACTACAGTTCACCAGAACAATATGAATACAGCTACTGAGAATACAAATATATGCATGTCCTTGACGAAGTTTCGAGTTTTGTTAAAATGATTTTAAGAAATATTTTATTTCGTGTTTTTTGAGCATAGACTTTCGTAGCCGCACTCTATTCTTATAATTTGTCGTGCCTTGGGTTTGACTCTGAAGCCAGGATTCATTTATTATAAAATTAACTTTAGGTAGGGCAAATATGAGGAAGAAGGGTAAAGAATTTGCGAGTTGAAAAACACAATTACTCGTGTATCCTATGACACTGACGCTCCAATTGATATCTGACGAGGCTAATGTCACAGCTTACATTTTCAATCCTCTAGCCAACTTGATTTGAAGCACACGATCAAGAAAATGCTACGCAGGCGCTACTGGTGCACAGATGTCAACGAAACTTCAGCACATGTGTTGAAGGAATGCCCGCGCGATCTTAATGCCACAAGACAGTTATAGGAAAAAATACCGGAACTTTGGGATTGTCTATATATATATATATATATAACCGTTTGAAGATTTCAATCCAAGGAACCGAGGCACGGCCATATTATGCGTTTTAGCTTCAAGTAAATTCAGTCAGTATTAGAGGACGTGGCAGGAAGGAAACGGGCTACATAACCGGTGCATACATTCCATCTTAAGAAAACAAAAAATAACATTGAAGATGGCGCTGATCCACGGGCGTAGCTATCAATAATGCAGCAGGCGAATGGAACTAGGGCCTTTGAGACTTTTAGGCCCTGATTTATACCTTTTGGTGCAAAATTGCACTAACGCAGTTTTGCACCAAAATATTTAGCACCGGTTTGCACCATTTTTGAGCACCTGCCGGGCACCCTATTTATGGAATGATGTAAGCCGGTGCAAAGGGTAGGCCAGCGTAAAAAAAAAAATGACGTTAGCCAGGTGGGGCTGGCGGTATGGAAGAAGGGGGTTTTGCACCAAAAAATGATGCTAGGCAGGTTAGAGTAAAACAAAAAAAAAAGACTCTAACCAGCCTAGCATTGTTTTCTGATGCAAAACCATCCATACCACATAACTCCTGTCTTAGAAAAGACAGGAAAAAGACAGGAGTCACGCCCACCACACCAATGGCCAGCACAAGGAACCAGGGTCCCCTGGGCATGGCCATTGCACCCAGTGTCATGTAGGAAGGCCGACTTCAGGGCCCTCAGTGGCACTTAAAAAAAAAAATCCCACCTGTCCTTACCTATACTTACCTGGGATGGGGGTTCCCCCATCCTCCGCTGTCCCTCTGTTGTGGGTGGGGCTGTCCCTGGGGCTTGGGGAGGGCACCTGTGGGCTTATTCCATGGTATTCCATCATGGAAATGGTCCCACAGGTCCCCTAACGCCTGCGTTGACCCAGGCGTTAAATAATGGTGCAAAGCAAGCTTTGCACCATTATTTGACCCCTCCTACTTACAGTACGTGATTTTAGCACTGGGGGATAAATATGGCGCTAAGGCCATATAGTCATTTTTTGCATGGGAATGCCTACTTTGCATCTCATTGATGCAAAGTAGGTTTCCAAGTCTACAGAATTACTTTAACTCCATAAATTTGGCTCTAGACGGGTCTAGTGCCAAAGTATAAATATGGAGTTAGTTTTGCACCGAATTTGCGTAAATAAAAATGATGCAAATTCGGTGCAAAACAGGTATAAATATGCCCCTCAGAGCCTACTGAAAATCTACTATGGCTGTATTTTTCTGTTCAACCAGTGGGCTTGAGGCCCCCTGCTTGCACCAGGACCTATGCCCCAACCTGCGCTATGCGACTGCTCTGACCTATAGGATTTATTGCTTATTTAGCTGCGTTTGATATGGCACTAGATGTGTGATGTACTAATCCCTATGTGCAACCAGGGTTTGTAAATTGCTCAGCGACTGATTTCAAATAGAAATAAACTTGTTGAACCAACCTATGTGCAAGGAGGGGTTGCATTGAAAATTGCAGACACCCAATTGGTTGAAAATTAGTGCAATATTTATGGTTGGTTTGCTCTGCGATAGAGTAATTTTTTAAGCTAAAACGGCGCAAACTTATCTCCATATTTATATTTTGATGCTAAACAATTCTAGCGTCAAAATATTGGAGTTAGTGTCATGTTGTGGATGCGGCAAACTACCTTGCATTAACTAGATGCAAGGTAGGCGTTCCCGTCCACAATATGATGCAAACCCCCTAAACACAAATGACATGCACGGAGTAGGCGGACCCAAATAATGACACTAAGCCTGCTTAGCACCAATTATTTGACGCCTGGGTCAGACCAGGAATTACAGTACATGTTGACCCATTTCCATGGCCAAACACAATGGAAAAGGTCCATAGATGTTCACCCCAAGCCCCAGCAACACCCCCACCCACACCAGAGGGACACCATAGGATGGGCCACCCCATCCTGGGTAAGTAGAGGTAAGTATTACAATATTTTTTTAATTTATCTTTGATCTTGATTTTGATTTTTTTAAATGCCATTGGGGGCCATTACCTGGGCCCCCCTGCCTGGAACTGGGTCTTGTGGCCTCTCCCAGGGGATACTGGTATCCTGTGCTGGCCACTGGGGTGGTGGGCATGACTGCTGTCTTTATTAAGACAGGAGTCAAATTTGGGTGCTAGTGCATCAGAAAATGACGATAGGCAGGTTAGCGGCATATTTATTCCTGCTAACCAGTCTAGCGTCATTTCTGTCCCACTAGCACCTTTTTCCCTTCCGCCATCCCCCCGGGCTAACATCTTTTCTTAGATGCTTGCAATTCCTTAGAGCCTGCATGCGCCATTCCATAGATATGGCGCCCTGCTTCCGCTATGGAATGGAGCTAGCAGGTACTAAGGATTTTGCATCAAAAACCAAAAATATGCCCCTAAATGTCTAATGAATACTAAATAGGCAGGTCACTATCTGTGACTCCATGCTCTTGGATACAAATGAGGGGATGGTGGCCTGCAAGTGACAGCAGGCCTCCACTGCTGGCTGCATTCTCATATGGAAAACATTTGTCTTTAATAGACTGTCAACTAAAAGAACAGGTGCTACTTAAAAAATGTTCTATTTCAGAAGACAACTGGTGTAGTAAACATCATTGTCTGCTCACATAACGCCTAATTAGGAAGATGTCCCAAAGTAACAAAAAACCTCTTTGTGAATCAGGTACCAACCCAACTTGGGTGTCAGTTTCTGATTAATGGTTTGCAAATGTAATATGTAAATGCAGTTACAGACCTTTGACAAATATCGTTTATATTTACGATCATGACATGACACTGCTTTCATGCCCCGTCTTAATTGGGATTTGGAATGAGTCACAGAAACGCTTTGTAAATTGAAAAGACTTTTATGATTCGAACAAAGGTGTGGCAAATTACAACACATTCCTATGAAGTCATCATCACCATCAGCACAAGGTCTATCCGGTCTACCAGGATGGCTTCCAACATGGAAAAGCCTTCTCGACTTAAGGGACCAGTCGTAAAACATACATGATAAAAGTTAAATACAAAACTAAAACGTTATAAAACCAAGACTGGAAACAATATTTAATTATCACATAAGACAAGAAGCTGTGCAAAAGGACGAAAGGGCTAAAGTGTGAGTGCATGTAAAGAAATACAGGAAGGTGCAACAGTAATGAGTTTTAAAATTACATTAAAAGACTTGTCAGCTTACACCATGCACCCTGCAAATACTTCTCTATAGCATGTACAGCAAATGGGTGTTTCTCTTTCTTGAAGGCCAGCAACATGAATGTCCGATGTAATAGACCCAACTTGTGACATGCTAGGATTATCCATTTGGCATGACTAGCTGAGTGTGCTGGGCAGAAAAATAGCAAATGTTCCTTGGTCTCTTTAGAATAAGAGCAAACACCACATGCCACAGAGCTCCTGACATTGGCTAGCTATGTGCTTGAGAAAGCTGTGAGAGGAAGTATGTTGTAGCAACATTTTAAGAAAAGGGACATCACAGACGCAGGGCAGATGGTATCTAGAACATTTTCATAAAAAGGAAAAACTTTAAAGTTAAGAAAGATTGGGTTAGCACACCAACAGCTCCAAGAGGAATACATTTGGCATGGTGCTTTTCCCAGATCTTTGCTTTCATTAATTCCAAGGAGCCCTGACCAATGAGGTTAGGTGAATTCTGGAAATCTTCCAAACAGAGCTCCATTAAGTTCACCTTGATAGATCTTAACCATGAGATCTTTCTTAAAAATCCTGGCCTTCCAAGAATGTCAGCTAGACCCTCCCTATATGGTTTGAATGCATCCAACTTCCAAATACTCACCCAATAACCTAATGGGGGAAACTTGGCCACCAGGCCCAAAGGCCTTAGTCCAAGAACAAGATGCACAGGAAGTAAGAAGCAACTGTGGGGGAGTGATATTAGTGACCTCATAAACTTACTTTCCTCGCCACTCAGATTAGTCAAATCTGAACGGGCCCATTGTTTGGCTTCTATTAAGTACTGCAGTCAGTGTGCCCTACATATTTGGAGCAGAGGATTAATAGGGTAAAACTTGACTGTTTCACAAATCTAAGTAAGGCAGCAGTCCTGTGTCTGAGTGTAGCAACACTCTTTTGCATCTGGGCCTCCAATAAGTTTGAGTCTCCTATCCGGATACCAAAATAATGAAAACCCCACACTCTAGCAAGGGAGACTCCTTGCAATGATAATCTTCACTTAAAGTTTTTGCGAGGGGTAAAGACCATGCACTTGGTCTTAGCTGTATTCAACTCAACCTCACGGTGATCACAGAAGAGGGAGAATCGCTGCTTCAAATCTGACAAACCCCTATCAGTCTACAACAGCAAGAGGGTGTCATCAGCAAACAACATAGAAGGGACATTTGTTCCAGTTAAAATAGGGGAGCCATTCTGGAAATCAAGTAAAAGATCCACACACCCATTGAGATATTATAAGAACAGGATGGGGGCCAGGACAGAACCCTGGTGAACCCCTCTTTCTACAGGAACACCTCTCATTAATTTCCCATTAGGGCCTCATCTAAGTTGGGCATAGATGCCCTCGTGCAGCCTAATTAAAATGTTCAAAAGTTCATGGGTCACACGCTGCTTCCTCAATACACCCCAAAATGTATGTCTTTGAACCAAGTCAAAGACAGAGTGGAGGTCAACAAGGGTGACAAACAAGTTGCGTCCGCTGATGTCCACCCTCAATTTAAAGGGTTGATTGACATGACACACATTAACTTGGTATCCCGCTTGGAAGTGGGTTATCACTTGACTATTGGCTAGTCACCCATTAAGTTTCTAAGGATTTGTCTCCAAAAAAAAGGTTTTGAATTGAATGCCAATTTTCCAGGGCGTGGCTTAGATGATGAGGCAATGGCACTGTGATTCAGCTGTTCCAGATGGAGTGGACCGATAATACAGAAAAAAATGCTTTCCACCGCCTAACACTGTACAGAATCGGGACTACGTGTGTGCCAAAGGTATCTAGAAGATTCTGACACCCTAAACACCTTGGTACCCGATTGAACTGCCAAGGCCTTTTCAACAACATGGCCATCACGGGGCCTTTAACTCAGGAGTAAGGAAAACAGAGAAGGCAGGTAATACCATTACACTGATAATAGCACTGTGAACCCTTCCAGGTACTTACACAGCTGGTTTGTCTTACCGCAGCTCTGTGCAGCTGGAAATTTCCTTCTGTTTTGCTGTGTAAACAGAGTCATCTGCACTCCCCAGATCATTTTACCTAGCTGCCTGACTCTAAAATGGTGCAGCGCAGAAAGCCTTTAATGCTCGCTTTGCCATAAATAAGGGCAGAAACTTTTAAACAAATATTATCTCACTGTGACAGTGCACATATGGTTTCCCAGCACCGCTTTCACTGACTTACCTTGAAGTGCACCTCATGTTATGTTCAGACCATGTGCTTTAAATCAACAACTTTCCTGATTTGCCTGACCTTAATATGGTGCTGCACATAGCTCAGCTACACCCTTGTGTGATACCTATGATTTGAATATTGGATTGCTAAAGTTTCCAGTGAATATTGCTGCAAGTTTCACATGCTGTTCCAAAACCATATTTCAACACCTGGTCAGGGTCATGGCATCTTTTCTCATCATCTGCTAATTATATGTTACCCTTATTGTGATTCATCAATACTTGCCTTGGATATGCAGCACTAGACTCACTAAACTTATCGGGTTGTTTCTCTCACTAAAGGAAACTAAGATGCGTATAATTTGAAACTTTCCTGAGTACAACAGTATAACTATCATAAAAGCCAATAAATAACTCAGATGTGCATTCTGCTAAATCTCTTTAAAGCTATCCCACGTTTGGTGACCATATCTTGAGCTATGGCTGAAAAAAGATTTTAAATCCTCAATAAAATGCTCCAAGGCCAACCACTCAGGACCAGATTTGCAGACAAAAGGAAAAACAGATATTAATGCAACCATGGAAATGATTTTAAAGAAATTAGCCGATGTTCATGATCTGGCTAAATTTACTAAAGCAAACACTGATGCAATTCAGTTGGAACTTACCACAATGAGAGCGAACTTAATCCAATACCAACAAACTCTCTGAAGCAGAACAGATATTCAGTGCTGTAGAAGACATATCATCTAAAACAGAAAAACAACTCAAAATACTCCATAAATCTATGAGAATTCTGCACAAGGAGGCAGCAGAACTGGAAGACAGGAATCAAAGGGGGAATCTGCAAACTTTTAGCATCTCAGAGGGTTCAGAAGACTCCGAAAGCTCATTTATCACATTCCTAGAAAAATGGCTTCCACACGTCACAGGAATAACCTTCTCCAAGGACTTTGAGCTAGATCATGCCCACCGTGTGTCTTCTTTTAAGCTGGTGAGCAATTGATTCTCAACTAAATACACAAACATAATCATATTCTTTGTAATGGTCATAATATTTACATCTCCCAAGACTACCCTTGGCACGAGAAAATGTTTTTTGGCCCTCTGACCACATCTTAATAATTGAACTTTCAATTCTCGTTCACAGATCCAGCAAGATTTAGTGTCCTGGTGGATGGCAAACATCATCTCTTCTCAGATGTGAAAGACCATGTATAATTTCTAGATGATTGTGAAGGCCATGACATGGAAGCTCAACTTTCAAGTTCAGGAAAATCTGATGTTCAGAAGTTTCTCTTAGATTACTATTTTGATCATGATATTATTTATCCAGTTTGTTTCAAAGCTGATATTCCTCATCTATCTAACTGTTACTTCATACCATTGTCTGGTTATATCTCCTCTTACTGTTTACATTTTGTTACTTTTGGCTCATACTTATAAAAGATTTATAAAGCTAATTTACTCCTGCAATTTGTCATTATCCAATGTGCAATCCCATCTTATAGGCTATAGATAGTAATTCTGTGATGCTCACATGTGTCCAACGTTATCTTGAATATGTTTCAGATGGTTTTGTACTCTTTGGTCTTGCGACCATAGGATGACATCTTGCTGTTGTTTTCTCCAATTGACTTCTTGTGTGTGAGGGGGAAGAAAGAAAGGGTTTTATTTTTTTGGGGGGGAAGGTTGGTTGACTGGTTTCTTTATTTGATTTTCCATGCTCTCTTATACTTATGTTTCAAATCTACATTGGCTGGTTAGATTGTCTTCATGGCACCACAGAGTGTATCAAAGATAAACAACTACTCAAGCTCATCATCTTGACACCGCAACTTATACCAATTATACAAGGCCCAAACCCACTTCTCCAAAAGATGATTGTAGAATGCAGGTTCTGTATAGCTCATACTGTTTAATGCAACGTATCCTAGTGCTCATATATCTTAAAACTTCTGACTCGCTAATTTCCATCAAATGCCAACTGATGTAATATGGCTAACTCAACATCAAATACAAAATTGAACATTATTTCACTGAATGTTAAGGGTCTAAACCACCCGGTTAAGCACAAACAAAAATGAAAATTATCTCTAAAGCAGATCTGATATTACTACATGAAACTAAAATTGGCCAAAAGGAAGCTACCTCACTTAACAATAGTTGGGTATGTGAGGTTATATTCTTCTCCACAATGAATTAAAAAAGTGGCTCAAAAATATAAATCTTCATGAATACCAATACTACCATAACATTGCAACTAAACAGATAACAAAGGTAGACTTTATACAAACTCAACCAGAATGGTAAACATATTCATATATCAATCTTTATGGTTCAAATGCTGACATACCAGAATTCTGGGACAATATGGATGATACCTCAAAAAGTATCCCTGAAGATGAACTAATGATTGTTGGTGGAGACTTCTACCTTGAACTTGATCCAATCCTAGAAAGACAATTGTAATCTCCTTTTTATTAATCAGAAAGCCTTGTTAAATATCTGTATTATATTCCATCTAAAAGACTGCTGGAAACTACAACACCCGGACACCAAGAACTATACTTTCTTTTAATTCCCTCATTCTTCATATTCGAGAATCGCTTATTTACTCCAGTCAAGTGCTCATACTCACCTTATTGATCGGACTGACATATTACCCAGACTGGTTGCAGATCACCCTTGTATGTCCTTAACAATCTTAGGGACTAGCCCAAAACCTAAAAATAATCTCTGGTGATTCAACAATAAATCTATTAAAGATGTCACTCATAAACAACGCATAGAAATGACTATTTGTAATTATCACAAAGAAAATAATTCCCCTGATAATGAGACACCTATTTTTTGGGACGCACTAAAAGCCACATTTAGGGGCTCCTTAATTAACATTCAAGCAAAACTGAACAAGGAACATAGCAATGAGATAAACTCCCTAGAAAACTGATTTTAACCCAAATACTCCCCCTCTTTAAATGAGTACAAATATGAATGTAACAGACAATTAAGCAAAAAGGCGGGGATATGGATCACCAAGTTCAAAGGCTCAAAACTTTGTGAAGTGAATAGAGTAGGGACAATGCTTTCATCCTTTTTAAAGCACAAACAAAACCAAAAGAAAATTAGCTCAATCAGAGATAAAAGAAATACCATGCATACAGGCAGACCCCCAAAACATTCTGGACATGTTTAAAGACTTCTATGAATCCTTATACTATGGTGACTCTCAAATCTCATCTGAGGCCTCTAGAGCATATTTAGATACACTAAATCTCCCTTTAATATCTCAGGTAGACAAAGAGAAACTTAATACACCCTTCATTGCAGAAGTCATATACTTAGCAATAAAAACCCTTAAATCAAACAAGGCACCAGGCCCTGATGGCTTTACAGCAAACTTTTACAAATCATTTTCCTATTCTCTGGTCCCTACGTTGCTAGACCTTTTCCCATATTTTGCCACTTCGGGGTCCGTCCAGGAACAGCAAGTACAGCCACCTTTGTTATTATACCAAAAGATGGTAAAGACCTAAATTTAGCTACAAAATACGGAACAATCTCTCTAATCAACCTAGTTGCTAAGACATATGCCTAAAACCACTATAACCTAAGATGAGTAGTGGATCTCAGGTTGGCTTTATGAAAGGTCAAATGTCAAAAGATATCAGCTTGCTATTATCCTGTTTGCCAGAAAAAGTAAAATCATTGTCCTCCAAAACAGAAGCCATTAGTTTAGACGTCGAAAAAGCATTTGATAAGGTCTCATGGGTATTCCTCAGAGAAACACTTTTTAAATTCAATCAATTTATTAAAATGATTATGGCTTTGTACAGCACTCCTAGTGCCTGGGTAAGTTCTGAAGGCCTGATCTCCTCATCGTTCAAATTAGAAAAGGGTACCAGAAAAGGACGTCCCCTTTCTTCCTCTTAATTTACATAACTGGATATGCCAATAAAACGCTCTAACTTTGTTTCTCTTTGGAATAACACACTGTTTAAGATCAAGGGCACTCCCTTGAATGGAAAGCATGGTCTGCTAAAGGAAATCAATTTCTATCACAGTTAGACTCCTAAAACTACCCATTACCTAAATAAAATGGGCCTGAAAGATGGAAAGATGATCCAACTGTTGGAATTGCAAGAAAGATTTAGGGAATTTACCACCCTAGCTCTTTTACTGTAGTTTTAGTAAGCCATTTTGGGACGACATCTTCAAATCTTACTTCATTATTTGGCTTTCAGTTGAAACGTGAGTTAATACTGTCATTACTGGATTTCTTGATCCCTGCTGACCCTCCTGTAATGATGCCCTACTCCTGGATATTCTACTAATGGCAGCTTGTACATCCATCCTTAATATTGGAAACATTCTACAGCAGATCATTTAAGTCCTGGCTGAACCTGAATATACAAATAAGAGGCGCTGACAATATCGCCTTACATCAGTCCCCTTGAAAATCCTAAAATAGGCCCTTGTGGGGCACACTTCACACCTTTTTTGTTGACAATAAACCTCCTTGAACTTCTTCCAGAAGGCCCCATCCAACTGTACCTTCAGTAGTCAATTAAATACTCAGTAGTTCTCACTAATAAGCCTAAATAAAGCACTGCCTCATATTTTTCACTATCACAATCCTGCAACACGCCAAAATTCAGGATTATTGTACGAACATCTTGTTTTTAAATGGTGCCTTCAACTGCTTCTATCTACAATTGTGCTATATACCACATTATTGTTTGATATAGTATCTGCACATCTCACGGCTGCACAATTTCTCCTTTGTATTTTTAGGTACTATGTTAAATTATAACTGTTTGTTACGTTAACATTCAGTTACATACCAAATCTATTAATCTACTATAGCCACTGATGTTTTTCACTGTTTATTCGAACCCTTTATTGTATTTTTCTTTTTTCTTTCTTACTCTTTGGGTTATTTGTTTCCAGGTTATTATTTGGGTTATTCACAGACTTTCCCAGATATTTCATGTGAAACCCACATTGTTTATATTTCTTTGGTTTGAGTATGTTTTCTGTAAAATCCTAAAAAGCTATTTGAAATACAAAAAAAGAATGGTGATTCTCCAAATAAAATGAAAAGAGAATCAAGGTTTCATTAAAGACATGAGGGCTAACATTATGCATTATCTCTTTTATTGCCACCACTGCAGCGCCTTTCAATCATCAAAATAGAAGCAATCTAGAATCAGACCACCAAAGTCCATAAATGATCCCTCCATAGAACTCTCATCCTCTTTTAAATGCTGTGAACTGTTGATAAGTTGACTTAATCTTCTTCTTTACTTTAAAAAACTGAATCTGCCCATTCTCTTCTTGACTCTACACCCCTTGTATTGTGTTTCCAAAAAGGTTAAACATGACATCAGTAAACGTAACTCCTAGTGATAATAAGCATGCTATTAGTAAAAACAACTCCTAACAATAAGAACGTAACTTACATGCCAACTGGAAACTGCAGCACCACATTTATGGAATCTCTGAAAACCCAAAAATTCTAACCTCTGTGAAGGAGTTAAGATTTATTTCTCCTTGTTTATCAAGAATTCTAAATCTTCCACCAGATTATTCACCAAGACCAACTGCTTCCTCAATTCCTCATTATCCTGAGACATTATCAAAATGTTGTCTAGATATACTATTAAATGTACTTCTCTCTCCCTCAAATATGCCATTGTTGCTCTCATCCCCTTCATGAAACACCAAGGTGCGGAAGACAAACCAAATGGAAGGCACTGAAACTGATACATTGATTTCTCGACTTGAACTGCAAAAATTTCTGACTCTCCATTCCCATAGGAATGGTAAAATAAGCATCCTTTAGGTGTAACTTGAGCAGCCATTTGTTTTTCAGTATCAAGTCCCTGAACAGATGAATCCTTCCATCTTCAAATGGCTGTATATTAAGAATCTGTTAAAATCTCTGAGCTGAATGACTGGTCTCCACACTTTCTCCATTTTCTGTACCAAACAGACAATACTCACATAATTTCTCTGACTTTCTGCTATTATCCATGTTGCTCCATTTTGAATCATGGAATCTGTTTCTGAATCCACAATTGTAGTTTGAACCTCTGAAAAACTATGATGAGGGATTTTATAAAGTCTATTTAGAAGCCTTGACTTGCACTCAATACCCATGGGTCCTGAGTTATTTCTTCTATTTTTTACAATGTTTCTCAGCATAGTATCAACTTTTCCTTGGGGAAAGAACAATAATAATCTCTGTACTCATCTTGAGCTCTTCCTCTATTCAGATAGAAACTATAAGAGGCCTGGTGTCCTCTTCCATATCCTTTGAATTGCAAGTTTTATTGGAACCTTTGAAACCTATGGCCAGTGGAGAGCCCCCTTTTACTGGCTCTACCAGAAACACTGCATCCCAAAACATTTTTCATATTCAGCTGTGCTTTGTCCATGGCAGTAAAGGTTGAAAGCTCTTTACCTAGACTTTTAACTCTTGCTGAACAAAAGACCCTTAGCTTTCTCGCATGGCTCCTTCTCAGCCATATCACCCAATTTGGAGCTAATTTTCTTAAGAATGGCTTTCCTTCTCTCCGTCAAAAAACTTGCATCTGCGTTTCCCATTTGAATAACAGCTCTCTGACTCCATTCACGTAAAAGGTCAAGATCAACCACTGAGTCATTCAAATGAGACTCTTATCTAGAATCCTTGCTAAAAAAACAATATAGCTAGAACTTTGCCTTGGCATTGGTTTAGTGAATACTCAAGACCTTTGCGTGGATCACTTCCAAGTCTGAATAAAAAAGGGATCAATTCAAAATCTAAGCTAGGAGCACAACAAACCTTCTCCTCAATCACTTGCCTAGTAAATTCTGCCCTTAAAACTCTTCTCACCTCCTTCTCCAAGGCTTTTCTCAACCATTGTGTTAGAAACTTGCTAATGTGATCTAAAGGCCACTATTCACCACTCCTATGATGCCTCGTGTCATACAGTGAAAACGTCTCCTCTCCCAGGGTTTTTTTATAACCATCTGATTGCTGGTACCATCATCCATTTGAGCCTCAGCACTGAATTCATCCTCTTGCTCAATATCGAAAATGTATTCATCAAAATATTCATTGCCTGCAGTCATAGAAACATGATGCAACTCCATATCACAAAGCTCTTCATCCTGCCTATCACTTAGGACTCCTCTCTCTTCTGTGCCTCTAAGGCCAGAAGGATTTTAATCCTTCTTTTGTTACTTCATAACACTCAATATGCTTGCTTAGTCTTTTACAACTAGTTCAGTCACCAGATATACTAAATTTATGCGCTAATATTGCAAAGTGAAGGGAAGCCCATTGAAAACAATGTGGCCACCTTAGGCAGGGGTTAAAAATTATGCTAAAAATGGTGCAGTGAAAGCTTGTAAATTTCACTCTGCCATTTTTACGGGCCTCCTAATAGGGGAACACCCCCCCTTGCATACATTATGCTTACAGAGTGGTGCAATGCATGCATTGTGCCACTTTGTAAATATGGCACTACGAAAAGGCCACCTTAATGCCACATTAGTGTAAAAAAAACACTAATGTGACACAAAGTGGCGCAATGGGCTTGTAAATATGACCCTTTGTTTTTTTCATGCTCATGCTAGGAAAATTAGGTATTTGGTGGAAGACAGCCAAATTGTATCACAAATGTGACAATATGTAAATGCTAAATAGTAATCTCTCAGTGCACTTGTTCAACAGTTTACCTATTTATGTACAAAGAGAATAAAAAAGTGAATCTGTTTCTCCAAGAAAGATACTTCATAACTGCTGTTCAAGCCTTCATACTCTCGCATCTGGATGGTGGCAACAACCTGCTCTAGAACCTCCTAGCCTCTGCATTGTCCTATTTATTGACATCCCCGGGACCTCAGCACATCTCATCCAGGACATAAAGAAATATGATCACATCATCTTCAGCCTGATTGACTCCTTTGTTTCCCCTTCCTTACTCACACTATCTTGAAAACCAGCCACATCATCTACAAAGCCATCTTGACCCATACCCACTTACCTTGCAGTCAACCTCACCATCTCCAGTGGTTACCACAGCTGCAGCAAGAACACCATCAGAATGAGGCAAAGAAGTGCAATAAAACAACACAAAGCAAAACATCCTCTGAAAGCTTCCTGCAGGAAACGCATCTTAAAAGAAAATAACAACAATGAAATACATGTCCACTTTCATTCTCAGAAGGTAGCTGTCACTCCTGTGGCTCACTGCGCTCTGTTCCACCATCTGTTGGCTAGGTTTGCACTATATAAATACCACACACATAAATGTATTTACTTATTTGTTCAATAAATGTTATCATGTAGGCCACTTCAAAGAACTGAAGCAGTTAGAAATAGAAATACACACTGATATATTCTTGACAGAGTACAATGACATTCCAGCCTGATGCCTAGGATGGGACAAGGGAGTCCACCAATCTGTGTCATGACCTTCAATACAGCCTCTAACCAGATTAAACAAATTATTAATAAAAAATTGAGAATTCTAAATAGTAACAGCCTCGAGGAGGAAAAACCTATGCAAACTTACGAAACTTTCTAGTCCACACCAGACCCCAAAACCCAATATCTAACAAAGAATCTACAATGTGGGACCTACCACCAGTAAGTGGTCACACTGTGTGTGGCTCATGTAGTGTTTGCCATTTAACAAGGAATACTAAAGTGGTTGATGTAGTTTTAGCCTCACCTTAGGTACAGATGAAACACATGAATTGTAACTCTAAAGATGTGATATATTTGATTCAGTGCCCGTGCAATCTTACCTATTTAGTAATGAGAACTCAGAAAGTGAAAGTTCGACTCAAGGAACATAAGAGTAACATTAGATGCAAAAGAATAACAACAAAATGATGACACACTTTGTTGAAATGGGCCATCAAATAGATGAATTGACCTGGACGGTGTTGGATAAACCTTCTCTTTCAACATATGTCACAGATGTAAGTGAATTTTTATTTAATCATGAACAACAACGGGTTTACCAAATCTGCAGTCATATACAGGGTTTGAATGATGATATTCCCTGGCATCAGTTGAATTGTCATTAGAAGCCCTCTAAAGTGAATCAAATAGATGGATGGTAAAATGATGTAGATCACTGTCGGCCACTATACAAGTATTTTGGTATATGTTTGGCTTGTCCTCTTCCCTTTATCAGGAAGTCCTCCCCATCCTCTCTTTCCATTCCCCTTTTACTGTAATCCCAAGACTATCAACATATTGACTATGGTTCAAGATGTTAATGGTCAGGAGATACAGAATGAATAGTTAGATGAGATCAAATGAAAATAGTCTATAAGATCTATCTGGATAGTCTAATTCTATGTTCCAAAAGGGCAGAATTGTTTATATAGATGAGGGGTGGGCAAGAAGGAGAAAATAAAATAAGAATTAAATGAAAAATAAGGAATGTTTTATATTTATTTTTATTTTAATACCTAAAATGGCTGCCAGAAGTGGATAAGAAATTCTCCTTAGTCACATCACACGGGTTAAAATAATACTTCCAACATGGCCACCACTGTGGGTCATGACATGCTACACAAAGGAGGCCCATCCCTTCAAGGATCGGAAACGTAGGAAGGAACAATGCTTTCCCGTAATGGGAGACATATTAGAGGGTTTCCGAAATTGGCCCGGTGTTATTCACGGAGCCAGAGGCAGCGTGTCAGGAGGCACTGGTCCCTTGATGAAGTAAGGAGCAGGAGGAGGGCTGGAGCATTCATGGGAGGGTGGAGAATTGAGAGAGGCACTGAAGTTAATCGAGTGCATGAACGTTATTCACGAAGAGCACAAACCCCAACAGAAGGAGAGAAGCTGACAAGGATCGGCGAGGGTCATTAGTTACGTGATTTGAGTTCTCATGCAGACATCCCATAATGTCTTTACTTAGTAGTTGTTCTTACAAAAACATGTTTTTCATCATTCTGCTTAGTGTGTGACTACAGGGTGGTGCTCCCACCCGACTCTGGGTTGAAAGATGACCTAATGGAAACTCTGTTAGTGTGAGATTGGTTTAATCTTAAGATGAAAAGCTCACTGTTTGGGGGTGATACGATCCTGGGTGATAGTGTGAACCACAAGGGTATTTCAATGTGGAAAGGATTAATATTGATAGATGGGGGAATCAAAGCACACATTGTTTTGCACATTTAGATTTTTTCGGAGAGAGAGACACTTAATTGGAAATACTTTCGACTGCAAAAGAATATTTGTCTGTGTGATCTTTGGTTCTCTACCCTTTTTATTACAGATAACCCAAAGTGTGTATACAAACAGGGACTAATGTACCCAGATACGTAGAGTGATAAAAGCCCTGATCCATGACAGGTAGGGGATAGAAATAACAGGAATCCGTAGAGGTCCTGATGAAGGCCGATTGACCCTGAGGGGCAGCAGAACCGGGCAAAACATGTTGACTGGTGAACAGGTACTGTCATGAACAGGCAATGATATCCTGTAAGTCAGCACCAGGGGTCTATTTTAAATCCTGCCCAGGGAGTTCTTTAATAAAATTGAGGAAAGGGACACCCTTGAGATAGTTTTATGTTCTGTTGTTTGTTCAGATCCCCGTTTTTGTGTGTGTTTTTTTGCGTAGTGTTATTTGTTCCCCACCTTTCCTGCTCCACTTCAACGTGGGTTTATGTAGAAGTGTGTTAGCAGGAGCCCAATGATGAAGCATGCCACAACTAGTGGGTGAGGGCAGTTTTTCTTACAAGTAATCGCCCGTCCACTAGGGCGGGGGATACACCGGTTTTCTTGTCCCTTTTTTGATAGTGGTAGATATTTTGGGAAGTTGGACAAGAAGAGATTTTTCCTCTCACCCCTTCATAGGTATTTTGTTGTGGTAGCAGATACCCTGTTCTGATAAGACATGAAAAGATATTCTGGCTCTTTAGACCCAGCAGTTGTTTCTAGACAAAATGACTGAGCTTTACACACATCTAAAGAATAGACATATGTTGCCTCTTTAAGGATCTGGGGAAATAATGGTAACACTGATCTAGTCTATATAAATTGGGAGGATACATTTTGCTGAAAAGACACATCAAGTTGCGACAACACTTGATCCTGCTAAGAAACACACAGATAGGCCCTCATTACTAGTTTGGAGGTCACATGACCACCAGACTTATGGTGGTGGTCCCACTGCCAACAGGCTGGCGGTGGGACCTCCACATTATGACTGTGGCAGAGCCACCACGGTCAGACCACTGACACCGCCAGGGTGCCGCAAGCCAGTAGCCTGGCAGTCCCAGTGGTTTTCATCTTCCAGGGCAGCGCTGCTTGCAGCACCACGCTGGGGATTACGAGTCCCAATCTGCCAGCCTTTCTGTGGCGGTTTACACTGCCATGGAAAGGCTTGCAGAATGGGGGACTTACCCATGCAGTTGGCATAGGCAGTGTAGGGGCCCCCAGCACAGCCCCATCATGCATTACACTGCCCAAATTACAGGCAGTGTAATGCGCGACGGGTGCTGCTACACCCACCGCACCGCCAATTTTGTGCCGGCTCCTTTGGGAGCCGGCGCCAATGTTCGGGGCCTGTTCACCCCAGGGCCGGTAGGCGAAAACACTGTTTCCACCCGCTGGCCCTTAGGTGAAGTCTTATTAGGGCTGGGGGGTTCAGGCCACACAGGCGGTCTGAAGGTGGGAAGAGTTTGGCGGGCGGCCGCTGCCAAACTCATAATGAGGGCCATAGTGTCTGAGATAGCAGAGCTCTCATGTTGCCAACTCTTTTGCCTGGTATAATAGCAAGTAAAAAGATCAGCTGATAAAAGAAACACTGAAAATAAACCTAATTTGATGATTCAAAAAGAATGTTCTGTAACAGGCTTAAAAAGCTTTAAAAAGTCCTGAATGAATCCAAAGTAGGAAGTGTTGGGCTCCTGTGCTCAAACCAATTTAGTAATCTATTGACAAAGGACTATAACGGAAGGAGCTAATAGCAGAATTTTCTTAGTACTGTGATTAATGCCACAGGCTTTGAAAAGACAACACTAAAATTACTAACAAAAAGTCACTAAAAATGAGCTGTAAAGAGTGGCATGTAGGTTGCAATCACTTAGAGTTGCACCTGGTGGCAAAATGTTCTCATTGATCTAGTGGGATGTTAAGCGGCATTGACAGTTCTGTATTTAAATGGTCAATTCTTTCCATCAAATCACTCTCTAAAATCCTTTACCCTCAGCTTCCAAGCTTTCACTTGAAGCCAGCAGCCGACATCTACACAGAAAGACCCAAGAAGATCATTTAGACTCTTTCGGGCAGTTTGAATTCCCACCAGGTCAATAGAGGCTATAGCCACACCTCTCCTTGCAGAAGACCACCCATCATATTTAGATATCCTTGCCTGCATAATGCGGTTTTCTAAGCCTCCAGAACAAGCAACAGTGCAAAGTCTGTTCTGAAACCTGAGTAGTTTGCAGAGTAGACTCCGTGTTTTTGCACCTGCTTGGCAAATGTTTTTTGTTTTCTAATAAGACATTTTCAAAGTGAAAAACCAGTGTCACAATGTGCAGAGTTTTCTTCATGGGCATGGGGATGATTGAGCAATTTCCATGCATGGTAATATCTATGTGATGGCAGTACCGAGCAGAGAAATCAAATAGCTGTCAGTATGACATGAGGGTAATTTGGCAGATGGGCATTCAGGTTAGTTTCCTGGATTGAATTAGCCTAAGCCTCCACCATTGAGCACACAATGTTTGCCCTACCTCTAAATGGATTAGGTGAACCAGTAGTTTGGCAGAACAACAGCATCAATAATTTAAGACATTACTCCTTCTCTACTAGATTCTTGGTCATCCCCCTCCCAGTGTGGGGTTAGCGTGAGTTACTTGAAAAAACAGCACTAAGGCATGCCTGGATTACATTTAGACCATGAAGCCTTTCATTTTCTTGCTACCAAGGAGAAGATATGATTGAGAGGAAAGATCTGGGGGAGAACATTAAGCCAATAGAAAAATGTAATGCTTATTTGTTTGTGCCTGTGGCCACAGTGTCTCAGAACAAAAGATTGTGTGTACTGCATTTTAACACTTGCAAATAGGTCCAATCATGGAAGACACAGTCAGAGTAATAGTTACTAGAATTTTCTTGGGGGGAACAATAAACAATTAAACAATTGCTCAGACAGTCCAGTTGCATAGTCTCCCTTTGGAGAAGATATGGTGCTGTCAGCATCATGGCACTGATACTGACTGTGCTTAAAGGCATTGTTTCTTGACAAGTCTTATTAACGCAGTACACAATTTCTTACTGTAAAGGTTTAAGTAGATATTCCCCACCTGAGTGCATGTTCTTATCAGTACTGTATTGCTGCAAGGCAGTCTCTGTTACTATTAGTTTGCTACCCTAGGAGGGCTGTTCAGATTCTCATGCAGTCCTGCTTTCCTGACTTTGATCTACATCCAAGCCCCAAACCAGCTCTCCCTTTTTCTCTTCAGAAATTGGAATCACAGTCTTCAATGCCCAGCCATGGCCAAATAATCAACAAAGTAGTTGCTCCCATATTTTGTCTAACATCAAAGCCATTCTCTAGCCGAAGAATGTGGAGAGTTAAGTATAAAATTCAATTGTTGCTGAAAATGAACCACTGTGTCTTATTGCAGAAACACTATCCAGTTATGTACAAAAGTGTACCCTTACAAAGATATAATCCTGAATTGTTACTCAATATAGAGTTTCAGTAGGAAGTAGAACAGCAGAGTGTTTGTTTCTGCCTTGGGAATATAAGTAGAGACCTCTGCCAACAGTCAGCGATGGGAAACGCCCTAGTTCCCTAACAGATACTGCCGCTGTGAAAATACCTATTTCCATGGATGCAAAACTAAATACAAGATAACTAACTGGCAGTGAGGCACCTACTGCAAACCATCTGTGGATTAGAATAATCAGTATCTGCAAGCATACATCTTTCAGATAGAAGGCACTCAGGAAGTTGATAAGCTGGATAAGAGACAAATGTGTTCAAGATTCACAATTTTGAATGAGTGAGGATATACAACTTGCTTACCATGTTGAGATCTGTTCTTGGGCGAAAATCCCTTGTTGTCTTCTACATGAGAATAAAAGTAGAGTGCCTGCCACTCTGTGAGCATCTAGTTCCATGGAAACTGCATTTAAAGGAAGGTGCGTTCTCCTATATTCAAAGTCAAATATTTCTTTACAATGGAAACCTCGAGGACCCCTAATTCTGTGACACAAACCTGCCATTGTTTACTGATTTGCAACTGTCCCAATACTGATCCTCCTAAGAAGGTCCAGAATAGTCACTTCCTGGGTGATAAAGGTAGGAAGGTAGATTATGTCTGAGACTTATCTCTTTGGAAACCCACCTCCAGCCTAGACCATGGTCATTCCTTCAAAATGGTCTTAGGAAGGTATCCACAGTATACCCTGGGCCCCTGTAAACAATGTGTATAAGGCCTCAACCCCCATGGTTAGACCCAGTAGCGTCTATATGTCCTGTGGCCCTCTGAAAGGGATTCCGACAACAACCAAGCAAATATGTTGTTAAAACCTCCAATTTCATGGTATTTGTTTAGATTTCAAATGTTCATGTCCCACAGTCGCAGCCAGATTCGATGTACAGTTACAAACATGGAAAATGTCAGTTCACAGAAGAACCAGTTCTCAGTTTTCCCTTCCAAGGTTTGAAGCCCTATCGGACCAACTGAATGAGATATTGAAACAGAGCACAATTTCCTTTGAATTGGAAGCACCTTTACATGAGTAACTGGACCAAGTACCCTTTCTACACTTGACTATCAGTGGGAGATGTGAACAAGCAGTCTAAGGCGCCCTAGGGTGGGGGGAGGTGTGGATATAGATTAGTGAACATGGCTCATAACTCAAAGAGTATACAGCAGCAGCAATAAATGAAAGTAAAAACAAATACTTATTTTTATAACATAAATAAGTACTTTATTTCCAAAGTTACAACATTCACAGACAACAATGCATTTCCCCTTCAGGTCAGGGCTCTAGTGTTTCATTGGAAAGTCTCTGTCCCACCGTTTCTCCCAATGTGATTGAGGTTATTCCCCATTCACTGGTGGCTGCATCCAGGAATGCTCACTAGCAGCCCTTTAATTGAAGAGTCCACTCTGAATCCTCCATTACAGGCAAAAGTTTCTTAGGGCTGCAACACTTTAAGAAGCATAGAAGTGAGTCCTCCTGGGCCCGATAGGTTCATCATAAGTCTTATCCACTCTGGCAGAAAATAAGCTGGCAATGTCTGGGAGGGTGCCCCGTCCGTGGGCACTCTCAACAGCTCTGGTCCTGCTTAGGTGAGTCAGCAACTTGCAAGAGTCATGGAGCACTTAGCAGACACAGGCTCTCCTCTGGAACTACACAGCCATGCTCTGACAGTGATCACAGATGTTTCTGTGCTCCTACTGAAGGGTGTGTCCATTCTCCCCATGAGGGAGGGATGATTCAGATGCTGTGGATCTCAATACCATTAAGGTGATGTTAGGTACAAGGCATCCTCACTCGATCCACATGGTTAGATCTTATGCAGTCCTGTCACTCCTGGTGACATACGTGTCACCGTTGCTCACAGTTTGAAGGCTCCTGCCCCTGGCAGCCCCTCCTAGGCATACAGGGTCACTGCTACAACATTGCTCAGGCTTCAGTCCTTTTCTGCAAGGTAGCTTTTTCCACAGTGCACCCTCCTGGCACATGTGGTTGACACAACGGTACGGCACCAGCTTCCTCCCTTACGGCAATCTTTACACAGCTAACTACATGGCAGCTCTCTCCTGGCATACGGGGGTCACTGGCTCACCTACACCTAAGGAAAAAACCTGATCAGTGCAGCAGCCATCTCCTCCCACCTCCCACTGGGAGTTTACTCCACGGGGCTCCCACTGGACCTTGCTCCCTCCAGTGCTCTCCTCTTCCTGACAGGGCACACTGGTCTTGGCAAGCCGGCAGGAGCGGATGCTCCAGAGCAGGTGGAAATGGTTTCACTGGGTCTTGTCTCCTCACCCAGCAGGGAGGCTAGTAGGCCTTGGACCCCAGTCCTGGTCAGAAGTAGAAGTGTTGCAGAGTGTGCCCTCCTCACACAGCCCATCTGGCTACTTAAAAGATGACAATTTTTGAGGTCTCACCCTCCCCTTCTTATACTCAATTTCCAGATACCAAATGTGGTTTAGGGTCTGGGTCTTTAAAGTTTTATTTTAGGGTTCTGCTTCTTTTGAAGTACATAATTCTCCTTTTCCTCTTCCTCTGAAAAGCCATCTGTCACAGGAGAAAAGTCTCCTAACATGCTAGTCCCACAACACAGGCAATGGGAGTAACTAGAGTTCACACCTGAATGTCAGCCACAGTGATATTGGTATCAAAAGTTTAACCTCGGGCTCCCGGCACCCCTCTTTATGATTCCGTTATCAGCCCCATTTCCTTCCTGAGATGTGTCAAGGCCCCTTGTGATCGCTCCCCGAATCAAAGAACACCCATTGAATTGATCAGGAGGGGCTCGCTCTCCCCCTCCAGTGTGGCCCACCCAGCTCACAGGAATGCAGCAATATGCAAATCTGTCTGGGAATTTCTTTACCTCCTCATGTCTTAACCAGGCAGGCCTGCGATTCTGAAAATGGTACCCAGGATTTACCATGTAATGTAGCGTTATAGGCACACTTGTATTTAGTGCATGTACACAGCACACACACTACCCAGCACTGTTACCTCCATGTATTGTGCCACCACAGACGCATATACATTCAGCATGCATATTCACTCTGCGCTCACTGCTCAGTACTATTGCCTTTCTATGTTTCCACTTCCAGACAGCTAGCACACGCACTCACCATGAACATGCAGCACAATAAACACCCTTATTGTACTATAGTCCTCACATGTACACATAAGCCCAGTACATGCACTCAACCTGCACACAGTGCCTAGCATAACATCTCTCTTGCACTGTACTCCTCGCAGGTACAAGTACACCCAGTAATGTGCTCACCATGCAGACTCTGCATAGACAACCACTATCTTTGTATTGTGCCCTTCGGAGGCAATATACAACCAATGCCAAGACACCCCCCTGCACTGCAAAGCATTTGACATCTAACTGATGTAGGCCAAGGGTGAATTAAGCACACAGCAGCTGAACTTTAAAAAGTAAGTGTGTCTGTAGGCCTCACTCCAATGACAACAGAAATCAGCATTAGGGATCCAGACGTTAGTCCAGTTGGACTCTAACGGCCATTACTATGCAGAGGACGTTTCAATCCCAACATTTGTTCATGTTGCCCAGGAGCTATAATCTCTATTATACCTTCTGAAATATATCATAGAATGCTTGAAGGTCTCAAAAGTAGTGACTGGGATACATATGATGAATAAGTATTAGAGTGGATGGCAAAGCTCATTGCTGCAAAGGACCTAGGGCCAGATTAACAAGGCCCTATCACCACCAGAGCGTCACTTTTAGTGTGGGGTTTCTGTGGCCGTGCCACAGCAAAACCCATAGCATTTTGACGCTGCCCCAGATTAGTGGGTTTTCGTAAACCTGAGGCAGCGCCAAAATCTAACGCCACCCCAAGGGTGGCTTTAGCATGATGTAACCAGGAGAATTGCTTTAATTTCTCCTTGTTTTTTGCTCTTTCTTTGTGTGCTGCATTCAGCAGCACACAAAGAAAGAGCAAAAGGCCACTGACGATTGCTTTTGTGCAGTAAGTTTGTCCCTTTCTGCACAAAATACAATCTCTCCTCAGTGCAGCCATCCTTGCACCATGGTGCAAGGGTGGCTGCATTGGCACTCAGCAGCAAAATTAGCGCCAGCGTAGGAGGCGACACAAGGATGTACCATATTCTATTAAATATGGCCTATCCCTGCATTTTAAAAATGACAGAGTGTGGCACTGCCAAATTTGGCGCAGCATCGTACTCTGTCATTTTCTAGTAAATCTGGGCCCTAATCTCCTATGTGTCCTAGTCATATCTACAGGATCTTAGGAAATGACCTTATCGGATCCCCAGAAAAGTAATGGAACAAATTGGCCAACAGTAAATCCACTTTGGGATTGCTAGAGATTCATTGTCAAATCCCTCCAGTGAATATCATTTTTACCAGGACTCATAGATATAAAGAAAAGCTAGACTTCTTAAAATATCTCTACCAAACCAAGGATATTCCATGATGCTCAGTGTAATGAAACTATGCCCGTTTGAGTTATGGAAGTGTCTAAAAATGTCCTCTTATGTGGATAATAAATTCGGGTTGAAGAGGATGTGCTGAAGCATTTTCTATATTTGTCGGCCTTTAATTAATTTATCACTCTCTTCTGGTTTAGGTTTTTTGCCTTCCATGAGGCCTCTTTTTCTGGCTTCTCCACTTGATAGTCCCTATTACACGGTCCTGAGATTTCATCCAGTTAAATCTGCCTACTGGAGTAACCAATACCACCGCTACTGATAACACTTGGCATTTGAGAAATGAGGGATTCCAAGTGGGAATCTGAAATTCCAGATCTGATCCCCATGGTAAGTCATCATTTAGAGTTTTGCTCAGAGATTTTGAATGATTTAAGCAGCCAAATTCTCCAATTGCAATGTACAACGTTTGCAGTAAATCCATGGGCCTTGTAATTCTGATGGTGCCCATAAAAAGGTGTTACTGGCTCAACTGCAAGTAGCATGAATTATATGTTGATCATTGACCTTCATTGTTCTTTTGTGGATAACGATCTCTGTGGTGACGTGGAGGATATAGGGGGTGCAAAATGTTTTGGGTGAGGGGAACCAAGGACAGTCATTCAGAAGATTACTGCTAAACAACATAATCATTGTTGTCAGAGGAAGTAACATCAAAGGATGTGACACAATAGGAAGAAGTTACAAATGCCTACAACAAATAAAAATTACTAATATTACTTCAAAAGAAATGCAAATGCCTAAATATTTCTGAGTCGGATACATATCTGCAATTTTAATTAATGATCACAATTACTCAGGGCCTATCTTAGAGTTTGGTGGATGGAGGATACTCTATCAGGATGGCAGTGGATATTAATACCACCATCCCTAGGACCTCACCTTCCTAATTTAGAGTTGTCCACCGGGCAAGTGGAAAACTCAGTACGTAAACTGCTATCACAGCCGTTCCTAGCAATTTATGAAATGCTTAATGGATGTGTTGGAAAATTACCCTCTCTGAAGGGTCACCCCAAACCTTTTGCCTTCCTCTTCCTCTTTCTTTGACCTACTTTTTGTTGGCTTTAGGACTCAGAGCACTTTACCATTGCTAACCAGTGCTTAAGTGCATGCACTCTCGCCCTAAAACAAGGTAACATTGTCTCATACCCAACTGGCATATTTAATTTACTTGTAAGTCCCTAGTAATGTGCCTTACATGTGCCCAGAGCCTGCAAATTCAATGCTACTAGAGGGTCTGCAGCACTGATTGTGTCACCAACATAAGTAGCCCCTTAATCATGTCTCACGCCTTCCTTTGCAGGAACTGTGTGTCAATGGCAGCCACTGCAAATGTCAAGGGGGGCTGGGCGGCCGATGAGGGAAACAATTTTTTTTTTTTTAAAGCATTAACCGTTTTTGTTGCGCCGCCCCTCTCCCACTGCCTCCATCTGCCTTCTTCCTCTTGTGGTGTCCCAGCATTCGCTGAGACACCAGCACTGGCTGCCCAGCAAGCATGGTGCTGCTTTCATGCTAAATCTAATATGAAAGCAAGCACCACCAGGATTGGTCTGAGTGGCAGTGCCTGCCTCTCAGATATGGCCCTGAGGTCTGTGCAGTTTCTCCAGCCCGGCTGTTAAACACAGCTGGGCAGGAGAAACGCAAGTGCAAATATGTGTTTGGCCGCCTGAGATGGCCAGCCAAACACACATGTGCACTTAGGTGCACTCTCTTTCCCTCCCCCTACCTATCATGGACCTGCCCCACCCCTCTCTGTACTGCTGGCTGAGCCAGCAGATGAAAAATAAAACAATAGTGCCCCTACTGTGTGTACAGTCTATTGCCACTTTGACTTTGCATTTAAAGCTACTTGCCAAGCCTTACATTTCTCTTTTATTACATATTAGTCACCCCTAAGGTAGGCCCAAGGTAGCCCAAAGGGCAGGGTGCTATGTATGTAAAAGGCAGGGCATGTACTTGTAAGTTTTACATGTCTTGGTAGTGAAAAAACTCTCAAAGTAGTTTTTCACTGCTGTGAAGCCTGCTCCTCTCATAGGCCAGCACTGGAAATTCCCTTATATACCAATGAGTGGTCATTTCTTATCTGAAAGGGGTGGCATTGTCATGTTTGGTATGGTTGGAATGTTAGTGAGAAATCCTGCTTTGTGGCGAAGTTGGATTTAACATTACTATTTTAGAAATTCCACTTTTAGAAAGTAGGCATTTCTCTGCATTTACTGCTCTCTGTGCCTTACAGCCTGTCTCCAATCCACGTTTAGTCTGTGCTAGTCGACAGCTCCCCTTGAGTATTTCACCCAGACAACCATAAACACAGGACACTCAGGTGCATCTGCATTCATCTGCATACTGATGGATATTCCTGGGCAGGAAGGGTGGAGGGGCTCTCACTTATACTTCAAAGGCTAATGGCCTGACCTCACACACAGGACTAATAATCCCTCACAGATCTCCTGGCAGGCACAACTGGGTTGAATGGGGAGTTGGTGCACTTCAAACCCACTCTTCGAACTTTCCCTCACTTCAAAGGCACACTTGGGTATATATATTGGGTCTGTGACCCACTAAAATCAAACACTTCTGGAACTACAGCTGGACTCTGTCAGAAGGACTGCAGTGCTGCCCAAAGGACTCATCTGGACTGCTTTTCTGGAAGGACTGCTCTCCTGCTTGTTGCCCTGCTGCCTGCTACTCCCTGATTCTGCTAGAAAGACTTGAAATATCAATGCAACACCTCACACCCTCTGCAGCCCCGCAGCATTGTTAGTTTTGCCACATCCCAGGTACTTCGTGCTAAAGAGATACAGCCATTGATTCCTAGGGATTGAGACTACTTAAACCTCCAAAAAGTGATAGCTTGACTTATGCATATTGGATCTTTGTCATTTTGGTCTTATTTCATTGAGATACGTGTAATCTATTTCTCTTAACTGGCACTTTGGTAGTGCTTTCAATGTGTTACCTGCTCTGTGCCAAGCTACTGGAGGGTGAGCACAGGATAACTGAGGTTGTGTTGTGACTTATCCTGACTAGGATTGTGGTCCCTACTTGGACATGGTGCAGACCCAATTTCTAACAGGATGGCACAATCAGTCATGACAGCCAACGATCAAACCTTTTAAAAGTGCAAATTTATATTTGAAAATTAAAAAAGATGATGGCCCCACATTCTGGAGGTCCTCGCCCATGCTCTGGGGGTCTTTTACTTTCTGCTTACCACTAGGTTTGTCCTGGTGGTGATGGACAGGAAAAAATGCTTATAAACCATTCACCCTAAATGGGCTAGATTTTGTAAAGTCCTTCCTTCAGTGGCCCCTACCCTTTTGGGCTATCAGAGTCTGAGTCAGTGGGAGCTCCATCAATGGAATCTATATGGTGTACTCAACTGTAAATGAGGCGGGTGGGCCATCAATTTGTCAGACAGGGTACTCCCTCAAGTTTGCAATGGAGTATCTTGTCTGCTAAACTCTAAATAACGCCCTCAATTCCTCAAAAAGCACCATTACTACTTCAAGTAGCAGTTGACTTTGCATGGTGTGACATAAATATACGTGATGGACATTTCATTCTAATGTGGTTAAATCCAACAAATGCATGAAACATGCAAGGCAGATATGTCAACCCTTAACTCTGGTAGATTTGGACTCAACTGGGCTCATTCAGTTATGATATATCAATAATGCCAGAAGTACATAATGCAAAAACAGTGCTGTAACTGCTACATATATGTTTCTGGCATCATAGGGAGCAGAGTCAATGACAGCCTGTAGGCTGCTAGTACATATTTATTGCCATTGGTCATAAACTGTCTGTATTTTGAGATGGTTTGAATGTTTAAGGCATCTATGGCAGTCCTATTTGCCTACTGGTCATACTGGTCAGACAGCTCTGGCAGCTAACTCTTTTTTCTATGGAAATCAAAGTGTAAGCAATTGTTCCACGTTTGACCCACTATGCACAGTGAATTATGTATAACGTATTTATAGATGATGGCTAAGGGGGTTCACTGTTTGGCAACAAAAATGCTTGAGTAATGTGCAGATTGTACCTTCTCATCCCAGTAAAATAGTGTGGTCTGTCTTGTGCCTGCTGCAAACAGCTGCAGGCAGTCTTAGAGATTGTAATTCAATTAGGCTCATTCTGAGTCCTACATTAACTCAGAAATCAAACACAAATGGAGTTTGCACACAATTTCAGATTCTGATTTGAGTGCTAATCACACTAGAGAACAGGAATGAATTCCTGAAGAATCACCTTGTAACACAAGAACCAGCAGCTAGTGAGAATGAAGAACTGCAGAAGGAACATGTCTTCATCCCAACACACTGTTCAACCAAACTGGAGCCTTTATATATGAATAGCCAGGAGCAGAAAATAATGAAACACTCCATGGGACAATCCCCATGATTGATTGGGAAGCGTAATAGAAAACGCCAAGAAAGAAAGTCAGAACCGGACTACCTGCATACCCTCTTTTCAAGCAAGCGATTTCCCTCTTGGAGTCAAGACCCTGGAAGAAGCCGAGCTGTGCCCAGCAGTAGCATTGAGCTGGGAAGCTCCAGTAAAACTAGCCTAGGTAAGTATTTTCCCTTGGCTACAGATGCAGCCTTCAGGAGGCATCTCAAGGTACCCAGATATCCCAGTATTGTGCCTCCCAGGTACCAAGAAATCACAGCCCTCCCCCGAATGCCAGTAATAAGCTGCGTTCGCAACAGGGGATTTAAGTCATTTTCCTATGATGTCCCAGGGTCTGTGAAAACTGGGTTAAGGACAACCTTTTCAACACTTGATACTCAGTGATAGCAACACTGAGTTGTCACACACTTCTCAGGTAGATATTGGGGTGTGCTCGAGCACAGCAGTTAACAAAGCATTAGTGTAATAAATGATTCTCCAATTGAGTCCTTTTATTTCAGCAAGAAAAGTACTTCAATGTACACTTCAACCAAATATTACACGTAGCACGTAGGCAATGTACACAATTACATTTAGAGCCTGATTTAGAGTTTGGTGGACAAACATGACAGATTTACTTCCTGCCATATTGAGACTTAGATGGGAAATAATGGAATCGTGAAATGGAGGACGGGATATTTGTCATATTTGTGACGGAGCAACCCCATCAGGCAAACTCTAAATCAGGCCCTTAATGTCCTGGTGTTAGAGTAGGTCTGGGCCTGTTACTGCCATTGCTCCTGTTCACCGCACAATAGTTCAGGCAGTTTCCACTTTTGTCATCGGTTATGTCTGAGTGATGGGGCTGTGAGCAGGGATGGTTGCTCAGGGAAGAGCTGGATCTTCTCACGCAGGATTGGTGGGCTCTTGGCGCAGCCCTACTTAGGCTGTTCACTTTCAGATTGGTGAAGCCACACACAGCTTGGCTCAAGCACTTGGTAAAGCCTCACATTGGCTTTGCTGGCTGAATGGTGGACTATGGCTTTAGGTACACAAAAGTCACATGTTTCACAGCAGCTTTGGATCACGATGGACTGGATGGATATCCAACATCTTTGAACCACACTGAAGTTTCACAATTCAGTGGCAGCAACTCATAACTTCACAGATCAGGCTCAGTGGCTCATTTTACAGCACAATTTCATAATTCCCACAAGAAATAACACTGCAAAGTCTAGGCCCTGCTAACACTGGGGCACATGGAGCTCTCTTCACACTCCTTCACTTCAGCCGACCCACCTCAGTTGGGTTACACTGCAGGTCACTCCTCCTGGACAGTCACTCCTCCTGTTGGGTTAGCAGGGAGGCTGGCTCCTAGGCACCACAGAACAGGTAGTCAGCTATTGCAGCATGGCATGGACTCAAGTGATACCTACTACTGCCTACTTCTGGAAAGCTGATTGTCAGACAGACACCAGCTCTGGCTGGACAACAATCCTCAGAATACTCTGTGATTCACTCCCCCCTTCCTATGTCATAGAGACCATGGAAATGGAACAAGAAGTGGGTCAGTGAGCCCAACTGTTATACAGTCAAAGCAGACAGGAGATGTGGATCCACTGTCTGCACTTTCAGAAGAATTTCTAAGAGCTTCAAAGTGTCCTCTCCAGGGTGTTCTCTGGGTTCATCATTTGTGTAGAGTAATGCTCTTCACAGCAGTGTAGTTTCCAGTCTGGAGCACCCACCACAGAGACACTAAGAAGTGTGAGTTTTCTGAACCTGGCTATCAACAACCACAATTAAGAAGGCTCAAGGAAAGACAAAAGGTTGGTCTCACCTAGGAGACCGCTTTTGCTTTGAAAAACGGAGACTACAGCCTCAGCCTTACCCGTCACTTTCATAGAATCATGGAAGGATGAACCCTGGAAGAGAGAGTAGTCACAGAAGATGGGGGGCATATGTAAGGAGAAAGTGATAATCCAATGTGAAATATGGTACCTACAATAAATTTTTGTCACAAGCTAGCATAAATGTGAAGTAGAAGCCCCGTATTTGTGCATAACTTGGTGTGATTTTGCATCTGATGGGGTAAGTGCCATTTCTAAACCACTGTCTGATATGACAGTGATATTACTAGGTCCTGTGACTAAACCTTCTACTCTTTTCCTGGTTTCACAGAGAAAAGGTTAATGATATTTCATCAATAATCAGATGGTTGAATAAATGAAAAGTTGTAATAAGCATGCATCTTAAAGATGCACATTTATTTTACACTAAAAAGGCTAGAGCCTAATGTACTAATCCATGTTTGCCAACCAGGGTGGGCACATTGCACATCAAAAAGTGTGGGAACATTAATGCAATTTGCAAAGTGACTTATGCACAAAGGGGTTGCATCGCATATTTCCCATTCACAGAGGTTTGTAAAAATTCCTCCCTAATAATTATTAACCAATGAGGTCAAAAATTGTGATTCATTATCATTGGTTGTGAATGTAGGCATGGTGGCCTGCAAAAGACAGTTTACCAGTGCCCCTGTATTTCATTTCCCAACAGGGACCTTTTTTTTAAAGCAGCCCTTCTGCATTAACAAGTTGTTTAAAAAAAATATTTTCTATTTGGGTAGACATCGGGATGAGCATGAAGTAGCTCAGTGGAGCAATACCTGATCCTCCAAATACACATGACACAGTTCACAAACAAGGTACCTTTCCGACAAGGACTGATTCTGTTTGTAAATCTGATACCCTCCATGTCAGGCACAAACCATTGATACACGTCATTGCATATCACAAGTAGAAGAGGACATCCCTTTTACACCCCCTTTTAATTGAGATTTGTAGCGAGGTGCACAATGTTGTTTGAGACTCAGAGTGGCTTTATTGACATTCAAATCAGTAAAAGTATATTTCGAAAGTTTTTTACAGTCCCAGACCCTGATATTTCGTGAATCACAAGCTTTGCAACTGAAAAATAGTTTCATACATCACACCCTAATTTTCATTTCTCACTTCTTTCTATTCCTTCTCAGATTCTACTGCTACTGTCCTACTGATAGAAGCTTATCATAATACTTTACCTATTTGCATAATAACTTGTTCTCTCCTCCTGTCAGGTCCCCAACTCTCACGTGTATGAGTTTTTGTCTTTTATGTCTCTTTTTGCACCTAAAAAACCGAGGACCTGATTTTGTCACAACATGACACTTATCCTGTTCACCTTATTTCAAGTGAGATATATACTTTGGTACTTGTAATAAAGTAGAAAGTATATCCCTAATGTTGTGATGGAGTAGCCTGTCTGCCAAACCCTAAATCACACCCTTAATCTCACTTCTTAACTCCTATTCATACTACCTTAGTGCCAGTAGTCCCCTTCAGCTTATGTTGTGCTCTATTTTTACTACACTGTTCACTTCTCACCTGTACCTATTGCTCAAGCCCTACACCTACTGCCCAAATGCCACTTATCAGCTAAACCTGTACCTCTTCATTTCTCATTCCAGCACTATTTCTACTCACTCAACATATTCTTCAACAGGGCTCTCTAGTTCTTTGTTCCACCACTGATATTCTCCTCAACTCCCTTTCCTCCCACCCACCTTCAGTAAGCTTGATTCTTCCCATTTTTTACTCTCTCACTTCCTAGTTCTCGGTCTCTCAATGGCATAGCAAAGGTTTCATGAGCCCTGAAGCAACTAAGGAGTTAGGGACAAGAGATATGATGCCTTTTTGAGGTCACAAACAGTCCAATTCACCGAATTCTGCTGTTTGAGACCACAAAAAGGGTTTTTTTGATGTATCAAACCCAGATTGTGATTCGGAAACACTTTACAGAATTGCAAGTTGGGTTTGAGACCAAATACTGGTCCAGTATTTGAAAGGGGCATGTTTAAGGTGTCCTTTCTACTTACCAAATAACAGTGGTATGTATTAATGTTTTGCAACCGTGTTCTAGACGCAAAACATTAATATTTTACCACCTTCTCACAGGAGGTGGTAAGACATTCTCAAATGGTCCTTTTGGGACCTCTTCCCCTTTAAGAATGTTAAAAAATATATTTTTAAGAGCAGGCATTGGTCCCATGGGCTCTGCTGACTCTTAAAAATTAAAGGTAATATTTCATTTTTTTTAAACTCATCCCGTTTTAATTTATGGAAAATGGGCTGCATTTTAAAAACAAAAAAGATTGCTTTATTTAACCCCTTCCCTGCGGTGGAAGTAACGGTTATGTCCGTGGCTGCGGGACGGAGGTGCCATGGACGTAACCATTAAGTCCAGGTACTGGCCCTCGGGGAAGCGCAGGGCATGGCTGGAAGGGGAATCGCTTTCCCTTCCACCCCGAACCCCTGACCCCCCCAGTGATGTCTGATGACATCAGCTCGCGATCGCGTGCTGACCTCATCAGAGGTCACCTCTGTAGGAAAGTACCATCTTGCCTGGCATGTTACCCCCATATTTCACTGTATACATGTTGTTTTAGTCTATGTGTCACTGGGACCCTGCCTGGCAGGGCCTCAGTGCTCATATGTACGTGCCCTGTATAGGTTCCCTGTGTGATGACTAACTGTCTCACTGAGGCTCTGCTAACCAGAACCTCAGAGGTTATGCTCTCTCTGCTTTTCAAATTGTCACTAACAGGCTAGTGGCCAATTTCACCAATTCACATTGGCATACTGGTACACCCATATAATTCCCTAGTATATGGTACTGAGGTACCCAGGGTATTGGGGTTCCAGGAGATCCCTATGGGCTGAAGCATTTCTTTTGCCACCCATAGGGAGATCTGACAATTCTTACACAGGCCTGCCAGTGCAGCCTGAGTGAAATAACGTCCACGTTATTTCACAGCCATTTACCACTGCACTTAAGTAACTTATAAGTCACCTATATGTCTAACCTTCACCTGGTGAAGGTTGGGTGCAAAGTTACTTAGTGTGTGGGCACCCAGGCACTAGCCAAGGTGCCTCCACATTGTTCAGGGCAAATTCCCCAGACTTTGTGAGTGCGGGGACACCATTACACGTGTGCACTATACGTAGGTCACTACCTATGTATAGCGTCACAATGGTAACTCCGAACATGGCCATGTAACATGTCTAAGATCATGGAATCGTCACCCCAATGCAATTCTGGCATTGGGGAGACAATTCCATGATCCCCCGGGTCTCTAGCACAGTACTGCCAAACTGCCTTTCCGGGGTCTCCACTGCAGCAGTTGCTGCTGCCAACCCCTGAAACAGGTTTCTGCCCTCCTGGGGTCCAGGCAGCCCTGGCCCAGGAAGGCGGAACAAAGGATTTCCTCTGAGAGAGGGTGTAACACCCTCTCCCTTTGGAAATAGGTGTGATGGCTGGGGAGGAGTAGCCTCCCCCAGCCTCTGGAAATGCTTTGATGGGCACAGATGCTGCCCATCTCTGCAAAAGCTAGTCTACACTGGCTCAGGGATCTCCCAGCCCTGCTCTGGTGCGAAACTGGACAAAGGAAAGGGGAGTGACCACTCCCCTGACCTGCACCTCCCAGGGGAGGTGCCCAGAGCTCCTCCAGTGTGCCCCAGACCTCTGCCATCGTGGATTCAGAGGTGTTGCTGGCCTGCTCTGAGTGGCCAGTGCCAGCAGGTGACGTCAGAGACTCCTTCTGATTGGCTCTTACCTCCTTCCTAGGTAGCCAAACCTCCTTTTCTGGCTATTTATGGTCTCTGCTTTGGGGAATTCTTTAGATAACGAATGCAAGAGCTCACCAGAGTTCCTCTGCATCTCCCTCTTCACTTTCTGCCAAAGGATCGACCGCTGACTGCTCAGGACGCCTGCAAAACCGCAACAAAGTAGCCAGATGACTACTAGCAACCTTGTATCGCTTCATCCTGACGGCTTTCTCGACTGTTTCCAGGTGTAGCATGCTTTGGGGGTAGCCTACCTCCTCCTTGCACCAGGAGCTCTGAAGAAATCTCCCGTGGGTCGACGGAATCTTCCCCCTGCAACCGCAGGCAACAAAAGACTGCATCTCCGGTCCTCTGGGTCCCCTCTCAGCACGACGAGCGTGGTCCCTGGAACTCAGCAACTCTGTCCAAGTGACTCCCACAGTCCAGTGACTCTTCAGTCCAAGTTTTTTGGAGGCAAGTCCTTGCCTCCCCATGCTAGACTTCATTGCTGGGTACCGGGTTATTTGCAGCTGCTCCGGCTCCTGTGCACTCTTCCAGGATTTCCTTCATGCACAGCCAAGCCTGGGTCCCTGACACTCAATATGCAGTGCACAACCTTCTGAGTTGTCCTCCGGCGTTGTGGGACTCCCTTTTGTGACTACGGGTGGACTCCAGTTCACTTTTCTTCTAAATGCCTGTTAAGGTACTTCTGCGGGTGCTGCCTGCTTCTGGGAGGGCTCTCTGACTTGCTGGGCGCCCCCTCTGTCTCCTCATCCAAGTGGCGACATCCTGGTCCCTCCTGGGCCACAGCAGCATCCAAAAACCCTAAGCGCAACCCTCACAGCTAGCAAGGCTTGTTTGCGGTCTTTCTGCATGGGAACACCTCTGCAAGATTCTTCACGATGTGGGACATCCATCCTCCAAAGGGGAAGTTCCTAGTCCTCTTCGTTCTTGCAAAACACCAAGCTTCTTCCATACGGTGGCAGCTTCCTTGCACCCTCAGCTGGCATTTCCTGGGCTCCTGCCCACTCTCGACACTGTCACAACTTTTGGACTTGGTCCCCTTGTCTTACAGGTACTCAGGTCTGGAAATCCACTGTTGTTGCATTGCTGGTGTTGGTTTTCCTTGCAGAATCCCCCTATCACGACTTCTGTGCTCTCTGGGGGTTGTAGGTGCACTTTACACCTACCTTACAGGGTCTTGGGGTGGGCTATTTTTCTAACCCTCACTGTTTTCTTACAGTCCCAGCGACCCTCTACAAGCTCACATAGGTTTGGGGTCCATTCGTGGTTCGCATTCCACTTTTGGAGTATATGGTTTGTGTTGCCCCTATACCTCTGTGCTCCTATTGTGCAATCTATTGTAACTTTACACTGCTTGCATTACTTCCTTTTGCTATTACTTGCATAATTATGGTTTGTGTACATTGTGTATATTACTCATCCTCATACTGAGGGTACTCACTGAGATACTTTTGGCATATTGTCATAAAAATAAAGTACCTTTATTTTTAGTATATCTGTGTATTGTGTTTTCTTCTGATATTGTGCATATGACACCAGTGGTATAGTAGGAGCTTTACATGTCTCCTAGTTCAGCCTAAGCTGCTTTGCCATAGCTACCTTCTATCAGCCTTAGCTGCTAGAAACACCTCTTCTACACTAATAAGGGATAACTGGAGCTGGCACAAGGTGTAAGTACCTCTGGTACCCACTACAAGCCAGGCCAGCCTCCTACAACCTCCCATCGCTTGTGGAAGAGAAATGCTTAGCATTCCTTTTCCGCTCGGGAGGAGGTGGCCGACAGAGGCATCAAAGGAAAGGAAAGGCCTTTCCTTTCCTTTCTATGTCTCTGCAAGCATTTCTGCTGCAGCAGAAATGCCCACTAGACAGCAGGGAATTTTTTTGTTGTTGATACTGACACATAAGGGGAGCGGCCCCTTGAGCAAGGGCCGCTCACCAGGAGCCAAATTATTTTTAGGCCATTTCTACCCCCCGGGAGCAGATCAGCCTAATATAATTGGTCCTATTTGCCCCCAGGGAGGGCAGGAATCCCCTAGACACCAAGGATGTATTTTTTTGTTTATTTTATTTTTTTATATGTGGGGAGCGCCCCTTAGGCAAGGGTTGCTCCCCTGGGTGCCAAATTATTTTTAGGCCATTTCTGCCCCCCTCGGGGGTCAGATCGGCCTAATATAATTAGGCCGATCTGCCCCCTGGGGGGGGGCAGAAACCACTAGACCCCATGGAATTTTTTTTTCATACTTACGCTAAGGGGCCGCTCCTCAGGGGGCCAAATTATTTTTGGGTCATTTCTGCCACCGGGGGGGGGGGTAAAAATCCCTAGATACCAGGAATAATCTTTTTTTGTTTGTTTCTTTTTTTTATATAGGCAAGGGTCGCTCCCTGGGGGGCCAAATTATTTTTAGGCTATTTCTACCCCCGGGAGGGCAGAAACCATTAGACACCAGGGATTTTTTTGTCTTTTTTATACTTATGCATAAGGTGTGAGGCCCCTTAGACAAGGGCTGCTCCCTGGGGGGGCAAAATATTTTTAGGCCATTTCTGCCCCCCGGGGGCAGATTGGCCTAATATAATCAGGCCGATCTGCCCCCGGGAGGGCAGAAACCTCCTAGACACCAGGGATGATTTATTTATTTTTTTTATATGAGGGGAGCGACCCCTTAGGTAAGGGTCACTCCCAGGGGGGCCAAATTATTTTTAGGCCCCATGGGGGGGCAGAAACCAGTAGACACCAGGGAATTTTTTTTCTTATACTTATGCATGAGGGGAGCGGCCCCCTGGGCAAAGGCCACTCCCCAGGGGGGCAACATATTTTTAGGCCATTTCTGCCTCCCTCTGGGGGCAGCTCAGCCTATTATAATTAACCTATATATTTTTATTTATTTACTTTATGTTTTTATGTATGGAAAGCGACCCCTTAGGCAAGGGTAACTGCCCTGGGGGGCAAATTGTATTAAGGCCATTTTTGCCCCCCTGAGGAGCAGATCAGCATATTTTTGTTAGGCCAACCTGCCCCTAAGTGGGTCAGAAACCGCTAGGCACAGGGGATTTGTTTATTTTGCGCCAATTTCACGCAAGGGGTGCAACTCCTTAGGCAAGGCTCACTCCCCTGGGGGGGGGCAAATATATTTTAGGCCATTTCTTCCCCCTTGGGGGCAGATCAGCCTATTTCTATTAGGCCGGTCTGCCCCTGGGGGGGGCAGAACCCACTTAGGCACCAGGGATTGGTGTGTGTGTATGTGTCTGTTTTGTTTGGGGGGGCAGCTCCTTGGGCAAGGGTCGCACCCGATGGGGTCACATTACTGTTGGCCATATCTGCCCCCTCTTGGGGCAGATCGGCCTATTTTTGGAAGGCCCATCTGCCAAAGCCCACGAGATACCTAGGAAGATTATTTTTTTTCAAACTAAGAGGGTGGGGGTATGGCCATAACCCCACCCCAAATAAATGGGGCCAAAGTTGTTCTGCCCACCAGTGGGCAGATAGGGCAATTACCCCAGATCCACACCCCTGGGGGGCAGAATGTCTACCAGATGCCAGGGAATTAAAAAAAAAAATAGGGGGGTGGTGGCTAGCAACCAGTATAGACCTTGTTATGCCCCCACCCCAACTGAAGGGGATAACAGTCTCTCAGCTCTCCCCCGCACACTAAACATCTTATCCCATGGCAAGCAGGAGGACATTTGATTATTTTGGGTTTTGGTTTTACATTTGGGCCATGAGAGCTTGGCTAACTCTCAAAATCGACCCACTTGGAATGGTGAGAGCTGCACTTTTTGGACTTTGGGACGCTGCCATGTAGAAAAATCCACTAAACCTGGACACATCTGAATACTAAACATCTAGTTGATTCCAGAGTGGTGTGCTTGACATGCACCCTGCACCCTTTTCTTACCCACAATGCCCTGCAAACCTCCAACTTTGCTGGAAATCACACATTTTTCCTACATTTTTGTGATGGAACTTCTGGAATCTGCAGGAATCCACAAAATTCATACCACCCAGCATCGTCTCATCTATTCCGATGAAAATTCTGCTGTACTTGTCAGCCTAAAAATGTTTTTTTTTCAAACTGCCCTTTTGGACCCGCTTTGGTTCCCAGACTCTTAAAAATTAAAGGTAATATTTCATTTTTTTTAAACTCATCCCGTTTTAATTTATGGAAAATGGGCTGCATTTTAAAAACAAAAAAGATTGCTTTATTTAACCCCTTCCCTGCGGTGGAAGTAACGGTTATGTCCGTGGCTGCGGGACGGAGGTGCCATGGACGTAACCATTAAGTCCAGGTACTGGCCCTCGGGGAAGCGCAGGGCATGGCTGGAAGGGGAATCGCTTTCCCTTCCACCCCGAACCCCTGACCCCCCCAGTGACGTCTGATGACATCAGCTCGCGATCGCGTGCTGACCTCATCAGAGGTCACCTCTGTAGGAAAGTACCATCTTGCCTGGCATGTTACCCCCATATTTCACTGTATACATGATGTTTTAGTCTATGTGTCACTGGGACCCTGCCTGGCAGGGCCTCAGTGCTCATATGTACGTGCCCTGTATGGGTTCCCTATGTGATGACTAACTGTCTCACTGAGGCTCTGCTAACCAGAACCTCAGAGGTTATGCTCTCTCTGCTTTTCAAATTGTCACTAACAGGCTAGTGGCCAATTTCACTAATTCACATTGGCATACTGGTACACCCATATAATTCCCTAGTATATGGTACTGAGGTACCCAGGGTATTGAGGTTCCAGGAGATCCCTATGGGCTGAAGCATTTCTTTTGCCACCCATAGGGAGATATGACAATTCTTACACAGGCCTGCCAATGCAGCCTGAGTGAAATAACGTCCACGTTATTTCACAGCCATTTACCACTGCACTTAAGTAACTTATAAGTCACCTATATGTCTAACCTTGACCTGGTGAAGGTTGGGTGCAAAGTTACTTAGTGTGTGGGCACCCAGGCACTAACCAAGGTGCCCCCACATTGTTCAGGGCAAATTCCCCAGACTTTGTGAGAGCGGGGACACCATTACACGTGTGCACTATACGTAGGTCACTACCTATGTATAGCGTCACAATGGTAACTCCGAACATGGCCATGTAACATGTCTAAGATCATGGAATCGTCACCCCAATGCAATTCTGGCATTGGGGAGACAATTCCATGATCCCCCGGGTCTCTAGCACAGTACTGCCAAACTGCCTTTCCGGGGTCTCCACTGCAGCAGTTGCTGCTGCCAACCCCTGAAACAGGTTTCTGCCCTCCTGGGGTCCAGGCAGCCCTGGCCCAGGAAGGCGGAACAAAGGATTTCCTCTGAGAGAGGGTGTAACACCCTCTCCCTTTGGAAATAGGTGTGATGGCTGGGGAGGAGTAGCCTCCCCCAGCCTCTGGAAATGCTTTAATGGGCACAGATGCTGCCCATCTCTGCAAAAGCCAGTCTACACTGGCTCAGGGATCTCCCAGCCCTGCTCTGGTGCGAAACTGGACAAAAGAAAGGGGAGTGACCACTCCCCTGACCTGCACCTCCCAGGGGAGGTGCCCAGAGCTCCTCCAGTGTGCCCCAGACCTCTGCCATCGTGGATTCAGAGGTGTTGCTGGCCTGCTCTGAGTGGCCAGTGCCAGCAGGTGACGTCAGAGACTCCTTCTGATTGGCTCTTACCTCCTTCCTAGGTAGCCAAACCTCCTTTTCTGGCTATTTATGGTCTCTGCTTTGGGGAATTCTTTAGATAACAAATGCAAGAGCTCACCAGAGTTCCTCTGCATCTCCCTCTTCACTTTCTGCCAAAGGATCGACCGCTGACTGCTCAGGACGCCTGCAAAACCGCAACAAAGTAGCCAGATGACTACTAGCAACCTTGTATCGCTTCATCCTGACGGCTTTCTCGACTGTTTCCAGGTGGTGCATGCTTTGGGGGTAGCCTACCTCCTCCTTGCACCAGGAGCTCTGAAGAAATCTCCCGTGGGTCGACGGAATCTTCCCCCTGCAACCGCAGGCAACAAAAGACTGCATCTCCGGTCCTCTGGGTCCCCTCTCAGCACGACGAGCGTGGTCACTGGAACTCAGCAACTCTGTCCAAGTGACTCCCACAGTCCAGTGACTCTTCAGTCCAAGTTTGGTGGAGGCAAGTCCTTGCCTCCCCATGCTAGACTTCATTGCTGGGTACCGGGTGATTTGCAGCTGCTCCGGCTCCTGTGCACTCTTCCAGGATTTCCTTCATGCACAGCGAAGCCTGGGTCCATGACACTCTAACATGCAGTGCACAACCTTCTGAGTTGTCCTCCGGCGTTGTGGGACTCCCTTTTGTGACTTCGGGTGGACTCCAGTTCACTTTTCTTCTAAGTGCCTGTTAAGGTACTTCTGCGGGTGCTGCCTGCTTCTGGGAGGGCTCTCTGACTTGCTGGGCGCCCCCTCTGTCTCCTCATCCAAGTGGCGACATCCTGGTCCCTCCTGGGCCACAGCAGCATCCAAAAACCCTAAGCGCAACCCTCGCAGCTAGCAAGGCTTGTTTGCGGTCTTTCTGCATGGGAACACCTCTTCAAGATTCTTCACGACGTGGGACATCCATCCTCCAAAGGGGAAGTTCCTAGTCCTCTTCGTTCTTGCAAAACACCAAGCTTCTTCCATCCGGTGGCAGCTTCCTTGCACCCTCAGCTGGCATTTCCTGGGCTCCTGCCCACTCTCGACACTGTCACAACTTTTGGACTTGGTCCCCTTGTCTTACAGGTACTCAGGTCTGGAAATCCACTGTTATTGCATTGCTGGTGTTGGTTTTCCTTGCAGAATCCCCCTATCACGACTTCTGTGCTCTCTGGGGGTTGTAGGTGCACTTTACACCTACCTTACAGGGTCTTGGGGTGGGCTATTTTTCTAACCCTCACTGTTTTCTTACAGTCCCAGCGACCCTCTACAAGCTCACATAGGTTTGGGGTCCATTCGTGGTTCGCATTCCACTTTTGGAGTATATGGTTTGTGTTGCCCCTATACCTCTGTGCTCCTATTGTGCAATCTATTGTAACTTTACACTGCTTGCATTACTTCCTTTTGCTATTACTTGCATAATTATGGTTTGTGTACATTGTGTATATTACTCATCCTCATACTGAGGGTACTCACTGAGATACTTTTGGCATATTGTCATAAAAATAAAGTACCTTTATTTTTAGTATATCTGTGTATTGTGTTTTCTTCTGATATTGTGCATATGACACCAGTGGTATAGTAGGAGCTTTACATGTCTCCTAGTTCAGCCTAAGCTGCTTTGCCATAGCTACCTTCTATCAGCCTTAGCTGCTAGAAACACCTCTTCTACACTAATAAGGGATAACTGGAGCTGGCACAAGGTGTAAGTACCTCTGGTACCCACTACAAGCCAGGCCAGCCTCCTACAACCTCCCATCGCTTGTGGAAGAGAAATGCTTAGCATTCCTTTTCCGCTCGGGAGGAGGTGGCCGACAGAGGCATCAAAGGAAAGGAAAGGCCTTTCCTTTCCTTTCTATGTCTCTGCAAGCATTTCTGCTGCAGCAGAAATGCCCACTAGACAGCAGGGAATTTTTTTGTTGTTGATACTGACACATAAGGGGAGCGGCCCCTTGAGCAAGGGCCGCTCACCAGGAGCCAAATTATTTTTAGGCCATTTCTACCCCCCGGGAGCAGATCAGCCTAATATAATTAGTCCTATCTGCCCCCAGGGAGGGCAGGAATCCCCTAGACACCAAGGATGTATTTTTTTGTTTATTTTATTTTTTTATATGTGGGGAGCGCCCCTTCGGCAAGGGTTGCTCCCCTGGGTGCCAAATTATTTTTAGGCCATTTCTGCCCCCCTCGGGGGTCAGATCGGCCTAATATAATTAGGCCGATCTGCCCCCTGGGGGGGGGGGGGGGCAGAAACCACTAGACCCCATGGAATTTTTTTTTCATACTTACGCTAAGGGGCCGCTCCTCAGGGGGCCAAATTATTTTTGGGTCATTTCTGCCACCGGGGGGGGGGCGCAGAAAATCCCTAGATACCAGGAATAATCTTTTTTTGTTTCTTTCTTTATTTTATATAGGCAAGGGTCGCTCCCTGGGGGGCCAAATTATTTTTAGGCTATTTCTACCCCCGGGAGGGCAGAAACCATTAGACACCAGGGATTTTTTTGTCTTTTTTATACTTATGCATAAGGTGTGAGGCCCCTTAGACAAGGGCTGCTCCCTGGGGGGGGCAAAATATTTTTAGGCCATTTCTGCCCCCGGGAGGGCAGAAACCTCCTAGACACCAGGGATGATTTATTTATTTTTTTTATATGTGGGGAGCGACCCCTTAGGTAAGGGTCACTCCCAGGGGGGCCAAATTATTTTTAGGCCCCATGGGGGGGCAGAAACCAGTAGACACCAGGGAATTTTTTTTCTTATACTTATGCATGAGGGGAGCGGCCCCCTGGGCAAAGGCCACTCCCCAGGGGGGCAACATATTTTTAGGCCATTTCTGCCTCCCTCTGGGGGCAGCTCAGCCTATTATAATTAACCTATATATTTTTATTTATTTACTTTATGTTTTTATGTATGGAAAGCGACCCCTTAGGCAAGGGTAACTGCCCTGGGGGGCAAATTGTATTAAGGCCATTTTTGCCCCCCTGAGGAGCAGATCAGCATATTTTTGTTAGGCCAACCTGCCCCTAAGTGGGTCAGAAACCGCTAGGCACAGGGGATTTGTTTATTTTGCGCCAATTTCACGCAAGGGGTGCAACTCCTTAGGCAAGGATCACTCCCCTGGGGGGGGGGCAAATATATTTTAGGCCATTTCTTCCCCCTTGGGGGCAGATCAGCCTATTTCTATTAGGCCGGTCTGCCCCTGGGGGGGGCAGAACCCACTTAGGCACCAGGGATTGGTGTGTGTGTATGTGTCTGTTTTGTTTGGGGGGGCAGCTCCTTGGGCAAGGGTCGCACCCGATGGGGTCACATTACTGTTGGCCATATCTGCCCCCTCTTGGGGCAGATCGGCCTATTTTTGGAAGGCCCATCTGCCAAAGCCCACGAGATACCTAGGAAGATTATTTTTTTTCAAACTAAGAGGGTGGGGGTATGGCCATAACCCCACCCCAAATAAATGGGGCCAAAGTTGTTCTGCCCACCAGTGGGCAGATAGGGCAATTACCCCAGATCCACACCCCTGGGGGGCAGAATGTCTACCAGATGCCAGGGAATTAAAAAAAAAAATAGGGGGGTGGTGGCTAGCAACCAGTATAGACCTTGTTATGCCCCCACCCCAACTGAAGGGGATAACAGTCTCTCAGCTCTCCCCCGCACACTAAACATCTTATCCCATGGCAAGCAGGAGGACATTTGATTATTTTGGGTTTTGGTTTTACATTTGGGCCATGAAAGCTTGGCTAACTCTCAAAATCGACCCACTTGGAATGGTGAGAGCTGCACTTTTTGGACTTTGGGACGCTGCCATGTAGAAAAATCCACTAAACCTGGACACATCTGAATACTAAACATCTAGTTGATTCCAGAGTGGTGTGCTTGACATGCACCCTGCACCCTTTTCTTACCCACAATGCCCTGCAAACCTCCAACTTTGCTGGAAATCACACATTTTTCCTACATTTTTGTGATGGAACTTCTGGAATCTGCAGGAATCCACAAAATTCATACCACCCAGCATTGTCTCATCTATTCCGATGAAAATTCTGCTGTACTTGTCAGCCTAAAAATGTTTTTTTTTCAAACTGCCCTTTTGGACCCGCTTTGGTTCCCAGACTCTTAAAAATTAAAGGTAATATTTAATTTTTTTAAAACTCATCCCGTTTTAATTTATGGAAAATGGGCTGCATTTTAAAAACAAAAAAGATTGCTTTATTTAACCCCTTCCCTGCGGTGGAAGTAACGGTTATGTCCGTGGCTGCGGGACGGAGGTGCCATGGACGTAACCATTAAGTCCAGGTACTGGCCCTCGGGGAAGCGCAGGGCATGGCTGGAAGGGGAATCGCTTTCCCTTCCACCCCGAACCCCTGACCCCCCCAGTGACGTCTGATGACATCAGCTCGCGATCGCGTGCTGACCTCATCAGAGGTCACCTCTGTAGGAAAGTACCATCTTGCCTGGCATGTTACCCCCATATTTCACTGTATACATGTTGTTTTAGTCTATGTGTCACTGGGACCCTGCCTGGCAGGGCCTCAGTGCTCATATGTACGTGCCCTGTATGGGTTCCCTGTGTGATGACTAACTGTCTCACTGAGGATCTGCTAACCAGAACCTCAGAGGTTATGCTCTCTCTGCTTTTCAAATTGTCACTAACAGGCTAGTGGCCAATTTCACCAATTCACATTGGCATACTGGTACACCCATATAATTCCCTAGTATATGGTACTGAGGTACCCAGGGTATTGGGGTTCCAGGAGATCCCTATGGGCTGAAGCATTTCTTTTGCCACCCATAGGGAGATCTGACAATTCTTACACAGGCCTGCCAGTGCAGCCTGAGTGAAATAACGTCCACGTTATTTCACAGCCATTTACCACTGCACTTAAGTAACTTATAAGTCACCTATATGTCTAACCTTCACCTGGTGAAGGTTGGGTGCAAAGTTACTTAGTGTGTGGGCACCCAGGCACTAGCCAAGGTGCCCCCACATTGTTCAGGGCAAATTCCCCAGACTTTGTGAGTGCGGGGACACCATTACATGTGTGCACTATACGTAGGTCACTACCTATGTATAGCGTCACAATGGTAACTCCGAACATGGCCATGTAACATGTCTAAGATCATGGAATCGTCACCCCAATGCAATTCTGGCATTGGGGAGACAATTCCATGATCCCCCGGGTCTCTAGCACAGTACTGCCAAACTGCCTTTCCGGGGTCTCCACTGCAGCAGTTGCTGCTGCCAACCCCTGAAACAGGTTTCTGCCCTCCTGGGGTCCAGGCAGCCCTGGCCCAGGAATGCGGAACAAAGGATTTCCTCTGAGAGAGGGTGTAACACCCTCTCCCTTTGGAAATAGGTGTGATGGCTGGGGAGGAGTAGCCTCCCCCAGCCTCTGGAAATGCTTTGATGGGCACAGATGCTACCCATCTCTGCAAAAGCCAGTCTACACTGGCTCAGGGATCTCCCAGCCCTGCTCTGGTGCGAAACTGGACAAAAGAAAGGGGAGTGACCACTCCCCTGACCTGCACCTCCCACTGGAGGTGCCCAGAGCTCCTCCAGTGTGCCCCAGACCTCTGCCATCGTGGATTCAGAGGTGTTGCTGGCCTGCTCTGAGTGGCCAGTGCCAGCAGGTGACGTCAGAGACTCCTTCTGATTGGCTCTTACCTCCTTCCTAGGTAGCCAAACCTCCTTTTCTGGCTATTTATGGTCTCTGCTTTGGGGAATTCTTTAGATAACAAATGCAAGAGCTCACCAGAGTTCCTCTGCATCTCCCTCTTCACTTTCTGCCAAAGGATCGACCGCTGACTGCTCAGGACGCCTGCAAAACCGCAACAAAGTAGCCAGATGACTACTAGCAACCTTGTATCGCTTCATCCTGACGGCTTTCTCGACTGTTTCCAGGTGGTGCATGCTTTGGGGGTAGCCTACCTCCTCCTTGCACCAGGAGCTCTGAAGAAATCTCCCGTGGGTCGACGGAATCTTCCCCCTGCAACCGCAGGCAACAAAAGACTGCATCTCTGGTCCTCTGGGTCCCCTCTCAGCACGACGAGCGTGGTCCCTGGAACTCAGCAACTCTGTCCAAGTGACTCCCACAGTCCAGTGACTCTTCAGTCCAAGTTTGGTGGAGGCAAGTCCTTGCCTCCCCATGCTAGACTTCATTGCTGGGTACCGGGTGATTTGCAGCTGCTCCGGCTCCTGTGCACTCTTCCAGGATTTCCTTCATGCACAGCCAAGCCTGGGTCCCTGACACTCTAACATGCAGTGCACAACCTTCTGAGTTGTCCTCCGGCGTTGTGGGACTCCCTTTTGTGACTTCGGGTGGACTCCAGTTCACTTTTCTTCTAAGTGCCTGTTAAGGTACTTCTGCGGGTGCTGCCTGCTTCTGGGAGGGCTCTCTGACTTGCTGCGCGACCCCTCTGTCTCCTCATCCAAGTGGCGACATCCTGGTCCCTCCTGGGCCACAGCAGCATCCAAAAACCCTAAGCGCAACCCTCGCAGCTAGCAAGGCTTGTTTGCAGTCTTTCTGCATGGGAACACCTCTGCAAGATTCTTCACGACGTGGGACATCCATCCTCCAAAGGGGAAGTTCCTAGTCCTCTTTGTTCTTGCAAAACACCAAGCTTCTTCCATCCGGTGGCAGCTTCCTTGCACCCTCAGCTGGCATTTCCTGGGCTCCTGCCCACTCTCGACACTGTCACAACTTTTGGACTTGGTCCCCTTGTCTTACAGGTACTCAGGTCTGGAAATCCACTGTTGTTGCATTGCTGGTGTTGGTTTTCCTTGCAGAATCCCCCTATCATGACTTCTGTGCTCTCTGGGGGTTGTAGGTGCACTTTACACCTACCTTACAGGGTCTTGGGGTGGGCTATTTTTCTAACCCTCACTGTTTTCTTACAGTCCCAGCGACCCTCTACAAGCTCACATAGGTTTGGGGTCCATTCGTGGTTCGCATTCCACTTTTGGAGTATATGGTTTGTGTTGCCCCTATACCTCTGTGCTCCTATTGTGCAATCTATTGTAACTTTACACTGCTTGCATTACTTCCTTTTGCTATTACTTGCATAATTATGGTTTGTGTACATTGTGTATATTACTCATCCTCATACTGAGGGTACTCACTGAGATACTTTTGGCATATTGTCATAAAAATAAAGTACCTTTATTTTTGGTATATCTGTGTATTGTGTTTTCTTCTGATATTGTGCATATGACACCAGTGGTATAGTAGGAGCTTTACATGTCTCCTAGTTCAGCCTAAGCTGCTTTGCCATAGCTACCTTCTATCAGCCTTAGCTGCTAGAAACACCTCTTCTACACTAATAAGGGATAACTGGAGCTGGCACAAGGTGTAAGTACCTCTGGTACCCACTACAAGCCAGGCCAGCCTCCTACAACCTCCCATCGCTTGTGGAAGAGAAATGCTTAGCATTCCTTTTCCGCTCGGGAGGAGGTGGCCGACAGAGGCATCAAAGGAAAGGAAAGGCCTTTCCTTTCCTTTCCTTTCTATGTCTCTGCAAGCATTTCTGCTGCAGCAGAAATGCCCACTAGACAGCAGGGAATTTTTTTGTTGTTGATACTGACACATAAGGGGAGCGGCCCCTTGAGCAAGGGCCGCTCACCAGGAGCCAAATTATTTTTAGGCCATTTCTACCCCCCGGGAGCAGATCAGCCTAATATAATTGGTCCTATCTGCCCCCAGGGAGGACAGGAATCCCCTAGACACCAAGGATGTATTTTTTTGTTTATTTTATTTTTTTATATGTGGGGAGCGCCCCTTCGGCAAGGGTTGCTCCCCTGGGTGCCAAATTATTTTTAGGCCATTTCTGCCCCCCTCGGGGGTCAGATCGGCCTAATATAATTAGGCCGATCTGCCCCCTGGGGGGGGGGCAGAAACCACTAGACCCCATGGAATTTTTTTTTCGTACTTACGCTAAGGGGCCGCTCCTCAGGGGGCCAAATTATTTTTGGGTCATTTCTGCCACCGGGGGGGGGGTAAAAATCCCTAGATACCAGGAATAATCTTTTTTTGTTTGTTTCTTTTTTTTATATAGGCAAGGGTCGCTCCCTGGGGGGCCAAATTATTTTTAGGCTATTTCTACCCCCGGGAGGGCAGAAACCATTAGACACCAGGGATTTTTTTGTCTTTTTTATACTTATGCATAAGGTGTGAGGCCCCTTAGACAAGGGCTGCTCCCTGGGGGGGGCAAAATATTTTTAGGCCATTTCTGCCCCCCGGGGGCAGATTGGCCTAATATAATCAGGCCGATCTGCCCCCGGGAGGGCAGAAACCTCCTAGACACCAGGGATGATTTATTTATTTTTTTTATATGTGGGGAGCGACCCCTTAGGTAAGGGTCACTCCCAGGGGGGCCAAATTATTTTTAGGCCCCATGGGGGGGCAGAAACCAGTAGACACCAGGGAATTTTTTTTCTTATACTTATGCATGAGGGGAGCGGCCCCCTGGGCAAAGGCCACTCCCCAGGGGGGCAACATATTTTTAGGCCATTTCTGACTCCCTCTGGGGGCAGCTCAGCCTATTATAATTAACCTATATATTTTTATTTATTTACTTTATGTTTTTATGTATGGAAAGCGACCCCTTAGGCAAGGGTAACTGCCCTGGGGGGCAAATTGTATTAAGGCCATTTTTGCCCCCCTGAGGAGCAGATCAGCATATTTTTGTTAGGCCAACCTGCCCCTAAGTGGGTCAGAAACCGCTAGGCACAGGGGATTTGTTTATTTTGCGCCAATTTCACGCAAGGGGTGCAACTCCTTAGGCAAGGATCACTCCCCTGGGGGGGGGGGCAAATATATTTTAGGCCATTTCTTCCCCCTTGGGGGCAGATCAGCCTATTTCTATTAGGCCGGTCTGCCCCTGGGGGGGGCAGAACCCACTTAGGCACCAGGGATTGGTGTGTGTGTATGTGTCTGTTTTGTTTGGGGGGGCAGCTCCTTGGGCAAGGGTCGCACCCGATGGGGTCACATTACTGTTGGCCATATCTGCCCCCTCTTGGGGCAGATCGGCCTATTTTTGGAAGGCCCATCTGCCAAAGCCCACGAGATACCTAGGAAGATTATTTTTTTTCAAACTAAGAGGGTGGGGGTATGGCCATAACCCCACCCCAAATAAATGGGGCCAAAGTTGTTCTGCCCACCAGTGGGCAGATAGGGCAATTACCCCAGATCCACACCCCTGGGGGGCAGAATGTCTACCAGATGCCAGGGAATTAAAAAAAAAAATAGGGGGGTGGTGGCTAGCAACCAGTATAGACCTTGTTATGCCCCCACCCCAACTGAAGGGGATAACAGTCTCTCAGCTCTCCCCCGCACACTAAACATCTTATCCCATGGCAAGCAGGAGGACATTTGATTATTTTGGGTTTTGGTTTTACATTTGGGCCATGAGAGCTTGGCTAACTCTCAAAATCGACCCACTTGGAATGGTGAGAGCTGCACTTTTTGGACTTTGGGACGCTGCCATGTAGAAAAATCCACTAAACCTGGACACATCTGAATACTAAACATCTAGTTGATTCCAGAGTGGTGTGCTTGACATGCACCCTGCACCCTTTTCTTACCCACAATGCCCTGCAAACCTCCAACTTTGCTGGAAATCACACATTTTTCCTACATTTTTGTGATGGAACTTCTGGAATCTGCAGGAATCCACAAAATTCATACCACCCAGCATTGTCTCATCTATTCCGATGAAAATTCTGCTGTACTTGTCAGCCTAAAAATGTTTTTTTTTCAAACTGCCCTTTTGGACCGCGCTTTGGTTCCCCCTCAATTTTGACATTTTTTGTCTCTTCCCTGTCACAGGCACTTGGCCCACCTACACAAGTGAGGTATCATTTTTACAGTGAGACTAAGGGGAACGTTGGGGATTAGGAAATTTGTCCTGGTGCGGTGATCCCACACAGAAATGTGGGAAAACGTTTTAGCTACATTTGAGATTTGCTGAGGATTCTGGGTAAGAAAACATTGGGGGATACACGCAAGTCACACCTCCCAGGACTCCCTCGGGTGTTTCAGAAATGTCTGGGCTTGGTTGGTATCCCTAGATGGCTGCTGAGCCCAGGGCCAAAAACGCAGGTGCCCCCGCAAAAACAGGTAGTTTTGTATTTGATAGTTTTGATATGTCCAGATAGTGTTTTGAGGCCATTCCATTCGCGGGCACTAGGCCTACCCACAAAAGTGAGGTACAGTTTTTATCAGGAGACTTGGGGGAACGCTGAGTGAAAGGAAATTTGTGGCCCCTATCAGATTCCAGAACATTCTGTCACCGAAATGTGAGGAAAAAGTGTTTTTTGGCCACATTTTGAGGTTTTCAAAGAATTCTGGGTAACAGAACCTGGTGCGAGCCTCACAAGTCAATCCATCTTGGATTCCGCTAGGTGTCTAGTTTTAAAAAATGCACAGGTTTGTTAGGTTTCCCTAGGTGCCAGCTGAGCTAGCGGCCAAAATCCACAGCTGGCACTTTGCAAAAGAACAGCTCTGTTTTCTTTGGGAAAATGTGATGTGTCCACATTGTGTTTTGGGGCATTTCCTGTCACGGGCGCTAGGCCTACCTACACAAGTGAGGTACCATTTTTATCGGGAGATTTGGGGGAACGCTGGATGGAAGGAAATTTGTGGCTCCTCTCAGATTACAGAACTTTCTGTCACTGAAATGTGAGGAAAAAGTGTTTTTTTGACCAAATTGTGAGGTTTGCAAAGGATTCTGGGTAACAGATCCTGGTGAGAGCCCCACAAGTCACCCCATCCTGGATTCCCCTAGGTGTCTAGTTGTCAAAAATGCACAGGTATGGTAGGTTTCCCTATGTGCCGGCTGAGCTAGAGGCCAAAATCCACAGATTGGCACTTTGCAAAAAAAAGCTCTGTTTTCTTTGTGAAAATGTGATGTGTCCACGTTGTGTTTTGGGGCATTTCCTGTCACAGGCGCTAGGCCTACCCACATAAGTGAGGTACCATTTTTATTGGGAGACTTGGGGGAACACTGAGTGGAAGGAAATTCATGGCTCCTCTCAGATTCCAGAACTTTCTGTCACCAAAATATGAGGAAAAAGTGTTTTCTAGGATTCTGGGTAACAGAACCAGGTGAGAGCCCCACAAGTCACCCCATCTTGGATTTCCCTATGTGTCCAGTTTTAAAAAATGTGCAGGTTTGGTAGGTTTATCTATGTGCCGGCTGAGCTAGAGGAAAAATCTACAGCATAAAAAACACGTCAGATTTCAATGTAAAAATGTGATGCGTCCATGTTGCATTTCCTGTCGCGAGCATTAGGCCTACCCTCGCAAGTGAGGTACCATTGTTATCGGGAGACTTGGGTGAACACAGAATAGCAAAACAAGTGTTATTGGCCCTTGTCTTTCTCTACATTTTTTCCTTCCAAATGTAAGCCACTGTGTAAAAAATACATCTTTTTGAGAAATGCCCTGTAATTCAAATGCTAGCATGGGCACCCCGGAATTCAGAGATGTGCAAATAACCACTGCTTCTCAACACCTTATCTTGTGCCCATTTTGGAAATACAAGGGTTTTCTTGATACCAATTTTCACTCTTTATATTTAAGCAAATTCATTGCTGTATATCCGGTATAGAATGAAAACCCAGGGCAAGGTGCAGCTCATTTATTGGCTCTGGGTACCTAGGGTTCTTGATGAACCTACAAGCCCTATATATCCCCACATCAGAAGGGTCCAGCAGACGTAACGGTATATTGCTTTAAAAAATATGACATTGCAGGAAAAAGTTACAGAGTAAAATGTGGAGAAAAATTGCTGTTTTTTCACCTCGATTTCAATTTTGTTTTTTTAATTTCAGCTCTTATTTTCTGTAGGAAACCCTTGTAGGATCTACTCGAATTACCCCTTGCTGAATTCAGAATTTTGTCTACTTTTCAGAAATGTTTAGCTTTCCGGGATCCAGCATTGGTTTCACACCCATTTCTGTCACTAACTGGAAGGAGGCTGAAAGCACAAAAAATAGTAAAAATGGGGTATGTCCCAGTAAAATGCCAAAACTGTGTTGAAAAATTGGGTTTTCTGATTCAAGTCTGCCTGTTCATGAAAGCTGGGAAGATGTCGATTTTAGCACCACCAACCCTTTGATGGTGCCATTTTCAGGGAAAAAACCACAAGCCTTCTTCTGCAGCCGTTTCCCCCCATTTTCTTGGAAAAAATGAAATTTTCCATGCATTTTGGCTAATTTCCTGGTGTCCGTCAAGGGGAACCCACAAAGTCTGGGTACCTCTAGAATCCCTAGGATGTTGGAAAAAAAGGACACAAATTTGGCATGGGTAGCTTATGTGGACAAAAAGCTATGAGGGCCTAAGCGCAAACTGCCCCAAATAGCCAAAAAAGGCTTGGCATCTGAGGGGGAAAAGGCCTGGCAGCGAAGGGGTTAAAAGCAGTCACAGACATGGTGGTCTGCTGACCTTGGAATGCCAGCATCCCTGTGAGGACTTTCATTTCCAATTGGTTGCAAAGTGCAACGTACTCCATTATTGCTCATAAGGTAGGTCAATTTGCAACCCATTAGGAATCACAAATTTAAAAATAAAAGTATCATAGGTTAGGAATAGCGATTTCCTATTTGCAATTCCAAGAAATTTTGAAATTTGAATATCACTATTCCCGATGTTAGTATATCTGGCCCCTGATCCCTTATGTCCACTTGCTTGTTAGTAAAACGAAGCCAGGAACTAAAGTGCAAAGGGCATCTTGGATTCCAGGCCCAGATGCATCTGCTCCTACTGCATCAACGAAAGCTACACCCCTGCTATCTTTTGGGATTTAAAAAGTAGGATAAACTGAAAGAGCTCAAGGGGGATTGCAGGTAGAGGAAAGATAATAGGAGGGAGAGAGATGATCGAAGCACAGGGGTGGCAAGTATATTTATGCCCATTAGTATCAGGCATGAACCTAAGTTTTCAGTCTCACTTGCAAAGATTGAGAAAAAAAAGACTGAAAACGAAGTAGATAACATTACAATCACAGTAAACATAAGTATGTACAAGTGATAGATAAGCATGACATAAAAGAGTAAAAATCACAGTTGTTTACATATATTTCACACTAGTGTGTCCTTGTTCCATTTTTTTCACAAACTATGTTTAAATCTGGGGTAGTGGCACTGAAACTAGGAGCTTTTGAGGTGCTGCAGCACTCCCCGATAACCTTCAAGAAGGCCACTTTGAAAATGAGCATGCATGTTTATCTTTCAGCATGTAATGACTTTTTCAAATACAGTCAGAAAAAATGTCAGATGTTTTCTCACCATTAGCAGATAATTGTTTTAACATAACTTTTACTTTTCTTTTGGTGACTCAAAAGTGAAAGCATTTTGTAACTTGGACATAGTACACTCCTAGTGGGGTAATGGAAAGTGTGCAAAAAGACTTCAGTCAAACAACATGTTACAGCAAACATGTAAATAAAAATATCTACTTAGTCTACAAACTAACCTTTTCAAGTATTAACGCAACATGAAACCACTGTGGGATTCAATATGAGACCCAGTGTATGTGAGGCGGTAATATCGCACCAAGCAAGTAGAACTGTGGTGCAGTATTTGCAAGGTCTGGCATTATGTACACATTCTGAGTTCAACACCTCGGACTGAGGGCTAACATGGTCATAGCTCACATTTCCCCATTCAAAGCTTCAAAATACGAAATATTGTGTTATGTTCACTTACAAAATTGCACCAGGTTTTACATGTCAACATTTGTACTGGGAAACAGTGCATTATTTTTGCACAAGTTGGAAGCCTGATCCAAGTTACAATTTAAAAGACTCTACATATTAGCCATGCAATGTTTTAACATACTCTTTAAAATAGACTTTTGGACCTCACACTACCCCCTCAATAAACAGGAATCCCTCATTAGTATGCATGCAACTTAAGTAGCAAATGAATTTTTCAAAACCCATTTGCAGCTTTTCACAAAGGTAACTTTACATGTGAGTAAATCTAAACATATACAATTATCCTGACACTTTTGAGGAGCTTTACTACATTTAGCAATTCACCATTTCAGAGTGTAAAGTTACTCACAAGTACAGGCTTACATGTTCCCGCCCACTGAAGTAGGGGGTGGGGTTAGTAAAAATTGCAAATACGGCTGTGAAGTTATTAATAGTAGGCACAATACAAATGCATTTTATGTAACCCTTACTTGGCAGAGACCTCTACAGTCGGTGCAGAGATCTCCCTATGCTAAAGTATAGGAAAATTAATAAAAGCTTATTAAACTTAATAAGTATTTTACATTTTAATATTAATAATTTTATAAATGTATTTTAAATCTAGAAACACATTTTTGAAATGTTATTGCGTTAATTACATAATTGTAGGATTTTTAATACATTTAAGAATATTAAATTAAATTGGAAATATTTTATAAACGTTTTTTAAACAAATTAAACCCATCTAAAGTAAAATGTAAATATTTATTGATTATGTAATGTAATAAATTGAACTTAATTGTTTTAAAAATCTAAAATTGCATTTATTTGTAAAGTGAAAACGGCATTACATTATACTAAAATAAAATATTATTTAGATATAATGTATACTCCATGTTAGCATAAAACAAATTATATCTGTAAGTCTCTGCCTCCAGTTTTTCATATTGGAGGGCACTGTAGTGCCTATGAGTGGCCAGGGTGTTGCTAGACTTACTCCCCTTCTTAGCTGGAGTACATTCATGTCTGTTTGGAGCCATAACGTTAGAAAAGCAGTTTGAGACTAGTAAGGGGCTTACAGTTTCGTGGTTGGTTACATGCCCACCTTAAACCTCTCCTTAGCTCTCATTTAGCCCCTCCTTACTCCTCCCTAAACCATTCCGTTTATTTATAAAGATTCCCCATTTTCCAGCAGCCTCTTCCTCATCTCTCATACATTTTTAATCAAAACATGCAGTCAGACAGATATCTTCAAATATAAAAGGTATGAGAGATGAAGTCGGAGATCTCCGCATGTAGATCTGTGATAGTATTTTTGTAGTATGTTAGTATGTTAGCAGTACTGTTGTAGTAATAGTAAATGTACCACAAAATGCAATTTGGGAATAAGCCCGTCTGGGGATTTCACTGGCTAGCACGCCACTCTCAAAAGTGTTCCAGCGCCATTGGCTGGTGCAGTGAATGCTGGTTGTCTGAATAAAAATGAAAAAGACTCACCCATTGACACACGGAGCACAGTGATGGAAAGCCATGCAAAGTGGACATTAACAAATAGTAAATATTCAAATAAATACATAGGGCATTTCTAATCAAAGCAATGACCGTGAAATGCAAGAAATAGTTTAACAGTCCTTTACTGGGAATCAGTCATGGAAGGAAACGCTTATCTCCCCACAAATACATATATTAAGATTTCCACACCATAACATTCCTGGTTGTTGAGAGTTTCTGACACTTAGCTGGGAAATAAGTAAACATTTTAACGAACCTCCTCCTTCGTGCCTGAATCTCTCTCTGCCGGTCATGTGGCCTCAGGGCATAACGTTTTTTAAAGGCAAACACGCGAAACTGTTTTTTTCCCCCATAACTCCTGCACTCTTCAAGCTGCGAGATAGAGCAAGGCTGTTGAATAAAGTCGACCGTGAGGTGTTTGGGATTAGCAGTTTCTCATTTAATTTATATAGCAGGGTTTGGACTATTCGCCTTGTTAACGACAGGCTCGTTAAATGTTTTTCATCATTCATAGTGCCACTGAAAGCAGACCTACATAAAAGGGTTTTGTAAATAAGTCCTGTGCAATGCTCTGCAATTGTTAGGGGCACAGTCGGTTTTCAAAAGTTAATTTGCAAAAGTCGTTTTTCCCCAAGGCGAAATTCTAATACAATAATGTTGGCTCAACCTGATAAAACACAAAACTCAAATATGAGGACAATGAAAGTTCAGCTCACAAGGATGTTCGTATTGTCTCGTAGCTGCAGAGCACAAAAGCATTTAAGTAAATATAGTGGTTTTTGTGGAATCTACGTACAAAGAACTACACTTCAATGACTTTGTTGGTGAAGAAAAAAACATCTGTGCTCTGCTTTTATTCGACATCCATTCAAAAACGACTAACCCTTTTTATTTTATTTTATTTTTAGAAGCATCTTATCGGCTAATTGTATATTTGATTCTGTTTAGTGCTAGCAATTTCATTGTTCGAGTTAGGATTTTCATGCGTGCCTTCTTTTGTGAACAGTTTGTATTGCCAACTTTGATGGACATGAATGGAAGGTCAATTCATCGGGTAGGGCTAGCATAACCAGAAAAACGTATTGTATGAATAATGAAATCACATTTTCAGTTTTTTTTTAAGGGAAACACTGGGTCAGGATAACGAATTAACCAGTTAATTGATCTGTCATCCACATTGGATTTCAAATCCCACAAATGAGATTCGAATCAGAAAGTCCTGAGCAACAAAAGGATGTATTTATTAAACGGTATAAAAACGCCTTCCCACTTGTATTTTCCATTTCTACACTACCTCGTTGCCATTTTTTCGAAATACATGTCCATATCTACAGTAAACTCCATTCCTACAAGTAAAGTGAACCCCACACTGTGATTGAAATAAATCCACATGACTAGGATTACAAAGAACAGTGAAGTGAAAAGAATCTCAGAGTGCAACACAACTTTCTCATGTTCAACACAGGGGCAAAATATGTACTTTGAATTGGAAGTCACCAATATTTCGGATGCCAACTGCTCTATACCTACATTTAAGTAAATGCTCCTGACCAAGGTATCTTTATCTTTCCTTACTTTATTTGTTGTTAACTTTTCCTTGCTTCTGGGGGACCATGTATTTATTACTTTTTGAAGTCTCAAAAGAGAGAACATTCAAACAGAAGATTGAATTCAAAAAAGCTTATGCCAGTACAACAGCAGAGGAAAGTCCTCTCCAGGGAACAAAATAGCCCAAATAAGTGGAATAATTGTGACGTAAAAATATTATTGAAAAGAATATTGTTTTTGAGGTAAGAAATATAGTTGGAAATAATATCAATGTTTTTAATATTGCTTTCACTAATTTAATGGTTATAAATATATTTTTTTATATATTCTAATGTGTTTTAGTTGATATATCATTTTATGTGTCACTATTGTTTATAGAAATGTTATTAATTGTTTTTAAATTATAGCCTGGCATTTTAAGTGATTTTGATTTTTTTAATAGTAAGTTATGGTTTTGTAGCGGGTTGTTGGGCTTGTAGGGGGATAGGGTAGGAAATTAATCAGGTAATAAATACTTAAGAATAAGTTAATACATTCCATTCAAATACATTATTGAGATTTGTTATGTAATTTATGTAATACTGACTTATTTTCATGATATGATATTTGTCTGCTGATAGGTTTGTAGGGGTATACGGTTGTAAGTCAATTAAGTAATAATTAGCAAATAATTATTAATTGTTAAATTTGATTTTTAAACATAGAATGCATTGAATAATTATTTATTTTGCTTATATTTTAGTAGTGGGCTCCTAGGTTTGGAGGGGTGTAGTGCATGACGTTAATTAAGTAATAATGAATTAACAATTTATTGTCAATTGTTAATTATTTAATTGATTTTTAATTATGTAGAATATGGAATGCTGATTTATTTTACTTATATTTTGGTTGTTGGATGATAGGTTTGGAGGGGTATAGGGTGGGAAGTTAAGTAATAGTCAATTATAAATTTTTTTAATTAATTAATTAATTGAATTTTAAACATGTAAATTGTGGAATACTTATTTAATTTAATTTTATTTTAGTTGGGGTATGCTAGGTTTGTATGGGGCTAGGTTGGGAAGTTAATCATGCAATAATTAATTGACAATCAATTATTAACTGTTAATTAATGATTGAATATATTTTAAATATATAGGTTAAGAATAGTTTTTTAAATTATATTTTGCAGGCTAATTTTGAAGAGGTACAGGGTGGGAAGTTAATTAATAATTATTTAATAATTAATAGTTTTTTTTTATTGAATATTAACTATGTATATTGATTGATTTTAGTTTTTAATATATATGAAAACTATATGTATTTGCTATGCTAATTAATATTTGTTTATTAAGAGTTTAATTTTTTCTACATTCATTGGATTACTTATATATGTATTGTGGTTGAAGTAAAGTATTTTCCTTTCTCTTGCTTAGAGTGCAATAAATTTAGTAAAATTAACCTCTCACAGTTCAACAACAACACTTTCCCTACTGTTTCAATGTTTTAAGTGGGAATAGTAAATTGCACCCCTCTGAAATCTAATGCTTTCCCTACTGTTGCAGTGACTGGAGTGGAAATAGTAAATTTGACCACTTGTAGGTCCATCACTTTCCCTACTGTTATGTGGAGTGGCAATAGTAATTTCCCCCCTCCGAAATCCAATGCTTCTCCTACTGTTCTACAGATTGGAGTGAGGATAGTAAACTCTACCCCTCTAAAAGTCCAACACTTTTGCTACTGTTGCACTAACTATGGTCGGGATAGTAAATGTGATATTCTCAGACTTCAATGGCCTTCATAATGTTAGTTAAAAAGATTTTATAGCATTGTTTTTTTATATTTTACATTATTTGTTTTAATTTTTCATTTTATTTGAATGTTTATAGTATTTTCTCTAAATGTGCTTTTTGGATTGTTCAATTTGTTATATTTTACTTATTGTTTAATTTTATTTATTTATTATTCAATTGTTATATATTTATTAGGGTTTTATTGTTTATGTATGTTATATATATGCATATATATATATATATATATATAGTGTAACATAATTAATACAGCATATTTATTTTACATATTATGTGTATTCATATTTTACATTTATTCCTACAACTATATATGTACAGATGTATATTTTCATAGTAATGCATGTATACTATTGAAAACTTTAATATAATATATAAGAAAGATAGTTGATTAATTATGTAATATATATATATATATATATATATATATAAAACATAATTATTAAATATATATATATGTATATATGGTAAAAATTAAAACGCACATACACGTGTGTTTGGGTGTTTATATAGGTGCATTATATTTATATACATCATTAAATATTAGTGAACTATGGTTAATTTACATTGTATTCAATTTAAAAATTAAAATAGTTAAAATTTACTACTTCAAACTCTATAAAAAAAACAATATTTTTTACTTTTCTTGGATGATATTGGTGTCAAAGATATCTTTTTCTGAAATTTGTGTACTTGCCATTATATGTATAGGAGCACGATCTTGTGGTAAACAATATTTCTGACACAATAGTTTTGTCAACGATATTCTATATCGACGTATTGTGTCAGTGATCCATGTTAGTTATCCTATTTTAGTTTTCTCTGGTGGTCTTGCCATTAGGCTACCATGACAGCATTTCAAGATTTATTTTTACTTAGGTACAAATATTTTTTTATTGCGCTATAACAGAAAGCCCATTCACTGTCTCTTTCCTGTTTCATCTACGACCTCCTGATGCTGATCTACTTGTTATTGTTCTTCCTGAGAAAAAAAAAGTATGTATTTCTTTCAGCTCTGCTTTAAATGTGATCAGAATAGGAGCAGTTGAAAATCTTATATATCACACATTCCAGGCTACAAAGAACATCCACCTTCCCTTTGTCTATAACCCCGTCTGCATGAAATGTCATGCTGGAAACATTAAGAAAATAAGAACAGCCCTGCATGTTCTTATGATCAATAAAAACTGTGATGACTTGGATTCATTCTTCTAGATAATGGCACCAATGTGCAAAGTCATCTTGGTTTGCATGATGCTCCCAGTCAAAGATGGTGTAATTTCTATTAATATTGGACAGTGTTATAGAAAAGTTGTTGTGGGGTGTGAAGCCGATGTTGTAGGGTGTTGTTGGGATAGGAAAACACTGTCGTGAAGAAGTGGGCATCCGTTTTCAAGATGAAAGTTAGCTGTACATCAGGATGGCATGATTTAGGGTATGTTTTCATGTGGTCCTCAGCTGTTGGAAAGCTTCTTTCTTTTCAACACTCCTTTGAAACTGAACCCCTTTCTTAGAAATATTATAGGTTTCACAATTGGGAAAACAGTTGGGGAATGAAGTACAGACCTCAGAAAGCAATATATTTCCCTGAAAGAGTTTAAACTGAGAAGGTTTGTTTATCTATATTTATGCCTTTTGATGAGATTAAAAATCTCAAAAACCTTAGGCAGGTTATCTCAAAGACACATTGTTCTGCCTTAGCATTTAAGGAATATTTTGTAGATTGTGACAATACTTCCAATATATATATAAGACAATAGCAGAAAGTGATTAAGCTGCAATTGATATTCAACTTTAGAAAAACTCTTACAATACCATTAACAAAGTGTTGGGAGGTGGTCAGAGCACTGCAAACTCCAAAAGGCATAGCTAAATGTTAAAAAATGCCAAAACTGAGATTAAGGCTGTCTTCTACTTATTCTTAACTTCATGCAGACCAAATTGAAGGCACCTGATAGATCTAGTTAGGGGAACATGGTATCAGTCTTAATTTGGTTAAACAACACTGAAATGACAGGTAGTAGATATTTCGTAAATAGTGTGACATCATTTAGTTTCCTGCAGCCTATATCGGCAAATAAATGATCGGGAAGTTAAAATAAAGAAGACGATAGCCCTGTAGCATTTGGCCACAATATTCTTCAATGGCTTTGCAGCACCTCACCCTTCTTCGCCCCCAAGGATCATGTTCATAGGTATCTTGGCCACAAGGGTGATATGTGTGGTAAATTCACAAACATGGGGAGGTGTAAGTAACTTGGTGCCTCTTTTATTGAAGACATCCTTAAATTAGTCATATGTTGCTTGGATCGCTGTGTCATCCTGGTTAGTTTGCTTGGGATTTTCCTTTTGAGTTAGATAGCAATACCCTTGAAGATATGATAATGAAGCAATGATTTTTTGTGTTGCTTCTGGTAGATTAAAGAATTGTGAAGACGCTAAAGGTGGTTCCTAAACAATAGGAAAGGCAGATGCAACAATGATGGTCTAAATATGACTTGTCTGTGTGGCCATAATTATGAGACATGCCTCAGAAAGGACATTTGGAGAAGTGAGTGGTGTGTCATCAATGCTTTTAATAGCTTCTGTTCTATCCTTCTTGGCTATAACTTTTTGGTTTCATTCTTTTTTAACACTTTGCTATAAACATTTACTAATCATTGCCAACATTTCGACAGATGCCACATTTTTATGCACATACTATATTTTGCAGTGCTCCTTTTCTCCTCTACCTTGTATAACAGTTGTTAAATCTCTCACCTTAGTGAGGACTTTCAGATTTCAAATATCATCACAGTTTCTGTTGCTCATTGCAAAAGTCATAGTGTGTCCCATTTCACATAAGAGTTTCCTATGGTCTGTGTTGTGACTGTATTGTTTACTCTTTCATCCTCTCCAAAGGGCCTATAGTATTCAACAGTTGACCTTGGGTTGATCTGTAGTTGTCACTTCATTTTGTGTTACAAATTGTTTGAGGGCCTCCCAGATATTCTGTAGTCTAGCCACAGGGGTATCATTTTACCAAAGATGTCTATTAGCTCATTACAGAGGGCCATGAAAAAGAATCAGTCACTCATTACGAATCTGGCAATGGGGACAAGCTGACCACCAGACGTGCGGTAAGTATACCACAGCAGAGCTGGCAGTCTCCCTATCAGCCACATTACAAGGTTCCTACTGGGCTGACCAGTGGAAACCAAGGTTTCCGCCAGTCAGTCCATTGGAAACTGCTGCGGCATTAATATTATTCTTGGCTGCACATGGAGCCGAGGCAAATGCCATCCCACAGGGGGGCCTCCCATCAACCTCGGAATGCTCACTATCTGTAGACAGTGAGCATCCCAACAATGCTGGGCAGGGGGGTCCCTGCACTGCCCCTGCATGCTTATTAATATTTATATTTGCCAACACTTCCACTTTGACATGTGACACTAAGGGCCTGAATATGAGTATGGCGGTGGCAAACGTCATCCCGCCACAGTGTTGGCAATCTGAAGGCAGAATTACATTGCATGTGGTTACATAGACGCCAGTCCGCTGTGGTCTCGCCAACATCACCAGCAAATCTAGGCTGGTACATTGGTAAGATAGACTAATGTGTCTGTCGATGGGCGGACCAACAGTGCAACTGCTGAACCAATTACGTGACTGTGGTGCTCCAACCACCACATCTCAGCTGGCAGAAAGGAAGGCATATAGGGCTGAAACTCACCTGTACTCAGCTTCACACATCCTGTGTCGCCATGGAGCCAATCGTACATGTACTTCTGCTGCTTGTGCTGCTAGATGATGGCCAGAAACCGATTTCGTAGTGAAAGTAACTGACAGTAAGCCAAACACTTACCTGTTACCATGAACTCCACAGCAAATCGATGCCCCGGCATGGACCTGGCATGGAGTATGTGGTCTGTGGGCCAAACATATTTTCTGTGCCCCTGTTTGCAGTTGTACTCAATGTATGACCCAATCACAGCCCCATAAAGCCCTCTTTGGTCAGGTCACTGACACTGCACAGGCATACTCTTCTAAATTTTAAATGTGTGCACAACCAATGTTCTGTGATAGTGATGTATCCATAACAGTGTGTCACACAACAGCAACTCCTTAAAAATACCCCACCTACAAATCTAAGTGACACCCTCACATTTTTCACATGCCATGGCCTGTTGTGATATCAAAGATACAGCTGTATGGATGTGTCATGAAACTGAAGCACACCTTCTCTGCTAAATATCTGCAATGGACTTTCTTAAATCACCCACATTTCAAGATAATGCAAGGAAATGGGATGCACAATAGTCAGTATGAAAAACATTCAAAGGTGACAATGTAAAGAATCCCTGCAGAATAGGTATGCCTCTACCATGGACATCCCTGTATGGATGGTGCCCTGGGCCACATACCACTCTGCACATGTCTCAAAACCACTATTTGCCTATTTCCCCAGGAAATGTGACTTGATGTATATCAGGGACAACCAATAGTATACCCAAGTGGCGTGCATATGGTATTAATGTGTAAGTGCAAGTCATGAAAGAAAATACTGCAGTAACAGCATGGGCCCCACATTTAGTTAAAGTAGGTGTAAGGTACACACATTAAAATGGACACATGTCCATTAAAAAGTACACAAGGGTATGACAGTTGAACACTGTACATGTGTGGAGAAACAAATCACTAGCTTGCACACATTAAACAAATGTTCAACCTACATCATAGGGAGAACAGGAACCCAATTGATGTTGACATTGGCAAAGCCAAGATTAAATACTTACCATATGAATCTCCACCCAACGCAATGTCAGCCCAAATAAAATTAAATCCCACATATCGATTCATTGAAGATTTCCCCTTGTCCTGAGTGACTCCTGCACTAGTTTCAAAGTCAGCTCATACCAACCACATCAAATGGATAATCAATGAGGGTGAAACAAACACAACTGTAGACATGCATCCTAAAGTATCCATGAACATTAACATAGTGGAAAAGTAATGGATGGACTAATGTGTAAGTAAACTAGCAATATTATTTTATTCCAAACAACTCAGAACTGAAGTAAAGTAAAGGCCAGTTCAAGAGAACAATGTGTGGTCAAGCATAGTGCTATGCCACTAAACTTGCCTTTCAGAACACTGCGATCACCAGAAAGGGGCATCTAGTGGGCAGCCCAGACCCCTCAATGATGTCCTTTGGGAGGAGGGAGGTCAGTTTTGGGAGGGATGGGCCTGACTTTGGGAGGGGTTTCCTTTTTTGGGTTTCTTTGGGGTATGACTGGTTTCAGTGGGGGGATCATGTGTCATAAGGGAGGACTTGGATGTGGAAGGGATAGGTCGGGGTGTTTCAATGCGGTCCCTTTGATTTGGGAGGGGGATTGGTTTTTACAGGGGTATGGGCAAGTGCAAACATTCAACTTTCTTTTGGGAAATTGGTAGGGTGTCCAGGAGGAATTAGGGGTTGAGAGGTTGAGGAAGTAGAAGTGTCAGGTGTGGGTGTGTGTTGGACCTGGCAGCTCTTGTGTGGTTTCTCTGTACTTTTTGCTTCTGACCCTCTCGTTTTGGATCCTGTGCTGTAAATTGTTTTAGTTGGTTTTGATACTCTGCCATCGCTAACTAGTGCTAAAGTGCAAGTGTTTTCTGTCTAAATTGTATTACTTATCCATTATTGGCATATTTGATTTACTAGTAAGTCCCTAGTCAAGTGCACTAGAGGTGACCAGGGTCTGTAATTAAAAATCTACTAGTGGGCCTACAGCACTGATTGAGCCAGACACATGAGTAGCCCTGTAAACATGTCTCAGTCCTGCTACTGCAGTGTCTGTATGTGCAGTTTAAAACTGCCAATTCAACCTGGCAAGTATACCCACTTGCCAGTTCCAAACCTTCCCTTTTACTACATGTACGTCACCCCTAAGGTAGGCCCTAGGTAGCTCCATGAGAAGGGGCGGTGTATTTAAAAGGGAGGGCATGTGCTGCTCTGTTGTAAATGTCCTGACAGTGAAATACTGCTAAATTAGTTTTTCACTATTGCAAGGCCTATCTCTCTCATAGGTTAACATGGGGACTGCCTTTAAATATCTTTTAAGTGCAGATTCCCATTGGGAGCAGATAGAGATGTGGTGTTTGGGTTCTCCGAACTCACAATTTCAAAATACATCTTTTGGTAGAGTTGGTTTTTAGATTGTCTGTTTTTTTGAAAATGACACTTTTGGAAAGTGGACCTTTCTTACTTAACCATTCTGTGCCTCTGCCTGCCTGTGGAATCCACAACTTGGTCAGACTGATAGTTCAGCTATTTGTGAATTCCCACTAGACAGTGACACAAAGGGAGTTGGGGAGTGTCCTGCATATCCTGATGAGTCTCCTGGCCTACAGTGAGGTGGGAGGATCTGCCACTTATACCTGAAAGGGCTGTGCCTGTCCTCACACAATGCAGACTCCAACCCCCTGGAGTGTTTCTGGGGCGAGGCCGAACCGAGGCACGATCTTGTGAACAACAGAGACTTTCCTTTGAAGTTTGCCTACTGCAATGCAGCACCTGTTCTCACAGCGGACTCTTTGCACAGTGTGTCAAATTCTTCAGCATCCCTGCACGGACCCGAGACTGCGCAACCGGAATCGACACACTGCCTCCCTTGCGATGAAACAATCAATGCACTACCTCCGGTGGGAGTAAAGAATCGATGCACGGCCTCACTTGCAAGTAAGGAATTGATGCACCTCTTGCTTTCTGATGCAGCGTCGCACTTGCGCCTCTAATTTTGATGCATACCAGGTACTTTGTGCTAAAGCAGCACATCTATTGATTTCATGGATTAAGACTCTTTACTTAAAAAATTCATACCTTTACTTGTGTATGTTGTATTTTTGTCATTTTGGTCTTGTTTATTCTAGATAAAAATAGATTAATATTGGCTATTTTTCTAAACTGTGCGGTGTCCTTTTCACGTGTTTTTACTGTGTTACTGTGTGTGTTTGTACAAATACTTTACACATTGCCTCTGAGATAAGCCTGACTGCTTTTGATAGGCTACCAAGGGGATGAGCAGGGGTTATCTGACCTGTGTATCTCCCTTACCCTGACTAAAGTCAGGGTCTCTACTTGGACAGGGTGTAAACTGACTGCTAACTAGAGACCCCATTTCTAACAGTGTGTGTTGTTGGTGCTGCTGTCTGTGTGTCAGAAGTATGATCTTTGTGTTTTGTATATGTCTGCTATGTGGGTGAGTGTGGGTGTCTGGTTTCTTTGTGATGTGTGATTTGGATGTGCTGTGTATGCTACAAGTGGGAGATGTGTCTGTTGGTGTGGGAGTGGTGTGTGGAAGCATGGTGGGAGTAGTGGATGTGTATGTTGGTGTGGTGCCTAGGGATGTGGTGGGGGTAGTGGATATGTCTGTTGGTGTGGGCGTGGTGTCTGGGGGTATGATGGGGCAGTGTCTGGGTATGTGGTTGTGGGTGTGGTATATGGGGGTATGGTGTGGGTGGTGGATGGGTCTGTGGGTGTGGTGTCTATAGGTATGGTGGGGGTGGTGGTGTTTGTCAATGGAGTGAGTGTCTGGTGAGTTGTTGCGTGCTTGAGTGTTTTGTGGTGTTTCTGTTTACATGTACTGCTTTGGGCTGTTGAGGTGTGTGCATGCTTATGTGTGAGGGTGCTTGGGATAGATACGGGAATAGGGAAAATTAATTGGAAATAGGCAGGTGGTGGGATGTAAGTATGGGCTGGGTGGAAGGCTGATGTGAGGAAAGAGACCAGAGCCTGAAAAGATCTCTGTAGGGCAGACATAGAACTATGGATGCCTTGCAGGTAGGCCATCATCTGTTGCAGGTGGCTGCTATGCACCTGGATGACATTCAGTAGTGCCGTCCGACCCACACAAATGCTTCTTAGGAGTTCAATAGCCTCCTCACTCAGGGCAGCAGGGTGAACAGGGTACTAGAGAAATGGAAACAGCTCCCCTCTAAGGTGAGTGGGCCAGGCCCACTGGGTGGAGAGCAACAGGGAAGGATAGAGATGGTAGTATGGGTGGCAGACAAGGATGGTGTAGGAACTGGTCCTGTATGTCCCACCACCACTAGGGAGTGTTCACTCTAGTTGGACTTGGATGATGATGATGTAGAGTCTTTGTCCTCCGTGGAACTCCCCTCACTTTCTGGGCCACTGCGTCCCACCATGTCTGCAGTGCCATGACCAACAGTACCGTGACCAGCAGCTTCCCCACAGAAGTCAGCAATGTCTCCTCCCCGTGCCTGGGATGATGCTGAAATGGCAAATACAAATATAGTCATTACATGTGCCAGAACACTTAACCAACAGTTTGGATCACAGAACATTACTATAATGTACAGTAGACTCTAGCTACAAAGTCCACCAAAGTGGCTCCAACATTTGTAAGGCCACATGCATGCATGCGAATGAACAGTAAAATGTTGCCCACAGTAAAGTGAGAATCACAGGCAACTCAAATTGCATTAGTGAAGTTCTGAAATCACAATACTCGTGTATCAAGTAGGAGACCTTGTCACCTTGAATGGCTTGACTCTTGCAGCATACCTCAGTAACCTGTTGTCATCAAATAGTAAGGTAATGCCAAATTATTCCTACAGATTCCATGCAAGGCCCTGCAATCAGCAAATTTTCATATTCCTAATACCACATCATGATGACATGATGGTCAACTAACACAGCTACGTTGCAACAAGATGTACAGTAGCTGGATAAAGGTGGCATGGAAAAACTTACTTGTGTCACACTGTAGAAACTCCCCAAATGCAACTTCCTAATATGTCCATTGTCAAAATAGTCTCATGTCGCACAGAAAAGTACACACAGACAATCTGGTAAAAATGTCTTGGAGAGTTGTCTACAAATATCCACAGCACAATGAATCAGCTAGGCCTAGGTAATTCACCAGCTGTGATTGGTACTGTTGAGAACTCCATTCTAACATTGCATACCTAAAAGCCAACAGTCCATTGACTCTTGTTGAGGCTCAGGGGAACTCCTCTACCTGAAGTGGTGGTTTATTCTGTTTCTCAATGGAAAGGCACATCACTGTACCTTTTTCATGGAAACACAAATTCCATTGTATCACTGAGTGTGCATACTCACATATGATTACCACATTTCTGCATGTCACTCCCTGATGCACGTCAACAGTCAGTTAATGAACCTTCACCTTAAAGATGTGCAAATAACTAAGCTTAATAATTCCACATCAATGGCATGGAAATGCACAATGTGAATAATTACTGTAGGTCTACCTGCCATGTCCTTCATTGCTTCAGCAATTGGACATGACAAATTACACTGAGTAATGTATTAGGGTATGTGTGTCCCACCAACCAATGTTTACACACTCCTGTCTGTATATCCATCACACATAACTATTTTCCAATATATTTTTGCACGCACACACACATATGATGAAATCAGACGTCATCCCATGAAGACAGGTTGATCATGTGTGAAACAGTAGTGTAAATGATTATACAAAAGTGAAATGTACACATGCCATCTTGTAGGCACAAATATTGTTGGAAACAGTGATGTTAGCTAACTCACGTAACTTTACATTCTTCACTTACCAAGGGAAAGTACTGCTCAGTGACTGCACCCAAGGCACTATTTGCTACGTCACATGTATGAGGGCCACTATCACGAGACACAGTAGTAAGGTACCAGCAATCATGACACACCAAAGACAAGTGGCCTGTTGAGTACAAGTGCCAATATGCTCTCTTGAGCAGGTACATGGCTGAGTACAGTGATCAATCAGCTCATGTTGTTTGATGTTGTGGGTGACACTCAGAAAACAAGTAGCCTTTTGGGCACAAATATCACCCACAACATCAAACAACATGAGTTGATTGATAATTGTACTCAGCAATGTACCTGCTCAAGAGAGCACATTGGTAGTGGACTGGATTCTGTTATGTACCTGCTCGTTTGGGCAATAGACAAGACACATCAGCATGCACCTACTACCAGACCTACACAAACAATAACTCTTCTTAAGTGTTGCACATGGGCCACCTCCAGTATTCGGGGGAGATGGCTGCTGCTAACACATAAAGGTGGTGATGTAACATGTATGAATCTGTCCAGGACTCACCCCCTTGTAGCTGCTGTGATTCTCCCAACATCCATCAAGCTCTAGGTAGGCCACCACCAGTAGACGGACCACTAAGGGGGTCAGGGTCCATCCACCTCAGTGATCTTCTGGGCCCAGCGTCTCAGATCCTCCCACCTTTTACTGACAATGGACGCTGCATCAATGATAGACCCCCAGGGTCCACACCTCCTGGGCGATGGCTCTACAAATGGTTTGCTTCTGATAGGTATTGACCTGTATGGATACAATAGATGAATGAAGAGATCATAAATGCAAAATTTAGGATATCTGTTTGGTCCACACACATTTTGTAGATACCTAGCACAAGCATTTTTGAATTATTAACACACTACATGTAAATACTTCACATGCAGATAAGTACAGGGAAATAGATAAATACTTTTTTAGTCATCTGCTGACTATCCACAACCCTGGTCATGACCTACAGTGACCAACCACGCCTACTAACATCATGTAGCCCAGGGCCAACCAATATGTACTGTAATGTGAGTCACTATGAACACAACATACCATTGTGACCTTCTGTAGGGTAAACTACTTGTGCTTTACTGTACAGACACCTTTACATCCAGACACATTGACTTGTTGCAGACGGTCTATGCAGGCTTCTACAATAGTATAGACTACACCCTAGAACTTAGGTGACAATGAAAGGGCTGGCATGGGTGTCACTGAGAGCTTCTTCTCTGTGGATGTGTACACATGTGGACTACTGAATGGAATCTCATGCTACATTTGATTGAGTTTTTATGGTATGTACTGGTATCACAGGACACACCTCTTACAGAGATTACATTCACCATACCAAGGTATGTTTGGTCGGATTGGTTGAATGCAACAAAGTTAGTGATTCACATGTAGTGATCTCTCCAGAGCTAATCAACTATCTGCACTGTATGTTTGTCACTTGTGCAGTAGGCCAGTAGAATGCAAACATAACTTAGGGAAAAGTGACAACAGACCTGTGTGAGTAAGGGGCCTGCCAGTGGTAAATGAGACATATTGACAAAGTGGGTCAATAGAAAGATGTAGGGCCATATTTATACTTTTTGACGCTAAACTGCGCTAACGCAGTTTAGCGTCAAAAAAATTAGCGCCGTCTAACGCCATTCTGAAGCGCCATGCGGGCGCCGTATTTATAGAATGGCGTTAGCCGGCGTTAGCCGACCGGCGCTGCCTGGTGTGCGTGGAAAAAAACCACGTACACCAGGCAGCGCCGGCGTAGGGGAAAATGGCGTATGGGCGTCTCAAAATGGGGCAAGTCAGGTTGAGTCCAAAAAATCGCCTTAACCTGATTTGCGCCATTTTTTTACGACGCCCATCCCCCATTAACATGACTCCTGTCTTAGCAAAGACAGGAGTCATGCCCCCTTGCCCAATGGCCATGCCCAGGGGACTTCTGTCCCCTGGGCATGGTCATTGGGCATAGTGGCATGTAGGGAGGCACAAATCAGGCCCCCCTATGCCACAAAAAAAAATAAAAAAAATACTTACCTGAACTTACCTTAATGTCCCTGGGGTGGGTCCCTCCATCCTTGGGTGTCCTCCTGGGGTGGGCAAAGGTGGCAGGGGGTGTCCCTGGGGGCAGGGGGGGCACCTCTGGGCTCATTCTGAGCCCACAGGTCCCTTAACGCCTGCCCTGACCCAGGCGTTAAAATCCGGCACAAATGCAGGGTTTTTTGCCCCGCCCACTCCCGGGCGTGATTTTTGCCCGGGAGTATAAATACCACGCACATGCCTGGGAGTCATTTTTTTAGACGGGAACGCCTACCTTGCATCTCATTAACGCAAGGAAGGTGTTCACGCAAAAAAATGACGCTAACTCCATGGACTTTGGCGCTAGACGCGTCTAACGCCAAAGTATAAATATGGAGTTAGTTTTGCGTCGAAATTGCGTTAAAAAAAACGACGCAATTTCGGCGCAAACGGAGTATAAATATGCCCCGTAGTGTCAACACCAGAGCAGTACACACTCTATGAATGCAAAAACCCAGCACTCTCAAAACAATGTAATTTATGCATTGTGCTGATATGTTGTGGTTTAAACTTTTGCATTGCAGAGTTCAATCCTGAAGACTTATTTTTAATATGCTTACAAATCCTGTTCCTTTGCAATGTATTGCTGTAGGTTTTCAGAGTGTGTTAGGGTGTGGCCCCTTTCCAGGGCCTTCCACAGACTTTCCCTGCAGCATGCCTGGGTGTGGTTGTGGGCTGGGCCTAGGCTCTATAAAAGAGAGCCAGCCCAACTCCCAGTGCTCACTATTCAGAGGTCCCGGTTCAGAGCAGCAGCTACTTCCTGAGCTCCTGTCCCGGCGGCCTATTTGATCTTCCAGGCCTCTGCCCTTCATCCTTCATTGGTGATCCTTGTTCCAGGCGGTAAGATGGTGGTTTGGCTGTCCTGACGCCGTTATTGAGAAATTCTCATATTCTTGGGCCTAAGCCTTATGATTAACAGATTACTTTGGGCATGGGAAATGTGCTTTTGAGTGTTTTGTGACATTTACATTGTGGTTTCGAATCGGCAAGACGCGCAATTCGTTTCATGTGGTTTTAACCCTGCTAATTATTGTGCGCCACTATTTCTTGACATTTACATTGTGGTTTACGAATCGGCAAGATGCGCAATTCGTTTCATGTGGTTTTAACCCTGCTAATTATTGTGCGCCACTGTTTCTTGACATTTACATTGTGATTTACGAATCTGCAAGACGCGCGATTCGTTTCATGTGGTTTTAACTCTGATAATTATTGCACGCTATCATTTCTTGACATTTACATTGTGGTTTACAAATCGGCAAGACACGCAATTCATTTCATGTGGTTTTAACTTTGCTAACTATTGCACGCTACCATTTCTTGATATTTACATGGTAGCTTACGAATCGGCAAAAATGCACTATTCTCTCCTTGAGCTTAATTCATGATTGTTCATTGTATGCCAACATTTTAAGACATTTATTTGGACTTATTCGATTTGACAAGTTGTGTGAGTTATTACTTGAATCCATACTGTGTTATTCAAGGTGCACAATCCTTCCATGATGTTTACTATATATATGTATATATATATATATATATATATGTATATATATATATATATTTATATATATATATATAAATCTGTAATGTGCGCAATTCGTGTTGAAACATTTCAAGAGAACACAAAAGGCCAGAGTTTCTAGATGCAATATTGTATGATCCTAATATATATTTTCAAAGAAGAATTCATACGACTGGTTTAGAACTTATTTAGAATGTTTTCCTGATTCTCATGAAAAAAAAAGTTCTTGAAATTGAAAGTTTCATTTAATCCATCTTGATTCCCTTACAGGTATCCGACCATCTTGAAACGTAGTCATTTTAAGCCTAATTCTTAGGTTGTTTGTGTTTTCAGAATGACAAAGCTTAGAATCATAGTCTAGTATTGATTTCATGAGACGTAATTTTGATATTGTGTGTTTTAACCTTTTTTCTTGCTACAGGTCTCCTTCCCAGCTGTTCCCTTCCTAATCCCCTCTTCCCCTCTTGAACTCTCTTAGCCTTTGTGATTTATCTATCAGAGTCTTGGAGCTGTTCAATGGTGGACGTGTTGGGAACGTGCACAAGCCCTGAGGATCTGGTGACTCTGACAGAATAGTGAGCCCACAAATTATTATCCTCCTGGTTTGTGTATGTTCTCAGCATGGCCACGCTGGACGAGTTAGTCAAGGCTATCACCCAGCTCCGGTCAGAGGTGGTATCATCCAAAGAATTGACAACTAGCTTAGCTGAGAGAGTGAGTCAGTTGCAAGATAAGGTAGAGAAGAAGGAACAAAGTCCCACAGGTGTGTCTTGGCCAGGTACTTCTTCTCAGGCTTCTGGAAGTAATCCGACAAACATTTCCCTAAATGTTCTTCCGCAATTCCTTTGGCTCCACCAGAACGTTTCTCAGGTGACCCTTTGAAAGCGTAATTTTTCCTGGTTCAAGTGGAACTACACTTCACCTGCAGAGCACATACTTTCCCCGATGCCCAGTCCAAAGTAGCTTTCTTGTTATCATATCTGTCTGGGGATGCAGCTACTTGGGTAATTCCTCTTGTGCGTAAAGATAGTCCCTTGTTGTACAACTGGAGAAATTTTGTTTGTGAGTTTGAGAGAGTTTTTGATCGTAGAACTGTAACACAGTCAGCAGATCGTGAATTATTAGATTTACACCAAGGGAATCAAGACCTAGGGGGTCATTCCAACCCTGGCGGTCGGTGATAAAGCGGCGGCCAACCCGCCAACAGGCAGGCGGTAAAAAAAATGGAATTCTGACCCTGGCGGGAACCGCCAACCCAGACCGCCACTTTAACACTCCGACCGCCACGGCGGGACAAACAAACAGCGCGGCGGTCACCGCCAACAGGTAGGCGGCAGCCAATGTACCGCCCACCCTATCACAACTCACCAATCCGCCACCTTTTCCGGGGCGGGAGCCCCGCCGATAAAAACACGGCGGAAACAGACTACAAACGGGAAAACGCTCACCTCTATACACTCCACGAGGACGGAGGACAGCATGGAACCCGAATTGAACATCCTACCTGCACTCGTCTACCTGCTCATCTACCACGAGTACGAACTCCGGCACAGACGACAACGGTGAGTACCGCACCTACGACACAGGGGAGGGGGGATGAGGAAGGGTTACGGGCACACACATACGCAATACACCCACCCCCCAACTATCTACACACCAATGCAGAGCACCAAGTCAAAGTGACACCACCCAAACCCCCCGGAATAATGATAAGATATCATTAAAGTGAGAAACTAAATTTATGTATAAAATAGGTTCATTGAAGTCATGGTAAAATAGGAAAATGAATTTAAAAATATCAAGTTAAAACATTGCGTAACCGATAAATAGAGGCAATAAGTCCTGCACAGTCACTGAAATTTCAACTGTCCGTGGGCCAAAGTGTAGCAACACATGGGCAAAGCCCACACAGGAGACCTGAGTCCGTTGGAGAGAACACTGCAGGGGCATCAGATGATAAAACTACAGGCACCTCAGGGGGAAGGGAAGGGGGGGCACCACAGCCACATGAGTCCACGACGCCAGATCCACTAAGGGGCCACCATGCCCGCTGTGCCATCCTGGGGAGTGCAAAGCCACAGTCTCTCAAGTCTCTACAGTGGGTGGCTTGCCCACTGCCATATCCTGGGCAGTGCAAAGCCACAGTCTCTCAAGTCTCTACAGTGGGTGGCTTGCCCAATGTTCAATCCTGGGGAGTGCAAAGCCACAGTCTATCAAGTGGAGAACAGTCTCCACAGGCAATGGAGGAGGCAGGGTGGCCCGAGTGCAGCGTGAACAGTAGCTCGACACAGAACCGGCACTGTCATTCAACCAGCGGTGCTTGAGACGGCGGGGCCCAGCGGAGCGGTGCTTGAGATGAAGGGCCCAGCGGAGCGGTGCTTGAGATGAAGGGCCAAGCGGAGCGGTGCTTGAGATGAAGGGCCCAGCGGAGCGGTGCAGAGACGGCGGGGCCCAGCGGAGCGGTGCTTGAGATGAAGGGCCCAGCGGAGCGGTGCTTGACAGGAAGGACCCAGCGGAGCGGTGCTTGACAGGAAGGGCCCAGCGGAGCGGTGCTTGAGACGGCAGGGCCCAGCGGAGCGGTGCTTGAGATGAAGGGCCCAGCGGAGCGGTGCTTGACAGGAAGTGCCCAGCGGAGCGGTGCTTGAGATGAAGGGCCCAGCGGAGCGGTGCTTGAGACGGCGGGGCCCAGTGGAGCGGTGCTTGAGATGAAGGGCCCAGCGGAGCGGTGCTTGAGACGGCGGGGCCCAGCGGAGCGGTGCTTGAGATGAAGGGCCCAGCGGAGCGGTGCTTGAGACGGCAGGGCCCAGCGGAGCGGTGCTTGAGATGAAGGGCCCAGCGGAGCGGTGCTTGACAGGAAGGGCCCAGTGGAGCGGTGCTTGAGACGGCGGGGCCCAGCGGAGCGGTGCTTGAGATGAAGGGCCCAGCGGAGCGGTGCTTGAGACGGCGGGGCCCAGCGGAGCGGTGCTTGAGATGAAGGGCCCAGCAGAGCGGTGCTTGAGACGGCGGGGCCCAGCGGAGCAGGTGCTTGACAGGAAGGGCCCGGCGGAGCGGTGCCTGTCTTGGCGGGGCCCTGTTCAGCAGTGCCTTTCTGGACGGCGGGGCCCTGTTCAGCGGTGCCTTTCTGCACGGCGGGGCCCTGTTCAGCAGTGCCTTTCTGGACGGCGGGGCCCTGTTCAGCGGTGCCTTTCTGCACGGCGGGGCCCTGTTTAGCGGTGCCTTTCTGGACGGCGGGGCCCTGTTCAGCGGTGCCTTTCTGCACGGCGGGGCCCTGTTCAGCGGTGCCTTTCTGGACGGCGGGGCCCTGTTCAGCGGTGCCTTTCTGCACGGCGGGGCCCTGTTCAGCGGTGCCTTTCTGGACGGCGGGGCCCTGTTCAGCGGTGCCTTTCTGCACGGCGGGGCCCTGTTCAGCGGTGCCTTTCTGCACGGCGGGGCCCTGTTCAGCGGTGCCTTTCTGGACGGCGGGGCCCTGTTCAGCGGTGCCTTTCTGGACGGCGGGGCCCTGTTCAGCGGTGCCTTTCTGGACGGCGAGGCCCTGTTCAGCGGTGCCTTTCTGGACGGCAGGGCCCTGTTCAGCGGTGCCTTTCTGGACGGCGGGGCCCTGTTCAGCGGTGCTTGTTCTGTAAGTCAAGGGAGTCAGACCTGGCCAGGACTCCCTGCTCAGTCGCCCTCCGACCGTGCAGTTGCTGGACCCTTCGGTGACGGTGTCCTGGGCCCTTGGGCAGCCTGACCCGAATGAATGCCCTCCAGGTATGCATTGCTACGATGCACCTCCCTCTCTACCCCCTGGATGGCATTCAAAAGGGTAGACTGCCCAACAATGATGGTCTGTAGGAGGTCAATGACCTCCTCACTGAGGGCAGCAGGGGTAACAGGGGCAGGGCCTGAGGTGCCTGGGGCGAAGGAGATGCCCACCTTCTTGGGCGAGCGGGCACGGAGCGAAGGCTGAGGGGCTGCTGGGAGGGCGGAGCTGGTGCACTGGGTGGCGGCTGTACCTGTAGAGGCGGGGGGCACGGATGTTGTCGCCACCGCTAGGGAGCTCCCATCCGAGGACGTGTCGGTGTCGCTGGTGTCACCACGGGTCCCCGTTGTGAAGCTCCCCTCGCCCTCCGTATCACTGGTGGCCTCGGTGTCTGTGCCATGGCCCACCGGGGCCTTGTGAGTTGCAGCTCCCTCGTGCTCCGGTGCCAATTCTCCTCCGCCTGATGATGCTAATGCACACATGCACAAGGAGATAAAGAAAAAGGGTGGGGGGAAAAAAAAAAACAGGTTGAGTGCATGCATTGTCAACAACGTTGGGGGAGAGGACAGACACAGGAGCCTCATGCACTAAGCCGCGCAATCGGGGTACACTACTCAGTACTTGTGACTAGGCCAACAGGTCTAGGGACAACAAACGCGCACATGGGTGATGCAGGACCATGGATAGCTGTACTTGTCACCCTACAGAGGTGGGGGGCGGGGGCACAGGGACATGGCTAAAGGAGAGGACTGCACTACAGGAAGCGCCCTGGCCTAATGTCACCCACAGCCCTCCTCCCCCACCCAGGCACCTCCACTGCACGTAAAGATAGCTGAATGTGCTGGTTCTCACCCCCTTGTGTCTGCTGTGATGTCCTCACGCGCCCATCCAAATCGGGGTAGGCCACCGCTAGGATCCGGGACATCAGGGGGGTCAGGGTACGACTGGCACCCCTCCTAGGTTGGGAGGCCATCCCCAGCAGTGACTCGGCGGTCTTCCTGGTCCCGCGGCGGATGTCCTCCCACCTCTTGCAGCAGTGGGTGCCCCGTCTGTTGTGGACCCCCAGGGTCCGGACTTCCTTGGCGATGGCACGCCAAATGTCGACTTTCTGATGGGCGCTGACCTATTTGACATGTACAGGGTGGAAAAGTAAATATCATTAATTCTCTGCCTGTTAGATGTGATTTCCCCCCCCTCCCCAACCTTGCCATGTGGCACATGCTCTCATCTGTCGTGCCTTGTACTCGTCATTCTCTCCCCACCCCACCATCTTACATCCACCATACAAAACCCAGGCATAGCCCATTCAACGTGCACACAGTGTACTTACCTGTTGGTCTGGAGGACCATAGAGTAGCGCATACTGGGGCAGGACCCCATCCACAAGTTTCTCCAACTCTTCTGTAGTGAAGGCAGGGGCCCTTTCCCCAGTCGCAGCAGCCATTGTCTCTTCCAGACCGAGTTCACAGCAGCACTTGCAGTATAGGTCCTCTCCTGTGGATGTTCAGGTCTCGAGTGATTAATCAGATAGAAAATGGCGTACCGCCGCGGTGCGTCCCACGACCGCCGGCGCACCTAGTCATTGGCTCGTGAAACCCATAGGGTTCAATGTTAACCAATGCGGCTTTGCGCCGCGGTCTTCGACCGCCTACCGCCACGGTGTGCCACGCCAGCACATTGACCTCACATCCCACTGTCACACTTCTCAGGTCAGGCAGCCGCCATTTCAAGGGCCCACATGGCTTAATTTCTACTGCGTCACACAGGCCTAGGCCTTGCATTGCCACTCATACAAGCCATTCAATGCATAGCGATTCGTGTACTGTACAAGCTGTAGTTACGTACCTGTGGGTTGCTTGACTCTGTACTCCATGTTCTCCTTCCTAGGCACCGTCCGCTGGGACTTGCGAGGAGAAGGAGGAATCCTCCAGTGTACCGACCGCTGGTGGACCTGTCGACAATGGAGGAACGTCATATAATACTTCGATACCGACTTGACCGAGCCACTATACATGAACTGTGTGCCCAGCTGGAGCCGGCACTGTTGTCCCCCATCCGCCAACTCACAGGAATTCCCCCTCTGGTGCAGGTTCTGTCAGTCCTCCATTTTTTGGCAAGTGGGTCTTTTCAGACAACAGTGGCCATGTCATCAGGGATGTCTCAGCCTATGTTTTCTAAGATTTTGTCCAGAGTGTTGTCTGCCCTGACGAAATACATGCGGAGCTACATTGTTTTCCCTGAGGAGGGTGATTTGGCCACTGTGAAGGGTGACTTCTATGCCCTTGGACATATCCTCAACATCATTGGTGCCATTGATGGGACCCATGTGGCCTTAGTACCCCCAAAAGACGATGAGCAGGTGTACAGAAACAGGAAAAATTACCATTCTATGAATGTGCAGGTGGTCTGTTTGGCTGACCAGTACATATCCCATGTAAATGCCAAGTTCCCTGGGTCAGTGCATGACGCGTATGTAATGCGAAATAGCAGCATCCCCTATGTGATGGAACAGCTACAGAGACAACGTGTGTGGCTAATAGGTGACTCTGGTTACCCCAACCTGCCGTGGCTACTGACCCCAGTGAGGAATCCCCGGACCAGGGCAGAGGAACGGTACAATGAGGCACATGGGCGATCTAGGAGGATCATAGAAAGGACCTTCGGGGTCCTGAAGGCCAGGTTTAGGTGCCTGCATATGACAGGTGGATCCCTAATGTACTCACCAAAGAAGGTGTGCCAGATCATCGTGGCCTGCTGTATGCTTCACAATCTTGCATTGCGACGCCAGGTGCCTTTCCTGCAGGAGGATGGTCCAGATGGTGGTGTTGTAGCGGCTGCGGAGCCTGTGGAGAGTGAAGAGGAGGAAGACGACGGGGATGACACAGACAACAGGGACACAGTTATATAACAGTATTTTCAGTAGCACACAGGTAAGATTCCCCCACGCCATTTTACATTTACTTCAGGCCTCCTGCATCTCTACTTTCTGTGTTTCCCCCCAGTTCCTTTCAACTGAATTGTGACTTTCCCTTCCCTTTTCAGAGCTGTATGACCCACTGCGTGACTTCTGCTTTGTTTGCCCATGGAGTAAAGCACATTGACATTGGTATGTTGTCATCACAATGTAACTGAACATTTTTGAACCGTTATGTGTAATACATTTGTTAAGAATACAACCAGACTCCTGATTTTTTAAGTGCAATTAGTGATTTATTTAAAGTGCTACATATAGGTCCATGATAGTAAAACAGTGATGGGTGGGGGTGGAGTAATGTCCATGGCAGAGTCCAGTTCTCAGTCGCACAGGTGCATTGTCCATATGCCTGTGGAAGGATGGAGCAGGGGCAGTTCAAGATTGGACAGGGTGACCATGTGGGACAGTAGAATGACATCAGGGGGTTTCTTATGCTGGCGGGGGTCTTGGCATCCTACTCTGTCTTCCTTTGAGATCTCAGGTTCCTCTTGCAGGGTGGTTGATCTTCAGCAGGAGGTGGGGTTCTGGTGGCCTGTCGTTGTGTGGGGGCCTCCTGTCCACTAGCGCCGGCGGAGGTGGTAGGCTGTTGACAGGGGCCCTTTGGGGTGCCACATGGTCCCGCAATGTGGTGACTATTTGGTTGAGGGCCAGGACGATGTTCCTGAGCTCCTCTCTGTACCCCATGTACCGTTCCTCCTGCTGTGCCTGGATCTCCTGGAACCTGGCCAGTACCGTCGCCATCGTCTCCTGGGAGTGGTGATATGCTCCCATGATGGTGGTGAGGGCCTCTTGGAGAGTCGGTTCCCTGGGCCTGTCCTCCCCCCCCGTCGCACTGCAGCCCTCCCAGTTGCCCTGTTTCCCCAGGCCTCTGTCCCCTGGACGGTGTGCCCACTACCACTGCCCCCAGGTCCCTGTTGTTGTTGGGGTGTTGGGTCAGCCTGGGTGCCCTGTAGTGGCGGACACACCACTGATTGACCTGTCCTGGAGACAGAGGCATGGGCCCACTGGGTGGGAGCTGTGCTGATATTCCCAGAGGGGGTTAGGTCTGCTGTGGCCTGTGTCTGTGTGTGGGGAACCGACTGTCCAGAGGTCCCCGATGGTCCGGGCTGGTCATCAGGTTCTAGGTCGACAGAGCTGCTGTCCTCACTGGGGGCCTGTTCTGGGGATGGGATGGACAACTCTGGACCCTCCTGGCCAGTGTGTTGGCGTTCGGGCCCTGCAGGGGTAAAAGAGTATGGTTATTGCTTCTGTGTGTTCCATGGCGTGCGATTTGTGGGTGCCCTTGTCCCCCAGTGCTGGCATTCCCTTGTGGGAGGAGTTGTGAGGGTGGTGTGTGGGGGGGGGATGGGTATGTGCAGTGGTCATGCATAGGTGAGGGGTGTCCATGGTTTGTGTTGGCATTCAGGGTTTGGTTTTGGGTTGGGTGGGTTGTGCTGGTGAGACATTGGCAGGGAGGATGTGTGCTGGGGGTTGGGGGTGAAGGTGGGGATGTGGGTTGGCATGCTGGTGGTTGGGGGGGGAGTAGTTGAGATGAGACTTACCAGAGTCCATTCCTCCGCCTACTCCAGTGAGGCCCGCAGGATGCAGGATGTTCAAGACCTCTTGCTCCCATGCAGTGAATTCGGGAGGAGTGGGTGGTGGTCCGCCGCCAGTCTTCTGCACAGTGATGTTGTGTCTTGAGACCATCGACCGTACCTTCCCTCGTTCCAGCGCTTTCGGATGTCTTCCCGGTTTCTGGGATGCTGTCCCACAGCGTTGACCCTGTCGACGATCCTTTGCCATAGCTCCGCCTTCCTGGCTATTGTGGTGTGTTGCACCTGTGTGCCGAAGAGCTGGGGCTCTACCCTTATGATTTCCTCCACCATGACCCTGAGTTCTTGGTCCAAAAACCTGGGGTGTCTTTGGGGTGCCATGGGGTGGTGTGGATGAGGTGTAGGGTGGTGTTTGTGGTGATGTGAGTGGTGGTGTGTGGTGATGTGTGCGTAGATGTGGTGTGGTTGATGATGTTGGGTTCCTGTGTGTGTTGGGTTTTTCGATAGCTGTGCTCTCTCTCTCTCTCTCTCGCCTTCTCTCCAAATTTCTAGTAGTGGGGGTTTGTGGGTGATGTGGGTGTGTGTTTTATAGTTGCTTGGATGTGTGGGAGTGGTGCATGTATGTGTATCAGGTGTGTGTATTTCAAAATGTCCAATGTGGCTGTGTTTTGGAGCTGGGTGTGTATTTTGACCGCGGCGGTGTGTACCGCCAATGGAATACCGCGGTTGAATGACCGCTGCGTGGATTCGTGGGTCGTAATGGCATGGGCGTGTTTGTGTTGGCGTGGCGGTGGAGGTTTGGTCATCTCCAGTTTTCCGCTGCCCGCTGAGGAGGCGGACTTCCGTGGATGTCGGGTTTTCGGCGGTTTGGCAGTTGGAGGTCAGAATGACTGTGGCGGTTTACTGCGGCCGCGGCGGTATGATGGCAGACTTCTGACCGGCGGTAAGGGCCTTTTACCGCCGAGGTCAAAATGACCCTCCTAGTGTCGTATTTAGCTAACTTTAACTGGCTGGTTGCCGAGACATCCTGGCCTAAAGAAAAAAAGCGGTCTTGTTTTACAAGGGACTCAAAGAGGAACTAAAAGATATCTTAGCGCAAATCGACCCACAACCTACAGACTGTCAAAAATGAATAAACCTTGTCTTGAGGCTTGATCATAGTTTAGCAGAACGTAAAGGAACGCTCAAACAGATTGAAAAATATTCATGGCGTGTTCATGATAACAGAGACTCAAGAACTCCGAAAGTGAGAACGCCGGAACCGATGGAAATTGGAACCATCAGAAGACCTTTGACCAAAGATGAAAAGGACCTACGCAGAAAAAATGGACAATGTCTTTATTGTGGGCGGAAGGGTCATTTTGCCAAAGATTGTCCAATCAAACCAAAGAACAAGCAAGGTCCAGTTCAGAAGGTCGCAGCCAATGCACCAGACGAGTTGGAAAACTAAAACACCCGAGATGCAGAAAAGGGTTGCTTTTGGGTGACACCGTGGACCATTCACAATCTAGACATCTTAAACTGGAAATAAGAGTTCAGGTCAAGAAAAAGATCTATTTAAAAAAAGCTCTAGTCGATTCTGGGACTACTGGGAACTTTGTTGATGTCCAATTGGTTCGTGCATGGGGGACCCCATGTATTGAAAAGAAGACCCCAGAAATCATCCAGGCAGTCGATGGAAAACTTTGACTGGAGGTCCAGTAACTCTTCAGACTATCCCCTTGTCGATGATTTGTGAAGATAAGAATCAAAGAAAGAAACATAAAGAGAAAATCATCCTTGACGTGATCCATGCTACCCAATATGGGATTATCCTCGGCTTGCCATGGTTAACTCATCACAATCCAGAGATCAATTGGGCAGAACAAAAAATTGTGTTCTCATCTGCGCTATGTAACGAACAATGTCTCCAAAAGATTCAAGTACCAAAAGTTTGTAACTCTTACATAGCTACTGCCGCGGAGAAAGATATTCAGCTGCCCAAACAGTATTCATCTTACAAAGATGTATTTGATGAGAAAAGAGCAGAGACTCTACCTCCTCATAGATCTTATGACTGTCAAATTGAGCTAGCCCCAGGTGCGATACTTCCCAACTGTTGTGTATATGCCCTGTCAGAATATGAAAATCAACATTTACGAAAATACCTAGATCAATTTTTGGAGAATGGCTTCATTCGCCCCTCTAAGTCTCCTGCAGCTTCGCCTTTGTTTTTTGTTACAAAGCTAATGGAGAACTTCGAACTTGCATCGACTATAGGGGTTTGAACAAAGTCACCATCAAGAATAAATATCCTTTACCCCTAATTCTGGTCTTATTGGAGCAAGTAAAGAGAGCAAAAATCTACACGAAGCTTGACCTTCGAGGTGCTTATCATTTGGTCAGAATGAGAGAGGGTGACGAATGGAAAACGGCGTTCAAGACAAGATATGGCCTTTTTGAATATACCGTCATGCCTTTTGGTCTGTGTAATGCTCCAGCAGCATTTCAATTTTTCTTGAATGATGTTCTTAGAGAGTACCTCGACATATTTGCCATAGTCTACATCGATGACATTTTGATCTACTCAGACAATGAAAACGAACATGTCCAACATGTCAAGAAAATTCTTGCAGCCCTTCGAAAGCACCATTTGATTTTTCTCCAGATGGTTCTAAAAGTGACTGTAAAGATCTCTTTGATAGTGCTCCATCTATTGAGTTAAATGTGCAACTAAAAGATAGGCCCAGGTCACTTTGAAGATGTTGGAAATTGCCATCCTAGGCCCAGGATTGTTGAGACTATTCACTGACCTTCAAAAACTGGCAGATATATTTATTTTTATATCCTGTAGTTATTTTGCCCAGAAGGCACCGCCCCTAGATCTCAAAGCTCCCATTTCCGCTTTTTCAAATCTTTTTTTTGCCTTTCTGAAGATTCTCCATATGACAGTGGCTCTCCTCACAGCCCTCCAAAGTTGGTTAACTCACCTTGTTATCTCCCTAATGTGACAGTTCCTCTTCAGCAGTGCTTAATTTGTAAATAAAAATGTGACAGTGCCCAAAGCTCTCCTCTGAAACACGCAGCTGCTGCAATTAAAGGTGCAAGCAGAGAACACGGAGGAAGCATAATTCTGAAGCCATCTAAGGCCTCTTTAATCCATTTATGGCCATTCTCTACCCCTTCAGCTCACTCTTGCAGCTTCCTGCTTTCTTTCTTTGTGACGCTTTTTCGTTTTTCTCTTCCGCTGTTAAATGTACCATTTCCTTGCAGTAAATGCTTGAGACAGAAAAATAAGTGTCGGCCCTCAAAAATAAGTACTGGTGCTCCACACCGGAAACCACCTGCTCAAATTAAGCACTCCTCTTCTGAGAGCTAAAAGGGACACAGTTTGACCCCTGACCTTTTTGTTGTTACAACTACTACTGTTGCATAGAGACCAGCAAATTCTGTTCCCAGCTTGAAAAGTAATTCTGCTGCGCACTGCCCATTTCTGGAATTCCCTTGAAGGCTTAGATTAGGAAAGGCAGAGTGGTAGATGAGAATTTGATCCTCTTATTGCTAACAATGCAGGATGTTATATTGCTCTGAACTGTCAGGTCGTGCACTTCTAGTGGGATTGATAGAACTGTCTCCTGTGGACATGGCACTGTCAATTATTGTCACCAAGGCCAAAAGAGGCATTAGGAGTAGGCTCAACAGAGTATAGTATATCATGGAGGCTCCTGCTTTAGAGTCGCATGACATTCCTGAGGGTTTTGGCACCAGCAAAGTGACCACTCTAGACCTGAAGCTCAAGATGTTCCAAGTTCCCTAATAATATGTTGCCTTTCTTATCATTTGTGCACTGTATCAAACTCTTTAGATGCTTTTTGTCCCAGTATTGCTCATGAGCTGTCAAAAATACATTTGGTTGTGCAGCTCCCATCAGGCACATGTTGAAATCACCCAAGACTATTAGAGGGATATTGCCTTTCTCACTTTGTAAATTCAGAAGCTTTTCCATCAGGGATGCTGAGAGCTCCAGTCTCACTTTTATGCTGGCATGAATTTAAATATTTACTAATGCCATGGTGACATGGAGACCAGTAGTTGTTTTCATGGTCAGTTCCACAAACTGCAGACACCCCCATTCCATTCTAGTTCTTTAATCTCCATGTTTTAGTTATTGGAAAATGGATTGCCTGACCCCCTTTTCGATGCTCATGTTTTAGGGCCTCTGTTGCTGGAACAAAAATGTTTGTGAAGCCATCCAATGGCACATTGTCCAGTGCCCAGGTATCCTGTAATAATACCACTTGAACGGAACGGAAATGCCGAATAGTCTGTGGATTATCCAGTTTGCTGATGAGGCTGTTATTATTCCAAGAACAGGTTCATATTGAGTTGTTCAAATCAAATCAAATCAAATCAAATAAGCTTTATTTGATTCTTTTAATAAAAAACATAAAGCAGAAATCAGCAAAAATATAAATAAGTAAAATATGTCTAACAAATGCAATAAACATCAAGAATAAAATTCACTAATATAAATAAAATTAAATAAATGAGACTGTACATGAAAACATATATTGCTCTTAAGAAACAACCATTACCAGACCACTTAAATATTCAATCACAAGCTTTCCTCAGTCTCATCACAGCTTTCATGAAGCATACAACATTCGGAATAACTTTTTCCGGTAACAATTGTAAATTCAAAAGGGCAGGCCGGACTTGAAGAAAATTCATTCTTTTGAGCAACAGGGCAATATTTGCGTTCCTTCTGTGAGTATAGACTGTCACAACTGCAGGATTCCAGTGAATGACCCCTTTTCCTCCCCTGAGGAAAAGCTAACAAAAAATGAAAAAGGTGAAACCCAACTCTGGTCAACTGAAACACTCATACGTGTTTTTTTACAGTTAAAAGATAGGGCTCCATAAAAGGAGTGGACTTCAACAGAAGGTGGGCACGTACTCAGGGTTTCAAGAGGGCAGCCTCTTCTCTGGTGATAGACCTGAGCTGGGAAAACATTTCTTTTGCCCATTTACGTCAGTCCTAACAATTTCCTCCAGAGATCTAAACAGATTCTACCTACCTAGGCTCTGAAAAAGGTCCTTAATGTACTTGAGCTAAGGAATCTGAAGTGAGCGTTCAAGGGACATGCAGTCCTTTAGAATCACCTTGTTCAATTTGGCTGCAGGCCTTGACCAGATATACAGCCATAAAGAGAATGGGTGAAAAGCTGTAATATCCATTATATACCTCATGCCCAGTTCCACATGCTCAAAAAATTTGGGTGTGCTATGCGGAATGAACAAAAGACGTCTTGAAAAAGAGTTTCAACAGCCTGCAGATAGCCTGAATAGCAAACCCCCAGACCTCGCTCCTATAAACTTCCTTGGAAATTCATTTTGCCTGATAGATCTGTAGTAGGGCCGTAGTCAGTCTTCTCCCTAATCTCAAAGCAAAAATGATACAGCCTCATTTGCCAGTGTAAATTCTGCTTTCTTCCTACTCATGAGAGGATGCCAACACTGCGAAGAATCAAATAACAGGCACAAATAAGAAAAAAATCTTGTGTCTTTGGGAAAACACTGGACCCGAGATTAAACTTACATGTCTTGTTTTCATATTGAGTTGTTATCCTGGGGATTTGTGTAGTCCTCTTGTCATCACAGCTTCCTAGTCATGTTTAGTACTCCAGATAATCAGCCCCATTCTGGTTCAGTGCTATTGTGTTGATGGGATTTTGAGATTTTCTCTCCGGCCGGTTCGTTGGGCTGTCCCGGAGGGCATACTTTAGGACCCAGTAAGCGTTCCTTCTCCGGTTTAGCCAGGGTACCTGATAGTCCTGGGGACAGATATTGTGATGCCCCAGTTCTTGAAGGTTTCTGCCTCCTGCAGTACCCTCCATGCCAGTTCTGCAGAACACCAAGTAACTCTGGTATATTCTCTAAGATTTTCTATGCCCGAGTTTATTAACTCAATTGAGCGAATGTCATTCAACTAAACATTCCCCAAAGATGGGATCGGGCCAGTGAGCCTCCAAATTTGCCCTCTATTTAAAATGTCGAAGGGACCTTTCAAAATGTAGCCCAGGTAGAAAAGCAAACTTGCCCATCCTCCATTATTTGTTGTGAACTGAACCTCATAAAGTGTACTGGTCTAGGGTTTTGCTGGATAATTACTTCCAGGTCAATGAGGTTCCCAGGTTATTACATTGGTTATGTAAGCCGGATTGAAATCAGCATCCATGATAGATATGGAGCCACTTTTAGACTCCTTTTGTAGTTTCACAGGATCCCAGCTGTGCCCAAGTACCAGCTGAAATCCATGCTTGATCTTTATCATGTGCATTGAGCAGCTGTTCTCTAGAGGTCAGTTTGGAGGAGTAGTCATTGTTATTCACTGCGATGTTAGTTAAGGGAGTCCTAACAGGTCTTGAGTTTTGGTTTGTTACAACTTCATCACTATCGGGCTATTTACTTCTGGATTGGTGGATCTGCAGACTATCGAGTGGTTTTCTATTTTCAATTGCCCAGGAGGGCCATTTAAGTCCTCTGCCAGATTCCTTTGCTGTTTTGTTGAGTGCCTTCTCAGACCCAAAACTGTCAGTCTCCACTGTTGGAACATTGTTATATTCTTTTGGCAGCTGTTCCCGGGACCTCGATGTAAGGTGGCCTCGACTTATTTTTTAGTGTTCTACAGCAGTGGGGCTCTAGACTTTTGGGTCACTATAATTTCTTCCTTTTCATCATTTTCGGGCTGTTTGTAAAGGTCTGCATTTTAGCTGTGGCCCCCCTTCTCTCATTAGCATAATGGGCCTCCCACTGTCTTTTTTGTGCTATTGTCTTCAGCTGAGCATAAGACTGGAGGTATTGACTGATCCACAGGTGTCTTTGCATGGGACTCCTTTGTTATCTTATTGAAAATGGGAGACACTAATAGCCGGTTTGTTGAGAGATTTTTTTGTTGTGTTGCTTTCTCCTCTTGGATCTGTTGTTTTTTACCTTTATCCCTTGCATCTGGACTCATACTCTATTAATGCATTTGTGCTGAAGTTATTTCAGGACCGTGGACCTTCCCCACGGGAGTACCTCATCCTGTAGCGATATTACACATGGTGCTGCTGCTGGTGCTCCTTCTGTGGCAGTCATGACTATCTCCAAAGCTCTTGGTGGTCACCGACCCCCTCAGAGGGGAGTGCTCTCATTCCACAGTCAGTCAAGTCTCCCTGGGCATTAGCTTTCCTCTAAGGTTCTTAGTTCACCAAGGAGCTGAGTCATTGTCTCATGGCAGGTCATCAATTTATCCAGGATAGGAGAGCAATATAATCCTTGTCATGCCCCCAGTGGATCAGCTGGTGCTCTTCTTATCAAGCTGTTAAGATTGGCGATTTTCTCATTTAGCCCTGAGATAAACATAGTCCATCTCTTCCCAATCAAAAATTATACTTATAAACTGTAATAAGGCAATCCCAATGTTAACCTGTGAGAGAGATAGGCCTTGTGGTAGTGAAAAATGAATTTATGAGTTTTTCCCTGCCCCGACATGTAAAAGTTAAAAGTACGTGTCCAACTTTTTAAGAACACTGCACCCTGCCCGTGGGGCTGTCCAGAACCCACTTGCCAGGCCTACAGTTTTGGCCTGGCAAGTGGGTTAACTTGCAAGGTCAACAAGGCAGTTTGAAACTGCAAACATTGACTCTGCAATGGCAGGGCTGAGTCAGGCTTGAAGGTTACTACAGTGGGTGGCACAATCAGTGCTACTGGCCCACAAGTAGCAATAAAGTTACAGGCCCTGGGCACCGGTAGTCCACTTTACTAGGTTCTTCTAGGGAAATTAAACATGCCAGTTGCAGATAAGCAAGATTATCATGTTTTAAGGAAAGAGCACATGCACTTTAGCACTGGGTAAACGTGGTAAAGTGCCCAGAGTCCTGAACCAACAAAAACACATTCAGTAAAAAGTGGAGGAAAAGGCAAAACGTATGGGGATGACCATGCAGAAAGGGCCAGGCCAACAGGGACTGAACCTCCGGGTCCTAAAATGGCTGCCAAACATCTTTGTTGATATGAGGCAGTCAATCATATCTTATCGTTTGATGAGCAGGTCCAGTGGTAATACCATGGCCTGACATATCTATAAATGTTAAACCTGCATTTCATAAAACTACTAAACAGATTTACACCAATCACAACAAATGTGCTTTTGGGGTAAAGATCTATCTTCTTGACACATTTGGTGCATTTCTATTTAACTGTTTTGACTGTAGCACTGTTCAATGTTCCTAAGAGAAACTGCATGGGGAAAACATGTTTTTGAATCTCCCTTTTTCTTGGTCCCCACTTGACTGATCACCCCAAAACTTTTGAGGAAAGAACGGAGGTAGATGAACCCTTTTTGGAAAGTGTTGTGAAGATTCTTCAAGCTATGGGCAAAACTAAAAACACTTTTCATCTGGAAACCCGGTCCAGAAAGTAATGCTCTAACCTGTGTGGAAGTGAATTCCACAAGGCTGGACCTGCCACTTCAAAAGATCTACCACTATTGGCTTTATGAATGTACCTGAGAACCATTGACATGATTTAGCCTTGGCTTGTCAAAGGAATTAATTTGCACAGAAGACAGAACTAGTTGTTTTTAAAGACTTTTGTCTTATGTGATAGTCATACCTGAACATCCAAAAGGTTAATTTGAATCTTATCTGGCTCCTGACTGTCAATCAATCTACTGACATGCTAGCTTGTGAAACATGCTCCTTCAGTTTAAGCTCTACCAGTACACAGACCACAGAGTTTTGTCTCTTCTGCATCTGTGGTACAGCAAGTATATGGCAGCCTTTATAAAGAGCACTATAATAATCTAGTATGAAGTCGGTCATGTCCCCTACTACCAGGGCTTTCTGTAAAGACAATAAAGTAGGGTAGAGGTTAAGCTTTGCATCAGGAGAAAGCAGTTACCCACCACCTCATCTATTTGGGGTTCAGTGGTATCTTGAAGGCTAACCTAAAACCCAGGTTTTTAGCTGAGGTGGTCATGGATGGAATTTGATCCAGCAACATAGGGAGATGGTGTTGCAGAGCTTTGCCCATGAAGATGATAACTTCTTTTTAGAAGCATTGAGGTAGAGTTGACCCTCCACGTCCAGCCCTTGAACCTAAGTAGAAAGCCCTCTGATGGAAAGATAGTATCGAAAGCTCTAGATACCCAAATGCACATGTGTGTCTTCCGTAGAGAATTGGACTTTAAATCTGTGTCAGCAAATGGCTGAAACAAAGGGGCTCTGCAGATATTAAACAAAACTGGTGACAGAGGGTAGTCTTGCAGAGTTCTATAGTTTGGAGAGGCAGTTAATGCCAACAAGGAACCTGGATGGCCCCTTCTGAGTTTGTTGATTTAGGTAGGAGTTAAATCACTTGATTGCCAAGGGCTTGGCCAATGCCACCTCTTCAGTGCTCTTGGGCAGAGCATGATGGTTCATAGTGCTGAAGATGATTGAGTGGCCCAAGATGATCAATAAGTATCCTTTCCCTTCATCTCCCCATGTTAACATATTGGTTCAAGAATCTAACCATGCACTCTTCAACGGGTGGCATATTCTGTGTTTGTTTAGAGAAAGGGACTACATTTTGTTGTGAAAAACTAGTTTGTTGCAAAAGCACACATGTTCTATCAGCATAGGAGGATGCGATGGAGAGATGATTTTAGATTCTTACAGTGTCAATTCCTCTCAATCTTTCGCGATTAGCACTTTTGGTGTAGAAGGTAAATGAGCATGGACATGCTTCTGATTAGAAAGTGATCTAGATAGACCACTGGAGATTCTTGACTCACAACAGCTGTAACATTCTTATAAACTGTCTGTTGTATTAAAACATAAACATCTAACATGTACTAAACAGCAGATATAAATGGGTGGTTCACTGGCCTTCTTCCAACTCGTGTTAGATTCAAGGAAAGATGAGGACACAATTTTTTGAAACCTGCTGAAAATGGAACTGAAAGTCAATGCAGTGAAACCACATCAATAAAACTGTCTCAGAAGCCATCCCAGGTAGACTGGAAGAAAGTATCACAAGGAGATCATGTAAAGACAAGAAGAAAAAAAGGTACAGGAATACCAGTAGTTATTTGTGAACTTGTGAGTGCAAAAATGCTAATGCTACATGACAAGTGTGACACAAAGTAATAGTGGACAAATGTCCACACTTAGAATGGCTCTGCTAATTTCACCCTAGATGTACACTTGTCTGACCTGGAAGTTACAGGCTAAAAGGAAAGTAACATGAGAGGCTGTTCAGTGTGTACATCTCCTCCTGTGTAGCTGCCACAGACTTGCATGCAATAGGTATCATCTTTGGGTACTGTAGAGCAAACATAAGTCATACATGGGGTTGATTGTGCAAATCTGTTGCTGGCCATGCTTCCCTTTCTTTCCATTTTAGAGACTACAACAAGCACAAGCCCTTAAGAGTCTGTAGTTTTTGTAGAGAAATCCAAATTGGATTGTTGCTCCCAGATGTACAGTGCAGGAAAGTCCAAAAGTCCAAAACGTGCACCGCAGAAGGGTGGTGTTCAGTTCATATGTTCTAAAAATCTTGATGTCAAATGAGGGTTTGGCCAGCGAAGTCCAGATCTTGTGCAGAGCAATGTGAACAAATCTACTTGTCAAAGCTTTGCCTTCATCACCCCCTACTGCTTTATTGCTGCTTTTGATTCCTTTGAAAATAGGTACAAGCTACATATGTGTCATAAATAATGGGGCGAGCTGCAAAATGTGTACATTACCTTACACTAAAATATATGAAAAAGGTACTGATAACTTTGGGGTAGGCCTCCAATCCCATAAAAAGGGTGGTAGCCTTTTAATGAATGGTAGCTACAGAAAAAGTGTGAACTGGTTCATTGGTAGCAAGCATGTAACCCAGTGCATTTAGTATATAAAACTCAAGGCACATTAATTATATGCCTGTAGCACAGCTGAGTGTGTTGAGGGCTGGTAAATATAATATATGACTTTGATTATTATAAATAAATACAAATGTAGATCTATTCATGACATCAGCTTTAGTCTGTATCCTCTCCACCCCAGAGGCTATCCAGTGGCTGTTGTACCTGCCTCTGGAATACACCAGCCTATTCTACCTATTTGTTTTACAACTCGTCCCAGGGTAGGCAAATTTGCTTAGCGATAGTTGACTGGATGAAACACTCTTTATATGACATAATCTACAAAGTAAGGACTGTCATTCTCCCTTGTATCACACAGGTATTGTTACTCAGGTGACATCTGTGAAAAGTGGGTCAGACAAAGGGAAACAACCTATGGTAACAGTTTAGTTCTGTTTGGATATTGCAGGGTTTGAACAATCTAAATATGCCACCCACAGCAAACACAATACCACACAATACCACCAACCCAATTCCTATCAAGACAATACCCATGTCTTCCACAAATACACCCTGAGTTCCAATCTCATTCATGCTTATCAAGACTTATTCAGAATGCAAACATGCATCTGACTTAAAAAATGTCAGAATTAATCCTAACGTAGATGCTCACCGATTTTTGATATACTACCTCATCTTTATGATATTTGAGACACTCTTTTACCAACATACCTTAGTTGACCAACTGATTTACCCATTTTGCAATTAGCCACTTATTCTCACTTTAAGTATTCACTCTTCCCTCACACTGAGCACCCTCTTTTGAAGTTCTCACAGCTTGCATCTCTCCCACACCAATTTCACCCCATCTATATTCTCCAAGGTTATAATTAGTGACACTTTAATAATTCCTCCTGCTTCATCTCCCCCACCGTCATCTCCATCTCCCACTGCAATAATATGTATGGTGGTTACTATAAACTTGAAGACGTAGCCAACATGAAGAAGCCTGTAAGCTTCACACTTGACTCTTTTATCCTGTTTCCCTCACCTCTTTTTTCTTCAAAACCTACAAACAACCTTAGGAAAATTATTGATGTTATTTGCTCCAATAAACCATCTAGCTGCTTCATCCAATGAATTTTCCTAAATGGACAGACCACTTTTATCAAACTTTTTGCTACTCCCCATAACCTTCCGCGTATGTTCCATATCTAATACCCTATTATCATTACCCAATGTTTTAAAAACTTCCCTTCTGATGGTCTCCTATAGACAATATGCTCCCTCCAGTTACCAAATACTGATAATATTGAGGTCCGTTCTACAGAATGAGATGCTTCACAGATGCTCATGACCTTTTCCCCTTTGTAACCGTATTGGCACGGTGGAATCCCTCGGGACACACATGTGCAATATATAAGGGTTTTATTAGCAGGTTTTTGTAGGTTACAGTCCGGGTAGATTTGAGTCTTTCTTCTCCAAACGTGGATAGGGTGGGTTTATCTCTCGTAGTCTGTCCTTCTCTCTTCTCTTTTGTCTCCTCGTCTCACAGTTGTCCCCGGGAAGCATATGTGGAGAGAACAGAACAACAGAGGTAAGTGGTCAGGGTCTTGTCCCTCAGTAAGACTTATTATTCTCCCTTCCTGTCTCTTTTCTTGGTGAGCTTCCTTTGCTTTCTCTCTCTTATGTTCTTGTCTTCTCTGATTCTCTTTCTCTGGGTTTTTTCTCTTTAACAGTGCTTTCTAAGCTATTCTTTTTCTCTCATTCGTCTTTTCCTTTTTCTTCTTATCTGGGTCTATGCATTGTCTACCTTCTTCTGTGGTTGTAGGATCATGCGCTCGGTGCCTTGGGTGATAGCTATAGGTGCTACTGTACTTTGGTGTGCTTTAGTGATAGTGCTCCCCAGTTTGGTCCCCCCCCCTTTCCTTCCAGTGCCCTTATTTGTGAATCCCCCTTCTTTATCCCCCCCCTTTTCTCACTCTTTCTCTCTCTCTCTCCCTTCAGGCAGTGGCACACGCACCTGGACTTGCCACGCTTCTCCAGAAGCGTGGCGGGCGCAGCGCTCCGTCCTCCCGGTTGCCTGCTGTCAGGGATCCCGTTGGATGCCTTGAACTTCTCTCTGTGCCGAACCTGGATTCCCCATCTCCAAACTCCGCTCGAGGTTCCAACTTCTGTCTTCTTCGTCTGCTTGGGTTTCGCCGTCCTCCTCCTGTTCCTCGGTCCCGTCACTTCTTCCTCCTCCACCGCCTGCATGTTCTGATACCGGGGTATTTGACCTCCCGGCATCCCGCGCACATAGTCCAGTCCACCAATCATGGGCCAGGAGGTCGGGAAGGTCAGGATCACAAGTGGGAGAGCCAGCACTAGTCCCGTCCATGTGCGGGCGATCCGAAGCCGGCCCGGCACACCCTTCAAAAAGTGAAAGCCAAGACCAAAGATCCTGATCCTCCAAACTATAAGGAAATCCGGAGCATATTGAGTACTGCACAAGCTGAAGTAGAGTGAAATAATCGCACCAACTGGCAGCAGTAACTACCCTGCCAGACATAACACTCTACTCGCATGCACACTCACTGCTATTCCAGCAGATGTGTCCCAACAATAGTTCACAAGAACTGAAGCTACTGGAGTTACTGTACATTTCAAGATATCTCCGCAATGTTAATATACATACAATAATTAACCTAAATTGGAATCATTTACAAAGTAACTATCCTGACATTTTGCCATGGCTTCCATGCTCATTTAACCACCTTGGAATATGTCACCCACTCCTGAGAACTGCGTTGTGGTGTTATTTGTTTATTAAGTTCCAAACTGATTAGGCTACCTCTAGGTGCTTTACATGATAAATGTGGCTTCTGATCTTTTTGTGGTAGCGACTAGTTTTTAGAATAAAATTTAATTTTAATTCCTGATGATGGATTTTCTGAAAATCAATAAAGATTAGGTCCAGAGTCTTAAGAATATTTTCATACTTTTATTGATTCTCAAACATTCCCAAGAGTATACATAGAAAGCTGTGTCAGGCACAGGTTTCTATTTTTCTGTTCCCATGCTACAGACTAGGAAAGATACAAGGTGCGGTGGATAACCTGTAAAACTGCACTTTCTTCCCTCTGCAGTGAAAGGTTTTTTTTTCCAAGGGAGAAAGTCCTTCCTTTACACCCCTACAAATCTTTGGGTGGTCTATTCTCTATCCACACTGCTGGGAAAGGGATTTATGATAGCACTGTGGTAGGTGTTTGTGGACATTCTCAGACTTACAAAGAAGACCATGTTTTGGAATGCTCCTGTCCTTATGTTCCTGCCAATCGGATTTAGGGCAGTGGAGATCTCTGGGCTCATTGGAGTTTGCCACACCCAGAAAGAAGTTTACACCTCTAAAAATTCCCTTTGTGAATTCTTTGAAGGCATAAAACAGGTAAATACAGTCATAAAAGTACATATACAACCAAATCTCTGTGAATCAGTCATTTTGTGAATCAGAGCCACAGTATAGGAGAGGCATAGACAGCAATTTCTGCCTGCACCTTACTGAATTTACCTTTGCAAATTGACCCCAGTGGTCAGAAGGCTTTTGTGCTCTTGAACAGAGCACATTGTGTTGTTGCCAAGTTTACAAAAGAAACCTTTCCATTGGACTGTAACTTTTCATTTGACAATATCCAGGTAAGCACTTCTGCTATACTGTCACATAACCATGTAACGCCAGCCACATTGCTAGGTCTTGAGGCAACATTTTGTAAGCTGAAACAGTTTTACCAAGAAAGTAAAATTGAAATAAGTAATACAAAGAAACCTAGATACTTGCTGTGATTATTGCTTGTAAACGATGGAGCACTATTGACAACTTTGGGCCAAATCCCACATTTTGCAGGAAAGAAGTCCAATATGAAGGATCAGCTGTATTAAAAGCTAGACAGTGCAGTGCTGTGTTGCACAAAATTTAAAAAATGCACAGTGCCATCTTTACAAAGGGTCAGATGGGGATGATGTCACTGACTGCATTTGCCCAAAAAATGTTGTTTTAGAATGAGACTAAAGGCCTATTTTACCAAAGTATTTTTGAGTTTGTTAAGTAGTATTCCAGTATTACTGGTTCACAGTAGTACAAATTCACATTCTACTAAATGCAATTCAGTAATTTGCAGAAAGAGATTCCCATCTATGCCTCTCCAATATTGTGGCCTAAAGTCACAAAATGACTGATTCACAAAGATTTACTAATGTAGTACTCATTAATACTAGGAGTAAGACAGGATTAAACCAGGAGTATCTCAAAAGGGTAAGTCTTACTGCCCTAACAGGCTCAGCCAAGCCTGTGATACACTCACACACAACACACAGTTGCTCACATGTACTGTAAGGAAAGAAACACACATATAAATCAATAGAATAACACTTATCACTAAGTGCAACAGCAAAGGTAAATAAAAAAATGGTAATTATACTTTAGACACTTCAGGCACTCATGTACACCACTTTGTAGAAAGGTAAACATATTTAAAGATAGGGTACAGGAAATAAAAATAAGATTAAATTAAGAAAATAGCCATCCAAATTTTGACATTGGTTGCAGCCATATACATCACATTGCAAACACATTATAAAGTAATAAGGGATACAAATATGACCATAAAATGTAAAAATACATAATTGTAAATAATACAAAGCAAAGTGTACACACATTTTAAAAAACAAACATATTTTTTAAAAGTCATATAATGGCAATCATTGCAAATACTTATACAAATTACATTATAAAAGTGTGAACATGACACAGAAAATGTCATGTGTAAATGTAAATTGCTAATGAATTAAAAAACAATACATGACTCGTGCAATATTTAATACTATTCTCCCAACACTCAAAGGCACATCATAACAAAGTACATGTCCCAAACATATAAATACACACAGAAACAGACACACTGCAAAAATATACATGATGCCTGCCGCAGCAATGTCTTAAAGCACATGCAGAAGAGGTCAGAACCAGAGGAACGAGACTTATTTATGAGGTTCCAGTAAAAATGTTTGACAGGTGATGCTTATTTCCCTTATTTGCAAATAACAGTTACACACAGTGTAAACGGAGACTTCCACCTGAGCTATGTAGAACAGTTTTTGTGTGATGTACATCTACACTATGCCCAGATAGTAGTAGTAGTATCTTTATAGTCATATTTTAAGATGTCTTTGCACCCTGTAAAGCAAGAGGGTGGGATAAAGTACTACTACTAATAGGCATAAATCTCTACCTAGAATTAATGATGTGCACCTAGGCAAACATATAAGGCATAAATCTATGGGTTGGCAGATCACCGTAGGTAGAATTACTCTAGAGAATTGGGCCTAGAAAACAGTTATAAGTAAGCCAGGAATATTTCTGAAATTCAGAATGTAGCCAGCAGTACTACAAGAGTAAGTCAAATCTATTTATAGCAAAATCTTTGTGAATTGGATCTTAAGTGTTGTACTGCAGTGGAAAACAGCAGTGGTGCCTCCATGAGAGAGGAGGAGCATCGCCTTACCTCTGGAGAGCAGGAAACATGAAAAATAAAATGGGAATAATGCTGATTTATTACCATTTTATTGTTCTTCCGGCAGCAGCCAAGTCTGAAGGCGAGGCAGAAGTAGACAGTGTGGTGGCATAAAGTGGAATAGCGTATAATGGAATGGCGTACAGTGCTGTGGCATACAGTGAAGTGTGTTAGAATGGAGTGGCATACAGTGGGATAGCAGAGTGAAGTATCATAGAGTAGAGTGCCGCACAGTGGAGTGATGTAGATTGGACCTGCGTACAGTGAAGTGAGCTACAGTATAATGACAAAAAGTACAAATGAAAAGTCTCAACTAGCGGGCTGGCATACAGCAGAATAGGGTACAATGGAGTGGGGTACAGTGGAGTGGCATAAAGTGGAGTGGAGTCACATAGGCCCTTATTATGACATTGCCGACTGCCGCCAACATACCGTGGCGGTATACCGGTACCCCTATTATGACCCACACATAGAAATCCGTCACCAAACAGACACACACACAAGTCCGCCAGCCCAAAGGTCAGTGACAAAATGGCGGTACCAAAACCCACACCATTACGCCAACAGAACTACACCCACAGCATTATGACCTATGAATCACCGCGGCAGACATTCAACTGCGGTAAACCATTGGCGGTACATACCGCTGCGCTCAAAATACACACACACATACAAAACACCACATTGGACAATTCAAACCACACACACCTGACACACATACACACACCACACCCACATCAATATAAAACACACACAAACACTACCCACAACCCTTTACGACTCCAAAAACAAATACAACTGAGAGAGAAAGAAACCAAGAGCACTCACAGAACCAGAGCCACAGAACACAATCACCCATACACTATCTACGCACCTCACAGCGCACACCCCAAAACATCACCCCACACACCCTCACACACACCACTCACACTACACCCATGGCACCACAACGACACCGGAGGTTCTCTGAGTAGGAGCTAAGGGTCATGGTAGAGGAAATCATCAGGATAGAGCCACAGCTATTCGGATCCCAGGTGCAGCAGACATCCATTACTAGGAAGATGGAGCTATGGCGGAGAATCGTGGACACGGTCAAAGCCGTGGGACAGCACCCAAGAACAAGGGATGACATCAGGAAAAGGTGGAACGACCTACGGGGGAAGGTGCGTTCCGTGGTTGCAAGACACCGGATAGCTGTACAGAGGACTGGCGGTGGACCCCCACCTCCTCCCACACAACTAACAAGAGCAAGTCTTGACAATACTGCATCCTGAGGGCCTGGCAGGAGTAGCAGGAGGATTGGACTCTGGTAAGTCAAATCTTTACTACTTTCACCCCCCCACTGCATGCCATCACAAACCCCCACCCCTACCCTCCCCACCATAACTCCACCACCTCATAAACACCCCACCATCACAACCCACTCATGCCAATGCCAAGCCCTGCATGCCCTATCAATGCATGGACATCCATCACAGACCTGCATGGACAACCATCACCACTGCATGCACACTAGAGACAATCACCTAGCCCATCAAATAACAACTCTCACTAAGGCCAATCTGATATGGCAATAACAACCGTAGAGGGCAACATACCCATGCATGAGATGACACACGCAGAAACCATAACACTGCATTTACATCCCCACAGGTCACCCACACAACGTCACCGGAGAGGAGGTGCCAGCAACATCCAGCCCCCCCACAGAAGAGGCCAACAGTGATGACAGCAGCTCTGCACGCCTGGATCAGGATGACCAACCTGGCCCATCAGGGACCTCCTGACAGTCGGTTACCCAGCCACAGTCCCATACCACCACAGAGTCTCCCTCCTCAGGAAACACCAGCACAGCACCCACCCAGCGGGCCCATACCTCTGACCCCAGGACACATCAATCAACAGTGTGTCCACCACTAACAGGGACCCCAGGACACCCCACAAGACGATGAGGGTCCTGGAGTCAGTGGCAGTGGGCACACGGTTCAGGGGACAGAGGCACAGGGCAACAGGGAAGCTGGGAGGACTGCTGTGTGATGGGGGAGGACAGGCCCAGGGAACCGACTCTCCAAGAGGTATTCACCAACATTGTGGGAGCATACCACCATTCCCAGGAGACCATGGGCCAGATACTGGCCAAGTTGCAGGAGACCCAGCGGCTGCAGGAAGGACAATGTCTGGGGATCAGGGAGGACCTGAGGAACATCTACACCACCCTGGTCACCATTGCAGAGGTGCTGGCAGACATGGCTAACACCATGAGAGAGTCAGTGGCACACCAACGGGCCCCTGACACTAGCCACACTGATGAACAGGCCTCCGCCAACGCTAGTGGACATAAGGCCCCGACACAGGAACAACAGGCCCCCAGCACCCCACCCCCTGCAGAAGGAGAACCACCACGCAAACGGTCACTGCGATCCAGGGAGAAGCTAGAGAACATTGCTAAGACCCTCGCCAGGAAATAAGACTCTCCTGATTGTCACCCTTGTGTCCCACTCTGTTACCCTGTCCACCTTGAACTATCATTGCTCCCCTTCCTATGCCCCATTGGACATTGCACCTGTGATACAAATAGACTGAACTCTATCTATCCTGGAATTTCCTTCATCATCACCCCAGCCCATTGCACATCCCCATTTACTTCTCAGCACTGAAATAAACACCCTCTTAAAAAGTATGGAGTTTGTCAAATGATTTAAGGATGTATTTGTTTAAAAATTTGTAGACATTGCAATTAGACTGTACAGTTATGTATACATAGGTATGACCTGTAATGTGCTGCAGTCAATACACCAGGAGCCAGAGTAGGGGAAAAGGATCTGTGAATAAACATGTCAAAGGGTACAGTAAGTGGCCATAGTAGTGGGAACAGTAGCATGCCAGAATAAAATCACTACATAAAACTGCAATGGAAGGTGAAGTTACAGGGGCATATTTATACTCCGTCTGCGCCGAATGTGCGTCAAAAATTTTGACGCACATTCAGCGCAAACGTTGCCCCGTATTTAAACTTTGACGCCCGAGCCCGCGGATGACTAAATTCTGCTGTGTGCGTCATTTTTGGGATGCAGCAACCCGCCTTGCGTTAATGATATGCAAGGTAGGCGTTCCCGTCCAAAAAATGACTTAAATGGCTGTGCGTCGTATTTATGCTTTCGGGCAAAAATTACGCACGGCCGGGAGGCAGAGCCGGAAAATTACGCACAGCCCGATTTGTGTCAAAATTTTGCACCTGGGTCGGGGCAGGCGTTAAAATGGGGCAAACACACCTGTATTTAATCAGAGCAAACAGAACAAACAGCAGAGCAGCAGAGCAGCAACAGGGAGCCATGGAGGTGATTCTAATCTATTGTGCACGCAGACGCAGAGCCCAGCAGCAACAACAGCAGCTACAACAACACCAGCAAGGACCCCAAAGGCAGCGCAGAAGGCAGGAGAGGATATTCTGCCCCAGAACCACCCTTCAGGGCCTCAGGGAACACAACATCATCCAGAGGTACCGGTTGAACTGGCAGTCCATTCAGCAGCTGCTGCGCAACATTGAACCGCAGTTGGCCCCCACTTTGCTGACACCACGTACCATCCCAACAGAAACCAAGCTGCTTGCCGTACTTCATATGCTGGCTAGTGGCTCTTTTCAAACAACTGGTGCTCTGGTTGCCGGAATATCACAACCATCATTCTCTGCCTTTTTGCCCAAAGTACTGGGTGCCATCATTGGACTGACACCCTGCCACATCTGCTTCCATAACACACTGCAGAAGCAGCAGGAAACAAAACAGGGGTTCTACCTCATCAGTGGCTTCCCACACGTCCTTGGTGCAATCGACTGCACACATGTACGCCTTGTGCCACCTGCTGCAACTGAACACCTTACACACATTCCATCAATGTGCAGGCCATAGTCGATCACCAGGGATTGATCACCAACATCGTTGCTAAATATCCTGGGAGTGTACATGACTCATTCATCTTCCGTCACTGCACCATCAATGAACACTTCCAGGATGGACGGTATGGCAATGGACTACTTGTTGGTAAGTACAAAAACCTACTTATATACACACTGCACAGCAACCCTCTAGGACACACAACACATACACCACAACAGCAACATGTGAACAGGAACACACTGAGGTCGTGACATCACTAGCCATGTTTCTTAGGTGACCATTGAACCTGATACTGTACAGTCTAATGTTAAGACGTCAAAGATCACAACGTGTGGAGTGGGTTGCCCAAATGTCACCTTGCAAAATGTAAGTGTCCTAATGACCTTTACATTAATCCATTGCATAAGTCTAAAGGTATTGAATGTCCAGGGTACATTGATATGAACGTGTTAACAACACTGTCATCTCACCCCCAGTGAAGACACACGGACACCTGTATCACAAGTCACAATGCTAGTGAGGGCACACTGTACTGCAAATCCCAAAACATACTGCTGACAAACGGTTAGCAGACAAACACTCGTTCAGCCAAGGAAACAACACAATGCAGATGGTACATCCTTCAGGCCTAGGATGCTACATTATAACACAAAAGAGTCACAGACAACACAATACAACTACTGCCATGAAAGGTCATTTCAATAGGGCCAGCTACATTAATTTGATCCCAATCATTTTCTCTTGCAGCTGATCAGGGGTATGGCATCCAGCCATGGATTATGACACAATTTGGCAACCCGAGTACTGCTGCAGAGCGTGCCTACAACGACTCACATAGGAGGACACGCAGCATTGTCGAGAGGACCTTTGGCATCCTCAAGTCAAGGTTCCGGTGCCTCAACATCACTGGTGGTAGCCTTCTGTATTCGCCGGAGATGGTCTGTAGGATCAACATAACATGTGCAATATTGCACAACATTTGCATCAAAAGGAACATTCCCCTCCTGGAACCAGAGCCACACATGCCTGAAGAGGAGGAAGAGGAGGATGCTGGCCTGCAACATGAGGGGGAACTACAGAACACAGCCGCTGGTATACGCAGGCGGCAACAGATCGTCAACAAATTTATTTTGAATATAATCACCTTCACCACTTTAGTTAACTAATTTAAATAAACACCTACAATAATCACCATATCATGGTCTGGCTATTCATTTTTGCACACCTTCATCTCTACTTCAGAATAAGAGTGTTGCCTCATGGAGCATTGCTGGGATACTGATTAGGACACTGAACATCCCAGAGCTAATGTGATGCCTAGCATACAATGGTCACATACACACACACTGTTAATGACATATATCATGTACATTTCTCCTCTGAAGGCCTGGACGTCAGGTTAATTTATACACTGTCTTCTAGTTTCAAAGCCCTGTTAGCACCTGTAGATTGCTTCCCATGTGAAAATATCTGTTGGCCCTTAGAATGCAAGTCTCACCTACAGGACTGGTGAGAAACAGATGCAGCCCACACCTGTGATCACCTCCATGCACACCACCCATTTCACAAAGTACTGCCCCTGCTGATGCCTGGAACAGCATAGGAGTTGCCATTTAGTCAATTACACAGTTAAGCATTGATACTAATTAAGCTGTGTAACACAGCCCTTGGTTTCATTTGTCACCTTCCAAAACACAGGACATACACAGTTTGCCATGTCAACTCTCTAGTTTGTCCTCCAAACAGTCTGAGTCAGACCACTGATTATGTAACTTGTCAAATTGCTGGATCCTGAATCATCCTGCATTCTGTCAGCCTGACTGGCATCTGTCTGTGCGTTACACTAAAGTATCCCTGTGTCTACATATGTACCACACTTGTGTTAGCAAACCTCTCATTCATCAGGGGGTATTGGGCTTGGGCTTCTTCAATGCAAACACAAATACATTGGATAGCATCATCTGCCTTTTAACTGTACCATTTGAGTTAAATCCTCTGGGAAAAGCAAAATTCATGGCCCATCCCTTGTCTGGGTCGCATTTATGCATGAATAACAAAGTGTGACAGTGTAACAGGGCCGTAGGCAGGGATTGGGTACGGGGCTTTCAGCACAGCCAGCAACCTCTGATAATGTCCATGAAAAATACACACATGTCAGGACCATGACAGTTTACACACAGAATCACAGTGCTCACAACATAGTGAGGGTCCGTGTGTGGTGAATAGCTGCAAGAATAATCAGCACAGGGGCTATGATGTTCCCAGATGCAGTGGGAATTGCAGAGGCTAACCTGTGTACAAATGTTGTAATGACACCTGCCGGAACATGACACCTGAGACATTATCTCACTCAGCACACCAAGGTTGCCCTGTTGACTGTCTCATTGCACGTCTTTAGTGACAGGGTGAGACCATCCCCATGTAGAGTCACATGTCCACATCCACTTTACTCACATTGATCAACCAAGGATACTCAGTAGATACAGAAATAGCTGCCACTGACCCATGATGAGTCCTGGACCGAACTGTGACAAATTACACCCCAAACAAAATACAGGATCATCATTGGACCACACACATGAACAAGACACCTATGTGCAATTGATCACTGGAAATATGTGGACACGTGCGGTCTTGTATGCTGGTCCACCACAGCCACTTGATAGTTGGGGCTCACTTCTATGGCCTCAACTGTGGTGTCATCATACATTTGAGATTCACCCTTGTCTGTCTGTGCAAACAACATGGTACCCACTTCCTCAATGCATGTGTATGACTCACTGTGGGATTCACCAACTAGTGCCTAGGAAGCTGTTACCAATACTCTGGGACATAGGATGTAGAAAACGTGGACCATTAACATGAACAAGCGTCTGCCATCTATCTGGTGCATGCTATGTCACATGTGGTGTCTACGTGACCCTAAATCTTGGAAGTCCACTTTATGGATGTTGCTACATGTAAGACTAACACATGCCCTCTCTCATTTCCACAAAGACTTGCATCTAAGGATTGGACACATGGACGTCACATTCATACAAGCATATGTACAAATATGCTTCATGTGATACACACACACTTGGTCAACAAATACATTAGTTGCCAAAGAACACACTTTGAGCCAAAGGCATTTAGGTATTGTACATATGTGTGTCACATTGCTATCCTCTCCTAATGCCAAAAATGCACAATTTGTGCAACACATATATGTAGGCCACACTTATGACCAACTATTGCGTCAGCCAACCATAAAAATACTGTGAAGGGAGCAGCGAATCATGGTCCGCTGCAGTATGATGTCACACATGTGAACATACACCATCAACACCATAGTGTCTTCAATCAGCCTATCTCTGATGTGTCCCAAATGTAACATAACAAAAAAACAAGAAAAGTTGCCCAAAACCAGTTAATGCACTGAAATTTTGACGTTCCTAGCGTTATGCGTCATTTTTTGTCTACCAAAACTGTATTTGCGTCATTTGTTTTGAGGCACAGGAGTGAAAATTAGCCCGCATCCAGATATTTGAACAGGCCATGTACTATTATGTGGATGCAGGCTAATTTTCACTGACGCGAATACAGTTTTGGTAGACAAAAAATGACGCATAACGCGAAAAAGGTGGGACTTTTCATACAGGAAGTGATGTAATAGGATATCCTGTTTACAGATCATGTACAGTGGGTGTACTTTCACTTTGCAGTCTATGATCCTTCTAGACTGTGTGGCTGTGTAGAGAGTGGTGTCCTGAGATTTTGTGCTTTTTTGTCCTGTGTGCTATCTGTAAAGTCCATTTGTGAAATAAATATTGTTGCTGTATACTGTACTACTGTGTTTTGTCTACATTTGTCCATTTATCTTGTGTTTTTGTTGTTTGTGGGCGTCTGTTGTGGGTAGTGTTAGTTTGGGGATAGTTGGGCTCTTTTAGTGGTTAAGTTTACTTTTCATCTGTATTTGTACCCCTACTTTACCCCTTTTTATCTTTCTATTTCTTTTACCCCTATTCCCTTTCACTTTTCAAGTATGTCTGGTAGGCCACGTCTTGGCAGGATGGGTGAAGAGGAGTTGGGGGGCTTCATCTGGCTTGTGTGCCATTTCTTGCCACTCATGATCCAGGCAGGGTGATATAGGGGTATCCAACAGAGGCGCGCAGAATCCGGTGGGGAAAGGTGCTGCATCACCTGCGGCGTGCGTATGCCAGCCAGAGGAGTGACCACCAGCTGAAGCACCGGTGGGCTGACCTCATCACCAGGGAGCAGGATCTCTTGGACCACCTGGGAATCATGATTGGTGGCACTGTTGGTGAGTACTAATCATGTAAATGTGCACGATTAAATGCTCTGTAGTGACATAAGAGGATTTGTACAATGTCTGCCAGCTAACTTGCTGACTGTGTGAAATGCTGGGGAAACATAAAGGGATAATTGATGCACTATGGCAAGGATCACAATTGCTAGCTGTCAGGTAGCACGTGCTCAGCAAACTTACAGGATACTTTTTCATGAAGTAAATTGGTGCAGCCTTTTTGTCAGAAAACCAAACAAAATAGGAGCCAATCATGTCTATATAGGGTACTATTGACAGGGAAGTAAAGATGTACCAACATTTTGGCTAACTGTGTTGAGGCAATAGCTAGACTGACTTTAAAATCTCTACATGATGCTGAAAATGAGTGCTGCCTTCATGTCAATTGATAATAGCAAAGTGGCTCAGACATATGTCTCATGTGAGTCTGGTGAGTGTGGAAGGAAAGCGTTCACGGAAGTACTATGAATGTTTGGGATTATTGTGTTCCTTGATCTTTTTGGATACATGTCAGATCTGGATTTGAAAACATTGTGAAAAGGTGTAAGGTGCCCTCAGCTAATATCTTAGAATGTTTGTTGGAGTTAGTTGTGCCACATTCCAAATATTCATGGCAGTCCAAGTGTATGCACATGGCTTCACATCTCCATGGTTGGTGCAAATCACCATAGCTGGGCCACATCAATTTAATCAAATGTAACAACAGGGGGGCTTACAAAAGTCCCTGCCCCTCCCTCTGTACATTGTACCTATGTGTCATTAATGTGTCATGGCCACAAGGCATGTTTGACTGGTAATGCAGTCCTCAAGTAACCAGGATTTGGATGTCTCTCTTGGATGCACATGATGAGACGATTACACTCAATATTTTTTTCTGCTCACCAATTACGGGGCATGTTTGCAACCACATGATAGTTAGGGCCTGTGTATGTGTGCAGATATGTGTGTAACTGTCACAGGAGACCCATGCTATGTACAAGTTGGCCGTGATATATCAGATGCAGTACCATCATGTCTGAATGGCTGCCATTTCCTTATTCAGCCTACACATTGTATATGTTTATGAAATTGTTGCGCTGTGCACAGATTCTGAGCACATTTCTTCCTTCCATACCTTACAGGTGGACCGGCACCCTACACTGTGGGAGAGGTGGCGATGTTTGAGGACCCCGACCACTCCTGTAAGTGTTGATATGTCTCTTATGTGTTGTGTTTGTTGGTTATGGACTTGTGTGTATTGAACGCATAGCAAGGTGTGATGCGTTGGGCAAGCTTTTCTCTTGTTCCATGAGTGGGAATTCAGTTTCTCAAATGTTTTGAGTTGGCCAATGCGTATCCAATGGTATTATGTAGGAATTGTAGGCCATTCCTGTAGGCCCCACTGTGAGTACAGGGGTTAGTCATGTGGATGACACTTGTATCAACAAGAGTCGCTCTGGAAGTCAGCTCCGATTTAGTCAGCCTGTCAGACCCACATTCTCCAAGATTGGTACAGCAAATTGCTTTCCAATAGACATCTGCTTCCCTATTTACCTACGTAATTATGAAACAGTAGGTAGAACCTCCTAGCAGCATGTACTTCCACATGTAGTGCTACAAGTATGTGGAACTTGAGTGCAATGGCCTAGGTGTGCATGCAATTCATGATCATGGGTGTTCTTGCAACTCTGTGCCTGATGTAAGTCAGGCCTTACTGGAAGTATATGTTGTGTACCAAGTTCTGCATTTCCTGACATGCGTGGCCCTATGATTGCTCTAGGGTTTGCTGACTCCTAATTGTTGATAGACCTTACCTGTGGTGTGTGTGTAGAGCCAAACACATGTGGAGTTTTCTATACACTCCTCGGTGTACATGTTGTTGGAAATTGATAGTTGTTTATCCACCCCCCCACCCTCAAACATGGGCATGGGTTTGTGAATGGGGTACCTAGTACTGATGCTACCAGTATGTTACACATACATGTGAATAAGTGACAGTTTGGTTGCAACCTAGTATACACACTCAGGTTTGGCACTTGGTACTATATGGCAAGTCCAGTTACAACTTGCAGACCATGTGGCTTTAGTTTTGCTTTCCGTACACTGACATTTGTAGCCCAGGTCTTGGCGGAGGATATGCAGCATGATTCTTAGCTGATAACTGCCAGAACTCAGATTGCAAGTCAAAGCCAGTTGTTACCCATCTTGTAGGTTATGGATGTGCTATGTGTGATGTGACCTTTGTAGGCTGGCCTGCCATGTACTTCCTCAGGGACATTCAATGATCTGTATTGTGATATGAGCTGTTACAAGTACAGTAGATGTATTGTCTGATTAACTTCTTGTGCCATTTCACACAATGCAGTTACTAATGTAGAATATCTGCATTTGTCTTCACAGCTGCAAACATGACTCCAGACCAGGTCCGTGAATTCCAGCGCCGGGCCATGAGATACCAGCACATCCTGCTGGTGGAGTCAGGGTTCAGGAGGATGGCCCGGCAATATCGCCATGAACGGGCCTCCGGGGCATGGAGAGCCTTCCCACAGGGTGACCCTACTTTGCCCACCACAGCCACCACCAGCACAACCACCAATCCAAGCTAGGTGGCCCCACCCACAGCTGGGACTGTTGGTCCTACATCTTCTGGACTTCCAGGCCCCAGCATTGCCACTGGTGCAGGACAGCCCACTAGGCCTGGCACCACACACACCTCCTCCACCGGTACCCAGACTGCCACAGCTCCATCTGTTGACCATGCAGCCTTCCACAACGTGGAACGTAAGATGGACCGTGTGCTGCGCAAGTTGAGCCACCTGAACCGGGATGTGCGCCACATTAACCGGCGTGTTAAGTCCATTAAGAGGACCCTGGGAAGGTCCAACCTCTAGACATTTTTTGATGGACATGATTCCCTCCCCTCCCTCCTCTTTCCTTGTTCTTATAGTTAGTGGGCTTAGGGGGCTTAGTGTTAGGTTAGTATAGGCTGTTAGTTTAGTTAGTGTTAGTGGGTGGGAGGTCCAGATTCTTTCTCTTTTTACTTCTTAAGTGTGATGGGCTATGTTGGGGTTCTTATGTGTTTAAATAAAATAAAAAAATAAAAATAAAAATATATATATGTATATTTGTTTAGGATAGTATAGTATGTGTTTAGGTTAGTATGTGTTGTCCTCCATGTGTCCCGTCTCATAAGGGGGGTGGGGGGTAGATGTTTAGAACGTTTTGTTGCATGTGATAAGTAAGTGTAACTTAGGTTAGTTAGGGACAGTTGTGGGTAATGAGTAGTCAGGGTTGATTAGGGTAGGTAAGATTTTTCCCGCAGTTTCCTCTATTGTGATTAGCATCTAATAAATATTTGGTTAACCGTTAATAGTATGTGTTGAATGGTACTTGATCGTGGGTTTGGATTCAGTGTAAATACATTTTGTACTATTACATTTGTGTCCTATGCTACAAACAAATCCCAACTGAGCTGTACGATTGGCAGCTAGCCCAGAGCTACCTTGCAAAGTGTCGACCCTTCGTTGCAACCACCAATCACAGTTAATATGGATGACAATGTGTTTCTGTTGATAAGTGTGTTTTGAAAGTCACAAACAGTGCTTCCAAACTTGGTATTGGGGAAACAGTTTTAGGTCTGACTGCAGTGTGATGATCATAGACACCCTTATAAGATGAGTTTTCATTGGCACTCTTGTATTCTTGTCTTCATCACTCTCATAATTCAGTTGTGACACAGTTCAGCATGATTACCTATTTGTATGTAAACTCAGACACCTTCATTTCTGCAGTTTTTGTAGTGTTTGCTTAGATTAGTGTGCCATGTTATTTGTGTTATATTTGCATGTTGACAACATTTTGCGGCCACTATTTGATGACTTAGTTATCCCCTGAGGAAGCATTCTTCTGTCCAACACAGCATGATGGTGTATGGTTTCTCACTTCCTCCGATTTGTCCCTCAGGATGGGCAGAGTATGATGCAATCATGGGCACTGTGCAGATTTCTCTGACTACATATTATCAGGACAGTTGTATTGACAGTAGGCACATTTCAATTATCTACTGCACAGCTGATATGTCACATTACCCAGAGACAGATTTGTTGTGTAAGTGCTATTTATTGAAAAGTGCTGTAGTGCTATCTGTACATTGTCCATGATTGTGAGTCCATTATAGTGACATCTTACATTGTGATCCAACACAAGGGTTTACCAAAATGCTTTTGACATGCTGGGGTTGCTGTTTCAGACAGTGCAGAGGGACAGATTTTGCCAATGAGTAGGAGAGAGACAATCACTGGGCTGGTTGACAAGATATACAGTGGTTTGCAGAACAGTGCTTGAGTGCAGTTGTTGCAAGAATGCAAGTTACAAAGCGCAGGACCTTGGTAAATGTTGGCCATGTGGCAGGGACTAGTGCTTCCGGGTCATTTTCCTTGTGAATGTGATCTGTTCCATTTCTTCTTCTGATGTGTGTGTTGCCTCCTCTGTCCTTGTTGGTGGTGGTTTTGAAGGGGCAACACACACCTCAGTGTTAGAAGACGTGGAGTCAGACATCCCGGTCGCTGCTCCCTGTGAAGGTCTTAAGGGCAGTACTGCAGCAAGGAGGATCTGTTGGTTCTTGAGAATAGCAGCCACATCACAGTGGTAGGCAGCCAGGTCGGCCCTGAGGGGTTCAATGTTGCATTTGTGCACGCGTTGACAGGATTGCTGTTGTAGGTGTTGGGTCAACTGTATTTCAGCTGTGCTGATTTCCTTCTGGGTTTTCTGCAGTTCCTGCAAGTTAGATGTTAGGGCTTGCATAGCTGATGCCTGATCTGCAGATGACATCATGCACGAACGCATCCCCTCAAGGCTGGCTGCCATATTTTGCATTCCCACCTGCACCTCCTTGGCCAGCTCCCGCTGTACTCCAACCACAGTTCTCTCAAAGCTGGTGCCAGTGTCGTTTGAGTCCTCAGCTGTATTGGAGCTGGCAGGTCTTACAATTGGGGTGGTGGGTGGATCCTCTGTGATGGCTGCTTGTTCTGTGCTCCTCCTTGTGACTGAAGGTGGGGTTTGGAGGGTTTCAAGGACCTTTTGGATAGTCTCCTGGGGAATGTTTATCGGCTCGTCATCCATGTCATCAGGGAAATCTGGGACAGGCATATCGGCAGGAGATCCATCTTCCTCTGCAATGAAACAGGGTACAATTAGTGCATCTGTGTTGTGGCAATTTTGATGTTAGGGGCCTGCCTTTAGATGAATTCACTTTGTGATCTTGTTTTGTGTTAATTTCTCCAGTCCTTCAGATGGGCATTCTTCCAGGCCTATGGCCCACCTGTGTGTCACATGTATGTTATTGAGTTATCAGACTTGTCAGCCTCATTGCCTCTAGGTGTTGGTTTAGGCCAAATAGAGAATTGCCACCTTCTTGTCCTACTCAACCCTCCGTGTACATCCATTCTCATTGTGAGACCTGTCACTGGCTGTGGGTGTTCCGATGGCCCTGGCAGCACACTTAACAATATGGACCTGCCCCAATCTCTGATCTTTCACATCCACTTAAATGTAATTGACATGTGGCATATCCTATGCATGGCAATGTTATGATCCGATATGGATGTTGACATTGGTAATGTGTCCTGCTGATGTTGGGGAATGTGTGTTACATTGGATTGCCCTGATAATCGTATCAGTGTCCTATTTCCTCCTCTGACTGTGCAGGTGTTTTTCAGTGACCAGTTACATGTGTCCCCTCCTCAATGCTGTTGTCTGAGCAGTATGACATTTGGGATGTTGCATTGTTACCCAGGCACAGGATGGACCCTGACATATGCAGCATGGGTGTGTCCTTAGTGCTGTGTAGCTCCTATTGTTTACATTGGCTGATGTTTGCGACAACTATGGGCATTGACATTTGAGAGTACTGGGGCCTTTGTCTTGTTTATGGGGATTGTTGAAGTTGTCATCCTCACCCCCTAATTTAGTGTGTATGATCCGTGGGGAGGTTACTGCCATTGGCTACTTGAGCTGCATACAGAGTGGAGGTGGTAGTGGCAACTGTGTCGCAGTTACATTCCAGTTGTCGGTATGGCTAGAGGTTGTTAAGAGGGCCCTAGTTAATGTAGGGGTATGGTGGCTGACGTGTGCCGGGATGTCAGTTTGACGTTGTGGCCTTCCCTCCTGGTGTGGCTTTCCCTTTTCTCCATCATTGGCATGACAGCATGCCCCCATGGGACTGTTGTTGGTGTTGTGTAATGGTGCGCCACAGATCTTCGCAGAACGGGCCATGCCCCCCTGCTGTGCCCCTTTAGCCATGCCACTCCATGTAGAAGATGACTTCCTTGCATTTTGTGGTCGGTATCCCCCCCGGTTGTAGATGACATTATTGCATTTTAATTCCCCTTGCGACTTACCCTGCATGTGCGTTGTCTCCTGGTAGTCTGCGCTGTCCTGTCCTTGAATCCCTGTGACGATCTCCTCAGGTATGATGGCTGCGACCATCTCCTCCATGTGGTCCAGGGCCTCCTGGTGTGCTGGACTCCCACCTCCAGTCTGCAGTGCTGCCTTCCTGTTCCTGGCCATCTTTTCCTTGGTCCTGCGCTTGCAGTCATGCCAGCGTTTCTTGCACTCGATGACTGTTCTGCGTACTTCAGCCACACTGTTTATCTTGTCGACAATTTGTTGCCAAATAGCCTCTCTCCTACTGATTGGCAACTTTGAGGTGACAAACAGTTGGTGCTGGTGTTCCGTCACCTCTTTAACCAGAATTTCCTGTTCCTCTGCACTAAAGCAACACTTTCTTTTCTTCTTAAAAGTGTCCTGGCTCTTGTGTGGGTCCTCCTGGCTGGTCCCTGGTCTGCTGTCATCTTCCTGAGGTCTGTAGTGGCATCTGGGATCCATTTTGGCTCTCCTCTGCTGAAATGGCAGTGTTCGCGGGGTTTTTTGACGCTATTGCGTCAAAAAACGGCGCATATACGGTTTGCGGGGTCATAAATCGACCCACAGTCATTTCCGCTGCGTTAACGTCGTTTTGCTTTACGACTTGACGCTGCGGTGTGCATCAAAAATAATGACTCCCACCTGTGGTTTGCGCCGCCATGCATCAAAGTATAAATATGACACCCGCACGGTGCACCAAAATGGCGTTAGCCGGCAGTAATATTTTTGACGCAAAACTGCGCCGCCGCAGTTTTGCATCAAAAAGTATAAATATGGGCCACAGTGTCTTACCTGTCTGTCACTGGAAGTACTGTTGTATGATAGTTGTTCTGTTGTCCACATCCTCATCCTCTGCCTCCTCTTCGTCACTGTCCACAGGCTCCACAGCGGCCACCCGCCCATCTCCAGCCCCATCCTCCTGCAGGAAAGGCACCTGGCATCTCAAGGCAAGGTTGTGCAACATGTCACGATGATCTAGCACACCTTCTTTGGGGAGTAGCATAGGGATCCACCTGTCAGATGGAGGCACCTGAACCTGGCCTTCAGGCGGCCAAAGGTGCGCTCAATAATTCTTCTTGTACGCCCATGTGCCTCATTGTAATGTTCCTCTGCCTTTGTCCTAGCATTCCTCACTGGGGTCAGTAGCCGTGAGAGATTGGGGTAACCAGAGTCACCTGCAAATATCGAGGGATACCTGTTAGCCAAACACTCAACCTTAGGGCCAACCCCACACCCATATACCAACATCTACTGGGTGGGGACCAGGGCTCACCTATTAGCCACACCCTGTGCCTCTGGAGTTGAGCCTGCTATTCCTCAGGATAAAAGCATCATGCACAGACCCAGGATACTTTGCATTGACATGGCAGATGTACTGGTCCACAAGGCACACACTCTGCACATTCATGGAGTGAAAGCTCTTTCAATTTCTGAACACCTGGTCATTTCTCCGGGGGAGGGACAAAGGCAATATGTCTACCATCAATTGCTCCAATGATGTTGGGGATATGTCCCATTGCATAGAAGCCAGCCTTCACTATGGCCAAATCCTCCACCTGGGGGGAAACAATGTAGCTGTGCATGTGTTTCATCAGGGCAGACAACACTCTGGTCAGCACTATTGAGAACATTGGCTGTGACATCCCTGCTGCCATGGCCACTGTCACTTGGAAGGAGCCAATTGCCAAGAAATGTAGCACTGATAGGACTTGCACAAAGGGGGTATCCAAGTGGGCTGATGGATAGCTGAGATCAGGTGTGGCTCCAATTGGGCACACAGCTCCTGGAGTGTGGCCCTATCAAGTCTGTAGGTGAGGATAATGTGCCTGTCCTCCGTTGTTGCCAAGTCCACCAGGGGCCTGTACACGGGGGGATGTCTCCATCTCCGAATCATCCACAGCGGTTGTAATCTGGAGGGCAAAACGGTGAGCAGCTGGTAATTTTCAAACATATCCTCAGAGTAAAATGTTGTGACAGAAACAGTATGTTTACGCGTAGTGCCTAAATGTGCTGATTTCTGCTGTGACGCAGTTAAGTGCCATGGCCTGCCCCCCCTGAAATGGTGGACGCCTGTCCTGTGTGGAGGGACAGGTGGAAATGAGGTAATTCCGCTGACGTTGTGCGCCGTTGCGGGAGGCGACCGAGAACCGCCGTGCAACTCCTCATTGGTTATCATTGGGCGCCATGGGTTACAGTAGCCAATGGTGATGTACGTCGGCGGTGACGGTACGCACCGCAGTGGACGTGACCACCATTTTCTATCTGTTCACTCACTTGTTACCTCACTTGTTACCTGACCTTCTGTAGAGGACCTACACTGCAAGTGCTGCTGTGACCTGTGTCTGGAAGCGACCATGGCTCGAGTTTCTGGGGAAAGGGCCCCTTCTTTCACTTCAGAAGAGTTGGAGAGACTGGTGGATGGGGTCCTTCCCCAGTACCAATTGCTTTATGGGCCTCCAGACCAACAGGTGAGTACACTGTGTGCACGATGCATGGGGCATGAATGCATGGAGTGCTGTGTGGGAAGGCCTAGTGTAAGGGGGGCTGGTTGAGGGGTCCTAGGCAGAGTGCTGCATGTATGGTGGTCAATGGATGTGCGTAAGGGGATGGGAGGGATATGGTGGGCCATGGGTGTAACAGGCTGGACGGTATGACTGATACCTTTTTTCTATGTTTATTTGTCTGCAGGTCAGCGGCCATCAGAAAAAGGGTATATGGCGTGCCATCGCCAAGGATGTGCGGACCCTGGGGTTCTACGACAGGCGGAGCACCCACTGTCCTAAACGGTGGGAGGACCTGAGCAGTTGGGCAAGGAAGATGGCAGAGGCCCAGCTGGGGATGGCCTCCCAACCAGGAAGGGGTGCCTGTCGAACCCTGACCCCACTGATGTCCCGCATACTGGCGGTGGCCTATCCGGAGATGGATGGGTGCTTGAGGGCATCACAGCAGCAACAAGGGGGTGTGTACAGTTTCCAAATCTGCAAATTGCGCTTGGTGGGGTGTTATCTGGGTGGGGGATGTGGGCCTCTGGGTGCCCCTAGGTCAGGTCGAACATGCAGGGTAGGTTCCATGTTGGGCAGGGTCTGTTGCACTCTACCTCCAAACATGCTAGTGGGCATCTACTACTGGTCAGAATTCTGCCAGTCTCAGGTATGCTGCTATTGGCATTAGGCATTATTCTCCATGGCCTGGTGACTAGCATTGTGACTGGTAGTGCATCACCTAGTGCATAGGGCTGTTCCCTGTGTGTTGTGTACGTCAACTGTGGTGTTGTTCCTGGCATTGACCAAGTGTATCCTCTGTCTCTTTCCCCCATTTTTGTTTTGTCACCCTGTCCTTATGTGCATTAGCATCATCTGGCAGAGGAGCAGAGGCACCGGCGACAGAGGGAGCTGCACCCCACAGGGCCCATGAGGCCAAATCTACCGTCGGTGAGGGCACCAGTGGGACGGAAGGCGAGGAGAGCACCACGGCGGAGTCTGGAGAGGACAGTTCTGACAGTGATTCTTCCTCAGATGGAACTCCCTGCTGGTGGCGGACACCTTTGTGCCCACCCCAACTACAGCTACAGCCGCCACCCCTGTACCAGCACCGCCCTCCCAGCAGCCCCTCAGCGTGTTTCCCATGCCTGCTTACCCAGGATGGTTGGCATCTCCTTCGTCCCAGGCACCTCAGGCCCTGCTCCAGTCAGCCCTGCTGCCCTGAGTGAGGAGTCTGTTGACCTTCTGCGATCCATCTCTGTTGGGCAGTCAACCATAGTGAATGCCATCCAGGGGCTGGAAGGGCATTTGCAGCAAACAAATGCAATCCTGGAGGGCATTCACTCTGATGTGGCGGCCCAACAGAGATCATTCCAGGCTCTGGCCTCCTCCCTGATGGCAGCCATTGTCCCTTTCTCTAGCCTCCCCTCTCCAACTTCCTCTACCCAGTCCTATTCCCCTCAACCCCAGCCTATCCCAAGCACCCCATCAGACCAGCATGCACACAAGACAACACACAGGAGTGGCTCAAGCAAACACAAGCACCACGCATCATCACACAGGCACTCACACAAACACCATCCAGAATCAGACATGCCAACATCCACTGCCTCCTCTTTGTTCACCTCCTCCTCCTCCTCCACCTCCCTCCCGATTGCGTCTACACTCACACCTGCATGCACGACATCCTCATCCACTACCTCCATCACCATCACGCCTATCACTACACACCCCTCACTGGCAGTCACCACCCCAACATCCATGCACACGTCCTCTGTGTCCCCTCCCACGGTCTGTGCCCCCTCCTCCCAAGGTACATAAACGCAAGCACTCAGACACCCAACAGCCACCCACCTCACAACAGCATCCAGCCCATGCACCTGCACCCAAACACAGCAGACAGACACCTCCAACCACCACTCCCTCTTCCTCCACTCCCAAACTTTCACCCTCTTCCAGCCCCAGTTTCCCTAAAAAGCTTTTCCTCTCCACCCTTGACCTCTTCCCTGCCGCTCCCCCCCGTCCTTCACTTTGGGCCAGGGTGGGCAGAACCCAGGCCCGCACCTCAGCCACCCAGTCCACGGCCACTGTAGTTTCAGCAGCTACTGCAGGTGTGAGCGGCTCCAAGGACACACCCATCAGCACTGGCAGTGTGCCTACACTAGCTGCCAAGGGCAAGGCCAAGGAACAACCACCAGCTTCCAAGGGCAAGAAGGGACCACCAGCTGCCAAGACCAAGGAGGCACCACCAGCTGCCAAGACCAAGAAGGCACTACCAGCTGCCAAGGCCAAGGATGCACCACCAGCTGCCAAGGGCAAGAAGGCACCACCAGCTGCAAAGAGTAAGGGCAAAGGGCCTGCCCCTGCAGGCAGGAGGGACAGGAGACCTGGTGCAGTGACAGGATCTGAGCCCCCACCACCAACCATGCCACTTCAGCCGTCCAAGGCTGCATAGGAAGGGCTGGAGCCTCCCCCCACCACTGGCAGCACTGCCACCAACACCGCAAGCAGCACCGCCACCAGCACCACTGGCAACAGCAGCAGCCCCAGTGGGCAGCCGTCCGAGGCTGCAGGGGAAGGGCTGGAACCTCCCCCCACCACTGCCAGCACCAACACCAGCACCGGCACTGCCACCACTGTACAGCCGTCGCCGCCGGCAGATGGACTGTAGTCCTGCCTCCATGGAGTGTCATGCATCCTGCCCACAGCAGATCTCGTGGATCTGACACCCAGGTGAGAGACTGTGACCTTGCGCTCTGCATGTGCTGCATCACAGGGCACAAGGCCCCCTCCAGAACCAGTGGAAGAAGGCATCCACTCGCCCCCTCCTTGCCAGGATGAAGCCCACTGGGCACAAACCCCCCTCCAGAACCAGTTGAAGAAGGCATCCACTCACCCCCACCTTGCCAGGAGGAAGCACACTGGGCACAAAGCCCCCTCCATAACCAGTGGAAGAAGGCATCTATTCACACCTCCTTGCCAGGATGAAGCACACTGGGCACAAAGCCCCCTCCAGAACCAGTGGAGAAGCCATCCACTTAAGAGACTGTGGCTTTGCACTCCCCAGGACCAAGCAGTGGGCAAACCACCCACTCGAGAGACTGTGGCCTTGCACTCCCCAGGACCAAGCAGTGGACAAACCACCCACTTGAGAGACTGTGGCCTTGCAGACCCCAGGACCAAGCAGTGGGCATGTAGCCCCCTCCAGGAGCAGTGGCGTTGTACCATCTTCCGTCTGAGGTACCCCTTCTTCCCCTTCCCCCTGAGGTGCCTGTGTATTTTCGACCTGATGCCCCATCAGAGTTCTCTCCGTATTGAGGCAGGAGTCAAGTGGGGCATTGGCCTATGTGATATGGCCCTGTGGCCCACAAACATTATGGACTGGGCAGTGTCCCTTCATTTGTATGTCTGTAAATACTGTTTTGATTTTTGAGGTTTGAGGTTTTTCTAGTATTTTATATTATTACATTCACTTTCTTAAAATAATGTTGTCCTTGCATTATTCATGAGGGGAATATGTAATGTTGTTGCATCTGGTTGTGTGTATGTTTTTGGGGTTGGGGTGTTGTGTGTTGCGTATGTGTGTCACTCCCTTTTTCCTCCCCCTCCCCTGTGTGCTAAGTGGCAGTACTCACCATGGTCGTCATCGGCGGTGTTGGTATTCCTGGTGTAGGAGGAGGTAGACCAGCATGGGGAACACCTGAAGTTCGGGCTCCATGGTGTTGTGGTTCTTCCTTGAGTCTCCAGAGGTGAGTCGTTTGCCTATTGTGTACTGTTTCTGCCGTGCTTTTGATGGCGTTGGTACTGCCCCGGAAAAGGTGGCAGATTGGTGTCTCATAACACAGTGGGTGGAACCTTGTCTTCAGCCTGGCTGTTGGCAGTTACCGCCGCAGTGCTTGTTGCTACCGCTGTGGTGGTCGGTGTGTTAAAGTGGCTGTCTGTGTTGGCGGTTTCCCATGTGGTCATAATTCAATTTCTTTTTACTGCCGGCCTGTTGGTGGTGTTACCACCACTTTATAACCGACCGCCAGGGTTGTAGTGAGGGCCATAGTGTGGACTAGTATAGAGTGCAGTGGAATACAGTGGAATAGTGTAGACTGCAGAAGCATAGAGTGTAGTGATGTACAATGCAGTGGCATTTAGTGGAGTGGCATAGAATGTAGTGTTGTACAGTGTAATATCATGCAATGGAGTGCCATAAAGTGGAGTGGCGTGCAGTGGAATAGCTTAGAGTGCAGTGGGGTACCCTTAACTGGCACAGAATAGAATGGCACACAGTGCAGTAGTATACAGTGGAGTGTGGTAGAGAGGAGTGGCATACAGTGTGATAACGTAGAATGGAGTGGCATCGAGTGGAATAGTATAGAGAGGGGTGTTGTACAGTGGAGTGTTATAGACTGGACTTGCATAGAGTGGAGTGAGGTACAGAGTAGTGATGTAAAGTTGAAGAGCATAGAGTGGACTGGTGTACAGTGAGGTGTCGTATAGCAGATTAGCATACAATGGAGTGGTGTAGATTGGAGTGGTTTAGAGTGGAGTAGAGTGCTGTTGTATAGAGTGCAATGGCATACATTGCAGTGGATAAGCATAGAGTGCAGTGGCATTTAGTGGAGTAGCGTACAATACAGTGTTGTACAGTGTATTAGCATAGACTGTAGAAGTAAAGCATGTAGTGTCATCCAGTGGAGTGGCATTTAGTGAAGTGGCGTAGAATATTGTGTTCTACAGAGTAATAGTGTACATTGGAGTGCCGTAGAGTGGAGTGGCACACAGTGGAATAGCATAGTGTACAGTGTTGTACCATGAAGTGGTACAGAGTGCAATGGCATAGAGTAAAGTAGCGTAGAGTGTAGTGTCATAGAGTGGAATTGCATACAGTGGAACAGTGTACCGTAAATTAGTGTAGAATGGAGGGGCTGGCAGTGCAGCGGCATAGACTGGAGTGTAGTAGAATAGAGTGGCTTACAAATTAATAGCGTAGAGTAGAGTGGTGTATAGTGGCGTGGCGGTAAGTGGAGTGGGACTGAGTACAGTTGACTGACCCCTCATTTATCTTTGCACCCCCTTGACCAAATGCTGCAAAATTTGTAGTTCTCCATTAATGTAACAGGTGCAATAGGTCTGCAAAGTTCAACAAAGACTCATCAAAGAAGTGTACAGCTATTACAGAACAAAAATCTGATCTCTGGTTACCCTAACTATGACTAGAGAGTGGCTATGGTTTAACTTATCCTTGACCTTTCATTTTTAATGGAGATATATATAGTATATATACATCTAAATATATATATATATATCTATATATATCTATATATATATATATATATATATATATATATATATATATATATATAAAGTTCCCTACTTTCCGTTTTGTATAACCTCTCTCACAAGCTCTTATCAGAATGAAACACGGCAGGGGCTGTTATATTAATTCCAGGTTGACTTGAATGGTATTTTACCAATCTAAAGCTTTAATACTGTGTCTGGGTGTCATTTTCCAGATTGGCTTGGATGGAACTAGTTAATCCTGTGCTTAAAGACTTTGCTGCAAAAATGACAAAGGACTTTTTCACTTTTCTAGCTCAGTTTTAATAGCTCTGCTCTAGTCCTGTGCTCAAAAGCTCGGTTACAAAAAAAAACAGATATTTGAGGTGATTAGTTTTTAGATTGTTGATGGTGTGGTAGAGTGTTCCATATGAAGGAGCAGCTCTCCATCTAAAACCTGTGAACTACCCAGTGTTCCCTTCTTTTTTGCATAATTTATGTGGCCTTCTAATGCTGAAGGGGTATTGCTTTGGCCTATACTGGGTACTCCCTTGTGTCGGAACAAAGCTATGTCTCTCTGATGAGCTTGGATAATAGTGAAACACGTGTCAGGAACAGTTTTTATTAATTCGGGGATGGCTTGTGTTGTTTTTACCAGTCTAAAGCTGAAATTCGTGTTCCTGCAGTGGTTAAAGGCTTTTCTCATTTTTCAGCACGGTGTGGATGGCACAAGCTAATCCTATGATTAAAACGCGTGCTGCAAAAATGGCAAAGGACTTTGTCACTTGTCTTGTTCGGCATGGATGGCACTGTGCTAATCCTCTGCATAAAAACTGTGCTTGAAAAACAGAACTTTTGAGGTGAACAATTTTAGACTATTAGTGGTGTTGTACAGAGTACCATATAAAGGAGTTATTTGCCACCTAAAACTTGGGAACTATCCAGAGTTCCCTACGTCTTTTTATATATATACATATTTTTACCTTAAATATAGTTAGAATGCATGGTAAAGGCATGTGTGGTAAAAGATGTGTGGTAAAGGCTATTTCCTGTGCATACACGAATGTATAGTAAATCTGGGACATGTCATAATGTACTAATATATTTTCAGTACATTTCTACTTTCTATGAATTCTCCAAGAATTCCAGGAAGTTCGTTTGGGGCTAGTGACTGTTGCAGAGTCCCAACTGTTGTCACTTATTATTTACACTCACGGAAATGTACAGGCGCACATTTTACAAAGCAGTATTAAAAATAAGAAAGGGAATTTGCATTATTTAACTTTCATTGTGCACTTTTACCTCTGCAGAAATGCCCATCCCTACACTTGTACCATTCTAAACAATAGAGATGGCTGTTATGTAAGGCTATTGTGCATTGAGGTGTTTCAATACAACCCAGAGCAGAGCATTTTTATGATATGAAACGCTATTTCGTGGGTCTACGGCTCCCTTTTCTGTCTGCCATGCCTAGTCTATCCCAGGATAGATTATAGATGTTGTGTTTTGAATACCTTGATGTTGTACCTACTGGATGTGGCACCCTTACGTTAGACTAGGAGTGATTTAACTATCAGAATTTTCGGGATGGTTATGCACTTCCTTAACTGGCATTATTTTAATTACTGTTAGAAATGGGGTTTCTGGTTGGCTAGGGTATGCACCTCAGCCAGGCAGAACTTACCAACTCTAGTCAGGGCAAGGGAGTTACACGTCCAAGATAACCCCTGCTCACCCCCTTGGTAGCTTGGCACGAGCAGTCAGGCTTAACCCGGAGGCAATGTGTAAAGCGTTTGCACAACACACACACACATGTGACGCAATATCCCCACCACAAAGGAAACACAACACCAGATTATATGAAAATATACTTTATTGTACACAACGCAATTATCAGACCAAACATCACATATCAGTACTATCCTGCTACCTTAGCAGTTGTCAGAACGTTACACATTAGTTACTCTGCAAATTAGCAGTAGTCACCACACATAACACACAGGTTACTCAGCATTCTGCAACATAAGCAGTAGTCAGGAAAAACGTTATCACATTAGAACACTTGTCATAAGACTATCATAAAACGCCCATAGTAGGAACATTAGAAAACATACGGCAAGTTAGAGAAACATATTAGCAAGGCATGCCCATCAAAGGAACATTTGCCATATATGTAAAAACATCAGCACACATCACAGGTAGGCAATATATAATAATTCGCAAAGTCTTTAGAAAGAACTTTAGATTAGGAACATATTGGCCCTCTTAAGGAATACCTGGGAATGATGAAGCAGGCACCTTCCGTGCCTCGAAGACAAAGAAGAAAGGGGCCCCTAGCTCTCCTCTGCGCAATGAGGGGGCCTCCTTAAAGTCCTGGGGAAGAGAGGGGTGGCACGCACCCCCTCTGCACTACTGACGGGCCCCTCCTGGGGCCCACGATCACCCAGGGCCTCCACCGGCCCTCACAAGTGGGGCCAAGGTCGCCAAATACTTTTAGGGAGGAGGGGGGTGCCACGCACCCCCCCCGATTCGAGTGCGGACCCTCCTGGGACCCGCAAACCTTGTAGGGTCCCCCCTGGGCCTGGACTGACCCTCCACGAAGGGGGGAACCACAAAGATTCAAGCTGGCCCCCACCAGGGCCACGCCAAGGACCAGCGGCACAAGGGGCCTCTGGTAAGGCTTCCGCCTCATCAGCGGCCCCAGAAACCGCAGGACGGCCTCGTTGGGGCCGGAGGGAACCTCCGATGAGGTTTCCTTCCCCTCGCCCGGCGTCCAGTTTTCGGTGCGGCCCGTCCAGCCGTCGAAGAAGAGGCAGGCACCAAAGTCGGTGCCTGCCAGTGACCCGGGGGCGCTCCACGGAGCGTGCTTCTCCCCGGGGGCACGACAGGAGCACTTGTGCTCCGAGTTGAAGGAAGCAGAGAGACGTCGGGTGCCCCGGGGGCACGAGGGGGATAGCTCCTTTATCTTTCGGCAAGCCCTGAGGCTAAAAGGGCAGCGCGCTCCAATGCGCTTAAGTGATTCATGGGGCCCGGCTGCGGCGGTGATTTCTTTTTGGCACAAAATAAAGAAATTAAATACCAGCACGAAGCCCCAGCAAGGGGAAAGCGCATTCCAGCGCTAAGGGAATCCCCTAAGGAGCGCTTTCCAAAGCGCTTAGTTTCCTAACAAGGCGAAGCACCTCTCATGCTTTAGAGTCACTCCAGGGGTCAGAGGCCACAGCACCCTGCCCCTGGGGAGTCCAGGTTCCGGAAAAGGCCCAGAGATGGTGGGGCCCTAGCAACAGGCCAGCACAAGGGAAAGGCAGCAAGTGACAAGTCCTTTAGAGTGACCAAGCAGGTCACAGGTCAGCACATCAGCAGCAGTCCATGGCGGTCCCTGGTAAGTCCTTCCAGCATTTCTGTGTCCAGTTCCATGATGTTCAAATTCCCCTGTACTTGTAGTCAGTTCTTAGTGTTTTACAATGGTAGGGAGAGGAGGTTCCAGCCAGTTACAACTGGTTCTGGGAGTGCCCCCTCTCTCCTTTCAGCACAGGCTCCAAACATCAGTGGGGGGGTTAATGACCCTATTGTGTGAGGCCAGGGCACAGCCTTTACAAATGTAGGTGTGCCCCGCCTCTCCCTTCTCTCAGCACAGGAAGCCTATTCAGTATGCAGATGCACCTTTGTGACACCTCCACCCTCCCTGTGTACAGGCTGTCTGAAAAGTATGCACAAAGCCCCAACTGTCACTCTGCCCAGACGTGGATTGGAGTCAATCTGCAAAACACCAGAGTCATAAGCACAGATAAATGCGCACTTTCTAGAAGTGGCATTTCTGTGATAGTAATAAAAAATACACCCACACCAGTAAGCAGTATTTAGTATCACCATCACAACCATACCAAACACGCCTACGCTACCCCTCATAAATCAGACAATACCCTTTACACATAAGGCAGGGCATTTCTAATGCAATCCTATGAGAAGGCAGCACTCACAGCAGTGAGACACCAAGTTAGGCTGTTTGTCACTACCAGGACAGGCCATGCAATATGACACATGTCCTGCCTTTCTACATACATGGCACCCTGCCCATAGGGCTAGCTAGGGCGTACCTTAGGGGTGACTTACATGTAATAAAAGGGGAGTTCTGGACCTGGCAAGTAAGTTTAGATGCCAGGTCCCTGTGGCAGAAAACTGCGCACATAGGCCCTGCGCTAGCAGGCCTGAGACAGGTTTGAAAGTCTACTTCAGTGGGTGGCACAAGCAGCGCTGCAGGCCCACTAGTAGTATTTAAATTACAGGCCCTGGGTATAGAGATACCACTGTACAAGGGACTTATAGGTAAATTAAATATGGCAATTAGGTATAAGCCAATCATACCAACTTTAGATGGGAGAGCACCTGCACTTTAGCACTGGTCAGCAGTGATAAAGTGCTCAGAGTCCTAGAGCCAACAGCGAGAGGTCAGAAAAACCAGGAGGAAGGAGGCAAAAAGATGGGGATGACCCTGTGTAAGGCAAAAAGTCCAACAATTACCAAGTGATTTTATTTAGCAGTTTAATCTATTGATCGATTTTATGCTGGTTAATTCAAATTTCACATGTTGCCAATGGGTAAATAAACGTAGGGCCTGATTTAGATTTCAGAGGACAGGTTACTCCGTCCCAATGGTGATGAATGCCCCGTTTGTTGAAAAATAAATCCCATGGGAAATAACGTTTTTCATATTTTGGTGGACAGGATAGCTGTCACCGTTGTGACAGAGAACCCGCCCGTTGAAATCTAAATCTGGTCTAGTGATTTGAGTTTAATGTAGTGCAATACTGTAATTATAATTGTATGTTAAAAGCAAACTGTTCTGTACTTATTTATTTATTTCTGCACTTGTCTTGGGCGAGAATGATAGGCATGAATCACTTTAAATTGAGCACATCGAAAATACATCAGAGTATCGCACAGACCATGAGAAAATAATAAGATTCTCTCCTCAAGAGGCCCAGTTCCGAAAATAATTAATGCATATAATGTAATAGGTGTACATCTGCAGTTGCAGTAGATTTACAAAAAGTTTTGAATTCTCAAAGAATTCCAGGAATTCTCCTGTAAAACTGCCACAGCCACACCCTTTAAGGATTACTCCAAAGAGTAAGAAGGTATGAATGCTTATATATATTTTGTACATGAATAAATCTGTAAAAAAAAGTGCAAGTGCTAATGTTAGTTTTTTCTCTTCACTGTAGACATTTTTTTCCTGTTGAGAAATACATGGGTGTAATCCTCCACCAGTTTTAGGGGCATCCCTCTCCCTAATCCTACACCTAAATACTATGGTCAAGATTTAAGAGGACCTTGCGGCTCCCAACAAGGTCAAATTTGCTGCACCATATTTACAAAGTGGCGCAATGCATGCATTGCCCCACATTGTAACCCCTTGCGCCACGCTATGCCTGTGCCAGGCATAATGTATGCAAGGAGGCATTACACTCCGCCGTTTTTAGCGGCTATTTTTAATGCCTGCACACAGCAGATGTTAAAAGGGGTGATGTTGTTTTCAATGGGCCCCTATGTACTCGGCAGAATTGGCGCCCAAATTTTGGTGCTAATCCTACACAGAACATCAATCGCTTTACAAATGTTGATGCTATTGCCCTACCATGCGCCATGGTGCGCCGTATGGTGCCGTTACGGGGGACGCTAAGGGGCTCAAGAAAAGTAGCGCAGCATTGGATGCAGCGCCACTTTTCCTAAATCACGGCCTAAATCTCTGAAGAAGGGAAAAGTTTGTGAGTATCTACAAAATCACAATTGTGTGGGTGTTCAACAACTTTACAACCCATTCCTATTCAGGGAGGGACGCTTCCCAGAGCTGGGTGCAGATTTATTCCTTTGTAATATAATACCGTATTCACTTGGGAGTAAATCACTTTACAAGTATAAAGCCAGGTTTTAAGAATTTGTACTTGCAAATCATTCCATGTTCCTACATTAAATTTAGGCGAGCGGCTTTGTGAATCAGTTCAGAACTTTTTTTCTAATCTACGTGTACGTCAGAATTAAATTATACTTCAAGGGTGCTCGCTGTGGCTGCCCCGCCTGCCATTAGCAATGTGAGAAAATAAATACTGCTTCAGGAGGCGGCCCTGTCAGACTACATAGGGAACATCTGAGAAGGAAAAAATCCCCAAAAGACACAACAAAGAGTAACCTGCTTCTCTGTTGCTTTGATAACGGGTTCTGCCCCCAAGGTTATAGATATGGGGAATTGTTTTCGCTGGACAGTTCTTGTAAGGCCTGTTGGCCCCGTGTGCAGCTCGAAGATGTGGAATTAACTGCGTGCTATAAACACACTGTTTTCCCCAGTTAGTGTTAGTCTGAATAAGAAAACAGAATGTCCCAAGTGTATTTATTTCCGAGACAGACAATACAGTCATAGGACTGATACCCACAGGCAAAACCTAAAAAATGTTTTAATGTTAATCCCATATGATACATTCTAGAGCTCACTTTTGCAGATAAATTCGAAACCAAGCAATACGTTTTACAGTAGTTCTGAAGGCTGACTAGTGAAATATTCCAATGCTTTATGGCCCTGCACGATACACAGGAGCATTATTTCTCAACAGCAGCAAACCGAATAGTTAGTTCACAGTTAAAAAAGAAATGTGTGTAGCGACCTATGGACGGGTCTCAAGGGCGGTTGAGCTGAGGATGAGAAGCTCACCGTGAAAGTAATTCTCGCTCAAACGCCCACCAAGGGTTTTCCTTTTTTCCTGAATAGCCGGATACCGTTCGAGTGTTACCAGAAATCAACGAGGGAAATGTGGGAGCACTGAGGAAAAACAAGACAGCGACAGGGCCGGGGAGCAAACCAAGGAGCAAGGAAGCACTTGAGGGAGGATAATGAGAGAGTACTCCCTACACAAGATGAGTGTGCACCGAGGAGAAAAGAGAGAGCTCTAAGCAGTAACTATCAGTGGTCTGGCACCCCGATAATGTGGATTCTGACTAAAGAAAAAAGAGAATGAAGTGAGAATAAAAGAATAGTGAGAGTTTACTGCTGAGAAAGATGGACACGGAGCAGAACAAAAATAAGAAAATGAGCAATCCAAGCAGAAATAAATCAATACTGGAGCATTGGGAAGAAAGAAAGAGGAAATACTCGGAGAAAAGAACGAGAAAGCACTCGGGGGACTAGTATGAAGAAGCACCTGAGGGTAAAGAAAGAGAGTGAGACGTGAGGAGAAGTGAGTGAAGGAGCTCTGGGAGCACTGTTGAGAGCATGTAAACCAGGGTTCATTAGTGAGCAGTAGAACCAGGGAAAATCAGGTCAGAGCACCACTCTGTAGGATAAAGAATCTGAGAGCTATGGATAGAAAATACTAAAATAATGACTCCAACTAAGGGGACAATAGAGTGGCACAGCATGGGGGTACAAGGCAGAGAGAGCACCAGAGACAGATAAGTAAGAGAGCACTATGGCGAAATCACAGGAACAGTGTGAAATCTGGCTACTGGAAAATAACGAGGGGGGATGCAGAGGAAAAGAATGAGCGAACATGAGAAGAGAAGCTTGAAAGAGGACTGGAGGCAACTAATAGAAAAGCACTTGGAAGAAAAGAAAAGAAACATGCTGAAGAGAAAAGGGACTGAGCCTTAGATGCTACAAATGAAATAGCAATGGTTTGAAATAATTACAGCCACTGGGGAGAAAACTAAAAGTGAGCCCAGTGGAGATTGCAATAGTAGAACAAGAGAGAAAACAACATAAAAGCTAATTAAAGAAATGGGTTTGATGGATCGAGAATAGAGATGTGAAAATAGATGTAAATGTGAAATTGAAAGAGCATAAGGAAGAAATGTAAGGTTATATAGTTGTAAAAAAAGTTTAAAAAGGAGATAGTCAAGAAAATAATAGGTACAGGAAACTGAGAATGGGGTTCAAAGGAAGCATTTACCCTAATAAAAAGATCAAATATATTGGGTATAAAAATTGAGAAAGAGATAATAAATGCAATTAAAACTGCTGAAAAGACATATGAAACAACAGACAATATATACAGGGCAAAGGAGAAACAATTAGGGAAATAGTCATATCAAATGATATGGAGGAAAATCCAGCAATAGAGTGAAAAGTTCACAGCAACAGTCATACTGGCAAACTGACTTGGAAGGAAGGATGAAAGCGGAGACGGGAGAAGGGAACTAAAAGAAATGTCCTTAAGTAATGAAATGATGCACAAACCTGTTGTTAATATTTTATTTTTTTATGTAACCTGGTTTTATAGGGCTTGAACCAGAGTTTTGCTGTTTCTTAGCGCTGCCGGTAACAGGTAGAACTGTTGAGAAAGGGTGCGCACCCAGTAGTTGTCACAGGGGTGTATAAGTGCACCTATGAATAGAAGTCGAAGAGCTGAAGAAAGAAATGTATCATGTTTGTTGTGTTTTCAGTATCCACTGTCCTGGTTTCTTAAAGACTTCCTTACCTAACCCTTTGGTGCGCGCTCCTTTTCAGGGTATCTAACTTGCTATATTTATTATTATACCACCACAGTTCATTTTGTATCCATATTACTTACCAAATAGCAGTGATCTTGTTTACAGTGATTCACGCAGGAGAGGAGCGGGAAGGTTGTGATGTTGACGCCCAGAAGAAGAACCAAAAGGTCAAGCGCGGTCTTACGCAAGAGAACTTGTTTGGAGAACAATCCCCTCGAGGCATCAACTCGCTATTTTTAAAAGACTTGCATCACTGCCAATGTATTATTTATGGACAATAAAGGATCTCTCTAGTTACCTGCGCCACACCCACACATTCATCTGCAACCTTTCCTTTGAGCACTTGAGGCTATATCCTAGCTATGCAATCCTTGCAGTGCAATATATAGAAGCTGGCACATGCTGTGAATGCTGTCCAATGAATTTCCTGACTTGAAGATGTTTATAAAGTATTGCTAGCCACAACTGAAGGCCATTATAAGAGCCGCCAATGATCAGAAGGCAACAAATTGCAAGCGTCATACGAACCATACCAAAAAGAAGGGTTTTAGCTGCTTCAGCTCTAAGCCATATATTTTTTAATGGAAAAGTGTTAACACGACTGATTAAAATTCTTTTTGCTTCACTTGCAGACCCTAATGAAGTCCAGCGTGATAACATTACCAACCTGATACTCCTGTCACAAGCTGCAATAGTGCTTTTAAATAATAAAGCTTGATGCAATTAACAAGGAGAAATAATATGTAGGCCTCAGACAAAGCTGTGTTTTAAAAGCAAATGAGAGCACAAGGCATTCACATCTGTCAGTGCTAAGTTTGACAGTATATTGAATGCATTTTCTCCTCTTTTTACAAAATATTGACCTAGGTCAGGAATGTGAAATGTTACATTTTCAGCGAAGGAAATGTACTGATGAAAGCATGATCTAATAGAAAATGATAGACTTCAACCTTCCCGTAGGCATAGGTTTATTATTAAAATATATTATTGTATTAAAATGTTAAGTTTAATTTCTGTAGAATGTTTCATATGAACCACGATACTGTTAATGTAGAAGGGTGGTCTCCCCCAAAGAGACTCATGATGAGCGGGGCTCCTGGGGTTGGTTGGGGGAATTTGGCTGGTGTTGGTGGGAATGGGCACTTATGGTGGGAAAAAAGGAAAAATTGAGCTCTATCAAGGTGGTTGGTTTGAGTGTGAACAGGGTCAGCAGTAGAAAACTACAGAAAGAGAGTAATGCATATCTTAAGAACTATTTCTTGTCATGCAAATGGTATTCCTAACAAATGCAACTATGGGGGGGCTCATGAGATGGCTAATTACACTTTCACCGCAGTTAACCTTTATACAAGAGACCCATTTGAAGTGTAATGCTCCCAACATTTTTATCCCCAAGGGGTATCCTCAGGCGTACCGCTCTTCTGCAGGAGTGGCAGCTAAAGGTGTGGTTATAAACCTGAGTAATTGTATTCATTGGGTAGTTAGGGAGGTGATCAGGGATCCCAGTGGCAGGTGGCTCGGGCTGAAGGTTTTGGTAACAGTTCTCTCCTCAATTTGATAACATATTGTGACCCATTAGTGATGAGATTGAGCTCTTAGTATCCATCTAAAACGAAGCAGATGATCTCTATGCTACGGCAGGATTTCAAGGTTGTAAATCCTTGTCGGCTGGAGTATCCTGCTGAGGTGCTTGTTTTTTGCAGCATTTCCATACTGCTTTCGGTCTTGATTTTTTCTTGGCTTCTTAGTCACTCAGGATAGTAGGCAGGGATATGTGGTTGAATGCTTTCTCAGACCACTCGGTTGTCTCAATTTCAGTAGAACTAGCTGCCCTCTCAAGAATAAGGCCTATGTGGCACCTCAATAGGGGCCTATTAACTAATTAGGAGTGGCTACAAGAAAAGTGGGTATTCATAACTGGGTTTTTGACGATTGACAGAAATACAGCTTCACTTTTTTATGTTTGGGAAGCTTTTAAGGCAAGAGTACGTGGGCGCATCATCGATTTTAAAAGGCTAATCAGAGTGGAGAGCACACTAGGCAAGTCCTAGAGTTATAATTAAGACTTTATGCTGCAATGAGAACTGCTATTAATTCCTTAGGTCAGGTGTCTTTGGTAAAGGATTTGGAGAAGGCAAACACAATTTAAGGGGAATTTATATACTAGAGGAAATGAATATCTCTAAAACCTACCAGCAACCATTTTATGAAGCGGGCCAGCAGATTGGAAAATTCCTAGCTTGGTCAACACAGGTTAAGCAGGAAAAATCATTTGTCAGGATATTTGAGGATTCGGATACACATAACATGGTGTCTTTTTGCTTCATTATAATCACATTTATGAAACTATGTATAGAGCACCCTCCTCTTCCCTAGTACAGTATTTTAGCTTATTAACATTGCCACAACTCCCTGAGTGATTAGCTAAGGCAGTAATGGGTGAAATAACAGAGCCAGAGGTCTTTGAGCCTTTAGCTAGGATGCCGAATGCGAAAACTTTTGGAACTGATGGCTTTCCCTTTGAATTTGATATGATATTTGCACAGCAATTGGTGCCTTTTTTAACTAAGCTACTTAATCACATAAAACAGGGTGGGGTAGTACACTGCTCCTTTAAGGAGTCTATTGTGGTCCGTTTTGTCAAAAAGGGTAAACCTGCATTGAATGGCAATTCTTACAGACCCATTAGTCTGCTTAACGCAGACTACACGATTGTTACTAAAATTTGGACCACACATATTACTCCAGGAGGTCTAGCAATGATCCATAAGGCCCAGAGTGGCTTTGTTTCTAATTGCTTTATGGCTCCAAATAAAACATTTTTGATTCACGCTATTGATTTTTTTCATGTAACCAAAATCCTGCAGCTGCAATTAGGGTAGACGCTGAGAAGGTGTTTAACTGATCTATTTGGGATGCTCTATTTCTCTTTTTGTTGAAATTCGGTTTTCCCCATAAGAGTGCTCAAGAACTTGTCGGAATTTTTAGAACATCAGGCTAGGGTTCAAACCCCAGTCAGGTATTTAAGTATATATGTCCCAAAAGATTTTTCCCAGTTATATCAGCTAAATCATGTTACTATGTAGACAAAAGTTCAAGATCTGTTGGATAGGTGTTCTATTCTATCTCTGATGCTTATCGGGCAGGTGGCATTATTCAAGATGTCGATATCGCCCCTATTCCTGTTTCTGTTTTCCAAAATTCCTATCATAAGGAACAGTAGTTATTTTCAGGATCTCGATTACCTCTTTAGAAGCTTCATTTGGAATAAGAAGGACTCTAGGACTAAACTTGCCATAGTATAGCTAGAGAAGGTTAAGGAAGGCTTGGCTCTCCCCAGTATGTGGACGTATGCAGCACTTTTCGACCGAATAGGAAGATTAATTGAAGGCAGGGGAGTTCTTGATGATTTTTACCTAAAAAAAATGATTCAAGTAACCGCAATCAGTCTCCCTGCCTTTATTTTATTAAAACTGCAAAACTGTCTCAGAAAACTAGGTATAAAACAATGCAGGAATGTGACAGTAAGAAGATGACTATCTATAAGTTTTGCAAGCTTTAATTATCTCCAGATTCAGGAATACAACTATTTTGGCCTGTCATTATCGAAGGCAGTGGTCTTGTTTTAGGTATCTCACTAGGAGATTTTGCTCAGAGGCAAAATAATGACCTAAGATGAGGCAATGTTGAGGTGTTGGCACCATGGGGATAGCTTTAGGTGTAGTTTTCCTCAACTTTCCCACTTCCCTTCGAATTCTTATGAATTAAGTTGTAAACCACTAGGATATGTGTTCATTGATTAGGACCAGGCTTACAGGAGTTGGGAACTGATACAGGTTAATACGCAATACCTCGAAGCAGGACCTCATTTCCAAGTTTCTGGAAAGAATTATGAGAAAACTCAATGTAGAATCACGGACGATGAATAGGGTATAGGCCATTTAGAGTAGCTAACTTCAAGAGAATGGCCTTTCTTACTCAGTGGATGACATATTACACACCCAACATTTTGCATAGAATGTATTCTGAGGTCTACAATCAATGTTTTCTTTGCCAACGGGACGATATGGGGGACTGGCTAGATATTATTTTTACGTGCCCTAAATTGAGCTATTTGTGGGAGAGACTGTTCTCCGCTATAAGTAAGGGAGATAAAATCACTGTTGTTCCTGAGACCAGCCTAGTGCTATTTGGGTGTCTAAGGAAAACCAGAGAATCACCAAGGCAGGACAGCTCTATGTCTCATTTGCACTGACAGTGGCACGGTCCTTAATACTCTAAAATTGGAGGACTAGTCAGGTCCCCACATGGTAAGGATAGTGGGAGAAAATAGTCAGGACAAGAAAATTTGAAGAAGCCTATGCAAAATGTGTTGGGTGTTTTAACAGGTTTGAAGCAATCTGGTCTTATTTTGAGCCCCCAGAATTCACTAAGGGTCTGAGGGGTTTGATTAATAATTTCGGGGAAGTCTTTTCTTTCTATCATATAATAAAAGGTTATCTCTTTTAGACTGTCCCATTACGCACCCTTGCAACTGTCCTGATATAATTCCTACTGCCTTTTTTAGTATACAGCCTGTTGTACCCAAATGTTTATCAATTCTTGTTTGTTTTTGTTTTTACATTAATGGTTTTGTAGACACTTTGGGGCATATACCACTTTATTGCATGGGATCATAGGTTGTTCCTTTTTGCACATGGCACTTGACATTTTATCAAACGCATTTTAATGAAAAGATTGGAATGACAGCGGTATTTTCAATTATTATGCACTTTATTGAGATCACTGCAAGTATATGTTCTTTTATCTTCCCTGTATCCAATTTGTCTTATCCTGATTATGAAATACACAGTGCCTGAGACTGTTAGCACCGATAAGTATGTATTGTTGGACTGGGTGTATAGTTTTCCTCTTTAAGAAGGTATATAACACTGTTATGTGTTAGACCATAGGTTACCTTCTTTACACATGGCACACAACACTTTTCTTTAGAAGCAATTTAGCGAGAACTCAACACAATTGTGGTGTCTTGAATTATCCTGATCATTACCACTTTATTGTGACTACTGTAATTATGTACTTTTTATTTTCCTAGTATCCATCCAGATGTTTTTTCTCTGCTGATTATGAAATTGTCAGAAATAGTCAAGTATGTCCCAGCTCAGTCAGACTTGACGTATAGCTTTTCTTTTCTTTCCTTTTTTCAATGAAAGTATTTTGTATTTTTATTTGTATAAGCTACATACATATATATATATATATATATATATATATATATATATATAGTTTTTAAAGAAACCCATTACTTAATGGTGTAATGCAGAGGCCTAACCATGAACTATAGTTGTCTTATAGTGAGTGAACGTTGAGACTTTTTCTCTGTTTCATAAAAATATTTATTTAAAATGTTTAATCTCTGTAAGCCATTGTGTTTGACTGCTTAGACGAGGGAAGCTTTCCTGTTCCCCTGATAACACAGTGCGCTGATTGGCTGAGACAACCAGGAAATGCAACTATATGTTCCAACTGTTCATCTGAAAAACGTATAAAAATGTGTGTTCCTGGAATAGGACCGAACTCTTTTTGCTGCTTCCAGACTATTCTGCAGAGCCCTTTGCAGATTCATTCTAAGAGACCCTTTAATCTCCCCTGCCTGAATCACTGCTGCTTTGTGATTTTATTGAGTTTCTTGAACCTCCCTCTATGGGAAGTTCCTCCTTATGAGTTGAGATTTAATTCTAAAACGTCATGCTTTCTCCTCTTGAATATAGATTTATTTGTAAGTTCTGACTGGTGTTTTCTTCTCATTCTCCATAGCTTAGAATAGGGACTTTTCGTTTGTGGAACACGCTTTATACATCTGTTCTGATATTGAAGATTTGCATTGTTTTCTCTAATTGATTACTTTGATGATGATCAATGAAGGTTCACTGACAAAGATTTTAAATTAAATTTTGAAACTCACTCCAACTCTCTTCATTGAGTCCTAAAAATGGAATTGAAACTGTGATGGATGAATTGTTTTGATTTACAGTTCCTGATTAATTCTTATTCACGGCAAAGGTCTATCGAACTGGTTCCAGACAGAGTGGGGACTTTTGTCTGGATGAGTTGGTAAGATTTACACTGTAAACCGAATATTCATTAAAAGTTCCAGCTCCAACAACCTTGGTAGTAAGAGGATGGGTTACATAATGACAAAGAGGAGCTGTAGTAATTAAATATGTCCCCAAGATAGAGAAGTGCCCACGTCCCATGGCCCAAAGCCCAAGTTTGAAGTTTGACAGAGGTAGGTTTTCTAAGGTGATTGGGGAATTGGAGGTGTGAGTATCAATAGCATTATGCATCAAAATTCATTATGATTATTGTTTATTGTGTTTTTTTTGTAAGTATTCTTATTGGAGTATGAGTGTTGAATGAATTATTTGAGTTTATAAATTGCTGATGCGTATGCCCTTTTGACAAAGAAGATAAAGAGGTTTTCAGACTTAGAAGTAGTGCAAGATCCAGGGACCGATAAATAAAGAGTTTACTTTTTGGTTTTCTTATCTGGCAATGATTCATTGTGCAGATTGTGAGGCATCATCGACTGCATTTTTGAGACAAGGACAGTAGCAATTTGTTGTGATTGTAGTAATATTGGTCAATGATAGTGAAACCTCATGCACAAAGGTGACAGTCCATTGATTCAGCTGACTTCCCGCTGGTCAAGATTTCATTGGTGTGCGACAAACTCTTTTTGATTTAGAAAATCTAAAAGGTGTAAAAACCTGACTATTCTGGTTGTTGTAATATTCTTTTTGTTTTCTTTAGAAGGGACAGACAAAGACTGGTATTCTATGTTGCATAGATTAGTGCAATTGAGGTTTGGTGTGAATACAAAGAAATTGAAAAGGAGGGTGAGGTGTTGGAAGGAGCAGGTTGTTGTGTCATTTTGTGCAGCGCTGGAATTGGTCATTTGGTGTAAAATGCCGAGCTCAGATTGTGAGACGGCTCATTGAAAATGTATGTGTACAGTACAGAATCAAAATAATGAAGATTTATATTTTGTTTGCCTTTTGTTCATTTAAATTTAGAATCATGAAATCGTTCAAAGCTATTAGATGTTTAATGAGAGGTGATGTGACTATTTCAGAACGGGTGGGAGAAGAAGCCCCTCCTGATGGTACACTAGCTTATCATATGATGATTGAGGAAGGGTTACACACAAGTGTATGTCTTCGCGTGTGGTGCAATCTCACTGAGAAGGAGGGTCCATTGATGTTAGAAATGGGAAGGAATTCACAACAGCCCAATTGTCGGTCTGACCCAGACGTGGAATACAGAAGCAGGCTGAGGCACAAAATGGTTTAAGCAAGAGAATGCCCACTTTCTAAAAGTGGCATTTTCAAACTGACAATCTAAAAACCAACTTCACCAAAAGGAGTATTTTTAAGTTCAGAGACCCCAAACTCCATATCTCTATTTGCTCCCAATGGGAAACTGCACTTAAAATATGTTTAAAGGCAGTGCCCATGTTAACCTGCAAGAGAGATAGGCCTTCCAATAGTGAAAATCAAATTTGGTAGCATTTCACTATCGGGACATGTAAAACACACCAATACATGTCTGACCTTCTAAATATACTGCACCCTGGCCATGGGGCTACCTAGGGCCTACCTTATGGGTGTCTTACATGTAGTAAAAGGCAAGGTTTGAGCCTGGCAAGTAGGTAAACTTGACAGGTCGACTTGACAGTTTAAAACTGCACACACAGATACTGCAGTGGCAGGTCTGAGACATATCCACAGGGCTACTCATGAGGGTAGCACAACAAGTGTTGCAGGCCCTCTTGTAGCATTTGATTTACAGGCCTTGGGCACCTCTGGTGCACTTTACTAGGGACTTACCAGTAAATCAAATATGCCAATAATGGATAAGCCAATCACTGGTACAATTTTCATAGGGAGCACTTGCACTTTAGTACTGATCAGCAGTGGTAATGCGCGCAGAGACAATATACCAGCAAAAACAGATCTGAAAAAATAGGAGGAAGAAGGCAAAAAGTTGGGGAGCAACCCTGCAAAAAGGGTACTTTCTAAAACAACCCGCTGCCAGCCTAAAGCCAGGGTAGGCCAATCAATACCTTGCTGGACTTTCCTGCTTAGGGCAATATAAACTGGACAATGACCTACTACTGCAGGGGCTCTTGCCAGTTCTACACCTCTCTGAACCCAGGTGAATCCCTTGGACAACACTCTCAGGACCCACTGAGCCAGCCTTGGGGGAACCCTTCTCATCTGAGGACTCCATCTGTGCAGCACCTAACCTAACCTTGTTCACAGATGCATCCCAGTAGGCTGACAGTACCACCATGGCCAACAGTGTGATTTGGCTCCTTCCGCCACTGGGTCTGACTTCAGTTCCCCTCCCAGGGAAAACTCTGACCACAAGGATAACAACATACAGAGGCCACTGACAGCTGTCAGTGTCAAGAGCCAGGTCCCAGGACATCACAGGGTCTCTAGCTTTTTTGGTTCCTAAAAGCAGGCGACAGTAATCCCAAATGACTTGCACCCTATATCCACTTCACCACCCACCAGTTTAGGGGTGGTATCCTGAGACTGGCTACTCACCTTAGAGTCTGTACCCTCAGGTTGGGCAGGGGACAGGGGTAGGCTCACCCTCCTCTTTCTTGGGTCCTGTACCGTCTACCTTGGAGTGGTACCCCACAGACAATTGAACTGTGAGGGCACCTCTGGGGGCCGCCCCTCCAAGATCCCCTGACACCTGGGGCATCTCATTCCCCAGAAGGCAATCAGTGGGCATCTGGGGACAAATTATGGCCCTCCCCTGGGTCATCTCCCACCCCACTCCAGGGATACCAGGGCCATAGGGTACAAGAAGTCCTGCCAATGGGCTGGTGTCACCCTACACACCTGGCCAGTATACTGCTCTAGGGAGATGGGCCTTTCCACCATCATGGTATGGCTAGCCCCACTGTCCCTCAGAGCAGTGACTGAGACTCCATTCACTGTCACCTGGTGGAAGTGATGACTCCCATCCTCAGGGATCACCAACTCACCCTCTGAGTCCACCACCCAACTAAGGGATTCCATGGCATGGTCTATGAGCTGCCCCTGGGGGTTACCGCCCCCTAATACCACATTGGCCACCCCTGTAGAGGGGCCACCAGTGGGGGTTTTCTTAGGACAGACAGAGTCCCCTTGCTTGTGTCCTAACTGGGCACAATCAAAGCACCAAGGTTGAAAATGGGGTGCCCTGGACCACCGCCGAGCAAAACCTCCCTCTTTCCTGTCAGAAGGGACATGGAACCCTTTTTCTCCCCCTTGTCCTGGGACCTGTCTGGGTCTCCCTTGACCTCCCCCTACTTCCTCTGTTGGGGACCTTGCCCACCCTTCTTCTGCTGGGGACCCTGCCCATCTTTGGCTGAGACTCCTGCATACACCTTCTTGTGGAACCTTGGTACTCACCCAGTGGTCTGCCTCCCTAGCAAGCTTCCTGGAGTCAGTCAGCTTACTATCAGTCTGGTGCTAGAGCAGCTCTGTAAAACACAGACTAGACAAGTGTTCCCATGCAATTAAGTTGTACAGCCCCTGAAAATCTATGCCATTACTGCCCTTCACCCAACCATCCAGTGCCATGGAACAAGAATCCACACATTCTAACCAGGTATGTGAATCAGTTTTCTTACTCCCTGTAAACTGATCCATGTACTTGTCAGGAATGAGACCATATCTTGTGAGAAAGAAGAAGGCAGAACGTTTGGGGGTAATCCTGCAAAAAGAGCAATTTCCAACAATTGAACTTTTCCAGATGGGGTACAGATGGGGTACATTTAATCGATAATTAAAGAGCGATTAATAGAAGAATTTTGTGCCCTCCTAGACCTACACAATTTTAAGCACTAAGGGGCTGATTTACCCAGTGCAGCGCCACTTTCCTTGCGCCACTTAGTGCCCCTTACCACCACTATATGGGTGCCATACATAAAATACGGTGCACCATGGGAAAGGGTAAGGGGCAATAGCATCAGAATTCCTTACACTATTGATGTAGCACAAAAATTTTAGTACCTAGGGGCCCACTGTATTCAATGGCATGCCCCCTTATAAATCTTGCTTTGAGCAGAAGTTGAAAGTGCCAAAAAAATATCACATGGAAATCTTTACATTTCCTTGCACCATTTTTCAACCCGACCCCCCCCCCAAACTTGGGAATGCCCTCTTTGCATACATTATGGCTGGGGCAGACATAATGTAGCGCAAAGTGTTACAAAGTATTTTTGTCCATTGAACACCACACTAATGTAAAATAAAAATTACGCTAATGTGTCATTAGGATGGTGCTAGGGGCTCTTAAATCAGCCCTTAAGTGCTTGGGAGAAGATGGCTTGCACTAGAGATAGAGGAAAATACTAAAGTTGAATAAAAAGAACTATGAGAAACTACACTATGGGATGAACAACAACAAAGATGGAGAAAAGCAATCGTGGAGGTAGCTAGATTATACCCTGAAATTACAAATAAGAAAAATTAGCAATCTGAAAAACACAAGAAACCAAAAAAGATGAACAACAACAAAGATGGAGAAAATCAATAGTGGAAGGAGCTATATTATACCCTGCATTTACAAATGAGAAAAAGTAGCAATCTGAAAAACATGACAAATCCACAAGAAAAATATTAAAGTGGAAAACGGGACAAAAGATTAAGGGCCAGATGTAGCAAATAAGCAAATTGCGACTTGCAATTTGCGAGTCCGTGCGACTCGCAAATTGCAAGTCGCAATTTGCTATGCAGAAAGGTGTCTCAGACACCTTCTGCAACTCGCAATGGGGTCGCAAAGACCCACCTCATTAATATTAATGAGGTGGGTCGCAGTTTGCGACCCCATTCCGAGTATGGGCACTCAAGGGGATGGTGGCCTTCTGGAGACAGCAGGCCACCATGTCCGTGACTGCTTTTTAATAAAGCAGTTTTTTTTTTCTATCTGAAGCCCGTTTTCCTTTAAGGAAAACGATCTGCACTTAGAAAAAAAAACGGAACCTTTTGTTTCAGTATTTTTCAGGGCAGGCAGTGGTCCATAGGACCACTACCTGCTCTGAAAAATTATTTTTGTTTCCATTCACAAAGGGGAAGGGGTCCCATGGGGACCCCTTCCCGTTTGCGACTGGGTTACCATCCACTTCAAGTGGATGGTAACTGCGATTTCATTTGCGAACACTTTCGCGGTCGCAAATGAAATTGCATAGCATTGCGAGTCGCAAATAGGAAGGGAACACCCCTTCCTATTTGCGAGTCGGAAATGCATTTTGCGAGTCGGATCTGACTTGCAAAATGCATTTCTGCATAGCGGAAAGGCTTTTACGCCTCGCAAACGGCGTTTTTCACCGTTTGCGAGGCGCAAACCCTTTCCTACATCTGGCCCTAAATGAAATCAGACACTGATACTGATTCTGATTCAAGAGATTATATTTTGGATGAGGTATTGGCTGCACGCCCCCCACCCTAGTGGGTCCTGTGACAGCTCAAACAAATCTTGACCCAAATGTAATTCTTTATTTTGCAGTTTGTTTCTGGATTGAGACCTGAAATCAGTCAGCATATTCAGCACAATGTGATTTGTTGGCAGGCAAAGCTGTTGGAGGAAATTGTGAAATATGCCAAGTAGTGTAGTGATGAACAAAAATGAAGCAGAAAAAGCTTAAGGAAACGTTTATTTTGGCACAGACAAAAATGACTCAGAATGTTTTTCAGAATCAGTTGTTTGCAGGGAATGTTGGTGCAATGCAAGGTGTCAATTTACAGAATGGCATGAAACCGTTGGGTTTCAAGCTGTAATGCAACATGTTCAAGGAAGTATGATTGGTCCCAGAGTATAGGTTGAGGAGTTCTGATTGATCAAAAACAGGTGTAGGAATTGAAACACTGAAGAAAATAACTCCTTGTCACTTCTGTAATGAGGTTGGGTATTGGAAGAGGGAGTCTAGGCTTAATCCAGATAGACTGAGTGATAGTAGCCAAATGCAAGGAGTTAATCAAGTGCAGACACAGAATGTAATTTTACAGCAAATTAAAGTGACAATGCAGAATCAAGTTTCAATGATGCAGGTCCCCCAATCCTATGGTTTAACAGAATGTGGGAAAACGTAAAATGAACATGAATCAGATGGCCCAATGAAAATAAAAATAGATTTCTGGTACTAAACCAGAACGCGATTCAGCAGGTTCCTATGATTGAAAGTGAGAGCTTTGACTCTGATATGTCACAATGATGATGCCTGAGAGAGGAGGCAGATTTTGTTCTTGTGGCAGTCTTAGAGGTAGACCAGAGTGGACCACTTGTAGAAGGTGAAGTAAATGGCCACCAAGTGTCATTTGTTATTGACACCGGAGCTACCTGTTCCACTGTAAGAATAGTGGAAGTCCCAGACCTACCCCTTTCAGGAAAGAAGATCCAAGTTATAGGAGTTACAAATACACAGATTACAAATCCATCCACTTCCAATTGAAGTCCCTGTAAAAATAGGTTCATTTGAAGACAATCACCAGTTGTTTGTGTGCGATTCAACTCCTGTAAACCTGTTAGGATGTGATTTGTTTGCAAACTAAACAGTACAATCTAATTCACCACTAATGAAGTTCAATTACAAACCCATGATGAGGACATTAGGTTTAACCTGGCTCAACAAGATGCTGTAGGGATTTACCCAGTGAGAACTGTAAAGGAATTGCCCCCTGATTTGAGAGGAACTGTGAATCCAAAGGTTGGGATTTCACAGGGAAAGACATTGGACTAATCAAAGGTGAAGAACCAGTCTGTATTACAGTCAAGAAAATTTGTGATTTTCCCAAGAACAACACCATATCATTTGACCCCAGAAATAGTGGCAGAACTAACACCAATAATTGAGGACATGTTGAAGAAGGGGATCTTGAGGGAAATAGTCAGGAGTCCTTGCAACCCACCGATTGTGGGCTAACAGAAGCCCAATGGAAAGTTAAAAAAAATCACAATTTGCAAAAAAGTAATAAAATGGTAATCCCATGTTGTCCTGTAATACTGAATCCAGCCACCATACTTTATCAAATTCCATGCACAGTAGAATCGTTCACTGTCGTGGACCTTCCTCAGGCTTTCTTTCCAATTCTATTTCATGAGGATAGCCAACTCCTATTCTCATTTGTGTTTTGAGGGAGAATTTTGGCATGGTTTTGAGTCCCACAAGGGTATAATGAGAGTATTTCAATCTTTACTTAAACTCTAAAGAAAAATATGGAAACATTGCAGATGCCTTGTAATTTGGTCCTTGTAAATTAAATTGATGACCTGCTTGTGGCATCGAGCACAAGAGAGGTTTGTGAGAAAGGACCTCATTTGACAAGGTAGCACCCCACTTTTTGCCTGTCAAAAGATGTGGTTTCGAACTGTAAGTGCCCTGTCCACAAATGCTGCATGCACTATAGGTGAGTCACCCGTCCGGCAGGCCTTACAGCCCCAAGGCAGGATGCACTATAATGCACGTGAGGGCATATATGTAAATGAGCAAATATGCTCCTATTGTGTCTTTACAAAACCTTAAGACACCAGACCGCCAGGGTCACGTTGGTGGTCCCGCCACATTATGACAATGGCAGAGCTACCAACGTCCAACCACCAACACCGCCATGCTGCAGCCTGGCAGCCCCGGCAGCTGTAAGCCCTGGTGATTACAAGCTCCTATCCGCCAGCCTGTCAAGGCAGTTTACACCACTATGGAAAGGCTGGCGGAATTGGGAACTCGGGGGCGGGGAGCCTGAGTCTCCTGCACTGCGCATACACCTTGCATGGACAGTGTAGGGGCCCCCATGCACAGCCCAGTCGCGCATTCCGCTCCCTGAATTACAGGCAGTGGAATGCGCAACAGGTGCTGCTGCACCCGCTGCACCCCCACATTGCTGCCGCCTCCAGTAGGAGCCGGTTGCAATGTTAAGGCCCTGTTCCCCCAGTGGTGAACTCAAATTAGGCCACCAAAGTCACAATGGGGACCATAGTATGTGTACAGGGGAGCCATAGCAAAAAAATGTTTTGGACACTTGTCATTTTGAGTACCCCAGCTACATGATGGCCTCTATGAATACTAGGTGGTTTGGTATCAAACAACTCAAATAAAACCACACTGATGCCAGTGTTGGATTTATTATACCATGTACTCAGAGGGCACCTTAGAGGCACCCCCTGCAAAATCTACCAGCCCTGCCATGGTTGCTGACTGTTTTTTAGCAGCCTGCCTCCACCAGACACAGATGTGGAATCCTGGCGTGAGAGCCTCTGCTCTCAGATGTCAGAATCCAAAACCTTTCCTGAGTGGAAGTGTTACACCTCCTCCCCCAGGGAGGCACCTAGGCCAGAGGTCAGCTTCAAAGGCTTTATAGCCTTTGAACTCTGACCTCTTACTCTGCTGCTAGCAGCAGATGGCCACCCACTGTTTTTTCCCTGCTTTGAGTGGGAAAACTGGCAGGAAAAGGAGTAGGCCCTCTCAGCCTGCACCACTCCCAGGTGTGACAGGCAAGGTGACCGCTCTATTTCATGGCATTTGCTCATCTTGGATGGCAGGAAAATAACCAATCAGGGTTAAGGATGTGATCTCTTCACACAGGAACTGGTCACATGGTGGGTGGAACCCCCCCAAAGGTAAGTGGCCCATTGACCACTCCCAGGTACTCACTAAATGCAATATTAAGAGGGTATTCCTAGACCTGCATATCAGACTTGATGGACACCAGAAGACCAGCAACAAAGAAAACCTAAGGCTCGAGAATAGAAGTGCTGCTGCAAGAAGAAAAAGGTGCCTAACCCTGTCTGCTGCACTTAAGACTCGAAAATCGCAATTAAGGGGTCGACTGGACATCAGACAGACTCCAAGAAACCCCAGAGGACCTCCAACCTTTTACAAATTGCCAACAACCTTCCCCCAAAGTGAAGGCATCATTCCCTGCAACCAGCAGGCTAGAACCTATGAAGTCCAGTTCACTGACTGGCCACTGACCAACGAACCAGACAAAGCAGCCAGACCAAATTCCACCCAACAGACCCGAAGGACAAGCCCTGCCAGTGTACCAAATCTGGTGGCACTGCAGCCTCCAGTGGCTGAGACATGCCATAGCCAAGGATATTGGACCCCCAATGTCAGACACCTAGAAGAAAAATCCACTCCAGACTCTCCAAGGCCCAGAAGCAAGCAGCAGTCAAGTGACTTCTTGAAAACCAAGAACCGCCACCGAGTGGCTTTGCTGACCGGCAACCCAGCCTGCACCCGGGTTCTAAAGACTCCTTGATACATGACGTTTGGTTGACCTATCTGCACTGCACCTGGCCTCCCCGGCCCCTGCATCAGAAAACCAGCTGTGCTCTTGTGGTCCCTAACCCCCTGCAACCTCTACACCCCAAGGGGACCCAAGGAAACTGCCTTTAAAGCCACCTGTGCAGTGTGTTTCCAGGTAGTCCCCTTCTCTGTTCTGTACCGGCTCCAAGACTTTCACTGGCTGCTCCCTCTTGAACCAGGAATCGACTGAACTTCTCTGGATGGCTTGCAGGACATCTCAATGATCTCAAACTAAAAACAGAAGGTGACACCTATGAGAGCATCGCCTGATTTTATATGCATCATTAAACTTTTCTCCCATTGATTCTTAATGACGCACAATAAGACTATTTTTACTAAACTTTGAAAAATCATAACTTAAAAAGTACTTACCTGATTGTGGTAATCTTGGTCTTAAATATTTTATACAAATCTGAAGTATTTTTGTAAATTGGTCTCAAGTTATTCTTTTGAGTGTGTGTCCAAATGTATTGACACTGTGAGTACCATAAATAGTTAGCACATCTTCAAGATATTCCACACAAAAAAAACATTATGAGGTTTTACCTCTGGTTACCTAAGTGGGGTTGCTTGGACTCTCTGCATAGAATATGTCTTTTCATTCACTATATATAGAACCAGCCTCCTACAAAGTTTGTGGGCAGGATACTATAGCTCTCTTAAATACCCTTGCTGAGAATGGACATAAAGCCCCACATTAAGAGTTTGGTGGGCATAAAAGGCAACCTGCCAAACTCCTACGTTTGATTTACTACCAGTGTGGTCCTCTTCCTGTGGCCACTATTAAGAATTTCCCACTAGGTCAGCGGCAGAAACAGTGTTTCTGCCCGCTGACCCAGTGGGAAACAAGAATCAACATTGACACTGGCTCATAATTGAGCCGGCTGCAATGTTGCGGTGCATAGGGTACACCAACACCTGCTTTTCACTGTCTGTAAAGCAGGCAGTGAAAAGTGCTACAGGGCTCACCATGGGGGCCCTTGGTGTTGATGAGTCTTCAAAGTACACCTGACAGGAAGACAGATTTAGCTCTTCATGAGATTTCTGTGGGAAGAGCCATGGCATTGCCTGCTGTCCCTGCAAATGCACTTGTGAACATGACAGATTACATAATACAAATCACTGCAAAGGATTGGCTGATGTGGTATGTTTTGTCTCTCGACAAGTTGAAGCTGTCAAAGCAAATCTGCATCAAGAGCAGTGCCTGACTTGAACCCACGAACTTGGTACTCATTAAGAAACACATGAGAAAGTCCTTTGTGGAGCCAAGGTGGAAAGGCCCCCTACCAGGTAATTTGAATCAAGAACACTGCTGTTAAATGTGCTGGAGTACCAAATTGGGTGCACACCTCACATGCCTAGAGAACCATATGAAGAAATAGTGTCTAAAGGCCAGAACCGAGAACTCTGGTGACTGTACCACCACAAACTGTACAAACCACACAATTAGAAGGAGCAAAACAGCAAGTGGCGCAACAACAAGAATAAAGGGGTGAAGAACTGCAGACAGGTGAAGAAATCCAATTCTTGGACATCTCACAGAGTGGCACTGGATCTCTTGGTATAGAAGGAGGAGAAGCAAGAACTCAGACTGAACTGACAGTTGAGACACTTTCAAAGCAACAAGAAGATGCAGGAGAACCAACAAGTACTGAATCAAGCCCAAGAAGAGACATCCACAAATGCTAAATGGCCAAGAACCTACAGTTGAAAGTAATTGAAATCAAGTGCGTTAGTTGGATCCATGCCGCCAAAAAATTGATGAGGAGACAGAATCAAGCAGTATAAGTGACACCGAAGGAGATCAACAAACACTGGGAAGAGCCAAAAGAGCAAGAGTACCTTGCTGGAGGTATTCAACACCTGAATAGACTTACTACATGAGTGTAGTGCTAAATATCCCAATATCAGATTTGATTGTCTAAAGCAAAGAACTACATGGGCCTTCTTGAAGTTGTTTAAATCTATGTAAGGAAAAGTTGCTGAAAATTAATTGAATGATCTATGGCAATAGAATGAAATAAGAAACTGACGAGTTGCTAAGCAAAAATAATCAAAAGGATTTACGTAGGCCCAAGGCTGCAATAGAAGAGTAGGGATAACATTTTAGAAGAACATGGAGTAGGGTAAAGGAAAATTAGACTGCTGTAAATGAAACTAGAAGAAACTAAATGAATTTCAAAGAAAATAAGTAACTTTGGAAGCAAAGAATAAACTCTTGCTGCTATACTGATTGTTTTAAAAGATCTGACTTTAGACAAACATGTTTTCTAACAAGAGCTCGATGAAAGATTATTGAGGGTATTACATTTTAAGTATTAGTATTAGTAACTATAGCATTATTGTTATTAGTGTACTTTACACTAGAGAAGGAGAAATTTGAATTTTCATTTACTATCACAACATTAGTTTCTGACATAGATGAGGATGAGTTGAAAGCCTCATTTGTGACATGACAGAAGATGTTTCAAAAAATGTTTATTCTAGATGAGTTCAAGAGTGTACACAAGCTTTAGATGCAAAGGATTGTTATGTGTGTGCACACTTGACTTCATCTGCTGATGAGGAAGTGGCATACATTCAAAGTCCTATTTCATATGCTATTCCATGCAATACTTAGTTTAGTTTAGTTTACAGGCAATTACATTTTGAATATTATTACTCTTATTTTGACATGATTCATTCAAAAGTACCTTTACCAAAGAGCATGAATTTAGATTTGCAGGCAAAAGAAATGGAGACAGTATGGCATTATTTTAGATCTTCCCTTACTATAGACCTGTTGAGGCATAGGAGATTAACCTAACTTGCTTGATGAGCCCGTTAGAGAAGACATTCCTTATGATGTTAGACGAAAGAAGAGCACACTTTGCACCAAGTACTAATCCACATGATTATGTTTTGAAGAATGTTTGGAAAAAGGAAGAAGATGAATATAGAAGACATATGTTTTATCCAAAATTAAAGTTAAAGAGGAGACATAAGGGGAAAGAAGAATTCAAAATAGAAAAAGACCTTTAGGGAACAGTAATTGTGAACACATATTCGAATGATCAGGAGGTTCATGTCAAATTTTACAAGGAGACAATCAAACCATACCTGGAGTTTATTTTATTTGTGGAGAGAATGCATAATTTAGACTACCTGCTGATTGGGCTGGTATTTGTTATTTAGGTTTGCTCTTTCCTAAAACCTATCATGCACATAGTTTTCTAGTGGTTTAACAAGGACATCTGCACACAGATAAATCCGTACCATTAGTGAAGGATCACAATTAGTGGGAGACGTATTTGGAGCTGTTATTCCAGCAGTATTTTTTTTTATACTAAATGATGAAAAGATTAGAAAACTTTCAACAGTGGTGGTCAAACTAGCAACTTGCACATATGGAGCTTTATTAGTTGAAAACACAGAACTAGTAGCTATTAGATCAATGGTTTTACAAAATAGGTATGCTTTAGACATTTTACTCACAGAAAAAGGTCTGCAAGATATTGAAGGTTGAAAATTGTTGTACAAACATAGCTAACAAGAGTAAGAAAATTGAAGAATATTCAAAGAACATATCTGACATAAAACTTGATTTGGAACCATTAAAAACCACTAGCATGTAAAAGGTTTCACCAAAGGAGTTTCTGCAATTGGTTTGCAACTGCAGAAGGAGGGATCCTCAAAGCAATATTAGTAGCTATATTTATCATTCATCATTCAAAAAACTTTATTGAACTTATTATTTAAAATCTTGGAAGTTTACAGAAAGCAAAACAGCGCGATAGAATTAAAACAAGCTAGTGCTAAATCCAGTTACATTCAAGCATGTAAAATAAAAAAACAATAATTTTTTTTTTTACAATTGTGACCGGTAAAAACGTTCTTAAAATGAACATTGACTTAAATTAAATGCAAACGACCCACGGGGACAATTCCCCAATCACACAAATCTAAAACCACATTTTTAATTATAAAGTGCATCATGCCTTGAAAGTGCTAATCCCTTGGTCAGAAAGCCTCTATTATTCTAACTAACTGCAAAGTAGCAAACCAAGCTGTCAATCACATGCTTATAAAGCGATGACATTGGTGTCTCTGTCAGGCTTAGACATGACCTTAGAATGCTCATACCAGACACTTAATTATAAACGAATTACAGAAATGACAGTTGGGCCAGATGTATTGGTCCTTAAAATCCCATAAACAACCAGATATTGGTGGTTATTACAACCCCGGCGGTTGGTGTTAAAGCGGCGGTAAGACCGCCAACAGGCCGGTGGTAAAAAGTTTGCAATTACAACCGTGGCGGAAACCGCCAATAAAGACAGCCACTTTAACACTCCGACTGCCACGGCGGTACAAACAAACAGCGCGGCGGTCACCGCCAACAGACAGGCGGAGGACAATGTACTGCCCACAGTATCACAACAGGCCAATCCACCACCTTTTCCGGGGCGGATTCACCGCGGATAAGAACACGGCGAAGGGAAAACGCTCACCTCTACACACCCCACGAGGAACGAGGACACCATGGACCCGGAACTCCAAATTCTCCCTGCGATAGTCTTCCTGCTCCTTTACCAGGAGCACGAATGCCGGCGGCGAAGACCACGGTGAGTACTGCACCTACGACACAGGGGAGAGGGGAGGAAAAAACAGGGACACACACACGCAACACCCCCACCCTCACCCATGACAACACACACACTAATACAGCATGATACATCTCAGTTACACCCCCAAGCCCCCACGGAAGAATGCAAAGACAATAGAAAATCAGTGAAACCATTGTAATATATTAAAATCAAGTAGGCAAACATATATATATACACCATGTACAAAATATATACCAAGCATAGTAGTCTAGGTAGTGCTCCAATTAAGTCCGTGGAACACTGGGCCCACACGGTATGGGCGAGGCCCACACAAGATCCCCGACCATGACGGAGAGAACACTGCAGGGGCATCAGAGAGCAACAAAACAGGCACCTCAGGGGGAGGGAAAGGGGAGGCACCTCAGCCGGTTGAGTGCACAACGCCAAATCCACGAGAGGGCCACATGCCCTCTGTTGAATCCTGGGGAGTGCAAAGCCACAGTCTCTCAAGTCTCTACAGTGGGTGGGTTGCCCACTGTTGCATCCTGGGGAGTGCAAAGCCACAGTCTCTCAAGTCTCTACAGTGGGTGGGTTGCCCACTGTGCAATCCTGGGGAGTGCAAAGCCACAGTCTCTCAAGTCTCTACAGTGGGTGGGTTGCCCACTGTTCCATCCTGGGGAGTGCAAAGCCACAGTCTCTCAAGTCTCTACAGTGGGTGGGTTGCCCACTGTGCAATCCTGGGGAGTGCAAAGCCACAGTCTATCAAGTCCCCACAGTGGGTGGGTTGCCCACTGTTCCATCCTGAGGAGTGCAAAGCCACAGTCTCTCAAGTCTCTACAGTGGGTGGGTTGCCCACTGTGCAATCCTGGGGAGTGCAAAGCCACAGTATCTCAAGTGGATAACAGTCTCCACTGATTTTGGAGGGGGCATGGTGCCCAGAGTGCTTCATCCTGCTAAGGACAGAGGTAGTGGATGACAGTCTCCACTGGTTCTGGAGGGGACATGGTGCCCAGAGTGCTTCATCCTGGTAAGGACAGAGGTAGTGGATGTATCTCTCCACTGGTTCTGGAGGGGGCATGATGCCCAGAGTGCTTCATCCTGCTAAGGACAGAGGTAGTGGATGACAGTCTCCACTGGTTCTGGAGGGGGCATGGTGCCCAGAGTGCTTCATCCTGCTAAGGACAGAGTTAGTGGATGACAGTCTCCACTGGTTCTGGAGGGGGCATGGTGCCCAGAGTGCTTCATTCTGCCTGTGACGGACTCAGTAGCAGGAGTGCCCTTGGCGCTCATGGGCCAGCGGTGCTTGAGACGGCGGTGTCCTGTTCAGTGGTGCTTGAGACGGCGGTGCCCTGTTCAGCGGTGCTTGAGACGGAGGTGCCAGGCTCAGCGGTGCTTGGAGCGGCGGTCTCCTTTCAGTGACTCAGCTGCTGGCGGTCCTTCATGGTCCAGCGTGGCTTGTGCTGGCGGTCCTTCATGGCCCAGCGGGGCTTTTGCTGGCGGTCCTCTCTGTCCCGGCGGGGCGTGTGCTGGTGGTCCTTCATGGCCTAGGGGGGCTTTTGCTGGTGGTCCTCTCTGTCCCAGCGGGGCTTGTGCTGGCGGTCCTCTCTGTCCCAGCGGTGGCCTCCTGGGCATCTGGGCTGGTGCTGGCGGTGGCCTCCTGGGCAGCTGGGCTGGTGCTGGCGGTGGCCTCCTGGGCAGCTGGCCTGGTGCTGGCGGTTGCCTCCTGGGCAGCTGGCCTGGTGCTGGTGGTGACCTCCTGGGCAGCTGGCCTGGTGCTGGCGGTGGCCTCCTGGGCAGCGGGGATGATGGTGGTCTTCTCCGCTGTGCTGCTCTTCCCAGACTTGCTGACTTTCGGGTGCCCCTTCCCCACCTTGGAAGGTGTCGCAGCTGACTCCACACTCCCACCGGGACCCCTGGGAGTGGCTTTGGTGGCTGGAGTCTTCCCCCTCTCCCGCTGGGCACTGGCCAAATTCTGATGCTTTACAGGTGGGGGACTGTCTGTGCTGTGGCTCCGTACCACACTGGCTGCCCTGGTGGCTGGTGCACTCCAGATTCCGGTGACTACAGGCACCACTGGTCCCGGAGATGTTGTGGCTGAGGTGCTAGTTCGGGCCGGGGTAGGAGAGGTGTGGGAAAGAGGTCAAGGTTGGACAGGAAAAGTTTTTGGGGAACACTGGGACGGGTAGATGGAGGGGGTTTGGGAGTGGAGGAAGAGGTTGTGGTTGAAGGAGGTGTTCGTTTGCTGACTTTGGGTGAAGGTGCATGCGCTGGAGGCTGTCGTGAGGTGGATGGCTGTTGGGTGGGTGTGTGCCTGCGTTTGTGTACATGGGGAGCTGGCGTCAAAGAAACACTGGGAGAGGACACAGGGGATGTGTGAATGGTAGTGGGGGTGGTGACTGCACATGAGCGGGGTGTGGTGGTGGGTGTGCTGGTGATGGTAGTAGTGGCTGTAGAGGTAGTGCATGCAGGTGTGAGTGTAGATGAAACTGGGAGGGAGGAGGGAGATGAGGAGGAGGGGGACACAGTGGAGGCAGTGGATGTCGGTGTGTCTGCATTTGTGTGATGCTTGCGTGAGTGCCTGTGGGATGTGTGGTGCTTATGTTTGCCTGAGCTTCCCTTGTGTGTTGACGTGTGTGCATGCTGGTCTGTAGGTGTGCTTGTGATAGGCTGGGGTACAGCGGATTGGGTCTGGGTGGAGGAAGGAGGAGGGGGGACGCTAGACACAGGGACAATGGCTGCCATCAGTGCTGAGGCCAGAGTCTGAAAAGCTCGCTGAAGGGCCACCTGACCAGAATGAATGCCCTCCAGGAATGCATTTGTTTGTTGTAACTGCCTTTCTACACCCTGGATGGCATTCAAAATGGTAGACTGCCCAACAGTGAGGGACCTGAGGAGGTCAATGGCCTCCTCACTGAGGGCAGCAAGGGTGACTGGGGCAGGGCCTGAGGTGCCAGGGGCGAAGGTGATGCCCACCCTCCCGGGTGTGCGGGCACGGGGCGAAGGCTGAGGGTCTGCTGGGAGGATGGTGCTGGAAGGGGGGGTGGCCGCTGTACCTGTAGATGGGGGGGCACAAATGTTGCCGCCACCACAAGGGAGCTCCAATCAGAGGACGAGTCCATGTCACTGGTGTCAGCTCCTGTCCCCGCCCTGGAGCTCCCCTCGCCCTCTGTCCCACTGGTGAAGTCCGATTCCGTAGTGTGGCCCTCCATGGCCATGTGGGATGCAGCCCCCTCGTGCTCCGGTGCCACTGCTCCTCCTCCTGATGATGCTAATGCACACAAGAACAGGGAGACCACAAAAAGGGGGGACGACAGAAGTAAGACATGTTGAATGCATGCATTACCGCTACCGTTGGCGGACACGACAGACACAGAAGCCCCCTGCACTATGCCGCGCTCTTGATCTCCACTGTTCAATTCTTGGGAAATGGCCTACTAGGCTATGGACGACATCTGCACACATGGATGACACAGGGGCATGATTAGGTGTACTTGGCACTCTACAAAGGTGCAGTGGGGTGCCACATGGCCGGCCTTACGGAGGGACCTTGCCTACGGAACGCGCCCTGGCCTAGGGAAACCCACAGCCCACCTCCCCCACCCAGACACCTCCACTGCGTGCAAAATCAGCAGAATGCGAGTGTACTCACCCCCTTGTATCTGCTGTGATGCCCTCAAGCGCCCATCCAACTCCAGGTACGCCACCTCCAGGATCCTGAACATCAGGGGGGTCATGGTGCGACGGGCACCCCTTCCACATTGGGAGGCCATCCCCAGCTGAGCCTCCGCTGTCTTCTTGCTCCAGCGGCGAATGTCCTCCCATCTTTTCCGGCACTGGGTGCTCCATCTGTGGTAGACCCCCAGGGTCCGGACGTCCTTGGCCATGGCACGCCAAATATCTTTTTTCTGATAGGCGCTGACCTACATGAGTTGTACAGGGGGAAGAGAAAGTTATTACCAACTGCACCGTCAAAGCGATTGGCGCCCATCCCTACCCTTGCCATGTGGCACATGCACTCACCGTCCTTTCATGCACGCTGCACTCTCCCCCCTCCTTCTTACATCCACCCCTCTCCACACAGGCATAGCCCATACAGCATGCTCCCAGTGTACTTACCTGTTTGTCTGGAGAACCGTAGAGTAGGGTGTACTGGGGGAGGACCCCATCCACGAGTTTCTCCACCTCCTTCAACGTGAAGGCAGGGGCCCTTTCCCCAGACACTCAAGCCATTGTCTCTTCCAGACCGAGGTCACAGCAGCACTTGCAGTGTAGGTCCTCTACTGTCAAAGATCAGGTATCGAGTGATTGAACAGATAGAAAATGGCGGTCACGTCCGTGGCGGTGCGTACCATCACCGCCGGCGTACATCGTCATTGGCTCCTGGGACCCATACGGTCCAATGTTAACCAATGCAGCATTGCGCCGCGGTCTTCGACCGCCTACCACGACGGTGTACAACGCCAGTGCAGTTACCTCACATCCCATTGTCCCACTTTACAGGTCAGGCAGCCGCCATTTCAGGGGCCCACATGGCTTCATTTTCAACTGCGTCACACATACCTAGGCCTAGACTCAACACACATACAGGCCACTTTTTAGATTATGAATGGTGTTCTGTGTGCTGTGTGTCCGTACCTCTGAGTTGTTTGACTCTGTGCTCGCTGTTGTCCTTCATAGGCACCGTCCGTTGGGACATGTGAGGAGATGGCGGCATCCTCCGGTGTACCGACCGTTGGTGGACCTGTCGACAATGGAGGAAAGACGTGATAATCACATACAGGCTTGACCGTGCCACAATCCAGGAACTGTGTACCCAGCTGGAGCCAGACCTGATGTCAGCTATCCGCCATCCCACAGGAATCCCCCTTCAAGTGCAGGTGCTGTCAGTGCTCCATTTCCTTGCATGAGGGTCATTTCAAACAACAGTGGCCATAGCATCAGGGATGTCCCAGCCTATGTTTTCCAACGTGTTGTCCAGAGTGTTGTCTGCCCTGCTGAAACACAAGTGGAGCTACATCGTTTTCCTCAGGTGGAGGATTTGCCTACAGTGAAAGGTGACTTCCATGCCCTGGGACAAATCCCCAACATCATAGGTGCCATTGATGGGACACATGTGGCTTTGGTACCCCCCACAGGAGTGAACAGGTGTACAGAAACCGGAAGAGTTATCATTCCATGAATGAACAGATGGTATGTTTGGCCGATCAGTACATCTCCCATGTGAATGCCATGTTCCCTGGCTCAGTGCATGACACCTACATCCTGCGGAATGGCAGCATCCCTTATGTGATGGGTCACCTCCAGAGGCACCGTGTGTGGCTATTAGGTGAGCACCTGGAAGCTAGTCAGTGGGAATGGTTGTCTGGGTCTGGGGATATCCCTCCAGGTTAGTGTGTGTCTAACAGTTGTCCCTCGCCATTTGCAGGTGACTCTGGTTACCCCAACCTGTCATGGCTACTGACCCCAGTGAGGAATCCCAGGACAAGGCCAAAGGAACGCTACAATGAGGCCCATGGGCGAACTAGGAGGGTGATCGAGTGGACCTTCGGCCTCCTGAAGGCCAGGTTCAGGTGCCTCCATATGACAGGTGGATCCCTATTCTACTCACCAAAGAAGGTGTGCCATATCATCGTGGCCTTCTGTATGCTTCACAACTTGGCTTTGCGACAACAGGTGCCTTTTCTGCAGGAGGATGGTTCAGATGGCGGTGTTATTACAGCTGTGGAGCCTGTGGACAGTGAAGGCGAGGAAGCAGATGAAGAGGACAGGGACAACAGGGACTCAGTGATCCAGCAATATTTCCTGTGAAACATAGGTAAGAATACAGACCTGCCTACTACATGTACTTAAACACTACTGCCTGTCGTTTTCACCCAGTGTATGGTCACTGAGTTGTCACTTTCCCTTACGATTTCACAGATCTGGGTCCCACAGTGTGACATCTGCTTTGATTCCTCATGGACTAGAGCTGTGTGACATAGGTATGTTGACATTACAAATGAAAGAGCTTTTTGCCACAGTTATTGCTAATACAGTATTCCGAAATCACAGACTCACTCCAGATTGTTTTGTGCTTTAAGGGTGTTTATTTTAGTGCTCAAAATTGGAGGGGGTAGCAAAATGGTGAGGAATGTCCATGGCAGAGTCCAGTCTATTAGCCTCACAGGTGCATTGACCAAATGGGCATAGGAAGTGGAGCTGGGGCAGTTTAAGGATGGACAGGGTGACAAAGTGGGACAGTAGGATGACAATCAGGGTGGTATCATTTCTGGCAGGGGTCTTGGCATCGTTCTCTGTCTTGTTCCTGGATCTTAGGGACCGTTTGCGAGGTGGTTTTCCCTCTGCAGGGGGCTGGGGTGCTGGTGTGGTGGTCCTGTGGTGGTGCCTCCTGTCCACTAGCACCGGCAGAGGTGGTGGGCAGTTCATCGGCCAAGCTAGTGTCAGGGGCCCCTTGTTGTGCCACAGTGTCCCTCCTGGTGTTCAGTACTTCCTTCAGCACCCCTACGATGGTGCCCAGGGTGGAACTAATGGTTCTGAGTTCCTCCCTGAAGCCCATGTACTGTTCCTCCTGCAGGCGCTGGGTCTCCTGAAACTTGGCCAGTACCGTTGCAATCGTCTCCTGGGAGTGGTGGTAGGCTCCCATGATGGAGGAGAGGGCCTTGTGGAGATTGGGTTCCCTGGGCCTGTCCACCCCCTGTCGCACAGCAGCCCTCCCAGTTCCCTGTGTTCCTGGGCCTCCGTCCCCTGGATTGTGTGCCCACTACCACTGCCCCCAGGTCCCTGTTGTTGTTGGGGTGGTGGGTTAGCCTGGGTTCCCTGTAGTGGTGGACACAGTGCTGATTGACGTGTATTGGGGATGGAGGTATGGGCCTGCTGGGTGGGTGCTGTGCTGGTGTTTCCAGAGGGGGGAAGCTCTGTGGTGGCCTTTGACTGGGTGTGGGGAACCGACTGTCCCGAGGTCCCCAATGGACCGGGCTGGTCATCTAGATCCAGTTGGACAGAGGTGCTGTCATCACTGTGGGCCTCTTCTGTTGGTGGTGTGGACATGTGTGGACCCTCCTGTCCGGTGACATTGGGTAGGGGTCCTGCAGGGGTATAAAAGGATGTTTATTACATCTGTGTGTGGCATGGTGTGCAATGGGTGGGTGACCGTGTACCCCAGTGCTTGCCTTCCTGTGTGGGACCTTGTGTGATGATGGTTTAGGGGGGTGTATGGGTATGTGCAGTGGGCATGCTTTAGTGATGGGTGTCCATGCTTTGTTGTTGCATGCAGGGATTGGGGTTAGGATGTGTGGTTTGTGATGTTGGGACATTTGTGAGGAGTTAGAGTGATGGGGGTGAGGGTGAGGGTGGGGGTATGTGCTGGCATGCAGGTAGGGTGAGGGATGTAATAGTTAAGATTTGACTTACCAGAGTCCATTCCTCCACCTACTCCTGCGAGGCCCTCAGGATGCAGAATCGCCAAGACCTGCTCCTCCTATGTTGTTAGTTGTGGGGAGGAGGTAGGTGTCCGCCGCCAGTCCACTGAACCGCCAGGTGGTGTCTTGAGACCACGGAACGCACCTTCCCCCGTAGGTTGTTCCACCTCTTCCTGATGTCCTCCCAATTTCTTGGGTGCTGTCCCACTGCGTTGACCCTGTCCACTATTCTTCGCCATAGCTCCATCTTCCTTGCAATTGAGGTGTGCTGCACCTGTGATCCGAATAGCTGTGGCTCTACCCGGACGATTTCCTCCACCATGACCCTGAGCTCATCCTCCGAGAACCTGGGGTGTCGTTGCCGAGCCATGGGGTGGTGTAAGTGATGTGTGGGGTGGTGGGTGGGGTGAAAAGTGTGCTGATATGTAGTGGTGTGTAGTGTGGGGTGCGTGGAAGTTCTGTGGGTGATGGTGTTGTGTGCCTGTGGATGCTTGTATTGTTGATGGTGGTGTCTCTCTCTGGCCTTCGTTTGTGCTTTGTTGTCGTAAGGGTTTGTGGGTGATGTGGGTGTGTGTTTTATATAGTATTGGGTGTGTGGGAGTGGTGTGTGTATGTGTATCAGGTGTGTGTATTTCGAATTGTCCAATGTGGCAGTGTTTTGTAAATGTGTGTGTATTTTGAGCGCGGCGGTGTGTAATGCCAATGGAATACCGTGGTTGAAAGACCGCTGCGTGGATTCGTGTGTCGTGATAGTGTGGGCATATTTCTGTTGGCGTGACGGTGGAGGTTTTGTTTTTGCCAGTTTATCACTCACCTTTGGTGTGGCAGACTTGTGTGGGTGTCTGAATTTTGGCGGATTCCGTGCTGTGGGTCATAATAGCTGTGGCGGTCTTCCGCGCCCGCGGCAGTGTGTTGGCGGTCTTCTGCACGGCGGTAAGTGGCTTTTACCGCCAATGTTGTAATAACCGCCATTGTCTGACATCTAGATTCAGGCATACTGGCCGAATCCACTTCCTACAAAGCTAATCATATTCTGTTCAGAAAAATAAAACATGTTCCTCTGTCTCCGGGACCAACCTGCATGTAGGGGAATTTTCTGTGTCCTGACCTCTGATCCAACAGCTAAAGGACTTAAAAGGCGAACAACCCAGGTAAAAATTCAAATAAAGACTTTTCGCTAATGGTGGCAAGATCACATCTAGTTTGGTCTCAAACTTGGGGCTTGGTTTAAAGCACAAAAACTGGCAGTGTAAGCAACCAGAAGTTGAACTTGTAGTGTACAGTTCAAACACAAATGCCCAATACTTAGCTTTAACACTGTGTACTACTTTCTTGTTTAGCCCTCAAGGCTTTTCCAGATTCTAGTCAAACCCAACAACCTGCACCAGGATGTGACATGCTGCAGCTAGGGATTTTTTTTTTTGCAACACAACATTAACAATTCCCTCAAACCCTCCCTATAATCAGTAAGCTCTGGCATGGCGCATAAGCTTAGACAGTTCATGAAAGGTTTTAGCGCAGTCACATCACCAGTTATTTTGGTTCCCAGATAAAAAAACACAAGGGCATAAAGGGTGTGCCGCTTGAGACTGAGATGAGTGATATAAAATAAGTTTTCTCACTCACTGTCAATTTATTAGTGTCAGCCTAGCCCCAAATCCCAGCTCCAAAAAGTGCGGCTATAGGGCACCTGTATTAATTGTTGTACTTTCTTTCCTGACTTCATTAGGAGTATACAAAAAAATAAAAATAAATTTCAAAAGAAGAAAAACAGAGAAAAAAACAAACAGAAAAAAGCAAGATTTAGAACCAATTGAGTGTATTAACAAAAAATACAATAGACTAACAGAAAGAGAACAATCAAAAAGAGAAGGAGAAGACTCAATTGAAGACAAAAGTTAACTGTGTAATCATCTGTGAATGAAATTTTATGATGGTTATAAACCATGTGAGGAGAGAGGTTACTAGGGTGTTTTTAATTAATAAAGAAACACAATTAGTGTGTAAAAATAGCATGCATGCCAAACAAGAAGCTGTGTTTTAAAAGCAAATGAGAGCACTACTCTTTCACATCTATCAGTGCTAACTTAGAAAGGCTGTAAAATAAATGTTCTCTTATTTTTACAAAACCCTGACCTAGGTCAGAAATGTGAGATTTTTAACTTTTAATGATGCAAATGTGCTGAGGAAAGCAGGATCTAGTAGAAAATGTTAGATTTCGACATTCCCAAAGGTATAGTTTTTATAAAATATAATAATGAATTAAAATAGTTTAATTTCCTTAGAATATTTTATATGGACAATGATACTGTTAATGTAGATGCATGAGAAACCCATTACTTAATGGTATAACGCAGAGGTCTAGCCATGAACTGTAGTGTAGTTGTCTTACAGTAAGTGAACGTTGGGATTTTTTTTCTAACTTGCAAAATGTTTCATAAAATGTTTTACTCAAATATTTAATCTGTAAGTAATTGCCTTTCACTGCACAGAGTATGGAAGCATTTCTGTTCCCATGATGACACCTTGTTCTGATTGGCCGAGGCAACCGAGAACTGCAGCTATTTGTTTCAACTGTTGATATGAAGAACCTTTAAAATGTGTGCCTAGAGTAGGACAGAACTCTCTTTGCTGCTTCCAGACCATTCTGCAGATCACTTTGCTTGTGACACCCTTTTATTTCCCCTGCCTGAATATTAGCTGCTCTGAAACTCTACTGAGTTTCTTGAACCTCCCTTTATGTGAAGTTCTGCCTTATGATTTTAGATTTATTGCTAAAAGCTTCATGCTTTCACCTCTTGGATTTAGAACTCCTTACGAGTTCTGACTAATGTTTTTCTCCCGTTCTCCACACGGGAGGATAGGGACTTTTCCTTTATGGAATGTGCTTTATGAACTTGTTCTGATTTTAATGACTTGTATTGTTTTCCCTAATTGAACATTTTGAAGATGATCAATAAATATTTACTTACTAAGAGGTTTTAAATAAAGCTTTGAAACTAAAACCAACTCTCATCATTTACTCCAAAGGTGAAATTGAAACTGTGAGTAATAAATTGTTTTGATTTAAAGTTCCTGAATAATTCTTACTAATGGCAAATGTCTACTGACCTGGGCCTAGTAGAAGAGGTGACTATTGTCCAGATGAGTTGGTAAGATTTATGCTGTAAGTCAAATATTTATTTGAAGTTCCTGCTCCATCAAACTTAGTAGTGAGAGGATGGGTTGCATAATGACAAAGAGAAGCTTTAGTAACTAAGTCCCTACTCCGTCACTGCAAATAAGAGAAGGAGATTCTTTGGACTTGAAAGCACTATAATCCACCTGAGAAATACCATTTGAAACAAGCATTGGCAATGGCAATATGTCTAGCTTTTAAGGCATGTTGGGTGGTAATCTGAATCTTTACAAGCAAATAGCATATGTATTTGTGTGGTAACAAACAGCTGTAGAATAATATTGGCATAGGTTAAAAGATCAAGTGACAATTGAACTGTCAAGCTAGACCTAATAATCCACGTAGGTTAATGACTGCCTTCCTCCCATCTGGGCTGCTGCTAGAGTAAAACAAACACCATAAATGATTTTGTTATCTAAGCAATTTTACAGTATTACAGTGTCATTTGTGCCCCTGAAAGTTCAAAGTCAGCCAGCTGGATAAATAAAATGGTCACAGCTGGTGGAGGGTAAGCACTATTTTTTTAAAAACACACAATTTATGCCCATTCAAAACATGTACTTCTAGCTCCCCTCATGTAGATGGAGGCAAAGCCCCTCTCTAGTGGTACTCCAGACTATAAAAATGACTTTGCTTCTGCCTGGCAACTGAAAGAAACTATCATCAGTGTTTTCTCCTTGAACACACCGTCTCTGAACTACAATTAATTCCTTCTCCTTGAATATTAAGAGAATGAATAATGATAAATCAATAAATTTAAATGAAATAGCTCTTTACTTGTTCAAACCTCAAAGTTTCTATGGAAACAATGTGGTACCTTCATTTGAAGGCGCACAGATTAATGAATAATGCACCAACTGTTTTGCCCTGGTTTTCTAACTAAACACCATTTTACATATCTAGACTCCTTCCTTTGTTCATATGTAAGATCATTGATCTCTCACGAAAGGGACACACAGGATGTATCAAGGCTATTGATGGACTCCCAGGGCTATTCATGTGTTTTGTTACACTTGAGGTACCAGGTTTGCATACTATGGTTAAACAGAATGATGGCCAGACAACTTTAAAATAATTTAAGTCAAAGCTAAGCATCTATCTATCTCTTCAAATAAGTGCTTCTTATAATGGTACATTGTATAGTCTTAAATAAGGTATTCGTAATTAAAGGGGATCTCTGTTTGCAGATCTAAGGTGCCACTATGAATTCATTCTTTAAGAGGCCTTTCTAGGTGATAACTGCGCTCAGGGCCCTGAATGGGGTGAGCTGAGTAATAATGTGAAGTTATATCTAAGCTAAAATATTGACCTATTTTTTATATGGAACACAGACATTGATCTACTGGATCTATAGCTTGATGAACTGAAAAAGAATGAGTACACATATCAGATGTACAGTGCTACTTCTCTTGAATACAAAGCCACCTTAATTCAAATCATCAAATCAAGATAGAAAACAAGTTTTTAATAAAGGTAAATCCACTAACTCAATCTGACATAGAAGCAGCTCATACTCCACAAGTTTCAATACCAGCATCCCAGTGGTATAACGAAACTGGAGCCCCCACTGCAAAGAACAGGGAGCCCCCCCCCCGAATCACTCAGGAGCTCCCACGAAAGGGTGCTGGGCATGCGAGGGCCCCCTGGAGCTCAGGGCCCCCCCACACCATAGGGGCTGCGGGGCCTTTGTTACACCATTGCAGCATCCTCCATATGTATGTATGTGTCTATGTATATGTGTGCGGTATATCTATGGCACAAATCTAGCTAAACGTCTGTGGAACATTGTGCAATATAGGGAACTATTTAAGACACAAGGTAATTGTTTCCATGTTATCAATTTCAGACGTAAAGCAATAGGACGCTTCTATGATTACATTACAGAAGCTATCTGATTATTATTGTATGTAGAGCTCATAAAATGAGAATTTGTATAATATATAAATGCCAGAATTATTGTTTGATACACATAAAAAGTCACTGATGCCCACATAATTTGATTTATCACAGGTGAAAAATATCAAAGAAATAGAGTTTTCTCTACATTCAACAAATATTGACATTCTTTACACCTTGAGGATTACATGACTGCATATCTATTTGACGTGACATTACATATAAAAAGTGGCTACTGCACTCAAAATATTATCTCATGACTACATTGTATCACAGTCCTACTTAAATACTTTCAGCTATTTTTATAAGTGTGGGTGCTGCCTGATATGTGATAAAGTGGAGAACAGAAATAAATATATAAGTTCTTTGAGTGCAAAGGCAACAGTATTTGTTCTTCATTTGCGATATACAATTAGGGTCATATATAGTAATTTGAAATGAATGTGATTGTTAAGAAATTAGATGTTGTGATTTGGTAAATGAAATGCATTACAGAGTCAATGTTCTAAATAAAAATTTCTTAAAATTTGCCATCCTACAATAACAAGTCGCAAAAGGGGATTCGTTCACATTTGCAAAATGCAAATGTATGTAGCGGTGACATCAAAATAAGGAAATACATTGTTGCAGCCAGTAAACATGTGCTGGACAACTCATCTACTTCTAACTACAAGAATGGGAAATCAAGAGGTCAGGAACGACAAGGAAACAGAAATTCTCAGATGATGAAATAGATATTCTTGTTGAAGAATGTGTTCTTCCTCAACTGTTTCAGAAGACACAAAACAATAATCTGGAGAAGAATTCAAAAGTGCATTGACACAGTGGGAGTAACTAAACACAGTTGCAGAAATAGGAGAAAGATGGCATGACCTTCATGCAAAACCAAAGGAGAAGTTTGCTAGTCAGAGGATGGAAGCTGCCTGAACTGGAGGGGTACATCCACACAGCCACCCACCGCCTGCACCTTTAGGTGAGGCAATTGAGAGTACTATGACATCAGAAGCTGTATCAGGACTATCTTGAGTTGACACATTTGAAGCTCCTGCACCACATTCAGGTTAGTTTCCAACAAAAATGAAAACCATGCACTATGGTGTGTTTTCAATTCATATTATGATTTACTAGAAGTGTAAAATGACATTTCAGTAACCTATTCAATTATTTAAAAAGTTAGAAAAATCCATTAAACGTTTGGGTTTGTATGGTAAGATGCATTATGGGGTTTGCGGTCTATTATAATCAATGTATTTGTCTTGTTAAACTTTTTTCTAACTCCAATATATGATACCAATAGAAAACACTACACCCAGACTTTCTAAAAAAGGTCCTTTTCAACTATTTACTAGTGTAAAAATTGTGTTACCTTTCAAAGTAGTAATTCATTACACAGAAATGTATTTTGTCCATATGGCAGTTAAACAACAATCACACTTATATTATTCCTACACCTTTTCACTACAGAGAATGAGGCAAAGATATTGGAGGCCCATGAGGAAGATAATCAGGATTAGGTAGAGGATCAGGATAATGCCATAATTAATCTTTCCCCACCAGGAGACATTATAAGTCCTCCTCTGGTTCTTGTAAGTCTAGTGCCCTCCAGAAATCAAACAAACGAGATGTTCTACATGTGCATGTCCACCTACATGACACACAATACATTTCTACATCCTAACACTTAGAAGGCAAATAGTTATACCATTGTGAGGAAGGCCTACTGTAACACACAATGACGAGGTGAAAAATCCTCAAGAGAGGAAATTGGGCAGCTCGAAAAATCAGTGTTGGATTTTCAAAGTGAAAAATTGGAAGCTATAAATCTGATTGGCAGGAAAACAGATAAAGGATTTTCTTCCATTATTAATAGCACTGATTATTTAACTGACAGTGCTAAATCATTATGTGGAGTAATTAGTGAGGAGACTCAGTGACAGCATAAAAGGGATCCTCATGTAGTCTTCAGAATGCATGAAAATTAGGATAAGAGAATGTAGAGAAATTGACTACTGATACGGAGGTGCTTAGCAGAAGAACCATGCACAGGGAGTGGCACACTGTAGCAAGGATGTAGCTAAGGGCTTGGAGCAAGAATTACAGCAAACTATGCAACCATGTTTTATTGTTGAGCCAAACATTGTTTAAGAGAGTGAGCGAGCTTTCAACCACAGTAGTCTGTCTATGTTTGCTGTGCTAAGGTGTAGGCATACTTGTAGTTATGCTGCTAAATGGGAAGGGGACATGCCAGCGAAAAACGTTTGCAGACCAACTCCAAACAATGTAAGAATGAGACATTAAACATGCTTGTGAAAAGCAAAACAAAAATCTTTATTTTTCTCTTACATTGTAAAGTTTAAAATGTAGCTTGAACAAAACTCTCTGTATTTAATTTCATTTTTTATCTTCCATTTTCCTATGAATAAACATGGAAATAAAAATGACTAATGTCAATTTGGACTATATGTCATTGTTGGTATACATTATACTGCAATTATAATATAATCACTTTAGAGAAAGATGTATCTATGTCGATCCTTTCAATCAGCAGCCCTTATGGCATTATGAATTGGATTGTGTGGTGGTAGATCTTCCTCATTAGAGATGTCAACCACAAGCTGGATTGGAAGACCCTTTCTTATTGCAGGGTTACCCAACACTACACAAACTGCTTCTATTTTGCATGCATGCCACGCCAGGTGAATATTGCAGAGCAGCACCAATGTTATGTATGCAGCAAAATCTGGCTTTTAGAAGTTCAAAACTAGCTTCTATTACTGCCCTGATTTTCCTGTGAGCAACATTGTTTCTTCTTTGGTTACTTGCAGCATTTGGGGATTGGGGCATGATCCACTTTCCGAAATCATACGTACTGTCACCTAATACAAACATAATGTTCGATTTTAAATCAATGCAAATATGTATGTGAAAATACATAGGGGCATATTTATACTCTGTTTGCGCCGAATTTGCGTCGTTTTTTTCGACGCAAATTCGACGCAAAACTAACTCCATATTTATACTTTGGCGTTAGACGCGTCTAGCGTCAAAGTCCATGGAGTTAGCGTCATTTTGTTTGCGTGAACACCTTCCTTGTGTTAATGATATGCAAGGTAGGTGTTACCGTCTTAAAAAATGACTCCGATGCATATGCGTCGTATTTATACTCCCGGGCAAAAATGACGCCCGGGAGTGGGCGTGTCTAAAAAACCTGCATTAGCGCCGGATTTTAGCGCCTGGGTCAGGGCAGGCGTTAAGGGACCTGTGGGCTCAGAATGAGCCCAGAGGTGCCCTCCCCTGCCCCCAGGGACACCCCCTGCCACCCTTGCCCACCCCAGGAGGACACCCAAGGATGGAGGGACCCACCCCAGGGACATTAAGGTAAGTTCAGGTAAGTAATTTTTTGTAAAAAAATTTTGTGGCATAGGGGGGCCTGATTTGTGCCCCCCTACATGCCACTATGCCCAATGACCATGCCCAGGGGACAGAGGTCCCCTGGGCATGGCCATTGGGCAAGGGGGCATGACTCCTGTCTTTGCTAAGACAGGAGTCATTTCAATGGGGGTTGGGCATCGTAAAAAAATGGCGCAAATCGGGTTGAGGCGATTTTTTTGCCTCAACCTGACTTGCACCATTTGTGGACGCCCATACGCCATTTTCCCCCTACGCCGGCGCTGCCTGGTGTACGTCGTTTTTTTTAACGCACACCAGACAGCGCCGCCGGCTAACGTCATTCAATAAATACGGCGCCCGCATGGCGCTTCCGAATGGCGTTAGCCGGCGCTAATTTTTTTGCCGCAAAACTGCGTTGGAGCAGTTTTGCGTCAAAAAGTATAAATATGGCCCATAATGCGTAATAGAAATTAAATCCCAAAATCCACTCTTGAAAGGCGGTTTTATAGGCCAGACTGCCTGAAAAGGTATGTATGAATCATGTTGATCCTGGAAATTTTTCTACAAAGTGTGTTCTTAAATAGCCTGCATTGTATGTTTAAAAAATGCTTGCTTTTCCTGTTTCTATACGTATATTCAGTGGCGCTTGATGGACAATTTGAAACATGTGCTCCATCTACGCAGCCTTTAACATCTGGAACATTTGCATAAGGGAAAAATGTTACTTAGGCCCATATTTATACTTTTTGACGCACAACTGCGCCAACGCAGTTGTGCGTCAAAAATTTTACCACCGGCTAACGCCATTCCAAAGCGCCATGCGGGCGCCTTATTTATTGAATGACGTTAGCCGGCGCTGCGGACTTGTGTGCGTAAAAAAAAATGACTCACACCAGGCAGCGCCGTCGTAGGGGAAAATGGAGGTTGGGCGTCAAAAAATGGGGCAAGTCAGGTCTGAGGCAAAATTCAGGCCTCAACCCGATTTGCGCCATTTATTTTGATGCCCAACCTCCATTGACATGACTCCTGTCTTAGCAAAGACAGGAGTCATGCCCCCTTGCCCAATGGCCATGCCCAGGGGACTTATGTCCCCTGGGCATGGTCATTGGGCATAGTGGCATGTAGGGGGGCCCAAATCAGGCCCCCCTATGCCACAAAAAAAAAAACGAACAAAAATACTTACCCCAACTTACCTCAACTTCCCTGGGATGGGTCCCTCCATCCTCGGGTGTCCTCCTGGGGTGGGCAAGGGTGGCAGGGGGTGTCCCTGGGGCATGGGAGGGCACCTATGGGCTCCTTCTGAGCCCACAGGTCCCTTAACGCCTGCCCCGACCCAGGCGTTAAAAAACTGCGCCCATCAGGCTGGGCGCCGTTTTTTAAGGCCTGCCCCCTCCTGTGCGTCAAAATGATGTCAGAGTATACATATGGGGCACAGGCCTTAAAGTCATTTTTTGGAAGGGAACGCCTACCTTGCATATAATTAACGCAAGGCTGGTTCCCCCTTCCAAAAAATGACGCACATGGTGGAACTTTGACGCCCGCGGGGTCGGACGGCAAAGTATAAATATGGGGCAGGGTTTGCGCTGATTGTGCGTCCAAAATTTTGACGCAAATTCGGTGCAAACAGAGTATAAATATGCCCCTTAGTTTTCCTGCAAATCTTGGGGATCGTTATGGAACGCAATGCGTCAGTTAACCTTAAACAGCATCAAATATAGGAAATTGTGAAACAAACAGGAAATTGAGCTCTGAGAATCACCTCCGGCAGTGTCTACTACACCCTGATTATCTCCTGAGGCTACAAGGTAAAGGAAGAAAAGTTACTGTATTTGTGAGGGGACAGACACGTCTGTGTGTCCCTAGACAACACTGTTTCTAATTCAGCAATGAGATCTAAAACAGCATTGCTGCTCAGCCTATACTTAACATTTCTCCTCCGTTTGCTGAAACAAAGTCACCCTGACTTTGAAAATGCACTCCTGTCTTTGACTTCTCTGCCGGTGTGGAGCATACACAGCTGCCATTGTGTAAAAAGGTCTTTCCTCTTGTTTCATAATTTGCACCTAATTACCACCTGCTCCCTCTTGAAGCTAATTGGTGAATGCAAACACCTGTTTTTGCAACCATTTTCAATGTGCAAATGGTTAAAACATCCCATTTAGGAAATGTGATTAGATAAATGCCATATTCATTTGCAAAAATAGTGAGTCAGTAAAATTAGGTTTGCATTACAATTTTTGATAATTGAACAGAAAAACACTTTCATACATTTCATTATGCCGTTTAGTGTCTTGTTAATCTGCTGCACCAAACCATTGGTTTAATCCTCTGCACCAAACCAATTGCCTGTTGGTGGTATGCTTAGTGAAGTAATACGTCACACCAGCTTGCTTCTACATCTGTCTCCTATAGGAAGAGATGAAGTTGGTACCCTGGTCGGAAATTATCGTCCTTGAAAATTCAACCTTGGGTAAAGTGGCCAGAAGAGCTCTCGTTCTGCCATTGCAGTGATGTTCTCAGAAGTACAGGTACCTGGTGATGTGATCCACCACAACCAAGATGCAATTGTCGCCTGATTGTGAGGGGTGAATCGAATAGACCAACAATGTATATTCCCACTCGCTCAAACTGAACACATACAAGAGGCATTACTATTACCTTTGTCTTCCTTCCTGTCTTACCACTCACCTGGCATGCTGGACTGATTCTACAGGACCTCTCTGTGTCTCTGCACATACCTGGCCAGTAGAACAGAGGGTCAAGCCTATCCTGAGTTTTCCAAATCCATATATTTCATACCAAGGGCACTTCATGGGCCAATGACAACAGGAAGTTCCTGTGCATTAATGAAACCACTAGCCTCTTGATGGTATCTGGTTCAGGATTTACCAGTTCACTGTATAATATACCATCCTCTCAGCCAACATAGTGTTTTCAGACCAATTCTTTGCTTAACTGATGTTGGGCTTCCTTCCAAAGACTCTCAAGCATAGGGTACTCCTCCTGTGCCTTGCAGAAAACTTCCAAGGTAGGGCCACCAATAGCTAATAAACCCTGTAACACTGGAAGCAACCTCCTTCAGGTGCATAAATGATGACTTGCACAGCCACTGCCATCACAAAGTCTGCCCTTTCCAGCAAACTTCCATGTCTTGGAAATTTGAGATATTCCCAGCCTCACTCTGAGACTGACGTGCAGCCTGTGCTCTGGTCCAAACTATCATGTACCCCGCACTGAGTAGTACCATTCTCACCACTGAATTCCCAGAAAAACGCCCATGTTACACGTTACACGTTTGGTCATCATAACAGCCTTGTGTCCTTCTGGTGTGACTTTGTATTCCTACCATAAGTACTGGTCATGTAATGAAAAGAATGCTGAGTCAAAAGAAATGCATTATGATATTTCTAGTAATGTAATGAAAGAAATGCTGTGACAAGAGCACTATTTTTTATTTTTGAGTCAAAAAGCCATGCTTGTTTTTTCATAGTGCAAGAGAGATGTGAAGTGCACCATTATTGTTTCTGGCCATATCCTGCAGGTGCATAGTCACATGCCAACTGTCAAACATGTGCCCAATACTTAAACTAACCCCTTCTCCCACAACTTCTTCCAGATTGCTATAAAAGTCCCCATCTGATTGCAGCCCCTGCTTAACCTCCTAGGACTGGCAGAATCACTTACCTGGCTCCTGAATCTTTGTTGGCAGGATTCCTTCCTTCTCAATGTCATTCTTCCGGTGTCCTGCCTTTTGGATTCTGATCTCTTCTGCAGCACCGTCTTTTGCTACCACAGGACCTGCAAGGAAAACACAGGAGAAATCAAAGCTTCCCTCTTCACCCTTGCATTGCAACCTGAACACAGGAAAAGGCAAGAGACAGTAAAAAAGGTAAAAGCAAACCTTCTTCTTTACTCAGGATTTCAATATGCTGTGCTTCAAACTAACTTTAATTTTCCTGGAACAACCCTTTGAAAAGTGCTCAGTTAAATGGTAAATAACAGGAAAGACATATTTCCTGTAATAGCTGCTTCACTCTGGATTTTACTTTAGACAGTTGGCCAATTAAAGTTTTTGAACTGCAATACAACTAGTTGCTTTATGCGTGAACTTGGAAATTGTAATTTGGCAACTTGTAACCTGCAATAAGACTAGTTGCTTAATACTTGATTATTGAATAAGGACACTTGCCAACTTGAGACATTGAACTGCCATAAGGTTACTGAAGTTAGCTAGCTTCTTAGTATTGTCTACAGTTACATTATTGCAGTAGTTGTTCTTGTGCAGGCAACCCTGAGTTATTTATGAACAGCACATCAAGAGATACTTTGTGTGTACTCTTGGTATGTTGAGTTGATGGTTTGATTAATGGCAGAACCAAGTGTAGTACTATATTTTACTAGGTGTATTTTGTTGCAGAAAATAAGTGCCCTGAACATACTCTTGAAAGTCCTGGCGGGCTGTATCCTGAACTCAGAATCCTGATTCCAAATCTTCTTGAATCTAGCAATACCTGGAGCAGGTAAATCCAAAATCGTAGAAGTCCTAGTATTTCTCTCTCTCTCTCATCTCACCCTCTTTCCCTTGGGAACTACCAGGACGCAGTATGCCCTTTATTGCTACCCTGTCAGTTGTCAGTGGGACTCAGGGAACATTGTCACCCTATCTGAACCACATGGAGTTCAGGTGTGTGGTTCACCAACACACACAGCTGATGTTGTCAAAGCTATAAAGGCTTCCGGTCCCAGCACCATGCCAGGGACAATCAAATCATTGCCCAAAAGACATCCAGATGCTTGCTTCTCCATTGCCCTGACATCAGTCATGGTCGTCTTGCCATTGAGCTCTATCTCAACCCTGGCAAACAGACACTCTGGGGGTCATTCCGACCTTGGCGGGCGGCTACCGCCGCCCGCCAGACGGAAACCACCATGCGGCGGCCGATGTGCGGCCGCACTCACGCGCCCCCATTCTGACATTCCCGCTGGGCCGGCGGGCGCAAACCAAGTTTGCACCCGCCGGCCCAGCGGGAATGAGGCCGCAACACAGGAGCCGGCTCTGAATGGAGCCGGCGGTGTTGCGGCCGTGCGACGGGTGCAGTTGCACCCGTCGCGCTTTTCACTGTCTGCTAGGCAGACAGTGAAAAGCTGGCCGGGGCCCTGTTAGGGGGCCCCTGCACTGCCCATGCCAGTGGCATGGGCAGTGCAGGGGCCCCCAGGGGCCCCAAGACACCCCTTGCTGCCAGCCTCTTCCTGGCGGTGAAAACCGCCAGAAACAGGCTGGCGGTAAGGGGGTCATAATCCCCAGGGCAGCGCTGCAAGCAGAAATGGCGGAAAACCGCCGGCCCCGGCGGTCTGACCGCGGCTTTACCGCCGCGGTCGGAATGGGGAAAAAAGCACCGCTAGCCTGTTGGCGGGGCTTGCGGTCATAATGGCCCTGGCGGTCTCGAACCGCCAGGGTCAGAATGACCCCCTTTGTGTCCTCTCCACTGGCTACCAATCCTGTATCCTTGTTTTCAGGAAGTGTCTCCTCAGGCTTAAGGTAATTCCTCTCAACCATAGTGCGGAACATTCCAGTATCATTCATGGCAGGTACTTTCCTCTCATTGATAATACATCCTGCACAAATCCCATGGTATTAGAATGAATGTGATTCAGAGCGTATGGACTAGGAAAGTCGGAAAGAGTTACTCTTGAGTGTTGGAAAGAAAGGCAAGAAAATTAAAGTGGATGGAGGAATTGATGGGAGATTTTGCCCGTGTTTCCAAACAAAGAAGAGTTTTTTGGAGAATCAAGCGTATAGAGTTGGGATTGGTGGACTGTGCGGAAATGGTGAAAATGAAGATTTTGAAGTGATATGAAGCAATGTAGATGTCTCCTGTTGTGTAGTCCTGATGAAGACCCGTGTTGGAGCCGGGAGTTGGCCCAAGAGAGAAAGGGGGTCGAAACGTTGATGATGTTGCTTTTGTCCAATATTGCAGACTGGTCCCTAATAAAATTAGCAAGAACCTCTCTGTCTCTACGCCTGAGAATCCTCCACCTTCTGTCCCTACATAATCCCTTCATCTTATCTATGGAGGTGGTGCTGAGATCAATTCCCTTGTGTGTGTTTTCTCTTCTTCTGTCTTTAGCAGGAGGGTCTTGGCCTTCTAAAAAGTAACCTAGGGTCTTCCATACAATAAACCATTGCAGGCACACTCCCTCAGTGTGCTTCACACCACACTTTGGATCCATCACTGTTACTTCTATGCATTGTACTCCTACATGTACATATGCATTCAGTACACACAGTCGATCGGAGTGTGTGGTTCAGCACTGAAACGTTTCTGTCCTTAACCAGGGTGTGCTCATTACAAACACACACTGCCAGCACACACACTCACCATGCATGTGCTGCACAGCACTTCACCCTTCATATATTTTACTTCATGCAGGCACACTTACATCGAGCACATGCTTCCCCTGCATGCGCATGACACATCTATCATTTAACATATCCCTATCTGGCATGCATAATCACCACATGTGCTAACCATACATGTACTGCAGAGTGCTGCTCCATGCTTGTACTGTACCCTTCCCGGGCACACATACAAGCAACAAACAAGAGTCACTGCTCCTGTGCTGCTCAGCTCTCCACATCTTAACTGGTGTACGCCAAGGGTGAGTTAAACACACAGCAGTGGAACTTCTAAAAAGTACAGTGAACCTGTAGGCCTGACTCCAGTGAGACAGGGTATAATGATCCTGTTCACTACTACTGATCACTACACAGTATACTGCAACCACTGCGGTTGTGCTGCTTAACTCCTGTAAGGAATGTTTCTAACTGCTGTAAATATCTGCTGTAACAATTACCCAAGTTATGCTGCTTAGTTTACCCACCTTGGATGGATAGAAGGTTGAAGCCCTGGTATAGGTTTAGTGATTGTTTTTATATTTTACAATTGTTTTGAGATATTTCTTGTTTGAAGAAATTTTACCTTGTGATCAACAAATTCACATTTAGTCATAAGAATATAATGGGTGCCTAGTTCACTAGCTGTAATTTTTGGTGAACTACCATTGTCACAGGCTTCACATCTAGAGGGATCTCTCAGCCTGCTTCCTGCCCTGGACATCCTACTCTTTTCAGACGTACAGCCGAATTTAGATTTTGGTAGAGGAGTTACACCGTCACAACAGTGATGGATATCTTGTCAGCGGAAACCTAAATCCTGTAGAAAATAATTGGCTTTAGATTTCAGCGGAAGGGATATCTGTCACCGTTGTGACAGAGTAATCCCTCTGCCAAAATCTCAGTCAGCCTCTCAGACTACCATGTATGGGTAATCCATACCAATAGCTGTGGTGCTGCTGACACTAGGTAATGCATAGTGGTTTGTTCATTCCAGAAGGAGCTACAAGGAGAAGAAAGGTCAATGGTGAAAACCTCAAAAAGACAATGAGAGAGGCTCCAGAGCTGGCTGAGGTGACTTGACTCAAAGAAAATCAAGGCATAGAGGCATACAACAGGATTCTAAGTTTCCCTCAGAAGCAACTGATGGTAGCAGAGGAGTGTAGCTGGAATCTGAAGAAGACAAGAGGCAGATGTTATAGGAAACAGGATTGATGTAGATCAAGATGGGACCCTAGAAAAAGGCCAGGTGTAAGGAAACACAGCAAATAACTACTCATAGTGTTGCAATGCAAAGAGAAGAAAATGTTCCCCCCCTTTCATAGGCCAGAAAGTAAGTAGCATCTGAACAATTGGAGCCTCCATCTTGGATATGAAAGGGTCCTTTAGAGGGGTCCTCTTGAATTGGGAAATATATTACCTTCCCAGACACCCTCACTGAAGGACTCTGGGAAGAAAAAGGCCAGGCAGAGTGGAGATGCTGCATATATCACCTGCAGTGAACTGCCCATGGTGAGAAGCCTCAAAGGGGAGGACTCCACTGGTGGGTCAGCCACCAACAGGTAATTTGAGTACATGGATGCAGTAACCCACTGTTGTTGCCTTGACACATGCCTTGCCCATCTGAGGCATACACCTTTAAAATGGGAGGCCATACAACTTCCCTAGTAGCTGCATGACACCCACTTTTGTTCCCTACTTTGCAGTCATAGTGGATTTATTTTTGTTGTCACAGCTGCATGTGAGTATGCCCCAACTCCAGGAGCTCCGGGTTTATCTGGAAATTGTATAGAAAATTGTTGTATCAGAATTGAGGCATAAACTGAGCTCTCATATTCCCAAGATCTCTCCTAAAGTGAAAAGTCCTTCATGTGGTTAAAAGAATTGCAGTTTTCCTCCTAACATCAGAGGATCACAAATGTATTGAACTTCAAATTATGGCATATTGTTCACCAAAACTGGTGGAGGGAGAGAATAAAGAAATGGAAAGGAATCCACACAATAAGGTTTCAGTTGGGAAGAGTGAAAAAAAACAGATGAACTTTCTGAAGCTACTAATATAATGGTAACTGGTATGACGCTGTACTTTGTATTAAATTGAATGGTCACAGACGTATATACTTGGAACCTCTGCGTAAAGCAGGTTCTTCCCTAGATGTCCGTTTGCCATACTAATGATATTTATCGCAAAACTGTATCATGCATTAGCGCAAGTTTGGAATTCCATGTACATTGTAATAATATTGACCCTTATATGAGTGGAAAGATTCCATTGCATGTCGCAACTTGGTGGAAGGAACTCCACGTTTATTGAAACAATCATTTATTTCCATATGGCTGGTAAGAGTCCCTTGCACGTTGCACTTCAGTGAAAGGCATCGTAAGTTAGGTGGTCATGCAGTTTGCACTTTAACTGTTAAATTAGCATACATTTCACTGATCTTTCCTATGGTTATTACTTTATTTGATGGTCTGACGAGCACACCTTCTGCGTCTTCCTTTGTTTGGCTCTGCTGACACTAATTTCCTGAATTCTGCACTACAACAATTGGACCTGCAAGATGGTGATTTTGTAGTTGCCACACTAGATTTCAAACTAGATTATCATATATTTTGTTTTCACTCTTTCTTACTGATATCAGTCAAGTAGAGTTTTAAATGAGAGGATTCATAATTTTAACTGCTCCTTTATTTTTTTTGCCAGCGGTGTGTAGTGTAGGAATTCTTCTCAAATTTTAACTTGCCATTATATTATTATTATTCTTTTGTAACAAGAACTAATGTTGAACTTTTTTTTGTTAAATTTTGAAACTGAAATGCTGTTTGATTCTTTCCTTTTATCTAGAATGTACTCTGATTGACCTTTAATGGTTTTAAGTAACTACGCAATAAATATATTGCATCGATTGATTGACTTTCTAAAGTTAGAGCTTGATGGCTACTGGGTTTATGATTTGAATGATCTTAAATGGTTCACAGAATCGTGGTTTAAATTTGTTCAAAGATCGTGAAGGAATAATTTTTAAGGGAACTAAACCTTATCTGCAATTTTATAGGGATAAGCAGGAGTACAGCAAACACTGGCATAGAACTTCATCCTTCGGTTAGTATCTTGAAGGTCAGACAGAATGTTAAGGCTTATCTGTCATAACTGTCTTACAAACCTTAGGGCAACCAACACAATAGTAGAACCCTGAAATCTAGTATGAAAAGTTCTAGAATTGATACCTTGAAGACAGAATGATGAATATGTCATCGTAGCACTATGATTAGAGTAAAATTCGGCAAACACCAAAAATAAAGATCAGTTGCATTGAGCAGAGTAACAGAAGAATTGAAATTATTGTTTCTCATTATATTGAGTCATTCAGTTTGGCTAATGGCCTGAGGGTGATAATAAGAGGACAACACTACTTCAATCTGAGGAGATTGACAAAAGGACTTAAGAAGCGAAATATATATTTTGGTCCTTGATCAGAATAAATGTCTTTGGAAGCCTATGTAATCAGATGATTTCCTAAATCTGTCTTAAAATCGTATCTGAAGGTAACCTTTTCAAGGCCATTAGATGGGCGATTTTAGAAGAAAGATCAAATCTTTTACTTTCAAAAGGAGGGAATTGCACAATGAACTTGGTGGAGATAGTGTACCAGGGTTGCAGTGGAACTGGTAAAAGTTGAAGGAACCAGAGGGTGAAGAATAAGAAACCTTCCCCTGGGCATAAACTGGACAAGAATTAACATAAAGTTCAGTGTCTTCTCAAATGGATTGCAACTAAAAGGAACAAAATATTAGTTTTAATGTTGACTTAACCCCTCTGTGGCCTGAAAAAGGTAAATCAAGACACTTTTTCAATACCTCAACCCTCAGTTCCTTAGACGGAACAAAAAAAGCCTTCCCTTCAAAGACTAGATTTCCAGGTTTGTAAATATTTCCTCATTATATTACCCATTTTCTTTTTGAGACCTTGGAATAGCCACATTGAATATTATTGAGGTGCCACTATTATCCTTGAGGAGGAAGAACAGTCTGATCATAGACAGGTGAGGACTCTAGATAACTTCTGAAAGACCATCAGCAGGAATATCCAGGAATGTGGTCAATAAAAAAGTCATACTGATTGAAAAATATGCCCCTCAGACCTGACCACTGATTCTGCATTGCATACTCCAGAGGCAGTGCAGATTCCAATGATCAGTTTGGATCTCAAATGGTTCCTGAATCCCCATCAAATGGCCCCTCCTTTCAGAACAAGCCAGTTTCATTGGTGCAAAGTCTTTCTCAAGAACATAATAATTTTTTCAGGCTCTAACAAAATATGAGACAAACAAAAAATTGGGAACTCTAAGCCATCATCCTCGTTGGGTTATAGAAGAACAGTGCCAATGGGTCTATCAGAGGTGTCTATTTTCACAATAAATTTCAGTCAGGGTGCTGCAAAATTGGAGTTTAAAAGAAGAATTGTTTTAGATTTGTGAAAGAGTACCATCAAAATTGTTGGCAAAGCATTTCTTTCTTTAGTATTCCAATGATATTACTAGTTAAATGGTTATGGTCACTAAAAAACTGCAGATAAAAGTTGATGATTCTGAGGGAGCATCGAGTCCCCTTGCTGTGAAGTGAATTGGCCACTCCAGAGTATGTGCCCCCTTTTGAGGATCCATAGACACACCTCGGCTGTTTAATTGGAAACCCAAGTACTCATCCTCAGATAAGTCAAAGTCACATTTTTCAGGGTTGTAGAAGATGTGAGTCTGTCGAAGTCTGTCCAACACTTGACTGGCATGTGAATGATGTAGTTTAGGATCCTTCGAATATACTAGAATAGAATGTAAGTAGATGACAACAAACTGACTGAACATATCTGAAAAATCATGACCCACAAACCACTGAGACATAGTCAGGGCACAACATGTTATTCATAATGGCACAAAGGGATCCTAAAGGTGGTATTCCATCCGGTCCCCTTTCACATGTGATGAGACCTGGCATTTCCCGAGGGCCTTGGAGAATGGATTGGACAGGTTTGGATCAGATGTTTGGATGAGCCACAGTACATGCAAAGACAATTCATTTGACAATGTGCCCGCTCATACTCTGTATTAGAGCCGCAGGTAGTGCCAATAGGATCTTCACTTGAGGATGTTAATGGTCTTTCAGGATACGTTTATGTTCTAGTGGGTGTTAATCAGGAGCTTCCCACTGCTGGAGTTGTATGAGTTGTCTGTCTGTTGAAGCTATGTCCATTAATTCAGATAGGTGACCTGTTGGGTTAAGTGGGCCAGTTCCTCCTTTATCTCTTCCCTAAGACCTCGATGAAAAAGAGTCATCAAAGTCTGCTCTAACAATGTAGTCTCAGGAGCTCGTTGACATAAACAGGTTATATAAGTCAATACATCTTGTCCATCCTGGTGACAGTCACAAAGAGCCTCTTTGGCCAAAACTTCTGGTCTGTCAAACATTTGCTTATAGACCATAACAAGGGTGACATGGTTTGAGAGACTGGGCTCTTTGATGTTACCATTGGGTTGTCCAGGCTAGTGCTGATCCAGAAAAGGTACAGATTAAGGGCCTGATTTAGAGTTTAGTGGAGGGCGTACTCTGTCACAATGGTGATGGATATCCCGTCCGCCAAAATATAAATCCCATAATATCCAATGGTATTCATTATTTCAACAGACTGGATATCCGTAACCATTGTGATGGAGTAACCACTTCATCAAACTCTAATTCTGTCCCTTAGTATTCTACTCTCAAAACCCTGTTCAGAGAGCCATGGGACCAGCAGGAATAAGATGGCCCCAAACATGGTGTTAGAGGCTTTTTGCTTCTGATGTCCCATTGGCCCACCTACTATGGGCTGTGAACAACTGTGCCAAGAAGGCTCTCACGACTTCACAAATTGCCAGTTGAGCAGTCCAAGGCTTCTAGGGGAAAAGGTAGGTGTAAGCCGAGCACCGTCACAACTCCAAATACATTCAGCAACCCCAAAAAATTATTGTCCAGTCAAATACTTGCTTTTATGTAAAAAGGAGTATTTATTTACTAACACTAACAAGTACTGTAGAACACGCTGCAATCAATATACATAGCATTGTTGAGGCAAGCCGACTAGAGTTACTGGGGTCAACTTCCCAGTAACCACTTCCCCATTTATGGCTGATGGGTATTCCCCATCCACATATGGCGTTCAAGTCTTAGAAGTTCTATGGGGGCTATTTAGTATGATTTATAAGTCCCCATTCTGGAGCATGTCAATACAGAGTAAGTTCCCAGGGCCCAGTGGCCAGTTTGTCAGTCTTACCGACTCTAATGAAGTGGTATATTAGCGTCTCAGGGTGGCCCTCGGCAGCCCAGTCTCATGCTGTAAGTTTCTCTTGGGATCTGGGGGCTGGTCTCTGATGCTCCATGATGGGGGAGTTGAAGTTATTGTTCTTATGCTCCATGTGTCATGGCCTGCAATATCTTTTCAGCTTCGTGTGTGTTCAGGGCGTCGTCCATCCTCCTCCTTTACGGCTCCTTCTACCAGGCATGCAGGTCGGTTTGCAGCAGTGAAAGAGCGATGGCCCTCTCTCTTTACCACTGACCCCTCCTGGCATACAGGTGGTGCAGGAGACATAAGCAAGGGGATGGCCTTTTTAGGTCATGTCGCTGTATCGGCACCAGACCTCTGTCTCTCACAGTGCAGTGCCATGGGCATTAACCCTTATTATCTGCTGCCTCCATTTGGCAAGTAGTTCACAGACTTTGTCACACAGTCCAACCCAATCGGAGCGCTGGTTCTCATGGACCAGAATCTCATACTCTGCTACTGCAATCCATGCAACAAAATCCCCAATGGACCTTGCTTCCCTTTAAGCAATCTCCTTCACCTCACAGGGCCCATTAGCTTTTGGTCATGTAGAACCTGGTGCTAAAGGCTCCAGGTGACTCTTCCTGATCCTCCTGGGTGATGTCCTCTCACCCAGCAAGGGAGAATGTCAGACCCTGGGTCCTCAGTTCTGATCACAGCTTAAGTTTCAATATTTCAGGGTCTCAAGCTCTCATTTTTATAATCCATTCTCAGACACACTTGTGATTTAGTGTCTCTGTAGTTAAAGTTTATGTTTCGGGGGTTGCACACTATGAAGTTGCCAAACCATTCTTGTGCTTTTCCTCCAAAGAGCAGTGTAGCGTAGCAGGACAGCCTCTAATCTTGATAGCCCCAAACACAGACCAAGGGAGCATTTGGAGGTTTACACCTGTATGTCAGCCTCAGTGGTATGTGCTTTAAAAAGTTACTAAAGGGTCCAAGCCCTACACCTTATAATTCTCTTATCAGCCCCATCTCCTTCCTCAGTTGTTCCCATGCCCTTTTGACTAGTGACCTCCTTTCAGAATCAAATAACTCATATTGAAGTGTACTGAAGAGCCCCGCATTTCCTTCTTCCAGTGTGAGCCCCATCCACCTATCAGGGATGTAGCAATCCACAAATGGGTCTAGGCAAACCCCTACCTCTCCCTTCTACCCCAGCAACCCTTGGTCTCCAAAAATGGATCCCACTGTCTTCTGTATGTTGTGCTCTTTGCAAGCTCACACAGATCTCTGTGCACAAAAACATTCACACATGCAGTCTCCAATGTACTGTACCTCTTCCTGGACACACGTACATCCTAGTGTGCTCATGCAACTCCACACACTGTCTCCTGTGTGTTGTACCATCATGCACAAACATAAGCATCCTAGCACACACACACACAGCTGCTAGTGCTGTGTCTTCCATGGTGTACCATGGTGTACCATATATCCTTGAGCTCACCCACAACCATTCATGCTATTTCTTCTGCCCTGTACCATCCCTCAGGAACACGTACCACCTTGCACACACACACAACCATTCAGACTATTTCTCTTGTGCTGTGCCTTCTCTCAGGCATCCTCTTGCTGTACACTACCCAATGCAGGCCAAGGATAGAGTTGAGCACAAAGCAATGGAACCTTATAGGAGTGGGCAAGGAGGCAACACTCTATGGCCACATGTAAAACAGACCTACTTACCCACCAAGCTCATACTACTTAACTCAAGGTTAAAGCAGTATCCCTACACCCCTAGAGGGTAATGCTTTGGGCACCCCTCATGGTCTATGCAGACCACAGTCCATGAGACAAGACTACGTCAGTGCATATGCATGATCCATGTTTGCTCATGATCAAACATCATTATCATGAATCCAGACAGCATTGCAACTGGGGCACTCAGGTGGTGTAGATATCCATCACAATGCACAGGACTTTTAGGTCCCAACACTGACTTTTGCTTGTCCTGTCAAAATGGAGCTGATTGGAAGGTAGAGAAAAAACACCAAGGAGTCCAGAAATTCTTTCCATATGTTTAGTACAGCAGAAAAACCATGAAGTCACAGGAGCACCCATTGGAACATCAGAAACTCTGGAAGTGAGGGCTTTACCTAGTGTCAGATTTTCTTCACACAATTGCTGCAGTCTCTGTGTCTGGTGCTGCACTGTTTTGGCTAGGGCCCAAGCTTTATCCATTTTGTCCACTCTAAAACAAGATATTGAGTGCTGCAAACTGTCACAGGCTACATGCCTACAGAGATCTCACAGGTTGCTTCTTGAACCAGGCTTTCAGGTCTTCACAGACTTGGGGACATATTTATGAGCGGTTTGTATCATGCTTCCAACAAGCAACGTGTACATGCATGACGCAGTCCTTCAGTTATATTTTTAAAGCTGCACAAAGCCACTTTGTGTGGCTTTGAGTGGCTCCACCAGTATGGAATAATACAACGTAGCGCTAATTGCTGCATTGCATTACTCTCCATGCAACTCCTATGCATTCTGCAGCACATATAGAAAGAGGAATATCCCTCACAGGATTGTTTTTGTGCAGGAAGTTGCCCCTTCCTGCACAAAAATAATTCAGCACGCAACTCAGGCACTCTTGCACTGTGGTGCAAAGGTACCTGCATTGGTACGAGGCAGCCCATTGTGCGCCAGTGTAGGGGGGAAAGGACACAAATTAGCTGTATGCAACAAGGTGACTTGCTTACCTGCACTGAGCCACTTCCCCATAAACATGAGCCTTTGTCTGCCAGAGGTATAAGCAACCACCTCCAGTAGCTGCAATGTTGCTGGCATTAGGTAGCGCCAACAGATACTGTCTTCTGGAAGGAGCCCCAAGGACGGAAAAAGCTCAATAGCAAAAACCTCCAAAGGGTGATGAGTGATGCTCCAGCTCTGGTTGAGGTGACTTAACTTGAGGAACGTCAACACAGAACAAAGGTTAAAGGCAAGAAGCAGGAATCAAAACTTGTCAGCAGGAGAAACTTATGTTAAAAGAGGAGTGAAATGTCCCGTGTCTGGTGAGATTTCATGCATTGTTGTTGTCAGAGCTGGAGCTAGATTTGCTGAGCCGAGTGCTCCACTGGCCAATGCAGCGTTTCCTGCGCTCCTGCGCCTCCTGTGCCTCCTGGGCCTCCTGTGCCCCAGGTTGCAACCAGTTGGTCTCCCAGAACCCTACAACTTAACACCTCAATATTTTCAAGAGTGGGTGGACAGCTGGAGGTGAAAACAAGTGCTGCACCTTTTGTGAGAGGAGGAGGAGAGGTTTAGAGTGTACAAAGGGGAGAGTGTAAAGGGGAGAGAGATGGGTAGACGGAAGGGGGGGCTCCCCCAGGATCATCTTAAAATTAATAAAACTCAATGGCTTCTTACAAAAGGCTGTTGGAGCCTTAGATAAAGAGATAGAGATGGCTGAGCGTTAACTATCTACCACGGTATCACCGACTCCTATGTCTTTATCTCCACCCCCTCCACAATTACCCCTACAGCTTTTACAGCCTCTGCAGCCCCAGTACACAGAGTTAAATCTAGCTTTTCCACCAGCCAACCATTTAGACAACACCCAGGAAATTCCCTCTGTGACTTTGGACGGGGTTACTGCAATAGAACTTGTATCGCCATCACTGGGCCCCTTGGCTGGTGCACCAGAGCCAAAAGGAAACTAAAGCGCGGTGACATTAACCTTAGAAATAAACGTGCACGCACTATGGGCATTATTAGCTATGGACCTGAAAAAGGCAATGACGGGTCTGAAAAACCACAGGAGAGTACTACTGGTCCACTGGCACTTGAGAACATAATGGAAGAACTTACCAAGAAGTTGCATCCTATTGAACTCCGTCTAAAAACTATAGAAGAGATGTTAGGGGTGTTTACTCAGCCCTGTGTGCCTGACACTATCCCTCGAGCTAATGCACAACCCAACTGTAAGTCCTCAATTTTGGAACAATTTTCTGGCATTGGTGGTAAGGCTCCCTCACACCTTGTTGAGGGCCCACCTCCACCTAAGGGTTGCTGTACTCACTCTTGTCAATTTGAGGTAAGCCTGATTGCCAGGCCAGGCTGTAATCTAGCGGAAGGCTGTTCCAATGATGTAGTTACTACTAATAGGGAAGTTTGTGGTGTTGCCCCGACAACCAATTTAGGGGGTCAGACCGCCGCGGGTATTCTGGGTTTCCCACTGGGCTGGCGGGCGACCGCCAACAGGCCGCCCGCCAGCCCAGTGGGAAACACCCCTCCATGAGGATGCCGGCTCCGAATGGAGCCGGCGGAGTGGAGGATGTGCGACGGGTGCAGTAGCACCCGTCGCGAATTTCAGTGTCTACTGAGCAGACACTGAAATTCAGGGTGGGGCCCTCTTACGGGGGCCCCTGCAGTGCCCATGCCATTGGCATGGGCACTGCAGGGGCCCCCAGGGGCCCCACGACACCCCATACCGCCATCCTGTTCCTGGCGGCCGAAGCCGCCAGGAACAGGATGGCGGTATGGGGGTCAGAATCCCCATGGCGGATCAGCAAGCCGGTTTTCCCTTTCTGGCCGCGGCTGAACCGCCGCGGTCAGAATACCCTGTGGAGCACCGCCAGCCTGTTGGCGGTGCTCCCGCCAACCGCCGGGGTCGGAATGACCCCCTTAGTGTCTAAGATGGCCAAAGTGTCCAATGTCCATGAGTATTAATTAGCAAGTCCTTTAGTGACAGACCTGGAGTCTAGTAGAGCTAGACCTGTCAACCAGGGGGCTCAGTTGGAGGTTTTACACTACCCCCAGAATCTTGCCCATATGTGCTTGTAATTACAAATGTTCCTAGGCTCCGAGCAAATAGTGTGGAGACTTATATAGAGTTGAAAAATAAGGTCATTCATTGGTCACATGTTAATGCTAAATTTGCATTTTTTATGGTACCTTCAATATTAATGGCGAGGAGGGTATAATGGGTGGGCCCCCTTACCAAAACAAGGTTTGCAATGCAGTTTCCGCAGGAGCACCCATTCCTTGTATATGGAGGGGAGCAGAGATAGTCCCCCTTTTTAAGAAGGGCAGTTCCTGTGATCCTTTTAACTATCGTCCAATAAGCTTACTTGATAACTTCCAAAAACGTTTTGCGAAGCACATTTTGTTTCACTTAGTAGAGTGGATTAAAGAGAGTGGGCCCTTTCGGATTTATAGGCAGGTTTTAGACCTGTAGTTTGTACAATAGATCAATTCCTGAGGTTTATGGCAAATAAATGGAGGACCGTGGACATCTGAGGTGGAAATGTATATGTGGCCTTCATTGATCTTCGATCAGCCTTTGATCTGGTACCCAGGAATAAATTATGGCTGACACTGATCAAAATGGGAGTCCCTAAAGGCCTTCTGAACCTTATTGTCCGACTTCATGAAGGCACTTCTGCCCAAATTATGAGTGGCAAGGATGGCGAATTAACAGACCCAGTTATAATTGAAAGATAAGTAAGGCAAGGCTGTGTCCTTGCCCCCACCCTCTTTCTTTTATATTTAAATAACTGTATTAAGTATTTAACAAACTGCAATAACGATTCACCTAGGTTGGCAGACCAGAAAATCCCAGGGTTGCTTTATGCGGATGGTACCATCATCTTGGCAAAATCACCCTTGGGATTGCAAAATCTGATTGACCAATTCTGTTTATTTTGCAGAGACTTTGGTTAGGAGGTCAATGTGAGGGAAAACCGAGTTTATGGTCTGCAGTTCGCAAAAGAAGAAAGTGAAAGCTATTATATTAATGAATTCTATTCCATTATAAAGGGTCAACAAGTTTGATTATTTGGGGATCAGGCTGATGGACACACATCATATGCCAAAGAAGAGGGGCTCTGGGATGCAAAGCCAGAGCTGAAGCTAGCCCCCACTAAACCCCATTGTACAAATCTACAAAGTTCAGATCCGGGGCGCTGCACTGTATGGTGCAGAGCTATGGGGCTTTTAAAGACAGTTAGATGTTGTACAAATTAAAGAGATCTATTTTATCAGACATATAGTCAGGATGGGGAAGGGTACTCCTATGATCCCCCTTAGACTAGACCTCGGGATGAATAGCATTAAAGATGTAGCGGGTTTGAAGCCCTCTTATATTGGATCCGCCTTTGGAGGACAGAGGAACTGGAACCTTTTTGCGAGGCAATTAAAGACCTTAAAAGGGAGGGCCCCAGTGCTCATAAGTATGTGCCCTGTATGTGTTCCCTGTGTGATGACTAACTGTCTCGCTGAGGCTCTGCTAAGCAGAACCTCAGTGGTTATGCTCTCTCTGCTTTCCAAATTTGTCACTAACAGGCTAGTGACCAATTTCACCAATTTACATTGGCATACCGGTACACCCATATAATTCCCTAGTATATGGTACTGAGGTACCCAGGGTATTGGGGTTCCAGGAGATCCCTATGGGCTGCAGCATTTCTTTTGCCCCCATAGGGAGCTCTGACAATTCTTACACAGGCCTGCCAGTGCAGCCTGAGTGAAATAACGTCCACGTTATTTCACAGCCATTTACCACTGCACTTAAGTAACTTATAAGTCACCTATATGTCTAACCTTCACCTGGTGAAGGTTGGGTGCAAAGTTACTTAGTGTGAGGGCACCCTGGCACTAGCCAAGGTGCCCCAACATAGTTCAGGGCAAATTCCCCGGACTTTGTGAGTGCGGGGACACCATTACACACGTGCACTGTACATAGGTCACTACCTATGTACAGCGTTACAATGGTAACTCCGAACATGGCCATGTAACATGTCTAAGATCATTTCCATGATCCCCCGGGTCTCTAACACAGAACCCGGGTACTTCCAAACTACCTTTCCGGGGTTTCCACTGCAGCTGCTGCCAACCCCTCAGACAGGTTTCTGCCCTCCTGGGGTCCAGGCAGCCCTGGCCCAGGAAGGCAGAACAAAGGACTTCCTCTGAGAGAGGGTGTTATACCCTCTCCCTTTGGAAATAGGTGTGAAGGCTGGGGAGGAGTAGCCTCCCCCAGCCTCTGGAAATGCTTTGATGGGCACAGATGGTGCCCATCTCTGCATAAGCCAGTCTACACCGGTTCAGGGATCCCCCAGCCCTGCTCAGGTGTGAAACTGGACAAAGGAAAGGGGAGTGACCACTCCCCTGACCTGCACCTCCCAGGGGAGGTGACCAGAGCTCCTCCAGTGTGTCCCAGACCTCAGCCATTTTGGAAACAGAGGTGTCTGTGGCACACTGGACTGCTCTGAGTGGCCAGTGCCAGCAGGTGACGTCAGAGGCTCCTTCTGATAGGCTCTTACCTCTCTTGGTAGCCAATCCTCCTTCCTAGGTAGCCAAACCTCCTTTTCTGGCTATTTAGGGTCTCTGCTTTGGGGATCTCACCAGACAACGAATGCAAGAGCTCACCAGAGTTCCTCTGCATCTCCCTCTTCACCTTCTGCCAAAGGATCAACCGCTGACTGCTCAGGATGCCTGCAAAACTGAAACAAAGTAGCAAGATGACTACTAGCAACCTTGTATCGCTTCATCCTGCCGGCTTTCTCGACTGTTTCCAGGTGGTGCATGCTCTGGGGGTAGCCTGCCTCCTTTCTGCACCAGGAGCTCTGAAGAAATCTCCTGTGGGTCGACGGAATCTTCCCCCTGCAACCGCAGGCAACAAAAGACTGCATCACTGGTCCTCTGGGTCCCCTCTCAGCATGATGAGCGTGGTCCCTGGAACTCAGCAACTCTGTCCAAGTGACTCCCACAGTCCAGTGACTCCTCAGTCCAAGTTTGGTGGAGGTAAGTGCTTGCCTCCCCACACTAGACTTCATAGCTGGGTCCCGCATGATTCTCAGCTGCTCTGGCTCCCGTGCACTCTTCCAGGATTTCCTTCATGCACATCCAAGCCTGGGTCCCCGACACTCTAACCTGCAGTGCAAAACCTTCTGAGTTGTCCTCCAGCGTCGTGGGACTCCCTTTTGTGACTTTGGGTGGACTCCGGTTCACTTTTCTTCTGCTTCTGTGAGGGCTCCCTGACTTGCTGGACGCCCCCTCTGTCTCCTCATCCAAGTGGCGACATCCTGGTCCCTCCTGGGCCACAGCAGCATCCAAAAACCCTAACCGTGACCCTTGCAGCTAGCAAGGCTTGTTTGCGGTCTTTCTACGTGGGAACACCTCTGCAAGCTTCTTCACGACGTGGGACATCCATCCTCCAAAGGGGAAGTTCCTAGTCCTCTTTGTTCTTGCAAAACACCAAGCTTCTTCCATCCGGTGGCAGCTTCCTTGCACCCTCACCAGGCATTTCCTGGGCTCCTGCCCACTCTCGACACTGTCGCGACTCTTGGACTTGGTCCCCTTGTCTTACAGGTAATCAGGTCTGGAAATCCACTGTTGTTGCATTGCTGGTGTTCGTTTTCCTTGCAGAATCAACCTATCACGACTTCTGTGCTCTTTGGGGGGTGTAGGTGCACTTTACACCTACCTTTCAGGGTCTTGGGGTGGGCTATTTTTCTAACACTCACTGTTTTCTTACAGTCCCAGCGACCCTCTACAAGCTCACATAGGTTTGGGGTCCATTCGTGGTTCGCCTTCCACTTTTGGAGTATATGGTTTGTGTTGCCCCTATACCTATGTGCTCCTATCGCAATCTACTGTAACTTTACATTGCTTGCATTACTTCCCTTTGCTATTATCTGCATAATTTTGGTTTCTGTACATATATCTTGTGTATATTTCTCATCCTCATACTGAGGGTACTCACTGAGATACTTTTGGCATATTGTCATAAAAATAAAGTACCTTTATTTTAGTATATCTGTGTGTTGTGTTTTCTTATGATATTGTGCATATGACACCAGTGGTATAGTAGGAGCTTTACATGTCTCCTAGTTCAGCCTAAGCTGCTTTGCCATAGCTACCTTCTATCAGCCTAAACTGCTAGAAAACCTCTTCTACACTAATAAGGGATAACTGGACCTGGCACAAGGTGTAAGTACCTCTGGTACCCACTACAAGCCAGGCCAGCCTCCTACAGGGATGACTTGGGTTTCCCCCAATTTTGGGAGAGGCCCGAGTCGATCCCAGCTAATGCTATCCCGATGGTCAAACTGAGATATTGGGAGAAGGCCAATCAGCGGATCCTTCATAGTAACGGGGTGGGCCATCTAACATCAGAATTTTTGCTTGTTAAAAAGGACCCATGGGCAGAGCAATTCCTTGACCTGCCAATACCTGTACATGCCCGCGCTTTATTCCTTTAGTTTAGATATGGTGCTTTACCAGTTAATAATTTTACCGCCCGGTGGTCGCAGAACAGTTCTGAGGCCAATAAATGTAAAAAGTGAAATTTATGTGTGGAGTCAACCAAACATGTACTCTTTTTCTGTCCCCTATATAAAAGTCCCAGGGAAAAATTGATTTTTCCGTTGTGCAAGGCTTTGTTTTTACACAACCGTGCCAATGCTCACAGAATTTGCAAATATGACCCGTCCACACTGGTGGTAAATGCAGTTACTCAATACTTGTCAGCAGTTTGGGCCATTCGCCATAGGGTTATCACAGTACCAGGCCACAGTGTTTAGCCTGTATCACGGGCAAAGAACTATTTAATCATGCGGTCTGGACGGGGCTTTGGAACAGATTTCTTTTAGACAGTATATGGGTAATCACTGTAATAAAATTCTGTCATTTTATCACCAGTGTTAGCTGTAAAGTGTTATTTCTATGTACTTGTTTTGTATCTGTGTCATTTTAACATGATCCTGATAGCTGTTTTAAGTTATGATATGTGCTTTCTGTCATATTGTGCACGTGTCTCTAATGATTCGATTGTGCTTACATTAACAGGTTTTTTTCTTTCTTTTTTTGCAAATCCTGTTCTCCACATTCTTTGTTTATATGATTATGCATGTAGCAGGCTCTCGTTGCCAAAGTATGTTATCTAAATTATTATGATATTGTATCACTTCACAACACTAACCCAGTATTTTAGATCCTGGGTCGGACTATATGCATTTACCTTGATGATGGCATTAGCCGGAAAAATTTGAATCTGCAATCACTTTTTATCGTCTTGTTGGCTTTTAAATACTTGTACTATTTTAACATTGTGATGCAGATGTTTTAGAAACCTTGGCACCTAAATGTAAAGTTATGTACTGGGAATAATGGTGGACTATAGTAGGCCACGGCCTATGACTGACTTTTTACTTCCAGTGACTATGGCCTCAAAGAAGCTATTTTTATTTTAAATTCTATTTTAAGCCAGTGTGGTGCTTTGCAAAGCACAATTATAATGAATGCATTTTCTTTTTCTACTGTTTTATGTGTAAACCTTTAAGACCTATGGTCGAAATAAAGTATGATTTGACTTGACTAAAAGCATTTGCTAGGACACACAATACATTTGCCTTTTGTAGCAAAATTTAGCATGTGCAATTCTCTAGCATGCCAAATGCATTACCATTTGCACATGAAAGTGCTGCTATATAGATGCCAAAGTGCAAGAAGAGGCTACTCCCTATATATGTAAGCTAAAAGAAATGTATTACAGCTTCCTTTCACTTTCTGAACCTGGCAGGCCTGATTATGCTAGTTCTGGGGCTCTTACATTGTTTATTAGCCCTAACTGGGCCAGATTTTACCACCACTACTCGAGCACATACTTAGTACCGTGCAATAATTTCACATGTCTCAAGTTAATCAGCCAGTCCCACTGGGGACACAAATGTATGACATCTGTAATAATCTCATGTTCTACATAGGGTGTGAATTAGATGATTGTAAAAAAGAAGGTAAAATTTGAGACCCATCAAATCTTGGTGGACGTCATTATACCAAATGAGTTCCAGCTGCTTGGTTTTGGAGCAAAATATTGTCCCAAGTGAATGCACTTGCAGCAGTAGAAAGAAACTAGGAGGAGTTCAACCAGGAATAATCACTCCTAAAATCTAGGACCTCCTAATAAACCAGTCTTATTGGATGAGGAAGCTGCATATTGTAGCCAATGATGAAGCATTTCACAACACATGGGGCAGGCTTCCTCATCCAATAAGATGGCTTATTAGCAGGTCCTTTTGTTTAGATAGAGTGGTGATCAGATCATTTCCCCATTTTCCATAGTACTGCTTGTGCTCTTGTGTCAATGACATTCCATACTCAAATTATAAACTACAATTACTCACAATCATGCTACAACCTCAGAAACAAGAAAATACGATTTAGACCTAGCAATGTAATATTTATGAATTTGTCATTGTTTTCTTACTTTTTGTTCTCAGAAAATGGTTAGATAGCATTTATCATGTGATTGTAAACATGGTTTGATGCACATGTTTGAAAGTTTCAAATAACATATTTAATTTTCAACTATAAACAATCTACAATGCTAATATGTGTTGCCTCGAATGAACTACCATGTTAACTTTAGTAGAGGAAAGCCTTAGAATAGCAGACACTCAAAATGTTATGGAAAAAAGAAAACCTACAGTATTAAACTATGGTATTAAATGTAAGTTTATGGCATTGATTCTTTATACAATTAAAGCACCTACAATAAATATTCCCAGGCTGGTAAAGTTAAGGCTCAGAATAATATATTAGAATTCTTATATTCAAGGAAGTAATCAATGAAATTGAAGAACGATCTCCTAAGGTCAGTAGCAATAGCAGTCCCTTCATGTTCTGGTTATAGTTCATTTAAAATGTAATCTCAACTGTCAGTAGCATTGGATTGCTCTTCAGAATCCAATAATGGAAATTGCTATACAATAAACTTTGAAATGGCAAAGGTCCAGTGGTTAGTGTGCCTTCTAATGCTTGCCAGATGCTAGCACCTTAATTGCAAAGGGGAAAGCAAAAAGCACATTTTAGATGGCTACTTTTCTTTTGCCGCTGACCTGGATATGCTCTAATTGCCTCTGGCTGTGATCATCGGAATTTTAGAGCTTGAGGCAGATCAGAACTGCAGACATGGCCTTTGATTAGTTACATAAAGAAAATTAACCTCTGACCCTGGAAGATTATAAAGTTAAAATTAAAGTTTTTAAACAATGTAGGTTTCAATATTCACAACTGAGAAAACAGATCATTCAACTAAGGAGTAGAATTAAAGACCCCCACAATGTCGCTCATTGAATTTGTATGAGGAGGGCTTAAATAAACTTTGGGTATCCAATCTATACAAACTTCTAGCTCGTGGATGAAGAAAGGGACACCACTTTTAGAACATGGAGATGGCACAGGACCTATATCATTTGGCTTTCAAAACTCAAACTTGATTGTACTACTAAATATCAACACCAACAATATCAAGAAAAAAACATATAGAGGACATAATATTGAGGGTCAAAATATCGATGAGTAAGTGTACAGATTTAGGGATCCTAACTTAACATCTGTGGATCTTGAAGAAGAATGTATTGCATAGCTATATATATGTGTAGTTAGGAGTAGAATTTCTAGACTTACTTACCTGGCAGTATTTTATTTTTTCTTGCATTTTGTCCACAATATTCTGTCCCACCGGTATTGTGGGTTTGATGTTTAGGGTGCACATCTCCAATGTGTACTCAGAAGAAGGCAAACATTTATACACTTTACATGACCACTTCCTTGTTACACTGGCTCTACCATTATCACTCAGACCATAGTTGGAGGGGTTGTGAATTTTTTGTTGTGAATTTATTTCCCATTTGTATATCTATATGAATTCCCAGACCTTGTAGAAAAAAAATGAAGGCACATAAACAAATTATAGGACATACTGCTTAATCTACTAAGAGAAAAGGTAAAACATCAAGGTTTTTCTTCAAAATTGGGAATTTAAACTTGCATTCACTGATGGTTTTCAATGTTTCATTAATCCAATAATGGCTTATGATGATTTCTCTATAAATAATGATTGCACAATCTGTGAAATATTACCCTGCTAATGAAGACCACCTCATGTATTTGGGAGCCAACAGTAATCTAACAGCATTGGGGTTTCATTATTTGATTATTCGATCAAGGACTTCACATGTTGCATGCCTTATTCTTGTATCATGAATGATGACTTATTTTTGTATCATGCAGGTGAAAGAGCAGTTTCCACACCACTCTGTATCTCTTTCAAGTTGAAGAATCCAAATAGTGCACTGTACTAGTTGCCTCAGATATGAATAATATCTGAAATCTGAGCAGTGCTTTGAGCACTTGATATGTGCTACTATTGTACCTGTGTATGAGGTTTATTCTAAAACAAGTTGTGGGATGGGTGTGATAATGTTTGTATACTGCATCAGTCTTACCTTCCAGTGTTCTCTAGATTGTGTTCAGCATTATTTCTTACCACAGTGACCAGTGCTTGTGAGATCAGGAAGTATCAAGGTCTTCTGACAGTTGCTGGAGAGCAGGTAAGAGAGTTCCTGTACGTGGATGGTCTATTGAATAAACATTTACTTTTCTTTACAATCTGTTCTTCAATCTGTGACTTTAATTTGGCAATGTTCGCCTGCTTGAGACAGAGGTTAGCTGCCAGACAGCAAAGCCCAGATTGTTGATGCCAATGGGATAGGACTGTGGAGGGATGTTGTGTCCAGCTGTTGCACCCATTTCGTTGGGTATGTTTTGTTTTGTTCTGTTTATCGGTGGTGAGTAGAATGGGAGTCTGCCTATTGTGGTGTTGTGTCCAAGGAGGAGTAACATTCTTCTATCCCATGGAGCTGTGTCACCCAAATGGCTACTGGACTGAGAGGGCAAAAAACTGCTTTTGTGAGCAGAGCAGAGGGAGCACAGTAAGCATGCAATCAAGCCTGCAAACCATTCCTCCTGTTCCCCATTTGTGTGAGCGTAGATTTTTTCCTGATCAATGCCCTGCTGTAGTGTTCACTTTTCTCCACTGTTGCCATTGCGCTCCACACTAGCACAGGCTAATCAGTAAGCACCAGTGCTTACCTTCCTTCACCGGTTGCATAGGGCTCCACACCGGCACAGGTTTGATATTGTTTGCACACTTGAATCTTCACACAGCAAAAAGAGAATTAAGGCTAACTTCACCCATCTGTATTTGCCTTTGGGATATAGTTGGATACATTATTGCATTATCACCCATTACTTTATCTGTGCAAACTGCACGGATGAGCTACATGTTCTGACATACTTAAAAAGTGATTTTACAGTTTCAGATATTTCCTCCAGTTCATTATGGAAAATCGGATCAGGCATTACAACCTGTTTCCCCTACCCTAATGGCTCTGCCTTTAGTTGGTATACTCCTAGTTGTAGGGGAGGAGTGGATCAACTACTATGAAAAGCATTTAGAATCCACTGACAGCATGGATTTTAGACCACTTTTTATCAATGCTGTGGGCAAGAAGGGAAAAATATTTTCAGGTTCTTACCCTTGAAAGGGGCAGATAACACAGAAATAACAGATATGTGTTTGGAAGCCAAGAAAAGGTTAGATATTTATTTTGGCCACAAGTTAACATTGTCTTACAGAAGCATACATTTTACACATAGTCACAGAGGAGCAATGAGACTGTGGTCCAGTTTCTAATTAGACTAAAAGAGTTGACTGTAAATGCAAAAATGTAGCAGAGACTAAAGAAGTGATTGGTATTACAAACATAGACCAAGAGTAAGACTCTTGCATGAAAGAATTTCAACAAATGGATGGGAGTAGGGATGAAGACATCAATGTAATACAAAGGAGAGATAGGGCAACCAAATCTTCCAAGAGATTAGACAGTAAAGGATGCTCTACAGAGATAAATATAGATAAACAAAGCCAAAATTACAACAAATCAACATTTGAAGGCTGTCACAAGTGCGGCAGCATATCCCACACAGTGGACTATAAGGGGTATTTTGTGAAAGATAATGGTTGTTGAAAATTTTGGAAAAGAGGTCACCTACCAAGAGCTAGTAGAGACATATGTAGGCTGCAGGTGGGATGTGTAGAAGAAGATCAAGAAGTCATAAAACATGTGCTGTGCATTGACGATGAAGGAAACACATGAAGGAATGAATCTAAGACTGACTTTTTCATGACTGGTGCATGCATAGAACTAATGGGTGATCTGGGGTCTTGGTACAATAATTGTCCTAAACTGGTATTTGAGAAGACATGATCTCACTCTTCTTTACAGATTAGTGATATTCAGCCTAAAGGTTATGATGGGAGAAATAGTTAGATTTAAGGTCCACAGAATTCACCTTTTCATTTAAAGACTGAATACCAAATGGGAAAATTATTGTGTCACAGAATGGACCTGGCATTTTAGGTGGGTTCAGCAACATAATTTTCACATGGTACTTGACTCTAGGTCTGTTGAGCAAGTGTTGGCTGTCCTGGGTAAAGAGTCAGAAGAATATATGATAGACAAATGTATTGATGTTTTCCAAAACAGTTTGGGTCAGTGAAGGGTGTATGCATAACAGTAAACTTAGAGAAGGCCTGCTGTGTAAAGATTCAACTTAAGGAAGATTCTCATTGCTGTCCAGTGTGAAGTTAAGAAAGTGTCAGAAGACATGAAAAACTTAGGGCATTATAGGGGCAATTGCGGCTTCAGAGTGGCTGTCTCCAGTAGCAATACCAAAAAAAGAGATTGTCATTTAAGATTTTTTGTTGATATGAGGAGCTTAAACCAGTGTATAGTGATGGATGGTTTTCCTTTACCGAACATATCTGGAATGGTACTACTATTCAAACATGCCATGTTTTTTAACAGGGTAGATTTGAAGTAAGCTTATCATTAGACTAGGTTGCATCCCAAATCCTAGCCTCTCACTCATTTTATAAAGTTAGAAGAGGTATAATCTATCTGACTAACCTTCGGGTTATCTCCTGCTTCAAATGTGTTCCAGGGCATGATGAAAATGTCATGTGTCCATTCGTTTCAGGATAACATATTAATTTTTGGAGCTATGGTGGAAAAACATAATGATGGATCGGTAAAATTATTGGAAATGTTAAGGAAGGCTAGTTTCACACTACATATGGAAAAGTGTCAGTTTTATGACTAAAGAGGATCTGGGGAAAGCTATCAAGTTGGCTCTGGCTCCTAAAGGAAGAGATCAACTTCAGTCGTTCCTGAGACTAGTTGAATATTACTTGAAAAGTGTTCACAATTTTACAGAAAATACAGAACCTTTGAGACAATTGTTGAGAAAGGATGAGGAATTCACTTGGGGAAAGAGATAAGAGAAAGCTTTTGCAAACATCAAATCTGTAATTAGTGTTGCCAACATCAAAGCTGTAATTAGTGATGCAGGGATATTGACTTCTTTGATCGAAAGGGCCTGATTCACAAAGGTAAATTTTCACTTTTGTATATGTCTACTACTTTTAGGTATTCAGGAACTACTTGTGGAGTTTTAAATCTCTGTACTCCCTATACTTATGTGTGTGTCGTTCTCTGCACCTGGAGACTCGGCAATCAGGACGGAATACTCTGCACACATAAGTGTAGGAAATGTGGAGCTTTAAAACTCCACTTAGGGCCATATTTACAAGAAAGTGGCACATGTCGAGATGGGGCCACTCACCTGAAAAGCAGGATGCCTGCAGGGGCAATGGTATACCCCCGACCTACTGGAACACCTCTCGGCACTTCCTAGTGGACACAGAAACCCCGGCAGGTGTCCCAAAAGGAAAGGGGGAGTGGAAGAGAAAGAGAAAGAACACTGCAACGTCCTGCCAGTCCAACCAGGCGCCCTGTATCTTCGGGGGGCACGTCGTTGTTGACAGAATAGTAGATAGTAGAGTTAGTGCTCTAAACTTCCTTGAAACTGAATCTCTCTTTCTGATATGGGCAAGGGAGTGGTAGAAGAACACCGGGATGCTCCAGCACTTTTCTTGGATAATAATAATTGTTGGCACAATTACTAACACTGCATTACCAAAAACCCAAACTGAGTACTATAACAATAAATACTGCGACACTAGGGATGGCTTCACAGAGATTCACTGTTGCACACTACAATTAGAACTGTGGTCGCACTTATTATGCACAAGAAAGACAAACAGGGGTATTAATTATATCACATATAACTTTCCAGCATGGATAGAGTTAAACTAAAAGGAACAAAAACAATCCAAGAAATAAAATGTCCACTCTGGGTTTAAACAGTTATGGCGGCACAGTTTGGTTTGGTTTCACTGTGTGTGTGAAAAACCCTTCAAAAACAAATTCCTCAAACCTGAAACACAGGCATGAACGACACAATTTAAATCCAAGAGTTATGCTATTAGAGAAAGAAAAGTCACGTAAATGCTCTTTTAAAATTGCACTGTCACTGTTTGTAGTACTTGAGCTCAAGCAGATTTCCTGAAGCACATTTAGGCAAGTAACTACAATAATAATGTAGAATGTTCAGAAATGGATTTGTCTCTTCAAGATAAGCACTCTGCCTAAATACGAGGTCTAAAATACACCAGCTGTTCAAGGAAAGCGCAGCGCTCAAAGAACAAACTCCCTGGAGAATACTAGTCACTTAGCTGCAGTCTTTTCCGGAGTCCTGGAGGAATGCCTGGTGTCAGCTTGTACAGGAATGAAGAAAAGAATTGCCTCAAAATTCCTGAATACGAGGATGACAGCAGGGGCTGGATTGCCAAATCAGATGCTGAGATCAGGAAGCAAAACAAAAGCGTACTTCATTCTGCTTTTTATAGCCAATCAGGAAAGCAGTTGAGCTTCCACATGTGGATGAGTCACCACACCCAATTAGAAGCACATGTCTACACCTGCTCACATTAGCAAACAAGCACTGGTAAAACAAGCATTGATAAAACCAATTGTGTAACACAGAACATTATGTTTACTTAAAAACATGAAGGTTTAACCAAGAACAGAGATATGATTTAACCCGAATCCCTGGGGATGCTGACAGATAACGCAGGAGGCACCTTGGGGATTCCTGACAGCGCAACACTAGTGATGCAACACTTTTCTTTCGTCCCCTAACGCCACTATGGTAGTGCCGTATTTACAATGCGGTGCACCATGGCGCATGTTAGGGGCAATAGCGTCCTTTGTTTTAACACTATTGTAACGCTATACTGGATTAGTGTAAAAGAAAATTGACACTAATCCATGTATAGTGTCAAGAGGCCTATTGAAATCAATGAGATCCTCATTTTAATGACTGCTTTAAGCAGGCATTAAAAATGACGCCAGAAATGGCGCGGTAGAATCTTGTAGATTCAATTGTGCCACCTTTGCATACATCATGCATATATTATGCATAATGCGCCACCTTGTTAATATGGCACTATGGTAGTGGCCCATTAGTGTCACATTTGTGGCAAAAACCTTTCTGCAAATGTGGTGCTAAGGGACGCAAGGGCCTTGTAAATCTGGCCCTTAGTTTGTCAACTGCATTTTGTAGTATATTTTATGGTACTACAAAATGTACTACAAAACAAAGTTTGTGAATCAGTCCCACAATGTACAAGTATATTGACCATAGATGGCAGTGCTCTTTGGTTAGGGGCCGTTTTTTCCCCCCTCAAAAAGGGAGGTGCAAAATCTGTAGAATCTGCTTTAAGATTGTTCAGTGGAGTGCTTCTAAACGATACTATGCAGTGATTGAGCGTGAAGATCAGGCAGCTGTTTGAAAGGCAGAGTACTTCTGTACATATTTGTGGGAAGCATGTTTCACATTACAAATGGATCATAAACAATTGGTTAAAGTATTACAACCAGGAGTAGTGGACACAGCTTCACTGAGATTGGTAAAATTTAGTTCTTATTTGCAAGAATACAGGTATAAAACTGAGGGGGATATTTATAGTCCCCTTGCGCCACATTAATGTCATTATATATGGCGTTAATGTGGCCCAACGAGGCCTACATCGTGACACCGTACTTACAGGGTGGTGCAATGCATGCATTGCGCCACCCTGTAACCCTTTGCTCTACATTATGCCTGCACCAAGCATAATGTATGCAAAGGGGGCGTTCCACCATTAGAGGAGCTGAAAAAATGGCATTCTTTACAGCACTTTTAACGCCTGCTCAAGAGCAGGCGTTAAAAGGGGGCTTACATTCTTTAGAATGGTGCCCTTGGTACTCTGCAGGAGTGGCGTCAATATTGTGAGGCTACTCCTGCAGAGTACATCAATAGCATCATGTGAAATTATGCTATCGCCCCCTACCTTGTGCCATGGTGCGCCATATTTTAAATACAGCGCGCACATGGTGGCGGTAGGGGGGTGCTAAGAGGCACAGGGAAAGTGGCGCTGCACTCGGTGCAGCACCAATTTCCATAAATCTGCCCCTGAGTATCTATCAGGTTGAGCAATTTATAGGCTGATTGTTTGTTGAGAGTTCTTCTTAGAGGGATTGTGATAGAAGTAGTGTAGAATATGTTGTTGCAAACATTGAAGATGTCTTGGAAGGTGAGCATTATCCTACTACAATGGAGAGTGGGAGAAAGCTGCACAAAAGTATGGTGTTTTTCAGGAATTAGTGAGCAGTGTCTGTGATGGATGGAAGAGGGAACACACACATCCAGAGTAAGGGTTTAAGTCCAGGTACACTAATTTTGTCTTACATACCATAGTGTTAGTAGGTCAACACTACACATAAAATCTTTTTTCATACTGAAGTAGATCAGGTGATTTAAAGGTCCTGAATAAATGCTGTGGATCCCCTTTACAACAAATTAGGCACAAAACATGTTGAAAAGGTGAAGAGGTTCTATGAATCATTAATGCTTTTATGATATAGTGATTGATTTTATCCTATTAACAGAGGCCCTCTGAATAAAACAGATATAGAGGGGACCTCTAGTTAATTCTAATATTCAGACCAATCTACAGAGTACCTGTAACTCTTCTTGAATCACTCCTTGAAGGGATTACTGTTTATACATTTTTGTACAGTAGGCAAAACTAAAAGATATCTGGCAAAGTGCCTCCACTTGAGGACCATTGGGCATTGCAGTGCCAGTCCATCGTGGAGCACAGCCCGATGTTGAGTATGCCACCATGGGTGGGTGAGAGCTTGTGCTCCTAAAAGGAGCCACTCTTGGTGATTTGACAGGCCTTGACCCCTATTGTGGGCTTTGGAACCCCTCCTTCTTTCAACAGAACTGCACACTTTTGTTGTTTGTAAGCCATTTCTACCATGTTTTAAGGAGAGAGTACAAGTACTTTAGCACTGGTTAGCAGTGGTTAAATGCACAGAGCTTTAGAGCCAGCAATAACAAGATCACCAAAACAAGAGGTTTGAAGGTAAAAGGTTAGGGGAGAAACATGCCACTTTAGCACATACAAACCTCTTTTCCTCCTCAATGAGGCAAAATGTATCTTGCATAGTGATGGATGTGCACCTCTACTCAGAGTGCCCCAGCTGCAGTGATATCTGGATTTTTGGTCATGAGCAAACACAGAGGATGCGTGTCTGCTATGAATTAGGCCTGTCTCATGGACTGCGGTTTGCTTAGACCAGGAGTGACACCTAAAAGTTTACCCTCAGGAGGTGTAAGGCTACTGCCTTCGCCTGGAGTTATGTAGTATGCATGTTGTGGTTGATGCATGCTGTGTTTTTAGTCATCACTAGGGTGAACAGGATCAATTTACCTGTATCACCAAGGTGTGCTTTTTGGCCTCACTTGGAAAACACTGGGTGCTTAACTCGACCTTTGGCCCACAGTGGGTTGTGTGCAGCACAAGGATGTTCATATGCCTGAGAGATGGTATAGTGTACTAGGTATACCATGTTCAATTGCATGTGCACACTGGGATGTGCCTGAGAGAGTACAGTGCAGAAGAAATAGTGCAAACAGTTGCATGGGAGTTCTTGGGTGTGTGTGTGCCACTGGGAAGGTACATCAGAGCTAGTGTGTGAATGTGCAGGAGCATGCTAGGGCATATGAGTGCCTGGGAAGAGGTACAGTACATTGGGGACTGTAGGAGGCTGGACTGGCTTGTAGTGAGTACCAAGGGGTACTTGCACCTTGCACCAGGCCCAGTTATCCCTTATTAGTGTATAGGGTGTCTAGCAGCTTAGGCTGATAGATAATGGTAGCTTAGCAGAGCAGCTTAGGCGGAACTAGGAGACGTGTGAAGCTACTACAGTACCACTTAGTGTCATATGCACAATATCATAAGAAAACACAATACACAGTTATACTAAAAATAAAGGTACTTTATTTTTATGACAATATGCCAAAGTATCTTAGAGTGCACCCTCAGTGAGAGGATAGAAAATATACACAAGATATATATACACAATAGCAAAAATATGCAGTATAGTCTTAGAAAACAGTGCAAACAATGTATAGTTACAATAGGATGCAATGGGGACACATAGGGATAGGGGCAACACAAACCATATACTCCAAAAGTGGAATGCGAACCACAAATGGACCCCAAACCTATGTGACCTTGTAGAGGGTCGCTGGGACTATTAGAAAATAGTGAGAGTTAGAAAAATAACCCTCCCCAAGACCCTGAAAAGTGAGTGCAAAGTGCACTAAAGTTCCCCTAAGGACAAAGAAGTCGTGTTAGAGGAATAATGCAGGAAAGACACAAACCAACAATGCAACAATTATGGATTTCCAATCTAGGGTACCTGTGGAACAATGGAACCGAGTCCAAAAGTCACAAGCAAGTCGGAGATGGGCATATGCCCAGGAAATGCCAGCTGTGGGTGCAAAGAAGCTTCAACTGGACAGAAGAAGCAGAGGTTTCTGCAAGAACGAAAAAGGCTAGAGACTTCCCCTTTGGTGGACGGATCCCGCTCGCCGTGACGAGTCGTGCAGAAGTGTTTTCCCGCCAAAAGAACGCCAACAAGCCTTGCTAGCTGCAAATCATGCGGTTAGCGTTTTTGGATGCTGCTGTGGCCCAGGAGGGACCAGAAGGTCGCAAATTGGACCAGGAGGTAGAGGGGACGTCGAGCAAGACAGGAAGCCCTCTTAGCAGCAGGTAGCACCCAGAAAAGTGCCAGAAACAGGCACTACAAGGATGCATGAAACAGTGCTCACCCGAAGTCACACAAAGGAGTCCCACATCGCCGGAGACCAACTTAGAAAGTCGTGCAATGCAGGTTAGAGTGCCGTGGACCCAGGCTTGGCTGTGCACAAAGGATTTCTGCCGGAAGTGCACAGGGGCCGGAGTAGCTGCAAAAGTCGCAGTTCCCAGCAATGCAGTCTAGCGAGGTGAGGCAAGGACTTACCTCCACCAAACTTGGACTGAAGAGTCACTGGACTGTGGGGGTCACTTGGACAGAGTTGCTGGATTCGAGGGACCTCGCTCGTTGTGCTGAGAGGAGACCCAAGGGACCGGTAATGCAGCTTTTTGGTGCCTGCGGTTGCAGGGGGAAGATTCCATCGACCCACGGGAGATTTCTTCTGAGCTTCTAGTGCAGAGAGGAGGCAGACTACCCCCACAGCATGCACCACCAGGAAAACAGTCAAGAAGGCGGCAGGATCAGCGTTACAGAGTTGCAGTAGTCGTCTTTGCTACTATGTTGCAGTTTTGCAGGCTTCCAGCGCGGTCAGCAGTCGATTCCTTGGTAGAAGGTGAAGAGAGAGATGCAGAGGAACTCGGCTGAGCTCTTGCATTCGTTATCTAAAGTTTCCCCAGAGACAGAGACCCTAAATAGCCAGAAAAGAGGGTTTGGCTACCTAGGAGAGAGGATAGGCTAGCAACACCTGAAGGAGCCTATCAGAAGGAGTCTCTGACGTCACCTGGTGGCACTGGCCACTCAGAGCAGTCCAGTGTGCCAGCAGCACCTCTGTTTCCAAGATGGCAGAGGTCTGGAGCACACTGGAGGAGCTCTGGACACCTCCCAGGGGAGGTGCAGGTCAGGGGAGTGGTCACTCCCCTTTCCTTTGTCCAGTTTCGCGCCAGAGCAGGGCTAAGGGGTCCCCTGAACCGGTGTAGACTGGCTTATGCAGAATTGGGCACATCTGTGCCCAAGAAAGCATTTCCAGAGGCTGGGGGAGGCCACTCCTCCCCTGCCTTCACACCATTTTCCAAAGGGAGAGGGTGTAACACCCTCTCTCAGAGGAAGTCCTTTGTTCTGCCATCCTGGGCCAGGCCTGGCTGGACCCCAGGAGGGCAGATGCCTGTCTGAGGGGTTGGCAGCAGCAGCAGCTGCAGTGAAACCCCAGGAAGGGCCGTTTGGCAGTACCAGGGTCTGTGCTACAGACCACTGGGATCATGGGATTGTGCCAACTATGCCAGGATGGTATAGAGGGGGCAATTCCATGATCATAGACATGTTACATGGCCATATTCGGAGTTACCATTGTGAAGCTACATATAGGTAGTGAACTATATGTAGTGCACGCGTGTAATGGTGTCCCCGCACTCACAAAGTCCGGGGAATTGGCCCTGAACAATGTGGGGGCACCCTGGCTAGTGCCAGGGTGCCCTCACACCAAGTAACTTTGCACCTAACCTTTACCAGGTAAAGGTTAGACATATAGGTGACTTATAAGTTACTTAAGTGCAGTGTAAAATGTTATTTCACTCAGGCTGCAGTGGCAGGCCTGTGTAAGAATTGTCAGAGCTCCCTATGGGTGGCAAAAGAAATGCTGCAGCCCATAGGGATCTCCTGGAACCCCAATACCCTGGCTACCTCAGTACCATATACTAGGGAATTATAAGGGTGTTCCAGTAAGCCAATGTAAATTGGTAAAATTAGTCACTAGCCTGTTAGTGACAATTTGGAAAGAAATGAGAGAGCATAACCACTGAGGTTCTGATTAGCAGAGCCTCAGTGAGACAGTTAGTCACTACACAGGTAACACATTCAGGCACACTTATGAGCACTGGGGCCCTGGTGAACAGGGTCCCAGTGACACATACAACTAAAACAACATATATACAGTGAAAAATGGGGGTAACATGCCAGGCAAGATGGTACTTTCCTACACAACCCCCCCCCAAACAAAGGACAATAAGACTAGCCATGACCTGATGAGTCTTCATTGTCTAAGTGGAAATATCTGGAGAGTCCATCTGCATTGGAGTGGCTACTCCCAGGTCTATGTTCCACTGTATAGTCCATTCCCTGTAGGGATATGGACCACCTCAACAATTTAGGATTTTCACCTTTCATTTGTTTTAGCCAAAGTAGAGGTTTGTGGTCTGTCTGAACAATGAAGTGGGTGCCAAACAGGTATGGCCTCAACTTCTTCAGAGCCCAGACCACAGCAAAGGCCTCCCTCTCTATGGCAGACCAACGCTTTTCTCTAGGGGTCAACCTACTACTAATAAAAGCAACAGGTTGATCCTGGCCCTCAGAATTAAGTTGTGATAGGACTGCCCCTACCCCTAATTCAGATGCATCAGTTTGGACATAGAATTTTTTAGAGTAACAAGGGCTTTTCAGGACAGGTGCAGAGCACATGGCCTGCTTCAGCTCCTCAAATGCTTTCTGACAGTTTGCTGTCCATAATACCTTTTTAGGCATTTTCTTGGATGTGAGGTCATTAAGAGGGGCTGCAATGGAGCCATAGTTCTTAATGAACCTCCTGTAATACCCAGTGAGGCCTAGGAAGGCTCTCACCTGAGTCTGAGTGGTAGGGGGAACCCAATCAATAATTGTTTGGATTTTCCCCTGAAGTGGTGCAATCTGTTCCCCACCAACAAGGTGTCCCAGATAAACCACCTTCCCCTGCCCTATCTGGCACTTTGAAGCCTTGATAGTGAGGCCTGCCTTTTGCAGGGCCTCCAAAACTTTCCATAGGTGGACCAGGTGATCATCCCAGCTGGAGCTAAAGACAGCTATATCGTCCAAATATGCTGCACTGAAAGCTTCCAGCCCTTGCAGGACTGTGTTCACCAACCTCTGAAAAGTGGCAGGTGCATTTTTCAATCCAAAAGGCATTACAGTGAACTGGTAATGTCCTCCAATGGTTGAAAATGCTGTTTTAGGTTTAGCATCTTCTGATAATTTGATCTGCCAATACCCTGCAGTCAAATCAAAAGTGCTTAGATACTTGGCAGATGCCAGTGTATCTATCAGCTCATCTGCCCTGGGTATAGGGTGAGCATCAGTTTTGGTTACCAGGTTGAGACCTCTATAGTCTACACAAAACCGCATTTCCTTCTTTCCATCTTTGGAATGGGGTTTTGGTACAAGTACCACAGGAGAAGCCCATGGACTTTCAGAGTGCTCAACCACTCCTAGTTCTAACATTTTCTGCACCTCTTGCTTTATGCAGTCCCTGACATGGTCAGGCTGCCTATAGATCTTACTTTTGACAGGTAAACTGTCTCCAGTATCTATAGTGTGCTCACACCAAGAAGTGGTACCTGGCACAGTAGAGAAGAGTTCAGAGAATTGATCTAGGAGATTTATGCAATGGTCTTTCTGCTCAGCAGTAAGACAATCAGCCAAAACTACACCTTCCACAAGAGCATCTTGTTCTGTGGAAGAGAAGAGATCAGGGAGAGGGTCACTCTCTTCTTCCTGTCCCTCATCAGTTGCCATGAGCGGGGTGAGATCAGCCCTGTCATAGTAGGGTTTCAGGCGATTGACATGGAGCACCCTAAGGGGACTCCTGGCAGTGCCTAAGTCAAATAAATATGTGACTTCTCCCTTCTTTTCAACAATTGTGTGGGGACCACTCCATTTATCTTGGAGTGCTCTTGGGGCCACAGGCTCCAAGACCCACACTTTCTGCCCTGGTTGGTACTGAACCAAAACAGCCTTCTGATCATGCCATTGCTTCTGGAGCTCTTGGCTGGCCTGAAGGTTTTTACTGGCCTTTTTCATATACTCAGCCATCCTTGATCTGAGGCCAAGTACATAGTCCACAATATCTTGTTTAGGAGCTTTTAAAGGTTGTTCCCAACCCTCCTTTACAAGTGTGAGTGGACCCCTAACAGGGTGTCCAAAAAGAAGTTGAAAGGGGCTGAAGCCTACTCCTTTCTGGGGTACCTCCCTGTAGGCAAAAAGGAGGCATGGTAACAGGATATCCCATCTCCTGCGGAGTTTTTCAGGGAGACCCATAATCATGCCTTTGAGAGTTTTGTTAAATCTCTCCACCAGTCCATTTGTTTGTGGATGATAGGGTGCAGTGAACTTGTAAGTTACACTACACTCCTTCCACATGGCCTTTAAGTATGCAGACATGAAATTGCTTCCCCTGTCTGATACTACTTCCTTTGGGAAGCCCACCCTGGAAAGTATTCCCAGGAGGGCCTTTGCCACTGCAGGTGCTGTAGTGGTCCTTAAAGGAATAGCTTCAGGATATCTTGTGGCATGGTCCACTACCACCAAGATAAACCTATTGCCTGAAGCAGTAGGAGGGTCAAGGGGGCCAACTATGTCAACCCCTACCCTTTCAAAGGGAACCCCAACCACAGGCAGTGGGATAAGGGGTGCCTTTGGGGTGCCACCTGTCTTGCCACTGGCTTGACAGGTTTCACAGGACTTACAAAATTCTTTTGCGTCCTCAGACATCCTAGGCCAATGAAACAAGGGAACAAGTCTGTCCCAAGTTTTCATTTGTCCCAGGTGTCCAGCTAGGGGAATGTCGTGAGCAAGAGTTAGGAGGAACTTTCTGTACTCCTGAGGGATCACTAATCTCCTGGCAGCTCCAGGTTTAGGATCCCTTGCCTCAGTGTACAGGAGATTGTCCTCCCAGTAAACTCTGTGAGAGTCAATAACATCCCCATTAGCCTGTTTGACAGCTTGCTATCTCAGACCCTCTAATGTGGGACAGATTTGCTGTGCCACACTCAGCTCCTCCCTGGCAGGCCCCCCTTCACCCAAAAAGCTCAGCAGTGTCTGCTTCAAGCTCCTCTGGTGTAGGTTCTGCACAGGGAGGGAATTCTTCTTCCTCAGAAGTTGAATCCACTGTAGAGGGAGGGATAGTAGGAAGTGGTTTGCTTCTACTAGCCCTAGCTTTAGGGAGCACTTGGTCCATTGTTCCAGGATCCAAGCTTCCCTGTCCTTTTTGCTTTCTGGCCTGAGCCCTTGTCAAAGCAAAAATATGCCCTGGGATGCCCAGCATTGCTGCATGGGCCTCCAACTCCACATCCGACCAAGCTGATGTCTCCAAATCATTTCCTAGTAGACAGTCTACAGGTAAATCTGTGGCTACCACAACTTTCTTTGGACCAGTAACCCCCCCCCCAGTTGAGATTAACAACAGCCATGGGGTGGCTAGGTGTGTTGTTGTGAGCATCGGTTACTTGGTACTGATGACCAAGTAGGTGTTGTTCAGGGTGGACCAGTTTCTCTATGACCATAGTCACACTGGCACCAGTGTCCCTGTAGGCCTGAACCTCAACACCATTTATTAGGGGTAGCTGCTTGTACTTATCCATATTAAGGGGACAAGCAACTAAGGTGGCTAAATCAATAACTCCCTCAGAGACTAACACAGCCTCTGTGGCCTCCCTAACAAGGCCAACCCCAACTAAGTTACCAATAGTGAGCCCAGCTACTCCCTTGGATTGGCTATTAGTAGGTTTGCTCCCACCACCACTGCTATTAGTAGGGACACTAGGGGTAGCAGTAGGGGTTGTAGTGGTAGGAGGCTTGGTGCTTTTCTTTGGACAACTGGGATCTGTTGTCCAATGGCCTTTTACTTTACATAAATAGCACCATGGTTTATTTTCTTTGTTTTGATTAAAGGAGGATTTGGACCCACCACCCCCACCAGAGTGTTTTTGTGGGCCTGATGAAGACTCATTTTTAGATTTGTCCCCACCCTTGTCAGAAGACTTACCATCCTTCTTTTTGTTGCCATCTTTGTCACCCCCTGTATGAACTTTTCTGTTCACCCTTGTTCTGACCCATTTGTCTGCCTTCTTTCCCAATTCTTGGGGAGAGGTCAGATCAGAGTCCACCAAGTACTGGTGCAACAAATCAGACACACAATTATTAAGAATATGCTCTCTCAGGATCAAGTTATACAGACTGTCATAATCAGTAACTTTACTGCCATGTAACCACCCCTCCAAGGCCTTCACTGAATGGTCAATGAAATCAACCCAGTCTTGTGAAGACTCCTTTTTGGTCTCTCTGAACTTTATCCTGTATTGTTCAGTGGTTAAGCCATAACCATCCAGGAGTGCATTCTTAAGAACTGTAAAATTATTGGCATCACTTTCTTTCACAGTAAGGAGCCTATCCCTACCTTTTCCACTAAATGATAGCCATAGGATAGCAGCCCACTGCCTTTGAGGGACATCCTGTACAACACAGGCCCTCTCAAGTGCAGCAAACCACTTGTTAATGTCATCCCCCTCCTTATAAGGGGGAACTATCTTATGCAGATTCCTGGAATCATGCTCTTTTGCAGGATGACTATGGGGAATACTGCTGCTGCCACCATGGGTTTCTAAACCCAGTTTCTGTCTCTCCTTCTCTACTTCTAAAGTCTGTCTATCCAAATCCAGCTGTTGCTTCTTGAGCTTCAGTCTGGTTTGTTCCACTCTCAATCTATTGAGCTCACTTTCTAACAATCTGTCATCTTCATGCCTTGAAACAGAAGTATGGTGAGAATGGATAGAAGGAGACCTGTCCCTTACAGAAGGCACCCTAACAGCTTGGCTGACAGTGTAATGTGAGAGCACATCATCTGTATGATGTGACTCCACCTCAGTACCAACTATGCTAGACTGTCTTGTAATGGGAAGGCTAAGAAGTTTCTTTCCTGAACCTTTACCTGGGGGAGTCCCTGGATCAGATTGGGAACCATTAGCTACTTTTTCAACAGATAGGGCACTTTTAGCCTTATCTTGTTCTCTAAGCATGTTAAGTAACAATTCCAAGGAAGGATTCTTCCCTACACTCAAACCTCTTTCTACACAGAGACTCCTTGCTTCTTTCCAGCTAAGGTGGTCATATGCAAGTTTGGACAGATCAACATTTTGGCCTGTGCCAGACATTTTTAGAAAGAGTTAAAGTGATAGAAAAAGGATAAAAAACTTTTTCAGAACTTTTAGAAAGACAGAAAAAAAACTTTTAAAACTTTTTAGAACTTTTTAGAAAGTTAGAAGTACTTTTCAGCCCTTAGAAAAGAGTGAAAAGAGGAAATGCAAAACTTTTTGGCTATGTGTATATACACTGAACTTGTTTTGTATATTTTTCTCTTATGAAAAGTACAATGACAAGAGTGGTAAGTAGTCTCAAAGCACTTATCCCACCGCTGCACAACCAATGTAGGAGGCTGGACTGGCTTGTAGTGAGTACCAAGGGGTACTTGCACCTTGCACCAGGCCCAGTTATCCCTTATTAGTGTATAGGGTGTCTAGCAGCTTAGGCTGATAGATAATGGTAGCTTAGCAGAGCAGCTTAGGCTGAACTAGGAGACGTGTGAAGCTACTACAGTACCACTTAGTGTCATATGCACAATATCATAAGAAAACACAATACACAGTTATACTAAAAATAAAGGTACTTTATTTTCATGACAATATGCCAAAGTATCTTAGAGTGTACCCTCAGTGAGAGGATAGAAAATATACACAAGATAAATATACACAATAGCAAAAATATGCAGTATAGTCTTAGAAAACAGTGCAAACAATGTATAGTTACAATAGGATGCAATGGGGACACATAGGGATAGGGGCAACACAAACCATATACTCCAAAAGTGGAATGCGAACCACGAATGGACCCCAAACCTATGTGACCTTGTAGAGGCTCGCTGGGACTATTAGAAAATAGTGAGAGTTAGAAAAATAACCCTCCCCAAGACCCTGAAAAGTGAGTGCAAAGTGCACTAAAGTTCCCCTAAGGACAAATAAGTCGTGTTAGAGGAATAATGCAGGAAAGACACAAACCAACAATGCAAAAACGATGAATTTCCAATCTAGGGTACCTGTGGAACAAGGGGACCAAGTCCAAAAGTCACAAGCAAGTCGGAGATGGGCATATGCCCAGGAAATGCCAGCTGTGGGTGCAAAGAAGCTTCTACTGGACAGAAGAAGCAGAGGTTTCTGCAGGACTGAAAAGGGCTAGAGACTTCCTCTTTGGTGGATGGATCCCCCTTGCCGTGGAGAGTTGTGCAAAAGTGTTTTCCTGCCGAAAGAACGCCAACAAGCCTTGCTAGCTGCAAATTGTGAGGTTAGCGTTTTTGGATTCTGCTGTGGCCCAGGAGGGACCAGGAGGTCGCAAATTGGACCAGGAGGTAGAGGGGACATCGAGCAAGACAAGGAGCTCTCTTAGCAGCAGGTAGCTCCCAGAGAAGTGCCAGAAACAGGCACTATGAGGATGCGTGAAATGGTGCTCACCCAAAGTTACACAAAGGAGTCCCACGTCGCCGGAGACCAACTTAGAAAGTCGTGCAATGCAGGTTATAGTGCCGTGGACCCAGGCTTGGCTGTGCACAAAGGATTTCTGCCGGAAGTGCACAGTGGCCGGAGTAGCTGCAAAAGTCGCGGTTCCCAGCAATGCAGTCTAGCGAGGTGAGGCAAAGACTTACCTCCACCAAACTTGGACTGAAGAGTCACTGGACTGTGGGGGTCACTTGGACAGAGTTGCTGGATTCGAGGGACCTCGCTCGTTGTCCTGAGAGGAGACCCAAGGGACCAGTAATGCAGCTTTTTGGTGCCTGCGGTTGCAGGGGGAAGATTCCGTCGACCCACAGGAGATTTCTTCTGAGCTTCTAGTGCAGAGAGGAGGCAGACTACCCCCACAGCATGCACCACCGGGAAAACAGTCGAGAAGGCGGCAGGATCAGCGTTACAGAGTTGCAGTAGTCATCTTTGCTACTATGTTGCAGTTTTGCAGGCTTCCAGCGCGGTCAGCAGTCGATTCCTTGGTAGAAGGTGAAGAGAGAGATGCAGAGGAACTCGGCTGAGCTCTTGCATTCGTTATCTAAAGTTTCCCCAGAGACAGAGACCCTAAATAGCCAGAAAAGAGGGTTTGGCTACCTAGGAGAGAGGATAGGCTAGCAACACCTGAAGGAGCCTATCAGAAGGAGTCTCTGACGTCACCTGGTGGCACTGGCCACTCAGAGCAGTACAGTGTGCCAGCAGCACCTCTGTTTCCAAGATGGCAGAGGTCTGGAGCACACTGGAGGAGCTCTGGACACCTCCCAGGGGAGGTGCAGGGGAGTGGTCACTCCCCTTTCCTTTGTCCAGTTTCGCGCCAGAGCAGGGCTAAGGGGTCCCCTGAACCGGTGTAGACTGGCTTATGCAGAATTGGGCACATCGGTGCCCAAGAAAACATTTCCAGAGGCTGGGGGAGGCTACTCCTCCCTGCCTTCACACCATTTTCCAAAGGGAGAGGGTGTAACATCCTCTCTCAGAGGAAGTCCTTTGTTCTGCCATCCTGGGCCAGGCCTGGCTGGACCCCAGGAGGGCAGATGCCTGTCTGAGGGGTTGGCAGCAGCAGCAGCTGCAGTGAAACCCCAGGAAGGGCAGTTTGGCAGTACCAGAGTCTGTGCTACAGACCACTGGGATCATGGGATTGTGCCAACTATGCCAGGATGGTATAGAGGGGGCAATTCCATGATCATAGACATGTTACATGGCCATATTCAGAGTTACCATTGTGAAGCTACATATAGGTAGTGACCTATATGTAGTGCACGCGTGTAATGGTGTCCCCGCACTCACAAAGTCCGGGGAATTGGCCCTGAACAATGTGGGGGCACCCTGGCTAGTGCCAGGGTGCCCTCACACTAAGTAACTTTTCACCTAACCTTTACCAGGTAAAGGTTAGACATATAGGTGACTTATAAGTTACTTAAGTGCAGTGTAAAATGGCTGTGAAATAACGTGGACGTTATTTCACTCAGGCTGCAGTGGCAGGCCTGTGTAAGAATTGTCAGAGCTCCCTATGGGTGACAAAAGAAATGCTGCAGCCCATAGGGATCTCCTGGAACCCCAATACCCTGGCTACCTCAGTACCATATACTAGGGAATTATAAGGGTGTTCCAGTAAGCCAATGTAAATTGGTAAAATTAGTCACTAGCCTGTTAGTGACAATTTGGAAAGAAATGAGAGAGCATAACCACTGAGGTTCTGATTAGCAGAGCCTCAGTGAGACAGTTAGTCACTACACAGGTAACACATTCAGGCACACTTATGAGCACTGGGGCCCTGGTGAACAGGGTCCCAGTGACACATACAACTAAAACAACATATATACAGTGAAAAATGGGGGTAACATGCCAGGCAAGATGGTACTTTCCTACAGCGACTGCCTGCTTCTGAATGTGTGTGTGGAGCTTGCGGAGAGCACAATACGCTGAAGGCACTAGGTTCCATTTTGGAGTCCCAGGGCTAGCTAGAGGAACAGGGCAATGGAGAGGTTTCTCCCAGACAGATTTGCGGGTGGCTGATTTTCTGAGAGCTGTGTGTGACACACACATTGAAAGAAGGAAGAGTCAGGCTCTTTTGTGCACTTCAGTAGGAGCTATTTGATACTGATAAGTCAAAGAGGCCTGGGCACATCTGAGGAAAGAGATCAGGCTGATAGGATAATCATAAAGAGTAGGGCTAGGGCCCCTTGGTAATCTTTTGAAGCACACTTCACTGAGACTGACATCCAGGTGTGAATCACTAGTCACTATTTTGGCCTGTGTTTGGAGCTATCAAGATTGGAGACTGTCCTGCTATTATATACTGCTCTCTGGGGTAAAAGCACTACAAAGGACTGAGTACTCCAAAGGGAGCAATGCCTCAGAGTACAAACTTCAAATAGCGAATGCTAAATCAAAAGTGTCCCTGGAAATAGATTATAAAAAGGGGAGCTTGAGACTCCAAAATGGTCAAACTGAAGCTCTCCATCAGCATGGAGAAGTTCAGCACGAAGTCTGTCTGTTGTGCCCAGGACTGGGGACTCAGGATCTGCCAGTCTCCCATGCTAGGTGAATGGACATCACCCAGAAAGATCAAGAAAACTCACATGGAGCCTGTACCATCAGCTTCGACCTGACCCGGGACCGGTGGGCCCTGTCTGGTGAATGATATTGCTTGGAGGGATGGTGGTCCAGTAGGGATCCCATTGATTAGATCGCAGTAGTCAGTGTGAGATTGTGGTCCGTCTGGAATGCAGCATTGATTGGGCTGTCAACCAGTGTGCCAAAAGTCCATTACCCCCTTGCCAGGTGGGAGCAGGTAGGATTAGTACTTAGCACTGCACTGTGAGTTATGGAGGACCAATGCACAATACAGGGCCATGACCCAAAGAGAGCTGTCACCTTGTGTGTACTGACGGCAACCCCTGAATGTCAGTTTGGGGCCACGGTGAAGAGAGAGGACCATCACCCTGTATGTGCTGCTGTGACCCTACCTGTCTGTAAGGAGGAGGAGGAGGAGGCAATGAAGGTAAAAGAAGGCCATCTTCCTGAACCCACATGCAGTATAGAAGGCAACACAGGCCATGATTTGTGGAAAGTGAGTGCAACAACTTTGACTCACCTGTCCAGGAGGATCGAAGACCTGCCCTTGGATCCCTGGAGAGATTCACCACATTGGAGTAGTGCCAAGAAAGGCAGCAGCCATGACCGCAACTTCCTGCTCTCTGGTCACTGCCAGGCTCCTGAGCAGCAACTGAGGACTTTGTACTGCCACTCCATGGATACGGTTGACAAACGGGCCACCGGGCCCTGGGCAACTTGCTCCGAGTTAATACTTTCCAGTCCAGGGGCTCTGAGATCTTACTATAAAGCCTCCATATACCGTCTGAGACTTGAACACCTTAACAGGCCTCTCTTGGATATCACCACATGGGAATGGAGAATAGCCATCATCCATAAATGGGGAAGTAAGACTACAATGCTGACCTGGGAAAGGCTAGTGGGATTGCCTCAAGACTGTGTACATTGTTTGCAGAGTGTTGTAATGTACTTTGTGTTAGTAGATTGTTGCACCTGGCCTTTTTTGCATGGTCATCCCCAAACCTTTGCCTCAATCCTCCTATTTTTTCTGACATGTTTTTGTTGGCTTTACGACTCTGGGGGCTCTACCACCGCTAACCAGTGCTAAAGTGCATATTCTGTCTGTGTAAATTGGGATTCTGATTGGTTTTCTGTAATTGGCACATTTGATTTATTGGTTAGTCCCTAGTATAGTGTACCATGTGGGCCCACAACCCATAAATCAAATGCTACTAGTGTGCCTGCAGCACTAATCGTGCCAACCACATAAGTAACCTTGTCTCAATCCTACCATTGCAGTGTCTATGTGTGCAGTTTTAAACTGGCATTTCGAACTGGCAAATGCACCCACTTGCCAGGCCCAAACCTTCCCTTTTACTACATGTAAGTCACCTATCTAAGGTAGGCCCAAAGGCAGCCCCTAATACTAGTGTGTTTTATATGCCCTGTTAGTGAAATACTGCTAAATTTGTTTTTCGCCATTGCAAGGCCTATCTCTCCCATAGGATAACATGGGGATTGTCTTTAAATACCCTTTGAATACCTTTTATGTGTCATTTCCCAAGGGGAGCAGATAGACATATGGAGTTTGTGATCTCTGAACTCACAACTTAAAAATAGATATTTTGGTGAAGTTGGTTTTTAGATTGTAAATATGAAAATGCCAATTTCAGAAAGTGGACATTTTCTTGCTTAACCATTCTGTGCCCTTGTTTGGCTGCTGAATAGACATCTGGGTCAAACTGACAGTTAGGCTGTTTGTGAATTCACTCTAGAGAATCACACAGAGGGAGCTGAGGTGTGTCCTGCATATCGTGATTGGTCTACCTGAGCTAGAGTGGGAGGCAGGAACTGACACCTGGTCTGGAAGGGCTTTGCCTGATCTCACACAATTTAGTCTCCAACCCCCTAGAGTGTGGCTGGGGCAGAGCAAGGAAGAGGCATGGTCTTGTGCAATAAAAATACTTTCCTTTGAAGTTCGTCTACTTCAAAGGCAGACATGAGTATAAGTATTGGACTGCTGACCCCACAACTTTAGAACACTTCTGGATCAAGAGGAGCCTCTGCCAAGGAGAAGAGCTGAAGAGCTGGAGAAGGAGTACTGCCACGTTGCTGTGTCTACTTTGCTGGGTTGGCCTGTAGTTGCTGCTTCTGCCTTAGAGAAGACAAAGACTGGACTTTGCTGTGTATCCTGCTTGTGAAGTTTCTCCAAGGGCTTGTACTCAGCTTGCCTCCTGTTAAGAAGTCTCAGGAACATCAAAGACTTCATCTGCCAGCACCTGGACTCTCTTGTTGAGACCCCTGACTTGTCAAGTGGTGCCACATCCAGTCCTTGGGCCCTTGAGTGTGAGCTGGGGACCTGGGGGTGAAAATTCACCCATTACTGTGTGTGCTTCAGAATCATTGACGCACCGCCAGTCCTGCAGCTAAAAATTTGATGCAGCACCTGCCCCGTGACTAGAGAATTGACACAGCTCCTGCTCTCAACGTGGACCCTTCACACAGTGAGTCAGAAATTCCCATGCACAGACCCTGGGCTTCAAAACTTCAACATCACTGCATGGAGCTGAGGCTACCTGTCTGGAAATCGACACAGCCCTTCCCTGCAAGGAAAGAATCAACGCATCGCTTACCCAACGGGGGAAGAATCGATGCACGGCCTCACTTGTGTAATCAATGCATTGCTTGCTTTTCTGGTGGACCCTTGCCTCTGAGGCTTTATTGATTCTCATCGATTTAGACTCTTTTTAACTTTACAAGGTAATATCGTTACTGATGTATGTTGGATTTTTGTTGTCTTGCTCTTGTTCGATTTAGATACATTTGAGCTATTTCTCTAAACTGGTATTGAGTCTTTTTGTGGTGTTTGCACTGTGTTACTGTGTGTGGTTATACAAATACTTTACACATTGCCTCTGAGATAAGCCTGACTGCTTGTGCCAAGCTAGAACGAGGGTGAGCAGGAGTTATCTAAGCTGTGTATCTCCCTTACCCTGACTAGAATGGGGGTCCCTACTTGAGAAGGGTGTAAACTGAGCGCCAACTAGACATCCGATTTCTAACATAGATAAAAACTCCTTTTGTACATAAAAGCAAGTATTTGACTGGACAATCATTTATTGAGGTGGCTGGATGTACCTGACTTGTGTTAGTCCTACACCTACCTCCTCCTGAGAACCTTTGGACTGCTTGACCCATGCTACCACTGAGAGTCAAGTGCTGAAGGGGTACTTAGCCCAAATTGCTCAGACCCCATAATAGGCTGCACTCTGGGACATCAGGATTAAAAGGCCTTAACCACCACAGTTGGACCCAGTAACTCTTGCTAAATCCTGCCTGCCTCATGGTCTTTTAAAAGGGATTCCGACACTCTTCACTAAAGCTGAAAGCCAGCATCGCCTGTGTTGTTCTGGGTGTATCATATTGACTAGAAGAACTTAGCCAAAGCTGCCTGACCAGTCAAATCTACAAAACCATTTTAAGTGTTTTGAATCAGCCCTTCATCTGCCTCTAAAACAGACCACAAAAGAAGAGTGGAGTACAAAGTACCTGCCCATTGCTGATTAGAAGATTTTGGGCCTGATTCCAACTTTGGAGGACGGTGTTAAACCGTCCCAAAAGTGGCGGATATACCACCTACCGTATTACGAGTCCATTATATCCTATGGAACTCGTAATACGGTAGGTGGTATATCCGTCACTTTTGGGACGGTTTAACACCGTCCTCCAAAGTTGGAATCAGGCCCTTTGTATTTTGTAGAAAGCTTAAATGTTGGTAAGCGTCTCATAATTGCCTGAAAAGAAACATGCATCCATGCTTGAGGCAATAACTTGTAACTCATATGAACATCAAGGAGACTGCTTGCACCCACCCATCTCATATTCCTGCCAAACAGCCCCCCATCGATAGAAGAATGGATTGACCGAATAGGTGACATCAATTACAAACCCATCACCATTGATCCGATTATTTCCCTTGGAATTATCATGAATAAAAACATCAATATGCAAGCACATTTCAGTGCTGCCATTTTATACAACTGAACCTCCTCAAGGAGGTGAAACTGTACATTCCACCACCTGAAATTCTGGATAGCAGCGCAGTCTCTAGTCTTTTCCAGACTTTACTACAGACTTACAACTTTAATGGACTTACCAAAAGCAAGAATGGCACATCTCAATTCGATCCTCAGCGCTGCAGCAAAACTAACTGATAACAGAAACTAGACATTTCAACCATTTCACACGCTTCTCAAATCTTTCCAATGTCACCCATTCAAAGCCTGCATCCAGCCAAAGATAGGCTGCATAACACAGGCAGCCCTGCACCACAAAACACACATGTATCTGACACACAAGGTCATGATCTCAGGCGTGTGCTAATCCTAAGGATTGCTAGCTACTTTCTGCTAGAACCCCCTATATTCAAAAAAAGAAGAACGTACAACTGCATCTTCTCTGGATCTGCCCCGAAAATTCGGAAAATAACTCAGTGACAGCTGTATTTATAGTGTAAAAGGTCATTTATTAGGACAGGGTTGCATACGCAAATTAACCTTAACTTTTATAACGTAAACCGTAACTTTATTAACGCCCTCCCTTTAACATCTGCCTCGCTCATCCTCCCCCTTCAAACCCTTATTTCGTTTCCATTCCCCTACGCACTCCCCTTTTCCTTTCATGCCCCATTTGGTTCGTGCGTACCCCCACTCAGAGCCTTCACCTGCTTGTTTATTCCCTGGAAGGGTGGCCAAGCCTGCATCTGGCTCACCACCCTCCCCCATCTACTGCTCGCTCTCTGCTGCAACCTGCCCTAACTGACAAGTAAACCTCCCCCCTCTATGCCCTACCTTTAACTACCATCCTTCAAAAATCTTCTTCCAATTGCCGGGTGGGTGGGAGGCCAAACTAACCACGCAATGGGTCAGCGCGGAAAGAGGCCGGTCCCTCCTCCCCCAACCCCTTTTATTCCCACCCTTAAAACCCACCCCCACTTACCTTCCGACCAATCCCCTGTCCCGCCGTCACTTCCTTCCCCGAACCGGCCTCGGGGAAGACTAGAGCGTTGCTCTATGCTTCCCGCGGGCCCCCTCATCGGGAAATAACTCAGTGACAGCTGTATTTATAGTGTAAAAGGTCATTTATTAGGACAGGGTTGCATACGCAAATTAACCTTAACTTTTATACCGTAAACCGTAACTTTATTAACGCCCTCCCTTTAACATCTGCCTCGCTCATCCTCCCCCTTCAAACCCTTATTTCGTTTCCATTCCCCTACGCACTCCCCTTTTCCTTTCATGCCCCATTTGGTTCGTGAGTACCCCCACTCAGAGCCTTCACCTGCTTGTTTATTCCCTGGAAGGGTGGGCAAGCCCGCATCTGGCTCAGCACCCACCCCCATCTACTGCCAACCAGCACCAACCCACTTGGCGTTGTGCTGCCCCCCCCCCCCCCCTTTCAGACACGCTACTGCACCCCGCACTATTAATTTCTTGTTTGTAATCCACAAATTCTCTCCCCACAACTCCTCAACCAGCAGTCTCAGATCTGTCAAATAGTACGCATTCCCTAGTGTGGACAAGTGCACCCCATCATCTCTGAACAAAGCTACCTCCTGCTCCGTAATATTTTCATGCTTCAGTATCTTTATCCCCTGAGCCCAACAGAACACCCTCATCGCTCTGTTAAGTTTCCTTTGAGCCCGTTCCATGGCTCCAAATTTTACTGCCCCTCTCCACACTCTTCGTGGAACAAACTCTGTCCAAACCAAGCATGTACCATGCAGTTTTTGCTTGAGAATCTCCAAGTCCCTCTGCATGTGTTGCAGTAGCGTGAGTCCTGATAATTTTACCAGGTCATTCTCTCCCAAATGAATGATCAACAAATCTGGACATCCCCAGCTCGATAAGTTAGTAGTGATGAAAGGAAGCAGGTTACCCCATCGCATTCCGCTCTTTCCCCACCATAGTACCTTGTGCCGCCTGCTGGATAGTCCCAAGGCCCGACCATATATCTGCTTCTCTGCGAACTTCGCTGACCAATGTACAAATGAATGGCCGAGCAGCCATGTCACCGTTTTGCCCTGCGATGGACCAAGCGCATCTCCTGCAACGGAAAAATAACTGTAACATGTGTTTTTGAACATCAAACCCCCCCCCCAACCAGAACCTTGAAGCTATCCCTCCTCACATCTCAGGGTCTAACGTATCGTTCACAACACCTTGATCTCCAGCGGCCTATTGCCCTAATCTTTGCCCAGTCCCAACCCAAATGCGCTGCGGCCGTGGCCGCCCCAATTCTAAATAAATGTGTGCCATAATCCATGGCCTGGCGGCCCACACGACCCAAAGCCATTCTCAATACTCGCAAAAACTGAAATCTGGTGAGCTTGGAGCCTGACCTGTGTGTGAAAACCCTTACTTCTTTATTCAACCTGCCTGAAGATTGCCACTTACTCCTTCCGCAACAGGGCAGGCCAACACGTTGCCCCCTTTTTCTAACCATACCCACTTACCCCTACCTAGTTGATCGGCTTTTGATCGACTAAGCGAGATCCCTAAACGGCCGCCGTGCGCGCACACCTCCTTGTAACGTACCCCCACCGCCCTCCCAACCCCCAGCAACTCTGACACACGGAAAGCTCCAAAAAACATCCACACCATGCATAGTCGAAAAAGTGCCAATTGATAATCGTCTGTGCAACATACCGGCAGTACGTGTAACAACTCCAGTAATAGATCAAAATCAATGGGTTCCCTGGCCGCTCTACCTTCTACTGATCTAATACTGCCCCAACCTTTCAGCATCCTTCCCAGCAGATCGTTTCTTGCCGGGTCGTGATCAAAAAACAATTTTCCATAAAACGATACCCCTGCCAATTTACCCCCGATAGTGGCTGCTGACAGACCTTTCTGAATCATGTACAGCACAAAACGCAACGCCCGACGCTCTAGCTGTCTTTTGCTCTGTCCCCAAAAACTTCCTATGAACCGTTCAAAAAACTGAAAATCCAACCAAGCCAGTCGGTAACTTCGCCGAGTAGATTCCGCTAAAGACATCTCCACCAGCCCTGTGATCATCATGCCCCCCATTCCCAAATGTCTGCCGGGACCGATGTCTTGTTCTGTTCTGCTCCTGGCGCCAGGTTGCGGAAACGCTGCCACTGTGAACGAGACAGGGAATCCGCAATCTCGTTGAAAACTCCTGGAATATGTACAGCTTTAAATATCTCATTCAGAGATAAGCATTGCAACATAAATCGGCGCAACAAGCGCAACACCCTCAAATCCCTCGCCTTCTGTCTGTTCACCAGCTCAACGACCGCCATATTGTCGATTCTGAATAAAACTGTCCTGTTTGCCAACTCCTGTCCCCATACTGCCATGGCCCCCGGAGGGGAAAAAATTCCAGAAAAGCAATACTTATTCCCTGTTTTAACCATAATGTTGGCCACGCCTCCGCGCACCACCGGCCGTCCCAGAAAATCCCAAAGCCATGTGCTCCCGACACATCCGAAAAAATCTGCACCTGCCACGCTGTCTCTTCTTCACAGAACCACATAGATACCCCATTGAATTGTTTCAAAAATGTTTCCCACACCCTCACATCCTCTCTGAGTCCCGTCGACACTCTTATTCTGTGGTGTGGCAAAACTGCGCCCGACATGGACAAACCCAACCGCCTGCAGAAAGTCCTTCCCCCCCTAACTACTCTACAAGCAAAATTGAGATACCCCAACAGCTTCTGGGCTGTCCGCAAGTCGATTTTTCGTGCCTCTTTCACAAGACCCAAGAAAACCAGTATCTCTGTTACCTTCTGTGCTGGTAGTCTGGCCGTCATTGTATTGGAGTCTAACTCAATACCCAGAAAAGTTAATACCGCTGCGGGGCCTTCAGTTTTTTCGGGTGCCAAAGGCACTCCCATCTTTTGTGCCATCTCCTGAAAGATTGTCAGGGCCCTCTGGCAGTCTCCTGAATTCTTTTTCCCTACAAACAGGAAATCATCCAAATAATGGGTCACCGCATAATGCCCACTACTTTTGATAAACACCCACTGCATGAAGGTGCTAAAGGCCTCAAACAAAGCGCATGAAATTGCGCAACCCATGGGCAGAACCCTGTCCACGTAGATGGCCCCTTCAAACTGCATTCCCAGCAAATCAAAATCCCCAGGGTGTATTGGTAGCAACCTGAAGGCAGATTGTATGTCGCATTTTGCCAGTTCTGCGCCCTTGCCACATCCCCTGACCAATTTAATAGCATCATCCACCGACGCATACCCCACTCTGGTATCTTCCGCTGCAATGAAATTGTTAACTGATGTGCCCTCCGGCCATGATAGGTGGTGAATCAACCTGAACTCACCCGGGGCCTTCTTCGGCACGACTCCCAATGGGGAGATCATTAAATTCTGACTTGGCCACTCATAGAATGGGCCCGCAATTCTGCCTAATAGCAGCTCCTTGTCCAGCTTCTTCCTAACCACGTGAGGTAGTTCCTTCGCAGACCGCAAATTGTCTGCCCAGCGCCTCTCCCGCGGCCCTTGGTAGCTGACCCTGAACCCCTCTTGAAAACCTACCGCTAACTTCAACGCAGCTGCCTCATCCGGGTATCTGTGCAGCCATGGTAAGATAAAATCTATCCTAACTGGTGTAGGCCCCCTTTGGAGCAGGAGCGCCCTGGGTCCCTCTGCCTTTTGAGGCCCTCCACTGCTCGGAGGGGCTGGAAAGTGAAAAACATTGTGTGACCGGGTGACGGCCCCCGCACTTGGAGCAGTCGTGTTCAAACCTACAAGGGTGTCTGGAGCAGAAACCCTTGTTAAAATTCCAGCACGCTCCTGTCGTGCTAGGTGTTGTTTTCTGTCCCACACCCGCCCCCCCTGGAGCGGGACGTGCCTGAAATGGCTTATAGATCACAGGTAAACCACTCGCTGTATGAGTTGATGCCGTGGATTGCGATGACGCCATCCATTGCATCCATAATTCTGGGTCGACATCCCCCCATGGCTTATCTGGGTTAATGCTCACTCGGGCTCTGAACTCTTCGTCGTAGCTCAGCCAGGCAAAACCCCCAAAATGCATCTGCGCTTTCCTAATAATGTCCATGTATTTAAATAGCGCTATAGCTCTGTCCGGGTATTTCTCACAATAAATACTCGCAAAAATCAAAAATGCCGATGTCCAGTTATCCATATTGATTGGGACCCTCGGCCTACGGGCCAACTCCCACTCCTCCTCTTTAGACCCTTCCTTGGCTTGTATGTCCCTATGTAATAGCTTAAAAACGTCCACATACTCGTGTCTCCATATTCTGGCCTTTGTTTTCTCCGCCACATGTGATCCCAAAGGCATAGCCAAGCCCATATAGGGTAGCCTCTTTTTGTGCTCTCCCCCTTCCTTTGCTTCTGCGCCTGACTTCTCCCCCGTTGCCTTGTCTCCACCCTCGCCCTCGGTCGTGGCTTTGGCTTGTGTCTCTGTACTTTTGTCCCCGCCCTGGTTATCCTTAGCTGGTACCGGGTCAAGTATCGAACCATCACCTACTCCTACAGACTTGCAGATTGGCGCATCATCCCCTTTACCGCCATCCCCCCAGACCGACCACCATTGCCCTTTACCTCTTCCTTGCGTAGCCACTGGTCACGAAACCTTCCGGGCCCCTCGGCCCCGTGCTTGCTCTTGCCTCCTTTCTAGTGTACCACTGCTGTAGTCCCGTTCCTGAAAAATAGAAGCTGAGAGGGGGGTTGCGCCGCTCCTGCGTCCTCTTCCCCTCCCCCTTAAGCTGAGTATCTCCGTCTCCCTGATCTCACCCTCTTCCCATTCCTCCAGCTCCTCTTCATAATCTAGTTCCAGCACGTCATCCTCGCACACATCCATCTGTTTACTAACATTCCCACTCATCATCGTATAGTTAGCAGGGTTATCCTCCTGGCCCTCATGGCGTCCGCCACCTCTGTGTTGTCCCCGATCCTGCGGAGTAGAGAAGGCCGCCGAAGACCCCTCTAGCGCTTCGGACCAACGTACAGGGGCCGTGTTGCGCCCCGTTGACATCGCCTTCTTTCTGCCAACCTCCTGCCTTGGCATTGACCTTCCGCGCCCAGTCTGGCCGTATGCGTCACTGGTACCCACCCCGCTGCCTAAACCGCTATCCATCCCCATTTCCTGGCCCCTGTCGCTCGGGACCCATACCCAACTACCTTTCACGGCGTCTTGCGGCATGGTTCCTGTGCTGCCTACACTATCCGCTGGTCTCTTTACCTGCCGGCCGTGTGGCACGGACATGTCCCGCTCCAAGCATAATTGGGCCCACCTGTCCTCCGTTTCTGCCACTATGCGGCGTTGTTCCCTGATCCTGGCCTCTAGGTCCCAAGCCTCGTCTGCATCTAGCCTGCCGGACCAGGGGCCGGGGGGCGTGGACTCCCCTGACGGCCCTCGTGTCTCTTTTGGTTGCCCTTTACTGGCCCTGCCCTTGCCCAGCCCGCCCGTGGGTCTGGGACCTTTGCCTTTCTTTTTGGTGTTGTTGTTGGACCCGGCTGGGTAGGCCCCGCCCCTAGGCAGAGACAGATCCATCGGCATGGGGTCAATGGAGGGGGCGGGACGCTCGAGCACTAATTCGTCCTGAATGGGGCCTCCTGTCTCTAAAAGCTGATCCTGTTGTAGATCTGTGCCCACCACCTGGTGCGCTGGTGCCGTGCCCTCGTCTGATGGGCCTGGCTCGACCACTGGGCCTTCCCCGTCACCTAGTTGGCTGGTGGAGGGGGATGCGCCATATGCCCTTTCCACCGCCGCTTTTTTGGGTTTTTTGGGCCTCTCGGGGGATGAACATGCCGCTACCCGCCGCCGCTACTCCGCTTGACGCGGCACGCGTCGGCCGTACCATACCCACCCATGCCTGTTCTAAGACACCAGGCCTGAGGAGGTCAGCCCGACCCGCTTCGCCAAGTACGCGAAGCGCGTCCTGTACCGCCTCCGCGTCGTGGCTGGCTGCCATGGCGCAGGGGCGGGCCTCCCCTATTTTTTTTTTTTTTGTGTGCCCCGAGCTTCTGTCTCGTAAGAAAATTGAGGACAAGAGCTCTTTCTTAAATTATTCACCTTATTATTCCTATGTATACTTTGCTTTTTTTTTGGGGGGGGGGGAGGTTCCTTAAGGGGCACTGGCCCGACTACTTGGCCCTCACCTGGCCCTACCGGCCTGTGGCCCAATCCCCCACCCGGGTTGACTGGTAAACCTGCTGTGGCCTTCTGTACTTCTGTACTTCTGTACTTCTTTCTTTTTCTTTTTATTTATTTATTTATTTATTTTTTAATTCTAAGTTTCCCCCTTTTTTTTTTTTTTTTTATAATACCAGCGCGATGGGGAGAGCGCGAACCGTTCCCCAGCCGCTCCTGCCTCGCGTGAATGTTGTCCTCGGTTGCTTCGGCAACCGTTTACAACCCCGGCCACAGGGCGGCCTGGCCGGCTGCCAAGCACGTGCAGATGTCTGCACAAAGGAGGGCGGCAGCCCGCGGAGGATCGCGTTGCCGCCCCCTAAATCCGAAAACACCGCGGGGAGGGCGCACGCCCACACCCGGCTGTCCTCCCTAAAAATTTTGCCCTTAGGCCCAACCTAAACTTCCCGGGGCCCACAGCCCACTAGAAACAATACCCCACGCTACCTGAACGCTTCTTTAAACCACCCAGGGACCGGCCAAACTAACCGCGCGATGGGTCAGCGCGGAAAGAGGCCGGTCCCTCCTCCCCCAACCCCTTTTATTCCCACCCTTAAAACCCACCCCCACTTACCTTCCGACCAATCCCCTGTCCCGCCGTCACTTCCTTCCCCGAACCGGCCCGCGGGGAAGACCAGAGCGCTGCTCTATGCTTCCCGCGGGCCCCCTCATTGGGACTCTCTCCCACCAAAGATTTGTGGGAAACCTTCAAACATTGCTTACAAGAAAGAAGTTCAACATATTTTACTGAACAGATTCCTACCGCAAAGTACCAGACTAGGACCTAATCCTGAACACTTGACACTGGGAACACAAGCTCACTGTAATGCTGCTATCATGAATGATCGCCGTTGTTTCGCTATACAGGGTTGTCAGGAACAGCATACCTATGAGTTCTTTATGGTTTTCTGTATTCTGCTGTTTTGCTGCTATATGTTATGTAAAGGTATGTGGGTTTTGTCTCAATGTACAGCACTCTGATACCTTTGGGTCATGTTTGTCCATTATAAAATATGCTGAATAAAATAAAAAATACAATAAAAATAAATAAAAAAACACTGACCGAAGTGGTTCAGCAATATCACAGAGTCTCCTTTAATTCTCTATTCATCTATGTTGCTGATCGTGGCTAAACTGGACCTGCCTAAAACAATCCTTTGTTTCACCACTATGGCATTACTGCTGCGTAAAAGGAGAGTCGCTATGATTTGGATCACTACCTCGAACCATGACCAGTGGATACGAGACAATAAACTGCAGAGATCAAGCTGACTTATACACTGCAAACTTGCACCTAAGCGCTTGTCCCAGAGATTTTTGGGGGCCCACTGAATTCTTATTTACTGCAACAAGATAATAATTGACAATATATGGTTTGCTAGCCGTCACTGATTTGGCACATATCACTGTTTGATGCACTGAGGAATATGTCTACTTTTGCTAGTTTGAAATATGTGGGAAGTTGTATAGGCCAGGGGTTCTTAAACGTTTAAATTATGTGAAAAACCACTGAGTCACCCCTGGAAGCCCTGCCTAAAGAATGTTTTAAGATATGAATCTCAACGAGTACTCAACACTACAGAAACAAATATACAAGAAACAAACACACAAATTATGAAACTTGTTCTTTAATTTACTAACAAAAATGTTAATTTTATTTTTGATGGGAAGGTCGGATGATTCTAGAAGACAAAACAATATGCTAGGCTCCACCACATGTCTTTGTCTTTTTGCTGTTATTTTAGTCACAGCATGCTAGTGCTTTAATTGAGGTAAAAAATGACTTTAACTCCATAAATTTGGCACTAGACGGGTCTAGCGCTCTGTTTGCACCGAATTAGCATCATCTTTTTTACTCTAATTTGGTGCAAAACTAACTCCATATTTATAATTTGGGGCAAGACCAGTCTAGCGCCAAATTTATGGAGTTAAAGTCATTTTTGAAAGTGGAAACCTACCTTGCATTAATGAGATACAAGGTAGGCATTCCCATGCAAAAAATGACTTTATGGCCCTAACGCATTATTTATACTCTGCTGCAAATATGGTGTACGGAAGGGAGGAAGCGTCAAAAATGGTGCAAAGCTTGCTTTGCCCCAATTTTTAACGTCTGGGTTAGGGCAGGTGTTAGGGGACCTGTGGGCCTATATCCATGGTGGAACACCATAGAATAAGCCCACAGGTGCCCTCCCCAGGCCCAGAGACATCCCCACCCACACCAGGGACAGCGGAGGATGGGGAACCCCATCCCAGGTAAGTGCAGGTAAGTATTTTATTTGAATTTTTAAAGTACTATATGGGGCCCTCAAATTGGTGGGTAACACTGGTCCCCTGTGCTGGCCATTGGGGTGGTAGGCATGACTCCTGTCTTTGCCAAGACAGGAGTCATGATGTATGGATGGTTTTGCATCAGAAAATGACTCTAGGCTGGTTAGAGTTACTTAGTTTGACTCCAACCTGCCTAACGTCAGTTTTTGGTGCAAAACCCCATTCTTCCATACCGCTAGCCCCAACCGACTAACGTCATTTCTTTTTTTTTACACTAGCCTACCCTTTGCACCGGCTTGCACCATTCCATAAATATGGTGCCCGGCTGGTGCACAGAAATGGTGCAAGCCGGTGCTAACCTTTTTGGTGCAAAACTGCGGTAGTGCAGGTTTTGCACCAAAAAGTATAAATCAGGGCCAGAGTATCAATATGCCCCTTCATGTAGGCTACACTTCCTGAATTCAGGGAGCCGGGACATGTAAGTCTGTACTTTTTTATTTCAAAACATTTTATTGCCATTTTCAAGTAAAATGTATACGATCCTTGTTAGACACAACAGCATTAGGGTGGTGTTCCCCCGCACATGTTGCCTTCCACTTTCATTTTTGCTGATCTTGTTTTAGCTGGCCTTGAGGTTCTGCCCAATTTACCACTGCTAACCATGTGCTAAAGTGCATGTGCTCATCACTTAACATCTGGTCACATTGGCTTATCTCCAACTGAGATATTAATATTATCCCTATGTGCACCTGGGGCCTATATTTTAAATGCAACAAATGGGCCTGCAGGGCCTATTGTGCCACCCACGTATATATTGACCTTATAAACATGTCCCAGGCCTACCATTGCAGCCTGTGTGTGCAATTTTTAAACTGCCATTTTTTATGTGACAAAATAAACTTTTTGCCAGGCCCAAAGCTTCCTTGTTAATACATATAAGTCACCACTGGGGTAGACCCAGGACAGGCCAGAGGGTAGGGTGTAGTGCACTAAAAAAGTTGGACATATTCCTTTAATTTGTACATGTCCTTGTAGTGACCAACTCTTCAATTCAGTTTTCACTACTACAAGGCTTACCTCTTCCAAAGCATAAATTTGCAGTCACTTTATTACATTTATAACCTGCAATTTCCAAATGGAAGCAGGTGGCCAGTTCATGTTTGATGTCTTTGGAATTGCAATGAAAAATCCAAATTTATGGCGAAGTTGGATTTTAAATTGCAGTTTTGAAAATGCCACTTTTAGAACTTTGACATTTTCTTACCTTAGCCATTTAGTGCCTGTAGCCTGTCTCTCAGTCACATGACTTGGTGTAGCTAACATCTGGGCTTTGTGTATGCCTCCTAGACTGCACACACAATAGAGAGCTTAGGTGTGCCTGGATGGGCCATCACTGGCATCATCGGGCGGCGGAGTTGAGCACAGTCCTGCTTACAGTGGAATCGGATATGCACAAATGCTGTAGTTAGTCTGGAGGCTGGACAGGGTAAGCAGAATGCATGGGTACTTCAAAAGGAAACCTCTAGAAGCTTTTCCCCCATTTCAAAAACATAATTGGGTATGAATACTGTATCTCAGAGACCAGCTGTTCAGTACACTTCTGGACCTGTGGATACTCTGCCAGTAAGAAGGACACTGTAATGTTGAAAGGACCACCACTGTGCTGGTTGCTGCTCTGAGAACTGCTGTTTTGCTGTGCTGACCTGCTGCTTGCTGCCCTCTTGTCTGGATAAGAAGGACTGGATCTACATCTTCTGAACCCAGAACCCCAAAGTGACTCCAAGGACTAGTTGCCTGGCTTCTTGACTTGAGCCTCAGGGACCAAACTCTCCAACAACCTTGAATCCAACACCTGGGCTCTGCCATCCATGAGTCTACTCTGCTAAGTGGTGCCACCACAGTCCTGGAACCTTGGAAGTGGGTCTAAGGTGCTCTGCTAGCCTCTATGGATCCAGTGGAACCAACATATCTCCTCTGCTGCACAGTGCATTCTGATGCATAGCTTTGGCTGTGTGACACATACTCAACTTACTCTGTTCAGTGGGCCGAACTAGGTCCCTGTAGCTGACCCACACTGTATCGCAATCAGCCTGCACCTGTGACTTTGTCCTGGTCCAGTGCGACCAGATATCTACAGTTAGAGCTTCGTACATTTTGACACTATCTTAACTAAAAAACATAAAATTAAATATCTCTGGTTCTAATAATTGCATTTTTGTAATTTTGGTCTAGTTTTTTTTATAACAATTATTCACCTTTTCTAAACTGATGTGTGTTTTTACTGTGCTACTGTTTGAAGTGTTGCACAAATACTTCACACATTTCCTCTGAGTTAAGCCTGACTGCTTTGTGTCAGGCTACCCAATGGTTGAGAACAGGTTCATTTAGAGTTTTCTTGTGACTTCACCCTGAGAAGAGTTATGGTTGTTGCTTGACAAGTATTTCACCCCCCCCTCAACCAGTTACCCCATTCCTTACAATTCTATATTATTGATAGCACAGACAAGAGTGATCAATCAAAGTGGATGCCTCCACTTACTAGAGTTAGTCAGAGTACTCACAATTATTCTACTAAATGGGACATGCCTGTCGTATTCTCAATATGTGATGTCTACATATTCAGCCATCTCTTCCCTCACCCCTTCCCACCTTCTACTGGTCCCAGATGCAGAACGGTAATAAGTCTACCTGAATCCCTTGAGATAAATAACAGTGAGTTAATCTTCATCCTTGCACATCATTGTAGGGTCATCCTACAGCGATTGCAATGTAAGACAGGGTACTGGAGCACCTCCCATCCCAATAGATGCCAAAGTCTCCATCAGGTTGAAGGGAGTGCCAAACTGGTCGTCTCTTTGATCACAGGCCAGACCAATGGTTTCCATTTAAGTTCAAATTCCATATGGGATTCCTGGATGTTACTTGCCAGGCACTTTTACACAGCCCATAATCTTTGATGTTATTGTGTGGGTGACGGGGTTTCAGTTTTTTTTAATTGTGCACTAATGTGAGTTTCAACGCATCCTAGCAACATGGGCAAATGTGCTACTTGTCCTTAAGTGAAGGACAGTGAAATCTTTTGGAAGTTGCATGGCGACCTCCTGTCAGGAATAAGACCATGCGCAGTCCAGGTCCTGCCCGAAACTCAGCTGCGCAGCTCTGCAGTGCTTTCTGCGCACCTCTTGTCATCCCCTCTTGCTCCAAAGGTGGCCATCAGCTTTGTCTGCCCTGTGGCAAAGCTCATAGAGCTGCAGGTTCAGTACATTGGTGGACAAAATGCACTTATCAGTGCTATTCCATGAAGGGACTACAATTCCCATGTTTTTAGAGGCATCAGCCATCTTGGGGTGTGGCAGGCCTATAAAGCCCAGCCACACCCAAGCACGTTGCTCACTATTTTGAAGACTCCAATGCAGTCAGACCTCATGGGGGATTCTCTGAAGGAGTGCAGAGTTCCTGCATGGCAGAGTGGCATCCGATCGAAGTATCCTTGTTTCCATGGTGAATTCAAAACTGAGTAGGTCGTACTTGTTGCGGTAAAGCCTTGATGACCTAAATTTTGGAGGAAGTCATTACTTCCAGAAATAAAGTGCCCCTTAGCACAACGAGCAAAGCGTTTCCAGTGTCCAGGTTACAGCGGCCTAGGCGCGATAATCAAAGGCATTTCAGTCCACAGATGTAAAGCGCTCTAGGCACAGCACTTCAAGCGCTTCAGTCCAGAGGTGTAAAGCGCTCTTGGCACGATAATTCAGGTGCTTCAGTCCACATATGAAAAGCGGTCTTGGAACGATAATTCAGGGGCTTCAGTCCACATATCTAAAGCGCTCTTGACACGATAATTCAGGCACTTCAGTCCACATATGTAAAGCGCTCTTGGCGCGGCAATTTAAGCGATTCAGTCCACAGGTGTAAAATGCTCCTGGCACTGCAATACAAGCGCTTCAGTCCACAGGTCTAAAGCTCTTGCCATCTCTTGGTTCTGAGGTCATAGTTTATTCTTGTTCCATGATTCAAAGAAGGGGCTTTGCCCTCATTTCAAAAGGGGACCCCATCAGATATCGGAGACTCATTTGAGTCAAGAGTCTATTGATGAGTTATATTTCAATGAATGAGTAAATGCATATTTTTTCTAACATTTTCTTTTCAGATCTCTCTCCCTGCTGTTCCTTACCTACTTCCCTTCCCCCGACTGGCTTCATCATAAATCTGTGCTGTAATGGCTTTCTGAGTTGGTGACGCTGGAAGGTGGGCCTTTTGTTCAGCAACGTGTAGATCCAGAGGAAAGGACACTGTGACAGAATAGTGAGCCCCCGAGTTTTATACTTTCCTCTTGGTCTGTACATGAGCTGCGCAAAATGTGCACCCTAGATACCCTTATGCAAATAGTCACTCAGATGCAAAGGGATTTGAAAGGCTTAACATTTTTTGCAGCTGATTTAGTTAATAAAGTAACTCAGTTACAGAGTAAGGTGGATGGTTCTGAATCTGAATTTCAGCCTACGCCTTCAGCAGCTACTAACATAGCTGTGAATGTGCTGACACAGATTCCTTTAGCTGCACCAGAGAGATTTTCTGGGGACCCCAATAAGGTTCAAATTTTTCTCACACAGGTGGAACTACATTTTACGTGTCGGCCTAGTGCCTTTCCGGATGCACAATCTAGAATTGCATTCCTTATATGATACCTGAATGGTGATGCAGCTATTTGGGCAGTGCCATTAGTCCGATTAGACAGTCCTCTTTTATATAACTGGCGTCGTTTTGTAGAGGAATTTGTAAAGGTTTTTGACAGATGCGCAATAACTATATCTGCAGACAAAGAGCTACTAGAATTACATCAAGGAAACAAAGACCTGGGAACGTATTTGTCAAATGTCAACCGGTTAGTAGTGGAAACCGCTTGGCCTGAGGAAAAAAGGTCAGCAGTATTTTATCAAGGGCTAAAAGACGAACTAAAAGATGTATTGGCCCAAGTTGTACCACAACCAGAAACTTGCACTGATTTAATTAATCTAACCCTATGGATAGATCACAGACTTTCTGAAAGGAAAGGAGTAAGGAAAAAATGGGGAAAACCCAATTGGCGAATGGAAAGATCCAGACACCTTCAATTGTCTTCAGATCCTATGATAGAACCGATGGATATCGGAACTGTCCGCCCACTGACTGGCTTCATCATAACTCAGTGCTGTAATAGCTTTCGGAGTCGGTGACGCCGGAAGGTAGACCTTTTGTTCAGCAACGTGCAGATCCCAAGGAAAGGACACTGTGACACCTCCCCTCAGAAGGGCTGAATCACCAGCGATCCTGTCCATATATTGACCCTTTACCTTATGCACTGCATCCACTGCAGAACCTAGGTGAGTCATTATAGTACATGCAGTGTAGTCTATGTATGGTGTAGTACCAGCCAAACCACACTTTATAGTGTATGCCTTGTCTTTGAGTGGATTTTGAGAATTAGTGTATGTCTCTGTGTAGTTTGTCCCATCTCTTGGACTCTATCTTTATTCCCAACACTCGTTGCCACTCACTGTTGTGGTGCCATATCTGTGGGCTCTCAGGCAATAGGAGGAGCTTAAGTATCGTCGAGATCATGCACTGAGTGGCAATCATTTTGGGGAACTGAAGTTCAAAGGGGTTTTAGCTCTAGTGGCGCTGGCCTAAGTGATGGGATGTGTCACCCAATGTCAGAGCTGTGCATGGCATAGCCATTCTGATTCATAGGCAGTTTAACATTGTTGAAAGGTTTTGGGCTTGGTAGCATCAGATATGTCTGCTATCGTTTTGCAACCTCACTCCCTCCATTTAAAAAAGAATGGTCATTAAGGGCAGGTGAAAATGCTGGGTTAAAGCGGCTTGGCATATAAGTGGATAGGTAGGACACAAGACCTTTTGTAGTTACATATTTGCCCCATGTCATTAATGTGGTCCTAGTGGGGTGCTAAGTTAAGTGTTAAGCGGTCTATGGGTTTTCTCCAGCCACACCAGGTCCCACAGAGGTATACAGACCACATAATAGTGGAGATACTTGGGGCTTCCAACTCCACTGTCTTGTTGGGTTGAATCATGAGCTTCTGTGAGAGTCTCTGGGCTCCCCCCTTCTATATAAAGATCATTCATTTATGTTGGATATGCTTTAAGTATGTAAGTATAGCCATATTGGAAACACTTGCAATAGGCAGAGGAAACATGGGAGTATATTAATTTTAATAGTGTAAGTCGAACTCCAAGATATTTAATTCTGAAATGAGGTAATTGAAAGTGAAAGCAAGGAGAAAAGTTGGCCTCTCCCCCCTCCCCCCACCTCCAGTGTCAGGTTTAAGATGTCAGACTTATCGAGATTGACCTTATAGCAAGAGACCTTCTGAAAGACCTCAAGTTTAGCGAGTATTTCTCGGATTGGGTTATGTTGGAAATTCAGTATCAAGAGCACATTGTTGGCATAGAGTGAAATTTTAAAGTCTCTCGATAGAAATGTAATCACTGTCATTACAGGTGTCTTTTGAATTAAGCACACCATGGGTTCTATGAAGAGGAACAAAAAGGAGTGGTGACAAAGGAAAGACCTGTCTGGTGCGCTTAGAGAGTCAGAAGGGCTTGGAAAGGTATCCATTGACAGTAACTCGAGTGACGGTGCTACATAGTAAGAGAATCTTATCTTTAAAAATGTTGGGCCTACGTCCATTTTCTGGAGAGTGATACATGGGAAGTTACAATCCACTCTGTCAAAGGCATCTAGCGATAGCAACACAGCCGGCATCTTCTTCATGAATACCTTCTCGATCAGGAGGATGGCTGCTCGTAAAATTCTCATGGGCCTGTCATCATAGGATGAAGCTGCTTTGTCAGGGTGTATCAATGTGGAAAGTACTTCATTGAGGCAGGCTGCAGGGATTTTAGTGTATAGTTTCACGTCAATGTTCAGTAGAGATGCACAGTGTTGAGTATCTTTATTAAGTTTGTGACCACAGCCTCTTTGTCGGGGCAATTGCACCTAGAGTGGCACAGTGGTTCAACGGAGAGGTGAGGTTTGGTGTAAGTCGATCGCCAATAATTTATAAAATTGAGCTGTAATACCATCCGGTCCTGAGGCTTTGTTTGCCTTAATGTTTAAGGGTTTAGCTAATTTAACTTCCTCTGGGAGAAGTGGGCTCTCCAGAGAGTCTCTTTGGTCAAACATGAGTTTAGAGAGGTGCATGTCTTTTATTGAAGCCTCCTCTTCCCTTGGTGTGGGTTGTACCTTTGTGGGGGTTATCAGAATTCATCCACTTTCCCATTCATCAGCCACCAGTTGGATCCCTGAAGGAGCGATAATTTCTCTGACATATTCATGAAGGATGCCGAAGTCTCTCAGCCCCCAGGTCGCAGACCTCTTTCTCTGATTTCTGCACTCCCAGTATGCGGAGGACCTTGCGTTCTGCTGCTACCATGATTAAGTGGTCTCTAATGACTGCTTTAGAACTGTCCCACACTCCAGGAAAGAACACCTCCACTCCCTCGTTATGTTCAAAGTACTCATCTATTTGTTGTCCTATTTAACTTGTGGTGACTGGGTCTCTGGAAGGGATGGGTGCAATTTCTAATTTCTCCTGGACTTTCTCATCCCTAGGTCAAACTGGACCATGACTGGTATGTGGTCCAATATCAATATTGGTCCGATCTCTGCAGAGTGGGATAGTCTTATAAGGGAGTTGCTTAATTGTATCTAATAAATCCGTGAGTGTGTACGATGCACATGGGAGTAAAAGGTTAAGGTTGTTGAGGTTGGGTTGAGTTCTCGCCACACATCTCACAGGCCTATTTCTCCTGTTGCCTTCTTCAGTCTTTTGGAGAAAGATCCTGAGAGAGTGCTGTGCCCTCCCTCCCTGTGTTGGGCCAATATTTATACGGCGCTGGCTTGCGTCAAAAACTTTACCACCGGCTAATGCCTTTCCAACGCGCCAGGCGGGCGCCTTATTTATGGATTGACATTAGCTTGCACTGCGGACTGGTTAGAGTAAAAAAAAATTACTCTAACTGGGCAGCACAGGCATAGGGAAGAATGGGGGTTGTGCATCAAAAAATGGTGCAAGTCAGGTTAGTGTCAAAAATCATGGCTCTAACCGGACTTGCGACATTTTTTGATGCACAACCCCCATTGAAATGACTCCTGTCTTAGGAAAGACAAGAGTCATGCCCCCTGCCCAATGGCCATGCCCAGGGGACTTCTGTTGGGCACAGTGGCATGTCGGGGGGCCCAAGTTAGTCCCCCCATGCCACTTAAAAAATAAATTAAAAATTACTTACCTCTACTTACCTGTACTTACCTGGGATGGGTTCCCCTATCCATGGGTGTCCTCCAGGGGTGGGCGAGGTTGGCAGGGGGTGTCCCTGGGCGCAGGGAAGGGCACCTGTGGACTGCTTCCATGGTCAGAGACCACAGGTTCCTTAACGCCTGCCCTCACCAGGGCATTAAAAAACTGCAGAAATCAGGCTGTGTGCCATTTTTTAAGTCCCGCCCCCTCCTGTGAGTCAAATTGATGCAGGAGTATAAATAAGGTGCACATGCCTTAAAGTCATTTTTTGGACGGGAATGCCTACCTTGCATGTCATTAAAGCAAGGTGGTTTCACACATCCAGAAAATGACACACACTGCTGAATTTTGACTTTCGCGGGGTCGGGCGTCAAAGTATAAATATGGTGTTAGGTTTGCGCCGAATTTGCATCAAAAGTTTTGACGCAAATTCGCCACAAACAGAGTATAAATATGCCCCTAGGTGTGGGTCTCATACTGTGTCAAGGTCTCCTTTCAGAACAATATTGGCTTGGGCTTTTCCGACCAGTTTTTCCAGAGAGTAAAGTAGATACGAATCTTCTGCAGAGTTAAGTGCATACACCATGCCTGTAGTGAGGGGTGTCTCGTAGTGATGTAACTAAAAGAAAATATTGACCTTCCTTATCTGTATGGGTATGCAATACTTTCAAGGTATTTGCGTCTTAGGTTGATTGCTAGTCGTCTCTGTTTGGTGGTGGCTGAAGAGTTATATCCCACAAGGTATTGCTTGTGTTTCAACTTCCCCTGGTCTCTGCTAGAGATGGGTTTCCTGGAGGCATATTAAATCTGGTGTGAGAGATCAGTCCCTGTGTATTGAGTGATATGATTTGGATCATTGTGGTTTGCAAATTAAAGATAAGCAGGTGTGAGACCGCTGATAGGTGATGGAGGGCATTTGGAGGGCATATTTATACCCTATTTGGGCCAAATTTGCATCATTTTCTTAACGCAAATTTGTCACAAAACTAACTCCATATTTGTATTTTGACGTTAGACCCATGTAATGTCAAAATATTAGAATTTGCACCATTTTTAGATGCAAGGTAGGTGTTCGCATCTAAAAAATGATGCTAACCCCATAGCCCCATATTTATCCCCCGCACTTAAATGACGCACGGGCGGGAGGATGGGCTAAATAATGGCGTAAAGCTTGCTTTGCACCATTGTTTAATGCCTGGGTCAGACCAGGCGTTAAGGGGCAAGCGGACCCATTCACATGGTTAAACACCAAGGAATGAGTCCACAGGTGCCCTTCCCAAGCCCCAGGAACACCCCCACCCACACCAGAGGGACACCAGAGGATGGGGGACCCCAATTCAGGTGAGGTGGGTAAGTATAGTTAGGTATTTATTTTGTTTTTATTAAAGTGTCATCTGGGGCCCCACTTGAGACCCGTGCACGGCAAAGGGTGCAATGGCCTTGCCCAGGGGACACTGCTCCCCGGTGCGGGCCACTGGGGGTGGTGAGCATGACTCCTGTCTTTCCTAAGACAGGAGTCATGTGGTATGGATGGTTTTGCATCAGAAAATTCTGCTAGGCTGGGTAGAGTCATCTTCTTTTACTCTAACCAGCCTAAGGTACTTTTTTTGTGAAAAAGCCTCTTATCCCATACCGCCAGCCCCACCCGGCTAACTTCATTTTTTTTTTTACGCTGGCCCACCCTTTGCACCCGTTGTGCCATTTCATAAACATGGCACCTGGCTGGTGCTAAACGTTTTGGTGGAAAACTGTGTTAGTGCAGTTTTGCACCAAAAAGTATAAATATGCCCCTTGGTGTGGTATGGTGGAGCTAGTGGTGTTCCCTCTCCACTCCCTCTGCAACTTTCTCAACAATAATTTAACTGAAAAAATAAAAAAAGTTAAACAAAAATGAACAGGTGTCACGAGGTATTCACAGTTGGGGGAGCCAACCCTGGCCTCTGAACCAGTGGGGGTAAGGGCAGTGGTACTCACAAAATGCTGTGTACAGAAGCAGGAGGCCCCTCTATGTGGCTGGGTGAGAACCCCCCAACCAGAACAGTCAATCTGCCACAGAGAGTCTATGGGTCTCCCTCCCACTCCCACTGGGTGCATTATTCATGTAAATGTCTATCCTCTGTGTCTACGACATGTGGTATGTTCTCCATAGAGAGTGGGACGTCATCACCCCCTCATTTTACAGGTTCTAGGTCTGTCTGATGGCTGTATTAATTGGCCTTCTTGGAGACCAAATCTATCTGCAATCTTCCTCTTTGGGGAACTTTCCCCCTTCAGGGGTCACGAGCTACAGAATTTCACTAGAAAACCCAGAGGGTTCCTATCCTTTGTTTGTGTTAGCACAGTGTACTGTGTCATTGCTAGTGAAGCCATTTCTGAGTTTTTCACTGGCCCTCCATTGGGCACCTCTGGGCTCTAGGTGTCACTTGGTGGCATCTGTCTAACTGGCATATGGTTCCTGACTGGGCTGGGCAGACTCAGTCTAAGCCAGAGTCACACAAAGCAGTTACTCTCTCTTTCCGCCTAGGAGGTGCAGTCAGATGGGGCCTTTTTGGGGGTTTATCTCCGGCAAAGCCCAGTATCGCAGATACTCGTCTGACCTCTGTGACTGTGTATTCAAAGGAGAGATCAAAGGGGTATGTCCATTTGTACTGGATACCATAATCTCAAAGTTTTTTTCATTATGGTCCGTAATACTGCTTGCCCTTGTAACGTGGCTTGGGTTATGTCTTGAAAGACCATGCAGGAGAAGTTGTGAAAAGTTACTTCAATGGCCTTCCATGCCTGTTGAAGGACCTTCTCTTCCTCAGAAAAATAGTGCAATTTAATGAGCATGTCTCAGTGGCACTGCTCCTGGGACTGTTTCTTCGGCCTGGTGTTATGGATAAGGTCAATCATTATTTTAGGCAAAAATGAGAGCATCCCCACAATGTTGGTTTTGATATTGGTCTCCAGGATCTCCTCACTTAGAACTTTGAGGTTTTCTTGTCATGAGTGATTTATCAAACCTTCAGGTTTCTCCATGGCGGCCCTGAGTTGGTATTACCTGGTCAAAATTATCTTATTTGTTGCAGCATGAGTCAGAGCAACAATCTCCAGATGTGCCTCTGTGTCACCAAGGTGTTGTCCTACTGAGTCCAAATCCACTCTGAAGGTCGTTGTTTGGTTGCCCAGGTCTGTGCCCAGTTCCAGCAGGCTCCTTGTAAAGTTTTGCTTCAGTTTATTCTAAAGTTCCATCTTGAAAATGAGGAGGCTGTCGAAGAGCTCTTCCTTTGATAGTGGCTTTGCAGGGCCAGTAGTGCTGCTCTGCATGTTCACTCCTGCAGGTGGGAGGACAGTCCATGTATTCTACGAGTATGCCTTGTGCCAGGGTTTTCTTCTTAGGGGACATGGAAGAGGCCCCCACCTCTAGCGTGTATAGCCCTATCAATCATAAGCAAGACGTGTCTCCAGTTTCTCAACTTGGCTTCGGCTAAGATTTTGCGCATGTAGGAACCTTGCCATGTGTCATAGTCCATTTCCTAATTGGAACCAGGGAGCAAGCCTGCACAGTAACAGCTGGCCTGCATGGAGCATGGTGTCACCCTCCTCCCCTCCGGCACAGGGATAGATCTCTGCCCTTTCCTCATCATCATTTGATGGTTCCATTGTCTCTTTCAGTCTTCCGGGAATGCTCACAGCAGTTAGGTCCAGCGTTGTACCCTTCTATTCCAGCCCTTGATGGCTCATTGGCACTGTCCTTGGTGGGTCAACAGTGGCTGATAATCGCGGTGTGGGGCCTCCTCTGGCTCTCACTGGTCTCAGCCGTTCTGAAGCTCCCTGTCTGAAGGTAAGAACACCATTACCTTCTCTGCTCCCACACCTTCATGGCTAGGGTTGTGTCCCGCTCCAGCAGTGGCAGTCACCCAACACATCTCCTGAACTGGTGCTGGGGTCATAACTGTAAGCCTTATGCTCCCCCATCAATGTGTGGTTGGCTGAGGGGCTACATGTGGTGGGTGGGACAAGAGGAGTCCTCTGAAATTAATGGTGTAGAGCGTCTTACCGCTGCGCCATCTTGTTCACAACCACGTAAGTCTACAATTTTGAATAACTTTCCACTAGTAAATGGGGAATAGTCTAAAACAGTAAAGTTACTCATGTGTGCTAGAGTAAACCTGCACATATATATTTACTCATGTGTAAGTTTACTTTTGTGAATAGACCCTGTTACCTTCTGAGATCCCAATAGACGGAAAACATTCAGGAGCATCATAATTTTGTTTCCTCAATGTTTTTCACTTGCTATGATTTTAGAAGTGCTGATATCAAGCACGAACATTACAGTTACTGTTTTTTAGCCAGCTTTATCAGCCTAAGAAGAGAGAGCATTTCCATGCTTTCTTGAGAATCACACAGTGACAAATCCTGCTGCTTCTTGATTTTAATACAGCTTTTTCAACATGTAGCTCCCAGCTTAAGGTGTTGGCCCATTGTGCTAAGTGGACAAATACCTTAATTATTTCCATTATTTCATTATTTCCATGAAATTAGTCTCTGCTTTGAATTTATTCATGCATGCATGCTTTCAGTACTGGCCAAAGACTTTTGAATTCCATGTGGAGATATCTAGTCCTCAATCATTCACTTTACCTCCACCACATTCAGCTGAGCTTATGCTGATTGTAGAGGTGCAAGGAGCACAGAATCATCTGAATAGGTTATATTGTGATTATTGCATTCAAGATTGTCCTCTTCTAGCTTGAGTCTTCTGACTATAAGGGGAAAATAACATTTAAAATATTTTTTCCATCTGAAGGTCATGGCTTTTTGCCACAACTTCTCTAAGTTCACTAAGATAAATACTGATCAAAAATAAAAAAAAGCTGCAAATAATTTAATGTGTTTGCTATTGCAATAGCAAAGTGGATGAAATGCTTTGCAGTTTATTTTGGTTTTGGAACCATTCAAATTTTGTGAGCTATTTGAATTACAGCAAAGATTTTGTCAATCCTGGAAAGGCCTTCCTGTAGGCCCAACTGCAGTGAAGAATATTTCTGTTCTCAATCAACATTTTAAATTCATGTAGCATTACTCTAGAGTACATCTTGCAAAATGTGTCAATCCAACAGACCTATGTAACTTAGCATCTTGAGTCATGGTCTTCTCATATGCTGGATAAGTACTATGGTTCCACGATTTAGAGTAATCCCTGGTTGCTGGAAAATGTTTTTTCAAAATGTTAGTCCACTAAGATTTTTAGGATAAAATGGAATCTAGGCGAACCAAGTTAGGACCTGGAGCTTTTATTGGCTTAAGTTGAGATATTACTCTCACTTTACTGGATTTCATGGAGAGATCTCTGCCCAATTCTTCATTCTCCAAATTGCTTTGTCGCTATCCATGTGGAATGGAAAATTTCCCATTGAGGTTCCTTGTAAATCAGTTAAACAATCAAATGGTGAACCAGAGTTACTGTGCACTTTTTACCTCATTATTTGAGTTTTGGGTTCCGACTCATTGGTTAATACAGTTACAGGACTTAGAAGAATCATTTTCCACTGGCAGCCGCTTCATCTTATTCTATCAACAACTGCAAAATGACTTCTTTTGTTACCTCTAGCATATCTTTACTCCTAACAGTATCTAATGAAGAGTGAAGAGAAAACAATTTTTAGTGTCTTTTGTTTTCGAATTCCAACCCTTTACCTGGACAGTCAATGTTTGAGTTTTATAGGTAACTTTCCATTCAATAGAGGTTTACTGTCACTCTTAATTACTTTTGAATTTGGAAATTCAAATGCACAACAATTTCCAGTTATCATGTTCCGAAGGAAGTCAATAGGCTTAGCAAAGTTCATCTTTAAGTACTCAAGTACAAGCCATACTTAACTTTATGTTGCAACCACAGCATCTCTGTCACCTGGGCATCCGAGAACCATGGTGCTTACACAGTTCCTGTGTCTCAGAAAATGTTGCATAAATCCCACCACTGTGGACTGTTATTTTTAACTCATGCTCCTGGCTCCCTACTGCTGCTCATTGCTCCTCCAGCTCCAAAGGGGCAATCATCTGCCTGGGGGTTGCAGATGCCTTATAGCTGCTCTATAGCTAGTCTGAGTCAGGTTTTCATCCCTGTTTTTTTCCCTTTTCCATCATGGCTGTTTCTTTCTCAATTTCTTTCTAATTTTTCCAATCTTTTGTGTTGCCTGTCATGTAATGTTTGATGTCATTTCCTTTTTCTGTTCTTTTAATAGACATTGTTGGTTGGTGCATCACAACAAAGTAGTGTTCCTTCCCTTAATGCCTTGCTCTCTTCACTTGTTCATCCCAGCTCCTTGGTCCTGAAGAATTCCACCAACGGATTTCAGAGTTTTGGTTTTCTTCAATCATCTGAAGTCTTTGTCCAGCAAGGAGGTTTTAAATTCCTTTGGATTTTATCTCCAGAGAAAGTGGCAGCTTCTTAAAGGTACTTGCCTACCATGTATTCCAGTGCGTGGCAAAACTGTGGCTTTGGAAACTGTCTCCCGTTCATCAGATATGGGTAGACCCTGACGAGATTACAGGTAAGTGTCTAGACCTGAATACTTTGTTTCTTTGGGCATTAGATTTAGAAAAAGTTTGCATATGTCTTCCCAAATTGCAAAAAGGAAATTAATCTCAGCAGGCACCTCCCTCACAAGCAGTAGCTGCCTAACTTTAGAAAAGGATTCAGGTCTACTACTGCCTTCATTAGTAAATGCACATATGAAAGTTGACTCAGATATTTAAGACATGGAAATTCAGGTATTCTCCAACTTAACCAAGTGACACTCCAGGAAAATGTGTTATAGAAAAATGTATGAGAATGTCCCGATTCAGCCATATTAATCCAACTTAACTCAAAGCATTCACCAGGAACACTCGCTAGGAAATGGGTAACTGACCAAGAGGCCACTGAGTTGAGGATTTTTTCTCCAGGTTTTATTGAATGGACAGTTATTTTAACTCCAGCATCAGAAATACAAAGTGTCAGATTTATGAGCTCCTTGCCCCACTTTGCACCACATTAGTGTCTTTTTTTTACGCTAATGTGGCTTTAAGTTGGCAAAAACACTAAGCCATATTTACAAAGTGGCTCAATGCATGCATTGCAATACTCTGTAAATCCTTGTGCCACATTATGTCTGCGCCAGGCATAATGTATGCAAGGGGACTTTGCGCGTTAAGAGGCCCAGAAAAATGGCACAGTGGAATCTATGAGATTCCACTATGCCATTTTTAGCATCATTTTTAAAGCCAGCCTGACTTAGGCATTAAAAGGATGTTTTGATTGTTTTTAATGGGCCTCCTTTCTCTTTGCAGGATTAGAGTAAAAATTGTTGGTGCTAATCATGCAAAGCGCCAAACTAGCATCAACAAGATGAACTTTAAACATGCATAGGTGCTATATAGGAGAAGAGAAGTGTGCAAAGAAGAAAATGTAGTAATTATAGATAATGTAAAGGCTTTGAATAACTTGACTGTATGATCTGAAACAGAAAGAAAACTTTTAGTTAGTACGTAGTTGGTGAAAGAATAAGTACAGTGCTGAGACTCTGCTCAGAAGCCTGTGCATGGTGCTAATACCATGACTGTGTAGACTTGAATCTATCTCGTGCCTCTTTAATCCACTACCAGACACTCCCTGCCACTTTATCCCCCTCTTGCAGATTTTATGCTTTTTCCCTTTGTGACAATTATTTCATCTTTCTCTTCCTCTGTCTTTTCCTCATGTTTGTTTTTCCCTCTCTTGCTCTTGACCAATGTCTGATGAGGAAAAATCAGTGTAGGTCCCCAAAATGAATGCTGGTGGCCCCACCGGCAACCACCAGCTAAGTTAAGCACTGGGTTTAGTCCTATAGGTCAGTGATGTGGTACACAAATATACAATGTATTTTATTAGCATTTTGTACATTATGTATTCAAACTACAAACAACACAATGCCAAACAGTGCTGCACATTTCAAACAGAACACGTAGCCAGTGCCGCACTTACACCACCAAAACTCCCATCACAACATAGTCCAATGTGTGAACCACATGCACACTCCATACCACTAAGTGAGGTCGAGGATAGTTAGCAAGTAGGTCGTAAGGGAGCCTCATATGTCCTTAGGTCAGGAGAGCATTTTCACCTCCTCAGCATTTAGTTCCAATTGCTCTCTACAGTATACCATATTTGATAGCCCCTGCTACTCAGTAGGCACCAAGCATTTGCCCCAGTGTATCGCAACTCTTCTTTCAGCCAGCAACAAGGCCACTGCTTTAGGCCTACGGTTTGCCAGCTGTAGCTAGACCAAACAAGCACAGGTGTGGGTGACACCCAACCGGCTCTAGTACCATAACAGCCAGGGCCTCAGTGGCCTGCGTCCAAAAGTGTTGGATGGGGGTGCAGGACCATTGCAGATGTAAGAAATCAGCACCAAGGGCCAGATTTATACTTTTTTCATGCAAAACTGTGTTAGCGCCGGCTAGCGCCATTCCAAGACGCTGGCCGGGTGCCATATTTATGGAATGGCGCTAATGCACTGTTAGCATCCTTGGAAAGGACGCAAACAGGGTTGGGGAGGCGTAGGGGAAACCAGGGCTTGTGCGCCGAATTGTGACGCTACACTGTTTAGAGGCAGAAAAATTGGCTCTAAGCAGTGTAGCGCCATTTTCTGGCGCACAACCCCCATGGACATGGCTCCTGTCTTAGTAAAGACAGGGGCCATGCCAACCACCCCAATGGCCATGCCCAGGGGACAAACATCCCTGGGCATGGCCACTGGGGCCAGCGCTGTGCAGGAGGCCCCAAGTCAGGGCCCTGAGCGGGGTTATATAAAAAAAAATATGTATACTTACCAGGACTTACCTGGGATTGGTCCCCCATCTTGTGGTGTCCCTCTGGTGTGGGTGGGGGTGTCCCTGGGGCCAGGGAAGGGCACCTGTGGGCACTTTTCATGGTTTCTGACCATGGAAATATGCCAACAGGTCCCCTTACGCCTGCCCATACCCAGGCATTAAATAATGACAATGAGCAAGCTTAGCGCCATTATTTAAGGCCCCCATCCCCCGTGCTGGATTTCAGCACGGGGAGATAATTATGGTGCAAAGGCCATATCGTCCAGATAACGACGTTAACTCCATATAAAAATGGAGTTAGGTTTGCGCTGAATTAGCGTAAAAATACGATGCTAATTCAGCGCAAACCAAGTATAAATATGGGCCAAAGTGCCCTGCATCTAAACAGCTACCATCCTTTCTTAGGCCGAATTTACATAATTTAACCGATGTATAGAACATTTGGTGGAGGTTCTTGAACTGAAAAATATGTAGATTACAGTTATGGGTAAGAATGCTAGCTTGTGCTAAACAGAGTGTCCAGTCAGCCGGCTCCAAGAGTGGGTCAAGCATCACATTCCATTTTTCTGGTGCCGGCTCAGGGGCTGCAGGCCTATCATTCTGTACCAAGACATATAACTTGGTAATGAGTCCTTTATGACTAGTACTAGTCTGTCAGGCATGTAAGGCACAGATTGTAGGGGAAACCCCCAGAAATTGAGGGTATAGCTCTCGTATGGCAGTCTAGAGGCAGTGGTATATGAAAGTCAACTTTGGAGTGTGCCGCTGCTTGTGTGAGATATCATCCAGGGTAATAAAGGTGACCCCGGAGTAAACGTCTCCCATTGTCTTTAAACCTGCTTTGCCAAAAATCTTAGAGGTCGCAGCTCCTGTGTGACCGATGTGGCTGGGTCGAAGAGCAGAGGGCATGCTGGGGAGCATAAGCGCTCCTTGTGAGATCATGCCCCAAGAAAGTGCCATGTCTTTGTGGTGCAGTGAATGGTTTTGAATTCAGTCCTAGCCACATGAGAGCATTTGTGTGGCAGGATATAGTTCAGTGTGAGTGGGCTAGCATTGTAATGTTCAATCGTTTAATGTAATCATGGGGAAGGTACCAATATTGCGTGAAATGGGCTTGTGCACAGAAATAACAGAGTTCAAGGTCTGGTGTTCCGAAGCTCCCTTGCATGTATGGTAAAGTGAACATGTGCCACTGAATCCTCGGTTATTTCCCTACCCATTGCAGCATTATTAAGTGCGTTCGGGGCATTTTGAAAATAAATTGTGCAAAAGCACAATGGGGATGTTGATGAAGAAGGTTGAGCAGAATCACCATTTTCATGACAGTCACTCTGTCTTCCATGGACAGCGGTAGGATTGACCATCTATGCACCTGATCCTCAAGTTGTGAAATGGCTCTGTCGTAGTTGTACTGAAATACCAGATCCTGATCTTGATGTTTACAGATCCCCAAATACTTTACAGGGTCAGTGCTCCACAAAAAAAGGAATTACGATAGGGCTCACTGTTCGGAGTCAAAGGGAAAATTATGGATTTGGATCAGTTAATACTAAGACCTGAGAAATGGCCATAGCATATATATTCATGTAGAATGGGGGCCAATAAGTGATGGGGTCTTTCATATATAATGCCATGTTGTCTGCTTACAGTGAAATACTTAGGGGTCGTTGCATAAATTGTAAGGTATAAGCAGCATGTCTTTGGCAGGGGACACACACCAGTGGCTCCAGAACTATTACAAATAATAACAGGGTTAAAGGGCATCCCTGCCTAGTGCCCCTATGGATGTGTACTATCTATGATGTAGACCTATTGATACGTACCAGAGCAACAGGGTTTGTGTATAACAAGAGAATCCAGTGCAGGAAAGCCAGTGGGATCCCTGTGAGGCTGACAATTCTGTATATGTACTCCCATTCAATGGAGTCTTAGGCTTTAGTGGCATCCAGAAAGACCACCACCACCTCTAAGGTGGGGTTCAATTGATGGAATAATGCAAATATGGTGTGCAAATTCTGTGTGGCGAAGCGGGCTGGGATGAAGCCAGACTGGTACAGCTAAGCTAGGGAGAAGTGGCTGCAACCAGGTTGCCAATATTTTGGAGATAATTTTCACATTGGTATTGATTAGAGAGAGAGGTTGATAGGACTCACAATACTCCGGAACCTTATCAGGCCTTAATAATGCAATAACTAGTGCCCATTAAAGGAGGGTGGTAAGTTCTGTTTCTTGTATGCTTCTTCATATAATGTGTGCAGGTGCTGTACCCGGATAGAAGCAAACTCTTTATAGTAATTTGCTCATTAGGCCATTGAGCCTGGTTCTTTACCACTGAGTATTGTATGTGTGGCATCTTTTATATCATCTATCATAATGGGTTGAGCAAGATATTTTTGCTGACTAGCAGCTAGCCATGCCAAAGCTATATCATTTAGCTAGATGTCCCTTCCTAAGGTAGAGTTTTGCGCTCCATACAGGTGCGTATATAAGTGAGAGAAGCTCAACAGAATAGCAGGTGTGTCATAATGGTCTGAACCCTCAGATGAGGTATTCCTAAAAATGTGGGTGTGAGCCCAGGGTATCTTCAGCTTGGCAGCCGACTGTGCCCCAGGTGCCCCCCTCCCCATATGTTTATGCCACATAGCACCTGGACAAGTGACACACTTTGTGTGCTGCTGTGCCATTGAAGTTCACAACCTGCTCATAAATGGAAGCAAAGATGCCGGAATGAGGATTAGATTCATAGCCCCGCTTGAGGGTCTGTGGTGTGTACTGTATGGCCTGTAGATGCGCACATATTGATTTCAGGACACCGGCCTGCATGCTGATCCCCCTAATGGTGACCTTGAAGGCTTCCCAGATTGTGTCCACTCCTCCACAGAACCATTAATGGGTGAGCACAATTCAACGCAGAACACAGGGGTCCAAGAAGGCCATTGCCTGGTATCGCCACATAAACTGGGTGAGGGTGTGAGTACGAAACAACAATGTGAGTCATACCTGTGCATTATCCCAAAAGTCTTGGGTAAGTGTGCTACATGAGATTTCATAGCGTAGACATCGCAGGTTGCTAACCAGTAGTTCTGTTGGGACCGAGACACGTGTACAGAAGAAGTGAACGTGCCCTCTCACCGAGTGGGATAGCAGAGTCTCCAGAGGTCTCCTATCCCGTATTCCTCTATCCCAGCATGGAGAATTCTGGTGGATTTTTCCCCATGCCAATCCATCAGTGAACCAGTCAAACATTGGGTCCATGTAGGTGTTCAGGTCCCCAACCCAGGCAACGGTGGTCGATGTGAGGTGAAGGAGTTGGTACCATAGCGACATGTAAAAATCAGGTTCATTTATATGTGGTTCATGTGTATTCACTAGGGTGACAGGAATGCCACAGAGATCTCCCCGTACTGTTGTTGTGAGGTGAAGGCACTGGCATCATAGCGCTGTTTAAAATCAGTGTTGTCTATATTTGGTTCATACGTATTAACTAGAGTGTCAGGAGTGCCACAGAGAACTCCCTGCACTATTGCATATCCGCTTTGATTATCCGTTTAGGTTGTGGTTGATAGAGAAGGAGTCTCCTTTTTTAACTAGGATCATGACACCGCTAGAATAAGAGGAGTAGGAGGAGGTTATCTTGTGCGCCACTCATGCTAGAGCATGGCGTATGTCATTTCTGCCTTCTGCAGTTGTCTCTTGACAGTCATAAATTCTCTGTGGACTGCCTGCACCTACACCGTAAAATCTGGAAAAAAGCAGTGCTCTTGCCCTGATAGGTAAGGTCCCCCTTCCCACAGGCCAGCCAAAGGACCGCATTTAGGTCCTTATGATTTAGAAGCTTCACTGTAATGGGACACGGAGGGGCACCCCCAGATGGGTGTGCCACAAATGAGCAGCAAGCGCGCTCCACTACCAACAATTGAGATAGGTTTTTAGAGCCCAAAAGAGAGGTCATCATAGTCTCTATCTGGCAGATATTGGTCGATTCAGGGATGCCAGTGAGTCACAGGTTGTTGTGGCAGTATCACACCTCTAAGTCTTCATTCTTGGCTTGGATAACTGTGAGCACTTTTTCCATGTTAAAGCATTTATTTGATACCTCTTGTAGATCATCATCTGTGGTGGATATGCATTGTTCTGCTGTTTTGATGAGTGTTGTCTGTTGATCTAGCTACATTGCCATATGATCAATGCGCTGATTTAGTGTGTTGATTTTCCCATCTATTGACGCCAGGCTCCACTTCATAGGCTGTAGCGTCTCTTTGACCTCGGTTGCACCTTTGGGCGTAGGAACCTGCTCTAGGTCTGCAGGATCATCATGCAGGGGCTTAGCACATGCCTAGCACCAAAAGGTATGCAAGTTTTGTCCCTGTCTGCCTTCCTCATATTGGTCCCTCTGCCCAGCACAGTGCAAAACAGGTACTCACCAGTGCCCGCCACTGGCAGCAAGGTTAGGGGCGCCCCTAGTGACCAGATCGGAAAGTCACTTCTCCTTCGTGGGCACCGTTGGTGATCTCAAGGACCAGGGGAGGGCCACTCAGTACAGTCTGTGCCCCTGGGCCAAAAAAGAGGCCAAATATCTCCAAGTGTCACCAGCCGGGGTCTCTTAGGGCATAGTTATGTCTGGGCAGGCCTCTGGAGGCTAGAGTTGCAGGAGATTTCCACAGAGCGCTCCCAGGGGAGCATCTGCCTCAGCTGTCCCTCTCGGGAGGCCCAATCTGCCAGGCAAAGGTTGTCGACTCACCACAAGGCAGGGAGCACGAATTCCAAGACCTCACTGCAGCTGTCCATTCTTCTCACTCAGGGCCCACATGCCCTTCTGATGTGCCAGGCCCTTGATGTCCCAAGCGAGATGCAGCATTACCCACAGCTGGTATGGGACCTGAGGCCCGCTCTTTCCAACAGGCACAGAGTAGGCGGATTTCTTCTTCCCCCGAGCATGGGGCCCGGGTGGCTCACCGCATGTCACGGATCGGGGCTGGGTAGGCGCCTGGCCCGCCTCATAGCCCTCGGTCAGTCCTCTGGCATGGTGATCTCCATGCTGTGGGTCTGCAGCACTAGGCAGCCGGTAGGGAGGTCTGGTGTCCGGGAAGCAGGCCCTGTTCAGGAGCCCTCCACTCCCGACCCCGTCTTCACCTCCACTTAATGGCTCACAAGGTGGCATGATCACAGGACTGAATCAGGTCAAGATTCAAAGAAAAACTTGACATTTTGGGCATCAGTATCCCCACTGCTCCCCTCACATAGGGTTCCCTGGAAGCAGAGTGCAACTGGGCTGGATGGCAAGATAGTAGTCAAATATAGGCTCCCGGCAGGCAGAGCAGCACTAACGTGCGGCCATAATGCCATGGACTTAATAGTGCCCTCCCCTCAACATCTTTACAAAAATGAGAGATGTTCCCCTAATAACCTGGATAGGGAATAATGCAGGAAACTAGGCAAGTGTGCCTTCTGACCGCCTTATTGTTCTTCATTTCTAGTACACAAATTTAAGCTGCAATCAGGAATTCACATTTGACAAATATTAATTGTACATGGTAGGCACAAGAAAAATAATCTCAATGTTCATATGATTGTTCTTAGTTCGTCTATGGAAAACAAATGATCCCTGTACTGTATAAAGCAAACTTACTTTAACCAATGTTTGTGGATTTCATATTGTTAGACTTGGCATCCTTGGTGTGGGCTCCCTAACGTTTTGCGTCTGTGTCCCAGGTTGTTGATGTGTGCTGGTCTCTGTTTTTGCTGCTTTTGATACTCTGGGCACTTTACCACTGTTAACCAGTGCTAAAGTGCAAGTTCTCCTATATAAAACGTATGTGTAATTGGATTGCCATGATTGGCATATTTGATTTACTAGTAAGTCCCTAGTACAGTGCACTAGAGGTGTCCAGGGCCTGTAAATCAAATGCTACTAGTGGACCTGCAGCACTGGTTGGGCCACCCGCATGAGTAGCCCTGTAAACATGGCTCAGACCTGCCACTGCAGTGTCTGTGTGTGCAGTTTTAAACTGCCAATTCAACTTGGCCAGTACCCACTTGCCAGGCCTAAACCTTCCCTTTTCTTACATGTAAGGCACCCCTAAGGTGGGCCCTAGGTAGCCCCATTGGCAGGGTGCAGTGTATGTTTAAGGTAGGACAAATACTAATGTGTTTTATATGTCTTGACAGTGAAATACTGCCAAATTCGGTTTCCACTGTGCAAGGCCTGTCTCTCTCATAGGTTAACATAGGGCTACCTTTAAATATCTTTGAAGTGCAAATTCCCTTTGGGAGCAGAAGGAAATATGTAGTTTAGGGTCTCTGAAATCACAATTTTAAAATACATGTTTTAGTACATTTTGTTTTCAGATTGTGTGTTTGAAAATGCTACTTTGAGAAAGTAGGCATTTTCTTGTTTAAACCATTCTGTGACTCTGCCTGTCTGTGGATTCCCTGTCTGGGTCAGTTTGACAGTTGGGCTGCTTGCACCTCTCCTCTAGACAGTGAGACAAAGGGAGCCGGGGTGTAGCCTGCATATACTTATAAGTCATCTGTGCTGGGAGGGAGAGGAGGAGTGGTCATTCACACCTGAAAGGACTGTGCCTGCCCTCACACAATGCAGTCTCCAAACCCCTAGTGTGTGTCTGGGGCCTGGCCTGTGCAAGGCAGGATCTTACAAACAGGAGAGACTTTCTTTTGAAGTAGGCCTAATTCAATAGCAGAAAGGGTTATAAGTAATGGACTCAAAACCCCTGAAAATTAGATCACATCTGGAATCAAAAGGAACCTCTTCCAAGGAGAAGAGCTGAAGAGCTGAGGAGAAGTGCTGTGCCTGCCTGTGACTGTGCTTTGGTGGGCTATGCTGAAGTTGCTGCTTTTGCCTGTGAAAGGGGACAAAGACTGGACTCTGTTGTGCATTCGTGCTTGAGAAGAATCTCCAAGGGCTTGAACTGAGCTTGCCTCCTGTTGTTGAAGTCTCAGGGCCATCAAAGACTTCCCCTGACAGCATCTGGACTCTCTGCTGAGACTCCAACCTTTCCAAGTGGTCCCCTATCCAGTTCCTGGGCCCTTGAAAGGCGAAGTTGGCAGACAAGAACAGAAAATCCACGCACAGACTGTCTTGCAGAAAGATTTTCGATGCACCTTCTGTGATGCGGCTGATAAACGAAGCGACACTGCCTTCGCGGCTGAAATCAACGCTGTACCTGCATCACGTCTGGAAGATCGACGCAATGTGGCTGGAGAAATGACGTGCAACACCCGCTAAAAGGAGGCTGATAATAACGCAAACCCCACACAGCGCGGTTTTCTGATACTGTGCGACCGGATGTTCCCCGTATCATCCCTGGGCATCAAAGTCAACCAGACTCTGCGTGGATCCGAGGTACCCCGTCTGGAAATCGATGCATCGCTGTCTTGAGAGAGAGAGAAAAACAATGAATTGCTGACCGGAGAAGGAAACGACGCACAGCCTCTTATTCTTTTAAAAATTCATATCTTGATTTGTGTGTGTTGTATTTTTGTCATTTTTGGTCCTGTTTTGTTTAGATAAATATTATCTATTTTTGTAAACCTGTGTTGTGTCATTTTGTAGTGTTTTACTGGGTTACTTTGTGTGTTGTACAAATTACATATTGCTCCTGAAGTTAAGCCTGCCTGCTCGTGCCAAGCTACAAAGGAGTGAGTGGTGAGTGGGGGTTAACTGAGGGTGATTCTCCTTTACCCTGACTAGAGTGAGGGTCCTTGTTTGGACAGGGGGTAACTTGACTGCCAACCAAAGACCCCATTTCTAACACATATTAACAGGAATAATCTGCAGATAGTAACAGTAATAAAGCCTGAAAAGTGCACTAACAATAGGAAAGACCACACCAGTGTAGTAATTCTAAACCTCTCTGCAAAATATGTGTGTCTCTCTCAGCGGTTCCACTGTGCCTCCAGGGCCTGAAATGGTGACTCCAGGTTCTCTCCTGGAGTCCTCAATTGTATTGTGTGTGTTTTCTAGAGCGATAAACGTCTTTTTTAATCTTTGTATTAGTGCTTGGCAGTATTCTTATTTGCAGGTTCATATTGTCTTCAGAAATTTTCATGCCAGAGTTAGAAAAAAGAGCTAAAATTTACTCACGTTTGTGTAGCTTCCAGGAGACTTGGACATGCTCCTGCTTCACCACATCACTTTTCACTGCTCCATGTTGTGAGCAGGGCCTTCTGTTTGTCAGAGTTGCTTGGCTCCTCTGCACCCAGAGTGTGGGTGTCAGAGGCTGACCTCCAGATCACCAATAGGTATATATAAGGTCAAGCCTGCGCAGCCTCTTTGTGGGATCACAGTCGCCATCCCTTCGCAGTGAAGACGGAGCTTAACTATATAAAGCGTTTAATCCAATATGGTGGTCTCTCCATTGCGATTCACTTGAATGTCCCAATCCAAGATTTTGCTTCCTCTGCGGTTTGTTTCAATTTTTGACATATACAAGCAGCGTTCGGATGTGTCACACTGCATTTTGTTTCCTGATTTTTCAACAAAGACAATATTATGGTTTGGAAAATAATTGGGTCAACTGCTTGGTAGAGTCAGGTTTTTTTGGTTTGTCACATCTTGGAAGGACGTGAATGTTGCATGACTGTTCTTTCAAAGCTTTAATCTTTTGAACACATGTATGTGAAATTGTGCTATTTGACAGCAATCTTTCAACCTTTTCTTGCCGGAGAACCTCCACCAACCATCTGAGGAGGAGTCAGGCTTGCTTTCAGTAATTGAAGCCAAGTATTACACACCACCGCTTTTAAAGGTCACCAGCTGCCCCCGATTACGTGACAATTTAAGTAGCAAAGGCAGTGGGAACAAGCTGTCTCTCCAACTGTTTTAGTTGTATGGTTCACTCTTCATCAGCTTGTACACAACTTTGAAGTCCTGCACCTTTGCTTTGCTCTATCTTCTTTTATCTGCATATTACTTCCCTCTTTTTAGTACTTACCTGCATGAAGGCTCCTCTACCAGCATAGGTCCATCTCTTCAGCACACTTTCAGCTGGAAGCCACACTTTTGTCAAAGGACTCTTCTGGTGCACCCAAGCTCGGGAAAGGTCTCCGGGTGCTTCCTGTGTTTGGAACCAGCATTCTCAGTGCGAGCAGCAGGTGATACACTATGCGTTATCAATCTATCCTAGTTAACAAGCTAATTATAGCATGTACATGAACCTATTTTGTGTGTGGTTACCTTCATAGACATGAATGCTGCTTTGGCAGTGAGCTTTACCGTGGCTGCTGCCAATTCCTATCTAAGCAGTGAGAGTTACTCTGAATAGGCCAGAGATGTACAGAGGACCTCTTGTGTTTCTTCTTCAGCCTCCCTATCCCCATTTTCCCCTCACTAGATTGGATACGATAGGGTTTTGTAAGTTTACTGGCAGACAAATCCCTACTGGTGGAGGATGGTAGATTCTGATCAGGTCCAAAATATAACTCCTCCACAAAGATCCTAGTGGGCTGTAACATCAATGACCCCCTGACCTACATCTTAGTTCCATTTTCTTCTCTGCAGATTTGGGTAATTCCTTGTGAATATTCTCTTTCTCATTGCCAGGTGACGATTTTGCTATTTTTGTATTAATTTTCTCTGAGCTGGTTGGCTTTCAGTCACTTTATATCGTATAATTAATGTATCTTATTTAACTGTTTATGGGCTTCGCTGAAATCAATACCTCAAAGTTTTCAGATTCCCTGAAATGCTGGCATTCTAAATTGAAACATGCTTTGTATGTTTGCCCTTTTGTTTCAAATTTATGGAAGGAGGTCTGGGGTGTTATTAAAAAAAGTGTTCAGACTTTCTGATAATCTTTCTTGTTACATGCTTATTTGTAATCTGTTTACAGAGGAACGTCTTTGTAGATCACCTGACTTTGAACATATTCACCTCCTTTACTCATTTCTCCCTCCTGATGTCATGGGGAGTTTGGAGTTTGGTGCCTTGTAAATTACTGTAATGCAATCTACACCATAAATCATGATCGACACAGATTGCCAAAGGTAATTGTTTCCTTTCGGTGTGTTTTTCCTCTCAGCTGGAGCCTTCTAAAGGAAACTCTTGTTACCATTCACATATATTATTCTGTGCAAGATGGCACCATGGGGACTTGGGGAGTCACCCCTTCCTTTCACATTCTCAAAGGGCACGTGACAGACATACATTGCGACCAGACCTTGATGATTTGATCGATTGTACAGATATGTTTCAACAAGCCAGTTGTTTGTTGGCTTAAATCTGATGTCGTACTATGTGCAATCTGTACAGACACAGAACATAAACGTGTGTAGCATTTGCCCCAAAGTAGTAAGAAGATAGATGGAAAATGGAATAGTTTAGTTGAGATAGTGAATATATTACACAGCATCCACTGAGAGGATCAAAGACACCAACAAAGCACAGAAAATGGCGAAATATAGAGAGGCAAGGCAAAAGTACCTATTTTCACCTCTTTTGTTTACCTAGCCTATAAGCTCCAGCATCGAATAATTATTGCACTAGGATACACATACATATATACCTACACTCCTATATAGGTCTACAATGAAATAATATTTTCCTTCAGATACACTCTCAGTGAGTATTCTGCAGCAAAGGACAGGTCATGGCATGGCATAGAGATAAAGGTGGTCTCTGCACCAAGTCGAGTAAAGGATGGCAAGCTGGCATGGTGAGTGAGTGAGCATGAAGCAGATGATGAAGAAAAGGACACAATCGGTCAGAAAGATGTGAGTTACTGACTTATAAAGGGTACAGCTATGCTGGTGCTGGACAAGATACAGCTATCAATGGGCTAGACAAATGAAAGAGTGGATACGAGGGCTTTGTGATCACGTAGTCATAGGCCTGAATGAATACCAACCAGAATGTGAGTATATGGGTATTTGGTGTGGCTCCTGGGACTGGAGGCTCATTGTGGCAGGGTTTTATGTGATATTCCTAGTGGGATGAAGGAGTGTGAATAGACAACAGCTTTGAGAAAGTTCAAAGTGTATTGTTAAACTTATAGAGCAGATTTCTGGACAAGAGGTGTTGAACTAATTAACAGCAGCTGAGCGAACAGGGCATGCCACATCAAGTGTGAACGAATAGAAGCAAGAACGGTACAGTAATATAGGGTGGCTAGGACTGAGGGAGCTCACAGTAAGTTTGACATGAGAGAGAAGGAGATAGTGGAGAGGGCACGAAGGACACTCAAGTGCACAAGGGGGAGAAAGTGAGTGGGTGAAACAGTAAAGGAGAAAAGAGAGGATGGGCAACAGTGAAAGTGGAGGTTCAAGTCTTTTTGGGCGGCACTTGTTTTAGGCATGAAAGAAAAGATTTGAGCAGTTGAATATGTACATATTTTTAAACTCCTAAAAGGGTAAATATAATGTGAAGAGGGGCCAAAAGCTGAAGAGGTGGAGCTGGCTGAGTGTCCTAGGGTATTTATTAATATTGACAGCTAGATAGTCCTTGATTTTCATCTGCCTTTTTCAGGAAAAATCCCAGAATGCAGCATAGGGTTCTTTAAATATCTCGATGTGATCAGGACAGCACATATAAGTTTTGGAAGTCTAGAGTGACTAAGCTATGATGTATAATTAAAAGCAGGGAGGGCTTTGAACCTTAGGAAATTGTGGGTGAGATGGGCAAAATGTTGTGGCTCTTGGTGATAACACAGAGGCAGCTCATAGCTGCACTACATACAGCAAATGGGTTGCCTTTGTCCTTCATGCCCTTTCCAGGGTCTCCCACACCTCATGGGGAATGATGGAACTTCAATAAAGTGGTGTGCTCTACTTCCACATGCAAGCGCTCAAAATGTGGGAGCAAACACTCAGCTGGTTCAAAGGCTTGGAATGTAGGTTGCAACGAAGTGGGGTCGAGAGGTCTGAGGATCAGATGATGGGGAATGGCCAGTAGACCAGTTAGGGTAGATATGATAGAGACGAGGCAATGAAAATACCCTTATGAGAAAGGGTCCATGGAGCTGAGGGAAGGGTTGAGTCAAGGGTTCAGGATTCCTTATGAGGTCAACAGACAGGGGTGATGGGCTGCAAATGTACAATTAAGACAGTTCAAGCATTGTTCTGGGCATTTTGTCAAAAGAGGTGTGTGTTGGGCAAATGTGGGGCCATTTTATGCCCCTCCACAGTGGCACATCATCGCATTTCCCCACTGGGAGTGGTTCATTTGAAGGTTAAGGGTTAATTCTGACTAAAACACCCTTTGTGAAGGGAGGAGGTAATTAGGTCAGTGTTTACATTGACTGAGTATGTTTACTGTGAAGTGATCTATCACTGATTCAGCTGGACATATTGGGGGCAGATTTAAGAAAGGTGGCACTGCCTCCAATGCAGCGCTACTTTTCTTGCTCATCTTAGCACCCCCGCTAACTACATCAAACTTTATGATGCTAGTTTGGCGCTTTGCAGGATTAGCGTACAAAATGGCACAAAAAATGGCGGAAAGAAATGTTTTAAATTTCTTTTTGCCATTTTTTCAGCCCTCCTAACGGGGGAACGTCCCCTTGCATACATGATGCCATAATGTGGCACAAGGAGTTACAAAGTGGTGCAATGCAGGCTTTGTGCCACTTTGCAAATCTGGTGCAGCGAGTTTGGCCTCGTTGGGCAACATTAGCGTTAAAACAATTATGCTAATGTGGTGCAAGGAAGCCCTAGGCCCCCTTAAATCTGGGCCATAGTGAGGAAATGTGCGGCAGTTGTGGTGATTGGGAAGTTTGAACTTTTTAAATACCATTGACGCCAGGGAAGACTGAAGGGCCAACTACAACATGGAAGTATGTGACTGATTGTGATGTTTTTCACTTTTGCCAGCAAACAAGTTGCACGTGTTGAGGACTTTAAGAGGGAGATGGTTGTCAGGAAGGTATGTGAATTGAGATAGACATAGTAAGTTTAGGTTCGTCTCAGCTTTGCATGCATAGTAGTAAACATGGCTTCTGTCAGGTGTCCGTCAGGGATGTGTGCTTGCACCACTTCTGTTTTCTTTATTCATCAACGAGGTGGTCCAAGAACTATTGACATGCCAGAACGATGCCCCCACCCTAGTCAATCAGAAAATCCCAATTCTCCTTTTTGCGGATGACTCTCTATTGATTTCAAAAACCCCTATGGGGTTGCAAATTCTTGTGGACAGATTTAAATCATTTTGCTGGAACTTTGGTTTGGAGCTGAACACGAAGAAAACGAAATTGATGGTGCTTCGCTCTGGCCCTCGTAAGAAATGTACTATTAGGTTAGATGGAGCTATTTTGGACCAGGTTAGCTCCATTGACTACTTGGGTGTGAGAATTACAGATTCACTCCTTTGGGAGGAACAAGATGGCAAGAGTGCTGGGCTCTTGCAACACCGGGCAGCATCCATATTGCGCCTCTATAGCAATACGATCGCTAAAGTTGTGTCTCCAGCAGTAAAGATTTATGTGGCTAAGGCACAGGGTGCTGCTGTTTGCGGCGCAGAGATCTGGGGCACATCAAATAGTAGTAGGATAACAAAAATTGAGAATAGCTTTGCACGGGCTTTATGTGCTTGCCCTATTAGCACCCCATTAACCCCCCTAGTTTTAGACCTAGGGTTTAAACGAATAGCTGATTTAATTATCTTACGGCCTCTATTATATTGGGTGAGGCTTTGGGTAGTTCCTGAACTGGCCATATATAAGTTTTCTCTATTAGAATTGTTAAAATGCCCTAACTCGACGTCCATTCCATGGATCAAATACGTATCCGGTTGGTTTTGCACGCTGGGATTGAGGAACTTTTGGGAGAATCCCCAGCAACTCTGAAGTCCCATGTAAAAGTACTGAAAGGAGCTTACTGGTCCCACATACGTAATAATTACATTTCTCAAAAATCGAATGGTCATTTAACTAATTTGTTTATTGACTTTAAATGGTATCCGGAGTTCGAACTATATTTAGATATAATACCTAATCTACTAGGCAAAAGTTTGTGTGCCAGATTTCGATTTGGAACATTACCTTTGAAGGCCTTGACGAGCAGATGGGGACCCAAGTTAAGCTCTGATATCTGTCCTGTATGTGGCACTTCTTCCGAAACAGTAGAACATTTTATGTTTTTTTGTCCCGCTTACTCAATCCCAAGGTTCAAATGGATTCACAAAATATGTCGGGAATTGAACTTAAGGAAATGTCTTTTAGCTTTGAGGATTTTAAAAAGCCATAATTCAAATGTGACAATTTATGCAGTAAGTAAGTTTTTAGTAATGGCATGGCGCATACGCATTTTTTATTTACAATGATTTGAAATTGTTCCAAGTCGGTCAAACATGGACTCTACTTCTTTTTTTTAAACTCTGCTATGATATTATGATGTTTATTTATATTTATATTGTACTGTATTATATTGCTTTGATGGTCAGTGGCCGAATAAAGCTTATGTGTGAAATGCAAAATGGCTTCTGTGAGACAAATGTGTTTTTTCAATGAGGAAAGTGACAAAACCGCACAACAGGATTCACATTATGGACAGGAAACAAAGAAACATGTTAGTTTTGCGTCGATGCCGGGAAAACATTAATGGGGTAACAATGTGGCTGAAGGACATCCCGTGACATCTGTTAGAGATTTTCTCTGGTGTGTCCAGGTCTGGACTAATTTGGTTCATACTGGAAAGGAAGGTGGTTTCACTAAACACTGGCTTTGATGGATAGAAACAGAGAAAGCATGGTATTGCTTTCCTGGAATTCGTTTTCAAGTAGTGGTGGCGGTGCAAATATGTGAGAGGAACAATGCCAAAACAAAGCAACACTTTTGATAGACAATAAAGACATGGTACAAGTGATCAATAAGTAGGAGTTGTACCTTTTGAGAGAGCGAATGTTGTGATAAATGCAATGGAACATTCTGTTCCATGCTAGGTGTACAGGTCTAGAAAACAAAGTGATTGTCGGACTGCCTCCACTACATTGGACACAATTCCATTGGTTGACTCTTGATGCAGATCAGCTAGCAACCCCTGTACTTTGAGAGATGTGTATGATTGGACTATGAGGGCTTTACAATTAGCAGAAGGGTCTTGGCCCCATTAACAAGAGCTGCTTACCGCCAGGTCTGGGGCATTCACTAAAGCAAAAGAGAGGGGTGGGAATGACTTACATGCAGAGGACAGGAGATGGAACATAGGGCCAGATGTAGGTGGCCTTTTGCGCCTCGCAAACGGCAAAAAACGCCATTTGCGAGGCGCAAAAGGCCTCACACGATGCAGAATCACTTTTTGCGAGTCGGTACCGACTCGCAAAATGTGATTCCGACTCACAAATAGGAAGGGGTGTTCCCTTCCTATTTGCGACTTGCACCGCGATGTAGAGTTGATTTGTGACCGCGAAAGCAGTCGCAAATCAACTCACAGTTACCATCCACTTGAAGTGGATGGTAACTCATTCGCAAACGAGAAGGGGTCCCCAGGGGACCCCTTCCCCTTTGTGAATGCTCACAAAAATATTTTTTCAGAGCAAGGACCACTGCCTACTCTGAAAAAAAATGAAACAAAAAGGTTTCGGTATTTTTTCTATTTGCAGCTCGTTTTCCTTTAAGGAAAACGGGCTGCAAAGAGAAAAAAAAACTGCTTTATTTAAAAGCAGTCACGGACATATTGGTCTGCTGTCTCCGGCAGGCCACCATCCCCGTGAGTGCCTAGACTCGCTATGGGGTCACAAATTGCGACCCACCTCATAAATATTTATGAGGTGGGTCTTTGCGACCCCATAGCGAGTCGCAGAAGGTGTCTGAGACACCTTTCTGCATTTCCTTTTGCGAGTTGCAAATTGCGAGTCGCTGGGACTCGAAATTTGCAACTCGCAAAAGGAAACCTACCTACATTTGGCCCATAATTTACTTCTTGCTGGGTCTGATCAATAGGCGACTGGCGGGAGTTACTCTTTGTGGGAAATTTACTTGGATAGCCTCCTAGGGAAAGTCTTTTTTGGTGGTATGAGCCCTAGGAAGGGGGTAGGTGGGTACAGTGTGGCAACAGCATTTTAAAGGAACGGGCAAGAGAAAGGAGTTGGTGATGGGATAGCAGGAGAGTTATCATGGAGAACATCATGAAGGAGACTGTGCCCAGTGGATACAGTGGATAATTATGTAGGCGCCCACCTCAGAATTTTGGCTATATCAGATGAGTTACTAATCTTGGTAATGATTTTGAAGCCAGCAACAGGCAAGTGCTGGGAGTGTTAAGGAAGTGCCAGACCAGGGAGTTTTACCTTTTTCTTTGGGATGGGGCAGCTTCCATAGGATTTGTTTGGACATAAGGAAAGGGACCTTGAAGAGCAGTGGAAGTTGAAAGTTCAGATGTGAGGGGAAATGTTCACCCCTAAAAGAAATGGTGAGCACTTCCATAATTAATGGGTGTTTTATTTGACAACGCCAAGAGGATGGAGGAGCAAAAAAATAGGGCATGGATATATGTCCAGTCGAAAAAGCAAATGGGTCTGGAGCAGATTTATGGCCAGCAGCTGGGGACTGATGGCAAAAAGGCGCTGTTTCACTGATAAGGGTAGTGATGCAATTGATGTCCATTTTACTGGATTTAGGGAAGAAGAGGCCAAGCTGGGTGTCATGATGATGCACTCAAGGGGGGAAATTACCAGGTGCATTCAAGTGTGATGGAGTATAACAAGATTGTGACTACGACTAGCAGTTAGGGCTGTATTTATAGGCCCCTAGCGGCACTGGAGCGTCACTTTTTGTGACGCTCCTGTGACGCTAAGCATAGCGCTGTATTTACAAGGTGGCATTAAGCCACTTTTTGTGGCTTAGCGCCACCTTGTAAATAAGGCCCCTTCCCACGCAGCACTGTGCGTGGAAGGAGCGTGCAATGGGTGTTGCTGTGGGCATGCCACAGCAACACCCATTGCTTTTTGATGCTGCCTCAGATCTATGAAATCTCGTAAACCTGAGGCAGCACCAAAATCTAACGCCACCCCCAAGGGTGGTGTTAGCAAGGTACGATGAGGAGGAATTATTTTATTCCTCCTCGTTTTTTGCTTTTTCTATGTGTGCTGCATTCTGCTGCACACATAGAAAAAGCAAAATGACAGAAATAATTGTTTATGTACGGGAAGGTGTCCCTTCCTGCACATAAACAATCATTTGAAAATTACTCTTTGGCATTCCTGTGCAGCACACACAGAAGTGCCAAAGCGCATTATTGATTGTTTATATGCAGGAAGGGACACCTTCCTGCACATAAACAATCACACTCCTCAAAACAGACATCCTTGCACGATGGTACAAGGATGCTTGCGTTGATGCTGGCAGCTAAATTTAGCGCCAGCACAGGGGGAAATGCAGGGGTGCAATATATTCCCTTAAATATGGCGCATCCCTGCATTTCTAAAGTGACGCAGCACGGCGCTGCCAATTTTGGGGCAGCACCAATTTTCTTTTAATCTGGCCCTTAGTATGTAGAGGTTGGCCATTATAGGTGGGAAAGGGCGAAGGTGTTTTGGACACAACACAGTTGATTTCCACAAGAGAATGGAGAGGAATAACAAAAGCAGTGGTCATCAACAGGGAAAGAATAGAAACCAAAAGGGAAATTTCATGATATTATAAAATGGAGCGATAGCCACATTTTAATGGGTAATAGAGAAATTCTTGGGAATGTTTTTCTTTTAGCAATGAGAGAGCTGAGGTTAAGAGAGTTGGATAACATGGTAAGAACTGGAAAAGCATGGGGAGTATCAATGAGGGAACTACAGACAGTGCTGGATATAGAGCGGGCAAACTGAAAAACAACCTGACAGTGATGTTTGGGATGAAGAATTAATAATTTACAGTATGGCTGTAAAGTTAAGTTGGCTAGTTAAAGTTGTAATTTTAAATATTAAGAGGGTGAAGGGGTGCTCCAGATCTAGTGGTTGATTAGTATTATAGTAATGGCTAGGGGAAAATTAACGATAGAACATGGATAAGGCTTTTTGAGCATCTAAGCCAATGATTGTGGTTATTTGAGCTCAATTTAAGAAATCTTTTCCACAAAAAGGAAATTGTTTCTGTGTTTTTTAACTCCAACAAAACTCAAGTGAAGTATATAAAAAGCTGCACAAATACCATGCAATTACGGCCCTGCAGTGCAGTACTAAGCACGCCCCAGAGAACTTCATGGCCGTGAACCACGTGAGGACATTGCACAGAGATATTCCCACTTCTGTCATGACAAATACTGATGACATACTAAAAACACAAAAAATGGACAGCTGCAAATACTGGAATGCAGTTCTCTTCTAAAGCAATAATTACCGCAATGCTAGCATCCTCACACAGTGGTGAATACAAATACTCACACATTATTTCTCTCTCTGTCTCCTTCTTTCTTTGTCTCACGAGTCGAACACAACTGCTCTCTCAAACCCAAAAAAGTCTAAGGAGAGAAGTAATTGTTAAATAAATACAACACAATACACCCACACACCGTGACACAGGAAAACTAAAACCGATCATACGGAAACAACACCACTACAGACAAACAAGCATTTGCAATGCAATAGTTCTTGCATTTGCTTGAGTTAGAGCTACTGGCATTGTAAATTCATAACTGGGCTTTTTTTGCCACATAAATTGGTGAACCCTGCCTCATAATTTAATCTTTTCCTCCCATATAATTCGAGTGGCCCTGGATACAACTAAATCACTTCCATTTACCTTCTTCCTCTATATGCAGCAAAAAATGAAAAAGGTTGCCATTTAACATTCTTATTTATAGCTGTAATGCTAATTCCAATAGAATACCACTTTCACCACCCCACCATCAGGGTTACTGGCTGGCTAACACAGTACCCCCAAAAAAGGTACAAGATAGCCACAGAGGAAAAATAAACTAGAAGGTTCACCCAAACATATCAAGAGTTTTCAAACAGTCATAGTGCAAAAAAGGATTTCAAGTTGGCCTGAATCATGGTTAGAATTGTAATTGGAAAGATTAATAAAAAATATACAATAATCATATAAGACATTATCAGAAATAAACTTTTGGCATTAGTCAAAACAACCCCTAGAGGGCACCACAACAAAATATAATTTGTAAGAAACGTGGGGGCATATTTATACTCTGTTTGCGCTGAATGTGCGTCAAAAATGTTGATGCACAATTGGCACAAACCTTGCCCCATATTTAAACTCTGACGCCTGACCCCGCAGACGTCAAAATTCCACCTTGTGCATCGTTTTTTGGATGCGGGAAACTGCCTTGCGTTCATGGTATGCAAGGTAGGCGTTCCCTTCCAAAAAATGACTTTAAGGCCGGTGCACCTTATTTACACCCAAGCGTCATTTTGACGCACAGGAGGGGGTGGGCCTTAAAAAATGGCGCACAGCCTGATGTGCGCTGTTTCTTACCGCCTGGGTCAGGGCAGGCGTTAAGGGACCTGTGGGCTCGGAAGCAGTCCAGAGGTGCATTCCCCTGCCCCCAGGGACACTTCCTGCCACCCCCACCCACCCCTGGAGGACACCCATGGATAGGGGGACCCATCCCAGGTAAGTTCAGGTATGTTAAGGTAAGTATATTTTTCATTTTTTTAAAAAGTGGCATAGGGGGGCTTAATTTGGGCCACCCTACATGCCACTGTGCCCAGAAGTGGCATGTAGTCCCCTGGGCATGGCCATTGGGCAAGGGTGCATGACCCCTGTCTTTGCTAAGACAGGAGTCATTGCAGTGGGGCTTGTGCGTCAAAAAATGGCGCAAGTCTGGTTTGAGGCATGATTTTTGTCTCAGACCTGACTTGTACCATTTTTTGACGCACAACCTCCATTTTCCGGCTAACATAATTTCTTAAATAAGGCGCCCGCATGGTGCGTTGGAATGGCATTAGCGGGCGGTAACATTTTTGACGCACAACTGCGTTGGCGCAGTTGTGCGTCAAAAAGTATAAATGTGGCCCATGGTCATTTAACTATATTGTTAACGCCTAGAGGGCATAACCCGATGAAAAAAAAAGAAAATAGAAGAAAGTAATGCAGTGCAACCACATACTTAGCCCCTAGAGAGCGTTCTTAGGGCTAGCAGGACTAATGCAATGACATTACAAACAAGACATGTAGGGGCATATTTATACTCTGTGTGCACAGAATTAGCATCATTTTTTTCACTCTAATTCGGTGTAAAACTAACTCCATATTTATACTTTGGTACTAGACCCGTCTAGCTCCAAATTTATGGAGTTAAAGTCATTTTTGGGAAGTGGAAACCTATCTTGCCTTAATGAAATGCACGGTAGGCGTTCCCGTGCAAAAAATTACTCTATGGCCTTAATGCCATATTTATGCTCCCATGCAAAAATGGTGCACGGGAGGTAGAAGGGGTCACAAAATGGTGCAAACGTGCTTTGCCACATTTTTTCAAGCCTGGGTCAGGGCAGGTGTTAGGGGACCTGTGGGCCTATTTCCATGGTGGAACACCATGCAATAAGCCCACAGGTGCCCTCAGCAGGCCCCATGGACACCCCCGCCCACACCAGAGGGACAGCAGAGGATGGGGGACCCCATCCCAGGTAAGTACAGGTAAGTATCTTATGTTATTTTTTAAAGTGCCATTGTGGGGCCCATGGCACTGGGTGCATTGGCCATGCCCAGGGGACCCTGGTCCCTTGTGCTGGCCATTGGGGTGGTGGGCATGGCTCCTGTCTTTTCAAAGACAGGAGTCATTTGATATGGATGGTTTTGCGTCAGAAAGTGACTCTAGGCAGGTCATTTTTTGGTGCAAAAAACCCTTCTTCCATACTGCCAGCCGAACCCGACAAAAAAAATATTTTTTACTGCAAGCCTGCCCTTTGCACTGGCTTGCACGATTCCATAAATATGATGCTCGGCTGGTGCACAAAAATGGTGGAAGCCGGTGATAAACCTTTTGGTGCAAAACTGAGTTGGTGCAGTTTTGCACTAAAAAGTACAAATCAGGGCCATAAAACCAAATGTTCTAGTCAAGAGAAAGCTTAAAAGACACTAAATGGTGGGAGGGGTTATTATTTTGGAGACCCCACTAACCTAGTGTTGGGACCCAGAGATGATGAAGACAGAAAGAATATTTTGAAGGGGTCCCATTGTCCTTGGACCACACAGGCTGAGTTACGAACCAAAATGCTTTGTAAAAGTAATGCTGTGCAAAACATTATGGGGTGAGTTTTCATGATGCAAATATTATATTATGTTGACTTCAAAGCTCAGATCAGCCCTAGAAAACACCACAATAAAAATAGCATTTGGAAGAAAGAAGATTGTGTAACCATACAGTCAGCCCTTAGAGAAAATAAACGAATGAAAAAATAATTGGCAAAAGTACTGCAGTATAACCATATATTTAACCCCTAGAGAACATAGTGCATTATGGGGCATATTTATACTCTGTTTGCCCCGAATTTGCGTCAAAAACTTTTACGTAAACCTAACACCAGATTTATACTTTGACGCCCGACCCTGCGAACGTCAAAATTCAGCAGTGTGCATCATTTTCTGGATGCAGGAAACCGCCTTGCGTTAATGATATGCAAGGTAGGCGTTCCTGTCCTAAAATGACTTTAAGGCATGTGCGCCTTATTATACTCCTGTGTCATTTTGACGCACAGGAGGGGTGGGCCTTAAAAATGGCGCACAGCCTGATTTGCGCCGTTTTTTAACGCCTGGGTGAGGGCAGACGTTAAGGGACCTGTGGGCTCATTTCCATGGTCTTTGACCATGGAAGCAGTCCACAGGTGCCCTTCTCTGCCCCCAGGGACACCCCTCACCATCCTCGCCCACCCCTGGAGGACCCCCATGGATAGGGGGACCCATCCCAGGTAAGTACAGGTGAGATGAGGTAAGTAATTTTTAACATTTTTTTTACGTGGTATAGGGGGCCTAACTTGGGCCCCCCTACATGCCATTGGGTAAGGGGGCATGACTCCTGTCTTTCCTTAGACAGGAGTCATTTAGTCATTTCAATGGGGTTTGTGCTTCAAAAAATGGCGCAAGTCCGGTTAGAGCCATGATTTTTTACTTTAACCTGACTTGCACCATTTTTTGACGCACAATCCCCATTCTTCCCTACATCTGCGCTGCCCGTTTAGAGTCATGTGTTTTTACTCTAACCAGCCCACAATGAAAATAGCATTTGCAGGAAAAATGGTCATGCAACTATATAGGTAGACCCTAAAAGGAATAACCACACCAAAAGGAAACAGCAATAAATAATGCAGCATAACCATATATTATGGGCCAGATGTAGGTATATATGATATTGCGACTTGCAATTTGCGAGTCGCAAAATCATATGCAGAATGGTGTCCATGACACCATCTGCGAATCGCAAGGGGGTCGCAAAGACCCACCTCATTAATAATAATAAGGTGGGTCACAATTTGCGGCCCCCTTGCGATTCCCTGCACTCACAGGGATGGTGGTCTGCTGGAGACAGCAGACCTCCATGTCTGTGACTGCTTTTTTAATAAAGCAGTTTTTTTTGTATTGCAGCCCGTTTCCTTAAAGGAAAACGAGTTGCAATACAAAAGAAAAAATTAAACCATTTGGTTTATTTTTTTCAGAGTAGGCAGTGGTCCATTGGACCACTACCTGCTCTGAAAAAATATTTTTAGCGACATTCAAAAATTCCCTTTTGCGAATGAGTTAGCACCCTCTTGACATGGGTGCTAACTGCGAATTGCTTTAAGACCGCGTTCGCGGTCACAAAGCAATTTTGCGTTGTGGTGTGAATCGCAAATAGGAAGGGAACACCCCTTACTATTTGCGAGTCGCAATCCCATTTTGCGAGTCGGTACCGACTCGCAAAATGGGAATATGCATCACAATGAATTTCGCAGTTTGCGTCTGGCAAAACGCTTTTTACATCTGGCCCTTAGTCTCTTAGCCTTTAGAGAACAGGGTACATTGCACATTTTCATCAATAGCTGACCCTTAAAACACAAGCTTCCCCCAGCTATAAAACAAAAGCCCCAACAACAGAACACTAAAAAAAAAAAAAAACACAATGAATGATGTTATTATTATTTTTTTTTGGGGGGGGAGAGTTATTATTTTGGGGTCCCCGCTAACATAATGTGGGGAACAAGACGTGATGTACATAGAAAAAGCACATCGTTGAGAATGCTGTGGTGGTGGTCCCATTGTCCTAGGACCACCACAGACTGAGTTATGAGCAAAACTATTTTGTAAAAGTAATACCCTGCAAGGAATTATGGAACAAGTTTCCATGCCATGAATACTTTAGTATGTACATATAACTGTAATGCTTAGGACAGCCCCTAGAGGACAACACAATGAAAATAGCATTTGTAAGAAACATGCCTATGTAACTATATAGTTAGCCCCAAGAGAGAAGAATCACACAAAAAGAAAATAACAATAAATAATAATTAAGGGGCAGAAATAATCCCACAAGGGGCAGAAATAATCCCAGTTAAGGGGCAGAAATAATCCCAGTCTACAAAAAAGGATCCAGGGAAGACCCAGGGAACTATAGACCAATCAGCCTCATAGATGTCATGCAAAACATGTATGCTAGACAGTTGCTGAATAGAATTAGTAGCTGGATAGAAGAAAACAGCATATTGACTATATGTCAAGCAGGCTTTAGACAGCAGATGAGTACAATCGATCAGGCCTTTAGGCTATTGACAATAATGTGGAAATATACTAGACTGAGGAAGGGTCACCTCTATATCACGTTTGTGGACCTGCCTGCAGCCTTTGATTTGGTGCCAAGAGACTCCTTATGGGCAGCACTGGGGCAACAGGGCATGCCGGGGAACCTCCTGTGCCAGCTAGAGAGGTTACATGAAAATACATTTGCAAAGGTTCGGTGGGGTCCAAATGGAGAGTTGACAATACCTATCAAGAGTGGGGTGAGACAGGGCTGTGTGCTTGCCCCAACCCTTTTCTCATTATATATTAATGACCTGGTTAAACATTTGAAACAAAGTAATCATGACTCACCAAGATTGAACGGTGATCCAGTTCCTGCCCTCCTTTTTGCAGATGATACCATCTTATTATCTCAAACTCCCATGGGCTTGCAAACCCTATTAGATAAATTTAGTGAGTACTGCAGTTTGAAGGGGTTAGAAATAAACACAATCAAGACCAAATACCTGACTGTTAACCCCCATAAAGCACTTAAGAGAAACATTCGGATTAAAGGGCAGGCATTGGAACGTGTAAAAAACTTCAACTATCTAGGGATACTGCTTGATGCCAAGTTGTCATGGGCACCGCACGTCAATAAAGCTGCTATCTCCTTAGTTCATAGTTCCATGGCGATTAGTAAAAATTACAAATGTTCAAGATCTAGCATTGTTTCACCAGTATTTGAGATCTATAGGTGCAAAGCACAGGCTGCTGCTTTATATGGTGCAGAACTCTGGGGATTTACAAATCTAATCCCACTGGTTACCCAGGAAAACAATTTTATGAGGGGGGTACTGGGTCTCCCTCCATCTACTCCACTGATTCCTCTAACCTATGATATTAATATGAAACAAATAGGTAAATTGGCAGCCCTGAGGCCCTTGCTTTACTGGTGTAGACTTTGGACAACCCCAGAATTGATCCAATATAGGCAAGCACTAATCGAGATCATGGACTTGGACAAGGCCATCTCCCTTCCGTGGCTCCACTATATAAGGCAATGCTTTTACAATCTAGGGCTGAAATGTTATTGGGAAGAACCGCATACACTCACAACACAATCTAAGATTCGACTAAAACAAGTATTTTGGGACTTCACTCTAAACAGCCCTCTCTATAGCAAGGATCTAGGTAGACTAACCTTAAGTTTCCTGGATATCAAACCATTACCGAGAGCTGAGGAACGGATAGATACTATCCAACCTAGGCGAGCAAAAGTTTTATTTATGAAGTTCCGATATGGGACTCTCCAGGTTAGGGCTTTTACTTCTAAATGGGGCCCCTTGAGTGGGAGAAGACATGAGGCGACCTGTGGGCTGTGTAATATGGAGACTTCTGAAACGACGGATCATGTACTTTTAAACTGCAAAGCTTATGATAAACCAAGGAGGAAATGGATTCAACCTATTTGCAGGAACGTTGGAATCAGGAATTATAATGAAGCAGCTAGATTCTTGAGATCTAGTACTATACCATATGTTGTTTTTGGTTTAAGCCGGTTTTTACTAGCAATTTCATTTATCAGAGACAAGGCGGGCCTGAGGCTCTAGGCGCCATAACTCAGACAAAACCCCCACAGTTAATTTACGGTCCCCAAAATGATAAATGGGAGCCGCCTTCTGTAATCCAATGGACTCTGGTTATATATTTAGCTAAGGATATATTTAGCCCAGGGGATATTGATAATGCTTGGGAAGAACATGAATTATAAAATTATTTTGCCCCTTAGCACAAGGACCGTAGTTATCGGGAGGATTTTTAAGTTTTTTAGAACTGTCACTTGACACTTATGGAACTAGCTTTTAGATCCAGTTATTTATTTATTTTTACTTAATTGATTAATTAGTCCTCCCCTAGTTAAGTAAATTAGTGCCTGATGGCACGGGAGGCAAATTGTAAGGGTTTTATAAAAATGTATTATTGTAATTGATTGTTATTTATTGCTTTTTAAGACTAACATTGGCCATTATCCAGACAGTCCGATTTTAGTATTTAAGTGAATATTAATTGTTGCTGGAATAATGTGCTTTTTGTATTGCTTGATTGTATTTCCCTTTTGTGGCTTTTAGCCGAATAAAGGTGTGCGTAACGAAAATAAATAATACAGTATAATTATATAATTAACACCTAGAGAGCACAGTGAATTACACATTTTTAAAACTAGCAAGACTCTTGAAATCGTATTACAAACAAGCTCCATAAAACATAATTTCACCTCGCAATAAAACAAAAGGTCCACCAATGAGAGAGCTTAAGAAGACAATGAATGGAGGGAGGGGTTATTATTTTGGGGTCCTCACTAACCTAGTGTGGTGACCCAAAGATGACCTAGACAGAAAGAGTACGTCATGCTGAACGTTTTGGTGGTGGTCCCATTGTCCTGGGACCACAGCAGGCTGTGTTACGAGCAAGAATGTTTTGTAAAAGTAATGCCCTGCAAAGTATTATGGTGTGAGTTTCCCGGGTGTAGTGAATATTGTAGTATTGTCTCTCCCGCTGTGCCAGGACAGCCGCTTTCACTTTGAGGATTTCTGTTTTACGTAAAGCATTTACCAATTTCAAGTGTTTTAAGCGGAGAGACACAAGAAATTACTCTGATTAGCTGTGAACAATGTGACTAGTGCTCCAATATCGCCGATCGAGTTCACGCTGTTGTGCCTGTTTGCTGTGGCAGTACCATGGCCACCATGCAGCACGTAGGGGAGAGACAAAATACATCATTTGCCTAGGCTGAAGTATGTTGGCAATCGTGCAATAATCCATGTAGCAAGGCGTGAATAAAACAGCCTTATAGAGGGTCAAACATAAAGCATTTACCAATGACATTAGTGAATTTTGAAAGGCAAGCCCAGGAATGAATGAAATTGATGGCCATGAGACGGGTGTGGTTAAAAGCCCAAAATACTTACAACAGATCAAAGCGCTTGCGTGCTCGACCTTAAAATGGTTACATATCTGCTCATACCCACATGAAAAATATGCCTGTAAACTAACACGCTTTGACCCGTAGTTTGATAATAAAATCTGATGCTTTGTCTATGAACAAGAGCAAAGTCCTTCACAAAGAATACTAAAATTTGTTGAAAGACTCTCATAACAAGGATGATAGGAAGCAATAAAAAAAGCACAGCCTGTCTCTCCTCAATCGTATCATGATTCCTACCTCACCATCAGGCACAGCTTTGCCTAAGCTTTTACACCCCAGTGGCCTACGGCAGGTTATAATTAAGAAGTTACACTGACATGGAAGACAGCTGCCATCTTATAGTGTAACACCTACTCGTTCAGCTGCAACTCCATCTAATTTGTCCCTTCCAATTACACCATCACAGGCTCCACTTCAGGAGCTTACTATAATCAGGTCATGCAGGACACTTGCTCCCATGTAAAAATAGTCTGGCATGAAAAGATGAGCTGCTGTCAATTTTTCCATGTACACCAGTGACAAGGTGCAGCCCAGAAAACATTCTTAGAAGTACCAATATCTCTGTAAGTAGCAGAGATATAACACTAATCCTGACTTGGACAATCAATGTCAAGCATAAGTACAAGCACTAGTCAGCAGACAACAACACTTGCCTACGAACTGAACTGTAACCCTTTGCCTTTCCCTGTGCAGTGTATGATAATGCCACAGAAGGAGTTCACCATCTCTAAAAGAGGCACTAATGAGGACAGATCAACAACAAGGGATAAAGGGACAGGGGTACAAAGCATTTGTCCAGATGCAAACAGACGGTTTCACAAAATCAAGCAGTTTGAAATGCAAAAAATGCTTTCTCTACTGTACAAAAGGCAAAATGCAATTTGGTAACTTGTTACCGAATCTCATTTTGCATTTACGATTCAGTATTTGGAAGAGGCATGTTTAGGGCGCCCCGTCCAAATACTGAATTATCATGGTATGTATTACTGTTTTTGACCAAATTCTGGTCGCAAAACATTAATCCTGTCCCACCACTGTAAAACTGGTGGTAACCCATATGCAAAGGGGACAGGATTCCTATAGGACCCCTTCTGATTTGAGATTGTAAATATTAATATTTATTAAGAGCAGGAATTGGTCCCTCGGACCATTGCCTGCTCTTAGAAAATGAAATTGCAAAGTATTTCTTTTTTAAAAAGCATTCCTTTTTCCTTTAAGGAAAACAGGCTGCGTTTATTAAAAAGCAATCCCAGCCATGATGCTCTGCTGACCTCAGCAGGCCACCATACCTGTGATGTCTGCGATTCCTAATGGGTTGCAAATTGTGACCTAATGCATTAATATGCATGAGATGGGTCTATTTGTGAGCCAATAGGAATTACTAATGAAACTCAAAAGTTTTTCATACATTACAAATACCGATTTCTTAATTGCGATTTGGAGAGAAAATCAGTGTTTCCTATGTTAGTACATCTGGCCTACAATACACAAAGGAGACCAGAATCAGACAGACTGAATCAGACAAAATGCCTGACTTCACCAAAAACGAAATGATAGTGCTGCCAAGAGATACAACTTCAAACTCTACCATTCTGGCAAATATGATCCTAAAGAAAATGAGAATGTCAACCCAACCCTGATGGAACCCTAACGGCTCCCCTTGCAGACCTGCGCCATCTTCAAAACCTGTTTCATCCTCCTCAAAACTCTCATGACTGAAACTTGTGACTAACTCACTACCCAGCTCAATTCCTCCAATGGCCATTAGCACACCTGCAGCCGGGCACCATGAGAATGTAGATGAGGAAGTACACAAAATTAAACACAAGACCACAGGCCTTCTCCAATTATGCACCTAGGGTCTGGAATTGTGTTACCATATCTGTCAAGACTGCCTTAAACTTGCACCAGTTTCAGATAGCGCTGAAGACATGTATCTTTGAAGAATACTGCTGGAGCGCACACAGAAGTCTTCTTTCCGCCTCGGGTTCAGAAACCACACACAGTCTAGTGAGATGCCACAACTTGTCCCACCTACAATAGAGGTCAACTGATCTTTGGACTCAGGAGTATGGTAATCAGATTCATTCAACATAAATCAATAACAGAAGGAACATAAGCAATTTTAAACTCTGTGACCAATTTAACCACAGATTCAGAGCTCTGAACTGAAGTAGGTTTCAAAGCTTTATTACAACCACAAAGTCAATATAATGTAAATGGTGCGCAAAACTAAGTTAGAAACATACATGAAAACCATACGCTGACCAAACTGTCCAAAGAGATTAATCTTTCTAAACATCAATACTGTTAAACACTCCAAGAGGATAACACAAATTAACAGAACTATATTATGCACATCAAAATCAGATTTCAAAGCAGATGATGATGATGACATCAGTAAATCATCAACATTCACTTAATAACAATCAATTTTTGTGGCAGGGCCATCCTTATCCCTAATACGAATTTGGACTTGTGTAGGGACGGACTAACACATGCAGGCATAACAAAAATAATTTGGAAAAAGCATCTAGCTAGGGTAACTCACTATAAAAAAAATACACTGGTGTAATCATCTAAGCTGAAAAGGAAACAAGAAACCACATTGCAAATTATATACTTCTCCTCATGGGACACCAGACAGGAAAGAATTGTGAGTTCAGAGCTCTCACAGCTTCTCAGCATCAGTAGACAGTGGCATCAAGTGGAAGTCCATAACATGAGCTGCACATAAGGCAGATCAACAGTTCAGAATGTATTGGACACATTTGTACTGAACAGCATAAGCAAATGAAGTAATAGGAAATATTATTTTTAATTCTTCAGAGGACATCTAAGGGTCGTAGGGCGTCAGGAGAAAAGAGAGCAGCACCACATCAAGGCGTCACAAGCAAGACTCTGTTTAAATGTTTCAAAAGTCTCTCTCAAACTAGAAATGTCCACAAGTGTCTGATTGGGCCTCCATGTGGGCTAATTTTGTTCAAATTGATCAATATCCAGCATTAAAATTGCAACTATTCTGGATTTTCTCAGGAAGTGTGCAAAGTCATCTGGATGAATCCATACAGTTCACTGAAATATAACATTTGTTTACCAATTGAAACTTTGTAATTGTTTCCCAGAGTGCATAAGATGATTCCAACAGTTGTCATGCTAATTTAATAATACTTCCTGTCTTGCTGGACAGCTAGAACAAATACTGTTACATTCGGTATTAGTTAAAATATTTTCTCTGTCTTTAGAACATTTATCAACACATCAGTGTTGGACCTGGCCCTTTTACAGGGTCATTGCCCAGACTTTTTGCTTTTGCCTCCTTATTTTTCTGACCGTCGTTGGCTGACGTTTTGACTCTGAGCACTTTTTCACTGCTAACTAGTGCTAAAGTGCATGTGCTCTCTCTTACAAATTTGGTATGATTGGATTATACCTGATTGGCTTATTTAATTTACCTATAAGTCCCTTGTAAAGTGGTATCCCTATACCCAGGGCCTGTAAATTAAATGCTACTAGTGGACCTGCAGCGCTGCTTGCGCCACCCACTGAAGTAGCATGTCAAACCTTATTAAGGCCTGGTAGTGCAGAGCCTGTGTGCGCAGTTTCCTGCCACAGGGACCTGGTATCTAAATTTACTTGCCAGGCCCAGAACTCCCCTTTTAATACATGTAAGTCACCCCTAAGGTACGTCCTAGCTAGCCCTCTGGGCAGGGTGCCATGTATGTAGAAGGCAGGACATGTGCCATGTTGCGTGGCCTGTCCTGGTAGTGACAAACAGCCTAACTGGTGTCTCACTAATGTGAGTGCTGCCCTTTCATAGGATTGCATTGGAAATGCCCTGCCTTATGTGTAAGGGGTATTGTCTGATTTATGAGGGGTAGCGTAGGTATGTTTGGTATGGTTGTGACAGTGGTAAGAAATGCTACTTACTGGTGTAGGTGTATTTTTTATTACTATCACAGAAATGCACTCTGAGCAGGTGAAGAGAAGCTGGATTCCCCTTTTTAGTCCCTATTTTTTTTTAAACGACAACCAAATCACCTGTACAAAAACCCTTATCTTGAGAAATGTTTCTCTCAGCATAGTAGCTCTTTATCATAACTTGTTTTTTACATTGTTAAGTATTTTACCACTACCAAAATCCTTTTTAGAAACTGTCATATGTTCCCTGTTTCTCAGCCAATCTGGAGAAGGATTAGTGTGAGGTTTGTCTTTCTCTAATCCAGGTAAGAAGATCCACACCATTAGAATTATGAGGTGGTGAGGTAACAAGTTATAACTCCATACCTTGATTTTCAAAAATCTACTAAGGTCATATCCCATAGCTATGGCAGTATGAATTATTTCCTTTTGTCACGGTCTCACCGATGAGCTTTTTGCAGAAGTGAAATGAGCACGATGAAAGTTCCCAACATCCCTGCAAATCAAGCAGCCCAACTAGATTAAGGTCCATCCTGACCCACCGGGAAGAAGGTAGGGTGACCACCCGTCCGTAAATTTCACGGACTGCCCATAATTTTGCCCTGCCGTCCGATGTCTGTGATGAAAAGCTTAACGGATGGCATTTGTCCGTAATTTTAGCCTTTCACCAAAAGGACAATGACAGCAGGGTGAAATTACGTGCAGATCAGTTTCCCTAGCTGGAGTGAAAGGGAGGAAGTCTCCTGTGCTCTGAGGGAGGGAGGGTCAGACAGATAAAAAAAGGCCTTCTTGCCAGGGTGTCTCCATCCCTGAAGAAATGCAAATGTGCGCAACTGGTAAATCTGCAAATGCAAAGGGGCTTGAAAACCTGCATTGACTTTAATCAAATAAGTCACCTGAAGCTTAATGATGGCAAAGCCATTTTCTTTTAGAGTGGTACTGTAATGGTGTTCCAAGGTGAGCTGTGGCGTGTGTGGTTTCAATGGAGTGTTATAAAAAATGTTAGTATTAGGAAAAAACTGTATATTATTCAAATCTGTATTTGAGAAGCACTTTTATTTATTTAACCAAAATGTAGATGCGCATTTTGTAGCAGCCTATATTATGATGTAATTGTTCATATAGCTCTTACTACCTCTGACAAGGCGTCAAATTTATGTTTAAAATAAGGACTTACACATTCACAGTTCTTTCAGGGACCTCGGTACCTCATAGTACTAACAAACATTGGCAACGCCAATAGTTCTCATCTACGCAAGAGTTATTGGCTTTGCCAATGTGTTTTAGCCATCTTATACATCAAAGTGGCTGCTGTTCAGGGCTAAAAGTTAGTGGCATAGTGGTGTGGAGTGGAATAGAGTGGCATAGGAGCAGTGGCATAGTGGTGCAGAGTACAGTGCAGTGGGGTACAGTGCAGTTGTATAGAATGCATTGGCGTAGAATGCAGTGGTTTAGAGTGCAGTGGCATGGAGTGACATGTGGGAACAGTAGAGTGGCATAGAGTGCAGTAGAATAGAGTGGCATACAATAGAGTGGCAGAGAGTTCAGTAGTGCAGAGTGGTGCAATGGCATAGAGTGTAGAGTAGACTAGCATGGCAGAGAGTGCAGTGGCATAGAGTGGAGTAGTATAGAGTAGTGTAGTGCAGAGTAGAGTATAGTGCTGTAGAGATCAGTTGCGTAGAGTGGAGTGATGCAGAGTAGAGTTGCATAGAGTGCAGTGGCATAGAATGCAGTAGTACAGAGTAGATTGGTGTACAGTACAGTGGTGGAGAGTGCAATGTTGCAGAGTAGAGTGTCAGTGCAGTGATGTGGAGTGAGGATAGTGGCACAGAGAGCAGTGGCATAGAGTACAGTGGTGTAGAGTAGAGGGCAGTGGAGTAGAGTGCAATTGTTTAGAGTGCATTGGTGCAGAGTGCAGTGGCATGGGGTAGGGTAGCATAGAGTGCAGTGGAGTAGAGTGGCATACAATAGAGTGGCAGAGAGTGCAGTAATGCAGAGTGGTGCAGTGTCAGAGTGCAGAGTAGACTCATGTGGCATAGAGTGGTACAGAGTGGAGTATTGTAGAGTGGTGCAGTGCAGGGTAGAGTATAGTATAGTGCCTAGAGTGCAGTGGCGTAGAGTGCGGTGGTATAAAGTGCAGTGGCATAGAATACAGTTGTACAGAGTAGAGTGGTGTAGAGTATAGTGGCGGCCAGTGCAATGTTGCAGAGTAGAGTGTTAGCGTGCAGTGGAGTAGAGTGCATTGAACTAGAATGCAGTGGTCAGAGTGGCGTAGAGGGCAGTGGTGTACAGTGCAATTGTTTACAGTGCATTGGTGCAGAGTGCAGTGGCATAAAGTGGCATGGGGTAGGGTAGCAGAGAGTGCAGTGGAGTAGAGTGGCATACAATAAAGTGGCAGAGAGTGCAGAAATGCAGAGTGGTGCAGTGTCAGAGTGCAGAGTGGACTCATGTGGCATAGAGTGGTACATAGTGGAGTATTGTAGAGTGGTGCAGTGCAGGGTACAGTATAGTATAGTGCCTAGAGCGCAGTGGCGTAGAGTGCAGTGGTATAAAGTGCAGTGGCATAGAATGCAGTTGTACAGAGTAGAGTGGTGTAGAGTATAGTGGCGACCAGTGCAATGTTGCAGTGTAGAGTGTTAGCGTGCAGTGGAGTAGAGTGCATTGAACTAGAATGCAGTGGTCTGAGTGGCGTAGAGGGCAGTGGTGTACAGTGCAATTGTTTAGAGTGCATTGGTGCAGAATACAGTGGCATAAAGTGGCATGGGGTAGGGTAGCAGAGAGTGCAGTGGAGTAGAGTGGCATACAATAAAGTGGCAGAGAGTGCAGTAATGCAGAGTGGTGCAGTGTCAGAGTGCAGAGTAGACTCATGTTGCATAGAGTGGTGCAGAGTGGAGTATTGTAGAATGGTGCATTGCAGGGTATAGTATGGTATAGTGCCTAGAGTGCAGTTGCATAGAGTGCAGTGGCATAGAATGCAGTTGTACAGAGTAGAGTGGTGTAGAGTGCAGTGTTGCCGAGTAGAGTGTCAGTGCGGTGGTGTAGAGTGGTACAGAGAACAGTGGCATACAGTACAGTTATGCAAAGTAAAGAGCAGTGGCATACAGTGCAGTTGTTTAGAGTGCACTGCGTAGAGTGCATTGGCAGAGAGTGACATGGGGCAGAGTAGAGTGGCATAGAGTGCAGTGGAATAGAGTGCATTGGTGCAGAATGTAGTAATACAGAGTAAAGTGGTGTAGAGTATAGTGGCGGCCAGTGCAGTGTTGCAGAGTAGAGTGTTAGCGTGCAGTGGCGTAGAGTACATTGAACTAGAATGCAGTGGTCAGAGTGGCATAGAGTGCAGTGGCGTAGAATAGATTGTATTTAGAATAGAGTGCACTTGCATAGAGTGGAGAGGAGCAGGGTAGAGTGCAGTGGCATATAATGCAGTGCACAGAGTGCAGTGGCATAAAGTAGATTGTTTCACAGTAGAGTAAAGTGGCTTAGAGTGGAGAGGTGCAGGGTGGAGTGGAGTTGCGTAGAGTGGCACAGAGTAATAGAGTGCAGAGGTACAGAGTAGATTAGAGTGAAGTACAGTGTATTGATGTAGAGTACAGGGGCATGTAGTTGAGTGTTACAGAGTAAAGTGCACTAGCATAGAGTGTATTAGCTTAGAGTGCAGTGGCGTACAGTGCAGTGTTGCAGAGTGGCATAGAGTGGAGTTGTGCAGACTAAATTGGTATTGTCTAGACTGTAGTGGTGTAGCGTGCAGAGACGCAGAGCGCAGTAGTGTAGAGGGGCATAAAGTGCATTGGCATAGAGTAGAGTGGTACAGAGTAGAGTAGAGATGCATAGTGTGAAGTAGCAGAGTGCAGTGGCATAATGTGGAGTGGTTCAGAATGGAGAAGAGTGCAGTGCAGTGGCATGGAGTGTTGTAAAGTGGAGTGATGCAGAATAGAGTGCAGTGGTGTGGAGTGGTGCAGAGCAGAGTGGAGTATGCTTGGTGTGGAAACACACTGCCATTACATACACCACATTTTTGATTGAACTGACCATTACATTTGCAGATATACAGTTTTTCAAATCAAACCATACTGTGCACAGATGATGATGTGTGGAGATTGCATCACCTAATGCAATAATTTCTTTTAATCATATGAAGGTATTTGTTTCCAGCACAGTTCAGAATTAATACAAATATGCTTCATTTTTACTCCTAATATATTCTGAAGTTTATTTAAATGTTGTCATGGGGTAGAAAAAAACTGTTTCATAATCCCAGTATCCAGCAAGATTGTCGCATAAATCCTCTCACTTTGAAGTCAGAAAAAGTAAAGTAAACACTAAGGGCCATATGTACGAACACTTTTTCCCATAGACACAGAATGGGTAAAAACCTTTGCTACATCTGCCCCTAAGTTCCCACTGAAGACAGAGCCTGACATTTGACTTTGTTCTTTGAGTGCACAGCAAATGTGATGAGATAAGGACAAGATTTACAGGCATGTTTACAGAAAGGGAGCACTCGGAAGGGTACTGTAAATAAGGTTCGGGCAACGGAAGGGACAAACTCAAGCTGCATGGCCTAAAACAAATAAAGCCAGCAAATTGAAAGCAACAAAATGTGAGTTACAAACCACAAGGCCAATGGCAAGCAACAGGCAGAATGCATTCCCAAGGAAGCTCTATGAATGAACTTAAAGTGACAGCCGTGGGATACTTTGTGGGGAAAGTCCAGTATTTTCGTCCATTCTGTATCTTGCAGAGGGTTGGCCACATCAATCACCAAGGTAGTTTGAAGAGAAGACCTGTAGAGGTTTCCAAGTTGCAGGAAAGGTCTGTACATGCATTATATCAGTTTGCCACCAGTTCCTATGGTGTAGAGCTTCTGGCACACCTCTTGTAGGGTTAGTGCTAGGTGGCAGACATGCAATTGGGCATTTAATGATCACTTAAGGTGGTTGTAAGTAATGAGTTGACCGGGGAGAAGATGGTAGTCTGCCACCAGGGTTTGGAAATGTAGTAACTTGCTGTCCAGAAACAAATCCCCCAATTTTAAGACACCTGCAGCATGCAACTGATGGAGTTACCCTGAGCACAGCCATCCTGTGCGAGTGGGAAGGCTTAGCAAAGATAGTGGGGAGTTCAGAGTTTCTTCGTGTCAGTGAGTTTACAGGTTCTAGCAAGGCAAGAGAAAGCTGTGTATAATAACCCCGGATAGTGATCCGTACAATGGTCAGTAGGAAACAATGAGCAGTGCATTAAGCCTTCCTTAAATGTTTTTACATATAAACCCCATCTCATGCAGGGAGGTGAGCAGAAAGCCAGCAAGCCACTCATTGGACCTGTGCAACTGAAAAGTAGCATTCTAAGTCCAGAAGACAAAATCCACCCGGAGTCAAGGGTAGCTTTACTGTGGAAATAGCTACCCGAAGGCGCCACAGTGACCAAATCAAATGTGTGGCATGTCTGCAGAAGGAATGAAGGACGAGCAGGGGAAGGTTTGCAAAATAATAATATCATCGGGGTAGCACACCATCTTCATTAGTGCCACGTGGCCCACTACAGAAAGCAGAAGAGAAGACCAGAAAGCAAACTGGGTTTGGAGGGACCTTGACACTCTGCCAAGATTTCCATCCTGCAAATCAGTGGGAGAAGGGTAGATACTAATCACTAGGTATCAAAAGGTAACTGGTTCCCAGTTTAATCTGAGATCTAATTGTATGTAAAGGGGAAAACAGTGCCAAATGTTAAAGAAACACTAATTATATGTTAACATTTTTACTTTTTGTTTGTGCAATTTACATTGCAAATTGTTTGAAGATTCTATATGTATCTGGCACTTAGGGATAATCCAAATCACTAGTTTGGCTTTTGCTCAATTTCAAAACCATTTAAAGACATGGACAAAGTGGGCAATTGCCTTGCATAACCTTGCAAGGGGTCTGGCCCCTGCTCACCCTTCACAAGCACGAACAGCGGACCATTGCACCAGAAGGGTTTGTCAAGGTGGATGGGTGTTGCTTGTTCAACCACTTTAGAGTGCCTCTTCGGTTTCTCTCCTGTGTGCAGAGACAACTCCCCAGGTACCCAATACTTCAATAGTCTTGGTGGACCCATCTTGTCTGATTTTAGGAATTGTCCCACCTTGTTCTGCTCTTCCTTATTTATCCAGTTCTTAACAACAACCCTTTGAATCACTTGCAGTGGATCTCTCATTTGATCTTAATTTTCTCCACCTCTTTTACTATCTTTAATTGTAGTCTGGGCTCACATTTCTGAGAGAAATGTAGAGTCCCAGACATACACTCTAGTGCTGTGAGACTACAGACAAGTTGTGGGTACCTCACTCCTCACTTTAGGTGTGAGACTGCCGCCCACACCATCTGCCCTGCCTCATTACATTTTTTTTAGGTTGAAAGTCGATGGGGGGCTGGGGTGAGGCAGATATTTTTGTTCAATTTGTTTGAAGTAGCATAAGGTTAATTACCTTAATGTTTCCCAAACTGTTTGCCAGGGGTTTTAAAGTGTTCAGAAACAATCAAAATGTTGGTGTTTCTTTCTCTTCAAGTAAAGGGAAAATTTGGGCAGGGGTGATGGCCTTGACACAGTGATGAAGGGCATTCATTTACTACTGAACAAGGAGGTAATGTGATACCTGAATGTAGCATACCAGGAGGCAATCACAAAAAGACCACAGTGAATAAATAGTGCTATGTTAAAAAAGAGTAAATAAATGCACTGACAACATAGTGAGGCATGGCCTCTCTTCGGTGTGTCTGTAAAACTGACGTTTGTTCTTGAATTTTTGTCCTGAATTTTGACTCTTTGTCCTGAATTTTTGTCCTAAGTTTTGACCCTTTGTCCTGAATTTTGTACAGCCCTGTCCAGAATTTGCCTCAATGCCAGGTGGTCACCCTAGAAGAAGGGACAGAAGCAAATTGATATCATCACTAGACTGCCACCTTAAGGGCTTCTGAGGTTTGAGACCTTGAGACCCGCATAGCGCCTTGAGACCCGCACGGGTGAGTAGCGCGCTTTATAAATGTTAATGATTTGATTTGATTTGAGTTTCCTTTACTCCTTCAGCATCAACAAAATAAGACAACAATGTTTTAAAGCTACATTGTTACTTCTGAGGGTGTGCTATTTATAATGTACACTGACTTTTGATTACCTAATGTCCCTTCCTCCGTCAGTCTGATGCAAGGGTATTTTCCAACATACATTCACAGCATATACGTAACACCAAGGAACCTAACTTAGTTATCCTAATAGTCATGCATATATATATATATATATATATATATATATATATATATATATATATTGTGTTGTCTCACTTGCACATACTTATTTGACTTCTCGTGTGTTGTGTAATATCTGCTTCCAGAGACTTGTGGAGTGACAAAGAAAAAGGAACTAAAAAGCAACCTCAGTCTTGAGTATAAAGCAAATATATTAACATATACATAAATGAATGCCAAGCAACATAAAACCTTTGCAGAAACTTTCCACACTCAGGTTCCACTAAAGGATGTCGGTTTCAAAAATTTGCAGTGAATCAAATAATGCTTGTCTTTGACCAGTTTGCGCTGAGAGGAAAGTATACAACGTTTTTTGTTTGCTTCTCTAGGCATCCAGAGAAAGAACATTTCAAGGCATCATTTCACAAGGCATCCATAAGATAGGTATGTTATTTAAATGTTCAGAAGTGTCTCATGGACATTACCCAAATTGAAGAGTTACAAGCTTGTCAAATGTTTCTTTCCATTTTGTTTTTCAGGTTGTGGATCCTTTCGGGAATTTAGCAGCAAGAAACAAAGCCCTGATGCGAACCTACTCAAGTAAGAAGACAAATCCGACGACAAGACCCACAAAGAGCGCAGGGCACTGAAAACATCATGCAAGCAGGTACGTAGAGACACGAACAGGATTTCCTGAGACGACGAGCAATTGTCCGTGGTGGTGCATGCAGCCTTGATGGCTACGCTCTCCACCCAATTAAGGGACCGCTCGTTCGGTAAGCCGCACGTTCGGCGCGCCCAACATCTTTATTAATCTATTCACCCTTTTAACTAAACCATAGGAAATAGGCAAACAAACGGCAGAAAAATGGCAACTTTTAATCGCTTAATATCTACAGTTTCATAAAATTCAACACGCAGTTTGAAATGAAATGTGTACTGTTGTCTGTGACAAATTCTTTTGGCCACCCTTCTATACCAAATGCATTATCTACAAATGTCATGGCAGAGTCGGTACTTCGCGAGTCAACAAAAGAAAAATACGCCCATAATAATCAACTAACACGATCAAATACTTCATTTTATTTTGTAAAATATAAGGACCAGAAAAATCTAATCCAACCGTCCCCAAGGAAAAGGAACTGTATGGAATGGTGTACCCATGGTCTGCCAAAGGCTGCCTGTAAGAAATTGTTCCAAACCTTTAAAGGCTTTGTAACACCTAAGAAACCTTGCTGAGCTAACAATTTGATATCTTTTCTCACTTTCTCTGGAGGTACAAAAAGATCATGTCATCAGAAATTTGGGAAAACACCTTTAAATCCCCTGATAAACACCTACTGTCTGGCCATCCATTGCTAATAAACGATTAACCTTTGTGAGGCTTATCATCACCTGAATATACATCAGGCAGTGGAAGAGGGCCTTGGTGACACTGAAGCTGGAAGTCAAGATGTGGGAACCCAAGCTCACTAAATTGACGTCCACCACCCTTCATTGCAGGCCAAGGCTGCCGAGACAGACTTTCCCTGCACCCATTTTATCGTTCAGCCATTCCGTCAGTGGGTTTCACTACAGGAAGAGGGGTTACTTTATTGCTCAGCTACTGAAAGCCTGGACAGAGGCGGGGTGGCTCCAGTAAGGGACTGCTGCTCAGAGGGGCAGCTGCTAGAGCTATGATCCGTGATCGACAAGGTTGGGCTACGGGACTCATAGGTCCTGACCTATAGGGCACTGACACACTCCTTGGTTGTCCTCTGGGGAGATGCCCACGCTGAACCCCAAAACCCATGAGGTACTACAGGTCCTGTTGACACTTGGCAGTGGACGCAAATGTTTCCCCTTGTGTGTACATAACTCCAGGCAGCAACAATCAACCCTCTGACTAAACAAACAACATATTGGGAAATGTGCTTGGACGAGAGCTATAAAACATGCAGTGGACTCAGATAGTGGCTTACCCAGGAAGAGTCTCCAGTAACACTAGATTCGGTTACTCCGAATTCCATTACTTGCACACTACGTACCTCATCCCTCACAGATTAAATACAATTTTTATGATGACATACAAAGCATGCCACAGATGGCTGACACCAGATGCTGACTTCCTCCATATGACGTGAACGTGTCTTATCATTGTTGGGTTCTGGTGGAGGGTCACCACTGACCTGAGCAGCGACTGAGCTTACAATAGAGGTCTGCTTGCCTGGTCTCTGTCCTGCCAGCAGTCCCAAAGGATGCAGACAAGGTTTATTGATTTAGGATTGGTCATAGCCCGACAGGCCAAGGCGATGCATTGAAAGTCCCCTGAGGGACCTCCCCACACTGCCGTTGGAGGGATGATGTCTGTAGATGGGTGAAGGCTGAGAGCATGGCCCTCGTAGCTGAAGAATGCCGAGGGCTCAGCAAACACCCAAAAGGAGATCTCCGGATTGAACTGACAGCCTCCTTTGAAGACGTCATGCCATAAGTGCATTGCACCCATTTAGCAGTGACCTTGATTTGTAACCATGAAATTATATGCCACTACATTCAACAGGCTCCAGTATGACCCTTCAAAGTATGGACCAGATGGATGACAGACGCCATTCCATACACACACATTTGATTCATTCTCGGCACATGATCCTTCACTACTAGATGAGGCATACATTGAAAGTTAGAAGTTATAAATGTTACTGGTTATTGAGTGGCTACTGGCTCTTACTAAAATCACAAACACCTAACATCAAAGACTACCTATATGGAGCCTTGTGCCAGGGTTCATGATCAACCGTATATATGACACTCTTGAAATATGTAATGTGTGATTTACTGATGCAACGTATATTAAAAAAATGATCAATACAATATTTAAAAAATCACTTCAATACGTATCAACTCATTCTCATACATTTAACATAGCATAGCATCCAACACAGCCACAACACAATCTGTGTTATTCATTAAATCATCATCTGGTACATCCTCTAAAGACATGCATGACAAACAATCTGCACTGTAATTTTCAGTGCCAGGCAGATGTTTGACATCAAAATTGTACTCTTGAAGTTTTGACACCAACCTTACTGACCTGACTGATCCTCTACTAACACTGGTTCACTGACATAATATTGAAATCTAAATATTGTGCTATCATAATGTCGTGTCACAAATATTGATCATAAAAACATTGTTTTTTAATACATATAAATGTAAGTACAAAAATATTGAAAACAATACATTTTACACTAAAACTGAAAAATATATACAAAAATATTGTTTTTAAGATATATATAATTAAAATAGTAAATAATAAATATTTTAACTTATAACATTAATATAATGGTATTTAAATGAATATTTAAAGATATATAAACATATAATTATTTAAACACACACATATATGTATGTGTGTATGTTTATGTAGACATATATAATGTAAAATTATAATTAAAAATAATATTTTCAATGTATATTATAATTTCCTATTTTTTTAATTTACTAATATAGCAAGTATATATCTGTGTCTCCTTGTCCTTGTAATGGAAGGACAAAAGAATCCTTGCTCCATTTTATTTTTTCTGTGCCTTTTATAGCAGATATTTTCAGACCTGTCTTAAGCCCTTATTAAGAAAATCAGCTATTCGGAATTGTAGAGAGTCCTTGGTCTTTTTACAACTGATAAATAACACAGACATATGCTTCAGACTGAGCCGTTTTATGCAACAGGCTATTCACAGTAGAAAATCAATGGGAGACATTTAACTGAGTATATCTTTGTACTGTACAGTGTGCTAATGTTAATTAGTTAGCCTTTTTTAGAGTGTAAATGGTCTGTGAAATTATTTATGCACTTTATATGAACATACCATGCTGCGTAATCTCACATGCGCTTGGTAAAACAGCTTTCATGTTTGAGTGATTATAATTGGATATGTTCCTAGTTTATCGATTTAGTTTGTTTAGATAATTGATGTGAAGATTTAATCTTAGTAGAAATAATTATATGGTGCATGGTCCTTAGGACTTTAACAGAACATTACCTGGCACTTTAAATGCACAATCACTTTTAAGATTAGATTTGAGTATATTTATAATTATGTGACATGAATATATTTTTATTGATCTTCTTTTCAACTAAAGTTGTAATTAACTGGTACTAATTGGATGACTTTGCAAAATCCTTGTGTTTAGATAAATATATTGGAAAGACTATTGATTAGATTATGGCTGAAATGGTTATGTGTGTAATTTTTGAATTAGTTATATGTGCATATGCATTTTTATGTGATAATTTATTTGTGTGAGCTTTTATGGTTTATTTTTTAAACCTAATAAAGAATTTTGACTTGACTTGACTTGATATATATATGTGATTAAAAAAAAACTATAACTATAAACTTGAAAAAGCTTTGAAAACATTGCCAATTTAATATGCAATACAAAAATATGTTTTTCAAAAATTTCTTAAAAATAACATGCATTTCTATTTATAAAATTTAATACACAAACATATAATAATAATATATATTTGAACAATATCAACAAAACGATTACATTTTAGAAATAATAAATATACTATTCCCACTTCAGTTGGTGCAACCGTAGAGAAAGCGTTAGACTGCGGAGGGGTAGAGTTTGCTATTCCCACTCCAAACTGCAATAGTAGGGAAAGTGTTAGACTCAGGAGGGGTAAAATTTAATATTTCCACTCCAGTCTGTGCAACAGTAGGGAAAGCACTGCACTCAGGAGGGGTCGAATTTACTATTCCCACTCCAGTTAGCACAATAGTAGGCAAAGTGTTGGACTCAGGAGGGGTAAAATTTAGTATTCCCACTCCAGTCGGTGTAACAGTAGGGAAAGCTTTAGGCTCAGGAGGGGTAAAATTTACTATTCCGACTCAAGTCAGTGCAGCAGTAGGATAAGCGTTGGACTGCAGAGGAGTAAAATTTTCTACTCCTACTGCAGTCTGTGCAACAGTAGGGAAAGCGCTGGATCAGGGGGGATAAAATTTACTAGTCCCACTGCAGTCGGTGCAACAGTAGGGAAAGCGTTAGTCTAAGGAGGGGTAACATTTACTATTCCCAATCCAGTTGGTTCAACAGTGGGGAAAGTACTCCACTTCAAACACATACCATATTTTAGTACATGTATTAATTGAAAAAATATATAAATTATTAACATAGAATTATATCTCTATTGTAACAACATTTAAATATTTCACATAATAATACAATGGTTTAATAATTAATATGAAATATAAAATCCTAATAATTAATTATTTAATTAAATTCCCACACTATACTTCCAAATAAGCTAGCAGCTCATATGCAAATCATAATTACAATAAAAAATAACACAATTAACATAAGTAATAAACAAAAAAAAGAATAGTAAATGAATAACTAATTAAGTCATTGTTACTTGGATAACTTCCCACCCTATCCAACAACATAGGTCTAATATACACCAACAATATATATGTATCAAACAATGTACATAATTATAAATAAATAATATATTTTAATCAAAAGTAATCACTATTATGCATTATTTATTTGGTTAACCTCCCACCCTATACCCCCACAAACCCAACAACCCACAACTAAAAAATTAATTTTAAATATGATCACACAATTATCAATTGAAAATTAATAATTAATTAATAAATAATTATTAATCAAATATTACTTAATTAACTTCCCACCCTAAAACACCCCACACCTAAAAATAACTTAAACAAATAATAATTGCACAATTTACATTCCTAAATATCAATTTACTGATTAATAATGAATTAATAATTAGTTAATAAGTTATTACTTAATTAACTTCCTACCGTATGCCCTTACAAACCCAACAACCTGCAACTAAAACATAACTTAAAAAAAATATTTACACAATTTACATAATTATCAATTAAATAATTAATATTATTTTTAAAAAAAAGTATTAATCAATTGTACTTGATTAACTTCCCGCCCTGTACCCCTACAAACCTCACAACCCCCTATGACACTATAAATTATTATTAACACATTGAAAAAAGTGATAAATAAGTTAAAATTACAAACCATGTTGAAAAACATTAACAACAATTACACAAACAATATATAACACATGCAATTAAAATAATATTTAAAAACATAAAGATAAATAAAAAACAACATTTTTTTAACTATATTATTGTATACAATATTCACAATAATGATATTTTTGAAAAATTATATTGCTTAGCTTAAAAAAATCGATATTTTTGTCAACGGTATTCCTGTATCATGATATTTCTGTAAAACAATATTAAAAACTCGATATTAGTGTCACTCGATATTTATGACTATATATTTTGTCCAAATACCACTAACACCATCTCTAATAAGCATGTAAACTGAGGTTTGTGATCAGTGTAATGTTTAAGTGCATTGCTCCAAATGTATGTTTCAATTTTTTGCACTGCTCATATGCAAGCAAAAGCCTCACACACAGTGGTGCTACATAATCATGTACTTACTCCCTTCCTTGAAGGCATGCAAAGCTGGCACTTCTTGGATTTACTTTTTTGACTTTAGTAAAAGCTTCAGCTTCACCCAATACAGTTGACCAAATATACTTTGCCCTTTTTTCTAAGTAAACATTTCAATGGTTCAATCACCTGAACATATCCTTGTACAATCCGAGCTCAGTTAAACCTATGAATGAATGAGAAGTATTCCTGTTTTTTGTAGGACCTGCTTCTTTAATCACTTTCATTAAACAAAACTTTGGTTTTATATAAGTGGAAGTCACCACATGACCCAAGCACTCTAATTCTTGTGTACAAAATTTGTAGTTATTTCATCTGATCGTCATGCCTGCTTGAGAAAGTCTGGTCAGTACATTCTGCAAAATTATGTCTCCTAATACTTTCTGCAAGAATCAAGCTATCATCTTGATGTTCTGAAACAACTTTCACTTTACCAAACAATCTGTCCATCAGCTTTTAGAATCCAACCACCACTGAGACAAGTCTGAACAGCCATCACAAATATTTGTGGGGACCAATGGCGTCACAAGGGTGGTTAGTTCTTGTGACACTAGCGTAAGTTCAACTTGGTGCTAGGGTGATCTTAAACTAATTATCCCAAAAAAATTCAATCCCCCTTCCACATGTGGCTTTTAAAACATGCATATTTGGAAGGGGATAACAACCTATGAGAATGTGTTTGCTTAAAGTGCTCAGGTCTGCACAAAATCTATTCTCACTGTTTTTTGTCTGTGCTACAACAACTGAAGAAACCCAATGTTATGATACTTTCTGATCACAGGTTTTTCAAAACTTGCTTAAGTTCATCTTTCACATTGAGTGGTACAGGGTGAACTTTGAGAACCACAGGCTGAGCTTGCAGTTTGAACATAATGTGATTCTCCTACTCCTTCACCATTCCTTATTGTTCACAAAACATGCCAGGGAACTCACTTAAAATCACACCAGTACTGGTGCTGCCTCAATTATAGTCCATAAATTCTATGTGCATATCACTCACAACTACAGGGTTCCCTGAACCTGGTTTAAAATATGAACCCATTTAACTAAGCCCTACCATCCAATTATATTACACCCCTTGACAGCTTCATATACCTTTGTATTAATAGACCTAACCAAATACTATAAAATGGAACAAACATTCCCAAGCATGTCAATAGCTATTTCACAAAATGCTTTGGGATTTTCATCAGTTTCCTTGAGTGAAACATTTCCCTTCCAATTATCAATAATGTTTTGTCAGATAAAATTGTAATAGGGGACCCTGAATCTGCCATAAAATGCAAATTCACTCCGTCATTTACGGCTTCACACAAAGGTCCCTTCACAGAATTAATAATTGAATAACACCCAACAGTTGAAATGCTATACTCAGTTTTACAGTAAAAGTGTTCTCTACAAAATCCAAACTACAATTTTTCACAGGGTTCTTAGTGTTTTTGCAAACTACCTGAATATGACCAGACGTGTTGCACAACATGCAATGTTTTCCTAATGATGGGTGACTTGGTCTGTTTCCCAGATGATTTTAGAAGAACAACCATAGCAGACATGTGTTTGTTTTGTGTAGAGTTTTTCCATACCTTAGAATAGACATTCACAACACACACTGACTCATGTTTAAATCCAGAATCAGTATAAGACATAGGGCCTGATTTAGAGTTTGGTGGACGGGTTACTCGATCACAAATGTGACGGATATCCATCTGTAATATTACAATGTCCATAGGATCTAACAGAATCATAATATGGCTGACTGGATATCCGTCACATTAGTGACAGAGTAACTTCCTCTCTCAAACTCTAAATCAGGCTAATACAGTTTACCGTAACTGCTGCATTTAACGCTTTAAACAAAACCGTGGAACACTCAATCCCTTTGCATCATTCAATCAGCTCGGTAAGTCTAGTGTTTCTGCAATCCTGTAACCTTTCCTGTGCTTTCTTTGAGCAGTAACTAAAAACAAACTGATCACACTGTGTTGTTTCCAAATTCACAAGTCGCAGCAAACACCCTCAACACTGAAACATACTCTTCTCATACTTTCCTCAGTGATTTGCCTGAAAAAGGTATTCCTTTCAAAAATAATACATGGTTCTTCTTAATACTGCTACTGTAAATGCTCAACTGCTTCTTTATGGTGATACTAATCATCAGTAGATTGTTCTTGTGGAAGATTTGCTACAGGCAAGTTATCAAATACATTGTGCTTCTTGACCAAGACACATAATAATGATACCTTGTGCGTTGGCTCTAATTTTGTGGCATCTATAGTAGCCAAATAATTCTAAAAAACTCCTAACCACTTTCCCCACTTCATCTGAGGTTTTTCAGGATGCTGTCTAAATGGAGGTGGCTGAGTTGTGAGGTGGCCATGGTAACTGGTTACCTATAGTAATTTAAATTATTATACAGCAAAGGTGCTTTAACAGTATAAAAAATATCCAAAACAGTACCTAAAATGTTTTGAAAGTCCCGATGAACACATAAAAAAAACAGCGCAATATATGGCAATTTAGCCCATCAGGTAACCCTTGTGTTTCTGAAGAGTAAACATCTGTACTTGCTAAATAAGACAAAGCAGTGTCAAGAGCGTCACTTAATAGAATTCCACTGAAATACACTCTATATGTCCGCTTGCATGTGATATCATACATGCGCATGCACTGTACTGTACTTGTGAAGTTGGTTACTTATCACTTCTGTATGGATCCTAACGCACTGTGGCCGTGGTGCACACCGCTGAGTCCATCATCATTGAAGTTGCAAATGCGGACTAGTGCAGAAAATTGCAGATTAAGGGGGTCATTACGAGTTTGGCAGTCGAATTAGCTGACTGCTAAACTTGCAGGGAGGATGCCCATCCTCAACATATTATAATGTTCCCCTAGGGCTGACCAGCGGAACATTGTATTACGCCATTCCAGCTGGGCTGACTGGTGGCAAAAGTGCTAAGGTAATGGCCTCGGCTCCCTGAAGGGAGCCGAGGCCAATACCATAGCACACCAGCACCATTGGAATGTGCACTGTCTGCAAAGCGTTCAAGGCACAAAGTGGTTACATGAGACAGAAGAAATGTTCACAGAGATAGCAGTGTGAATTCTGCTCCCTTGACATGATGCATCATTTGGACAGTGGTCACAATATGTTGCTCAGTAATCGTCGCTAATATGTGAAATAAGAATTGCTGTAGCAGAAAGATTAAGAAACAGGTTTTATTTCAGGAGTTGAAGCTCATAACCAGACCATGTCCCGCAAGTCTCAAGACCTGGCAGCAAATGTCCAGAGCAAGAGGGATAAAAACAGAACAAGGAATATGAGGTAATTGCACATGTGTACATGAAGCACATACTTAACACTAATGTCTACACCATAACCAGTTATTGAATACAAGTTAAACACTGCCCAATTAGATTGCCAGTGAAGAAACAGCTCATTCAGGTATGTCAGAGATATCCTCCCTTGGGCCACACTGCACACTTAATCGACCTAATCAAACATTAAAGATGTTGTTGCATCTACAATCACCACTGGAGGTGAGATGAATTAACCAGGTGAGTACACACATCGGCAAGAGGTCATACAAACACTGGGTCAGAGGAGAGGTGACACTTCTAGCAGTGCTGAAATACCCAAAACATGTGATCATTTGTTGTATTGTAGCCAGCTGGCTGAACAGCCCATGAAAGTTAGTTTGATGTCTAATAATGAAGTGTGTGACACTTGTGGCAGATGCAGATGGATCAGGAGGTGGGAGTATAATCATGCTGTACAGTCACATTCATAAAAGAGGGCTTACACAGTCTTTAGCCCACAAGGAGGATGTATTATCTACACACTCCCTGCCCATCTGTCTGTACAGAGATGCAGCAGTTAGGATGCTAATCTACTGTGTCCATTGGAATTTATATACCAGAGTGTCACACACTGGTATACATTGAATAACTGTGAAGGATGATGGAACTGTGCAATGAAGTGTGACTCTCTGTTCATATAACTACAGGTACATCATTCAGTGATGCTGCCCACAAACCAGACCTGACCACAAATTAACATGTGGAGCTACTGGAGAATACCACAGGGTCATTTGAATTCATCCCTACATTCCATTTAATCCCACTTGGTTTGTTAATCTCATTGAGTGGCTCCACTCTAGATGTAATTTCAGTCAGCAGCTGGTAAGTCTGTCAACACCACCATTCCTTCCTGTCATCCTTTGGGACACAGGTGTACCACAACAAGGTAGTTCAATTCTATGACCCCGGAGAATTTAACCATTCCGGTTTCCCACTTCGCTTCTTGAAAGTGCAAATTATATGTGAAAAATAGTCTGTTGGATCTGTTAATATGCCCAGCTGTGATGCTACTGGATGACTGGCCCTCCTCTCAGAATCTCTATGAACAAAAATTGTTTTTATAGGGCACTTGTAAATGCAGTTTTGTCTTTTCATACAGTTACCATTGATCCAGCTCTGTGGAACTGCTGCCATTATAATCACTCAAACCACTGACCTGCTGATCAAACTGATCTCAATTATTATGTTATTAGGAGCATCTGTGAGTTCTGAATGATTACTAAACATGTTCAGTTAATCGAGGATTTTACATCAATTATTAGATCAGTGTAACAGAGCTCAAAGCTGGATAGGTATACAATTCCACATACAGCTCACTTCTCCCAGAACTGTTGTACTTAGTAAAGTGGGAGAAGATGACACTTTAGACCTCATTACAAGTTTGGCAGCCGGACCGCCAGACGACCATAGTGGTGGCCGCCAAAGGACCACCATTCTGGTGGTCATACAGACCACCTTATTAGGAGTCACACTGGCAGGGCCAACAAAAGTCAGCCACAAATCCAACACCATCAGCACTTTGGTGGGTGGGAAATAAGCAGTCTGACCACCAGCACCAACAGCCTGTCAACTAACCACCGAACCTATTACAAGTACAAAGTTGCAGTGGTGGTCAGCCATGGCGGTCCGCCAATGGCGGGCCAAACCATTGCCATTCGCGGTCAACAAAGTAAAACATAACACCACATTGAATGGATTTGAAAACAAACCAGCTGACACACATTACCACACCCTATGCACCTACAACGCACACTATAAAGCACACCCCTTCACACACCACAGTCCTTTGCATCCACAAAGTCAAACACTGTAGCCAGAGTGCATGAGCAAGAAAGATAAAACCATAGAGTAGGCACCCACAAAATTACACTAAGAACATATCCCACATCCTCAACACACTCCTATCACATCCACTTGTACCTCAATACTCCATGTACTCCCTGTCACCTGTTTAATTCCTACCACCTATCCAATTTTTATTATCACCTACGTGTCACCCCAGAAAAATCCCCGTTTTACTGAAGATGAATTAGGAGTCATGGTGGATGAAATCATTAGAGTAGATCCACATCTATTTGGAGGCCAGGTCCAGCACACTACTATCGCCAGGAAAATGGAAATGTGCCAAAGGATAGTTAACAGAATGAATGCTGAGGGCCCCACCCCATGCACAAGGGGCAACATCAGGAAGAGGTGGAACGACATCTGGGAGTAGGGCCGTTGCATGGCATCCAGGCAACAGCTGCTTGTCAAGAAGTCTGGCGGTGGGCCCCCACCTGCTCCCTTTCAACACACACCATCGGAGGAGAAGGTCCTGGCCATCCTGCATCCTGAGGGCTTGACAAGAACACCTGGGGGAGTGGAATCAGGTACGTCACAACAAGAAAACATCACTTAATTGTTTTGTCATGCATGTTCATTGATCACCTTTTGCCAACTCAACAGCCCAGTGTCCACCTGTCCATAGACCTCTGTCTGGCATCCAACATGTGAACTAGACTCACCTGGGGCAAAACCAAACTCTGTTAAATGTGTGTAGTACAAGGATTTACAGCACTACAATTCCCAGCAGGCACTGTTCCACCATTACAAAAACCTGAGCAGTGTAGCCCACTTGAAATTACCTTTATTGTCACCTCAACATTTGAATGTACACACCTGAGAGGGTGTCATCTGTATACTGTGTGGGTATGACAGGCACTGACAGGAATGCTAAGGTCAGGAGGCACTGCTACTCTCACTCCAGTCAGCCACCACAGTGCCCTCTGCTCTAATGACCCTTATTCTTCTGCTCAGCTTTTGAACTTTACTCACCTGAGAGGATGCTATCTGTATACTGTGTGGGTAGGACAGACACTGGCAGGAATGCTAAGGCTAGGATGCTTTGCTACTCTCACTCTTCTCAGCCACCCCAATGTCCTCTGCTCCAATGACCCTTCTCCCTCTACACAGCCTTTGAACTATACTCACCTTAAGAGGATGACATCTGCATACTGTGTGGGTAGAACAGCCACTGACAGGAATGCTAAGGCCATACGGCACTGCCACTCTCACAATTATGTACTGTACATATATATGAACACTCCTATCACAAAAACACTGCCTACTACCATTTTTCTACATTTTGAAAGATTTAATTGAAAACTCATGTGATGCACATGAGGAAGACATAAGACGGTAATGGAAGAAGGGATATGTCTCAGGGAGTGTCATGCTAAGGAGAATTAGCCATACAATGCCTGGTCACAGCAAACATTGCATTGCACAGTAAAGCACATAGGCTGTTAAAATGTTTGGAATGCCATAGCCAAAAATGGCTGAACCATATTGAGTCAAGCTAGATATCACAAAGGAACTGTCCCCCAGACCACAGAGGAAGAGGTTTGTCAGACCTTGCCCCATAGAATAGGCTAACAAATTGGTGTATCTTGTCACTAACTAGAGGCTCATCACGTAGCAAAACCATGGCCCTCATTATGATCTTGGCAGTCTGGGCCGCCATGCTGGCAGTGGCGGGAAATCCCACCATCCGGCATGGTGGCCCAGACCGCCACATACTGAAGCCAGGGAAGGCCACCATAGGCGGCCCTCCTCCACCGCCAGGCTGCCTCCGACAGGCAGCCTGACGGTGGACGACATCATTATCCAACAGGGCAGCGCTTCTACCCCTTGGATAATGATCCTATTTCCCCCAGCCGGAAACCCACCAGGGAAAGGCTGGCAGAAGGGGTGCTCCGGGCCACCTGGGGGCCCCTGCACTGCCCATGCACTTGGCATGGGCAGTGCAGGGGTCCCTGTGCAGTGCCCCATCACGCAGGTCACTGCCTGATTTATGGGCCGTGATCTGTGTGACGGGTGCAGCTGCACCCGCCACACAGAGGCATTGACGGCGGCTCCATGTGGTTGACCTGTTTCAAGGGCACATGATCAGACGCATGAGACTATTAGACCAACTCATCACATCAAACAAGTGTATTGGGCACTTCAGAATTCCATCTACCACACTGTCTAAGTTGCTATGGCACAGGACTTGTGCACCCCATATCTGTGACCAGCATTACCTGGATCAATCCATGTCCATTTCATATGTCAGAACAGGAACAGCTACCTGCCAATGTCACATGTCTGAAATGTCCACGTGAGGATGGCATGGTGAAGAGACCTGGATAAAACACAAAACAAGGAGTTCAGGCATCAACAATCATACATATGACCCAAACCTCATATCAAACTTCAATAGATCCACTCACATTGCAATGAGACTGACACAAACAAAGCAGATCATCAAGGTAGCAACATTTCCAAGTTTTACTTAGCAAGCAAACCTTGGCTGTATACTGCATAGCTTGATATCCCCTGTCTATTGGAAACAAATACCCTACTCAATACATCCTTAGTCCTATAGTTCTGCATACAGTCACAGTAATCACATAACATTACATACTTATACTCAAGTGAAACAATGATTGATGAGATCTCCCCTCAAGTATTCACTTTCCTCTTCATCACTGACATCATCAATTGGCATTTCTGGATTTTCATCCAGTGATACTGCTAGCTTCCCCTCATCTGAAATATATGGGATATCTCTGCTCAGGGCAATGTTGTGGAGCATGCAGCAGGTCACAATCGCCTTACATAAGTTTTCGGGTGAGTAGAGGAGGGCTCCACCTGTCTTGTCCAGACACCCAAATCTGGCTTTCTGGAGCTCTAGAGGTCCACTTCACAACACCACATGCTCTTCCATGGACATTGTTGAAGTGGACTTCCCCTGGCGTAGTTAGGTTCCTCACCGGTGTCAACAACCATGGACGTTTGGAGTACATAGAGTCCCCTGTAATGGAATGGGACATATGGGCAACTATGAGTCCCTCTCATGTGAATTTCTGCTGCAGAGATTGCATACAAACCAACTGGACATATATGACTTACCAACCAGCCAGGCCCTGTCTGGGTAAAGTTGTGACATATGCTGTGGAATTCCACTGTTCCACATGATGAAGGCATCATGGACTAAACCTGGATATTGGCACAGACATGTGATATGTGGAGGTCTGCCAGACAAACAACTTGGACATGATGGAATGGAAGTTCTTCCTGTTACAATGAACTTGTTCATTGCTATGCGGTGGAACCGAGGCAACATGTGTACCAACAATGGCTCATACAACATGTGGGATGTGTACTAAATCATAGAATTCAGCTTTCACATCGGCAAATTCCTCACGTTGAGGAAACCGGATGTAGCTGTCCAGGTGTTTAACATTGCTGAGAGTACATTCTTCAATAAAAGACTGAACATAGACTGGGACATCCCAGCAGATAGGGACACTGTATTTTGGAAGGACTCTGTGGCTAGGAAGTACAACACTGCCATGACTTGTGTAATGGGTTGGATGCTACTTGAAGGATGAATGGCAGGCATCAGATCTTTCTCCAACTTACAACAGAGATCCACGATTGTTTGCCTATTTGAACGGTAGATCTGGATAATGTGTTTTTCTTCCATAGCCTGAAGGTCTGGCAGTGAACGGTAGACAAGAGGATGCCTGATCCTTCCCCTCCCTGTGTACCTATGTAGGACAAGTAATGAGTTTAGCCATCACTCAATTTGCCCCTTGCAACATACATTAGGCATGTCAATGACAAGCTGTGACAAGGCATGTCATAAGTTGAGGACATGATACACAGTACACATCACCACTGTGAATGACACAGAATCCCCTTGCTTTGCCACAAATGTGTACACATCCTCTATCTGGAAAGCAAGAATGAGTGCATAATACTTGCCACTCGGACAGTGACTTGATGTCCCAAGACTTAAATTACTGGGTGGGGGGCGCTGCGCCTCAAAGCACCTTGCCATATGTGTCAAGCAATTTACAAAAATTGTGTCCAACTTGAGGACCCACATTACAGGACAAGACTAGCACTTATCATTGGCAATAACAACATTTTTTGAGTCGTGGGCATTTTCCTTAGCCATATACCACATTTCATGCCTCAAAAATGGCAGGTGCCTGACCTACTCCACTGGACATTAGGAACCGTCTGCCGGCGAAAGTTGTAATGGCAATAGGCGCTTGCTACCGTGGTGGACACAGACATTGGCTAACGTTGTTGCCAGTGGTGGTTGTAGACTGATGGCTGTATCCGCAGGTGGTGACGGCCAAGTACGTGGCACACATGACTGAAAAATCCCTCACTTGACTCCTGACACTGCTGCAGGCAAGACCTCCATTACGTAAGCTGCTGTGTAACGCCTCTGGGAGCAAACATGCCACGCCCAACTGGTGACAGGGCCCCTGCCATCTCCCCAGAGGAACTGGAGAAGCTAGTGGAGGAGGTCTTACCCCGTTAGGGACAGCTCTATGGTGCACCAGAGGAACAGGTAAGTACATCATGTCGAGTTTTATTCACTGTACTTCACCCTATTATCTCTCCTGACAGGCTTGATTGTGCCCATGTGTGCCAGAATATAAAGTCAAGGCCATGGAGTTGGCGTGGCATCAATGAGAGAGTCAATGTTCATGTAACTGTGTTCAGTGCCAGATGTTATGTCCTTAGACTTTGGTGTGTGTGTCGGTTTTGAGTGTATCCTGTTGTATCTTATGTTGGATGCACAAAACTAGGTGAGGTGACATCACAGCCATCCCACCACATCACTTGACACATGGATGATATCAATGTGAGACCACATGTGTTTGCATGACAGCATGAGCTTTGTATGCATGTTATATATGTCAGGCATGTGTCAAGTGAGCTAGGTGTATGTTGCCTCTGAGCTTTCAAACCACATCTGGCCTTACAAAACTGTTATTCTGAAGGTATAGCCTGACTCACTCTGACCTTCAGGTTGCCACATACACACCACATGCCAATATGTTGCTGGCTACAAGATGTGCTGTCATGCATGGGAGTAAAGGGAATGAAGCTCCATGTAGATTCTGTCTGCTCAGCCTTCAGAGACCAGGGCCCTTCAAATGTATCTTCCAGTATGGGTCCAAGTCTAGGCTGGAGTTGAGTCTTTTTGACTATGCAATTGTGACACTGTACCCACTCCCTGTATCCAAGTATATCCTGTCATGTGAACCAATCTAGGCTCAGTGAGAACATGCAGTTTATTGAGGTTCTTTCCCTGATGAACATGTAAATGAATTTAGTAGGGAGATAATGATTTGTGTATAATGTGTACTTGGCATCACTGTCAATGTGCGTCTCTGACCCCTGACAGGTCCCTTACTCCCACAGCCCTGTTGACACCATCACACAGGTCATATTTGTCCTGTGCAGGCGTATTGCATAAAAGATAGTCCATTAGTGCAGACAGTGTGATAAATCCTGGGAACCCATGATATGTGACTGATTGGTTTGGTCACATAGCAGATAATGGACAATGCATGCCTTTGTTTGTTGGATGCCATCTCTGCAGGATAGACATCTTTGTCCAGAAGCATGTTCAGTGGTACATGTACATGACACAGAAGCCCACCCCGAGGTGGCATGAGTATGTATTTGTCAGTCCACATATGGACAGGTTAGACACCTTATATGCCCACCATGCTAGTCCCTTCATCGTTACCCATGTGTAATGCTTGAGTTTGTACTCTGGCGGTAGCCTGTAGGAACTGTATGCAGTGAATCATTCTCACAGAGTGTGAGTGTATAAATGCATTCACGCCTAGGGAGTGTACCATTCACAAGCCACAGAGGTGTGATGTATCCCATGTTTCCACAGCTCTCCGTCAGATTTCTAGCTCATGTGCCACAAGATGTCACTTGGGCTTCCTAGTCAGTGGAAGGACTGAGCAGGATAGTAGATAGGTCTGCAGATTGGGAAGTGTTTGTAGTCATGTCCCTCTACTCAGTGACTGGTATGTGGCACACTTGGGCAGTTTGGGTAAGAAAGAATGTTCGTAGCTTTGTCTACTGACATGTGCATGACAGCCATTTTAGATGGGACTTGTGGACATAATTTCTTTCTTTTGCATCCATGCATCCATGCAGGTCAACGTCCATCAGAAGAAATGCATTCGAAGAACCATTGCCAAGAAGGTGCGGAACCCAGGGGTCCACAGCCGGCAGAGCACCCACTGCAGAAAGAAGTGGGAGGACCTGAGACGATGAGCCCGGAACCCTGTCATGAAAAGGCTGGAACAAGTGCTAGGGGCCACAGCAGGCCCCTGAAATGCCCATGCCTACAGCATGGGCAGTGCAGGGACTACTCTAGCAGACAGTGTGCATTCCAAGGGTGCTTAACACTCTATGTGGAGTGGAATCCAAAGCCCCCACATGTTTACCACTGGCCGGCGGAACCCTTGGGTCAGTCCAGTGGAAAAATTGTAATGGGTCTGAGGGGGGAGACCACAAGCACTGTGGCAGTCTCCACCCTTCAAGTCTGGCAGTTGGGTGTTCAGACTACCAGACTCGCAATGTGGCCCTTTGTCTTTTGCCTGCACCATATTATAGAGGAGCCTGTTTAGAAGCGTGCTGACTATGAACTTCATACAGGTGGTGCACAGTTAGTGCACCCTCAAGGTGGCCCTGGGAGTGGGATACAGGTAAGCCCCTTAAACTGGGTGCATTAACTCTGCATCTGACTGCAAGGGGATGCGTTTATCTCTTCTTCAAACTGGGGCTGGTCTATTATGAGTGCAAGGTGAGATGCAGTTTCAAAGCACAGCCCTGTCTTTCAATAATGTGCTGTCCTAAGTGCAAGCATGACCTTTCAGAGTTTGCACCTGCTATCTGGTCTTTTCCAGACACAATTAATTATAGTCAATATCATATTTCAAGGTGCTTTTCAACAAACTGGGAGCAGAGTTAATCTGTTAACCCCTGAAGATTTTGTTGCTTCTCAAGTGGACCTCTCCAACATATATTAATAGAATTTGCAATGTAAATAGTAAAGCACATTATGCTGCCAATGAAAATTGGACAAATAGTATAGCGAGTACAGATCAAGTAATAGCATGAAGCTAAAATAAAATACAATTAATAACATAATAGAACAAAGCATAGTTCAGCTTGAATAATATAAGTGATAAATCAGAGCTCAGACAGACATTGTGTTGCCTCGTAAAGATTAGGGTCGAGTGAACCCAACACTACCAGAGAAAGGCCCTTTTATAATGTCACATACATTAAACACTGTAAGAGAAAGGAGTATTAGAGTATTAGTTGAGGGGGGTGAGGACCTACCTCAAATCATATTCACAAACCCTGTCAGGGTTAACCAGAAAATTCAATAAATAAACCTGTGGTTAACCCACTGGTAGCGTGGCAAAACACAGGCTGAAGTCAGGCTTATCTTAGAGGCAATGTGTAAAGTATGTATGCACTACTTAAATCGTAGTACAGTGAAAACAACATACAAAAAAATCTCAAACCAATTTAGGAAAATAGAAAATAACAAAAATCCAAGAAGTAGAATTGGAGTTATGACTTCTTAAAGTTTAAAGTTCAAGATAGCACCAAAAAGCATTTATCGCCAATCACAATCATCTAGTGGCCATCGATGATGACAAGGGTAGGATTTAAGGTGAACCGCTATGGATCTGCTCTGGTCATAGCCTCTCTCCCACTGGCTTTGGTGCCTGGCTGGCAAACAGAAAATTAGAGGGGGAAGGTCCAGGTGTGAGCTACATCTGCTTGTGACAGGATATGAAAATTTTGAAGTCCACTAAATGTCTGATTACAAATTTGGCAGTCCGTGGACCACCATGGCAGCTGTCCAATCATCTGCAGGTTGGTAGTCATACCACCGTATTATGATGCATACGGTTTCATAGACCAAACAACTGCTGTGGTCCCGCCAGCGCCGCCAAGCAGCACAGACCACCGTGGTGGTGAGATAGGCCAATGAGGCCATCGGTACCAGTGTTTCCGCTGGACAGATTGTGAGGTGGATTTCTGCCAGTGTGACTGTGGTGGTCCAACCACCACGTCCCATCTGGCGGAAACCGAGAATCTTAAAAGAAGGAACTCACCTGCAGGCAGCATTACACGTCCTGTGCTGCCATGGAGCTGATCACACATGTCTTGCTGCTGCTCACAGATGAAGCCTTAAATACACCAGCCACCGTGGACACAACCGACAGTAAGATCACACACCTACCCGTCTTCCAAAACTCAACAGCAGATCATCGCGTGCCACCCACCTGGTATGTGGCTTGTGCCTTGTGGACCAAGTACACTTTTTATGTGTCCCGGGTCGGAATTGTTCACAACTAAGGACCATACATAGACACATGATGCCCCCTTTGGGGAGGTCACTGACACTGCACCGCCACACTCCACAAAACGAATGCCTGCTCATCCCAGTTTCAAGGACAATGAACTGTACCGAACATTGTGTCACACGTGTCCAAGCACAGATCTGTGCATCTACATGACTGACCACTGCCAGGGAACCTCCACAGAAAGGGGCATCAAGTGAATATGCAGGCACCTAGGGGATCATTCTTGGCTGTGGTGGGGTTGGATTTGGGAAGGGAGGGTTTGGGTTTGGGGGCTTTTTCTTAGGACGAGTGGTCTTCTTAGGGATGGGAGGGATATGGCTGCTTGCGGGGGGGCAGGCGTGACAGGGGAGGAGTTGGATGTGGAAGGGATAGGTTGGGTTGTGGGTGAGAGTTCTTTTGGTTTTGGGCGGGGGTGGGGATCACAGGGGCAAAATCAAGGTCAAAAGGAAACTTTCTTTAGGAAAACAGGTAGGGTCTGCAGAAGGTGTTAGTGGTTGAGAGGTTGAGGGAGTGGATGTTTTGCCTGTTAGTGTTGATGCAGCCCCTGTGTGCATGTCGAAGGAATGTTTGGATGGTGTCTCTTGCATGTGTGAGTGTACACATTTGTTGGGGTCTGTGAGGTGGAGGTGCTGGGTAATGTGGGAGTGGTGACTGTGTCCATGGGTGTTGAAGTGGTGTCTGGGGATGTGGTGGCTATGTTTGTGGGTGTAGGGGTGAAATCTGGGGGTATGGTGAATGTGGTGATTGTGTCTGTGGATATTTAGGTGGTGTCTGGGGATATGGTAGATGTGGTGGATATGTCAGTGGGTGTTAAGATGGTGTCTGTAGGTATGGTGGTTGTGGTGTGTTGATTGGTGGGGGTGCTGTCTGTAGGAATGGTGGTTGTTGTGGTATGTGTGCGTGATTGTTGAGTGCTGGTGTGAAGGTGTCTTGTCATGCTTGGGTTTATGTGTGCTGCTTGTGTGTGTGGAGGTGGGTGCCTGCGGATATGTCTGTGTGCTTGGGACAGGTAGAGTAATAACACAGTTAGACTGGGAAGAGGTAGGTCATGGGGGGTGGGATTGTGGTGGGTAGATGGCTGCCATGAGTGAATAGATCAGAGCTTGAAAGGATCGCTATAGGCCAGACATTGTACTATGAATTCCTTCCAGGTATGCAACCATCTGCTGGAACTGGCTGCCTGCACCTCGATGGCATTCAGAATGGCAGTTTGACCTGCAGACATGCTCCTCAGGAGTTCAACAGCCTCCTAACTCAGGGCAGCAGGGGTAACAGGGGCAGGGGGTGAGGTGCCTGGGGCGAAGAGGACACCCACCCTTTTGGGTAAGCGAGCACAACGAACTGGGTGGGGAGCAACAGGGAGGGTGGAGATAGAGCTAGAGGTGGTAGACAAGGATGGAACAGGAGCAGGTCCTGATGGGTCTGCCACCACTAGGAAGTGGCCACTGGAAGAAGAATCTGAAGATGATGACATGGATCCTGTGTCCTCCGTGGCACTCCCCTCACCCTCCGGGCCACTGGGTCCCTTTTGTGTTAGTTGTCTCATGACTAAAGCTGGTTGACTCTGCTGCTTCCCCACTTGGGTCCACCCAGTTTCCCTGCTTGCCAGGAATGATGCTGAAATTACAAAGACAAATAGAGTCACTACATGTGACTGATCACACTTCAACAGCAGCTGTAAATCACAAACATTATGATGACTTACGGTAGCCACCAGTCACAAGCTCCAGCAAAGTGTCTCCAACATTTGCCACACCATATGCACGCACGCTACGTGCACTGTCAACCATATGCATGCATGCTACAAGTTGCCCACAGGAAATTCTGAGACACAGACAAATCCAATTGCATAGGTGAAGTTTTGCAATCATAGTACCCATTGAAAAAGTTGGAGACCTCATCACCTTCAATGGTTTGCCTCATGAGCATGCCTCAGTTACCTGTTGTCACACAATAGTAGGGCAATGCCAAGTTCAATTCCATAGATCTCACACAAGTTCATGCATACAGCTAATCTTCACATACTAAATACCACATCATGAAGAAATGATGGCCAAATAATCCAGCCATGTAGCTGAAAGAAGTTCAGTAGCCAGAAGAAGGTGACATGGAAACATCCATGTCACACTGGAAAAAATCAACAATGGCCACTTCACTATGGGGGTCATTACAACCCTGGTGGATGGCAGAGAACTGGCGGTAAGACCGCCAACAGGCTGGCGGTCTTACCTTGGTGTATTATGACCATGGCGGTTACCGCCATGGTCATCCTCTGGTTCTCCGGGGCATGAAAATCACTGTGCCCTTCAGAGTGCCTCACAAACCACAACCCACATAGGGGATAGGCACATGATGTGGTGTCATGCATCAAAGTGATCAAAATGTGAGTGCAATGTAGATTCTGTATGCTCAGTCTGCGGTGACCAGGGCCTGTCATATGCATGTCCAGTATGGGACATAGGCCAGGTTGGGGTAGATTAACTGTGGCTATGCTACTTTGGTACCAGACCCACACGCTGTAGACCTGTAGATCCTGGCATGTGGCCACAATGAGTCACCAGTGGCAAGACTTGGCCTAAAGGCCTTTTTCCATTGACTACATTAGGGATGTGTACTAAGGGTACTCCATGACTTGGTACATATGTGTATTTGTATCTCATTGTCAATGTGTGTCATTGGCTTATGACAGGTACCTTACTCCCACAGTTCTGTTGTCACCTTTACACAAGTTGCATTTGTCCAGTACATGCGTATTGCACAAGTGCCAAACCAATAGAGCAGATATTTGGTTAAGTCCTGGGAGGGCATGGCATGTGACTCAGCTTGATTACAAGCAACCAATCAGACCAAAGTGACCTAAGTATGCTGGATGGCATCTCTCTAGGATTGCCACATGTGGTAAAAAGTGTGTTCTGTGCTACAAGTACATACTACACAAACCCACTCTGAAGTGGTATGAGTTAACATTGGGTAGCCCACATGTCCACACTTGCACAGGGAAGAGACTTTCTGTGCCAGCCTTGGCAGCCCTTTCATTGTCACTTAAGTGTTAGGGTGAAGTTTGTACTATGGTAGTTCCCTGGAGGGACTGTATGCATTGAGTCAATGTTGCTGGATGTACATGTGTCTGTCCTGTCTGGCCCAAGGACGTTAACCTTCAGAAGGCAACATTGGTGTGTTGTGTTTCATTGTGGCTTACATCACAGTGCATGCTGCTTGGCCCTGGGCTAACTGATGTCAGTAGGCTTGCTTAGTCAGTGTATGCCATGAGGAGGGTAGAGGGTTAGTCTGCAGATGAAACAAAAAGTGTGTAGTCATGTCCCTGTACTTATCAGAATGTGTGCCTTACACTTGTGTTGTGTTTACAATTACAAAACTTTTGTTTCTGAAATGTGTGTGACACAAACATCTGGGCCAAAAAATGGATTTGTAACCTTTTGATTTGTCTCTTGCATCCATACTCGTCAACACCCATCAGAAGGAGGGGATTTGGAGAGCCATTGCCTAGAAGGTGAGGACCCTGAGGGCCATAGCCGGTGGAGCACCCACTGTCCGAAGAGGTGAGTGGACCTGAAACGCTCCTGGAAGATCGCAGAGGTCCAACTGGGGCTGTCCTCTAAACATGGGTGGGGCACTTGTCGGCCCTGACCCCTCAATGACCTGCATTCTGGTGGTCTCCTACTCCAAGCTTGATGGGCTTTTGAGAGGAGCACAACAGCAACAAGGAGGTGAGCCCTGGGCATATTCCTGCCTGCCACATTGGCAAGTTGATGTGTTAGAGTGTGCTATCTTCTCTTCAAGATTGGGATGGGCCATGTGTGACACACAAGATGTGTGATTGTTTGTGTAGTTATGGTACTTGGTGCATACCGATGTGCCTTGTCTGTTGGCCCAGTGATGTAGGACACAACCAAGTGTAGTCCACAACCTATTAACTCTCCAGGGCCAAAACATGGCTGAGTAGAGTGATCAATCAGGTCATGTTGTTTGTAGTTGTCGGTGTCATTTGTACCCAACCCACTTGTCTTCAGTGTATCAGCCCAAACAACATGGAGTAATTGATCACTGTACTGTGTCTACTCGGTAATTCTATTTGCGTCTGTCCCCCACAGGCCACTTATCTTCAGTGCATGACAAGTGCTGGTGCCTCACTACTGTCTGTCATGTGAAAGTTGCCATCATACATGTGACAGAGCATGCATTGTCCTTTCGGTGCAGTCTCAGATGAATACTTTCCCTTGGTGAGTAGTGATTGTTCAGTGACATCATTTTGGTGGCATCTGTTGCCATCATTTCTTGTGGCTATATGTTAGCATGTCTACCTTTCACATTTGCCATATCATTTTCACTGCTGTTTGATGCATGCTCTATCTGTCTTTATGAGTTGAGGTCTGATTCCCTCACATATGTGTGCATGACAACATGTATTTGGAATTGGACATATGTGGTGGGGCTACAGTACATATGGTGTCACAGACAAGAGTGTGTCACCATTGATAGGTGGCTCACACATACCCTCACCCGTCATTCCATGTAATGTGGCATGTACAACTGCAGTAGCAATGAAGGACATGACAGGTAGGACTACAGTTTTTACCCATAATGTGCTTTTCCATGCAATTGATGCAGATTAATTTAGCAATGTTCTTACTACATGTCAAATGATGAGGGTTCATTATCTAAGTGTTGACATGCATCAGGGAGTGACTTGCAATAATGTGGTAATCATATGTGATTGTGCACAACCATTCATCCAAGGAAATCTATGTTTGCATCACAATGATATGCCTTCCCATTGTCAACATGTTAAGGGCCTTTGACAGGTACTTGCGAATCCCTGGGCCTCTACAAAATTCAATGGACTATTGGCTTCTACTGATGCAATGAGAGTATGGTATTGTCCTTTGTACCAATAAAAAGAGGTCATTTCCCTGGGGCTACCTGATTCATTGTGGTGGGAATTTTTTAGACATATCTACCTGACATTTGGCCGAACTTGTCTCCAGTGTACGTTTATGTGCAAGATGTATTATCTATCTGGGCAACATTAGTACAACCTACAGGAGTCTATTTATACAATGTACATATAGGGGGTCATTACTGTGCAGACGGTTTGCCGCTCGGCGTATTATGACTGTTGGCTGCTCTCCGTCGTTATTCCGACGGAGAGCCGCCAACAGCCATACTTGCGGGCGGCGAGGAAGTGGAGGTTGCTCCACCTCCACGCCAACAGAACACCGCCCAGCGAATCACGTCCTGTGATTCGCCGTGGCAGTGTTCTGTCGGCGGTGTGGTGTCGGCGGAGCTGCCCCCATGGCTCCCGTCCCCTCCCGGAGGATCGACGGACAAGGTAAGTCGATCGTCCGTTAGGGGAGTGGGGTGGGGGGGTGTTGTGTGCGTGCATGGGGGTGTGCGTGTGTGTATGTAGAGGGGGCGTGTGAGTGCGTGTATGCTTGCGGGGGTGTTGCGTGCTTTGGGAATGATTGCGTGTATGGCTGTGGGTATGTCTGTATGGATGTGTGTGTATGTTTGAATGTGGGTGTGCGTGTCTGACTGTGTGTGTGGATGTAGGCATGTATGTCGGGGTGTGTGCGTGTGTGTGTTGGTGGTGCCTGCATGCGTGTCTGGTGTGTGTGAGTAATGTTATGTTGGGGGTCGGGGTGGGGAGGGTAGCCCTGCCTTTGGGGGATGGTAGTGGTGGTGGGGGGTGTAGTGGAGGGAGTCGGGGTGGGGGGTGGGGGAGACCCCTATCAGTGCCAGGGAAGGAATTCCCTGGCACTGATAGTGCTTACCGCCATGGATTTCATGGCGGTTCAAACCGCTGGACATCCACGGCGGTAAGCCGGGTCAAAATACCGGCGGCGGTATTGTCACGGCCGACGGGCTGGAGACCCAGGTCTCCAGCCCAGCGGGCAGAACAGAGAAGCAGCGGATGACCATGGCGGTAACCGCCATGGTCATAATTCCAAAAATAAGACTGCCAGCCTGTTGGCGGTCTTACCGCCGCTTTAACACCGTCCGCTGGGTTGTAATGACCCCCCATGTCTGATGAATCCCTTTCTTCCATGGCCTGGAGGTCTGTACCTGTCAATTTGAACATTAACCCAGTATGATCCAATCATGTATGATTTGCTATGTTTTAGACATATTCACAGCCTATGCGCTGGCCAATGTAATAACATTTCTTCTTTGACAAGAATTGTATGTAGGTGTTTGTGTGGAAGGGTTGTAATTCTGAGCTGGATACTATGCACATGCAACATATCCCTACTTGCACAAGTACCTTGGATCATCATCGTATGGCTCACATGGTCTCATATAGCTAAATGGCTAAATGTGAAATTAAAGACAGTAGACAATGAGTTTGTGACAGGTGAATTTATTGCAATGGTACTACTAACAGAAACGTTTAAAAAATGTAAAGCGAAGGGGTTAGTCAGGGTGAATTAAATCATTGGAGGAGATGCCACACCATTGGAAGTCCAAAGTCCAGATTATTCCTGCCACTGGAAATGGTATGTGGTTCAGGATCAGTCCACAGAGTGTATGTGTGACACACAAAGGAGGACATTAAGGAAAAGTTTTATTGCTCGCAGAAGTAGGTGTCTTGCCATCTGCACCACCTGGGTTCTGGGTGTATCTGCTTGCATGGAGGGGTCAACAGCTGCAGAGGCAGTGGTGTCTGTGGGTGGTTGTGCCTCTGGCATGGCCTCCCTTCCTGTGGCTGTCACAGGAATACTTGGGTGTGATGTAGTTGCCACACAGGAAGGGGTAGATGGTGGGGTGAAAGGCCCTGCTCAGGGCAGCTGTTGATTTCCCTCAGCACTTCTGTTAGGCTGCCCATTTTGTTGTTATGGGCATCCATTTTTTCCATCATGACCCTCTGAAGCTATTTCATTTCCCGGAATTCAGTCAACACCTGGCCCATCACGCCTTGGGACTCTTGAAAGACCCACTAGATGTGGCTGATTGTGTCCTGGCTGAAAGCAGCCCCAGTGGCCTCACTCTGCTGCCCCACAGCATCTCTCCCACGCACCCTACCCCCACAAGCCAGTCCTGTTAGCAGAGGGTGCCCTCTCCAAGTGGGTCCTGGACCCTGAGTATCAAGTTGCACCTCAGGATCCAGGACTGGGGGGGCACAAGATGGTGGAAACTGCGGTGGGTACACAGTTTGTGGAAGGCGCATCATTGCCTGGGATGTTAATTCAACAGGGCTGAGAGGTGACATTGTGGCCACAGTGAGACTCACTGTTGCCACCTGACTAGGTTGCCTGGATGGGTCAGGGACGTTCTCCATGTCCACAAGCCCAGGAGTGGTGTCATCACTGAGGCCTTCATCTAGAGAGGTGTCTGTTCTATGGCCTTGGGGTGCCCAGTGGCAGCTCAACCTGTTGATGAAGGAAGTACGTTGTTAATGGTTGAAGTGTGGTGTCAACCTCCAAAGCTTTTTTGTTCAGTAAGCAGAGATATTGGACATTTTTAAGAGTAGCTTAGCCTATTGTGCCATGTTACCATAGTATTGTAGTATTTGAAATGACATGTGTGAAGCTTGCCTAAACTATTTGACTCAAGCAGATGATGAGTTGTGCAGATCAGTTGCACTTTGGATGATAGAATGAAAATGACATCTTACCAACAGTGAAGCCAACACAGTGTAAAGGCAACATATGCCTTTGACCATTTGGAGGTCTAGTTGAGTGAGATAGAGGCAAACACAGAACTTTGTTGTATATGTAACTGCAGTCACCATTTGTACAATGCTGTGTCAATGAGTTTGCTGCCGATACCAATCCAGGGAAGCAGCTTAAGCCCTTAGGAATACTTGTTGTACACACTTGGCAAGGTGTTATCCCTGTTCTCAATAGTTTAATCTTGGGATAGCAGGTCAAGATGGAACTAGATAAACGGGCAAGTCTCTGAGTTGAGCATGATCTATATGTTGCTTACTCCCAGGTGAGTAAACTTCAATTGAAAGTTAACAAACAGGGGTTAATGGGCCAGTGAACACTGGGCTGGTAGTTAGAATTACAGACACAGGGCCTCTTTGAGTTGCAGCCAGGTCACTCCCTCTACTTCCCACACTTGACAAATTATATCCTCCCAGCTGAGTACACTCAAGTTGCAGTTAGGTCACTCGCTGCACGTCACACACCAGACAAATAACGAGTATTACATATCTGTAAGACTGCATTTAGGTTTGAGCATACATTTACATGTTGAGGCGTACCATCATTCCTGGGAGGATTTTTTGAAGTGAAAAGACTTCTAGGCACAATTTTGACTTATGGTATGTTATGGGGCTTAGTTGCCGTGATGTTGCGTCCATTAATACACATTGACAATGTTACATTCCAGTTACTCTGGGTATTGAATATTGGTGAAATACATGAACAACACAGAAGCAAAAGCTGAGCTGTGAGCATGTAGAACATTGCATTTTTGTGACAGGTTTTGTGTGGTAACTTACCAGGCTCCACTCCCCCACGTTTTCCTGTCAAGCCCTCATGATGCAGGATCGCCAAGATCTTCTCTTCACAGGGAAAGAGTCTTAATGGGGCACTTGGAGGGCTACCACCAGTATTGTTGGTCTTGGCCTCTATCTGTTGACTGGAGGCCACAGGATGCACCATGCCCCTCCTGTCATTCAACCTCTTCCTAATGTCCTCCATATGTGCAGGGTTGTGCCTAAAGAATTCACTTTGATGACGATCCTTTGCCGCAGTTCATTTTTCTACTGAGAGGAATATGATGAACTTCGGCTCCAAACAATTGTGGCTCTACTCTAAAGATTTCATCCCCCATGACTCTCAACTCATCTTCAGAGAATCAGGGATTTTTGGCACGTCACATGGTGGACAACTAAAGTGGGTTACAGGGACTTACCTAACAGGGGGTATGCAATAGGGAGTGAATGGACAAAAGTGTGTGCAAGGTGTTAATCAGGATGGTGAGAAAAGGAGTGCCTTATACATCCATATTAACAGAATGGTAGACTCTGGTGTCTTTCTTGCAGGGGAGATGAAAAGGATTGTTGTCTGTGAAAGGGTGTGTTTTTTGGTCTGATTTGCAGGTGTTTCAATTGGACCAATGTGTGTCAGCTGTGTTGTTTTGGAATTCATCCAATGTCCACTTGTCTGTTGCTTTGTTGAACGCATACCACGGTGGTCGACCGCCACTGGATAAGCACTGCAAGTGGGCCTCCATGGTGACTGTGTGTTTGTAATAGGCTCAGTGATTGGCCGCAGAGCTGATGGTGCTGAAAGTTGGACCACCTAGATACAAGACTGCCACGCCGCTGGTGGTTTGCCTTTTTGCTTTGGTTGGCGGCGGTTCTCCCTGTTTCCATCGTAATACGGCAGGTTAGGGAATGACGGCACAGTGGTGTTTTAAGGACTGCCAATATGACCGCCAAACTTGTAATCAGGCCCTAATTCCCTGAGCACAGAGTAGATGGCCTTTTGTCAGATGAAGGTCAACCCCTCTCCCATTTGTGCTCTGAGAGCCACTTCACAGCTTATCAAGGAGCTATTCAGTTCCTGGATGACAGTGAACACTGGCAAAGAGGCACATTCGGCTCAGACAGTGAAATGAGAGCATTCTAAAAGTGCAATTTTTAAAAGAGTCATGTATAATTGAACTTTACTATTAAGATGGATTTTAATATTAAAATCAGTCCTTGTACCATATTTGTAGTTGCTCTCAAACTGAAATCAAGCACTATAAGTTGTTATAGTGTAACTCATTGTTTTCCTATAAGAGGACCGCCTAGCCATAGTAAAAAACTGAGGCCCGTATTTATACTCCGTTTGCGCCGAATTTGCGTCGTTTTTTTCTACGCAAATTCGGCGCAAAACTAACGCCATATTTATACTTTGGCGTTAGACGCGTCTAGCGCCAAAGTATGAAGAAAGAGCGTCATTTTTTTGCGTGAACGCCTTCCTTGCGTTAATGAGATGCAAGGAAGGCGTTCCCGTCTAAAAAAATGACGGCGACGCAAATGCGTCGTATTTATACTCCCGGGCAAAAATCACGCCCGGGAGGTGGCGGGTCAAAAAAACCCGCATTTGCGCCTGAATTTAACGCCTGGGTCAGGGTAGGCGTTAAGGGACCTGTGGGCTCAGAATGAGCCCACAGGTGCCCTCCCCTGCCCTCAGGGACCCCCCCTGCCACCCCTGCCCACCCCAGGAGGACACCCAAGGATGGAGGGACCCATCCCAGTGAAGTACAGGTAAGTTCAGGTAAGTATAATTTTTTGTATATTTTTATTTTTTTTGTGGCATAGGGGGGCCTTATTTGTGCCCCCCTACATGCCACTATGCCCAATGACGATGCCCAGGGGACACAAGTCCCCTGGGCATGGCCATTGGGCAAGGGGGCATGACTCCTGTCTTTACTAAGACAGGAGTCATGAAATGGCGTCTGGGCGTCGAAAAAATGGCGCAAATCGGGTTAAGACGATTTTTTAGCGTCAACCTGACTTGCGCCATTTTAAGACGCCCTAACGTCATTTTTTCCCAACGCCGGAGCTGCCTGGTCTACGTGTTTTTTTTCCACGCACACCAGGCAGCGCCGGTCTGATTGCGCCGTCTAACGCCACTCCATAAATACGGCACCCGCATGGCGCTTCAGAATGGCGTTAGACGGCGCAAAATTTTTTGACGCTAAACTGCGTTAGCGCAGTTTAGCGTCAAAAAGTATAAATATGGGCCTGAGATTTTTCACTGCAAGGATAGGTAAAACATTAAGGGCCTGATGTAAAGTTTGGCAGAGGGGTTACTCTGTCACAAACGTGAGGGATTTCCTGTCCACAGTATTACGATTCCCACAGAATATTATGGAATTGTAGTTTGGAGGATGGGCTATCCGTCACGTTTGTGACAGAGTAACACCATCCCCCAAGCTGTAAATCAGGCCCTAAATGTGCAAGGCCTACTTTTTAAATACCATGCATCCTGCTGGCATTTAGGACCTACCTTAGGGGGTGATATATAAAATTAAAAACGAAGACTGAAGTCTGGCAAAAGGGTTTTTACCAGGTCAAAATGGTAGTTTTAAACTACATACCCAGGCTCAGATACAGACCTGGAGACATGTTTTATAGTGCTACTTTAGTGGGTGATACAATGAGAGGTACGACTGACTAGCAGCATTTAATTTACGGGCCCTGCAACTTGTAGTGGCACATACTAGGGACTTATAAGGGTCTTATAAGTAAATTAAACCTATCAATTAGGAATTTGACAATTTTAGGATGTTTAAAGGGGGAACACAAGCACTTAACCACAAGTTAGCAAGAGTAAATTTGACAGAGTCCCATGACCTAAAAGAAGGCTTCAGTAAATGAAGGCAAAAATATGGGAGAATGCAAAAGATAGTAAATTTCAGCAAAAACCACCCATGAACACAAATGTAGTAGAATCACACAATTGACCCAATCAAGTTAAAGAAAGAACGATAGAGTTACTGACAAACATTATTCAGCACTATCCTGCAGATTCATGTGATATGGTTCTCATCCCTCATGCCTGTCTGATACCTCAATAGTTAGTACAAATGTTGTTACTTGTTATACAAGAAACTAGCTGTCATGACAATCACATCGAGGTCCCAATAGATGAGGAACATTCACTCTCAATAAAACAGTGTGATACAGAGCCCTAAGAAAGGAAGCATCAGTCTGTGCTTGAAAAGCAACATTAGCTCTCAAAACACTTTATGGAAGATTTGTTAATAATGTGTAATTTGAGAATAATGTTAATTATGTTAATGGCATGCAAATTAATATTGTAAAGTTTATTAATTAATTGTGTCATGATAATAAATGTTATAAATAAGATTTTTCATGAACTAAAATAAATATTAAATGTAATACATTATAAAAATATTTCTCTTATTGTAAATAACATAAATAGTTACATAAGAAAGAATTTAAACATATAGCAAAAATTACATTTATTACAGTAACATTTTTCATATTTGTTATATGAAAACGTTCATTTGATTTTTTTTCATATAATAACAATATTTTTAGAAAATTGTATTAAAAATGATAACAATAAATTACATAGTGCAAATAACATAAATAGTTACATAAGAAAGAATTTAAACATATAGCAAAAATTACATTTATTACAGTAACATTTTTCATATTTGTTATATGAAAACGTTCATTTGAATTTTTTTTCATATAATAACAATATTTTTAGAAAATTGTATTAAAAATAATAACAATACATTACATTTATATTTTTTAAAATTGGTGTTACTTTTTAGATTTTATGATTGTTAATTTTGGATTATGATTTTATTTGTCATTTTATGTTTGCAAGTTTAGGTATGGTAATTATTAATTTAAAAAATACATACACTATGGTGGTCATTACAACCCTGGCGGTCGGTGTCAACAGGCCAGCAGTAAAACTTTTGCAATTACGACCGTGGCGGTAACCGCCAACAAACGCAGCCACTTTAACACTGTGACCGCCACGGCGGTACAGACAAACAGCGCGGTGGTCACCGCCAACAGACAGGCGGAGGACAAAGTACCGCCCACAGTATCACAACCTACCAATCCGCCACCTTTTCCGGGGCGGATTCACCACGGATAAAAACAGGATTCCGAAGGGAAAACGCTCACCTCTACACACCCCACAAGGAACTAGGACACCATGGAGCCAGAACTCCAAATTCTCCCTGCGATAGTCTTCCTGCTCCCATACCAGGAGCACGAACGCCGGCGGCGAAGACCACAGTGAGTACTGCACCTACAACACAGGGGAGGTGGGAGGGAAAAAACAGGGACACACACACACACGCAACTCCCCCACCCCCACCCTCACCCACTACAAACACACACTAATACATCTTAATACATGATAGACACACCCACAACCCCCCGGAAGAAGGCAAAGACAAAAGGAAATTAGTGGAACCATTATAATATATTAAAAGCAAGTATGCAAAAAAAATATATATATATATACACCATTTACAAAATATACACCAAGCATAGTAGTCCAGGTAGTGCTCTAATTAACTCCGTGGAACACTGGGCCCACACGGTATGGGCGAGGCCCACACAAGATCCCCGACCATGACAGAGAGAACAGAGGGGCATCAGAGAGCAAGAAAACAGGCACCTCAGGGGGAGGGAAAGGGGGGGCACCTCAGACGGTTGAGTGCACGACCCCAAATCCACGAGAGGGCCACATACCCACTGTTCAATCCTGGGGAGTACAAAGCCACAGTCTCTCAAGTCTCTACGTTGGGTGGGTTGCCCACTGTTCCATCCTGGGGAGTGCAAAGCCACAGTCTCTCAAGTCTCTACAGTGGGTGGGTTGCCCACTGTTCAATCCTGGGGAGTGCAAAGCCACAGTCTCTCAAGTCTCTACAGTGGGTGGGTTGCCCACTGTTCAATCCTGGGGAGTGTAAAGCCACAGTCTCTCAAGTGGATAACAGTCCCTACTGGTTCTGAAGGGAGCATTGTGCCCAGAGTGCTTCATCCTGCTAAGGACTGAGGTAGTGGATGTCATTCTCCACAGGTTCTGGAGGGGGCCTTGTGCCCAGAGTGCTTCATCCTGCTAAGGACAGAGGTAGTGGATGTATCTCTCCACTGGCTCTGGAGGGGGCATTGTGCCCAGAGTGCTTCATCCTGCTGAGGACAGAGGTAGTGGATGGATCTCTCCACTGGTTCTGGAGGGGGCTTGGTGCCCAGAGTGCTTCATCCTGCTAAGGACAGAGGTAGTGGATGTCATTTTCCACTGGTTCTGGAGGGGGCCTTGTGCCCAGAGTGCTTCATCCTGCTAAGGACAGAGGTAGTGGATGTATCTCTCCACTGGTTCTGGAGGGGGCATTGTGACCAGAGTGCTTCATCCTGCTAAAGACAGAGGTAGAGGATGGATCTCTCCACTCGTTGTGGAGGGGGCATTGTGCCCAGAGTGCTTCATCCTGCTAAGGACAGAGGTAGTGGATGGATCTCTCCACTGGTTCTGGAGGGGGCATGGTGCCCAGAGTGCTTCATTCTGCCCGTGACAGACTCAGTAGCGTCAGTGCCCTTGGCGCTCATGGGCCAGCGTTGCTTGAGGCGGTGGTGCCCTGTTCAGCGTTGCTTGAGGCGGCGGTGCCCTGTTCAGCTGTGCTTGAGACGGCGGTGCCCTGTTCAGCGGTTCTTGAGACGGCGGTGCCCTGTTCAGTGGTGCTTGAGACGGCGGTGCCCTGTTCAGCGGTGCTTGAGAAGGCGGTGCCCTGTTCAGCGGTGCTTGGAGCGGCAGGCTCCTTTGCAGTGACTCAGCTGCTGGCGGTCCTTCATGGCCCAGCAGGGCTTGTGCTGGTGGTCCTCTCTGTCCCAGCGGGGCTTGTGCTGGTGGTCCTCTCTGTCGCAGAGGGGCTTGTGCTGGCGGTCCTCTCTGTCCCAGTGGGGATGATGGCTGTGGCCTCCTGGTCAGCGGGGATGATGACTGTGGCCTCCTGGTCAGTGGGGATGATGGCTGTGGCCTCCTGGACAGCGGGGATGACGGCTGTGGCCTCCTGGGCAGCAGGGATGATGGCGGTGTCCTCCGCCGTGCTGCTCTTCCCAGACTTTCCTGGTTTCTTGTGGCCCTTCCCCACCTTGGAAGGTGTCGCAGCTGACTCCACACTCCAACTGGGACCCCTGGGAGCAGCTTTGGTGGCAGGAGTCTTCCCCCTCTCCCACCGGGCACTGGCCAACTTCTGATGCTTCACAGGTGGGGGGCTGTCTGTTCTATGGCTCCATGCCACACTGGCTGCCCTGGTGGCCGGTGCACTCCAGATTCCGGTGACTACAGGCACCACTGGTCCCAGAGATGTTGTGGCTGAGGTGCTAGTTCGGGACCTAGGAGACTGACGGGGTGGGGGAGGTGTGGGAAAGAGGTCAAGGTTGGACAGGAAAAGTTTTTTGGAGACACTGGGACGGGTAGCTGGAGGGGGTTTGGGAGTGGAGGAAGAGGTTGTGGTTGTAGGAGGTGTGCGTTTGCTGACTTTGGGTGAAGGTGCATGCGCTGGAGGCTGTTGTGAGGTGGATGGCTGTTGGGTGGGTGTGTGCCTGCATTTGTGTATCTTGGGAGGGGGCGTCACAGACACACTGGTAGAAGACACAGGGGACGTGTGAATGGTAGTGGGGGTGGTGACTGCACGTGAGCGGGGTGTGGAGGTCGGTGTGCTGGTGATGGTAGTAGTGGCTGTAGAGGTAGTGCATGCAGGTGTGAGTGTAGACGAGACTGGGAGGGAGGAGGGAGACGAGGAGGAGGGGGACACAGTGGAGGCAGTGGATGTTGGTGTGTCTGCATGTGTCTGATGCTTGCGTGAGTGCCTGTGGGATGTGTGGTGCTTATGTTTGCCTGAGCTTCCCTTGTGTGTTGACGTGTGTGCATGCTGCTCTAGAGGTGTGCTTGGGATAGGCTGGGGTACATGGGATTGGGTCTGGGTGGAGGAAGTTGGAGGGGGTGGCTAGACACAGGGACAATGGCTGCCATCAGTGCTGAGGCCAGAGTCTGAAAAGCTCGCTGAAGGGCCGCCTGACCAGAATGAATACCCTCCAGGAATGCATTGGTTTGTTGCAACTGCCTTTCTACACCCTGGATGGCATTCAAAATGGTAGACTGCCCAACAGTGAGGGACCTGAGGAGGTCAATGGCCTCCTCACTGAGGGCAGCAGGGGTGACTGGAGCAGGGGCTGAGGTGCCTGGGGCGAATGTGATGCCCACCCTCCCGGGTGAGCGGGCACGGGCAAAGGCTGAGGGGCTGCTGGGAGGGTGGTGCTGGAAGGGGGGTGGCGGCTGTACCTGTAGATGGGGGGGCACAGCTGTTGCTGCCACCACAAGGGAGCTCCCATCAGAGGACGAGTCCGTGTCGCTGGTCTCAGCTCCTGTCTCCGCCGTGGAGCTCCCCTCGCCCTCCTTCCCACTGGTGAAGTCCGATTCCGTAGTGTGGCCCTCCATGGCCAAGTGGGATGCAGCCCCCTCGTGCTCTCGTGCCACTGCTCCTCCGCCTGATGATGCTAATGCACACAAGAACAGGGAGACCACAAAAAGGGGGGGACGACAGAAGAAAGACATGTTGAGTGCATGCATTACCGCTACCGTTGGCGGACACGACAGACACACAAGCCCCCTGCACTACGCCGCGCTCTTGGCCTCCACTGTTCAATTCCTGGGAAATGGCCTACTAGGCTATGGATGACATCTGCACACATGGATGACACAGGGGCATGACTAGGTGTACTTGGCACTCTACAGAGGTACAGTGGGGTGCCACATTGCCTGCCTTACGGAGTGACCTTGCCTACGGAACTCGCCCTGGCCTAGGGAAACCCACAGCCCACCTCCACCTCCCAGACCCCTCCACTGCGCGCAAAATCAGCAGGATGAGAGTGTACTCACCCCCTTGTGGCTGCTGTGATGCCCTCAAGTGCCCATCCAACTCCGGGTACGACACCGCCAAGATCCTGAACATCAGGGGGGTCATGGTGCGACGGACACCCCTCCCACGTTGGGAGGCCATCCCCAGCTGAGCCTCCGCCGTCTTCCTGCTCCAGCGGCGAATGTCCTCCCATCTTTTCCGGCAGTGGGTGCTCTGTCTGTGGTAGACCCCAGGGTCCGGACGTCCTTGGCGAAGGCACGCCAAATATCTTTTTTCTGGTGGGCGCTGACCTACATGATTTGTACAGGGGGAAGAGAAACTTATTACCAACTGCACCGTCACAGTCATTAGCCCCCATCCCTAACCTTGGCATGTGGCACATGCACTCACCATCGTTTCATGCACGCCGCACGCTCCCCCCTTCCTTCTTACATCCACACCTCTCCAACAGGCATAGCCCATACAGCATGCTCCCAGTGTACTTACCTGTTTGTCTGGAGGACCGTAGAGTAGCGTGTACTGGGGGAGGACCCCATCCAAGAGTTTCTCCAACTCCTCCGATGTGAAGGCAGGGGCCCTTTCCCCACACACTCGAGCCATTGTCTCTTCCAGACCGAGGTCACAGCAGCACTTGCAGTGTAGGTCCTCTCCTGTCGAAGATCAGGTATCGAGTGATTGAACAGATAGAAAATGGCGGTCACGTCCGCATGGGTGTGTACCATCACCGCTGGCGTACATCGCCATTGGCTCCTGGGACCCATAGGGTCCAATGCTAACCAATGCAGCATTGTGCCGCGGTCTTCGACCGCCTACCGCGACGGTGTACAACGCCAGCGCAGTTACCTCACATCCCATTGTCCCACTTTAGCGGTCAGGAAGATGCCATTTCAGGGACCCACATGGCTTCATTTTTCATCGTTTTCCCTCAGGTGGAGGATTTGCCTACAGAGAAAGGTGATTTCTATGCCCTGGGAAATATCCTCAACATCATAGGTGCCATTGATGGGACACATGTGGCTTTGGTCCCCCCCCCCACAGGAGTGGACAGGTGTACAGAAACCGGAAGAGTTATCATTCGATGAATGTACAGATGGTATGTTTGGCAGACCAGTACATCTCCCATGTGAATCCCAAGTTCCCTGGCTCAGTGCATGACGTCTACATCCTGCGGAATAGCAGCATCCCTTAGGTGATGGGTCAACTCCAGAGGCACCATGTGTGGCTATTAGGTGAGCACCTGGAAGCAAGACAGTGGGAATGGTTGTCTGGGTCTGGGGATATCCCTACAGGTTAGTGTGTGTCTAACAGTTGTCCCTCGACATTTGCAGGTGACTCTGGTTACCCCAACCTGTCATGCCTACTGACCCCAGTGAGGAATCACAGGACAAGGGCAGAGGAACGCTACAATGAGGCCCCTGGGCGAACTAGGAGGGTGATCGAGCGGACCTTCGGCCTCCTGAAGACCAGGTTCAGGTGCCTCCATATGACAGGTGGATCCCTATTCTACTCACCAAAGAAGGTGTGCCAGATCATCATGCCTGCTCTATGCTTCTCAACTTGGCTTTGTGACGAAAGGTGCCTTTTCTGCAGGAGGATGGTCCAGATGGCGGTGTTGTTGCAGCTGTGGAGCCTGTGGACAGTGAAGACGAGGAAGCAGAAGAAGAAGACATGGGCAACAGGGACTCAGTGATCAAGCAATATTTCCAGTGAAACACAGGTAAGAATACAAACCTACCTACTACATGTACTTAAACACTACTACCTCTCTACTGTCTGTCGTTTTTACCCAGTGTATGGTCACTGAGTTGTCACTTTCCCTTACGATTTCACAGATGTGGGTCCCAATGTGTGACATCTACTTTGATTCCTCATTGACTACAGCTGGGTGACATAGGTATGTTGACATTACAAATGAAAGAGCTTTTTGCCACAGTAATTGCTAATACAGTATTCCGAAATCACAGACTGACTAAAGATTGTTTTGTGCTTTAAGGGGGTTTATTTAAGCGATCAATATTGGAGGGGGTAGCAAAATGGTGAGGGGTGATGGTGGAGGAATGTCCATGGCAGAGTCCAGTCTATTAGTCTCACAGGTGCATTGCCCTAATGGGTATAGGAAGTGGAGCTGGGGCAGTTAAAGGACGGACAGGGTGAAAAAGTGGGACAGTAGGATGGCATTCAGGGTGGTCTCATTTCTTGGCAGGGGTCTTGGCATTGTTCTCTGTCTTTGTCCTGGATCTCAGGGACCGTTTGCGAGGTGGATCTCCCTCTGCAGGGGGTGGGGTGCTGGTGTGGTGATCCTGTGGCTGTGCCTCCTGTCCACTAGCGCCGGAGGAGGTGGTGGGCAGTTCATCATCCATGCTAGTGTCAGGGGCCCCTTGTAGTGCCATAGTGTCCCTCCTGGTGATGAGTACTTCCTTCAGCACCCCTACGATGGTGCCCAGGGTGGAATTGATGGCTCTGAGTTCCTCCCTGAAGCCCGAATATTGTTCCTCCTGCAGGCGCCGGGTCTCCTGAAACTTGGCCAGTACCGTTGCCATCATCTCCTGGGAGTGGTGGTAGGCTCCCATGATGTTGGAGAGGGCCTCGTGGAGAGTGGGTTTCCTGGGCCTGTCCACCCCCTGTCGCACAGCAGCCCTCCCAGTTCCCCTGTGTTCCTGGGCCTCGGTCCCCTGGACCATGTGCCCACTACTACTGCCCCCAGGTCCCTGTTGTTGTTGGGGTGGTGGGTTAGCCTGGGTTCCCTGTAGTGGTGGACACACTGCTGTTTGACGTGTCCTGGGGACAGAGGTATGGGCCCGCTGGGTGGGTGCTGTGCTGGTGTTTCCAGAGGGGGGAAGGTTTGTGGTGGCCTGTGACTGGGTGAGGGGAACCGACTGTCCAGAGGTCCCCGATGGGCCGGGCTGGTCATCTAGATCCAGTTGGACAGAGGTGCTGTCATCACTGTGGGCCTCTTCTGTTGGTGGTGTGGACATGTCTGGACCCTCCTGTCCGGTGACGTTGGGTAGGGGTCCTGCAGGGGTATAAAAGGATGTTTATTACATCTGTGTGTGCCATGGTGTGCAATAGGTGGGTAACCTTGCACCCCAGTGCTTGCATTCCTGTGTGGGACCTTGTGTGATGATGGTTTAGGGGGGTGTATGGGCATGTGCAGTGGGCATGCTTTAGTGATGGGTGTCCATGTTTTGTTGTTGCATGCAGGGCTTGGTGTTAGGATGTGTGGTTTGTGATGTTGGAATATTTGTGAGGAGTTAGAGTGATGGGGGTGAGAGTGAGGGTGGGGGTATGTGCTGGCATGCAGGTATTGAGGGGGATGTAATAGTTAAGATTTGACTTACCAGATTCCATTCCTCCACCTACTCCTGCGAGGCTCTCAGGATGCAGAATCACCAAGACCTGCTCCTCCCAAGTTGTTAGCTGTGGGGGAGATGGTGGGGGTCCACCGCCAGTCCGCTGAACCGCCAGGAGGTGTCTTGAGACCACGGAACGCACCTTCCCCCGTAGGTCGTTCCACCTCTTTCTGATGGCCTCCCGATGTCTTGGGTGCTGTCCCACTGCATTCACCCTGTCCACTATTCTTCACCATAGCTCCATCTTCCTAGCTATGGAGGTGTGCTGCACCTGTGAGCCGAATAGCTGTGGCTCTACCCGGACGATTTCCTCCTCCATGACCCTGAGCTCCTCCTCCGAGAACCTAGGGGGTCTTGGGTGGTGTAGGTGATATGTGGGGTGGTGTGTGGGGTGATAAGTGTGCTGATATGTAGTGGTGTGTAGTGTGAGGTGCGTAGAAGTTATGTGGGTGATGGTGTTGTGTGCCTGTGGATGCTAGTATTGTTGATGGTGGTGTCTCTCTCTGGCCTTCTCTCAGTAATTGTGGTCGTAGGGGTTTGTGGGTGATGTGGGTGTGTGTTTTATATTGTATTGGGTGTGTGGGAGTGGTGTGTGTATGTGTATCAGGTGTGTGTATTTCGAATTGTCCAATGTGGCTGTGTTTTGTATATGTGTGTGTATTTTGAGCGCGGCGGTGTGTACCGCCAATGGAATACCGCAGTTGAAAGACCGCCGCGTGGATTCGTGGGTCGTGATAGTGTGGGCATATTTCTGTTGGCGTGACGGTGGAGGATTTGTTTTCGCCAGTTTATCACTGACCTTTGGTGTGGCGGACTTGTGTGCGTGTCTGAATTTTGGCGGATTCCGTGCTGTGGGTCAGAATAGCTGTGGCGGATTTCCGCTGCTGCGGTGGTGTGTTGGCGGTCTTCTGCACAGCGGTAAGCGGCTTTTACCGCCAATGTTGTAATGACCACCTATGTAATTTACATTATTTAATTTTAAATAGTGCAAAAACATCCTTTTAGATTTAAATGTTTAAATATGAAAATATAGGTTTATACTTTTGGTTTCAGTTAGCTTCTCTTGTCCCTAAACAGCCCAGTGAGCAAAATGACAAAGAGGGTTGAAAGAAGGCCAAGATTTAAGAGGGCCTTGCACCACAATAACATAATTTTTTAAAATGCTAATGTAGCCCATCAAAGCCAAAATTGCCTCGCCATATTTACAAACTGGTGCAATGTAAGCATTGTGCCACTTTGTAACCTCTTGCACCACATTATATCTGCGCCAGGCATAATGTATGCAAAGAGGGCATTTCCCCGTTAGGGGGATGGTAAAAATGGAGCAGTGGAATCTCAGAGATTCCACTGCGTCATTTGTTTTGGTTACTTTTAATGCCTGCACAGAGCGGGCATTAAAACGGGGCACACCATTGCTTTCAATGGGCCCTTATGCACTGTGCAGGATTAGCTCCAAAATGATGGCACTAATCCTACACAATACATCAACAGTATCAAAAAGGTCAACGCTATTGTCCCTACCTTGCTCATTGTGAGACTTATATTAAAAACAGCGTACACATGGTGGCCGTAAGGGGGCGCAAGAAAAGTGGCACTGCGTTGGATGCAGCACCACTTTTCTTAAATCAGGCACATAGACTTGTGCTGTGTATTCTTGACATTTTAACCGGTTCTGTGCCTTGGACGAGATGATCTCGTCCAAGGCTACAATTCCCCTGTGCCTTGGACGAGATCATCTCGTCCTAGGCACAGGGGAACTTGGGGGCGCGCTTAGCGCGCCCCCGTGCACTCCCCTTCCCCCCCCAGGCGGGGATGGAAGGGGAAGACCTTCCCCTTCCACCCCCGCCCCCCCCACTGCAATCCGATGACATCTAGTGTTGCCGGCGCGCTGGAAGCCATTTCCTTCCAGCGCGTCTTCGGAGCAGGAGCTCAAAGGTGAGTCCTCTCCGTTTTTGGGGGACGGGGGGTTTGAGAAAACAGACACGGTGGGAAAGGAAAGGGTTTTTCCTTTCCCCCTGTGTCTGTTTTCTCAAGATTCCTGCTCCACGATCGCGGGCAGGGCCCGCGATCGTGGAGCAGGAATCTCCACTAGCCACCAGGGATTTTCTTTTTGCCTAAATTTGGGGGCGACCCCTTGGGCAAGGGTCCCCCCCCGGGGGCAATTTTTATTTGTATTTCGCCCCCCCCCCTGGGGGCAGATCCGCCGATTTTTCGGCGGATCTGCCCCCAGGGGGGTGGGGGGGGGGGCGAAAACCACTAGACACCAGGGATATCTTTTTTTATGTTTGTTTTTGCGGGCGACCCCTTGGGCAAGGGTCGCCCCCCCGGGGGCAATTTTTATTTGTATTTCGCCCCCCCGGGGGCAGATCCGCCGTTTTTTCGGCAGATCTGCCCCCAGGGGGGGGGCAAAAACCACTAGACACCAGGGATATCTCTGTTTATGTGTGTTTTTGGGGGCGACCCCTTGGGCAAGGGTCGCCCCCCCCGGGGGCAATTTTTATTTGTATTTCGCCCCCCCCCTGGGGGCAGATCCGCTGATTTTTCGGCGGATCTGCCCCGGGGGGGGGGCGAAAACCACTAGACACCAGGGATATCTTTTTTTATGTTTGTTTTTGGGGGCGACCCCTTGGGCAAGGGTCGCCCCCCCAGGGGGCAATTTTTATTTGTATTTCGCCCCCCCCTGGGGGCAGATCCGCCGTTTTTTCGGCGGATCTGCCCCCAGGGGGGGGGGGGCGAAAACCACTAGACACCAGGGATATCTTTGTTTATGTGTGTTTTTGGGGGCGACCCCTTGGGCAAGGGTCGCCCCCCTCGGGGGCAATTTTTATTTGTATTTCGCCCCCCGCCCGGGGGCAGATCTGCCGTTTTTTCGGCGGATCTGCCCCCGGGGGGGGGCGAAAACCACTAGACACCAGGGATATCTTTGTTTATGTGTGTTTTTGGGGGCGACCCCTTGGGCAAGGGTCACCCCCCCCAGGGGCAATTTTTATTTGTATTTCGCCCTCCCCTGGGGGCAGATCCGCTGATTTTTCGGCAGATCTGCCCCCTAGGGGGGCGAAAACCACTAGACACCAGGGATATCTTTGTTTATGTGTGTTTTTGGGGGCGACCCCTTGGGCAAGGGTCGCCCCCCCTCGGGGGCAATTTTTATTTGTATTTTGCCCCCCCCCCGGGGGCAGATCAGACGATTTTTGGGCTGATCTGCCCCCGGGGGGGGGCGAAAACCACTAGACACCAGGGATTTAGTTTTTATTGTTTATTTTGGGGGCAACTCCTGTGGCAAGGGTCGCTCCCCTGGGGAGCTTTTTTTTTTCTGTTTCGGCCCCCCCCGATGGCAGACCAGCCATTTTTTGGACGATCTGGCCCCGGGGGGGGGGGTGGAAGCACACTAGGTGCCAGGGATTGTGTTTGGTGTGTGTTTGGGGGCACCCCTTGGGCAACGGTCGCCCCCCTAAGGTGGGGAAAATTTGTGTTGCCCATCTCTGCCCGTAATTTTGTAGGGCCATCTGCCCCCAAGGAGGGCAGAGACCACCAATACGGCAGGGATTTTTTTGTTTTGTGTTGTGCTGGGGGTGCCCCCTTGGGGAAGGGTCGCCCCCTGAAAGGGGGCACAGAGGTGTTGCCCATTTCTGCCCCCCTTGTGGTCAGATTGGCCAATTCTTTTACGCCCATCTACCCCGAGGGGGGCAGGATCCACTTAGGTACCAGGGACAACTTCTAAGTTCTTGGTGGTGGGGTGTTTGTCAACTGGCAAAGTATTTGTATTTGTGATTATAACAATTTATTTCTTCTTTTTCTTCTAGTTCAACGCTTTTGCTTCCTTTGCTGTGGATCTTTGCGGTTTTGGCAGTAGTTGTCCTGTGGTTTGCATAGTTGCATGTTTTAGGTAAGTGAACGCAATTTACTCCAAAGGAGTATTGTTGACATGTTTGTAGGTGGTGTACTAAATGCAGTATTGTGTGTTTGACATTGTCCTTAGATTTTAGCACAGTGGTGTTTGTGTTGTCATATGTCTAAATTGCTTTTTTCTTTTTTCTTTTTAGTGGGATATCATTGGTGATTGCTGTCTGTGCAGAGTAGTTGCTTGGTGAGTAGCTATTTCAGGCAAATGTGTGGTATAGTTTTTTGTAGTACATAACTCTTTGTGATAAAGCTACACTTTGTTTATTACTTAATTTAGTGCTAGTTGTTGTTGGCAATCCATTTGTTGTTAGGATCATGGCTAGCCGCAAAGTGACCGCTCAGCAGGTTGTTCGCATGCTCTTTGAGTCGTCTTCAGACCATGATTACGACACTGACTCTGCATCTGAGGCAGAGGAGGAAGCAGGAGATTCTGGAAGTGAGTTTTCTGTCCGAGAGTATTCTTCTGATGAGGAAGCTACTCTCAGTGCAGATGAAGGGCCTGTGTTAGAGGAGGACATTGATGTGCCAAGAGTGCAGCAGCCTGGGGCTGCAGGGTTTCCCATTGGAAGACCTGACACCTGGATTGCCCCAAACATGGAGCAGCCACAGTTACCTGCATTTACTGGTCTCCCAGGGTGTAGAGTTAATACGGAAAACTTTCTGCCTGTCCATTTCTTTCACTTGTTTATGGACGATGTATTTTTGGAAGAGATTGTGGAGCAGACAAATGTGTATGCAGAGCAATATTTGCGGGACAACGCTGCCAGACTTAAGCCTCAGTCTAGAGCTACTCATTGGGTTCCCACATATCTGGAAGAGATGAAAAGGTTTTTAGGTTTGTCTTTTTTGATGGGGTTGATCAGGAAGCCGTCACTGGCTTCCTATTGGTCTACTAGTCCCTTGATGGCAACTGCTATATTTCCTGCAACTATGACATGTAATCGGTATTTGCTTCTTCTTCATATGCTGCATTTTGTAGACAATGCTTTAGCCTTGCCACGAGATCACCCTGATTGTGACCGCCTTTTTAAGATTAGGCCTGTCCTTGATCATTTTGTGGATCGGTTTTCAGAGGTCTATGTCCCAGGCAAAGAGATAAGTGTGGACGAGTCTTTGGTCCTTTTCAAGGGGCGTTTAGTTTTTAAGCAGTACATTCCTAGTAAGAGGGCACAGTATGGGATTAAATTGTATCTGCTGTCAGAAAGCAGTACAGGATATGTGTATAATTTCCGGGTCTACACTGGTAGGGATTCCAGTATTGACCCTCCTGGTTGTCCGGCCACTTTTGGAGTTAGCGAAAAAATTGTGTGGGAACTTGCTAGACGGCTGTTTAACAAAGGTCACCATTTGTACGTAGATAATTTCTACACTGGAGTGCAGTTGTTCAAGGAGTTGTTTAGGGTGGACACTGTTGCTTGTGGCACAATCCGTTCTAACCGGAAAGGCTATCCAAGGGAGCTTGTCTGTAAAAAACTTGAGAGGGGACAGTGCAGTGCCTTGCGGAATAATGAGCTGCTAGCTCTGAAATTTTCAGACAGGAGGGATGTGTACATGCTATCGACCATCCATGATGAGAGTACTTCCCCTGTGGCTGTTTGTGGTCAAAGTTGCGGAAGTGCGCAAACCTGCGTGCATTTTGGACTACAATAGGCACATGGGTGGTGTTGATAGAGTAGATCAGAGGTTAGAACCTTACACTGCTCTTCGTAAGTCATATGTGTGGTATAAAAAGTTGGCCCTACATTTATTTCATTTGGCAACTTTTAATGCCTTTATTGTATACAAGGATTGTTCACCCAAGTCAAGGATGACATTTGTTAAATTTCAGGAGTCGGTGATAGAAAGCCTTATTGTGGTGGAACCGGCAAGAGTTCCTAGAGTAGAAGTGGTGGAGGATGTGGCTAGATTGAAAGATCGGCACTTTCCAGATCACATTCCTCCCACTCCCAAAAAAGACATGCCCACAAAGAAATGTAGAGTATGTGCCCGGAGATTAATCAGGAGGGAGAGCCGGATGTACTGCCCCGAATGCCCTTCAAAGCCTGGGCTGTGTGTTCCCGGCTGTTACAGAAGTTACCATACCCAAAACAAATTCTGTGAAATACCTTGAGCGTAAGCTGTCTGTTTTATATTTTCATATGTTTCACGGTTGGCATCTGTTGTGTATTTAGTTAGAGCTTTTGTGTTTGTAGTTTTGTGCTTATTTTATAATTAGTAGTTTCTTTGTTGTTTATAAATTAAAAAAAGTGATTGCGGTGTGCGTGGGGTGGCGCTTGGCTGGCGGTGTGCGTGGGGTGGCGCTTGGCTGGCGGTGTGCGTGGGGTGGCGCTTGGCTGGCGGTGCCAGCCGAACGGCAGTCCACACTCCCATCAGCTGGTGTGATTCTTGTATCAGGCATGTGGGCGTATGTAAGTGATGGGCCCTTGAGTGGCGCGGTCTGTCGATGTGAGTGTTGTAATGTGCTGGGCCCGTGGCTGGCGGTGTGAATGGTCTTGTGCGTGTCATGTATGAAAGGTGTGTGAATGGCCTGTAAAGCGGTTGGTGCCTTGTCGCGGCTTTACAGCTCACGAGCTGTGAGTCATTGGTTTTTGCCTTTCAGTTATTAGCAGTGCATTTCATTTTTGTGAAATCTCTTGTTAATAAAATTTGATCCACTGAACCATCACTCACCCTCATGCCAAATCCAACCAGTATGTGTTGTAAAAAAAGACAAAACCTGCTCCTCTGTAATCAGGCGTCGCAGCACACCTGTGACACGCTAGGTGCCTCGGTGGGACCCCGATGATGAAGCATGCCACCAACTTGGTTGGTGGGTGAGGGGTCTTCTTCACATAACCTAAGTGTGTTTCTTTTCACAATTTTAGTGTTTGGCACATCACGGACGTATGTGCACACATCAAAGTGATATATTCCAAAAATGCCTGTGTTTGGGGGGGGAGGGCCCACCTATGTTTTTGGTCCAGGATGCGGCTGTCATGTAGGGAAACCTACAAAACCCAGAAACTTTTTAAAAATAGACACCCCAAGGAGTCCAGGGAGGTGTGGCTTGCGTGGCTCCCCCAACTATCCCTTCTATCCCTTCAGGTTTTGGGCCTTATTCTGTTGCAGGCACCTGGTCCACCCACACAAGTGAGGTATCATTTTTATCGGGAGACTTGGGGGAACGCTGGGTGGAAGGAAATTTGTGGCTCCTCTCAGATTCCAGAACTTTCTGCCACAGAAATGTGAGGAACATGTGTTTTTTTAGCCACATTTTGAGGTTTGCAAAGGATTCTGGGTAACAGAACCTGGTGCGAGCCCCGCAAGTCACCCCATCTTGGATTCCCCTAGGTCTCTAGTTTTCAGAAATGCACAGGTTTGGTAGGTTTCCCTAGGTGCCGGGTGAGCTACAGGCCAAAATCCACAGGTAGGCACTGTTTTCTTTCAAAAAATGGGATGTGTCCACGTTGCGTTTTGGGGCGTTTCCTGTTGCGGGCGCTAGGCCTACCCACGCAAGTGAGGTATCATTTTTATCGGAAGACTTGGGGGAACGCTGGGTGGAAGGAAATTTGTAGCTCCTCTCAGATTCCAGAACTTTCTGCCACAAAAATGTGAGGAGCATGTGTTTTTTTAGCCAAATTTTGAGGTTTGCAAAGGATTCTGGGTAACAGAACCTGGTCCGAGCCCCGCAAGTCACCCCTCCTTGGATTCCCCTAGGTCTCTAGTTTTCAGAAATGCACAGGTTTGGTAGGTTTCCCTAGGTGCCGGCTGAGCTAGAGGCCAAAATCTACAGGTAGGCACTTCGCAAAAAACACCTCTGTTTTCTCCCAAAATTTAGGATGTGTCCACGTTGCGCTTTGGGGTGTTTCCTGTCGCCGGCGCTACGCCTACCCACACAAGTGAGGTATCATTTTTATCGGGAGACTTGGGGGAACGCTGGGTGGAAGGAAATTTGTAGCTCCTCTCAGATTCCAGAACTTTCTGCCACAGAAATGTGAGGAACATGTGTTTTTTTAGCCAAATTTTGAGGTTTGCAAAGGATTCTGGGTAACAGAACCTGGTCCGAGCCCCGCAAGTCACCCCTCCTTGGATTCCCCTAGGTCTCTAGTTTTCAGAAATGCACATGTTTGGTAGGTTTCCCTACGTACCGGCTGAGCTAGAGGCCAAAATCTACAGGTAGGCACTTCGCAAAAACCACCTCTGTTTTTTTCCAAAATTTAGGGTGTGTCCACGTTGCGCTTTGGGGTGTTTCCTGTCGCCGGCGCTAGGCCTACCCATGCAAGTGAGGTATCATTTTTATCGGGAGACTTGGGGGAACGCTGGGTGGAAGGAAATTTGTAGCTCCTCTCAGATTCCAGAACTTTCTGCCACAGAAATGTGAGGAACATGTGTTTTTTTAGCCAAATTTTGATGTTTGCAAAGGATTCTGGGTAACAGAACCTGGTCCGAGCCCCGCAAGTCACCCCTCCTTGGATTCCCCTAGGTCTCTAGTTTTCAGAAATGCACAGGTTTGGTAGGTTTCCCTAGGTGCCGGCTGAGCTAGAGGCCAAAATCTACAGGTAGGCACTTCGCAAAAAACACCTCTGTTTTTTTCCAAAATTTAGGATGTGTCCACGTTGCGCTTTGGGGTGTTTCCTGTCGCCGGCGCTAGGCCTACCCACGCAAGTGAGGTATCATTTTTATCGGGAGACTTGGGGGAACGCTGGGTGGAAGGAAATTTGTAGCTCCTCTCAGATTCCAGAACTTTCTGCCACAGAAATGTGAGGAACATGTGTTTTTTTAGCCAAATTTTGAGGTTTGCAAAGGATTCTGGGTAACAGAACCTGGTCCGAGCCCCGCAAGTCACCCCTCCTTGGATTCCCCTAGGTCTCTAGTTTTCAGAAATGCACAGGTTTGGTAGGTTTCCCTAGGTGCCGGCTGAGCTAGAGGCCAAAATCTACAGGTAGGCACTTCGCAAAAAACACCTCTGTTTTTTTCCAAAATTTAGGATGTGTCCACGTTGCGCTTTGGGGTGTTTTCTGTCGCCGGCGCTAGGCCTACCCACGCAAGTGAGGTATCATTTTTATCGGGAGACTTGGGGGAACGCTGGGTGGAAGGACATTTGTAGCTCCTCTCAGATTCCAGAACTTTCTGCCACAGAAATGTGAGGAACATGTGTTTTTTTAGCCAAATTTTGAGGTTTGCAAAGGATTCTGGGTAACAGAACCTGGTCCGAGCCCCGCAAGTCACCCCTCCTTGGATTCCCCTAGGTCTCTAGTTTTCAGAAATGCACAGGTTTGGTAGGTTTCCCTAGGTGCCGGCTGAGCTAGAGGCCAAAATCTACAGGTAGGCACTTCGCAAAAAACACCTCTGTTTTTTTCCAAAATTTAGGATGTGTCCACGTTGCACTTTGGGGTGTTTCCTGTCGCCGGCGCTAGGCCTACCCACGCAAATGAGGTATCATTTTTATCGGGAGACTTGGGGGAACGCTGGGTGGAAGTAAATTTGTAGCTCCTCTCAGATTCCAGAACTTTCTGCCACAGAAATGTGAGGGACATGTGTTTTTTTAGCCAAATTTTGAGGTTTGCAAAGGATTCTGGGTAACAGAACCTGGTCCGAGCCCCGCAAGTCACCCCTCCTTGGATTCCCCTAGGTCTCTAGTTTTCAGAAATGCACAGGTTTGGTAGGTTTCCCTAGGTGCCGGCTGAGCTAGAGGCCAAAATCTACAGGTAGGCACTTCGCAAAAAACACCTCTGTTTTCTCCCAAAATTTTGGATGTGTCCACGTTGCGCTTTGGGGAGTTTCCTGTCGCGGGCGCTAGGCCTACCCACACAAGTGAGGTATCATTTTTATCGGGAGACTTGGGGGAACATAGATTAGCAAAACAAGTGCTATTGCCCCTTGTCTTTCTCTACATTTTTTCCTTCCAAATATAGGAGAGTGTGTAAAAAAGACATCTATTTGAGAAATTCCCTATAATTCACATGCTTGTATGGTCACCCCGGAATTCAGAGATGTGCAAATAACCACTGCTCCTCAGCACCTTATCTTGTGCCCTTTTTGGAAATGCAAAGGTTTTCTTGATAGCAATTTTTTACTCTTTATATTTCAGCAAATTAATTGCTGTATACCCGGTATAGAATGAAAACGCACTGCAGGGTGCAGCTCATTTATTGGCTCTGGGTTCCTCGGGTTCTTGATGAACCTACAAGCCCTACATATCCCCGCAACCAGAGGAGTCCAGCAGACGTAACGGTATATTGCTTTCCATAATCTGACATTGCAGGGAAAAGTTACAGAGTAAAACGTAGAGAAAAATTGATGTTTTTTTCACCTCAATTTCAATATTTTTCTTTTTCAGCTGTTATTTTCTGTAGGAAACCCTTGAAGGATCTACACAAATGACCCCTTGCTGAATTCAGAACTTTGTCTACTTTGTCAGAAATGGTTAGGTTTCTGGGATCCAGCATTGGTTTCATGCCCATTCCTGTCACTGACTGGAAGGAGGCTGAAAGCACAAAAAATTGCCAAAATGGGGTATGCCCCAGTAAAATGCCAAAATTGTGTTGAAAAATTGGGTTTTCTGATTCAAGTCTGCCTGTTCCTGAAAGCTAGGAAGCTGCTGAGTTAAGCACTACAAACCCTTTGTTGATGCCATTTTCAGGGGGAAATCCACAAGCCCTCTTCTGCAGCCACTTTTTCCATTTTTTTTAAAAAAACGAAATTTTCACTGTATTTTGGCCAATTTCTTGGCCTCCTTCAAGGGAACCCACAAAGTCTGGGTACCTCGAGAATCCCTAGGATGTTGGAAAAAAAGGACGCAAATTTGGCTTGGTTAGCTTATGTGGACAAAAAGTTATGAGGGCCTAAGCGCGAACTGCCCCAAATAGGCAAAAAAAGGCCTGGCACAGGAGGGGGAAAAGGCCTGGCAGCGAAGGGGTTAAAACGACTTTTTCCCTCTACCTGTGACTGTTTACATTGAACTTATGGTATCTGTGTAATTTGAACTTTTAAAACAACAGTTTTTTCTACTTGTGACTGATTAAAGTTCTCCCCCAGTATTTCCCCAGGCCTGTATGAGACAATCCACCAATCATGTATTTTTTAAAGATAAAAAGTCAAACTACATCTCAGAGTCTAAGCTGAGTGTGTTTAAGAGACTGCTTAATCTGCTTTATGGTTTACACTGTGTTTGGAAAGTGTATGTAGCACACGTTTTTGCCTAGAGAAAGTGATCTATTAAGTTCACAAAAAGCAGTATTTTTAGTGACTTTAGTTTTAGACCTTACATGCCAGGCTGAACGGGACTTGCAAAGTGTGGATTTAGTCTGTCTGTAATCAAGGAGATTCTGTCATGAGAAGCAGCTCCCTACCCTGTCCACCAGCCTGTGCTTTCCTGATTGACACTCTAGCTCCAAAGCTATCCTGATCCCTCCTATCACACCTGCATAGTCTCTTAAAGTTTGTGGAAGGAACGCCTGGACAGCCAACCTCCATTTTGTAGCCCCAACTTCTATGTGCCCTAAAGCCCATTGAGCAAAAAGACAAAGGAGGTGTTAAGAACACAGACTTGTGCTGTGTATTCTTGAAACCTTGAAACTGCCTTTTCCTGTACCATGACTGCCTAATCAAACTCTAATTTTTTTTAGCAATTTGTAGTTTTAAAACTGCTGTTTTTTTCTACCCGAGACTGTTTAAATTTCTCTCCTAGTTTTCCCCTTTTCTTTGCCCAGGCCTGTAAAGGCAAGCCTTACTTCCCCCACCCCCTGTGTTTTTAAAAGGTAAAAAGGCAAAATACATCTCAGAGGCTAATCAGAGTATGTTTAAGAGACTGCTTAATCTGCTTTACGGTTTAAACTGCGTTTGGAAAGTATATTCAGCACTCGTTATTTGCTAGAAAAAGTGATTTGTTAAATGCACGAAACAGTGTTCTTAGTGACTTTAGATTTGGGGCTTATCTGTGGAGTTGAACAGGACCTGCAAAGTGTGGATTTAGCCTGTGTGTTTCCAAAGCGATTCTGACTTACGGAATATGTGATGGAACAATTAGGTCCTAAACACCTACTTGCCTAAACCACTACTGCTAAACAACTAAAAAGTCTCTACAACGAAGTACTGAACAACTACGGTTTAAAGAACGATTTTGGCTGAATAACAATTGCCTCAACAATTACTGTAACATGCATAGAGGACTGGATAGTGTGGATGAGGAAGATGAGGAGCTAATTTAAAATCTGTAAACAGTGGCAGCCAAGTGAAAACGGAAACCTACACTACACAAGGAAGCTGCAATGTTGGAGAAGCATCACAAAATACCGTGTTGAGACTACAAATCACCACTCTAGCCATGTGAGTCCACACACAAGTTTACCCACTGTTTTTGAGACTTTATATCACACTCCCAATGTTAGACAATCCCCTAGTGTGATAACCCAGCACCAACGAGGTAAGTGAGGCATGTTGGCACTGACACTCTTTGTACGCCAGGTTGCAACACATTTCTCTGTCCCAATGTCTACTAATGAAGTATAACAGCAAAAACGGGAGACATGAAAACCACATATCAAGGAGTCCTGTATGTTCATAGTAGATAATACAGCATGGCTAACAGCAGTTGACCACTGAGTCCCAGGAGATAATGGGTACGGCTGACACCCATCGACCCGTAAGTCTGTAGCAGATAATAGGGCATGGCTAACACCAGTTGATTGCTGAGTCCCAGGTCATACTATTAAAAAAAAACAATTTACATTTTCCGTCCATCACATCCCAAAACTGTCTGCAGCACTCACTTAACCTACCTACCCACCCACAACCTTGCTTTAGGACATGCACTCAGCACTTTAGGATGTTGGACATAATATGTGAAATGTGAAAAAGTCTACATGTTGATGTAACAATCACATACCATGTCAAGTACATGCCTTCCATGGGTGTGAAATGGACTCAATGCTGCACATAGTCATGAATCAAGGGACATTGCAATGGACAGAGAGCAAGGACCTGGACAACTTACCAGCATGATGTTGGGAGTATTGACTTGTAGGTAGGAATGAAGAACCACCAGGGTATGAAAAGCTGCATAGTGGTACACATATGACATTGTCACATGTGCATCATCATATGCTATTGTACAGAGGGGACAACATAGGTGAGTAATATGTCCCTATGCACCTTAGAATGTGCACACTTGTGAACATACCATGGTCACATGGATGCTGTGTATGATAATAGTTGTCACTGGTGTCATGGTCCTTAGGAGATAATAATGGATGGTGATTTTCTATTGGCCCACAGTTGTGAGCTGAGAAACCCTGTACAAGTTTCATTTCTAGGAAGGTTGAAGATGGGCCAAATTGTCAATACCTTGCCCATAAAAGCTTATCATTACAATGTAGTCATCAATATCAGAGCTTTGTGGTTGCTTTGTTCACTGCATGTCTGTTTGTCTTTTGCCTGACAGACAGTAGCCTGCCATGTCCTATTTTGCATGCAGCTGCCAATATGACCCCAGCAGAAAAAATAAATTTTGCACAAAGGGCTGAATGTTATCGCCACACAGGGAGTACAGGAAAATGGAGGCCCTCTATGACTGTGGAAAGTGTTCAGGGAGGTGGAGGGTATTCTCACTAAAGAGACAAGATGCACCAATGTCAGTTTCGTCACCCAACCAGCAGGCAGGTCAGCAATGACAAATGTAGGAGGACCATCAGGGGCAAGACCATCCAAGGCACCTATGCCACCTACTGTACCACCACCTCCTGTAGGATCACAGCCAGGGCAGCACCATGTGGAGCCACCATACATGCAGGACCTCCGTACAGAACTGGCCTATCAAAAGTACAGGATTGCTCGGCTAGAACATAAGGTTTACCAAATCATAACTACAAAGAATTACATACATGCCAGCCAGAGGAGAAAATGATCCTAAAGATCAGTGATTGTGACTGTTTCGCTTCCCCTTGTTTGAACTGTTTTTAAAAAAACATTTTGGCTTTCATTAGATAGCTAGTATAGGTAAATTAGCTTAGTGTAGGTATTTTTAGGCCATAGTTGTACATTATTACGGGGGTGGGGCTGGTGTGCAACAGGATGATAGTGGAGGCTGGGGGGTGCTGTCTTAGGTCAATGTTCCAGGTATAAAATAAAAAAACAAAAAACAAATACAAGAAATACAAAAAAATATATATTTGTTTAGCATATAAGTATAGTTAATCAATGTTTAGCTTTAGTCACTGTTGTCCTTGTCTGTGGATGTAATTGAAGTGGGGTAGGGAAGTGATGTTCAATTGTGGCATTTGATTTTCAGAATAGGTTAGGCGTAGCTAAGATAGTTGTATTTATACGGTGTAGACTAGCATAGTTTTGTTAGGCATTATAGATAGTGTGTACATAGGCTTAAGTATGTTATTCAATAAATCTTGTACAGATTCCTCTCTATCATGTCTGTTGTGTAGGTGATTGCATGTATATTCAGGAAATTGTTTAAACAATCCAGTGACCTGAGCAGCAGTACTTTGTGACATATGCAACAATGTGTATCATCTATGCTGAGTTTCCTGTCAGGTTGGCAATAGTGTGATGTCAGCTATTGGAGACAAATTTCTGCAAGGTACCTGGCATTCTGGTTATGGATGGATGCACATCCGGGCACAGGTCATCTCATGTTAATTTACTTTGTGTTGAAGGTATGTGATTTACACTGTCATTGGAATAATTGTCAATAAATTCCCCCTAGATCAAGGTTTTGGGACAGGGGCACTCCTGCCTGGTCCTTTCAATCTTATACATGAATTATGTCTCTGTAATATAGATGGTGTGACGTAACAAACAGACTTGCATCGCCCACCCACATGTGTCTTGGGCTGAGGTGGGGTGGAGGTGCTGGGGGATGCCGTGGTGGGTAGGTGAGTCACTGTCTGTTGGGGTGGAGACTGCAGGTATAGTGGATGTGCTGCATATCGGTGTGTCCTTGGTTGTGGTGTCTGCGGTTGTGGTGACTGGGGTGGATGTCTGTGGGTCGACTGGGGTGCTGTCTGTGGGTAGGATAAGTGTGGTGGCTGTATCACTGAATATTGGTGTGGTGTCTGCAGTTGTGTCAGGTGTTGTGTGTGTTGTTGTGTGTGATGCTAGGGGTGGTGAGGGTGTCAGGACAGGTAGTGACTGTTGCTGTGTATGCAGGTGGATGTTGCTTGTGTGTATGCCAGTGATGTGTCTTACGGTGCTTATGTTTGTCTGTGCTACTCTTGAATGTTGAAGTCGATCCATGCCTGTCGGTTTGGGTGCTTTATTTCCACAATTCAAATACACAAACTCAACAAATACTAACAATTAAACTTTATGTCATCTACCACCCAATGAAACATATTGTATTGTAAACTCAAGACAGCCTGGTGTACGCAAGCCATACACACTTCATTTCACATAGTTAACAACATACACAATGGACCATGCAACTCTTCTAATTGACATTGTCACATGTGCATCATCATATGCTATTGTACTGAGGGGACAACATAGGTGAGTAATATGTCCCTATGCATCTTAGAATGTGCACGCTTGTGTACCATTGTTGGGGACTGTACATCAATGTATTGACTGGAGATCTTTGACCCTTTGCACTTACCACATTGTCAGAGCTAACAATCTGCCACATCAGACACCAACCTGGTAAAGGGGTGAAATTGTGTTAGGTCTGTACTTACCCCCTTGTAGCTGCTGTGCTGCCTTCAAATGCCCATCCAACTCTGGGTAGGCCACCACCAATCTGTGGGCCATTAGAGGGTTCAAGGTCAGACGGGCACCCCATCCTCCTTGGGAGGATATCCCCAGCTTGCCTCTGCAGTCTTCCGGGTCCTGCCACCTTTACCTACAGTGAATGCTCTGCCGGCTGTGGACCCCCAGGGTCTGCACTTTCTTGGTTATGGCATGCCAAATCCCCTTCTTCTGATGGGTGTTGACGTGCATGGATGACACAGAACAGAAGAGAATGTCATGTCCACATGCACCATACCAAAATAAACAGGGTGAAAAACAAGTTAGTGCAATTAGCCATATACACACAGTCTTCAGAATCTCCTTCAATGATAGATGACCATATGCATTCAGGCTATGTGTGATGTTGAAACAGGCATACAACATGCATTTCCAGCCAAAGGTGTCAGCTTGTTAAATTTGACCAGACCACAAGCATATCTGTAAACATGATATTTGTGGCAAAGTTTGTCATACCACCTTCAGCGATCATGTATGACAGTCAGAAGATGGGGTAGGGAACATGCATCACACACTGTCTATATCTCAGGACTCAAAAACTGTCAAAACACATATGCACATGCCCATTTACCCACACATATAACCACAACCCTTCATTCTTCCACCTTTCCTGTACTTCATCATAAACTTTACCCATCATACATTGCTTGTCATAACAAAGGATAGATGAGGAAATTTACATATGTGCACATGGTGCACTTCCCTGTTCCTCTGGTGCTTCATAGAGATGTCATTACATGGGTACGACCTCCTCCACCAGCTTATCAAGCTCCTCTGGGGAGAAGACAGGGACCCTATCACCTGCAGGACATGGCATAATTAGTCCCAGAGGCAGTACACAGCAGCTCAGGTCGTGGAAGTCTTGCTGGCAGCAGTGCCAAGAGTCAAGTGAGAGATGAAGTATGAGATGGCGGTCACATCTGCCACATAAGAGACAGTCACCTCCGGCAGACATCACCATTGATGCAAGACTGCCATAGGGGAACAATGTGCTCCAATGCAATGCCCACAGCAGTTGTTCCCGCCTACCACCATGACGACTTTCGCAGGCGGACTTAGGTAATTTCCTAATGTCCAGTACAGTAGGTCAGACAGCTGCCATTTTAAGGCTCATAGATGATCGGTAAAGTAAGATCAAAGTTGCTTCACAAGCTGTGAAACATATCTATGACATTGTGTTCACTGCTGGCTTTGAGCAAACATGTAGAGATATGTAGGATTAATTTACAGGTTGTAAACTTGATGAGATATGAATCATATTACTTTAGTGGCATAGTCAGCAATCCAGTGGCAATCTGAAATATGGTATGAGTGTCCTATAAATGTGAAACATGGTAAGAATGTCATTATCACAGAGTCTTTTAGTGATATCCTTATCAATTTCTAAATCATGATTGAGGAAATGGAATGTGATTGTAGTAAGAAGCCATTATTTGCCTAAGTATGTACTGTGTACAATGTTTCTACATTTTCATATGGAATGTCGGAGCATTATGTGTGACATATGTATTTTAACACTTACAATGGAGAGAATGAGTGATACACATACATCTTGATTTCTTCTCACATAGTTACCCTGGCATGAGAAGAGTGAAAGGACCTCCAGTGTACTGTCCACTAGCAGGCCTGCAGACCTTGGAGAATCAACACATAATCCAAGTCTACCACCTGGCTAGGCATACAATAAAGGATCTCTGTCATTAGTTGGAGCCAGATATGATGCCTGCCATTCATAATCCCTACAGCATACCACCCATTATACAAATCATGTTAGTGCTGCACTTCCTGGCCACAGGCTCCTTTCAAAATACCCTGGCCCTAACTGCAGGAATGTCTCAGCCTGTGTTCAGTCTGGTTTTGAAAGAATTGTTGAAACACCCAGACAGCTACATCACATTTCCACAACATGAAGATTTTAGCCATGTGAAGGCTGATTTTTATGTTTTAGCATACATCCCACATGTAGTGGGAGCGATTGGTGCCACCCATATGGCCTTGGTTCTCCCAAATGGCAATGAACAGGTGTATATGAACAGGAAAAACTTCCACCCCATTAATGACCAAGTAGTCTGTATGGCTGACCTCTATATTTCACAAGTTTGTGCAAAGTAACTGGGGTCAGCCGATTATGCCTTCACCGTGCAGAACAGCAATATCCCACTGCTGATGGCAGGACAGTGCACAGAGAGGGCCTGGCTGGTTGATAAGTTATATATGTCATGGGTGTCTGAAATTTCTATCTGTTGCCAAATGTGTGAATGCCATAGATGTATGTTTGCATCTTCGTAGCTATCCTTACAGAGGACTCTGGCTACCCAAACCGACCTTGGTTATTGACACCTGTGAGCTACCCAACCACCCCAGGGGAAGTCCGCTTCAATGAGGCCCACAGAAGGACCAGGTGTCTCGTGGAGTGGACTTTTGGCTCCTGAAGCTAAGATTCCATAGCACAGATAAGTCTTCTGACTCATCTAAGAAAGTATATCTATTTATTGTTTCCTGCTGCATGCTCTACAACCTTGACCTGTGACATCAAATCCCATTTATACCAGATGAGGGGGAGCCAGCAGATCTAGCGGGTGAGAATTCAGAATTGCCAAGTGAGGATGACTGTGATGAGGATGAAGCTAGAGACATTCGGGCAGATCTCTTCAATCAGTACTTCATCTGACTGTATGTATGTAAAGTCCTGTAATTTTACTAACTCAGTGGGGTATTGGGGTTGTTAAGGATACTTGATAAGGGTCTTAGTATGACTATCAGATTTGTCATAAGTAGTTTCAGAGCACATAACTCAGATGTGCATGCATGATCCTACATGGAGTAGTGTGCAGGTTTTTGATCAATATATTCTAAGTTTGTCACAAGGCACAATCAGCGTTACCATTGTATATAGGACATAGCTATATGATGTTTTACAATCAATTCCTGCCTATCCCCTATGTATGACATGTTTATTTTGCACAATACATCACTAAGTCATCGTCGTGTGGCAATATCTGATAGTGTCACAGGCAGGTGGGATTTGCAGACTGACATGTGAAGTGAACATGGATAGAATGAGGTACTGTCAGGCATGAGATTTGTTGTGTGCAAGTACTATGCCCAGACTGTCAGGGCAGTGGGATGGTAGTGTCATATTCCACACTATAGACCTGTTTGCCATGGGAGGTGGACCCAATGGTGCCATGTGTGTGGCGACACGTCATCCTGTGCAATCCATTACTTCAACATTCTTAATGGCTTGATTTTGGAAATACTTATTTGTATGTAGCTGTCACTGTGTTTAATCATTTCAGGCTACTGTGCTTGTGTATCAAGACTGACATTGGTGAGTGGCATGCCTACTGATACCTGACCATAGTAAGTAGAAGTTTCAATGACTGGGGGCATTTGTACAGACCAATGTCTGTACTATGGGGTATTGTCATTTGGGAGATACGGTATGGGTATTTGATAATGCTTTAGCGGACGATACATTGAACCAGTCTGTTTGCCTATACGGATAGTGAAAGACTGATATGTCCCTAACTTCATTGGTCTGTGGGGTGCTAGTAATTCACACCTATGCTGAGTCACTAAAGTGAGCAGCAGTACTTCACCATGTGATCATTGGCATTTTCCCAACCTATATGCAGGAAAGTACAGTGAATGTGCATATATGTTTGTCCATCTGTATGATCAAATACAAATTGTACCCCAATTAAACAGTTCACATGAGATGGGACTTTACTAAGTTGATACATTTGTGAATATCTTATAAGTGCAGGAGGTGTTACAGTAAACAGTTACAAATAGCTGACAGTTGACTCTCACACATGATCTGTGGTTTAGTAAGGTTTATTAAGGAGTGCACATTCATATTTAGGAATTGGATCAAATCAAATGTAAATAAACAGTGAAGGGTTCAGTCATGGTGGGTGAAATCATGAGGGTAGCTACTACAACATTTGGAGTCTTACGTCCAGTGTTCTTGTACCACTGGGAAATGGAGTTTGGTTGTAGGACAGTCAACAGGTTGATCAGTGACACACAAGGGGAACCAGTCAGTAGAGGTTCACTTTCTGGCAGAGATTGAAGTCTTGGCATCTACACCTCCTGGATGTTTAGGTGGACGTCCACATTTGCGTGGGGGTGAAGTTTGCCAGCTACAGAAGCAGGAGTGAGTGAGGCATGTCCTTCCCTGGCAGGTCCTCCATTCCACTAGCTGCCACAGATGTAAAAGAGGCAGATGTCACATTGCTAGTGGAAGGGGCCAGCTGTTGTGCACAGGACCTACTCAGGGTGGTATTCATGTCTCTCAGCATCTCTGCAATGGCTGCCAAATGGGCATTTTGGGACTCCCACTGCTGAATGACGTCCTGGTGGTTGTCCCTCTGCAGCTGCTTGATCTCCCCATCATGGTAAGTACCTGTCCCATCACAGCATGGGATTGTTGGTAAGCTTCCAAGACTTGGGAGATGGTGTCCTGGTCAGTTGTATCCCTAGGAGTCTCCAACCTCGGGCCCACGCCATCCTTCCCATGCACCCTACCTTCATGTGCCTGTGCCCCCGGTACTGTTTGCTCACTCCTACTGGTGGCAGGTCCATCATTCTCTGGGTTTACAACTGGTGACTCAGGTATCTGTACTGAGTGGCACATGATGGTTGACACTGTCCTTGGAACCCAGGATTGGGTGCAAATGGTTGCCTGAGATGTTGAAGAGCAGGCTGGGAGGAGTTGATGTAGGGAGGGCGAGGCTGACAGTTGTTGTTGTCCCCAGGACCCCTGCACTGCCCATCCTTGTGGCATGGGCAGTGCAGGGGTCCCCCTGCCCAGCACCCTCCAAATCCAAAAACAATCTTTATTCGGATTTTACTCCATAAAAGATAAACAATCTCTTTAAAATAAGAAGGTTATACAATAAAATGCTTCAAGATACATTACTAGTGAATAAATAGATAGGAACCTTTGCTGCAACAAATTAGGCGGTTATTCATTCTCAAGTCGGAGTTTTTCTAGATAAGACAACTTTATCCTCTGTTCTATTGCATGTAGAATACATTTTATCACTGCTTCACATTTCTCATTGGAATCCAATTTAGATAAATAATTAAAAGCTTCTCTACAATAAAATAACTTGTTAGCAATAAATAAAAATTGTTTCCTAATATCATGATAACATTTACACAATGTAATAAAGTGCATTGTGGATTGTGCAAATCGTCCCACACAGGGGCACTTCGGTAGGCTTTTACTCCAGATCCTCACCTTTGGGAAGGCTACCAAAAAGTGCAACATTCTGAAATGTAATCGGGTCAGATAAAATCTATGCTGACTGTTTACAACTGTCAATAAGTAATTTGGTATTACCTCGTTGTTTTCGATCATATAGAGTGCTACTGTTGATTTCATGCATTCTCTATTTTCTCTATCAGTAACCCTCCATGCCATTAATTGGTTTTTCAATTCTTTCTTACTAAATTGGAGGACTATGCCCAGGTTGTCCAAATTCGGTGCTAGATTTATACTTTTCAACAGATCTTTTAAATTCATGAACCATGGGATTCTATCCCAATATTCTAATGTAAGACAATCTTTAATAATCTTTTGGGTAAAACGCATCGCTTATTTTGACCAAATACCATGCCAAGACGACAATGCATTAATCTATATTAGATCTTCCACGTAAGGGCTGCCCAGTTCCTTATGTACCATGTATGTGGAGGTGGTATTTGGGACTGCAAGTAATCTGTTAAAAAATGTGTTCTCTAGCACTTGTAATGAATGGATCTCGGGCATCAGGCCCCAAAGGGCAGAACCATATGTGATGCTGCTGATTGATTTGCTTTTTTAAATTTGCAGCATTTCCCTTAGGGGTTTATTACCAATTTTTTGGGAAAATCTAAAGACAGCCTCAGTTGTCCTAATATACTTAATCTTAAGAATTTCTAGGTGTTGTTTCCAATGACCCATATTAGAAAATTGTATACCCAAGTATGTAAATCCATTCACCTCTTCACATTTATGGCCCTTAATAAAGTAAGTTTTCTTCCTGGCCTTTCCCTGTCCACAAGTCATTACCACTGTTTTACTCATATTCAACATCATATCTCTTTCCTCCATAAATTCCACAAAGTCCTCAATTAACCGCTGCAACCCATTTGCAGTTCATGACAGCAGTACTGCATCATCTGCGTATAAAAGAATTGGGATAGAACATTCTCCTATTTTAGGGCTATCAATTTTGATATTTTTTAGGTGGGCATCTACTCCATTTATGTAAAGGGAGAATAGGAGAGGTGCCAGAACACAACCTTGGCGTATTCCTCTCCCTATCCTAAAACCTGGGGTGCACTCACCATTTCTTCCATATATCACCCGTGCTTTTAGATGATTGTATAGTTGTGCCAGGAAGCTTATTATATCTGAGGACGCACCCATATCTGTTAAAACTTTTCACAACTTAGTATGATTCACCAAATCAAAAGCACTGCTAAGATCTGCAAAACAAAGGAACACATGACCCTTCTTTGCTATTGTATATTTACTTATTATTAGGTTAAGGTTTATACATTGTTCCAGGGTACCAACCCCAGGCCTAAATCCCAATTGGGCCTCTGTGAGTATATGATTGTTAGTTGCCCATGATTCTAATCTTTCTAAGAGTACTCTTCACAGAAGTTTAACAGAGGTATCTAAAAGTGAAATTGGCCGATAGCATTTGGGGTTGCCTCTATCTCCCTTTTTAAAAATAGGGACAATTATACTTTCACTCCATGTTGTTAAAATATATCCCTTTGTCACACTCAAAAAAACTTGGGTCAAAATAGGGCACCATAAATCAACATGTGTCAAATAAGCATCTACTGGCACCCCATCAGGGCCCGGCGCCTTCCCTTTCGGGCATCTTCCCATAGCAGATTTCACTTCCCCTAGACTAACTGGTTTCAAGAAGGGTGGCTTGATCTCGATTATCCCAATATTTGATGGGTGAATAGTCAAATTGTCTGGGTTAAAAATTGAGCCGAAATGAGAAAGCCATTCCAATGAAGGAACGTGTACTGTTATTTCGGGTACATCACTATTTTTTAGGAATGGTTGGTTAATTGTTTTCCAGAATAGAGTACTATCTCTTAATGTCGTTGCTTGCTCAAGATTAGCCCATGCCCTAGCTCTCAATTGTGCCTTCCTGGTCTTTAATGCATGTTTATAGTTAGAGTGCTTAATAATTACTTCTTCTCTATTTCTTGGTCGGGCCTGCAGAGCTTGTTTTAGTTCCTGGCTAGCTGATGAGCAATTGTGATTGAACCACCCCACTTTTTCAATCTTTTTCCCCCCTATTTTCTCACTAAGCTTCCTGCAATGGCGTTTCTGAGCTGGTTGAAGGATCCTAAGATCGTATATGGATTTTGATTATATTCTGTGCATGTGAAACTTTCTTGACGGTGTTGTGTGACAACTTTATTCATCACATCTATTTCATTTACCCCAGTCCATTTAATTGCAAATCCATTTTCCCTTCTTCTTCCTATATCCATTGCTAATCGTTCACCTATATTAAAGGGTTTGGCTAATCTCATAGTCAGTAACAAGGGGTAATGATCACTATAAATGGTAGGCTCAATCTTCAATGAATCAACCATATCCACATAACTCTTGGACATTAGTATATGGTCGATTAGCGAGAAATGTCCTCTTCCTACAAATGACGGAAGCTTCACTCCTTTATGCCCATCTTGTTCCATCAGCTCTAAGTCATGTCTAAATAAAATTTCATTCAATGCGGTTCCATAGTTATTGTGCAAAAAGTGCAGTTGAGCACTCCCCCCATCGTCGATAAATCCACATGTCTTTCCTATAGTATTCTTGCATGTCCCGGTATTAAAATCTCCAACCCATATTATTATATAGCTTGAGGTTATGTTGTTTACAAAGGCCTGTAGATCATCTTGAAGAGTCGATGCCACTACTCTATTGGTACCAACAAATGTATTATTGTAATAGTTTATTAATACAATTCCTAAAATCCCATCTATCCGAAGATATAAAAACTGATAGTGAGGGGAATCAAGGGCGGATTTCACCAGTGTATACAGTACCAATGTTGAAATCAAAATTGCTAGTCCTCCCTTTGCCCTTCCCCTGGCTGAGGCCAAGGCTGGTGTAGAGAAAGTGGCATAGCCTTCCATAAAAAAGGATCCCGTGTGCCATGTCTCTTGTAGGCAGATTATATGTGATGAACTTATTATAGTCTGCCATTCTTTCTCAACCATTTTCGTTTTTACTCCAGCTATATTCCACGACATGATTATAATAAGGTCTCCTACTAAGGGTCTCCCATCTATCTCAGTGTTGCCATTACTACTTAACGATTTTAAGTTGGGCACTATAGTGAAAGGTTGTGTTTTATTGGATAACGAAATCACTTTCCTACTCATGTTCTCCTGCAGTCAATCTAGATCCTCCACGTTACTCAGGGGGGCAAAACAGTTGGAGTATTCTACTTTATTATGCCTGTCCAAGGTAGTGTATGTATTCCCTGTAGCCCCTGTATCTCTTGTGCCTCAGATATTCATCATTCTATAAAAGTATCCTAGGGGAACAGCCATAATCTCCCTCCTCAAGTTTTTACAATTTCAATGTCTTATATCCAAGTCTACTAGTAGTTGGCCCACAAAACGAGGATTACGAAAGTTGACCACAATACAATCTCCCTCTTCTTCCTCCAGATTTCCCACCCAGTCAACTCTCCTTGCATATAAGATTTCACAAAATAGTATATCTGGTGTATATATATTCCCTGACGTCCAGTGTACTACTTTATTGCGTAAATCTGGCCAGGCTGCAACGATGTTTGATCCCAGTTTGGGAACATTTTTTAGAATGATTGTATATGGAGTAACATCTGGCGTTAGTTGTAATACCTCTTTCACAGGTCTAATTCTAGTCAGGGACTGGCATCTATGATTTCTATCCAAATGCTCCATTTGATTAATCATAGGTGCCTTAGACTGAGGGATTTCTTCCTGTATGGGGTGCCGACATTTCATACTCCTTTTGTTAGGATCTGCTGTCCCTGTTGATGCACTATTCCTTGACACTGCAGCCTCTTGATACTCATTTGTTATAAGATCACTGCCAAGAGGCAGAGTTTCCATTTCAGTCATTGAGTTAACACTTACTTCTATCTTGGTTATGCGTTCTTTTATCTCCTTAAATTCTAACAATACTTTTGACTCTATATGGTCTAACTTGCCATGCAGTTTCTTAAAAAGGGTTTCCATACGTTTTTGTAAGGAACCATCGTTATCTGATGATAGTACTACTGCATGACCCCCTTGCTTTTCTGTGATTTTTTGTTACTCTTGGGAAGCTGTGGGTATACTAGCATAGGCTTGGATTTAGTAATCTGACTGCTTCTATTTTTCTTGGGTGGTGAAGAGATTTGGTCATCTGTACTGTTCGGTGAATCAATTTCCTCTATTATATCTGTAGGGAGTAGAGAGCCTAGGGAAAATCTAGTGTCCGGCTCAATACATTTTCCTCTTGGGGGTTTTAGTTCAGAAGTTAAGCCTACAGCCTCAAAGCTCACTTCAGTGATAGCCTCATGTGGGACATTTTTTGTTGCCACTAAACGTGCTTCAGCATTAATGATTTCTTCGTTTATTTTTCCCATTGCATCTGTAAGGTAATTAGTAATCGTATTAGTACTTCTCTGGGTATTTGTGTTAATACTGTTCCCTATTTGGTTTTGCTTTCTTTTCCCCATTATATATAAGGGGTTAACTATGTTAGGCACTCTTAGCTAGTCACAGGCAGGGTATATGCGATTTCTGAATCAGATATCAACAGGGTGTGCCCAGCCACGCCTCCTCCTGGCTCTGGCGGGCACAAGGGGGGGGTACAAAAGAGTTATTTAGGGCTTCTGCCCTGTCCACAGAGCCGGGACCGGTTACGAGCGCCCTCGTAGGGTGGGAGTGATAAAAAGTTGTTTAAAAGGGCTCCTGCCCCTGTCCACAGAGCAGACACAGCTGCAAGTCTGAGTCCTTAAACGTCTCCTTACAGCCCTGTATCACACTGAGTCATGGAATCCACAGCGGAGTCAACCTGAAAAAAAAAAAAACAAACACATGCCAACCCTATATGTAGGTACCGATATCAGTAGGTGCCGAAAGAAGGATGTCAGGGGGGTGGCCCAGCCCAGCCTCTGTCAGGCGCGGACGGGTGCAGGACGGGCCCGCCGTGTAGCGGGAGCGCAAACACAAATTTAAAGGGCTCCTGCCCTCAATCAGGATGCCGCCTCCTCCTCCTGCTGCCAAACGCGCTTCCCGCAGTAGCAGGAGTGCAAACACAAATTTAAAGGGCTCCTGCCCTCAATTAGGACGCCACCTCCTCCTCCTGCTGTCAAAACGCGCTTCGCGCTGTAGCGGGAGCGCAAACACAAATTTAAAGGGCTCCTGCCCTCAAACAGGACGCCGCGTCCTCCTCCTGCTACCAAACGCGCTTCCCGCGGTAGCGGGAGCACAAACACAAATTTAAAAGGCTCCTGCCCTCAATCAGGACGCCGCCTCCTCCTCCTGCTGCCAAACGCGCTTCTGCAAACTGCACATTTTGAGGGTGCTGGTGACTGTTGCAGCTGCTCCACCTTTCCCACTGGGCTGGACCTTGGTAAAGGTGTGGTGCAACTCGTGTGATTTAGTAATTGCTTTCATTTCTGGAATGTTATATATTTGGCTTGCTGTGCCATTGTAGCTGAAAGTAGTGTAATAGTATACATGATTGTACAAGTGTGGCGGTCCTAGGACTGCTAGACTCATGGTGGCTGTTGGACCGCTGCAGCTGGGACGGTCCAACCGCCACGTTGCAAGGTTGGGCAGGCAGACCTGCCAACCTAACTCCATTCCCGCCAGGATCTCAGAACTCGACAGGCTGATGGCAGTGCAGATGCCCTGAACTCAGTGCCACCCTGCTGATTACAGCCTTGATCTTTGCAAGCCTTTTCATGGCGGTTCTACCACCATGAAAAGGCTGGTGGCACGGGCAGTGCAGGGGTCCCTCTGAGCAGCACCCTCAAAATGTGCATTGTCTTCTGCAGACAGTGCACATTTTGAGGGTGCTGGTGCCAGTGGCAGCTGCTCCACCTTTCCCACTGGGCTGACAGGCGGGAACCTTGGTAAAAAATTGTGACAGGGCCAGCGGGGAGATTGCCTGTATGGTGGCAGCAACCCCATCAGGAGTTTGGCAGATGGATGTTCTCTTCCGCTAGAATCATAATCGGCTCCAAAGACAATTGTTTAAAGTATATACATTTATTATTTACATGTACATTTATGTAACTACTTCTATTTTTAAACGTACATGTATGTATGTAGCTACTTCTATTTTAATATTTACATGTATGTTATTTTTAGATGTTTTACACTGTTTTGCAACTTTTCCGTTGAGGCTATTGGTATGTGAAGCAGGTAATTCCCATTTTGTTGTAAGAAAAAAGGTGACAGTTTTATTTTAAATGCTTATTTGTTGGTTTTTTTAGAGGTTGAGGTAATTTATTTTTACTCGATTTTTGTATACTTACTCTTTTATATGTTTTTGCTGGTTTTTGATGGGTATTCTTGTCTGCCAGCTTATCCCTTTTCAAAATTGTAGAGTTTTGTTGTAGGTAGTACATATAAAGAGAAGTTGGAAAGTGTTTTGTTCATTAATTGCTATTTTACATTTTTAAGTTAATTTACAAGTATGTTTTATTTTAAATACAAGTTTTGCTTGTTTAGGCAGTTGTTGAGATGTATATTGTTCCTCTTTAAGGGTCTGAGGGTGGGTTCTGGAGGAGGCAAATATAGCGCCTTGTAGTAGTGGGAGAAGGCCTCATTTATATATGCCTGTCTGTTAACTATATCACATGCAGTAGTACAAAATCACCCCTGCCAAGGTCCTGGGCTGTGCTGAGTGCAATAGCTAATCCAAAGTGCATCCCTCTTTATTGCCATCATTTTACTGGCTTGCTACCAAGGACCATTAGTCTATGTTGCTGAGGCATCTCACCTCTTCCCTGTGTTGTCGCAGAAGTTCTACCAAGTGTGCTCTTGCCACCGCTACAGCTACTTCCTCTATTTCTGTCACGCCACGCCTTGAGCTCCAATATTCTGTGCAGCAAAAACAAGTGTTCCACCCATGTGGTCTTGATACAATATCCTCACATTACTGTTTTCATGGCATCCCATTCCAGACCTGTGGATACCACAAACCTCTCATTTTCAGTGAAATACTAGTGTAAGTTTGTGCCAACTGTATCCCTGTATGTGAAATCAGGTAATGCCTCTACACATAATTCCCAAGTTGGAATTGGTGCCCTATCCTCACCCTATAGAAAATGAACCTTAAGCAGGCTGTGATCAGACAAAGTTCTGCCTAAATACCCAGAGCTAACCACCCAGGACCAAAATTCCATATTGCTTAGGAGGTAGGCCAAACTTGTATGCACCTGATGGCATGGGACTTAGGGCCTGATAACAAGTTTGGTGGTCCAAATACTGGCATCATTACCAGGATCATTGAGCCAGATGGGTTGACAGGGGTGAAAGTCGTGGTCAGCCACGGTGGTGCAGAGTTTGGCACCGCCATACTGATCAAGACTTTACTTTCCACCAGCCATTTCATGGCAGGTCCCCACCATGAAATGGCTGGCAGAAAGGCAGAGTTGGGGCCACAGGTGGGCCCCTGCACTGCCCATGACCATGTAGTGGGTAGTGCAGGGCTCCATCGGAATGTGCACTGTCTGTTATGGCAGACAGTGCGCATTCTGAGGGTGCTGTGTGCGACGGCATTGTCCTTGGCTCCCAGAGGCCAATGTTGCTGCTCTGTTTCCGCCGGTAAACCTGGTTTGAACATCGTAATACAACAGTACAGAGGCCGTCGGCTTCATGGTCACCTCTCCACTGCCATTTTGGAGATTGGATGGTCAGACTGGCAAGCTCATAATCAGACCCATAGTAAGAGTATTCCACCTCTCCCTGGAGTCCCAGCCATCAAACATCCTGCAACTGCACAACATCCATTCATAAACTAAAGGTTTTAGTTGCTTGGAGTCCGAGGCCCATATTTATACTCTGTTTGCGCTGGATTTGCATCATTTTATTTATGTAAATCCAACCCAAAATGAACTCCATATTTATATTTTGATGCTAGACCTGTCAAGTATTACAAATATAGAGTGAACGTTGTTTTAAGGATGTGTGAAACTGCCTTGCGTCAATGAGATGCAAGGGAGGCGTTCCCATCCAAAAAATTACTCTAACACCTTAACACCCTATTTATCCAACAGAGCAAAAATGAAGCACGGGGTAGGAGGAGGACCCGAAAAATGATGCTAAACTTGATTTGCATCAAAATTAAATGCCTGGGTCAGGGCAGGCATTAAAATGAGGTAAACACCCCACTGTTTAAGGAAAACACACACAAGCAACATTACAGACCAACAGGACAACATGGAGGTGTTATCGATGCAGCTTGCAAGACGACGCCGAGCACAGGACCAACAGCAGCAGCCACCACCACCCCAACGCGGCCCACAAAGGCAACGCAGAAGGCAGGAGAGGGTCTTCAGGAACAGGACAACCCTCCATGGCCTCAGGAAACAGGACATCATCCGGAGGTTTCGACTGAACTGGCAAGCCAGACAGCAGCTGCTGCACTATATTGAGCCACAACTAACAGCTAACCTGCAGAAACTACACAACATACCACCAGTGACCAAGCTGCTAGCTGTCCTGCATATGTTGGCAAGTGGCTCCTTCCAGACAACAGGTGCACTGGTTGGTGGGTATCACAGCCCTCATTCTTGGCCTTCCTGCCCAAGGTCTTGGATGCCATAATCTCCCTCACACCCCGCTACATCAGCTCTGCCAACATCCAGCAGAAGCAGCAGGAGATAAAACAGGGCTTCTACCAAGTCCAGGGCTTCCTGCATGTGCTCGGTGCAATTGACTGCACCCATGACCGGAACATACTACCTGCAGCAACAGAGCACCTGTTCAGGAACACAAAGCACATGCATTCCATTAATGTGCAGGTCATAATTGACCACCAGGGATTGTTCACTAACATCATGGCCAAGTATCCTGGGAGTGCCCATGATTCATTCATATTCCGCGACAGCACGATCAATCAGCACTTCCAGGATGGCAATGGCCTTCTTGTCGGTAAGTCCATAAACCTAGCAATATGCACACAGCACAACAACCCTGTAGGACTCACAAAACATACACCACTACATTGACACGTGGGCAGGATGACACTGAGGTGTGACACTGGTAGTTATGTTGTACACCCTGACACAATGGGATACACACCTCTGGACAAATGATGGCTGCCACATACATTATCTACCACTCTAGAGCAACAAGGGGCCAATGTCAAAGCCCAAAGTGACAATGACATGACCTGCCCTGGAAGTACAACTTGGAAGATGAACCATTTGCAATTACATTAGGCCACATAGTCAATCGACCACCCTCCCAAGAAGTATGTAGCATGGAAGGGGTGTGCAATGTGTGTTGCAACAGGTCTATCACCATGAGAAACATAGCATGATGATGCTGACTCACATGTAGGCGACACAGAAATGCTTAGGCAGTCCCAACATCATACATCCCTCCTGGGGTGCTGTTGCCAGGTATCAATAAGGAAGTGGACTGTTCTATGAACACATATTGATGTGGCACAAATGCAAACTGCACACTGCTGCACACACTGAACGAGCCAATTGTCCATCAAAATACCATATGTACAGGGAGATGGCCCATCCTGCACAGATACATCCACCTCCACCAGGCAGTTAGCCAGGTTCCCTAGAGCAAGTTTGGTATTGTAGTGTCACATTTGCACATGAGCTACTGGCAGAGGGAACAACAAAGGTTTTCCTAGAACCAAGTCACACATGGAACAATTGTGCATTGTCAATACTGAACACCTCAGTGCTGCCATCCTATGGAGATCTGTTGTGCATTGTCACCTAGCCAAATCAAAGGGCCTCACTGTTGCATTTCACCTGCAATGACATATGTCTAAATGGATGGGATGTCCAGGCCATGTAGTGCAACCATGTTACCACTGCATCGGAATCTATTGTGTGGTGGAAGTGACATGTCCCCTCCAGTGAAAGCACACTAAATCATGTTGGACACTACACAATGCATGGTACATACATACTGACCAACAGTTTGGAAACAAAATCATAGATCCCAGGTCAATGAAAAAAAAAACACAAACTGTCAAGTCAAACAATCCTCTGCAAAAAAAAACTCACAGAAGCCCAGGATCTTACACAATACTACAAACACATATGAGTCACAGACGACACAAGATAGCAACTGCCATGCTACATGACATTCCTGTTGCAAGCACTAACAAAATTACTCACTCCTATTATCTTTTGCAGCGAATCAGGGTTACGGGATCCAGCCATGGATCGTGACCCCATTCCCCAACCCAAACACAGCAGCAGAGCGTGCCTATAATGAGACACATCGGGGGACACACACCTTTGTGGAAAGGATCTTTGGCATCCTGAAGTCCAGATTCAGGTTCCTGGACATCACAGGAGGCAGCCTCCTATATGCCCCACACATTGTGTGGAAAATGTTACTTACCTGTGCTATCCTGCATAGCATTTGTGTGAGGAGGAATATACCTCTATATGAGCCACAGCAAGAACTGCCTGAGGAGGAGGAGGAGAAGGATAGTGGCAGGGAAAAAGAGGGGAACAGCAGAACACAGCTTCAGGAATACGCCGCAGACAGCTAATTGTATAAAACGTTTTCAACCAATAGTCGCTCTATCCACCTTGTTAAGGTATGTAAATAAACACATTATTGATCACACAATCCTGTCTGGTTTCTTCATTCCCCATCACATGTTCCTTAGGAATGGGAGTATTACCTCAGGGAAAATGTACAAAGACAAATCTGACTACTTCTGATGCAACATCACAGGTGATGCATATGATTGTACAGCAAACATCACACACATATAAAAAATACTCATCTTTTGAATTTCACATATGAAGGAAAAAATCAATGGACCAGAGCATATGACTTACATCCACGTTGCCAACATGGTCTACTGTAGCACATGACACACAACTATGACATCTACAGTCATAAGCTAAATAAGCGCCATATACATGAGGCAGTGGATGTGAAATATCAGTGGAAACAGGAATGTATGAACATACCCCTGACATTAGTAAGTGTGACATTTTCAATCTCTGGAAGGAGCTTGTGTGACAAGGGGCCATCATTTGTGAAAATGGATAGAATGAGTGTTCCAGGTATGACAAGCAATGTTCACAACACATGCCCTGTGCAGTCCATCCCTGGAAATAAGTCCCATGTGATACGTCTCTGCCCTCCCATCTCTAGGGGGCACTGTAAACTGACTATCTGTACCCTGGGAATCATCATTAATACTCACCCAGAGTCCCTTTCTTACTCCTGTATTCTTCCCTTTTCCATATGGCATGCTACAGAATAACTACATTAGCTTGCATGGACTTCCTGTCCCATAATGTACTACCTGGTAGACGGTAAGACCTGTAATCTTCTGTCCATTGTTTCCTATGGGAAAAGTCCGGTTGACCCTTTATACTGGATTCTCTCCTCCTGGACTTGTGAGAGACTGAAGCTGCACACACTTGTGACCTCTCTTGTGCAGGTCAGCCATGTGGCTCTGCCATGGCATTGCTGCTGCCTGGAACTGCCTATAAGCTGCCATTCCCTGAAGCTCCTTGTCGTGCATTGGAGTACGATTCCCTTGTGTTCCAGACCCCTTGTTGGATTGCGTTACAGTCCTGATTCAGCCTGAACCTGTTCTCTTCCAGTCAGAGTCTGCTCTGTTTCTCAGCCTTGTTTATGTTTGTTTCTGCCAGAGCCGGCTTTCTGTTTCCCAGACCTGTTCCAGCCTTTGCGTCAGCCTGAGCCTGTTCCCTGTGCCTGGCTTTGCCTCCTAGTTGGTTCTTCGCTTTCTGTTTCCTCTTGGGTTGTCGTGTCTGGTATGTTTCCTATCAGTCCTCACCAGTTTAGAAGTGTTTTCCTTTGTACTTGGGTTGGCACCTGGTTTCCAGGAGGCAAATCCAGCCCCCATCCTTAGTGTTGCATGTAGTCTTGACAGTGTGCTATGGCTGTATTCCAGGAATTGCCACTGTGTCTCCAGCCGGACCCGAAAGGGCTGGTCTTGTGTATGTAAGTACAATACTTGTTTGTGCCCTAAGGGTCCAGACCCAGAATCACTTCTGCTGCCTCCTTTCTATGGGGCTTTCATGGTGACTATCTATAAGATTAATCTGCACAGAGGCACTGACATTCCCTGTTGCTGTGGAAAGTTCTGAGCCCTACCCTGTGTACAACATTAGTGATGACCCCAGCGTGTTTGTCCATTACTGACCCGTTCCATATTTGTTAACACTAAGGTTGCGCTGCCTTCACATTTCTGTTGGCTCTGCCTTACCATAGCTGGCCTTTCCCCTTGTATGCCTTTAGATGCCCTTCTGCTTTGGTACTGTACCTCCTTGGGAGATACTCTGTGAACTCAAGGTGTGCCCCTAACAGAGTCCTGACTAGACCCGCCCGAAACCATAACACCATGGAGCCCAATCCTGAAAGAGGGTACACATGCCCACACACTTGAACTGGACACTTCTGTGGAATGCACATCTGAAAATATGTGAACACATGCAGCCAAAGCAGCAGGTCCACCACAGCAACACAAGTAACATAGGTAATTATTATCAGTCAAATCGACGTGTTCCTAACATTTTATGGGTGGAATTAAGGCACAGAGTCTCAAACACAGTACATCCCAAACATGTACACATGTACCACATTTGTGTAGTTCACACATAAGTCACCATGAAGTCATAACCAACAATTAATGACATATGAGGGGTAACATATCCTAAATAGCACTCATCAGCCATCCTCAATCATCCCTGAGTTTTGTTTGTCGTGTGAAATGTAATGTCCCCAAAGTCAAACAACTACACACATTACATGAGTCAACACATATTACAAACACATATCATGACTGTTGTAGATCACTGATTGCCATCAGATGTAGATACCAATTTGGAACACATTCAAACATTAGCATTACGTCCAATGTATTGCATGCCGTTCCTTCAGAAACACACATATTGTTGTTACAGATCATTCACACCCAAAACACACAGTTGCATGCTCTACCACATGCGACAAACCACTATACCACACACTGCAGGCCATACCATCCCATCTTCATGTTGATACAGGGTGCATGCATGTTAAATATTTGAAAATCAGGCAATCACAGACTGAGTCAAAAATCGTGATGCAAATGCGTAAAAAAATCACGCAAAACGCTAACTAACCATACGTGGGCCATTCGCGTAAATTCCACCTGTGCACCACATGCATGCGGATATCCATTGAAATTGAAGTCTACAGGTAATGCATGGTATTTTGCTGTCGAAAATATGCACACAAACATCGTATGCATCAAAAGAATACATGCATGACTGAAAACGGGCTGCAAAGGGGACAGGAAGTAATGTAATAAGAAATCCTGTTTACAGGCATGGGGCAGTGGGTGTACTTTCACTTTACAGTCTGTGTTTTTTCTTGACTGTGTGGCTGTGTCTCGGTGTTGCTGGTGTCTCAATTGTTTTTCTTGTATCTTGTGGTGTCTCTCTTGTGTCTTTTCTGAATTCTGGTTGTTTATTGTACCTGTGTATGTGCTTTTGTGTAGTTTAGTGTCTTTCAGATTGTATGTGTACTGTCGGGTGTCTGTTTGGGGGTTAGATTAGTTGGTTTAGTTGGGGTTCTTAGGTGTGGGCTGTAAGTTTCCTTTTTGTACATTTATTTTCCTTCTTTTTTTGACTTTTTCAGTTTTGATTTGTTGGTCAAGGACATGTCGGTAAGGACGAGGCTGACCCACATGGAGGAGGAGGAGCTTGGGGGCTTTGAGTGGCTGGTGTGCCACTTCCTTCCCTTGGTGCTCGATATGGGTGGGCATGTGATACAGGAGTATCAAACGGAGGCAAGGCAACTGCGGTGGGGCAAGGTGCTCTACCACTTCAAAAGAGTCTACCATATGAGCAGGAATGAGCATCAGCTGAAGCATCGCTGGGATGACCTGGCAGCCAGAGAGCAGGATCTGCTGGACCGGCTGGGTATGGTGATTGGTGGCCCTGTTGGTGAGTATCACATTAACAAATGTGTACAGTAGAATGCTCTTGAGTGGCAGTAGCAGATGTCAATGCTTGAGTGACAGTAGCAGATATCTTGACGTGCTGCATGCAATGTTTGTGGCCATGTTGAATAAAAGCAGAACAAAGTGTTAGTGTCCCAGTAACGAGATGGTGTCCACATGTCTATACATGTTAACAATGCAGTCCTGAGGCTTGATGAGTCATGTACGACTATCACTTAGGGCCACATGTACCAAGCTATTTTTAACTGTCACAAACGGCCTAGTTTTCATAATTTGTGTGTTTACGTCAAGATTTTTTTTTTATTCCAATGCACATACCCAATTTTGCCATTCTGCAATCACATTGCCAAATCACAAAACATGGTTTGCTAGTGGCATTTAGGAAGGTGCATTCCCTTCCTATTTGAGAGTTACAGTCCGCTGATTGATTGTTTGGTGACTGCGAATGCCGTCACAAAACAATTGCAGTTATCACCAGTTTCAAGTTGGTGCTAACCCATTCGCAAAAGGGAAGGGGTCCCCATGAGATCCCTTCCTCTTTGTGAATGCATGGCAAAAAATTGTGTCAGAGCAGGCAGTGGTCCCAGGGACCACTGTCTGCTTTGAAAAAAAATGTATTAAAGTTATAATATTTGTTTTTGACATGTTTTCTGTTTACCCTTAATGAAATAAGGCTTCATTTTAAAAAAGAAAATACATCTTCATTTGAGAGCAGTCACAGACATGGTGGTCTGCTGAGCCCAGCAGGCCAGCATCCCTGTGAGTGCCTCCATTCCCAAGGGGTTTGCAAAATGAGACCTACCTCATTAATATTCATGAGGTAGGTCATTTGCTACCACATTTGTGATTTGCAAACAGTGTTGTACATCATATTATCCTACACGCAAGTGCGAGGTGCTAGGTCTTGCAATGTATGACTCACAAAACCTGATCTTCGTACATGTGGCCCTTAGTCACACATTTCAGGTGCAATGGCAACACCTGTGCCTATGCATTCTGTCAATGATGATCAGGTAAGACACTGTCAGCATACCACATTGCACTGTATCAGGACAGCAAAGTGGGCAATCCATGTTTAGCACTACACTGTCATCATTAACACCCATGATCCCTGCCATTATGTTGGAAAGGAGGCATACACGGCTTAGGGGACACTGCCAATGGGGCATTTGTTATCTACATACAACTGTGCCACATCTGTCATGGACCACTGAATGCATGATAATTGCAGACTGAAAATTGAGCCACATGTTCATCACACAGTAACTCAGTGTCCCTTGATGCACAAGCCGCAATACCTGAGTCACTTGTATTGCACTGCACCAGGGAAGTGCCATTGAAATTGTCACCATAATGAAAATCATGCCATGGAGTACCATCTGAAATGGATTAGCCACAAATGGTTGTAATCAGGTTTAGCTCCACATGATTGTTAGGCCCAGTGGATGTGTGCAGATGTGTGGCTATCACTCACTGGAGTGTCAGTGTGAGTTTGCAGTGGAATGTCTGTTGTACTGTCTACATGCAGGATCACCAGCTCACTCATGTAAAATGTTATACACTGTGATATGTTGCCCACACGTTTTACAGTGATCTGACATTGAGCATATGTTTCCTTTTCATGTGTTACAGGTGGACCTGCCCTCTATACCATCGGAGAAGTGGCTCGATTTCAGGACCGAGACGTATCCAGTAAGTGTGATAATGTCTGTCCTGTGTAGTGATTGCAGCTGTTGTGTGAGTGATTCGTGTGTGTTGCACTCATTGCAAGATATGATGAGCTGGCACGTGATATGACATATCACTTGGCTGGATATCGACAGAGTGTTCTGTGCAAGGGCTAGACATTCACAGGCAGAGAGTCATATCTTGGGAGTCTTGTGCTGCGCAATAGGCAGCAGCGTGTGAACAAGGTGATTACTAGCCACGTGTAGGCCCACATGTGACTTGGAAGTGCTCCAGTGTCAGTATATTGGCACTGGGTCATACACTCATTCTCACAACACAGTGATGCATCAGTTTTCCACACAAAATGATGCATGCCTGTATTGTAATGTACATGTGGGACTGTATGGGTAACTGTCCACCAGCATCTGGCCCCATAAGTTGTACTCCATTTACGTGACACTTATGTGGTATGTAATAGGGGTGCATGCATGTCAAGGCTAGACATGTGCTGGCATCAATGTGGGTGTTTTGGAAATTGTGTTGGCAGATCACGTGTTGATGGTTGTCTACAACTGGACACATGAATGTAGATGTGAATGACCTATGGATACCTTATTCCTAGGTGGCAGCCCTCCTCACATGTGTTCCACTAATTAAATCCATGTACAAGTGGACATGCCTTCAAGGTTGTCCTTGACAGCTGTGATGATGTATTGCATGCCCATCCGCCCTGAGGCACAGGGGTAGGGGAACAACATATATGTGGTAGATGTGATGGTCACAGTGTAGATGACAGTCATCTCATTCAAGCATGCATGTGTCCCGAACAACACTGATCCCTTCAATTACATCTACAAATCATGGTATTGTGTGCTTTGAAGTTGACTCAGACGCTAAAGATTAGTTAGCCTGGCCTATGTGAAGTAGTTGCTGCCTTTGCATTGTGAGACATTGCAGTACATCAATGCACAGATCACTTTATTTGGTCCAACTCTTGTTCTGCTTTGCTCTGGTGTAAAAGACATGATGGGTGGGAAGCGTTGCCATTACATTCATCAGGGACATTGTATTATCTGAACTGTGATTTGGACTGAATGTGCATATTGAGGCAGAGTGTTAGATTTTCATCTGTACATGCATCACACAATGATGACCCTGATGGTTGCCTGTCTCATTTTTACAGCTGCCAAGATGGATGTAGCGGAAATCAGGGCTTTCCAGAAGTGGGCAGTGCGATACCAACGCATCTTGGATGTGGAGCCTGGGTACCGAAAGATGGCACGATGCTATCAAAGTGAGTGAACCACAGGGGAATGGCAGGCTTTCAGCCAAGGGGGACTGGAATTGGCCACAAAGGTTGTAGCCATCACCACAACTACACACAGTACCACAGCGGCCATTGTCACATCTGCCCGACCTGCTGCACCGTCAACCTCTGCACCACAGACCACCACACCTGCTACACCATCAAAAAGCTTGACACCATTCAAAAGGATGTTGACAAAAACACAGAGACTGAAAGCAATTAAAAATACACTGAGGAGGACCAACCTGTGAACTCTTGCCTCCCCTCACCTCTAATTCAGTCCCCTCCCTCCTCATTCCTCATCCTATTTAGTAGTGGGTTTAAGGGGTTTAGTGATAGGTTAGAGTAGGATAGTTGTTTAGATAGGATAAGTAGGTTTGGGGGGGGGTTTATATTATTAAATGTTAGTTTGTTGGGGGGTCGGTGGAGGTTAATGTTAGGGCTTTTGTGTATTTAAAAAAAATAGATATTTTTTAAAAAATACAAAAAATATATATTTGTTTAGTATTAGGTAGTATATGTTTAGGTTAGTATATGTTGCCCTGCATGTGTCTCGTCATATAAGAGGGCTGGGGGCAAATGTTTAGAGTATGTTGTTAAATGTGGTAAGTAAGCTTAGCATAGGGTAGTTAGAGCCAGTTGTGGGTAATTTGTAGTTAGGATAGGTTAGGTTAGTATAAGTGTGTTACATAGTTTTGACTTCTGTTCCGTACATAGTTATGAAAAATGTAGGTACTCCCCTAATGCATGTGTCATATGCTTGAGGCTCAGGGTCTTTACATGAGTGTACAGTGCCAATTGTTTGTTGGCTTGTGAATTTTGTCCTGTATCCACATCCCTCTCTTGACATGTTCATTCCCACTTCCAACTGAGCTGTCACATTGGCAGCTACAACAAATCTAAATATCAATGCATCTGCCATCCATTGTACCCACCACTCATTGTGACTATGATGGCCATGTAATGGACAGGTAGGTGTGCTTTTTAACCTGTAATTGTTTTGATCCCGTGTCGTGATGTTGGGCACTGTGGGGCATCTGCCTGCAGACTGAAGTTCATGTGAACACTGCTAAACAGAGTAGTGCCAATTTCAGATGAGGTCAAGTATACAAATTTCACGCCAATGTGTTTTACTTGTACTCCCAGCTGACATTATTGGCCGAGCACTCTTACACCATACAGCCATTCCTGCTGTATGTTGTGGGTGAGGCATGTATGTTTTAAAGCAAATGTCACATACACAGTGACTTGCTTGTAGGGGATGTGGCCAGCATTGACGTTCATCTTGTAGATACCTTGTGCGTAGATATCTGCCCACATTATTTATGCACTCTGGTATTGACACTCTGTGACCACAGACATGTTACATGCATCACAAATCTCCAGCCAAGTAGATATGTCGCATTACACAGAGACAAAGTGGGTGTGTAGGTGCTGTTTATTTTAAAGTGGTGTAGTGCAATATTTACATAGTCCAGGTCTGTGACCCCATTAGAGTAAAGCATTTTATTGTGACGCAACACAAGTGCAAGGTTGAGGGACATGTCATTGGACATGCTGAGGGGAAGTGTCGTTCAGTGCAGGAGAACATGAATTGCCAACTGAGTAGTGAGAGACAATTGCAGTCCATAGTGGAAAGGTTAACAGTGTGTCGGTGAAGAGTGCATGTCACCAACTGTAGCAACACTGGCATATTGTCAAGCACAGGACAAAGGAAAATAAGTGCCCATGTGGCATGGGCTGGAGGTATCGGGTACTCCTACGGGTGAAGATGATCTGTTCCACATCTTCATCCTCTGATGTGTGTGTCGTCTCCTCTGCCCTTGATGGTGGTGGTGGTGGGTTTGTGGGGCCAAACACACTTCAGTGGTTGGACTAGTGGACACCAACTTCCTGGCAGGTGCCGTCTGTGGAACTACATATGGCATCACTGCAGCAAGGAGGAGCTGCTGATTATTGAGTATGGCAGCAACATCCCTGTGGTAGGCAGCCATGTCTGCCCTGAGGGAGGCCAGTTCCCGGTGCATGGAGTCCTGCTTGTTGTCATGCCATAGTTTGCATCCCCACATGCACCTCCTTGGGCAGCTCCCGCTGTTCTCCCACTACTGTCCTCTCAAAGGTGGTCCCTGTGCCATCAGAGTCCTCAGCTGTGTTTGAGGTGGCAGGTCGTACTATTGGGCTGGTGGGTGGGTCCTCTAGGATGGCTGCTACATGAATGCTCCTCCTTGCGACTGGAGGTGGTGGCTGGAGGGTTCCCAGGACATCTTGGAAGGTTTCCTGGCTGATGGATGTCAGCTGGTCATCAGGGTAGTCTAGACAGGCAGATCCACAGGAGAGCCATTGCCCTCTGTAATGAGATATTGTACAATTAGGGCCAGATGTAGGAAAGCTTTAGCGAATCGCAAACGGCGAAAAACGCCGTTTGCGAGTCGCTAAAGCCCATCTGGTATGTAGAAATGCATTTTGCGAGTCGGAACCGACTCTCAAAATGCATTTCCGAGTCGCAAATAGGAAGGGGTGTTCCCTTCCTATTTGCGAGTCGCACTGGGGTCGCAAATGGACTCGCAGTTACCATCCACTTGAAGTGGATGGTAACCCAGTCGCAAACGGGAAGTGACTGGACCAAAAAATTATTTTTCAGAGCAGGCAGTGGTCCAATGGACCACTACCTGCCCTGAAAAATACCGAAACAAAAGGTTTCAGTTTATTTTCAAAGTGCAGATCATTTTCCTTTAAGGAAAACGGGTTGCACTTTGAAAAAAAAAAAACTGCTTTATTTCAAAGCAGTCACGGACATGGAGGTCTGCTGTTCCCAGCAGGCCTCCATGTCCGTGAGTGCCCTGAATCACTATGGGGTCGCAAATTGCGACCCACCTCATTAATATTAATGAGGCGGGTCTTTGCGACCCCATAGCGACTCGCAGAAGGTGTCTGAGACACCTTTCTGCATCCCAAATTGCGACTTGCAATTTGCGAGTCGCAGGGACTCGCAAATTGCAAGTCGCAATTTGGGATTTTGCTAAATCTGGCCCTTAGTGTGTCTATGTTGTGCCAGTTGTAATGTGACATCACTGACTTCATGTTAGTGGTACATTATCATCTTGGTTCCCATGCATTGTTCCTGTCATTAATGTTTGCAGTCTCTCAGCCCTATGCCCCATCTGCATATCACTTGTAGTGTGGGCAGTTTTGGCAACTGTGTGCGTTGTCGTAGTTTGGACTCTGGCTCTGGGCAAGACTGCTGGTTAAAGGATGACAGTACTTTTGTTTGTAGGCGACTAGGCCTTTCCTATAACAAGTCGCAACTGTTGTCCCAACCTTACTTGCTCACTAGCAGCACCTCACCAGAAACACAAAAGTAAAAGGTGATTTTGGGCAGTCTCTATGCATGGACTCGAGAATAAGACTTCTCAGGGAGTGTTGTGGTTAAACGGAGATTACCCCTTTCTCATAGATATATCATATCATACAAACACAGGTAATGACAAAGATGCAGTGAAGTTTCAATAGTTTTTATTTAACATAACTGCAATTTGCGATACGTTGCATGGGCTGCAATGATTAGGATAATGAATAATGCAAGGAACAGAATTGTGAAGACGAGAGTCATTATTACAAAGACCCCCACAATCTTGCAATGCATAAGAAAGACATGCGAGATGTAATATGCCCTGATACCCTAATGTGATAGGCCTAACCTCCTACCTAAAGGAGAGCTGGGTTTGCTAAAACTAATCTGCCAATGCCATGTCCATGAGAGGAGCCCCCAACCCTCGTTACCTTGGAATGAGGTCTCTATCTCAGACTCCGCAGGAACACGAAGACTGGGTTGGCGTCAAGACGAATGCAGCATCGATATCAGCGATGGTGGCAATGCCCTTCGGTCGGAATCCCTCTGATTATCTGTCTAAAGTGCGATGTATTTATACAGATCTACAAGGACCCCTGACGCAGGTGTGTTCCCAAACAATAGATAACAGACATGCTTGGGACGGCAATTAATATAAACAATCCCTTGACAGTATAGAGAGGGAAAATCCCTAAGTGTGAATACCTACTGTTTGTTGTCTTTGTTGCTTGATCTTGACGCCTTAGCACGGTGACACTGATAATGTAACTCATAACAAGTGGCCTAACTATAAACAAGGCAGCCATCTTAGAATAATTAAATAATTAAATGGGCTAAGACAGAGCAAGCTAAGTAGGTTAAAACACACTAGGTGACGGGGACACGAGTCTGCAAGCCAGAGGCTAAGCTATCTCCTGTTATCCCATTAAAAACGAACTAGGATTCTCTACACCCTCCCCATTGCCGTAACAGGTATGACGAAGGTACAGGAACCCAAACACTAAAGTTGCTCTGAGCTAAAAAGTTAAAAGCATAAAAATCAACTAAAAAATCCTTAAAATGTGTTAAAAAGATATTAGCAACAAATCTGCTAAAACACATACAGAACAACAAATCTGCTAAAACACATACAGAGATGTTAATGTCACCCATGACAAGCGCAGAGTGCCAAAGCAATGTTAACTTAAATGCATGATTTAGAATCGGGAATGGCAAGTCAATTCATCTAATTATTTGCTAGACGCATGATCTTGAAGAGTGTCATCGAAGTCACCAACCAAGGACCTAAAAAATGAGTCAGCATCATCTGATGTCAAATTGAGTGCTGGGCGGACAAACGGATCCACAGAGCAGTTCTGAGCAGTATTTTCTGGTGTAACGTTATCTGTTGCAGTGTCCTCGTCCACGGTAGATCTCAAAACGGAAGGCTCATAGGTGGCCGTGCGGAGCAACCTCAGTCTCAAGGGGCATGACCGTGTGTGAACCCTCATCGGGGACATCAGCAGTTCGTGGTCCACAGGAGATGTAGTTGCAACAGCAAGACAGACCATAGGCAGATGTTCAAAGAGACACATATGCAGCGGAAGACGGGTTGTACGCACCAGAGAAGGGGCCGAAATGATAACGACCAGTCATGCTCCAATTCCACCAGCAAGAGTGCACCGAAGATCCGATCCATGCGCTCACGGCACAGTGGAGTTGGGGGGAGCGGCTCCATTGCTCTGCATAGCTGGAAAGAAACAACCACTGCGAATCAGAAGAAATAGCAGTAGTAGTCCGCCAATCAAAACCAAAATAATTGAAAAGAGCAAATGGATGGCTGACGGGATGACTCCGAAGACAGTCTGGAAGATGGAAACGAAACCAGACCCGACAGCCTTAAAGAAATGAACAATCCCAGTGGTGCTTGAAGCATTGAATATTCTGCATACCAGTTCTCCAAAATGCTTGGGGAAGTTGGTATTTAATAGGGATTGTATCTCGGCAGATGATCTCGCAATCTGGAGGGCATACGTCTCTTTTGCGGATGTCAAGGCGACCTGTTTTTGAAACAATAGCGCCTTTACCTGCTCAGCTTGTCATAGTTCACATTAATAGTATCTATTTGGGACCACATGTCAGACAGTTTTATCTCTCGTGTGGGGGGGGACCAAAACATGTCCACAACACGTAACGACCTTCGAGACCGAGATTGCGTAGGCAATTCCCGGTCGCATCCCGCAACAGCTTTGATCATTCAGTACCACATAACTTCCATTGGAAAGTAAATGAAATACCGAGCGAATCAAAGGGATGGGAGTACCCTTCAGCAAACAGGCCAACTTTGCGACCCCCACATTGCAAAGACCGTGAAGAGACGCCTGCTTACATATCATGGAATGACTAACAGCAGTCTCACATTCGCTTCAGCTAAGAAAGACGTCTGTTTCGCCGTTCAGACATTTGTAATCAAAGGGCAACTCTCACTCTTCCTTAATATAGCTATCTCCTAGCTGCTCATACCTTCCTACTGCAAGATGTTTCCGGCAGCTTGAGAAATGAAAGGTTGAAATCGGTAAATTAATTATGCCATGTAAGAGCCAGATAGTTGAAGGACTCTCTGCTACCGTGAAGGGCAAGTTATCTAACTTTTCTACGTGAAGCATGGTGAAACTAGCCTCCCTTTTAGCCATTGTCTGTTGTTCTTTGGAAAAATTAAAAGCAGTGAAGAATTCACTCCCGTTAATATACTTCCATGGAATGCGGCCATTTTTCAGTGTCTGTAGAGTCCAACCCAGCTGCATGGTGGAGCGTAGCTGTGCTTGCCCATGATATAACCAGGACAAGTCTGTCTGAGTGATATCAATAGCAGACAACACTATATTTGATAATGAATAAATCCTGTTGGACAGTGTATTCATGCCGTTGTTGACAACAGCTAATGCCTTTTCTAAATTTTCTTTATCCAATTGCCTTAAACCCGCAGCAGCCTCAATCTGTGAAAGCTTCCAAATTTCATTGTACATAGCATATAAAAACCTTTTTGAACACTTTTTTCTAGGACCTAGCAGAAACTCTTGCAAATCTACATCTTCAGAAAGAGTGTTCAGGTGTTTCATAACTGCGGCTAACGTGTTGGTCTGTACCCATTGCTGGCACAGCTTACCCACACTGTATGTCGTAACTATACCTGTATGTTGACCCAATACAAAGCAAGAGTCTGGCCTGTTAATTGAAAAAATCCTTGAAGAGTTAAAAAAACGCACTTGACACTCATTAGTGTCAGTGGGCCATATAACCACCCGCCGGGACTGGAAAGTGAAGAATTATAGGCACCAGCCTTGACGATTGCGTCTAGCCTATCCTCGGTGATATTAAGAAAGTATTGCCAGTTTTTAAACCTTGCCGGAGTGGGGATACTGGGCGTGTTCAAGTCTTTAATTTTTTATAACCCCAGGCAGGATGTCTGCTGAATAGTGTCATTTAAGAAAATCATTTGCACAGGAATCAGGCATGCTCGAAATAAAGCCTCCTTACCCTGTATCTGCCAATCTTGTGTTCCCCATACACTTTTCAAATCAATAGTGCTCTTCCAGTATTCGTAACCTTCAACTGTGAGCCGGGAAACAAAGGGATCTGAATAAATAATTTTTGTATCAGTTAGCAAACTTTTCCTAATTTGTTCCGGTATTTTAAAATAATACGACTCTGCTTTTTTTATGTCATGCCCAGAAAAGTATGTACATTTATCACTATAGTACTTTGGGCTCCCCACCGGTGGTGCAGAACAGTGTTCCCACTGTGTGTAGTTTAACACTGGCCTATATCTGGTGGCACGGTGTAGGTAGTAATGTCCCCAATTGTTATAGAAGAACATTTCCACATAATTCATTGTATGTTCATATACATCATCACTTTCAAAAGCGGAATAGTCCTTCATTTCAGTTAGCATGGAATCAACTGTTTGGACATCCCAATCATCAGAGACAACATCAGGTGTAATTACATCAGTCATTGAAATTTTGAACACATATGGTATTTAATTAATTTTAGTAGGTCCGTATATATTGAATGGAACTTTGTCCCACACAATCCCATCAGAAATCGGTATTGCTGTAACATTTACAGGGGACAAGTCTCTTCGGACCTTATGTGAGGAATGATATGGAGTAAAAACTTCATCAACAGGCTCCACGGAGGAGCGATCAGGAATATAGTGACCATTTATAAGCAAAAAGAAAACAGTCACAAAGCCAATCCATAAAAATAGTGCAAAAAATGTCAAACAGAACCATAAATAGTTCCATGGGTATTTCAAATAGTTCTTTTTAAGCCATTGATACAGCTGACTTCTTTTTGAAACATTGTCAATCACAGTAGTGGATGAGTCTGAAGAAAAATCATCAATGTCAATGAAATAGCCAGAGGCAGTCTCGCAAACACAGGAGCCGGTGGACCATCTGTACTTTGGTCCACTTCACGTGGGGGCTTTTGGTAGACAGTGTCATTAGTCTGTGATGTGTTTGTGTAAAAAACAGCTAGATCTTGGACCGGAGTGGTCACTGAAGTGGTGACAGGAACTAGCAAGAGTTCATTTTCCGCCCTCCCCATGGTCAAGGAGGTGTCTGGAACAGCATTTGACATTGTTGCATAGTCTGTAGTAGTGTTGTTCATCCTACTATGTAGACATATGTCCTGTTGGGTAGTGAGAGGGGATCAGGAACCACCCAAGGGACCTCTTGGTCTACTGTGAAGGATCGGCCACATGATGTAATTTGATGTCATCAATGGAGATGAATCTGTTCGTTTTAGAACCAGACAGTGGTGGTAAGATGATAGTCCTGGTGCCCTGAATTCCCAAGACCGGTACAGGTGCTCTGTATGATGGACTGAACTCCTTCTTCACTGCGATCTTCTCACAAACCAGATTCCCAATTTTAGGAATCCAGCCAGTCGAAGTTTTCGCTAAATTCGTTATTCCTAAGGTGGCAGCACTTGCAGATGATTTATCATCACAAAATTGCTGAAGCTCCTGTAAAACAGTGAGACGTTCATTTATGTCAAATGGTGTTTCTGCTACCACCATACGAGGGGCATCAAGATCCGGGACATACATAGGTATCCCAAAGAGAACTTCATATGGAGTGCGTCCCCCCAAGGACCGTCTTGGCAGATTATTCAGTGCTCTCTGGACCCCATATAGGTGATGTAACCACCTGAGGCCTGAACCTAATACTCGAGCTATTAAGGACTGCTTTAGATCACGATTTCGCCTCTCCACGACCGAATTTCCCACGGGATGGTATGGTGAGGAGTAATGGAGTTCAACACCCATCGTCCCCATGGTACCCCTGAATGCCTTAGAGGCATATGCAGGGCCCTGGTCCAAATGGAATGCTGCAACCGCATATGTACCGATAAAGATCAGCAAGTCTTTTATAAAAGTCCAGGCATCAGCCAACCGCTGTGGCCATACCCACAGGAATCTAGAACAAGAATCTACAGTGACTAAAATGTATTTCTATGCACCATGAGGCTGTAAGGGACCACAATGGTCCAGGTACACACACTGTAGTGGCCTGTTGGACACTAAGAGGGATGTCTGCGGTGGGCGTTTGATGTTAGAGCCCTTGATCTGCTGGCAAATGTCACAGCAAAGGACATAGGGGGTCATTCTGACCCTGGCGGCCGGTGGCCGCCAGGGCCACCGACCACGGGAGCACCGCCAACAGGCTGGCGGTGCTCCAACGAGCATTCTGACCGCGGCGGTTCAGCCGCGGTCAGAAGCGGAAAGTCAGCGGTCTCCCGCTGACTTTCCGCTGCTCGTTTGAATCCTCCATGGCTGCGGAGCGCGCTCCGCAGCCATGAGGATTCTGACCCCCCCTACCGCCATCCTGTTCATGGCGGGAAAGCCGCCATGAACAGGATGGCGGTAGGGGGGGTCGCGGGGCCCCTGGGGGCCCCTGCCGTGCCCATGCCAATGGCATGGGCACGGCAGGGGCCCCCGTAAGAGGGCCCCGCAAAGTATTTCAGTGTCTGCCTTGCAGACACTGAAATACGCGACGGGTGCCACTGCACCCGTCGCACCTTCCCACTCCGCCGGCTCAATTACGAGCCGGCATCCTCGTGGGAAGGGAGTTTTTCCCTGGGCTGGCGGGCGGTCTTTTGGAGACCGCCCGCCAGCCCAGGGAAAAACTCATAATACCCTCCGCGGTCTTCTGACCGCGGAGCGGTATAATGGGGGCGGAATTCTGGCGGGCGGCCTCCGCCGCCCGCCAGAATCAGAATCACCCCCATACTGTTTTGTTCATCTGCATAGACTAGGCCACCAGAAGCATTTCTGTAGGAGTGTTATCATGGCCAATATACCAGCATGTGCAGAAGCGACACCCTCATGCGCTGATTTAATCAGGTCTAATCTCTGGTCTTCATTGGGGATCACTCGATCTCCAACCCCAGGAATTGTTGTGTAAGCAACATTCTGCGCACTGATATGGTAAGTATAGTTTGTAGGGTATCCTTTCGGAAGGTGCTTGCCTGCAGCCGAAGCTTTAACGGCAGGCAATATTTCATTATCCAATCTCGCCTGAGAACGAGTCACTGCAGCCACAGAAGTCGTAGCTACTGCTGCTTTGGCCGCTTCATCAGCCAATGTATTACTAGTAACGCGTACTCCTACACGTTGGTGTCCTAATGTATGTACTACATGGACACACGGCAGCTTATCCTTAAGATCAGCCACCCTCCCCCACAATATTTTGTGTTTAATGGTGTTCCCTTTAGAATCTCTAAACCCGTTCAGTTTCCAATGATTGAGATAGTCATTGTATGACTGGACGCAATAATAAGAGTCACAGACTATTAAAGTCCGGCATCCTGACTCAGTATGTTTGAGTGCTAGAATAAGAGTTTTAAGCTCAGCCAACTGGGCTGTGAAGTCCCCTAAGGTCTGCGTGTAGGTATTGTGAGGGTGGAAGACTCCATCTTCCATCACTCCGCTCACGGCTGCGCAAGCTGCCGAGTATTGATGTATAGTACCTACAGCCGGTTGTGCTGAACCATCAGTGTATATGACAGTATGGTATCTGTCCAGTGGCAAGATATTTAGAGGAGAGGGATACTCTTGTTCATACTGGAGAAACTCTTGTGTCTGTAGTTTTGGATCGAATATATAATCAACATCAGTGGTGGTCAGAGACGTTGCCCATTGAATCCAACGTGGATTTAATGCTTTAGCGCTTGGAACGCTTGCTTTGGTGACAGCTTCTAAGGCTGGCACCGGGGAGACAACAATAATACATTTCCCCTGGGCAAGTGGTCTCTCTTTTATGACGGCCATCTGAACTGCCGTCAGAATCTTTTCTGTAGGTGCAAAACGCTGTTCAGCATTGGAGTATAAATGTGATTTAGACGCTATTGGTACCGTGTCATCCTCATTGAAGGTGCCATAAGTAAATCCAAGGGCACCAGCTATTATTCTGATGACCAAATTTGTTTTATTGTCACGTGTGTGCAAGTGTTTAGCATGTCCTGTTGCATCTCCCTAAGGATGCATGTGTGTTCAATTGTCCAGTGTCTGCTAGAAAAATTGGACTGAACTAAGTCATAAAATGGCTTGATACATTATGCATAATCTGGAATGTATGTCCTGCCAAAATTAAAGAAACCTAGTAATGACTGTAATTTCTTAAGTGTGTTAGGAGGGTGCAGTTGAACACATTTTTCTAGAAAGTGTGGGGCCAGGTTCTTTCCCTCGTTTGATAGCTCATATCCCAGGGATAATACACTGAGAAAGGCGATCTTGCTTTTCTTAAAATTGAATTTGTAACCGAGGTCTACAAATCCCAGAATGATCCGATCGATCCTTGTAAGATGAATGTCAAGGACGTTGTCTGTGAGATATATGTCATCCACGTAGGATAATGCCTCAGAATCATTATCATGTAATATTGATGTTACACGGGCTGAAAATAGCCCTGGGCTATTTTTATAGCCTTGAGGTAAATGACAAAAGCGTTTCTGGGACCCAAATGAGAATGCACTCAGGTCCCGACTTTCATGTGCTAAATTCTGGCAGAAGAATCCATTAGATATGTCTAATGTTGTTTTATATTTCTTACGCACTATATTGTTTATTAGTGCCGTGCTGTGTGCATTTTGTATAGCATATGTGCGTGTATGACTACTTAAATGTCTATAATCAATGACTATTCTATATGAATGGTCCGGCTTTGCAACGTGGAATAACGGATTATTCATTGCAGATGTACAGGGCTCAATCACTCCCTGGTACTCAAGTTGGGTGAGGATCTCCCTCACCGGAGCTTTTTCTTCATGTTTAACAGGATATTGTGGCTGTGGTTGGGGTGTGGACCTAACGGGAATAACATGATAAGGAGACTCCTTGTCCCAACCTACATGATTGCGATATAATGAGGTGCCTGCGCTAAAGCCCATTCAGAAGCATAGGCTTCTTTCTCTGCTTCCAGAACAAGATCGGAGAAAGAAGGCAAAATGACATCTTCCCCATGTGGGAGCTTGCGGACATGTTCAGGTGGCCAGTCTCTTTCGGCTAATAGGATATGACTAGTAAGGACATCCCAAAATATCACACTAATAGTGCGTTCCACGTCTCCCTCTATCTGAATCTTCAAATCATAAACCCTATCGGGGGGAGAACGTGACTGTCCGCTGTTTCAACTGCGATTAAATCGCTAGTTGCTGTCGCATCCAGATGATCTTTCAGACTCTGGCGACATATCGTGACCTCTGCTGCCCTGTCTAACAGAGTCACTGCCCACGTCTTGTTCCTCAACAGTGTTCTCAAGTGTACTGGCATTTTTAGCTGTCAATGCTGCCTCCTTCTTCTTTTTAAACTGTGGCTTTTGCTGAGGAGTCTTTTCTTCTTTTTTAATGGTAGACTGCGGCAAGTCTTTCTTTTTTTTCATGTATTCAGGGCGTCGATCTTGATGGCCCCCTCTCTCGCTACGTCTATCCGGTGCATCCTGAAAGGAACGAGAGGGACGTGAATCAGTATATCTGTCTGGAGTTTTAATGTTCTCCCTATTTCTGAGATTATATCTCCTTCCGGAGTTCTCCGGGTGTGGAGAATCAGCTCTCTTGTTTCTTCTTTCTTTGAAATCTTTGTGTTTGTCCCAGTGCTTCTTAGAGCCCTCCTGTGTCTGCTTTGTACCCTCCTTATGGGCGGTACCTTGTAACTCCAATTTCTTTGGTTTGGCTCCCAAACTATCCCGGCCTATACTAGTATAGGTGTCGGAAATTATTTTCGGTAGCTGTCTCTCTTGTTCCTGGTGTGGAATTTCCCGGAGACGCTGGCGTATTGCCAGTGCTACTGCTTCCCCTTTAATATTACTGAGTATTATTGAGGAAACTGCGTCAAAGTTACCCATTAATTTCATCCCCAAATCCAGGGCTGGTGCAGCCCCATGTTCATTTTGTATTTGTTTTAGCACTTCCGGTAAATTGGCAAGTGTTGGGGTACCATGTGTGGTAGTATATATGGCAGCAAAGACTGTACCCCATGTGGCACAGTCATCCACCGAGGGAACCATCCCAAAGGGCAAGCACATAGAGAGCAGTCTATGTTTTTCCTGTGGTCCAGTATGGGGAAACACAGCTTCCAGCTGATTCATCTTCTGGGTAATCCAGAACGGTATTTTTTCCTGTTCCGCGGGCACTTTACCCATAATAGTATGCACTGTTTGTGGATTAATCCAAGTAGCCAATTGATAACCACCAGGTGCTGGCGGAGCTGGACGCGCTGGTGTTGCGTTCAATGTTCGCATTACGAACTGAACTAATCGTCTATATAATGTCACTAATTGATTATATAAATCTCGCAGATCTGCTATTGGCATATTTTGTATGCCTTGGTGAGGTGTGTATGTGGCAAACATAGGCCATGTTGGTCCGTCATTACTTAATGGACCTAACCTCACTCTTTGTAGTACATGTGGTAGGGCGCCTTCAAACCAGTTCTGATGCTCTTGGTATGTGAGCGATATTTCATGATACTGGTATGCTCGGTACCGTAAAGGCACGTTCGCAATTTCATATGTGTGGAATGTATGTGTTCTTTGGTCTACCTCAGGAAAGGTGACCCAACAGTAAAATGTTTCTGTTTGGTATGCTTCATTAGCTTCTATTACAAGAGTAACATCCCCGCCATCATCTGTAAGGCCATGCATTAATAAATGTTGTGCTAGTGCTTGTCTAGCATTTTCAGGAAGGTCTATGGCAGCAGCCATTTTGTTCAGAGAAAGGGAACACCAAAATGGGGAGCATAAGTCCTTTTATGAGTTCGAGCTCGAACAACCTACAGCTTAATCAGGTGTTACCTTTTCAGCTAAGGAGGATTTTTCCAAAGACCACAGACTTTTCCGTATAATGGTACTTAGGGTACCTGTTGTCTGTGAGACAGTGATAGTCAGGGTATCTGTAAATTAGTGCCTAAACACCATTGTTGGTGGTGCCATGTCGTAGTTTGGACTCTTGCTCTGGGCAAGACTGCTGGTTAAAGGATGACAGTACTTTTGTTTGTAGGCGACTAGGCCTTTCCTACAACAAGTCGCAACTGTTGTCCCAACCTTACCAGCTCACTAGCAGCACCTCCCCAGAAACACAATAGTAAAAGGTGATTTGTGGCATCCTTTACACATGGTCTCGAGAATAAGACATCTCAGGGAGTGTTGTGGTTAAACGGAGATTACCCCTTTCTCACAGATATATCATATCTCATACAAACACAGGTAATGACAAAGATGCAGTGAAGTTTCAATAGTTTTTATTTAACATAACTGCAATTTGTGATAAGTTGCATGGGCTGCAATGATTAGCATAATGAATAATGCAAGGAACAGAATTGTGAAGACGAGAGTCATTATTACAAAGACCCCCACCATCTTGCAATGCATAAGAAAGACATACGAGATGTAATATGCCCTGATACCCTAATGTGATAGGCCTAACCTCCTACCTAAAGGAGAGCTGGGTTTGCTAAACCTAATCTGCCAATGCCATGTCCATGAGAGGAGCCTCCAACCCTTGTTACCTTGGAATGAGGTCTCTATCTCGGACCCTGCATGGACACGAAGACTGGGTCAGCGTCAAGACCACTGCAGCATCGATATCAGCGATGGTGGCGATGCCCTCCGGTCGGAATCCCTCTGATTATCTGTCTAAAGTGCGATGTATTTATACAGATCTACAAGGACCTCTGGCGTAGGTGCGTTCCCAAACAATAGATAACAGACATGCTTGGGACGGCAATTAATATAAACAATCCCTCGAAAGTATAGAGAGGGAAAATCCTTAAGTGTGAATACCTACTGTTTGTTTGTCTTTGTTGCTTGATCTTGACGCCTTAGCGCGGTGACACTGATAATGTAACTCATAACAAGTGGCCTAACTATAAACAAGGCCGCCTTCTTAGAAGAATTAAATAATTAAATGGGCTAAGACAGAGCAAGCTCAGTAGGTTAAAAGTCACTAGGTGACGGGGGCACGAGCCTGCAAGCCAGAGGCTAAGCTAACTCCTGTTATCCCATTAAAAATGAACTAGGATTCACTACAGCATCACATCTTCGAGGTGTGGATTCAGTCCAAATTGTGGCTTGCCACCTTCTTGTCCTCATAAACCCTCCCTCTGCTTCCATTTGCATGGTGAGGCCTTACAATGATTGTTGGTGTGCTGATGCCACAGGACCACTCATGACAATATAGCCTTATCCAGTCTATCATTTTTCACATACACCTATGTGGTGCTGAGACGTAGCACCGCACCATGCATGGCATTTCCATTAGACAATGCACGTGTGACCATTGGTAGTTACTCATGTTGATGTTTGCGTATGTGTGCTACATTGCATTGCACTGATGGACCTGGGCAAATTCCATTTCCTCTTGTGACTGTGTGGGTGTGTTTACCTTCCTACACACATTTGTCCTCCCCTCAATGCAGTTGTCTTAGCACTATGATACCTGAGATGTTGCATGGTGGCATTGCAGCTATTGTGACGCAGTCTCAGGGGTAAACCCAGGGATGGGCAGCATGGGTATGAGATTACTGCTGTGTACATCATTATGTACGTGACAGTGCCTGATGGTTATTGAGTCTATGGACATGACCAGTTGACAGGAGTTGCACTTGGATAGGGATTGATGGGGATTGATCACATAGTCATACTGAACCCTCATTTCAAGTGTGTTTGTTCCATGGGCACCTAACTGTAATTTCCTAATTGACCAGCGCACACAGCACAGGTAGTTGTGGCAAATGTTGTCAATGGGGAATGCCACTTGAGCCAATGGCCCGAGACTGGGCATTGTCCTCTAGTTTACATTCTGACAATACCAGCTGTCCTGTAACACCAGACCAGTTTAATTACCTACCCTCCTGGTCTGCTTCTGCATTTCAAGCAGCCTTGGCTTGGTGATGTATCCCCATGCAAAGGTTGTTGGTGTTGTGTTGTGCTGTGCCCCTGGATGCCCCTGCACAGCCCATGCACCTGGCATGGGCAATGCAGGGAGTCCGGTGCTGTGCCCCTTTGCCCTTTCCCCTGCCTGATTTGCAGGGATGACATGCATTGTGTAGTAGGTATGTGCCTCCACCTTCTTGCGCTTGACATTTAGGTATTTTGGTCCTCCATGCAACTTACCCTGCATATGTGTTGTTTCCTGGTAGTCTGCGCTGTCCTGTCCTGCGATACCAGTGATGATTTCCTCTCTGCTAACGGCTGCAACCATCTCCTCCATCTAGTCCAAGTCCTCTTGTGGTGCTGGACTCCCACCTCCGGTCTGCAGTGCTGCTTTCCTGTTCCTTGCCAATTTTTCCTTTGTCCTCCACTTGCAGTCATGTCAGCGTTTCTTGCACTCAGTGACAGTTCTCCTGACCTCTGCCACACTGGTAATCTTGTCCACAATATGTTGCCAAATTTCCTCTCTCCTCCCGATTGGCAATTTAGAAGTAATAAAGAGTTGATGCTGGTGCTCCGTCACCTCTCTCACCAGTATTTCATGCTCCTCTGCATGATGCAACAGTTCCTTTTCTTCTTGTCTCTCCCCTGGGTCTTGTCTGTGTCCTCCTGGCTGGTTCCTGGTTGTCTGGGGTGTTCCTGGGGTCTCTCCTGGCTTCTGGGTTCAAGTTTCGGACTCCTTAGCACTGTGTGCTCCATTTGCATCGCTTTTTGATGCTATTGCAGTGAAAAATAGTACACATCCCTTTTGTGACGTGCCTAAATATCGTAAACCGGATGAGTCATTTTTCCTGCGTTAACGTCATTTTGCCTTACAACAAGGCGTTAGCACAGTTTTGCATAAAAAAGTCAAAATCTGGCCCCTAGTGTCCCAACAAGTGGGGGCACAGATCGATCCATATTTGAGTCATGTTTTCATGTAAAATCCCCTCCCCAAATGGTCGGTGACAGGTGGTTCAGGAGCAGGGCTGATGACAGTGCGGGGAGAAACTCACCCTGGAGTGTGTTAGGTGCATATAGCGATATATAGCGACAGAGATCTATTGTCCATACCACCTCCAATAATATGTACCTGCCTTCGGCGTCCACTATGGTCCTGGTCCGTACATAGGATATTCTGGCCCAATCCAAATCATGACCTCCGGGCATAGGCCAAATGACTAGTATGAAATATCTGTCCACTTCATTGTCTAGTGACCTTTTCTATTTCTGTGGCAACTAGGTGTGTCTCCTGGAGACATACGATATGTATTTGCCTATGACAAAGATAGGCTTATACCCTATGCCATCTTATTGGGGTCTCCATGCCCCTGATGTTCCAGTTCAGGACATTGTAAGTGGTCACCATATTTGTGTTTGAATTGTCAATGTCCGAGGCATGCTCCACTTCTGATACAGCCACCTGCACATCGATCCCCTGGTGCTGCTCTGCTCGGCCCTAACAAAAAACAAACAAGTTAACAAAACAGAAATTCCCTCACTCTTGGCTTGGACACTAACAGGCATTGTGGCACAAAGTTCCCAACAGTGCAATATGTACTCAATACGTGTCCATAGTGTGAAACAGTCCAAACAGAAATCTTGCAGGGTGAGGTCAAAAGGTACATGTCCAAAAAGGGGTCTGGAAGCAGCAGCAGACCCGGGGCCCATACATGAAAAACAGGTACCAGGGGGCTCCCATCGACGAGTGCCCAACCAGCTGCCTCCGTATTTCTTACATCACCCCACCTACTGCCCATGACAACCAATATCACCAAAACCTCCAAGAACAGCATGCTATGGGGCTGAAGCTCCTGTTAGGAGCGATCTTACCGATCCAGTCATGGATTCACCCTCTGATGATACAGAGCCAAGGGCATCCGGTATGAAGTCCTAGTCTGTTTCGGGGGTGAGGACTTGAAATCTGTTAGGGCTGTGGAGGGAAACCTCCACTACCACCTGCATCCTCTCCCTTGTGGCTTGTTACTCTGTGATCTCCACAGGCTGATTTCTGACTTAATCTGGGACAAGGCTTGGAAGAGGGCTTCTATCCAGATGCTTCAGTGCCCGATGCTGGAGGGTGATTTTAGTGTTCATAATGTCAAGTTGTACTTTGCGATGGCACAACTGCAGTGGCCCATGAAATGGTTAGCTGGTGAGCTGATGGGCACGAGGGGGGTTATTCGGGAGCTGCTGGGTGATATGGGGGTCTTGGACTAGCTGCTCTCATGCGGTGGCCCTTCAAGGGCCTGGGTACCTTGGCACAGACCGCTAAAGTCTGTTTGGATTGACATGTGCAGCTCAGGTGGGAGATGTTGCTGTAGGTGCCACAGTTGCCACTGGGGAGTACGCCTGGAGTGAGAGCCCTGAGGACAGGGCATGACTCAACTCTGTGGCGAGAGGCAGACATAATCAGCATAGGTGACCTCTATGAGGATGGTGCGCTATGCTCTTCCCAAGACTATCATGGTGCTTACAGGCTGGCAGCAGGCTTGTTTCTGGCTTATTATGCTCTCCTCCTGGCACTCTGAAATACCTGGGCCCTGATTTAATAAAATTGGCATTACACCCAGTGCAGTGTCACTTTTTTGCACCCCTTAGTACCCCCTTAACGCCACCATGTGTGCGCCATATCTAAGATACGGTGCACCATGGTCATTAGTTAGGGGGACTAGCGTCAAAATTTTTGATGCTAGTTCGGAGTTTTGCAGGGTTAGCGTAAAAAATGTTGACACTAATCGTGCCAAGCCCATTGAGTCCCATTGTAAACAATGGTGTGCCTCCTTTTCATGCCTGCTCTGAGCAGAAAAAAATGACACAAAGAAATCTCAAAGATTTTTTTGCACCATTGTTTTGTCCTCTCTGACAGGGAAACGCCCGCTTTGCATACATTATGCCTGGTGCAGGCATAATGTAGCACAAAGGGTTACTAAGTGGCGCAATGCAAGTATTGCGCCACTTTATAAATCTGGTATAGTGACTTTGGCCTCGTTAGACCACATTGACGTAAAACAAATGCTGCTAATGTGGCCCATTATAGTGTGGTGCAGGAGGAGCCAACCAAACATCATGGCTTGCAGTGCATCCTAACACATAGCCTGGGAAAAAAAGGCAGTTGCAATGTTGTATACAACCTTACAGAAGGCAGAAGTTGGGCGTGCTATGGCCAACAGACGCAGATGTGAGGAAAGCATGGGGACTCCGCTGATGCCTAAACAGTGGGAGATGGTCAAAGAACAGGCAAAAGGCATCTCGCATAATGCGCAACTCAAGTTTACCCAGTTGAACTACCTGACCATACATATCTCAACACCGTATATGCTGCACAGGATGATCCCAGTAGTTGCATGCTTTGCCCACCTGCAGTCATCCCAAAGCAACTTTTTACATATGGTGTAGGGGTGCCTAACGCTGGTGCAGGAATGGGAGTGAGTGATGGAGCATATCTCGGACTTGATTGATGTCCGACTACAGACAGATCCCTTGCTTTGCTTGCTGAGGGTCACTAGGCAGGAGAGGCGTACCAAAAGCTTTCTGAAATGTGTGGACCTTGCCCTGGACCTTTTAAAAATGCCTCCCTCAATTGATTGTTGGCTGCAGGTGACGCACAAATGGGTGGCTGCAGAGGCAGATGCCATGACTTTTGATTCTCAGCTTAGAGCGGTAGTGGGGGTGGCTACACCGTGGAACACATATGTACTCAAACTTCAAGATAAATTGGAGACCCATACATAATGCATAACTATGTGATATGCCCCTGCCTGATGTCTCGCCCTCTACCGAGCTCTCTGCAACACAACTCTGGGTTGTTCAATTAGACACCAATGCCCCCAACTTGGGATCTTCTGGACTGACCGTGAAGGGGTGCCATATCCCCCGCTCTTGCATACTTTTTCACATGCTTTCACGCAGATGCACCTACTCTTGGCTGAATCAAGGTGCTGCGACTGGTGCCCTTTTCTAGTTTCATTCAGAAGCCATGATGTTCCTGTTTTAATTCCTAATATGTTATTTTATATGCTCCTGTTTGATTGAGTATGTGGTTCATACTAATTATATTATCCTAAGAAATGTCTGTATTATTGTCTCTTTCTTTGCTGATATTCTCTATGGCCAGATGTTGACATGTGGCATGTACCTATATAGCAATTGCATTTCCTATAGCCACATTTGAGCCTTGCTAAAATACTATGGCCCTCATTATGACATTGACGTTAAGTCCCACTTACCGCCACGCTGACAGCCGCCAACATTCCCCAGTTGCGGCGGATATCTGGTCACCATATTATGACACACACACACACCAATCCATCACTATTCAGCCACAGACACAAGTCCGCCACACCAAAGGTCAGTGATAAACTGGCGGTATCAAAACCCACACTGTTACCCCAACAGAACTACTCCCATCACATTATGACCCATGAATCACCACAGCGGACATTCAATGGCGGTAAACCATTGGCGGTACATACTGCTGCGTTCAAAATACACACACACATGCAAAACAACACCACATTGGACAATTTAAATAATAAGTCAATTCCACAATTTAAATAACACACACCTGACACCCATACACACACACCACACCCACACCACTATAAAACACCCACCCACAACCCTTTACGACTTCAAATAATTGCCAGCAGAGAGAGACAGCAAGAGCACTCACACAACTAGAGCCACATACCACTCACACCTATACACCACTCACGCACCCCACATCATACACCCCAACACATTACCCTACACACCCTCACCTACACACCTTAAACAACAACCATGGCACCAAAAAGACATCCCTGATTCTCAGTGGAGGAGCTAAGGGTCATGGTGGAGGAAATCATCAGGGTAGAGCCACAGCTATTTGGAGCACAGGTTCAGCAGGTATCCATTGCTAGGAAGATGGAGCTATGCAGAGGATCGTGGACAGGGTCAATGCCGTGGGACAGCACCCAAGAACCAGGGTTGATATCAGGAAGAGGTGGAATGACTTACAGGGGAAGATATGTTCCATTGCAGCAAGACACCAACTCGCTGTACAGAGGACTGGTGGTGGACCACCGCCCCCTCCCCAACAACTAAACCCATCGGAGGAGCAAGTCTTGGCTATCATGCATCCTGAGTGCCTGGCCGGAGTAGCAGGAGGACTGGACTCTAGTAAGTCAACTCTATACTACTATCACCCTCCTACCTGCATGCCATCACATACCCCCACCCTCACACTCACTCCCATCACTCCACCACCTCACACACCTCCCACCATAATATCTCATTCATCCCAATGCCAAGCACTGCATGCCATACCAATGCATGGACACCACTCACAGACCTGCGTGGACACCTATTACTAAAGCATGTACACTAGAAAGAATCAGCTAGCCCACCACGTACTGACTTACACAAGTTAAAGCTGCCAGGGCAAATACAACCAAACACGACAACCCACAGATGCACAATATGTCACACACAGAAACAATAACACTGCATTTACATCCCCACAGGTACCCCAGCCAGTGTCAGCGGCAAAGAGGTGCCAGCACTATCCAGTCTCCCCACAGAAGAGGCCAACAGTGATGACAGCAACTCTGTTGCATGGACCTGGATGACCAACCTGGCCCATCAGGGACCTCTGGACAGTTGGCAACCCAGGCACAGTCGCACACCACCACAGAGCCTCTCCCATCAGGAAACACCACCACAGCACCCACCCAGCATACCCATTCCTCTGTCCCCAGGACACGTCAATCAGCAGTGTGTCTACCTCTACAGGGACCCCAGGCTACACCACACACCTAAGACAATCAGGGTCCAGGGGTCAGTGGCAGGGGGCACACTGTTCAGGGGACAGAGGCACAGAACAAGAGGGACACTGGGAGGACTGCTGTGTGCCAGGGGGAGGACAGGCCCAGGGAGCTGACTCTCCATGAGCCACTTACAGAGACGCTGGGAGCATACCAACATTCCCAGGATATGCTGGGCCAGATCCTGGACAACATGCAGGAGAACAGGCAGCTGCAGGGTGAACAGTACAAGGGGACCAGGGAGCACTTGCAGGCCATTAACACCACCCTGGTCTCCATTGCAGGGGTGCTGGCAGACATGGCCAACATCATGAGGGAGGCAGTCTTACAACAACGGGTCCCCACCACTAGCAAGACATCTGATTTGCCTTCCACCTCCGCTGCTGCTAGTAGACAGGAGGCCCTGCCACAGGACCAACAAGCCACCAGCACCCCTCCCCTTGCAGAAGGAGCGCCACCCCTCAAACATTCCCTGCGATCCAGGCAGAAGCCAGAGACTATTGCCAAGACCACACCAGAAAATGAGACTCTCCTGACTGTCACCCTTGTGTCCCACTCTGTCACCCTGCCCACCTTGAACTGCCATTGCTCCCCTTCCTATGTCCCCTTGGACAATGCACCTTTGCTACCAATAGACTGGAACAATACCCTGGACTTTCCTCCATCATCACCCCAGCCCATTGCACTTGCCCCTCTACTTCTTAGCACTTAAATAAACACACTTTTAAAAAAATGCAAGTATGTTAAACTTATCTTAGTATGTATTGGTTTAACCAGGTTCAAACATTGCAATTCAACTGTACAGTAATGTTCATATAGGAAAGACCTGTAGTTGGCTGCAGTGATCACACACCAGGAGCGATAGTGGGGCACCAACATCTGCAAAACGAGTTGCCAAAGGGTACAGTGAGTGGGCATAGAAGTGGGAAATAACAGCATGCCAGTGACAATGATAAACCGTAATTTGAAAATAAAATATGAAGTAACACTGTCTTACCTGTGTGTCATTGGAAGTATTGTCGAATCACTGCAGTTCTGTTGTCCTCATCCTTTGCTACTCATCCTCACTATCCACAGTGTGCACTGCTGCCACATGGTCATCTCCAGCCTCCTCCTCCTGCAGAAAAAGCACATGGCGTCTCAGGGCCCGGTTGTGCAACATGCAGCATGCCACGATTATCTGGCAGACCTTCTTGGGTGAGTAGCACAGGGATCCACCTGTTAGAAGGAGGCACCGAAACCTGGCCTTCAGGAGGCCAAAGATACGTCCAACAATCCTTCTTGTTCACCCATGTCCCTCATTATAACATTCCTCTGCCCTTGTCCTGGAATTCCTCATAGGGGTCAGTAGTCATGATAGGTTTGGGTAACCAGAAATACCTGCAAATGTCAAGGGATAACATTTAGTCACACACTATCCCCTATGGCCCACACCATGCCCATACCCCAACATTTACTGGGTGGGAACCAGGGCTCACCTATTAGCCATGCCCTGTGCCTCTGTAGTTGGGGCATCACATTTGGGATGCTTCTATTTCTCAGGATATAGGCATCATGCACCAACCCAGGATATTTAGCATTGACATGGGAGATATACTGGTCTGCCAAGCACACCATCTGGACATTCATTGACTGAAAAATCTTTCGATTTCTGTGATTGTGGCCCTGTCACAATGGAGGATAATGTGCTTGTCCTCCAGTGTTGCCAAGTCCACCAAGGGTCTGTACACAGGGGTATGCCTCCATCTCTTATTCATAGGGCAAAAGAGTGAGGAGCCTGTCACAAACTGAACATTGTAGCCACAACAGTAGAATGCATGATGTTAAATTTCAATGTATAAGTGGCATTTGTCCTGTATGTCCAAATTTGAACTGTGACACAGTTATTATCCATGGTCGGTCCCCCCCCTTGAAATGGCATCCGCCTGTCCTGTGTGGAGGGACAGGTGGAAGTGAGGTAATTCCGCTGACGTTGTGTGCCATTGCTGGAGGCGGTTGGGAACCGCTGTGCAACTCCTCATTGGTTATTATTGGGCCCTATGGGGTACAGTGGCCAATGGTGATGTACGCCGGTGATGATGGTATGCACCGCCGCAGACGTGACCGCACAACATCAGTGGAATGACCTCACTTCCAACTGTCCCTCCACACAGGACAGGAAGATGCCATTTCGGGGGGGAGGGCAGGACCTGGATAATAACTGCATCACAATTCAAATTTGGAGATACAGGACAAATGCCACCCATACATTGAAATTTAAGAAAAAGTATTGTACTGTTGTTGCTACGATATTCAGTTTGTGAATGGCTCCTCACTCTTTTGCCCCATAGATTGCTACTGCAGACTTGACAGGGCCACAGTCACAGAGCTGTGTGCCCAACTGGAACCTGATCTGATATCTGCTATCCGTCACCCTACTGGGATCCCCCTTCTTGTGCAAGTCCTATCTGTGCTCCATTTGGCAAATAGTTCTTTCAAGTGACAGTGGGCTTGGCAGTAGGAATGTCACAGCCAATGTACTCAATAGTGCTCGTAAGAATGTTGTCTGCCCTGATTAAAAACATGTGCAGCTACATTGTTTTCCCTCAGGTGGAGGATTTGGCCACAGTGAAAGCTGACTTCTGTGCAATCGGACATATCCTCATCATCATTGGGGCAACTGATGGTACACATATTGCATTTGTCCCCCCTGTCAAAATAACCAGGTATTCAGAAATCGAAAGATTTTTCAGTCAATGAATGTCCAGATGGTGTGCTTGGCAGGCCAGTATATCTCCCTTGTCACTGCTAAGTATCCTGGGTCGGTGCATGATGCCTATATCCTGAGGAATAGCAGCATCCCAAATGTGATGGCCCAACTACAGAGGCTCAGGGTGTGGCTAATAGGTGAGCCCTGGTTCCCACCCAGGGGATGTTGGGGTATGGGTACAATGTGGGCCATATGGGATAGTGTGTGCTAAATGTTGTCCCTTGATATTTGCAGGTGACCCTGGTTACCCAAACCTATCATGGCTACTGACCCCTGTGAGGAATCCCAGGACAAGGGAAGAAGAACGTTATAATGAGGGACATGGGCGAACAAGAAGTATTATAGAACGTACGTTTGGCCTCCTGAAGGCCAACCTTCGGTGCCTCCATCTAACAGCTGGATCCCTGTGCTACTCACCCAAGAACGTCTGCCAGATAATCGTGGCATGCTGCATGTTGCACAACCGGGCCCTGTGACACCATGTGTCTTTTCTGCAGGATGAAGAGGCTAGAAATGGCCGTGTGGCAGCAGTGGACCCTGCACAGTGAGGATGAGGAGGCAGCGGATGGGGATGAGGACAGCAGAACTGTAGTGATTCGACAACACTTCCAATGACACACAGGTAAAACAGTGTTACTTCATAAATTTCATTTTCAAGTTACGGTTTATCTTTGTCACTGGCATGCTGTTATTTCTCACTTCTATGCCCACTCACTGTACCCTTTGGCAACTCATTTTGCAGATGTTGATGCCCCACTATCGCTCCTGGTGTGATCACTGCAGCCGACTACAGGTCTTTCCTATTAGTACATTACTGTTCAGTTGAATTGCAATGTTTGAACCTGGTTAAACCAATACATACTAAAATAAGTTTAGCATACTCCATACTTGTATTTTTTTAAAGTGTGTTTATTTAAGTGCTAAGAAGTAGAGGGGCAAGTGCAACGGGCTAGGGTGATGATGGAGGAAAGTCCAGGGTATTGTTCCAGGCTATTGGTAGCACAGGCGCATTGTCCAAGGGGACATAGGAAGGGGAGCAATGGCAGTTCAAGGTGGACAGGGTGGCAGAGCGGAACACAAGGGTGACAATCAGGAGAGTCTCATTTCGTGGTGTGGTCTTGGCAATAGTCTCTGGCTTCTGGTTGGATCACAGGGAATGTTTGCAGGGTGGTTCTCCTTCTGCAGGGGGAGGGGTGCTGGTGGCCTGTTGGTCCTGTGGCGGGGCCTCCTGTCCACTAGCGGCAGCGGAGGTGGAAGGCAGTTCAGATATCTGGCTAGTGGCAGGGGCCTGTTGTTGTAAGACTGCCTCCCTCATGATGTTGGCCATGTCTGCCAACACCCCTGCAATGGAGACCAGGGTGGTGTTAATGGCCTGCAAGTCCTCCCTGAACCCCTGGTACAGTCCCTCCTGCACCTGTTCTCCTGCATGTTGTCCAGGATCTGGCCCAGCGTATCCTGGGAATGTTGGAATGCTCTCAGGATCTCTGCAAGTGCCTCCTGGAGAGTCAGTTCCATGGGCCTGTCCTCCCGCTGGTGCACAGCAGTCCTCCCAGTGTCCCTTGCTACAATGGAGCGTACCTTCCCCATAGGTCGTTCCACCTCTTCCTGATGCCATCCCTGGTTCTTGGGTGCTGTCGGACAGCGTTGACCCTGTCCACAAATCTCTGCCATAGCTCCATCTTCCTGCACCTGTGCTCCAAATAGCTGTGGCTCAACCCTGATGATTTCCTCCACCATGACCCTTCGCTCCTCCTCTGAGAATCAGGGGTGTCTTTGTGGTGCCATGGTTGTTGTGTAAGGTGTGTAGGTGAGAGTGTGTAGGGTAATGTGTTGGAGTGTGTGATGTGGGGTGCGTGAGTGATGTATAGGTGTGTGTGGTATGTGGCTCTGGTTGAGTGAGTGCTCTTGCTGTCTCCCTCTGTTGGCAATTATTTGTAGTCATAAATGCTAGTGGGTAATGTGGGTGTGTGTTTTATAGTGGTGTGGGTGTGTGGGTGTGTTGTGTGTATGGGTGTCAGGTGGGTGTTTTTAAATTGTCCAATGTGGTGTTGTTTTGTATGTGTGTGTATTTTTAGCGCGGCGGTATGTACTGCCAATTGTTTACCGCCATTGAATGTCTGCCGTGGTGATTTGTGGGTCATAATATGATGGGTGTAGTTCTGTTCGCGTAACAATGTGGGTTTTGATACCGCCAGTTTATGACTGACCTTTACCGCCATTGTCATAATGAGGGGTATAATCCTTTTGGAAGTTAGTCCTACTACACCTTTCGCACTGCTGTCCTGGAATGTAGATGATACACAAAGGGAAACTTGTAGACTGTTCGAAATGTGGTTTCCAATTAGAAGTGGTTTGTACCCTGTCCAAGTAGGGGCCCTCACTCTAGTCAGGGTAAGGGAGTATTTGTACAGACGCACAGTAACACAGTGAAAACACCACGAAAGCACTCCATACCAGTTTAGTAAAGTAGGCAATATTTATCTGAGTAAGGCAAGACCAAGATGACAAAAATGCAACATACACAAGCAAATACATGAATTTTCAAAAATCAGATCTTAGTATAGTACTTAGAATCACAATAGCTTCAACTGGGGCTATCACAACATCTTGACGGAGTCCAATGACAGTTAAATGCCTCTCGCGGGGGACTGCGGGCTGGTCACAGAGTCACATGGATCCCAGTACAGTACCTTGGGAAATGAGGAAACAAAGTCTTTGCACTGAGTCGGGGAGATGAGGCATCGCTGGAGCCAATGCAGCATGGGTTTCTTACTGCTGCACAGGGGTTGTGAGGCATCAGCTCCTTACTGCTAGGCAGGGGAGGTGAGGCGGCAGCTCCTTACAGTTGCAGGAGAGGTTAGGCATTACAATAAGGCGGAGTCAATAGATTCAGCACGCAGAATGCGTGGTGTTGACTTTGCAGTGACGCAATCACACAATGGGCTACAGGTGCTGTGGCGGAGTCGGGTGTTATGGACGTCGGTGACACCGCACTTGGGCCTCACGCTGTGGCAAGACTTCAGATGCTCTGTGTCAGCACTGGGTCTGTGGCATCAGTCGTGGTTGTTGCACTCAGCGAGGACCACGGCTCCTGTGTAGGCAGCGGCACAGAGTCAGACTGCGGTGTCTGATCCAGAGTTGCTGTGGAGTCTATGTGCGTGTTACTTATTGGTTACACAATAACTCATTCCCAAGGGCCCGGAAAGTGGATTTGGCACCACTTGGCAAGAAAGGACTTTCAGCAAGAGAGCCTAGGTGCTGACAGGTGAAGTCTTTGATGTCCCTGAGACTTCTTAACAGAGGCAAGCTCAGGCCAAGCCATTAGAGAACCATTGGAAGCAGAGTGTAGAAAGCATAGTCTAGTTCTTTCACTCCCAGGACAGAAGCAGGAAGCAGTAGATCAATACAACAAAGCAACAGGCATGGCGGCAGTCCCTCTTACGGCATGCAGCTCTTCTTCCTGGCAGAATGTCCTCAGTCCAGAAGGATTCTAACTTTGTGGGGTCAAAAGTCCAGTACTTATATCCATTTCTGCCTTTGAAGTAGGCAACTTCAAAGAAATGTCTTTGTAGTGCACAAGATCCTGCCTTTCCTGCCCTGCCCCCAGACACTCTCCAGGGGTTGGAGACTGCTTTGTTTAAGGATAACACAGTCATATTCAGGTGCAAGTGTCAGCGCCTCCATCTTCTCTAGCTCAGGAAGACCCATCAGGATATGCAGGGCACACCACTGCTCCCTTTGTGTGGCTTTATAGAGTGAATTCTCAAATAGCTCAACTGTCATCCTGACTCAGATGTGTCTTCTACAGATAGGCAGAGGCCCTTTATCTAAAAGTGACATTTTCAAACTTATACCAACTTCACCAAAAGGTGTATTTTTACATTGTGAGTCCAGGGACCCCACATTCCATATCTCTATCTAATCCCAATGGGAAATTGCAATTAAAAGATATTTCAAGACAATCCCAATGTTACCCTATGGGAGAGATGGTCCTTGCAATAGCGAAAAGCAAATTCAGCAGTATTTCACTATCAAGACGTGTAAAACACACCAGTACATGCCCTACCTTTTGAATACATTGCCCCCTCCCATGGGGTTACCTTGGGCTTAACTTAGGGGTGACTTACATGTAGTATAAGGGAAGTTGTGGGCCTGGTAAGTGGGCGCACTTGCCAGGTCTAAATGTCAGTTTAAAACTGCACAAACAGGCACTGCAGTGGCAGGTCTAAGACATGCTTCAGGGCTACTTGTGTGGGTGGCACAATCAGTGCTAACTAGTAAATCAAAAATGCCAGTCATAGATAAACCAATCACCAATACAATTTAGACAGAGAGCACTTACACTTTAGCACTCACTGGCCAGCAGTGGTAAAGTTCCCAGAGTTCTAAAGCCAGAAAAAATGAAATGCAGCACATAGTTAAAAACAGGAGGTAAGAGGCAAAAGGTTTGGGAATAACCTTGCAAAAAAGGGCCTTTTCCAACATAGACCTTGAGTGGGATAACTTTATCAATGGATTTGATATAGTTATTTCGCACAAAATATGGGCCCTGGAAAAAATCTTTAGGCAAGGGTACACAAACCATAGTGTAGAGACAGTTACATCCAACACAGGCCACCCGTCTGGTCGGCTGCTGATTTGGATAAAAAACATACCAGGTGTCACTGTAAAAAGATTAGATATAAATAGTAATGACATATGCAGTTTATAACCTCTACAACTACTCTAAATGCAGGGACAAAGATTCACATATGAAAGTTGTGGGCCCATCATCTCTCCAAGTGCTTGCATAAATTCATCATCATACTTTCAGGCATCTTTAATACCACCTACTAGTCCCTAGAAGGGTTAACAGCCATTACCGAGGGAGCAGATGAGGCAAGGGGATAACCAGAAATTCGAGGCAAAACCACTTAGTACATGGTCATTCATGACACTTCAAGCATTGTCCCTTACAATGACTGTTGGTGTGCGCACCTATGATGGCAGATTCAGGTCAGATAAGCTCCCTACCCCAACTTTTGTCAGAGGAAATAGTCAGAGTAGAATTGTCTGTGGTTTTCTTGATATTGACCTATGGTATGTGGTGCTTTATTGTGAAACTATGATCCAGAAACACAGCGATCATAATGCTCTCAAATTGAAAATGAATGACAATTTGTTTAAGACTAATACAACTTCAGTTCCATAATCCAAAACGATCTTGACATTATCAAATAATAGAAAAGCTGTCAAGTGATCTAAAAGCAGCCTCAATTCAGATGTCCGTTGCATTCAATAGCATTTTTGGGCTCATTTGACCACTTCACCTAACAAGGTACCCATGTGTAAACTGCATAATGATCTGTTTAATAATTACATTCCTTATGTACCAAAGAAATGAAGGCCAGTAAGGGAAGATTAACTTACCCCCATTAACATGGCTGAGGACGATAGCACACACGTAACGCTAGCAGATCAATGTCAGTAATTATTTAGGCTACTGCCATTTGGATAATACGCGCAATTGCCAAGTCTTTTTCTTTCATTAATCAGCTGTTAAAATACATGCTGCAATTTGATCCTCTCTTTCCCTGTTACTGTTCATCGTTGCCTTTATGGCTCGTTGTTCGATTTGCTGGCTTATCATTTTCCTCTACTTTTACAGACATATCATGGTCTCTGGACTCCCTTTTGACTCATGCTATACTTTGCGTACTTGTTCTATATCCGTGATAACTGGAATCTCGTATTATATATAATACCTCCATATTGTCAAAGGTATGCTCGATTCTTTCTCTCTTTTTTCCTTTCTTCTTTTTGCTTGTCTTCATACGTATCTGAGTTGCTTTCATGTATACCACATGGGTGATTTTCTTTATTTTCAGAGCAACAAGTATAATATCGTTTAGTTGGCTGTATGATATTCGCATGGCTTCTCTTTCCGGGACATTCCTTGTTATACCTTTCATTGATACTTACCACCTCTGCCTGCGGACATCATAGGTCTATCTTTCGAGTGTCTTACCACACACATGGGGAGCGGAAGGGGACTTCTCCCTCTGCTTTTATGGTAGTTTTATTAATCAATCATTCATTTCTGGCACTTGGTCTCTCTTTATCACTTATCAACAAATGGTTTGTTCTATGGTTTACACCACAATTTGTTCTGTCAATAGTCCATTGATAATTTCTGTTATTTACACATCCTATTTGTATATGTTTACAGCCTTGAAAAAGTCCAGTGTGACGAAACACGTGTCGGCTGTTTTCTTTCAATTACAAAAAATTGTATAGTGTACTTCATTGGATCAGGTCACCAACTCTCCTGTTATAGCACCAAGGAATAAATGGCTTATACTTTGACCTTGAGATGTGCCGTGGTTTTCTTCATTTCATAGATGGACTGTGACCTACATAGGAAACAACCCTCACACCCTGTGGCTGGGTGTCTTACCACTGGAGCACTCTTCTTCACAAATAATGACTTTTTCATCATAAACTTCAATTATAGATTGTGGCAGACATATTAGAAGTGTGCACCATTCTTACACAGCCACAATTGTTGACCTTTCTGTTGAAGACAAAGGTATGTGTTGACTGTATGGATATGTGGTGTAATGCATTTGTGGTGTCACTGTATTGCGATCTGTTTGGTATGATAAGTATTTCACTAGCCTGTAGTGACAATCTTGAAAAGCAGAGAGACCATAAACACTGAGGTTCTGGTTAGCAGGGCCTCGATGATACAGTTAGGCACCACACAGGGAACACATATAGGCCACAAACCTATGAGCACTGGGGTCATGGCTAGCAGGATCCCAGTGAGACAGTAAAAACACCATGACATATACTCACAAACAGGCCAAAAGTGGGGGTAACAGGGCTAGAAAGAGGCTACCTTCCTACAGTAGTGTTGCTGTGCAGTGTGAGTGACCTACCCTAAGGGGTCATTTGGTGATTTTGAATGTGTCCTTCTTCTTTTTATAATTCTGACCCACAACACAATGAGATGTGTAAATGGTGCCTGTAGCGTGACCCCCATATAATGTGGCTGATGGCGCAACAATCTATTGTTGAGTGTAATGACACAGGTAGGTGTGTGTATCTATGGTCGGTTGCATCGACGGTGGTGTGGATTTTGGGCTTCTTCAATGATCAGCAGCAGTGGCAGGACTTATGTGATGGGCTCTATGGTGGCACAAAACATGCAAGGCTGCTTGCAGGTGAGTTTCGCCCTTTATACTCCCTGTTTCCGCCTGCTGAAACGTGGTGGTTGAACCTCCACGGTCACGTTGGCGGTGTGCAACCTCCTACTGTGTCCGGTGGAAACAAAGGCTCCGCCAACCTGTTTGTGCGGCCTTGTGACCTTGGCACTCTGTGCTGCCTAGGGGTGCCGCAGCAGTCTTTGCTCCAAAGGCCCGCATGACTCGTAATACGGCGGTCAGACTGCCAACCCAATGGCAGTTAGACTTCCAATGCTGCCACAGTGGTCCAAGAACCGCCAAACTCGTAATGAGGCCGTAAGTCTTAGCTGCTACTTACTAGCTGTCTAGCGATTGAGTAAATCCCTGGGAATACTGCTGTAGTATGCAATGCTGGTCTACAAAACATAAAAAATTGTATGGATCAGTTTCCATTTTTTTCCTTTCTCTGCTGTTTTATAAAATTATTTGTACTGATGCAAAATGTAATGAAACAGATTGATTCTATTGTACTATTTTTATGTCAGTATTTATTCATGAGTGTTTTATATTTTTATTGTAATTTTTATGGGCTTGACTCCAAAATAAACATTTGAATTGAGTTGAACTACATCCCCTTATACTACAATTGTATTGATTTCAGCTTCTTGCAACTCCCAGCATTCTGTCCCACATTTTGGATCATTTGTACTGTTGTTCATAATCTTCCCACTTTCTTTGTCTTGCACTCATTGCTGACAGGTTGCTCACACACCAACAATTTAATTCTCACTTTAATTAAAGGCATGTTACAATCATTGTGTCAAATAAAATGATTAATATAGTGGCTAATACCATATTAAGAATACCTTTTCCTACTTACTACACCACTCAACGATCTTTGAGATTCATCTCCCAACTGCACTATGTACCGAGCTAACTCCATTCCATGCACCTGATTCTTCAAGAACCTTTATCTAATGCATAATGTTAGTGATGTTTAAATAATAACAGTTAATTTACTTACTGTTACCAGGCACATATGTGTAACACTACTGTATACGCAACATGTGACCTATTCCACTTTCTTTAGCTAATAATATATCTTAAGATAACCTGTTTTTCATAATCATAGCTCACATAGCCATTAGTTCTTTTTTAATGGTTATTAAGGCACTTGCTGTGTTAGTAGCCAATTGATCCACCACTGTTGGCCATTTTCTAACCTTGACATCATTCAGTGCTATACCAACAGAAGGAATAATGACACCAAATATATATCTCCTATCAACGTACCAATACTACATTTCTGGGGATCGTAATACCATTGACAGGATATCCGTCACATTTGTGATGGAGTATTCCTTTCGCCCAGATCTAAATCAGGCCTTAAGTCTTGGGTGCACCTTTCCATTTCCAACCATCTCTACTTCCCTTTCCAACTTAACCCCTCTATCCTGCTCTAATTATCCAGTAAATCTCGCTTTCGTTCATTGAGCTTTTCCATGAACTCCTTCTCATCTTTATTTAATCTGCATGTGAATTTGTTAACAACACTGTTAGTTTGGTTAATTTGTGGAATGTATTTGATGTATATAGATATTGTCCCCATGCTTCTGCTTCCATAATAAGAAAGCAATAATCTAACAATAGGCACATATTTGAAAGTAACATCATAATTTGAAAGATATAATTCAAGAAAATCCTGTTAATAGAATAAATATAAGCACACTGCATGATAAGTGATAGCTAAGAGAAAGGTGATGGTATGCCATATTTTAAGCAGTAAGTGCAGGTACAAATGTAACAATCAAGTATTTCCATGTGTTTTGATTATTCATCTAACAATATTAATTATACATTTTCCCTAAAATGACAGAGTTATCTTAATGCAACAACTTCTTATGTCATTCTCTTCTTTCATGTATTAAGGTCTGGTTAATTTTTATTTTAGGTGAGGGCTGCCCAATTTAAGTGCTAAATCTCACTAATAAGCCAACCATGATAACCACCAAAATAATTTGCAGTTTATATTTTGCAACATTTTTTCTTGTAGTTAGCCATGTTTCTCCTACAATAACATTCTTAAAATAAGGTTACAAATTTAGCTCCCAAAGTTTACGGTAGAAAATCAACAAAAATGTTTCTTCATAGACTCATATGTCATTCAGCTCATAATTCAATGTTCAGGGAAAACTAGAATTTTCAACTGGATATCTACAAGAAAAGTCTAAATCTTTGACAGGATAACTAAGGGTACAAAACAGACTCTAATTTGAACCTTCAGTTCGATTCTCAGATCAATATTTCATCAGAGAATTATTCAGGAATTTTCAATTTATAAACATAGAGATTCTTCAAAATTGATAGGATAGTTTGTCAGACTGATTTTTTTTTAATTTGAATGTTCTGATTGCTGGCCATCATTAAGATATGACCGCTCAGGAGATTCATGCTTTCTATTAGGTACTCTCAATCTTGTTGATCGTTTTACCTTTGGCTGTTTACTATCACTGACAACCGGCTCTACCTGCTCTGTTTCTTCTTCGATTATCTTGGGTCTTTGCACTCTATTTGAATAGTCTGTTCCTTTTCAATCAATCAATCAACATTTATAAAGCACAGCTTATCACGCATGGGGTCTCAAGCACAAGCTGGGAGACGCAGGTCAGTCAAAGAGCCAGATCTTGAGGTCCTTCCTGAACTGAGCCAATGATAGGGACTGCCTGAGGTGGAGCAGCATTGTGTTTCAGGTCTGTACGGTGAGGTAGGAGAAGGATCTCCAGCTGTGTTCTTCCGGATCCTGGGGATGGCAGCGAGGACCAATTGTGCTGAGCTGAGTTGCCAGGAGGGGGTGTAGAAGGAGAGGCAACGGTTGAGGTAGGCAGGTCTGACAATGTGGAGGGCCTTGTATGCGTAGGTCAGGATTTTAAAGGTGATGCGTTTGTTGATTGGGAGCCAGTGTAGGTTTCTCAGGTGGGCGGAGATGTGGCTGTGGTGGGGGATGTCCAGGATCAATCTGGCCTCGGCGTTCTGTGTTCTCTAGAGTCTTACTTGGAGTTTTTTGTTGATTCGAACATAGACTGTGTTGCCGTAGTCGAGTTTACTGCTGACAAGTACCTGGATGACTATTTTCCTTGTGTCAATAGGGATCCACTTGAAAATCTCCTTGAGCAGGCGACGGGTGTGGAAGCATGATGAGGAGATGGTGTTGACTTGGCAGACCATGGAAAGTGATGAGTCAAGACTGATGCCGAGGTTGCTGGAGTGGTCTGATGTAAGTGGGGCAGTTCTGAGGCTAAAATGGCTGAAATTGCAGGCCCCATTATGGGGATCTCCGTCTTGTTTGAGTTGAGTTGGAGGCTGCCGTCCCTCATCCATTCAGTGACTGCCTTCATTCCATTGTGAATATTTGTTTTGGCTGTAAATGGTTCATTAGTGAGAGAGAGAATGAGCTGTGTGTCACTCCTCTTGACACTCTTTCATGTGATACACACTTCCACTTGAGAGACTCTCTAATGGCTCTTATTCACAGCGCTTAATTTCATCTTCAGATGTGTTTTTGACCACTGCTGGTGACCTTGCTTCATTTGCAACAGTTTGGAGACTGTTTGCGATTTGACCACTTTCACCCCTAACAGCAGACCAGGTTTTTGCCAGGGGTTCAGGAGATGTGAATCTTTAATCTTGATGTCTGATTCTTCCTCTGGATTTAAGACTCTTGAGTATCCTCAACTTGATCTTGCCCCAATAGCTCCAGGGCTTGACCAGACAGGGCCTGCTGACACTCACTTTGTGGAGGCTCAACTTGTGCTTGTTCTTCTTTTTCTTCTGGGCCCTCACAATGAGATAATTTTCGAGTCAGTGAATAAGTGGCTCTTATCACCACTTCTTTACTAGCTTGTCTCATCCTCTTTGTGTGTGACACGTGAATATACTGCCACATCTGCCCCATTTCAGATCCGTTTTGGTCACAAGGACCAGCTGGTGCAGCTCTTTTTAGCTCGGCAGACGATCTGGCAGACATGCTTCTTCACCAGAGCCCAGTCTCTAGGGCTGAGGTCATGGCATTGTTCCAGCCCTGCTAATAGTGTTGCAGGGTTTACCTGATGACAGATAGAACTCACTACATCCTGCTTTTCCGTTTGGTGTGCTTCTGAGTCTCATCAAGACATCTGCATGAAATGGAGGTGCACACCTTTGTAATCCTGGATTTTAATGTACTATTAGCTTGCTCACCAACTCCTAATGTTTCTGGTCTGTGATTACAACTGAATTTCTGGTTGAACTTTAATGGTATACAGAGTAGATCCAAGATATTATTCTTAACGTGTTTGTCAAAATGTGATTCTAAAGAAATTGTCATGCCAAACCTAGGGATCAACTCCTTTTGGCTACAGTGATGCTATTGCCTAGTTGGGTATGCATCAACTCACCTGGAAGAAAACAGACTACTACTAGGAAATAGCTTGGCTCATTACATACAGACTTCTCTACACAATCTGAATGTAGGAAACTAAATGGTCCCTCAGACTTTCTGATGTGACTCATGGTCACAACTGTCCTTTTGCTGGCATTTACCTGCTGATATGTAATGCATGGCTGGTGCAAAGCTTCATCCATGGACCGGAAATGGGTGTGAAACCAATAATTGTGTACCATAAGAGTCATCATATCCCTCAAAACATGAGCAGGACCATGGAAGTGTAGGACCATTTCAGACAACAGGTAGCACCAGCCTGCCATCATTTGAAACCCAAATATCAATTGCATCTTTAATGCATCCTGCTCTTATCCACTTCTCTTTATCATTCTTGGGTGCTTCATGTTGGAGCTCTCTGAACTCACTTATATAAACTGTTGTCAACAATATACTGGGTACATTCTCGCTGTCCATTTTAAAGGATTCATCTAGACTGACTGAGCTGGGCTCAGGAGCACAATATTTTGCCACCTCATTAGCATATTGATTGCCCACTGTGATCATGTCATCATTACTGCTTTATGCAGCACATTTCACAACATAAATTTCTCTAGGCAAAAGGGGTGCTTCACAAAGATTTAGAATGAACTCTCCATTATGGATGACAGTCAGTGTAGATTGTAACACTAGACTCAGTGGCCACAGAGCACCTCTTACTAAGTAGATTAATTTGGATATTTGTTCTGAGGTTACATTACTCAAGTAGGATACTTCCACAATACCAGATGTGGTGTAGACTGTATTTTCTTCTCTCAAGGTTCTGTAGGGGTCTCTGAAGCAATAACCATCTATAAACAATGTAAAATCGGCCAATTCAAGTGGTACACCCAGTATGTCTGATCTTGGCTTGGTGCATAATTCTGGGACATCTGCACAGTTGTGATCAACATTTATTTCCTCATCATCATGATCTGAAATTGACTAAGGTGTTGCAGGATTTAGAACATTACATCTCCCAATGGAATATTTTCAGTTGCTAAGATTACTTGTTCGGTGGCTTGTCAATGCTGAGTTCTAGTACGAGTCAGCAAAATGTCAACTGAGTGAGGAACCAACACAATAAGAATAAACAATTCCCTCACTCTGGTGAATATCAACACAGACTGCTACAACCAATTTCAGGCAATTGGGAAGTGCTGCAGCCACAGGATTCAGTGTGATCGAAAAGCAGGCCACTGGACATTTCACTCCTTCGCTGGCCTATGCCACCACAGACAATGTACACCCATCACATTTGTACCGGGACAAAGAGAAATCCTTCTTATAATCTGGCATTCCTAGTGTTGGTGTGCAACAGAGTTTGTCTCTGAGTTCTAGGAAGACACTCATGCATTTGTTATCCAATCCTAGTTTATTGGGTCACTCACTTAATGGTAAGTAAGCATCTATAGAGGCTTTGCCACAAGGGAAAAGTTAGTAATCCACTAACAAAAGTATCAAACCATTCATAGAAACATCCTTACCTCTCCTTGTGTCATAGGTGGATTAATTCTGAGGACTGTAGGCATGAGTTCTTTCAATACCATTCTCATTACCTTCTCATTGTGATGTCACAAATAAATGACCTTATTCTGACACTACTGGAGTTTAATGGGAGACACACAGTGTCCATTCTCTGTAAAATGATTCAGCAAAGTAATTGTGTGTAATCTGCAGTCCTCTTTTGTTTTAGATGCCACTAATAGGTCATCTATCTACTGAACCAACCATGAATTAGAGGGCAGCTGTAAAGTCTCAAATATTTTCTGCAATATCTGATTAAAGATTGAAGGGTTTTTTGGATAGTCTTGAGGAACACTACACCATAACAGATTTTTGTTCAAAAATGTAAATGCAGAAAGAAACTGACTGTCCTCATGTAGAGGAAAAAAGAAGAATGACTGGCACAAATCTATCACTATGAACCACTCTGCATATGATGGGATTTGAAAAGGGTTGCAGCAGGATTCAAAATCAGAGGACAGCTTGGGATTCCAATTTTATTGTTTTTTCCAAGGTCCTGTTTTATTCTCCATTTTTTATTTGTCTTTTCAAGTCCCCTGAACAGGGAAATAGAAGGACTGCTTTGACCTGTTTAATCAAGGGAGCCAATCCTGACACTAGGGACATTTAGGGATAAACCCCATTTAGGGCCGGATTTAAGAAGGCGTACTGCCTCCTTCCTTCACATTAGCGTTATTTTTTGCGCTAATGTGGCTCAAGGAGGCATGTTTTGCAGCACCATATTGACAAAGTGGTGCAATGCATGCATTGCACCACTTTGCGACCCCTTGCACCATGTTATGCCTGCGTCAGGCATAATGTATTTAAGGGGGTGTTTCCGTGTTACGAGGTCTGCAAAAATGGCACAGTGAAATGTACATGATTTCACTGCACCATTTTCAGTGTAATGTTTAACGCCTGCTCAAGGGCAGGCATTGACATGAATCACCCTTTGTAGTCAAAGGACCTCCTTGCACTTTGCTACACTAGCGTGAACATTTTTGACACTAGTGTAGCAAAGCGGCACAATAGCATTAAAAATGTGACGCTATTGTTCTAACTACAACTATGGTGTGCTGTATGCTAAATACGATGCAATGGTGGTGTCCTTAGGTGCCGGTAGGGGGGTGCTGAAAACGTGGCGCATCAGAGTTGATGTGGCACTTTTTCATAAATCTGGGCCTTAGTTTCACTTTTATTTTTACTGACTCAATATCATATATCAGTTCACTGTCTTGGCCTGTAAAATCCTAAATGTCCTCTCTTATTATACATTTTAAATTAGTAGGCAAGTCTTTTATGTAAGAACTGGGAACACACAGACATCTGACTGTTGTAATTTTATTTTGAAGTCATAATCTGCATCTTGGATCGGAATTGCCATTCCAGCTGGCCTACAGAAAATTGTGCAATTTGTGAAAAAAATATCTCTTTCCAACAAATTAAAAGGACTTGTGCCACATATTAGAAGTTCATGGATATGTTCAACAGGGACAATATTTGTAGGAACATTTGCTTAAACTTGATTTGGGATCAGCTTGTCCGAGATTCCTACAACTGGGATTTAATTTCCTGAGAGGGGGAGGTTTGGAACCTCCACTGGATTAACCATGGAGCAAGTAGCAACAGTCTCAGTCAAAAATGATACCAGTGGCCATTCACTTCACCTTCTACATATGGGCCAGTCTGGTCTACCTGTAGGACTGAAAAAGCATGCAATTCTCCTCCCCACTCAAGCACCATCATTGTAAATGGTTAAAGCCAAGTCCAATGGGACTTTCAGAAAATGCAAAGAACTGTGGAAACGCAGCAGAAGTTTAATAAAGGGTTCTGCTGAAGCCCAGGACCTTGCTGAAAATTCATTTCTTTATGTTTCATATTTTCTGCATCATTAAGCTTGTGGCATTTTTTATTGTACGGCCTCTGATTCTGCATGTTTTCACAGAGTATCAGTTGGGCTGGGGTAGATGACTGCAATGTCGAATTCTGAGATATCATATTCATGTTCTGAAACTGAGAATGTCCCTCAGCATAATTCAGTACTCTGTTAGGATTCAGTCTCAGTCTACACTCGTGTTTCCAATGCTCAATCCTGTTGCACATTCGAACTAGCAACAAAATCTCTATCTCCTTGAGGGACAACATTTCCTGTTGGCACACACTGAACACCACCTTGTACACCAACATCTTTCACTCCCATATTCATACTTGAAGCAGAATCAAAATCCAAATATGGCATGGAAAACCTCCTCTGTACACCTCTCTGAGACAGCTTTATTTGTGCCACCAAGTACTTTTCCTTAATCGTCATTTGTTTAATGTTGTAGGTGTCACTACATTATTCGGCATACTTCTGTATTTTATTGAAGGATTTTGTCTACCAACACATCACATTCCACTCTATCTGCGAACTAAGCAAAGGATGCAAACCAAGCACAAGCACTGAAACAAATCTGCTAACACTTTTGTGAGAAGGAGCTTCAGCTCTACTGTACTGTTCATAGATCTGCATTAGCCTGTTGTAACAGGCATGCTCTGATTAATTCAGAATTCGGCTCTTGGGTGTCCCTCAGAATTCTATTCACATTCACCTCTTTCTGCCGAACCTTCACGTTCAAATGGTCACTGCTTTGAATTTGTTTATGACTTCTTGAGAGGGGCTATTATTTGAAGAAGCCATTACTGATTATTCTGTTGGCCAATTCACAATCCCTTGACATTACATCCACAGGTCTTTGGGAATCACAATCTCAAACAACATATTCAAATCTTCCCAACGCACCTTGGAAACAGTTAGATGTCTTTATACGTCTGTGTACCACTTGAAGAGCTCTTCCCTAAGATTTAGGAATTGTTTTGTGAATGAATGAAGGTCATATAAACTCCAAAGCACATGCACACACACTCCCACCTACATATCTGTCAAGGGGAATTAGGTAGTCATTCTAGTCTCGGACTCATTTGTCTTCTTTACCTGCCTATTGAGATCCTTGCACTTCTTTAGTTCTCCCCAATGCTTAGTGCAATTGATTATCCCCTTGATGTGCACTCTCAGACTTTTCAAACTTGGCAATCTCATCTCCTCTACTTCCTCATCACGCATTGTCATTCAGAAATTCTTTTGCAAGTTTTTATTTCTATTTAAATCAGTCTCATACTTTTCATACAACTTTCCAATTATTTGCTCAAATATTTCCTTTCAGCACTTTCATATGTATTTAATTTATCTACTCTGATCTCAGAATCTCTTTAAATTCTGTAATTAATTGCAATACGTTAAGTTTTGTGGGGTACTAGTTCTCTCAGGAGAAGCTGTTAATCTGTGACTGCATCAGTAATAACACTAGGTGGAACAGTTTAATAATATAGTTGTGCCTGACACAACAAGTAGTTCAAATTCCAATGCCCTTGGTACAGTGGATACACTTTCACCCTCGGTTACACCATCCCCTGATCTTGCTATCCCCAACTCCTGCTGCGCTAGCCCCACAGGAGGTGGCGCAGCACGATATGGAGACAGTCTTAAGTTTAGTAAGGGCCTGATGTAGATCTCGCCATATTATGATCTCCATAGGATATTATGGGATCGTAATATGGTAGACAGGATATCCGTCATGTTTGTGACAGAGTATTAACCTTCTCTGAGATCTAAAGAAGGCTCTTAGTCATCTAAATAAATGTTTTTCATCATCCTCATTTGATCCTCTCTCTCTCTCTCTCTCTCTCTCTCTCTCTCTCTCTCTCTCTCTCTCTCTTGTTGATCTTTAATATGATTCTCTCTCATCTGTCATTACCCTCTCTATCTCTATAAAGATCTCAGGATAGACACCTACACCTTTAATGATACCTTCATGCCATGGATACTGTTTTGAATTTCATTTCACATCCAACCAATTACTAATAGTATGTATAATCTGAGTGTTCAGTTTCTTGAATTGCTTCTTGTGTGCAACATGTTCTCGAATTGAGCAACTAGGCTGGAGCTTCATTTCACACATCACTCATCGCAAATTCTCAATCTTTCTCATGTTAAAGATACCATTTAGGGGAAATTGTATGTTCTTGTCATCAAACGTGATCCTGTTCCAGGCTCCAGCCCATAAACAATTGTGTAAAATTGTCTTGAGTGCTGTGTTACAGGCTGGCATGCCTTCAGGTGGCATTTTCTATCCATGACAACAGGACTGCAGAGTTCTTAAGAACAATACCCATTTTCCTGTACTGAACTTGCTGTATTCAGTCACGTGTTACACATAACAACAATTCACTAATCTCAACAGCACACAGCGATAATTAACCAATACCAGTGCAACTCTTGAAACCAACCAACCAATCCTAGCGCAGCACCAAAGACCTAATCAGCCGCACACAGCATTGATCATGAGACAATAAATCAATTTCAGTACACACAGTTCAAAAGTTAATCAAGCTCAACTCAGGTCTTTGTGTCACCACACTACAAGCAACCAACCACGGCGCCACTGGCAGTGACGCAATAGCTGAGTTCAACACACTTAAAAACAAGTAAATAATTAACAATCCTTGTCTGCTTTATCTAAGTTAAGAAAAGGGAATCAATCTTTCCTAGCAGACACAAACAAAGGAAAGGAGATTCTAGGCCAGAAGTATCTTACTCTTGATCAATGTGCTTACTTCTATGCACCAACGAATAAACAATCACTAATCCGGATTAATATTCATTCACAACTAGACCTTTGGCATACCCGTATCATGGTATGGATGTGGCACCTCACAGCACACACCTCAATATTAGCTGACAATTCCAATAATAAGTTTCTATCTCAAGATCATGGATTTTCAATGCAATCTGTAATCAAACCTTAAACCTTAAAACATTATTCAATGACAATCACTCAATAACGTATTTATAAAAATAAGTGATGCATGAATAGTGACAACAAAAATTGATGTAGGAAACAATTAATAAACAGTGACAAATTTAAATTAAAATTAGACAAAAGTCATCAAAATTGCAATAACCAAAATCCCCACAATTCCACAAATAAAAGCCGCAAAACCAAAGCCCTCACAACCTGGATTCATATTATATGACACAGGAAACCCAAACTTCAGATCTCACAATCCTATGCTCAGAATGCAAATGTATGCTTTCAATGGCACATTCTAACATAACACCTTTCCCTACCAATACTCCCGTCTCCTCAATTCATGGATCAGCTTCAGGAACCCCAGGAACCCTGCCATAAGCGCCAGCAGGAGCATTTCAATTTGGCAGTACAGACTGAATTAGGGCAATTTGGTTTCTTCATCTAACTAGCTGTAACATCAAGATCTAGTTCAAACTATCCAGTTTCTAACAATCCAGATTCAGTCTCCAAATCATCCAAGTCCAGTTTCTAACTATCCTTTGCTACCAGATCTAATGGTGCTTTTTCTAGAAATGTCAAATTCTAAAGAGTACTTCTAACGGACAGGGAGCGATGTTTTTCCCCTAAGAATTGTATTGCTCCTCAAGTCGACCTGTCCAGCAAATATCAGTACAATTCACAAAGCGAATAGTAAAGCACATTGAGTTTTACAATTAAAACGGGGCAAATAATACAGTGAAACCAAGAAGGTTTAATTAGTACAGGGCTACAATCATTACAGAAATGTTGTTAGTCAATTAGTTATAAATCAAGTAATAGTATGAAGTTCAGAATAGGATACATTTAATAAAATAGCAGAACGAAGTATATTTAAGCTCAAATAATATGAGTCATAAATCCCAAATTAGACCCATTTAGATCAGGAGAGAGTGAGCATTACAAAAGGGCTCCTTTTATAATGCAAAATACAATGAAACACCATACATTTATACAACTATTAGAATCACGTGATTGAACCAATCAGGTTACAGAAAGTACCATACAGTTTCTAAAATCGCATTCTTTAGCGCTATTCCACAGGTTCACATAATGCAATTTCCATCCAGACACCGCAACAGCTTGTACACAAATTGTTACTTATTATACAAGGACAAGTTGTTATGAAAACCACACCTTGGTCCCAAGAGGTGAGGCCTCGGAAACATTCACTCTCAATAGAACAGTGTGTTAAAGAGTCTTAAGAAACCAGACCTGGTTCTTAAGAAAGTGTACCTGAGAAACAGACATTATCTATGAAGACATTATTCACAATATTACTTATACCAGGGTGAAACAGAAATGAAAAGATGACATTGCACTGAAAGATGCCTGCAGACAGCGTTAGCCATCTTGAAACTGAGGCCTACATTAACTAGTGTTAGCATGAGCATACTCTTCTCAACGTAATGTCATGTTTTTTTTTTTCTCCTTTTGACGTGTTAAAAATGGTTAAGCATACGATTATTATACTCTTTGAGAAGTTAGAAGAGAAGGTGTAAAGGCACTGGGATGCAGTACTATAAATAATACGCAGTGATACCCAAATATATATCTCATCAAAATATGGTATAGTCACCGGAGTTAATATGCAATGTATGTGTACACTGTGTTTAAACTGCATATTGTTATGGTCAGAGGCAGGCCAATAGATTATCCTGTATGTACGAAATACTATTTAATACTATTGCCTAACTAGAAGCATGTTTACACATAGAGGCTTTCTAGTACACAATTGTTTGTATACAAACACGGTTGAGTACACCTGTCCTCAATGATACACAATAGTTGGTGATAAACACAGATTTATAGAAGCCTGCTTAACGCTGTGGCATAGTCTGAGTTGTCAGCATGGCTGCACAGCACAGCACTTTAGCAAAGACTTAATGACCAATTATATGCTTGGCTGCATACAGCAGCATTATGTCAGGTCATTATTGTTTCAAAACACTTTAAACTACGAGCTTACATAATGATTGATTTTCATTGCAAACAACGAGCTTGTGCGAGCCTTTGTGCGCCAGTCAATAACTGGCGCCTATAATTGATGGTTATGATATGTTTTGGAGAACATGAACAGATGCAGAAGTGCTGGCCATTGTTTCAGGAAATTAGAAATGGTTAGAAAGGTTCTGCTGTATAAATATATGGGGGCTCGGGAGTTTGGGAACGATGCCGCACAGATTCACTACGGCCTCCATTTAAGCCATAACACAGTTACATTTTAAAAGTGGAATAGATGTGATCTTTTCTAAACCATAGCTGTGTCCTCGTGTGCAACTGTAAATCTCTAACAAGTTTGTATTTTGAGAAGTTAGTCCTGATCTGTCAGCCTTCCGAGAGATTAACAGCTTTATAGGCCTGTGTTGATATTGACAATCTGTTGCTAGACGACGTGTTTACCGCCTTGTGAGTAGGCTACTTGGGGACAACGAAAATATTCAAGGGATTGGCAAATCAGTGAAACGTGACACGACTTGATTCGTTCATCATGCACAAAATAAATGGCGGAATTGATAGCTATAATTTTACACTGAAATAACCTTGCGAAAACCAATAGCAGTTAGGAAACCTGTCAGAGAAAACTGTACCTTCCCGGTGGTAGTGAAAAATTATCTGCCCTAGGCTCAAAGGCCAATACTGTACGGTCTTTTATATCAGTCCCCACATCGGAGGGGCGGGGCGATGGTTTTACATACATAAATATGCGGCACCAGGACTGACAAAAGCCTATTTGCATGCAAACGGTGTTTCTTTCAGGTAGTCTGAATCTTCTTTCACCAAGTTTTCCCAGTTTTTTGTGTTTCTTTTTTATTTAAAAGCCAGCGCAAATGAAAAATTTAGACCCAAAACGGAGCGGCTCGTTTCGTAGTCCCTGACAAAATTTTAAGGTGTCCAAAATGTCCCTTCCGGGCACATCTAAATGGAAAATATGCCTCGGGGTCCTGTTTAGAGAAAGCTGCTAAAGCACTCTCAGTGTTCCCATCTGCATAGCTCCATGTGTGTGGAGTAAACACATAGTTGACTAAAGCTAGCAGAGACCGACAACATTGCTCGCTTCTCATAAAAGGACAGCAAACATTACAAGGTAATTAACGGATGTCATTCAAGATGGTGGAAGAACACGACAGTCTAATTGTATGCAATAGCAATTCCCATGACCCAGATAATGCCCTCATTTCATTATAAACTCAATATATTCATTTTCACTTTTAACCCCCCACTCCTAAACACCCCCCTCCAATCCAGGTCTCTCCAGATCTGCATCTGGCTGGTTTTGTACATCATATACCATAGTGCGTGCTTTACTCACGTCGATCAAGAATGGTTGCTTTTCTCTTGTTTTACCCTTAAAGAACTACAACATGAGGAAAACAACAGAGTGGAAACACTTCGCAAAATGGTTCGTCGTTCACAAATATGGAAGTATCATACGGATTTTGCCCCATATATTTTAGTCTAAACTTTACATTTGAAACGAATGATGTCAAGCAATTTACCGGTTTCTTGATCCCAGATTTCAAAAGCCACCCCCCAAGGTTGTGGCATTGACCTTGTTACTGCAGGAAAAGGGAGACAATGAGCAAGGCACTATCCAAAGATCAAAGTAAAAGCATAATTAGCTGTTTTGTGACCGCGGTTGTCAAGAAAATTAAAGGAGTAGGACACATGGTGTGGGGTGAGAAATATCAGAAAGATCTTTCATTTTGTGGGGGTGGGAGGCACCAGGCTTTTACAGACATGCTAGTCAGGGGAAGTCGGGGGAGGGGATAGGGAAGATACAGTGCAAAAAATTAATGTTGGAAGTTTTGCAGAGTTGACGAAATGGATACAAATATGGGCACTGTGCTCTAGGACACAAAAGTAGGGGTCAGCATTAAGGTGTACTGATTTCAAAATTCACCCCCACTTGACAGATCACCATGAAACTTGACAGATGCTGGTGTAAACATCGTAATTTTTTGGAAAATGTTGTGAAGATTCATGAAACGGCGCCAAAGTTGTTAGCAAAAAAAATGCTTTTTACATAGAAATATATATTTATCACCTAGTGGCGCTCGACACTAGGTAGTTATAGTTCGGAAAAAGTTTCTATAGTAAGAGCATTTTTGTTTTGCTAATAACTTTGGCGCCGCTTGACAAATCTTCACAAAAGAAAATATGACGCTCACTTGAGCTGCTGTCTGAAAAGTTTTGGGGTTATCTGTCTAGGGGGGTCTGAGAAAAAGGGACGGGGCTCAAAACACTTTTCCCCCATTCATTTTTCCATAGGAATAATTGAACAGTGATAGCGCCGAAACAACTGGACGAAATTACACCACATTTGGCAGAAAGGAAAGTCCTGGTCCAGAAAGCGACCTCATTTGCTTTGGTGTAAATCCGTTCAGTATTTGTTGAGAAATTTAAGGAAATCCAAATTTGAATACCCAGGGACCAGGATTAGCGACCCCCCCCCGATCTCGTACTGAGATCTGATTGGCTGACAACACTTCAGCAACAAAGCCGTTGAAGTGTTGTCAGCCATCTTGGGACTCAGCGGAAGCAGAGTCCCTAAACAAAGGAATACAAAATTAAAAAGGGGCCAGGTTGTGAACACCCTGACCCTTTAGCTCTGGTACTGGGGTCCCAAAGGGAACCCCCCCCAACCAGGGCTACAAAGCATTTAAAAAAAAATTCTTATTGCAAATTTGCAATGGGGTCACTAATTCGGGGCAAAAGGTAAAAAAAAACAAAAAACAAGTGAAGGCTCCCATGCTTGTCTTTTAATAAGCCTCCGGGTGGGCCAGGTCCATGCTGGCACTTTTTAGTTTTTAATGGGGGGAGTATTCTGCCACTCCCACAGCCCCAGGAACCACCACCTCCCTGGGGCCAATAATGTAATAGGGTTGTGTGGCCGCACGGCCACCAGCATCCCGGGGACCACCACCCCCTGGGGCAAAAGTGCTTTTTTAAAGTGACGGAGGACCGGTGGCCACCCCCACGGTCCCGGGGACCACCACCTCCCCGGGGCAAATAATGTAATAGGAGTGCATGTGGCCACGCGTCCCGCCCACAGCCCCGAGGATCACCAACTCCCCGGAAGCTAAATTACAAATAATTACAGGGGGTCTCTTTCGGACTCCCTAAAGCCTTGGGGATCACCACCACCCTGGGGCTTCTTCCGAAGCTGTAGCCAAGCCACAGCAAACACTTTGGTCGCTGTCAAAAACCAAAGCTTTCATCTCTGTCCCCTGCACACAGGTATGCATGCAGAGAACAGAGATGACAGGTTTGTTTCAGCAACCACGGAGGTGCTGCTTAAAACAGCTGTTTGGTTGCTGAAGCAATGGGTCCATGGGGAGGCATTGAGGATTCTCTCACGGTCTCAGATAACCCGTAAAGGGCTGGTCTTTAAATAAAATGGGATACTAAAAACACATGTAGGGACTGCGGGAGACCTCTTGAGGTCACTGAAAGTCCATAAAGGGCTAAAAACAACAAACAAAAACAAAAGAATAGCTTTGTGTGAAGGTCACGGACCTTCACACTGAGCAATGAGAGTTCGATTCCAGCCTGACACCTAGGTCACATGGCTGGGCCTGTGAAAGTGGACAAAGACTGGACTTTGTTGTGCATTCCTGCATGAAGAAGAATCTCCAAGGGCTTGAACTGAGCTTGCCTGCTGTTTTGAAGTCTCAGGGCCATCAAAGACTTTCTCTGCCAGCACCTGGACTCACTGCTGAGACTCCTGCCCCGTCAAGTGGCACCCTATTCAGTCCATGGGCCCTTGAAAGGTGAAGTTGGCAGAGCATCGTGTGGGGAAACCTTCAACGCACCATCTGCAATGCGGCTGATAAACGCTGTGGAACCCGCTTCGCGGCTGAAATCAACACTCCACTTGCATTGCAGGTGGGAGATCGCTGCAGTGCCGCTGGAGAAACGACGCAACACACTCTTGCAGCGGCTGATAATGACGCAAACCCCACACCGTGAGACTGGATTTCTCACGCATCGTACCTGGGCATCAAATTCAACGTGAACGTGTGTGGATCCGAAGTGCCTTTCCGGAAATCAATGCATCGCTCTCTTGTGATGGAGAAAAATTACATATCGCCTACCCGACCGGAGAAGAAATGACACACGACCTCACTTGCGAGTAAGGAATCAACACATTGCTGACTTTTCCAAGGCACACTCACCTGTGCGTTTTTTTTTTAATGTAAACAAGGTACTTACTGTAAAATCAACATTTCCATTGTTTTCTATGGAGTAAGACTCATTCTTCAGAAAATTCATATCTCGACTTGTGTATGTTGGATTTTTGTCGTTGTGGTCTTGTTTGATTTAAATAAATATTACCTATTTTTCTAAGCTGGTATGGTCTCCATTCTGCAGTGTTTTCACTGCATTACTGTGTGTGTTGGTACAAACACTTCACACATTTCTTCTGAGATAAGCCTGACTACTTGTGCCAAGCTACCAACGGGCTAAGTGGGGGTTATCTAAGTGTGTTTCTCCATTGCCCTGATGAGAGTGATGGTACCTGCTTGAAAATTATAATACTGTTACATGTTAATATTTTTAATGTTTACTATTTGCAACCATGTATACCTTAAAAATTTATATTGTCTTTTTTTTGCAACAGTGTAAAACAAGTTTTAAAAAAAAAAAAAAATGACTTTCAAGTTAATACATTTCAAAACGTTCTTTATAAAAAACCTTCCGTGTTGTTGAAACAGAAGATTGTTTCTTTGGGAGATCAAAGGACAAGACTATTGAAAGTTGCCAACATAAGAAGTGTATTTTGTGCAACAAATGGTGGGCAACAACATATGATATGGGATGAACTTTCTTTGCAGTATTTCCAAAACCCGCAGTCTGGCTTTTCTCTTTTCTGCTTCTATTACTGTTCCACTTCTTCTAAGTCGAACAGCCCAAAAGGTAGACAGAGGTACTTGATCCGGAGCACCAATGTTTGATATCACTGAGACTTCAGAAACAGGAGGAAAGCTCAGTCAGGCCCTTGGAGAAACTTTAGATTGCAGATGTAGAGTTAGATCCAGTCCTCTCACTCCCAGGCAAGAAGTAGCAGGAAGCAGGCCAACACAGCAAAGCAAACAGCAAAGTTGCTGTCCTTCCTAACAATACTGGGATCCTTCTTCCTGGTAGAATGTCATCAGTCCAGAAGTGTTTTGTGTATATGGTGTCATGGGCCCACTACTTATACCCAAATATGCATTTGAAGTGGGGGAAAGTTCCCTTTTATCCCAGCCCTGTCTGCCAGGAGGCCTGTGGGTGGTTATCAGTCCTCTATGCTGGTCAGGCCACTACCCTTTGAAGTGCGAGAACCCTTCACCTCTTTCTGCCCAGGAAGACCAATCGGTATGCAGCTGTAATGCAGGGGCAGTTGCGTGTCCTGTGTTTTATGGCTGTCTGGATAGAATGCACAAGGGGAGCAGGCACCTAACCTGACACAGACCAGATGTGGATTGGAGGCAGGCTAAGGCACAGAATGGTTAAAGTAAGAAAAAGAGGAGGAGGAAGGTAAAAAGTCTGGGGATTACCCTGTGGGAAAGGGCCATTTACAAACACAATCATTTTAGCATGCCGAGATTTTAGGGGATTTCTCAGATTACGATGTAATAACCACAAAAAGAACCACCTGCCAACATATCTGGAAAACAGTACAAAAATGTAGTTGATGTGGTGGGAAACTATTCCTGTTTAAGGATGAAGGACCTCACCCAACAAAATAGTTGGCATGATTCGTCATTGGGCCCCTCCTAGCACTTCTAAGAAGTAGATGCAAGATACTACTCTTTAAAATATTGAGGAGCTTGGGGTGGAATGTAAATAGTGAGCTATGCCACTCGTCTGGTCTGAAAAGCTTTAAGAGTATGCAGAGGGGAATGAATCAACTAGAAAGGAATAAAACTACCTGCTAGGTGGAGAAATGCAAAATATCTAGTGGCAGAGTAAAAAAAAGTGGGGGTTAATTCTACCCACAAAATGAAATCGACATGTTTTTGTTCGTATCGACCCTTGAAGGAGGTGTCAGTGATATTCGTCAGGACTCAAGTCACCCTCTCTGCTTTTGCAAATAATTATGAAATGCAAAAAGGAAGATGATGCTACTTGCATCTGTAAAGATATATACTATTTCAAGCATCCACTTCAGTATTTCTAACCGAAGGACAGTATAATTTCTGTGTTTCACTTTATCCTACAAATTGTAGAACAGCAATATAATCACATCCCACACCTTTTTTACTTACCTGGGCTTCTTGCATTGTTCTGTTGTCATTGAGTAGTTCACATAATGCCATTTTCTAACATTATTGTTGCAAGTGGCTTATATAGCCAGACAGTTTCTGCTACCTGGCTTTGTAGTCTACAGTGGTACCATAGCATTTTAGATCTCCCATCTCTTTCACCTTTTTACTTCCACCCTTTTAAGTGGAGATTACGTTCATCGCTGTTTCATCCTCAGTATCTTTGCAATTGTCTTTCACACACATGTTCATCCACTTTAGCCACTATTAGCACTTCTCTCAAAGGTGGCTCATCTCTCATCTAAAATTCTTCAAGTGATTAGTCACTGTTACAGTTTAATAAAAAAAAATATTTTATGCATTCACCTATTAATCTTCCAAACTTACAGGTGGCAGCAAACCTCCTTAAACTTCTTAGAAACCCAATACAGTGTTGCCTGTCATATTCCACTCTTCTCGCAAAATTGTACCTTTATAGTATTGCGCTGCCCATCTGGAAATAGCGCGTTATGTTTTTTGATGCACACTTCATACTCGTTTAAGACTCTCACAATATCACGCTTTAAGTCTGGAATTTATTTAGAACCCTCTTGGCTCCGAGCCCTCTCCTCCTAGACAATTTACAAATTACGAAAATTTGCGCTTCCAATTTTTCCCCACAAACACCTTCCATTTGGTGCGCCTTTTTGTTGGTTCTTCCAAATGCTAAGGAATAAGTGTGGTGTATTTGTGTTCTGTATTGTTTGTTCCATACTGCATTAAGTATCCCTGTACAAGTAAGTGCACATGAATACGGCTGTGTCTAGTCAAAGCTGACAAGTTGTTAATCAAACAATATAACAAACAGAAGACGAAAAATAACAGCACAAATAAATTCTCAATATTTCCTAGCAGAGAGGACCTACCCTGATCTCAACTGGACCCTGTCGGTTCACAATGCAAATTCCACATAACCAATTAACAGAACACATATATTCATTCCTAACCTATTATAGATGCATTTTAATATACAGCACCTTTCAACGACAGAGACATATGTGTCACAGTATGTTTTTACTTTGTCCAGAAGGTATGCCTGTAAAAAGGTATTCCTGATGCAGGGAACTTGAATACAAGTCCAGATCGTTGCCAATATCGAGATAAAGGCATACCTGTGATAGTCACAATCTTGCACAATTTTGGTGTTCTTTTTTTAACACCAGTTTTTGATTTTGCATGCATATATTTACACAGAAAACGGTTGGTAAATAGTTGTTGTGACATAAACAGAGGCCTACATTTAGCTACGAATAGCACAGCAGCACAGAACACCAAACGTGCCCAATTTCAATATAGACTCAGGACTGTGAGTATCCCTATACAATGTTCTTTGCACCTTCTATTTTCGTACTCCACCATATCCGCTAACATAGCTCCACTAATATCACTGTGACAACTGTGCTATTAGTATGCCTAGTGGTGATTTCAACAGTTGAGTGATGATCGCTGGTGACTGTTTTGTTAGACCACCTCTTGAGTTGCTGCAATCCAGTTCTGATGTGCGATGGTCCCCATTGCCTAAGTTTGCACTTTATGTTGGCATCATGGCAACACCTTTTTTCTTCATCACACGGTCACATCCTAGTGTTACTATTCTACTGCAGTCCCAAGGTGCTTCTTACCATGCATTGTGACATTACACCTGTTGGCTGTTTCTTTGGGCCGACCTTACCTCAGAGTATTCTGGAAACATCTCATCACCTTACACATTCTCAGTGGATGAATAGATACTTTGCTGCCCCCCATCCAAATGGGGTTTCCTCTTCTATCTATACCACTATACAGCTGTTTCCCTCCTGAAAGCCCCACTACAGTTGGCGTGTTTGACCAAATTTTATCCACAATTTCCAGATGTGCATAGCCAGGTGTGCACTGTGATACTCGTCACCAAAGTGAAAATGTCAGGTTTAGGCAAGAGAGAAAAATATAGGTGAGTGTTAGCGTAGACACCTCTACTGCTGCCTTCCAGCTCCAAATATCCACCTGGAACTCGTTGGCTCAAACCTTTTTACACTTTGAGATTGGAAATCTCAAGCATTCTGCCTGGGGGTACCACCTTGGGGGAGGTCGGCCCCCTTGGAAAACAGGCCGCCCCCCCCCCCGGGCATATTTTTAAAATAAAGGTAGGTTTCTTCCAACTACTAAAAAAATATATAGATCTATATATATATACATGGATCTATATATAGATTTATCTTTCTATGTAGATAGATCTATCTGTGTAGATATATCTATCTAGATAGAGATAGATCTATCTATCTACATAGATATATCTATATATATATATATATATATATATATATATATATATATATATAGATAACTTTTGCCAATACATGTGTGGTTTCCCTGGGCTGAGATCAACCCCCATGAAAACCAGACCCACATATAAAAGTGATCTCTATATATATGTATATGTAAATTTGCCACCAGTTGTTGTGCAGTTGCAGCTTGCATCTTCAAAGCAATGCACATACTTCAACTGATGCGTTTCAACTGAAGCTTTTAGGCAGCAATAAAAAAGTCAAGTAAGTCTTGTGATTACGTTTTTGCTACAAAAGGATCAGACTTTTGTCTAGTGGCAGTTTTGGTGCCATAAAGAAGCGCAGAAGGTTTATATGCCTACTGCAAAGAGCAAATCTGTATTCTATGTAAAAACCTGAGACAATTAGTAAAGTCAGACATTACCTGCACTATAATACAAATGAAATGTATGTGCTGGGGTGGCTATGGAGAGATGAAGGGCACGTTTGCTGGCTGGTAGTGAGGGAATCCGAGGAGGAGGACATGGGAGTGGGAGCACTAATAATGATTGTTGGACTGGGCGCTAGCGGTGCTAAAGACTGTGATGATTGGTATGTGACAAGGTGTTTTTTGAGTGTCTTGAAAGAATGGGCTGATTGAGGGAAGAAGCGAAGGTAGGATGACCTCTACTGTTGCACGTATCACACACACACCAGCAATTTTGTGACTGTCTACGTAGGCTAGTTCTTTAAAGCAACAGTTTAGCCAGTAGCAGAGATGGCATTTTGTTGGATGACTGCTGGTCATGCCCTCCCTCGGGTTATAGAGGACAGCTCTGACATAGGATCCGAGACTGAGACAGCAGATACTGAGATAGCATCTGAGGGATAGGACAATGGTGCAGACTCTGGGAGTGATTTTTCAGTTGGAGGAGTCACATTCGATAACTCCTCTTCCAGTAATTATGAGGGAGGTGACGACGACAGTCCTGCTGTCCCTTTTCAAGAACAGTCCATGCAATGGGACAATAGCGGGTTAGCCCAACCCAGAGAGCAGGTGAATGCAGCAGCAAGCACAGAGAGAGAGAGTGCTCTCTTAGGAGATCCCCAATTTAGTTCAGCCCCAAATTCCACTGCCCAAATCGTATTGTGGAGACATCAAAATTATGTATCACAAAACAAACTGTTTTTGTGAGGCAGGCACCTGTGTTTTAGGTCCTGGGCTTGGCGGCCATATAGGGAAACATACTAAACCCAGACATTTCTGGAAACTAGACATCTGGGGGAATCCACAGAGGTGTGACTTGTGTGGATTCCCTGAAGGTTTCTTACCCAGAATACCCTGCAAAGCTGAAATGTTGAATACAAATTCTATTTTTCTTGATTTTCTGTCACACAAACAACAGCAACATGCTGGGATCCAAAAAATTCCTACCACCCAGTGATTCCTCACCTGTCCTGATAAAAACACTACCCCACTTGAGTGCCTGTACCTAGTGCCTGTGTCAGGAATGCATCACCCCAGGGTCAATAGTTGCCTCATGTAAGGACCAACATTGACCGTTGTGTGATCTATTCCTGTCGCAGGCACTAGGCCTACCCACACAAGTGAGGTACCATATTTATCAGGAGACCTGTGGGAATGCTGGGTGGAAGGAAATTTGGGGCTCCTCTCAGATTCCAGAACTTTCTGTCACCGAAATGTGAGGAAAAGGTGTTTTTCTTGCCAAATATTGAGGTTTGCAGATGATTTTGGGTAACAGAACCTGGTGAAAGCCCCACAAGTCACCCCATCTTGGATTCCCCTACGTGTCTAGTTTAAAAAAATGCACAAGTTTGGTAGGTTTTCTTAGGTGCCGGCTCAGCTATAGGCCAAAATCCACAGCTAGGCACTTTGCAAAAAACAGGTCTGTTTTCTTTGGGAAAATGTGATGTGTCCAGGTTGTGTTTTGGGGCATTTCCTGTCGCAGGCGCTATGCCTACCCACACAAGTGAGTTACCATTGTTATCGGGAGACTTGGGGGAACGCTGGGTGGAAGGAAATTTGTGGCTCCTCTCAGATTGCAGAACCTTGTGTCACCGAAATGTGAGGAAATGTGTTTTTTTGGTCAAATATTGAGGTTTGCAAAGGATTCTGGTTAACAGAACCTGGTGAGAGACCCACAAGTCACCCATCCTGGATTCCCCTAGGCGTCTAGTTTTAAACAATGCACAGGTTTGGAAGGTTTCCTTAGGTGCCGGCTGAACTAGAGGCCTAAATCCACAGCCTAGCACTTTGCAAAAAACAGGTCTGTTTTCTTTGGGAATTTTTTTTTTATCGGGAGACTTGGGGGAACACAGAATAGCAAAACAAGTGTTATTGCCCCTTGTCTTTCTCTATATTGTTTCCTTCCAAATGAAAGACAGTGTGTAAAAAAGACATCTATTTGAGAATTGGCCTGTAATTCACATGCTAGTATGGACACCCTGGAACTCAGAGATGTGCAAACAACCACTGCTTCTCAACACCTTATCTTATGCCCATTTTGGAAATACAAAGGTTTTCTTGATACATATTTTTCACTCTTTATATTTCGTAAATGAATTGCTGTATACCCGGTATAAAATGAAAACCCATTGCAAGGTGCAGCTCATTTATTGGATCTGGGTACCTAGGGATCTTGATGAACCTACAAGCCCTATAAATCTCTGCAACCAGAAGAGTCCAGCAGACGTAACGGTATCTTGCTTTAAAAAATCTGACATTGCAAGAAAAAGTTACAGAGTAAAACGTGGAGAAAAAATTTCAGTTTTTTTCAACTCAATTTCAATATTGTTTTATTTCAGCTGTTATTTTCTGTAGGAAACCCCTGTAGGATCTACACAAATGACCCCTTGCTGAATTCAGAATTTTGTGTACTTTCCAGAAATGTTTAGCTTTCCGGGATCCAGCATTGGTTTCCTACACATTCCTGTTACTAATTGGAAGGAGCCTGAAAGCACAAAAAATAGTAGAATGCCACAATTGTGTTGAAAAATGTGTTTTTCCGATTCAAGTCTGCCTGTTCCTGAAAGCTGGGAAGATGGTGATTTTAGCACTGCAAACCCTTTGTTGATGCCATTTTCAGGGAAAAAACCACAAGCCTTCTTCGGCAGCCCTTTTTTCCCATTTAAAAAAAATATAGATATATATATATTAGCTGTATTTTGGCTAATTTCTTGGTCTCCTCCAGGGGAACCCACAAACTCTGGGTACCTTAAGAATCCCTAGGATGTTGGAAAAAAAAGGACGCAAACTTGGTGTGGATAGCTTATGTGGACAAAAAGTTATGAAGGCCTAAGCGTGAACTACCCCTCAAAAAGCCAAAAAAGGGCTTAGCCTGGGGAGGAGGGGAGAGGGGGTGGTTGAGGCCCAGCAGCTAAGAGGTTAAAGAGATCTTTGAAAAAAAGGGATTCGACACTGTCTCCAGTCGTATCAGAAAATGGATTGTCAATCTATAGGAGTTCACATTTTCTGTGAAATACATCCCAGGAATAAAGAAAGAAACAGCTGACTGTCTATTCAGGCTAATTGTCAACCGTGAGGGCTTAGAAGATGACAAAATGCCAAAAGTTTAATATGATTTTGCAACATCCAATGTTTGCATAATAACTGATGGAGTGACTGCAGAAAACAAACGGAAAGAAAAATTGGAAGATGATGAGAGTCTATGTAATGTAAGACAGTATATTATTGAGGGGTGGCCTTACAAGAACATGATTAAGAGTGAACTCAAAGCATTGAGCTGTCAGAAATGGAAGGCTGTTTATTTAGAGGTGTCAAGGTAATCCCCATATCGTAATACAGGAGAAACTCATGAACATGGCGCATGAAGGTCACTTTGGTGTCTCAAAAAACAAAAAAAAGGTTAAGGAAAGATTGCTGGTGCCCAGGCATAGACATCCAAATAGAAAGGTCCATAAGATCCTGCATGATGTGCAAAAAAAGTGACAAAATCAGTATTGCAAGAAAGCCTCCCATAAATTTGTGCAAGTTCCCGGAGAAGGCATGGAATGATCTGGCTATGGACATAATAGATCCTGTATCAGGAGAAATATCCACTCGTTACATGGGGGTTTTAATTGATGTCTACTCAAGATAGCCTGAAATTACGATCTTACAGAAATTTTCACAACAGAAGCATTGCCCTCAACAATCCTGACAAACACTTTTGCTTGAGGAAAATGCAATCATTCTTGAAAGAAAATTGTATCAAACACCTAATTTTGGTATTGTACCTCACTAAAAATGAATCGAACTGTAGAACAACTTAATAAAACCCTGAAGGAAGGAATCCAACAAGTGAAGTCTAACAACTTGTGCTTGAAAGAGGAAGTATTTTAAAGATTTAGAGCTTTCTGTCTTACACCACACCAACGAACACTAAAAACTCAGTTTGAACTGTTAAAAGGAAGAAAGCCTCATTCACTACTGATCTTGGCCTGGAAGAAGTGACAAAATGACTGGGTTGACATCCACTGTAATCAGCCCAGGAGGCAGCATGAAAAGAGGCCCCAGGAAAAAAAGGAAGGAAAAATATGACCAAGACAGCCACATGGAAGAGTCTGATGTTCTAGATGGAAACTGGGTGAAGATAAGATGTCCAAGGAATTGTGCAAATTTGTTTTGCAATGCAGTTAAAACTGAAGATGGGAGGAAATGGAACCTAGAGAGGGTAGCGAAGCTCGACAATACTACAGCTCAGGATCATATGACCCTACCACTAGGTAATGTGAGCAACACCAATAATAGTAAGCTAGGATATAAGACCCACATGATGAATAGAGGGACAAACAAGGATCTCATCCAAATAGAACACCTGAGTACTCGAAGAACTATGTCGGGGAGTGAAGCCATTGCACACTCTGAAGCATGCTACACCGTCACTGTTATAACAAAGTTTCTCAGTTAATTGATAGTTAGTTAGGCATTGTTTGTCAGTGTGTTCTCATAGTATGGATGCTGATTTTAATGCAAAGTGTACTGTAATTACTATTTACTGTTCAGAAATATCATGTTATCTCTATAATGTCAAGATTTAACCCTCCCTCCCTTCCCACTTTTTTTCCTGTGACACCCTTCCCTGCTCGCCACTTCTGTTTAACGAAGGAAGGCAGGTGCTATCTTCTATTGTATTTCCCCATTTTGCTCCCCCTCCTCCAAACTGTAAATCGGTATCTTGCATCATATTTCCCCATTGTGCCCCCCTCCTCCTCTCTATATATATATGGAATGTTCCACATCACTTGAATTCCTTCAGCTGTCAACTGTCAGGGACAGCCATCTCCTGACAGCTGAGACTGGGGTGTTTGTAATAAAGCTGGTGTTTGTTACACTTTGAATTCTTGTGGTGCTTTCAACCGACTTTCTCACATTATTATTTCAGGGTTGAAAAACTAAACATGCTGAAACTGAATTTTTTATTATAGACTGATCTTAATATTATGCCTATAGAGCTATGGATTTCTAATATTAATGCCTCTATGGTACATGGTTTACTTGGTCATACGAGTGAACACTGATCTTGGCAAATTATTTGAGTTAAAGTATCCCCTTTACTAACACAGATTAAGAACCAACAGAGAACATGAAATAGGCTGCGATTTAAAATTATTGGCAATGCAAATCTTGACAAGATGATCATAATGCTCCTTTCTTTTGAGTTCAGGTCCATATTTCCTGTCTAGAGGATTTACAAATTGAAGTCCTCTGTAGTAGAGTTTGTATGGGCAGGAAATAGAAACAGAGTTAGCATGAAAACAATGAGTACACTTTGTTTTATGGAGGATGGGCTTTACCGGATATTAAGAGCAATTATGTTGTTGCATTACTGAAACATGTATGAAGATGGATTGATCCAGGGAGGCTGACAATTCTATAATTTTGTTTTTGGATTTACCTTTAAGTTTGATCATTCAAGATATTTCAGGAAAGTTCAGTTTTGGGTACATGATAATAATTAGAGAATATTCTGGGCAATCATTAAGCAGTTTAAGATCCAAAAACAATATTCTCTGATCTTGCTTTGGGACAACCAAGCAAATCAAGAAGGCTTATGAAAAAAGCAAGGTGTGTGGATAAAGGGGAAAGTCACAACCATAAGACATATTATAAGTTGAGACAGAACTGAGGTAGAAATTGCCTACCATTTAGTGTTGCTCATTTTAAACATTTAAGTAAAGAGACTGGTTGTTTATCCAGGTGCCAAAAGAGGAAATATATTAGATGTTTGGAATTGCTGAAATTGGAAGGATCTCCTCTATTTTTATGTGACTCCTCACACACTTTGACAATGTAGATCCATTTGCTGAACATAAGATAAACTGAATTGTACAGGAATCAATTTAATCACTGTGGAGGCTAATAAGTCTTTAAAATAATGCATACCTTTGTAGGGGCTACAGTGTCTGATGGCCACTCTAACTGACCTTTTTTAGTTTTTATGATATGCCAATTAGAATACTCTTGTGGCTCCCAGCAGTGAACCCTAATTGTCACTGTTGTGATAATCAGACAAAAATATGTGATTTTGGGGTGAGTCAATCTCTTCTTGATCTCTGGGCACATGTATACACACAACTGAGGCAGATGGTAGGTATTACTCTCATGCTACCGTTGAGATTGCTCCTACCGGCCTACCTCTATTATTTAAAGTGAATTGGTCATGAAAGGACTTTATAGTGTTTCTTGATATCTTGGCTGCCAGGAAAATAATGGCGAGTAAATGTCAGGGCATCCATTTAATGATACATATTCACCTATGGCAGCTAAATATTCCTGTGAAACATGTGATGTCATTGTTACAGATCAATAGCATCTTTGCAATTGCTGAAAATGTTCTCCCTTGATTAAAGTAACTTCCCCTGGACCAAGATAGTCACAACACCATCCGGCACTCTCCCTGCATCAATCATCCTGAAAACAGTTGTCACCTGCTCAGGCTTGTTGATACAAATAAATGTAATAGTGCCTGTAGGCAGCTGTTGGGCCTGGTCTTCACACCCCTCCTCCAACAACATTGGGGAAATAGCAAATGTCAACCATCTCTAACATCATCTACTACCATATTCTGCATAACCCTCCACACACTGCACCACTGGCCAAAACAGATTTCTGCATCAGTTTACCACTTGTTCAATGCATTTGTTACATTTATGTGGATTCTGATAAGTTAATTTCTCCTAAATGAGGAAAACACTGACAAGTCTCATTGTAACTCTCAGGTTCATGTGTCATTGCAAACGTTTTTCAAATTAACTCTTATTCAATGTATATGAGTGCCAGGAATCCAGCCCCAATCATTGATTTCAGCCCCATGTATCCATGTACCTAAATACAGGGAACTTGTAATAAGGCTCTATAGATGCAATGGCATTGCACAATTTAAGTGAAAAGGTCACTCACATGTGTCCTCAACACATCTGGCATCCACTCTGACTTTGCCAATGGAGATAATGACAGAATTCTGATCCAGCAGTCAATATCTTCAAGGGCCCTTTCTATGTGAATCGCCTCTCCTCTGCAAGTCTCGGCTCCAGTTCCTGGTGAAGTACACCATCCTTTCTGCACCTCTTGGAGTCCCCAGGGTGGTGCTGGAGTGGCCACGTCTTCGGGGAGAAATATTTAGAATCTAACGCCTGCGCATTCCTGGAGCATTACCCCTCATTCTGCAGGTTGACCCAGTGAGGCCACAGTTGGAGTTTCCTTGGGCCTGTGGGGCCTGAGCATGCATCGTCTATCCTCCAGTGAGTGGGACTGGCACTTCTAAGCACCCCTGTCTGTTCTGGGCTGGTGAGTCCGGGTGATCCCCCCACTGTCTAATGAGAAACTACCCATGTTAGTGCTAGTGTTAACACCGAGGCTGAGTGCATTTCACGAGGCAGGCACAGAGTTCCCTCATGGAATGGGGACAGGGAACAATTGAAGTGTAGTGCCATTGACATGGCCTTGCCCTGGCCCATCCTTTTCACTCTTGGCAATACACTCCACTTACCATTCATGGCTCCCACAACTAATGCACAATACGAAAGACTGACACTGAAACAAACTCTAGAGAGGGCTCAACACTGACCATTGCCCCTATTAACAGGCGGAGAGGCATATGCCTGGGTTTCATAATGAACCCTGATACACATCAAGTAAAACTAATGGTGTGATTCCTCAAGTAAACTGAAATCCCAGGATCCAGTGCTGAGTTCAGGCCCCAATACACTTCTACCTAACTGTAATGTCCTTGGATATCTTGAGCTAACCGGCCAAGAAATGCTGCACTGTGGACACTAAGGCCCGGACTGCGTGTGCTGCACCCTCTGAGGTCACTTACTGTTTGGGGCTCCTGGGGCTTGCAAGTGGGTCCACATTGGCCTTCACCAAGCCTCCAACAACCTACTGAAGCAATTTCTCCCCTTATGTGACCAACCAGCCCCGTATTGCTTCAACATTAAATCAACCTGTGCTGAAACCCCCCTCTTCCCTTCAAAGTCCCTCAGCAAATATCTGGCGACCAGCAGAGAGTGTAGATTAATTTGACACACTACTGAAAGCCATCAGTGCAGTGTGTGCAGCTCTCGAGGCCAAAGAAGATGCCATAGTGATTGATGTCAGATTCTTACGAGCAGACCAAAAATAATTTGCTGAGCAGGTCATAGAAATCAAGAAAAAAATAAAACACACTACTATGATCAGCCAAGACCACCACCACGTGCTTCAAGATTTACCCGAATGCTTGTAATTCCTGGAGGGCTGGGTAGAGGATTCTGAAGGCTACTCTAGGTGGAACCACCGGTGCCTGGAGGGATTCCTTGAAGGTGTGGGGGAGAACAATCCAATCAACATCCTAGAACAGTGGATCAAATCTTTCACACTTGTCCAATACTTGACTCAGTTCTTCTCCGACAAACAAGTTCACCCGGTACCGGCCAAAATGGTCCATCCCTTAAGCCCCATTGCCCCCCTTAATTGCCCGACTCCTAAACTACAAAGACAGAGATAAGGCTCTCCACAAAGTGCTCCTGGCTAAGCCCCTTGAGTTTGAGAATCACCAAGTCCGCTTATGTCCAGATTATGGTACAACACCAACAAGTCTCTTGAAGTGAAGAGGAGACTGAAGGAGATGAGTGTCAAATGCTCATTTATTTCCCCTGCAACATTTAAGTTCATCACAGATAGTACATTTCTCTTCTTCATAGAACCTGAAGACATCTGGGACTAGGCTTGAGGTCATACGTAAACCTCCCAATCAACAACATGATGCTGAGGAGGGGCAGAGACTCGGGGGGCGCCATAGGCATCGAGGGTCTACGGTACTCACATTTATATCCAGCATATCCATCCCTCATCTAAGCAAACTGGAGACAGTAAAAGATCTGCCATAGTACAAACAAACGGGTTCCGAGATCCAACGCTGTCTCCCTTTGACTTGTCTTCATCAGATTACGATGGTGATTTTTCTGTTCTGGAGTCTCCTGCTAGCCTGGAGTCTCACCCAATGGTCACTCCTTAGACATCGGGTCAGTTCCTATAAGGCCTTTGCTAGTGTTTATTCTACTGACCCTTCTGGGGCCTCATCACTTCAACTTAAAGAGCCATACTGAAGTTGACCATCTACACTTCACATTTTATAAGGGAATGAGACTAGGTGGATTTTCCTACTTTGTTATTAGTGTTAAGTGGTCAGAGTACATAACTTACATCCTCCCTCCTTTACTTTATTCTTCTGTCTGTTTCTCTTTATGGATGCAGTGAAATTACTGGGTGGGCTTGCCAGACATATCTCTCATACTTAGACCAGCAAACCATGTACCTTGATAAAATTGCTATAGCTAGTTTACCAGTTAGGAAGGCAAGCCATTTTCAGACTGCCCCATTTGCTTCTGCACCTTCCCCAGCCCTACACAATCTCCAAGTCAATGTCCCAATGCATTGGAGCATCCATTGATATGTATCACTACTCTATATTTACAGCTCTTCTTACCAGGAACCTCCTGACCCAATGCAGCCACTTCACTCAAGTTCCCCTTCCGAACAATATTACTGCTCCACGACTAAAACCCTATACTTTAATCACTTGGAATACCAGGGGTATGCAGACAGCCTGAAGAGGCTACAAGATTGATTCTTTTCTCAGTCATAGAGAGATTCATCTGGCATTCTTAAAAGAACCACACATCATGTCCTGTGAAGGCCTCACATCCTGGAGCATTGGCCTGGACAGGATTTTGTCTACTGGTATTGAGCATTTGCCCGAGGCACCCTGATATGGATTCACGCGGGATTTCCATTTACCCTGAGGTCATCCATCATTGACCAGGGGCTTGATTCATCCTTGTGGAGAGATCCCTAGATGGTGTTCCCTTATCTCGGACCAGCCTGCTTTCCTCACATAACTTTCTGATTTCCTTGCAGACCGGGCCCACCTCCACTGGGTCCTAGGCAGGGACAATGGGGTACTCAACATCTCCCTAGATTGTCTGCATCTCCTATTACCTGAAGTTACCACAACAAGTAATGCTTGTTTTCTCATAGACTGGCTGAGCACTGGACAGTGGCTGATGTCAGGAGACAGCACGATTCAGAGCTTCACCTTTATTCCTATTACTCAACCACACATGACCTTTATGTTCTAGTGTGCTCTGTCCACCTTGCTCTGTCATTTACCTTAAAGGACTACCAGGGTAGGTCCATATCGGACCACAGCCTGCAAATATCTACCTTTTGTTAGATCAAGACCCTGCCCCCTGTTCCCACATGATGCCTGCAAGGGGCAGCTCTGGAGAATCCTCCCTTTAGAGACTCCTGGTATCCTGTATTACTGACTAGTTTGAGGAGAATGAGGGTTATGTCTCATCCTGGTCCCTGGAATGGCGTGCCCTAAAGGTGTTTATCCATGGCCACCATATCCACAAAGCTGCTGGAGCCCATAAACAATTGAAGGAGACCATTCCAAAGCTTTCACGACAAGGAGTGGAAGCAAACCTTCAATTCCCTCATTTGGTGTTCCACAGTGCAAATTACAAATTGATACAATACTTTATCCCACAAAGAGCCTTCTTCTCTCCTGCCGCCATTAAAAAATGTTTCCCACAGGTAGTCACCTCCGGTCCCTGTTGCTCAATTGTTTCAACTGACTTTACACACATACTCTGGGCATTTTGGACCGACATAAAAAACTCTCCAACATCACAGTGATGCAAGAAAGGCAGAGTGGCCAGACAATTAACTAACCACAGCCTCCTTATTGCAAGGTGCATCATTACCTCACATTAGAAGTTAAAATTTCCCCCCTCGCTGCCAGTGTAGAGTCTTTGCCTTTTAAGGTGTGCTGAAGCTGAAAGTCCTCATAGAAATGAGGCCCAGGTCCTCCACAAACACTCCATAGTGATGAGGAGGACACACTTTTTGAAAATCTAAAGACTACTCAAATGGAGAATGTTCCACCTTGGTGGTTTTAAGTCTCAACCCCCCTGAGAAGTGGCAACCATGCTTATTCCAAGGCCACTTAACTGAACTCAGAACTACTTTCCCTCACTAAAAATCGTTGTAAGAATTTTATAGCTGCTCCCTAGTCTGCTCACCTGGGTACACCATTAGCCCAATCAAGTGACTTAGAACTAATTTGGCTTATTAATGATTGTAGACTCCTTACTATTCTCCTCTCAGTCCCACTCCCTCTCCTACCCTTCACTCTTCAGTTTGTGATTGATGTTGTTGCATCTATTACAGCACTACTGTTTAAGTGCATCAGCACCAATGTGCACAACAGCAAGGAGCTTTTCAGCAGAGTCAAGGAATTCATGAACCCCGGCACAGACACCACAGACATACCCCTCTCATGACCTCTGCGACTACCTTGCCACCTTTTTCCACCGTAAAATCCAGTATATGAAGGGTTCGAGAGCCAAATCCCATCTCCACTTCTCACCAGTATCACCACAGATCCCACCCCCAGCCGACTTTGAGCTAAAGGATCCCCATCTCCATGGAAGACACCCGAAAGCTCATGAACTCTATCCACTCAGGGGCACCCTCAGACCGGTGCCCACACAAGGTCTTCAACCGAGCAAGCACCACCATCACCCCTGAGCTGTGCCGGACAATCAACCACTCCAGCAAAACTGCCACCTTCCCGAATTACTGGAAGCATGCAGAGATTAACCCGCTACTAAAGAAACCCTCCGCCGATCCTAGAGATATGAAAAACTACTCTTCTCCCCTTCCCAGCCAAGGTAACAGAAAAGGCCATCAACAAACAGCTCAAGGAATTCCTCGAGTCAAACCACGTCCTGGACCCTCCCAATCCAGTTTCAGGGTCAACCACAGCACCAAAACTGCCCTCCTCGCAGCCACAGATGACATCTGCACCATACTGGACCACGGAGACATAGCTGCCCTCATCCTCCTCGACCTCTATGCTGCTTTTTATACCATATCCCACACCACCCTATGCACTAGAATTTATGACGCCAGCATCCTTGTCAAGGCCTTGGAATGGATCCGCTCCTTCCTCACTGGAAGGACGCAAAGAGTCAAACTCCTGCTGTTCTTCTTGGAACCAACAGAAACCTCCCCGAGCCAAACCCTCTCCAATATCTATATGGCTGCACTCACCAAAATCATCAGAGAGCACAGCCTCAATATAGTCTCCTACGCCAATGGCACACAGCTAATTCTCTCCCTCACTGACGAATCATCAACAGCCAAGAGCAACTTCCACAATGGAATGAGAGCAGTCACTGACTGGATGAAAAACAGCTGCATTTAGCTCAACTCGGACAAGACAGAGATCCTCATCCTGGGCCCCACTTCCTGTGCCTGGGATGACTCCTGGTGGCGAGATAACTTTGGAAGTACCCCCCCCCCCTACCTACCGAGCACACACGCAACCTGGACATCTTTCTGGACTCTACACTGTCCATGACCCACCAAATCAATGCTGTCTCATCGTAATGCTTCCAATCTCTATGCCTCCTCTGGAAGATCTTCAAGTGGACTCCCAACAAGGCAAGAATGACGGTCACCCATGCACTTGTCAGCAGCAAACTTGACTACGGCAGTGCTCTCTGTGCCGGCATCATAAAGAAGCTACAAGCAAGTTTCCAGAGAATTCAGGACACAGCAGCCAGACTCATCCTAGACATCCCCCACCACAGCCACATTTCCACCCACCTTAGAGACCCGAAGTGGCTCCCCATCAACAAACACATCACCTTCAAGCTCCTGACACATGCCTACAAGGCCCTGCACAATATCGTACCGACCTATCTTAACCACCGCCTAACTTTCTACACCCCCGCCAGACAACTCCGATCTTTTCAACTTCCCTTCACCGCCACCCCGAGAATCAGGAAGAGTACAGTGGGAGGCAGATCATTCTACCTCGCAGCGCAGACCTGGAACACACTACCAACCTACCTCAGGCAGGCCCCCTCACTGAATCAATTCAAGAAGGACATCAAGACCTGGCTCTTCGACTGACCTGCACCGCGTGACAGCGCCTTGAGATCCCATGGGTGACAAGCAGCACTATAAAAATTGCTTATTGATTGATTGATTGATTGAAGCATAATCTCTAAGAGTACCCACCATCAGGATAGACAAGGGGATGTCATTCCTCACTGGACAAACTTTAAGTATTCTGCATTATTGAAATAATACAAAGTTTGTTTTGTCCAGTTGCATACCACATCCCAACTAGACACTGTCCGTGATGATGTGATCCAATATGTGCCATCTCTTTTATATACAAAATGCAAATAAAGTTTATGTTAAAAAAAGAAACATCAGAAGACACTCAAGAGTATTTAAAAAAAATTACAACATATTTCAAATCCTGAATTGATTAAAAGTGACTGTAGAAGGCTAACCAGTGGCAGTCATTTTGGATATTACAATCCAGTTCACTCCTCAGGCCTGTACAGCCATCTGAAACCAAAACCACAATCTTTTGATAGTATAGCCTCTGAAGACATGAGGAAGGTAAAGTTCTCTAAGTATGAACTTCAAATAATCGCTGAAGTGATAGTCAAATGTAAGCCTAGACTCATGGGCTCCCTCATTAAAAAGTCATACAACATGTCTGGAATGGTAATACTTAAAAAGTAATTTAACAATTCTCACACTCATGTGGCAAAACACCACTCTCCTAGGATATTTTGGCTGTGGTGCTGGAACAATTATTTTCAGAATGGGGGTGCCACCATCAGTGTTACCTAACTGAAGTCATAGGAATTCTGAAAAATTGAAGAGCCACACAAAGAACGAGTAAAGCAAATGAGCCATGAACATTCACCAGATAGTGGTAAGGGTGTGGTATGTAGCAGGTGGTGCACTTTGGAGCACACTCTTACATATAACTTACCACAGCATTGTATGGTAGCACCATATCATTTAGACTTCACACATTTTCCAGTGAAATGGCCACTACATTTTCACAGACATGAAGTTTGCTGATAAAATATGTGGAAATCAAGTTTTAGTGAAAATGTATAATTTGCACATCGCTACGTAAAGTGTCTCAAGTTTTTAATAGGATTTTTTTTATCCTGTTAAAATCTTTGTTTCCGTCATACTTACATAAAAAGTGCTTCATGTGTGTTTTCTTAAATGCTGATATATTGTGATAAATTTGTACAGTACATTTACAGGAATTTAAATGCTGTTGGGTTAAGCATTTGCTTCCAGAATCCCTGTATACCACCAAGATTGACACATAGTTCACTTTACAATACCCTATGATTTTATAGTCACAGAATGAATAGTAAACACTTTCCATGTTAAAGGATTATGTAACAGTTTGTCAGAAGACATAGCCTGACACATGTCCTGTAGCTATTAACACACTGCAAATCTAACAAGATAAAAACATTTCAAGGCATCTTAATTGCTCATTCGCTTTCTGAACTCGAGGATGTTTTTTTCTGGTGGTGCTGCAGCATATCCAGCACCCCTGCTTCCAATGCCTATGATCTCTATTGGCGTACAAGCAGATCACATTTGTCTGACAGAGAGGCACAAACATTTCCACCACTCCTGTACACCAATGTCATTAACATTCACACCAACAATAATTTCTGAAGATTTATCATTGGAAGTGTTGGTTGAAATATCAACAATCCAAAGAGACATTATCCTCTTTCTTTTCGTGATGTAGATTTCATCACATATAGAAACACACATACAAAGAGGAAGTAATGAGGAACAATATCCATACTTTTCCTCATTATATCTCTCTGTAGCAGGGGTACTGATTTCATGCATTTCCAGCTTGACAAACCTTGTTAAATTTGGAATTGGCTCAAACCTAGGGTGGATGCACAGAAGCGCCCATGCTGCACCCATGGAATGCCTACCACTAAGAAATGTAACACAGCCCAATCTGCTGCGTTGAATTACATTTCTTTACAAAGCCATACAAATCAAGCCTTGCCGGGTTTTTACATTTAAAATAAGTTGTTGCATTGACCTGCGTCACCTTGAGTGATGCACAAGCAATGGAAAGGCTTAGTAAATATGGTCGAAAAGTCTTAACTGACTTGCCTAGTCAGTTTGACTGCATAGCATTATGAGGACCCTACGCTCAGGAAGGGTTGCACTCTTTGATGAGCTCAATCCCCATTGGCCTTGGCTATTCTCCTCCTGTATGATTGGTAGTTGGCCTTAAAAAGTGTTTTCAGAATAGGATGGACTTTTAGAACCATTTTCTATGCTACTCTGAGCATTATAGTAGATCTTCCAGTTGGGAGTAGTCACTTCTGCCCTCTCCTTTAGTTGACATGTGGCTTATCTGCTCAACATCGGTCTGCTGGACTCACAGAGATTAAATTAACATCATGCTCAGTTTTCTCATCAATAATTTCACTGAAAATGTTGCAGTGATATTATTAATGATGTTATAGAAGATATAATGAGTGATGTGATATAGGTTAATTAGCAGTGCATGGCGACGGCGCAAGTTATAGTTATCTTAGGGCACGAGTTATAGTTACTTGAAATAACTATAACTATAACTGCTGAATTTCTATGGTTTTGTGTATGTAAAATCTGAACCTAACTATAACATCCCTCTAACCTTTCATTTATTTTCAAAGTTTTTTAAACATTTTATTTCCTAACTATAATGCCCCTGTAACCCTTGTTTTTTCAGTGAATTTCTAAGGTTTCTTTAATGCAATTTCTGAACTATAAATTCCCTGTAACCTGGGTGTGTAAGTGGGTGTGTGAGTGTATGTTGGGTGTATGAATGCGTAGGTGACTGGCTGTGTGGTATGAGTTATAGTTACCTTAGGGCACAAGTTCTAGTTACTGGAAATAACTATAACTATAACTGCTGAATTTCTATTGTTTTGTGTGTGTGAAATATGAACCTAACTATAACATCCATGTTACCTTTATTGGTCTGTGACCAGGTCCTTTGACCAACCCCCAAAGCCAGCCAACCATACGTGACCCCTCCCCGGGCTGTTTTGTCCCCAAGGATCCCATCCCTCGGGGCAGGCAATATGTTTCAGGGGGAGAGGGTATGCTGCCCCCTTTCTCTGGCGGATTTCGGCTCTGGAGACTCTATCCCCCTGGGCCTGGTACAGTATTTAATGGGGAGGGGGCATGCAGCCCCCCTCTCTGGACTGATTTCAGCCCCAGGGACCCAAACCCCCAGGGCCCAGCACATTTTGTGGGAGAGGGGGTATGTCTCCCCACCATGGGCTGATTTTTACCCCAGTGACCCCATCCCCCAGGGCCCGCTGCATTCTTCTAGGGGAGGGAGTATGTGGCCCTCTACCCTCAGCTGTTTTTGGCCCAGGGGACCCCATCTCACCAGACCGGCCACAAAATTTACAGGGAGGGGGCATGCAGCAGCCCTCCTCAGGCCAATTTTGGACCTGGGAACACCTTTTCTCAGGCCTGCTAATATTCCAAAAGAGGAATCTGGGGACCCATCTTCCAGGCCCGACCAATTAAAGGTGGGTGCTCTGGTGCCCACCCAGGGCACCTGCCACGCTATGTTTGGGGGCCACCGGGGAGCCCCAAGGCCCCAGGTGGCTTCCTGTTGCCAACATTTCTCCTTCCCACAGGGAGCAGCTAAAAATGCCGCTCCCAGCATGGAGGAGCAATCTTTTCATCTGTTTCTCTGCCTGCATCACTGCGAGCAGGGAAACAGATGAATGGTCTGCTCTCAGCAGGCAGGAGCATTTTACATGCTATCGCTCGCTGGGAGAGGATTGGTGTTTGCTCCCGCATAGCTGGTGATTTAAAATTGGTCCCTCCAAGCAAGAACAAACAGGTGTTTCCCTGCCCACACCAGTGCAGGAAGGGAAATTGGTATGTCTGTCTGGGGTGGACTCCATGGAACATAACCTGAGCTGGCCCTGGGAGATGGGGGCCCCAGGGCCATTAATGGCTCAAGGAGGCTGCACTTCCTCCCTACCCATTTCATGCATGAATGCCCTGTGGAATGGGCCCAAGGGTTCAAACACGGCCCGGGGAGGGGGCAGCGCTGCTCACATATTTTTTACATATGTACCCAAGCCCCATGGGATGGGGTCCCTGGGGTCAAAATAGGCCTAGGGATTGGATGGGTGCCCTCCTCCATCTTTGTTACTACACTGGGTCATGGGGGATGGGGTCCCCAGGGCCAAAATCAATCCTGGGGAGGGGAGCCATGGGACCCCTCTCCTTTTTAAGGTCGAGCCTGTGAGAGCATGCGCTAGCCCATGCATCTCACTTGCTTGCAAGACACTGTTGTTAACAAAGAAGGGCTTGGAGCCCACCCCTTGCTTACCATTTGTTGGGTTGCATGGCACTCTTCTTTACAGCTTTGTAATTTGTCACTGCAAGCCTAGCAGCATTTCCGTTCCTCTCTGTGGAGCAAGGACCAACCACTGATTGATTCAACTTAATTAGTGCCCGTCCGTTGCTCCATATGTGATTGAAGTACTATTTTGTGCTTTTTAACTTTCAGTGGCATGCAAACAGAAGGCTAGGACTCACAAAAACATACCCAGCAGGACAAAGAATGTTGTAAAGATTAATTTTCTATAGTTTTATTTTGCCAAAACTTTTTTTCTCACTTTGCACTTATTTTCTTTTGTTTTTGCTCATGGGCACTGTTCTCAAAAGATGAGGATTATCTTGTTCTAAATATTGCAAAGCGATATTGTTGCTTTCAGATTTTAGAATTTCTGAAATTATGCTTCAACACATAATCATGCAGTACTCTTCAATGCACCCCACTCCAATCTGCCCCATACCAATCCATGACAATCAACCCACCCTACCTCACACCAGTCCACCCCACTCAATCCAGTTCACCCCAGGCCAATCCAGTCGACCCCACTCAATCAAAACTACTCACACCAAAAGAATCCACCATACACCAATCCTCCCACCCCACTACAATTTGCACCTCTCCAATCTGCCCGGTTCCAATCTCAAACAATCTGCCCCACTCCAATATCCCCTACAACAATCCAAAGCAATCTGCCACACCGCAATCCAAAACAATCTTCCCCACCCCAATCGAAAACATTCTGCCCCACTCCAATATGCTCCACTGCAGACCAGAGCAATCTGCCCCACTCCAATCTGCCCCACCCAAGTCCAAAATAGTCTGCCCCACTCCAGTCTAAAACATTCATACTCACTCCATTCCAAAACAATCTGCCCCACTCCAATCCACAACAATTTGCCCCACTCCAATCCAAAACATTCTGCCCCACTCCAGTCCAAAACAATCTTCCCCCACTCCAGTCTAAATCAATCTGCCCCATTCCAATCTGCCCACTCCCAACCAGAACAATCTGCCCTACTCCAATCTGCCCCTCTCCAATCTGCCCCTCTCCAATCTTCCCCTCTTCAATCTTCCCCACTCCAGTCTACTCCACTGTAATCAACCCACTTCAATCTGCCCCACTCCAATCAACGCCAATCCAATCCAAAAGAATCTGCCCCATTCCAATCCACCCCACTGTGATCTGCCCCACTTCAATCCAAAACAATCTGCCTCACTCCAATCAGCCCAACTCCAATCCAAAACAATCCACTCCACTCCAATCTACCCCAGACAATCCAATCCACCTCACCTCAGTCCAATCTACCTCACCTCACTCCAATCCAATCTACCTCACTCCAATCCAATCCAATACATCTCAATCCACCTCACTCCAATTCAGTCCAATCCACCCCACCCAACCCCAACCCAATCCAACCCACTTAGTCCACTACACTCCATTCCACCCCACTACAGTCCACCCCACTCCAATACAATATACAACACTCAATCCATTTCATCCCAATCCAATGAACCCCACCAAAATGCAATCCACCCCACATCAATCCACCCACATCAATCCACCTAACTCTTTTCCAATCCAATCCACCCCACTACCTCAATCTACTCCAACCCACTCCACCCCACTCCATTACACTCTATGCCACTTCACTCTGTGGAACTTCAATCTATGACACTGCTCTACCACAGTGCACTCTATGACACTGCACTCTACGACATTCTCTGCCACTGAACTCTCCTCCACGCCACAACACTCCACTCCACTCCAACAAATCCAGTCTATGACACTCTACTCCCATCACTACACTCTAGGTTACACCATGCCACTAACTTTTAGCCATGCTGAACAGCAGCTACACTGGTGCACAACAAGGCAAAAACACATTGTCAAAGCCAACAGGTCTTGTAAGGGTGAGACCTATTGGCTTTGCCAATGATTCTTTAAGAAGGCCTGGCCCTAAGGGATTGGGTCCCCTGGCCTGAAATCAGCCAGGGAGGAGGGCTGAATGGCTCCCTTCCCCTTTTGGCAAATCTGCTGTTCCCGAGAGGATGGGGTCCCCTGAGCCATAATAGACCATGGAAGGCGGCCCACACATGCCCCATTCTCCAAATTGTGAGAAATTAGCCTCTTTCTAGCATGGTTACCCCCATTTGTGGCCTGTTTGTGAGTGTTTGTCAGGTTGTTTTTACTGTCTCACTGGGATCCTTCTAGCCAGGACCACAGAGCTCATAGTTTGTGGCCTATCTATGTTGTCAGTATGCTTGACTGTGTCACTGAAGTTCTGCTAACCAGAACTCCAGTGCTTATGCTCTCTCTACTTACCAAATTTGTCACTACACTTTAGTGACTCCATATTCCAATTCTGATTGGCACACTGGACCCCCCCTTATAAGTCCCTAGCAAGTACCCATGGCATTGGGGTTCCAGGAGATCCTTATGGGCTGCAGCATTTGTTTTGCCACCCATAAGGAGCTCATACAAACCGTTCTTCAGGGCTGCCACTGCAGCCTGAGTGAAATAGTGCACACACTATTTCACAGCCATTTTTCACTGCACTAAGTAACTTAAAAGTCACCCATATGTCTAACCTCCATTTACTGAAGGCTAGGTGAAAGTTACTATGTGTGAGGGCACCCTTGCACTAGCAAAGGTGCCCCCACATTATCCAGGGCCAATTCCCCAGACTTCGTAAGTGTGGGGACACCATTATTAACGTGCACTACATATATGTCAATACATATATGTAGCTTCACAATGGTAATTCCAAATATGGCCATGTGAGGTGTCTATGGTCATGGAATTGACCCCCCAATTCAAATCTGGTATTAAGGGGCCAATCCCATGCACCCTGGGGGCTCCACCATGGACCCCAGTACTGCCAAACTAGCTCTCTGAGGTTTCCACTGCAGCCCCAAATGCTGCCACCTCACAGACAGGTTTCTGCCCTCCTGGGGATTGAGCAGCTCAATCCCAGGAAGGCAGAACAATGCATTTCCTTTAGAAGAAGGGTGATACACCCTCTCCCATTAGAAATAGGTGTTACAGGCATGTGAGGGGTAGCCTCCCAGAGCCTCTGGAAATGCTTTGAAGGGCACAAACGGTGCCCACCTTGTATAATCCAGTCAACACCGGTTCAGGGACCCCCAGTCCCTGTTCTAGCATGAAACTGGACAAAGGAAAGGGGAGTGGCCACTCCCCTGTCCATCACCACCCCAGGGGTGGTGCCCAGAGCTCCTCCAGATTGTCCCTGGCATTAGCCATCTTGGATCCCAAGGTGTGGGGACCCTCTAGAAACCTGAGTGGTCAGTGCCAGCAGGTGACGTCGGATATTCCTCCTGATAGGTGCATAACTGGGTAGATAGTCAATTCACCTCTCAGGGCTATTTAGGGTCCCTCCTCTGGGTGTTTCCTTAGATCCGGTTTGTAAGATTCCTCCAGGGCGCCTCTGCATCCTCTGCTTCAGCTTCTGACCGTCAGATCAACTGCAGACAGCTCTAGGAATCGCTGTAACTGCAACAAAGGATCCAGGATGACTCCTGTGACCTGCAACATCAGCTCCAGCAAGCATTTGCAACAGTTTCCAAGGTGTGCACACTCTGAGGACTGCCTGTCTTCACCCTGCACCAGAAGAACTGAAGGAATCTCCCGTGGAGTTACGGAATCAGGCACCCTTCTGCGACGACAACCGGTACTCTAGGACTCCTATCCTGACAATGAGCATGCTCCCTGGAACACAGGTGGTGGACCAAAGTGACCCAGACTGTCTAAAGCCCATCTGTCCACATTTGATGGAGTTAAGAGCTTGTGCTGCGACAATACCCCTGTGCACCGCGTCTTCTGCAGCTCCTTGATATTCTGTTCACTTCTTCCAAAAGTTCCACATGCACAGCATAGCCCACTCCATCCTATGACACACAGCTCCCTGAGTTGTTCTCCGGCAGTGTGGGACCTTCCAGTGTAGTGCTGCGATGACCGCACTTTGCATCTTCTTTGTCCCCATTTTCTGGGACTCCCGTAAGTGCTGCCTGGTCTTCTGAGGGCTCTCTGAAGTGCTGAGAGGCCCCTCTGTCTCCTTTTTGATGCAAACTGCGTACTTGCTTGAACCAAGGCTTGTTGACGGAATCCAGCGACGCAAACAGCCTGCATCCAACAAATCGGCATGGGACATCTCCTGGACCAAGCAGGAACCCTCAGCCATCTTCTTTGGTGCACTTCTGCAGTTTTCTTCTGACCAGAGAATCCACTTTAGCACCTTGTTCTTCGTTGGCAGGGGCTCCTGTCCTTCCTGGATTCTTCTTCGACTTCTGGACTTGGTCTTCTCTCTCCACAGGTCTTCAGGTCCAGGAATCCATCATTTGTTGCTTGCAGTCTTGCTTGGTTCTTGCAAACTCCTTTATCACGACTTGTAGTGTGTCCTGAGGAAACTTTCTGTACTTTACTCCTGCTTTCCTGGGCTCTCGGTGGGCTATTTTACTTACCTTTGGTGTACTCTTACGCTTCCATTGCCCCTCTACACACTACACTTGCCTAGGAGGCAATTCGACATTCACATTCCACTATTTTAGTATATGGTTTGTGTTGTCCCAGGCCCAATGCAATCTATTGTATTTTCTACTTTTTGCATTATCCTATGACTGTTTACTTACCTGATTGTGGTTACTAGTGTATATATTGTGTATAATACTTACCTCCAGAAGGAGTATTGCCTCTAAGATATTTTTGGCCTTTTGTCACTATAATAAAGTACCTTTATTTTTGGTAACACTGAGTATTGTCTTTTATGGTGTATAAGTACTGTGTAACTATAGTGGTATTGCAGGAGCTTTGCATGTCTCCCAGATCAGTCTAAGCTGCTCTGCTACAGCTACCTCTGGACTGCCTAAGCTGCTAGAACACTACTATATTTCACTAATAAGGGATCACTGGACCTGGTATAAGGTGTAAGTACCTTAGGTACCCAACACAAACCAGGCCAGCCTCCTACACAAATATATCTATTCCCCCCCCCCCACGACCTGGCCCACCTGATGGGGAGTGGGAAATAAAATATTGCAGAAGACCTTGCTTGTGTTTTTTTTTATTTTTACGTGGATCCTTCAAGAATTTGTGACAACATTTGAAAAAAATAATGTTTCTGGCCTCAGGTGGGGTCCCTGTGGGAGTCCCCCACCAGGCTTAGGGGGCGCAGGTATTCCAATCCTGCACCCAGTGTTTTTTTTCCTCTCTTTTTCTATGGACTCAGGTGAATCTGAATCCCAAGATGACTGCCAATTTCTTGAAGTGGAAGCAGGACCTCAAATAGTACCAAAACAGCAACGTCTTTGCACAGCCAGAGCACTTAAGGTATTTGCTAATGAACAGGTTTATTGCCAAGGCTCAGACGCTGCACACCCCTTTCGGCAGAAAAGCGATTCTCACGGGTCAAAACGTGCACTGTAAAACGTCTGAGCCTTACCAATAAATCTTTTCTTCAGCAAATAATGTGAGTGAACTGTCTTTGCAATGATGTTTCTTTCTGCGGTACTAAATATATATACGCCATGGGTCCCTCAATACGAATCTTGCGATGCCAGTTCTTGTTGCCCTGCAAGTCCAGCCTGTTGTGCACTGTTGCATTCCACAAAAGACGTAGCCTCTTCTTTTTCCCATCTATCCTATGAAGGGCTCAGTTATCCCCACCCGCAGGATCATTCACACTTCACGGGGCTCCAGATCCCAGAGATTCGGATCGGTTGGTGTTTACGAACTGTGATATTTGGAATTATAGCTGCAACCAAGTCTTCTATTGCTGTTTTCACCTTTACTTCAGGTTCACTAACACCGTCAGGATCTCTGTAATTTGACTCTTTGTGGTCCTGCTTGCAAGCCGGCCCAATCTGGCATACTAAGAATATATGCACTGTGCGTCACACCTATTTGGGTTTGGACCTGGACTGATTTGCTGTCATAGTACAATCCTGCCAGCTTCTCTTTTCTGATCACCATAGTGGCCTAAGCCTCTACACTCTTACCAATCTTCAGCACTCATCTAGCACCTCTCATTATCTATATGCACCAAGAGGCCTATCTTTAGGAGCATGAAATGTTCTTCCGGGGAGAACTGAGCGGTGGGTAGCTTTTATACTTGAGATCCACAGTGACTATCAATGCTGTTCTCTGTTGTCGAGCCATTTGTTTCAGAAAGAGGAAATAAACTTATGTTCTACACCTGTTCTGGTTCGATGCTGGTCCACGCTACAGGAGGGCCCCCTGGAATTATGCAATTATGTGGCCACGGTGTCTCCTGCATAATTTGGCCCTTTACCACACAGTGACCGTTCACGTTTCTTTTCCTGAATGCAACAATTAAGTGATACAAATGGTTCAGCCTTTCCCAGTGTTAACATTGTAAAAATGACATACTCCTGAATAAATACTGCCACAAAATAACCAGCATTAAAGACACGAGTTGCCTTTTCTTGCTGCATAATGTAGTTAACTTCGCCGCATAATGTATTCCTCCCCTGCTGTATAATTTCTGTGCCTTTAGGTAAAAAAAAAATAACAAGAATGTGTATACTTATCTTCCATGAAAATCCCTAGGCCTGGTCCCGTTATAATCGCTGTCTTACTCCAGTGCCTTCTGGAGATCCATCTGAGGCACACCCACCTGCATTCAATCTCATTCTAGGGTAAGCAGCCCTATTCAAACTCTCCAATTGACAGACTGAACAATATATCATAGTACCAACATATTGCAGCCAAAATAAGAAGTCCAAAAGTATCGACAAGGTAAATATAGGAAAGTATAGTTTACTATACTTAATTATACTTAAATGCACCTTTATGATATATACATCTTTGAAGTTGAGTTAATACTAAATGTATACTTATCTACATACATATAAAGTCATAATATTTTGGGACAAAACTTTTGTAGAATGATATTTCTGTACTCTATATTCTGACAACCTAGCTTTTGCGGCTAGAATCCACTACCACCACAAAAGCAATAATTAAAAATTCTCTGAATAAGTACTTTTGCCATGGCTGGTAGTCCCGGAATTGCAACGCATCATCTTTTAGACCTACCACTGACTTTTTGATTTTCACAGATCTCATTCTGTAAACATTACCACCAGTGGTAAAGTACCACTCTCTCTCGAGATTAAGGCTCGACTGCGATTGTTGCCTCGAAGTATTTCAATTCTGAATTACTGCTTCTAGTATGGACTTCCTTGTTGGGGAGATTGTGCGACTGCTTAGTTTCATGCTATCTCTAACAGGATATTTTCTTCTGTTGTATGTTTGCTATTATGTTTTTTATCTTTGTTTTTACTGCTTGAAATGGTTATTGTTTTGTTATCCACTGTAGGACTTTATGCAGCCCTCGTCGGCATGGTCTAAGCTACCAGGATGAAACCAACACAAAGAAGACGATATGTTTTCTTTATCGACAAAAACACATCTTTTTGTTTTGTCTCATTTTCCATTATTTATTTTGGCTGTAAAACGTGGCTTTTCTCTTCAGAACAATCCTTACAAAGGTCTGCCTTTCTTCTTGTTCTGTTTTCCGTACGTCTCTAAACGCAAACATACTGTTCTTTACATATAAGGTAAGATTGACGTGCTCTGAAATAGAAAGACTGAAAAATAAAAAGAGATAGAAAGGGTGTTGTAGGGGGACAACGAGGGAGAGCATAAAAAGCAATGAAGGAGATGACGGAGAAAGGCAGTGAGAGTGAAATTTAGAGCGAGGACTGAGGAAGTGGGGGAGAGAAGGAAAGAAGCAGACTGACTACAGGGCACATTCAAAGACTGCATTGCTCTATTGTAGTACTACTCACAGATTACAAAATGGTATTCACTAATGCAAACACATACCCAGAAAAGAGTAAGACCGTTACTTTTCAGAACTATACTTCTAAACTAATTACACTCCTAAATGTCCCAAAACTGTTGTTAGCCCACTCCATTTGGTATGTCTAGCACCAGGCATGACTACTCATAGGTACTGCAAAACAGTTTAATGGAAAATGACAGAGACGAATTTAAAATGACCCACATCTGAAATAAGGTAAACATAACAAATTCTTTCAACTTTTAAGTTAAATATTACTTTTTAGAGCAACAATACACACAATTAATACATAGTATGGCATTTTAAAATGTAATAGATACCTTATTTAAAAAACATTAAATTACGTTTTTACTTTTGATAAAAAAACAAATAATTGTCATTATTTAAACAGGTAATACATTTACCAAATATTAATTGTATATAAAAATGTTTTTGAGGGTGAGAATTTTAAAATGTTATTAAACATTAATATATTTATTTAATAATAATGATCTACTTAATACACATTTATTTTGAAGATGTAATGTGCTATAATGTTTTATTTTATTAGGTGTATGTTAGAATTCATATTTTTAATGTTTAATTGTTTTACATTCATATTTTACAGTTAAGCATGTTTGGTATTATATTTTTGAATAAACAATATACAGTTCCTTATACTCTCAAACAGGGAGTTCACCACCCGCAGGTAAAAAGTTACAGGCAGTAACTTTACACTTGTGAATTAAGTCGTAGTTGACTCATCACCTTTATTAGAAGGGGTGGAGACATGAAAGTAGACTCGGAAAAGATGAAAAGCAAGAAAGTGTAGAGGTAAACCTAGGTATATTTGTAAACATACACAAGTAAATATACACATGTATGTTCACCTTTCTGAATAGGTTCCAATAACTGCATAAAAGAATGTGAGCCAAAGTAAAGAGAGACCCCTAGAGATGGAAAAAGTTATGGAAATCGGAATATTGGATGGGAGAAAGAGGGTGAGTCGTAGCAAGGTGGGTGGGCAGCTAGAAAGGGAGTGTTAGAGAGGATGTGATCATATGTGAGCAGTAGGAACAGATTTGTCCAGAGTACAAAAAAGAGAAAAAAATGCCATGCTTTGATGCCTTTCCAATTATACTGTGAGGGTTATTTGTACACTCTCATATATCTCACTATCCTGAAATATAACCTTTGAGAAGGTTAGAATAGTAAATTTTCCCTAGGACCGTAGTAGATGCTATTCGGATACTTCACGGTCTCTTTATTGTAACTATGTACTTTCTATTGTTTATTTTATGCAAAGAGAGTGACAGTGGCTTAACTCTTACAATAATTCCTGGTTCGTAGGTTCAGTACATTTTTTGTCAATTTGTGTTTTGTTACCAGACTTCACAATATTTAATAATTTTTGCAACTGACATTTTTGACACAGCTGTGTACCTGGTTATGTAATAAGTAGACACCTATGAAATTTGGATTTAAACTGGGCTCTGCATAGAACAGAGTCAAGGTTGTGTAGAACTTATCCTGAATAATACAAAGTCCTCAGTACTGATGTTCCTTTGTTCTGAAGAACATCCATTACATCAACCACTTGGGTTTAAAAGTCAGTTGATACTTCTTGGACAACTATGAGCTTTTTGTGGCTATGACTCCAGTTGAATAAAACAGAACCACAGTCAGCCGCATGCGGGTATACATTTATGTATTTGCGTTAAACATACTATGTTCACATGGAAGCACACTTAGCACTGCGCCTTCCCCACCAATTCCAAATTTGTATCTATGCATCATATGCAAATGCATTGTTATTTTATGTGATTCTATCCAGATTAAGTGAATATTGGTTAACAGGTATACAAAGGAATATCGATGGAATATGTCAGTGGATTCTCTTCTTGATCATTTTCATGCACAGTACCTCAGGGTTCACCAGTCTTTTGCTTACTTTTTAGATCTAAAATGAGCTTCTGTTGCAGATCTCCAAACAATATCAGTTGCATTGTACAATGTACTGTACACCTGCAACACCCAAATTCACTTGGCTGGAAAACAAATTTGAAAATTAGGCTAACATCATCTCATACTTGAACCAAAAGAGTGTCCTCTGCATGAATTAAGCCAAATGAAAGTCTATGTGTTGGGAAGTGCTTACTCTGGTTCTTTGACCGTTTTCTAGCCTTGTGGCCTACAAAAGCCCAATAACCTCTCCATAAATGAAGACTCTGGGAATCATCTACCAAGCTGAGTTCTCTTTTGCTCCCCCAAGTCAATGCAATAATTAAAGAGATATAATAAATATAGAGATCCTTAAACTGATAACAGTGTGAAGCTCATGAGAGCATTGCACAAGGCTGTCACATCTTCAACCTCCACTCTTTGACGAAGTGCAAAGGTTGCAAATCTAGGCAGCCAGAAAATGCAATTGAGACCAAATCAAACTAGCACTGAAGGCACTTCATTGACGTTAAGTGGGAAGCAAGGATTAGGTTTAAGGTCCTCTTTATTCTGTGCAATGCCAATGGGGGCAAATGTCAGAAATGTCTACTTGGCCTGCTCTCCTGTTACTTACCAAGGAGGATTCTTGATTTAGTAATGGCTCTTCTCTTCTTTCAGAGAAATTGAACTGGGGAGTTGGATACCTGTGACCTCGAGGCCTGAATCCGAGCTGTAGCTGAGCCCAAACTTGAGAACAAATAAAACCACAATGGGACAGGAACCTGCATAAAACAGAATTCTTCAAAGGTACCCACAACTTATTTTTTCTACGCATAAGGGTTTACAACTGATGACCATTGGTCGCGGTTCTTCACCATTGATCAGGCTTAAATGATCAGAACAAGTGGCCAAGACAGATTTTTAAAAACAGTTTAGGCCTTTGTAACTCTGAAGTAATTAAAAGGAGGCATGCAGCATGTTAGAAAACTCCCCCCCCCCAAAACCCAAACCATCGATGTTTATTGATCTTCTTCTGTACTCAGTCTGTCTTTTCACTTTCTTGTAAATAGTTCACAAATGTACTTGTGTTTTCTAAAAAAAAAATCCAGGTTGGTCAGATTTTGTTTTTGCAGTTGTGAAATGCAGTAAGTAATACCTAGGTAATCGCTGTGCCTTCAGCATTTTAATTCCCCAGTTACTCGGTTGAGGAATTCAGGAGAGCTCTATTATGTTCAGGCTGATCAAGTATTCTGAGTCCTGACAACGGCTTTGCTTAGAATAGGAGCAGATAATGTAAAAAAGGTCTGCTGTAATGTGGCTAGGAGTGTATGAACAAAATATGGCTACCATATTGTATTTCTATTTTAGGTGCATGTACAGTAACCAGTAGGACATATCTGAGAGGAGCTGGGATTTTGGGGACAGGAAGTGGCCAATAAATCTCTTGTAAGTGGAGGAGAACAGGAATATGCCCTCATGAAACTTGTAGAGGTGGTGTTGAGAGGTTTACAATTAGGAGTGTATAAAGGTTTAATTACCGATGCATAGCTTTGTGAATTTCTGGAATTATGAACTTTGTGAATAAATATGAAGATACCCAAATGTCGAAATGTCGATAGGACGTCAGGTTGGATAGTTTAGAGAAACGTAGTGGCCACAACTCAATTAGGTGGTTTTCTGGCACCAGAAAGTCCCTTCCTTGGAATCTGGCAGCAGGTTAATTAGACACAACTTGGTGGCACTGACAAAAAAGGTAAATGTCGCCACTCCAGGCCTTGCAGCACAGTGAAAAAACTCTTCTGCAGGACAAGGCTCTTTTAAAGCCTCAATTTATTTGTATTTGTTTTTTAATCGCAGCAGTTTTGTGGATCAAGGAGCTTTGTCATTTCACCCAACTATAGTTACATTGGAACAGGAATGAGCAATAAATATGTTTGTATATTAAAAGACTCTATTAGTGCACTCTAATTTTTTATCTTGACCAGTTTGCGAACCAAGGGCCTGATTTAGAAATTGGTGGATGGAATATTCTGTCACAAATGTGACGGATATCCTGTCCGCCATGTTATGATCCCACTATGTCCTTTGAAAAATGTAAATGGCGGACGGATATCTGTCATGTTTGTGATGGAGTATTTGATCCTCTAAGTTCTTAATAGGGCCCCCAATTACATTTAGGAACATGAACAAATTATATATGGCCACAGCATTGTTGACAAACCATGTGCATGACCCCTAATATGGTTGCTGCACTTGACACAGTCTTCTATCTCTGAGTCTAATGCAACACCCCAATGCACAAATCGCAATAGTCGTTTTCAATGGGAATACTGTAAAATTGAATTTTTCGATAGACACATGACAATCACGTTCCAATGCACCTTATATAAATTAACAGACGAGTGCATACTCATATTGAAGACAGGGAAAATATTGTGTATATTTTATTAATGTTTTAATTGTATTTAAGTCAGTCGGGCATGCAGGACTTTTCCTGAAATCCTCTACAGTCAAGATAAATAGCACATGGCATAATTAGAGGCATTCATTCTGAGAAAGGATGAGTTGAGCATTATAAGAAACCCTTTTAAACAGTAATAAGGATTAGAATGGGGCACTGTTTCATGTTTAATCTATTCATTGTGTAAATGATTGACTTGCTAGTCACCTTAGAGGTATCATTGGCCACTGGATTCATGCATGAAGATCTAAAGATTTGCAGTCTTACCCAGGCAGGTGACCTGCACTCTTGCTTACAATATCAAGAGATTACAACATTATGAAATTACAACAAAGCAAAGTCTATACTTTCAGATCTATCAAGACAGTAGTCATTTGAAGAAAAGAGTTCTCTACTCCTTAAGCTTTGTGTAATAAAGGTTGGAGGTTGAGAGGAACAAAATATGATAAATTGTCACTCTGGAACTTCATTTGTGAGCAATGTATGTCTGCTAGACATTACTAGTAGTGTCTGGTATTACATCATTGGGCAGCTTTTGCTCTAGAAGTGGAAGTGGGATCAAGTTTGTTTTTGAAGAAGTGCATCAAGACCTAAAAAGGTTCGAACATTTCACTCCAGCTGTGATGTAATTAAACTGGGCTCCCCTCCAATCCTGTGTCATCTTTAAAATAAGCTGCATTACATAAGAGATGACCATAACCAGCACCACTCGCAGAAAAATGAACTTCCACATGTGGATACATGTGGACCGCACCACACGAGAAACCAGAACAGTACTAGTCTGGAACAAAACTGCAGGAAAGAGACAGACCTTCACCATCTCTGCTCAGGGCATCTGGAATAACTTCTCCATTAACATCAAAACTGCTCCAACCCTTCCCTGATTAAGAAAGGAACTGAATAACTGAATATCCACCTCTTCAGCAGGGGTGTAATTTCAGCCCCCTAATAAATGTAGTATGTAATTAATAGTTGGGTACAAGTGCTTTCAGTCTGGTATGGAGGGGTGTCTGTCGGATTTCATCAGGAATTGTTACACCGACCAAAACTCACACATTCTTTCTTCCTAAAGACCTAAGAAAATGTTGGCTATTCCACAAAGTAATGTGCTTCCTCTACCAATCAGCATTATTCTTCCTTTGGTGCCCCTTAAGCTCCTCTGTGTTCCCTGCTTGTTGTATAATGTATTTTAACATTATCTGCCAGCAAGAGTATTGAGATACAGAAGTTCACCCACCTCCCCCAATCTTACCGACCAAGCTATGCCCCTGTTCTTCAGCGAATACCCAATCTCCACATAAAATAAATTACCACTCTAAGGAAATGCCTCTTTTTGCATGATCACTCCTGAATTTTTTGACATATCCTTCTGGTTTCTCGACTCTGAGAGTGCACTGAGGTCTGCTAACCAGACTTCAGTGCCAGTGTTTTAACTCTTTACAAAATGTATGTTATGAGTCCTTAGTATAAGGCACCAGGCAAATCCAGGGCATGTAAGAGTGCCCACCCAGGATTGCAGTACTGATTGTGCCACCTTGAGTGTGACAAAGTACAAAATGGTTCCCCGCCTTCCACTACAGTCTGGAAGGACAGTTTTAAAACTGCTGTCTTGAATTTGCCATTTAAATCAACAGCAAAGCCCACAGTTCCCCTTACTACATATATGTCTCCCCCACAGAGGGCCTATTGAACACTAAGGGAGGGAGCAGTATTTTATTAAGTGGGACATGTACTTTAATATGTCCTAACAATAAAACCCCCTCTATTGCTATTTGTACTGTGGAAAGGCTAGGATCCCCATTCTAAAGTACTATCAGAGTCAAGGCTTGTAGAAGCTTAAAGAAATCCACCTCTAGCCAACACCAGTCAGAAGCCATAATGGCACAAACTGTTGGTGTGGCCAGGTGAGGGAAATGTGGTTTGGGGAACGAACTGCTGGGAGGGAGACCTGTAAAGCACCACATTGGGTTTATTTCTGAGCTTCTGCCTACTTCCACCTCCCACTCTCTCTCTAACCCCAATAATCCCCTGTATCTTATGATCTGCCAATCGTTTTGTATTTAGGAGTGGTGCTGAGTAGAGCAATGGCTTAAGAAAGAACACATATCACTTTAGTCTTTGTTAGTCATCAATGCCTGCTAACTTAAGTATCAGTAGTATGGTTTCTCCACCTTATGCCATGTGACTTACCTTGCTGTACTCAGTACATGCCTTGCTTGCTTGTTGCCTTCACGAAGATCTATAACAAATGGAGCGACATCTGTAAGTGATGATGGTATACTAATTATATTCCTTGACCTCTCAGCTTTAAGCATTTTGTTGTGAAATACCAGTTCTTGGGGATCAGCCTCCCTTTATGTATTTTGTCACATTCAGCGCCATAACTCTCTGGTGTGCACTTGTAACACTGTAGTACATTCAAGTTTCTGGAATAACAAGGTTTGTTGCAATAAACAAAGCACCAAAAATTAGGCCAAAAGCAGCTGTTATCAGGCTAGCGCTAAATGGCTCTTACAGCTGGAGATCCAACTGATCTCTTGTTCACGGCGTTTGCTCACACTCTTTTTGTCCCAGTTCCACCCTGAGTATCAACAAACTGCTGTGCCTCTTGGCAGGCATCCGAGGAGCAGGAGGCTCTTGATTGGACTCGTTCAATCAGCTGGAGATGAGCCGCTGTCAAGAGGAGAAAGGAATAGCGAGCGTGTGGCTTAGGGCAGGGCTCTATTTATACACAGGGCCCCTCCCAAGATGGCTACCACTCGCGTCTCCAGGGAAATGCAGTCCTGGTTGTCTGAGGAGCTTTTTAAGGGCTGCAAATATTGTGACTCTGACACAGTGATGAAACAAGTTGGAATATCCCACAGCAGAACAAACATGTATGAAATGAAGTATCCCACAGTGGAACAGACATGCAATAGCAAGCACAGCTGTGTTCATGTCTGATCACTGAGCTGCTTACACTACTGTTGTAACATTGGAGCATGTAGGTCTTCATGACAAATCCTGCGATGACATTGAAACCAAGATTTATCCCTTACAAAGCCCCCATGGATTTTGCTACATATGGGAGCAGGAAAGGGAACTAGACTCAGGTCAAAGTGGAGCGGGGTATACAGTCAGGGAAATGAGGGAAACCGCCTATGCTCAGATGGGTTACCCTTTGAAATCTCTAGCATTTTAGGAGTTAGCCTAACGAAAATCTTAGCGGGTCGGTGCAATAATATTGTAGAAGATGGCAGTATGCTTCCTCCCTCTTGGAAGGAGGCTATCACATAAATTTTAAAGCCAGGGAAAGACCTCAGGTGTTGTGACTCATATAGGCTGATTTCTCTGTTCAATTGCGGTTATACATTTTTTTACAAAAGATCTGGCAGACAGATCAAGGGGAGTTATAGGTAGACTCATACAGGTAGATCAAAAAGGCTTTCTAAAAGATAGACACATGCATGAACTGACACAGAGTCTGATAGGCTCAATAGACCTAGCCAACTCTTGTAAGGAACCTCTAGCTTTAGTAATGATAGACACCACAAAGACGTTTGATAGGGTTAACTGGACATATTTGAGTACCTTCTGTGAAGTTTTTAATCTGGGAGGGAAGTTTATAAGGGTATTGCAGAAGATATATCAATACCCGGATGCAAGAGTCCTAGTCAATGGTACCCTAACTCGTTCTTTTAAAATTGGAAGGGGAACAAGTGAGGGGTGTCCATTATCCCCATTGCTATTTAACCTATACATAGAGCCTCTGGCCTGTAAAATTAGAGGGGAACAGAGGATAGCCCGTATAGATGTGGGAATTGGTGCAGGAAGGTTGCCTTGTACGCAGATGATCTGATGGTGTATACTACAAATATAAAGCAGACACTACCACACCTGAAAGAACAGTAAAATACATTTGGGGAAATTGCTGGGTATACAGTCAATAATAAAAAAACTGAAGTCATGGTTGGGATATGCATGCAGAGAGAGTTCCAATTAAGAGGGAGATGAAATATCTGGGTATTACGATAACTCAAGATATAGATAAAATAGCAGAAATTAATTTCATGAAGGTTATGAGGGACTCCTGCAAGCTAATGAAGACTTGGGACAGTTTACCTCTCACTATTTTAGGGAGGGTTAACCTGGTCAAAATTATTTTATTACCCAAAATATTATTTATTTTTAACGCAGTGCCTTTGAAATATAACAAAGAGTGGCACGGTAAGCTACAGGGCAAAATCAGTAGCTTTAAGTGAGCCTCTAAGGGAGTGCGTATTGCATGGAAAAAACTGTGAAGAAGGAGAAAGGGGGATTAGCGTGGCCTGATCTTCAATACTATGCCTGGTCGTTCTTTATTAAGAATATGAGAGGGGCAATGAATGGGTCAGGGGCTTCTAAGCTGGGGCAGATTCCTAAAGTAATGATGGAATTTAGCCATGGAAAACGGGTGGGATTTCTATACAAATTTAGAGATCCTTAATTCTTTAAGAAGGTGAGATTTAAAATAATGCAGCATTCTGCAAAACAGTGGTATGCAGTAAGGAGGGACACTAACTCACCATACTATAGCAAATATGCTCCCCTTGGAGATTCGCTGGGTTCGCCAGAATGGACCAAAGATACTTTAGCTGTACCTCTGAAAAAGGCAGGGTTTGTGCAGTGGGGACAACTGTGTAATAATAACTGTGATTTGACATTGTATGAGGAACTTAATATGGAGATGGAGGGGAAGCTCTCTAAATGTAAATGTTTTAAAATAACGAGTTGGGTAAAGAGGGTTAAAGAAGAGGTGGGCGATTCAAACGAGGTGGAAGGGCTACTTCATCAGGATGTCCCGTTTAAGAAAGAAGTGGCGAGATGGTATTGGACATTGATGGAAGCTGCAGATGGAGAATTTAGCATGCAAGAAGAAATCTGGGGAGATCACAGATAAGAGAATTATGACAAGTATCTATTACTTTGTTGTATTCTACAGTCAAACCCCTCTGTCTAAGAAGGAACCACTTGTTTTCAATTCACAGGCACTTTTGGACCGCAAAGAACCTATCCAAACTGAAGCAAGGTAACGTGGCTACTTTTAAAAAATGTGGCCTGGACTCTGCAGATGACTTACCCATGTTTTGGGAGTGCCCACAGCTCTGCCTGTTTTAGAAGGAGGTTGGTGAAACAGTTAATACAATGTTATCTATAAATTGTCAGATAGTTATTTTTGGATGATTATTGGATTCAACGAAGGTAAGTAGAAACAGTGCTAAATTGCTTTTCAATATGATACTACTGGCTAGAAGGGAGATATGTAAGAGATGAATTAGTGCCTCCCCCCCACTTTTCTGGAGTGGAAAGACTCACTAATTAATAACTTAACACTTGATGTAAGGGGGAACGAGGAGGAGAATAAAAAAAAAATTGGGGATCCATTAAAAAGATGGCTAGAAAGGCAATAATTAGTCTGTCCTATGATTACACTAATTGTTGGTCCTGGAAATGCTTTGGGGGTGAGCTACTAAGCTTGTACCAATCAGAGATTTGGACCAATCCGGACAGGAACCTCCAAGGGTAGATCGGATACGAATTAAATGACCCCCTAGATGAGGTCTCTGAGGAGGCATCTTGTTGCCGGTTATGTGAATGAGAACAAAAAAAAATCCAGCCCAGGTAACTTCTAGTGGGACTACTAAAGTTGGTACTTCAAGGTATCAAATTAATTGTGACATTAAATGAAAATTAATGCCCAAGCCGAATTTAATGTCTTGTTTAAGGAAAAGCAACTTTTAGAAAGTTGCCACTCTGGACTGAAGAAGGACTACCAGCTGACCCTTTGTTCTGGGGTAAGAAAGGCTGCACCAACTGCTGGACTGTACCTGCTGCTCCTTGAGCTAGTAGAGAGAAGACTTTGCCTGTGGTACCTGGCACCTCAAAAAGCCACTCCAGAGTGCCTGACAGGGAAGGTAAACTCCAAGTATCAGTCAGCTGACTCCCTGTTCCTAAATCAGGGTCATAAAGGCTGAAGTCAAAAAGACCACTACTTGACACTCAAAAGTTGCACCCGGGTCTGCCAGATCCAGGAGAGTCATCAGAGTGCAGCTGAGTAGCCAAAGATGGACACTAGTCCTCACTAAAGGAAACCGCTGGGCCTGTTGTGACCGGTGACCAGTAGCCCAGTAGCTTCTGCTGATTGAAAGAGGACTTTGAGGGCATCGAATCCTGTAGTCCAAATCACCCCACTTCAAGTGTGGAGTGGAGACCCTCTCCGTCACACCCAGACCATCTTTCAGTATCCTATACACTCAGCATTAGGACCAGCGCATTGAAGTGTACGGCGGTCCTTGCATAAGTTAAGAAACTGGACTTGAGACTGCTTTGGTGACCCGGTTACTCTCTAAATATTCCTTATTGGCCATCGTGACCTTCTCCCTAAAGGAACCGGACACACAGTCCAAGCCAGAGTAGTCAAACATAACTCTTTAAAACTTGTCAAATGTTTCCAAACTTTAGTTACAAGTGCTTATTTGCGGTTGGGACTAAAAATCTGAGAATTACGTTATACTAAAAAATGTATTACTCTGGGACCCTCTGGTGGTTTTGTGATTTTGGTGTCTAAAAATTAATATAAATATGACCTATTTTTGTAAATTGGTGTTTGAGTGCTTTCGTGTGGTGTAATTTTCTTATTCTATTGTTGAGCATCTTAATCCTTTACACCAGTTCATTTGTTTACACTTTGCTGCTTGAAGCCACCGCTACCCAAAGATGAGCTATGGGTTTTACAAGCAAACCTGACTGGATCCAAGACAATTTTGTGAGTGTATTACATGATGAGGCCACACAGCCTCCCCATATCATACACCACAATCCTCACAACCACCCACAACCATCCTGCTTCATTGTAAATGACCTTGAACCATAAATCAGGTCTCCCACCCTCTATCTAGCTGAGTTTGTCCTCTACCAATGCCTGTACATATGTGCTGAATGCAGGGAGTTTTTTACTATTCTTCTGTTTCTGAGCTTCACATCCTGAGTTTCTTCCACTGTCTCTTTCCGACACTCAACTAACAGATCAAAATTTAGTCTGTAATACAGAGCACATCAAGTGACGTGTCCAGGCATGTATATAAAGCAAAGGATTTTAAAAGAGGTATGTTTCTGCTATTAAAGAAGAAGCTCCAGTGTACAGATGTTGGACCTTAGGTATTGCTTAATATTAACACCCTCAGAATTTCAGATTCTTATACAATGTTACAAACAGGTGTCTAGATCCTTTCGGGGGGGAAATGTCATTGCTGAATGGCAATATATGTTATAGTTTCTCCTCCAAAAGAAAGTTGGACTTCTGACTGTCGGAAGAAAGAGACTGATCTTAGTTTAGGTATCTGGAGGGTACTATCATCTGATTACTCCCAACTGCCCGATACTTGCCAAAAACATACTACAGTTTAGCATGTAAACAGAAATACGACTTGGAAGTAGCTAAACAAGTACAGAACATGTTATGAATATGTACAGAGGCACAAGTAAAGCATATCTTTCAACATGATACAGCATAATACATAAAAAAGATTAGAGGCCACTTTCCCCAAAAATATACCTGCTAAATACTGGTCAGAATCTTGACACTAGGAATATGCTTGGAAGAGTCACAATGCACTTAAACCTAAACTATAAAGTGTACATTGATTGTTCTGAGACGTATTATAATGTCCTACTTCACTTTAAAGACAGAAAAGTTGTTGAATTCTAGTTTTGCATAGTGAGTGACCATTCAAATGTGAAGGCTTACAACAACTCTTGAGTTCGCTGGACTTGGAATCCGATTCGTACAATTTTGCAAGAAGGGCATCCCAAAGGAAATGCCTCTAGTTCTTGTCCTCTGTGTGTTTCTGGTGGCTGCCTGCTGAAAAAGGCAACAGTAAGAAACAAGCATTGGCAAAGCCAATAGGGCTTGCCTATTCAAGAGCTATTGGCTTTGCCAATATGTTTTAGCCATGTTGTGCACCAGCATGGATGCTGTTCATCCTGGCTAAAGGTTAGGGTCGTAAAGCGGAGTGGAATGGAGTGGAATGTCATAAAGTAGAGAAGTGTGGAGTTGATGAAGAGTTTTATGGAGTGGCATAGAGAGTTGTGGAGTGAATTAGAGTGGTGTGGAGTGGCATATAGTTGAGTTTAGTGGTGAGAAGTGGAGTGTCATGGAGTGGTGTAGAGTGGAGTGCAGTGTCAGAATGGAGTAAAGTGTCATAGAGTAGAGTATCATAGAGTAGAGTGGCAAAGAGCAGTGATTCCCCACCTGTGGTAGAGGGACCCGTGGTGGTCCACGAAGACTCATCACGAGATCCACGACAGCTTAGAAAACTCAATATTATTAACAGATTAGGTACTCAGCTTTCAGTAAAGACTCAAAGAGGGGTCCTTGGACTTCAATAATGATTCAATGGGGGACTACGGCTTCCAGTATTGATAAAGGGGGGTCCACAGAAGTCAAAATATTGGGAACCACTGGCATAGAGTGTTATGGAGTGGAGAAGAGTGGAGTAGTGTGTTGTAGAATAGAGTGGAGTAAAGTGGCATGGAGTGGCATTGAGGGAGTTGCATAGTGAGTTATAGAGTGGAGTTGTAACACAAAAGGATGATGGACGGAGTGCTGAACAATGCAAACACTCACCCCCAGTCACAGATCTAGGTTTAATCCATTGTTCTTTTGCTCACCATGCCACCCCAGTTTCGACCCAGCCATAGGCAAATCAGTCTTGACCCTGTTCCTCATGAGAACAGTCCAGCTCGAACTGCCAGGTCAGGTCCTCCCTGGACTGGAAACAAGCATCCTGGGACCGGTTTCAGGGTATCACCCTTCATCAGCCAGGCTAGCTTGAATCCAGTGGCACAGTGAGCAAGGGACCCACGTCTGGGCATACCCTTCCCACGTAGGGCAACTTTAGCAACACAAAAGGTGATGTACGGAAAGCTGAACAATACAAACACTCACCCCCAGTCACAGATCTGGGTTTAATCCATCGTTCTTTTGCTCATCATGCCACCCCAGTTTGGACCCAGCCATATGCAAATCAGCCTTGACCCTCTTTGTCATAGGAACAGTCCAGCCCAAACTGCCACGTCAGGCCCTCCCTGGACTGGAAACAAGCATCCTGGGACCGGTTTCAGAGAATCACCCTTCATCAGCCAGGCTAGCTTGAATCCAGTGGCACACTGAGCAAGGGACCCACGTCTGGGCATACCCTTCCCACTTAGGGCAACTTTAGCAACACAAAAGGATGATGGATGGAGTGCTGAACAATACAAACACTCACCCCCAGTCACAGATCTGGGTTTAATCCATCGTTCTTTTGCTCATCATGCCACCCAGTTTGGACCCAGCCATATGCAAATCAGTCTTATCCCTGTTCTTTATGGGAACAGCCCAGCCCAAACTGCCAGGTCAGGTTCTCCCTGGATTGGAAACAAGCATCCTGGGACCGGTATCAGGGTATCACCCTTCATCAGCCAGGCTAGCTTGAATCCAGTGGCACAGTGAGCAAGGGCATACCCTTCCCACTTAGGGCAACTTTAGCAACACAAAAGGATGATGGACGGAGTGCTGAACAATGCAAACACTTACCCCCAGTCACAGATCTGGGTTTAATCCATCGTTCTTTTGCTCACCATGCCACCCCAGTTTGGACTCAGCCATTTACAAATCAGTCTTGACCCTGTTCCTCATGGGAACAGTCCAACCCAAACTGTCAGGTCAGGTCCTCCCTAGACTGTAAACAAGCATCCTGGGACCAGTTTCAGAGTATCACCCTTCATCAACCAGGCTAGCTTGAATCCAGTGGCACACTGAGCAAGGGACCCACGTCTGGGAATACCCTTCCCACTTAGGGCAGCTTTAGCAACACAAAAGGATGATGATGGAGTGCTGAACCATGCAAACACTCACCCTCAGTCACAGATCTGGGTTTAATCCATCATTATTTTGCTCACCCTGCCACCCCAGTTTGGACCCAATCATATGCAAGTCAGTCTTGACCCTGTTCTTCATTGGAACAGTCCAGCCCGAACTGCCAGGTCAGGTTCTCCCTGTACTGGAAACAAGCATCCTGGGTCTGGTTTCAGGGTATCACCCTTCATCAGCCCGGCTAGCTTGTATTCAGTGGCACAGTGCGCAAGGGATCCACTTCTGATATTGACCCCTCTACTTAAAACCCTTAACATCAGACTATGCAGACCATTGCCATTGTATCAGGAACTGGTATTGCATACAGTCTTTAGGTTTATTTCAACTTCTGTTAGGCTGTGCAAAACTGTGGGGAAATAATAAGGCCCAGATTTATGTTAAAGTTGCTGTGCTGCACCACTTAAGAAACGCAGAGGTGCACCGTATTTGGAGGAATACGGCACATCCCTGCATTTCCCTTTGTGCTGGCGCTGAATTGAGCTGCCTAACGCCAATGCAGGCACCCTTGCACTATAGTGCAAGGGTGTCTGGTTTGAGGGGATAGATTGCTTACATGCAGGAAGGTGTCCCTTCCTGCACATAAACAATCTATAATGGCAATTTGGCACTTCTATGTGTGCTGCAAAATGCAGCACACATAGAAGTACCAAAGCGTCATTTGGAATGATTGTTTATGTGCAGGAATGTATCCTTTCCTGCATGTAAACAATCGTCCATGGTATTTTGCTTCTTCTATGTGTGCTACAGAATTCAGCACGCATGGACAAAGCAAAAAACGAGGAGGAATAAAAGCATTCCTCCTCGTTTTGGTGCTGCCTCAGGTTTACTACAACTCGTAAATCTGAGGCAGTGTCAAAAGCAATTGGTGTTGGTGTGGAACGCCCACTACAAAACCCATTGCACACCACTCTGATGCAGAAAACTGCGTCAGAGGGGCCCATATTTAAAGGGAGGCGTAACACCACAAAAAAGTGGCATTACCCCTCCTTGTCAATATGGAGCAGTGCTTAGCGCCACCGGAGCACCATGAAAATTGATGCTCCAGTGGCGCTAGGGGCTCTTAAATATGCCCTTAGGTATCATCAACTATTATCTGGGTCCTCTGGTAGTATTTATTGAGAACATCTCACCCATTGCGGATTGTGCACATAGGGCACTCCTTGGAGGTAGGATACTGCAATTGTATGTAGCCTTTTGTAAAGTCATTTTGACTAATGTTATTTTGATCTTTCACCTGTGGTATTTTGAGGCCTCGTTTTGGTAGGTAGATGCGCCCGAACTAAGGTTACTGTTCTGACAAGCACCCCACGACAATATCTAGTGCTGCGGATCTTTTACACTAATGCACAGAGGGGATATTTGTACCTTTATTTGTATTAATGCACTTTATTATACGGAACTTTCCCGTTTTTCACCTCGTCTGTGTGATCTTGTTTTGTGGGGAGCTCATTAATTGAACTGGCAGCATGTCTTTTAACGTTGCTTTGTTTATTCAGAATGGAATTGTTGTATTTTAAATATTGTGTTTGTTTTGTGTGCTTTTATGGTTTCACAGCTAAATAAAGATGTTATTATACTACTACTTCTGCTTTTTCCATGTTGAAATAAACATATTGAAAAATTACAGCATTGAATGAGTCGTACAAAAAAAAATGGTCTTGTGTTTTTCTGGACAAAATGTCAGAATAAGTGTTAGGTAACGTCACTTTAACATTACCGTAGACATTATACAGTAAACTGAGAATGATATTCAAGGTCCGAATCACAAAGCTAAATCTGCAGGAGGGATCAGAAGTCCAAAGATAAAGAAAACTTCGCACTAATAGGAAGTGTCATTAAAAGTACATGATAGATTTATCTTTCAGGAGCAGCCAATAAAAGAGGAATGTGGCTATGTGGTAGGGGTTTATGCACTCTTCCTGTAAACTCTAGATTGGAACAATTGCTTTGTGATGTATTATGTTTTATGTTCTTTAACGTGCGGGGGCAGAAATAACAAATATATAAGCATGAAGATAGCCTCTGGTCTTATAATAAAATGTCTGTGCACATACAGTTACACCTATGCTTAGGCCTAAACCTTTGCCTGATTCAATTCACTAACTCCGCACTGAGATTTATGTATGGTTGTTGGAGTACTGCTTCAACCCCTTTACCTGAGGAGAGTGGGAATGTTGCAAACTTTATTTTTGCTTTAGGTATGAGACAATACACTAGCAAATGTTTGAAACATATAAAAAGAATGAAAGATGCACATGGAAAGGTAAATCCTGGTTAGCACATACTTATTGGAAGCAACCAGTAGGGGCATAGAAGGACATATACAAATTGAATGTAGAGAACACATGAATACAGAATACATTAAGGGCATTAGAAAATCACAAATAAGAGAAAAATAACTAGGGGACTGTATGCCGGTTTTTCCAAGTGTACCTAGAGGAAGTCTTGCCCATTAATTCAGTGGCTCATCTCACTCGGAATTCTGAGCCAGGTGAGGCCCACATCAGATGCCTGTGCTAAATTCATGTATTATTCAGGAGTCTGGTCAGCACTACCTCCCGACAACGGATTACCACTGTATCCTAACATATCCACAGCATACCAAAGCTACAGAATCTATAAAACCAAAAATAAGACTCGTGGCACTGGGGTGCGATTACCTTACTATTTCAAGTTGTGAGGAAAGAAGCATTTTCTCCATCTGCACAACTGCAAGAGTTATAAACTCCTTTAAATGTTCAAACAGCTGCGATCTTATAACCGCAGAAAAAAATTAACAGTGGGTGTGTCACACATCAGATGGGTGCGAGTGGATGAATAGGCGACAAGACTGATGTTGCGATATTAAACAAATCTAGTTGATAATGACATATCGAATCCTCCTTCATAATGGGAGAATGATCCACAAGGTTGTGAGGGGCATGTTGAATGTGATACATTGCTGCATAAAATCTTGTTGGAATTTAAAGAGTTTAGTCTGCAGATTTTGCTGTCTGGTTACACTACACTTCTACAGAATAAATCTTCAAAACATTAGGTCACTGAAATGAGGTTCAAGATGAAACTGAAGGTGAAAGAGACCCAGGACTTGCAAGTTTCAGGAATATGCCAATCTTTGGAGTATCATATAATACAGATACAGAAAGGAGCAGAATTAATTTAATCCTCCGATTTAAGTGGTAGAAATCGACATATTAAAAGGATAAATCGGGCTTCACTGAAATAGTACATAAGGTACGAGAAAAGTGCTTTTTTTTTAATTAGGCTATGCATGTTGAAAAACAATCACTTAAAAGCACTAAGATGGTGTTGGCAACATCCCTCACTCACTGGCAAACACGCATTATATGGTTATTCCATACATTAACTGGTAGAGGATACAGGTTCACAAGCAATTCCTAGGACATACCTTTTGGAAGTAGACTGGGAAATAGATACGTCAATAATATATTGCAAAATTGTGCATATTGCCTGAACAAGACAGCAGCATCCAATTGCAGATGAAGAATACCCGGGCATATCCTAAGCTTTAAAACAGAATAAAACTGGCATTCCAAAACTTTACAAAAATATAAAAGAGTGTATTTACAGTAATCCTACACTGTGATTAAGGGATTTTAGATAACTTCAAGCACTCAATTTTTAAACAAATTCTGAGAAATGGATGCCCTCAAGAAAGCATTCAAATCATAGTCTTCTTTCTATGACGTATGCCTCATCTGTGGGTTGAAGCAGCAGAATTGCCACACATCTCAACCTGCAACCTTTCATCTTATAGGATATGTGGCATATACGTCATATTAACCCAGCAGTCTCAGTCTTTACTTTAAACACTTTACTCACATCTGTACTTTTATTGGTTTGTTATAGAGAGCAGAAAAGCGAATGGTTATGGTGTCCCAGTGGGTGTTCCTGTTGGCGTTTCAAACCCCGAGTTGTCACTGTCTGATGTTTCTGGGCTATTTGCGTTCTGAAACTTGGTCAGAAGAGATGTATTGAAGGTGAGAGAGGGAGTGCTTGTCGTGCTAGAGTCCATCACAGGAGTACCTCCTCGAGACCTGACAATGCCTGTGCTTCTCAGTCAATTCACGTGGTTGCTGCCTGGAGCTCAGACTGGAGGATGCCTAGGTTGTCTCTGCTGCAGTTGACGAGAGAAGCGACTGGGCTCTGGTCCAAAAGACTTTTCCCGTCAAGCTTTCCAAGGACATAACATGTCAACATGTCGGGGGATGTAGGGCCTGGTGTCTCACAGCTGTTGATCCGATCCCAAAGAGGAGTGAAGGGTAAATGTTGACGCAGAGGAGGGAGAGGGGGAGCCGGAGAAGGTACACAAACAGGGGTAGGGGAGGCAGTGTCTGAACGAGAACCAGGTTGCATCTGAGGGACCTGGCTTGAGGGAGAAGGTGGAGGAATCTGTTTCATCTCAGTAACTGGATTAATGGGAGGTGGAGGAGTTGCCTGGCCTTGGTGAGAGGAAACAGGTGTTTGGCTACAGACAGGAATCTGAAACGATGTAGAAGATGAAGAAGTAAACAGTGAAGGCGCAGGAATACCAGCTGGCAAGGGGTCAGCAAGAGAAGAAGTAATCTCTGAGTCTGGATGACAAGGCAGAGATGCATGATCAGAAGTAAAAGGCTGGCGGTCTGGATGAGATAGAAAATGAGGCGGAGCCACTGAGGAGGACACTTGGTTTGGGAGAGACAAAGCGGGTATGGGAACAGTGGAAGGGAGTACATGATTTGCACTGGAGGAAGGAAGTGTGTGAACACATGAAAGGATTACAGAGTTAGGTTGGATTAGAGAGAGAAGAAGCTGGAACACTGGAAGGAGTGACACAATTTGGGTGAGAGACTGGAGGTGCAGAAGCACTGGAAGGAATCACAAGATCAGGAGGAGATGTGGGAACAATGGAAGGTGTTATGGTTTGTATATAAGTGGAAGGAGGTGGATGAATATTGGAAGGAATTACAGGATCTGGATGAGAGATTGGAACTGCACAAATACTAGAATGAGTCCCAGGATTCGGGTGAGAGTGAGAGGCTGCAGGTATGCTGGAGAGAGCCGCAGGATGTTGGTGAGAGGCTGTAGGCACAGGAAAACAGGAAGTAGTCACAGGATCTTGGTAAGAGGTTGCAGTAGCAGAAACAATGGACGATGTCACAGAATCTGGATGAGTGGAAGGAGTTTGCGGGGTACTGCGAGGAATCACAGCATCTGGATGAGAGAGAAGAGGTGCAGGAACAATGGAAGAAGACATGTGGGATGCTTGAATAGGATCCACAACTGGAGTAACAAAATTGTCTGAGAGAGATGAAATAAATAGTGGGGTGCCAGTGCGTGGATAAGAGGAATCGACTCCGACCAAAGATTGAGTCACTGTAGGAGTAAAAGGACAAGCAGGAACAGATGATTTCAAACCAGGTCCAGAAACAGAGGAAAGACTGGCGTGAGGAGGCGCAGAAACACAGGTAGAAGTCACAGGGAGAGAGGAGGGAAATCTAGGAACTCAGAAAGCATTGCAGGAGGCTGAAGGGAAGGCACAACAGTTGGATCAAAGATACAATCCTTAGGAGCGGGATGGGATTGTGCAGGAGGAGCAGAAGGAATAAGAGAAGGAGGTGCAGGGACAGGGCAAGGTGTGACATCAGAAGGTTTTGAGGTAGGGGATGTGGACTTAACACATCAGTAATGGGTGGAAGAACAGATGAACGGGTCACACACAGAGGATGGGAGGTAAGATGTGGTGGAAAAGACTGAGAAGTAGCAGGAGGTAGACTAGAGGAAGGTGGTCCAGGAATGCAGGAAGGGGTCAAGGGAGGAGGAATGCAAGAAAGAAGTGATGGAGGACGGTGAACAAGAGCTGTTGTGGAACCACAAGATGAAGTAATCATTTTTCGATTGGAGTGTCCACTGTCCAGTCTTTTAGAAGTGCTGGTTCTCATGCATTTTGCCACTCTTGAGTAGCTGCTCCCTTTCTGTATCTCCTCCTTTAGTTGCTCTACTCTTCACTTCAGCTCTGCTGTCCCCATAGCATTACAGCGATTCAAGACTCCTTGCACTGTTGAAAAAAACTTGGCCTCAATGAATGATGCAATGCTGGCCTTCTCCAACTCGCATTGCTTTCTCTTGCGGATCACCCGCTCATACAGCCTTGGGGTCTGATCCATGGATTTATAAAGTTCTCAGAGGGCTTGTTCTGTGTATGCTATAGACTGTTCTTCAAACTCTTCTGTCGATATCAGCTGGCAAAATGAGGTATTGAGTGGGCATTCCTTATCAAACTCTTCGAGGGTCTTCATCCTGTAGGCTGGAGCGGCTCTCCTCTCGGCCCACGCCGGCTTCTCCTGAGGAGAGTGGGTATATGTGCAGCTTAGACCACGACATGCATTTTAGGTGTAACTTCTGCAAATGTAGTTCTGTTTTATTGAGGTGGAGATTTCTGCCTTCTAAGTGAAATTAATAGGGAAACAAGAATCAGCTGAGGGACATAATACATACTCACCATCTAAACATTACTAATAGAAGCACACAAATACAACCCACACACTCTGCCCTTTTCTCCTTTTGCTGCAAGATGCTGTTGAGCCAGAACCCAGCTACTGCTGTGTTGTAGGCCATTGTGTGTGTTATTGAGCCATGCAGTGTGTTATGTTGTGTGTTTGAGCGTGTAGAATTGTGCTATATGTGAGATGACTTACATTTTTCTAATTCATCAACAATTTATATATTTGGAACTTTGTGTATGCGTTGGTTATATGTACAATGTTATAATGTGCCTTGTATAGGAGTGTACGACGTACACTGTGAGATCACCATTTTTTGTTAATTTTGTTTTTTCTATTTTATGATCAAATGTTTTACATTTTTATTATTTTATTAATTGTATTTATTTATTTGTATATTCTATTAATATGATGTTTACATTAATACAATATCTAAATTTTAGGACCATTTGTGCACTAACATTATTTGTTCATTTTAATCTTTAAACATTTTTTACATTTAAAATACTGCAATGTATACAGTTGCATTCACTTCATTAATTTGATCTTATTTATTTTGTTTTAACGGTTTAATAATGTGAGATATATGTGTGCCTGCAAAGTCTAAAGTAATATGACAATTTTTCCTTTTATTTAATAATCATGATAATCTGTATACGATCATTTCTGCGATGGTCATAAAAGACAAGCATAAATAAATACAATATACATTAAAAATGTTGACAATAAATAAGCATAAAATACATCTAAAAGATCACTACGATAGATTAACCATGATTATCTAAAAACGCCATCCAAATATTTCTTGGTTTCCATATTTGCTGAAATAACATGGACTTCCTAACACGTAAAATACTCCTTGAAAAACAACTGACCACAAAACATCCAGATCATTAAGTTGTTCAAGGAACAATAAAGCAGCTGTACATTTGGTGAATTTGTGTCCACACAAATGTGGCAATAAAAATCTCTTGGTCCATAAGAGAAAAAATTAACAAAAAATACAAAGTCCAATAAGGTCTGACTCGAGGTTTTGTCATCCGGGCATACCCAGATATCCTTCAGACAGTACTGGCCACGTAGGAAGCACAACAAACAACGTATAAACCCAGTTCTAAATTGCGTCAAAAGACTCCGTTCATACAGGTGCTGTACATAGAACAAAAAGGGTGCAATTCCCACCTCATATCTAGACTTACCAGTAATCTCTGACGCTGGGATTTACCACTTCCGTTGCCTCCCTGCAAGCCTGTCTATAGTTAAAGAAGCAGTTTAGCGCCAGGGATTTATCTTTTTTACAAATACTGTCTGGGGTCTTAAACAAGGATGCAAGATCCGACGACAAAAAAGGTGTCTCTAGTATACTTTAACCAAGCAATTGTGAAAGCATGATCACAGGCCAAACAATCTCACTTAATAGACTTATTAAGATCTGCTTCCTTGTTTGCCCAGATAGAGCACTAAAGGGCCAATGGCGCAGCTCCTATGGAGGAGACCTGAACATAGTCAAGACCTAGGGCCAGATGTAGGAAACTGTTTGCGACTCGCAAACGGCAAAATTTGCCGTTTGCGAGTCGCAAAACGCAGTTTCCTATGCAGAAATGCATTTTGCGAGTCGGAACCGACTCGCAAAATGCATTTCCGACTCGCAAATAGGAAGGGGTGTTCCCTTCCTATTTGCGAGTCGCAGTGGGATGCAATACCATTTGCGACCGCGTCGGATGGTAACCCACTCGCAAATTGGATTTGTGACTGGACCCAAAAATATTTTTTCAGGGCAGGGAGTGGTCCAAGGGACCACTCCCTGCCCTGAAAAAATACCGAAACAAAAGGTTTCGTTTTTTTTTAAGTGCAGCTCGTTTTCCTGTAAGGAAAACGGGCTACACTTAAAAAAAAAAAAACTGCTTTATTTAAAAGCAGGTCACGAACATGGAGGTCTGCTGACGTCAGCAGGCCTCCATGTTAGCGAGTGCCTATACTCGCTATGGGGCCGCAATTTGCGACCCACCTCATGAATATTCATGAGGTGGGTCATTGCGACCCCATAGCGAGTCGCAGTCGGTGTCTGAGACACCGTACTGCATAGCAATTTGCGACTTGCAAATTGCGAGTCACAGGGACTCGCAATTTGCAAGTCTCAAATTGCCGATTTGCTACATCTGGCTCGTAATTCTTGGTGGACAGTAAGATGGGCAGTTGATGGAGGGACACTCAAAAATTGTCGACAAAATCTATTTTCTTCCATTAGAATCACCCCAACATTTGTATATCCCAAACCATATATTAAAGTCGAATGCACTTTCTTTTAAAAATCTTAATGACAGGGCCCACAGTTTTCCTTCCAATGCTATTAGAAAGGGTAAAAGTGGCACCAATAGACCGAGAAAATTGAGTCAGTCTATTCCTAATGCATGTAGACCAGTTGAATCCGTCATCAAAATCCAAACCAAGGTATGGGAAGGATGGCACCCTAGCTAGAATTGCCCTCCAATGGAGAGGGTGCGAGTTTTAGTATTCTTAGAGCTACACACCATAATGAACGTTTTAGAAATATTGTTCTCCAAATCCAGGCTCTTCATAAAATCCACAAAGTTGCTCATAAGTACCTTCAAACTGTTGGCTGTTCTGGCAAGTAATACTGAGTCATCTGCGTATAACAAGGCAGGAGCAGCCTTACTTTCCACTCTCTGCATGTCCACCCCAATTCCCAATAAAGAAGATTCTAAGCCATTTATATAAAGTAGAAAAAGAATCGGAGCGAGAACGCACCCTTGGCGCACTCCACGGTTAACCTTAAAATAAGGCGTACATTCTCCATGCTCACCATATCTTATCGTTGCCATGACATCCCGATGAAGAAGTCTTAGGAAAGAGACCAGATCCCCCTCAGTGCCCATTGAGACAAGAATCTCCAATAATTTTGACCTACTAGTGCAATTAAAGGCACTTGACAGGTCTATGAATGTCATGTGGACAAACAAGCCCTTTACGATTTTATATTTGGTCACAATAAGATGTAAATTTAGACAGTGCTCAATGGTCAAGAGACCTTTCCTATAGCCATACTGAAACCGGGACATAACATTTCCATTTATTACCCAGACAACAGACCGTTCTAACATTACCCTGCCAATAATTCTTATGGTTGAATTTAGCAAAGAAATCGGATGATAACACTTAGGATCTTGTGCATTACCTTTCTTAAAAATGGGTACCAAGATTGAAATACACCATGACTGCGTGGTCCCTTTAATGCATGCCAAGTTAAAAACACTAAAGAGGTTTGGGACTCAAAACCCAGGGTCCTCTTTAAACAAATGAAAGGGCACACTGTCTGGGCCAGGCGCCTGTTTGCATGGGCTATTGTGGATGGCTTTAAATACTTCCTCCACCTTGAACAGCATACTCGCACAAGTGTGAATATACCGCTGTAAATGTTTCAGCAAAGCATCAGCGGGGATGTGAACTGTAACTTTATTGGGAAACAGGGCTGATGACATGCCTGCCCTCATCGCCTTCCAAAAGACCTGAGCGTCTTTTTTCTGCCACACTGCCACAATAGCCTCCTACTTTTCATCCTTTAGGACAAACTTTGTTCTTTTCCTGGGCAAAGCATATGCCTTTCTGCATACAGAGATGAAGTTCTGTTGTCTCGGAGACTGCTTGGTAGCCTTATGTAGGTTATCATAGGCCATCCTACATTCCTTGTCAAGCCAAGACTTATATTTACAAGGGGACCTACCCCTGGGTTTAGACAAGGTCCTTTTAATACGGGACGCAAGTATCTCAAAACTTTTTAAAACCTCCCTGTGGTCAGAATCCCTTTTTAAACAGAGAGACACTACGTCCATGCAACTGACGTTAATACTGCCCATGACAAGCTTCATATTGGCACGCCGCCAAACCAATCTAAGGCCTCCATCTTTAATGGATAACTCCTGGCCACACTCAATAACATCCTGTTTTTTATTAATGGGGACCTTAAGTTGAAAAATGACAGGATTATGATCACTAAACTCCGTGGCATGGACACCACCCTTCTTAATTAGGGATTCCAAGCTGCATGAAATAAAAGCGTTATCAATTATTGGCCCTTGTCCCCATCCAGTAAAGATTGGAACAACTACGGAAGCATTAGAGGGGACCACATTAACCTGGTCATGAGTTGACAGATGCACCAACAAAACTCGACCCCTGACATCCATATCCCTATCAACTACTTTAGAGACCCACTTTGGCATTAATCTTCTACTAAAACAAGGTTAAACTGCCAACCACTATGTGATTCCTCTTCCACCAAGGAGGTCAGCATGGTAAACAACCTCTCAAAATTCAAATTGCCTATGGCAGAAAAGCCATTGTTATAAACATTCACAATAAACATTCTAAAGTTTTTGTTCCATATCTACACAAAAACCTGGACCACCTCACTAAACAGCACTATACAGGTAATTACGCAGCCAAGACCTACCTTAAATCATGCCTCAAGACCCCCTTTAATGCGACCTGCTGCAGCAGGAACAGATCAAAGGTAAAAACAAGTATACCCATCATAAAAAAGATCATTCACAGCTCATGTCTCCTGCAATAACACAATGTCAAAAACCTTTAATTAGTTGAATCTTAGAAGTCATACTGGTCACCTTCCAACTAAGTATGTTAACCACAAAATAACTTGTTGCTACACCCTCGCCTCCTGCCCCCAAGACTTGTCCATTTCTGATTGGTAGCAGCCTGGCCCGGTCAAATACCACCCCAGTGGGGGGCACATGTACCCAACCAATGAGGTTGAAACCCACCGCGGGAGAGGCGAGTACTGGAAGCTGCCCTCCCTTAGCTGACCCATTCAAATTCATGTCAGCCACTCCACAGCAAGTAAGTAAACTTCTTTCAAATCCTCTAAGGGCATAAATCTATTTAGCACTGGAATAGAATGGGCGGAGTACAGCCTACACAAAGGAACACGTGCAGGCCCGGCTCTGTTTTGACATAGTTCCTTTGTGGACAATTTTCTTATCAATGATTTTATTGCATATGTTGAAGTTATAATATCACAAATGTCACAAAGGATCTCATCAATGATATAATATGTGGAGTAAATAGCTATGCATGGCGAAGGCCTGAGTTATGGTTACCTTAGGGCACAAGTTATAGGTACTTAAATGAACTATAATTAAAACTGCTGAATTTCAGTGAGATCCTGTATGGCATCTTTGATATTATCCCTGCAGAATTTTCAATAAAATTATTGATAAGAAAACTCTGTATGGCAAGGTCGTGAGTTATAGTTACCTTAGGGGGCAAGTTCTAGTTACTTAAAAGAACTCTAATTATAACTGCTGACTTTCTATGGTTTTGTGCGAGTACATTCAGAAACTAACTATAACGTCCCTGTAACCTTTGTTTTTTTCAGTGAATATATGTATATATATATATACATATATATATTTTTTTTTTATATATATACTGGGTACACACACACACATATATATATATATATGTATAAATCACCAGAAGCATTCACTGCACTCCACGAAGTTTCAATAGTGCATATTTATTCCAAAATAACAACCACCAGTGGAGTGCGCCGCTCAGCAACTTTTAGACCATTTTTGTTTGAGGATATATATATATGTATATATATATATATATATATATATATATATATATATATATATATATATATATACCCAGTTAAAAAATAGGTGTCATTAAATTTTGTGAAAATAACAACTTTTACATACAATGTGTGGAATCGACTTTGTATAAAGTAGCATTTACAAATGGATACTAATATTAATAACAACGGCAAAAATAATAATAAGAATATTAATAATAACAACAATAATAACAATAATAATAATAATAATAATAAGTAATGTTATTGGTGGTATTATTATTGTAATAATAATATTAACAATATTATTATTATTAACAATATTATTATTATTATTATTATTATTATTATTATTATTAACAATAATATTAATAACAATAATAATAAAAAGAATAATAATAATAATATTGTTGGTATTATTATTATTATTATTATTATTGTTGTTGTTGTTGTTGTTGTTATTATTATTTGAGTCTGCCTTTGAAAATGTATCAGGGCAGCTCCATTGCAAGTGGAAAGGACGCTGGATCGATAACCACTTCTTTTGTTCTGGCTAATTTTGGAATCTTTTTTCTCCATGCTTTGGAGGTGCTTGATTTAAATTATACCTCATACTTTTCCAGGCAAAAGAAATCAGAATATAAATGAGGTTCATGTGATCCTTGTGATTCTGACTATTTCTATGAAGACACAATTATCTGCTCCTGGTATTCTGATAATCGGGTTTTGTGAGGGTGGTATTTTGGGCCCAAGGGAACCATACGTATTGCAAAGTAGATTAGTTCTTGGATTTTACTCTTTGTAAACATTTGACGGGATATCTTTGGGTATGGCTCCTTATTGCTTCAAAGAATTACCATACCTTCTGGCCATGGCATAAAAAGGGGATGGAAGATTGTTAAAGGTATTTTGTAGTTCACAGTCTAGTCTTCAAGATAGAAAGGGAGACTGGTGATGGATTTTATTTCCTGGAGAATGATGTCTTGGTTTTCATTAAACTCAGGTGAACTGTGTGCTGAATGATGAAGGTTAATGGAGATGGAAAGAATAGGAAAGTTTGGCAGGTGTTTGTTGGATGTTGAGTTGTCATTGTGATTGCAAGCATGAATTATTGTTAACCAAAACGAGTCAGGTTTTCACCGCTAAGAGAAAACAATCTGTGTAAGGAAAATAACGTTCTATGTGCCCTGGAGAATGAAGAGGAGAACAGGTTTTGTTTCAGATTACAGAGCATGAGATCAAATATGGTTAAAGAGATTGGCATGTTGATCTCTTTTGAAAGTGGAATTCATTTGTGAGGGGGAGAACTCCTTTTTATGTGAGAGTAGCGGCAAGGGGTTGATTGCATGCTGGGTCCTGTGAGGTTTGAGGCCAGGGTTGAGGGTTAAGAGTCCTGGGCGTCGGTTCTTATTGGGAGATGGAGTGTGTAGAAGAGGTATTTCCATACAATTTTTCTTCAAGAATGGGGTTCGGATGGGATATGTTGACATGGGATATATTGACAAGAGACTGGAGGAGTGGACATAGTGGTTTAAAAGGTCATAGAGATTGGCATGATTTTTCGAGTGTGTTAGAAGATAAGGTATTTTCCAAGGGCATTTTTAGAATATTGAAGAGGTAGTTGAATATGAAGTCAAATTTTGCAGAATCTTTTTCCGATGATTGGATCATAAGTTTGCTATTGTTGTAAATGGATATAGCTTGCTACTAATGAACTCTGAGTAGTCAGTTTTTTTTTCACATGGGTTTATTTTAATGCCTGTGATACGTCACTCAAATGTGAGGATTTCTTCCTGTAAATGAAAAAAGAGAAGATCTGTTTTCATGCATCCTTTGCAGCCACAGTGGTATTGGTTTGTTATTAGAGTTTCTAGGAATCTGCTAATGACTTTATGTTTTAATTTTTTAGGAGCACGTTTTTGAGAGGTTGGGGGTTACAAACTGCATATGAATTTGATCCTGATGTGTTGAGTTTACTGAAGTGAGGGAGACTTGTCCCAGTGGGTCATCTTGAGGTAGGGTTGTGGAGTTCTGAGTGAACTTTCTCTTGGGGAGCAGAGACAGGATTTGGGAGAGAATAAGACGAAGGATGATGACTTTCTGGGTCAGGTGAGATCTGTACTATGTCCAGCAGTGATAGATGAATTTTGGTTAGTGCTATGCACTGTGCTTTTCTGTCTGGTTTTAGTTCCTGTTCTTTGCTTGGCTTGATTCGTTATTCCATGTTTTTCTTATTTCACTTCTCTTCAGATGGCGATCCCAATGTTAGCCCATTGCAGCCCTGGATCAGGTAGCTGAGTCTTTTACTGGGGGCAGAATGAGATAGTAAGGGTAGTGTGCTGGGGATTAAGTATTCAGAATGGCTGCCTGTATGGTTATCAGGAAGAAAATGTATTGACATCATAAGGTGATCAAGCTTTGCATTTTAATTTATCTATTTTTTTCCCTCACTTCTATTTTTTCCATTAATTTCTCTTTTTCACTTGCCTTCATATATAGGATCCACTTTTTGATTTTGGGCTCTCTACCAAGGGCATAATTATCAAACTTTCTCCATATCTTTTTAAGTCAGGACTGCAGCCCTTTGGCCCAAATAAATGTTTATTCTCATTGGTGGTAAAATGTCCTACTGAGCAGGAATGCTAGTGTGTACGAGTATTAAGTAGATTAATGTTTCTTGTCCCGACTGGTATGTTGTGGCCTTTTCTGTGAGCAACTGTTTCCCACTCCCTGGTGGTGAAAGTAGTCTCCTGGGCCTACTCAATCTCCCTACAAACATCACAACATTTAGAACAAACAAATGGTTTTCGATATTTAAGCTGGGTTTTTCCTCAAAGTATGGACATCAAAATAGTAAATTGCTCTTCAGCATCAGTACTGTGAGGGGTAGGCCATCCAAATAAGATACCAGAGGTGATGGATGGATTTTCTCAGCTGGAGATGATAGATTAATTTTCTCAATTTGAGGACGTTCCCACCAATCAGCATGCCTTCTCATCACCACCAGATATTGCTTATAAGCGAAGCCATACCAGCATGTGGTAGATGGACCTACCTACCACCAATAAGTATGAGTCACTAATCTTACTTAACGATGGGCATGTTTTCTAATTTCCTTAAGCTGTGCAATGTGGCCAAAAACAACAAGCACCAACCAATCTTACAAATGATTTTGATAGGCCTTACATTTAGCACCTCTATTTAGCGAGTCAGCGTGTATTACTGAAAATCCACATCTTGAAACATGCATGTGGTGAACACTCTCAGAGAGAAAACAAAGAGCATGTGGTTAAACTTAGCCAAACAATAAACAACTTGAACAAATTCAACTTTGCCAATGCAACACCGCCACTCTAGAAGTCACTGTGGTGCCTTTCCCTTGGCTACAATAGATAAAACAAATATTTGGATGCAATGGGTCTCGCATTTTCTCGAGTTAGAGCCATTAGCCACATAAATTGAAAATTAAAAGTAAAACAGTTTCACATAAGCGAGCCAATTCACAGCCCCGCCGCCACCTTGAGCATCAGCGTGAAGAGCCACACACACAAAAAAGAAGTTCCTTGTAGTTAAGTTTATGGGCAAACGTGTAATTAGCCATGTAAGAGGGGCGATGGCCAAGGGGGTTACAAAACCTTCCTGAGGAAGGACAAACGTACACCATTCACCAATGTCTTCAAAGCATTTATTTTTGAAGGGCAAGCCCACGAACCAGTGGTAGTGATGGGCGCGAAGTGGGCGTTGTTAAAAGCCCAGATACATACTAAGCTCGACCTAAAAATAAAGCGAATGGACTTAAGTTGACATTTCCCAGCAAAATTAAGAACGATAAATCGGAACTTCGAAGATCTGGGAAATTTCGAATTTGCTAGAATATTAGTGGCAGGGAAAGTAAGGCTAGCGCATCTTTTATAATAATATTAGGAGAGAAGCTCCGTTTTTTTGGTGGGCAAGTGTTACCGAATCTGAGATTTTTTTCTATTGTACCAATAATTTCATTATAAATAGACTCGAAGCATTTTCAAATCGAATACTGACCTCTGTGTTTTTTTTCAGATGAAACCATACAAAAAGTGTCCTAATGGCAGATATGAGATTCTTAAAAATCTGAAAATGGCAATATTTGAGCATGGTACAGCTCTAGCAAGTGCACGAAAAAACAGGTACGCAGGGAAAATGAATGTTTATTTTGGTTGGGTTTTGCTGCGTGGGGGAAGACACCCTAAAGTACACATTATCTGTGTTCGAAGCAGTTCATGGTCTCTTCTGTTCTAAAAGGACCACGCTGGGCAGGAACAAAATGTACAGTAGCTGCTTTTCAGAGACAGAACATGACTTGGCAAAAGAGAATACAATTTATTACCAATCTGCTGCTAGGGGCATTCAATTCCTATCATTTTACTCTCACGGCAAAAGGAACGCCAAGATTTTTTTCCCCGGTGTCTAGAATGAAAGAATGTTCTTTTATGCAATCCATGCTCTGGGCTTTCTGAGATGTTTGTCTTTTAGTTATTAGGTCAAAGGATGGGTGGGGTGGAAGGAGGCGACATAATGTAGATTATGGCTGAGAAAGCTTAAAATAAATTATTGTATTTTGAAAAAAAAAGCCTGATGAAGCCAAGTGCGTATACGTGTTGTTCTCACAATGTATTGGGCTGAACCCAGGCAACGGGAAGGCATGCGTGTCTAAAGCTCCTGACTGTGTGAAACCCTTTGTACATTCGACCGGCCGCCGCAAGAGACCTTGATTATGGAGTTTGGCATGGTACCCGATAAATTTTTTTGGGAGTGGATTGGTGTTCTTCGTTGACAATCTTAATGAGATATCTATACTCCATCCTAAGCGAGTAAATTAATTTCAAACACTCAACACTAAAGAAGACAATGGTGTCTCCGGGTGCCCATTATTTGACATTTATTGGAAATTGAAAAAAACATTTGCCATCGGTCCTTGAAATGGTGAGATGGGAGCCACAGAGGAACATCTGCTAGTATTAAAATGAAACAGCAGGCGGAGGCTGATGAGCACGGGGTGTCTATTTTGCGTGTATTGCAGTTTTTTATTTGAAAAGAGGCATATGAAAATTGAGTAACGATTTTTATCCATTTTTTAATTAATGCAGGATCTTCTGTTCAAAAGATCTTGCGTAATGCTGTGTGTGTGTGTTTTTTTTTAAAGATCTTGGAGCACGGAATGCCAACACAGTGGAAACAGCTGGGTGTGCAGGTTACTTCGGCGTTTTTCTGTTAATTCTGACACGACTAGCGAGAAGAGGTCTGCATGTTTCCTGTCCTTTCTGAATCTTTGAGCTCGAAAATCCAATGATCAGTAATGTCTATATTAGCACCTGTCTCCTTTACTGTTGACCACCTACTGTCTAGTAGCTGATGTACTTGAATACATTAAGAAGGAAGCATAGCAAGGCAGAAATTGTCGACGCTGATGCCCCCCACGCACTACACCTCAGAATATCCAAACAGGGGACAGTTGTTAATGGTTACTAATGGTACTGGTCTAATCTCAGTTCTCTTACAGCAGAATCATAAAGGGGGCCCTGACCCAGAGCCACTGCAGAATGCTACTACTTGTCTCTAGCATTGGCTGAACTGGTTTTTCATGCCAGGACTGGAACCTCCTCAGTGTTTGAGTGTCTGCAGTTTCTGTGAAGTCTGAGAACCTGTGTCCAGTCACTCCTTTCCATCAAGGTAGAAGCTTTTGTTTTTCAAGAGCTTTCCTGCTATAGGTCCCAAGGTCCCACAATGTCTACACACGAGATTGACCTACAATACTTTTAAGCTAATTCTCAATTAAATATATAATTCATTTAAACAAATAAAATAAAATGAAACACATTTTTCTGAAGCTTAAATTTAAAACGAAATTCGTCCTAAAGTAAATTCATTAGTAATTATCAAACATGGCGTATTGAATTATTTAAAACTAAAGAAAGAAAACAACACCAAAATGACAAAACTCCAATAAGGTGCATTGTTGGACCTGGCCCTTTTAACAGGATCTCCCCAAACTTTTTGCACCTTCCTCTTTCTATTTTTCTCACCTGTTTTTGTTGGCTTTAGGACTCTGAGCACTTTACCACAGCTGATCAGTGCTAAAGTGCACGTGCTCTCCCTGCTTAACTTGGTACCATTGGAAGCTGTGCAAAATGAGTATAAGTACAAGGGATTGCCCCCCACATTTTTAGACACTGCATGGGATTTGCAGGCAGATGCTGTTGGCTCTCCTTACTGCAACAGAGGACTGTTATGCTGCTGGGAAGAACCGCCATTGAACTGAATTGTTGTTGTGCTGACCTGTGGCCTGGTGAGTCACAAGAAGGACTGCCATTTTGCCCACAGGGACCCTGATGTGCTGGCCTAATACTTGTTCTCTGCCTTGTGCTCCCAAGTGTCTCCAAGGGCTGGGGGGTGTTTCCCCTGCCCCCCAGTTTCCTACTTTCTAGTGTGGAGTGAGCACTGCAATCCACTTCTGCTGAAGCATTTTACTTGTCTTCCCCAGTGCATATGGAGCACTTTGTGAAACTGGGTGCAACATTGGGGCACATGAATAATGTGTGCCAGGTGCTATCTTCTGGTATTCATGAGGCAGGGTATTTGTTGTGTCCCCACGTGGGCCCCAAACCAGTTAGGTGTGTGTCAGACATTGCTGACAGTGATTGGGAATGTGCGACAAAAGTATGCTCTTCCCCCTACACCAGGGCCTCAGCAGGCATGTACTCTGGCTGTCAGAGCCCTCAAGGCGGCAGCAATCTGATCAGCTGAGGGACTCTCACCCTTGCAGCCTCAGTAGTTCTTTGCGCTATGAAGACGACACCACCTGCAGGACCAGAGGACTGTGGTGACCTCCTCGAGCGGGTTCAGGGAAGGTTGCTGACGAGCACCACATTGGAAGAAGTCCCGAGATGCACCTCTGGTTGGGTGTGGCTCCCGAGCCAGGAGACTCATCTTTGGCTGCCGTATTACCTCTAGTAATGGCACCTGCAGTGGCCACAGTGCAGATCCGCTTTCTGCAGGCAGGGGACCTGTCGAGAACTCCTCTGCAGATTTGGGCAGCCACTCCACTGGCACCAGAGCCAGGAGGCTCTTGTGGATTACCTTACCCTCGTGAAGGGGTCACCGCTAGCTTCTTTGGGAAACAGACGCTTGGGGGCTTGATTTCCCCTCTGCTATGTTTGAATTCCCATGTCGCTGCAAACAGGAGGGCAGACGTCCCTGGGGTTGGGGAAATACCATTATTCTTGTACTTTTGCTACCTACCTGGAGTAGTTAACGTGCAGGGACTGTGAGTCCAAGTACAGCCTGAGCACCTGACTTGGATGCACACCCATGAGTAGGCTTGCATAGGGTGCACAGTGTATTTTGTAAAATCCACGCAGGTGTGCAATAAACTTTACCTAAAGGGGATTTCCCTGCAATCCTCAGTTCACCATTGTGCCTTTTGCCCTCAGTGTTTCTACTTCATTTTCAGGCCTGATGCAATACGATATATCAGAATGTGAATATTCTCATGATCCGTCTTGGGTGCACATGGAGGATAATGCTTTGACATGTGTACAATTTATTTTCCTTTCCAATTGTGGTGATGCCTTGGCATTTATGATAATGTGTTTATTATGAGGTGTGTTTTGGTGATAATGATGACTTGACTACTACTTGTGTTGCAAAATAGCAGTGAGCTAGGTGCTTTACTGACTAATGCTTGCTTTCACAGAAGGTTGGTAACGTGTGAGGTTCTGACAACTGCTTGTGTAGCAGGGTATTACTGATACATGTTGTGTTTGGTCTAATGATGTTTTTTGCAATACAGTTTAGTATTATTTAATTTGTTGTTGTGTTTCCTTTGTGGTGTATTTATTATGTCACATGTTTTGTCTGTGTAGTGCAAATGATTTACACATTGCCTCTGGGATAAGCCTGACTGCTTGTACCAAGCTACCAAGGGGTTGAGCAGGGGTTATCTTGGGTGTGTAGCTCCCTTGACCTGCCTAGAGTGGTGGGTTCTGCCTGGCTAAGATGCATACCCTGGCCAACCAGAAACCCCATTTCTAACAATGGTGACCAGCGGTGAGGATAGGACTTGCGCTTCCACAATACCATTGTGACTCATTGTTGCACCACAAATTGGAGTTAGACTATCAGATGTTTTGTTTCTCCTGATTTCTCTCATTGGTCATTTTTCCTGTTTTCAGTTCTTACGCCTGGATATATTGTTGCAGCACTTGTGTTTGTGTACCTTGTCAAAATGGGGCTAACATGAACCTAGAGGGCCTGTTGTACTATACGCAGAAGGAATTAAAGGTTTTCTGTAGGGACAGAGGACTACCAGAGAGTGAGGACCTCATGAGACCCCTATGTTTTTTGAAAGGTTTACAACATATACCCGGGGGGAGTGTTCCTAAGAGGGACCCAGAGAATCCTGACTGTAGTGAGCGTTCTCAGTGGGAGGGTTCCCAGACCTCATCCCTAGGGGGCGGTAAAGAGAGTGACCAAGAAAGTGAGAATGACTGGACAGGGACGCCAGTTGACAGGAAAGGCCCCACTAATAGGGAAACCCTTGCAAAGTCCAGTATTAGGAGAAGTGTCACCCCTATTCCTTGTCACCTGATGAGCTCAGAGATAGGCTAGAAGAGAGGGACCTGAAGTTGCAGCTCGCACAGCTGGCTTTGGAGGAGATAAGGGCTGAGTTAGAGAAGGCCTTAGTCCAGGAGAGGATGGCAGAGGAGGAGAGGGCCTTTGCAACAGAGAGACTCACTGCTGAGTACAGTCTGAAAGGTCTAGACTCACCAGCGCTGCAGGTGAAGTCCAGTGGTGGCAGCAATGTTGAGTGCAGTGTCAGGAACAATCCCCAGATGCCCACAGACTTGGTACCTGGGTTTCAAAAGGGGGAGGACATACATCAGTGGTTGAGGGAATATAAGGAGGCTCTGGTAGCACACAGGATCCCTGAGAAGGATTGGGTGGCTGGCCTGGGGAGCTATATTCCTGAGGAGCGGAGGGATGCCCTACTGGCCCTGGAAAGGACTGACAGGAAGGAGTATCCCCCTATGAAGGAGGCACTGATAAGAAAGTATGGCTTCACTCCTGAAGAATACAGATTGAGGTTCAGGGACAGTAAGAAACTGTCCCACGTCTTTTGAGGGGAGTTTGTGGAGGATTGATGCATGGATCTGGATTGATAGGCTAAGGGTAGCACAGGAGACGATTTTGAAGGGCTGTTTAGTCTGATTGTCATAGAGCACCTGATTCATTGTTGTTTTTTAGGGCTACACTGATACCTGCTAGAGTGTAAACTCTCTGATGTCAGGGAGCTTGCAAAGGAGGAAGAACTCTGGGTGAGTGCCAGAGCGTCTAGAAAGGCATTTGGGGTGTTCCTGAAGGGAGTGGCTTAGGTATTCCCCAACCAGGTGAGGTTGGGGAGGCTTGCAGTGTCCCATGTAGGTTCCAGTGTAGTGGGATGGGTAGGGGATCCCATGTGTAGGCTCAGATGAGAAAGAATGGGTGTGGGCTGAGTCCTAGGATGCCTGAGATCCAGTCCCAGAGCCTGGAAGTTTCCATAACGGAATACCAGGGAGGAAATCTAGCCTGTACTGTAAGGAAATATGCTGAGAGGGATCCCATAATGTCAGGTGGACTTTGGCGGGTGGCTATCATCAGCATTTCACCAGTCTTGGTGTCTGGTATGACCACTCCAGAGTGGAGGAGGTGGGAGGCCAGACAATGGGGTGTAAGGGGGTTGCAGACCCCAGTCGAGAACCTGGAGGGTCGGGGGTCAGCTCTGAGGTCAGAGTCCCTCAGGAATGACTCTGGTGATACCATTTCAGGTCTGGGTGGGCTTCAGGGTCTGCCAGGTGGGCATCGGTCAGGAGACCAGTGCCAGACAGACTCTAGTACAGCCCAAAGGGAAGGTGTTTACCTTGTGGGGGTAGAAATACTACCCAGGAAGCCATGGCTTGCAAGGCAGTGGTCCAGTCTAAGGGTGCAGACCCTAGGCTGAATGGCCAGATTCAGGGGTAAACCCGGACCTGATAGGGGGCGGGCCAGCCAATGACCCCTCACCCCAGTGCAAATTCTTGGGATACTCTCCATGGTGGGGGTGCGGAACTCTGGAAGTGGGGGCAGTGGGAGGAGAGACTCACCTATGATCCCGGTTCAATCCAAGGGTGCAGACACTAGGTTGAGAGGCCAGTTGCAGGGTGATGACCCTGGGCTGGTGGGAGAATTTTGTAGGATGGCTGTTCCCAGTGCCCTGAAAGTTCTGGATTATGGTAGTATCACTCCTAGGAGAAGGTAGTGGTACCCTAGAAGGAGGGTAGGGGGAGGAGAGCCTTGTCCCTAACCCCTGTGCAGCCTATGGGTGCTGACCCTAGGATGGAGTACCAGTGGCACTGTATAACCTCTGACTTGGTGGGAAGGGGAGTGAAGAGAGGATGCTATGTGCCTGATGTTACTTCCCCCCTACTCAGAGAGATTTCAGTAACCAGAGGACCCTGGATGTCCTAGGCTATGGCTATGGCCACAGACAGCTAGGGAACCTTCATGAGTTAGCTTAGATTGGGAAGCATAAACAGAGGAATCCAGCTGGGTTCAGCTTGGCGTAGAACTGGAACGTACCCCTGCAGTTGTGGACCAGGGTCCATGCTCTATCACCCCAAGCAGGGAAGCCCATCAAGGTATTGATTGGTCTCCCCTGGTTTTAGGTTGGTGAGGGGTTGTGTTGGACCTGACCCTTTTTACAGGGTCATCCCCAAACTTTTTGTCTTCCTCTTCCTATTTGTCACACCTCTTTTTGTTGGCTTTAGGACTCTGAGCACTTTACCACAGCTGATCAGTGCTAAGGTGCATGTGCTCTCCCTGCTAAACTTGGTATGACTGGCTTGCACCTGATTGGCACATTCAGGCCCGGATTTATACTTTTGTGCCGAAAAACTGCGCAAATGCAGTTTTGCTGTAAAAAGTATAGCGCAGGCTTGCACCATTCCACAGCGCCAGCCAGCCACCATATTAAAGGAATGGCGCCAGCCGGCACTAAACTTGGGCTAGTGTCTTAAAAAAAGATGCTAGCCAGGTGGGAGTGGTGGTAGGGAAGGAGGGGGTTGTGTGTCAAAAAATGACGCTAGTCTAGTTAGAGATGAAAAAAATGCCTCTAACTAGACTAGTGCCATTTCCTGGAGCACAACCACCAAAAATATTAGTCCTGTCTTAGGGAAAACAGGAATCATGCCCACCACCCCAATGGCCAGCACAGGGAATAAGTGTCCCCTGGGCATGGCCATTGCACCCTGTGCAATGCAGGGGGCCCCAAGTTAGGGCCACCGATGGCAAAAAAAATAAACAAAATAACGACCTCGACTTACCTGGGATGGGGCTCCCCCATCCTCGATGGCCCTTTGGTGGGTGTTTCCGGCGCTTGGGGAGGGCACCTGTGGACCCAATCCATGGTGCCTAACCATGGAAATGGGTCCACTGGTCCCCTAACGCCTATTCTGACCCGTGTGTTAAATAATGGTGCAAAGCAAGCTTTGCACCATTATTTAGCCCATCCTCCCACCAGTACGTCATTTTAGTATGGGGGATAAATCTGGGGATATGGGTATAGCACCATTTTTTAGATGGGAACGCCTACCTTGCTTTTCATTGACACAAGGAAAGTGCACATATCCAAAAAACGGTGCAAACTCCTATATTTTGACGTTAGACTTGTCTAACATCAAAATATAAATATGGGTTAGGTTTGTGCCAAATTCACGTAAAAGAAATGATGCAAATTCGACACAAACAGAGTATAAATATGCCCCTTCATTTACCTGTAGGTCCCTTGTATGGTGTTATCCCTTATACCTAGGGCCTGTAACTTAAATGCTACTAGTGGGCCTGCAGTGCAGCTTGAGCCACCCACTGAAGCAGCTTTTCAAACCTGTCTCAGGCCTGCCATCGCAGAACCTGGGTGTGCAGTTTACTGCCACAATGACCTGCCATCTAAATTTACTTGCCAGGCCTGTAACTCCTCTTTTACTAAATATGTCACTCCTACGGTATGTCCTAGCTAGCCCTATGGGCAGCGTGCTGTGTATGTAAAAGGTAGGACATATGTCTTTATGTACTGCATGTCCTGGTAGTGACAAACAGACTATTTAGTTTCTCACTACTGTGAGTGCTGCTCTTCTCATAGGATTGCATTGGAAATGTTCTAACATATGTCTAAGTGGTATTGTCTAATCCATAAGGGGTGGCATAGGCATGTTTGGTATGGTTGGAATGATAGTGAGAAATGCTGCTTACGGGTGTAGGTGGATTTTTTATTACCATTATAGAAATGACACTTTTAAAAAGTGAGTATTTCTCTGTGCTTATGACTCTTGTGTTCTGCAGCTTGCCTCCAATCCACATCTGGGGCAGAGTGACAGCTGGGCTTTGTACATACTTTTCAGACAGCCTGTACACAAGGAGGGTGGAGGTGTCACAAGAGTACATCTGCATATTGAATGGTCTTCCTGGGCCGGGAGAGGTAGAGGCGGGGCACACCTGTATCTGTAAAAGATGTGCCCTGGCCTCACAGAAGGGGCCCCTGCTGAAGTCTGGAGCCAGTGCTGGAGGCGAAAAGGGACATTCCTGAAACCATTTAGTGCTGGTTGAAACCCCCTACTCCCCTTTTGTGGAAGCTGTGCAAAATGAGTATAGGCAAAAGGGGTTGTCCCACACATTTTTAGACAGTGAGAGGGACTTGCAACCAGATGCTGCTGGCTTTGCTTACTGCACCAGAGGACTGTTGTGCTGCTAGAAGGAACCACCATTGGTCTGACTTGATGCTGTGCTGACCTGTGGCCTGCTGAGCCACAAAAAGGACTGCCAATTTGCCCACAAGGACCCTGATTACTTGTTCTCTAACTTCTGCTCCCAAGTGTCTCCAGGGACTGGGTGGTGTGCCCCCTTCCCTCTGTTTTCCTACTTTCTAGAGTGGAGTGAGCACTATAATCTACTTCTGCTGGAGCATTCAACTGTTGTCTTCCCCAGCGCATACAGAACACTTTGTAAAACTGGGTGCAGCATTGGGGAACATGAGTAATGTGTGCTAGGCACTGCCCTCTGGTACTCATGAGGCATGGTAGGTGCTGTGACCCCACGTGGACGTCGCACCAGTGAGGTGTGTGTCGGGCACTGCTGACAGTGATTGGGAACTTGTGACCAGAGCGTGCACTTCCCACTGCCCCCGGGGCCTCAGCAGGCACATACTCTGACTGTCAGAGCCCTAAAGGAGGCAGTTCTCCAATCAACTGTGGGACTCTTACTGCAGCAGCCTCAGTAGTTGTTCCAGACGGGGCCCCATGAGGCCGTCACTGCCCGCAGGACCAGAGGAGTGTGGTGGCCTCCTCCAGTGGGTTCAGGGAAGGTAGGCTACGAACACCGCATCGGAGGAAGTCATGAGACACTCCTCTGATTGGGTGCGTCCCCGACCCAGGAGGCTCATTTTCAGCTGCCGTATTCCCTCTCATGAGGATTCCTGCAGTTGCCACAGCACCCAATCCACTTACTACAGACGGGAGACCTAGTGAGGACTGTAGGAAAGTACCATCTTGCCTGGCATGTTACCCCCATTTTTCACTGTATATATGTTGTTTTAGTTGTATGTGTCACTGGGACCCTGGTAACCCAGGGCCCCAGTGCTCATAAGTGTGCCTGAATGTGTTACCTGTGTAGTGACTAACTGTCTCACTGAGGCTCTGCTAATCAGAACCTCAGTGGTTATGCTCTCTCATTTCTTTCCAAATTGTCACTAACAGGCTAGTGACCATTTTTACCAATTTACATTGGCTTACTGGAACACCCTTATAATTCCCTAGTATATGGTACTGAGGTACCCAGGGTATTGGGGTTCCAGGAGATCCCTATGGGCTGCAGCATTTCTTTTGCCACCCATAGGGAGCTCTGACAATTCTTACACAGGCCTGCCACTGCAGCCTGAGTGAAATAACGTCCACGTTATTTCACAGCCATTTTACACTGCACTTAAGTAACTTATAAGTCACCTATATGTCTAACCTTTACCTGGTAAAGGTTAGGTGCAAAGTTACTTAGTGTGAGGGCACCCTGGCACTAGCCAAGGTGCCCCCACATTGTTCAGAGCCAATTCACTGAACTTTGTGAGTGCGGGGACACCATTACACGCGTGCACTACATGTAGGTCACTACCTATATGTAGCTTCACCATGGTAACTCCGAATATGGCCATGTAACATGTCTATGATCATGGAATTGCCCCCTCTATGCCATCCTGGCATTGTTGGTACAATTCCATGATCCCAGTGGTCTGTAGCACAGACCCTGGTACTGCCAGACTGCCCTTCCTGGGGTTTCACTGCAGCTGCTGCTGCTGCCAACCCCTCAGACAGGCAGCTGCCCTCCTGGGGTCCAGCCAGGCCTGGCCCAGGATGGCAGAACAAAGAACTTCCTCTGAGAGAGGGTGTGACACCCTCTCCCTTTGGAAAATGGTGTGAAGGCAGGGGAGGAGTAGCCTCCCCCAGCCTCTGGAAATGCTTTGTTGGGCACAGATGTGCCCAATTCTGCATAAGCCAGTCTACACCGGTTCAGGGACCCCTTAGCCCCTGCTCTGGCACAAAACTGGACAAAGGAAAGGGGAGTGACCACTCCCCTGACCTGCACCTCCCCTGGGAGGTGTCCAGAGCTCCTCCAGTGTGCTCCAGACCTCTGCCATCTTGGAAACAGAGGTGCTGCTGGCACACTGGACTGCTCTGGGTGGCCAGTGCCACCAGGTGACGTCAGAGACTCCTGCTGATAGGCTCCTTCAGGTGTTAGTAGCCTTTCCTCTCTCCTAGGTAGCCAAACCCTCTTTTCTGGCTATTTAGGGTCTCTGTCTCTGGGGAAACTTTAGATAACGAATGCATGAGCTCAGCCGAGTTCCTCTGCATCTCCCTCTTCACCTTCTGATAAGGAAACGACCGCTGACCGCGCTGGAAGCCTGCAAACCTGCAACATAGTAGCTAAGACGACTACTGCAACTCTGTAACGCTGATCCTGCCGCCTTCTCGACTGTTTTCCTGCTTGTGCATGCTGTGGGGGTAGCCTGCCTCCTCTCTGCACCAGAAGCTCCGAAGAAATCTCCCGTGGGTCGACGGAATCTTCCCCTGCAACCGCAGGCACCAAAAAGCTGCATCACCGGTCCATTGGGTCTCCTCTCAGCACGACGAGCGAGGTCCCTCGAATCCAGCGACTCTGTCCAAGTGACCCCCACAGTCCAGTGACTCTTCAGCCCAAGTTTGGTGGAGGTAAGTCCTTACCTCACCTCGCTGGGCTGCATTGCTGGGAACCGCGACTTTGCAGCTACTCCGGCCCCTGTGCACTTCCGGCGGAAATCCTTTGTGCACAACCAAGCCTGGGTCCACGGCACTCTAACCTGCATTGCACGACTTTCTAAGTTGGTCTCCGGCGACGTGGGACTCCTTTGTGCAACTTCGGCGAGCACCATTTCACGCATCCTTGTAGTGCCTGTTTCTGGCACTTCTCCGGGTGCTACCTTATTCAGTGAGGGCTCTTTGTCTTGCTCGACGTCCCTTCTCTCTTCAGGTCCAATTTGCGACCTCCTGGTCCCTCCTGAGCCCCAGCAGCGTCCAAAAACGCCAAACGCATGATTTGCGTGTAGCAAGGCTTGTTGGCATCCTTCCGGCGGGAAAACACTTTTGCACGACTCTCCAAAGCAAGAGGGATTCGTCCACCAAAGGGGAAGTCTCTAGCCCTTTTCGTTCCTGCACAAACCTCAGCTTCTTCTGTCCAGTCGAAGCTTCTTTGCACCCACAGCTGGCATTTCCTGGGCATCTGCCCATCTACGACTTGCTTGTGACTTTTGGACTTGGTCCCCTTATTCCACAGGTACCCTAGATTGGAAATCCACAGTTGTTGCATTGCTGGTTTGTGTCTTTCCTGCATTATTCCTCTAACACAACTCTTTTGTCCTTAGGGGAACTTTAGTGCACATTGCACTCACTTTTCAGGGTCTTGGGGAGGGTTATTTTTCTAACTCTCACTATTTTCTAATAGTCCCAGCGACCCTCTACAAGGTCACATAGGTTTGGGGTCCATTCGTGGTTCGCATTCCACTTCTGGAGTATATGGTTTGTGTTGCCCCTATCCCTATGTTTCCCCATTGCATCCTATTGTTACTATACATTGTTTGCACTGTTTTCTAATACTATATTGCATATTTTTGCTATTGTGTATATATATCTTGTGTATATTTCCTATCCTCTCACTGAGGGTACACTCTAAGATACTTTGGCATATTGTCATAAAAATAAAGTACCTTTATTTTTAGTATAACTGTGTATTGTGTTTTCTTATGATATTGTGTATATGACACTAAGTGGTACTGTAGTAGCTTCACACGTCTCCTAGTTCAGCCTAAGCTGCTCAGCTAAGCTACCATTATCTATCAGCCTAAGCTGCTAGACACCCTATACACTAATAAGGGATAACTGGGCCTGGTGCAAGGTGCAAGTACCCCTTGGTACTCACTACAAGCCAGTCCAGCCTCCTACATTGGTTGTGCAGTGGTGGGATAAGTGCTTGAGACTACTTACCACTCTTGTCATTGTACTTTTCATAAGAGAAAAATATACAAAACAAGGTCAGTGTATATACACATAGCCAAAAAGTTTTGCATTTCCTCTTTTCACTCTTTTCTAAGTGCTGAAAAGTACTCCTAAACTTTCAAAAAGTTCTTAAAAGTTTAAAAAGTTTTTTTCTGTCTTTCCAAAAAGTTCTGAAAACTTTTGTCTCTTTCTCTATCACTTTAACTCTCTCTAAAAAATGTCTGGCACAGGCCAAAGTGTTGATCTGTCCAAACTTGCATATGACAACCTTAGCTGGAAGAGAGCAAGGAGTCTCTGTATAGAGAGAGGTTTGAGTGTAGGGAAGAATCCTGCCTTGGAACTGTTAATTAACATGCTTAGAGAACAGGATAAGGCCAGAGGTGGCCCATCTGTTGAAAAAGTACCTAATAGTTCCCAATCTGATTCAGGGACTCCCCCAGGAAAAGATTCAGGAAATAAACTTTCTAGCCTGCCCATTACTAGACAATCTAGCATAGATGGTAATGATGATGAGCCACACCAAACAAATAGTGTTGTCTCACATCATAGCAAAAGCATTTACTCTCACCATACTGGTAGTAATGTTTCTGTAAACCAAGCTGTTAAGTTGGCTTCTGTAAGGGACAGGTCTCCTTCTGTTCATTCCCATCATAGCTCTGTTTCTAGAAATGTCCCTCCCACCAACCCTGATGACAGAATGTTAGAGAGGGAACTCAATAAGTTGAGGGTGGAACAAACCAGACTGAAGCTTAAAAAGCAACAGCTGGATTTGGATAGACAGTCTTTTGAATTAGAGAAGGAAAGACAGAAGTTGGGTTTAGATACCCATGGTGGCAGCAGCAGTATTCCCCATAGTCATCCTGCAAAAGAGCATGATTCCAGGAATCTGCACCAGATAGTTCCCCCTTATAAGGAGGGGGATGACATTAACAAGTGGTTTGCTGCACTTGAGAGGGCCTGTGTTGTACAGGATGTCCCTCAAAGGCAGTGGGCTGCTATCCTATGGCTATCATTTAGTGGAAAAGGTAGGGATAGGCTCCTTACAGTGAAAGAAAATGATGCCAATAATTTCCAAGTTCTTAAGAATGCACTCCTGGATGGTTATGGCTTAACCACTGAACAGTACAGGATAAAGTTCAGAGAGACCAAAAAGGAGTCTTCACAAGACTGGGTTGATTTCATTGACCATTCAGTGAAGGCCTTGGAGGGGTGGTTACATGGCAGTAAAGTTACTGATTATGACAGCCTGTATAACTTGATCCTGAGAGAGCATATTCTTAATAATTGTGTGTCTGATTTGTTGCACCAGTACTTGGTGGACTCTGATCTGACCTCTCCCCAAGAATTGGGAAAGAAGGCAGACAAATGGGTCAGAACAAGAGTGAACAGAAAAGTTCATACAGGGGGTGACAAAGATGGCAACAAAAAGAAGGATGGTAAGTCTTCTGACAAGGGTGGGGACAAATCTAAAAATGAGTCTTCATCAGGCCCACAAAAACACTCTGGTGGGGGTGGTGGGTCCAAATCCTCCTTTAATCAGAACAAGGAAAAGAAACCATGGTGCTATTTATGTAAAATAAAAGGCCATTGGACAACAGATCCCAGTTGTCCAAAGAAAGGCACCACAGCTCCTACCACTACAACCCCTACTGCTACACCTAGTGTCCCTACTAATAGCAGTGGTGGTGGGAGCAAACCTACTAATAGCCAATCCAAGGGAGTAGCTGGGCTCACTTTTGGTAATTTAGTTGGGGTTGGTCTGATTAGGGAGACCACAGAGGCTACTTTAGTCTCTGAAGGGGCTATTGATTTAGCCACTTTGGTTGCTTGCCCCCATAACTTGGAGAAGTACAAGCAACTAACCCTAATAAATGGTGTTGAGGTCCAGGCCTACAGGGACACAGGTGCCAGTGTCACAATGGTGATTGAGAAACTGGTGCACCCTGAACAACACATACTTGGACACCAGTACCAAGTAACCGATGCTCACAACATAACACAAAGCCACCCCATGGCTGTTGTAAATCTCAACTGGGGGGGGGTAACTGGTCCAAAGAAAGTTGTGGTAGCTTCAGATTTACCTGTAGACTGTCTATTAGGGAATGATTTGGAGACATCAGCTTGGTCAGATGTGGAGTTGGAGGCCCATGCAGCAATGCTGGGCATCCCAGGGCATATTTTTGCTTTGACAAGGGCTCAGGCCAAAAAGCAAAAAGGACAGGGAAGCTTGGATCATGGAACAATGGACCAAGTGCTCCCTAAAGCTAGGGCTAGTAGAAGCAAACCACTTCCTACTATCCCTCCCTCTACAGTGGATTCTAATTCTGAGGAAGAAGAATTCCCTCCCTGTGCAGAACCTACACCAGAGGAGCTGGAAGCAGACACTGCTGAGCTTTTGGGTGAAGGGGGGCCTGCCAGGGAGGAGCTGAGTGTGGCACAGCAAACCTGTCCCACATTAGAGGGTCTCAGACAGCAAGCTGTCAAACAGGCTAATGGGGATGTCAGTGACTCTCACAGAGTTTACTGGGAGGACAACCTCTTGTACACTGAGCATAGGGATCCTAAACCTGGAGCTGCCAGGAGATTAGTGATTCCTCAGGAGTACAGAAAGTTCCTCCTAACACTGGCACATGACATTCCCTTAGCTGGGCACCTGGGTCAAATGAAAACTTGGGACAGATTGGTACCATTGTTTCATTGGCCTAGGATGTCTGAGGACACAAAGGAATTTTGTAAGTCCTGTGAAACCTGTCAAGCCAGTGGCAAGACAGGTGGCACTCCAAAGGCACCCCTTATCCCACTGCCTGTGGTTGGGGTTCCCTTTGAAAGGGTAGGGGTTGACATAGTTGGCCCCCTTGACCCTCCTACTGCTTCAGGCAATAGGTTTATCTTAGTGGTAGTGGACCATGCCACAAGATATCCTGAAGCTATTCCTTTAAGGACCACTACAGCTCCTGCAGTGGCAAAGGCCCTCCTGGGAATATTTTCCAGGGTGGAGTTCCCAAAGGAAGTAGTATCAGACAGAGGAAGCAATTTCATGTCTGCATACTTAAAGGCCATGTGGAAGGAGTGTGGTGTAACGTACAAGTTCACAACACCCTATCACCCACAAACAAATGGACTGGTGGAGAGATTTAATAAAACTCTCAAAGGCATGATTATGCGTCTCCCTGAAAAACTCCGCAGGAGATGGGATATCCTTCTACCATGCCTCCTTTTTGCCTACAGGGAGGTACCCCAGAAAGGAGTGGGCTTCAGCCCCTTTGAACTTCTTTTTGGACACCCTGTTAGGGGTCCACTCACACTTGTAAAGGAGGGTTGGGAACAACCTTTAAAAGCTCCTAAGCAGGATATTGTGGATTATGTACTTGGCCTCAGATCAAGGATGGCTGAGTACATGAAAAAGGCCAGTAAAAACCTTCAGGCCAGCCAAGAGCTCCAGAAGCAATGGCATGATCAGAAGGCTGTTTTGGTTCAGTACGAACCAGGGCAGAAAGTGTGGGTCTTGGAGCCTGTGGCCCCAAGAGCACTCCAAGATAAATGGAGTGGACCCCACACAATTGTTGAAAAGAAGGGTGAAGTCACCTACTTGGTTGACTTAGGCACTGCCAGGAGTCCCCTGAGGGTGCTCCATGTCAACCGCCTGAAACCCTACTATGACAGGGCTGATCTCACCCTGCTCATGGCAACAGATGAGGGACAGGAAGAAGACAGTGATCCTCTACCTGATCTCTTCTCTTCCACAGATCAAGATGCTCTTGTGGAAGGTGTAGTTTTGGCTGATTGTCTTACTGCTGAGCAGAAAGACAATTGCATAAATCTCCTAGGACAATTTTCAGAACTCTTCTCTACTGTGCCAGGCACCACTTCTTGGTGTGAGCACACTATAGATACTGGAGACAGTTTACCTGTCAAAAGTAAGATCTATAGGCAGCCTGACCATGTCAGGGACTGCATAAAGCAAGAAGTTCAGAAAATGTTGGAACTAGGAGTGGTTGAGCACTCTGACAGTCCATGGGCTTCTCCTGTGGTACTGGTACCAAAACCCAATTCTAAAGATGGAAAGAAAGAAATGCGGTTTTGTGTAGACTATAGAGGTCTCAACTTGGTAACCAAAACTGATGCTCACCCTATACCCAGGGCAGATGAGCTCATAGATACACTGGCATCTGCCAAGTATCTAAGCACTTTTGATTTGACTGCAGGGTATTGATGCTAAACCTAAGACTGCATTTTCTACCATTGGAGGACATTACCAGTTTACCGTAATGCCTTTTGGTTTGAAAAATGCACCTGCCACTTTTCAGAGGTTGGTGAACACAGTCCTGCAAGGGCTGGAAGCTTTCAGTGCAGCATATTTGGACGATATAGCTGTCTTTAGCTCCAGCTGGGATGATCACCTGGTCCACCTATGGAAAGTTTTGGAGGCTCTGCAAAAGGCAGGCCTCACTATCAAGGCTTCAAAGTGCCAGATAGGGCAGGGTAAGGTGGTTTATCTGGGACACCTTGTTGGTGGGGAACAGATTGCACCACTTCAGGGGAAAATCCAAACTATTATTGATTGGGTTCCCCCTACCACTCAGACTCAGGTGAGAGCCTTCCTAGGCCTCACTGGGTATTACAGGAGGTTCATTAAGAACTATGGCTCCATTGCAGCCCCTCTTAATGACCTCACATCCAAGAAAATGCCTAAAAAGGTATTATGGACAGCAAGCTGTCAGAAAGCTTTTGAGGAGCTGAAGCAGGCCATGTGCTCTGCACCTGTCCTGAAAAGCCCTTGTTACTCTAAAAAATTCTATGTCCAAACTGATGCATCTGAATTAGGAGTAGGGGCAGTCCTATCACAACTTAATTCTGAGGGCCAGGATCAACCTGTTGCTTTTATTAGTAGGAGGTTGACCCCTAGAGAAAAGCGTTGGTCTGCCATTGAGAGGGAGGCCTTTGCTGTGGTCTGGGCTCTGAAGAAGTTGAGGCCATACCTGTTTGGCACTCACTTCATTGTTCAGACAGACCACAAACCTCTACTTTGGCTAAAACAAATGAAAGGTGAAAATCCTAAATTGTTGAGGTGGTCCATATCCCTACAGGGGATGGACTATACAGTGGAACATAGACCTGGGAGTAGCCACTCCAATGCAGATGGACTCTCCAGATATTTCCACTTAGACAATGAAGACTCATCAGGTAATGGCTAGTCTTATTGTCCTTCGTTTGGGGGGGGGTTGTGTAGGAAAGTACCATCTTGCCTGGCATGTTACCCCCATTTTTCACTGTATATATGTTGTTTTAGTTGTATGTGTCACTGGGACCCTGGTAACCCAGGGCCCCAGTGCTCATAAGTGTGCCTGAATGTGTTACCTGTGTAGTGACTAACTGTCTCACTGAGGCTCTGCTAATCAGAACCTCAGTGGTTATGCTCTCTCATTTCTTTCCAAATTGTCACTAACAGGCTAGTGACCATTTTTACCAATTTACATTGGCTTACTGGAACACCCTTATAATTCCCTAGTATATGGTACTGAGGTACCCAGGGTATTGGGGTTCCAGGAGATCCCTATGGGCTGCAGCATTTCTTTTGCCACCCATAGGGAGCTCTGACAATTCTTACACAGGCCTGCCACTGCAGCCTGAGTGAAATAACGTCCACGTTATTTCACAGCCATTTTACACTGCACTTAAGTAACTTATAAGTCACCTATATGTCTAACCTTTACCTGGTAAAGGTTAGGTGCAAAGTTACTTAGTGTGAGGGCACCCTGGCACTAGCCAAGGTGCCCCCACATTGTTCAGAGCCAATTCACTGAACTTTGTGAGTGCGGGGACACCATTACACGCGTGCACTACATATAGGTCACTACCTATATGTAGCTTCACCATGGTAACTCCGAATATGGCCATGTAACATGTCTATGATCATGGAATTGCCCCCTCTATGCCATCCTGGCATTGTTGGTACAATTCCATGATCCCAGTGGTCTGTAGCACAGACCCTGGTACTGCCAGACTGCCCTTCCTGGGGTTTCACTGCAGCTGCTGCTGCTGCCAACCCCTCAGACAGGCAGCTGCCCTCCTGGGGTCCAGCCAGGCCTGGCCCAGGATGGCAGAACAAAGAACTTCCTCTGAGAGAGGGTGTGACACCCTCTCCCTTTGGAAAATGGTGTGAAGGCAAGGGAGGAGTAGCCTCCCCCAGCCACTGGAAATGCTTTGTTGGGCACAGATGTGCCCAATTCTGCATAAGCCAGTCTACACCGGTTCAGGGACCCCTTAGCCCCTGCTCTGGCGCGAAACTGGACAAAGGAAAGGGGAGTGACCACTCCCCTGACCTGCACCTCCCCTGGGAGGTGTCCAGAGCTCCTCCAGTGTGCTCCAGACCTCTGCCATCTTGGAAACAGAGGTGCTGCTGGCACACTGGACTGCTCTGAGTGGCCAGTGCCACCAGGTGACGTCAGAGACTCCTGCTGATAGGCTCCTTCAGGTGTTAGTAGCCTTTCCTCTCTCCTAGGTAGCCAAACCCTCTTTTCTGGCTATTTAGGGTCTCTGTCTCTGGGGAAACTTTAGATAACGAATGCATGAGCTCAGCCGAGTTCCTCTGCATCTCCCTCTTCACCTTCTGATAAGGAAACGACCGCTGACCGCGCTGGAAGCCTGCAAACCTGCAACATAGTAGCAAAGACGACTACTGCAACTCTGTAACGCTGATCCTGCCGCCTTCTCGACTGTTTTCCTGCTTGTGCATGCTGTGGGGGTAGCATGCCTCCTCTCTGCACCAGAAGCTCCGAAGAAATCTCCCGTGGGTCGACGGAATCTTCCCCCTGCAACCGCAGGCACCAAACAGCTGCATCACCGGTCCCTTGGGTCTCCTCTCAGCACGACGAGCGAGGTCCCTCGAATCCAGCGACTCTGTCCAAGTGACCCCCACATTCCAGTGACTCTTCAGCCCAAGTTTGGTGGAGGTAAGTCCTTGCCTCACCTCGCTGGGCTGCATTGCTGGGAACCGCGACTTTGCAGCTACTCCGGCCCCTGTGCACTTCCGGTGGAAATCCTTTGTGCACAGCCAAGCCTGGGTCCACGGCACTCTAACCTGCATTGCACGACTTTCTAAGTTGGTCTCCGGCGACGTGGGACTCCTTTGTGCAACTTTGGCGAGCACCGTTTCACGCATCCTTGTAGTGCCTGTTTCTGGCACTTCTCCGGGTGCTACCTGATTCAGTGAGGGCTCTTTGTCTTGCTCGACGTCCCCTCTCTCTTCAGGTCCAATTTGCGACCTCCTGGTCCCTCCTGGGCCCCAGCAGCGTCCAAAAACGCTAAACGCACGATTTGCATGTAGCAAGGCTTGTTGGCGTCCTTCCGGCAGGAAAACACTTCTGCACAACTCTCCCAGGCGAGTTGGATTAGTCCACCAAAGGGGAAGTCTCTAGCCCTCTTCGTTCCTGCACAAACCTCAGCTTCTTCTGTCCAGTCGAAGCTTCTTTGCACCCGCAGCTGGCATTTCCTGGGCATCTGCCCATCTACGACTTGCTTGTGACTTTTGGACTTGGTCCCCTTGTTCCACAGGTACCCTAGATTGGAAATCCACAGTTGTTGCATTGCTGGTTTGTGTCGTTCCTGCATTATTCCTCTAACACGACTCTTTTGTCCTTAGGGGAACTTTAGTGCACTTTGCACTCACTTTTCAGGGTCTTTGGGAGGGTTATTTTTCTAACTCTCACTATTTTCTAATAGTCCCAGCGACCCTCTACAAGGTCACATAGGTTTGGGGTCCATTCGTGGTTCGCATTCCACTTCTGGAGTATATGGTTTGTGTTGCCCCTATCCCTATGTTTCCCCATTGCATCCTATTGTAACTATACATTGTTTGCACTGTTTTCTAATACTATATTGCATATTTTTGCTATTGTGTATATATATCTTGTGTATATTTCCTATCCTCTCACTGAGGGTACACTCTAAGATACTTTGGCATATTGTCATAAAAATAAAGTACCTTTATTTTTAGTATAACTGTGTATTGTGTTTTCTTATGATATTGTGCATATGACACTAAGTGGTACTGTAGTAGCTTCACACGTCTCCTAGTTCAGCCTAAGCTGCTCAGCTAAGCTACCATTATCTATCAGCCTAAGTTGCTAGACACCCTATACACTAATAAGGGATAACTGGGCCTGGTGCAAGGTGCAAGTACCCCTTGGTACTCACTACAAGCCAGTCCAGCCTCCTACAAGGACTCCACGCCGATGTGTGCAGGCACTCCACTGACACCAGGGCCTAGAGGCTCTTGTGGATTACTGCATCTTCCATGAAGGGAGCACTGCCAGCTTGCTTGTGAAACCAATGCTCGGGGCTCGATTTCCCTTTGGCTCTGTTTGAATTCCATAAGGAAGGAAGGCATCCCCGGGGTTTGGGAAATACCATCATTGTTGTACTTTCACTACCTGCCTGGAGTAGTTACCGTGCAGGGACTGTGAGCCCGAGTACTGTCTGACCATCTGATTTAACAGGGCAACCATTAGGAGGCTTGCGTAGGATGCACTGTGTATTTTGTAAAATTCTACACCTCTACCTAGAGTGGATTTTCCTGCAATCCTCAGTTCACCACTGTGTCTTTTTCCCTCAGTGTTTCTACTTCATTTTCAGGCCTGATGCAATATGACACATCAGAATGTGAATATTCGCAGGATCTCTCTAGGGTGCACAGGCAGGGTAATGATGACCTGACTATTGCTTATGTTGCAGAATAGTAGTAACCTATGTGTTTATGTGATTACTTGGTAACCTGTGTGATGTTCTGACAACTGCTTGTGTAGCAGGGTATTACTGATACATGTTCTATTTGGTCTAATTATGTTTTTTATGCAATACAGTTTATTTTTATATAACCAGTTGTAGTGTTTCCTTTGTTTTGTATTTATTGCATCATGTGCGTTGTGTGTGTTGTGCAAATGCTTTACACATTGCCTCTGGGATAACCCTGACTTCTTGTGCCAAGCTACCAAGGGGGTGAGCAGTGGTTATTTTGGGTATGTAGGTCCCTTACCCTGACCAAAGTGTTGGGATCTGCCTGGCTTAGGTGCGTACTCTAGCCAACCAGAAACCCCATTTCTAACAGGAACCAGAACCTAGTTGAGGTCCAGTTGCCACTGGTCAGCTGGGCAGTTGCAGTAACGGCCTCTTGTAGATTGTTGTAGCCCTTGATCAGGGGGTCAGCTTTATCACCCTTGCAGGGCACTTCTTTGCCTTGGATATAAGAGAGAGCTGGTCTGGTCTTTCAAGGTGCCTCTTAGGTCACAGGCAGCAGGTCCAGTCCTGTTCTATTCTTCCTTAGTTCCAGTGGAGTTCTAAAGCTAGTGCCTGGAGATGCCAAATTTATGCCTGGCACAAATGAGTGGGTGGATATGATTTCTGAGGCCAACTCTACCCATTTTGAGCATTTTCAAGATGGCAAAAGCCTTTAACCACACTAGAAGGGGCTCTGAGAACTTGGGGGGGCGGGGGGCGGTGTCTGGGGAGTGTCCTATGGTAATCCTAAAGTCCTCCCACATCTAACAGTTTGTGTCATCCACTGTAACCCAATAAACCCAGAGACAGAAGTCCGGTAGGAAAAAAATCTGATTCTGCAGCAACTAGATAGTGGATAAACAAGAATTGTCTTGGTATCCTCTTCCATTTGTTTAAAGTGCATCCCACATGTCATATGTAAAACCCATAGATAGACATCTAGTAGGACACAAGTAGGTTTCTTCAGCAAACAGACAGAATATATATATGAATTGTCTTGGCATCCTGTTCCATTCCTCTCAAGTGCCCCCCAAGTATGATGTGTAGAACCCAGAGACATAATTCTAATAAGATAAAGGCAGGGTTCTTCAGCAACCAGACAGTGGATACAAGAGAACAGTCTTGGCATCCTCTTCCTTTCCTTTGAAGTGTGCCCCCAGTGTTATATGTAAAAACTAGAGGCAGAGGTCTGGTAGGACAAGTCGGGTTTCTTCCTCAACCACACATGAATACACAAGAATTGTCTTGGCATCCTGTTCTTTCCCTTTCAATTGTTACATGTGGCTTACCAGGTCTTTCAAGAAGGATTTAAGACTGTGTTGTGAAAAGGAGGCTCATAGCATAATATCTTGTGTTAGGGGGAGTCCTCTCTGCCTATTAAGGCCAGTCTATTGTTTGTTCTTGGGAAGCATTTCACACATATTCACACCTATGCAAGGCTAATTACTGGCTGAGAGCTGGCAGATAGGTATTCTAATTAGCATTCTGACACTTCAGGCAGATAAAGGGTGACTTTCCAAAAGTTACCCTTCCTTGATATTTATTAAAAGTCTGACTTGACCATTAAGTTAGATTTTTAACAACTTTTAACAATGATGTTTATTGTTCGAGCGAGTTCCGTTCAGTATTAGGATTTTAATTTGTACTCTGGTTTTTGGGCAGCCAGGCCTGCCACAGTGGAAAATAGTTTTTAGGTGCAAATAACTGCAATGATATGTTTAAATTAAATTTCTACATGTCCTACTTTTAACTACCATGCACTCTGCCTTCTGGGTAAAATGTCTAAACAGGGGTGACATTAACAATTTTAGGGGAGGCTGTGCCATATTAAAAGGGTTTATTTTGACAGGTCAAGTTGCTTTTTTATAACAGTGATACAGTCAGGATGCAGTGGTAGGTCTGAGGCGATGCTTGCACTGTTACTGTAGTGGATGGCACAACAGGTGGTATAGTCCACTAGTGGCATTTAGCTTCCAAGCATTGGGCACACTTTGCACACTTTATAGTAGACACTTACATGCAAGTTAATTATACCAATTAGGAAAATGTCAATTCTTCCATATTTAAAGTGTGAGCACAGGTACTTTACCACAGGTCAACAGGGTTACAGTAACACTGAGGTCTATAGCCATCAAAATACAGGGACCAGAAAAGGGTAAAACAAATCTGGGGTCATCAAACAGAAAAAAATTATTTCTTGAAAGTTACACAAAAGTGTAAGAGTAAACCCACATGTGTAAATTATTTACAAGCATAAGTTACCTTTGTGAGTAGCCCCACATGTTTTTATAAATATCAGAGCCATTCAGTCCTTCAATACTTCCCACTAAAGTTGAAAAGTCTAATTTTAATATACAGCTGTACAAACACCAATGCCAAGGTCCCATTATTAGCAGTTGTTATACATCTGAAATGATAATTAACATAATGTATTATGTAAATGCATATGATTCCAAATCAGCGTCCAACAGGAAGAGACATTCTGATCCCCTTTTTACATTTACACAGGATCAATGACTACCCTTCCCAGGGCTCCATTCTGCTCTAATGATACATATTTTTCTTATGTGTTTCTTTAATTTATTAACAATTTTTTGGTGTTTACCACACAGAGCACACTACACATTTGGGGTTACAAGTTACATGAAGTTCACAACCCAAGGCATTAGGCTTGGAATGCTGTAGAAGCCCCATTTTTACACTCCTAATCAGCAGCTCTACATGAAGTGCTTTCTGAAACACTCAGAACCTGATTCACAAAATTATTTGCCCTCATACACCTGTGTTAATGGTACAAATAGCAGCACTTACAAATCCAATGTACTCACAAAAGTATATCTTGCCCTTGTAAGTTATTTTACTCCAATACAATACTAGCCTAGGCTTACTTAATGTTCCTTACCAGTACATCTGCTGCACAAGTTAGGGATGGGAACATTGCCAGGCATGGTATGTCTTGAAGGCCTATCCATGCCAGTTTGTGGCTATTCACAAACTTCCCCAAAAACCTTCTTACCATGAAAATGGTGAGAGATGTTCTCCTGCAAACAGCAAGAGAAAATCATTTTACCTGGGACTGTAACACACTTATTCTTGATGGGTTCATAAGGAAAGGTAATTCTCCATGAGGAAGATATTTTCTTTGTTGAGAAAAACAAAAAAAGAAGGAAAATACGCTATTGCACACTGTGCGAAGTGGCCACCTGCATCACAATTGTGTGTTGAAATACCAAAGCATACGCATTATACAGTATTCATAAAATATTCACAGGGCCAAGCCTGGAAAGGTACAACTTGTACAGTTTCTTACGAATAGTACTGGAAAGTTTTGTTACAGGCAAATGTTGTACAAGAGGCCTGAACTGGCAGCTTTCAGTGCCTACGGTCCTAGCCTGAATTCAAAAGCAGCTGTTTCAGGTCTCTTGTGCACCAGTGTGCATGAGCAAAAAAAAAAAAACAATTAGGACTTACCTGTGTGCTCGTTACCAGTGGCCTGGTGTTCCGCCTCCCTCTGCTCCCCGCTCCTGGGTGGAGGAAGGCCTGGTTGGAATCCTCAATCCTCCTGGATCTGGAGTTGTTAGCGCCAGCTCCAGCTCCATCGTCATTGGAAGTACACTGCGCTCTACAGCCCAGTTTAGGGCCACACAGCACTAGTGCAAACAGTCTGCGCTTGCACTGTATGGCCCATAACTGGACTGCAGTGCGCATGTGGTGAGTTCTGCTGCCGGGGCAAGCACATTTTTGGGACAACTCTAAGTTCCAAGCGGAATGCCAAAAACTCTGTTAGCTCTGCCAGTGGAGCAGAGCTCGCCGCCCACCCCTACAAATTTACAACAATTATTGTGAGTCAGGCCCCTGTTATTCAGAAAGCCATGATATACTGATCAAAAACTTCATAACTGATGTGTTTGATGTATGGCTATACACAAACTCCAAGTTGTGTCTCCTCTTTGATGAGTAAGGTACAATTTGGGAGGCACTATTCCTTATTGTAAACATCTTTTGCCTATTACCCTAAAGCAATATTGCATCCTTATATTGTGCTTCTTTCTAGGTGACCACCTGACCCACTCTACTGACATTTCGAATATGGGCATGAACTGGTTACAGACTGCTAGGCAAGTGTCTCATTGGGTCCAACCATGAAAGATAGAGGTCAAGTGTGTGGCATGGACTGGTTACTGGTAGTCAACATAAATTACCTTCACAAACCATCCAGGAGTGACTGAGGAACAGTCACTCGTGAATATTGTGGCCACCGGTAGTCACGATGAATGCCCCACAATGTTCCTATCCTAGGATTACTCACCATTCATGTGTTTATTGAATAGAGGCAGTTTTAGGTTGTGGAGGTCTTTTAGGCCCTTCATTTTTAGAATGATTTGCCACCTACGTATTTGTAACAGGTTAGATTGAATGATTTAATCAGGTTTGGTAAGGGTGTCAGGTAGACTTTGAATATTAAAGGGGGTATGCTGGATTCCTCTGATGTCTGAGTTCTGGGTGTGAGACGCTTATGCGAAAGGTCATAGCATTTTCACATATTTGCGGATTATGAAGTTATTGAAGTAGTGTGTGGTGGTGGATAGTGTCAAATGCAGCTGAAAATTCAATTAGCAAGGGGGAAACCACTCCTTTCTTGTAACTGCGAGTTTGAGGTCATGCCATATGGATATAATGACTGACTTTGTACATCTGCCTGGCTTGAAGCCAGTCCGTTGATCTGACATTAGGCCATTGTATTCTCTTCCAAATATTTTAATAAGAAGTTTTCTTTTGATATGGGCCTGTAGCTTGCTGGGTCATATGGATTGAAGTTTTTCTTTTTGAAGAGTGGTCTTTTGTAGGTTTTCAGCTCAGTTGAGAATGAATCTAGTTTAAGGGGCTTAATGCGTAAGCATCTGGCCACCTCCCCTGTACAGCGTGTGAGAAGGATATCTTAAAATGCTTGGAGGTGCTGGGTCTGAAGGTAATGCTGAGGAAATGACAAATGTATAGTGATGAAATATTGTTTTTTTCTCTTGCAATGTTGGTTGGGTCACATTTTGGAGTGGTGGTGTGGGTGTTTTCCATTAGGTAATTTTCTGCATACATTATGAGATCAAAACTGTTAAGATTATGGCACAGAAGCCTCCTGCTTGTGGTGTTTTTGTTTTTTGCCACTCTGGATTATGGAATTCTGATCTAATCTTATGGAAGTTCTAAGACTGGCAGCCTGCTTCAGTTATGTGTGTGGAGTTGTGGTGCTTCCTGTGTTTCTGAGGGTTCTTCTGTAGGCTTTGTTATAGTGATGCAGATTGGTTATGTTTTGTGCACCTCTTGATTTTCTCCATTTACATTGTAGAGTGTTGAATTGTGTTTTCATTCTTTTGATGTTGTCATTAATCCTTGTGGTATTCTTTTTGTGGTTAGCACTATATTGATTTCTGTTTGCCCAGCACTTTGGAGATCCAGTTGTAGAATGTGTGCATGTCTTCAGATGCATATTTATTGGGGTTCTTTCATGAAGGGAGATGAGTTTGGGGAGGTTTTGTTTTTTATTGTCTGTATGAGCATTTATTGTTGTTGTTGGTTTTTAGTGTTTTTAACTTGTTGTCGATGATAGTTGTGTTGATCATGAAGATGATGATGCTGTTGTCACACCAGTTTCTGGAGGCGGTGTCTGTTACTGTGGCCTGTTCCAAGTAGGCAATTAAGGCATCCAGAGTGTGTCCGGCAGATGAAGTTCTGATGGTTGAAGGCCTCAATATTGGTTGTGCTGGTTGTGGTTGTGGTTGTGGTTAGATTCCTCTTTTCAAACCATAATTTTACATCGGCTAGAATGTATAGAGGTTTAGGTGATTCAGATGGATCTCGGTCCCTGTATCTAGTAAGACAACTTTAAAGTTTACATTGCTGGGCATTGGTCTGTACATTAAGAAGATGGAGTCGGTATTTAAGAGTAACCTTTTTAGTGTCTGTGTTTGTTTCCTCTTCATGTCATGGTACTTTGAGAGGGATGTGTACCATAGTATATTATTTAAAGAGGTTTAACTTCAGCTCTTTCCTCAATTTTAGCTGGTATGTTGGCCTAGAGAGAGGTGTCTTTGGTAGCAACTAATAAAAGTCACCCCTTTAGCTTTAGTGGTTCATCTGACACCAGCTTTAGGTGGTTTTGTATGTGAATGCCTGATGCATCTGTGCTTCAGGGGTGTGGAGCTATGTGGTGCCTAGTAGTGCGTTCAGCACCAAGAAGAGAAAAATGCTCTCTCTGCTTACTTTTTTGCACTTGCAAGACCACATAGACTATTTGTGAGTTGGGACTCCGAGAGAAAATAAGCATAACATCAACAGCAGGCAGTGTCCCCCTGTCGTCCCAAGGATGAGTTAAAGAAGTGGTTCCTTCAATCCAGGCAGACAGTTTCAGTCTAACAAGACTCTAGTGCAAGGGCTAGCAACTAGCATAAAATAACACCATATGTCAATTAAAATGTATCCATCTATGAGAAGAACTAGGATTAATCATATTTGATCATTTAATCACCACATGCATTCTTAGAAGGTATGGGATAGATGTTATCTCACTTTCGTGATGAGCAATAAAGATGACAATAAAATTGAGACTGTGATAACATTGCATAATTTGCTAATTGAACCCCATCTTAAATATTGCATCTAATTATTAAAGTGACATTGATTGGTATACATAAACAGATACATAATATGAGCATGAGGGTTTCCAAAGGGTTCAGATTTTCCATTCTTAAACTTAAACTTGCAAAACGAAAGGATTTTTATGTATATAAGGGATGTCACTTGCGGGTAGAAAGGAGGTGTCATCTATCACATGTCCCTACCTATGGATTACAAGAGACACTGTCAACATTTTGGGTGATCACTGCCTTTTCACTGCAGTCTGCTAGCGCACTGATTTTACTTTTTTTTCTCCTCATGTCTAGGGGTTCTTATTCCACTTCATGATTGTTCAGCTTGGCTCACAAGACACTTCTGCACCTCATGTAGGCACTGCCATTCTCTTCCCATCCTCTCCTTACTGTCCCTGCTCCACTGAGCTGCTCCAGTTACAGCTGCACTGTGTCTGAAAGTGTCAGGATGTCTCTACTTTAATAAATGTGGCCATCTAACAGAAAATAGGATTTTTTAGTCCCTCAGTCTCACAGAATTAGAATTATTGAGTATGGATCCACACCAGCGTGTGAGTTTTCCACACCCAATAATTGTGATGCTAAATTCCCATATATACGGTGCATGTGTGCAATTTAAGACAGCTTTAGAATCACATGACCCATACATCACTCAACAGACACTATTGTAAGAAAAAGGCAACCATTTTCTCAATCCTAGTGCAAGGGAAAGTGTAACCACACAAATAATTGCCATCCTCTGACCAGGACAGATAACTTGAAAAATGATCTGCCCAAAAAGTACATGGCCACAGAGAGATGGAAGGGGGCATACTTTGTCCAAAAGGGGTGTTGGCTCAAGAGGTGGTGAAGAGGAGCCTCATCCCATGGTCACTACACCACCAAGGGTCAGAACCAGACTGTGGGAGGAAATCACAAATAAAGAAGATGTAATCTCCAATTAGCCCACAAACAGTGGAGGATAGTAAAAATGAGATTCAATGATTTGAAATGAGGGGTTTGAGACCTGTTTGCAAAACATTGAAATGAAAGTCTGGTCTCAGGAGGGGGACAACCAGAAGGGCTGAAATTAAAGCAATGGGAGTAGACAGTATGTGGCATGAAAATATCTCACTAGGTCAAAGGGAATTGCAGGAGGCACAGAAGATGGTGGCGTAGAAGAGCTAGGTATATAAACTCAAAATTTCAATTTTACAATGAATCGGTGTATGGCTTAATTTGAGAGTTACGAGTCCACCATTTATACTGCTGCATGTTGTATTTTCTAATACTACAATCCTGTCTTTGAACTGTAGACACCACTTCTCCTACGACATCCACTGCAAACATTAATGTAATTGTAGGTAGCGCCTGTCTTCTTCCTTCCATATAGCAGCTGCCTCATCCAGCACAACTATGGTACCAACCATGAGCACTAGGGCCCATATCCGTACTTGTTGCTGCAAAACTGCGCAAACGCAGTTTTGTAGCAAAAAGTATAGCGCCAGCTTGTGTCATTCCAAAGCGCCAGCTGAGCGCCAAATTGATGGAATGCTTCAAGGTGGTGCTCAGGTTGGGCTACCCTCATTAAAAATGACATTAGACAGATAGGTGAAGGAGATTTTGCCTCAAAAAATGACACTAGGCTGGTTAGAGGCAAAAAAGTGCTATTAACCAGCCAGGAGTCATGCCCACCACCCCAATTGCACCCAGTGCCATGCATGGTGCCCATGTCAGGGCTCCCAATAGCACTTAAAGGGTTTTTTAAAAATACTTACCTATACTTACCATAGTTACCTGGGATGGGTTTCCCCATCTTCTGGTGTCCCTCTAATGTGGGTGGGGCTGTTCCTGGGGTTTGGAGTGGGCACCTGTGTGCCCATTTCATGGTGTTTAGCCATGGAAATGGGTCCACAGGTCCCCTAACATCTGGTCACACCCAGGCGTTAAATAATGGTGCAAAGCAAGCTTTGAACCATTATTTAGCACCTCCTCCCAGTCGTGCATCATTTTAGCAAGGTGGGATAAATATTTGGCAATGAGGTTAGCACCATTTTTTTAGATGGGACTTCTCATTGACGCAAGGTAGGTGCATGCATCCAAAAATGGTGCTAACTCCAATATTTTGACGCTAGACATGTCTAGCGTCAAAATATAAATGTAGAGTTAAGTTTGTGCCGAATTTGCATTAAAAAAGAAAATTATGCAAATTCAGCACAAACATAGTATAAATATGCCCCTAAGTTTCATTCACAAGCATGGGCCAGCATTGTGTCAGGCAACAGGCCATCAGAGTTTGAAGTTTTATCATGATTTGTATGATGGTTCATCAGAGCATTAAGTATAGGGCTCACAGGTTTCGGGTTAGGACATACACGAAATACCATTGTTATCTTTTACACCAGAGACAGCAAGAAGAGAAGCTTTACCTTTAGAACATTCTATTGACATCACCACACTCCATTAAACATTACACAAAGGCTTGATTATATGGAGGTTTGAGATGCTACTTTTCTGCACCAAACTAATGTAATCTATACTTCCCTCAATGACATACATGACTCACTTAGGGTTCAGGTGTCACTGCAGCCCCAGGAGGTAGGTTCTGCAAAGTTACACCTGATACATCCACGGTAGCAGTAGCTTGCAGCTCAGAGTCCCAGGATATGGCAGCAGAATGAGATTGGGAAAACCAGAGCGTGTTCCACAGGATTGCTGACACCAAACAAAACGCTATAAAACAACTTCTGATTCACAAGTTGGACTGTTCCAAGGGAAAGCAGTTCCACCATCCATTGCCCCAAAATTCTCAACTTCCTCTCCTTCTCAGACGTGATGTGGCAAAGTTGACTGGACATAATATCGGTCTCTGTGCTGAGAACAGATTACAAAATTCAGAGTAAGGCCATCTATAATTGATTATTTCAATACTACCTTTCGAGGATTATCTGGCCTGGAATTAAACTGGTCTAAAACATAGCTATTCCAGACACAGTGGAAACTCAATACATTCCCCTAAGAGTACAATTTTACCACCCCGAAGACGATATCTTGAAAGGTAACATTGAGTGTGACTTCTCAGTGTACTTTTTTGCCAAACAATACCATTATCACTCAAGGGGAGGAAATCATTGGCAGGAATGGTGGCCCTCTCATGACAATTACATGCCTTTGTTAAGCTACCGACCAAGTTGCCATCCAAATCCCTTAAAAATTTAGGGCCATATTTATACTTTTTGATGCAAAACTGCGCTAACGCAGTTTTGCTTCAAAAAAATTAGCGCCGGCTAACGCCATTTCGAATCGCCGTGCGGGGGTCAAATTTATACTTTGACGTACGGCGGCGCAACCAACAGGTGGGAGTCATTATTTCGTGACGCACACAGCGGCGTTACGTCGTAAAGGAAACCAACGTTAACGCGACGCAAATCACTGTGGGTCGATTTACGACAGCGCAACCCGGAAAGTGTTGTTTTTTTTTACGCTATTGTGTCAAATTTTAGCTCGAAAACTGCCCTTTCAGCCGAGGAGAGCCAAAATGGATCCCAGATGCCACTACAGACCCCAGGAGGACGACAGCAGACCAGGAACCAGCCAGGAGGATCCATACCGGAACCAGGACATTTTTAGAAAAAAAAGAAAGTGTTGCTTCAGTGCAGAGGAGCAGGAAATCCTGGTGAAAGAGGTGACGGAACACCAGCACCAATTGTTCATTACCTCTAAATTGCCACTCAGTAGGAGAGAGGCCATATGGAAACAAATTGTGGACAAGATCAACAGTGTGGCTGAAGAACGCCGCACAGTCACTGAGTGTAAGAAACACTGGCATGACTGCAAACGTAGGACAAAAGAAAAAATGTCCAGGAACAGGAAGGCAGCAATGCAGACTGGAGGGGGGAGTCCAGCACAACAGGAGGCCCTGGACCACATGGAGGAGATGGTCGCAGCCGTCATCCCGGAGGAGATCATCACAGGGATTCAAGGACAGGACAGCGCAGACTACCACGACACAACGCACATGCAGGGTAAGTCGCATGGGGAATTAAAATGCAATAATGGGGACTGTAAGCGGGGGGGGATACCTACTACACAATGCATGTAAGTCAGCACATATATGAAGTGGCATGGGTAAAGGGGCACGGCAGGGGGGCATGGCCAGCACAGACTGAATCTGGGGCACGACAAAATACAGCACCAACAACAGTCCCATGGGGCCATCCTGTAAGTACAACAATAGAGCCAAGGGAAAGCAGCGACAGGTGGGAAGGCCACTACGTCAAACTCACATCCAGGCACTTGTCTTGCAAAATCTATCCTACATCAACTAGGTCCCTATCAGTAATGCAGTAGCCAAAACAACAACTCCAATGTAACTGCCACAACAGTTGACAATAACACCTCTCATCTCTGTGCAGCTATAGTACCAAATGGCAGGAACCTCCCATGGAACATACATACCTAAATTAGGGGGTGAGGATGACATCTGCAACTATTCATAGAAATAAGACAAAGGCACCAGTACACTCAAATGCCGAATGTCCATACTTGACACATACATAAGCCAAAGTAAACAGCAATAGGAGCCACACAGCACTAAGGACACACACATGCTGCATACGTCAGGGTCTCTCACGTGCCTGGCTAACAAGGCTACATCACTAATGTCATACTGCTCAGACAACAACATTGAGGAGGGGACACAGGCAACTGGTCACTGAAACACACCTGCACAGTCTGACAACCAAATAGAACCTTCATATGATAAACAGGCCAATCCAATTAAACACACATGACCCAACATCATCTTCAAACATCAACAATGTTTACATCCATACCACATCCTAACATTGACATGCATAGGATATGCCACGTCACATGTACATTTCGGGCAATGTGAATAAAAAGTGTTTGGGGCAGGTCCTGAGAGGCAAGTGTGCTGCCAGGGCATTCACAACACCCACAGTCAGTCAAAGTGTAGTGTTGTAAGTGTAACGTATACTTTGCACATTAGCTTCAGGCTTTAGGCCTTTGTGCACCTTGCCCTGAATGTACTTTTACTCATTTGCTCACATCTAAGAGCCTCAGAGCACTTTGCACTAAATGCTTTTTATTGGCCTTCCTATCAGTTAATTTAGCAAATAGCCAGTCCTACGGTGTTGTTAATGAGTCAAATCACACTGTTTTGCCTACTTCTGCACTGGAGTTTGCCAGAACATATTCACTCTGTGCCCCAGTCAAGGATACAGTCTGGTACATTGCCGATAGACGTGGTAGGGGTTAAGATTTGGCATTCCTGCGTAGGGACACTTTGTCATCACGATGACATATGACTTATAAAATCACTTCCTTGTCCCAAGACACGCAAGAGGGAGTTTCCAAACAGAGAACCACAACTAGACGCTGCCTGCCTTGCTGCAGATGCAGAACCAGATCACAGGCCATTGCTCTGATATGAGGGATGATGTCTCCCCAGTGATTCAGACAGGCAAGCTCCAAGCTTAACATGCTGTGCTATAAATAGAACAAGACGAGGGATAGTAGAAACAGTTAGGCTGCATGATAGCTTTGTACAAATGTTTTACTCTCCTGCTGACTATTTCAATTCTAACAGTTTGTATTGTTTGGGTTATTGTGGCTCACACCTAAATATGTACAAGTCAGTTGTACAATGAAATCATCATATTAAACAAATACTGTCTTTGTCATTTGTGTATGAGAACATACTGGAAAAGAGAGAATTGTGTAGGATCTGAGTGACCACCACTTCCCTGAGAAGTTCCAAAGATGTCATGCGCTCAGATGTCTAAACATTCCTTTGCTGTGGGAGACCAGAGGCACTGCTAGTTAGCCAGAGCAAAAAGAAAGAATCAGGGTGACAGAGTTAATTACAAGTGTGTCAGACTTAGTCCCCCCACACCATTAGCTATCCTGCTGCCTAGAAAGCCAGTAAGCTCATGTAGGATAATGAGAGCCCACCCAACAAAATGTTCCGTCATAAGAATAGTTAAACACGGAGGGAGGAGTAGGACAAAAACATGCCTATTCCTAAATTTTTACAAAGCAACAGCTAGAGGCGATCAGGCAGACAAGTCTGATAGCTCCATATCATACATGTGACACACACGTGGGCCATAGGCCTACAACAATGCCCATATGAAGAACAGCAGATACCAAGACAAAAACAGAGCACAAAGTTAAGGCATCCAAAGGCTTGTATCTTAGTGCAAAATTGTCACAACACAGACACACTAATTGTACCCTATTTCATTGCAGAGGAACATGGATCTCCTGCCGATATGCCTGTCCCTGATTTCCCTGATGACATGGATGACGAGCCCATAAACATTCCACAGGAGACCATCCAAATGGTCCTTGAAAGCCTCCAAACCCCACCTTCAGTCACAAGGAGGAGCACAGAAGAAGCAGCCACCACAGGAGAACCACCCGCCACCCCAATTGTAAGACCTGCCAGCTCTAACACAGCTGAGGACTCTGACGACACTGGCACCAGCTTCGAAAGAACCGTCGTTGGGGTACAGCGGGAGCTGGCCAAGGAGGTGCGGGTGGGGATGCAAACTATGGCAGCCAGCCTTGAGGGGGTGCGTTCGTGCATGATGTCTTCTGCTGATCAGGCAGCTGCTATGCAAGCCCGAACATCTCTCTTGCAGGAACTTGCCAAAACACAGAAGGAAATCTGCACAGCTGTCATCCAGTTGACACAACAACTACAACTGCAATCCAGTCAACGTGTACACGAATGCAACATAGAACCCCTCAGGGCCGACCTGGCTGCCTACCATCGTGATGTGGCTGCCATTCTCAAAAACCAGCAGGCCCTCCTTGCTGCAGTACTGCCCTTCAAAACTCCACAGGGAGCAGCCCCCGGGATGTCTGCCTCCATGTCTTCTAACACTGAGGTGTGTGCTGCCCCTTCACAACCAACAACAACAAGGACAAACCAGGCAACACACACATCAGAAGAAGAAGACATGGAACAGATAACATTCTCACGGAAGAGTACCCGGAAGCACTAGTCCCTGCACCATGGCCTACTTTGACCAAGGTCCTACGTTTTGTCAAATGCCAGTCTCACTACAACTACACTCAATGACTGTTCGGCAATCCACTGTATGACTTGTCCCCATTGCCAGTGAATGTCTCTCTCCTACTATTTGCCAATTCCTGTCCCTCTGCACTGTCTGTGACATCACCCCAGCATGTCAGGAGCATCATCCACACCCCTTCTGTAGGATCACCATGTAAGAATGCACCAGAACGGACTCAGCAAACATGGTGAATGGACATTTTGCACTACAGCACCTATAAATAAATAGCACTTGCACACACTTATTATGTCTCTGTGTTATTTCACACTTCAACTTTGCAGTACCTAACTCCAAAATGCCTGTGTGGCAACCATGTAGATTCTCAATACTACTGTCCTGATTTCATGTATTCTGAAACATCTGTGCAGTGGCCAGGATTGCATCATAGCCTTACCATACTGAGGAAAATAACTGATGAAGGGACTAACCCCACACAATCATGCTGTGTTGGACAGAATGATGCACCATCTATAGCTATTCTAGACAACTAATGGTGGCTGAGAAATGTAGGCACCATGCAATACTAAAATAAGAAATAATGCCGCAAAATTTAAAGAAACAAATTACACTGCATCAATCACCCTTACGGAGTATACTTCCATGAAGGAAAGTCATGCAGAATCAGTACACACATGATGTAGGTCAGCAATTAAAGCAACAAGACAAGAGTGTGAACAACTCCTCATCTACAAAGATCTCCCTGAACTTCACACTGCTGTCCGACCTATCAATTTACCCACAATAACAAGTCTGGAAGCACTCTTTGTGAAGTAGGATACATACCAACACAAAACCTTGGTGATCAATGCACACTACCAATGGTGGGTCTCCCAAATGGTGGATACTTACCAAGTTAGCACACGGGTAGCTGGCATGTTAAACCTCAATTTCCTGGGGATGGCGAGCATAGGACACAAATGTCATATTAAAACATTCAGCTACACTGATGTCAAGGCCATGATAAAGTAGCACCTAACGCATCATGTAAAGGGTTAACTATATATTTATTTCTATTGAGTAACACAAGAGGCAACTAAGGGAAAGGTAAACCTACACTAATCTAACCTGACTACTACTAACCCACAACTGTCCCTAACTAACCTAAGCTAAACTTACTCTACACATGTAACGAAACGATCTAAACATCAACCCCCCACCCACCATTATGAGACAGGACACATGCAGGACAACACTTACTAACCTACACACATACTATACTATCCTAAACAAACATATATTTTTTTGTAATTTTTTGAAAGTTTTTTTTTTTCTAACAGGAATCCCAACATTGCCCCCCACCCACCCACCCACACAAAAAATACAGATAGAAAGAATAAGGACCCCCCACCCTCTTCCCTTACACTAACTAAGCTAATTACCTATACTTACCTAATACTAATCCCCAAAACCCAACTAACAGTATAAAACAGTAGAAAATAGGAAAGAGGAGAGAGGGGAGGGGTAAAAGTTCTACAGGGCAAAAGTCCTACAGGTTCGCCCTCCGTAGTGTCCGCCTGATGGAGCGGACCCTTTTTTTAATATAGCCCATATCCTGGCTCAGGTTGTCCACCTTCTTGACAAGCTTGTCCATTTTTCTACTTAATGCCAGGAAGGCAGCTGGGTCCACAGGAGGGGCTGAGGTTGTTTGTGTGCCGGCGGAGGTTGAGGTTGTGGCAGGAGTTGGTTGCCCACTGCACTCTCCTGGTATCACAACACGGCTGGGTCCAGGTCTGGAGGAAGAGCCAGGGTCTATTGTTCCCGACGTTGCTGGGGCCACTTGGGGAGACCTGGTGGATGTGGTGTTGGTGGCTGTTGGTGGCAATGTGGGGGGAGCCTGTGGTGTGGCCCACCACGCCCCGGAGGCCCAGTCCGAATGATATTTGCGGGCCATCCTCCGGTACCCACACTGCACCTGCAGGATGTGCCTGTATCTCATGGCACGCCTCTCAAAATGGTGGCGATCTGCGGCACTCATGTTTGCAGCTGTGAAGAGAAAAGGCAAATATTTACCTTTGGAATTGCATTGGGTGGAATAGCACAATGGGTTATTTGTACATTACTAGAAATGTATTGGTTGCAGCAATTGTCACAACATAGTTCACTGAAAGGCTCAGAGGAAGTACATGTGAAGCATGCATACATAAGGGCATATCACACCTAGCATATCCATGTCTCTACATGATGGATGACATCACCCTAAACTACTCATCCACATTATACCTAAGGCATCTGACGTTATGGCTGCACCTCTTCCGCATACTGACTTCACTACATATGTCACTCTATGTGATAACTATCACCATCCTCACTCAATGCCATTTGTAATTAGTTGTGTTCTAATATTGAACCCATGGGCCATAACCAAATGTGTACACTAGGGGCCAGATGTAGGAAGATGGAAAATTGCGACTAGCAATTTGCAATGCAGAACGGTGTCTCCGACACCGTCTGCGAGTCGCTATGGGGTCGCTAAGACCCACCTCATTAACATCAATGAGGTGGGTTCCAAGTTGCGCCCCCTTAGCGACTATGGGCACTCACGGGGATGGAGGCCTGCTGGGACCAGCAGACCTCCATGGCCGCGACTGCTTTTAAATAAAGCAGGTTATTTTTCCCCAAGTGTAGGCCGTTTACCTGAAAGGAAAACGAGCTGCACTTAGAAAAAAATACAAAATCTTCAATCTTGGATTATTTCAGGGCAGTTAGTGGTCCCTTGGACCACTGGCTGTTTTGTACATGATTATTTAGGTCCACTCACAAAGGGGAAGGGTTCCTATGGGGACCCCTTCCAGTTAGCAAGTGGGTTACCATCCACTTCAAGTGGATGATAACTGCGACTCCCTTTGCGACCACGTACTCGGTTGCAAATGGAATTGCATACCACTGCGAGTTGCAAATAGGAGGGGAAAACACCTTCCTATTTGCGAGTTGGAAAAGCATTTTGCAAGTATGTTCAGAATCACAAAATACATTTCTGAATAGCAAACAGACGTTTGCAACTCACAAAGAGCAATTTATGACATTTGCAACTTGTAAACAGTTTGCTACATCTGGCCCTAGGTTCTAAATCAAGTCGCAAAAGGTCGCAAGTACGTGTAACATACTGGTTGCTACAGTCTTAGGTACCCTGTTTCACATTAACATGGCAGTCTTTGAGGGTGGTGTGGGAAGAACAACCAACAATCCCATGTGCACACCCAGGAGTGTATAGAAAGTTCAACAAGTATGTGCCTTCACACACAACACCTATGAAGGGCTAGCAACACGTTGGAGTCAGCCAAACATTGTCACATCCTGTTAGGGTTTGTACACAGCAAAGAGCATGTCCCCTCTCACTGCACTAGTGGGTTCTGTAATAGCTCCCTTTTAAACTTACTATTGAAAGCCTTTCTTGTTATCTCACCTCCCCCCCCCCCAGGCTTCTGTGTATGTTGTTTAATGTGCTGTTTTGTTTACACATTGGGCCTTGCTTTTACCAAGGCTTCTTTAAAATACTCCTCCCTAGGCCATGTGTTAATCCAACTCATTTGCATAATAACTGAAACTCTGCACACCTTTCAAGAACATGTGCAGCATGTGAGGACCACACCCAGCTCTTCAAACCACACCCAGCTCTGCTCACCTTCCAAGAACATGTGCAGCATGTGAGGACCACACCCAGCCCTTCAAACCACACCCAGCCCTGTCTATAAAAGGCATCCCCCGAGCCTCACCCAGTGCTTGTGCTCGTCTACCTCCCGCTTACCTGAGAACAGATCCCTCGGCGCTGGCACTCCTGCTCTTTACAGACTTTCATTGACTTCAATGGGTGCAGCTTCTGGCTCCTCCTTGCTTCAGCCTCTCTCCTATGAGTAACCTGCAAAAGAGAAAGAAGACAAGGTTAGACTGATCAGTATCTCTTGCCAGCAACAAGTAAGTGCAAAACCTTTTATTACCTGAAAGAACTTTGACAACAATTTCTGGATTCCTGTATAGACAATTTGAAACGAAATACCTTCCACGAACATCGTGATTCAAACTCTTTGTTACAAGAATATTTTGCAGAACTTTGTGAAGCAAACATTGTTTTTTCTCATGGAACTTTTAAGAATCGAACAGTGGAAACCATTAACAGCAAGGCAAACAGTGAATCAAGGACTTGCACAAATTACATGCTGTATTTTGATGTAAAAGTACAGTATTTGTTTTATAAAAGATTCTGGAAATATGGGAAAAGTGAGTCTGCTATTGGGAATTTAGGCTTTAGTTATATTATGATGAATGTTTGATATTGGTAATTCTGATAACGGTATTTGTTTAATGTTTTAGAAGCTTTACAGTAATAGAAAACACATCCCAGAGCAGTAACACATTCCAAACCTGGAAACTAGAAACCAGGATCCAAGAGGTACTTTTAGAAGAGAATTTCTAATAAATAAAGGGATAGTCAGGAACCCGTTTAGGAATAGGTTGCACTTATCTGTTCTTTGTTTATGTTTCATTAGGCACCAGTTTCTACAGAAGTCAGAAAGGGCCGCAGATTTGTGCAGCACTTCAACAGTGGAAATGCAAGAACGGTGTTGTCTCTCTTTTTTATTTTATCCACTTCCCCCCTTCCCTTGAGCTTCTGTTCTCAGTGCACTGTTTTAAAAACTAGTGTGCTGGAACAAGCAGTTTCAGGGTGGGGTCGGATTGTCTTCAACCTCCATCAGAACTGAACAAGAACTCAGGTGAGCTGGGCTTTGACACATCCAAGGTCCACACATGTCAAAATGCTATGACTTAGGCCAACATCACATACTATCAGTGAGGCATGTTTTACAACACACACAGAGGAGCAAGAACACCCATTATCATGAGTCGACAGAACACCTAGGCCATTGCACTCAAGCCACACACACTTCTAGTTCACCTTGTGGAAGTGCATGCCCCCGGAAGATCCAACCTACAGTGTACACAGTCCATCCTCAACTAGGAAGATGCACTTTTCATCAAAGCCATTTGCCAAAGCTATATGGGAGAATGTCAGTCTGATATGCAGACTCAGTTCATGCCAAGTCCCCGACCAAGTCTTACATTGACCAGTGTATTCCAAATGACTCATCCCATTCCCCATTGCGGCCCAACTGGAATGACCTACAGCCCCTAAATCTGAGAGATGGCTAGGTATTGGTTTACAGAAACAGAAGTGCTATTTGATATCCCACTAAAGCAACAATGCCAATGAACGGCCAGCGCATCAAATCATGAATTCTGTTGAACACACAGTAGTCCATCATGCATCACTAGCAAACAATACAAATAGCACTCAGGCCACACTCACTGTAGGTATCGGGGTCCTCAAAATGTGCCACCTCTCCCACGGTGTACGGTGCTGGTCCACCTGTAAAGCATGAAAGGAAGAATATACTCAGACTGGGTGCACTGACAAATAATAGCAGTTACAATGACACTGTGTGAATATGACATGGTAATGATACACTTTCCCACATGCTCATACTGCATGGATGAATTTGTATTCAACATTAACATTGGATGAGTCTCCTGCTACAGTTACACACCCTACTACACACATGCAGTGGCCAGGACAGTCAGGTGTTGTCAAAGATACCCCTCCATTAGTATGCCCCAACAATAATGTCTTCCATACATCTCAGCATGTGCATCCCAGAGAGACATCCAAAAGCTGGTTACTTGAGGACTGCATGACCCCTCACAATCAAACAGGCTAGGTGGACATGTTCAACACACAGCAACCAGACACACATGTGACATATGTGTGGACAACATATCTAACTTCATGTGACGTGAAGGCAACACACATTTATAGCATCATCATGGGTTTCAAAGTTTCTGTCTAGCTATGGCGTCAACATATGTAGGTATGTTGTTTCTACATGACTTTCTCACTTGCCAATATGACCTGTAGAGTACAAATAGAGGCATTAACGTGTCGCTTGTATGACACAAATGCAACACTATATTACATACAGCTACAGGCATCTGGTATGTGTTGAAAACATGAGCCATCTGACTGCTAGCATTGGTCTTCCTACACATTGTGCAACAAATACACATTAGGGCACATATTTATACTTTTGTAGCGCAGCATTTGCATCATTTTTTGACGCAGAGACGGGGCAAACTAGCAAAATACAATTATATTTCGTAAGTTGGTGTCGTTTTTGCGTGAAAATGTGGCGCAAAATCGGGGATAGAAATGTATAAACATGGGCCTAGGTTTCTCTAGCATTACACACAGTCAGCTACTTCTCTAGCAGATTGGGTAACTATCATCACATCTCCCCACACAGATTTCTATTATTCCCATGTTATTGATTTGTACTCACCAACATGGCCACCAATCCGGATTCCCAGGTGGTCCAGCAGGTCCTGTTCCCTGGATATCAGATCTGCCCAGCGGTGCTTTAATTGATGGTCATTCCGCATGCTCCCATACACCCGGACCAGGTGATGGCGCACCTTCCCCCACCGGACTTTCCGTGCCTCCGTGTGATACCCCTGTATCACACGGCGCCCAGCCTCCAGCATCACTGGGAGGAAATGGCAAACTAGCCAAATGAATCCCCCCAATTCATCCTCACCCATCCTGGAAAGGCGAGGCCTACCTGACATATTTACAGAAAAAATTAGACAAATTAAATAATAAAGTAAAAGTGGGAAATGGGGAAAGGTAGAGTTGTGAAGGAAAAAGAAAAATGAGAAAAATAGCCCAACTAACCCCAAAATTATGCTACCCAGAACAGACTCCCACAGACAATACAAACAAAAACAGGATTAGACAAAACTAGACTAAACAGACTGAGACAATATTATGCAACAAGACTAGGATCACAAAAAGACAAAATACAAGGTACGCAGGACACAAAAGCAGTTAAACACAGGACAACACCTTTCACACAACCACACAGTCTAGATAAATCTGAGACTGCAAAGTGAAAGTTAACTCCCAGTACATATTTAGTAAACAGGATATCCTATTACATCACTTCCTGCATAAAATGGCCGCCGTTTTTATTTTCCCGTTATGCGTCATATTTTCATGTCATGTCATATTTTCATGTCATTTTTTTTGACGCATAACATTGCACATAATGCAGAGTCAAAAAATATGATATGAAAATTAATAACTTAATAAGGTACATGAGATGTCCAACATATTGTCCATGTTGCGTCAAATTTACCACGCATACATCATGGGCGTCATATTTTTTCCACGTACAGGAGTGCACATTATGCAGAGTCAAAAAATATGATATGAAAATTAATAACTTAATAAGTTACATGAGATGTCCAACATATTGTCCATGTTGCGTCAAATTTACCACGCATACATCATGGGCGTCATATTTTTTCCACGTACAGGAGTGCACATTATGCAGAGTCAAAAAATATGATATGAAAATTAATAACTTAATAAGGTACATGAGATGTCCAACATATTGTCCATGTTGCGTCAAATTTACCACGCATACATCATGGGCGTCATATTTTTTCCACGTACAGGAGTGCACATAATGCAGAGTCAAAAAATATGATATGAAAATTAATAACTTAATAAGGTACATGAGATGTCCAACATATTGTCCATGTTGCGTCAAATTTACCACGCATACATCATGGGCGTCATATTTTTTCCACGTACAGGAGTGCACATTATGCAGAGTCAAAAAATATGATATGAAAATTAATAACTTAATAAGTTACATGAGATGTCCAACATATTGTCCATGTTGCGTCAAATTTACCACGCATACATCATGGGCGTCATATTTTTTCCACGTACAGGAGTGCACATTATGCAGAGTCAAAAAATATGATATGAAAATTAATAACTTAATAAGGTACATGAGATGTCCAACATATTGTCCATGTTGCGTCAAATTTACCACGCATACATCATGGGCGTCATATTTTTTCCACGTACAGGAGTGCACATAATGCAGAGTCAAAAAATATGATATGAAAATTAATAACTTAATAAGGTACATGAGATGTCCAACATATTGTCCATGTTGCGTCAAATTTACCACGCATACATCATGGGCGTCATATTTTTTCCACGTACAGGAGTGCACATAATGCAGAGTCAAAAAATATGATATGAAAATTAATAACTTAATAAGGTACATGAGATGTCCAACATATTGTCCATGTTGCGTCAAATTTACCACGCATACATCATGGGCGTCATATTTTTTCCACGTACAGGAGTGCACATTATGCAGAGTCAAAAAATATGAAATGAAAATGATAATTTCATGGCTAAATATGAGACACATTTATGAAAATTTATATTTGACTCTGCATTCTGTGCACTCCTGTACGTGAAAAAATTATGACGCCCATGCTGTATGCGTAGAAATTTGAGCAATTTTTAAATTATGTCTTCATTTTTTAAACTTGGGGAAGGTGATTTGTCATGGCCAAACGGTGCTATGTGATACACATTTGTGGTTAGCTATGACACATGTCCGTTGTTGTATGTATAGAAGGCATTCACACTGTAATATTTATGATACGTTAAATAATCTATTAACCATATTTGTCCACATATTTTGGGTAATTGCTGATGGCTATTTTGAAATGATGGATGGGATACCATGATGTATTCCTTCTCCAAAATGTGTCCACAATTATGATGGTGATGCTTTTATCTATAGTCCGAACAGGGAGTGCAATAGTCACCTACAGTTTTTATGGGGCTAACCATGTCCCATTATGAATTTGTGTTTCTGATTTTTGTTTTACTTTTGACATGTAGCCCACACATGTGCCTTATGCATGTGTTTAGTTCACAAGTACAAGATTCTTGTATATTTGTGGGGCGGTAGAGGTGGACTTAGGCCCCCAGCACCCTAGGATTTGCCCATCCAGATTAGCTAATGTATCCATGGCTTTTATTTATTCTGTTATGCAAAACCTGCTGCAGCAGGCTAATGTAAGGCCATATGTTATGAATCACTGTTAACCATTCATTCATCTCATTAGCCCATTTGACGTTTGCACTATTGATGATTTGGAGCAATCTGGCATACCATTTTCCAATGACTATGTTTGCAAAATCTCAGCGTTCCTCATGTGCTGATGACAAATATTTAGTTGATGTCTGTGGCCCTTTCTGCATTACCTGGTTTAGTGGCATGTTACATTCTTCCTGCTAGGTTCAAACTGGGACACTACTGTGATGGGCTGCTTTCAAATATTTGGTTGATTGGATGACATATGTGTACATGTGTGTGGGAATGTGGATCCACTATCACCTGTCTGGGTGTATGTTGTCACTGTAACTTCAAGGTCTCCTCATGAGTTAGTGGCAGCTAATGTTGTTCCAATTGGGTATTGCTCATATCACACACTTGAGAGAAGCCATTGATGACATGGTCACGTACACATGGATGGTCCCACCATGTCTCTGAACACGTGTGATGAGACTTTCAAATGATCTACATTTTTGGCCTGGGTGAGAGACTGTCTCGGGTGTCTGGATCAGGCATGTGTAATTGCCACATTTGTACTCCTGTTGGCCTCTGTGTATGGTAATGTATCATGTCACATCCTACCCTCTGTGCATACATTTGTGATGTTTATTTTTGGTGTGATTATTGTTATAGCATTTTTGCTCAATGAGACGACATTCTTCTTCAGTAATTTCAAACTAAAGGTGGTCAGAAATGCATAGGCCAAAGCATGATGTGGTGTTTGTTATCTGTGTTTATTTACAATTGTGCAATACGAGTTGTTATAAGAAATTATGAAAAAAAATTATTGACAAACTGTTGGCGCCTACGCACTCCTGCTGCCGTGTTAGGTTGTTCCCCCTCCTGTTGCAGGCCAGCATCCTCCTCTTCGTCATCCTCAGGCATGTCTGGGTCCGGTTCAAGGAGGGGAATGTTCCTTTTTACACAAACATTGTGCAATATGGCACAAGTGAGTATGATCTTACAGACCATCTCTGGGGAATAGAGTAGGCTACCGCCAGTTATGTCAAGGCAGCAGAACCTTGACTTTAGGATCCCAAAGGTCCGCTCCACAATGCTGCGTGTCCTCTTGTGGGCGTCATTGTATGCCCGCTCTGCAGCAGTATTTGGGTTCACAAATGGTGTCATTATCCAAGGCTGGATGCCATACCCCTGATCAGCTGAAAGAAAAACACAGAATGGGATCAATTAGATGTAGGAGGCACTGTTGTACAGATCTTTGATGGCAGTAGTTGTCTTGTGTTGTCTGTGACTCTTTTGTGTACTACTGTGACAACCTATAGTTGTTGGTGAAAACTTTTGCATTGAGTTTTTTTTCCTTGGCTGAGCAAGTGTTTGTTGGCTAACTGTTTGTCAGCAGTATGTATTTGTTTTTTCAGTACAGTGTGCCCTCCCTAGCATTGTGACTTGTCATACAGGTGTCCGTGTGTCTTCACTGGGGGTGAGATGATAGTTCCATGCAGAGTTGAAACATGAAAGTGTAGTTAACACGTTCATGTGAAAGTACCCAGGCCATCCCATACCTTAAAACTTATGCAATGTATTAGTGTACAGGTTATTGTGAGACTTCCAATTTGCAAGGTGACATTTAGGCAACCACACTCATTAATGTCTTCACATTAAGCTGTAGAGTAAAATCAAATGTGTGACAGGTTCAATGGTGACTTCTGAAACATGGCTAGTGATGTGAGTACCTCAGTGTGTTCCTGGCTAGGTGTTGCTATTGTGGTGTATGTGTTGTTTGTCCTAGAGGTTTGCTGTGCAGTGTGTATATAAGTAGGATTTTTGTCCTTACCAACAAGTAGTCCATTGCCATACCGTCCATCCTGGAAGTGTTGGTTGATGGTGCTGTGACGGAAGATGAATGCGTCATGTACACTCCCAGGATATTTAGCCACAATGTTGCTGATCAATCCTTGGTGATCGACTATGGCCTGCACGTTGATGGAATGTGTGTGCTTCCTGTTGCGGTAGAGGTGTTCAGTCGCAGCAGGTGGCACAAGGCGTATGTGTGTGCAGTCGATTGCACCAAGGACGTGCGGGAAGCCACTGATTGCATAGAACCCCTGTTTAGTTTCCTGCTGCTTCTGCAGTGTGTTAGGGAAGCAGATGTGGAGGGGTGTCAGTTGAATGATGGCATCCAGTACTTTTGGCAGGAATGCAGAGAATGATGGTTGGGATATTCCACCAACCATGGCACCAGTTGTCTGAAACGAGCCACTTGCCAGCAGGTGAAGTACGGCAAGCAGCTTTGTTTCTGTTGGGATAGTGCGGGGAGTCACTAAAGTGGGGGCCAACAGATGTTCAATATTTCTCAGCAGCTGCTGAATGGCCTGCCAGTTCAACCGGTACCTCTGGATGATGTTCCGTTCCCTGAGGCCATGCAGGGTTGTTCTTGGGCGGAATATCCTCTCCTGCCTTCTGCGCTGCCTTTGGGGTCCCTGCTGTTGTTGTTGTAGCTGCTGTTGTTGCTGCAGGGCTCTGCGTCTACGTGCACGCTGAATGAAAATCACCTCCATGTCTCCCTGTTGCTGCTCTGCTGCTCTGCTGCTCTGTTGTTTGTTCTGTGTGTTCTGATTAAATACAGGTGTGTTTGCCCCATTTTAACGCCTGCCCTGACCCAGGCGTTAAATTTTGACGCTATTCGTGCTTTGCGTCATTTTTTAGCTCCGCCTACCGGCCGGGAGTCATTTTTGCCCGGAAGCATAAATACGACGCACGGCTGTGTGCGTCGTTTTTTGGACAGGAACGCCTACCCTGCATGTCATTAACGCAGGGCGGGGTGCCGCTTCCAGAAACTGACGCACATAGCGGAATTTTCCTTTGCGCCGGCTCGGGCGTCAGTGTTTAAATATGGGGCAACGTTTGCGCTGAATGTGCGTCAAAATTTTTGACGCACATTCGGCGCAAACGGAGTATAAATATGCCCCTTAAATTCTATCCTCCTAGATTTGACGTGAAACTCAGGGCGATATAGGTTGGCTCTACATACACTCCCTGGCCCCCATATGTGAATGACAGGTGGGTGTGCCAGAGTATGATCTATATTATCACACTGTGGGATTCGTGGCCTGGCTTCTTTTTGTCTATTATAATGTTACATATAACAAGGATCTTTCTGTACATTAATGTGGTCACTTTATGTGCATTGAATGCGCTCGTATGTATGATGAACATATAATGCCTGGAAAACAGGCCTCATTTTTTTTCTCACAAGAGCCTTTTAAATTGTGCGACTATTAAAATGTGTGCTTGTTTGTCATGTTTTCTGAGACTGTGCAGCAAACATAAGCACAGCTTGACCCTTTATCGCTCCATAAAGTATCATGTATAAGAAAGGCATATAAAACACCAGTGACTGGGGTGGGGTTGAACAAATGAATCGGTTTCTGGGTGGATTCTGACTTCAGTCTGATGGCACAAGTACTCATAGAAACTTTACGTGATTTGACATATGCATTGCTAAACTAATATATCCAGCTGGTATTAATTTAGGTAGGAATTAGCCTACTTGATTAGAATGTATGATGAAATATGATGAATTTGAAATATGATCGGGCATATTTGACCTTTGCCGTAATGTGTATATTCATCACTGAGTTGTTCATAATATTTAATATTAATGATATGTGTAAACAAATACTGTATAATAAATAATCCCATAATGTAAAAAAGGAACAGGGTGCTCCTCTGCTGTATCATCTACAAGTAAAGTATAGTCTGACTCCCGACACCCCTGCCCCTATGAGCATAATATAGCAGGAGGAGTGACAAAAACCTGCAAGTTTTTGTTTTCTCTGAAAGGAGATCACAGTTTGCACTTGGGGCTTATGAAATCACCCAGGTGTGACCACAACATGGGGTAACGCAACAAACTGCAGTGGGTGGGCGGTCAAATACTTCCTGGCCAGACCCTTGCATGAGACCCAGAATATCCTACCACTCTTTACATTGGGTGACTTGTCCACATTATACTTCAGTCTGAATCAACGAAATAAATTACAGAGTACTAATAATAGTCAGATATTGCTAAGACATGAGAACATAACTTGGAAAGGAATCCCCTGTTCACTTAACATACTAATGGAAGGATTCCCCAGGATGCAGTGTCATGATGGGTAGGACAACTAACTCTTTGGCAGGAAGCTGAAATAGATATAGTGGGTGACTTTTCAGCCAGGGTATTAAGAAAATTCTGTGACAATTTTCATTGAAAAGGCGGTACCGCTGTGACAGTTTTTGATTCATAGCTAATGAAATCCATACATAATGATGTGGAGAGGGTGGGATTCACATGCAGCGATGCACCAACCACTCACATAAGGGAACAGTAAGATGATGGTATTGTGTGGATATACCAAGCTCTCTTTACCTCATCTGCTTGCGACCTAGCATACCTGAAAGAAAAATGGACCGATGACCTATGGAAAGATGTGCAATACAGAAATCAGAAATTAATCCTACGTTATGCCTCCAAATTGTCTAGAAACATGACATTCAACTTGATGCACTTACAATTATGTAAACTGGTTCTACACAAGATCATGCCACAAAAGATCAACAAGATTTATCCCACTGTCTCACCTAATTTCTGCAGATATAGGGCATTCTGACCGCGGCGGTTTGGCCGCGGTCAGAAGAGGAAAACCGGCGGTCTCCCGCCGGTTTTCCGCTGCCCTTCTGAATCCTCCATGGCGGCGCAGCTCGCTGCGCCGCCATGGGGATTCAGACACCCCATACCGCCATCCTGTTCCTGGCGGTTCGCCCGCCAGGAACAGGATGGCGGTATGGGGTGTCGTGGGGCCCCTGGGGGCCCCTGCAGTGCCCATGCCAATGGCATGGGCACTGCAGGGGCCCCCGTAAGAGGGCCCCACTTTGAATTTGAAATTCGCGACGGGTGCAACTGCACCCGTCGCACCTTCCCACTCCGCTTCGGATTCGGAGCCGGCTTCCTCGTGGGAAGGGTGTTTCCCACTGGGCTGGCGGGCGGCCTTTTGGCGGTCGCCCGCCAGCCCAGTGGGAAACCCAGAATCACCGCAGCGGTCTTATGACCGCAGAGCGGTGTTCTGGAGGGGGGAACTCTGGCAGGCGGCCTCCGCCGCCCATCAGGGTTAGAATCACCCCCATAATGCGGATGCTATTTGCTATCAGATGGTGTGGTCCTGAAAGACCCTAACACTTTCGGGAAATGATAGCTGAAATTTTAACTAAGACACATAGAAGGCAAAATCTTTTCAAGTCAGAAACATTCTTTTACGCTTGATGTCCCAGTAACAAACGAACATAGGGGGTGATTCTGACCCCGGCGGTACTAGACCGCCGGGGCCAGGGTCGGCGGGAGCACCGCCAACAGGCTGGCGGTGCCCCGCAGGGCATTCTGACCGCGGCGGTTTGGCCGCAGTCAGAAGAGAAAAACCGGCGGTCTCCCGCCTGTTTTCCGCTGCCCTTCTGAATCCTCCATGGCGGCGCAGCTCGCTGCGCCGCCATGGGGATTCATACACCCCATACCGCCATCCTGTTCCTGGCGGTTCGCCCGCCAGGAACAGGATGGCGGTATGGGGTGTCGTGGGGCCAATGGCATGGGCACTGCAGGGGCCCCCGTAAGAGGGCCCCACTTTGAATTTCATTGCAGACAGTGAAATTCGCGATGGGTGCAACTGCACCCGTCGCACCTTCCCACTCCGCCGGCTCCATTCGGAGCCGGCTTCCTCGTGGGAAGGGTGTTTCCCACTGGGCTGGCGGGCGGTCTTTTGGCGGTCGCCCGCCAGCCCAGTGGGAAACCCAGAATCACCGTAGCGGTCTTATGACCACGGAGCGGTGTTCTGGAGGGGGGAACTTTGGCGGGTGGCCTCCGCCGCCCGTCAGGGTTAGAATCACCCCCATAGTTTATAAATTCATACATTTTGCTATAGTTTTAGCAAAAGATGTATCGCAATGGTCTGAAAATCTGCCACTGCTCTCGGGGGTTAATTCCTGGGAAAGAAGTTCATAAGTGGATAGAGATTGAGAGTGTGACTTCACATATGGAGAAAAATAGTAGCAGGCAAATCAACCCTGTGGCCCAAGTGTGAGATGAACTGCTAGTGAACAGTAAAGAGTAAGTGAGCAAAGTTACAACACTGTTATCTTAACTGCATGTAGCGAGTTGTTACCACTGCCAGGGCAAAGGCAGGATTGGTGGGTAAAACTGCCACTCAAAATGGGACTTTGATGAATTCTCATTGTATAATTGAAAAGGGTATTCTTAGGGAATAGCTCCATTTCATTACCAAATTTTGCACCCCGACTTCTCGCAGAGATGCCTTTGCTCGACTTAGCTATGTAAGCATAAAATTAGACACGGTATCATCAGTCAGATTGCACCACTACTTGTATAACATATGTTGCATCCAAATCCCTATACATGATCTTCAGTTAGTTTTGAAAATTATTAAAACACAACCCACCAAACATTTGAAAGACTTGTTTTAGGACGTAAAAGGTTCAATTCTGCATTTTAGAACTTTCTGTCACAATTTCGGGTCAAAGAGACTAAAACGCAAACTGTGATCTGCCAAATGACTGAGTAAAATAATGTATTATAATTTTGCCTGTCAACAGGTATGAAAATAACCTCTAAAGTATTCTTAAGAATAAAATGAGACATCAGGGAAGAGGAATGCAGAATTCCTAAACATCACTGCCAATCAATGTACCAACCACGTCAAAGAATTATAAAATATTCAAATGCCAAACTACAACTGTATTGCAATAATACCAAACTCATTCACACCTCTCATATTCATTAAATGATTTATCATGTCCAGACTGTTAATTAAGTGCGAAAGACAACACCACATTTGTTAAAATTAACATTAAAATATTAAAATAGACATAAGTGAAAAACATGTACAACCATCATCACCAATGTATAATGTGTAAGCAATGCTGATATATAAGATCAGTTAGGAATTAGTCATCCAAATTGTCCTGAATAAAATGGGTTGTCAATGAGGTCGTAGCCCAGAAATGGATAACCATGCCAGAGGACTGAGAACACAGTGTAGCACATATGTTGTATGTGGTAGCACATATGAAATTTCCCACATGCGCTCTGACCTATGGACTATACATGTTCAACTTCAGGCACCACAGGAGACTGTGCATCTTTATTTTATGACAAGACCGGAGGCTCCTGTTATGCTTTCTTTTCCTGCTTTATTTTAACAGCAGCCAAGAAAAAACACCAATACCAAAGGTTTGCGTAACAGGCAACCAATGGGAGAACAATAATAATAAACTAACCAATGACAACAATATACACGATAAGATATACCAATCCTGACTGAAGGCAGCCCTCTTTTCTTGCTGCTCGCAGTCAAGATAAGTATATCTTTTGGTGCTCTGTATAATTCATGGTATTTGTTATAATTTGCTGTGTTTACCTTAGCTTTTAATGTTTATCTGTGTGTAACATAAGAGTGCGCATTTGCGCTTTCCTTTTTCTAAATTTGAAGACTTCTTAACACTTGTCATTCGCACGCGCAGCGCGAAGCGTTCTCCCAAGCATTTCCCTTGCTCGCGTAGCCGCGTTAACGTTCTATTGTGAACGCCGGCTTATACGAGTTGTCCTTTACCTGAAGTCTTTCACTCGCTCCCCTTCAGAGCGCAGCTATCTTGAATCGCTCTTCAGCCGATTCACATTTCGTCTCCCTTACGCTTCCGAAGGCGGTTGAAAGCCTAATTTCGGTCTCCATCTGTGCAGTCTGTTTCAACTGCTGACTCTGCCACTTCCTTGTGAGGCATGGCTTTAGCGTTTCTGCCTTTCGGTTGTCAGCTACTTGGTGAGTCACAGTTTCTTCTTCTCAAGCCCTTCCCCTCAGATATTTAACCCCTTATTTACCAGTTTTGCTCTCTTCCCCACAGTAAAATGGATTTCTCAGATTTCTTCTCAACAAATGAAGACTCTGAAGAGGTTTTTTCTACCAACTTAAATAATTTTATCCAGTCTTCAGTTAAAAAAGCAGTTTCTGCTTCTATGGTTAAAATTTCCAAGCAAATCCAGAATACTGTGTCTTCCTGTCTCTCCCAATCACATTTGGCCCATTCTGCAGGGGAAAGCAGAAAGAGCAAAGCCACGGAGGCTTCTATATCTAATCAAGCAAATGCCTCTTCTGCGCTGACGGACTGTGAGTCAAACTCACTCAGGATAGAGGGCGAAGCTCCTCCCAGGCCTCCTATTATGGAGGGGAATAGGTCTATGGGTACGAAAAGTAAAGCTAAAACAAAAAACATATCTAAGACCCATAAGATTGTGATTGAGGATATTAGAGACACAGATGACGTTGGGGATGACATTGATTCTCATTCAGACAATGAGGATACTAACACCTCTGATTTTTGGATTGGGCCTCCTCACAAAAAGACAAAATCAGCATCAGCTGATCAAGCACCCTCCCCCCTGCTGGATTCCGATGGCAATCCCATGTTTGATCCTGGATTAATTCATCACCCCAATTCTACTGAATGGCTACCTTCTGAGCACGTTTCTAATTATATTTCAGCCAAATTACGTCTTTCCCTAGATAAGCAAGTGCGGGCCAAATTACGTTCTGAGTGCCCCAGGCCCTCCCTTCCCCTACACATTACTGCCACTCCCTCTATAGATGCATCATTAATAACCTTTTTCTCTAAATTCTTGAAAGATCCCCACAAAGGCGTAGACAAAGCCTGGGCCCTCTGCCAGGATAAGGTTCTTGATATGGTCAGTCCATTAACCTGCATTTTTGATTTAGCGGAATCCGCAAGAATCAATGACGATCCTATACATCCTGAGGAATTGTCCATCTGGATTCAGAGAGCTTTCTGTTTTCTTGGCAACGCAAACTCGGCTATGACGCATGAACGTCGCAAAGGACTTGTACTTAAATTAGATCCTAAGCTAGCGAATCTGGCAGCTATGGATCCAGGATCAAAAGCTGACGGCTTGCTCTTTGGGGACTCTTTTATCAAAGAGTTGAGTAACTATGTTACCACCTTTGCCTCACTGGACTAAGTGCAGCAGTCTCTTAAAAAGGTTTTCAACGCACAGGTTTTTGCCAGGGCCGGTAGAGGAAGAGACCGCTCCACCGGCCGGTCCTTCAGAAATCAAGGCTTCAGAGTCTCTCACAACTACCAACAACAAGAATTTCGGCCGCAATTCTCCCCCAGCGTTCCAGAGGGTTCAGAAGCAAAAACCAACGCAAGTCCTATAACAACTCAGGTAAGCCAATTTTCTGGCCATCTTTCTGTAGTGGGTCGTCTCAAGTTTTGTCTTCACAAATAGAAAGAGATTACCTCAGATCCTTGGGTTCTCAACACTGTCAAAGGCTACTTAATAGAGTTTTACGAAACTCCCTACCAAACATCTCCCCTTCTTCCTCTCATCTTTGCAGAGGAGATGTCAAATCTCATCTCTGCCGAGATTCAAGTTCTCCTTCGAAAACAAGCTTTTCAACCAGCTCGTCCTCTTCCATCCAGCTTTATAAGCCCCCTGTTTTTAGTAATCAGGAAAAACAAAAGAATCAGACCAGTCATCAACCTCAGACAATTCAATCAATTTGTCGTTTATCGACATTTCAAGATGGAAGCAATTCTTCATCTAAGGGACTCGCTTCTTCTGAACGACTGGATGGTCCATCTGGACCTTCAGGATGCCTACTTAACAGTACCCATTCATTACTCTCACAGAATGTTTCTGCAGTTTCAATGGCAACATCAAACCTATCAATTCACTTGCCTGCCCTTCGGGCTTTCATCAGCCCCTTGGTGTTTCACCAAGTTAATGAAACCTATTGTAGCTCTTCTCCGATCTCAAGGTTTCAGAATGATAATCTATCTAGACGATATCCTACTTATGCATCAACACATCGCTATTCTTCGGTCTCAACTGTCCTACACTACATTCCTCCTTTCAGATATAGGTTTCATAATCAACAACGAGAAATCGATATTTGCTCCGTCTCAGACCATGGAGTTCCTAGGTTTTCTAGTCAACTCCTCTCAAGGCCTTCTATAACTCCCGGATTCAAAAATAAAAGGCATCAAATCAGAGATAACCCTATCTTTACAGCAGACTTTTCTCTTCCTAAGGTCTCTTGCAAGGATTGTAGGTCTTCTTTCTTCCTCGATTCAGGCAATCTTTCCAGTTCCTCTCCACTATCGGGCTCTTCAGAGATTAAAGATTCATGATCTGTGCAAAGGTCTTGCTTATTCAGATTTCATCCCCCTCGATCTCCAATCCCGTACAGAACTTCAATGGTGGCTAGACCATCTAGAAGCCTGGAATGGCAGGACTATCTTTGCCTCAGCCCCAGATCTTGTCTTAGAGATGCAAGTCTAACAGGTTGGGGCGCAAGGTGTGGTCAAATATCGACTGGAGGCACATGGTCTCTTCAGGAGTCTTCATTGCACATCAACTGTTTAGAGATGCTTTCAGGCTCCTTTGCAATCAGAAGCTTCACCAAAAACAGAGTCCACTGTTCCGTACTGCTGCGTATGGACAACCTCACGGCAGTCAAATACATCAATCATCTCGGCGGTCCCAAATCCAAACCTCTAGCTGAACTAGCCACAAATTTCTGGGAATTCTGCCTCTACTGAAACATTTCATTTCGAGCAGAACACTTGCCAGGTTCGCTCAACTCAGTTGCAGATTGGTATTCGCGTAATCTTTCCGACTCCAGTGACTGGAAACTTCACTCTTCGGTCTTCAACTCTCTTCATCGCAAATGGGGTCCTTTTCATATAGACCTCTTCGAATCCCGTCTAAATACTCAACTTCCTAATTTCTTCAGCTGGAGACCAGATCCTCAAGCTTTAGTGACCAATGCATTTCTTCAACTGTGGCCCCATTCAATAAACTATGCCTTTCCTCCTTTCATCATGATAAACAGAGTACTCGCTCATCTTCGACGTCAAAAAGCCACAGTAGTTCTAGTTGTTCCGTTTTGGCAATCTCAAGTGTGGTATCCCCCCCCTTCTCGAATTATCAATTGACTTCCCGGTACTTCTGCCCCCCATCCCTTCTCTCCTTCTCAATCCACAAGGTCTCCCTCACGATCTCATACTCAACAAATCCCTTCTCCTATCTGCCTGGAAATTTATCCAGGAATTTCGCTCTAGGCTTCAACCTACATCAACAATTCCTGGACTTCCAAGGCTTACAAATCAGCTTGGTCCATCTGGTCTAGCTGGTGTCTGGGAAAATCGTGTGATCCCTTTTCAGCAGATCTTAGTATGATAGCAAATTTTCTTGCCTCTCTGGCTAGCACAGGCAAATCTTACAGGACCATTAACTTATATAGGTCAGCCATCTCCCTCCATCATCCCTTTATAAACGGGAAACCCATAGGGGAACATCCTATCATCTGTCGCCTTTTGAAAGGAGTAAAATTCTCCAACCCTCCCCTTCCCAAATATACCACTCTATGGGATGTAAATCTCGTTTTACAAATGTTTCTATCCTGGCAGGATAATAACTTATTGTCCTTGAAAATGCTTTCCGCTAAATTAACAATGTTACTTTGTTTAGTATCTATCAAACGTTTGTCCGATGTCAAAGCCTTGGATATTTTGGCTTGTCATTTTACTCCTACAGGGGTACTGTTCAATGTGTCTCGTCGTACTAAAACCAATATTACTTCTGTTTTCTATCCGTTCTTTCCTAATTATCCAAAACTATGTGTGGGAAACTGTTTAAAGATTTATGAACAAAGGACTGCCGATCTTAGAACATCTTCTGCCTCCCAACTTTTAATTTCTTTCAGGAATCCTTATAAACCGTTATCTTCTCCTACCTTGGCTCGTTGGGTTAAATGGGTAATGTCACTAGCTGGCATCAATACATCAAAATTTGGAGCCCATTCTGCTGGAGGGGCTATGGCATCAAAAGCCTTTTGGGCTAGATCACGTTTGGAAGATATTCTAAGATCGGCAGATTGGTCAAATGATTTTATTTTTCACACATTCTATTGCAAACCCATTAATACAGCAACTTCTGTAGTAATTAACATGCTTTAAACAAGCATAATAGGAGCCTCCGGTCTTGTCATAAAACGTAGATTTTCCAAGTAATTTATGACGGAAAGTCTTAATTTTATTAAAGACACGGAGGCGAGTATTATCCCACTGCTTACTGTACTAATGTTGTTCTATTTTCCCACCCTTTTTAGTTGCTACCAGCGCTCCAGCGTCTACTTCGAGCTAAATCATCGGATGCCATTTCTACTCAAAGTATTCCTTCATTCCAATCATCACTGAATCTGGATTCCTCTGTTAACCATCCTGTCAAGTGTTACTTCTCAACTACTCTGGACAGAGTTCAAGACTTTATTGCATTTATTCTGGCAATATGTTTAATTTGTTGTATTTTACCTTTATTTAAATCATTTTCTTGACTGTCTCGCAGTTGAAAAGAGGGCTGCCTGCTGTCAGGATTGGTATATCTTATCGTGTATAGTGTTGTGATTGGTTAGTTTATTATTCTTGTTCCCCCATTGGTTGCCTGTTATGCAAACCTTTGGGAATGGTGATTTTTCTTGGCTGCTGTTAAAATAAAACAGGAAAAGAAAGCATAATACTCACCTCTGTGTCTTTAATAAAATTAAGACTTTCCATCTTAAATTACTTGGAAAATCTACATTACAATCAACACCATTGGCACTCCAATAATGCATAAGCAGTTTGTGATGCCAGCTGATAATTTGCACGTGTGCCTGCCATTTCCCCTACTGTAGAAGTAGATAGCTTCATCGTTCAGTGCATCCCGTTTGCAAAACAACAGTATGTCAGTCAGCACAAGATGTGTGGCAAGGTCGTGGCTAAGATGGACAAGATGGCCGACACATAACTGAGCAGACCTTCCGCTATAGTCCGACAATCCACTTCAATTCCCTGGCCTCGGGTGCCATTCAGATCAGGAATTAATGTCCATCAGCGTCCAGGCAGTGGGAGATGTTGATTTAGGGTGGTTTGGTGATCAATGCATGACTGCACAGCACTGTCTGCCGGGCAGCCAATTGGTGGGATGGCTTGGCGCTGGTAGGATGCCAAAGTGTCTACGGATTAACATACTCCCAGCTGTGGAAGATTCAGATGAGATTCAGGCAGAATAGCGGGAAAGGAAACTGACTGAAACATCTAGGGATCTAATATTAATACTCATGCAACAGGCTGAAAGCAAGATGAAAGTACCATTACAAGACATAGATGCAACTAGAAAGGAAATTGCAGACCTCAAGTTGGAGGATGGTACCTAGAAGAATAAAGATATTTTGAAGGAAGTATTAGACAAGTATCAGAAGGAAACAAAGGAGAGGAAAATATTGAAATGTATGTAGGATGAAAGTGATTACAAACAGGGCAGAGTGAGGAAATTCGATGCAAGTTTTAAAAATGTGGCACCTATTAGGGCACTCTCACAGGATAGTACTTCATTGTGAAATACTTGCAGCATATATACATTCAAGTGATTCTACTGGGGAAACCTCTGCAACGTTAGATGGCAAGCCCAATGCATTTTTTGAAAAACTAAAGATGAGATTTTGTGGAAACCAATTTTAACAGGAAGTGAATATGCAACCAGGAGAGACTGTCAAGAGAGGAGACAGAGGGGTGGCAAAAAGAGGACAGAGAGAATAAAACTTAATCTCTATGGTAAAGGCCAGATCACACACAAAATGGGAGATAAAAATCAGAACACAACACAGTGGTGAATTTATCCTCTAGAACACTGACCCATGAGGACTTGTATGCACTAGCTAAAGGCTTATCATTTGCCTCAACTCACCATTGTGATGTATTTGAGCTAAGGAAAGACCTTTTCAAATTCAATAGAATTTTGAAGTTTAAAATGTTTTTCTTCATATTACCTGCCAGGCACATGAATGTAGAATACACTCCTGGTCTGCCTCAGACAACCACCAAAGATTTATATGATATAGATGTATTGTTTAGTATAGAAGAAGGTGTCACCTCTTGATACAGGGGGGATCTTAGGCCCTAATTCAGAGTTTGACGGATGGCTTACTCATCACAAATGTAACGGCTATCCTGTCTGCCATATTATGATTTTCAAAGGACATAATGGAATCGTAATACAGCAGATAAGATATCCGTCACGTTTGTGATGGGGTAACCCCTTTTGCCAAACTCTAAATCAGGCTCTTAGTATGGAAGATAATTTCATCAAGAATAGAGGTTTACGAGAGAGATCTACTTTTAAACCTAATCTGTCTGAAGATAATGTAATTGATGTATTCTGTGAACTGGTAATGTCTGAGCTTGAGAAAAGCAAGTGCAGGACATGTAATCATAATCTGAATATTAAAGAAAAGGAAGCCTTGAATGACTTGTGAAATGGCGCCAGGCATGAAGCAGACAAACGGGGGAATGTAGCTGTTCTTGATTTGAAAAATTATGATTTGGAAGCTATGAAACAACTTACAGTGTCTACTTACTATGTGAAAATGCAAGAGTAATGTTTATATGTATACACAACAAAAATGTCATGTTCTTCTTTAATGGTTCAATGGTGAAATGCTGGCTCAGGAAGAGGTAAAATATTTGGATGTGAAAAACTCAACCATTCAGATTATAAACTTCCTACCCAAAATCCACATGGGTGGTTCTATGCACCATGCAGACCTATAATATCAGGTATTGGGGCTTGTGTGGAAAGACTTTCTGAATATATTGATCTATTTCTATCAGCATATTATGTCAGTAATTTCATTTAATACATTAAAGGTACAAATGATTTTCTTAAATGTTTTTTCTGGGATCCCTTGGGAGAGAATACAAATTATATAGTTGCCATGAATGTCAAGAGTCTATACACTGTCATAAGACATGAGGATGGTATGAATGCTTTAAAGTCATTGTTTTCTGCTAGTTTTTTTTTAAACATGTGCATATACTTATAGAAATTATGAATTTTGTTGTACATATCAAATACTTCCTTTATCAGGGTGACTTGTACCACCAGACAAGAGCTACAGCGATGGAAGACAGATTTGCTCCCTCTTATGCCAACCTATTTATGGAGTAGTGAGAGAAGAAGCATGCATAGAATGAGAATCTTCATGAAGGCTATAACCATGTAGTGGTATGGAACAGGTATATTGATGATATATTTTTAATATGTTATTGCACTGAAAAGGAACTACAGGACTATCATGGATTCCTTAACCCAAATACCCTAAATGAGGAACCATCTTTGGAATATGATCAGTTGAAACTGACATTTTCTTCAGATTTAGAACCTTATGTGAGGAATCAGCCTCTACATAGTAGATCTTATAAGAAACCTACTTCCAGTGACAGTGCTTCGCACTTTGAATCAGGACATCCACATAAGCAGAAAATCAACATCTCCAGTTAGTAAGACATCAGCGTAATTGTAGTGAGGATCATGACTATCAAAAAACAGGAAATGGAATCTCTTTCGATATTCAGTGAACATGAATGTGCCAAAATGTTTTTAAATATAGGGGTGACTAATGCATATATTACAGATTAAACAATACTATTAAAGGATAAAGTAAAACATAAATGCAAGCATAAAATAACTAGCATGGTGAGGTTTGTAACTACATTTTGTGTTGAAGGTCAAAAAATAAATAAGGTTCTGACAAAGCATTAGGCTATCTTAACAATGGATCAGGACTTCACTGGTTATGTTACGGAAAGTCCTTTGGTAAAATATAAGAAAGCCAATAAACTTAAGAAGATTCTGAGTCCAAGTGACACTTTTAAATACACAAAGAGGGAATTTGTGACTTGGATGGGTAGTAAACCTAGTGGGTGTTTAAAAATGCAACAGTTGCGCTTGTTGTAAATTTGTGAAAGATAAAACTCCAGTATTTGTTAATCATGATCCTACTAAGTTTTTTGAAAGGAGAGAATTCACAGTACTTTCTGTGTTTATGCTATTGAATGAGTTTGTTCTTTTTTTTAAAACAAACTTTATTGCATTTTCAAAAAGGTCTGAACATGGCATTCAACAACATTGCAGTGGTATCATCAAAGCACTGAGTTATCCATAGCATTCATATCATGTAAGGTCAATTTGTCAGTGTCTCTGAGCAACTCTGCCATTAGCGTTAGCATGCATATCTCGTGCAATATTCATCAATCATAGTCACCGTATAACAGACCATCTCAAATTCACATTTAACAGTCTACGTAAAACCCCTCACCATCCGCCCGGTCCATCAAGTGCTATTGAGGGATAGGACAGTCCTGTTTCCATGCTCCTATGTGTGAGCTATGACTTGAAGTCGATAGGTTTGGGTTATAGTTTTCAGTGGCATCACAGGGTCTGCCACCTGTATCAAAGTCTGCAGCTTCTCTAACAGAGGTGTTCAGCTTTCATTTGCGGTTGGTCCTCCGGATCCCTCAAGGAATCTAACAATGACCCCCAGGTCCGCGCCGCCTCCATGGAACCCTTCCCCTTTCTCGCATCCTGAAGTCTCACCTCAGCCTCGTAATCTGCCAAGTTTCTGAGCTCTCATTTCCATTCATATAAGCTGGTGCCTCTCGGGCTCTTCCAGTTCCTAGCGATCTCTCTTGTAGCAAGAGCAAACGTCAAGTCCTGAAAGTGGCTGGTAACTTTATTCTTAGCTGTGTGTGGAAACCACACCAGGAGACAATTTTGGGCTACACAAGGGACCTTGCACACTATGCTAGTGGATAGTTCCTCCATGATACCCCCTCAATTATCCATTAGCTCTGGGCAGTTCCAAAACCTATGGTAGAATTCCACTCCTCTCTCTCCACAGCGTGGGCATGCAATTTCTATCAATGGAAATACCAGTTGAGTTTCCCCTGGGTGAGGTATGCCCTGCGTAGTATAAAAAGGCTGATAAGTTTAAACATGGTGTTTCTGGTCACTTTAGTGGTGTTATATAGGATGTTCTCCCAGTCCCTTTTGCCTATTGTAGGAAACTGGCCCTCTATGTAGTGTGCAAAACTAGGCACACTGTGCAGGAGGTCTAGGCAAGCACACGCTGGTTTACAGAGGTAAAAACTAGAGCGCCTAATTCTCTAACTTTTATGGCACCTTGTTCAAGCAGTTAGGTTAATCTTGGAGAAGTGCAAAGCAATTATTGTACACACAGTATCAATAAATGAGACCACACATTCAAAAGAATAACTTGAGACCAATTTATAAGAATACTTCAGATTTCTATATACATTTTAAGACCAAGATCATCAAGATTGGGTCATTACTTTTTTTAGGTTATGACTTTTTGAAGTTTTATTAAAAATAGTATTTCTGTGCGTAATTACACACAATAGAAATCAATGGAAAAATACTTCACAAAAATTCACTCCGGTATGCTCACTATTCAAACATTGTTCCTGCACAATCTGTTTTTGCTGTCCTCTGCTAGGGTCTCCAGTGTCCTCACCATGGCTTATAGTGTGGTCATTTTAGCTTGCATCTTGGCGACATCTGGGTGAAGGTCGAGCAGTATTCATTCTGTGGTTGTCATGGGGTCTGTAAGGCACCTATGATCATCTTGCAAAAGGCTTAGATCTGCCCCAGTGGGTCTATATCTGTTTCCAGCACTTCTCAGGTAGCTTTGACATCTTGGAGGGTAGGTCCTGAGAGTGAGTCTCTAGCAGGTGACTTGCCTTGGACCAGTGCTCTCCTGGTCTGAGAACCAGTGTCAATGTCACACTTCCCGGCCACCATACCTATCTAGGCACTGTTGTGATTCTTGTAGCTCAGGGTGATGAAAGCAAGGCCTCCCCCAAGCTGTTAGTTGGCCCTGGTTGGGGCGGTACTCGGCCACTTATCTCTGCTAATATTCTGGCTGGAAACGCCCCAGTCAACACTTAGATCCCCAAGCTTCTTTCTATAGTCTCGCTAGGTGCAGATCCTCAATTGTCAAAGTGGGGTGGGCTGGATGGGTCACAGATGCACCCCCACTTGTGCTCACCCCCCTTCTAGTTCCCAAGGGCAACAGGCCACCATGGAACTGTTCATAGTTAGAACTTGCAGAGTTTTAAGGGGGGGGGGGCAGTTCTGCTTCCCCCTAACATGGCCAGTTCCTCCTTAAGGCTGCGGAACCTTTAGACCATTGACTTCCTCCCAGTAGTCATGTATTGCTCCTAGTGCAAGCAGCTAGCAGGTTAGGCACTTGTGTTGTCTCAGTCCTGCCTCACTTCTGGCAGCAGATGTCGCAATCACAATGGATCTTAGGTTTGGGGGACGAGCCTTCCCCCTCTTCAGGTGGTACGGGCAGGGCACACAGCCCCATGAACTATTTGGTTGCCAGGATCCCCCCAATTCAAATGTCTTATTGCATTAAATTTTAGTTGGTGGGGCTGACCTTAATGCAGCTAGGTCCCATGTCCGCCAGTGAACTTGCTAGTTCTAGGCCCCAGGGACATGCAGCCGAACTAGGGGCCTCATTACGAGTTTGGCAGAGGTGATTACTCTGTTACAAATGTGACAGATATCCCGTTCACCGTATTACAAGTTCCATAGCATATAATGGAACTTGTAATATGGCGGGCAGAGTATCCGTCACATTTGTAACAGAGTAATCCCCTCTGCCAAAATGAGGCCCTTGGTGGATTGATACCTTGAGGACTGTTAAGTAAGGCTTGAATATGGAGAACTAGTTTCATACTATTTTACATTATTAGTTATATGTAGGTGATGATTCAGACCCTTGTAGGCATCCATTAAATTGGTAAGATATTTTTGAAGTTCAGCCCCTCAAAACATTTAAGGATAAAAGTTGCATCTGAATAAAAAGGGAATTGGACTAGTGACTTTGTGTCATTAAATGTTAAAATGGGGGGCGAGGCCAAGATGGCGGCGTGAGCAGATGCGTTCGTCACAGCTCCGCCGCCCGGGTCCCAGTAAAAGTTCTGTGGCCGTTGGAGCCCCAGGCCCTCCTGGCTGGGTGAATGGGACCGAGAGGCAGCGGGCGCCCGAGAGAGAGTCGCGACGCCCAAAAAGGAGAGCGGCGGTGGCGTTGGGCCTTGCGGCCTGGTTCACGCTAGCAGTTGCTGGCCGCGGCGTGTGGTGGCTGAGCCGCGTGGGGCGGCCGGGTGCGCAGCAGCCAGCTGGCACTTCGGAGCAACGCAGAGGTTGCCCGGGAGCGCATTGGAGCAGCGGAGAGTGGTGAACCTTGCGCCGGAGGTCCAGGCGCGGGGCAGCTGTGAAGCGGGTCTCCGCAGCCCGTGGCGGCCATTTCCCCGCTGGGCCGTTGCGGGGTGGAGGTCCCGGGCATGATACTGCGCACCATTACACATTTGCACTCCTGCTTCAGGTTGGTGGAGCTTGGACCGGCGCTAGGAGGTTGGGCCACTTATCGGCAGGGCGGTCGGCCCGCGGGGGCCCAGCCCGAGCTCGGGGGGAGCTTGGGACCGGCAACTGGCATATGAACTCTTGGAAGCGCTGGATGCAGAAGCTGGTGGCCAGAGTCTGAAGGACATGAAGAGAAGGAACTGGCAACCCGACCCACAGCGAGCGGCACAAAGAGGTTCTAGACGAGATGGGCATGGGCCTCATAGAGGCATTTTGGGCTATGACGTCCTCCAAGCCAAAACGAGATCAGTCGGTGAGAGAAATGTTGACCAGATCCCACACGGTACAAGGCAAATCGGCTGAGGGGTCGGCAGCGGCACGGTCTCCTGAGGTATGTGGGGAGTTGGAGGAGGACGGGGAGGCCCCGGTCACAAAGGGTTTCCTTACCTCATTGTTTGACTCGTTGCGGAGCGACCTGCAGGAACTTCATAGAGACATTTTCCTAGAGGTGAAAGAGCTACAAGTGGAGGTCACGTCTCTGGGCGAGCGGGTGGCCCAGGTTGAGGATGGCGAGATCCCTCGCAGTGAGGAGTTAGCGGGCATGCAACAGGAGGTCATACGCCTGCGTGACCAATCTGCAGTTGAAGACTTGGAAAATAGGTCGCAACGGCATAACATTCGCATCAGGGGTGTGCCGCTTGGTGCAGAGAAGGAGGACATTAGTGAACATGTGGTGGCGCTGTTTGACTCGGTTCTTGGCCTAGAGGGTGCCCGGTAGATTATGCTAGACAGGGTTCATCGAGTGGGTCGCAGTGGCGGACCCGGAGAGCGCCCGCCTGATATCCTAGCATGGGTCCATAATTATGGGCTTAAAGAAAGCATCTTGCAGAGGACCCGTAATCTCCCGCAGATTCAGTTTCGAGGGCACACGTTCCACTTATTTCAAGACCTCTCAATACAGACTCTGCAGAGGCGACGAGAATTCAAGCCCATCACGGAGCACCTGTGGGCGCACTCGGTGTCTTACACATGGGGGCACCCTTTCCGCCTTATCTTTCGTTGGGAGGAACAGCTCCGCCAGGTGAAATCAGTGCTGGAAGCTAGAAAGATCCTTCGTTTGGAGGGAGACAATCTAGAAACAAGCACATCTATGGACGCAGCCAATGGGGATCGACCGCGATGGCGGCGTAACAAGAGAAAGAGGAAACAGCAGCGACCTACAACATCGGAGCAGGCGTTAGAGCGGCAATCTGTACTGAGTAGCGTGGCCGCCGGAACACATGCTTAGTGGCTGGAGGGCTGGGATGGTGGCTCTGATGTGGGCCGCATTAATTCAGGTCATGTGACCACTATTGCGGGACCTGGGCGATGGAGTTGTTGGACTTTATACGACGAACTTGAGTGGTTCTGCTGCCCCTGTTGAGACTTTGCCACTCAGGAGATGAGAGATAGAGGACTTTGTGGTTGTGAGCACCTGTTGTGCGTTATGGTTGTATGTTGGTGTGCTTCCCCTGGAACATGTATACAAATTGTATTGGCTGGCGGGCCCCATGGTTCGGAGCGGCCTTGGGGCTGGACTGGGCGTGGGCTCCCCCGGCGGGTCCCCCACCTGAGTGATTCTGATACTGGGACATATGTCTCTTAAGTGTCTAAGCTTGAATGACTGTGGTGTTAACAATCCGCCTAAGAGACTAGCGATTTTGTCGGCGCTTGAGCTCTCTGGTAGTCACATTTGCCTCTTACAGGAGATGCATTTACTGCCTAGGGAAACATATCATATGTGCTCAAAGTGGTTTCCTAGACAGTTCTGGTCCTCGTCCTCCACGAAACATGCTGGGGTGGCGATATTGCTCGCGAAGACCTTCTCTGGGGAAGTGATAGCAAAGATACATGAGGTGCAGGGTAGACTCCTGGTCCTTAGACTACGGGTGGGAGCTTTCTGCTTTACCATTGCTTCTTTTTATGCCCCCAATGCGCAGCAAGAATCCTTCTTGAGACAGGTGGTTGCTCCGGTACTTGCGACACCCGATAGTGCTGTTTTAGTGGGAGGTGATTTTAATCTGGTAATGGACAATGAGTTAGACCGATCCTGGCACCGCTTTGGGCAGATGGGAGCGTTGACGACGGCAGGGCTACAGTGGTTGGCCGAGTGTGGAACGGAGGATGTTTGGAGGAGAGCACATCCTACGCTTAGGGACTACTACTTTTACTCAGCGGCTCCCAAGATGTACGCACGTATTTACTTCTTTCTGGCCTCTCGAGAATTTACCTCTCGGGTTCGGGAGACCACAATAGAGCCCCAGGCCCTTACTGATCATGCACCTATCATGGTGGAGGTTGGTGTGGATGTGGGTCGGGTGGGCAATTCGAGTTGGCGCTTTAGGGACGCGATCTTGCAGAATAGAGAAACGGCAGAGTCACTACGGCGCGTGAATTGGGACTATCTTAGCCACAATGATGATGGGACAACCCGTTTAGAGACTTTGTGGGAGGCTCTGAAGGCAGTGGTGCGGGGGGAGGTAATGTCGCTATCAGCGAGAGATAATAGAGCAAGGAGGGAGCAGAGGGCAGCGCTAGAACAAAAGGTGACAGCACTGGAGCGATCCCATAAGTCCACGGGTGCACCGAGAATTTGGCGGGAACTGGAGAAAATGAGGCAGCAGTTGAGGCGGTTGGACTGGGACGGGGGAGTATGTGATAGCGCAGCTTAAGCATAAATATTACATTGGGAGTAATAAGTGTGGCAGGCTCTTGGCGCATGGGTTGAGAGCACAGCGCTTGGCAGCAGCAATAAAAATGGTCTGCTCACCTTCGGGGAGAGAGGCCCGCACAGATGATCATATTGCAGAAGCGTTCGCCGAATATTATCGAGTGTTATAAATGGCTGATGATCAGAGTGATGTGAATCCAGCTGCATTCCTCGCGGGGATAGCAATTACTTCACTTGGCGAGAGGGAAGCGTCTTCCTTGGATCAGCCTATCAGAGCAGAGGAGGTCATTTCGGCAATATTACGGCTAAAGATGGGGAAGTCTTCCGGCCCTGATGGCTTTACGGCGCTCTTTTATAAGACTTTCTGCGCGGAGCTTACACCGCTTCTTGTGCGGCTTTTTAACTCTTTTTAGGAGTCAGGGGCTCTTGTGCCCAGTATGTCCGAAGCTACCATTGCGGTGATACATAAGCAAGGAAAGGACCCTGAGGAGTGTGCTTCGTACAGACCAATCTCGCTTTTGAACATAGACGCTAAGTTATTTACTGGAATACTGGCCCACCGCCTTAATCCCTATATGCTGGGTCTTATAGATCCGGATCAGGCGGGCTTTATACCCCACCGTCAGTGTAGTGATAATACGAAGCGACTTCTCCATTTGATAGATAAAACTAGCAGATCTTGTAGGGAAGCGCTGCTCCTCTCTTTTGACGTGGAGAAGGCGTTTGATAGTGTCCACTGGACTGGCCATGGGCTCAGTGCATTTATTGCTCACCTAGGACTGCAGTCTGGGTTAATGGTACAGTGTCTTTGCCGTTCTAGATTGGGTGGGGGACTCGACAGGGGTGCCCTCTCTCCCCCCTTTTGTTTGCACTTTATATGGAACCCTTTGCGCAGCGTCTACGCGACAGCCCCTTGGTTTCTGAGGTTAAGTTTGGAGGGGATCATCATCTTATCACTCTGTATGCAGATGACGTGATTCTTACCCTAGCTGAACCCGCAACCTCCCTCCGTGAGCTAATGGTGATAATAGAGGAGTTTAGCTAGGTCTCTGGGTTCCGGGTAAATATGCAGAAATCCCAGGTCCTCAGTTTGTTTGTGAACCCAGAGCTCGAGCAGGAGTTGAAGACTCGATATCCCTTTATTTGGTCATCCTCACGACTCCCTTATCTGGGCATTGACTTGGCATCCTCAGTTGAGAAGACAGTGAGCTTGAATTATGCAACATTAGTCCGGGAGGTGCAGCGAGATCTGGAGAGCTGGGAGAAACATAAACTTTCCTGGCTGGGCAGGGTAGCAGCAGTGAAGATGGCCACGTTGCCGCGCATACTGTACGTCTTCCAGGCACTCCCTCTGGCTCCCCCGCCTCCGGCGATAGCTACTCTCCAGTCGGCAGTTCTCAAGTTCATCTGGGATGGGCGGCCGGCACGGCTCCCTAGAAGACTTTTATACCGCTCTAGAGCGGAGGGGGGGTTGGTGGTCCCCTGCCTTCTACGATATTATCAGGCAGCGCAGTTGCGTTTTCTTTTAGAGTGGAGCCGTCCACTTACTGAGAAACATTGGTGTTTCATGGATCAAGCGGTAGCGGGGTCTCACATTTGGAAGGAACCTTGGCTTCGACGTCGACATAGGGCACGGGGCCTATACTCCTCCCTGATTACGGGGGTGACGTTATGTGTCTGGGATGCAGTGGCATGTCGAGCGGGGCTTACTTTGTTCCCGTCCCCTATGACCCCGATAGGGGCAAACCCTGATTTTGAGCCTGAGCTGTGTATGGAGGGCCTGTGCCGATGGTATGATGGGGGCTGTAAAAGGGTGGGGAGTCAGTTTGACGAAAAGGGAGTAGTTTCTTTTGATCGGATGCGGGAGACATATGGCCTGACAGAGGCAGATAGGTTGATGTATTACCAGGTGAGGCATTGGGCTCTTCTGCTGCTGATCAGAGCACTGATGGATAGGCCGCTCACACCGTTTGAAAAGTGTCTGTTGACGAAGAAGGATGACAAGCGAGTGCTTTCAGAACTGTATAGACTCTTGCAAGGGGGGGAACGCCTGGCTTAGTCTAAGGGGCAACTCAGATGGGAGAGGGAGCTGGAGAGGGAGTTCTCTGACGAGGAATGGGACAATATATATTATAGAGCACATCATACAGCTTTCAATGCAGCAGGGACGGAAACGGCGTATAAAGTGGCTTCCTATTTGTATTACACTCCAGCCAGGATACATTCATGGGACCCCACCAAGCCCAGCCTTTGCTGGAGGGGTTGTGGTAATACAGGTACGCTGGTGCATCTGCTTTGGCATTGCCCCAAACTTCAGAGATATTGGACGAGCATCTTAGACGATATTGACAAAGTGTTTCAGACCGAGCTCCCTAGGTTTCCGTCGTATATACTGTTGGGCCTACCCAACCCCCTCAGCGACAGATGGCGCTGGTTCTCAACTCGGCTGTGCAGTCGATACTAGCTTTATGGGGGACGGACAGGGTACCGACGTATATGACCTGGCTTCAGAAGTTGTGGTTTATTCTTGTAATGGAGAAGCTTACCCTGGTGTCTCAGTAGAGAGTGGGTGACATAGATACGTTATGGAAGATGTTTCTTAACATCCTATCCACAGAGTTTATGGAGCTGACGTGCCCGGTATATTTGAGGGTTCAGGGGCTGACAGATGCTTCTTAAAAGATGTTTGCCCTGCTGGTTGGGGGGACCCGGGATGACGTTGCTGTGTGAAGACAGGGAGAATGTTGGGGGAGAGGAGCGACATAGCTGTCGGGGGGAAGCACAGTTTTTGTATTGTTAATTTCTTATATGTTTTGTTTGCTTATGTACGAAGCTCTGAGGTCATTGGATTATTGTTTTTACCCACCTTTTTCTTCTGAATGCTGGGAAGAGGACGAAAAGGGAGATTTCTCCTGGCGATAAGACAGTGATCATGTGCATGCTCTCTTGTGTGTCAGATTGAGATGTTGTGATTAGGTGGTCGAATTGCTGGCGATTCGAACAATGTGCTTCGTACTTTATATGTTAAAACCAATAAACAGATTTGATCCAAAATGTTAAAATTATGAGCCTACTAGCTTTAGCAGTATTTTGATCTCTGTAATTAGGAGCCTTTACGGGTACTGTGAATTTATTGTGCCAGTTAGAAATGAGATCACCACATTGAAAGATCTTTACAGAGGCATTTTAATGAAAGATCAAAGGTTTTATGAACTAGCTTTTCTGACTGATATTATGAACTTTCCATGCTGGTGTACCTTCGGCTCTCTATGTAGATGTGGCGTCTAAGGTGGTACATCTAATAAAGACTAACGGGGTTTGAGTCTGTGGTGTGCTTAGGCCTATATTATTAGTAATTTTATAAGTCTTGATTTGTTGTGTAAAAACTTCATAAAATATGCCTCTTTTTAATCTGTAGGTTTGTTGTATAAAAGCTTGATAAAATATGGCATTTTTTAATCTGCAGGTTTGATTCAATTTGAAAATTAATTTAATGTGAGATGATAAGAGATCATTTGGAATAAGGGATCGCATGGAAAAATTTGAAAGAAGGGAATTTTGAAGTAATGTAGTGATTTCAGTTGATCAGAGTGGGACCATACAGAGCAAATACCATAAGGAAGAGAATTATAGTTTGAGAATATACTATGCTGTGTGAGATGTGAATGTAACAATCCTTTTCATTTTTGATGTTTGTTTTATTTCTTTTTTTATGATGGGTATCAGTGGATGCAATAGCACTATTTAACTTTGTATTTAAACTTTGAAACTCAACAATGTGTTGTCAAGATGGTGTTAGCAGGCTGGCTCAGAGGGCATACACACTCACAACTCAGTTGATATCTTAATTGAGTCAAACATGAAGTGGACCAATAAACACTAAATACTGTAAGGCAAAGTACCTCCGTTCGAGATGACACCTATCAATGTGACGTGTGTTTTATTTTCACAGCATTAGCTGTATTTATGTTTCTGTGTTTTATTTTGAATATGATAATGGCATTTTACTTAATCTGCACAAACATGCACCAACAATGTACCTGAAAGTTTGTTTTTTTAAGTCCTCAGATATTAAATGGGTGGGAGGTGTAATCTGAGAGCGACCCACAAGAGCATAAAACTACTAGGGTTCAAAACGTCCCTAGTTTAGCCTCCTTCAATCAATTTTCGGAGGGGTTTTACGGGACCCACCGCTATACTCCTCCACAGTTGAAGATTGACTTTAATCCTTGGACTGTCATAGTTAAAATTTAAACCCATACCTCTTAGGAACTTATCCCATCCCTACAATGAGTGCCATCAGCCTGGGGGCGAAAATAGGAGTTTCCATATTTATTTCTCTTTACTGAACCATTTAGACAGTCCAGCCTGGCAATGTGTTTTGCTAAATTCACCCAATCCGCACAAGAAAGTAATATGTTAGAAATCCATTTTATACATATTTCTCTTTGTGCTATAATTATTCAAATGAAAAGTAACTGGGTTTGTATCTTCCCATGATTTTGAACAGAACCTCCACCTGGTAAAATACCAAACATAAACAAGGAGAGGCTTACCTCTATGCTTTCCTGTTAGCACCTTATCCACTTCTTGCCAGAGGAGCAGGCTACCTGGACACTGCCATAGAAGATGAACATCATCTGCATTTTCTTCTTTTTGCCCTCCCATCTTTGAAAGTTTGTTTGCAGACAAGTAGGTCCTATACAGGGAGAATAAATGGTTTCTCCTTAGGGGTGCAGATCTCACTGTTACCCAAAGTGTAGACATGGATACTTGCCATAAGTGTAGAATTTCTGATCTTGGCAGGTCCGCCTTCCATATCTCTCCTGGCAATGTAGGAGAGTCATCTTCAGCTTGTACCAAAGCCCAATACCACTTAGACACGTCCTTTCTGGATGTCTGATCCCTCTGTAATTCTTCCTCCACTATTGTTCTGGTCCCTATATTAGAATGTTTTTGAGACCAGTTTACAAGCTGATATTATTTGAATCTGGAGAGTCTGGTATTCGTGTATATTGATAAGGAGTCCCATGAAACCAAAGATCCTTCTTTAAATAACTGACCCGTACGTACTATGCACGCAGTCAACAGCAGAGTGGCTGAAACATCTTGTGAGCACAGGGGGAATTCCATAATGGAGCCATACTGCTGTAATATGGGATTCCCAAAATTCTTTAAGTATTTGGGGCATCCAAATTTAAATAGAAAATAATTACACCTTCCTCAGGAAGATTTTTGGGTAAAGCTATGTATTGTAGGGATAGCTGTTGATAGCTATCTGTTGACAGCAATCTTGCATTTTTCAGAAAAGAGGCCCAATAGTATAATTGAAAATCCAGAAATGCTATACCTTCATCTATTTTCTTTTTCTGAAGTTTTTTCCAAGCTATCCTTACACTTTTATTCCTTCTTATGAAGCTACTTAATTCTCTGTGTCGTATTCTAAACCAGACTGCTTCGAAGTGTGGAGGTAATGTGTTAAAAATAAAAGTAAACTTTGGAAGGATCATCATCTTAAATAAAATTTGTTCTCCCTAGAATAGAAAGAGGAAGGTGTACCATAGCTGCAAAAGCTTTTTAGTTTTCAACATGAGCCTGATAAAGTTTACATGCAATATATAAAGGTTAAATTGTAATAGGCAAATGAGCAGCCTTGCTGGGTGCCCATACTGATTGGAAATTGTGGGGTAAGAGAACCATTGACCAATATCCTGGCTACTGGGGTGTTATACATGGATCTTATTACTCTGAGGAAATTATTCCCTAGACCATTTTGTTTGAGCATTTCATGTAGTAAAGGCCAGCTGACTCTATCAAAGGCCTTTGCGCATCAACCATTATAACGGTTAGTGGAGCTTCTGTCACGAAGGCTACATCGATCGAACTTTCCAAATCGAGTCAGCTCATAGACGTGCCTACATTTTATAAAACCTTTTTAGTTTTCATGTACAATGTCCCCTAGTACCTTATCCAGACTTTTAGCTAGCATTTGCATTGATATTTTATATTCATTATTGATCAAGAACATTGGTCTATATGATTCACATTTTTTAAAATCTATATTAGGTTTTAAGATCAGTGTTAGTGGAACAAGGCGCCTGGCTGACATGCCGGTCAGGAGCTCCCATCTCTCTGGCACACAGTTCTTTGAACATGCTGAACTAACCTGTTTTCTGTTGGGAAATCTACCAGGAAATTATCTCAACCTTGGTGCTTTTGGAGGGAGCTGTATGGGTACCTCCTTGCCCCCTCCACTCCTTTCTCTGGATATGGAGCTTCACCGGCAGCGGCTTCGGGCCCTCCGAAGTTGCATGCTGCTCCACAACTACGCCAGGATTGGCACCCTGCAGCCCGCATCTGTCTCCAGGGTTCTACAGTCAAGGCTAGAAGTGTCTGCACAAGCAGACTGAAACTACATTGTCTGGCTGAAGCGGTTGGAGAAACAGTGTGGACAAACCCCATGAGCCCATAGAGAGTGCCGGGGCTGGGTCCAGCAAAAAAATGAAGAAACAAAACACATTAAAGCCCTCCTCAACTACAACAAAAGGCTGCAGCTAAGAGGAAGGAGCGGCAAGTGGCTGGATCGATTGAATTTGAACTCCAAGGAGCCACAGGTAAAAATAGATACACACTTAGAAATACTGGGTTTGGGGCATTGCATTTTCAGCATTTACAGAACCTAGAGAAAGACCATAAGGACCATTTCTGAACAAGGCGACTATTCCCCCCCTTGTTATTCATAAAACATTCCTCCCTTTGAATACTTCAGTTCAGCTACTAGCTCAAACACTGAACCAGAGAATTTCTAGAACTAGAATAGAAATTGCCAACATATCAGGCGGGAAAGTTAAAATCATGCCATCTCTCAAATCATACTTCAAAGCGTGAGACACTGAATCTGGGGATACCTAAACTAAGTTGAGTCATAATATGTCTATTGAAAATATGAATCAAGCAATTGCTTCTCAGTCTTCTCAGCTAGTGATAAATAGGGGGGATGACCTCCCTTTCTTAAATCGGTTTCTGGCTCTCTCGCAAGATCACACAAGAAACAGCTCAACAGTAGTGGAGGTACAACTGACTCTCTGTGAAGAGGGCACAGCAACATCTCAAAACACAGACCCATTAGATACGATCTTTTCATTACTTTCTTTGTCTAGCGATATTAGAGACAAATTCACAGTTTCTGAGAATAATCAGGCAAAAATACAGGAGGCCTTTGAGATCAAAACGGCAGACATCACTGAGAGATTATCCACTATGGATGCCGCACTTGGAGTATTACGGTAGGAGGATAAGGCCAACCACAAAGAGATCCAAGCCTTAAAGATAGGAGAAAAAGAGCTTAGAGAAAAACTAGAATTGTTAGAAAATAACTCCAGGAGGAATAACTTAAGGCTTGTACTGGAGGGGGCAGAAGGTGAAAACCTAAAAGGCTTTGTCATAGATTTAATCAGAGAATATATCCTGGCAACTAACTCCATTGACCTAGAACAGGACATACAAAGGGTCCATCGAGATCCATTTAAAAGGAATCCCAAAAAAGAAAAACCAAGGAAAATCTTAATAAATTACTGCACTTATAGAATTAAAGAGTGAATCCTTACAGAAGCACTTAAAGCAAAATATTTCCTGAAGAATGACTAGTCATTCACTATTAGGTCAGACATTACAAATGCAACTGAAAATCAGCAGTGGGAGCTAGGGAAACATATACAAGATTTAAAGTAATTGGAGGCAAGCAACTGCAAAATCAAAATTTCCAGTGACAATAGGAGTCATGTGGATGAATAAAATGTACAATATGATAGTGTTTCATACTTCTGACTGAAGCTGTGGCTGTTTGCGTCTTTCTTGAGTCTGAATGTGGTGATGTGATGACGCTGGTGTGCGTGCTGCAGGCTGCTGGGAGACGGCGTTGCGAGGACCGTGGTTGTTTGGAGCCGGGAGCCTTGGTGCGGCTAGGGAGCCAGGCAGCAGCTCAGAGGCTGCCTGTGAACTACTCCTGGGCTCTCATGGACATAGGGATCTGCAGGGAGTTGCTGTCTGGGCTCTGCTTGCGGCAGTTTAGAGCCAATGGACTACACCAGGTGGGCTCCTCCCCTACTCAGAGCTGACCCTGTGTTGCCCTCGTGGGGCCTTGGCAGCCATTCGGGCCCGACCCCTCGCCCCCCACCCCTACTGGGTGTTGTGTGAGGTCGAGAGGGACGGTGAGGGGCTAGTGAGGGACTGAGAGGGCTCTCCTCTCCTACGCCCAGTGCCAATTTTTCCTCCGGGGCTGGGTGCATGTGTGTGCCTTGTGGTGGCCTGTGCGTGGGGCATGGACCCCGGCTTGCACCTGGAGTGAACCAGTGACCACCAACGACCGCTGCGGAGGTGGTGGAGGCGGGGGCCACAAGTTTATAAGCCCCCAAATTCCCCAAAGCAAGTTCAGCAAGCCCAGGTAAGAGCAGCTGCAGGGTGGAGCCAGATCCTGGTGTGAGCGCTGGTGCATATTTTGCTTTGACAGAGGACCGGCTCATCACAGCCACAGTCTCCCTTTAAGTAAGAGTACTTGGAGAAGTGAGAAGTGAGGAGTAAGCGTGCTCGTGCCCCCCCCCAGCCCAAGGAAGCAGCGATCAAGCAAGGTGAAGAAGAGCAAGAGCAGCAAGTGCAGCAGGTGGCAGCAAGTGACAGAGGGTGTGGAGGCGCTTAGTATTTTACCTCCTGTTGCTTTTGAACATTGCTTTGGCTATCATCGGACATTGCAACTGTCATTCAACCAGGTCTCAATCTAACCAGCTTTCTCTTCCTACTAGCAACTAGTACCTGAGGCTTTATGACATCATTAGACCGGGCCCAGCCACTAGGACAGGAAGACCCATATTCATACTTTTTTAGCTGCACGTTTGGGTCGCTAAAAAAGTATAAATATGGGCTGAAGTATCTACACTCTCTCTACCACCTTTACAAGCATCCACAATAGGGTCTTCAGTAACACCAACTAGTTCATGGTTTGTGCTCATTCCTCCAGGACACGAGAGGCCAATAGCTGAGACACAAAAGTTACAAAGAGAGCAAAGGCCGCAGGTGAAGCTGGTAAAGCAGTTAAAGGAGGTTAAGCACAAGGGTCTGAAAGAGCAGAGGGTCCACAGGATATTTGGTGATACCTGGAAGCTGGCACATAGAATCTTTTTTGCATACTGGGAATATAGCAAACCAAGAAGCAGAGAAGGCCATTTAAGGCAGAAGAACGACTTCAACTAGGCCCTAAAGTATTGGGACAGCGCAGTAAACCCATTATGTCTAAAAAAGCAACCAAAAAGCTCTGGTGTCATAACAGCCCATCTAGCCCACCTGGCCTGTCATTCCCATTGAGTTTGATGACATGGGAGAAGGATCCCTCAGAATGTGTGAATTCTATTGAATCCACAGCTCCCATAGATTTGATTAGTTGTAATGAGTATGACAATTAATTGACCTGGGATGAAAATGCCAAGCCCCATGGGCACCAGAAGGGTTCAAAGAGGAGCCTGAAGCGAAAGGTGAGAGATATTCCCCAATCATACATACACAACTACTTGACAAGAACTAGGAACGGCCTAGGCACTGTGGGGGAAATAGCAAAAAGTTACAATTGGGTGGTTTATGTGGAGATCAGGTGCTCACAATTCACTAAAATATATATTTTACATCCAAATTTCACTGTTACCTCTCTATCCAATGATGCTCAAACAGGGAACACACCCTTAACCCTGTATGATAGCAATCACAAGATTGTTATCCCAATATACTATAACAAAAGCACACGTCTTTAAATTCGGTCCCAAGTGGTAAAAATTATCTTCTTTATTTTTCTTCTTTTACTCCAACCTCAGCCAAGCCAACACGTGTTTCATCCGGGATGTAACCCAATGACTTCCTCTGGGCTTTTCAAGGTTGTAAGCAATATAAAGTACTGTAACATACACCTTACACATATCCCCATATCTCTCAACATCCCATTTAAGTGCATCATGCTATTTAAAATAGTAGGTGGAAACCAACTATGTACATAACTTTTATAAATAAAGATCTAAGTGTTCATATTACACATGTCTACTATACAACCTCTTATCACCAAAGAAATCCCCTCTGTGTGTAGTGTTCACCAATTCCATAAAATATATCTCCATCATTAGTGTATAAGCATGCACACACAAGTGGAAGTAAATCCCCTAACACGGGGACCCTTGTATATCTTATCCTTGTGTCCACATAGAACCATCATGTATCCTTAAATCAATACCTGTCCTATGCCAATACACTTCTGTATAATCTCTTCTTGTTCAATTCTCCCGTGTTATATCCTGCTGTCTCCGTCAACTTATTCGTTACACTACAAGCCTTCTGTGTAGCATAACCAGAATCGGTAAAATCATTAAACCCTGGGGGTACAATATAAATGCTTAATCCAGATAATACACAACTCTTCATTAAGTACCATTCTTAATTACGCTCCCCCATTCATCTCCAAATTTGCCAATATGCCTTGCTCTTTAATATCTCATACTTCCTGTGTTGCGGTATTCTCCTATAACTGTAATTGACAATGTCTTAGTTTCTATGCACCTCCGTAGACAAGTTTCCTGCTCTACAATTCCCCACAGTTGACCACTATACCTAATCCACTTACCTCTCATTCCTATTTGTTTTATTAGGTATTCTACATAACCACGAGAAGTACGCTATTGAAATCCCGAGCTGAGTCAGTTTTTTACTCACTATTCGCATACTGACTACTAATCCCCCCGAGCCGAAATAATCTATTCTATTGCCGGCAATGTTAGAAACCTCACTAAGCTTGTTTCTAATGATAATGTACATGTATCCAATACTCGTTTTCTCTAAACTTCCTTATACCTTCCTTATCCAACTTCTTGCCTCCCGCATTATCATAGAAAGAGGACAGGCATTCCTCTCTTATTCTCTGTGAGAACCCTACCCAACTCTAGTGCCATCATTGTTTCCTCTATTGCCGCAACAAGCCAAAAAGAACCTTTATAACCATTTTCTACATCAACCTATTGCTATAGAAAGAGTACAGGCATTCCTTTCTTATTCTCCGTAAAACCCTTACGTGACTACAGCACCATCTTAGTTTCCTCTATTACCGCAACCAGCCACAAAGAACCTTTATAAAACATTATCTACAATAGCCTATTGTCCTTCCACGTATAACTGCAATTCATTACTTGTAGTCAAATAAGCACTCTTCTCTTCCAACTAAAGCTTCCATACCCTCATGTTCAAAATCTATATATCTATGTATATTAATGTTTATATTTGAATGCTTTTATTTTTGTTCGACTTGTGTGTGCAATACTTCAGTCCTAAACATATTTTACATACCTTATCACCTATGTTACAATTCTCTTAATCTTCAACAGATATTTCTCATATCAAGACCATTTTGTTCTTCGTCCTAAAAGTATTCCAATTCATAGTCAGAATTAAGTCCACGCTCTACTGCTTTCAACCACATGATCCAAATGGATTCCCTTCTTCTGCAAGCTAATTATCTGTTCCCTCCTCGAGGATTCTTGATAATATGTTCAATCCCAAAGAATTTAAATTCTTTGTGTACACCTTGTGAGGTACATGTCCTCATATGAAGTGCAATCGGATATCGCTGGTCATATTGTCTAATGGCCCTCCGGTGTTCCACAGTTCTATTCTTAGGAGGACAAATCGTCCTCCCAATGTATGCTTGTTCACATTTACACATTAATATATATCCCACAAAAGTCGTATTGCAAATTATGTGTGGTTAAATTGTATATCTCTGGCTCCCGCCCACACTGAAATCTTTCTTGGCATGCCAAGTCCATTTACAAACCCCACAACCTCCACATTTAAAAAAGCCCTTATTGTAAGTATCTAACCAATTAGTATTTATATGGTTTCTCTGATAGCTAGGGCAAAGAAAACTATTAAGGGATTTTCCTTTCTGATACGCTACCTCTGGTTTTGTAGTAATATGACTCTTCAATATAGGATCATGGGTTAAAATACCCCAAGATTTCTTCATACTTCTCAATAGCATGGCTGAATTCTCAGTGTAATCCAGTACTATCCTTATCTTACCCTTGTTACCTCTCCTGTCTGTCTCGGTCTGAAACTCCAATGTTTGTTGACGAGGTATTTAAAGTGCCTTCCATTGAGATTTTTTTATATTCCTTGCTTGATACCCTCTTGCTAAAAAAAAAATGTCCATGTCTTGGATACGCTTATGAAAATCCGTGTCCTTACTACAATTGCGTCTTGCTCTTATAATTTCTCCAAATGGAATTGCCTTAATCTGATATGTAGGGTGCACACTAGTAGCATGTAAGACAGAGTTACAAGAGGTCGGTTTGCAAAATAATTTGCTCTCAATCTTATTGTTTTCCACGTAAAGTTCCACATCCAAGAATTCTATATGTGCTCAGCTATATTGATATGTGAACCTATTATTAACTTCATTACTATTTAAATATTCGTAAAATCCCTTCAGCTGATCCAAATTGCCCGTCCAAATCATCTATTTACCGTCCCCAATAAAGGATGTGTGTTTGCCATTCTGCTGCTCTTAATCCCCAAACTCACATTTCTTCAAACTATCCCATAAAAAGGTTTGCATAGAAGGGAAAAAATCTCAACCCCATCGCCACCCCCTGTTTTTGTCTGACCCATTCATTGTTGAATAGAAAACAGTTATGATTAAGAATTAAATCTATAATTTCCAATATCATATCTGTATGTTCCATTAAACTTGCCGATCTTGTATTAAGCATATATCTGATTGCCTGGATTTAACAATTTATTAATCTTGCTAGTCAAATTCATCATAGGATTATTTGTCAACTTTTCGTAACAGTTTGCATCCTCCAATTGTGTGTAAATCGCTTTCTCATAATTGCAACGGTTCATCAAAACAATATTACCCCTTTATCAGCCCTTCTGATAATTAGATCATCTTCTTTCACTAATAGTTTCAAAGCTTGTTGTTCCCCGTAACTTAAATTATATTATGTTTGTGTTCAAACCTTCTGCCTGTTGACATATATCTATCCAAATCTTCACACACCAATTTATAAAAGGCTTCTACATTGCTGTCCGTAGCTTGTTTTGGTGTCCAGTTAGATTTTTTCTTAAGACCACTAGTCACATGTAAATATGGTAAGACATTTAGATCATTTAATACCTTTGGTATAGTAGTTGGAATCTCTTCATAGTCCGTTATCAATAGTAAAGCTACTGTATCATATACATCTTGTATTGATAATTCACTAAGATTTTATCCGATAACATCTCTCTTTTCTCACCCTGTCTGCCATTTAATTCAAAGAATCTTTTAAGTTTTAAACATCTCACAAATTTAAATAAATCAATTCTCGATTTACAAACATCTCCCTTGCTTGTTGGGCAGAATCCCAATTCCGTATTCAAAAGTGTTGTCATCTGTAGTGTTAGAGCCTTACTTGATAAATAGACCACATTCATCTGCTGTTCCAAGAACAACCCTACACCTGCCTGTCCAAAGACCTTGTTTTCATGCCCACTCTCTGCTCCTGTACCCCTTCCTCTCTTCCCCCTTCTGGTTTTCCTCCTCGGTCCTTTCTCATGCTCTGTTCCCAATTGCCTTGTTTGCTCCTCCACATTTCCTGTAAAAAAGTATATCTATGAGTAGCTGAGGTTTGTGAACTTCCTTCCCCACCATCTATATCACTGTCACTGGTCGTTGGAATGCTTCAAGACATTGAGGTTGAACTTAATGAAGTTATGGATTGCGCTTGTGATACAGTTCCCTGGATCAGATGATCATCTTTTCTGGAGAACATGATCACCCTACCACTTTGATAATTCTGCTCATCCCTTTTCAATTTCCTCGCCTTTCTCTGTTTTACTTCCTCTTGAAATCTCGATATGTTGTCATTTAGTATTGCATACATTTTCTCCATCACTTCTGTTACATTTAACTCCTTAATCACTATCTCTAGTGTTATAATATCTGATTGTAATTTCTGTACTTTTCTGTCTGCATTCTCAATGAGAATATCCATTAGCTTCATTGAATTTGATTTAAGTTCTTCATCCCACCATACCAACAGTTTAATTTAAATTTATCAGATAAGAAAAACTTAAGAGTAATGAAATGTCCAAATGGTGGGATGGTGCAACATTAAAACAATATAAGAAGTTAGACAGAATTCCGAGGGGCATTAGGTCATAGATTTTTCCCACATATGATGACTTAAATATAGATTTGTTGGTACGGTGGGATGACAGCAGTCTTTTTGGGGAGCTGATAGAGCTGGCGGATACCACAATAGGAGGCAGCACGGTTACGCACAACAAGAATCAGCATTATGGTACCCCTGGAACTATCACTGCCAATAATACCAACACCTCACAAGTACACCAAGTTAAAGTAAAGAGTTCAGCCCGACGTCTGAACAGCCATGCAGGGGGCTGGCTGTGCATACAAGGGACAGCCGACAGCAAACATTAGCAGAGATTTACCATCCCAATCGGTAGATCTGCAGGCTCAACAGCCCATTGATATCAGTTGGACCCCCTCCTCCCCGCACTGGGCCTCCAGTGGGTCCCGCAGGTTTCCCACAGTCCATTGACACAGAAAGGCTGGTGCCTGGAAAATTCAAGCCTTGAAGAACAAGCCCTTGAGAAGGAGTCTGGAAGAGATTCTGGGGTGAAAATAAGAGAAAATCATGTGCCCAATGTGGGTCGGGAGGTAGGGGGTTGCACTGATTGCATTATAAATGCCATCAACAACTCCTTGCTGGCGGCAGTCAAGGCTCTTACATGGCAATCCCATAAGATGGAGATTCTACTAGAGTTAATCCACATGATGGCTCAGAACATTCTCCTGTTAGACAATAAATTGAATGTACTAATGGGGAAGTTAGAAGGGTGGGACCAGGGTGGCACATCGGTCAAGGGAGTGGATGGGAGCAATACGGAAGCAATTTTAGACAAACCTTCAACATTGCCAGAGCTGCTAACTGGTTTAATGCAATTCTGCAAACCAGCGGGGGCAATATCAAAATAACTAGTTGCATGTCACTTGGAGGCAAGAAGTAGGACAGAGCTCCCCCAAAGAAATATGTAAAGGGAGACCCCACGTACCTGAGGCTCAGGGGTTGGTTAGCAAGGAGCATGGTCCAAGAAACAAGCTCCCATCCACAGCGCCCCACTATCCCCCATTATCATTGTGGCAAAAACAGTCTTGAATTGCTAAACCTGGAGACAGCTGCAAAACAGTCGCAAAACGTGCCTCCTTTTATGGTGCTCCCACTATCCCCCCAATTGTTACTGTGGTAAAAAATAGTCTGAAAGAGCCAATTCTGGAGATAGTCCCAAATGAGTCCCAAAATGAGCTTCCCTTTACAGTGCTTTCACTATCCCCTACTATCATTGTGGAAAAAAGCAGAAGTGAAAAATGTGGAGCTAGTCTCGAATCAGCCGCGTAAGTTGAGCACCTGGCATGCTCAACAGCCACCATTAACAAGAAGACAGAAAAAGAGACTGAAAAAAACTCTCAAAGCTACAAAACAAAACATTAGATTGAAACACACTGGGAGAACATCCAGTGAAACCAGTAACTCCCCAGATACACTGGAGCCTTATCCTATTTTTAAGCAGAGATTATCTGCTACTTTCACAACGGGTGCTTACTCAGTTGGGGAAGATCTGTCAACCAACGTCAAGCCTAAATTTCAAATCAACTACAATAAGGTCGCTTTTGGCTTACAAAGGAGATCATAACCGTCCGCCAGTCAGGTCCGGGATTGAGGATTCCATCATAGAATTCAGTCAAGCACCCCCTACAGTAGAAGATAGGCCCAATAGAATAGATGTTCCAAGGTCAATAAAGGGGCTGCCAGAAGTCAGAGGGGTGGTGATGGAACATGAGTACACAGGGGCATGGAAACAGCACAGGGGCCCAGCTCCATTCCTGCGACACATCCTCTGGGCATGAAGGATAGGAGTAGCATCATTGAAAGTAACCTAGACAGAGATCTAAATATTAAGCTCCTAGTCAATAACGGGGGCCTAGGTCTAAAACAACAAAGTGAGAGTGATAATGTAATTGACCGGCATTTGATCTCTGAAGACACCACATTTGAACATCATGGGGCAAAGGGGATTGCACCAAGTGGGCCTCAATCTACAGGAAGATCAGGGTCAGGCCAGGTGGGGGCGTGGAGCAGTGAGAATAGACGTCAACCTCGAACAGAACATAGTCCTGAGATAGACCATAAATACACTAGGGTATTAAATATAAAGCCTGCAAACTCTCAGGAAATTACGGATCAGTTGACCATAATCTTTACTCCATTATATGCTTCCCAGGGGCCATGGGATATCCTCAGTAGATCAAATACTCTACACCTATTACAGCATATATCCGAATTTGAAAATGTAACGTCGGGAACCTAATAGTGGTGAATTTCAGCACTTTCACATGGATTAGTCAGAACGAATCCACATTGAATATATAGGCCCTCATTCCGACTTTGACCGGCGGCGGTCGCCGCCGGCCTGTCGGGGGCCGCCAGAATACCGCTGCGCGGTCAAAAGACCGCTGCTGTAATTCTGACTTTCCCGCTGGGCTGGCGGGCGGCCGCCTTCAGGCCGCCCGCCAGCCCAGCGGGAAAGATGCTTCCACGATGAAGCCGGCTCGGAATCGAGCCGGCGGAGTGGAAGCTGTGCGACGGGTGCAGTGGCACCCGTCGCGTATTTCACTGTCTGCCAAGCAGACAGTGAAATACTTGTAGGGGCCCTCTTACGGGGGCCCCTGCAATGCCCATGCCAGTGGCATGGGCACTGCAGGGGCCCCCAGGGGCCCCGCGACCCCCCCTACCGCCATCCGGTTCCCGGCGGTCCCGGTAGGGGGGGGTCGGAATCCCCCCCCCCCTGCGCCGCCTTGGAGGATTCAATGGGGCGGCGGTACACTGGCGGGAGACCGCCAGTGTTGCCGGTCCGACCGCGGCTTTACCGCCGCGGTCGGAATCCCCATTGGAGCACCGCCGGCCTGTCGGCGGTGCTCCCGCGGTCCTCCGCCCTGGCGGTCTTTGACCGCCAGGGTCAGAATGACCGCCATAGTCTGTACAAAGTAATATCAATAGATTTTTTTAAAACAAAGGCCTCCTGGAAAATTGGGGTATAAAAATTAGCAAGGAAGTTAGAGAACGGTACCCATGAGTCTTAGCTGCTGGAAACCAAGCAACACATCTGGTGAGGAAAAATTCTAGTGCCTTGAGAGGAACTCCAGTCATGAAACCACAATTTTTAGAGGAAACAACAACCATAACTTACAAGGACCACTGGTGAGCCCTACCTGGATGGGACTAGGAATATAGGAATGCTTCACTCTGATGGGTTAAATGACTGCCATGGTATTGAGATGGGAATAGCTCCCTGCAGCCCTCCCTACTAAAACAAAGATGTGTATTTAGCTCTGAATGGCCTTCTATAAAATCCAAACTTAAAGCGATCAAAATATTTGGCTGCAAAGTGGCCGGCTTGGATTCCCTAATGACCAGCTCCAGCATTAACAGCTTTGTAAATGAGGCAGATATTACTGCCTCCAGGAAACATGGTTGGCAGAGCCTATGACCATAGAGGGCTTTACAACATTTCAGTCTCCTGCCTACAAAAAAACTTGTTTGGAAGATTCATTGGAGGTCTTGCTATCTATGTTAAGTTAAACTTGGCTATTAAATTAGCAATGTGGGAGAAATCTACGAGCAACATACAATTGTTAACAATTCATGGCTTAGCCTTATGTAAAAAAAGCACCGAGGTAATAGTGATAAACATGTACATCAACCCCCATCAAGAAAAGAAACAGAAGATGGATAAATCTATACTGGTCCTACTGAAGGAGTTTGTTTATGAATATCCAGGTCATGAATATGTGTTGGCAGGCGACTTTAACATTCGCCAGCCTGGACAAGAAGGGGGGCTCTGTCGAGACCCTGTAAGATTGGGCATGAAATCGTTCCTTAATGAACATGACCTTAAAACGACGAATCGTAGCAGCTTAGTAGCGGGTACATGCATTCCTACTTCAGAAATATATCCATAATAGATTATATCTTTCTAAGTCCAGCCCTTCTGTACAGGTGCTTCAGCCACAAGGTGGTTCATAGAACTGAAAGTGACCATAATCCGGTGATAATAGAAGTTGATCTGGGGGCAATGAGACATGATCTGTATAAAGTTAATGGCCGTCAACTCACCGAAGGCACTTTAACAAAACATATTAAATGGACTGCCGCCTACAAGATAAAATATGAGGCATGGAAGCAGGCAAACGGCCCAATAAAATTCCACCGGGGGCAGGCCAAATAACTGATCAATGGGGGCTTATGTTCAAAAACCTCCAAGCTCATCTTTGCAACAGAGAGCAGGCCGGCCATACTGGGGGCAAAAAATATAGGATGGACAAGCAGCCAGTAACCAAGGAATGGTCACAGCATAAAACGAAATGTTGGCAGCTAGAAAGGTGCTATAAGAGGAACAAAACTCCAGTCACAGATGCAATAAGGAGGCTGGCACGGAAAGAGCACAAAAGAGCATTATGGTCACTGAAGGTAAAAGAGATGGAAGAATGCAGGTTACATTGCTGCCGCCTAATAAAAGCAGAGAATTTTGGGACTACATCAGTTCATTGCTCTATGCACCTGAAACCAGTACTAATGTGATCTCTGCCACCGATTGGGAAAGGCATGTAGGAAATCTTTATGTGGACCCAAAATATGTAGGGGATCAAGAACTCGCTGCCGGTTACTAAATAGATGGCTAGATGATAAAACAGCTCCTGTCACCATTGAAACTGTGCAAACGATCCTTGGTAAAATGAGGTGGTATTGGGCTTCTGGTCCCAATGGCCTTCCAGGGAGTGTATTTAGAGATAATCAAGTATATTGGGATGATCCCCTTACTGCTCTATTTAATGACTGTTTACACTTTTCGGTGGTTCCAGCGGCGTGGAAGGGTTCTATACTTCAACCCATTTATAAAAAAGGGGTTTACCTGCCCTGAAAACTATAGCCTGATAGCCTTATTGGATGTAGATGGCAAAGCTTATGCAAGGGTGTTGCTTCAAGAGCTAGAAGAATGGATCTCAGAAAATTACATCATCCCATCATATCAAACTGGCTTCTACGTTAGACAATGTCCTGGCACTTTCATATCTTGGCCAACAAGCACTGAAACTAACATCTCCTCTGCTCTTTGCATGTTTTATTGATTATAGTGCGGCTTTCGATGGGGTGGTCCGGCACATCCTTTGGAAGAATTTAGAAACTCGGGAATACCAAGGAAACAGCTTTCTTCCGTAATGGCATTATATTTTGACACTTGGGTGAGAATAAAAATTACAAAAACACTTGTGACCAGGAAGATTTTTAACAACAAAGGCCTAAAACAGGGCTGTGTTATTGTCCCCCACCCTCTTTAACTTATACACAGCTGACCTGGGTGCTGAATTGCTCAGAGGAAATACGTTCCCTCTGAGATTGGGGCAATCGGATCTCCCCATAATTCTATCCGCAGACGATATGGTCTTGCTTGCCCAAACTCGGATTGGGCTTAAAAGGGGTCTTGACATACTGCATGGTTACAATTAAAGAAATGCCTTAAAAGCAAATGCAGAAAAAACTAACGCCCTGATCTTCAGCCGTCAGCCAAAAAAAACTGCATAGAATATGGAAACTTGGACCATTAGCATAGAGTTGGAAGATAAATATCACTACCTGGTAGTTTGGTTAACAAATATGGGGAGAATGACACACCAGGCAGCGGCACTGACTTCTAAAGCAGTGAAAATCTCTTACGCATTACCAAAACTCCATCAACGGCTTACAGCACCTACAATGGAGCCATTAAGGAAGGTGATAAGGGTAAAATTGCTACCTGCAATTACCTATGGCCATTTGGCATTTCCAGATAGATTGACAACCACAGTAGAGAATGCCCAGATGAGAGCTTACAAAAGGATCCTCAAGATCCCCAGACCAACAAAGCATGCAGGGATACGTCTGGAAATAGACATAATAAGCATGGACTTAACGTGCAAAATGGATATGCAAAGCGGAGGCAGGTTGCCTCTGGGGGACATGGGCCATCTATCTGACTCAGGCTGAGGAACAGTTCAACCTGGCCCCCTCCTGTTCTACAGACCCCGCTATCACATAATTGTTGCTGAAGAAAAAATTGAAAGAGCTTGGCGTGCAAGCCTCCAGAGACAAAGATATCTCAGTAGTCAGGGATATCCGTGGAGCCAATGGCTCGCTTGAATCTTATGCAACCACCAAAGTCCAGCCCTATTTAACAGCACCTTTAGGAGAGCGACTGTTCCAGAACATCTTGCAGATGCGCCTCTTAACTCTATCTGCCTGGGAATATTGACGTAAGTGGAAGATGGCACAGTGGCACATGCATGAATGCACGCTTTGTAAATACTATACGGAATCTATAATACACCTTGTATGCTGCTGCCCACGTTTGGCCTCAGAAAGACGTCAACTTTTAAAACCTCTGTTCTTGAAACATGGGGTGAGAACATGTAATGAAGTTTTAAGACTCATATTTACTGCAGTGGTCCCCATGGAACTAGCCTGCTTTGGGAATTTTTTTTGCAAGCTGTGTCTAGCCTTACGTCAGGCAAGAAGCCAAATTAGCATGGGTATTCACAGAGGGGGGCCTATAAAGAAACAGCTCTGACGAAATGGCTCCTACCACCGAAGATATCCCACATTTCTACTTAATGGCCCTGGATGAGGAGCTGAGAGAGGTAATCTATGCATAGCAGCTTCGGGCTCATGGCCGCTGGCTTCTGTACTCCTTCAGTGTGATCTAAGCAGCAGAATGGAGTCTGTATTGTTTCCTATATTTGTTTGATATAGCTCATCGACCTGAGAAGTTAATAGCTATTTGGCAAGCTCTATTGAGTCTGGCAAGGCTCTGTGGTATGTATGTAGGGCCTACTGTATGTTTTTTTTGTACATCTATCTTTAAAAGTTGAGCCAACAGAAGGCCTCGGGAACGTTGGATATGGAATTGGGTCATTGATTGTACAATTAGTTGGCGCCTGTACAGGGAGGCACAATGGGAGCTTTGTGCAACAGTTTGAGTTTTGGGGATTCCAGGTTTGGATTCTTCTGTTGGTATTTTATTGTATTTAAATAGAAGGTTCTATGATTATGCATCCTTATAGGTCCTAGGTAGGATTATTCTGGTTAAGAGCTTTGACATATGTAGGGTGTTTCTGTTTTTTTTGCTTTCTTTTTATTGTATTATAAATTGCTGCAAGAATTTTAATTAATCATGCAATAAAAGATTCATTCATTCAATATGAAAGAAGTGTCTGAGGTTGAGGGTTTGAATAACCAGATAAAAATGCAGAAAGTTATATACAAGGTAAACCAGAGAGCAGAAGCTCAAGGGGTATGATGCACTCCCCCCCTTGGTACAGGGAGGGTTCTCCAGGGTGTGTAAGGGAGGGGTGAGGGGGAGGACTACACATGGTTACTGCAGACATTGTGGTGTGTGGTTTTACCGACCACAGGGTGGGAGCATGTGGGAAAAAGCAAAAAAAAGATAGTCCTCTTTTATGTCAAAACAATTAGTATTGGCTGGGGTGGTCACTTCCGATGTATGTGAAAACATTATAAATGAAGTAAGGGAGACTCACAACATCAGGGTATTAACCTGGAACATAAATGGTCTGAGGGTTAATAATAGAAAAAGAAAGATTTTGGAACTGCTCAAAATTTTTGATAATGACATCATTATATTACAGTAAACCCATCTACGAGGAGAAGAGTGGGGGGAGGTTACAAAGAAGCACAAATGGATTAATCAATTTGCCTACACCAATCAATCCTGCAATGTAAAATGGGTGGCGATCTTGTTTAAAAGCTCTGCACAGTCAGGCTATAGAGCTCCATAGCAGATCTAGGGGGCGGATGGCTAATCATTAATGTTAAGATTCATAGCGTTGGGTACACATTTGTAGGATATTATGGCCAAATGTAGATGATCCACCCCTGCTCAGGAAATTAAATAAACACCTACTTGACACAAGGAACTATATAATTCTAGGGGGGTGACTTTAACACACAGTTAGACCCAGCGTTAGAAAAATCCTCCACTTGGCCAACAGTAAACTCACCAAAAATGAGGGAGTGTACATACCATTTGATGAAAATTCTGGGTCTGACAGATATTTGGAAGCAAAGGATGGGTCAGAAGAAAGATATACCTGTCAGAACAAAAACATACGGGCACAGTTACAGGATAGATGTCTTCTTAACAGATATAGGGGGTCATTCTGACCCTGGCGGCCGGTGACCGCCAGGGTCACCGACCACGGGAGCACCGCCAACAGGCTGGCAGTGCTCCCAAGGGCATTCTGACCATGGCGGTTCAGCCGCGGCCAGAAAGGGTAAACCGGCGGTCTCCTGCCGGTTTACCACTGCCCTCCAGAATCCTCCATGGCGGCAGAGCGCGCTCCGCCGCCATGGGGATTCTGACACCCCCTACCGCCATCCTGTTCCTGGCGGGTCTCCCGCCAGGAACAGGATGGCGGTAGGGGGTGCCGCGGGGCCCCTGGGGGCCCCTGCAGTGCCCATGCCAATGGCATGGGCACTGCAGGGGCCCCCGTAAGAGGGCCCCACAAAGTATTTCAGTGTCTGCAAAGCAGACACTGAAATACGCGACGGGTGCAACTGCACCCGTTGCACCTTCCCACTACGTCGGCTCAATTCTGAGCCGGCGTCCTCGTGGGAAGGTAGATTTGCTCTGGGCTGGCGGGCGGCCTTTTGGCGGCCGCCCGCCAGCCCAGGGCAAATCTCAAAATACCCTCAGCGGTCTTGCGACCGCGGAGCAGTATTTTGACGGGGGAACATTGGCGGGCGGCCTCCGCCGCCCGCCAATGTTAGAATCACCCCCATAATGCTAAGAAAAAATATTAGCAGGATAGTACATCCACCAGAGCACTTATCTGACCATGCCGCAGTAAAACTGGAGCTCTCCCTACAGAGCCTCCAATCGCCATCTAGATGGACCTTAGATAGAAGCTTATTAGCGGAGCAGGAAATCATAAGCAACCTAAAGAAAGATACTGCAGAGTTTTGTTATTTAAATTAGGGCTCTGCTCCTATATATATTGTGTGATATGCATACAAAGCTTTTATATGAGGGAGACTAATCGTTTACACGGCACATAAAAGGATAGAAAGTAAATTTAAGCTCAGGGAATGTGAGTTGTGAATAGATGAGATTCAGAAAGAGTTGGCTCATTGTGTTCATCTAGGTATAAAATGAGAGCTTCATGGCAAATTAAAGGAGGCCAATGGACACCTAGTAGAGTACTTGGAAGGTAGGGTGCAGAATAGGTGGAATGCTAGTGTGTTTAGCACATGCTTTATTCGATCAGTCGATCATCAAAGCGAAAATACAATAATGATAAAAGTAAGATAAAAACCAATAATAATAATAATATTGTAAAACATAGATAAAAGTTATTGTGGAACATGGGTTCCTAAAAAAAAACGTAGTCTAATTAAAAATTCTCAATACACATGATACACATAATACGGTTTCAACCCCCTTCCTATGGTTCTTGGAAGAGTAAAAGTATAAAAGTAAGACTCTAGATCAAAACACAGTCTTTGCAATGGAATTACGTATTCGCCATGCTGCTAATAAATATTTGCTGACAGCAAGTATTAAAACCATGGAATGGTGGCTTTTTAAAATCCTCAAAGCAGAGGCACAATCTCTTATCCCCATATCGGGGCAAATATGCCTGATCCACTTAGACCTGGGAAGGGAGTATGCAGGGCAAAAAAACATAAAATGTTCAACCGTTTCAGATTTAGCACCACAAGCTGGGCATGTACTTGTATCTGTTTTTGTACCCCATCTGCACATCAATGTCTTCAACGGCAGCGACCCAAAACGGAATCTGGCATATAAGCTTTTGCCGAGGATGTCAGGAATATTGTCTAAGTATGGTTCAAATTGTGGATACCATTTAAAATCTGTGAAGCGATTTGTTAAGGTGCCATAGGTTCTGTGGGTAATATAGTCATTGCATACATAAGACCAATATATGCGTTTCAGCGCAATGGAGTGAGCCTTTTCTAGTTTGTGGGGTTCCTCCCAAAAGTGGCTGAGGCCAAGTTTGTTAAACCAACTGGATACATGTTTGACCCAGGGAATGGAGGTTGAATTGGGACACATTAGCAGGTCGTGGAGTGAGGTCTTATATACGTCTAATTCGGGGTTGGTCCATAGTCGTATCCAATATAATAATGGTCTTAAGATAATTAGATCGGCTATGCGTCTCAGGCCCAAGTCTAAGAACAGAGGTATCAGTGGAGTACTAGGAGGACAAGCACACAGGGACCTCGCAAAACTATTCTCACTAATAGTAAGCCTGTTACAGTCAGAAAAGCCCCAGACCTCTGCTCCATATGCGGCGGCACCCTGTGCTCTGGCGATGTATATCTTGATTGCCGGGCAGACAGTTTTTGCTGTCGTACCCCTATAGAAGCGCAGGATTGATGCCGCACCATGCTGCAGGCGACCCACACTTTTATTGATCTGTTCTCCCCAGTTTAAATTATCAGCAATCCTTACGCCCAGGTAATCTATGGAGGGAACCTTATCCAGAAGGTTCCCTTCTAGATGAATAGTGCATTTCTTCCGCACTCCTGAGCGGAACGCCATTAGCTTGGTCTTTTTGTGGTTTACCTCTAGGCCATGGTCTCGACAAAAGGAGTTAAATCTATTGATAAGAGTTTGAAGGCCCATGGGAGATTTAGAAATAAGAAGAGAATCGTCGGCAAAAAGGAGGATTGGAATTTTTTGAGCGCATAGGGTGGGGGCATCATTCTGGCACGTCATTAAAACCTGTACAACCTTGTTTATAAAGATGGAGAATAAAAATGGTGCCAACACACAACCCTGGCGAACACCCCTATTTATGGGGATTTTTTCCGTTAATTCGCCTAGGTTCCCCCATCTCACCTGCGCATATGTGTCCTCGTGCAACCGCTTTAAAAGTTGGACTAAATTGGTCGGAGTCCCTTTTTTTTGTAACACCTCCCACAACTTTTCCCTCGGGACCAGATCGAATGCTGATCTCAGATCGACAAAGGCGATGTATAATGGTTGTTTGGCCAAGGCTGTATACTTCCAGTACAGAATGGCCAGTCTAAAGACCTGGTCTACTGTACTGGTCCTTGGTCGAAATCCAGCTTGGAGAGGGGAAAGAATATTCTGATCTTTGGCCCAATTGGTTAATCTGCCTAGGAGTTGTTTGGCAAATATCTTTTGGATTTCTCGATTAAACTGATTGGTCTATAATTTGTCGGAAGGTTTACGTCACCCTTTTTATGGATGGGGATAATTTCTGCACCCTTCCATGTCATGGGGATCTGACCCCCTTCGGCAATTTTATTAGAGAGTATATTGATATACCAAGTCCAAACTATTGGTTCTGACGAGTAGAGATCCCCAGGAATTGTGTCTGGGCCTGGAGCTTTCCCAAGTTTTAAAGAACTAATAGCATTGGCTGTTTCTTTGGTGGTAAAGCAGATGTGGCTCTTAAGAACCTGTGTGTCCCCTACAAGAGGAGCTGGGCCATAATGCTCATCAGGGGTAGAAGGAAAATCTTGGCCTGCTTCCCCTGTAGCTAAGATTGTCGGGGTCTCAATTTTCCTGTATAGGCCAGAGAAATGGTCAACCCATTTTTCTGGCTGTATGTGGGTGGAATGCTAGTAAGTTGGCACGTTATAAATATGGGGAAGGACATGGGAACACCCCAGCTTAGAAAACAAGACATTATTCAGAATGTGATTAAGGAAGTGGAGATCAGTGTCACCAAAGAACGATGCCTAGGAGATCTCAATATTGGAAGGGCCTTTGTGGGGTTTTCCAAGATTTATACACTTATAAAGGTAACACAGGTAAAATCAAGGAGTGGGTGCAACAAGATATCCTTCCTAGTTTAGATCAGGACAAACAACTACCCCTCAATCAAGAAATACCTATTGTTGGAATAGATAAAACATTAAGGGGCATATTTATAAGCCCCTAGTGCCACCTTGAGCCACATTTGCAGCAGTTGTTTTGACGCAAATGTGGCATTAAGGCGCCTTTTCCCACACTGTATATTTACAAAGTGGTGCATGCTTACATTGCGCCACTTTGTAAATCCTTGTGCCACATTATGGCTGTGCCAGGTATAATGTATGAAAGGCGGTGTTCCCCCGTTAGGGGGGCTGAAAATATGGTGCAAGGAAATCTAGAAGATTTCCTTGAACCAATTTTTTGGCACTTTTAATGCCTGCTCAGAGCAGGTGTTAAAAGGGGCATACCATTATTTATAATGGGCCCCTATGTACTCTGCAGGAGTAGCGCCAACATTTTGCCACTACTCCTGCAGAGTACATCAATAGCATCACAAAAAGTTTCACTTTTGCCCCATACCCTGCGCCATGGTGCACCGTATTTTAAATACGGTGCACACATGGTGGCGGGGGGTGGTTGCTAGTGGTGCAAGGAAAGTGGTGCTGCACTGGGTGAAGCAGTACTTTCCTTAAATCTGCCCCGAAGAGGGTTGAAAAAGGGGAAAGCGCCATGCCCGGATGGCATACCTACTGAGCTATACAGTATAAGATCTTAAAGGAAAAACTCACTCCTGTTCTGACTAAACTATTGAACACCATCTTTTTAGAACATTGACTCCCTCCGACATCATGGAATGAGTCAATAAGAACCTAAAAAGGTTGTTTTATAGCATCATTGTTAAATTGCAAGTCAGCGCTCATTGGATATTTTTTCAAAAATTGGTTATGGGAGTAGTCAGGAAGTAATTTCAGACACTAACTCCGAGGTAACAATATGAAAGTGGTGAGGTCTTTTATATCAGAATTGCATCTTTTGACTCGCGGTGGATCAAAATACAGAAAATCTGGCAAATAAACTGATGGTAAAAACGTTTACCCTTCTTGTTGTTTGGATTCATAGGTGCATATTTATACTTGGGTTGCGCCGTTTTAGCATAATTTATTTTGGCACTAAAACGTCGCTGACAAACTCCATATTTATATTTTGAAGCTAGATCCATCTAGCATTAAAATATTGGAGTTAGCATCATGTTGTGGATTTAGCAACTACCTTGCGCTAATTAGATGCAAGGTAGGCATTCCCGTCCACAATATGACACTAACACTCTAGCTCCATATCTATCCACCAGCGCAAAAACGTCGCACATGGAGGAGGCAGACCCAAATAATGGTGCTAAGCCTGCCTAGCGCCATTATTTAACACCTGGTTCAGACCGGGCGTGAGGGTACCTGTGGACCCAGTTCCATGGCCAAATACCTTGGAATGTGCCGAAAGATGCCCACCCCAAGCCCCAGCAACACCCCCACCGACACCAGAGGGAGACCACAAAATTCTGGACCCCATCCTGGGTAAGCATAGGTAAGAATTTTTTTTTGTGTGCCATTGGGGGCCCCCGATATGGGTCCCGTACCTGGCACTGGGTCTTATGGCCTTGCCCAGGGGACACTGGTCCCCTGTGCTGGCCATTGGGGTGGTGGGGATGACTCTTGTCTTTGCTGAGACAGGAGTCATATTTGGGCACTAGTGCATCCGAAAATGATGCTAGGCTGGTTAGTGGCATATTTATTTTCCTAACCAGCCTATCGTCATTTCTAACCCACTAGCGTCGTTGTCCATACCGCCATCCCCCTAACCCCCACCCCCGTCCCGGCTAGTGTCTTTTTATTTTATGCTAGCCATTCCTTAGCACCAGCGTGCATTAATCCATAGATATGGCGCATGGCTGCCACTATAGAATGGTGCTAGCAGGCGCTAGGGAATTTGACGCAAAACTGCATCAAAAAAGTATAAATACGCACCTTAGTGTACAAGAGTTCCGTGAATCTCATCGTTTTATATTTTTGTGTTTTTAGATACTAAAGATGATGGATTTTCATGTGGAAAAAACCTGAATGTTGATATGTAAATTTGGAGTCTTAGAAAATTTGTTGTGACACAATGTAAGGTTATAAGGAATTAAAATGAATATGTAAGCACTTAGAAGTTAGGTGATTAATGAACTTTAATAATTTAGAATATGGAGATTATCGATCTTCTCTGTGGTTTGACTTTTTAGATTTTACTCTTTACGGTGATCTGTCTTTGGTGAACTTGCCGTGCAGTTATCGTCATAAAGCCCACGCTGCTTAGCAGGGGCAGTCACCTTTTACATAAGTGTATAGAACCTTAGTATAAATGAAGACGTTTCTTAAGGTAAGCCAAACATATAATTGATTCTCACTCTATTAATTTTCCTTTATTTCTCCTCCTTCTTTTTTAATTATCTTCAAAATAATGTTCCTTTGGCGTACATCAATCTCATACATTTAAAAATGTAGTTTTGTTACATATGTGTTGTAAGACATCAATGTTCGATTTATTGTATGTATGTTGTATGTAATAGGTTGAGATTTTTTTTGCTTTCAGAAACGTTATCACGGCACTTGCCAGTTAAATATGCTGTTGATTTAGTTATAAAAAATGGTGAGGTGTAATTCAAGTTGCCAGGTTTTACAACAGGTCTTGTGTCCGCGAAGCACGTGTTGGATGTCCACATGCTGTTTACTCTTGAATAATGAACTTCATTATTAATATTGTTTAAAGTGTTTAATGGAGTTTAGAATTTGCCTTATGATTTGACATCATCGATTTATATGAGTTCTATTGAACAGTGATCAAATGTATTAAGTGTATGAAATGTTCATGGATAATTGATAAATAAATGTAATTTTAGGTTATATAAACTAAATTGCTGGTTGTCTACAATATAACATTACTCCTCACGCTCTATTACTATTGCTATAAATGGGTCGGTGCTGAACCTGAAGAGCGATTGCCCTGAATGTTGCTGGTTTTCAACCGATGGCAAGCCTATCCTCGAGGGTCCTATGAGCTGTCTGAGCCATCTTTACCTCCTGAGCTGTGTTCTGATCAGCACTGATGGTGCATGGTTGCTGATCAGTGGATTGCCGGAACCAGGACCTGGTGGCAGCCGAAGGTGCACTGATGTGTGTGGTTACTGCTTGGGGGCCTGGGCCTGGTCCCGGGGCTGGATTGCTGCTTTCCTGGTACTATGACTCATTGGCTCCTGGCACCTCTGCTGTGACTGGTCCTGTCACTTACTGGGGCCAAATCACTGTCTGTGCTGCTGCCTGGTTGCAATGGAGGGGATAAAACTTGTGACCACCTGATCCTGAAGAGGGATAATCCCCATTCCCTCAGTGTCGTGGAGTCTTGGTAATGGCAGACCATGCACTCGGGTAGTGCGTCTCTCCCAGATTAGCATTGAAGCCTGGTTCTCAATCAGGTGCCCTCCCCAGGTACCATCATGAACACGGACATCAAAAATCCATGGGAAAACTGCTGAAATCATTCATGCCAGAGAGACTACCCCCTTTTACCTACCCTGCTCCTCATACACATATGGTGTTTGTGCACTGAACTCCTGTTGGCCCTCCTGACTGGTCTCCAACAGCTCCTATCATACTACTCCTCTACCTGGATAGGCTGTGTGATCTCCCGGAGTGCTGAGGCAGCTTAGAGTTATGTTATGTTATGTTAATTTCATTTGTTATAGCGCATCAAATCACCCCTGGAGGGATATCTTGGTGCTCCCAGGACAGGGGGAAGATTGCACCTTTAAAACAGAATGGTCTTAAGCATTTCCCTAAAGGAAAGATGATCTGTACAGGTGCGGATTTCATATGACAGTTTGTTCCAATAAAATGGGGTCAAATATGAGAAGGCTCTACTTCCTGCTTTGGATTTTTTTACGCAAGGAATCATCAGAAGTACTTTGTCACTGGATCCTCAGGCATCTCACTGGACAATAGGGTGTACGTTTTTGGGCAAGGCAGGTGGGGTCTATTCCCATAAAAGCTTTATGGGTAAGGCAGCAGGTTTTAAAGATTGCTGTTTTTATGATTTGAAACCAGTGTAGCATTTTAAGAAGGGGTAATGAGGCTGTGATTGTTGCATATTAGCCATAAAGCTGTGTTTTGTACCACTTGAGGTTTTTCAAGCAGTCTGTGATTAGCAATGTCCAATAGAGAATTGCAGTAGTCCAACCAGCAACTTATGTGCCCCTGGACCAATGTTTTCCTGGCAGATAGCGCTAACGGAAGGGCTTTCCTTAGCATATGCAGAGCGTGGAAGCAGGTTCCTATCGTTGATGCAACCTGCTCTTTCATGGTTAACTTATCGCCCAGTCGAACATCTAGATGTAACATGAGAGTGCTGATGTACAGCAGCACTTGAGCCTTCAAGCTTCCTTAGCTGCCATCCATCAAGTAAGCCCTGTCTGCTGAGATTCTGTGGAAGGGGATGCTGAAGATAGATGAGCACTGGACCAGTGTGCTCTTATGGGGGCGATCTCTACAGGGCGAACTGGTCTTGCTTGCATGTGGCACAACAGAGATTGACATTGCCCTACTTGGGTTACTCATGTTACAGCGTTGTTCTGCCAGTACCTCTGCTGTAACCGGGCCTAAAGGACACTGATTGGTATTGCAGAAATTGCATATTCCTTCCCACTGTTTGCATCATCCTCCTTATTTCACTGCATGATGGGCAGACTTGCTCAGCCACAGTCTCCCAAACCTCCTACTCTGACAAACAGCCCTTGGCCCTCTCTCCAAGAACAAGCCTTTGTAAGGTGGCCACTCATTCTGATGCACCCTATAAACCGGATACTATACTTGCTTACATCGAACTCTTAAGGTCCTCCTTGGAAAACAAAATAGATCTGATGGCTATCAAACTTAGCCTGCTCAGAGATAACTACACAAAATTAGCTGATAGAGCTACTCAGTTTGAGTGCACCCCTAAAGACATACTACAGAGAAGCACAAAAACAGGTTTCAGATCAGACAGATCATGTATGCTGCATAGAGAGAAGGGTGGAACACACAGAGGGAAGGTTCCACAGGAGCAGCATTGAAGTGGTGGGCCTGGGGAGGCAGGAAGTGGCAAGATTTGATCGCCTCCCTTGTGAACTGGTTCAAAAGCTTCATACCACCCTACAAGCTCAAACTCTTCTTCTATATTGATAGGGCTCATGACCTGGCATCCTCACCAAAGTGGCCCAAATCCTGCATTTTAATGTCCCAGATGAGATTATTTTCAAACAGCACCCTGGCCAAATTTGCCATTCTTGGATTATACTCTTTTTCAGCCCTCCCCACACGATTTTCAAGGGAATCTTGATCGAGTAGCCTCCACCTTCATAAACCAACTGTTCGCTATTTTGGCTGCCCAGTCTCCAACCACAACCCACTCCTTTCTGGACTCTGCTGGGGCTGCCTGCACTCACCAATACCTAAGTAGGCGCTACAACCACGTTACTGGAAGACACTTTCTTCCATGTCATTTTGCAAGAAAGATCGTTGACTTCTTTTACTTTAACCACAACACTGCTTCTACCGAGCTACAGAGTGGGAAGTTTCAAAGTAACAACCAGGGGGCACTGCATAAGTGCATGCTTCTAAAGCTGCATTTAGTAGGACACCTTCTAGGCTGCAACTAAACCACTGCCACATGAAACTCATAAAGAAATGCTAGCTTCCCATAAGCACCTCAAACAGTGTGCAGTGAGAAGGGCCACTTAAGGCCTTAAGGTAAGTGTCAGGTGCCTAGCAGGGAATATGTAAGCTGGATTTGGGGCTTCTCCCCCCCTTGTAGGCAGGAGTCCATGACAGCTTTAATATGACTTACTTTTGTATATATACCCCTCCAGGGGTTCAGATTCACACTACCTCCAGCATCATCAATCAGTTAGAGAAAGCACGCATTTCGGAACTCAAAAAATGGTGGGAGATGACATCATTGACTAAGTACATTGAAAGTGGCAGAGTGCCAAGGGGCCTTCGCATTTTAATACTGCCCACCTTAGGCGATATAGATCTGGATTTGCTGGAGGAGTGGAGAACCCAAACAGCTGATTGTTCCACCAAACTTATGGGAACTTTAATTACCCAGGCTAAAAGGCGAATGGATGAACAACAAGGAAGAGGAAATCAAATTACTTAAAGCACACAAGTTCAATAGAGATAAACTTGATTATGAACATGGAAGAATCTACACGTTTGCTTGGAAATATGACAGTGTAACAACAAAAGATGTGTCAAAGAGTGGAGCAGAAGTTGCCGTACATCACATGTCCGCTGATGAAAGTTCGGAGATAGGCTCCTCTGCAGATGAGGCACCATGCAAAAAATTGGATTTTCAGGGGGAAATGCGTCTTATGCAAATGGTCACGCCACCCCCTGGCCAAAATCGCAGACGAGGCAGACGCAATCAATACAAGGAATAGGATTGAATCCTCATTCCTCCAGCAGTTCGAATCACTTGTGTACTGTTGTTAACATCTCTAACAGCATCCTTACAGATAATCAAAGACGAATACTTGATTTAGGATTAAGCTTCTGTCTCAATGTTCAATGGGACTATGTCAGTACACGGATTGAGCTCTATAAATTTGTTCGTAAATTTCATTTAATTAAACATTTTTCAAACAAGGATAAAAACCTTTTTGTAGATAATGCAACGAGTAGGGTTCCAGTCTCAGGATTTAATATTGCGGACAGCACAGAATTGATGGCCATTAATGATCTAGCTAAGGAAAGCAATGAATTTGAATGCGTGACATATGATCAAACTGACATCAACATCTCTACGCTTAATGTGATGGGGTTTGCTACTAACCTTCATGATATCAGTCATCTAAAATCGTCGAACAGATTCAATCCTCCATTACCAAGTGGAAATTTGATTGATACTTTTCACGAGCTGGTAATAGGCGACATTGATAAATTCCGCATGAAAGTTCCATCCAAAACAACAAATAGATCCAATTTTACACAACAAGACTGGAAAGACCTAAATGTACTGAGAACCAACACGTCCATTATCATTAAGCCCTCTGATAAGGGTGGTAACATCGTTACTATGGACACATGTGAATACACCAAAGAAGCTTACCGACAATTGATGAATATAGATCATTATGACAAGCTGCGGACTAATCCCATAATTCAATATCAAGTGACGTATCATGAGATGCTCAAAGAATGGCACACCAAACAACTTATTGATTATGACGAGTTTACATTTGAAGATTGATTACCCTAAAATTCCATGTATTTACTTTCTGCCAAACATCCATAAGAATAAATCACATCCCCAAGGCAGACCTATAGTCAGTATGAACCAGTCGCTGCTAGAAAACAATTCGAGATATTTGGACCTTTTTCTATGCACCTTTGTCACTGAATTACCATCTTATCTACGTGACACCAATGATTTCCTGGCTAAGATACATAACATTCCATGGCATAAAGATTATTTAATGGTCACCATGGATGTGGCCTCTTTGTATACCTCTATTAAACACCAATATGGGTTACAAGCATGTAGATACTTTCTGCAAACACGAACTATTGAATTTCTTGAACACACAGACATGCTTCTATCCATGTTGCAATTTTGTTTAACCCATAACCTGTTCCTATTTGACAATTATTGTTTTTTACAAAAACAAGGGATGGCTATGGGGGCTTCCTTTGCTCCCACATATGCCAATCTATATATGGGCTGGTGGGAGAAAGAGGTGGCATGGTCTGAAAACAATAACATCTACATGAACAGGGTTGGGTTGTGGGTGCGATATATTGATGATCTTTTCATTATTTGGGATGGCACTGACCAGTCATTGTTGGAATATATAAACATATTAAATGATAATCCATTTAACATCTATTTGGAAGTCACCTTTAGTAGAAAGACTATTGAATTTCTAGATGTCCTAGTGAGGAATGATCGGTTAGAGACCACCATATATCGCAAACCCACGGCATGCAATTCTATTCTGCATGCCAATAGTGGGCATCCCACGACATTAAAATGGAGTATACCTTATAGCCAGTTTCTGCGGGCTCGCAGAATTTGCTCAGATGAGAGTAGATATGATTTGGAAATCAGGAATATGATGGAAAGATTTCTAAATAGAGGATATCCTCTCAAAATTTTGGTGGATGCACAGAACAGAGTCAAAAGCAAAAGCAGAGATGAGTTACTCTTCAACAACACACCGAAAAATAGTGAGACAAAACAATCGTCCTCTAGAATAATTTTGGAATATAACTAACAGCATGGCTCTTTGAAAACCATACTTCAGAAGAACTGGCACATCCTACAGAATGATCATCTAACTAGAAGTTTTTTCACCATAAAAGAAAAGACATCCTGGTTGAGCAAAAAAAGTTTGGGATTTGGGAAGTGTGGCCACTGTAAGGCATGCAAGTATGCACAAAATATGCAAAGATATCAAACGTTTGATGGTCGCTATTGTGACATCAAGGATCGCATTACGTGTGACACTGAATTTGTGGTTTATGTTGTTGAATGTGGATGTCATAAAAAATACATTGGTAGCACCATCCACAAGCTAAAAGTTAGATTTTTACAACATTTTAGAGCCATTAAAAATCAAGATAGAACATATCCCCTGGAGAAACATTTCTGGGATACACATAAAGGGTATTCCAGCACATTATAATTTTATGGTATCAAATCTATTAAAAATAATCCTAGGGCTGGTGATAGAACATCGGAGCTTAGACAAATGGAATCCAAGATGATTTTATTACTTGGTTCTGAATCTCCCTGGGGGCATAATCTTGATGCTGAACTACATGTTCATCTAAGATAAAGCATAGATTGTTTATTGCATTTATGAAACACTAGTAGAGGGATTTGATGTGTTGTGATATCTTGCTAATACTGAATTGTGGATATAATGTGATCCTTACAACTGCCGTTTATAAGGGTTAATTTTAACGATATAAATGATATATGTGATTTTGCAGAATCTATGGGAATATGTATTTGTCCCTGATTGAAACTTGTGTATATTTTTTCATATTCTTACCTTTTTAGATTTTCTCTTCCTACTGAAATTGATATTTATAGAAGAGTTGATATATAGATACAAGTGTTTATCACTGTTTTTCACCAGGTAGAGACACATAATTATATATAAGTAGTTTTTTCTAATTAGCACTTTGCACTTTAGCCTGCGGCCTTTCTCCATTTCCATCTTGTATACATGCATTAATTACAATTATACAATATAGATTAAAATAGAATAGATTAACCTCATACAATAAATTCATCTCTTCCAGGATGTCAATGCATTACATTATGAAAGAAGAAGGTAAATCTAAGGTCCAATGAACTAAGGGCCATAAGTATGAAAACTGGGGTCTGCGAATCGCAAAATGCGATTATTAAGAAATCGCTATTTCCGAGTCGCAATTTGCTATGTAACAAAATTGGGAATCGGAATTAGCGATTTCTTAAAAATCGCTATTTGTGTTTTGCGAGGTCCATTTACCGAATCGCAATTTGCATTCTCGCAATTTGCGATTTTTTTGCGATTCGGTAAAAAATCTCAAAATGCGAGAAAGTTCAAGAATGCACACCTGGAGGTGCCTGATGACATCACCAGCAGGAAATGAGTCATCCCAGGCAGTTTCAGGTGCCACACCCAAACCAGCATCCTGAGAGAGAGCAGCCCAGCTACATAGAGCAGCACTCAGCAGGAGCAGCAACACCTGAGCCACAATCGAGCCCCAAGGTACATCACAGGAGAAGCAAGAGAGGAAGCGCAAACTCAAGTTCAGTGAACAGGAGCTGGAGGTATTGACAGAAGAGGTTGTGAGGAGCCATGACCGCCTGTTTGGTAAATCATCACTCCAGGTTCCTGAGAGCGAGAAAAGAAGGCTATGGCTTGACATCCAGGGAAAAATCTGCACCATTGGAGTGGCACAGCGCTCCATTGATGAGATTAAGAAAAGGTGGTACGACCTGCGGTCCTGGGCAAAAGAGAGGGTGGCAAGGAGACTTGCAGAGGCCAGGGGCACAGGTGGCGGACCACTAACCGAACCACCTGCCACACCACTGGAGGACCTGGTGGAATCCACACTCCTCCCTGAAGCTGTGACAGGGGTCACAGATATCGACACCTCCGCTCAACCGAGTACCAGCCAAGGTAAGTGCAATGTTGTTGTGTGAACCCAATATGTGCATGCATAAAAGCCCCTTAGGAATTAGCATGTAATGTGAAGTAGTGTGTGAAGTAGTCCAGTCCACATCTGAGCAGCAGCACAACAATGCATTATGGGAGTTGCGGTCCACAAACTAGTACAGACAGTAGCATGACAATGTAAGGAAGCATAGTGACACCCAAGGTAACACAACACACACAACACCATGTAGAGCAGTACCTGTACCTTTATTGCCATTTTCGGACAGATAATGTAACATACAGAACTGACATGCTGCATATTGTTGTTGCAGGTGGGCCTGGCCCAGCAGCCACACACAGTCCTTGTGTAGGGGAGACGGACACCCAGCAGCCCTCTGACACCAACACCAGTGGGTCCCTCCACATCCCCACTGTGCGCCGCAGGCCCAGGGCACTACCACTGCCAGACCTCAGTGGCGACTCGGATGTGCAGCAGGAGGGTCCAAGCACACCGTCTGCACCAGACAAGCGCAGCCAGATACCGGAGGACAGGGGTCATGCAGCACAATGCAGGAGTGCCACAGTGTCCCAGCAGCTACCGCATGAGGCAGGTGAGGGTCCATCCTTGTTCGGGGGACTTGAGGCTGCTATGTTGCAGCAACAGCTCCTGCAAAACAAGCGAATATTGAGTTTGGACCGGAACCTGAGAGTCCACAATAGACATATGATGGGCCTGCATCGGCAACTTGACACACTGAACAGCAACATCACCCAGCTGAGTGAGGGACAGGTGCAGGCCTCTGAGGACACTAGGGACCTTACTAGTGCAATGCGTGACCTCTGTTAGGAGCTGCGCCACGAAAGGGTGAGCCGACGCAGACATGAACACCGCTTCAGGACAATGTTTGCAAACTACTGCAGGTCCTCAAACAGGATGGCAAACTCCACAGCACTCATCGCCCGTCGCGCTGTGGCGGCCCAAGTGGAGGCTGCACACACCAGCAGGGACGTGGTCCAGGGCCTTGTACAAATCACTAATGTGATTGAACTTATCATGGGACAGAGATCTGCCACTCCCAGTGAGGTAGCCTTGGGGGACACTGAGGACAGTTCGAGCCTCAGTAGTGTGGCAGTACCTGCAGCAGACACCAGACAGCGCAGTGGCAGGCGCAGCACTGCCACTGAGGGTGACATTCAGGGTGCCAGTGAGTTAACTAGGCACCCGAGTGGTGTGCGTGGGAGGAGGAAGTGACTCTTGCCACATTGACACTGGTGTTCCCCCTATGATGTAATAGTGCGGGACTCAGTTCTTTTGTTAATTTTAGTTTTTGCCATCACCTGTTTACTTAATTTTTCACCATTCATTACCTGACGTAAGGTAATACATTTCTATCACTACAGGTACAGTTGTCAGTGGAGTTTTGTCATTCATACTCACGTCTGAAATGGTTGTGTGTGATGTCAGCACGCCTTTGCCTTCCCTCTGCTGCACTGGTCCTGCCTGCTGGCTGTAGAGGTGGTATGGGATCGTCATCCTCATCTGATTCAGTGTCACTGATTTCTATAGGTATGCCCCTGGTTGTAGCTATATTGTGCAAGATTGCACAAGTAGCCACTATTCTACATGTGGTTTCTGGACTGTACTGTGGTGCCCCTCCACTCTTGTGGAGGCAACGGAAGCGACTCTTCAGGAGGCCAAATGTGCGCTCCACCATGTTGCGGGTGCTGTATTGTATCTCCGTTCTGCTGGTGTTGTGGGATTGAGGTAGGGCGTCATCATGTAGGTGCGCACTGCGTAGGCACTGTCTCCTGGAAGGGACAGAAGGTGTGATGAGTAACTCAGCCATCTGACATGGGTTTGTTATCTATGCGCCAGTGTACAGAGTGACATTACCTAGTAGATATCCTTCACCAAACTCCCCAGCTAGCAGTCTTGTGTGAATACCGCGGTGACAAAAGATGTATGAATCATGTGTGCTCCCTGGGTACCTGGCCACGAGATCAGTTATGATATAGGAGGCATTGCATATCACCTGTATATTCATGGAATGTTGGTGTTTACGGTTTCGGTACACATACTCTGTGACTGATGGTGGACATATTGCCACATGTGTGCCATCTATGGCACCTAGGACGTGGGGGAACTGTGCTATCTGATAAAACTCAATTTTAGTCTGCTGTATTTCCTGTGGGGTGTGGGGGAATCGGATGTACTGTTGGAGTTTGCTTAGCATGGCATTGATAAATGCATTGAAAAATCTGGAGAGGGTGCTCTGTGACACTCCCCCAGCCACTGCTATGACCCCTTGATAGCTCCCTGAGGCGAGTAGGTGTAAGGAGCATAATACCTGCACATGGGTGGGGATACTATGGGGGTTATTCTAACTTTGGAGGAGGTGTTAATCCGTCCCAAAAGTGACGGAAAAGTGACGGATTTACCACCAGCCGTATTACGAGTCCATTATATCCTATGGAACTCGTAATACGGCTGGTGGTATATCCGTCACTTTACCGTCACTTTTGGGACGGATTAACACTCCTCCAAAGTTAGAATAACCCCCTATGTGTCCTTAGTGTTCTGCGCTGCAGTAGAGGTTGTAGCTCAGCTATCAGGTCAAGTATCATGGCTGAGTTCAACCTATACCTCTCATATATTTCCTCCTCTGTCAGGTCAAAAAGTGTAATGCGCACTCTGAAAATGCGCTCCTGTCTCCTCCTCCCTCTCCTCAAACCTGCCAGGATCCTCATCCTCCTCACCATGACGTAGAGTGCAGCCATTGTGGAAAATAGTCTGAGGCATTCTGGGCCTCTTTATATAGGTTGCACCTGGTTACCACCTGGTTTCACTTAGTGGTATTTTGCATGTGCAAAATGCCATTCAGCGAAAAATCGCTATTTGCGATTTTTTGATGCATCTATTTGCGATTTGGATTTTGCGATTCGCATTTTGCACCTCGCTATTTCCTACTGGAAATACCGAATCGCAAAATGCGACTCGCAAAACCAGGTCGCACCGCAAAAATTTGCAAAATTTGCGATTTCTTATTTTTGGTCTGCGAATGCCTTTCATGCATCGCAGACCACGTTTTTGCACTCGCAAATGGCCGAATTTACCGATTCGCAACGTTTGCGAGTGCAAAAATATTTCATACATCTGGCCCTAAATGATTACTTATAGGGGCTAAATTATAGGTTGACATTAAATATATAGACTATACAGAAGACAAAATTCTAGTATGGTTTAGCTAGATATTGCAATCGGTTGTGTATATTTATTGCATTTGTCACTTTACAATTGGTTTTAGATTTTGAATTCAATAATGATTAAGGGCCAGATGTATGAAATTATTTTGCACTCGCAAACGGTAAAATCAGCCGTTTGCGAGTGCAAAACCGTGGTCTGCGATGCATGAAATGCATTTGCAGACCACAACTAAGAAATCGCTAAAATAGCGATTTCTTGCGCTGCGACCTGGAAATTGCGAGTCGCAATTTTCGATTCGCAATTTCCAGGTCGCAAGGCTATTCTGGAAAAAATCGCAAATTGTGATTTTCCCAAAAATGGCATTTTGCACTTGCAAAATACCATGCTTTGCAACCAGGTGGTAACCTGGTGCAAAATTAAAAAATGCAGTTAAACTGCATTTTTAAATTAAACATGCAAATCACACATGCCCTTTTGGCATGTGTGTACCTTACATGTTTAAAAAAAAGTTTTTGGGGTGCAGGAGAGGGGGCCTTAGGCCCCCAGCACCCTGGCCTTCTGCATTTCCAAAATTGCGATTTCTGGTTCAGAAATCGCAATTTTGGAAATGCAAAATATTCGCAGCTGTGGGCCAACAGGCCTATAGCTGCGAATGGGGCCGGTATCGCAATTTGCGATTCGGTAATAGCATTTGCGATTTTTAAGAAATCGCTATTATCGATTCGCAAATGTGATACATGGCCCTTTGCGAGTCGGTAATAGCGATTTCTTAAAAATCGCTATTACCGAATCGCAATGGGCCGTGATGGTACATCTGGCCCAATGATCTTATTTATTGCGAGAATTGTAAATATAATGGTTGTCATCTTTTTCACACTGAATTGTATAACAATAGTTATTTTGCTGATTGGTCTGTATGTATGAATAACGTATAATATTTTACACTATTTAAAATATTTTGAATATTTAATATATTTAAAATATTTGAAATAGTTATACTTAAATTGTTTGAAGTATTTAAAATATTTATATACAAAAACCAATATCGGAGAATATACTTTATAAATATTTGATAAACCAGATTGAAAATTGGTGACCAGAAGAAATTGATGACACTGGCCAAATAAGTGCAATAATGCAAGTTCCTCATAATACTAATTTTGGCATGATACAAAGATAATGATGACATAATTACTTGCAAGGACATAGCTACACATTAGGCAAATATACCAATGAGATACACAATTGATTGTCAATTATTATTCTTAATTTTTAAATTTCTAATTCTTAATCAATTTTTTGTTAAGTCTCCTTTACACTAAATTATGGATATGCTTCATGCAATCATGAAATATGTGTGGAATATATAATGTTTTAATGTTTAAACCTTCGCAAGTAGTTTATGTTAACATTGCTGTGTCAAAATTGGGCACAGATATATTGATTGTATTTATATTGTTGCATGTTCCCAGATGGCCGCTGCAGTAGATCACACTACAATGCAATGAAAACAAATGATGGATTTTATCTTGTATACATATGGTGCCGATTTCTTGGCCAGATTTGTCCAGTAGAAGGCGCTTTGCCGAAACGCGTCGACATTTTACTGCAGGACTCTGTGTAACCATTACAAGGAATAAATTAGAAATAATTCACTTCAGCATTGTTGAATCTGACTTCGCTTTAATGGTCGGGATTTAACCAAGGAATTGGTGCAGCCATCGGATGGTTATCGTTCCATCTGTTGAGGATTATTTATTATATATATATATATATATATATATATCAAAAACGAAATTGTCCTCATGTGAAAGCGCACTCCCAACAGGTTATATAAACAGGAAGAAAAAAAAGCAAAGCCAGCAACTCACAGTGAATTCTTTAAGCAGTTTCATTATTCCAGGCCTTAAGTTATAAAATCATCTCTGGACACGTATTTCAAGGTCAATCCTTTCTTCAGCTAAGAAAAATATAAAAGTGTTTCACCCTTGTAGGTGCAGCCAGTGCTGGAGGTGTTCCAGGCATTTTTTTCTTACTAAAAAGACCGGCATGGCTTCAGCTTGTCTAATTACAGGCACCTGATTAGTCTCTTTAAATACTAATCCGCCCCAGTGGGCCTCTCAAGTGAGCAGTACATGCTGGTTGTGGTGGTCCTGCAATATTTTCATTTTGCCCCAAGTGGGTTCCTGGAGCCAAACGAAATAATGAACCAAAGCGCAAAACCTTTGTAGGCGAATCCAAAGTAAAATTGTCAGATTTGCTGTGAATAACCCAACCTGATTGCTCTTATGTGACAATCCATTTTTTTTGTTACACAGACCTGCTTCGATGTGCAGTGGTGCTGCCTTCCCGGCTGGACAGGCCGGTTAATTATCAAAAACGAAGTTGTCCTCATGTGAAAGCGCACTCCCAACAAGTTATATAAACGGGAAGAAAAAGAAGCAAAGCCAGCAACTCACAGTGAATTCTTTAAGCAGTTTCATTATTCCAGGCCTTAAGTTATAAAATCATCTCTGGACACGTGTTTCAAGGTCAATCCTTTCTTCAGCAGAGAAAAATATAAAAGTGTTTCACCCTTGTAGGTGCAGCCAGTGCTGGAGGTGTTCCAGGCATTTCTTTCTTACTAAAAAGACCGGCATGGCTTCAGCTTGTCTAATTACAGGCACCTGATTAGTCTCTTTAAATACTAGTCCGCCCCAGTGGGCCTCTCAAGTGAGCAGTGCATGCTGGTTGTGGTGGTCCTGCAATTTTTTCATTTTGCCCCAAGTGGGTTCCTGGAGCCAAACAAAATAATGAACCAAAGTGCAAAACCTTTGTAGGCGAATCCAAAGTAAAATTGTCAGATTTGCTGTGAATAACCCAACCTGATTGCTCTTATGTGACAATCCATTTTTAGTCACACAGACCTGCTTCGATGTGCAGTGGTGCTGCCTTCCCGGCTGGACAGGCCGGTTAATTATCAAAAACGAAGTTGTCCTCATGTGAAAGCGCACTCCCAACAGGTTATATAAACGGGAAGAAATAAAACGCAAAGCCAGCAACTCACAGTGAATTCTTTAAGCAGTTTCATTATTCCAGGCCTTAAGTTATAAAATCATCTCTGGACACGTGTTTCAAGGTCAATCCTTTCTTCAGCAGAGAAAAATATAAAAGTGTTTCACCCTTGTAGAGGCAGCCAGTGCTGGAGGTGTTCCAGGCATTTCTTTCTTACTAAAAAGACCGGCATGGCTTCAGCTTGTCTAATTACAGGCACCTGATTAGTCTCTTTAAATACTAGTCCGCCCCAGTGGGCCTCTCAAGTGAGCAGTGCATGCTGGTTGTGGTGGTCCTGCAATTTTTTCATTTTGCCCCAAGTGGGTTCCTGGAGCCAAACGAAATAATGAACCAAAGTGCAAAACCTTTGTAGGCGAATCCAAAGTAAAATTGTCAGATTTGCTGTGAATAACCCAACCTGATTGCTCTTATGTGACAATCCATTTTTAGTCACACAGACCTGCTTCGATGTGCAGTGGTGCTGCCTTCCCGGCTGGACAGGCCGGTTAATTATCAAAAACGAAGTGCAGCAGACCCCAGGTGCAGGTGTCAACTATCACTGGACCTATCTGCATCTGCTCCTAAAATCCCAGTGCAATCCCCCACACACAGCACTGCACCTGGGGAGGTAGTCCCCCCAGTTGCCAGATGTCAGCGAAAAAATGAGGGCCATCCACATTTGGGCCGAATATTGAGGTCAGGATTATAGGGTGCCACTGCAGTGTGCCCGCTAAAATGACAAGCCTGTCCTGTGCATAGCACTTGGCGCATGCTCCATGGCAATCCTTTTCAGAAAAGTGCAACCACACCCCATGCATAGTTGGAAAAATGGGAGATATGTGACTCGGCAATCCACCCCACAAGGAGATGGGACCGGCTCAATGCAGTTCGGTGCAGTTTCTTTAGCAAGCAAATGTCTTTTTGACGTATGCTAGCTAAAGCCAAGTCCTGTTGTTACCATTTCACCCCCATGCATTCCAGGTCAAACATTTAATAGTGGTCACCAGTGATCAGGGGGTGTATTATGGTATGCAAAATAGTCCGCACATAGAGTAAATGTATCAATAGCAATAGGGCACTGTGTGGTTAACCAAGAATTGGACAATACAGTTCAAAAGCCAAGAAACAACTCACCAGAACTCCACCCCCTCCCACTTCAGCTTTTAAGACGAGCAGAATTTTGCTGCACTTCCTCCCATACATGATAGACCCACAAACCAAAACTGTAATCATCCACAGAGGGCATCCAGAGGATCCGGCACACTCCCCAGCCAGACATTGGCAGGGTGGCCAGGGGAAGGTGAGTAAGGGGGCAGACTGGGATTGTTCTGATGCCATCCCCAGGGCAATGAGGAAGGTCTGTCATGATCCATCAGGTGTTCAACTCTCAGTCAGCGAGCCCACCTGCAGGTGATTTGTTCAGGGCCGGCAGCCAGGGTCCCCAGCAGCCCATGGCCACAGCAAAGGATGGATAACTCAAGTATCAAGTAGCAGTTAGTCACTGTTGCTTAAGCAGCCACAACTTGAACCGCCAGAGGACGTTATGGACTAGATGGCAAGGGGGTCCAGGCCATAAGAAAACTTAGGGTTCATGAAATGATAGGATTTCTCATTATGAACGACATGAAGCTTAGCCCGGTAGATCAATGAATATATAGCACCAGCTTTCTGAAATTTATGTTTGGCTGGTAGGAATTTCCAGCCGGCTGCCTGCACCGCCAAGACAAAATCCGGGAATAGTGAGATGGTGTTCTCTCGATAATGAAGGGGCTTGTCTTCCCTGATTATACACAGCAGGTCAAAGGCTTTACAGCTGATTCCCCCGAGCGCAGACCGTCTGCAGTCTGGCAACAGCAGAGGATTGGGCAGGGAGCGGTGTAGGAAAGTACCATCTTGCCTGGCATGTTACCCCCATTTTTCACTGTATATATGTTGTTTTAGTTGTATGTGTCACTGGGACCCTGTTCACCAGGGCCCCAGTGCTCATAAGTGTGCCTGAATGTGTTACCTGTGTAGTGACTAACTGTCTCACTGAGGCTCTGCTAATCAGAACCTCAGTGGTTATGCTCTCTCATTTCTTTCAAATTGTCACTAACAGGCTAGTGACCAATTTTACCAATTTACATTGGCTTACTGGAACACCCTTATAATTCCCTAGTATATGGTACTGAGGTACCCAGGGTATTGGGGTTCCAGGAGATCCCTATGGGCTGCAGCATTTCTTTTGCCACCCATAGGGAGCTCTGACAATTCTTACACAGGCCTGCCACTGCAGCCTGAGTGAAATAACGTCCACGTTATTTCACAGCCATTTTACACTGCACTTATGTAACTTATAAGTCACCTATATGTCTAACCTTTACCTGGTAAAGGTTAGGTGCAAAGTTACTTAGAGTGAGGGCACCCTGGCACTAGCCAAGGTGCCCCCACATTGTTCAGGGCCAATTCCCCGAACTTTGTGAGTGCGGGGACACCATTACACGCGTGCACTACATATAGGTCACTACCTATATGTAGCTTCACAATGGTAACTCCGAATATGGCCATGTAACATGTCTATGATCATGGAATTGCCCCCTCTATGCCATCCTGGCATAGTTGGCACAATCCCATGATCCCAGTGGTCTGTAGCACAGACCCTGGTACTGCCAAACTGCCCTTCCTGGGGTTTCACTGCAGCTGCTGCTGCTGCCAACCCCTCAGACAGGCATCTGTCCTCCTGGGGTCCAGCCAGGCCTGGCCCAGGATGGCAGAACAAAGGACTTCCTCTGAGAGAGGGTGTTACACCCTCTCCCTTTGGAAAATGGTGTGAAGGCAGGGGAGGAGTAGCCTCCCCCAGCCTCTGGAAATGCTTTCTTGGGCACAGATGTGCCCAATTCTGCATAAGCCAGTCTACACCGGTTCAGGGGACCCCTTAGCCCTGCTCTGGCGCGAAACTGGACAAAGGAAAGGGGAGTGACCACTCCCCTGACCTGCACCTCCCCTGGGAGGTGTCCAGAGCTCCTCCAGTGTGCTCCAGACCTTTGCCATCTTGGAAACAGAGGTGCTGCTGGCACACTGGACTGCTCTGAGTGGCCAGTGCCACCAGGTGACGTCAGAGACTCCTTCTGATAGGCTCCTTCAGGTGTTGCTAGCCTATCCTCTCTCCTAGGTAGCCAAACCCTCTTTTCTGGCTATTTAGGGTCTCTGTCTCTGGGGAAACTTTAGATAACGAATGCAAGAGCTCATCCGAGTTCCTCTGCATCTCTCTCTTCACCTTCTGCCAAGGAATCGACTGCTGACCGGGCTGGAAGCCTGCAAAACTGCAACATAGTAGCTAAGACGACTACTGCAACTCTGTAACGCTGATCCTGCCGCCTTTTCGACTGTTTTCCTGGTGGTGCATGCTGTGGGGGTAGTCTGCCTCCTCTCTGCACTAGAAGCTCTGAAGAAATCTCCCGTGGGTCGACGGAATCTTCCCCCCTGCAACCGCAGGCACCAAAAAGCTGCATTACCGGTCCCTTGGGTCTCCTCTCAGCACGACGAGCGAGGTCCCTCGATTCCAGCAACTCTGTCCAAGTGACTCCCACAGTCCAGTGACTCTTCAGTCCAAGTTTGGTGGAGGTAAGTCCTTGCCTCACCTCACTAGACTGCATTGCTGGGAACCGCGACTTTTGCAGCTACTCCGGCTCCTGTGCACTTCCGGCGGAAATCCTTTGTACACAGCCAAGCCTGGGTCCACGCCACTCTAACCTGCATTGCACGACTTTCTAAGTTGGTCTCCGGCGACGTGGGACTCCTTTGTGTAACTTCGGGTGAGCACCGTTTCATGCATACTTGTAGTGCCTGTTTCTGGCACTTCTCTGGGTGCTACCTGCTGCTAAGAGGGCTCCTTGTCTTGCTGGACGTTCCCTCTACCTCCTGGTCCAATTTGCGACCTCCTGGTCCCTCCTGGGCCACAGCAGCATCCAAAAACACTAACAGCACGATTTGCAGCTAGCAAGGCTTGTTGGCGTTCTTTTGGCGGGAAAACACTTCTGCACAACTCTCCGCGGCGAGGGGGATCAGTCCACCAAAGGGGAAGTCTCTAGCCCTTTTCGTTCCTGCAGAAACCTCAGCTTCTTCTGTACAGTAGAAGCTTCTTTGCACCCACAGCTGGCATTTCCTGGGCATCTGCCCATCTCCGACTTGCTTGTGACTTTTGGACTTGGTCCCCTTGTTCCACAGGTACCCAAGATTGGAAATCCATCGTTGTTGCATTGTTGGTTTGTGTCTTTCCTGCATTATTCCTCTATCACGACTTCTATGTCCTTAGGGGAACTTTAGTGCACTTTGCACTCACTTTTCAGGGTCTTGGGGAGGGTTATTTTTCTAACTCTCACTATTTTCTAATAGTCCCAGCGACCCTCTACAAGGTCACATAGGTTTGGGGTCCATTCGTGGTTCGCATTCCACTTTTGGAGTATATGGTTTGTGTTGCCCCTATCCCTATGTGTCCCCATTGCATCCTATTGTAACTATACATTGTTTGCACTGTTTTCTAAGACTATACTGCATATTTTTGGTATTGTGTACATATATCTTGTGTATATTTCCTATCCTCTCACTGAGGGTACACTCTAGGATACTTTGGCATATTGTCATAAAAATAAAGTACCTTTATTTTTAGTATAACTGTGTATTGTGTTTTCTTATGATATTGTGCATATGACACTAAGTGGTACTGTAGGAGCTTCACTCGTCTCCTAGTTCAGCATAAGCTGCTCTGCTAAGCTACCATTATCTATCAGCCTATGCTGCTAGACACCCTATACACTAATAAGGGATAACTGGGCCTGGTGCAAGGTGCAAGTACCCCTTGGTACTCACTACAAGCCAGTCCAGCCTCCTACATTGGAAGCAGCGACGGGATAAGTGCTTTGAGACTACTTACCACTCTTGTCATTGTACTTTTCATAAGAGAAAAATATACAAAACAAGTTCAGTGTGTGTACACATAGCTAAAAAGTTTTGCATTTCCTCTTTTCACTCTTTTCTAAGTGCTGAAAAGTACTTCTAAACTTTCAAAAAGTTCTAAAAAGTTAAAAAAGTTTTTTTCTCTGTCTTTCTAAAAAGCTCTGACAAACTTTTTTCTCTTTTTCTATCACTTTAACTTTCTCTAAAAATGTCTGGCACATGCCAAAATGTTGATCTGTCCAAACTTGCATATGATCACCTTAGCTGGAAAGGAGCAAGGAGTCTCTGTGTAGAGAGAGGTTTGAGTGTAGGGAAGAATCCTTCCTTGGAATTGTTACTTAACATGCTTAGAGAACAAGATAAGGCTAAAAGTGCCCCATCTGTTGAAAAAGTAGCTAATGGTTCCCAATCTGATCCAGGGACTCCCCCAGGAAAAGATTCAGGAAAGAAACTTCCTAGCCTGCCCATTACTAGACAGTCTAGCATAGTTGGTAATGATGAAGAGCCACACCATACAAATAGTGTTGTCTCACATCATAGCAAAAGCATTTATTCTCACCATAGTGGTACTGATGTTTCTGTTAGCCAAGCTGTTAGGGTGTCCTCTGTAAGGGACAGGTCTCCTTCTGTCCATTCTCACCATACTTCTGTTTCAAGAGATGTCCCTCCCACCCACCCTGATGACAGATTGTTAGAAAGGGAGCTCAATAGATTGAGAGTGGAACAAACCAGACTGAAGCTCAAGAAGCAACAGCTGGATTTGGATAGACAGACCTTAGAAGTAGAGAAGGAGAGACAGAAACTGGGTTTAGAAACCCATGGTGGCAGCAGCAGTATTCCCCATAGTCATCCTGCAAAAGAGCATGATTCCAGGAATCTGCACAAGATAGTTCCCCCTTATGAGGAGGGGGATGACATTAACAAGTGGTTTGCTGCACTTGAGAGGGCCTGTGCTGTACAGGATGTCCCTCAAAGGCAGTGGGCTGCTATCCTATGGCTATCATTTAGTGGAATAGGTAGGAATAGGCTCCTTACTGTGAAAGCAAATTAAGCTAATGATTACAAAGTTCTTAAGAATGCACTCCTGGATGTTTATGGCTTAACCACTGAACAATACAGGATAAAGTTCAGAGAGACCAAAAAGGAGTCTTCACAAGACTGGGTTGATTTCATTGACCATTCAGTGAAGGCCTTGGAGGGGTGGTTACATGGCAGTAAAGTTACTGATTATGACAGCCTGTATAACTTGATCCTGAGAGAGCATATTCTTAATAATTGTGTGTCTGATTTGTTGCACCAGTACTTGGTGAACTCTGATCTGACCTCTCCCCAAGAATTGGGAAAGAAGGCAGACAAATGGGTCAGAACAAGGGTGAACAGAAAAGTTCATACGGGGGTGACAAAGATGGCAAGAAGAAGGATGGTAAGTCTTCTGACAAGGGTGGGGACAAATCTAAAAATGAGTCTTCATCAGGCCCACAAAAACACTCTGGTGGGGGTGGTGGGCCCAAATCCTCTTCCAATCAAAATAAGGAAAAGAAACAATGGTGCTATTTATGTAAAATAAAAGGCCATTGGACAACAGATCTCAGTTGTACAAAGAAAAGCACCAAGCCTCCTACCACTACAACCCCTACTGCTACACCTAGTGTCCCTACTAATAGCAGTGGTGGTGGGAGCAAACCTACTAATAACCAATCCAAGGGAGTAGCTGGGCTCACTATTGGTAACTTAGTTGGGGTTGGCCTTGTTAGGGAGGCCACAGAGGCTGTGTTAGTCTCTGAGGGGGCTATTGATTTAGCCACCTTAGTTGCGTGTCCCCTTAATATGGATAAGTACAAGCAGCTACCCCTAATAAATGGTGTTGAGGTTCAGGCCTACAGGGACACTGGAGCCAGTGTGACTATGGTCATAGAGAAACTGGTCCACTCTGAACAACACCTACTTCGTCACCAGTACCAAGTAACCGATGCTCACAACAACACACTTAGCCACCCCATGGCTGTTGTAAATCTCAACTGGGGGGGGGATACTGGTCCAAAGAAAGTTGTGGTAGCCACGGATTTACCTGTAGACTGTCTACTAGGAAATGATTTGGAGACATCAGCTTGGTCAGATGTGGAGTTGGAGGCCCATGCAGCAATGCTGGGCATCCCAGGGCATAGTTTTGCTTTAACCAGGGCTCAGGCCAAAAAGCAAAAAGGACAGGGAAGCTTGGATCCTGGAACAATGGACCAAGTGCTCCCTAAAGCTAGGGCTAGTAGAAGCAGACCACTTCCTACTATCCCTCCCTCTACAGTGGATTCAACTTCTGAGGAAGAAGAATTCCCTCCCTGTGCAGAACCTACACCAGAGGAGCTTGAAGCAGACACTGCTGAACTCTTGGGTGAAGGGGGGCCTGCCAGAGAGGAGCTGAGTGTGGCACAACAAACCTGTCCCACATTAGAGGGTCTAAGACAGCAAGCTGTCAAACAGGCTAATGGGGATGTCAGTGACTCTCACAGAGTTTACTGGGAGGACAACCTCTTGTACACTGAAGCAAGGGATCCTAAACCTGGAACTGCCAGGAGGTTAGTGATTCCTCAGGAGTACAGAAAGTTCCTCCTAACTCTAGCCCACGACATTCCCCTAGCTGGACATCTGGGGCAAATGAAAACTTGGGACAGGCTTGTTCCTCTGTTTCATTGGCCTAGGATGTCTGAGGACACAAAGGAATTTTGTAAGTCCTGTGAAACCTGTCAAGCCAGTGGCAAGACAGGTGGCACTCCAAAGGCACCCCTCATCCCACTGCCTGTGGTTGGGGGTCCCTTTGAAAGGGTAGGGGTTGACATAGTTGGCCCCCTTGACCCTCCTACTGCTTCAGGCAATAGGTTTATCTTGGTGGTAGTGGACCATGCCACAAGATATCCTGAAGCAATTCCTTTAAGGACCACTATAGCACCTGCAGTGGCAAAGGCCCTCCTGGGAATATTTTCCAGGGTGGGCTTCCCAAAGGAAGTAGTATCAGACAGAGGAAGCAATTTCATGTCTGCATACTTAAAGGCCATGTGGAAGGAGTGTGGTGTGACTTATAAGTTCACTACACCGTATCATCCACAAACAAATGGACTGGTGGAGAGATGTAATAAAACTCTCAAAGGCATGATTATGGGTCTCCCTGAAAAACTCCGCAGGAGATGGGATATCCTTTTACCATGACTCCTTTTTGCCTACAGGGAGGTACCCCAGAAAGGAGTGGGCCTCAGCCCCTTTGAACTTCTTTTTGGACACCCTGTTAGGGGTCCACTCACACTTCTAAAGGAGGGTTGGGAACAACCTTTAAAAGCTCCTAAGCAAGATATTGTGGATTATGTACTTGGCCTCAGATCAAGGATGGCTGAGTATATGAAAAAGGCCAGTAAGAACCTTCAGGCCAGCCAAGAGCTCCAGAAGCAATGGCATGACCAGAAGGCTGTTTTGGTTCAGTACCAACCAGGGCAGAAAGTGTGGGTCTTGGAGCCTGTGGCCCCAAGAGCACTCCAAGATAAATTGAGTGGTCCCCACACAATTGTTGAGAAAAAGGGTGAAGTCACCTATTTAGTTGACTTAGGCACTGCCAGGAGTCCCCTTAGGGTGCTCCATGTCAATCGCCTGAAACCCTACTATGACAGGGCTGATCCCTGCTCATGGCAACTGATGAGGGACAGGAAGAAGACAGTGATCCTCTACCTGATCTCTTCTCTTCCACAGAACAAGATGCTCTTGTGGAAGATATAGTTTTGGCTGATTGTCTTACTGCTGAGCAGAAAGACCATTGCATAAATCTCCTAGATCAATTCTCTGAACTCTTCTCTATTGTGCCAGGTACCACTTCTTGGTGTGAGCACACTATAGATACTGGAGACAGCTTGCCTGTCAAAAGTAAGATCTATAGGCAGCCTGACCATGTCAGGGACTGCATAAAGCAAGAGGTACAGAAAATGTTAGAACTAGGAGTGGTTGAGCACTCTGAAAGTCCATGGGCTTCTCCTGTGGTACTTGTACCAAAACCCCATTCCAAAGATGGAAAGAAGGAAATGCGGTTTTGTGTAGACTATAGAGGTCTCAACCTGGTAACCAAAACTGATGCTCACCCTATACCCAGGGCAGATAAGCTGATAGATACACTGGCATCTGCCAAGTATCTAAGCACTTTTGATTTGACTGCAGGGTATTGGCAGATCAAATTATCAGAAGATGCTAAACCTAAAACTGCATTTTCAACCATTGGAGGACATTACCAGTTTACTGTAATGCCTTTTGGATTGAAAAATGCACCTGCCACTTTTCAGAGGTTGGTGAACACAGTCCTGCAAGGGCTGGAAGTTTTCAGTGCAGCATATTTGGACGATATAGCTGTCTTTAGCTCCAGCTGGGATGATCACCTGGTCCACCTATGGAAAGTTTTGGAGGCCCTGCAAAAGGCAGGCCTCACTATCAAGGCTTCAAAGTGCCAGATAGGGCAGGGTAAGGTGGTTTATCTGGGACACCTTGTTGGTGGGGAACAGATTGCACCACTACAGGGGAAAATCCAAACAATTATTGATTGGATTCCCCCTACCACTCAAACTCAGGTGAGAGCCTTCCTAGGCCTCACTGGGTATTACAGAAGGTTCATTAAGAACTATGGCTCCATTGCAGCCCCTCTTAATGACCTCACATCCAAGAAAATGCCTAAAAAGGTATTATGGACAGCAAACTGTCAGAAAGCTTTTGAGGAACTGAAGCAGGCCATGTGCTCTGCACCTGTCCTGAAAAGCCCTTGTTACTCTAAAAAATTCTATGTCCAAACCGATGCATCTGAATTAGGAGTAGGGGCAGTCCTATCACAACTTAATTCTGAGGGCCAGGATCAACCTGTTGCTTTTATTAGTAGGAGGTTGACCCCTAGAGAAAAGCGTTGGTCTGCCATTGAGAGGGAGGCCTTTGCTGTGGTCTGGGCACCGAAGCAGTTGAGGCCATACCTGTTTGGCACTCACTTCATTGTTCAGACAGACCACAAACCTCTACTTTCGCTAAAACAAATGAAAGGTGAAAATCCTAAATTGTTGAGGTGGTCCATATCCCTACAGGGAATGGACTATACAGTGGAACATAGACCTGGGAGTAGCCACTCCAATGCAGATGGACTCTCCAGATATTTCCACTTAGAGAATGAAGACTCATCAGGTCATGGCTAGTCTTATTGTCCTTCGTTTGGGGGGGGGTTGTGTAGGAAAGTACCATCTTGCCTGGCATGTTACCCCCATTTTTCACTGTATATATGTTGTTTAATTGTATGTGTCACTGGGACCCTGTTCAGCAGGGCCCCAGTGCTCATAAGTGTGCCTGAATGTGTTAACTGTGTAGTGACTAACTGTCTCACTGAGGCTCTGCTAATCAGAACCTCAGTGGTTATGCTCTCTCATTTCTTTCAAATTGTCACTAACAGGCTAGTGACCAATTTTATCAATTTACATTGGCTTACTGGAACACCCTTATAATTCCCTAGTATATGGTACTGAGGTACCCAGGGTATTGGGGTTCCAGGAGATCCCTATGGGCTGCAGCATTTCTTTTGCCACCCATAGGGAGCTCTGAAAATTCTTACACAGGCCTGCCACTGCAGCCTGAGTGAAATAACGTCCACGTTATTTCACAGCCATTTTACACTGCACTTAAGTAACTTATAAGTCACCTATATGTCTAACCTTTACCTGGTAAAGGTTAGGTGCAAAGTTACTTAGTGTGAGGGCACCCTGGCACTAGCCAAGGTGCCCCCACATTGTTCAGGGCCAATTCCCCGAACTTTGTGAGTGCGGGGACACCATTACACGCGTGCACTACATATAGGTCACTACCTATATGTAGCTTCACAATGGTAACTCCGAATATGGCCATGTACCATGTCTATGATCATGGAATTGCCCCCTCTATGCCATCCTGGCATAGTTGGCACAATCCCATGATCCCAGTGGTCTGTAGCACAGACCCTGGTACTGTCAAACTGCCCTTCCTGGGGTTTCACTGCAGCTGCTGCTGCTGCCAACCCCTCAGACAGGCATCTGCCCTCCTGGGGTCCAGCCAGGCCTGGCCCAGGATGGCAGAACAAAGGACTTCCTCTGAGAGAGGGTGTTACACCCTCTCCCTTTGGAAAATGGTGTGAAGGCAGGGGAGGAGTAGCCTCCCCCAGCCTCTGGAAATGCTTTCTTGGGCACAGATGTGCCCAATTCTGCATAAGCCAGTCTACACCGGTTCAGGGGACCCCTTAGCCCTGCTCTGGCGCGAAACTGGACAAAGGAAAGGGGAGTGACCACTCCCCTGACCTGCACCTCCCCTGGGAGGTGTCCAGAGCTCCTCCAGTGTGCTCCAGACCTCTGCCATCTTGGAAACAGAGGTGCTGCTGGCACACTGGACTGCTCTGAGTGGCCAGTGCCACCGGGTGACGTCAGAGACTCCTTCTGATAGGCTCCTTCAGGTGTTGCTAGCCTATCCTCTCTCCTAGGTAGCCAAACCCTCTTTTCTGGCTATTTAGGGTCTCTGTCTCTGGGGAAACTTTAGATAACGAATGCAAGAGCTCATCCGAATTCCTCTGCATCTCTCTCTTCACCTTCTGCCAAGGAATCGACTGCTGACCGCGCTGGAAGCCTGCAAAACTGCAACATAGTAGCTAAGACGACTACTGCAACTCTGTAACGCTGATCCTGCCGCCTTTTTGACTGTTTTCCTGGTGGTGCATGCTGTGGGGGTAGTCTGCCTCCTCTCTGCACTAGAAGCTCCGAAGAAATCTCCCGTGGATCGACGGAATCTTCCCCCCTGCAACCGCAGGCACCAAAAAGCTGCATTACCTGTCCCTTGGGTCTCCTCTCAGCATGACGAGCGAGGTCCCTCGAATCCAGCAACTCTGTCCAAGTGACTCCCACAGTCCAGTGACTCTTCAGTCCAAGTTTGGTGGAGGTAAGTCCTTGCCTCACCTCGCTAGACTGCATTGCTGGGAACCGCGACTTTTGCAGCTACTCCGGCCCCTGTGCACTTCCGGCGGAAATCCTTTGTACACAGCCAAGCCTGGGTCCACGGCACTCTAACCTGCATTGCACGACTTTCTAAGTTGGTCTCCGGCGACGTGGGACTCCTTTGTGTAACTTTGGGTGAGCACCGTTTCATGCATCCTTGTAGTGCCTGTTTCTGGCACTTCTCCAGGTGCTACCTGCTGCTAAGAGGGCTCCTTGTCTTGCTGGACGTCCCCTTTACCTCTTGGTCCAATTTTCGACCTCCTGGTCCCTCCTGGGCCACAACAGCATCCAAAAACGCTAACTGCATGATTTGCAGCTAGCAAGGCTGGTTGGCATTCTTTTGGCGGGAAAACACTTTTGCACAACTCTCCACAGCGAGCTGGATCCGTCCACCAAAGGGGAAGTCTCTAGCCCTTTTCGTTCCTGCAGAAACCTCAGCTTCTTCTGTCCAGTAGAAGCTTCTTTGCACCCACAGCTGGCATTTCCTGGGCATCTGCCCATCTCCGACTTGCTTGTGACTTATGGACTTGGTCCCCTTGTTCCACAGGTACCCAAGATTGGAAATCCATCGTTGTTGCATTGTTGGTTTGTGTCTTTCCTGCATTATTCCTCTATCACGACTTCTATGTCCTTAGGGGAACTTTAGTGCACTTTGCACTCACTTTTCAGGGTCTTGGGGAGGGTTATTTTTCTAACTCTCACTATTTTCTAATAGTCCCAGCGACCCTCTACAAGGTCACATAGGTTTGGGGTCCATTCGTGGTTCGCATTCCACTTTTGGAGTATATGGTTTGTGTTGCCCCTATCCCTAAGTGTCCCCATTGCATCCTATTGTAACTATACATTGTTTGCACTGTTTTCTAAGACTATACTGCATATTTTTGGTATTGTGTACATATATCTTGTGTATATTTCCTATCCTCTCACTGAGGGTACACTCTAAGATACTTTGGCATATTGTCATAAAAATAAAGTACCTTTATTTTTAGTATAACTGTGTATTGTGTTTTCTTATGATATTGTGCACATGACACTAAGTGGTACTGTAGGAGCTTCACTCGTCTCCTAGTTCAGCCTAAGCTGCTCTGCTAAGCTACCATTATCTATCAGCCTATGCTGCTAGAGACCCTATACACTAATAAGGGATAACTGGGCCTGGTGCAAGGTGCAAGTACCCCTTGGTACTCACTACAAGCCAGTCCAGCCTCCTACAAGCGGCGCTCAGGAGCGCTGACCCCAGCCCTGCTGCACGTTCAGGTAGGCCCCACCGGCAATGGCACTGCAATCCGGGCCCTCTGTTGCTGCAGCTCCAGCGTGGAGGGTTTAAAAGTGTTGGCAGGCCAGCAGGGACAGCAGCGCTACAAGTGGGGAATGGATTCTCTATAAATTGCAGGATAAATAACGGATTGTGTTTCCTGCCCAGCAGAGTCTCGCTATTCTGCAGCTATTTTGCAGCCAGGCTCTCAAGCCCTCTTCTGTCTACTAACCACATTTAGGTGGTATGTAGGAGGTCTAGCTTTGATTCAGAAATAAAACTGTAAGCACTTGAGTGATTCTTGTCTAACAAATGTGCATTGATGCAGAGGCAGCTCAGGCAAGATCTTGAGAAGTAGAAGGAGGATGGTGGTTAGAGGGGAAGGACAGAGGAATAAGAGTCATTGAAAAAGGAGAACTTTTAATGTGTGATGGAGTTTGACAACGGTCTACTACATCCTATAGGTAGAGTCTGGTTTGGATGAGATTTGGAGTAGGGGTGTGCAAAGTGGCAATCATTTCGTCTCACAGCTCACAATTTCACATTAGCACCACTCAGTGCGTAGCTATTTATAATTAAAACAGATAATTGGGGGCTAATCAAGGTAATGGAGGGACTTCTGCTACTTGGTAACCATCCACCTCATCTCCTGCTATGTAGAGCCTCCTGCCAGACAGATTCCGGACACTTACCCAAAATCCAGTAAACCACACAAGTTGGATCCTGGCTTGCCCTCTCCAAATTCACAATCAAATCTGCCTCTGCACTCTCATTACCCTACATGCCCACCTCCAAAGCCAAAAGGTCTATGACATCCTACCAAACTCGAACCCCACTCACCCAACCCCATCACAGCTATGACACTTCTCCCTAGAACATACCATGATCAAGAGTGGTTGCAAAGTCCTCCTTTCAATTTCCTGCTCCTGGAGCAAGAAATGAAAATTGCTTTCATATACTTGAGTAGTCATCATACACATGGATATCAGGCCAAACTGCCTCCTGCTGTTGAAAGAAATCCTCTTTCAATTGTGTATGCCGGCCCTGGTACCAGTCAAAGCACTGAGTGGTTGATGCACCATAGTGCCATAGAGTTTCAAGACTGTGGGGAGCTAACAGAGAGAGACTGATTTGTGGAATTGAGCACTGGTGATGCAAGAGTCTCCAGCGAGGTCCATATTGGAGTGACTAATGGTGAATCATGGTGAATAAAGGGAAGCAAGAGAAGCACCTATGGTCTAGGCCGGGTAAGTAAAGTCAAGAGCTAAATCCTGTGCAACTAGGATGAGAAAACCTGTGGTGTCTGTCCTGACACCTGTGGAGTAGGTTTCAGAACAGACAAGGCACACGAGGAGAGGACTGTAACATTGTTGGCCTGATGCCTTGGCTGTTGAAAGGGGGTCCCAGACTTGTTGCCCCATGTAGTATGACTTGAGCTGAGGATTTCTTGAAGGGGAAGTGAATTCACTCCTGGAATTGCCACCCACTAGTGGAAGGTATGTCGGGTTAGGCAGATAATCCAAGGGCAGCATGAAAAATGGATTACCATTTCCTGGAAAACTGACATTCCACTGAGGAATTGTGTTGCAAAAATTGATGATTCAGAAGGAAAACATTGTGGATAGTGTCATGAGAATTCACAACATCCACTCTAATTTCAGGGAAAATGTTGGGAGGACAGTCCTTGAAAAGAAAACATGAAATGTGTTTGTTTCTCTTTGCTTATTTGTTCAGGGAACATGAATGTCCAGCTGACATATACTCAACTAGTATATCAACCATAAATATTGGGTACTGATGGGATGGACAGTCACCAAAACCTGAAAATGATGTCAGAACTGTCTGTGTTTTGGAATGGAATGGTTGAGGAGTGAGAATGCTGATGATGGCATGGTGGAAGACACCTACCTGCTTCTGCCACAGGAGTTTAGTGACAGTGTTGCAATGCCCCCACTAGTGATGGGGATGCAGCTAAATAGGAAGTGCTGGTTATAGATTTGCCATATGGTGGCACCTTAATTATGGAGGCAGGGGCTTGTTAGCCCATGCAGACAACATCGGCAAGGGACAATGATGAATAGAAAGCAGTGGCTTGCAATTAAGATAGTGTGTGTATGTTTCCTATTCCCACCAATGATAATATTACACAATGTATATTTGCATAGCACATTGCTAGATTTACATAATAGAATGCATAATATTACTTGCTTCCACAAAGTATGTATTTGGAATGTTGAAGTTGCATAGGCTTTTGCAGCAAAGCTTCACATCATAACATTATGATCACGAATCTAAGCATACAACAGTCCAGCTATGATTTCTTTATCCTAATTATGAGTGGCTGGTTTGGGTAGCATTTAACATTGCTGACAAGATTTGCCACAATATCCTTCTAAGCGCACTATTAAAGTTAGCCTGGAGTTGTTATACATTATCCCAAGCTGGATGTGTAAAGTGGATAACGTTTTAATAGATGATGTACTATCACTCGAGCATTATAAGTTGAGGCAGAGTGTACTTCCAGATGGGTATTTGTCTGGGAGGTAAGATCAGGATATTACTCTGACAAACTGTGTGCCTTACCGTGCCTCTCTGGGCATAACCTGCCTGGGAGTGCCTCTTTTTTAGGCAATCAGGCAATATTGTATTGTGAACGATCCCTACAAGTCCATTACAGTGAAGAGTGGTCAATGATGAAACTCCATGAACTTCAAGTTGGGAATTCTTGGTCTACTCACCACGTTCAGGAACTCCCTAAAAATTACCCTTGTTGGGAACGTTTCCCCCTACCTATTTATTCGTTTATTAACTATATAGGGAGCATTATGTAGAAACATTATAATACAGATAAAAGTGCAAACATAAAATGGTAAAATAGCTCTATTTGAAATAAGGAGTGGGAGACTTTAGTAGAAAAATACAAATAGTGCAATGATGGGGTTTCCATACAGTAAACAGTGATCTTCGGTATATGTGGAGAGCAAGAACAGAAAGTTGACAACTTAGGTCAAGAGGAAGAGCTAAGTAGGGAAAGATATACAAACTTTTCATTGGGGAATTTAAAGATACCCGTTTTAATGAATAGGAATAGAAACAGGAGTTACAGAGAATATACATGAGGCAGAGCTACAACCAGCATTGTCACCTACTGGGAAAGAGAGGGTAAAGGAGACGTACAGTGAAGCACAGACGTTGTGGTATAAAAACAGAACAATTACCATGGAAGGTAACAAAATGCAGTGAAGCGAGTGAGTTTTAATTTAGATTTGAAAGCAGCAAGGGAGGAACTAATGTGAGCAACAGAGGATCAAATTCTAGCTTTAAGGAGCTATTGGGACTGAAAAGTTCTCTGTGTGGTTAAAGACATGTACCCCTGCCCTGAGTGCCCAACTGTACTGTTGTCTGAATCCCTGATGCTGATTTTTATGTCAAAGGTAAGCATGGATCATTTGTGTGTGCCATGACATAGACCTGACTCATGGATTGCGGTCTTGTTGGACTGAGAAGAGCACCCAAAGAGCTACCCTCATAGTGATGAAAAGCTACCACCTTCACTAGGAGTTGAGAAGCACAGTGGTGGTGCATACTGTGTAGTTATCATTAGAAGTGAACAGGTCCTTTTTACCCGATGTCACTGGAATGAGGCCTACATGATCACTCACCTTTTTAAATGTTCTGCTGCTGTATGCTAAACCCACCCTTGGCCTACATCAGGTAGATATAGAGTACTGCACAGCACAGGAGTAGTGACTTTGCACTGGATATATGTGTGCCTGGCAAGTGTACAGTATGGGAATAGAGCAGTGTTGTGTAGTTATGTGGGGTTAGTGCACGTGCTGTGAGTATGGATCCTTGCGAAGAATAATTGACATGAAAGATGTAGTTTTGTGCAGTGCATTCACAATAAAAGCATATGCTGGTTGTATGTGTGCTTGCGTGAAATACAATACTTAAAGGGTGAAGTGTAGTGTAGAGTGCACATGGTGAGCGTGTGTGCCGGCAGAGTGAGTTTGTTAACAGTACACCCAGGAAGGAGATGGGGCTGAAAAGGGAATCATAGACAGTAGGGCTGGGAGCCTGGGATTAACATTTTGATGCACATGTCACTGTGACTGACTTCCAGGTATGAACTCTAGTCGCTGTCATGATTTTTGTTATGGGTCAATCGGCTTTGGAGTCTTGCACGCAGTGACAGACATTCTTTCAAGGGTAAAGAAGAAAAAGAGAAGAGGACTCTTCAAATAAAGCGGAACCCCAACATAAAACTTCAACTCCTCAGACCCTATATCACATTTTGGTGTCTGGAAATGCACTATAAGAAGGGGAGGTTGAGAACCCAAATGATGTCATCTGCCAAGCAGCCAGATGGGCTATTTGAGGAGAAGAAACTCTGCAAGACTTCTGCCTGTGACCAGGACTAAGGGCAAAGGCCTGCCAGTCTCCCTGCTGGGTGAGGGGACATCACCCAGGAAAACCAAGACCACTTACCATTGACCTTGGAGCACCAGTGCCTGTCTGATTGCCAAGACACCAGTGTGGCCTGTGAGAAAGAGAAGAGCATTGGAGGTAGTGAGGTCCAGTGGGGGGCCCTACAGTGATGACTCCCTGTTGTGAGGATTCAGCTGAGCACCGATCGGGTCATAGCCCATGTGCACGACTGTTGGTTTGATGATCCCCGTGTATGCCAGGAGAGGATCGCCATGAACTGAGTCATGAAATAGCATCATGTGGGACTTGTCAAACCTGCACACTGCGGTGACCACATATGCCATGAAGGCCCCCTCTTAAAGGTTTGTCAGTGAGAGCACTGAGACTAGTAATCACTGTGGTGGAGGAGTTTGCATCAGAGGAATCTGCACCCATGCTGTAAAGTACTGCAGCAAACCTGTATCCCAGGAGAGACTACCAGTAACACTGCTGCCATGACGTTTTGAGCCATTACCTGAGGAAGATACTGAGGCTGCATTTGGCAGACAGAACCCACACAGTGAGAGAACTGCACTTGACAGACCCCCGAGGACTGCCAAAGGTGCCACACATGACTTTGCACCATTGTTGGGCTTCAGTCTGCAGTTGAACAAAGGATTCTCCTCCCACCCACTGGGGAAGGTCAACTAACCGAATCCTCATGAGCTGGGAGTTGTTCTGATAACTGGAGAACTCGAGCAGTACTGCTCAGGAGAGAGAGCCTGCTCCCCCAGGTGCATTCATGCGGTCAGCGAGCAGCCAGCCTTCAAGCAGGCTCAGAACATGCATGTGCTGGGGGCACTTGATATAACGCTGAATGATTCTGTGCTGCAGAAGTGGGTAATACTTGAACCTGGCCCTTTCGGCCCCAGGGTATTAGCGGTTAGGAGTGCTTTGGCACCATAGATACTTTTAACTAATTCCTGAAGAGTTAAGGGGGAACTCTTGAGTAGTTAGCATTCCATGGATGTGGCCAGCACTGCATGGGGAATAACCTCAAACACAGTGCAAGGAAGAGGGTAGGACAGGCATTTGCCTGACAACTGCTAGAACCCCGACCACAAGGGTATTGTGATGTTGCTTCTGAATGTTATTTCTTTGCAAGTGTAGAGTTAGAAATAAAATACTTTGTTTTCTTCTAAAAGCAAGTATTTGACTGGGCATTCATTTATTTTTCGTACTGTTTGCACTTTGAGTTATGAGTCATGGTCACTTACCTGTATCTACTCCCCCCCACTCCTCCTCCCCTTGAGAGAGAGTTTGACTGTTCGGCCACAGCTACCACTAAGAGCTAAGTGCAGCAGAGGTACTTGGCCCAGTTGCTCAGGATCCATAATAGGTCGGACGCTAGGACATCAGGAGTAAAATGTCTCAACTACCACTGAAGGCCTCAGTTGACACCAGTAGCCCCTGTGTACCCCATGGCCCCGTCAAAGGGATTCTGTCAGGAGCACCACCAAAGAAAGACTGAGGCATCCTACAGTGTTTTGTGACAGTAAGAGGTTCCAGGGAGAGCCTTTCTGAGCTTCTGAGGCTGCAGATGCCCCCTCATGATTGAATGCTTGAAAGAAAGATGGCATAGAGATGGAATGAAGGATTAAGTGTAACATAGAGGACAGATCAAAGATACATCTAGCCACATTTGAGAGCCAGTGAATTAAGATGAGTAAAAGAGAAACATGGTTAAAATCGTTGCAGTCTGATATAAAACAGGCTGCAGCATGGAGATAAGATTTCACAGGAGCAAAGTATGTTTTTTCTCTATGCCATTGAGAACGATGTTTGCAAAGTCGAGTTTGGAGTGTACCATATATTGAACTACAATCTTGAAGTTATGTCTAGGGTTGAAATGTTTAAGACTACGTCACAATGTAGAGACACTCACCATTTTATTGCTTGCTTGTCAATGGTATCGAAACACTATTTTGCGATTGCAAAAGCTGCAATTTTTGAATTCCAGGATAAGCCTTGTAAGTCCCAAAGATCCTCAAGTGATTTGTGATACCTTTTAGCTAGCCCTGACATTTTTGGAAAAAGCACATTGCTCAATTAGGGCCCTATTCACGAAGGTAAATTTAAAAGTGTAGACTTTCTTGTGTAAATATATTCCTACATCCATGAGCAACTTTACTACCTTTCACTATTCACCATTTCCAAGTGTAAAGTTACTGCTTGGTTTAGACTTACATGTCTCCATCCCCTCATTTCAGGGAGTGAAGACTGCAGAAATGTAATTTACAAGCGAGAAGTTAGTACTGGTAACTTTGCAGCCATATTTTACATTCCACATACTTAGCAGAGACCTCCGCATAGAAAACATTGAAAAGTCTGAGATGGAGAACCTCTGAATGAAGGTTTGTTAACAGCATTTTGCAGTAAATGAAAAGTACCATTGTTGTACTACTAAATGTACTACAAGGTGCAGTCTATGAATAAGCGTGCAAGTAATTTAACTCAGTGATTAAAATGGGAATAGAAGATGGTGTATTATCAAGTGGTCATTTGAAAACATAGTTCTGCAACAGCTGAAACTGGGGTAACTACAACTGGAGCTACCCTGCATGCCTCAATGAATTTGGGTAACAGAATCACCTGGCATAGTGTGATAGGCAAAAATAATGTAATTGTTGCACATTTGTGCAATGTTTACCAGCCTGAAAATTGAGATCTCTACACATACTATCCCTGTTTGCACAGGGACTGTAAATATAATGTGAGGTAATCTTGTCACTACTACAAATTTCCCAGGTAACAAAATTTACTGATGAGAAGTCCCTTGAGATTCAAAGGTGTTTCCCACGCCTGCTAAATAAAACACCCTGGTGCATTGGTATCCACTAGGTGTGATACATATCTCACCCACTTCCAGCACACTTGGAATCTGGGTCTGTCTTTTTAGAAAAAGCTTCTGATTTCAGCGGCAGTTCCTCCATGGGAGCAGAGAAACGTCACCCCTCCCCACACTACTGTGCAGAAAGTGTAAAAAATAAAATGATTTTATTACCACTATTTTTTATGCTTTCTGCCAGCAAACGGAGTGTGTGTCACTGCTATCAGGGAGTCAGGAGTGGCCACTTCAGTTTGAAGTGTGCATGTTGGTTTGGCCAGCTACATCTTTCTTGGACATTTGGGTTCGAGTGCAGGTGCAGGGCTACAGTGCCTTTTGGAGTATTGAGCCAGCCCACTCCAGCTAATCAAGACGCTTTGTTCATGCTGCTTAACAATGAAGATAGCGTCTTGATTGGATGAGAGAGTTGGCTCTTGTTAGCGCGTCAGAGCCTTGATAAGTAAACTTACAAGGAGACACGCCTAGGTCGACGAACCTTTGGACCACGTTCATGGACTTCCCAGTACGAGATGTCTTTTGGCATCACAAATCAGTAGATCAATGACCCAATCAATATTCACAGTAACTAATCAACAAGATAATCAATAAAGTTTAATAAGAATCAATAAGTCGAACACACCATGATCCTTCAGCCATGAATAACCACATCAATTTAGTTATGTGTTAGGATATTTATTTCCCTATTGGTTACAATCTAATGTCATCTCTTTTAATCTCATTGGCAATAAATCTCATTAGAAACTCTTCTAATTAACAATTAGAACACAATTAATCAATGCATAGAGAATATTCATTCAGCAATTGGGCACATCATTAATACGTAGCAGCTTAGCAAAGTCTTAGGGGGTGATTCTGACCCTGGCGGTCATTGACCGCCAGGGCCAACGACCACGAGAGCATCGCCAACAGGCTGGCGGTGCTCTCAAGGGCATTCTGACCGCGGCGGTTTGGCCGCGGTCAGAAAGGGAAAACCGGCGGTCTCCCGCCGGTTTTCCGCTGCCCTATTGAATCCTCCATGACGGCGCAGCTTGCTGCGCCGCCATGGGGATTCTGACACCCCATACCGCCATCCTGTTCCTGGCGGTTCGCCCGCCAGGAACAGGATGGCGGTATGGGGTGTCGTGGGGCCCCTGGGGGCCCCTGCAGTGCCCATGCCAATGGCATGGGCACTGCAGGGGCCCCCGTAAGAGGGCCCCACAAAGAATTTCAGTGTCTGCCTAGCAGACACTGAAATTCGCGACGGGTGCAACTGCACCCGTCGCACCTTCCCACTCTGCCGGCTCCATTCGGAGCCGGCTTCCTCGTGGGAAGGGGTTTCCCGCTGGGCTGGCGGGTGGCCTTCTGGCGGTCGCCCGCCAGCCCAGCGGGAAACACAGAATCACTGCAGCGGTCTTTAGACCGCGGAGCGGTGTTCTGTTGACCCCCTTAGTAATGCATGATTCAACAAAGCAGGAACTCAGTCATTTGTCTATTTGCACCGGATAATTGTGAACGCCTTAACTAACCTCAAATTAGCATTAGCATGTTGGGCTTCATGCAAAACATTTTAGCAAACACAAATTTAGAAAACATCTAACTATGGCCTCTATCAAAATAGCAGTTGGTACCTAGAAAGAAAAGGCAAACAGACAATTACAATTTGCATCAGATAGTTACCAATCCAACAGATCCGCAAACAGCGTCAGTCTTCGTCCTAAGGACATCAGTCGATTCACCATCGGCAGAGATAGGACGGGGGAAAGTCTTGTTATTAGTATAGCCAAGGAATAGAATTTTCCCTCATATGGAGGAGAAGTAAGTATCAGGTAAGAACGGGTAAAGGATGGTTTAAAATAATAAGACAAAACAAGAGAAGTGAAAGTCTCTGTGAATGAGTGAAGTAAAAGTACCCCGTTTCTCCTTGGGTCCCTCTGTTAAATCAAAACTGTCTAATTAGCCCTTAACTCCTCAATGGATAATAATTGGTGCAGTGGTATCTCTGTCCAATAATCCTTCACGCATCTAGCCAGAATTTTCCACAAACCACAGTTCTCATGTCGCGGTTTGGTCCATGTTATTGACGTCTTCATCGGTTTGAATGTCAGGTAAGAAAAGTTACACTTTGCGCTCCAGTCAGTGTCTTCATTGTTTTCCCCTACTCTAGTAACCTTGCACCTGTTACGAATTACACTGTTCCATTCAACAAGAACGTCTCCTTGAACAAGTCGGTTCTCATGAGAAAGAATTTGCTACGGCTACACACATAACTTCTGGAAAAGTACAGCTTTGTGTCCTTCAGGAAAACAGCACATTGCACGTTAGAAAAACACAGTTTAATATGAGACCAGGCAGCTAGGCCCAGACCCTCGCTTAGCTAAGGCCTATCAATTAATAAGCAACTTCTTACTACATAACTCTAATTATGATATGCTAATACAAATTCAAAACATTATTGCATAACAGTTCAGAATTAACAAGCTTTTCATTCATTTTCGTATACATTGGTGGCCACTCCCTGTGGGCACATTTCAAATACGTGCATTATTTTTCTATGTTAACACATTTTCTATGCAGCTTCATCACACAATATATTGCAAGCTTTTCATGTTAATATTGCTTTTAAGAGACACGCTCCAAAAATCCCTCCTCTAATGACTCTTATCATCACACAAAACTTTCCCCAAAAATTTAAAATCCTAAAATTCTTTCAACTCTATCTCCTCCCTTATTGGCTTACCCTTTGATTTTTCCCTATACAATTTTTCCCTTTGTTTTTCTTCCTTTCTCTTATTATTTTTTGCCATCTTTAATTTTAGTATTTTACTAATCTTACATGCCACCCACAATCCAAATAGGCAAGCTATAACAATCAATATCCCCTGTATTATTTTAGACAATATCCCATCCCAAATGTTACTAAGCCAATTCCCCACTGAAGCAAATCCTTTCCCAACCTTCTCCCAGACACCTTGTTCTTTCACTTCCTTCAAGTCTGTACTATCCCTAGTCAAGTTAGTAAGCATACATACTAATCTCATTACTATTATCTGGTATATATGCACAACAATGATGCTCATTAAGCATCTTACAAACTCTGCCATTTTTCGCTCAAAGAATGTCTAAAGCAAGCATGTTTTGAAGAGTCATAGCCCTCTCCACAGCAAGTTCAGTATCCATCAGGAGTATGGCCCCTGAAAAATTAGTCAGCATGTTATCCACAATAGTAGACAACTTTTGAATCTTTATGGAGTTTAAGATAACTCCCACTGAAGGAATTATCGCCCCAAATATGTCTCCTACTACACCAGCAGCAGTTTCTCTCTTCTGTCTAGTACGATGTAAATCAGACAATTTCGGAAACCTTTTCAAATCGTCAAGTTGATATATCTTTGGGAAAACTATCCCCAAATAACATGTCCCATACCATCACTTTGGAAGATGGTAATAAGCATTAAGTCCACATATGTATTGTATCCCTGGGATCGCGGGATCCTGTCCATTTAACATGAACATCCATTTACTCTGAAACAAAAGCACATGCTTACATTCACTCATACCCACAAACACATTGTCATAATATGATTTTGGCCTAGATATGCAAAGCTTCCCTACATGTAATGCATCTAAAGCTAGCGTCCCTTGTTCTCTAATTGCACCATAACGTTCACTACTAGGAAAAGCCAGCTGCTCCAATCCTTTCTCTAACTTACCCTTTAATGCCCTTCTTCTATCTTCCGTGTGATCTAGAAAGCTCTTCTCTGCAGGTGTAAGCAAGCATGTCAAATTATTGTGGTGTGCATAAGATATACTAATCGTTAATGTCGACTCAAAGAATCCTTTAACTAATTTTATACTATAGTACCTAGCTACCCCACTCCAATCCTCTATTATAGGCACGTAAGAAAACACAAGATCATAATTTGAGTAAAAGTATTGAATCTCTTCCTGGTTATAGAATCTTGTTAGTAACAGACTACAACTTATCTAATAAGTTAGTGGCAGACTATGATAGGTAACCCTCTCCTGTACCGAAACTGAATCTGTGTACACACAAAGCAATCCTTTGCATCCATTGTGTCAACATACTCACTCAGCAAGCGATAGAAAACATTAGTAGATAGTTCCCCTTTTGCATTTGTTCCCTCATGCAAATATCTTGTGTCCAACTCAAACCTTTCCCAAGCACTTAGTGCAGTGGTAGCCTCAGGAATTGTAGCATTGTTCGTCCCACTTGTATCCATTAGTGTCATACCCACAACCACAACCATAATGAATATCACACACACAACACCTAAACCCACACCCACATATTTACAGCGCCTACCCTCTCTATTATCCTGCCTAGTGTTAGCCACGATCTGTAAAGAATCAGAAAATGAAGGATGGTTAATTCAAGCAACAACAGAGGACGGTTAGAATGAATTTTTTTTTTCTTTTCCTTTTTTTTTCTTCTCTCGCAGCAAAGTCAAACAAGCGAAAGTCTTCCTTCAGCAATTATTTACAGCTTTCAGTTTCACTCCCAGGATCATTGTCAATTCAGGTTAGCAGCTTGTCAGAATCGGGTTCCACAAGTCAATTCAGGTTTTAAAGCCTCATCCGGTAAATTCTCAGTCTCTTTTCTCTATTTTTTTTTCTATAATTCATTCTTTACACCAATTCAGTCTCTTCAGCTCGACTCAGGTGCCAAAGTACTGACCTGGAATTTCTCGATCAAAGGAAAACGCCAAGAACTCTTGTTGCCATTCAGCTGTTGTTGCATACGCCCATTCAGGACCCACGTACCTTCTGTTTGCTACTCTTTTTCTTTTCAACTTGCGATCACCTTGCAACTCTCCTTCACTTAAATCTTCTCTCCTTGTTGTATCAACCTCTTCCTCTTTTGCATCTTCGACAACCACTTCTCCCCTTTTCACTTGCAACTCTGGCCACTTGTCTCCTTTCAGTATCTCTCCTGTCTTTAATCTTTCCTGTGGCAACCCTTCACCCTCTCTTGACTCTATGGTGTTTTCTCTTGATGGACCTGCAATCTGCTCAGGACGAGTTTGGACACTCTGACTCTCTTGCACCTCAACTCCTTCGCCTTCTGGGTCTGTCAAATGCTCTAGCTCATTTCCCTAACCGTCTGCTTCTGGGAGAACCTCCCTCTGATTAGGCTCTCCGGTTGCCTCAGTTGATGAAAGGCTCACCGTCACCCCTCTGGATCTCTTCTCCTTCGTCTCTCATTGGAGTGACCAAGCCGTCCTCAACAGGCTCTCCTTCTGTCTCAGTTCTCCTTCAATCACTCTCCGGCCCTGAGACTTTCTTCTCTGTTGTTGGTACTTTCAACAACTCAACTTCCTCATCAGTCGAACACGTCACCTTTTTCGTATGACTGGCGTGGATCCAGTTCGGAATTCCCGCACACTTCACAGCAGTAGTAGTTGTTAGTATCACTTGATATGGCCCCTTCCAACGTGGCTCCAAACACGTCTTTCTTACATGTTTCTTGATGACAACCCAATCACCAGCTCTCAGGTTGTGTCCTGGATAATTTATCGGTGGCAGGGTGGTAGCTTCCACCTGGTGAGAAAAAGAGCGAACCACATCAGCCAGACCCCTGCAGTAGTCCAACACCATATCATCCGTGATATTCACAAGAGCATTCGCAGGCACTGCGGGCAATCTCATAGCTCGGCCCATGAGAATCTCATGAGGGGACAGTCCTGTTTTCTTCTTAGGTGTATTTCTCATTGACATTAACACCAGAGATAATGCATCGGGCCATTTCAAATTCGTGGCTGCACACATTTTTGCCATCCTCGACTTCAGGGTACCATTCATCTGTTCCACTAATCCTGATGCTTCAGGACAGTAACTACAATTCAACTTCTGCTCAATGTTCAATGCTGCACACAATAGCTTAACCACCTCGTTGTTGAAGTGACTTCCCCTATCTGATTCTAAAGAGATCCGAAACGTGGTATCAATTCCCTAAGCAGCAGCTTCGTTACTGTGAGGCTGTCATTCCTGCGTGTAGGGTACCCTTCAATCCAATGACTAAAGATACACACAATCACCAACACATATCTCAAACCTACGCACATGGGCATCTCAATAAAATCCAATTGCATTCTGCTAAATTGACCTCCAGCTCTCCCGTTGTGGCTCAAATTCACCACTGTCCCTTTCCCCGCATTCATCTGTTGACAGATGACACACCTATGGCAAATTACTTCTGCAGTTTGTCTGAACTTCAGGTTAAACCAGTCAATTTTGAACAACCTGATCATGGCATCCCTCCCAATATGTGCTTGACCATGGTAAAACCTTGCAAATTGTGACAAAAGACTGTTCGGCAAGACCATTTTCCCTTCGTCTGAGACCCACAAAACATCTGGCCTTTGTACGCAGTGCATCCTAACCCAAGAACGCTTCTCATCTTTGCTGGTACGTCCCTGCAACAATCTCAATTCTTCTAGTGTATCAATCACCCTTAAGGCGTAACCTGTGCATGTCTCATTTTCTTTTTCAGGCAACAATTCCCACTGATCCTTAAACGATATACAGTTTAATGCGCAGAACCTTGCGACTTGATCCGCATATCCGTTTCCCATTGAAACAAAGGCTTGTGACTTCAGGTGCGCACTGCATTTCACCACGGCAATTTCATGAGGTAACTGAATTGCGTGCAACAACTTCTTAATTCTCTCACCATTTTTCACTGGTGAACCAGAAGAGGTCAAGAAACCCCTCTGTGACCACAGTTGGCCAAAGTCATGGACAATTCCCAATCCATACCTGCTTTCAGTATAGATAGTCACTCTCAGCTGGGCAGAAACATGGCATGCTCTAGTAAGAGCAACCAGTTCAGCTACTTGAGCAGAATATACTCCTTGAAGCCAGGACGCTTCCAGGATACCAGAAATCGTGCATTCGGCATATCCAGCTCTCAGCACTCCTACTGAGTCTCTCAAACATGAGCCATCGACAAAGATAATTTGGTCATTTTCTTCCAATTGGGTATCTTTAATATCAGGCCTCGGTTTGGTGCACATTTCCGTTACCTCAAGACGATCATGTTCTACATCTTCCACATTTTCAACCTCTGTATTTTCACTTGGAAGTAAAGTTGCCGGGTTCAATACTGTACATCTTTTTAACGTTACATTTGGTGACCCCAATATAATCGTTTCATATTTTGTCAGTCTTGCATTTGTCATGTGCTGCGTTTTAGTACGGGTCAACAGGATCTCAACTGAGTGAGGGACCATGGCTGTTATAGGATGTCCCATCACTATGCCTTCACACTGTGTGAGGCTTTGCCCAACTGCTGCTGCTGCGCGCAGACAACCCGGTAAGGCTGCTGCGACTGGGTCCAGCGTAGCTGAAAAAATGCTACTGGTTGGTTTATACCTCCATGGACCTGTGTCAGGACAGACAAAGAACATGCATCAAGTTCATGACAAAAAATAACAAAAGGCTTTGTGTAGTCAGGCATACCCAAAGCTGGAGCCCTGCACATGCTCTCTCTTAACTCAGTAAACGCTCTCATTTCCTTCTCTCCCAACACTATGACATCCGACCCCTCTTTGACTGTCAGTCTCACCAATGGCTTGGAGATGACTGAGAAATTCGGGATCCACTGATGACAGTAACCCACCATTCCTAGAAACATCCTAACATCTCTCAGTGTTGTTGGGGGATTCATCTGTAACAGTGCAGTTACTCTTTCCCTGGATAACTTCCTCAACCCTTTCTCAATTTGATGACCCAAGTACTTCTCCTCTTTCTGGCAATATTGCAATTTCTTTGAGGACACCTTGTGTTCATTCTTTCCCATGTGATTCAGTAAGGCAATCGAATCATACTTGCATTGGTCCCTTGTGTTAGAAGTGATCAGCAAATCATCAATGTACTTCACTAGAGTCGATTGAAAAGGCAGCTCCAATGACTCCAAGTCTTTCTTCAGAATCTGATTGAATATGGAAGGTGATTCCGAAAACCCTTGAGGAATTCGACACCAACTGTAAACCTTATCCAGGAATTTAAAACTGAAGACAAATTGGCTGTCCTCATGAAGAGGCAAGGAAAGAATGCTTGGGACCGATCAATTACTGTGAACCATTCTGCATCGCATTGAATCTGGAACATGATCACATCTGGATTTGGCACCACTGGACAGCATTTCACCACTATGTCATTGATCTTTCTCAAATATTGGACAATCCAAACTTTCCCACAAGGCTTTCTCAGTCCCATTATCGGTGAAATACATGGACTGCTCATCACTTCCTTCAAGACTCCCTGTTTAACAAAGTCTGCAATTAATTGCGCAACCTTTATAAGGACATCTTGCGCAATATGATACTGCGGTATCTGGGGGAACGCAACATTCAGCTTCACACTGACCTTAACTGGTTCTACTCCTTTTATCAGCCCTACTTCTTTCCCTGTCAAGTCCCACACTTTCTCTTGGACTGTTCCCTGCAAGTCTGCCGGGAGATCACCCACTGTGAACATCGGGAAGAAGTTAATCACAGGATATTCCTCATCTGTGGTCTCAGTTTCAGGCTCTGAAACCTGTTCCTCTCCTTCATCATCACTGTTCATCTGGACCTCAATCCCCTCATTGGAACAGGTGATTGAACACCTTGTCTTGCACAATAAGGGCCAGATGTAGCGAAGGTTTTTACCCATTCTGTGTCTATGGGAAAAAGAGTACGTACATATGGCCCTAAGTCTCTTCCCAGTAAGGACGCAGACTTGAATCACAACCCACAAATCTATGCAATCCTTGGAAAGTGCTAAGCTCAACCTGAACCGGATCTGTGATCGGGTTAGTCAGGAGTTGGTTTGCTACTCCCGCTACCTTAACTGTACGTCCCGAAAGGGGCAGTTTCAGAACCTCAGCACTTCTGACTGTAGAACGTGTAGCTCCTGTGTCAACCAAGAATGAAACCTTGTGTCCCATTACCTTCCCCTGAACATAGGGCCCTTTCTGATCTACCTCTAAGGACGCTGCAAGCTTACACTCCTCACTATCTGAACTCTCATCCGACCATTCATTGTTTATTCCATTCTCACCATGCAAAGGGAACTGTTGCACTGTGTTATTTTGACTCATCCTTTGACCTGTGACCTGTTGAGGAAGCATCACCTGTTGCTGTTCCATTGGCGCTAAAGGCACCTGCATTTGCTGTCTAAGTACCATGGGGACCTGCTGTTGCATTTGTTGTAGCTGCATCGGCTGTATACGTGGCATCTGCACCTGCTGAATGGATTGAAAACCCTGCATTTGATCCACGTTATTCTGAAAATTTGGTTTAGGGCCTCTCAGCCTCGGTCCTTTCACGTTTTGGAATTAACTGACATCATTGCTTTGTTGAACAACACCCTCCTGCACCATCATCAGGCACTCCCGCTTCCAATGTCCAACGACCCCGCAAGCATGACAAGGTAACATCTTCTTCATTCCCTGTACATCGTTTTGTACTACTACAGTGTTCAAATCTGGACTTCGGTTCACGAAACCTCCTCGACCTCTACCTTCACTTGCGCCTGAAACATCCCGTTTCCTTGCGTCTGTTGCACCATCTGTTGTAGACAACCTCCCTGCATCCCTGACTGTGCTTCCTTATTTTGCATCACCATCGCTTTCTCTTTCAACCTTCTCTGCTTTAACTCAATCTCGTCACTACAGTACTTCGCATACTGCAACACCTTGTCAATCGGCTTTGCTTGCCAACAAATCAAGTGACTCTTAATCATCCGGCTAATCTCAGGTCTCAACCCTTCAACAAATCTAAACACAAGATGATTCATGTCCTTCGCCTCAACAACCTCTGTACCACTGTAGTGCTTGAACACCTTCAACAACCTCTCATAATAGGCATGTATCGACTCCTTGGCTTCCTGAGCCGTCCGATCAATCTTTTGTCAATCAATATTCTTCAGCGAAACTATCGATTTCAGAAACTCAATCACCTTATAGTAATACTTCATCACCTCAGGAGACGGTGCCCCTGTTATTCTGTCCCTTGCTGGTTCCTCGGTCAGCCAATGCACTCAAGCCACAAATCAGCCAGGACTATGATCTCAAAGAGAGTATTCCGGTCTTCCCAAAGGCATTTCGCAAGCTTCACAAACCTGTCTGTCTGCTGATACCACTCTATTGGCTTTTCCCTCAGCCTGGGAAAGTCATTCGTAAACGACAGAATGTCACCTCTAGTCCATAGCACATGGACAAGAACCTCTCCAGCAGTCTCTCTCATCGGTAACACCTTTACCGTACCGGTATCCGGTAAGGCTTTTGCTGGCTGCCCTATGCAGTCACTTTTCATCTTGTCTCTTTTCTTCGCCCATCTGCCTTCCCACTTTTCTAAGGCTTAAACTTGTGCACTCTGCAGTATCTCTTTAAGGTGAGCCTTCATCCCAGTAGACCTCATGTGTTCAAAATCCTTAGGCTCAAAATCTAACCTGTAAGTCCTCTTCAGATGTTTGGTATTTTCTAAATCTATGCCATATTTATATGCCAAATTTGCCAACCTCTGGTGCACCCTGCTCACTTCTCTAGTTATCTTTGGACACAAGTATCTCAATTCTGCCTCCGTGTATGACTCTAACCTATTCACTCCCATGCTCCCTTCAACAAGTTAATTTTCTTCCATGCCCAATCTCACAAAAATCAGGTGTTCTTCTCCTTCCGTTCTTCCTGCGGCTACAGGAGCAGTCTGTGGAGTATTAAGCTTGTCTAACCAGTCAGTCAGCTGTTGTGCTGTTAAACCTTGTAATGAGATATTTCAAGTCTGCGCTAAAGGTGACTGTGGTAAATTTACACTTGAGATCTGCCGAGTTAACAGTCTCAAACCTGTCTGTCTCATGGCCTCTGGAGGAGCTCCAATTGGTCTGAAGTCTAACAGGAACCTAGGTCCTTCAAATGCCGGTTCCACCTGAGTCGTTCCTTGGGAGCTTCCTACGAACCCTCCTCTTGTCATCTCTTGAGTCATTACCCCTTGATCGCATACACTAGGCTTTGCCTGGGCATACAGTGGTACTGGTCGACCAACTGTAATGGACAAAGATATGGGGCTGGCGTCTGTCTGTTCCCCAAAACCTGTGGATTATTAACTCCCACATTCTGGTTCATTACTGGTGCCATGATTGATTGCGGCCCCGTAACCGAAGTATAATTCGGAATCATATGCTCCTGTACCTGGGGCAGTAAAGGTGGAGTGGGATCAGGCTGAATCAACTTTGGTCCTGCATATTCTTGCTCTGTCAGCACCATCAGAATTGTTGTAGTCTAAGATTGGGACATCAGGGTAAAGTCTCTGAACCTGTGGTGGTTGCAGCTGAGATTGCATACCGTGGGCAGTAGACACGCTCAAATTACTCTGCACCGGAACTGGTGTCGAGACAGGACTAGCCTGAATCGGACTCGTTGCCACCTTTTCTTGGGTCAAACCTGCAGGACATGTACTAGTACTCGGTCTATTGTCATCTATCGCATATGGGGGTGGGTCGATCATTCAGTAACTGATTAAGGAACTCATCATCGTCTGAGTCATCTACCTCTGACCAGGGCTTCCTAGCCTCTTTGGAGGGACATGTGTCAGTCTTACAAGTGGCTTTCCCTCCTTTCTCTTTGCCTTCTTAAACTATGGCTGGTAACAGCCTAACTCCATCTATTGTTTCTGTAGGAGGCTGGCCTGGCTTATAGTGGGTACCTTGTGGTACTTACACCCTGTGCCAGGTTCAGTTATCCCTTATTAGTAGAATAGAGGTGTTTCTAGCAGCTTAGGCTGATAGAAGGTAGCTATGGCAAAGCAGCTTAGGCTGAACTAGGAGACATGCAAAGCTCCTACTATACCACTTATATCATATAGCACAATATCATAAGAAAACACAATACTCAGAGTTACTAAAATTAAAGGTAGTTTATTTTAGTGACAATATGCCAAAACTATCTCAGAGAATACCCTCACTAAGGAGGTAAGTAATATACACAAGTTATATGTACACAAACCCAAAACAGGTAAGTAACAGAAAGAAAAGTAGTGCAAACAATGTAGAATCACAATAGGATGCAAAAGACAGACATAGATCTAGGGGCAACACAAACCATATACTCCAAAAGTGGAATGCGAATCACAAATGGATCCCAGACCTATGGGAAGTTGTAGAGGGTCGCTGGGACTGTAAGAAAACAGTAAGGGTGTCCAAAATACCCCACCCCAAGACCCTAGAAAGTAGGAGTAAAGTTACCCTACTACCCCAGAAAGACACAATAGTCGTGATAGGGGGATTCTGCAAGAACCACAAGAACCAGCAAAACACTGAAGACGGATTCCTGGACCTGAGGACCTGAAAAGGAAGGGGACCAAGTCCAAGAGTTGCGATAGTGGCCAGGGGGGGCAGGAGCCCAGGAAACCCGGATGAAGGTGCAAAAGGGCTGCCTCTGGGTGGAAGAAGCCAAAGATTCTGCAACAACCAAAAGGGCTAGAACTTCTCCTTTGGATGGAAGATGTCCCACGGCGTTCTGGATGTTGCAGAAGTGTTTCCAGTCAGTAATACCACAAACAAGCCTTGCTATCTGCAAGGGTCGCGGTAGAGGTTTTTGGGTGCTGCTGGGGACCAGGAAGGACCAGGATGTCACCCCTTAGAGGAGGAGACAGAGGGGGCACTCAGCAACTCAGAGAGCTCCCGCAGAAGCAGGCAGCACCCGCAGAAGTACCGCAGCAGGCACTTGGAAGTTCTGTGAACTCAGAGTCACAAAAGGAGAGTCCCACGACGTCGGCGTCCAACTCAGCAGGTTGAGCACTGCAGGATGGAGTGCTGGGGACCCAGGCTAGGCTGTGCACAAAGGAATCCTTGGAGAAGTGCACAGAAGCCGGAGCAGCTGCAAATCACGCAGTACACGGGTTTGCTGTCTGGCGTGGGGAGGCAAAGACTTACCTCCATCAAATTTGGACAGAAGGGCCACTGGACTGTGGGAGACACTTGGACCCAGCTCCTGTGTTCCAGGGACCACGCTCGTCAGGATGAGAGGGGACCCAGAGGATCGGTGATACAGTCTCTTGGTGCCTGCGTTAGTAGGGGGAAGATTCCGTTCACCCACAGGAGATTTCTTCTTGGCTTCCAGTGCAGGGTGAAGGCAGACAGCCCTCAGAGCATGCACCACCAGGAAACAGTCCAGAAAGCCGGCAGGATGAGGCGCTACAATGTTGCTGGTAGTCATCTTGCTACTTTGTTGTGGTTTTGCAGGCGTCCTGGAACAGTCAGCAGTCGATCCTTGGCAGAGGTCGAAGAGGGAAGTGCAGAGGAACTCTGGTGAGCTCTTGCATTCGTTATCTGAGGAATAGCCCAGAGGAGAGACCCTAAATACCCAGAAAAGGAGGTTTGGCTACCAAGAAAGGAGGTTTGGCTACCAAGAGAGGTGAGAATCAGGAGGGGTCTCTGACATCACCTGCTGGCACTGGCCACTCAGAGCAGTCCAGTGTGCCCCCAACACCTCTGAATCCAAGATGGCAGAGGTCTGGGACACACTGGAGGAGCTCTGGGCACCTCCCCTGGGAGGTACTGGTCAGGGGAGTGGTCACTTCCCTTTCCTTTGTCCAGTTTGCACCAGAGCAGGGGTGGGGGATCCCTGAACCGGTGTAGACTGGCTTATGCAGAGATGGGCACCATCTGTGCCCATCAAAGCATTTCTATAGGCTGGGGGAGGATACTCCTCCCCAGCCCTTCACACCTATTTCCAAAGGGAGAGGGTGTAACACCCTCTCTCAGAGATAATCCTTTGTTCTGCCTTCCTGGGCCAGGGCCGCCCAGACCCCAGGAGAGCAGAATGCTGTCTGAGGGGTTGGCAACAGCAGCACCTGCAGTGGAAACCCCAGAAAGGCAGTTTGGCAGTACCCGGGTTCTGTGCTAGAGACCCGGGGGATCATGGAATTGTCCCCCCAATACCAGAATGGTATTGGGGGGACAATTCCATGATCTTAGACATGTTACATGGTCATGTTCGGAGTTACCATGGTGACGCTACACATAGGTAGTGACCTATGTGCAGTGCACGTGTGTAATGGTGTCCCCGCACTCACAAAGTCCGGGGAGTTTGCCCTGAACAATGTGGGGGCACCTTGGCTAGTGCCAGGGTGCCCACACACTAAGTAACTTGGCACCTAACCTTTACCAAGTGAGGGTTAGACATATAGGTGACTTATAAGTTACTTATGTGCAGTGAAAAATGGCTGTGAAATAACGTGGACGTTATTTCACTCAGGCTGCAGTGGCAGTCCTGTGTAAGAATTATTTGAGCTCCTTATGGGTGGCAAAAGAAATGCTGCAGCCCATAGGGATCTCCTGGAACCCCAATACCCTGGGTACCTAAGTACCATTTACAGGGGAATTATATGGGTGTACCAGTGTGCCAATGAGAATTGGTAAAATTAGTCACTAGCCTGCAGTGACAATTTTATAAAGCAGAGAGAGCATAAACACTGAGGTTCTGGTTAGCAGAGCCTCAGTGAAATAGTTAGGCACCACACAGGGAACGCATACAGGGCATACACTATGAGCACGGGGGTCCTGCCTAGCAGGATCCCAGTGACACAAGGGCAAAAAAAAAACATACATACAGTGAAAATGGGGGTAACATGCCAGGCAAGATGGTATTTTCCTACAGTTTCTCTCCTCCAAACTCTCTGTGCACTATCCCACCTAGCCTCCGCTAGTGTCTTTTCTGCTTTCCTCATTATCCTCTCAAATTTCTGTTGCTGCTGTCGTATTGCCATCAGCTCCCAAATTGCTAATGCCTCAAACTGTGCTGGCCTCGGAGGTGGCTTTAGCTCATTTAGCACCCTCCGCAAATTTTCCAACATCGTCAAATTGAACGTTCCGTGCTCCGGAAATGCCAAACGTCCTTTTTTCTCTGTAGCTTTGCACACTTGTTTTAGCCAAAGTCATGGCACCACACCCTTTTCCTCCATTACAGCATAAGACGGTGTGTCCTCCAGCATTGTGACCTCCCCTACACTCGCGGTAATATATACGTCTCCCCTCAAGCGCTCTCTAAAGCCTTGAAAAATTTCATTTTTACGTCTTTTATTTGGTTCACAATCGAATCAGGAAGTGACTTTAATTCCCAGAACTCTCTTTGCCTACCTTCTCAACCAATTGTCTCTCACGGACAGCTGCCAATCCGTTCGCGACCCTTCTCACTAACCAACCTATCCCAGCGCGGCTCTAATGACGTCACACTCACACACACTGCGGCTGACAAAGTCTTGTGTCTTCCCACTCTCTATTCACACAAAACTAATACAATATATTGTGAGCACCAACAAAAAACAAACTCAAATTTGCCGGTTTACTACAGGAAAGGGTAACACAATTGCTTCAGATCTTTACAGAGATTTCACTTAGCCTTGGCCGCTACTCTTTCCTTCTAAGATCCCGCACTCGCAAGCAAAATTTGACCCGCAAATTTTACTCTCGACTTGTCAATGGATTATTGTTCTAGTGCACTTTAGAACTCACCAAATCTCCATCGAAGTTTTCATTCACTCACTTTGACTCAAGCTCGACTCGTCGATTTCACCATCGACCTATTAAACTGCGCAAATCACAACATAAACCAAGTGTCTCATACACATTATCAATATACTCCGGAGTCTTAGACCATGCAGGGCCCGTACATCATCAACAACAAGGTGGACAATTTTTTAGCACAAAGTGCCACACTCGCCGACTTCCCTACTCTCATACTGCGGATTACGCACACTCCTACTAAAACATCATAATCTGGCCTAAAATCCTAACAAACTTCACAATTCACCTGCAGTATGCAGAAGCTGTGCAAGCGCAAAACCTACTTTATTCACACTATCACTATAACGCCGCGAACATACTCAAACTTCCTTCAGCAAGGTCCGAGATTCCGGGAAAGTCATTTGGGACTTAGGGGCACATCATCTCTTCAATTTGCATCATTGAAAAAGGAATAATTTTCCCAAACACAATTTTCCGATACACCTTGCTTACTTCCAAACCACACCCATCAATCTCTACCAGACCTCTTGAACCATCAACTCTATCAATTCGTAGTCCCACGTACTGGGGCCCCAAAGGGCCAACCCATCCGCACTGTTACTAAAACCCGTTATCAAACCGTGATCTTTCGTACTGGGGCCCCAAAGGGCCAAACTATCACCTCTGCTACCAAAAACTGTTAGCGCGTCAGAGCCTTGTTAAGTAAACTTACAAGGAGACACGCCTAGGTCGACGAACCTTTGGACCACGTTCGGGGACTTCCCAGTACGAGATGTCTTTTTGGCATCACAACTCAATAGATCAATAACCCAATCAATATTCACAGTAACTAATCAACAAGTTAATCAATAACGTTTAATAAGAATCAATAAGTCGAACACACCATGACCCTTTAGCCATGAATAACCACACCAATTTAGTTAAGTATTAGGATATTTATTTCCCTATTGGTTACAATCTAATGTCATCTCTTTTAATCTCATTAGAAACTCTTCTAATTAACAATTAGAACACAATTAATCAATGCATAGAGAATATTCATTCAGTAATTGGGAACATCATTAATATGAAGCAACTTAGCAAAGTCTTAGTAATGCATGATTCAACAAAGCAGGAACTCAGTCATTTGTCTATTTGCACCGGATAATTGTGAACGCCTTAACTAACCTCAAATTAGCATTAGCATGTTGGGCTTCATGCAAAACATTTTAGCAAACACAAATTTAGAAAACATCTAACTATTGCCTCTATCAAAATAGCAGTTGGTACCAAGAAAGAATAGGCAAACAGACAATTACAATTTGCATCAGATAGTTACCAATCCAACAGATCAGCAAACATCGTCAGTCTTCGTCCTCAGGACATCAGTCGATCCACCATCGGCAGAGATAGGACGGGGCAAAGTCTTGTTATTAGCATAGCCAAGGAATAGAATCTTCCCTCATATGGAGGAGAAGTAAGTATCAGGTAAGAACGGGTAAAGATGGTTTAAAATAATAAGAAAAAACAAGAGAAGTGAAAGTCTCTGTGAATGAGTGAAGTAAAAGTCCCCCGTTTCTCCTTGGGCCCCTCTGTTAAATCAAAACTGTCTAATTAGCCCTTAACTGCTCATTGGATAATAATTGGTGCAGCGGTATCTCTGTCCAATAATCCTTCACGCATCTAGCCAGAATTTTCCACAAACCACAGTTCTCATGTCGCGAATTGGTCCATGTTATTGACGTCTTCATCGGTTTGAATGTCAGCTCCAGTCAGTGTCTCCATAGTTTTTTCCCTACTCTAGTAACCTTGCACCTGTTACGAATTACACTGTTGCATTCAGCAAGAACGTCGGTTCTCATGAGAAAGAATTTACTACGGCTACACACATAACTTCTGGAAAAGTACAGCTTTGTGTCCTTCAGGAAAACAACACATTGCACGTTAGAAAAACACAGTTTAATATGAGACCAGGCAGCTAGGCCCAGACGCTCGCTAAGCTAAGGCCTATCAATTAATAAGCAACTTCTTACTACATAACTCTAATTATGATATGCTTACACAAATTCAAAATATTATTGCATAACAATTCAGAATTAACAAGCTTTTCATTAGTTTTCGTGTACATTGATGGCCACTCCCTGTGGGCACATTTCAAACACGTTCATTATTTTCTACGTTAACACATTTTCTATGCAGCTTCATCACACTATATATTGCAAGCTTTTCATGTTAATATTGCTTTTAAGAGACACACTCCAACACTCTGGGCTGGGCTTCCCACTCGGAGGGTGTGCTGCAGAACGAGGACGTGCTGCAGAACATAGAGTAAGGTAAGTGATTTTTTTAATGCTAGTGTTTATATTAATATGTATATTATCTGTAGTTTTTTGTGTATGTTTATGTGCTCATCCCCCTCGACGCCTCCCCTCCCCATTGTGATTTGCAGCCAACCACCACTGTCTGATTTGATTAATTGATTTTTACCCACGCCTGATTCCGGCACATTAACATGATGGAAAACACAGAAGCAACGAAAGGCTTGTAATGTAATCTGAAAAATGTCATAACTGCTAAATATCTGTGGAGGGTAAGTGGCCGCTCGTGCCACTACTTTTCGGCACATTCCTGCCTGCCTTTCCCTTAACTGCTGAAGAGCCCGTTAATGTCCCACAGGTGTGCATGCAGGGAATGTTTTCTCCTGTCACCAAAGCTGGCCTTTCAAGCTGGTCACTTGCCAGAGGTCAGCATTCTTCAGGCCTCGGAGGGTTGTTGATAGTATAGAGGTGATTGGAGTTCAAGGAAGTACCAGCATTGCTTGTAGTGTGTCAAGAGGCACTCGGAAGAAAGGGCGGAAACCAAAACTAAGACTCTAAAATGAGGGAGGAAAACAAAAACATAGCTCAGAAGCAAAGCTGAAACATTGCCCATGAGATCTTGTTTTTGGGAAATATTCAGTTTGCACATCCTCCATTTTCACCTCGGCGTTTTTGTGATCTGCTATCCAAATTGTGCAGTATGAATAACTAAATTATTCAGCAGACAAAAGTTATATTTTACGTCATTTCGAGCGCTTGAAAGCAGATTGTACAAAACAATCTGTACCCTTATGTCTCTGTTTTTTTGGGCGATTTTAGACAGTGCTTAATTTGAGCCTTGGTTGCCGTTGGGGGGCATCGTCACTTATTTTTAGCACTGGCACATATATGTCCGCATCAGGTAGTCCCCGGGTGCAATAGAGGTAAATACACAGAGCTCAGAACACGGAGGAAGAGAAAGACAAAACCGTCACGAAGGGAGAAAGCGGGGATCTGAGAGAAGGAGGGAGCCGGCAGAGAGTGTCTTGCCGTAGATTGAAGACTACCATCCTTGGTATGTGACACGCCGACGTCTAATTGCACAGGCAGCCGGCTTCTAAGCAAAGCTTCGGGCGCCGGAACCTTTTCTTTCACAAGTTTAAGCCCATTGCTGTAAAATATATACAATCTGGTATCACCGTTGCCTCGTTCACTGCGTGAATATATCTATCAGAAGATGGAAGGGGTCATGTTTCTTTTGAAGAGTATTAGGCACGCATTCCACCCAGTATGCAGACATTTAAAATTTAATCTGTTTAAACTAGAAATAGTGTTGGTTAAATTCTGCAAATTAAACAGCAGATGATGGATTAAATGCCAATTGTATATTTTCATAGAACAAAACTCAGCAGTGGAATCACGTTTTCCCTTTGACCCTGTCTACCCTTATCACGAGGCAGTTTCTGGGCGCTTTCCTGTTCCCCAATAGATCTCCAAGCATTTTTTGACGTCAGTAAATGAACGCATGATTCAATTTACCCGGATCTAAAAGACAGTGGAACACAGAAAACATTCTTAATTATTTGCGTAATTCTTTTCATCTGCTTTAGACATTTAGGCTGTGACTTGCATGCATTCATTTACGAATGTGTACATACTCAACCGCTACCAGCTCTTGATTAACCTTCTGGGTAAAGTGTGGATTACTTTCTGGAATAACGTTCTATTACACTTCAGAAAAGCAAGCGGGGATATTTCGGACCTCCAAGTACTTGGCGTAGTGTAAGTAGAGTACACAAGATGGTGCTGTCAGATATGAATATCACAAATGAGCCAGGTCTAATGTGGGGCCATCGAAAGTACAGAAACCTGTATTAGAATGAGTGCCAGTACTGTGGGACACCGGCCTTTTTTAAGTGACCAGGGCAAGGTGGAATATTTTCTAGAGTATTTGTTGCAAACGAGCCCACGATGATGTTTTGAAGCTCCGAGTGTTTATTGCGGTTCAGGAAGAACAATCCCTTAAACTAAACTGTAGCCTTCAAGTCCCTTGCAACTTTTCAGTGGTATTGCATCATTCAGCCTCCACACACAGCAGAAGGGTGTCATACTCTGCGGTTATTGTCAGTTCAACTTCCCAACACACATCACAAATGAATCAGCTCTAGTGTGGGACACGAGAAGTAGAGCAGCCTATCTGAAAACGGCTGCTAGTACTAAGCGTGGCACACCAGCACGTCTCGGCATATTCAGATGATGTCGTTGGAGTGGTGGATCATCACAACCACTGGCACACACATCCTTGTGGAATCTACTCCTGTTGCACACCCTCTCAACACTGCAATATCGCACTGACTTCTACACCAGATGGGCGTTTGCCTATCATAGCACAGAGACATAGTAACTGAAACAATGGCACGGTACTTCCGGTATCGGACTACAAACCCAACAGAATTCTTTCATGGCTAGGAGCTTCTCTCAGATCGGGGGCAGAGAGGCATCACATTGATTGGGACATTACTCCTCTGCTTCTGTGATATAGGATTCCATCATAAGGGAGTTTGCATACACAAGAAATGACAGTAACACTATAGCTGAAGCTAGGTTTATCTTAAATTGTCCTTATCTGGCTAGACTATGCCTTGCACCTGGCAATACCTGATTTCTGTGTATTATTTTCTGGCCCTCCTGTGTTCCAGACTCCTCAGGTTTTGTCTTGTGTGCCAGCCCTTCACAGTACACCCTCCTGACTGACCCACGGTCTATGCCTCAGTCAGTTATCTTGGAACACTACAATGAATTGCCTGGAAGACAAAGTGAGCATTGCTAATCACCAATGCGTTTCAACCAAAGAAGGTCTCTGTTCTTGTGTTTACAAACCTGTACTAATTATTGGTATAGATCTCTGGAAAAAAATCCCCTTCTCTGTTCAGTGTTCCAAGATATAGGAATTAATTAATTTCAGCTTCCGGTAGTAGGCAGTTAACACATCCCTCGGCAATAATGAGACAAGGGAGTGAGGTACAGTTATGGTTTATAGTTCATTAATATTAGGCCAAGAGAATAGACTTTATTTAAGAATCATCTTCTCGACTAACAAAAAATGCCTGGAAGTGCGACAGAAGGCTCTTACATGAGTACGGTCTGCAGAAACCTCCATGTATTTACTAAACACAGGCAAGGCTTTTCCTTTAGAAATGAACAACTTACACTCAATTCACTATTATTTTTCCTTGAACAAGTGTCTCATACTTCAATCAATCTATCAATAAACGTCTAAAGTAGATGACTACTCAAAGAGAATATCCTAGCACTGAAGTGAAGGCAGGGACAGCAATAGCATTAAAGAGCCAGGTTTTTAGCAATCTACGGAAATCCAAAAGAGAGGTGAAAACTGGGATTCCATAACATAGGACCAAGAACAGCAGAAGATCTTTCTCCATGTGTTACTTGCTTATAATTAGGTATAAATGTTAAGAACTAATTTCCAAAGCGAAAGGGCAGCCTAGAAGAATACAAGTGTACCAATGCTCTGATGTAAAAGGGCCACCACTATACAGAGCCATGTGCATAAAGCATAATGCTTTAAAATTGATGCACTTCTCTTTTGGTAGCCAGTGAAGACAGTGAAGTTATGTGGTGACTGAAAAATGCCGGGGAACGTGGCAGAGCAACTGTTCTGCAGAAATGTGTACAATCTGAAGTCTCTTTAATGTTTTTTGTAGGGGCACCGAGATAAAGCATGCTGCCATAGACTAACTTGAATGTATTCAAAGTCTGAACTACATTTTTCTGAATATAAATGGGGAGGAGCCCTAGAAGATTCTTCAGGCTTTTAAGTAACCAAAAACAATAGGCCCTAATTTTTTAGATTTGAATATCGATGAAGAGACCATTTGTCCAGCCAGAAGCCTAGGCTCTTGACTGCATTACAAGGAGCGGCAAGAGGTCTAAGATCTGCGGGCCATCAATAAGGACCCCAACATTTGGGATGGTTGCCCACCGCCAGTACCTCGGTCTCATCACCATTCAACTTAAGAACATTGAGCTTCATTCATCTTGAAACGTCTGTGAGACAGAGGGGAAAATTGGTTGCATTATCCCCATTTTCTGCAATAAGTGTTACTATGATGTGAGTATCATCAGCATGCATAAAAAGTGAGAGGGCATGGCTCTTAACTAGATCAGTCAAGGGTTTAACATAAATGTTAAATGTGTAGGGCTCATAGAATTGCCCTGAGACACACCACATGGAAGAGAGATTGTAGATGACTCATGTGGCTTAGAGAAGACTTCAAAGGTTCGATCCCGCAAAAAAGATGAAAAAGAGAGGGCAGTGTCCTTTATGCCAATGTTTATCAGTCCGTGCAATTGGACTGAATTAGATGCAAGCATAACTAAGATCTAAGAGAATGAGAGCAGCAGGGTCCCCAAGATCACATTGTTTCCTGAGATGTTCTACTGCAACCAGCAGGGCAAATTCCCCAAGACGAAATCGCATCTCCCAACTGAGAGGAATGCGATAGACCAGATATCTCAAAATAGCAAGAAAGCTGGGCATTGACATGCTTTTCTACGATCTTGGCATAGTAAGGAAAGACCACATTTGGGATGATGGGGAGCTTTATCTTCCAGCAAATAAGCATTTAAAAGTGACAGAAAATGGGGAAATACCACATTATTGATCTTTATCTGCTCCAGGGGGAGATGATCACAAGGAAAGCCAGTTTAAAAGGAATCTAGAAATTATGCAAGTGTGATTAAATCTGGCAGCTTAAACTCCGGTAAGCTAGTGACATGTATCAGATCTTTGGGAATGTCTGATCTCTGCCCTGGTTCTCTGGACACAGCCAAGGAGGGTCAATATTGATTATCTTATCATGAAATAATTTCCTCACTCACAACTAGGCAAAGAGAGGACATCAGAGACACACACTTCCATAGGAACTAACAGAGATTTAACAATCCAAAACAGCTCCTTTATAGTAATCTTGAGCTTTAGAAATGTTGTTGAAATAATAGACTGCTGAGTTTTATGGCAAGCCTGATAGTAAATTTTAGAAGCTACCTTCAGTTTAGTTTTGGCTTCCTCGCTATAAGTTTTGCCCCATACCCGTTCTTGCTACTTATAATTTTTCATAAGTAGCAGTAGGGAGACATTGAACCATGGGGCAGGCATACAATGTCTTTTAATGCCCCTGACTCTACATGACAGAACCCTATCTATGGAAGTGCTTCTGATTTACCCTTGAATTTCTGGGAGTAAATCTTCCTACTAATGGAAAAAATGATTGTGAGAATAGCCAGTTGGAAGGGCACCGAATAAGTGGGATGCTGTTTTAAAGCATCCAGGTCCTGGAACAACCTCCTGCATCGCATCAGGGAATCCACCTCACCCTCGAGTTCCAATAGAAGCTCATGATCTGCCTCTTATGATCTACTCCCCAGAAACCCCAGAATCAGCTGGTTCAGCCTGACCCCTGCGTCGGTCTCCTGAGACCCGCACCTGCTCAGCACCTGGATACCCTCAAGAAATGATAAGCTGCGCTTTACAAATTCACATAACATAGCATAAAAACAAAACGCAACACAGCGTAACATATAACAACGCTTATTTGTGAGAGTGCCGACTACTATAGCTTGCCACAAAAAAATCAAAATATTGAATAGGTAAATATATTTAGGTATTTATGAAGTTACTATTCTAAACGCAATATGTGCGTACCTTGAAGATGTGTGTACTTTCAAGGTACAAATATATGTGGGAGTAAGCATAGTAAACATATACTTACCTATATGCTTACAATGTTGATATTTTGGTTGTCTATATTTTTGTGACATTATTTTTATATCACAGTATTTAGTACATAATATTCTGGTACCACTCCATGTAGAACTGGTGCTGCCATGCACTTGTGCAATAAGTGCTTGGTTCATACAGGCAAGGGGTTTCTTAGAAAGCAAGGCTTATTTTGCCACAAAGGCCTTTTAATAATACAGTGTTTCAGATTTGAAATCCTTAAGAGGGTTGGCCAAGTAGGACGTAACATTGCCTGATGAAAGAAAAACATGGTTGCAGAAATTTGAATCATGCAATATGCCACATCGAAACTGTGAAAGTGAGCATGATCAAGTTTAAAGGTATAGGAAGCAATGGATAACAAAAAGAAAGACAATACTTCTTCAAAGCTAATAATGTAGTTAATGTCTGTTCAGGTTCTGGGGCAGGTAGTGTAGTCAGAAGTCCAGTGTTGATCAACTTGGGCCCTTAGATGTAGTGAACCCCATTGATTATTCTGTTTTGGTGTGATTTGGGGATTGCAGGGTGATAGAATTTGCACCTTTTTACAACTTATGTCACATTCATCAAATTTAGGAGCCAAGAAGCCTTGAGTGGACCCCATCATGTTTAACATATTATTCTAACAAATGTTTACTTAAATGTGCAAAATAGCCTTTTCGGTCTTCAGTTAAACGTATTTGAAATATTCGATGTATTAATTTTGTACAATTTGATAGTTGTACTTACACTGTATTTTTGAAATTCAAATGTGAATTATAGATTTTGACTGCAAATACATGAAATGATTGACATATATGCTGGAGAGATCCCTAGGAATAAGCTATTATCCAAATTATGCATGATCCCTTTAGCAAAGCTCCTGCAAGACTGTTAGGCAAGCTGAACTTTCGAAACATCTTACCACCTCTGTCAAACCACACAACTTTCTTCTTCAACTACAATAGGCTTTCTGCCAGAGATCCGCTGCTAAATGGCCAGACGTTTCAAGAGTTTGAATTCAATAAGGAATCATGCTTTCTTATGACACAAGACTCTTCTTTCAGGAGATGCAATGCTTGGCCCCTTTGATGGTCTGTTTGTCTCAAAGCTGTCTTTTCGGTGATAAAAAAATTTGGGATCATTATTAATGGTAAATTGGCCATAGAAAAGCAAGTAAGTAAATTAATTATTGAGTAACTACTCTCTTCACCTGAAATAGATTGTTCCATACTTGGATCCATCACTTTGCATCAAAGCGGTAAACACATTTATCAAGGCTAGGTTATCCAACGTTAACAGCATCTACATAAATGGTAGCATGTGGTGGGCACCAGCACCCCCTTTGGGACCAGAATTTATTTTTCAACAAAAAGGAAGAGTCACCAGGTGAAAACCAAACCAAAACTAGGTGACCTTGGTGTTTGGCAACCCAGGGTTTGGCAATCACAGCAGTCAAAAGAGATGACAGCAGGTTTCTAGTGAGTCCCTAAAATAATTTTTCTTACAAATGAGGTATTTTGCTGAGGTCTGCCAACAAAACTCTTGTCCCCCTTGCAATATATGCAATAAGCCTTTTCAAGGGTCTTCTTGGGTTTCAAAAAGATTGTATGATCAAGAGTAATACATCTTTGTGAAGAAAGAGGAGAAGAATTAATGGGAATGGCAGAATGTTGTCATTGTCTCCCTACCACGAACTCAAGTTACATAAAAATATCCTACCACCCTTTCTTCTGTATCTCAAAATGACATTCTTATTCTGTCCTCAAAAGAACCTTTCATGTTTGTTTTATGGTCCTTCACACTCTGTTGGTGTTATGTTTCCTCATCTAACCCTGGTCCCTAAAAAATCAGGGTTGGCTCAACCACATCACAGGGAGCACTTTGAATATTGTTCCTAGTTCTAATAGGGATTTGAGAGATTGAAAATATCTAGTGGACACCCCGTTTTGCCTTACGTTAGAGTGCCAATGATATGGCTAAACATACTACTCGGTGTTATTAGAGGGGGAGTTAATACCCCAGTAACCGAGTAATGTGTCGACATCTTTCAGCCCTTCTAAATGGCCCAAAAAAAGGTACCTGCTTTCATCAGGTAGTTTTCGGAGTAGGATTTCTACTGTCCGTGTTATTGTGTCAGATTAGTTAACAATCTTTTGTTGTAATATAGGCACCCCTACTATTCAATTTTGAGGCAGGCCTACTTGCCTGTCCCCTGGTTGAAAGGGCATCTATTGCGCCTAGTTGCATCGGGTTGGGAAGGGTACAGGAAATATAGAAAAACAATTCTTCAGAGTGAGTTACACTCTGTTGTGGAGATCTGCGTTGATTACACAATCACAAAACAATACACAGATCATGCTATTTCACACTGTTACATACATATAAGTACAGCAAAACCTCTAACGAAGGTCCCTTGCCTTCTCACAACAAAACAGAGCACAGACAAACATGTAAGGTATTTAAAACGTGACATGGTGCGTTGCATTTAGGCTCTAAAGTATAGGGTAGGGTACACAAATGTTAATCCTGTTTATTCTTTTTTTCATTCGTATTCATATTCATATTATCAATATTGTTAATGTTTATTATTATTTTTATGTTCATAATATTACTGATGTTGTTGTTATTACCATTGTTATTACTATTATCGCATGCAGGTCTCCTTGTCGATTATTTCTTTGCCACTTTTAAGGCCTGCGTGACTGACTGTTCTGTATTATTTGGCAATATGTTCGTGTTTTGGTTCCTGGATAGAAAGGCTTCATATCGTGCTCATCGGTTACAGACTTCCTCTGACTCACAGTATTACCAATAACTGGTGTTTTTTTAGTATAACGTGCAGGCATTAGAATATTTCTGTTTATCGGGTGTGCTTGAAGTTCATTTAATAATGCCCTGCTCTGCATGATCAATATTCAATTTCTGCTAAATTTAGCAATATTTTATCAGAAGGATCACTAGAGCTGGCGCCATTTATCTTTCAGTGTATGCCCCTGAAAACCAGCATTAGCCATTGCCCAATACTATTTTAAAGCCTGAGCAATAGTTGAATAATATTGCAGCAGTAGAGGTACTTCTTGAAAAGTTGATATCTTACCATTTATTGCAAAGTGCTTTCTTGACCCCTTAGGTCTCAAGGCACAAGGTACAAGACAAGGCATGCCAATACAAGGGGTGGCTCCTCCGCCCCACCCCCCACCAGCAGCTGCAGCTGCAAAACCTTTTAAAAGAAAAGAATAATAAACTTTATTATTCTTTTCTTTTAAAGGGGCAAGGGCCACGAGGGTGACAAGCAGTGAGGGGGAATGCAGAGCCAGCCAAACACACATGTGCAGTGGGCGGGCAGTTGCCAGGCTGGAGAGAGCCTGCACAGATTCCCAGTTGGGTGCTCACAGCCAATCCTGACACTGCTTTGAGCCGGATGAGGTTTGGCCGCAGGGCAGGTTGGGAGCCGGTGCCTGTAGCCTGCAGAGGGGATGGAGGAGCAATGACAGAGCACAACAGACAGGAAAGTTAATTTTTTTATTTTTTACATTTTATTAATATTTCCAAACACCCGTCACACCCCTGCTGCTCCCCGCTCAGCCCCTCCCTCTGTAACACCTGCAAGCCACGACTGGCCAATACATCAATCCAGTGATCATTAAAAGGGGCAGTAAATAAAGGGGCCTATTCATAAAGTGTATTTTGTAGTACATTAAGTATTACTACACTTGTACTTCCCATGTACTTTAAAATGCTATTCTCCCACCTATCTGTGGAGGCCTCCGCCTCTTAGTTTCCTATGTTTTCAATTTGGAGTTCTCTGCCAATGTGGTGGAGATCTCTACACACACAGGTATATTTTTTTAGGTAAATGTGCGAGGGACGAAGGGGAGCAGCTGTCAAGTGGAGAATACTTCTTACTAAATTGGAGGGGGTTAGCTGTGTGGAGGTGTTTAGAGAGGGGTTTGGGGAGGGAAATGCTAAATACAAACCTTTTTAAAGTTACTACAGCCATAAAGATCACACAACACTATGAAATGTAAGTCAAGCACCACATACAGGCATTCATAGCTACTCCAAAGCACTTCCCTAGAGCAACAATGGTAGCAGGTACTTACTAAAACACCCCATAGGAAATAATGCAAAATGTATCAAATAATTTTGTCCTTTAAATCATATATATGCTTGTTTTAGTATTAAAAGAATAAAAAGTTAGATTAAATGACAAATAAATATAAATTTCATAATTTTATAAATTAATAATTAACTTATTAAAACGTTATATTAAACTTTTAATAAAAACTAAAAATATTTTAATCAAAGCAGAAATCTTTTGTTTAAAATAGGTAAATATCAATTAAATATTCAAATGCTAGTGGGGACGTATGTTTAAATGGTTTAATCCTTATACTTTATTTAGTAAACATGTCATTTGGCATGTTAATTTGTTGTACTGTTTTATTTCCCTAGTTCTCTTATATATATATATATATATATATATATATATATATATATATGATATACTATGTGAAATTTCAGTATAATTACCTGCAATTACGCATAAATATGAGAAATGCAAACCCACCATTTAGAACTATATTTTAGCATGAAATGCATCCTTGCATTAGTTTTTGGAGCTAGGTCGCATTTTGAGCTAAAAAAAAGTGCAAAACTCACAAGTGTTGTGAATAACAGCTGCTTGTGTTCTGGTTGTTCGCATTATTCCTTCACTCTTGTGCTATAATAATGAGCAAACAGAGGCGTAATTTTATGTCAAGACCGGAGGTGAGTATTATGCATTTTAATCTTGATTTTAATATCACAGCAGCAGTCAAGAACTACAAATCCCAAAAGGCTCAGTAACAGGCTGGCAATGGGATAAAAGAACGTAGCAATAGTAAGCACCAACAAGGTAAAACAATTGACCATAGAGTACACACTTGACTGCAAGCAGCATGCAGCCAAGATAAGAACTCCCATTTTCACTTGTAAATTAATTATTGTTAATATTATATAATAATTTAATTTATTTATGTTGGACTATTGATATACTCTCGGAACTCTTTCCTTTCGTTCTGTTTAGTTCTTTCGCGCTGCACACCTCGATTTGCTTCCTAACGTGCCTCTTGCCCAATTCCTTTCTGTGGGATTCGCACCCACCATTTTCTCTCTGCTAACGGCTTACGTGTCTGCAACGGTCTCAACTGTAACAATGCCTTACCATTTTTCCTTTGTGGCTTAACCCTCCATCTTCCCTGTTGCAGAGCCACGCTGACGATCTCTGTTTTCCAGCTCCTTCAATCCCCGCTTCGTCAGAAGGGATGCATCCTCAACCTCCACCTCTCCTATCTGAAACCGTCCTTTCAATCCTCCAGAACACGCCTCAGGGGAGTGTCCTTTTCTTCCCTATTCCCCACCTTTTTGTTTTTTTTTCCTATCGGCTGTATTAGCCCCTTATCTACCAAATTTTATCTTGCTTATATTTAAAATGAAATTGGATAGCTCCCCTTTGACGCCTGACATCAGTGACGATGGGGGAACTTATAAACAAGGATTAAATGATTCCATTCAATCCTCTGTGGAACAAGCCCTTCAGGCTTCAATGGAGAAAATGTCTAAGAACTTTGAAAATACTGTAATAAATAGGATGTCCAATACTTTGTTGGCCCAATCTGTGGGGAAAAGCAGAAAACGCAAATTAATACCATTACTTACTAATGGCGCACAATTGAGTAGTGAGGATTCCTCACACCAGACTGAGAATTTACTTCCTTCCAGGCCTCGGTGCAAAGAGGGGAATACTTCTAAGGATTCCAAAAACTCTCCCAATCTGCATTCTAAATGTGAATCAAAATCAAAACATAATGATGAAGCACCAAAAAGATATTGGACACAGATGACGACATTGATGATTTGAACAAATCTGATACGGCTGATGACAAAGATCCGATCTCTTATTCCCCTACTTCTAAGAAAAGCAAATTAATCAACCCTGATCCTTTTCTTTCCAACACCATTATGGATTCTGAAGGGGTTCCCATGTTTGACCCTTCTCTCATTCACCACCCTAATTCTACAGAGTGGTTACTGGCCTCCGATGTTGGGAATATATTTGTTCTTGCCTTCGTCTTCCTTTAGTAAACAAATGCAAGCAAAATTAAAATCTGAATGCCCTAGACTTTCTTTGCCTTCCAAAATCACTGTTACTCCTTCTATCGACCAATCCTTAATAACTTTTTTCACCAAATTTGGAAAAGATCTGCGGAAAGGGGTCAACAAAGCCTGGACAACCGGCCAGGATAAGTTATTGGATGTGGTTGGCCCGCTCACACGTATTGTTAATTTGGCTGAATCAGCTAGATTGGATTATGCAGGCATCAGTCCTTCAGACCTCTCTCTTTGGGTTCAAAGGGCCTTTTGTTTATTAGGCAATGCTAACTCAGCTATTATCCGTAAACAAAAGAAAGGTTTACTATTAAAATTAGACCCAAAATTTGCCAATCTGGCCAACCTCGACCCTGGTATACATGTAGAAGGCCAACTTTTTGGAGACTCATTTACCAAAGACCTCAGTCGCTACGCCACAAATTTTTCATCCATAGACAAGGCACAGCAATCTTTAAAAAAGGTCTTGAATCAATGTGTTTTTGCACAGGCCGGTAGAGGCAGAAGCCCCTTTACTGGCTGCGCCTACCATAACCAGGTTTCAAGACGCACCTTTAACACAACCTAAAATGTCCAGGAGTTCAAGCCACAGTTCTATCCACAGAGGCCCAGAGGATATTGTGGGCTTTGACAACGGTAATTCAAAGCCAATGTTCCCTAAGGTAAGCCTATGTTCTGGCCTTCCCTTAGGAAGACATCTTCCATTTTTTCTAGCAAAATGGCAAACGATTACAACAGATCCTTGGGTTTTAAATACAATACAATATCATATCTTTAGAAATTCAGTCTCTCCTACAGAATAATGGAATTCAACTCTCTCCTCCGGATCCCATGGGTTTCTTGAGTTCCTTCTTCCTTGTAGAAAAGAAAAACAAAAAAGTTAAGACCTGTGATCAATCTTGAACTGTTCAATCACTTTGTAGTATATCACATTTCAAAATGGAAACCATAATACACCTCAGAGATATTTTACTACAAAACGATTGGATGGTGACACTAGATTTAAAAGATGCTTATCTCATGATACCCATTCATCTATTTCACAGGAAATATCTTCAGTTCCAATGGCAGACAAAAACCTACCAGTTTTCCTCCCTTCCTTTCGGGTTTTCTTCGGCTCCCTGGTGTTTCACAAAGATAATGAAACTGGTAGTCACCCATCTCAGATCTCTAGGTATAAGATTTATAATATCTAGATGATATCCTTCTAATGAGCCAAAATGTTCAAAGACTTTACTCCCACCTTCAACTCACATGCTCACTTTTTTCCGAACTGGGTTTTGTGATAAACTCGGAAAAATCAATAATGATTCCCACTCAACAAATAGAGTTCCTAGGGGCCAGATGTAGGAAGCAAAAGAATTGCGAGTCAGAAATTGCGACTCCTTGCAAATCGTTATTTCCGACACGCAAAACGAGATGCGGGTAAAAATCGCAAAACCAAATAGCGATTTGGTGCGGAGTCGCACCGCAATTTGGGAACTCGTTATTTGCAAGCTCGCAATTTGCAAGGCTGCAAATTGCACAAGGGTGTGGTCTGGCATCGCAAATGGCGACTGGCTTGCAAATTGCATGCAGGTGCAAAAAAAATAGGTAAAAACACACCTCCTGGTTCTGAGTGATGACATCAGAACCAGTAAGTACCCCCATGGAACAGGGAGGAGCCTACCCAGCACAAACAGCAGAGGCACACCCAGCTGAGAGGAGCAACTACTGCTGTGTCATCTCAGGACAAGGAGACACCCACTGCTGGGAGGAAGAGGAAACTGAAGTTTTCTGAAAAGGAGCTGGAGGTCCTAACAGAGGAGTGCTGCCTGCACCATGATGTCTTGTTTGGTAAGGCATCAATGAGTGTCCCTGACACCCAAAAGAAAAAAATCTGGCAGGACATCCTCACTAAGATAAATGCCATTGGAGTCAGCCATTGCACCATTGATGAGGTCAGAAAAAGGTGGTATGACCTCCGGTCCAGGACCAAGGAAAGGGTGGCCGAGCGGATGAGGGAGATGCACGGAACTGGAGGAGGACCATCAACAGTCCCACCCCCTACAGCCGTAGAGACCATGGTGGAGACCACTCTGGAGCCAGAGGCTGTAATAGGAATTGGAGACCTGGACAGTTCTGCTCCGGGAACATCCAAAAGTAAGTACCAAAAATCACTTATTTACACCACTCAATGCACCATGCATACAACCACAGTACACATAAGCATGCATCCTCCAGATTTGCTCCATGCCTATATTGCAACCTACAGAACAATGCATTATGGGCAATGTAGTACAGTAGTCAAACTTTTGAGAAATATTTATTCTGAGACACCAAACATATTTGAGGCACTGACAGTGTATCCCCTGTGTCCCACAGGTCTCCCACAAGGACCCACCAACAACCATACTGTGCAGGGAGAAGAACCGGTCACCAACACAGCAGACGAGGCAGCCAGTGGAACTGCAGGGGAGTGCATGAGTACACCTCTCGTCCAACATGCACGAGAGACCACCGACGAAACTGATCTGGATCTTGAGGCAGGCAGCATGACACCGGGGCCACTGATGAGTGGGAGTCAGTCACATCGGTCAGCTGGGTCTGTGCGGAGACGGCAACGTCCAATACAGTCAGCCAGTGAGGAGGATGTCACCGGTGAACAATTGCTAGGACTGGAGGCATCCTTACTGCGAAGTCACCGGCTGCAAAACAAACACATGCAGGTCATGAATAGGAACCTGCACAGACTGCAGCAGACCCTCTCCCAGGGTTTTGCAAATGTGGACAACCAATTCACTGCCATGAACACCAACATGGCAAACCTCACAAGCTCAATCAACGACTTGGTCAGGGAAATGGTGGCAGATGGGGCTCATGCAAGGCGCAGAGAGCGCAACACTGCTGCCTGTTTGGACCCACTGAGTCAATCAATTGGGCGCCTTGCAATCACAACTATCTGCCTGTCAAGTCGTACCATAAAGCTGCAGGTAGAACTTGGCCATTTTACTGGTGATGTGGCAAGGGGACTAGGGCGCATCAGCCATGCAGTGGACCTAATAGAGACCACCCAGGCTGCAAGGGGCATTTACGATACCCCTCAGAATAGCGAGGAGATCTCCAGCGTCAGCTGTGTATTTGCCTCAGATGTACGGATCCTGCGGAGTAGCAGTGCCCGGCAAGGATCAGGGGACCAAACAGGATTGGGCCATGGTGGCCGTAGTCGCAGGAGGATGTGAGCTACCTAATCTGTGTTTTGACTGATGCACATCAACTTAATGTGTCAGACATTACATTTTGCTTTTTTTGTGCAGTTGGGTTGACAAAAATTTCTTCATTATATTCCTGACATTAAAGGGATTATTTGTTGTACTACACAACATGGCTATGTGTGTCTTATATTTGTGAGTGTTGTCACTGTTGCCACATACCTGCCAAAGTAGTGGGTTGCAATGTGTTTCTGTCTCTGTCTGCCCTCCATTGCAATGCTACCATCCCCAGGCTGGCGGTGCGGTAGTTCTCATTCATCCTCAGAATCTGTGTCGTTGAGGGTGAGAAATAGCCCACGTCTGGTAACAATGTTGTGGAGGATGGCACAAGTTGAAACAATCTTGCGTGCAGTTCGGGGGCATACTGGAGTGCCCCTCCACTTTTGTGCAGGCATCCGAAATGTGACTTAAACAAGCCGAATGTCCTTTCAATGACAGCTCTGGTCCGCCGATGTCCTATGTTGTATCGCCTCTCATTCTGATTGCCAGGTGTTAGGTATGGGGTGAGTATCCATGGTCTCAGGGCATATGCACTGTCACCTGTGTGACTAAAGAGCCAACATTTGCAGGGCATCACAGGGTTACACAATGACATGTATTTAAGACATCAGAGTGTACTAGACAGTACCTAATAAATATCCTTTGCCAAACTCCCCACGTTCTAGGCGTTGGTGTATCCCACTGTGCCTGAATATGTATGTATAATGTGTACTCCCTGGATATTTAGCCACAATGTCAGTAATGACATTATGGGCATCACATACCACCTGGATGTTTAGTGAGTGGGTACATTTCCTATTGCGGAACACATATTCCAGATTTGCTGGTGGGCAAATTGGTATATGTGTCCCGTCCACACACCCTATTACATGGGGGAAGTTGGCAATTCTGTAGAAGTCCAACTTGGTGCTGTTAATTTCCGCCTCATTCCTGGGAAGGTAAATATATCTGGACATGTGTGCCAGTATGGCATCTAGGAAACGTCTGAAGAATCGTGAGAGGGCACTTTGGGATACCCCACCTGCCACAGCAATTACCCCTGATAGCTACCCGAGGCCAAGAGGTGCAGTGAGCAGAGCACTTGTGCATGTGTGGGGATGGAGCAGCCGCACATTGCCTGGCGTTCTAGCTGAGGTTTCAGCAGTTCAATGATCTCTAGGATAACGGTGCTGCTCAGTCTGTATTTATCATAAATCTCGTCCTCTGTTTGTTGAAATAGTGTCTGCCTGGTTCGGTATATCCTCTCCTGTCTCTGCCTCCTCCTCCTCTGCTGAGCAGCCTGGGCTCTCCTCCTCCATGCTATCACATATAGTGCAGCCATTTTGAGAAACCCAGATGCCTTTTGGGTCTCCTTTTATATTTTGGTTCTGGTTACCACCTGTTTGGAATCACTGATAATCTGGGTGTGCAAAACAGGCTTTTTGCGACTAAGTCGAAATTTGCAACTGCCTTGTGCATTCGGTTAGCAACTTGCAATTTGTGACTTCTTAATTGCAAGTCGCAATTTCAAGTCACAATTTTTGCGAGTCGATAATGGGTTGCATCGCTATTTGGAACTCCAAAATGGCATTGGAACATACCATTTAGCTTTTTGCGAGGTCGCAAATAACGCTGCGACCGATTTGAAACTCGCAAATCTTTTGTACATCTGGCCCATTGTTTCTTAATAGATTCCTATTCTACTATGCTTCATCTCCCCATTTCAAAGGTAAGTTTAATAAAAAAAGAGCTCCTTCACAACCTCCGCAAAGATCAAATCTCCCTCAGATCCCGGAATCGTAGGCTTTCTTTCTTCCTCCATACAAGCAATATGTCTGGAACCCTCCATTATCAGGCTCCACAACGATTATAAATTCTCCACCTACGCAAAGGTTTAGCCTAAGCCGACCTCATAAAATTAGGCAGAGAGTCCTGTCTAGACCTTCAATGGTGGATACACTATTTAGACGCCTGGAACGGCAGGACCATCCTTGCCTCAGCACCAGATCTTGTATTAGAATCAGATGCAAACTGGACGGGCTGAGATGCACGCTGTGGACCAATACTGACTGGCAGTACATGGTCTTTAGAGGAGTCCAAATTGCACACCAATTGTTTAGAGATGCTTGCAGGCTACTGTGCAATCAAAAGCCTAGCAAAACCCAAAGCACAATGTTCTATTCTTCTCCGCATGGACAACTTCTCTACTGTCCGCTACTTCAATCAACTTGGAGGTACCAAATCAAAACCTTTGGCACAGTTAACAAAGAGCCTATAGGAGTTCTGTCTTTCCTACAAGATTTTTCTTTCTTCAAGTAGAGTATCTTCCAGGTGCTCAAAATTCCATCGCAGACTGGCGCTTCCGCTATCTCAAAGACTCCAGTGATTGGAAACTCTATTCTTCGATATTTCAAATTCTGTCAGACAAATGGGATCCCTTAAAAACAGATCTCTTCGCAGCCCACCTAAATTCACATTCACTACACTACTTCAGTTGGTTGCCAGAGCCCTTGGCCCTAGCAACAGATGCTTTTCTGCAAGATTGGTCTCTGAAAATCAATTCTGCTTTTCCTTCTTTTATCATGATCAACAGAGTGTCAGCCCAAGTCACATGTCAAAAACCTACCTTGGTCATAGCGGCCCCCTTTTGCCAATCTCAAGTTTGGTTTTCCCCTCTTCTCGAACTAACAATGGACTTTCCAGTCCTTCTCCCATCTTTTCCTTACCTTGTTCTAGATCCATCAGGATCTCCCCACAACCTTGTAATCAACAATTCCCTAACACTCTCAGCTTGGAAAGTTTCAGGTCTTCCCAACACGGCATCTTCATTTCGTCAGAAGCTTCAGAATTCATTAACAACGACTGGGCCCCAAGAACAACCAAGGCCTATAAATCAGCATGGACTTTATGGTCAAGCTGGTGTATGGGAAAACATATCAATCCCTTTTCAACTAATATAATCTATGTCATTAATTTCCTTGCTGCAGAAGCTAGCTCAGGTAAATTCTACAGAACCATACAGATCAGCAATCTCCATGAATCATCATCATATCAATGACACCCGTTAAACTGTTGTAAATTGAATGGAGTAAATGTTTCCAAACCTCCTTCTCCAAAGTACTAAAATCTGTGGGATGTAACTGTAGTACTGAATCTGTTTTTTTTCTTGGCCTGATGACATAGATCTTTCTTTGAAAATGCTTCTAACAAAATTAACCATGTTGTTATGCCTTATTACTATTAAACGCTTGTCAGATGTCAAATCTTTAGATGTATCTTCTCATCAGTATACTCCTACTGGGGTTCTGTTTTATGTTAACAAACACACTAAGACCAATTTACATACTGTCTTTTACCCTTACTTTCCAAACAAACACAAATTTTGTGTTGGATTGTGGTTAAAAGTAAATAAGAAACATACAATCAACCTCAGAATGTCCTCCCTTCACCAACTACTGATTTCTTTTCGCAAACCTCACAAACCAGTTTCCTCCGCTACTCTAGCTCGTTGGGTCAGATGGGTCATGTCTTTGACAGGTATTGACATTTCCACTTTTGGGGCTTATTCTTCCAGGGGTGCTTTGGCTTCTAAAGCTTTTTGGGCAGGTTGCAGACTTCAGGACATTCTGAGGTCGGCCAACTGATCCAACTACAATGTTTTTAGAACATTTTATTGTAAATCTGTTCAAACTGCACCTTCAGTGGTGATTGATATGTTTTAAACAAGCAGAATAGGAGACACCTAAATTGACATAAAATGTAGATTTTCCCAGTAATATATATAAAGGAAAAGCTTAATTTTATTAAAGCACGGAGGAGAGTATTATCCCACATCAATTACTTTTAACATATTTTGTTTTATTTCCTCCATATCAGCGAAAACAGCAAATCCAGCATTACCACCGATATCATTGTAAAGAGACCAGTTTTCCATCTCTATGTTCCTCGTCTCTTCAGGATTCCAGGATCTCCTATCTGCAAGACCCTCAAGAGTTCTCTCGGAATTTCTGGATTGTGTACTGTTGCAAAGAACTTTTGTCGTTTATTTTGGCAATCGCTATTATTTGCTCAATTTTTCCTTTGTTGTATGGCTCTTCTTAACCTTCTCACACAAGAAAAGAGGGCTGCTTGCAGTCAAGTGTTTATTCAGTGGTCAATGGTATTACCTTATTGGTGCTTACTATTGTTATGTTCTTTTATCCTATTGGCCAGCCTGTTGCAGAGCCTTTTGGAATTTGTGATTCTTGTCTGCTGCTGTGATATTAAAAGCAAGATTAGAATGCATAATACTCTTCTCCATGTCTTTAATACAATTAAGACTTTCCTTCATAAGTTACTGGGAAAATCTACATTATGCAATGTGGCATTATGGCATAAGTTTAGGACTTTGCACTACAAGCGTAACACAAAATTCCAGAAATTATGCAAATTCACCAGCATAATTTGAGTTTTACCAAGGCCTAGTACAGATCTCCACCTACATGTGAAAAGTTACTTTGTGAATACAGACCAGTATGGTCATGAGTGTAGTAATCCATATCTGTTTGATCACATGTGTATGGCAAAGTCTGTTTTTGACTACATATGGACGTATCTCAACCTGCAGTGTTAATTCTTGCCAGCTCTTGCAGATTGTGGGAGTTATTCACTTGTATTCACTTTTATCCCATACAAATTTATGTTATGTAAGCCATCCCCCTTATCATCTGTCCACTTTCAGTGTCTTCGCAGGGGCAGAGGAGTAATGGGGAGAAATGCATAACATCATGGTCTCCTCATCCCTCCCAGAGGTAAAAAAAATAATTAAAAAAAACAACCACCCACTAAACTCTCTCTTGCCCAGATTGGAAAATGAGCCTGGTTTCCTGCAAGTCGATCACAACTAACGTCTGTATTTACCTTTCGCACAGACACACTGATAAAAATTCTGTCCTCCCACCAATTGCCCCCATCATCTATTTTTAACTTGATGCCCTCTATTCAGTCATAGAACAAAGGCCTGTTCTTTGGCCATTTATCGCTACCACCCTTTGTGCTACATTTCCCACTCTCTGCCCAAAGCCATGCTCTCCACTCTCATGTTGAGAGCAAAGAGCTGGCACCACCCTGGCAGAGGCTCTACGAAAGCTACATGTTTTCCTTGTGAGTGCATAAATACCAAGGTCCGTGCCAACAAGGAAACGTAGAGGCTAATGTAGGGAGCTCGCTGCCTGCTTTCTCCCAATTCCCTTGGTATAAGACATGTGAGACCCCTAAACACAATTCTGTTCACTTGTTCGAGTCTCCACTTACCTGGGCAGGGCGGGAGCACAAAGGTTAGCACATAATCACAAAAGTGGGAATCAGTTTTTGTTTACCACTGTTGTTACATCATGGCTTTGATTAACTGGATTCTGACCCTGTTATTCGAGCCGATGTCTTCCTACACAATACACAACAAAACAGTTATATTTTCTCACTTCTTTGTAATCAGGGGCATGTGTACATTAAAGGAAATAGCTGAAAAAACCAAAGCAAGTGATTCACATATATCGAATACATTATTCAGTTTTGATATACTAATCATATTCAATAATGCAAAGCCCTGCAATACATTCAAACTTGAAGCATACTGGCATATAATACAAACATCATAAGTGTTCAGAATATCTCTGGTATAACTTACCTATTGAAGTACTGCACTGGCTTATTTAATACACGTGTCCTACTCACAAAGATTAGTAGACATGCAGATATCGCCACATGTGAAGATCTTCAACTTTGGGCAAGTGGAGATCGCCTCATTGATGGAATTCACCATTTACATGCGGAGATCTCTGCTTAGATTTAGACTTTTGAATCTACACCTCTTCAAATGCCTTCTAGGGCCATATTTAAAACCTTAAACGTTTTGGAGTGTTGGGGGAGATCTCCACTTCTATCACCCAATTTAATGATAACCTATTTACAAAGGAAGGACAGAAGGCTACGTTGGCCTTGTTAAAATTCTAACATATAACCGTTAGAGTACTGCAGATGTCTGCCAGAGATGTTTACTTGCCGAGCCATTTTATATTTTGAAGCCCTACATTCCTCTTCGCCTCTATGACTCATCTGAATTAAATGGGTAAAGATTAGAATAGAGAAACGATGCATATGTGGGTACGGAAAAAAATTAAAAGGCAGGGAATAAAGCTGTGTGCAGTGCGGAGACAAGGTGTATGCCCATTTAGTCTGACCAATCCTTTTCCAATTCTACCATAATTCTTCCATAAACTCTTCTTCTCTCTACATAGTAATGCACCTTGTGAAACAAAGATACCTCTGGAGGAGACAGATCATATATGAGAGGAAAAGGGTTAGGTAAATCAAGAATATGGATAAGGTCAGCCTGATTGTCTATTTCCCAGGACAATAACATATTGCAGACTAACAACAGAGAGGGCATGCCAGAGAGATGGAGCAGTGACGCTGAGTTGCAACTCTGAACTTACAGAAAACTACAGCTTCTACATTAACCGAATACATTATATTTGAAACAGCATATTCTTCACTTGGCTTGTTTCGCTGTTATGGTTGTCAGAGGATGCCTGGTAGACTTCTCAAAGAAGAAATGCAATTTGCACCAGGACACAGTCTGTCTAATGAGGTCTTTGAAACAAGCATCGTCAAAGCCAATAGGTCTCAACTTAGTGTCCTGTTAGCTTTGCCAGTGTTTTTGCCAATGGGTTTTAGCTATGCTGTGCAATATCCCAGATGCTGCATGGCATGGTTAAAGAAAAACAAATAAAAGGGCTACAACGTGGCAGCACCAAATTGCATCAACTTGGGGGTCGGAAGCAACATAGAGGTGAGAGAGAAGCCACGGGTGAGAGACAGCAACATAGAGAACGCAAAACAGAAGCACACACGTGAGAATAATAGGGGTGAGAAGTACACTAGGGCAAGCGCAGCATGGACGGGGTAGGGGAGACGCACCCCGGTGGTAGAAAGCAACACAGATTGCAGCTGTGAGAGAGAAGTACCCAAGGGAGCCAATCAGTTGGAAAACGTCTGTACTCTCAGTGACCTCAGAAAGTACTGCAGCACTACGTATATTTATGTAATCATATAGAAACTAATAAATATGTTTCTCTACCTATTACCACTTTAATAAAGTGGTACTAGGTAGGGGAACAATATCAAACCTTTCCTACATCTGTGGGCAAAACGCACAACACAGGCAAAGTATACCTAAAAACAGCATGGCTGTCTCATACTTTTTGGAAGGCAGACATTAGCCAATCACAGAATGACATTTATTTGTGTCACGCGGCCGCAGATATCTCTAAGTTAAAATGCCTTATAACGTATATATTCTTTCCCTGTTTAACTGTACTACCCAGAAGGATCATCTGCGCACCGTAATGTTTACACCTGCCAAATTTCATGTAAATCCATTCAGCAGTTTTAATGCTACTCAAGATATAAAATTCTAAGGGAAAATGCATTGGTGGAAAAAACATATTTTGAGACCCCGTTTTTACATTTGCACACCCCTGAGCAATCACCATGTAACTCTGCATCTTCCTCCAATGTAGAAAGAAGAATAGGTCTGCCAAGTTTAGTGTAGATTCTTCACCCATACACAAAGTTATTAATGGTAAAATATCTCAGGAACTCCTATCTATTGTAACCCTAAATATAACTACAGAGTGGCTTCTTTCACTCTATTACTCAACTACTGGCGGTCGCCCATAGGTAGTTATAGTTAGTACCATGTTTCCATAGGAAAAACGTTTTTTGACTTGCCTATATCTTTGGCGTCGTTTGATGAATCTTCACAAAATTTTCCCCAAAAAGTGTTGGGGTGATTCTTGATGCACATGGAAAGATTCAGGGTGATCCGTGAAGCGAGAGGGTTGAGAAAAAAGGAGGGGCTCCAAAAAGTTGCATTTTCCATGTTAATTCTCGTAGGGCCTTTGGACATGTCTACAGTCCGAATTATTAGATGGAATTACACCAAATTTGGCAGAAAGCTAGCTTTCACTATGCAGATTGATCTTTTGCTTATTTGGTGTAAATTCGTAATTTAGGGGTAATCCAAATTTTTATATCTCTGGCTCCGAAGTATTCGCGAAAAAAGAGGAGCTTGTACAGGGAAATGCACAGATCTGACTGACTGCAAATACTTCAAACCAGGAAGTATTGGCAGCCATCTTGGGACTCGGCTTCAGCCGAGTCCCAGAAACAAATGCAAAAAGAAAAGAAAAGGGGCCAGGATAGGGACACCCTGACCCCTTAGATTTGGACCACCACCTCCCTGGGGCGATTTTTAAAATTCATGCGGTAGGGCCCACGCCCCCTCGCCCCAGGGACCACCACCTCCCCGGGGCAAAGAGTTAGAAAATGAAAGGGGTCAGTTTCAGACCCTCTGTAGCCCCGGGGACCACCACCTCCCTGGGGCTATGTGCACGAAGGAGGGGTGCCTCTGGTTCCTGGAGGCCCTCGGGACCACTAACCCCTCAGGGCCAGATTCTGCTATATCTAAGGGTGCCCACCCCTAGGACATAGCTATTTGCTTTGATGCTGCAGTCAAGTCACAGCAAACACTTCAGCTTCTGACAGCAGGACCTGTCAAGCACATCCCACTGTCAAAAAGCAGAGCAGGTGTGCATGCAGGGAACAGAGATAAAAGGTTTGCTTCAGCAACCACAGAGCAACTGTTAAAAGCAGCTCCGTGGTTGCTGAAGCAATGGTACCACGGGAGGGCTTGAGACTTCCCCTAAGGTCTCAGGTGGCCCTTAAAGGGCAACTTATAAGTTATCAAAAAAAACATGTAGGGACTGCAGGTGAGCCCTCCCAGATAGCCCATAGAGGGCTAGGCAAAGACATGGTCGAAAAAAGTAAGAATACCTTTGTTTGAAGGTCACCGACCTTCATGATGAGTGCTGAGGGTTTGAGTCCAGGCGGACTCATTCCCCTCTTTGTATTTTTTTTTAAAGTACAAATGTTTCAGGGTCAAATGAAAGGTGATTTTACTTTTTTTTAAATGACAAGTACAGTTTTCTTTTTAAATTGTGCAGAAATATCTTATTCTCAGTATATCATACATCAAAGTCTAAAAAAAGTCTCTAGCTCGTTCCCTCAAACTTTCTTTCTCTCTCTCTCTCATGCACCCACTCACAGCCCCAGTCAGACCCTTATGCTGCCACTCACAGACCCTCTCAGACAGTTACGCACCCACTCACAGACCCACTCAGATTCTCACACATCCACTCACAGACTCACTGACACCGTCATGCTCCTATTCACAGACCTGCGTACACACTGACACCTCCACTAAAACACTGATGTACATGCTCTCACACCCAGACAGACAATCAGACAACCATTTTCACTCCCAGATACATCCTCTCACACTTATTCTGACACCCAAAACAGCTGTGGCCAACTTCCACCACGCACTGCCAAAGGGCCATTGACAGAATGGGGTTAGATGGTTAGGGTGATTTGCCCCAGGGCCTGGCTGCGGGACAGCCCTTGCGGGCAACCCCTGCTACGCACGGGCGAAGGCTGTGCACGGTTGGTTGGGTGCTTACAGGAGGTTGGCTTCAGGGCCTGGCCACCGGGCAGGCCCTATTGCGCAGCGGTGGTTGGATTAACATATAGTAATGAAAATTATACTTGTAGTTACCTTAGGGCACAAAAAAATGCTTTGCCTGTGCGCCTATGGAAACAACATAGTGGTGACCGCCACTAATATACATATATATATATATATATATATATATATATATATATATATATATATATATATATATATTCACTGGAAAAAAACAAAGGTTACAGGGACGTTATAGTTCGGCTCACATTTTAAATGCACAAATCCTTAGAAATTCACCAGTTAAAGTTACTCGTGCCCTAAAGTAACTGTAACTTGCGCCCTTGCCATGCAAAGCTAATTACCTACAAATGATGGCACTAATGACATCTTTGATAACATCATTGATAGTATCAATGTAACATTGGCAGTAAATGAAATGCGTGCAATATTTTTCTCTAAGTAAAGACATTTTCTACGCAAATTCAACACTCAGAATACATGAATAATCTTTAGTGAATTCGGCGTTAACAATCCCTCCTCTGATGACTAGATGTGTCATCACAGTAAATCTATCCACACAAATGTTTGCTTCAGCCTAAAATTCTGTCATCTCTACCCCTTCAAATGTTTGTTCTCTTTTCAAATTTCTGCTGAACACATTTTCTTTTTTCATTTCTTCCCTCCTCTGATTAATTTTCACTTTCTTCAATAATCAATATCCCTTGTACGATTTTCAATTCTTTCAAATCAGCACTTTCATTAGTCAGATTAGTAAATAGGCTTCTAATTTGTTTACTGTTATCAGGAATAAATGAGCAGCAATGCCTAGAATTAAGCATTTTGCAAACTCAACCATTTTTTGCTAAAAGAATGTCTAACGCAAGGCGGTTCTGAAGAGTCATAGCTCTTTCCGCAGCAAATTCTGTATCCATCAGGATCAAGGCTCCTGAAAAATTTGTCAGCATGTTATCCACAATAGTAGACAACTTTTGAATCTTTATCGGATTCAGAACAACTCCCACTGGAGGAATCATTGCTCCAAATATATCTCCCACTATACCAGAAGGAAACTCTCTCTTGTCCCTAATGTGATGTAATTCAGTCAATTTCAGAAATCTTTTTAAGTCGTCAAGTTGAAATATCTTTAGGAAAACTATCCCCAAATAGCAAGTGCCATACCATCCTCTTGGAAGACGGTAATAAGCATTAGGTCCACAAATGTAATCTATACCAGGAATCGCTGGATCCTGTTCATTCAACATAAGTGTCCATTCACTCTGAAAAAAAAACACATGTCTATATTCACTGGTTCCCACAAATAAAGTGTCAGTGCGAGATTTAGGTATATATGCACAAAGCTTTCTTACGTGTTGCGGATCTACAGCTAATTTCCCTTGTGTCTTTATTTCACTAAAAGCATAATCATTTTTAAAAGACTGTTTCTCTAAACCCTTTTCTAACTTCTCCTTCAATGTCTTTCTCCTGTCATCTGTGTGATCTAAGAAGCTCTTTTCTTAAGGTGTAAGCAAACATGTCATGTTATTCCTGTGAGCTACCGCAACCAAACACAACGCTTCTGGAAGCAGGCCAAAAGTAACCTTGAGGCCAGTGAAGAGGTGATGAAAGAGTGGTATGACCGGAAGGTCACTCTGGTTGAATTTTCACCTGGAGACAAAGTTTGGTTACTTTAGTCAGTAGAGCCTAGGGCTCTCCAGGACTGCTGGACTGGCCCATTTGAGATCAAGGAGCGGAAGGGGGAGGCCACTTACCTAGTGGACCTCAAGACCCCTAGACACCCCCTAAGGATTCTCCACCACAACCGAGTCAAGCCTAATTTTGAGAGGTCTTAGGTCAGTATGCTCCTTGTGACAGATGAGGGCATGGAAGAGGAGAGTGAGCCTCTCCCCGACCTCCTCTCTGCCAAAGAAGGTGATGGGTCAGTGGAGGGTGTGAATTTCTCTGACTCCCTGACTCTAGATCAGAGAGGAGACTGCTACGAGTTGTTGGAGCAGTTCTCTTCCCTGTTTTCCCTTACTCCTGGACTCACCCACCTATGTGTCCACAATATTGACACAGGAGACAGTTCCCCTGTAAAGGAAAACATTTACAGGTTGTCAGATAAGGTGAAGGCCACCATCAAGGAGGAAGTTGCCAAGATGCTGGCCCTAGGGGTTATTGAAAAGTCCATCAGTCCCTGGGCCAGCCCTGTGGTGCTGGTACCCAAGGCTGTTGCATCCGGTGCTAAGCCAGAAGTCCAGTTCTGTGTGGACTACTGGGGTCTCAATTCAGTCACACAGACTGACGCTCACCCCCATCCCCCGAGCTGAACGAGCTCGTAGACAGACTAGGCGCTGCCAAATTCCTCAGTACTTTTGATCTCACATCAAGGTACTGGCAGATCGCCTTGACTGAGGGGGCTAAAGAGAGATCTGCATTTTCCACACCTGAGGGCCATTACCAATTCCGGGTGATGCCCTTTGGGTTGAAAAATGCCCCTGCTACCTTCCAACGGTTTGTCAACGGGGTCCTAGCTTTCAAGGATGCCTTCTGCGCAGCCTACCTAGACGACATAGCCGTCTATAGTTCCAGCTCGGAGGAACACCTGCTCCACCTCAAGGAGGTGCTTCAGGCTCTGCAACAGGCAGGCCTGACCATCAAGGCTAGTAAGTGCCAGCTTGGGCAGGGTTCCGTGGTGTACTTGGGACACCTAGTAGGTGGTGGCAAGGTGCAGCCACTCCAGGCCAAGATTGAAACTATCAAGGCTTGGCAACCACCTAGAACACAGATGAGGTGAGAGCCTTCTTAGGCCCCACTGGATACTACCGTAGGTTTGTCAAGGGCTATCGATCCATTGTGACACCCTAGACAGAACTTACTTCCAAAAAGCAACCTAGGTTGGTGAATTGGACAGAGGCTTGTCAGAAAGCCTTTGACTCCCTAAATGAAGCCATGTGCACAGCCCCCGTGCTCAAGGCCCCTGACTACTCCCAGGAATTTATTTTGCAGACAGACGCTACAAAGCATGGCATAGGGGCTGTTCTAGTACAGCTAAATGAGGAGGGCCTAGACCAACTGGTAGTCTTTATTAACAGAAGACTATTACCACGGGAATAGAGGTGGAGTGCTATTGAGAGAGAAGCATTTGCTGTGGTCTGGGCACTGAAGAAGCTGAGACAATGCCTGTTTTGGACTCACTTCCGGGTTCAGACCGACCACAGGCCCCTCAGATGGCTCATGCAGATGAGGGGCGAGAATCCTAAACTCTTGATTTGGTCCATTTCCCTACAGGGGATGGAGTTTACGGTGGACCATCGCCCGGGGATTGACCATGGTAACGATGATGGTCTCTCCAGATACGTCCGCCTTAGCGATGAGAGCTCCCAGGGGCTTGGGTAGCTCTCCCCACTTTCATCTGGGGAGGACACATGTTAGACCTGACAGTCTTAGGGTGGTCACCCCTAACTTTTTGCCTGCCTCCCTCCTTTTTTTGGATTCTGTCTTTGCTGGTTTTAAGACTCTGCGCACTTCACCACTGCCAACCAATGCTAAAGTGCATATGCTCTCTCCCTTTAAACATGATAACATTGGATCGTACCCAATTGGATTATTAAATTTACTTATAAGTCTCCAGTAAAGTGCACTATATGTGCCCACGGCCTGTAGATTAAATGCTATAAGTGAACCTGCAGCACTGATTGTGCCACCCACTTAAGTAGCTCCTTAACCACGTCTCAGGCCTGCCATTATAAGGCATGTGTGTGCAGTTTCACTGCCAATTCGACTTGGCATTTAAAAGTACTTGCCAAGCCTAAAACTCCCCTTTTTCTACATAAAAGTCACCCCTAAGGTATGCCCCAGGTAACCCATAAGGCAGGGTGCTGTGTAGGCTAAAGGCAGGACATGTACCTGTGTAGTTTACATGTCCTGGTAGTGTAAAATTCCTAATTTCGTTTTTTACACGGCTGTGAGGTCTGCTCCTTTCATAGGCTAACATTGGGGCTAGTTTCATATACTGTTTGAGTGGTAGCTGCTGATCTGAAAGGAGTTAGAAGGTCATATTTAGTATGGACAAAATGGTAATACAAAATTCTGCTGACTGGTGAAGTTGGATTTAATATTACTATTTTAGAAATGCCACTTTTAGAAAGTGAGTATTTCTCTCCACTTAAATCCTTCTGTGCCTTAAAATCCATGTCTGGGAGTTGACAACTCCCTTGTGCATTCACTCAGACAACCCTCAAACACATGATGCTCAGCCTCACTTGCATACATCTGCATTTTGAGTGGGTCTTCCTGGACTGGGAGGGTGGAGGGCCTGACACTTACATGTCAAAGGACAGTCGCCGGCCCTCACACAAAGTACTGCCACACCACCTACTGGGACCCTGGCAGACAGGATTGAACTGAAAGGAGACCTTGTGCACTTCTAAGCCACTCTTTGAAGTCTCCCCACTTCAAAGACACTTTTGGGTATTTAAACAGGGCCTCTGACCCTTCCAACTCAGTCACTTCCTGGAGAAGAGAACCTGAACCAGGATCTGCAACCTGCCAAGAAGAACTGCCTGGCTGCCCAAAGGAAACACCTGACTGGTTTCTGTGAAGGACTGCTGCCTTGCTGTTGCCCTGCTGCCTTGCTGCTCTCTGGTTGTGCTGAGAAGTTCCCTCCAAGGGCTTGGATAGAGCTTGCCTCCTGTTCCCTGAAGTCTCAGGACCAGAAAGACCTCACCTCTACAAAAAGGACTCCTTGTGAGGCGAAAATCGATGCACAGCCTGCCAGAAATGACACACAGCCTGCATCGCTGTGAAAAATTCACTGCACGCTGAACCGAAACAACGCAGCCTGACTTCGCAACAAGAAGATCAACACAGCGCCAGCGTAGCGACTGGAAATTTGACGCATGGCGCACTGTATCGACGCACAGCCGAGCCAGAACAAAACAGCCAGACTTCCAGAGAGGAATCGATGCAGCGTCTGCCATGCAGTAGAAATTTCCATGCAATGCCCTCCAGCCCCTGTGACTTAATCCACGCATCGCCCCCGGGGCGTCCAAAAATCCCGCCACCCAAAGATGATCCAAGACCGAGCGCCGGAAATCGACGCAAAGCCTTTCCTGCGTAAAAACTAAATGGTGCATGGCCGTTTGCGGCCTGAGAAATCAACGCACACCTCCCTGTTTTCCACGCATCTCCTCCTCTGCAGTCCTTTGCGGAGATTTTGAATGCAAACTAGGTACTTTGAGCTTGAAAGAGACATTTATTCCTTTTAAGAGACTAAAGACACTTTATATCATTTTTACAGCAATATTTTCCACATATACTTATTGCATTTTAATCATTTTGACCTGCATCTTATCAGATAAATATTATACATTTTTCTAAACACCGTGTGGTGTATTTTTGTGGTGTTCTACTGTGTTATTGCATGATTTATTGCACAAATACTTTACACATTGCCTTCTAAGTTATACCTGACTGCTCAGTGCCAAGCTACCAGAGGGTGGGCTGGAGATAATTTGGGATATGTGTGACTTACCCTGACTAGAATGAGGGTCCTTGCTTGGACGGGGGGAACCTGACTGCCAACCAAAGACACCATTTCTATCACTATTCTACTATGGTATCTAATTATGGGGACAAATGAAAACACCACGTCGTTGTTGGAGTAGAAATACTGAATATAGTCCTGGTTATAGAATCTTGTTAGTAACAGACTACAACTTATCTCATAAGTAAGGGGCAAACTATGAGAGGTAACTCCTTCTTTGACTGATGAAGGAAACTGCGTACACACATAACAATTCTTTGCATCCATCGTCTCAACATACTCACTCAATAAGCAATAGAAGACATTAGAAGAAAGTTCCCCTTGTGTGTTACCTACGTGCAGATACTTCTCATCTAACCTAAACTTCTCTACTGCTGTTAATGCAGTAGTTGTCTCTAAAGCTGAAGTATGGTTGGCTTTACTTTTGTCAAGAACAGTCATACTCACAATCAATATCACGAACAATATCACACACACAATTCCAAATCAGTACTCATGTATTTACAGCACTTGTTCTTCCTACCCTGCTGGCTAATGTTACTCGGGATCTGTAAAGAATCAGAAAGTAGAAGAGAACAATTTAGAGACTATGCAGCAAAAATCAAAATCAAAAACAAAAATCTTCTTTCAGCAGTTATTTACAGCTTTCAGTTTCACTTCCATAACTTTTGTCAAAATTCGGTTTAGCAGCTTGTCAAATCAGGCTATCTTTGTCAAATCAGGTTTTTCAAAAAGTAATTTCCTGTTACTTTCAACAGTCTCTTTTTCCTTTGTATTTTTTCTCAAATTTGTCTCAACAGTTCAGTTCATTAGCTTCCTTCAAGTGCCAAAATATTGACCTGGAATGTCTCGCTCAAAACAAAAAGATAAAAATTATTTCTGCCATTCACTTGTTGCTGCATACATTCAGGATCTGCATACTTTCGACTTGCTGTTCTCCTTCTTTTCAACTTGTGATCTCTATTCCTGTGTTCATTTGCTGGCAAATGATGCAGCGATGGCAAACTGCTGCAGCAACTTATCTAAACCTTGGCTTGAGACCATTATGCTTACAAAGACGAATCATGGCATCCCTCCCAACATGTGCTTGACCATGATAATACCAAGCCATTTGAGACAACAAGCTGTTTGGCACAACCAATTGACCCTCTTCTGAAACCCACACTTCACCCTGTCTCTGTACACATTTCATTTTGCTCCGTGATCGTTTTTCCTCCCTGTCAACATTACTTTGCAGTATTCTCAATTCTTCCAATGTATCTATTATATGCAATGAAAAACTTGGACATGTTTCATCTTCTTCAGGTAACAAACAGTTCCCACTTATCTTTGAATAATATACAGTTCAATGCGCAAAACCTTGCGACTTGATCTGCATATTCATTTCCCCTTGACACAAAATCTTGTGACTTCAGATGTGCACTGCATTTCACCACATCAATCTTTTCATGCATTTGGATAGCTTGCAACAATTCCTTAATTCTTTCACCATTTCTCATTGGTGAACCAGAAGAGGTCATGAAACCTCTCTGTGACCACAACTGGCCAAAGTCATGGACTAATCCAAATCCATACTGGCTATCCATATAGATTGTCACTTTAAGCTGAGCAGAAACATGGCACACTCCAGTAGAGGCTAACAGTTTTGCTACTTGTGCAGAGTATACCCCTCAAAGCCAAGATGCTTCCAGTGTACCAGAAATTGTGCACATAACATATCCTGCTATCAGTACTCCTGTGTTGTCCCTTAGACAGGAACCATCAACAAAGATACTTTGGTCATTTTCCTCCAATCGGGTGTCCCTAATGTCAGGTCTCGGTTTTGTGCACAAATCAGTTACTTCAAGACAATCACGCTCAATGTCTTCCAACATTTAAATTTCAACATTTTCATTTGGAAGTAAGGTTGCAGGGTTAAGCACTGTACATCTTTTCAGTAACACATTAGCTGACTCTAAAATGCTTGTCTCATAGTGAATCAATTTGGCACCTGTTAGGTACTGGGTCTTCGTTTTTGTAAGTAGGATCTCAATGGAGTGAGGGACCATGATAGTTAAGGGGTGTCAGATCACAATGCCTTCACACTGTGTGAGGATCTGTCCAACCTCTGCAACTGCACGCAGACAGTCTGGTAAAGCTGCTGCAACCGGGTCCAAAGTAGCTGAAGTTGTCTCAAATGGCTTGGTATTATCATGGTCAAGCACATGTTGGGAGGGATGCCATGATTCGTCTTTGTAAGCATAATGGTCTCAAGTCAAGGTTTAGATAAGTTGCTGCAGCAGTTTGCCATCGCTGCATCATTTGCCAGCAAATGAACACAGGAAAAGGGACAGTGGTTAATTTGAGCCACATTGGAAGAGCACTAGGTCCATTCAGCAGAATGCAAATGGATTTTATTGAGATGCCTGTGTATGGAGGATTGAGATATGTGTTGATGATTGTTTTCATCTTTTGTTCACTGGATTGAAGCGTACCCTACATGAAGAAATGACAGGCTCACATTAGCGAAACTACTGCGTAGGAAACTGATACCATGTTTGGGGTTTCCGATCTCTTTAGAATCAAATAGGGGAAGTCACTTCAACAATGAAGTAATCAAAATACTAAGTGCAGTCTTAAATATTGAGCAGAAGTTGCACTTCGTGGTTTACACCTCCATGGACCTGCGTCAACATAGACAAAGAACATGCATCACGCTCAAGACAAAACAATATGAAAGACTTTGTGTAGTCAGGCATACCTAAAGCCGGAGCTTTGCACAGACTCTCTCTCAAATCAGAAAACACTTTCATCCAAGCTTGATCTAATACTAGGGGATCGGTGACCTCCTTGTGGGTCAGCTTCTGCAAGGGCTTGGAAATGACTGAAACATTGGGAGTCCTTTGGTGACAGGAGCCAACCATCCCTAAAACATTCCTGACATCTCTCTGTGTGGCTGAGGGACTCATCTGCAATATAGATGTGACCCTTTCTCTGGATATTTTCCTTGATCCCTTCTCAATCTGGTGACCCAAATATATCACCTCTTTCTAACAGTATTGCAATTTAAGTGGAGACACTTTATGACCATTCATTCCCAAATGGTTCAATAAGGCAATCGGGTCATATTTTTACTCTTTCTTTGTTTTAATGCGATCAATAAGTCATCAATGTACTGTACCCATGTCGATGGGAAAGGCAATTCCAACAACTCCTGTCTCCACTGCCGTCCCTGTAACAAAATAATGGTGTTTCCATGACTGCCTGCTACCCCCTTTACCTTCTCTGCTGCATTCCCATGCTGATTTGGCAGCTTGGACTCTTCGCCAGGGGTGGGTGTGCCAGCGCTACGAGGAGTAAACCGCATACGTTTTTAGGTATGGACGCTGACATTGCCGCCTAATCGAAGGGACTCCAGGGCCCATACAGCTTTGCACCAGGAAGCGCTGCCAAAGGGAGAGGAGCTTGCCACCGAGCACTATCTAGCGCTGCTCCTCTACCGTGGCGCGGGATGTTGGCATTGCCGCCTGATCGATGGGACTCCAGGGCACATACAGCTTTGCGTGAGGAAGCACTGCCTGAGGGGGGGAGCTTTCCACCGAGTGCTATCTAGCGATGCTCCTCTACCGTGGCGCGGACCGCACCTGGACCTGTCAGCACCAGGAGGAGGCAGGGCAGGGCCTACCCTCTTGGTTCCTGACCACCCTTGGCCTCCATCTTTTTCGGCCCTCTCTCCATTTAGCTGTATTATTCACAACTAGAGCCCGAAGCCCCTTTGTTGTTTTTTTTCTTGCTTATAATTTCTCCGCTGCCAGGCACCCTCGGGGGTTGCTACAGTTAGAAACCCTCAGAAATAGCTGGGCCTTTGGTAAAATTTGAAAGTATGGAAAAGAGGAAAGCTGGTGACAAAGCCTCAGGGCTGGGTGGGGCTAGAAAACTCCTCAGACATTCTGCAGGGAATTGCACTGTGGCCCAAATTGATGATTTAATTGAGGAAGTAGAAAGTTTGTTAGTTCCAAAGGCTAAATATATTGGTGGGAAGGGGATCGGGTTTCCTGGAAAAGACATTAAGGTGGTCATTATGACAATGGCAGTGACTGTTAAAGTGGCGGTAATACCACCAACAAGCTGGCGGTAATTACCACCAAACTATGACCATGGCTGTGATAATTCCCACAGACAGCCAATGTACCACACCAACCCCCATGGTGTTAATGCCACTGACCATGGCGACAGTCATCAACAGCCAGGCGGAAGACAAGTTACCCCCCACCATATTATGACATAGCAAACCGCCATGATTTCCAGGCCGGTAGCAATGCCATTAAAAGCCTGGCGGAAACAGAACACAAAAGACAAAAGACTCACCATCAGAGACACAGAGAAGATCAATGCCGCCATTGAACCGGAACTTCAAATCTTCCTGATGCTCCTCTACGCCATGCTCCACTTGGAACACCAACGCTGACGAAGACAACGACAATGAGTACAGCCGGCTAGCACACAAGGGAGGGAGGAAGGAAGGAAAAGGAGTGTGACACACAAACATGCACAACACACACCATCCACACACACACCATATGCACAACCAGCTGCAGAGGAAAGCAAATCTCACAGGACACACGTCATAATAATGCAAGGACAACAATTAGCAATAACTGATATTTTAATTTGATGCCAACAGCCACCATATTGCCCATGTGATAAGAGAAATTTGAGTAAATGTTCAGAAAAGGCTAATGGCCAGTCCAAAGTACAAAAGCCCCACATGGCCACAGGGCACAGTCCAAGCCCCAACTTGTTCCCTGATAAAATCCGCACTACACTGTGCAAGGGCAGCATGTTGAAAATGGCCAGGCACTTCAGGGGGAAGAGGGTTTGAGGGCACCTCAGCTGAAGTAGGGAACATGCCCACTGGTTCTGGAGGGGGCTCCATGCCCATTATCCTTTGCTGGGGAGTGCAAGGTCACAGTCTCTGAGGTGGGGAACATGCCCAATGGTTCTGGAGGGGGCTCCATGCCCATTATCCTTTGCTGGGGCGTGCAAGGTCACAGTCTCTGAGGTGGGGAACGTGCCCACTGGTTCTGAGGGGGCTCCATGCCCATTATCCTTTGCTGGGGAGTGCAATGTCTCAGTCTCTGAGGTGGGGAACATGCCCACTGGTTCTGGAGGGAGCTCCATACCTGTTATGCTTTGCTGGGGAGTGCAAGGTCACAGTCTCTGAGGTGGTGAACTTGCCCACTGGTTCTGGAGGGGGTCCTTGTACAACAGTCCCTGGAGGATGGGCTATATGCCCTCTGTTGGAGTTGAGGGCTGCTGTGTCCCAGCTGGAGGAGAGGGCTGCTGTGTCCCAGCTGGAGGTAAGGGCTGCTGTGTCCCAGCTGGAAGTGAGGGCTCCTTGCCCACTGCTGTTGGAGGGGGCCTCTTGCCTCTCTTAGTTGGTGGAGTGAGAACCTTCCCTTTCTTGGGTGGTGTAGTGGCTACTTTCCCTTTCTTGGGTGGTGTAGTGGGATCCTTCCCTTTCTTGGGTGTTGGCGTATGATCTTTTTCTTTCTTGAGTGGTGGAATGGGATCCTTCCTTTTCTTGCCTATATGACTAGGAGGTGCCTACACTGTCACCGTGGACTGTTTGGCTCAGGTGTTGGGCTGGGTCGTTGTGACCCTGCTCATATGGGCAGGACGGGGGTTGGAGAGGGAGAGAAGAGGTCCAGTTGGGCAAGTAAAAGCTTCTTAGGGACTGTGGGGTGGGATGAGGGAGGAGGGATGGGAGTGCAGGTTGAGTGAGTGGTTGTTGGAGGTGTAGGTCTGCTGGACTTCGGTGCAGGTGCATAGGCAGTGTGCTGATGTGAGGTGGATGGCTGTTGGGAGTCTGAGCGTGTGCGTTTGTGTCTCACAGGAGGGCTTAGACAGGGTGGGAGAGGACACAGGGGACGCGTGGATGAATGTTGTGGAGTTGTATGTGAGGTGTGTGTATGCTGCTTGGTGTGGTGATGGTGGTGGCTGTTGATGCAGTGCATGCAGGTGTGAGTGTGGATGTGACTGTGAGGGAGGAGGAGGAGGGGAGAAAGTGGAGGCAGTGGATGTTGTTGTGTGTGCAACTGTTTGTTGTTTGTGTGAGTGCTTGTGGCCTGAAGTGTGCTGCCTGTGTTTGTCTGTGCCACTCTTGTGTGATGTTTTGTGTGCATGCTTGTCTGTATATGTGCATGGGATGGGTTGGGGTTGAGGAGACTGTTACTGGGAAGTGGTAGTTGGAGAGGGGACTGTAGCAACAGGGACAATGGCAGCCATCAGAGAGGAGGCCAGAACCTGGAACGATCTCTGTTGGGCTGCCAATCCACAGTGAATGCTCTCCAGGAATGCATTACATTGCTGCATCTGGGATGCCAGCCCCTGTCTGGCATTCACAATGGTTGACTGTCCTACAGAGACGGATCTCAGGAGGTCAATAGCCTCCTCACTAAGGGCAGCAGGGCTGACTGGGGCAGGGCCTGAGGTACCTGGGGCAAAGGAGATGCCCACCCTCCTGGGTGAGCGGGCACAAGCAACTCAGTGAGGGGCTACTGGGAGGGCAGTGCTGGTATGGGGTGGCGGCTGTACCTGTAACTGGGGTGGTCCCAGAGGTGTCCACCACCACCAGGGGGCTTCAATCGGAGGAGGAATCAGAGTCTGTGTTGTCACCTCGTGTCTCCGCCGTGGTGCTCCCCTCATCCTCTGTCCCACTGGTTCCCTCTGCGTCGGTTGACTCTGCCTCCTGGATCCTGTGGGATGCAGCTCCCTCTGTTGCCGGTGCCTCTGCTCCTCCGCCAGATGATGCTAATGCACACACGGACAGGATGACAGAAGAAAAAAGGGGGATAGAGAGAAAGGGAGCACTGGGTCAATTACAGCACCAACACCACACATGACATACACATTACCATCACACACAGGGATCAGGATTGAGCACTATGCATCGCAATGCCATTCCATTGGCTAGGTACCACATCAAGATGTGAGCCAACCACCGTCAACTGCACCCCTCCTGGGAGTCACTAAGCCTTGTCTGACATGGAATGCAACCTAGCTAGGTTACCAGATATTGCAATCCACCTATTACCCTTGAGCTGGATCACGCTGCAATGTCTGAGCTGGCATAAAGGTGCACCCACTAACTGACACCCACCACCAGGATCCCATTCCATCTGCCAATTATAGTTCTAACACTCACTGTACTCACCCCCTTGTGGCTGCTGTGATGCCCTCAAGTGGCCATCCAGTTCTGGGCCATCGGGGGGGTCAGGTTCCGAAGGGCACCCCGCCCTCATTTGGAGGCTTTGCCCAGCTGGGCCTCTGTGGTCTTACAAGCCCAGCATCTCCGGCTTCCCACAATTTTCTGCAGTGGGTGCTCCGTCTCCTGTCGACCCCCAGGGTCCACACGTCCTTGCGGTGGCACGCCACAATTCCTTCTTCTGATGGGCGCTGACCTACAGAGGAAACACATACAGGAGGACACCATTACATATACAATCCAGTTTATCACACGTATGCCCCACAGATCCCGTTTCCATCTTTATTGGCACACACATCACCCAGCGCCCACCATGTACACTACCACCAGACATACCACCCCCCAAAGGACACAATGCTTGCACACACATCTCCATGCAAACTTGTCACATGCATGGTGCCCAAGGTGTGGTCTCACAGTCCATGGCAGGATCCAGACACAGGTCACAGTAGCACACGCAGTGTAGGTGTTGTCCTGTGGAAAGTCAGGAATCAAGTGAGGATTCAGATAGAAAATGGCAGTCACGTCCGTGGCAGTGTACACCGTCACCGCCGCCCCTGATCCCCATTAGCCACTGTACTCCATAGAACCCCATATTAGCCAATAAAGAATTGCACAGCGGTGCAAGACCACCTTCTGCCATGACGCCCAATGTCGACGGAGTTACCTCACTTCCACCTGTCCCTAGATACAGGACAGGCGGTCGTCATTTCATGGTGGTAGACTACATTCAGATAATCCATAACTGTGTCATTGCTACAATTTGCACATACATTGATATTCCCATTGTCCCATCACATCAATGCTCAGTGTACACTGAGGTGGTGGTTCCATTGTTCAAATTGTGACAGCCTACTCACTCTTGTGTCCCTCTGATACCTACCACTGCGGATTAATGGGACCAGGAGACAAGCCCCAATGTACAGATTCCTTGTGGACTTGGCTACACTGGAGGACAGGCACATAAAACTGACCTATAGACTGGATAGGGCCACAATCACAGAGCTGTGTGCCCAATTGGAGCCTGAGCTGATATCAGCTATCCGTCATCCCACTGGGATCCCCTCTCTTGTGCAGGTTCTATGAGTGCTCCATTTCCTGGCAACTGGTTCTTTCCAAGTGACAGTGGGCTTGGCAGCAGGAATATCACAGCCAATGTGCTCAATCGTGCTGACAAGGGTTTTATCTGCCTTGGTCAAACACATGTGCCGCTACATCGCTTTCCCCCAGGTGGAGGATTTGGCCACTGTGAAGGCAAGATTCTATGCAATGGGACATATACCCAATATTATTCGGGCGATTAACGGTACACATATTGCGTTTGACCCTCCCCCCCACTGCCAGATTGAACAGGTGTTCAGGGATCGAAGGAGTTTCCATTCAATGTGCAAATGGTGTGCCTGGTGGACCAGTACATCTCCTACATCACCGCCAAGTATCCTGGGTCGGTGCATGATGCCTTCGTCCTGAGAAATAGCAGCATCCCAAATGTGATGGCACAACTGGAGAGGCACAGGGTGTGGCTAATTGGTGAGCCTGACTCCCCACCCAATGTATGTCAGTCTATGTCTTCTGGTGTTAAACCCATAACATTGTGTAAGTCTAATGTTTGTCCATCAATACTTGCAGGTGTCTCTGGCTACCCAAACCTATTGTGGCTCCTGATCCCTGTGATGAATGCCAGGACAGGGGCTGAGAATCGTTATAATGATGCACATGGGCGAACCAGGAGAATTATTAAAAGGACCTTCGGCCTCCTGAAGGGCAGGTTCAGATGCCTCCATCTGATAGGTGAATCCCTGTGCTACTCACCCGAGAAGGTCTGCCAGACAGTAGTGGCATGCTGCATGTTGCAGAACCTGGCCCTCAAACTACATGTGCCTTATATCCAGGAGGAGGAGACTGGAAATGCCCCTTTGGCTGCAGTGGACCCTGAGGACAGTGAGGATGAGGAGGCAGAGGATGAGGATGTGGACAACAGAACATCAGTTAAATGTCAATACATCCAATGACACACAGGTAAGATAGTGGAACTGACCATTCCTCTGAAAATTGATGTTTTCTGTGTGGCTGTAGCAGGATGGCATTCACTTCCTTTGCATCTCAAGTTACTGTCACCTATGGCTTCTCATTTTGCAGATGTTGGTGTTATAACACCTGTGTACTGATGTGATGACTACAGACAGCTACAGGTCATTAATTGTATGCTATCACAATGTTCAGATCATTTGCACAAGATATGACTGTTTCAATAAATCCACATTTTCATCACATAAACACTATCACTCAAGTTGTGTTCAAGCGTGTTTATTGTAGTGCAAATAATTGAGGGAAAAGTGCAATGGAATGGGATGATGGTAGAGGAAAGTCCAGGGCATTGTTCCAGTCTATTTGTAGCACAGGGCCAGTCTCTAAGGGGCCATAGGAAGGGGTGCAAAGGCAGTTCAAAGTGGACAAGGTGACAGGGTGGGGCACAAGGGGGACATTTAGGAGGGTCTCATTTCCTGGCAGTGGTCTTGGTCTTGGCAAGTGTCTCTGGCTGCTGTCTGGGTTGCAGGGAATGTTTGTGGGGTAGTTCACTTTCTGCAGGGGGAGGGGTGCTGGTGGCCTGTGGGTCCTGTGGCAGGGCTAGCTGCAGCAGAAGTGGTGGGCTGGTCAGTAGAATGGCTAGTGGTAGGGGCCTGCTGGTGTGCTGTCCATTCCCTCATGATAGTGGCCATATCTGCCAGCACCCCTGCTATGGAGACCATGGTGGAGTAGAGGGCCTGCAAATCCTCCCTGATCTCCCGATGGTGTACCTCCTGCAGCCGCTTGTTCTCCTGCATGTTGGTAAAGATCTGGCCCATCTTGTCCTAGTATTGTTAGTAAGCATCTAAGACATTAGTGAATGCCTCCTGGAGAGTCTGTTTCCTGGGCCTGTCCTACCCCTGGCGCAGAGCGGTCCTCCCAGTGTCTCTGTTCCCCTGTGCCTCTGTCCCCTGAACGGTGTGCCCACTGCCACTGACCCCAGGTCCCTGATTGTCTTGTGGGTGAGGTGTGGACTGGGGTCCCTGTACAGGTGGGCACACTGCTGATTGACGTGTCCTGGGGACAGAGGTGTGGGGACGTTGGGTGGGTGCTGTGGTGTTGGATACTGGGAAAGTCTCTGTGGTGGACTGTGAGTAGGTTGTGGTGGCTGACTGACCAGTGGTCCCTGATGGGCCAGGTAGTTCATCCAGATCCTGAAGTCCAGAGTTACTGTCATCATGGGGGCACCTTCTGTTGGAAGACTGTATCATTGTGGCACCTCCTCGCTACTGGGATTGGCTGGGGCACCTGTGGAGATGTAAATGATGTATTATGCTTCATGCCTGTGACATATTGTACATCCCTGGCTTCCCCTCTATTGTTACTGTTGCCCTGCCACCTTTGTTTGTGTATGGTGATGTATTCTGTGATTGTTAGTTCTCCATGCTGTGCATGCTTTGGTGATAGGTGTACATGCAGGGCTGGGATAGCTGTCCATGCATTGGTATAGAATGCAGGGCTTGGTATTGGGGTTAGTCAGATGTGTAGGTGCAGTGTGTGGGATGGAATGGAGTGATGGAAGTGAGGGTGAGGGGGTGTGATGGCATGCAGGTATGGGGGGTGATAAGTAGTAAATATTAACTCACTGTAGGAGGCTGGACTGGCTTGTAGTGAGTACCAAGGGGTACTTGCACCTTGCACCAGGCCCAGTTATCCCTTATTAGTGTATAGGGTGTCTAGCAGCTTAGGCTGATAGATAATGGTAGCTTAGCAGAGCAGCTTAGGCTGAACTAGGAGACGTGTGAAGCTACTACAGTACCACTTAGTGTCATATGCACAATATCATAAGAAAACACAATACACAGTTATACTAAAAATAAAGGTACTTTATTTTTATGACAATATGCCAAAGTATCTTAGAGTGTACCCTCAGTGAGAGGATGGGAAATATACACAAGATATATATACACAATAGCAAAAATATGCAGTATAGTCTTAGAAAACAGTGCAAACAATGTATAGTTACAATAGGATGCAATGGGGAAACATAGGGATAGGGGTAACACAAACCATATACTCCAAAAGTGGAATGCGAACCACGAATGGACCCCAAACCTATGTGACCTTGTAGAGGGTCGCTGGGACTATTAGAAAATAGTGAGAGTTAGAAAAATAACCCTCCCCAAGACCCTGAAAAGTGAGTGCAAAGTGCACTAAAGTTCCCCTAAGGACAAAGAAGTCGTGTTAGAGGAATAATGCAGGAAAGACACAAACCAGCAATGAAACAACTGTGGATTTCCAATATAGGGTACCTGTGGAACAAGGGGACCAAGTCCAAAAGTCACAAGCAAGCCGGAGATGGGCAGATGCCCACGAAATGCCAGCTGCGGGTGCAAAGAAGCTTCTACTGGACAGAAGAAGCTGAGGTTTCTGCAGGAACGAAAAGGGCTAGAGACTTCCCCTTTGGTGGACGGATCCCTCTCGCCTTGGAGAGTCGTGCAGAAGTGTTTTTCCGCTGGAAGGATGCCAACAAGCCTTGCTAGTCGCAAATCGTGTGTTTGAAGTTTTTGGACGCTGCTGGGGCCCAGGAGGGACCAGGAGGTCGCAAATTGGACCTGAAAAGAGAGGGGACGTCGAGCAAGACAAAGAGCCCTCACTGAAGCAGGTACCACCCGGACAAGTGCCAGAAACAGGCACTACGAGGATGCGTGAAATGGTGCTTGCCGAAGTTGCACAAAGGAGTCCCACGTCGCCGGAGACCAACTTAGAAAGTTGTGCAATGCAGGTTAGAGTGCCGTGGACCCAGGCTTGGCTGTGCACAAAGGATTTCCGCTGGAAGTGCACAGGGGCCGGAGTAGCTGCAAAGTCGCGGTTCCCAGCAATGCAGCCCAGCGAGGTGAGGCAAGGACTTACCTCCACCAAACTTGGACTGAAGAGTCACTGGACCGTGGGGGTCACTTGGACAGAGTCGCTGGATTCGAGGGACCTCGCTCGTTGTGCTGAGAGGAGACCCAAGGGACCGGTAATGCAGCTTTTTGGTGCCTGCGGTGGCAGGGGGAAGATTCCGTCGACCCACGGGAGATTTCTTCGGAGCTTCTGGTGCAGAGAGGAGGCAGACTACCCCCACAGCATGCACAAGCAGGAAAACAGTCGAGAAGGCGGCAGGATCAGCGTTACAGAGTTGCAGTAGTCGTCTTTGCTACTATGTTGCAGGTTTGCAGGCTTCCAGCGCGGTCAGCAGTCGATTCCTTATCAGAAGGTGAAGAGAGAGATGCAGAGGAACTCGGATGAGCTCTTGCATTCGTTATCTGAAGTTTCCCCAGAGACAGAGACCCTAAATAGCCAGAAAAGAGGGTTTGGCTACCTAGGAGAGAGGATAGGCTACTAACACCTGAAGGAGCCTATCAGCAGGAGTCTCTGACGTCACCTGGTGGCACTGGCCACTCAGAGCAGTCCAGTGTGCCAGCAGCACCTCTGTTTCCAAGATGGCAGAGGTCTGGAGCACACTGGAGGAGCTCTGGACACCTCCCAGGGGAGGTGCAGGTCAGGGGAGTGGTCACTCCCCTTTCCTTTGTCCAGTTTCGCGCCAGAGCAGGGGCTAAGGGGTCCCTGAACCGGTGTAGACTGGCTTATGCAGAATTGGGCACCTCTGTGCCCAACAAAGCATTTCCAGAGGCTGGGGGAGGCTACTCCTCCCCTGCCTTCACACCATTTTCCAAAGGGAGAGGGTGTCACACCCTCTGTCAGAGGAAGTTCTTTGTTCTGCCATCCTGGGCCAGGCCTGGCTGGACCCCAGGAGGGCAGCTGCCTGTCTGAGGGGTTGGCAGCAGCAGCAGCTGCTGTGAAACCCCAGGAAGGGCAGTTTGGCAGTACCAGGGTCTGTGCTACAGACCACTGGGATCATGGGATTGTGCCAACTATGCCAGGATGGCATGGAGGGGGCAATTCCATGATCATAGACATGTTACATGGCCATATTCGGAGTTACCATTGTGAAGCTACATATAGGTAGTGACCTATATGTAGTGCACGCGTGTAATGGTGTCCCCGCACTCACAAAGTTCAGGGAATTGGCTCTGAACAATGTGGGGGCACCTTGGCTAGTGCCAGGGTGCCCACACACTAAGTAACTTTGCACCTAACCTTTACCAGGTAAAGGTTAGACATATAGGTGACTTATAAGTTACTTAAGTGCAGTGTAAAATGGCTGTGAAATAACGTGGACGTTATTTCACTCAGGCTGCAGTGGCAGGCCTGTGTAAGAATTGTCAGAGCTCCCTATGGGTGGCAAAAGAAATGCTGCAGCCCATAGGGATCTCCTGGAACCCCAATACCCTTGGTACCTCAGTACCATATACTAGGGAATTATATGGGTGTTCCAGTAAGCCAATGTAAATTGGTAAAAATGGTCACTAGCCTGTTAGTGACAATTTGGACAGAAATGAGAGAGCATAACCACTGAGGTTCTGATTAGCAGAGCCTCAGTGAGACAGTTAGTCACTACACAGGTAACACATTCAGGCACACTTATGAGCACTGGGGCCCTGGGTTACCAGGGTCCCAGTGACACATACAACTAAAACAACATATATACAGTGAAAAATGGGGGTAACATGCCAGGCAAGATGGTCCTTTTCTCCACAACCCCCCCCCAAACGAAGGACAATAAGACTAGCCATGACCTGATGAGTCTTCATTGTCTAAGTGGAAATATCTGGAGAGTCCATCTGCATTGGAGTGGCTACTCCCAGGTCTATGTTCCACTGTATAGTCCATTCCCTGTAGGGATATGGACCACCTCAACAATTTAGGATTTTCACCTTTCACTTGTTTTAGCCAAAGTAGAGGTTTGTGGTCTGTCTAAACAATGAAGTGAGTGCCAAACAGGTATGGCCTCAACTTCTTCAGAGCCCAGACCACAGCAAAGGCCTCCCTCTCAATGGCAGACCAACGCTTTTCTCTAGGGGTCAACCTTCTACTAATAAAAGCAACAGGTTGATCCTGGCCCTCAGAATTAAGTTGTGATAGGACTGCCCCTACTCCTAATTCAGATGCATCAGTTTGGACATAGAATTTTTTAGAGTAACAAGGGCTTTTCAGGACAGGTGCAGAGCACATGGCCTGCTTCAGCTCCTCAAAAGCTTTCTGACAGTTTGCTGTCCATAATACCTTTTTAGGCATTTTCTTGGATGTGAGGTCATTAAGAGGGGCTGCAATGGAGCCATAGTTCTTAATGAACCTCCTGTAATACCCAGTGAGGCCTAGGAAGGCTCTCACCTGAGTCTGAGTGGTAGGGGGAACCCAATCAATAATTGTTTGGATTTTCCCCTGAAGTGGTGCAATCTGTTCCCCACCAACAAGGTGTCCCAGATAAACCACCTTACCCTGCCCTATCTGGCACTTTAAAGCCTTGATAGTGAGGCCTGCCTTTTGCAGGGCCTCCAAAACTTTCCATAGGTGGACCAGGTGATCATCACAGCTGGAGCTAAAGACAGCTATATCGTCCAAATATGCTGCACTGAAAGCTTCCAGCCCTTGCAGGACTGTGTTCACCAACCTCTGAAAAGTGGCAGGTGCATTTTTCAAACCAAAAGGCATTACAGTAAACTGGTAATGTCCTCCAAAGGTAGAAAATGCAGTCTTAGGTTTAGCATCTTCTGATAATTTGATCTGCCAATACCCTGCAGTCAAATCAAAAGTGCTTAGATACTTGGCAGATGCCAGTGTATCTATAAGCTCATCTGCCCTGGGTATAGGGTGAGCATCAGTTTTGGTTACCAAGTTGAGACCTCTATAGTCTACACAAAACCGCATTTCCTTCTTTCCATCTTTAGAATTGGGTTTTGGTACCAGTACCACAGGAGAAGCCCATGGACTGTCAGAGTGCTCAACCACTCCTAGTTCCAACATTTTCTGAACTTCATGCTTTATGCAGTCCCTGACATGGTCAGGCTGCCTATAGATCTTACTTTTTGACAGGTAAACTGTCTCCAGTATCTATAGTGTGCTCACACCAAGAAGTGGTGCCTGGCACAGTAGAGAAGAGTTCTGAAAATTGTCCTAGGAGATTTATGCAATGGTCTTTCTGCTCAGCAGTAAGACAATCTGCCAAAACTACACCTTCCACAAGAGCATCTTGTTCTGTGGAAGAGAAGAGATCAGGTAGAGGATCACTGTCTTCTTCCTGTCCCTCATCAGTTGCCATGAGCAGGGTGAGATCAGCCCTGTCATAGTAGGGTTTCAGGCGGTTGACATGGAGCACCCTAAGGGGACTCCTGGCAGTGCCCAAGTCAACCAAGTAGGTGACTTCACCCTTCTTTTCATCAATTGTGTGGGGTCCACTCCATTTATCTTGGAGTGCTCTTGGGGCCACAGGCTCCAAGACCCACACTTTCTGCCCTGGTTGGTACTGAACCAAAACAGCCTTCTGATCATGCCATTGCTTCTGGAGCTCTTGGCTGGCCTGAAGGTTTTTACTGGCCTTTTTCATGTATTCAGCCATCCTTGATCTGAGGCCAAGTACATAATCCACAATATCCTGCTTAGGAGCTTTTAAAGGTTGTTCCCAACCCTCCTTTACAAGTGTGAGTGGACCCCTAACAGGGTGTCCAAAAAGAAGTTCAAAGGGGCTGAAGCCCACTCCTTTCTGGGGTACCTCCCTGTAGGCAAAAAGGAGGCATGGTAGAAGGATATCCCATCTCCTGCTGAGTTTTTCAGGGAGACCCATAATCATGCCTTTGAGAGTTTTATTAAATCTCTCCACCAGTCCATTTGTTTGTGGATGATAGGGTGTTGTGAACTTGTACGTTACACCACACTCCTTCCACATGGCCTTTAAGTATGCAGACATGAAATTGCTTCCTCTGTCTGATACTACTTCCTTTGGGAAGCCCACCCTGGAAAATATTCCCAGGAGGGCCTTTGCCACTGCAGGAGCTGTAGTGGTCCTTAAAGGAATTGCTTCAGGATATCTTGTGGCATGGTCCACTACCACCAAGATAAACCTATTGCCTGAAGCAGTAGGAGGGTCAAGGGGGCCAACTATGTCAACCCCTACCCTTTCAAAGGGAACCCCAACCACAGGCAGTGGGATAAGGGGTGCCTTTGGGGTGCCACCTGTCTTGCCACTGGCTTGACAGGTTTCACAGGACTTACAAAATTCCTTTGTGTCCTCAGACATCCTAGGCCAATGAAACAGGGGAACAAGCCTGTCCCAAGTTTTCATTTGTCCTAGATGCCCAGCTAAGGGAATGTCATGTGCCAGTGTTAGGAGGAACTTTCTGTACTCCTGAGGAATTACTAATCTCCTGGCAGCTCCAGGTTTAGGATCCCTATGCTCAGTGTACAAGAGGTTGTCCTCCAAGTAAACTCTGTGAGAGTCACTGACATCCCCATTAGCCTGTTTGACAGCTTGCTGTCTGAGACCCTCTAATGTGGGACAGGTTTGCTGTGCCACACTCAGCTCCTCTCTGGCAGGCCCCCCTTCACCCAAAAGCTCAGCAGTGTCTGCTTCCAGCTCCTCTGGTGTAGGTTCTGCACAGGGAGGGAATTCTTCTTCCTCAGAAGTTGAATCCACTGTAGAGGGAGGGATAGTAGGAAGTGGTTTGCTTCTACTAGCCCTAGCTTTAGGGAGCACTTGGTCCATTGTTCCAGGATCCAAGCTTCCCTGTCCTTTTTGCTTTTTGGCCTGAGCCCTTGTCAAAGCAAAAATATGCCCTGGGATGCCCAGCATTGCTGCATGGGCCTCCAACTCCACATCTGACCAAGCTGATGTCTCCAAATCATTCCCTAATAGACAGTCTACAGGTAAATCTGAAGCTACCACAACTTTCTTTGGACCAGTTACCCCCCCCCCAGTTGAGATTTACAACAGCCATGGGGTGGCTTTGTGTTATGTTGTGAGCATCGGTTACTTGGTACTGGTGTCCAAGTATGTGTTGTTCAGGGTGCTCCAGTTTCTCAATCACCATTGTGACACTGGCACCTATGTCCCTGTAGGCCTGGACCTCAACACCATTTATTAGGGTTAGTTGCTTGTACTTCTCCAAGTTATGGGGGCAAGCAACCAAAGTGGCTAAATCAATAGCCCCTTCAGAGACTAAAGTAGCCTCTGTGGTCTCCCTAATCAGACCAACCCCAACTAAGTTACCAAAAGTGAGCCCAGCTACTCCCTTGGATTGGCTATTAGTAGGCTTGCTCCCACCACCACTGCTATTAGTAGGGACACTAGGTGTAGCAGTAGGGGTTGTAGTGGTAGGAGCAGTGGTGCCTTTCTTTGGACAACTGGGATCTGTTGTCCAATGGCCTTTTATTTTACATAAATAGCACCATGGTTTCTTTTCCTTGTTCTGATTAAAGGAGGATTTGGACCCACCACCCCCACCAGAGTGTTTTTGTGGGCCTGATGAAGACTCATTTTTAGATTTGTCCCCACCCTTGTCTGAAGACTTACCATCCTTCTTTTTGTTGCCATCTTTGTCACCCCCTGTATGAACTTTTCTGTTCACTCTTGTTCTGACCCATTTGTCTGCCTTCTTTCCCAATTCTTGGGGAGAGGTCAGATCAGAGTCCACCAAGTACTGGTGCAACAAATCAGACACACAATTATTAAGAATATGCTCTCTCAGGATCAAGTTATACAGGCTGTCATAATCAGTAACTTTACTGCCTTGTAACCACCCCTCCAAGGCCTTCACTGAATGGTCAATGAAATCAACCCAGTCTTGTGAAGACTCCTTTTTGGTCTCTCTGAACTTTATCATGTACTGTTCAGTGGTTAAGCCATAACCATCCAGGAGTGCATTCTTAAGAACTTGGAAATTATTAGCATCATTTTCTTTCACAGTAAGGAGCCTATCCCTACCTTTTCCACTAAATGATAGCCATAGGATAGCAGCCCACTACCTTTGAGGGACATCCTGTACAACACAGGCCCTCTCAAGTGCAGCAAACCACTTGTTAATGTCATCCCCCTCCTTATAAGGGGGAACTATCTTGTGCAGATTCCTGGAATCATGCTCTTTTGCAGGATGACTATGGGGAATACTGCTGCTGCCACCATGGGTATCTAAACCCAACTTCTGTCTTTCCTTCTCTAATTCAAAAGACTGTCTATCCAAATCCAGCTGTTGCTTTTTAAGCTTCAGTCTGGTTTGTTCCACCCTCAACTTATTGAGTTCCCTCTCTAACATTCTGTCATCAGGGTTGGTGGGAGGGACATTCCTAGAAACAGAGCTATGATGGGAATGAACAGAAGGAGACCTGTCCCTTACAGAAGCCACCCTAACAGCTTGGTTAACAGAAACATTACTACCAGTATGGTGAGAATAAATGCTTTTGCTATGATGTGAGACAACACTATTTATATGGTGTGGCTCATCATCATTACCATCTATGCTAGATTGTCTAGTAATGGGCAGGCTAGGAAGTTTCTTTCCTGAATCTTTTCCTGGGGGAGTCCCTGAATCAGATTGAGAACTATTAGGTACTTTTTCAACAGATGAGGCACCTATGGCCTTATCCTGTTCTCTAAGCATGTTAAGTAACAGTTCCAAGGAAGGATTCTTCCCTACACTCAAACCTCTCTCTATAAAGAGACTCCTTGCTCTTTTCCAGCTAAGGTTGTCATATGCAAGTTTGGACAGATCAACATTTTGGCCTGTGCCAGACATTTTTAGAGAGAGTTAAAGTGATAGAAAAGTTTTCAGAACTTTTTGGAAAGACAGAAAAAACTTTTTAAACTTTTAAGAACTTTTTGAAAGTTTAGAAGTACTTTTCAGCACTTAGAAAAGAGTGAAAAGAGGAAATGCAAAACTTTTTGGCTATGTGTATATACACTGACCTTGTTTTGTATATTTTTCTCTTATGAAAAGTACAATGACAAGAGTGGTAAGTAGTCTCAAGCACTTATCCCACCACTGCACAACCAATGTAGGAGGCTGGACTGGCTTGTAGTGAGTACCAAGGGGTACTTGCGCCTTGCACGAGGCCCAGTTATCCCTTATTAGTGTATAGGGTGTCTAGCAGCTTAGGCTGATAGATAATGGTAGCTTAGCAGAGCAGCTTAGGCTGAACTAGGAGACGTGTGAAGCTACTACAGTACCACTTAGTGTCATATGCACAATATCATAAGAAAACACAATACACAGTTATACTAAAAATAAAGGTACTTTATTTTTATGACAATATGCCAAAGTATCTTAGAGTGTACCCTCAGTGAGAGGATAGGAAATATACACATGATATATATACACAATAGCAAAAATATGCAGTATAGTCTTAGAAAACAGTGCAAACAATGTATAGTTACAATAGGATGCAATGGGGAAACATAGGGATAGGGGTAACACAAACCATATACTCCAAAAGTGGAATGCGAACCACGAATGGACCCCAAACCTATGTGACCTTGTAGAGGGTCGCTGGGACTATTAGAAAATAGTGAGAGTTAGAAAAATAACCCTCCCCAAGACCCTGAAAAGTGAGTGCAAAGTGCACTAAAGTTCCCCTAAGGACAAAGAAGTCGTGTTAGAGGAATAATGCAGGAAAGACACAAACCAGCAATGCAACAACTGTGGATTTCCAATCTAGGGTACCTGTGGAACAAGGGGACCAAGTCCAAAAGTCACAAGCAAGCCGGAGATGGGCAGATGCCCAGGAAATGCCAGCTGCGGGTGCAAAGAAGCTTCTACTGGACAGAAGAAGCTGAGGTTTCTGCAGGAACGAAAAGGGCTAGAGACTTCCCCTTTGGTGGACGGATCCCTCTCACCTTGGAGAGTCGTGCAGAAGTGTTTTCCCGCCGGAAGGACGCCAACAAGCCTTGCTAGTTGCAAATCGTGCGTTTGCCGTTTTTGGACGCTGCTGGGGCCCAGGAGGGACCAGGAGGTCGCAAATTGGACCTGAAGAGAGAGGGGACATCGAGCAAGACAAAGAGCCCTCACTGAAGCAGGTACCACCCAGAGAAGTGCCAGAAACAGGCACTACAAGGATGTGTGAAACGGTGCTCGCCGAAGTTGCACAAAGGAGTCCCACGTCGCCGGAGACCAACTTAGAAAGTCGTGCAATGCAGGTTAGAGTGCCGTGGACCCAGGCTTGGATGTGCACAAAGGATTTCCGCCGGAAGTGCACAGGTGCCGGAGTAGCTGCAAAGTCGCGGTTCCCAGCAATGCAGCCCAGCGAGGTGAGGCAAGGACTTACCTCCACCAAACTTGGACTGAAGAGTCACTGGACCGTGGGGGTCACTTGGACAGAGTCGCTGGATTCGAGGGACCTCGCTCGTTGTGCTGAGAGGAGACCCAAGGGACCGGTAATGCAGCTTTTTGGTGCCTGCGGTGGCAGGGGGAAGATTCCGTCGACCCACAGGAGATTTCTTCGGAGCTTCTGGTGCAGAGAGGAGGCAGACTACCCCCACAGCATGCACAAGCAGGAAAACAGTCGAGAAGGCGGCAGGATCAGCGTTACAGAGTTGCAGTAGTCGTCTTTGCTACTATGTTGCAGGTTTGCAGGCTTCCAGCGCGGTCAGCAGTCGATTCCTTATCAGAAGGTGAAGAGAGAGATGCAGAGGAACTCGGATGAGCTCTTGCATTCGTTATCTGAAGTTTCCCCAGAGACAGAGACCCTAAATAGCCAGAAAAGAGGGTTTGGCTACCTAAGAGAGAGGATAGGCTACTAACACCTGAAGGAGCCTATCAGCAGGAGTCTCTGACGTCACCTGGTGGCACTGGCCACTCAGAGCAGTCCAGTGTGCCAGCAGCACCTCTGTTTCCAAGATGGCAGAGGTCTGGAGCACACTGGAGGAGCTCTGGACACCTCCCAGGTGAGGTGCAGGTCAGGGGACTGGTCACTCCCCTTTCCTTTGTCCAGTTTCGCGCCAGAGCAGGGGCTAAGGGGTCCCTGAACCGGTGTAGACTGGCTTATGCAGAATTGGGCACCTCTGTGCCCAACAAAGCATTTCCAGAGGCTGGGGGAGGCTACTCCTCCCCTGCCTTCACACCATTTTCCAAAGGGAGAGGGTGTCACACCCTCTCTCAGAGGAAGTTCTTTGTTCTGCCATCCTGGGCCAGGCCTGGCTGGACCCCAGGAGGGCAGCTGCCTGTCTGAGGGGTTGGCAGCAGCAGCAGCTGCAGTGAAACCCCAGGAAGGGCAGTTTGGCAGTACCAGGGTCTGTGCTACAGACCACTGGGATCATGGGATTGTGCCAACTATGCCAGGATGGCATAGAGGGGGCAATTCCATGATCATAGACATGTTACATGGCCATATTCGGAGTTACCATTGTGAAGCTACATATAGGTAGTGACCTATATGTAGTGCACGCGTGTAATGGTGTCCCCGCACTCACAAAGTTCAGGGAATTGGCTCTGAACAATGTGGGGGCACCTTGGCTAGTGCCAGGGTGCCCACACATTAAGTAACTTTGCACCTAACCTTTACCAGGTAAAGGTTAGACATATAGGTGACTTATAAGTTACTTAAGTGCAGTGTAAAATGGCTGTGAAATAACGTGGATGTTATTTCACTCAGGCTACAGTGGCAGGCCTGTGTAAGAATTGTCAGAGCTCCCTATGGGTGGCAAAAGAAATGCTGCAGCCCATAGGGATCTCCTGGAACCCCAATACCCTGGGTACCTCAGTACCATATACTAGGGAATTATACGGGTGTTCCAGTAAGCCAATGTAAATTGGTAAAAATGGTCACTAGCCTGTTAGTGACAATTTGGACAGAAATGAGAGAGCATAACCACTGAGGTTCTGATTAGCAGAGCCTCAGTGAGACAGTTAGTCACTACACAGGTAACACATTCAGGCACACTTATGAGCACTGGGGCCCTGGGTTACCAGGGTCCCAGTGACACATACAACTAAAACAACATATATACAGTGAAAAATGGGGGTAACATGCCAGGCAAGATGGTACTTTCCTACACTCACCAGTGTCCAGTCTTCCGGCTACTCAAGTGAGTCCCTCAGGATGCAGTGTTGCCAAGACTTACTCCTCCCATGCTTTGAGCTGTGGGAGAGGAGGTGGGGGTCTACCGCCAGTCCTCTGGATGGCGAGCTGGTGCCTTGCTTTCACGGAACGTACCACCCCATAGATCGTGCCACCTCTTCCTGATGTTGTCCCTTGTTCTTGGATGCTGTCCCACGGCGTTCACCCTGCCCACGATCCTCCGCCATAGCTCCATCTTTCTGGCAATGGATATCTGCTGTACCTGTGCTCCAAACTGCTGTGGCTCTCCCCTGACTATTTCCTCCACAATGACCCGCAACTCCTCATCAGTGTCACAGGGGTGACTTATATGTGTCACAGGGGTGACTTAGATGGGACATGGGTGTTGTGTGTGTTGTGGGGAGAGTGTTGAGTGATGGGGTGGGGTGTGGTGTGTGGGGTGTGGGGGGCGTGATGGAAGTATGGGTGTTTGTGGTGTGTGTGTTTAGTTGTCTCAGTGGTCTTCGTGTTAGTCTTACAGCGATTATTGGTGTTCGTAAAGGGTTGTGTGTAATGTGGGTGTGGGTTTTACAGTGCTGTGGGTGGGTGTGTCAGGTGTGTGTATCAGCGTCAGGTGTGTGATTTTAGTTTATGCCAATGTTGTGTTGTTTTGTATTTGGGTGGTCATTCTGAGCGCGCCGATGTGTACTGCCAATGGTTTACCGTCATTGAATTCGGGGGTCATAATGTGGTGGGTGTTGTTTTGTTGTCGTAACGGTATGGGTGTTCTTACCGACACTTTACCACTGACCTTTGTGCTGGCAGATTGGTGTATGTGGCAGTATTCTGTTGGCCTGGTGTGTGTGTGTGTCATGATACGGCGGTATGCTGGTGGCCGTCACCGAGGCGGTAAGCGGCATTTACGGCCAATGTCCTAATGAGGGCCTAAGTCTTATTTTAAAACAGTTGATGAGCGATGATCGATTCCTAAAGATCTTAAGAGGAACCAGTCGAGGTGCTGTGTAGAGGAGGGATCAGTTTCAGTTATCACCTCGACTCTTCCTCAGTTTGTCCAGGAAAGCCCATAATTTTTAACTGAGTTTGCTGTCGAGTGCACCAATCAGTTTGCTCCACTAGTGAGTCCTAGGAGTGGCTCTTGTAAATCTGTTAAACAAAGCGAGGCTAACAATGAAGGAGAGGAAACGAGAGAAGCCCCTATTGGAGTGCAGCTAGCTCATTTGAGGGGAGAAAATTAACACTCTACAAGACTACATGAGCTCCTAGGCAATATGCCGAGCGGGAAATTGGATCGTTTGACGACCCTAGTAGTTAAGTCAGAAACCTCTTGTCCCTTGCCAGACCCTGCGCAGATTTCCGTGTTGTCAACCCAACCCCCTAATAAACATGGCAATATAGGAAGTGGAAAGGGGTATATAAATACATCTACTGCCAGTACATCAGGGGAATGGCACCCGGCGGGACGTTTAGTGCCAGTTCCAGATGGAGAAAAGATAATGGTGCAACTAGTGTTTGCCCTTTTTTCGATTGAAATAGAATCCTTAGCTCATTTTATGTTCTTTTGCCCAAGATATTTGAAGTCCAGGAGGAAGTGGATCAGTCCCCTATGTAGGTCCCTCGGTTCCTTGAAACACCAGGAGACGCTCTGTATACTAACGAGTGACACAAGCGGAAAGCTAGTGTTCACAGTTGCTAGCTTTTTATGATGCACTTGGATTTTGAGATCTAGGGAAACTCTCAACCAAGTAGACCCATATTTCTGTACCATGGTGGCCGGTTGAAAATTGAGACTGTAATAGTGTCTGTGCCACTTTCTTATTAAAGCTGTAGCCTCTATTCCAACACTAGGCGTAAAATTACCACACTGGCACACAAATGGGGCTCAGCTTATGACAGAATGGTTGCTGTTGCTAAGAACCCAAAGTTACTAAATGAACTGCCAGAGTCTACTCCCATGGGGTACTTTTCAAACTTGGTATTAGCTATTTTATTAAGTGTGATCTATTAATTTAAGATTATATTATTTATTTTGTAATTTATTGTGTGTATCATGCTTTTATGGCTCTAGCCGTAATAAAGCGAATAATAATAATAATAACTCCAACGCCTACAGATTCTTTTTCAAGATCTGACTGAATGGGGAAGGTGACTCTAAAAACCCTTGAGGAATTCAACACCAACAGTAAACTCGGTCTAAAAATATGAAACAAAAGAGAAATTGACTGCCATCATGAAGAGGTACAGAAAAGAAGGCTTGTGACAAGTTTATGACAGTGAACCATTCAGCATCACATAGCATCTGAAACATTGTCACAGCTGGATTTGGCACCATGGGGCAACATTTGATCACAATGTCATTTAGTTTTCTCAAATCCTGGACAACTCGAACTTTCCCACAGGGCTTTTTCAATCCCAATATCGGTGAATTACATGGGCTACTTAACACTTCTTTTAAGACCCCTTGGTTCACAAATTCTGCAATTATGTGAGCAAACTTTATAAAAATATCCTGTGGCATGTGATACTGGGGAATCTGAGGAAAAATTGCATTAAGGTTTACAGGAACGTCAACTGTCTCAGGTCCCTTTATCAGACCAATCTCCTTCACGCTCAAATCCCATACTTTTTCTTCAACCATTCCCTGTAAATCAGAAGGAAGCGCATTTACTGTGAATACTGGAAAGAAATTAATCAGGGGGTACTCCTCACTTATTGTCTCACACTCCGTCTCTGGAGCTGGGTCATCCTCATCATCACTATTCGTCTGTATCTCGATTTCATCATTTGAGGAAGTAATCGAGCACCTGGTCTTACAAAGGAAGTCTCTTCCCAATATGGATACCGGACTTGAATCACAGACTATGAATTCGTGCAATCCTTTAAAGTTGCCAATTGTAACCTGAACTGGCTCTGTAGGTGGGCTGGTCAAATACTGATTTGCTACTCCTACAATCTAAACTGTCTTTCCTGAAAGAGGCAAATTTGGAACTTCTGCAGTTCTCACTGTAGAGTGTGTAGCTCCTGTCTCAACCATGAATGAAACTCTGTGACCCATGACTTTTCCCTTCACATAGGCTTGTCTGATCTACTTCTAATGAAGCTACAAGCACACATTCCTCCTCATCTGAACTCTCGCTCACCCAATCATTGTTTATTCCATTCTCACTGTGTAACTGGAATTGGTTTACTGTGTTATTACTTTGGTTGGACCTCTGACCTGTGACCTGTTGAGGAAGCATCACCTGCTGCTGTTCCATTGGGGCTTGAGGTATTTGAATTTGCTGTCTAGGTACCATTGAAACCTGCTGTTGCATCGGCTGCAACTGTGTCATCTTTACACGTAGCATTTGAACCTATTGCATGGGTTGAAACTTCTGCATTTGACCCACATTATTATGAAAATTTGGATTATGACCTTTCATTTTCGGTCCTCTCATGTTTTGGAACAAATTGATGTCACCTGTTTGCTGAACAACACCTTCCTGCACCATCATCGGACACTCCCGTTTCCAATGTCTGACCGCTCTGCAATTGTGACAAGGCAACAATTTCCTTTCTTCCCTGCGCATCATTTTGTACCACTACAGTACCCAAGTTGGGGCTACGGTTTACATTACCTCCGTGACATCTGCCTCTCATCTGATTTTGAAATGCCACATTTCCATGCCGCTGTTGCTGCTGTGGAAAATTTCACTGCATCCCTGTCTATGCTGCTTTAATCTGCATCACCATCACCTTTTCCTTCAAATTTCTCTTCTTCAACTCAATCTCGTCACTACAGTACTTTTCACACTGCAACACTTCATCAATTGGCTTTGCTTGCCAGCAAATCAAATGACCCTTAATCATCTGGCTAATTTCAGGTCTCAATCCTTCCACAAATCTGAACACAAATTGAATCATGTCTTTCGGCTCAATTGTCTCTGTGCCACTGTAATGCTTAAATGCCTGCAACTATCTCTCATATTACACATGTATTGACTCTTTTGATTCCTGAGCTGTCCAGTCTATTCTCTGCCAGTCAATATTTTTGGGTGAAATTCTCGTCTTCAGGAATTCAATCACTTTATAATCATATTTCATTACCTTAGGAGATGGCACACCTGCAACCTGATCTCTCTCCGGTTCTTTTGTCGGCCAATCTATACTCCTTGCAATCCATCCACAAATCAGCTGGAACTACTATCTCTAATAGAGTGTTCAAGTCCTCCCACAGGCATTGTGCAAGTTTCACAAACCTGTCTGTCTGCTGGTACCATTCTATTGGCTTCTCTCTCAACCTGGGTTAGTCATTTGTAAAGGATAGAATGTCACTTCTGATCCAAGGGACATGAACAAAATTTGATTTTGATGTACACTGCTCACTCCCCTTGCAATCTTTGGGCACAGATACTTCAGTTCTGCTTCTGTGTAACACTCTAATCTGTTCACACCCACAGTTCCTTCAATTAGTTCACCTGCTTCCATTCCTAGCCTCGTATAGTTCATGCACTCCTCTACCATAGGAGCACTCTGTGGGGTATTCAGCTTGTCTAACCATTTAGTCAATTGCCGGGCAGTCAAACCTTGAAATGAAATGTTTTTAGCCTGAACATGTGGTCTCTGTTGCACAACTGTACTTGGAGTCTGCGGTGTCAGTAAGTTCAGACTCTGACTAACCTTCCACCCTATGACAGTATCCAGAGGAACTCCGAATGGACTAAGGTCTAGCAATGATCTCGATCTGTCAAAGGTCTGCCCCTTAGAAGAGACTACTCGAGTATTCTCAGTAAGTCCTCCCCTCATTGCATTCTGACTCAGGACTCCCTGTCCACCTGCACTGTTATTCTCTTGTGCAAACAAAGGTACAATCAGACCAATGGTGACAGGTACAGATACAGCATCTGGGTTTGGTCTCACACTCAAGTTCTGTGGATGCATAAGTCCCGTATTTTGGCTGCAGGCATATCTTACTGTGTCCCTACTATCTGAGTGCACTTTGGCATTGCTTGTGACTGCACTTGAGCAAGTAAAAGTGGAGTTGGCTCTGTCTGAACCAATATTGGTTTCGGGAAAACCTGTCCTATTGGCACTATTAGGTTTGTGGCAGTTTCCACTACCGGTACATCAGGGTAAATTCTCAGGACATCTAACTGTGGCCCCTGATTTTGTGCTACTGGAGTAGTAGGTGCATTAAGACTGCTCTGTATTGGGCTCTGTGTCAAACTAGGATTAATCTGCACTGGACTCATTGTCACATTAACCTGGGTTGGAGCTGAACGATTTACACTAGTGCTTGGACCATTCTCTTGTGCTGCATATGGTGGGGCACGATTTCTCAACAACTGCAAAATAAACTCATCAACGTCTGACTCTTCCTCGACTGGCAAGGATCTGCTAGCCTCCCTTGATCTCCGCTCCCTACTCTCGGAAAGGCTTCTGTTTGTTTCTGTAGTGGCTTCTTCCTTCTCTCTCGTTGTCCTGTGTAATTGCAGGAAACAGTTTAATTCCCTGTAAAGTCCCGGTTCTCCAAAATCTCTGATCACTGTCCCATCTAGCTTCGGCTAGTGTATTTTCTGCTTTTCTCATTCTCCTCTCTAATTTCTGTTGCTGTTGTTGTCTGGCTCCTAACTCCCAGATTGCTAATGCCTCAAACCGTGCTGGTCTCGGAGGGGGTTTCAGTTCATACAGCACCCTCCTCAGATTCTCTAAGCTCCTCAAATTAAATGTTCTGTGGGCACAAAACGCTAAACTTCCATCTTTCTCTGTCACTTTGCACCACTGCTTTAGCCAAAGACATGGCGTAGCACCCTTTTCTTTGATGACAATGTAAGCTGGTGTACCTTCTGGTGCTGCAATAAAGCACTCTTTAAAGCTTTGAAAATTTTCATTTTTGCTACCTTTATTTTGTTCTAATCAAATCAGGAAGAAACTTTTAATCCCAGAATTCTCTTCACCCACCTTCTCAACCAATTGAGCTTCACGGACGGCTGCCAATCTGTGCGCAACCCTTCTCACTAACTAACCCATCCCAGCGCAGCTCCAATGATGTCACACTCACACATACTGCGGCTGACAAAGTCTTGCAGCTTGTCCTTCCAAACTCAGATTCACCCAAGACTAATGCAAAATTATTGCAAGCACTAACCAAAATCAAAACCCAACTTGTCAATTTACTACAGGTAAGGTAACACAACCACTTCAGAAACTTTACAGATTTTTCACTGACATCATTTTGCTCTAGCAGCTACTCCCTCTTTCTCAATTTCCCTAATTCACAAGCAAAATTAGCTCTCGACTGACCAGTGGGTCTGTCCTGGTGCACATAGGACTCACCAGTTCTCAGTTGAAAAATTATTTAATTCACTTTGACTCACAATCTGACTTGTGGACCGTGCCCGATCGATCTATTAAACCAGACAAATTACAACAAAAACCAAGGCCCATATTTGTACTTTTTTAGAGACGCATTTGCGCCGCTTTTTGACGCAAAAACGGCGCAAACTTACAAAATACACTTGTTTTTTGCAAGGTTGCGCCGCTTTTGCGTCAAAAAGTGACGCAAATGCGGTGCTAAAAAAGTATAAATACGAGCCCAAATGTCTCAAACACTTTTCAATATACTCCAGAGTCTTAGAACACGCAAGGTCCATATTACAACAACCACGTGGACAATTTTTTTAGCAAAAAGCGCCACACCCATGTGAAGTTTGACGACTTCCCTACTCTCACACTGCGGAGTACGCACACTCCTTATACAACTTCATTTGGAGTACGCAACTCCCTAAACCCTCACAAACCTCACAATTTCACCTGTGATTTGCATAAGCTGTGCAAGCGCAAAACCTACTTTATTCACACCTTCACTAGAATGCCGAGAACATCCTGAAAACCACCATTGGCAAGCTCCGAGATTCTGGGAACGTCATCTTAAGTACTTAGGGGCACATTTTCTTTCCACTTTGTACCATTGAATCTGAACAATCCAAAATTTCACCAATTTCACCAAATCTGCTAATTAGTTTGCTCTTGTACGAGACTAACCCTTATCCTACTACCATCTCAGGGGACATCTGTTATTTCTCGCTTACTAGCTCTGGGGTCAAATACTCTACCACCTCTCTCTGGACTTATGATGGGGTCATAACCATGTACCGGGCCTCTATGTTGGGCTCTTAAGGAGACTAATCATCAATCTCTGCTACCATCTCTGTTAGTGCCTCAGACCCTATTAAATAAACTTACAAGGGAGACGTGAATAGGCCGATGGACCTTTTGACTCACTTCAAGTTTTTCCCACCATATACCTCGTACCAACACAGATCAATAACATCAACAGTCAATAACACCAATAATTAATAGGAGTCAGTAAATTCCACTCACCATGACCTCGCAGTCTTGAGTAACCACACCTTCATGTAAAAGTTAGAATGTTTATTTCCCTATATTAACAATGCTAATGTCACATAACTAAATCTCAGAATCTAATGATAAACATACAGAAACAACACTGACTGTCCAAGGCGGCGAAAGAATTGCAATCTAATCAAAGCTTGAGCTACTACACATTCTAATGTTACAGTACAATTTAATAGCAAGAAGAACTGGCAAATGATATTACATACATTTAGATTCAGCAAAGGAAAGACATTAAGGTGGTCATTCCAACCCTGGCGGTCCATGACCGCCGGGTTGGAGGACCGCGGGAGCACCGCCGACAGGCCGGCGGTGCTCCAATGGGCATTCCGACCGCGGCGGTAAAGCCGCGGTCGGACCGGCAACACTGGCGGTCTCCCGCCAGTGTACCGCCGCCCATTGGAATCCTCCAAGGCGGTCCAAGGCTGCGCAGACAGTGAAATACGCGACGGGTGCAACTGCACCCGTCGCACAGCTTCCACTCCGCCGGCTCGATTCCGAGCCGGCTTCATCGTGGAAGCCTCTTTCCCGGTGGGCTGGCGGGCGGCCTGAAGGCGGCCGCCCGCCAGCCCAGCGGGAATGTCAGAATTACCGCCGCGGTCTTTCGACCGCGGAACGGTAACCTGACGGCGGGACTTTGGCGGGCGGCCTCCGCCGCCCGCCAAGGTCAGAATGAGGGCCTAACTGTTATTACATGTAGCGAGCATCATCAGTGAGAACTAACATCAGATTAGAATAGCATGTTTGGGCTTTATGCAAAAGAATTTAGTCAACACAAATTCAGAAAAACATCTAGCCATGGCTCTGTCAAAAGTAGCTGTTGGTACCTAGAAACAAAAGCAAATAGACATAACAATCAATAACAATGACAGTATACCTGTCCTCAATATGGTTCAGCAAGCTGTGACAGTCTTCGTCAAAAGGACATCAGTTCGGTCAGCAATACATCAGGATTCAGCATCAAAGTCCAGAATAAGGAAAGTCTCTGTAAGCAGTTCAAAGAAGAATAATAACTTAACGCTCAAGAAGAATGGGAAGAATGGCCTCTCTCCTCTCTGTACAGTCTGGCTAAGTTAGATTTCCTAAAACTACTTCCCACTTCCTTATTGGTCAGGGGATCGCATGTTTGAATCTTAGTCCAATGAAAATAAAACCTTAAATCTATAATTCTACGAGTACATGGTTCACATGTCAAAGATTGGTTCCTCATCTCCTGTTCTCGTAGCTCGGCTTGTTAAGTATCAATACTGTTGCATCTTACGCTCCAGTCAGTGCGTTCATTGTCTTCTCCTAGGAAGGTCAGTTTCACACACATTACATTAAACATTGTTTCACCAGCAAGTACATCATCTCCTAACAAGCAGTTCTCATGAGAAAGACTTTTAGCTACGACCACTTGGCCAGCACAGTAGAAAACCATAATGTAATTCTCTAAGCGACATTTTATAAGTAGATTAAGAAATACAGCTTGACATGAGGCTGTGCAACTAGGCCAAGACCTCACTAAGTTAAGGCCTACAATTAATAAAGCTACTACATGATACATAACCTTTACTATGACATATTACTACATTATTAAAACATAAGCTCTACATTTCATATTAGGAAGCCATCACTAAGTACACTTTGTGAACTTTGGCAGCCACTCAGGTGGGTGCACCTTCAAATGCATGCATTATTTTTCTCTAAGTTAAGACATTTTCTATGCAAACTAAAAACTCAGAATACATGGATAATCACTAGTGAATTCGGCGTTAACAAGAGCAGCTCCTGTAAGGAGCACCATGCAACACCAGTGACAGTCTAGGTTAGCTCACCTCAAATGTCTGTTTATCTAGCAAAGTTTTTAAACATAGGATTAGCGCAGTGCTGTTCATGTTGAGCTAGATACAAACAAAGTATTTTGCCATTTGTACAACAAAATCTTTAAGCATAGGATTGGTACAGTGCCATCGTCGCCGAGCTGTAAAATGACAACAGCCTTTCACCACTCCAGGCACAGTATGACAGCTTTGGACTGGTGAAATATCATCCGAGCCAACCTGGAAAGAGTAAAAGCAACCTCTGACACCTGTTTTGATGTCATTACACCTCTTCAGAGAGGTTTAGCTTTGTCCGTACATGTGTGTGTGTGTGTGTGTGTATGTATAAATATATATATATATTTCCTTAAATGTTAGGTTCTGAATTTCCCGTACAAAACCATAGAAATTCAGCAGTTAGATTTATTTCAATTAACTATAATTCACGCCCTAAGGTAACTATAACTCGCACCCTCGCCATGCACAGCTTTATATATAAAGAACCCCTTTCAGAGGGCCACGGGACATGCAGATGATACTTAGCACAACTGTGGTGGTTGAGGTGTTTTACTCCTAAGGTCTTCTGGTTCAAACTACTATGGATCCTGAGTGTTGGACCTGGCCCTTTTTTCAGGGTTATCTCTAAGTTTTTTCCTTCTTCCTCCTAATTTGTTTCTGACCAGTTTTTGTTGGCTTTGTGATTCTGGGCACTTTACCGCTACTAACCAGTTATAAAGTGCATATCCTCTCTGTCTAAAATGTATTGGTGATTGGTTTGTTAATGACTGGCATTTGATTTGCTAGTAAGTCTCTAGTATGGTGTATCTGGTGTACCCAGACCCTGTACACAAAATGCTACTAGTGGGCCTGCAGCACTGATTGTGCCACCCACATGAGTAGCCTGTAAACATGTCTCCGACCTGCCACAGCAGTGTTTTTGTGTGGAGTTTTAAACTGCCATGTGTGGAGTTTTAAACTGCCATGTCAACCTAGAAAGTGCACCCACTTTCCATGTCCAAACTTACCTTTTATTAACTGTAAGTCACCCCTAAAGTGGGTCCAAGACAGCCCTATGGGCAGGATACAGTGTAATTAAAAGGTAGAACATGAACTGGTGTGTTTCACATGTCCTGATAGTGAAATATTACTAATTTCTGTTTGGCCAGGCCTATCTCTACCATAAGGTAACATAGGGATTGCCTTGAAATAGTTTTTAAGTGTAATATCCAACTAGGAGAAGATAGAGCTATGGAGTTTGAGGTCTCTGAACTCACAATTTAAAAATACATCTTTAGGTGAAGTTGTTTTTTGCACTGTGAGTTTCAAAATGTCACTTTTAGAAAGGGGGCATATACTTGCTCTGTCTGTCTCCCAAATACATGTCTGGGTTTGTGTGTGTGTGTGTACAAATACTTTATCCATTGCCTATGAGATAAGCCTGAGTGCATGAGCCAAGTTACCAAAGGGGTGAGCAGGGGTTATCCTAGGTGTGTGACTCCCTTACCCTGACTAGATTGAGGGTCCCTACTTGGACAGGGTGCAAACTACTGCCAACTAGAGACCCTATTTCTAACACTAAGCAACTGGGCCAAATCCCTCTACTGCACTTGACTCTCAGTGGTAGCTGAGGACCGGAAGTCAAAGTCTTTCTGGGGGGGATGGCAAGGGGGTATTAAGTGGGGTTGAGGGGTGGAATGTAGATAGAGGTGGGTCAACATGACTCATAATTCAAAGCGCACACAGTACTGACAATACATCAATGTCCAGTCAAATACTTACTTTTGTAAGAAAAATAAGTATTTTAATCCTAACTCTACACAAGCAAAAAAACTAACATTCATGAGCAATAACACAGTCCCCTTGAGGTTAGGGCACTATTAGTTTTGAGGAAAATCCCTGTCCCACCCTTTTTCTTATAACGCAGTTCAGGTTATTCGCCATTCACTGGTGGACACATCCAGGGAATGCTTACGAGCAGGCCATATTCAAGAGTTTCCTTCTGACTTGTTAGGGTTTACTCAAAAGTGTCTATGGTGCCTCAGCACCATTAGCATCAAGTCTCCTGGGGCCCCAGAATCCCTGTTCTAGTCTTACTAGCTTTGGTGGTATGGAAGCATTCAGCGGTGCAGCTCAAACATTTCACTATGGGAAGCAAACCTGGGGTATAGATCATATGTTTATACAGGTGTGTTTTTTTTTTATTTCTGCATCAGCTTCCAGGTATTAAGAAGAAGAGGTAATGATCATTGGGGCTAAAAAACTGCCCTATGTGCAGCTCCCTACCAAAGAGAAGGTGCCTTTTCCTGAGTCTTGATCCTGTTCAGTGAAGTTGGGCTGTTTGCTAAACACATGCGGCAGCAACCAGCAGGCACAAACTCTCTCCTTCAAGCAGTGTTGAAGGTTCGTTCCATTGATCAGAGCTGTTCAATCTCAGCTAACATGAGGCTGGAGATTCGATCCTTCGGCTTCTGACTGGAGTCCAAAAAATGGTGCAGTGTCTTTGGTGGCATCCTTGTGATCCTCGGACCTGCTGGTCACAGCAGTAATTCTCCTGTCTGGGCAATGACCCAAACTCCTTGCCACAGTGATACTGGCAGCCCGTTCTTGCAAATGGGGTTGCCACGTTACCTAAGGTCAGGGCAAACAGGGGTGCCAATATCGGCGGACACAAGTCTCACACTCCTGGCCCACATAAGTTCAGTGGTGGCCCCCTCTAGCATACGGAGTCACTGCAGCAATCCGTGGAACTTCCTGTAGGGCTCGCCTTGCATGGCTCAGATCATGGCAGCCCTCTCGTAGCAAATGGGGGCTGCTGGACTGTTCCCTGAACATGGACAATGAAACAATCAGTGTTCGGCTATTCTCACACCTCACTCATTGAGTCCTCTTGGTAGGGCTCCCCACTGAAGCTTACTCACTCCAATGGTCTCCTCTTCCTCAGGGGGCACACCGGACTTGGTAAGCCTGCAGATGCTGGTATTCCTGACCCAAGGGCACGTGATCTTGATTTCCCTGGGTGATGTCCCCTCACCCAGCAGGGAGACGTACAGGCCCCCAGTCCTGGTCACAGGCAGAAGTCTTGCAGAGCTTTCTCTCCTCACACAACCCATCTGACTGCTTGCCAGATGACCAAGTTTCGGTTCTCAACCTACCCTTCTGGTAGTCCATGTCCAGACATCAAATGTGATTTAGGGTCTGAATGCTTGGAGTTTTATATTGGGGTTCTGCTTCTTTTGAAGTCTACTCCTTTCTGTTTTCTTTTTTTCCTCGAGAAAAGCTCTCTGTCACAGTAAGCAAGACTCTAAAGCTGTTTGTCTCACAACACAGTTCTTGGGATTGACCAGAGTTCACATCTACATGTCAGGAAACAGTGATAAGTGTATCAAAAGATTAATCCCTACTCCCAGCCCTGCTCTTTATGATTCCCCTATTGTCCCTGTCTCCTTCCTGAGATGTGCCCTGGCCCCTTCCTTGTGATCTATCTCTGAATCATACTATCACTGAATGATACTCTGGAGGAGGCAGATTTTCAGCTCAGTATTGGCAGGAAAGGAGAGTCACCTAACAATGAGCCGTAGTGAGCCAGAACTGGTTATTCTGAAGTCAGTTTCAGCAGGTTGGTGATGCTGGACCAGTCTGGGCAATTCACCCCCTTAGTGTTGCAGGAAAACTGTGGTAAAACCACAAAGGATGTTCATTTGATGAACTGAGGTGGGCAGTCCGAGCAGACTGGCCCAATGCTATCTATTCTGGAGTCCCAGCCAGGGAAAAGAGAAAGCACCCTGCAAGTGGGATTAGGGCATCCAGTGCCTCTGCAATTATGGGCTGCTCCCTGCATCCAGTGGGAGACTCCTGTGCTGTGATCCAGGCCCCTAGAGTTGAAAGGTGGAGGGCGAGCCTCAGCAATTCCCCAGTCCCATGAAGATGGATCCACCCCCAAAAGCAGTTGAGCCACACCTGCAATGCAGGACCCCCTGCAGTCAACAGGCAGGACAAAGGGGGGAGGGAGGGAAGGAGAGGCCCTGCTGAGGTTACATGCTCCCCAGATCCAATGTGAGATGTTGTGCGCAGGCAGGAGATGCAGCCTGATCTGGAGGGGTCTGCAGGGGAAGCCTCGGTATTCCCTCCATGGAAGTCAAGCCCAACCAGGCACTGCAATGACCAAGTCAGTTCTCAGAGATGCAGACACGGTATGGCAGGAGATGGAGGTAACCCTCTAGATGTGGAAGGCGTCTTCTGTGCTGGTTCCTCAATCAGGAGCATCATGACCGTCCAGGCCCAAAGACCCTATGAGTCTCAGAGAAGTCTGCATAGGACGTTGGAGGGTGTCCAGGATGGTGAGAACATGATGCGCTGCTGGATGTCGGCAGATGCCACCCACAGGACACAGAAGCTCTCTAGTAATCCATTGCAGGTGAGAGCTCTGGCATTATGTAGCCATCTTTAATGGCTTCCAAACTCTGCCCCCCCATGTATTGTACTTCACACAAGCACACATACACTCAACGCATGCTTTCATTGTGCAAGCACTGCACAGCACTGCATTTCTCATGTAATGTTTTTTACAACAGGCATCCATATACTGCGTACATGCACTAACCACATATATACTGCTCTATCCCTGTACTATAATCTTCCCATGTACACATACATCCAGCACAGAGGCTCTTCTCCTGTGTTGTGTAGCACTCTACATTTACCTAATGTTGGGCAAGAGTGAGTGAGGCCCACAGCAGCAGAACTTTTGAAAAGCTGAGTGAGCTTGTAGGCCTCACTCCAAGGAAACAGGGTGAAAAGGACCTGTTCCCGTCTACTGATCACTACAGAGTATGCTGCTACCACTGCGCTCATGCTGCTGAACTCTTGTTGAAGGAAGTAGACTTTCACCCCTATGAGGGTAGCCCTTTGGTCACCCATCCAAGTCCAGCAAGACTTCAATATGTGAGACAGACCTGCGTGTTCGCCTATGACAAAAAATCAGCGATTCAGACAACAGTACAGTTGGGCACTCACGACAGGGGTGATCTGCCAACCAAGGGCCAAGAAAAAGATGAATAATAGTTTTGAACACAGCTACAGCCTGAACTGCTGGACAGAATTACACCAAATTTGGCAGAAAGGTAGCTTTTGGTATGCAGATTATACTTTTTGTTATATGTTGTAAGTCTGTTTGGAAGTTTAAGAGAAATTAAAGGAAATCCAAATTTGTATGTCTGGGGCTGCGGATCCTCCCCAACGACTTGGCGAGTAATAAGAGCTCATGCAGACACCTGCAGCGCTCTGATTGGCTGCCAAAACTTCAACTAGGAAATGTTGGCAGCCATATTGGAACTGGACTTCACCCGAGTCACTAAAAAATAAAAGTGAAAAAAATAAAAGGGGCCCGTGTATGGACACCTTGACCTCTTAGCTCTGGTGCTGGGGTCCCAGATGGACCCAGCGTGGGCATAAAAGCACTTTAAAAAAAATATTTTGGCTACAAATTTGCAACAATGTCTCAAATTCACACAAAAAAAAACAACCATGCTTGTTTAAAAAAAGCCCCCTGGTGAGCTGTGTCCCGGGGGCATGTAAAAAAACGAAATGAGGGGGTGCACAGGCCCACCCTCCTGGGAATATTTATGCCCCAGTGACCGCCATCTCCCCGGGGCTTTGATTCAATTTCATGCAGGGGCCGCAGGTCCTTGGACTACCACATCCCTTTGGTTAAAGTAACAATGAATGCAGGGGGTCGCACACCCTTCCCAAAAGCCCCAAGGACTACACCTCCCTGGGGCAAAGATTAAACTAAATTGGGTAGCCCGAGCACCCTTCCACAGCCCCCGGGACCGCCACTTCCCAGGAACCAAAATAACAATGAATGCGGGGGCTGAGTGTCCCCCCCCAAAACCCCAGGGACCACCACCTAGCAGGGGTAAAGATTAACTTAACGTGGTTGGGCCTGAATGGCCTTTCCACAGCCAAGGGAACCACCACCTCCCTGTGGCAACGCATTTCACATTAAGGAGGGGGGCTACGTGGCCACCACCTCCCTGGGGCTGAAAAAAGATAAGTAAGGGGGTCTGTAGTGGACCCCTGGCACCAAGGATCACCACCTTCCTGGGGTAAATTTCATATATTGGAGAGGGGCTGTGCAGCCCTTCTTGAGGACCCAGTAATGGCAGTGGGGACCACCACCCCCCAGGGCCTGCTCCTGCTATGTCCCGGGGTACCCACCCACAGGACATAGCTGTTTGCTCTTACTTGGTGGGATCTTTGACAGCTCCCACCAAGTCAGAACAAATACTCCGGTCCCAGCATGCGAGAACTGTCAAAGAGCTCTCTCTTGCTGAGAGCGGAGGTTTCCTCTGTCTCCCTGCTCGCAGAGATGCGGGCAAGGAAACAGAGGAAAAGATTGCTTTTGCAGACAGGGCGCTGCATATTTAGCGATTTCAAACCTGAGTCTCCATCCCTCAGTGCCTGGCTGATATTGAGAAGGAGAGGGGAGTCAGCCTCATTAAAATGTGGGAAGGGAGAATGCAGCCCATTCCCCGGGAATGTAACTATAATTTGTGCCCTAAGGTAACTATATCTCGCATCCTCGGCATGCACTGCTATTTACCCCACATATTACATCACTTATGACATCTTCTATGACATCATTGATAATAGCAGTGCAACATTTGCTATAAAATTACTCATGAGAAAACTGTGCATAGTGGAATGTAATTATAGTTAATTCAAAGCTGTAATACTGTGCGAGGTGAAAGGCTTTTGTCAGTTTACAGCTTGGCAAGGATGGCACTGTGCCAACCCTATGCTTAAACATTTTGCTGTACAAATGGCAAAAGTCTTTGTCCCTTTCTAGCTCGACGTGGATGGCAACATGCAAATCCTATGCTTAAAGCTTTGCTAGAAAAAGACAATTGTAGTGAGCAAGTCAAGAGTGTCGCTTGTGTTGCAGGGTTCTCCTTACTGGACTGGCTCTCCACCTAAACTTGGGAACTACCCAGAACTCTCTCTTTTTTTTCATAAGGAATGCATCACTTTGACTGGGTACTCCCCTGTGCCTGGACAAATCTAAACCTCTATGATGAGCTATAATTATAGCGAAACACTCGTCAGAGGTTGCTTTTGCTCATTCCAAGTTGGCTTGGATGGTATTTTAACAATTCAAAGATGTAATACTGTGCCTGGAGTGGTGAAAGGCTTTTGTCATTTTTCAGCTCAGTGAGAATGGCACTGTGCCAGTCCTATGCTTAAAGATTTTTTCTGTACAAGGAGCAAAAGGCATTGGGCCATATTTACAAGGCTGTTTTCCGATGCTAGAATCTCACTTTTAGTGACGGCCCAGCGCGCAAAGTGGAGAGACAAATTTACAAGGCCATGTAATGAAACCCTGCATAGCTTTTCGTGGCCTTGGAAAATGGACTCAGCCAACGCAGCGCAAGTTGCAGCGTTGACTCACCCTGCAACAGGTAGAGACGTTCCATGGGTGTTGCGGTGGGTGTTCCAATGCATCACCCATGGATTTTGACACATTCCCAGATTTATAAGAATTTGTAAACCTGGGAATGGATCATAAATATGGTGCAACAAAGATAAATACCTCTATGTCTCCTTTTTTTCTGTTTTCTCTGTATGCTGCATTTTGCAGCACACATAGAAGAGGAAAACACCTCTTGTGATTGATTTTCTGGAGGAAGGTGTCCCTTCCTTCACAAAAACAATCATCCTGGCAACACAGACACCCTTGCACCATGGTGCAAGGGTGCCCACGTTGGCATATGGCAGCCCATTGTGTGCCAGCACAGAGGAAAAGGACTGGGATGCGCTGCATTTTGTAGATAAGGCACATAACTGATGTTTTCTTTTGACGTAGGGCAGCGCAGCATGAAAGATTACGGTGCTGCCCTGCCTCAAAAGCTTGTAAATATGCTCCTTTGTCCCTTTCTAGCTCATCATGGATGGCACTGTGATAATCCTATACTTAAAAACTTTGCTAGAAAAACAAACATTTGAGGTGAGAAAATCTAGAGTGTCGCTGCTCTCCACTTAAACTTGGTAAGTACCCTAAGTTCTGTCTCCTTCTTTGCATAATTTATTTGTCTCTCTAACCCTGAAAGGGTTTTGATATATATATATATATATATATATATATATATATATATATATATATATATATATATATATGTATCCTTCTCCTCTCCTCTTCTCCACTTTCATATCTCTTCCTGATTTAGATCCCCCTCTCTTTCTTTTTGCTCTCATGTCCTCCCTTGGATGCTACATTCTTCTTTTAGTCATTGGCCATCCTTCTCCCACTCACCTGCTCTCTTCTCTCCCATCCTTTCCTTTTTTTGCTCTTTTCTTCTCATTTCCTAAAAATCTTCCTGATTGTAATCCAAAATCTCTTCCTCCCACTGACATAACCAGCTTTGTATCACCAATGGTCTCCATCCAATCTTCTCTACTTCTCTACTGACCCTCTCAAGCCCTCCTTTCCCATTACTATGCTGTTGACATGGATATAAAGGTAGATATAAGCAAGAGATCCTCTTGCATCTGACACTGCCCTTTTTAACTATTTTCAACATTCTCCAAGAGTATACACCAACTCCTCAACATTACTGCGCAACACTTCACCAGGGAAGATATCTAAAGACTATGAGATCCCCTCTCATAGCTCTAAAAGATGGAAACAAAGGTACAAATACTCTCTACCGTTAACTCAACAATTTAAGCATCCTGTGTAGTCAGTTTAACCACATGCACACTAGTCTTATATTAACAAGATCTACCAGTACTCTAATCCCTGCCAACAACACCATGCATGCTAGGAATATGCTGTCTATTCTATCAATGCAAACAGAGAAACTAAAAGTCCCAGAACATAAAGAGCTCTTGGTTAAAAAGTCAATACTGGCCGAAGGTGTCACCCTCAGATATGGGGTAAATTGTCAGTCATATTTTTGACAAAGGTTTAGTAATAAGCTTCAGAACAGGGCTGAAGGTTTTGGGATACACTGGAGCTGTGGATGAAAATTCTCAGTGTTTATTTATTTGTTTGAAATTTGTAAAATTCTAAATTCTGCTGAGGAGCAACTTCTATGCACTAATAGCAAGCAGGAGGAGATGTAAAGAGCAGAATGGAGCCTGGGAAGTAGAAGTGAAAAGTTCCATTGGGGGCAGGAAGCTCTATGGATTGGCAGGGAGAAATCACCACAGTGGTAGTTTTTGATACAGACCAAAGGATTTTCAGAAGAGAGTTCCCGAACAATGTTTTGTTTTTAGCTCTGGTTCTTCGTAAATATGCTGAAACTGGTGACTTGCCCCATGTTCCATGCAACAGAGCTTCACTGTTGCATATCACAAAGTGGGAGTGGTACAGAAAATAGACCCAGGCACCAAATAAAAAGTGGCCCAAATGGTGAATCAGATATGTTATCAAGCAATGGCAAAGCCAATTGGTCCTGGCAATCCGAGATGTATTGGCATTGTCAATGGTATTGTCGTTTAGTTATGTGTTATGGAATAGCTAATGAGCACCGAATTGACCACTGGTGGCAGGATGATTGAACTAGTAATACTGTGGCAGCTTTGTTGCATTTGATCTTTCAAAATATTAAAAGTGGTGGCTCGTGCTCCCTTAAAGACACCTTGAGGTAGGACTGGAGTGTGAACCCTTTAAAAGGAAAATAAATTGCAGGCATACCCCATCAAAGTGACAGCACAAACACTGTCTAGCTGAGACCTAAATGGTCTTTTTAGCTGGGCTACTAGAATTATGTCACAAGACAGAAGCCAAATATGTGGCATGATTGTCTAAATTATGTGGCCAGTGGTTGATTTTAATCAAAGGCAATCTATGTGTCATGTTCTGTGGCATTATTTCCCAAATAGTATCACATTTTAACATACTTAGGGACTGAGTCAGATCTCAGTAGATGGAATACTCTGACACAATCGTGACAGATAGCCAGTCATAAAATATATTGTGATCATAATATGGTGAACATGATCGCTGTCACGTTTGTGACAGAGTATTCCCCTCTGCCAAGATCTAAATCAGGCCCTTAGTGAGGTAAGTGAAATCCCAAAGCTTTAAAAAGAACATTGGTTTAAAAAATATATATATATTTGCTGAAAAGAGGCAGACATCAACATTTGCTGCTGAAAGAGCATAGTTAAAAAAAATCTAGGTGAAAATTATACAGACGTTCAACTGAAAAAAAACCAGAATGTGATTCACCATTTTTAAATTGTCTATAGTGCATTGATTGCGAGAAATGCCTTTTTTATGTTATCATTTAGTAGTCCCGTCTGACTTTCTGGGAAAAATAGAATATGCACCATGGAGACCCTGCTGGAATGTTTGGCTAAGGTTTATTCTATTGCAGAGAAAGTAGCTTTCTCTCCAAAAGTTGCAAACTTATTTTACTTTTGTTTCCTAAAGGTGTTTTCCTTTAGATTAAGGACTGAATGCATAAAGTAAAAAGTTAAAAAGTGGAAGGTAAGGTGCATGTGTAGAATCTGCAACCGCATTTCAAATTCCCAGGCAGCATAGGAGATAATGTTTAAACTGGGTGAACAAGAAACAAAACTGTATTGATTAAATTATCGGATCTTGCTGCAGGTTATGAATTATATGGCAAGCGCATCAACTCTGCAACTGTGCGCACAATGAAATAGCTGCAGAATCACACAACTCCAGGGTGTCCCTTAAAATCCATCAGTTCAGAATGATGCAGTCTGCGGCCCAAAAGATTAATATAGCAATGTGATGTTCACCCCTTCTTTTATAGAAGGGAGAACGGTGACCTAGCTTTTGCAGTATAATTTAAATATTCATAGCAATCTGTTTAGGTGTGATAACTGAATTGTTATAAATATTCCTATGAGTCCAAAAAACAGCAGATAAATTAAAATACAAGAGCTTGACCTTTGAACGATGTGAACAAGATTCCTAAAATTGGTAAGCGTCCCTTGGGACCTTAAAATGAAAATTGCTTAGTGGGTGAAAGCACCAATACAGATGTGTGTTACCTATCTGTATGTCCCAACTCATCCTCTCCGTCCTCCCAGATTCTCCTAACTGGTAATACCTCCTTGCCCACCTGCCCACTCTTGCATTAGGTACTGTTCTCAAGTGCCTGGAAGTTATGAGATGGTGAACATTCTTCTTCTGGTGCCAGTTTTACATCTGTGGTGCTCTAATCAGCTGCCTTTCTTGGAAATTCCCAGTCAGTTTGATTTAATTCGCTTTTCTGAACTTCCTAAAGAAACCATTTTTGTCTCTGCATTATGTACTATTTTGCTCTAAATAAAGCTCTTCATTGAAAGTGCTGTATGAAAATGTTATGATATATAAAACTGGGAACCGTTTATGACAGAGCTCCCGACCTTTGGAAAACATGATCTGGTGCAATGCAAAGTGGACGAGGAAAGACATTAGGACGAGAGGTTGGGTAGTAACAAGCTGATGTGCACTTGTGTTCCCCCAAATGTTGTGGAGTTTTGAGTAGCTCCTCTAGCTCTCCGTGTAGATGTTTGGGTTTCAGCTCTCCATGCGGGCACTAAATATACCCTCAACCTCGCGTCACAGCCTTGGCCACTGTCTTTCATCACCTCACCTCTTTAAAACACTGCTATTAATGCAAATACACGTGCTGCATAAGCAAATGCGAATAAAAAATGATAAAGCGCCTCACTTTTTATGAGCGTGCTTATATTGATATGAATATCACCCTTTTTTGTTTACTGGTAGCACAGGCAGTATAGATGAGACGGTTGAGGGCCTACTGCTGATATCTACATGTAGGTCATGTGTTCAAGTTCAAAAGAGCTTTAACCTACTCATTCTTGCAAGATTATTATCCTGTGCTAATGACACCTGTTTGAGCACTCTCGTGCCCAGCTTATGTACATCTAAACCTGTCCTTGTGTCCATCTTATATACATCTAAACATGTCCTCATTCACAGTGCATATACATCTAAATGTTCTCATGCACAGCATATATACATTTAAACATATCCTTGTGCATACCATATATATATCTAAGATGTCCTTGTGCCCTGCCTACATACATCTAAAGATGTCCTTGTTCGCAGGGTCCCTAGCACAGAGAAAACCACTGTCAGGAGCATACATCCTAGATGATGTGGACTTTCTGCAAAATGGTGCCAGGCAGCCGACTGCCCCCAACCCTCATCATGGGCTGGAGGGGCTGCATGTGTATGTATGTGGGGAGGGCCGATTGAAGCATTCTTGCTACGCCAACAAATAAAACAAATATAATGGCAGGAAGGTTTAACTTGGAAAGTATTTTCATAAATATCGATTTTCACACGGGTTCATGCCATTTAAAACAAGTCGAAGGAACTGTGAAAGCGAAAGAGAGAAATAAAAAGGAGAAAGACACAACGCACAGATTTGTTCAGGTTTACAGAAAACAAGACTTACCCGGTGTGTCGGGAGAGAGCTGAACACGCACCGAAGACAGGCAAACAGTTTTTGAAATTTGACCTCGGTCTTTAAATGCACACCAAATGTGACGAGAAAAGAACAGGATTTACTGACCTGTTTACATAGGAGTTCGAAAAGAGTTAAAACAGGACCGATAGTGTGAATTACTTTAAAAAAAAGAAAAAAGTAGTCCCTAAAACAGATGCCAAAATGGTGACCAGTGGATTGATATAGTACTTTGTTCCTGCTCTTGCGGCGGGCTAAATACAGCAGGAGGTATGACAAATGCATGCCATGGACAAATGGGGAGAAAGAATAAGATAGCAACAATGGTGTTAGCAAATGGGAAGCCTACGGACTGGATGAAGCCGATAAAGTATATACATTTCTTGAAGAGACAACATTAGTGTTATCTAGCTGAGACCTAAAAATGGCTCACTTTGCAAATCAGGGCAGTTTTGAAGTTAGAGAGGCACTCTGTGTAAGTGTTTTGCAAGGTAGGAAACTACATGCATTTGTTCTTGCAGCCGTCAATCTTTGTGGTAGTAATCTGGAAATGAACAGTACTAAACAGCCCACCAGACCATAAAACAGGCCCAAAATTAGCCACAAAAAGTCCCACACACTGACTTGTCATACCAGCTCTTCTGGCACTGTCAGATTGCCCTGTGGGCAATTTTGATCCTGGTGTAACAGTGTGAAAAAGCGAGAACTTTGAAGATTCTGAGTTTTGGAAATGAAACCAGGGCTTTGATTTTGGTTCTCATGTGAGACACTGGTTGTTTCTGTCTCAACAGGATGTTCTGCAGCACCTAGTCTCCAAAAAATACCTGAAGAATACCAAAAGTGATATGCAAAAATTAGACGGGAAACTGAGGCCAGCTGTATGGTTTAGAACTAGTTTCACCATGGAGTAATTCTTAGGAAGTACAAGTAGAATGTCATTCCAGTATTTTATTGAAGAATGTATATAGCTCTTCATAGGACATTGTGGGGAATCAAAGTATATTATCTGATGGGCAGTGCGCATATTCAACCATCAGGCATGGAGGCTTCCAACCTTCAGTGGAGCCAAAAGCCTTTGAGGGGCCCCATTCTACAGACGGTCAATGTGTATTTGTGAGATATGGGAGACTCAGAGGACCCGCTTCACATTCTGCAAGGGGGGAATTGTTTTGCATTTAGCCACTGCCTGGGTCACGTTCTTTACAGTAGGCATATTAACCATCTGCTCTACTTTATAATGAATCAGAACTGCCCCTAGACAAAACTCAGTCCCTCTCTCCAGTAGGAACATTAAGTGCCAGAGCAATCTTGACATTTTTATTGTTCTCTGAAAACTGACCTACACACAAGGAACTTTGTAGCGGGTGCATCTAACCCATAATTATTTTCTGAACACAGAGTCCCTCACATTCGGTCCCAGTTTAGGCGGCACCAGTCGCACCAACTTAGAGCCAGCTCTTGGCTAGAGACTATGCAGGACTTGACTGGCACAGGGGAGCTGTGACTAGAATTATCTGTGACCAGCAGTAAGTCTTCTATTGCCTCATCAGGAATTAAGTGGGGATGGTACCAGGTATTTCAAGTGCCTTGAAGGGGGACATTAAATGGAACAAACCACTCCCTGAGGGTGTCGCCTGAGGAAAATGTAGGGGAGTGAAGGCCAAGAAAGCAGGTATGGAGAATGCCAATAAGTTTAACATTTGTAGTGCATGTATATCAGGAGTGGACATGCTGTACAGCTACCAAACCGATCGATTTTGCAAATGTTTGTTTGTTCAGCAACATAGGGGAGTGAGTGCTGACTAAAGGGTCTTAGAAATGGGTGCTATACAAAATAAAGCAACCCTTTGTTTCTGAAGCATCCATATGCAGATGCCTTTGGCAGTACTCAATCCCCAATGCTCCCAGGACGCTCACGGACTGTTTTTATATGTGAAGTAGTCCCTCATGCCAATTTAATGGAGACGAAAAGACACACTCAAACAGCCAATAGAAAAACAATGAGACTAAAATACACCTAATTGGATTGAAAACGTCTTAAAACAATCTCCTAACATTCCATGTCATAGTAGGCCAAAAAGCTGAGAAAGACTGACTCATACCACTTCTAGTAAATATAGAGTACAATATGTTCTACATGAATAGTGCAAGTGTCATACACATCAATCAATCAATCAATCAAAGAAATTTGTAGAGCGCGAAACTCACCCGTGAGGGTCTCAAGGTGCTGGATGGGGGAGGGGGGAGGGAGGGCAGGCCAGGGAAGGTCACTGGTCGAACAGCCAAGTCTTGAGGTTTTTTCTGAAGACTAGTAGGTCTTTGGTTTTGCGAAGGTCGGTGGGGAGGGAATTCCAGGTTTTGGGTGCGAGGTAGGAGAAAGACCTGCCTCCTGTGGTGGTGTGCAGGATGTGGGGGACTGTGGCTAGGGCGAGGTCGGCTGATCGGAGGTTGCATGTGGAAATTTACTCTTTCATTGAGGTAGGTTGGGCCGGTGTTGTGGAGGGATTTGTGTGCGTAGATGAGGATCTTGAATGTGATTCTCTTGTCTATGGGGAGCCAGTGTAGGGATTTGAGGTGTGGTGAGATTCGTTTGTGTCGGGGGAGGCCAAGGACGAGGCGCGTGGCTGTGTTCTGGATTCTTTGGAGTTTGCGTTTGAGTTTGAGTGTGGTGCCGGCGTAGAGGGCGTTGCCGTAGTCCAGTCTGCTGCTGATGAGTGCGTGGGTGACTGTCTTTCTGGTCTCTGGGGGGATCCATTTGAAGGATTTTTCTAGGGTGCGGAGTGTGTGGAAGCAGGAGGAGGTTAGAGCATTGATTTGCTGTGTCATGGAGAGGGCGGGGTCGAGGATGATGCCGAAGTTGCGTGTGTGGGTTGTGGGGTGGGTGCGGGGCCTAGGGCGGTGGGCCACCGGGAGGCGTCCCATGTGGTTTTGTTGGGGCAGAAGATGATGACTTCGGTTTTGTTTGAGTTGAGCTTGAGATGGTTAGTGGTCATCCAGTTGGCGGTGTCTAGGAGAGCGGCGCGTAGGATGGTTTTGGCGGTGGTGGGGTTGCGTGTGAGGGAGAGGATGAGTTGGGTGTCATCTGCATTTGAGAGGATGGTGATGCTGTGTGCTCGGAGAATGTTGGCTAGGGGGATCATGTAGATGTTGAAGAGTGTGGGGCTGAGAGAGGACCCATGGGGGACTCCGCAGGTGATTTTGGTAGTGTTGGAGTGGAAGGGCGGGAGGCGGACTTTCTGGGTTCGGTCGGTGAGGAAGGAGGAGAGCCAGTCTAAGGCTTTGTGGCCGATTCCTATGGCGTGTGCGGAGTGTGTGGTGGCAGACGGTGTCAAAAGCTGCGGAGAGGTCTAGGAGGATGAGTGCAACGGTCTCGCCTTTGTCGACTTTGGTCCTGATGTTGTCAGTGCATGCGATGAGGGCGGTTTCTGTGCTGTGGTTCTTGCGGAACCCAGATTGTGAGGGTCAAGGGTGTTGGTTTCTTCGAGGAAGTGGGATAGGCGAGTGTTGACTAATTTCTCAGCAACCTTGGCGGGGAACGGGAGGAGGGAGATGGGGCGGTAGTTGGAGAGGATCTCCGGGTCGGCTTTTTTTTTTTTAGGAGAGCAGTAATTTCTGCATGCTTCCAGGGGTCTGGGTAGGTGGCGGAGTCAAAAGAGGAGTTGATTATGTTGTAGAGTATGGGGGCGATGGTAGGGCTAGCTTTGTTGTAGATGCGGTGTGGACAGGGGTCAGAGGGGGAACCGGAGTGGATGGAGTTCATGTTTTTTTCCGTTTCTTCGTGTGTGGTAGGGGTCCATGTGGATAGTGTGGTGGGGTCTTGAGGGGGGGGTTGAGTTGGGTGGGAGAGGGGTATGTGTGGTGGGTGTGTGTGTGATGTGAAGCTGTTGTGGATGTCTAGGATTTTGTGGAGGAAGTGGTTGGAAAGGGCGTCACATAGGGGCTGTGTGTGTGTGGGGTCTATGTTGCTGGCTTTAGGTTTGGCAAGTTCGTTGATGATGGTGAAGAGTTCTTTGCTGTTTTGGGAGTTGTTGTCAAGGCGTGTCTTGTAGTGAACTCTTTTAGCGGTGCGTATGAGTTGTGATGGGTGCGAATGTTGGTTTTGAGTGTGGAGAAGTTGGTTGAGGAGGGTTCTATTCTCCATATTTTCTCAGCTTGGTGGCATTTGCGCTTGGAGTTCATGGGTGAACCATGGGGCGTTCTTGATGTTGTGGGTGGTGATGTGTCTTCTGAGGGGTGCTAGTGTGTCTGCGCAGGTAGTGATCCATTTGGAGAAGCTGTGTGCTCCTGCGTTGGGGTCGTTGGTGTGGGGGGGTTATGCGCCAGTTGGGAGTTTAGAAGTTCTGTGGGGATCTTGTCCCACATGCGGTAGGGTGTGGTGTGTTAATTGGTGTGTGTGGGGGGTTTGGTGAAGGAGAAGTGGACGCAGCGGTGGTCTGTCCAGGGGAGTCGGTGGTGTGGGCTATGTGTTGGCTTGAGGTGAAGATTGCGTCCAGCGTGTGTCCTGCTGAGTGGGTGGGTGCGGTGACCAGTTGTTTGAGTCCGAGGTTGTTGAGGTTGTCTATGAGGGAGGTAGTGTTGTGGTCTTGTGGGTTTTCTAAGTGAAAGTTGAAATCACCGAGGATGACGTAGTCTGTGGAGGTGAGGGCATACGGGCTGATGCTGTCTGCAATGGTGTCGCAGAAGGTGGGGCGTGGTCTGGGTGGTCTGTAGACTAGTGTACCTGTGAGGGTGGAGTTGTTGTTGATGTGGACAAGGAAGTGCATGTGTTCAGTGTTGCCGATAGTGTCTTGGGAGCTGGTGGTGACTTTGATGGTGTCTCTGTGTAGGATGGTGATGCCTCCGCCTGGCTTGTTTAGGCGGTCTTTGCGTTGGAGTTTGTATCCCTTGGGGGTGGCTATGGCTATCTCGGGTTCTGAGGAGAGGTTGGTCCAGGTTTCCGTGAGGAAGGCGATGTCAGGTGAGTGTGTAGTGATGAGGTCCCAGAGTTCTATGGCATGTTTGTGAAGGGAGCGGATGTTGAGTAGCAGGCAGTTCAGGTGGTTGTGGTGGGTGGCGTTGGTGTGGTGCGTGAGGGTGTTGTTGCAGGGTGTGTTCTGGTTGTGGGCTGGTGTGCTGTGGGGTTGGTTGGTGGGGGCAGGGTGGGTGAGTTTTGTGTGGAGGGTGTTGTGTTTGTTGAGGGTGGGGTCGCTATGGTTGGTGTGTGGTGTGAGGGATGACGAGCAGGAGAAGTGGCAAGTGTAGCAGGTGAAGGGGCCATGAGTGTGTGTGGGGCTAGATGTGGTGCATGTGGGGTGGGAGCCTGGGTTGAGGGAGTGGAGGGTGAGGGGGGAGTAGGTGTGTCTGGGAGTGCCAGGGGTTCTGGCACTGGGCGAGGTCCAGGCGCAGACGGGCGCAGACGGGTTTGCCTTTGGCGCGCCTTCGGAGTGCCGCGGCTGCCATAAGAGGAGGGGAGGGTGGGAGTGGCAGCTGGGAGGTGGGAGGGCCTGTCCTATGGGAGGGCTGGGGGGTGGGGCCGCAGGGGACGCAGCGGCGGGGTTTTGGAGAGAGAAGAAAGGTGAGAGAAGAACGGAGAGAGAAGAACGGTGAGAGAAAGGAGGGGGGAGGAGGGAGGGGCCGCAGGGGACACAGCGGCGGGGTTTGGAGAGAGAGAGGACAGGAGAAGGAGATGGCGCGGAGGGCAAGGCGGGGAGTGAGGGGTTCTGGCGCTGGGCTCGGTCCAGGCGCGGACGGGCGCAGACGGGTTTGCCTTTGGCGTGCCTTTGGCACGCCGCGGCTGCCATAAGAGGAGGGGAGGGGGAGAGTGGCAGCTGGGAGGCGGGAGGGCCTGTCCTATGAGAGGGCTGGGGGGTGGGGCCGCAGGGGACGCAGCGGCGGGGTTTTGGAGAGAGAAGAACGGAGAGAGAAGAACGGTGAGAGAAGGAGGTGGGAGGAGGGAGGGGCCGCAGGGGACGCAGCGGCGGGGTTTGGAGAGAGAGAGGACGGGAGAAGGAGGTGGCGCAGAGGGCAAGGCGGGGAGTGACCTACCTGCAAGCAGGGTCGAAGGTTGCTCATCAAACCCAAAAAGACCTAGCGCCTTTAAGACAAAAACAGAAATGCGCTGTATCATATGGAAATGGAGACATTGCTTCCATGACACAGAATTATGTATTTATGTAACATAAACTGCACTAATCCTCTGAAACAATGATTACCACATACCCAGGTGGCACTGTAAACAGTAGGAGAACACCGTATCTTGAGGTTTTGAAATGCAGCCTGTGGTGCCGTTCATTCCATGAGAGAGATCTGTGGCACATCCCTCACAGGAGCTAAGAGGGGGACCTAAGCTGGTCTCGTTTTCCTAAACCAAACCATTTACAGTAATGGGATAGCATGCTCATAAACAAAACTACAACTCACATCATGCTGAAATGTACTGGTTTAAAAAACAGATTGTCTGAAAATCACTCTCCTGACAAATATGGCACAAGACCATCAGCGAAGTATCTAAACAGAAAGCATTGTGTGTCCTCCTCCAAAAATAAAACACATCACTCCTAAAAACTGAAGAGGTTATGAGTCAGGGAATGCTGCAAAGGTGTAGCATTGGTTCATAGATTGCTACCCCAGAAAATAAAAACCAATATACATACATTGTTGGGGAGCAATAGAAGCATTGTATGGGGTACGATAAAGCTCACACCCTCCGGCATGTCAAATCTGCCAGAATTTAACAGTAGGAAAGGGCTGGGTATTTATCAAGTCTTGCAGATTTTGGTGAAATAACACCAGCATACGTGTATTATTCTGCAAAAAGTCAGATTAGGCAAAACGATCTAACCCTTTAAATTCTGAATAGACTGGTATCAGATTTTAAGGGTGTGATAATTATTCAGGAGCAGTGGAGTTCTTTACAGAGAACAGTTTTATTGGAGCAGGGTAATCTGTGCCATGAGTTGTTGTACACAATGTTACGGTGCATATGGGATTTCATTGAGAGACAATTAGAAACACAGGTACATGCAAGACAGGGGACGTGGGTGGGTGCATGTAAATATAAGAGCACTGGATAGCACCCAACAGTTGGTCTTACATAGCTACAATACACCTTTTTACAATTTGAGGCACACAGTAATAAAGCGATTTGCCCAGGATCTCATTCGAGCAGGGATTGCTGCTTTAGGCAGGGGTGGCTCCTCCGCAGTGGTGGAGGAGCGTCGCCCCTATGGCTAAGAGCCAGCAGATGAAACATAAAATGATAGCTTACTATTGTTTTATTTTTTATCTGCTGACTCAGTCAGCAGTGCAGGGAGGGACAGGGCTGGGCCACGGGAACAGGAGAGGGGAGGGGGAATGAAGTGCATTTAGGGGCATGTTTATACTTGTTTTGCACCGAATTTGCATCATTTTTTTACGCAAATTCCGTGCAAAACGAACTCCATATTTATACTTTGGCGATAGACCTGTCTAGCGCCATTATGGAGTTAAAGTAATTTTTTGGATGTGGAAACCTAATTTGCGTCCATGAGATGCAAAGTAGGCATTCCCATGCAAAAAATTACTCTATGGCCTTAGTGCCATATTTATCCCCCATGCTAAAATCACGCAGGGGGGGAGGAGGGGTCATATATTGGTGCAAAGCTTACTTTGCACCATTATGGAATGCCTGGGTCAGGGCAGGCATTAGGGAACCTGTGGGCCTATTTCCATGGTGGAACACCATGAAATAAGCCCACAGGTGCCATCCCCAGGCACCATGGACACCCCCACCCACAACAGAGGGACAGCGGAGGATGGGGGACCCCATCCCAGGTAAGTATAGGTAAGTATTTTTTTTAAAGTGCCATTAGGGGCCCTGAAATGTGCCCCCTTCATGGCACTGGGTGCAATGACCATGCCCAGGGGACCCTAGTCTCCTGTGCTGGCCATTGGGGTGGTGAGCATGACTCCTGTCTTTTCTAAGTCAGGGGTCATGTGGTATGGATGGTTTTGTGTCAGAAAATGATGCTAGACTGGTTAGAGTCATTTTTTTTTTACTCTAACGTGCCTGACATAGTTTTTTGGTGCAAAAACCCCTTCTTCCATACCGCCAGCTCCACCCGGCTAACGTCATTTTTTTTCAGGTTAGCCTACCCTTTGCACCGGCTTGCTCCATTCCATGAATATGGTTCCCGGCTGGTGCTCAGAAATGGTACAAGCCTGTGTTAAACTTTTTGGTGCAAAACTGTGTTGATGCATTTTTGCCCCAAAAAGTAGAAATCACGGCCTAAGTGCACATGTGTGTTTGGTCAGCTGTCTTAGGTTGTGTTAAACAGCGGAGTTGGAGAAACTGCACAGACCCCAGTGCACTGTTGAAGCGGCAGTCAGAAGTCAGAAGTCAGATTAGGCAAAAAGATCTAACCCTTTAAATTCTGAACAGACTGATATCAGATTTGAACGTTGTGATAATTATTAAGGAGCAGTGGAGTTCTTTATAGAGAACATTTTTATTGAAGCAGGGTAATCTGAGCCATGAGTTGTACACAATATTACGGTGCATATGGGATTTCATTGAGAGACGATTAGAAAAACGGGTACATGCAAGACAGGGGAAGTGGGTCGGCGCATGCAAATATAAGAGCACTGGATAGCACCCAACAGTTGGTTTTACATAGCTACAATACACCTAGTTACAATTGGAAGCATGCAGTGAAAAAGTGATTTGCCCAGAAACTCATGTGAGCAGAGATTGCTGCTTTAGACAGGGGTTGCTCCTCCTCGATGGCAAACAGTGTTGCCCCCCAGGCTAAGAGCCAGCAGATGAAACATAAAATTATAGCTTCCTATTGTTTTATTTTTTTATCTGTTGGCTCAGTCAGCAGTAAAGGGAGGGACGGGGGTGGCCACGGGAAGGGGAGAAGGGAGGGGGAATAAAGTGCACTAAGTGTGCATGTGTGTTTGGTCGGCTGTCTTTGGCTGTGTTGAACAGCTAGGCTGGAGAAACTGCACAGACGTCAGTGCACTGTCTGAGTGGCAGTCCAAGATGCTCAGACCAATCCTGACTGCTTTAATGCTAGGTTTTGCATGAGAGCAGCACCAGGATTCCCGGGGAGCCTGTGCTGGTGTCCCAGTGAATGCTGGGACACCATCAGGAGTAGAGGAGCGAGGCGGCAGGAGGCGGTGGTGGTGGGTACAGTGAGAATGGTAAGTGGGTTTTTGTATTATTTCTTCCCCCGTCATCCCACCACCCCCTTTGACACATGTGGTGGCCGTCACTGGCTTGAGAGGCTACAAAAGTGATGCAGAATAAACCAGGAGGTTATGTCTAGATTGTTTAGCTTTTTAGACAACAATACTTTGAATGTTGAGACATGTAGATTCCTATTTAAAATAGTGTAAAAAAACTGTGAGCTTCAGCATGCAATGTGAGGTTTACTAGCAAAGGCAGCCTCGGCATGTGGCCCCTTGGAGGCACTGGCTGCTTGAAGGCAACTGAGATAAGAGCAACTGGTGAGGCTCACCCATGTGCGTTACCCAGCCATGTACCACCTAAAACATTGCTTATCACACCAAGTATCTGAAGTTGGGCTGTAAAACTTTTTTGCATATGTCTTTTCTTAGTTTTGTAGAAATACTCTTGACAGAATATGCATCGCTACTCGTCAACAATATCTAAGACTATCAATACGATATATAATGCACGTCACAACACTAACAATCTTCACATGTTCTAACCACATGGAATTATAACATTAGGCACCATCCATAACTTAGTTCCCTTTTCCTCTCTCTTCACCTTCCCATCCATTACTTACTTTATTTGACAATACATCCCATGGAGGGTCCACCCTACTCTTTTATCATTCAGTAGTTTTAACAACACTTCATTGTTGTTTGTTACAGATACCTCTTGCCCTTCCAAGTATCCTGGTGGGACTCCCAGGGTACTTTCCTACGTCTAAATATATGTGGGTTACAGTATTCCCTATATTATCCAGCACTCTCAAGGTGGTCTACTGCTTGGAGGGTCAGTCAGTGCTCTGATCATCTCTGCCCATGTTGCTAAATCATCTACTATTTTAGCAACCCGCCTCATGCTATTCTTGTGTACTTCCTCTGCTGTTGCCCATTTGCTCATATCTTTAATCCATCTAGGAAGTGTCGTAGGCAGTAGATTCAACCAATGGGTCGAGATTTGCCTTTTAAGCCAGAACAAACCCCAGCACTATACATTTCCTGTCATTCGGCCGTTCTTTTTCTTAAGGAGTAGCCTCAAGAGGCCATGTTTCATGTTATGTGTTACCATCTTCCAATTGTGTGTGTTACTTCCAACCTAAAAGTCTATATGAGAGAGCAGGTCCATGTGATGGTTATGAAATCTGCATTTACAATCTGACACCTATGGCAATTCGAACCACAATGGGGATAGATCTTAGTTAGTTTAAGATGAGTGAAGTATGTCATATTTATATAAGTGTCTTGTAACAAATTGAAGGGGGCATTAACTGATGAGGTTTTAACCCACTTACAGCTGCAAGCCCATTGTTTATTAAATGTTCATTAAGCACTTCCTGCCATTTAGTCAGTGTTTTTAGCTGTACTGTGAGGATTTGGGTGTATTATATGGCATGGCTGTGCAGCCACAGCCTTACTGTGTAATACACTTGCAAAAACTGTCTTGTGTCCAGTCAGGCTTGTTTATAAAACCTTAAGTTTAACCCTGGGTAGCTATGGCATCGAGCAGCAAGGTACAAACAAAGGAACTAGTGTAAAAAATGTAACAGTACTAAAACAATGAAATAAGAGAGCCATGAAACATGAAAGAAACCTGACACCAATTTATAAAAATAGACTATTATGGGCCTGATTACAACTTTGGAGGAGGTGTTAATCTGTCCTAAATGTGACGGATATACCACCAGCGTATTACGAGTTCCATAGGATATAATGTACTCATAATACGGCTGGTGGCATATCCGTCACATTTGGGACGGATTAACAACTTCCTCCAAAGTTGTAATCAGGCCCTATATTTTATGAATTTGTTGAGACCAAGATGAGCATAATCCACCAGTGGGTTCCAGAGATAAAGATTTTGAAAGAAAACCTAAATATTAGTACAACCACAAACAAGCATTGTTAGCTGTAAAGTTTGTAAACTTTTTTAAAGTTTGTATAAGTTGTATTCATCTTCTCTCGTCTGACTTGGGTGACCAAACCCAACAGGGTGGAGGTATGGGGGAACAATAAGGAGTGTTTGGCAGTTACCTGGCCACCAAAACATTTTTCTGTCCAGTTCAAAACTTTACCACAACAGCCGTAGACTTCAATGGAATCGCTCTAATGCTGCAGATGCAGGAGATGAAAAAGGATCAAGGATGCTCTGGGTGCCGTGCGGTCATCAGGGCTTCCTTTTTAGTTATTCCTCAGTCTACAGGTCATGAGGTCTGTCTTTGGCCACAGAGGTTGGGGGTCCCTCAAAGTCCTCTGTGAGACAGTACAAGGCCAGCTGCGGTTGTGCTACCGGTCTCTGTCCACAGTGGTCCCAGCAATATCCCTTGGTGGAGGCAGGTGTTCCTCTTGGGTGACCAATCTGGACTCAGGAGACATTCTTGGGTCTGGCTGACTTGAGTGCAACCTTTGGTCATCGAGGATTGATCTTTTGGGGTGCCCAGCGACAATCAGCTACAGGTCTTTTGATGTGCTTACTGACTTACCAAAGTTGACTTCTGTAGCTTTGGTGACCATTGTGCTGATTTCAAGGTCTCAGCCGACTGACTCTTGTCTGGGGCTGGGGAGCAACTTTTTCCCTTGCCAGGAGCCACAGGCACCATCCTCTGTTTGCTTGCCCAAGGTGCAGCAGGTGCAGTCCAGCAGACTGTGTGGTGTCTCTTTACCAGGCCCAGGGGTCAGCAGAGCAATCCTTCTTCAGTCCTTTTTCCAGTTGATGTCCGATCTGAGGTTCAGGGTGCCAGAGGTGTCATATTTAAGCCCATAAAGTGCCCTCAAGGGATGATGGTGTCTCTAGTTAATGGGATACCAGGTCCCCTCTATCCTGGTGACAACTTTCTGGCTATGTGTGGCATCTAGCAATCCCAGAGTGCACTATTCTGCCCACTCTCAAGATGTCTGAACCCTTCCTTGGATGTTAGGAGCTTGGTAGCCCACACTAGGGGTGTGGCTAACTGTGGGCTGCACACCCAGGGGAAAAATCCCTTTTGGGAAATGGTCTCCCCTCTGTGTTCCTGCCACCATCCTGTCTACCTGAACAAAGCACAGTCCCTCAGTTGTGTGATTGCCATTTGCCCATCAAAATCGGCTTCAACTTTGAAGCTGGCCTTCAGGGCAAATACCCTGAGTGGCTTACTGCGAAGGAGAGATGACACCTCGTCCTGTATCAGTTTGCTATGGTTCCTAAGCCTCGGATCATTCACACCACTCCCAAGGAGGGCAGAAAGCTGTTTGATGGCCAGTGACCATGCAAGTCCACTGAACAAACTGAGTCACAGAGCGGTAACTTTCTAAAAGTTGCATTTCTTTAATAGTGACATTAACTTTGACTTGCGCATCAAGTCGGCTTTAGTGCCACAATAAATTTGATACCTTACAGTACCCATCTTAGTAGTCCCATTCAGAAGTTAGCCAGGCTGCGGGGTCAGCCAGTAACCCTTTGTTAGCCAATGGGGCTACTAACTTTTCCAGAGCAAAGGGACAATTTAGAAGTGTTGCTGTTAAGACATATATACAAAAAATACATGTATTACTTAATAATGAACATCCCCCTGGCCTTAGGGCTTGAAAGGCCTTCTTTGGGAGCAATACATATATTGTTATGGGAAGGGGGGATTTGCCATTAGTTTGAATGGCAAAGTTGAACTACCAGTGTCACTACAGCCCTTCCAGTCTGTAGTGCTGGGTGCCATTTTGTACCATGTCACACACAGGGAGGCACAATGAGTGCTGCAGCCATGGGTGTACACTCTGCCTTACATTCCCTGGACACCCTGGGTACCAAATACTAGGGAGTTATATGTAAGTGAGCCTCTGCCGATTGGGATAGTCAATTCAACATACCCTATGTAAGGGGATCAAACACTGGCACTGAGGTCTGGTTAGCAAGCCACAGTGTACTCTCAGAGTTGATAAACCAACAGTTATAGTACAAAACAATGGGGGTAAATATGCAAAAAGAGGCATTTCCTTACGTGTACTAGAGCATGTCCACATGAAGAGCCCTATATTGGTATTTAATCATTTTTTTGCAGCAGGAGAGAGACAGAAACACCATCATTATTTGTGCAGGATCTGGGGCATCTAGGAACATGGGCCATACCTTCTATAGTGGAAGCTTTTCTAGCATATTGCAAAAATTGTCCCATTCCTCTGCCATATATTTCTTGTGCTTCTTCAAATGTTAGGAACTTGTTATCTGGGTAAAGATCCATCAGTGTTAGGTGACCTCCCTACCTCCATTATTCTGTTATCATAGTGTGAGATATCCATACAAATGGAACAGTGCTCCAAATAGTCACATCTAGAACTAAATGGGGGGGGGGGGGGCTCAGACTCCTTTTGATCACCAGATCCTAGAAACCACACATCTGCCACACTACAACCAGCACATTATCAGGAACTTCTCTGCCTCCAATCAGCTACTGTTTAAGGAAAACATTCCCATATGTGCTTGTTAGTAACATTTCTTCCAAGTTGACAAAATCATCTAACCACTTAACAGTGTGCTCTGAATTGGCCGCTAAATAATAAATATAGGGCCAGATGTATGAAAAAAGCCTTTTGCGAATCGGAAATATCGAGTTTTAAGAAATCGCTATTTCTGATTCGCAAAATGCAATGTATCATATTTGCGATTCGGTAATAGCGATTTCTTAAAAATTGCAAATGCTATTACCGAATCGCAAATTGCGATACCGGTTCCCATTCGCATCCATGAGTCTGTCAGCATTCTCCCAATTGGAGCCCCACCTCAGGGAACTGAAAACTCATCAAACTCATTAGTCTCCCCAATGTGAACAGTCTGGACTCAAATCAAATAATATCAATACAGATCTTTCCCCATACTCTGACAAAGCATATAAAAGTATGGCAGGTGAGCATGCAGGGCAGTCATAAGTACACCAGAGCATCATCAGTAGACAGTTACTCCAGCTCAGATTCTCCATGCCTGCAACACTTCTTTTAGTCTGCATGCCTTCAGTTCAACAGCTAAAGCTCTGCAGTTCAAAGCACTCTAAAACCACCCCTCCTGGTTGCATTCTTGCCATGATGCTAATATACAGTTGGTTGGCTCATCTGACAAAGTTCCATTCAAGCCCAACAGTGCTCAGAACCTCCCACATGTGTGCCCAGTTCACGTCATCTTAGGCTTGTTGTCGATCAAATTTTGCTCACATGTATTGGTCTTACTCTAACTGTGCATGAAAAACGTGCAATAGACTCCACAGGTCGCAATAAGTGTTATGTGAAATGCATCCACATTGATCCTCATGTATAAAATCAGGGATTACCAGAATAAGCCTACCTGTAAATATCCTGCTAAGTATCTTAACGTCTATATTTTTCATTGAGATCAGTCTATTGGAAGACACTAATGAGGGATCTCTATCCGGTTTTGGTATTTATACAATTATTCCCTCTCTTCATTTCAGGCAACACACAAGAGTTAACATGCATGAAAGCCTCAGGCAGTTTCCTAGCCTGTAGCCCAATGTCTCTTTGATAAAATGTGTCTGGTAATTGGTCCTCCGCACACTCTCCCCTGTTGGTGGCTTGTCCAGTTGCAAGAAGTGTTTTTCATCTTTGGTGTTAGAGGCATCTAGGGTCTTTTGCTGTTCTAGTGTGCCTCGTAGGAAGCAACATCAAACAATCTATCATGTCTTGCTGGGAATCCCATGGCAACTGCACACATGTGTCTTATGAATGTGCCACAAAAGAATCATTCGTGCCTTTATGCATAAAAATGTATTTACCCACTTTGTCTCTATTTGTCTGTTTCCTGATCAGTCATACCAGAAGTTAACCTGCCTTATCTCCTTACCTACACAGTTTTTGCCTGTAATTGGTGTGAGTGTGTTGTTCAAGTCTCTCCCAAGTATCATTCAGTGTTGTTTTTTTTTAGCTTTGACAAATCCGCCAGTTTTTCCGGATAAAGGGGTAATGGCTCAACCGATTTTAGCTTTTGTTCTAGTCTCACAGTGATTTTTCTAGCTGCAGTCTAACGCTGTATGTTTGGTACAGGCAGTCCTTCAATGACAACTTTCATAGCCTCCCATTCAAAAGCTCAGCTTCAGGCACTTCTACAATTCCTTTCAAATAGGGCGCTAGTACATCTGGCAACCACTGTGAGAAGAGTGTATCTGACAGTGCCTTTAGCCTTATGGGCAGATTTATGAAAAGTGGCACTGCACCTAGTGCAGCACTACTTTGCTTGCACCCCTTAGCGCCCCCATAGCCCCACTATGTATTTAAAATATGGCACACCATGGCAGTAATCATGGCTACTAGCATCATAATTTTTATGCTAGTCCGGATTAGGGTAAACAATGTTTATGCTAATCCGGCAAAGCACCCAGAGGCCCATTGAGAACAACAGGAGCTTCGCTTTAACACCTGCTCTTAGCAGGTGTTAAAGATGGCAATAAAAATTATGCAAAGAAATCTCTTAAATTTCTTTGCACCCTTTTTTCGCCCCCCCCCCACCGCCGGAACGCCCCCTTGCACACATTATGCCTGCCACAGCCATAGTGTGGCGCGAGGCGTTACAAAGTGGCACAATGTATGCATTGCTCCACTTTGTAAATATGATGCAACGTTTTTGGGCTTCCAAATAAGTATTACGGAGGAGACCCATGGTTTACTTTTTTCGCTCATTGGTATAGGTTTTATGTAGATATGTGTTGTTTAACAGCATTTAACATGCACTGAGGGGATTCATAGTTTTTAATGTTTTTTAAATGTGGTATGTGGTATTGGAAAATTTGGGGTATTTTTCCTGAGTCCTAAAGACTCAATTGTATTGTCTAAGTTTTCCTATTATATTTGGGATTAAGGTAATGTGTTATGTCATAAATAAGCAACACATGTATTTTGTATATGTTTGCTTTACAGCCCTGAGTAAGTTCACATGTGGTGAACGAAACGCGTTGGCTGTTTTTCGTTGTAAGGGAGAAAATAAAGGCTGCATTGGAAGCAACTTGTCTGGATAACTCATCTGTTTGTGAGAACTTTTTTTCATGTACCCCCAATTGAATTATATAGACTTTGGAGTTTTATACGTTGCACCTTGGGAGTGGCAGGTGTCTTGTTTGGGGGCACGACAGTACAAAATACTTCGGGCAAGGGGGAGGTGTAGGTGGACTGTTTGGCTCGCTGCTCTGTTTGAATGATTTCTTATCCTGAAGGGCAGGCTGAGAAGCTTGGCTGTCTCCAAAGGTTTGAATAATTTGAAGGCAGATTGAAGCTGGGGTGGGGGTGAAGCTTGTGGGAAGAGAGAATATCTTTTTGTGTTAGTGATTGAATAGGGGTTTTTGGTGATTTCAGATTTAAAGAATTTATGTAGCTGTTAATTCATAATCTTGTTGGGAAGAAGATGGGTTGCCTTTTAGAGCATCAGGATAATATCAAGCATGATAAATGTTGCTTGTTTGATTGGGTTCTGATGGAAATTCTTGACACATTTTTAGCATTCATAACTGACATATGTGACTGCCTGATGGTTTCTACCCGACATAATTCTGGTCCTGATGTAACAGTTATATTTCAAAGTATGTTTTGGAAATCTTAAGGAAATTGTGGGTATCCGTGGTCTAATTCTGACCGTCGCATGATAGTGGTCATTCTTCACATGTTGTGGACACAATTGGCATTATGGTACCTACTCCATGCATATTCCTGGCACTCACAAAAAAGTTGTAACTCCATTCTTGACATATAATGGACTTCCCTGGCTTGTAATGGTGATACATGGCAGTGTAATGAGAACAGAGTTGGTAATTATACTAGTGATTACTTTGAGATGCACTTCAGTCCATTTGCATCTTGTAAAACAGACGTTATACTGATCCAAAAGGAATATTTCACCCAAACTGGCAGGCTGAATGAACTCTGAATGGGAAACTAGGTAACATCCGATTGGTGTGTGCCTTGGTGGGCCTTGTTAATGTAGTGGGACAGGACCCCTATGGCAGAGGTGGGAACAGGGCTGATGTCTGTGCATACCCATTGCACTTAGTGCCACTCAAAGGCAAAAATATAAAGTGATAGCGGAATGTTGATTCAATATCAACCACTGATAATTACACTGGACCACATTCAATCCATAATTGTTTGCCCATTGTGCCTCTCCAGAATGGGAGACATACTGTGAACAATCACATGTAATTTAGATGTGGTCCTGTTGCAGTAGGATCCAATCAGCTGGCTCAAACTGCTGGGCCATGTACACTCTGGATGGCTACATAAGCTACCCTAGTGAATGAGACTAATTCAAGCATTCCACCCCTCACTTTGTTTTCATCAGTGAGATGTCCTATGTACAATTGGTATGCCCATATGATAGTCCCTTGACAATTTTAAAATAGAAATCAAGCTGCACTTCCCTGATGAAAACTATTTAAAACTATTCTAGGGTTGCTTCCCATTCAGAGGGAATGTGGCCTGAATGTTTAGAAGGGATTATTCCTAATGGTTACTCAAAGTTTGATTTGAAGAGGGTTGCTGCCTGGCTGGAGTTGCACACTGGACAAACAAATGATGGACTGGAATGAGGCCCACAGAAATCATCAGTGCCAGATATTAATTCAAGCATTCTTCCTATCGCCTTTTTGTTTTTTTCCCACATGTGAACATATTCTAGCCAGGTGTCTCTGTGGTATTTGTGGGTTCTTAGTGAAAGCGACAAGTTGATGTTTGGAGATAACATTACTGCATTTTCAATTACATATTTATATATATATTTGAGTGATAATCATAAATGCAGTCTGATACCCTAACCTGTGGTATCAGTGTAGTCCATCTGGTCCCCAAACTTGTAAGATCTCTGTATCGTGAGTGATGTGGCCAGTGAAAGAGCCTATAAAATATATTTAGTCCTGCAGTCTCCCACCTGACATTGTGAGATTTGTATAAATCACAAAAGGTATGCCTAGTCATAAAGAGCATGTCTGTTAAAAAATGCATTTTGTAGGACAAGATCCCTCCCACCCTAAGTTAGCATGCTTCATCCCTGGGTCTCCTCCTCACACCAGGACCAAAGGTACCTGGTGTGGTCTTCAACTCTCCAAAGGAGAGGAACTGAGGTGTTTTATTACTGGATGAGTTCCAGGAATGGGTTAGAGGGAGAGTGCTATATATGCAACTGTGGTGAGTTAAAACTGTCTCCTGGTAGACTAGGTATCAGTTTTATTCTGGTACCCCCAGTGGATAGAGATATAAACAGGGAGAGGGAGTTTGGAAATAATATTCCCCTCATATGGTTGACATGTTTCTGCCCCATGGGTCATCCAACCAAGGGTACAGGGGCATTCTTCAAGACCAGTTATTATAGTCACTCTGTGATAGAAAACAAACATGATAAAACCTAATCTTGGCCTACTGGTGGTAAGCCACCTGATACAGAAGATAGCTGTTACAAACTGGTTCTCTACTTGGTAGAGGTATCCACCCTGTCCAAGTAGGGACCACAATCCTAGTCAGGGTAGGTCAGTTACACTTCCTAAATTAATTTGCGCTCACCATCTTTTAGCTTGACAGAGAGCAGTCAGGCTTAACCTAAGAGTCAAGGTGTAAAGTATTTGAGCAACACTCGAATTACAGTAATACTGTGAGAACACCACAAAAGACTCCACACCAGTTTAGTAAACTAGGGAATATTTATCTAAATAAACTTAGACCCAAACAACAAAAATACAATTACATTTGCATAGGTTATCATGGATCAAGCATAGAATTGAAATTCACAGTGCTTAAAAGGATGCAGATGCACCCTTTCAGGGAGTTACAGTAAGTTCTCTTTAGAGGAACACTCAGACAGCACTCACAATTATAATTCCAATTTGGTTTTGCCGACTGAAATGGTTTGCAACGGATCTCGGCTTCCCTGGCCCCTTGAGATTGGATGTCAATGCAGACCAGAAACACAAAACAGGCACTGGAGAGCTGCAGCGCAGGTTCTCTCTGGAAATACACACATGGAACTGAGCAGTTGGCCTACTCCCCTTACTCACAGTACCTTGTCACTGTCTGGATGGCTATGTGGAGATGCCCTCAGTCACAGCTGCTGGGTTGGGCACAGCAGGATGTTGCAGAATGCTGGGAATCAATCCACACATGCTGGTAGACGAGGAAGCACTACAGGGGCTGGCTTGGCAAGCAAGAAAGCGCTGACTTGGTGAACAAAAAAGTGATTGACAGAGGCTGACTTGAAACATTCAGATGCCCTTTTCATGCACTTGCTTGGCGAATGTAGAAGTGCTCGATCTGCGCTGACATAGTAAATGAAGGAGCACTCGATTCATGCTGGTCAGATGGAGTGTGCCACACACCCAAAGCAGTCAGACACATGGTTCCTTCTCGAGACGCACTGCTACTGGACTCATGGGTGATAGAGTCCCACAGCAGTGGTGTGCAGTTGAAATCTTTGATGGACCTGGGATTTCCAACAGAGAGCAAGCCAGCAAGCCCTTGGAGCTACTTGAGATGCCCTTTGAGGTTGTAGAGCAGGAGTAGTTCTACTCACTGCAGGAGGCAGCAGTACAAACAGCAGACCAAGTTGAAATTGGCAGTCCCTCCTAGCAGCACAACAATCATGAGGAAGTAGGCCAACAAAAGAGAGCAGTTAGCAAAGTTTCTGTCCCTCCTGGCAGCACATCTCTTCTTCTTGGCAGAGTCTCTTTAGGACCCAAAGGTGAATTGGTTTGCTGGGGTTTGGTATCCAGTACTGTTTTCCTCTGTATTTTCCAGGGCCTCCCCCTCAGGTTCAGCCTCCTCCCAGACTGTGGGAATCTCAGGATTTCGCACGCCCTTGCCTTTTCTTTTCTTGGAACGACCCTGGGCCATTGTCCAGGTTCAAGGTTCTTCTGACCAGTCTCTCAAGCTGCCATGGATCGTGTGGTCAGACACACCCACTCAGATAACCCCTTCATCTCCAAGTGTGACCTAAGGGCCAGATGTAGCAACCGTTTTGCATGTCGCAAACTGCGAAAAACGCAGTTTGCGACATGCAAAACGGCCATCGCGATGCAGAGTCACATTTTGCGAGTCGGTACCGACTCGCAAAATGTGATTCAGTCTCGCAAATAGGAAGGGGTGTTCCCTTCCTATTTGCGACCGCATCGCGATGCTGAGTTACTTTGTGACCACGAAAGCGGTCGCAAACCAACTCGCAGTTACCATCCACTTGAAGTGGGTGGTAACACATTCGCAAACGGGAAGGGGTCCCCATGGGACCTCTTCCCCTTTGTGAATGTCGCAGAAAATATTTTTTCAGAGCAGGCAGTGGTCCAATGGACCACTGCCTACTCTGAAAAAATGAAACCAAATGGTTTCATTATTTTTTTGAATTGCAACTCGTTTTCCTTTAAGGAAAACGGGCTGCAATTCAAAAAAAATAAACTGCTTTATTAAAAAAAGCAGTCACAGACATGGAGGTCTGCTGTCTCCAGCAGGCCACCATGCCTGTGAGTGCAGGGACTCGCTATGGGGTCGCAAATTGCGACCCACCTCATAAATATTCATGAGGTGGGTTTTTGCGACCCCATAGCGAGTCGCAGAAGGTGTCTGAGACACCTTTCTGCATAATATTTCGCGAGTTGCAAATTGCGAGTCGCTATGACTCGCAATTTGCAAGTCGCAAAATATTTTTTTGCTACATCTGGCCCTAAGTTCCACATCTTTCCAGATGGTGTGCTCCAGGTCTTTGCCCAGCAGACAATCCTCAGGTGTGGAAAACGCAGTTTGCGACATGCAAAACGGCCATCGCGATGCAGAGTCACATTTTGCGAGTCGGTACCGACTCGCAAAATGTGATTCAGTCTCGCAAATAGGAAGGGGTGTTCCCTTCCTATTTGCGACCGCATCGCGATGCTGAGTTACTTTGTGACCACGAAAGCGGTCGCAAACCAACTCGCAGTTACCATCCACTTGAAGTGGGTGGTAACACATTCGCAAACGGGAAGGGGTCCCCATGGGACCCCTTCCCCTTTGTGAATGTCGCAGAAAATATTTTTTCAGAGCAGGCAGTGGTCCAATGGACCACTGCCTACTCTGAAAAAATGAAACCAAATGGTTTCATTATTTTTTTGAATTGCAACTCGTTTTCCTTTAAGGAAAACGGGCTGCAATTCAAAAAAAATAAACTGCTTTATTAAAAAAAGCAGTCACAGACATGGAGGTCTGCTGTCTCCAGCAGGCCACCATGCCTGTGAGTGCAGGGACTCGCTATGGGGTCGCAAATTGCGACCCACCTCATAAATATTCATGATGTGGGTTTTTGCGACCCCATAGCGAGTCGCAGAAGGTGTCTGAGACACCTTTCTGCATAATATTTCGCGAGTTTCAAATTGCGAGTCGCTATGACTCGCAATTTGCAAGTCGCAAAATATTTTTTTGCTACATCTGGCCCTAAGTTCCACATCTTTCCAGATGGTGTGCTCCAGGTCTTTGCCCAGCAGACAATCCTCAGGTGTGGAAAACGCAGTTTGCGACATGCAAAACGGCCATCGCGATGCAGAGTCACATTTTGCGAGTCGGTACCGACTCGCAAAATGTGATTCAGTCTCGCAAATAGGAAGGGGTGTTCCCTTCCTATTTGCGACCGCATCGCGATGCTGAGTTACTTTGTGACCACGAAAGCGGTCGCAAACCAACTCGCAGTTACCATCCACTTGAAGTGGGTGGTAACACATTCGCAAACGGGAAGGGGTCCCCATGGGACCCCTTCCCCTTTGTGAATGTCGCAGAAAATATTTTTTCAGAGCAGGCAGTGGTCCAATGGACCACTGCCTACTCTGAAAAAATGAAACCAAATGGTTTCATTATTTTTTTGAATTGCAACTCGTTTTCCTTTAAGGAAAACGGGCTGCAATTCAAAAAAAATAAACTGCTTTATTAAAAAAAGCAGTCACAGACATGGAGGTCTGCTGTCTCCAGCAGGCCACCATGCCTGTGAGTGCAGGGACTCGCTATGGGGTCGCAAATTGCGACCCACCTCATAAATATTCATGAGGTGGGTTTTTGCGACCCCATAGCGAGTCGCAGAAGACACCTTTCTGCATAATATTTCGCGAGTTGCAAATTGCGAGTCGCTATGACTCGCAATTTGCAAGTCGCAAAATATTTTTTTGCTACATCTGGCCCTAAGTTCCACATCTTTCCAGATGGTGTGCTCCAGGTCTTTGCCCAGCAGACAATCCTCAGGTGTGGATGGACTCACAGCTACCTTAAGCAAACCTGAGCCCCCCCACTCAAAGGGAACCATAGCCATTTGGTAGTGGTTCTCACAATTGCCAATAGCAACAACTTGGTGGAACATGGTAGGGACTACCTGCTCTGAAGACACCAGATGATACCTAATGGGTGTCATGCTGGCTTCTGTGTCTCTCAGAGCTTTTACCCTCTGTCCATTGATGGACACCCACTTACTGTACTCTCTAGAATTGGCAGGCATGTGGGTTCTGTGTTCCAACTCTCCATCACCCAAGGACTCTAGGGTTAACTGTACACTCTCCTCAGCACTTTGAAGGGACACCTCCTCCTCAAGCTCAGCCCTGGTGTCTGCCCACCAGTGGGGGGCTGTGCCTCTGTGGAACATTTAGCATTTCCCTTGGTGTGCCCTTCTGGTTGACACTCATAGTACCTCACTAGATCCTTCCCTGGAGACTTGTTCTCAGGGGGAAAGGTAACCCTGCCCTGCAGAACTAAGTTGGGGCTTTTTGGAGAACACCTTACTCTTTTTATGTCTCCCCTCCTTCTTCTGGTGGTCACGCCCAGGTAACCATGTGCTAACGCAACGGTCTGCCTCCTGTGCAAGCTTTCTGGGGTCTATGAGCTTACTGTCAACAAGGTGTTGGAGCAGATCTGAAAAGCAAAGACTGAACAGGTGCTCTGTTGCAAACAAATTATACTACTCCTGGTAATCATTTACCCCACTGCCCTTCACCAACTATCCAGTGTCTTGCAAAAGGAATCCACACAGTCCACTTACGTCTGTTAGGAAATTTTCTGACTATCCCTGAATTTCTGTCTATATTTCTATGGAGTCCCCAAACCAACAACCCCATCACCAGAAACAGACACAGAACTCAGCTCCATTGCTCTATGCAAAATGTCAGATACCTTGACTGCTCACTCCACACAAATCGAGAAAGTGCTGCAAGCAGTACTCGAAACTAGAACATCACTAGAAGGCAAAATAGACACAGTGGTGGCAGAAGTTAACATCCTCCGTACAGAGCATTGGAAACTAGCAGACAGGGTTACTACAGCTGAAACAACTCTCGAAACGGCGCAACCAGACATTGTTGAAATAAAACTCCGTCTCCAACAACAAGAATCTGAGATACAAAGACTGCATAACAGCGCAGATGAAGCGGAAGGCCGTTCACGCCGTAATAATGTGAGATTCCTGGGGTTCCCCGAAAAAATAGAACAGCCAAACGCAGAAACATTTCTAGAAAGCTGGCTTAAAGAAAACATTCTTAAACAAGACACCCCACCATTACTAGTAGTGGAACGAGCGCATAGAGTACCGGGGGGGCCCCCCTGCTCGGGGGCTCCACCACGACCACTATTTGCGAGATTTGTGAGCTACCGCGACAGAGACCAGGTGCTGAGAAACTTTCGCACATCAGGCCCAATAGACCATGAAAATGCAAAAATCACGGCATACCCAGACTATACTGCAGACGTACAACGCAAACGCGCTACCTTCCACACAGCAAAACAAGTATTGAGAGACAAAACCTACTCATACTCCTTAGTGTATACGGCTAGACTACGCATGGTGGACGGCGACAGAACCCACATATTTCCAACCTCAGAGGATGCATGGACCTGGATACACGCAAAAGGACTCGCAGACCCCACAATAGAATCTCAAGAAGACAAAGAGTGGTTGACTCGACAACCACATCGCAAGAAACGACCAAAGTCAAGAACTGAAGCGTACCCAACAAAGTCGCAAGCAGCAGACGAACAAGCTCAAGTCTTAAAAATAGTGAACAGATTCTCAAGCATACGCCCACAACCCAACAGGGACACCAGCGACTCGGACTCCGACTCGGTGGGCAGCCAACGCGGCCACATGACGTCGCCACTGATCTCCGGTCCGGCGTTCACCCCACGTTCAGCAGATGATCTTTAAAACAGCACACGGGGGCTGCAGCCGAATAAAAACAAATGCTTACATCACGGTAAATACTAAACAAGAACCTCACAAGACCTGTCTGCTTAAGTAAAACAAAGGTGACACATGCCCACGGCCTTTTGGGGTACACATTTAATAGACATACTAAACTACACCCTGTTGCACCACGTGAGCAAGGCCTCCAACAAGAAGCAATATTTGGACAGAGCCGAGGAATGACAACATCCGTGAGGGCTGCAACACAGAAGCAATCTTGGAACATTAACCAACTCCCCCCAAACCCAGCTGGGTTACCGTATGGACTTAGTAAGAACTAAAGTACACAGTTGCACCATTTGTGACCGGCAGTTCGCAGTTAGTTTAATAACTGTAAGTTGTATTTTTCCTTCTTTTCTCCCCTCTCTCCTAACATGCTCAACACTCACGCACGCGGGAGGGACAAGGGGGCTAGGGGCAGGAATATGGGATCCAATAGGTGAGAAGAGATTACTCCAGAGGTGGGAAACACACTACACTATGACTATTAAACATTATGACGTCATATAACATAATAACCTGGAATGTCGGGGGCCTAGCCAATACAATTAAAAGACGTAGAATACAAGCTTATCTTAAACCACACAAGGTGCATATCGCTATATTACAAGAGACACACACAACAACACATGAACTGAGTGAAATTGGCAAAAACTGGCAGGAAACAGTATATGGAACTAAAATATCAACATATGCAAAAGGTGTATTAATCTGGATCGCACCTGGTGTTCCTCATGCAGCCCAGGAAGTACACATAGACAGTGGCGGCAGATACGCCTGTCTGATCGGCGAACTAGATGGCAGACAGCTGATAATAATAGGGATATACGCACCGAACACGGGACAAGGAGAGTTCTTTCAGACTACAACCACACAAATTCCGCACAATCCAACCACACTTACTATTTGGGGGGGAGACTTCAACAGCGTAGTGGAGGTGTCAATGGATAGGTCCCATCCACCACTAAGAGACGCCCAGAGCAGGAGCTTGTCTCGCACACTTGGGTCCTAGATAAGGGAGAGGGAGCTACAAGACGTATGGCGTTGCCTTCACCCTATAGATAAAGAATACTCCTTTTATTCCACTGTACACCAGCTACATACGAGGATAGATCTGCTGTTATGCTCAACTAAGTTAACACATATGATGCATAGCGAATCATATATAGCAAAATCCCTATCAGACCACAACCCCCTAATTGCATCGTTAGAATGGGGCGCGTGCCCTACACGCATCCCCACTTGGCGCCTATAACCCACTCTACTATGCGACCCCTTCTTCCGTGATAAACTAGCAGAAGAGACAAAATCCTACTTCATAACAAACACAAATTCAATGACATCACGCGCGACGGAGTGGGATGGCCATAAGGTAGTCATTAGGGGCATGTGCATCACAATGACAGGAGGGGTATGCCGTGAATTAACCACAGAGCTACACAACATAGAAAATGGGATACGGGACAAGGAACGCAACCTTGCACTGGGCAAGAGTAATAACAATGGAGCATGACTGAGTCCCATCTGCATAAATTTGATGACAAGCATTATACAGCGCATCTACACGCTGAAGGTGACCGCTCTAGCAGAATGCTGGCATGGCTGGCAAGGGGGACACAGAGAACCACTCCCATAAACGCCATAAGACTAGACACGGGCAAAATAGTAAATACGCAATTAGTGATAAACGACGCCTTTAAACAATATTACAGCACACTATACAGCTCTGAACCCCCAACACACCTATCACAACTGTCTGAGTTCCTCAACAATATCCCACTGATGCAGCTACAAGCAGCACAAATAGCGGAGTTAGATAAGCACATAGAAAAGGAGGAGATACTACAGGCAATACAGCAACTAGCCCATAATAAAAAAAACAGGGACAGACGGACTACCCATCGAATACTACCAGAACTACACTTCACAGACAATCCCACCATTCCAAACCGTGCCTCAACAAATATACGATACCGGACAACTCATAACGGGAAACTACCATTGTAGTTCTACACAAAAAAGTCCGCGACCTCTTAGATGTAGGCTCCTACCGACCCCTATCACTATTAAACTCAGACTATAAAATACTAGGGAAAGTACTAGCAAACCGTCTCCTGCCAATAATGACCACCCTGATACACCCAGACCAGTCCAGCTTCATCCCTGGACGCAACGCTTTTGTTAATATCAGGAACCTAATACGCATAATAGCCGAGACCCCTGAAGCAGTACACTCTAGTGTGGCGGTGTCGCTAGACATCGAAAAAGCCTTTGATACGCTGGGCTGGCCGTTCTTGATGGCAACCTTGCAAAAAATGGGATTCGGTGCTAGGATCATGCAATGGATATCCATATTATATACTAGTCCCAAAGCAAGGGTTAAAACTGGTTCCATCATCTCGGAGAAATTCGGCATAAACAGAGGCACACGACAGGGCTGCCCACTATCACCTCTGTTGTTCGCAATAGCAATAGAACCTCTAGCAGCAAGACTACGCAAGGAGGCAGCGAGATGGGGTATCCCAGACGGTGAGGAATCTCGTATCGTATCCCTATATGCAGACGACGTGTTAATATACCTACGCAACTTCACTGAATCCCTCCCACATATACTACAACTGCTCAATCACTACGGGACACTGTCTGGCTTACGAGTTACATGGACCAAATCATGTATATTCCCTATGCAGCCACACCTAGAAATACATGAAAATACAGCAAGCGAGAACGAATTAAAATGGGAACATATGACATTCAAATATCTTGGTGTCCACATATACCATAGTGCCTCCGATTTGAAAGAAGGCAATTTAGACAGAGCACTCAGATCAATAAAAGGATCTATACCCTTCTGGTGCTCCTTACCCCTCTCACCCATAGGCAGAGTGGCTCTGATCAAAATGATAGTGCTCCCCCGACTGCTGTACTACTTTGATGAATTGCCTCTTATATTACCGAAAACATTCTTCGCACAATTAACTAAACTACTGACTGAGCTGATATGGGCCAATGGACGAAGGAGAATAGCCATGACCAAGATTTGCCTGCCAATAGAAAAAGGGGGTATGGGCGCACCACAATTCGAACTTTACTATGCGGCTGCACAGCTACATTGGATTATGGTCTGGCTACACGACCCCCTAAATCCAGAGGGCCGCAAAGTGAGAACACACCTGGGACGAGCTGACGTGCTGGGTTGGCTCATGGGCTGCAAACCTAACTCATCCCATAATAATGTTTTGTTAAACGTGGCTGATCAAATATGGAATCGCTATGTCATAAGCGGAGCTCACACCATTATATTCACCTAAGATCCCATTATTAGCCATACCAGGGATAGACAAACTACAAAGTAGACTAGACCCCATCCCATCGACCACAAAGGGGATACAATTGGTCGGTGACCTGTTCGTGGACGAACATTTTATAACATACACAGAGCTAGCAAACACATACACGCTAGGACCGGGCGGCTTCCTTACACATGGTGCACTTAAACATCTGGGGGGTCATTATGACCCTGGTGGTAGGCGGAGAACCAGCGGTAAGACCGCCAACAGGCTGGCGGTCTTACTTTGTGGAATTATGACCATGGCGGTTACCGCCATGGTCATCCGCCGGTTCTCCGTTCCGCCCGCCAGGGCGGAGACGACCGCTAGGCTGGAGACCTGGGTCTCCAGCCCGGCGGCCGTCACTAGACCGCCGGCAGTATTTGGACCCGGCTTACCGCCCTGGATTTCCAGCGGTTTGAACCACCATGAAATCCAAGGCAGTAAGCACTATCAGTGCCAGGGAATTCCTTTCCTGGCACTGATAGAGGTCTCCCCCACCCCACACCCCCACCCCGACTCCCTCCCCTACACCCCCACCACCCCTGCCACCCCCCAAAGGTGGCAGGGCCCCCCTCCCCACCCCCAACATCACATCACCCATACCCACACGACACTCACGCAGGCACCACCTACACACTTACACGCACACACGGCGACATACATGCCTACATCCACACACACAGACACGCACACCCACATTCAAACATACACGCACACATCCATACAGACATATCCACAGACATACATGCACTCATTCCCATACACACAACACCCCAGCAAGCATACACGCACTCACACACCCCCTCTACATACACAGACGCACACCCCCATGCACCCACACAACACCCCCCACCCCCCTCCCCTCACGGACGATCGACTTACCTGGTCCGACGATCCTCCGGGAGGGGATGGGAGCCATGGGGGCAGCTCCGCCGACAACACACCGCCAACAGAACACCGCCACGGCGAATCACAGGACGTGATTCGCTGGGCGGTGTTCTGTTGGCGTGGCAGTGGAGGTGGAGCAACCTCCACTTCCCCGCCTCCCGCCAGTATGGCTGTTGGCGGCTCTCCGTCCGTAAAAGGACGGAGAGCTGCCAACGGTCATAATAGGCCAAGCGGCAAACCGCCACCACTGGCGGTCTTCCGCACGGTGGTCCCTCAGCGGTCTTCAAAAAAGACCGCCAAGGTCAAAATGACCCCCCTAATACGCAAAACATGGGGCAGTGGCGAAGCAGAGCCACCAACATCAGCGGTTTTACATGAACTACTGACGGGGGCCGGCACGCAAACAAGTATCTCCTGGACATACCGCACACTACAGGCCCGCCCGGAAGGAACTCATATACAAGCCAGATCCAGATGGGACAGGTCCCTGCAAACGCCCCTCACTGCAGAAGAATGGTCTATGGCCCTTTTAAAAACTTGAGAAATATTGCGTAATGCCCGTTTCAGATACACTCAAATCAACTACTTACACCAGACATAGTTAACTCCAATCCGCATACAACGCATGTTCCCACAAACCTCATCTGAATGCACAAGATGTGGAAATACAGAGGCAGACTTTTTCCAAATGACATGGAATTGCCCTCCACTACTCCGTGTGTGGCACGACACGACACAACAGATTGCTGAGTGGTCCGGCTTGCCGCTGACTCCCACACCCAAATCCTGCATACTAGGAACACGCCACAGACGTAGTAAAGATAAACAAAAGCATAGATGCGCGGACCTAGCGTTTATCATACTTAAGCATCTCATTGCAACGCAATGGAAGTCCCCTGGCGCCCCAGAGATACGCAAATGGATCAAAGACCTGATTCACTGGGTCAAAGCAGAGATACAAGTATTACATACACTTCGTGACATTGGAATCGAAATCAAAAATGCGGACATATGGGACACCTTTCTAGACCGTATACAAGAGAAAGACGACACACGACCACCTTAGACCGTGGACATAACACTCACACAAAAAAAAAAAAATAGCAGGCACAAGATCCCCTATCTGGCAGATTCCTCCCTCCTCACACATCACTCCCTTCCAAGATTTAGACATATATATATATATATTTTTTTTCCACCTTGGTAACTACACCCCCTCAAACCCACCCACTCCCTTAACCCGTGAAAAAAAAAAAAAACAATACAAATTCCCACAGAGCATATCCCTAAATTACTACACTCTTTACCTTGTTAACCTCTTGTAGAACTTTCACCAGCTTCTCCCTTTCTATCGTAACCTCTCTGATTTACTAAACTAAACCCAACCGAGTGATGTAAATTATAGTAAGCATCAAATATATAAAAGAATAAACAATATGATACAAGAATTGTAATCTACTGGTGATGTAACCTGAAATACAACTCGACAGAATAATGCGATCACTGAATAAGAATTGAAAACTATAATAAACAGATTTTTTTTAAATATATATTTCTATGGGGTCAAACCAAACTTTCTGATTCGGGTCTCCTTCATGGGGGGATACCTCATCCTGTCACTCCCTTCTAGGGCCAGTAGAGTGTCCCTCCCCTCACTAGGGATATGTCTCCACAAGCTAACATCCACACATTATTAGAATATTTTCATAGGCTTCAAACCATCTGTCTAGGTTGAGTCCCACCACAAAATAAGACACCAGACCCTTGGGTATGTGAACCCACCTGTCAAAGAACACAAAGGAATTGCTGCCACCATCAGTGCTGAGCTCTTACTGTCTGGCCACGATGTACAGCTCCCTCAAGCTCAATGTCTGAGCCAACATCATTGTTTTCTCTTCTATTGCCATTTTTTTCTCCTCTAAGGCCTTCTTCTCCTGTCTGAGCTTACCTAGCTCCAATTTTAGTTCCCTCTGATCCTTCCCGTCCACCAGCTCCTCTGGGGTCTGTCTTTTAGAGGACACACTGCTTCCTGTCCTGAGGGGGTCCTCTCTCCTTGCAGACTGGTTGTTCCCTGTCTCACAGGCAGTCTCAGACGCTCCACTGAATCTTGGTCCAGCTTGTTGTCATCCCCTGTTGTCATCCCCTGTCTCCACATCATTCTCCTCTGGGGTCACATGTGTTACATCCCTTGATTCCAATCAGGTTCTCAGCGCCTTTTGCAGCTCCACTTTTTTGGTGAGGCCTTTAGTAGAGACCCCAAACACATTTGCAAAAATCCTTGAGTTCTTGCACTGTTTACTTATCCAATTTGGACAACTCCAACTCCTGTTTTGCAGGTGCTGGTGTGGATGCAGTTATGGGACCTCCAGTCAGAGACATGATTTAGAATAAAAAGCAAAAATGCCAATCAGGGAGAACTGAATTGCCAATTGAAGTGAATAGAAAAATCAATGATGCCACAGACAATTGGTTCGAATTGGTCCTCACGTAGATAGTAGTGTACACCAAATTACTGTAAGGTTTTGTACAAACACAAGTCCTATTCCTCCCCTGCCACTAATGTTAGAAATTGGGTCTCTAGTTGGCAGAGATAGGCACCCTGTTCAAGTAGGTACCACAATCCTAGTCAGAATAAGTCATTTACACTTCCTAAATTAACCTGTGCTCACCCTCTGGAAGCTTGGCACAGAGCAGTCAGGCTTAACCTAAGAGGCAAGGTGTAAGGTATTTTTACAACAGTTGAATTACAGTAACACAGTGAGAACACCACAAAAGACTCAACACCAGTTTAGAAAATAGACACTATTTATTTGATTAAACTTGGATCCAAATGACAAAAATCCAATTACATTTGCATAGGTTATCACTGGTCAAGCGTAGTATTTAAAATCACAGTCCTTAAAAAGATGCGGGGACTCCCTTTCATGGAGTTACGGTAAGTTCTCTTTAGAGAAGTGCTCAAACAGCACTCGCAATTATAGTTCTGATGCGGTCTCCCAACTGGAATGATTTGCACGGGATCCTGGTTTCCCTGGTTACTCGAAATTGGAAGTCAATAGGGGAAAGAAACACAAAAAAGGCATCCCAGAGCCTTGGTGCGGGATCTTGCTGGGTATGCACACACAGGGCTGAGCAGTTGGCCCCCTCCCCTTCCTCACAGTATGTCAGGAACAAGGCTGTGCGCGGTCCAGATCCCACCCGAAGATCCTCTGCGTGGATTTGTGGTGCTTTATGCGCACCACTGGTCATCCCTGCTTGTTCCAAGAATGGCCAGCAGCGTTGTTTACCCTGTGGTAAAGCTCACATAGCTGCAGGTTCAGGCCATTGGTGGTCAAGATGCACTTATCAGTGCTATCCTATGAAAGGACTACATTTCCCATGTTTTTAGAGGCGGCAGCCATCTTGGGGTGTGGCTGGCCTATGAAGCCCAGCCACACCCAAGCTCGTAGCTCACTATTCTGAAGACTTTGATGCAGTCAGACCTCGAGGGACCTTCCTCTGGAGCAAAGCAAAATTTCTTCAAGGCAGCTTGGCAGTAACTCGAAGGTTCCAGGTTTTCCATTTGGAATTCAGACACAAGTAGGTCGTACTCGTGGAAGGTAAAGTCGTGAAGAGCCCAAGTCAGAAGGGAGTTGTTTCTTCCTAACTTTCAGCATTCCCCTAGCCTAACGAGCATGGCGTTTTAGGCCACTTGAGGTTAGCGCTTCAGTTCACGGCAGCAACGCGCTTAGGAAAATCGCTTCAGTTCACGGCAGTAACACAGCAGTAAAGCACTTAGGAAAAGTGCTTCAGTTCATGGCAGTAACGTGCTTAGGAAAATCGCTTCAGTTCACGGCAGCAACGCTTCAGTTCACGGCAGCAATGCGCTTAGGAAAATCGCTTCAGTTCACGGCAGCAATGCGCTTAGGAAAAGTGCATCAGTTCACAGCAGCCACGCGCTTTGATAAAGCGCTTCAGTTCACAGCAGCAATGTGCTTTGATAAAGCGATTCAGCTCACGGCAGCAACGCGCTTTGGAAAAGCGCTTCAGTCCATGGCAGTAACACGCTTTGATACAGCGCTCCAGTTACTAGGAATAAAGCGCATCAATACAGCGCTCCAAATTCACAGGAATAACGCGCATTGGCATAGCGCTCCAATCAAGAGGAATAACGCGCATTGGCACAGCACTTCAGTTTCAGAGGAGAAAAGCACATTGGCCTCTATGTTTGAAAGCGCTTCAGTTCACAGAAAGTAAAGCGCCCTTGGCTCAGTACTTAAAGCGCTTTTAATTTACAGGAGAACATTTATGGAGAAAAGTTTCAAAGATAACTAAGTCGCAGTTTCATTGTTTTAGGATGCCTGATATGTGAGATACATATTAAGGTGTTTTACATTATGTGAAAAAACTCATTCAAGTGTTTACGAGTTTCTAAACTGAGATCTAATATTTAGAGTTTTATCAATGCATAACTGGTTCCATGATTGATATGTAAGAGAGTGTCCATAGTCTAAAAACTCTAGCCTTCTCTGGACTCTGAGGTCTCAGTTCATTCTGGTTTCGTGATCTACAGAAGGGGCTTCTTCCCAATTCATAAAGAGTTTCAATCAGGTATTATGGAGATGCATGTACGCAAAGGCTCTAAGGGTGAGTTAGATTGTCATGAATATGCATATTTGTTCTAACTTTTTCCTTTCAGATCTCTCTCCCAGCTGTTCCCTACCCTAATTCCCTTCCCCCTGCCTGGCTTCATCATAACTCTGTGCTATTAAAGCTTTCTGAGTTGGTGACGCCAGGAGGTGGGCCTTCTTGTTCGGCAGCGTGCAGATCCTGAGGAAAAGACACTGTGACACAGTACCTTATTGGTGTCTGGAGGGCCGTGTGGAGATGCCCTCAGTCGAGGCAGTTGGACCAGGCCCAGCACGGCATTGCAGTATACTGGAAAGCTATTAACACATGCTGGACTGATAAATGAGTAGCGCAGCAAGCGCGGGGCTGGTAAACAAAGAAGCACTACATGCGCTGGCTTTGCAAATGAAGAATTACTCGACATGCACTCACTTGGTTAACGAAGAAGCTCTTGGCACACGCTGACTTGGTGATCAAAGAAGCACTCAACACATAAATGAGCAAGGGCTCATCGTGTGCTGACTTCATGAACGAAGAAGCACTCGACAAGCGCTAACTTGGTAAACAAAGGAGTGCTCGACAGGTGCTGGTCAGATGGACTGTGTCATGCATACGGAGCAGTCAGACACACAGTTCCTCATTGAGATGCACGGCTACTGGACTCTGGGGTGGTGGTGCCGGTTGAAATCTTTGATGTCCCTGAGATTTCCAACAGGGAGCAAGCCAACAAGCTCTTGGGTTACTTGAAATGTCCTTTGAGGTTGTGAGAGCAGGAATAGTTCTCACTGCGAGAGGCAGCTGGCTGCAGGACACACAGAAGAGCAAGTTTCAAAGTGTCAGTCCCTCCGAGCAGCACAGCAATCAGCAGGCAGTAGGCCAACACACAGAGCAGTTGGCAACATGGCAGTCCGTCCTAGCAGCACAACTCCTCTTCTTAGCAAAGTCTCCTCAGGACTCAAAAGTGAACTGATTTGGTGGGGTTTGGGTTGCTGTAGGTATACCAAAATATGTTTTTGAAGTGGGGGAGACTTTGAAAGAGGCCTTTGACAATCAAAAGATCCCTTCCCTTCCTTTCCTGGATCCAGACACTCTACAGGTGAGAATGCAACTCTACGGGGGAGTATGCAGCCTTTTTGTGTGAGGAGAGGCACAGCCCTATTAAGGTATAGGTGTCAGCTCCTCCATCCCATCCAGCTCAAAAAGACCCACCAACCAGGTGAAGGGCCATCAGGATGCAAATGATACATCCAAGCTTACTCTGTGTGTGTGACTATCTAGAGGCAATGCACAAAGTCCAGCTGTCATCTACCCCAGACGTGTATTCAGAGACAGGCAGAGGCACAGAATGGTTAAAGTAAGAAAATGCCTAATTTTCTAAAAGTGGCAGTAAGTCTTGACCATAACTTGTGATTTTAAATTGTGAGCCCAGAGGCAGCACCAAACTTCATATTTCTATCTGTTAGACCTGACAGCTTTAGGACAGTCATCCCCCAACTTTTTGCCTGCCTCAGTCCATTTTTATGACCCTGTTTGTAATAGTTTTAGGACTCTGTGTACTTTACCATCAGTAACCAGTGCTAAAGTGCATATGCTCTCTCCTTTAAATATGGTAACATTGGTTCCTACCCAAATGGCATATTTAATTTACCTATAAGTCCCTAGTAACATACACTACATGTGCCCAGGGCCTGTAAATTAAATGGTACTAGTGGCCCTGCAGCACTGATTGTGACACCCACAAAAGTAGCCCTTTAACCATGTCCCTGGCTTGCCATTGCAAGGCCTGTGTGTGCAGTTTCACTGTCACTTTGACTTGGCATTTAAAACTATGTGCCAAGCATTTAACTAAATGTAGGCCCCCTTAAAGAAGGCCCTAGGTAACCCATAGGGCAGGGTGCTATGTAAGTAAAAGTCAGGACATGTACTTATGTGTTTTAAATGTTCAGGCAGTGAAAAACTCACACATTCATTTTCCACTACTGTGAGGGCCTGCTCCTCTCAAAGACTAATATTAGAACTCCCCTCATAAACATTTAAGTGGTAGATTCTGCTCTGGAAGGAGTAGCGCTGTCATGTTTAGTATTGCCAGAATGGTAATAGAAAATCCTGCTTTCTGGTGAAGTTGGATTTAATATTACCATTTTAGAAATGCCACGTTTAGAATGTGGGCATTTCTCTGCACTTACTGCCATCTGTGCCTTACATCCCTGTCTCCAATCCACGTCTGGTCTGTGCTGGTTGACAGCTCCCTTTGTGCATTCCACCCATGACAACCATAAACAGAGGACACTCAGTCACATCTGCATTAATCTGCATACTGAATCGGTCTCCCTGGGCAGGAAGGGTGGAGGGGCTCTCTCTTACACTTCCAGGGCCAGTGGCCTGCCCTCACACAAAGAACTGATAACTCCCCACAGGGATCCTGGCAGACAGGACCTGGCTAAAAGGGGAACGTGTGCACTTCAAAACCACTCTATGAAGTTTCCCCCACTTCAAAGGCATTTTAGGTACATAAACTGGGTCTCCGACCCCACCAATTCTAACACTTCTGGACCTACACCTGGACTCTGTCAGAGAGACTGCCTGGCTTCCTCGAGGACTCATCTGGACTAATTTGCTGAAGGACTGCTTTCCGGCTTGTTGTCCTGCTGCCTGGTGGTCCTGACTCTGCTGGAAGGACTCTGCCTTTCTCTTAAAGAGCTCTTCAAAGGCTTGGACTGAGCTTGCCTTCTGGTTCTGAAGTCTCAGGGCCAACAAAGACTTCACCCCATCAGGAAATCCTCATGCATCGGAAAATAGATGCAATGCCAGCCTCACGGCTGGAAAATCACTGCACCACTGACCGGAACGATGCAGCGCCGGACCCGCAACCAGAAATTGATGCAGAGCCTGCCACGAGGCTGAAATGTTGCCTCATCCCCTACCAGATTGATGCAGCACCTGCTCTTTCTACCAGCACATCAAGGATTCTTAATGCATCATCCCTGGGTGTCAAAATATCACTGCTTCGCAGTAAGGAACCAAAGCTGCGCTCCTTGCAGTAGGGAAAGAAATTATCCATTGTCTGTGCCGCACTGGAAAATCTGATGCAACACCTTATTTTTTCACGCATCTCCTCCTCTGTGGCCCCGTGCGTCATTATTTTTAACACATCCCAGGTGTTGTGTGATACAAAGATACAACCATTGATTCCCAAGGATTGAGACTCTTTTAAACCTTTGAATAGTGATATTTCAAGTTGTGCTAATTGTTTTTTTGTCATTTTTACCTTATTTTTCTCATATAAATAGTATCTATTTTCCTAAACCTGTGTGGTGCATTTTTGTGGTGTTTTCACTGTGTTACTATATGAGTTAATGCACAATTACTTTACACATTCCCTGCTAAGTTAAGTCTGAGTGTTCAGTGCCAAGCTACCAGAGGGTGGGCACAGGATAACCTGGATTGTGTTGTGACTTACCCTGACTAGGTTGGGGGCCCTACTTGGACAGGGTACATACGTCTGCCAACTAGAGACCCCATTTCTAACACTATTTCTTCTCAATGGGAAATTACACTTAAAGGATGTTTTAAATCAACCCCAATGTTAAGTTATTGGATCAATAGGCCTTGCAGTAGGGGAAAACGAATTTAAGAGTTTTTCACTACCTGGACATGTTAAACTGAAAGGTGGATGTGCAACTTTTTAAATACACTGCACCATGCTTTGAGGCTATCCAGAGCCAACTTTAAGGGTGACTTACATTTAATAAAAAGGAAGGTTTGGGTCTGGCAAATGTATACAGTGGCTGGGTCGAAATGGCAGTTTAAAACAGCACCCTCAGGTTCTGCAGTGGCAGGCCTGAGACATGTTTTGAAGCCTTCTGTAGTGGGTGGCACAATCAGTGCTGCAGCCCACTAGTAGTACTTTATTTACAGATCCTGGGCACATATAGTGCACTTTATTAGGGACGTGAAAGCAAATCAAATATGCCAATTGTGGATACGCTAATGTTAACAGAGCACCTGCACTTTAGCACTGGTCAGCAGTGGTAAAGTGCATAGAATCCAAAAAGCCAGCAAAATATTTTGAGAAAAACAAGAGGTCAGAGGGCAAAAAGTTAGGGGACACCACGCCAATTTGTGAGGGTCCACCATTGTACTTCTGAAGGGAAAATTACGCTCATTCCTAAAACTATTTCGGCTGCCTAGATAGCGAAGCTTCTGAGTGTCTTTGTGGCCTCATTTGTCATGCTCGGGCAGGTACGATGGGGGACCCTCACAAACAAGGTGATTGGGTGCCATCTTCTGTATCAGTTGAGTTACCACCATTAGTCCTACATTAGATTTTATAACTTTTATTTTCTATCACACAGTGACTATAAAAACTGGTCCTGAAGAATACCGCTGAACCCTTGAATGGGTCACCTATTGTGTAGAAATATGTCAACCATAGGAGGGGAATATTATTTCCAAACTCCTCCTCATGTTTTTATCTCTATCCACTGGAGGCACCAGAATAAAACTGATACCTAGCCTACAAGGAGATAGTTTAAAATCACCACAGTTGTTAATATAGTACTCTACCTCACCCCCATATCTGACTCTCATCCAGTAATATAACACCTCAGCTCCTCTCCTTTTGAGAGTTGTAGTACATAGGAGGTACCTTTGGTCCTGGTTTGAGTGGGGGACCCAATGATGAAGCATGTCACCTTCGCATGAGTGAGGATTTTTGTCCTGAAGAATGCACTGTTTCACATGCACAGACATGCTCCTTATAACTAGGTGCATTTTTTTGGTGATTTATACTGATAGGGAGCAGGACGTTTCTAGTTGGGTTATTAACTCCCAATAGGCCTCTTTTGATTTGTGTGTGAAATTTGTGTCATTTTTCATTTGCCTGGGTGTGAGTTTGTGTCAGTTTATCTGGCCATACTGCCCTCTCCAAGTAGATTCTCAGCAATAAGATATGATGGAATATGTATATGAAAAGGCAGGATGGAAAAATTAATGGACGTGAAATGTAGAAACTAAGAAATAAGGTTGTGAAAATTGAGAACCCCTATGAACATGTGTTTTCTGATTATTCTGTATAATTAGAGCATTTAGAAATATTAAGGGAAATTTTGGGGCATCAACCAAGAGTATACATCGGGAAGGCCAGATGTCCATTAATGATGGCTATGAAAGTGCATTCTTGGGGGCGAGGGAGTGGGTGTAATTCCATGTCATCGCTTCCTTAGATCACGAGCCACAACTGCAGAGGGAGGGGGGAGGGAGGTATCTGTAAAGCGCAAACCAAGCCAAAAGACAGCAGCATAGTGCTGTTTCATATGTACAGTTTCACAACTGAGAGGGGAATACAATATTTTTGCATAATATTAATTTAAGTGTAATTATCAAACATGACAGCAAAGTGCTGTGCAGAATAACAATTGTGAGCCTAATAGAATTGTTTTGTATAACATTAATTTAAATGTGGGTTAAGTAAGGAATCAATATTAATTAATGAAAGATCCTACTGAATCATAACATACTTTTATGTATCATAAAAAGTATCATATGTGTCATTTCAGTCGTTCATTGTGAGCTCGGCATTCTGGGCCGTGCTACTTTAAGCAAGGGCCTATGAATCAAAGTATGTTAAATTATGTTGTCTAAAAAGCCATGATAGTCTGTACATCGTGTCATTTGGCAGCTAAACAGTCATATGTGGGCTCAGGGCAGAACAGTGTCAGCAGGTAAACTTTCAACACAGACACATTTAAAGTAGGCAACGACGTTAGAAGACGCATTCCCCGCCCAGTTGCTCACAGGCAGTATAGGTGGTGATTTGGAAAGGAAGGACAGAGCCTGCCACTCACTATGGGATGGATTGATGCTTTTAAGTCTGACGTTTGGCAGAGCGTTGAAGGGGGAATCTTAAGGAAACGAAACACGACAGGAAATGGGCTGCCAATCAGCGTGAGGGGAAAGGTCAACAACATGTAGGTCAGTTAACAGAAGAAGTCAAGGCAAAGGTCAGCTCAGTGTATAGAGAAGGAAGTTCACGAGGTCAGGTCAAAAAAGCCAATCAGCAATTACAGCGGGAGCTGAAACTGGAGTTCAATGTGAATGTTGGACATTCCTGGCGTTGAAAAGGCAACCCTTGTTGACTAACTAATGACATTTGCCACACGGTTCAGGTAATCAGCCGGGTAATCTCCAGCCAGCGGTGTCTCATGGGTTATTTACAAGTAAGGTTTGATGAACTGCCTGCGTTTTGTCTGTTGTGTGGCGGGGGGGGTGGAGCTGAAGGCTCCTTAAAATAACAGGAAGACAACACAATAAAATTGCTACAAGCAGCATCTGATTAGAGACTGTGTATTCATTACTGCGAAATTTGGAAATTTCTATTTTTATTGATGCTGAATTTTGAAGAAGCCACTCATCAAAACGCCAGTTACTTAATATTTATGTGAGGGAGAGACTTTCCTACCCTCACAAACATATTTACGAAAGAGCTTGTTTATTGCTATCTTGAGCGTATATCTAAGATACATTGAAAAATAACGGTGGAGCTGCCCAGTGCGTGACATATTAACAGAACGCTCAAGTTTCACAGGTTCATGAATGAGAAGCTCGTACAGGCCTGGTGGCTTTCTTTGTATTGTAATAGGCCTGTAGTCTTGTTGATCGCATTACACATTGGGCTGTATGCCCCAAAATGCCAAGTAAAAACCTAGACTGTGTGAACTACTCAGAGACGTGGACCTGATAAACTTGCGAGCTCTGCCTCAGTTCTTGAAGTTACTGAAACTACAAGAACCAGAGCACACATTCAACATTTAGACCCATGCTATGTAGAGGGTGTGTAACCGATTTCGAGTTATACTATGTGTTTTAGTACATGTAGTACTGTGTTCTCCAAACAATCGCCAAAATAGGAAATAAAAACACAGTATAGTGGCAATGGGCATCCCGAGCTCTGCAGAATGTACGGCAAAAATAGAGGCGTGGCTGCGCTAATCTATATTGGATGCGGAACATTGAGAGGAGATTGTGAAAACACAATTATTTTGAAGACATGAAACTGATTGCAGAAGGGAGCAACAATCTGCATTATAAACCTCGCCTGGTCCAGTTTCTGCCGAAACAGGATATTTTGAAAAGAACTCTGATGATGCTGTGGGATGCGATCGATTATTTCCAAAGATAAAACCAGGTAATATGTGTATTTCAAACTCATATTGCCTACTTTGCTTCAGGGGAACCTCCAACGTGTGCGGTCTCCAGTTTCTCTTCCCAGTCTTCTTTTTCCTCATAAATGTAGAACAGATCACAAAAGGTTTGCGCTCCTGCGAAAATGGTCGTTTGTAAATTGTATACTTTTTACGGAAATGGGAAGGAAGTAAACAGGTTTTGAGATCAATAAAATCTCAGAGCTAAGAGCTCTAAGTAAAAAAGTCAGGACTGCCTACAGATGCAGCAGGCTACTAAATTTAGCAATGTATAAGGACACAAAGGCATGGATTTAGGGCTGGATTTAGGGCTGGTGGTGTCCGGTGCGATGTTTTTCTTTTTTTGGCGCCCACCATCCCATGACCACCTCCTCGGATTCATTCACTACCACCCTGCAAATGTGCCCCTCATCTCTCCATAGCCCCCTTTCACATACATTCATTTGTTTTAAAGCACTTGTAAAGCATGGCTTTACTAATCCACTGAGCTACCCATATAAAATATAGTTATGTTTTTTGCATCAGGCAAATTAACCCTCTGCACTACTTTATGCGAGTCAAAGCTGCTGCTAAACAAAGTTCCCATCTCTCTCCCTAGCAGGAACATTTATCACAAAAGCTATTTTTACATTTTAATTGTTTCCTGAAGGCTGGTGCACAAGGGACTTTTCAGCAGGTGCTTTTAAATCACAAGTTTCGTGAGTCATTGCTAAACACAGCTCTCCCTTGAGGTCAGCACCTCCCAATCCAGGTCAGCACCCGGTGTGGCTGCACACTGCTGGTATCCCTATAGCCAGCCCTGTTTCTTTGCATTCCAGTACTTATTGTCCTTTTAATCTCTTTGTAAATGCCTCACTACAAGTACCAAACTGCAAAGAAAATAAACTTGTATATATGAGCTTTGAACTTGGTCCTCTCTGAAGGATCACACCCAAACATTTTGCCTTCATCCCTCCTATTTTACTAAAACTATTTTTGCTGGCTTTAGGATACTAAGCACTTTACCACTGCTAACCAGTGCCAAAGTGCTTGTGCTCTCTCGTTTAATCATGGTAATTTGGCTTACACCTAGTGGCACATTCAATTCACTAGTAAGTCCCTAGTAAAGTGGTACAACATGTAACCAGGGCATGTAAATTAAATACTACTAGTGGGCATGCATCACTTTTTGTGCCACCCACTTATGTGGCCTTTTAAACACGTCTCAGGTCTTCCTTTGCAGTCTGTGTGTAGATTTGAACCTCCCATTCAACTTGGCGAAACAAACCCTTTGCCAGGTCAAAACTCCCTTTTTAATACATGTTTCACCACTGAGTCAGGCCCTACACAGCCCATAGGGCACGGTGCAGTATATTTGAAAAGTTGGACATGTACTTTGAAGTTTTACATGTCCTGGTCATGAAAAACTCACAAATTCATGTTTTGTTATTGTGAGGCCTATCCCTCCCATGGGATAACATTAGGTTATTTTATAACATTTAATGAGTGATAACTTTTGTTTGAGAGTAGGAAGAAATGTCATGTTTGGTGTCTACGAAACTGTAATTTAAATTTTGCTTTAATGGTAAAGTCAGATTTCAAGTCCCAATTCTGATAATGTCACTTTTAGAAAGTTGCCATTTTCTTGCTCTAACCAGGTGGTGCCTACAACCTGTTCCTTGGCCACCTGACAAGGTGTAGTTGGCAGTTGGCCTTTGTGTATTACTCCCAGACAGCCACACAATGGAGGGACTAGATGTTGGCAGGATGGGCCATCCAAGGACGGATAGAGGGCAGTGTACACAGTCCTATGTGTACTTTAAAGACACTGTCCCAGCTCACACACAGATAACTTCACACTAGCCTATGGGGATTGCAGACAAACTGGGACCAGAGCAGGCATGCAGGAAATTCCAGGCACCTCTGTGGGGAGGTGGGTGTATTCCAGATGCTTCTCCCACTTCAGAGCTAGCACCAGGTATAAAACTAGGGTCCATGACTCACTCTTCAGTACACTCTTGAACCTGTGGACACTACAGAAAAATGACTGCCCTGCTGTCTGAGAAGGGAGAATAGACCTGTTCCCTTCATCTCAGGTAATCTGCCTGACTCAAATGGCTAGTTAGCTGGCCTCCTGTCCAGAGCTACAGGGACACAACAAGCCCCAGAGGCGTCCCTGCAACTGCCCAGCTGACATGCTCCAATGGCCCTGCCTAGATCTACAACCAGACCTGCCTGAGCTCTGCTGGCCTCTGCTGGAGTTTGTTCCTGATCCCAAAGAGGTGCTTCCCAGTTCCTCAATCCTAGGTATGGTATCAGTTAATCTCCTCCTGGAAGAAAGGGAGAAATCCTGAATCTCTCTGAATGGGCAGGTTCACACCAAGATTATGCCCCCAGCTTAGACAGCCAATGCAAAGCTTTGTAATCCTGACTCTTTGCGCTACAGCGACCACTTGCAACAACTGGCAATGCAAGATCTGCACTTCGTACCATGACTGCCAATGCAAAGCTCAGCAACAACCTTCCGCGATGCCCATCCTGCTCTTCTTGCTACAGCGATGACCATCGGCAACATTCTCCCTGCTCCTCACGGCCTTCTCCACTGCAAACTAGACTGCTGGCGCTGGACTTTGAGAAGGTAACTTTTTCAGTAGGACGAACTTGGTCCCTGTATCTGACCCACACTCCATCGCAGTCAGCCTGAACTTGTGGCTTTCACCCTGTTCTACATGACGAGATATCCATGATTGGAGCTTTGTGCTTCTAGGCACTGTACTCACAAAAATCTATGAAACTGTATATCTCCGGTCTACTGATTAAATTTTTGTTGTTTTAGGGTAAAATAATTTAATAAAGTCTTCTATATTTTTTCTAAATTGGTATGGGTTTTTTGGGTTGTGTTGTCACTTTATTACCATTTAAGTGCTGCATAAATATTTTACATATTGTCTCTAAGTTATTCTGACTACTTTTGTGCAGAACTACCTGAGGGTTAAACACAGGTTAATTAAGTGACTTTTTGTGGTTCACCCTGACAAGGATTGTAGCTGTTGCTTGAGTAGGGGTTCACCTCACTTAACCAAATACTCAATTTCTCACATTACAAGCTACTCAACTAGCAGATCGATCATCTGTAGCTGGTAGACAGGATTAGCACCAAAGAGATTTGAAGTAGGATGCTGGTCAGAGCAACACAGGTTTGATGATTAGGGGCTGTATTTGGGATGACCGATGTCTTAAGTAGTTGAAGAGCTGAAGCAGTGGTAAATGGTTGCTTGTCCCAGGAACTTTCAAGGCATGTGCTGCTCTTGGTTGGAAATGGAGCAGTATTTGTTTACATTTCCAAAGTTAATAACACATAGCAACATAACACAATTAAAACATAAAAGCATATCACAACAAAACAGTCAAAACAGAACATAACACAGGATCTTCAGTGCAGCAAGACAATAATGAAGCACCAATACACAGCAAGCAAAACAGAACAGAACATATTACCACCACAAGAAAATGTTACACAACAAATGCAAAAATGTTCTTATTGTGCATTTTCTCCTCCACAATCCTGTCTTCATAACACTGGTAAAGGTTGATTGGAGCAAGCACTACATTGACTTACCAACAAGGGCATGTAATAGCCCCAATCAAAATGTTTTGTGATCTGGCCCAACATTTCAAGGTGTCGCATCATTCGTGGTCCTACTTGAAGGAAAAGTGCTTTCTGTCTTCAAAAAAGCAAGCATGCCTCACCTTTTATAGAAAGTCTCCTCTACAATCTGTAAGATAGACATTCATTTTGGAAACTTTAGTTTAGTTTAGTTTAGTTTAGAGGATTTGTAGAGCGCATGGCTACTGAAAGGACTCCCAGCGCTGAGGAGGATCACTAGATATGAGGAACAGACCTAAACAGGGAACAATACAGTATTCAATTTTCTACGAAAAGAAGATTCTGACAAATCATGACTAAGTTCCAAGGGGAGGAGTTAATTAAAAAAGCTGAAGAAGATCTGAGTATTCTCCGGGGGGTATAGGGAGTGATCATTCATCTGAGGAAGACTGGACCCTTTTTTTCGGAGGGCTCGGTGAACAAAACACATAGCTTTAAAAATAATGCATTGTTCAACCGGAAGCCAATGGAAGGAAGCCAATGCTGGAGTGGCAGATAAATATCTGGGGGTGTCTGTGAGAAGGCGAGCAGCAGCGTTCTGCACAACCTGAAGTCTCTTTAGAACATGCTCAGGAGAGCTCAGGAGCAGTACGTTCCCATAGTCGAGACGTGAAACTATCAGAGCCTGACTAAGAAGTCTTTTGGCTGAGAATGGAAGTAGTTTAAAGATTTTCCTAAGGGTTCTTCGAAAACCAAAACAGGTAGCTGCCAGTTTCTTAGAATGGCATTCCATTGTAAGGTGAGGGTCTAGGCAAAAGCCCAAGATTTTTGTGGAATCTTTAGGCGGAAATAGATCCTTAAGTAAGTCCACTGCTAAGGATGGGAACCTGAGTAAGGAAGGATTCCCGGCGATCATAACTTCTGTTTTTCATCGTTGAGCTTACGCTGGCTCTCTATCATCTATCTGGTGATATCTAAGAAGCAGGAAGATAAAGTAGCCTGCTCTTGGGTATTCTTAGCACAGAAGGAGTAGACCAACTGAGTATCATCCACATAAGATACTGGAGATAGTCCATGCGGCTCAATAATTCTTGCCTGGGGGGACATATAAATGTTAAAGAGGGTAGGGCTCAGAGAGGAGCCCTGCGGCATCCCACAACTAAGTGGCAAAGGTTTAGAGAAAAAAGATTGATCTAGGACTTGAAAGGTCCTGTCCTTCAGGAAGTCAGAGAGCCACTCAAATGGAGTCCCTAAAAAGCCCATCCGAGAGATTCTATGAAGGAGTATATCATGATCTACAGTATCGAATGCAGCACTCAGATCCAACAGTACAATTGCTGCATAGCCACCTGAACCCAAGCGTTGACGGGTATCCTCAGTAACCGACAAAAGGGCAGATTCCGGGCTATGCAAAGGTCTGAAACCCATCTGAGTGTGATGTAGAAGATTGTAGTCCTCAAAAAAGCCTGAGACTTGTTTGTTGACATGTCTTTCGATAATTTTAGCTTTTATCAGCAGAAGGGCGATTGGTCTATAATTGCTCAACGACCTAGGATCAAGCCTAGGGTTTTTTAATAAAGGTTTGATGACAACATGTTTCCAGTTTTGTGGAAGGTGAGAGAATTATAAAGAATCCTAGTTAGAACCGGCACAATAACCTCCGCGCTAAGGATTATTATAGATGGGGGGCCTGATCAAGAGGAGAGACTGACTTTATTGTGCATAGGAGATTGAGGACTAGGTCCTCAGTCAAAGGCTGAAAAGCTGTGAAAGTGACATTCGAAGGGTCTTGAAGTGCCCTAGTGGCTTCTCGTGCGGAGAGGTGGGAGAAGGTTAGTTGAATATTAAGAACTTTTTCATGAAAAAAAGCTGCCAAATTGTTACTATGCTCTGACAACGCTTGAATTGGGCTGCAAGAGGAGGGTCTTGAGTTGATTCTTTAAAAATTGTAAAACTTTCTTTAGGGGAATTTGAGCATTGTTCTATTCTGGCAGCATAGAACAGTCCTTACGCGGTTTTAATATCCGCATGATAGTCTCTAATTGCTGCCCTATATTCACGTTTAGAGTCATCGTCATAGGTTTTCCTCCATTTCCTTTCTAACTGTTCACATATCTCTTTTTGTTACCGTATCTTTGGAGAAAACCAAGAGTACTTCTTGGTACGTGCAATGTTACGGACGGTCTTAGCCAGAAGTACATTGTCCAGGGAGATGGAGATCCATTCATTAAATGTTGATGCCAAGCAAGTCTAATTTCGTAGTGGAGAATGGATGATGAAGTTCTAAGCTATCTATCCAGTTTTTATGACTTAACTTAGAACAGGGGTGATGGGTGGTAGTGCTGGATAAGGACTGTGGAGGTGCAGGGGTAGGAGGGAGTGAAAGATAAATTAAATAGTGATCAGTCCAAACTAGAGGGAGTAGGGGCAGAACCAATAGGTTTGACAGATTACTAAACACCAAGTCAATGGTGTGTCCTTTAATATGAGTGGGGCCCTTGATCAACTGTGGCAGATCAAAGGCTGCTAGATCCGTCAACAGAGTGTTTGCCAAATTGTTATATTTGCCATCAACATGAACATTAAAATCACCCAAAACGGTGAAATTAGAGTTCCTACAGGCAAAGTCTGATATAGTTCAGGTAAAGCCTGAAAAAATTTCCTCTCAGTACCAAGAGGATGATAAATTAATATTCTGGAGAGAAAGTAAAAGTAGGATTGATTGTTAGGAAGAAAAAGAGACTTTCACAGTCTGGAATAGACAATTTTTGTGGAATACAATTTATAGAAATTTTAAAAATAATTGCGATTCCACCTCCTTTGGAGTGAGGTCTGTCTAATCGGTCTATATAAGAATCATGGGGAAGAGCCATAGCTATATTGGGACCAGAGTCCTCGGATAGGCAGGTTTCTGTTAAAAATAATGCCTCCAGAGCGTGATCAATTAATAATGAATAAATATGGAATTTATGCGCCGGCATGGAGCAGCAGTTAAGTAGAAGAATTTGGCAACCTCCACCAGAGCTGTTCCACTGATGGAATGGGGAATGAGACAGAGGAGACCAGTGACACACACTGCAATGTATAATAGGGGAGTCATGATTTAAAGAGTGTTTACAGAGGTGAGGAGTGTCCTTCCTGATAGCTTACAGTTGAGGAGCTGAGTAGACTAAGCTTTCAGGATAGCCCTGGGTAGCATTCCTGGTCCCTGGTCTCAGTCGGGCGTAGATGGGCGCAGATGGGCTTGCCTTAGACGGCCCTTCGGCATGCCAGCGGCACACCCGCTGCACGCATCCGCTGCGTGCTCACTTCATCAAGCCCTTTATAGTGGGCCGGAGCTGCAGGCAGGAAAGACTAGACCGCCTCCTAAAATGGCAGCTCAAGTTGGAACAAGCAGGAGGGTGGAAAAGGGCAGTTTTAGTGAGAAGAGCGTCAGAATGCCACTGATCATGGGCATGTAAAAACAGATTAAACTATCAATAAAAAAAATCTCAGTAGTAAAAGGTAAGTAGGCAACACAAGGATTGTGCAAAATTTGTCAGGGAAGGTCAAATACCTTTAGCCTAGTGATCCGGGAAAGCATCAGGAATGTAGTTTGAGTCCTCAAGATCCCTGTTGCTGTGAAAGGATGAAATGCCACCAATGACTCCAAAATCCCCGCAACCCAATATGTGATAAGGAAATGTGACTATTACAGTTTGGAGGGTTGCCTCCATCCTGGTGTTTTTAGCCAACAGCATGTTGCATCATGGCGCTTGAAGTTTCTCTTTCAATCCTGTAAGTATGAACTCAGAAATGTTTGGATTTATATGGCCATACATTGATTAGGACAATGTGCTCTTCAAATTGTTCTTTTTGAATCCCATAGAGAAGTAAACTGAGCCTCCGCCCAGTGACCTGATTTCCATACTGGAATGGGCCAACTCTGGCTCTCATTCTTTCTAGGCTATTCCACTGAATTCAAGATTATGGTCCCTGGGGCATAATCAAGCCTTAGGAGGGGGGTGTCCGCCCCCTTTTTATTTAGAAAAGATCCATGGAGTTGGTGGTCCCGGGTCTCAATGATCCCAAATAGAGGGGGGGTCCGCACGGCCCCCCTCCCATAATTAAATAAAGCCTTGTGAAGGTGGTGGACCCTGGGGCTAAAAATAACCATAGGAGGGGGATTCTGTGCACCACCATTATTTTTTTATTATTTCCACATGCTCCCAAGAATTGGCCCACCCAGGGGCTACACTGAGAACAAGCTCAGGAGACTGCACTTGTTTTTTTTAAAACAAATTTGATGGATTTGCGGATCCTCCACTAATCTTACTGACTTTAAAAAAAAAAATGCTTTTTTTGCCCTGGCAGGGTCCCACGGGGACTCAAGAACCAAAGCTAGGGGGTTAGGGCATTCCTACCCTGGCCTTCCCTTTTTCACATTTTGTTTTGGGACTTGGCCGAAGCAGAGCCCAAAATGGCTGCCAACACTTCCTAGTTGAAATGCTGGTAGCCAATCAGATATTAGCATGGGGACTGTTGGATTCATGGATGACATCTATATTTCTTTTTCCTTTAATATCTCAAAAACTACTGAACGGATTCACACACAAAAAGCACAATCTGGGCGCAAAGATCTAGTTTCCTGCCAAAGTTAGTGTAATTCTGTTCAACGATTTGGACTGTAGTGGTGTCTAAAGACACTATGGGAAAATAATGCATGGGGAAAGCATGTTTTGGAACCGCCCCTTTTTTCTCAGCCCCCGCTGGACAGATTGCCCCAAAACTTTCAAGACAGCAGCTGAACTGACTGTCATATTAGTTTAAAAACTTGTTGAAGATTCGTCAAACTGTGCCAAAGTTATTCACTTAACAAAAAATGCTTTTCCAATGGAAACTAGGTAATAACTATAACTACCTACTGGCAACCACCTTTAGGTAATTAATATAAGTATTTTTATATATATAAAATCAGTTAAAACATTCCTTTTGGCTTAACAAAGCCACTGAAATTCACCAGTTCTAGTTGTCTCAAGTAACTATAACTCACACCCCTGCCATGCACACTGTTGCCATCAATGATGTAATTTCAGATTTGGCACTGATGTCATCAATGCTGTCACAGAACATGTTATGAGTCATGTAATATGTAAGGTAATTAGCAGTGCAAGTAATAGTTACTATAACTGGTAAATTTCAGTGGTTCCCAGTGGGCGCCAAACCCCATGCAGCACAAGCCCCCTTGACCCTACCCTGTACCTCTCCTATGCCCCCTGTACGTTTGTTTGTTTTTTTAAGCATTTTTTTCAGGACTGGGAAATGAGTTCCCGCGTTCTATAATGGCTGCTTCCACATCTTTGCTGATGTGCTGGCAGCCAATCAGATCTTTATCGTTTCCTTGCAGTATAATATATACACACATTTTGAACCAATATGTCTCAAAAAATACTGAACAGATTTCACCAACTTGCAAAAAGCACAATTTTTGGGACAATGTCTAGCTTTCTGCCAAATTTGGTGTAATTCAGTTCAGCCATTTTTCTGGCATTGTTGTTCAATTTTCCTATGGAAAATGACATTGCAAAATGAATTTTGAGACCTGTCTATTTTTCTTGGCCCCTTCCTGATGGGTCACCCTTGAAACTTTCCAAAAAGGAACTGAGGTGGATTGACTTTTTTGGGGAAAGTTTCATGAAATTTTAACAAATGGTGCTGTTGGCGCGCCTGGTCCTTAATAAGTAAACTCACAAGGGGATGCACATAGGTCGATGAACCTTTTGATTCGCATGGAGTATCCTAGCTATGATGTGGCCAATGGTTCTCAATAATCATTACACAAAATTCAATAGCCATTAGGCTAGTCATTAATCAGCAGTTAATAAACTTCACACCATGACCTTTCAGTCATGAATAACCACAACTCAGTATACGTTTTAGTAATTTTATTCCACATTAGTTACAATACTAAGTCATGAGATTAGTTCAAACTTTATTGAGTCAACAAATCTGTATTAATTCATTAAAATATTCATTGTTCGAGTCCTGGCTATATACTATAACTGCCCAGTGATGTCATCCACTGGATAATATTTGTGTATCATTTTCTGCACAGGGCAGGATACACACCATTTTTGCTCGATACTAGGGCCCATGTTTATACTTTTTTAGCGCCGCATTTGCGCCGCTTTTTGACACAAAGCGGCGCAAACTTACAGCATACAATTGTATTTTGTAAGTTTGCGCAGCTTTTGCGTCAAAAAATGACGCAAATGCGGTGCTAAAAAAGTATTAATAAGGGCCTAGGAGTGTTTTTCATACAGGATTCTTTTCTGTTTGGCAGTATTCTTTATATACCTATTTAGGGAAATAGCAGAGTTCTCCAGAGCATGGCTGCAATCCTAGTAACCCTGCTTTGCTGCTGCAACTTATGCTGATATTACTATATAATTACATTTAGATAATTTATTTCTGGAGATGCAGTTCACGTTCTTCCATAAAGTGAAATTCACACGTTCCAATTTTTATTTCTGTGTTCTAAAACCTGTCTGTCCAATGGGTTAAACATTTTGTATTTTGTAAATACTCTGGTGAATCCCAGACTGGTTGATATTTTCTGTTAAAAAATATACTGCCACCCACCTGCTATCACTCCATAAGCACATTACACCACGTGCTTCACTTAGTCTAAATTATTTGAAATACTTTTGGGGCTCAGAATGTAAACTTAAAATATCCTTTACCAAACATATTAAATACGGACGCTGTAATTGGGTCTCTAGTGGCAGCACTGGTTATCCCATATCCTACCCTGCCTTTCATCGGCTGTACTATCCAACAGTAAAGTTGGATTTCTGGTAGTGCCATGCCAGGTTTCCTCAGTGTTTTTTTCCAGGTGCCATATACACCTGCTCAGTCTAACAGTGCCTTTTCAAATTGGAAATTCTATTATATAAGAAATTGTATTTAGGAAGATTCACCATTTTAAGTAAGTTTATTCTACTGTAGATCGTGAGTGAGAGTTTATTTTCTTGATAGGTGTGCTACCATTTAGTTACTATCCTGAGTTTGAGGGATAGAATTTGTCTAAAGCCCCTTAAAATCTTAATGCCAAAGCTCTTCATTTTGTGCACTATGTAGCTTGACATATAGCATACTTGGCAACGTTTTTAAAGCGAAAAATGGTAGATAAAAAAAACGTGGGGATATATTTTCCTTGTTGACATATATTGAAGCAGCAGCAATCATAGGCAGGAGACAGTTAACTTTAAACCAGTTTTTGCTTCAAGAACCGGAAGTCTCCCACTTGAATTCGGTCATTGGCATGTATGATATAGCCGTGTTATGGCCATTGCTCCTGTTTTTCATCTGTTTTAATCAAATATATAGAAAGTTGTCCGTATTCCATGGCCAACTCATTAACTTGTGAGAGAGCCCTTTGCTGGTCAGAGGTGTAGATTATATTATCATCAGCAAACATGGCTTGCTTGCTTTCATAATTCAGACATCTAAAGGAGACCATGTCTATTTCTTGTCATATCCTTTAGGCTGGAGGGCTTTAAACTGTAGGGTTCCCCTCTGGGGGGGGGGGGGGGCATCCTCAGAAGGGGGCAAATGACCACACACACACCCATGGTCACGTGAGCCCTACAACAATGAAACAGCTGACGTTCATGGCAGGAAGGTTGAAGCATTGTGCTGAGAAAGCACTTTGCAATACTTTTTACAGGTTTCTTTAGACATTTTTTAAATTTGATTTGCTTGCTCTAAAATCGCAACACTGTGTGGCAGTAGTGCAGGAGTGAGATCATGTCAATGTTTTAATATGCAGCGAGCTGCAGTCTGTATGGGGATTGAAGAGAGATGGGGCTTTGATGTCAGGTGTTTTACTGGGGTTCTGATTGGCCATGAAAAGAAGAAGTGGCCATGGCTGGGAAAGGATTCTGCGGGGCTTGGGGGCCGAGGGAGACTGAGTGGAAATTTCAAGATAGTGTTTCAGGACTGAGAGTTATTGAAGCACGTATCTGTCAACTTTTCAAAGCCAAAATGAGGATGTTTACTAGCTAATGCTGTGAGCACTATGGCCGTGGATATTCATGGAACTGAGGCTGTGAACTGTAAGAAATGGTGCCTTCTCATGCTCATTAGTACATTAAAACTGGTCAGGAATTAGATGGTTCAGAGACCACTTTACATGGAAATGTATTATTATTAATGTATTCATTTGTTTGTGAAAATGTTGTTTCATAACCGATATGGCATAGGGGCTAATTTGTATAAATCAGGAATGGAAACATTTTAACGACAGTTTAACCTGCAATGCAAGGACAGATCCAAAAATGGTTTGGTACTGTGTCTGTATTTGATCAGTAACAATGGACTGACAGTGAATGTGACGTGAAGACACCTGCACAGGTGGAATGGGAATTGGGGGTTTCTCATATAAAGGAATCTTTGGTTGAATACACGGGAAACACTGTTTTTAAAGCACACTGGGTTACTGAACGTAATTCCTATTGTATTTCTTCCCTTGTATGCCTCTACTGTATAGTAAAATGACAATTTTACTTGAATACTAACTTTGTGTTTAGAACTGGGGAGACTTGCTTAAGAGGAGTGACAGAGTGTTTGTAGGGCTATACATCTGTTCTTTATTTATTTATGTATTTATTTTATTTCTTTAGCATAGTTACTTAAAACCAATGCATAGTTAAAGAAGAGAAGCCACAATATAACCTTACAAACGTTAAAAATGCCATAAGGCCAGTTTGTGAAATCCTTACAGAGGTAATACAACGGTCAGAAAAACCTTAAGTACATTAGGTATGCAATTATGTAAATTCCCAGAGCTGGCACACCCCAATCCGGTGCAAGCAGTTAGTGAGATTAGACCTGGCCAGTAAAGAGTCTCTTTGTTGCAGCTCTAGCCATAGATGGCAGTTACGCAAATCAGAGGGATCCCTCCCGATTTTATCCCGGCATTCTATGAATGTTTCTTGCCTTGCCAGGGTCTGTCTTTGCAGGCCAAGTTCCAGCCTAATCTGTGCTGGCAAAAGGTAATTTGGCAGGCTGGAAATGATCCTGTAAGCTCTTACAGTAGTACTACCTAGAATCTTCGTCCCTTCCCTGCTGGGGTTCACTGCCATCTGTAAAGGTTGACACCAGTTTAGCTTGCATTACACAAATTAAAGGTGCTAGCAATGGCCCCTTCATTTTGTTCTGGAGGTACTTTAGTAAGATTGCCAGAGCACCAGATGTCTCTGTCTAGTGAGGGAATTGGCTCTCCTTGTCAACAGTTACCTCCAACTATTTGACTAAAGACATGTCTCACCCCAAAATTACAAGTGTGATTTCCTATAGTTTTTTCCACTTGTTTTCTTGAAGTTGATATTCAGGTCATTTTCCTCAGAGTAGTGCTGCATTGTAGTAAAACGGTGCTGTAGACCAACCTGTTCAAGACTATGGCCCTCATTTTGACCCTGGCGGTCTTCTGACCGCCAGGGCTAATGTGGGGGTATTACCGCCAACAGGCTGACGGTACATACCGCCACATTATGAGTGTGGCGGGTTGGACATCTTGACTCATACCGCCATGGTGGTATGAGTCGCTGGAGATGTGTATCTCCGACCCAGCGGCCCACAGATTACCGCCGGCGGCATTATGAGCTAGCCTACCGCCATGATTTCCATGGCATTAGCAATGCTATGAAAACCATGGCGGTAGGCCATACCGGTGACAGGGAATTCCTTCCCTGTCACCAGTAGGCGGCTCCCCCAACAATCACCTGACCCCTCCACCCCCATCCAAAACCCCCCACACTCTCTCCAATACACTCACTAACCCCCATCCCTGAGTCAAACACACACCCAACCCCTCTGATACACACACTAATCCCCAACCCCCATAAATGCACACACACGCAGACACACACCATCACATCACCCTCCCCACCCCCACTACAGTCACAACGCCCTTCACCACACACTCCCTCCCCGCATACATGCACACAGACACCCACACGCACCACACATACACCCATTCACGTACACTGGCAGACACGCATTCACTCACACAATGGCAGACACATATTCATATAAGCATACTTCCAGACATACTCACACACATTCTTACACAAAAACACACTGACATGCAGACTCACACGCATACACCACAACACTCACAGACGCATTCACACACACACTCACACATTCATGCACACACTCAGACACACACACACAACACCCCCACCCTCCCACCCCCTCCCCTGTCAGATGCCTGAGTTACCTTGTCTGGTGAGGAGATCGTCCGGCAGGGAATGGGAAGGGGCACTGCTACCGCCAGCACGCCCCGCCAGCAGGACACCAACAAGCCTTATTAAAGGTCTAAATACGGATGAAGGCATCCTTCTGGCGGGGCAGTGCTGGTGTTAGCAGCGGCAGGTCACCCCTGTCCACCAGCATGGCTACTGCCGTATCTCCGCCCTTATTGTGGCAGAGGTCAGTGCCCATAATCTGACGGACTGATGGTCGCCTCCGTGGCAGTATGTTGACAGCAGTCACCGGGGCGGTAAGCGGATTTTACAGCTAGAGTCATAATGAGCACCTATGTCATCGGCATTTCGGAAGCCCAACAGCATTAGTTCTCCAAGTCTTGGAGCATGAGAATTGCAGGAATTAAGTGCCAGTGTCACATCAGCCAAGAAGTGGATGAATAAGATGGGTGCCAAACACATCCCTGCTTGAGCCCCTTGTTCGTCGGTATACGTCTTGACCGAGCCGTCATCATGCTTTACTTCCACCTATGAATCAGTATGAGGGCTATTAAAAGGTCCAGCAGATTATAAGGGATCCCCCAATGTGCTAATTTTCTTCAGAACTTGCCACAATTCCCATGATCAAAAGCTGCTTTGAAGTCGATAAAGCAGAGCTGTAACTGCAAGTTTGATGTTTTAGCCTTATCGATTAGCAGTGAAAGGGCCATAATGTTTGTTATTGTACTGCAGGATTTTGAGAAACCAATTTGTTTAAGTGGTGTTTTTGATCTCTCTCTAGCCAACGTCAGGAGCTCCTATAGTAATGTCCCTGCAAAGTATTTCACCTCATTATCTATAAGGGCTACTAGTCGATAACTTTTTGGTAAAGACTTCGCACCAATTTTAAATATAGGAGAGATTAAAGAGCCCCCTCCAAGAGGACGAAGCAGCCCAGATTGCCTTATTTCTGAGAAGAGTGGTATAAATGCTTTCTCCCAAAATTCAGCATCCTGTTTATATTCTGCAGGTGGAATCCCCTTAGTGTGATACCAACCTGACTGATGGTTTGAACAGCGAGGGAATTTCAATGTTGAAAGCATACAACATTGAAATATGGGGGAATCAGTGCACACATTTGTTTGCATATATAGATGCATTGGGAGATGGAGATACTGGATTGGATGTATTCTCAATCGCAAAAATTTATGTTGTGTGTGTGATATTTGTTTTTCTACCCTTTAAGTCATAGATGACCCATAGTGTCTATAAGAGCAGGGGCAAATGTACCCGGATATGCAGAGTGATAGACGCCCTGACTTATGACAGATAGAGGATAATAATAACGGGGATCCTTAGAGGTCCTGATGAAGGCCACGTGACACTGAGGGGCAGTAAAAGAGGCCGAAACATGTTGACTGGTGAACAGGTAATGGTGTCTTGTATGTCACCACCAGGAGTCTATTTTTAATCCTATCTAGGGGGTCCTTTAAAAAAATTGAGGAGGGGACACCCATGAGACAGTTTTATGTTCTGATGTTGTTCAGATCCCCGTTCTGTTTGTGTTGTTGCGTAGTGTTAAATGTTCCCTGCCCCTACTGCTCCATTCCAATGTGGGTTATGTAGGAATGTGATAGTGGAAGCCCAATGATGAAGCATGCCGCAATAAGTGGGTGAGGGCAAGTAGTCTCCCGCCCATGGAGGCTGGGGGACTGATTGGTTTTTCTTGTCTCTTTTGTGGTAGTGGTAGACATTTTGGAAGGTTGGACAAGAAATTGTTTTTTTTCCTTAGTGGAATCCCATTAAGGCATGGTGGCCCCCTTTCTTCTGCCTTTGCTGATTTTCTGTTTAATTGTTGTAAGGTCAGCTGCCTATAGTGAGACACGGTCCATGCCCAGTTTTATAGAGAGAGGCACAGAACAGTTTCTATCTATAGAGAGCTGCTCTGGATGTTTTCACTTGGTTGTTTATTCGTTATTTGGCCCCGAGTTTTTAGACAGTAGCCCTGCTGAAAGTGATCACCAAGGTACCTTGCCCAGACCTCTTCTGAAATATAGGAGGCCAAACCCCCATGTGATGCAAGTGTGAGTCGGTTGATCATCCCTAAGAGCCTGGTATTGTTGTTCTGCTTCATATCAGCAAAAAGCTTAGCCCAGACCTCTTCTTCTCTCAATCTGTTAACAGCCCACTTCCATTTATTTTAGTTGGGATTTTTTGTACCATATGAGTGTCTGCAGAGAGTTGTCCTCTGCATTTTGGTGAAGGGACCTTAGAATTTAGCTTATCTCTTTTTTAGAGTGCTTAATTTGGGTCCATTGCCCCTTCGTGGCTTTAAGTTTAAGTGGAACTGCATTCAACTCTGCCAGGGCGCTTGTGAATGCTTTAAATCTCTCTATTAAACTTAGGGCCTTATTATAACTTTGGCGGATGGAAAAGCATGTCCACTGAAGTCCTGACAGGTAGGTTGCCTCCAGTGTGGCAGCCTCCATGCCGGTCCCATTATGAGATTCTCGCTGGGTCAGCAGGCAGAAACTCGGTTTCTGCTACTTGCCCAGCAGGAAACGGCCTACAACATAGTCTACGGCTCATAATAGAGCCGGCTGCAATGCTGTAGTGTGTGGGGTGCACCAGCACCTGGTGCAATGTTCACTGCCTGCAAAGCAGACAGTGAACGTTGCGAACGGGCTGGCCAGCGGGGGGCACCTGTACTGCCCATGCCAAATGTATGGGTAGTGCAGTGGCCCCCCTGGGGCTACCTGCACCCCATCTCCCCAGCCTTTTCATGGCAGTGTCACTACCATGAAATCGCTGGTGGAGAAGGTGGTTGTAATCCCCAGGGCGGCGCTTGCAGCTCTGCCCTGCTGGATTAGGACAGCCAGCACTGCCAGGCCGACGTGAAGTTGTAATCTGGCGGTCCAACCATGACGCTACCACTGTGGTCGTAATATGGCGCTCGGACCGCCGCACTGGTGATGCTCTGACTGCCACCGCCACTCAGGTGGTCATTAGACCGCCAGGGTTTTAAGGAGGCCCTTAATGTTGATGACCTCTGTGCTAGAAAAAGGGATGCTGCTGACTGCAAAAGGACCCCAATGGTTGAGTGGGCAAATTTGATATTCTTATAGTTGCTTGTGTAGATCGTCCCGGATTCCACCCCGGTTTGTTTAATAGTAGGTCTGGTTGCTTTCAGAGAGAACTCTTGAGGACAGTGATTACTGTCTCCTTTGTTGTCTAGCCAAAAGGAAGCAGCCTGATTGAACAGTGGGAGGGAGACAAAGGTGTAGTCTATTGTTGAGCAAGCTGTTATTTAGAAGAAATTGAGACTGTGAATATACACTACAGAAATTACGAAAATACAACAAACTGGAGGCATTTGGCAATACCGGATGGAGACTACTACTCACCCAACCCCATTCATGTGTCAGGTAGGCCCAGTACAGTCTAGTGCTGAGACAGGGGTCTAGTCAGAACCATTAAGAACCGTATTCTGGTAGCTGTTATGTATCAACAGCATTAACAGTCCTGCTCAAACTCTCTACCAAACACAGTGGAGAGAGAGTATGAAGTGGAGTTTTGTGGCTCAGCTCCCCAACCCAATTCACCCCGGCACAGCTTTCTTGCTTCCCCTCTGCATATTCTTTTCCTCTGCCAGATGTAACTCAGCAAATACAACACTAGCCTTTCTTTGCGCTAGCTTCCCAGTCCATCCTCCATCCCTGTCCTTCTTTACTCCTCTTGACTCTGCTGCTAGGGGTATACCTATTATTAGTTCAGCAAATCTAGTGACACCAGGGTTCAGGGAATGAGGGACTACTCCCTTATAAATATGGCTGTCCTTTTAACTATTCAGCCATTAACATTGGTGTTAATTTTCCATGCTTTCACTAGAGCTAATGGCTTCCTTCATGTGCCACTGTCCGCTCCTGTCTCCATGCTTCATCCCAGTTCTTTCTCATGGCTTTTTGTCTTCTGCACCTTATTTAAGATTTCCCTTCACCCCAGCAGCCCCCTTAATTCAACCCAGCTGCTTCTACCATTTTTCTGTGTTATATCCCTTCTTCATATTAACACACCTCCCTCACTTTTATATGGTGTCCTGTTTGTTCCACCAGTTATTCTTTTCTTCCTCTGAGCACTGTAACCACACCTCTTTTCCATTTTTTGCTTTTTAGTACACCTCTTCTTCTTCCCCTACTTTAGCTCTTCACGCCCCTTCAGAATCAACCCTCTCCCTCCTTCAGGTTAGCTTTTCCTTTCCTGTCCTGGTACTGGTGATCTAGTGAACTAGGACCCTCCACCAAATTGGGACTATGTAGGCTAACCGTACAGCTGGGTCCCAGCCAGATCAGTCAGGACCAATATGCTGAGATTCCAAAATAACTGCTGGTGAAAAGACCAAATTCCAGATATGCAGGGGTTTGCCTTCAAATTCAGGTGGCACCAGCAATTTGAAAGTAAATTGACAGTTCTGTAAATGTGCTGGTATGCACAATCTCAGAGTAATTTTTCACTATTCTGAAGTGCTGCTATTCTTTCATTAAAAGTATTGAAACTCTGATGGCTAGAGTAAGGTAGTCACTACGTCCAGTGCAATTTCCAATGTGCTGATGATTAAATAAGCCTCCCTACTCTAGGCTCCATCCACTGCCTTTGTAGGTTTGAGGGGGGGCCTGACTCCAAATCATTGTGCTCTGTCGGGGGCTCAACATAACACAGACTGAGGACCTTTGCTTTAGGCTAAGTGTTCTATATACAAATCAAAAAGACCTGGTGATAGAGGGCACCTTTGCTACATGCCTCTGGCAATTCTGAATTTATCAGTCACGTGGCCATTTATAATGATACTGTGAGATGAGGAACTATATAGAACCAATGCTGCTTTTATCAATTTTTCTTCAAAGCAAAACGATCTTGAGGTCTCAAAAGTGGTTCCCAAAGTAGTTCCCGATTAACATGATGGAGTGCTTTAGCAGCATCCAAAGCATATACCACCAATTGTCTCAAATTAACTGTTGACTAATCAGTTGTTTACATTAATCTATGTGTCAAGTCACTTAGTTGTCTAGATATTATAAAAGCGTTTTGGTCTTCATATACTAGGGAATATAAAATCCTATTTATTCATTCACTACAACTACACTGTAACATATATAGTCAAAATTTAAAAGAGATGTTTGCGTATGCCTCTATCAATTTGCTGGCTTCTTCCAGGTTTAATACTACAGTTATGATTGCTTGAGGCCAGGATTTCAGGTTTTCTCCTCCCATAATAATGTGGTTAAAGAGTTCAGTAATTTTTGTGGCAATAAAATCAAACAAAAGACAAGAGGAAGGTCCTTAAAACCTTATCTTCGGTCTTCCCTTTCAATTAATAAACACAGTAAAGAAGAATAGGGCTCCATATAGCTGCGTATACCAATTTGGGAGAGACATCAGTCCCAACCTGGTATTGCCAGATAAAACATCAGTGGTACTAATCTGGGACTGTATTTGACTTGCGCTCCTTCACGGTCTGCCTGAACCTTTGACTTCGACCCGGTCCAGCACAAACAGGTAGCACAAAGAGCCAGTGGCACCTCTCGGGTCATGCTGGACCGGGTCACAGTCAAAAGTTCAGGCAGACCGCGATGGAGCACAGGTCAGATACAGTCCCATATTAGTCCCACTGAAGTTTTACCATATAAAGTTTTTGTGCCAAGAGTTCAGTTCACGTTGGGGAGGGCTGCGAGAGGTAAGCAGAGTAACATGGGAGGTTTTCTGCATGACACAAATAGCAGGCTGGGTGGTGCAGACGGGTAGGCTGGAGCTGTGCATTGGCAGTCCTGTGATAGCAGTTGGTGCTGTAGTGTGAAAAGATGGACTCATGGCGATGTTTTTTTGTGTGAGCAGCACGGTCTCAACACAAACAGGGCCAATTGTGAAAAGCCCAAAAGCTTGGTTTCAGTGCCTGTGGGACACAACAAGGGTCCAGGACCTGAGAGGCACCACTTGGAGGTCAGGAATCCTCTGCAGCTGGGTCCAGGAGCTGGTTAGGGAGCCTTTTATGTCCCTGAGGCTCAGATCAGGAGGCCAGCAGACTAGCACTTGGAGTCACTCTTGGGTCCTGGGTTCAAGAATAAGTTCCATGTCCAGTTGTGCTTCCCCAGGTAGGAGGGCAGCAGGTTAGCGCAGCAGGGCAGCCGAGTGGCAGTCATTCCAGCAGCACAGCAGTCCTTCTTCCTGGCAGAGTATCCACAGGTCCAGAAGTGTACTGAGAAGTCGGTGTCTGTGTTCAAATATTTATACAGAATGTTTCCCTGTAAAGTCACCAGGCATCATGCCTTCCATGGCCTGGCTCCTGACTCACTACAGGGGGTATGCAGCCCTTTGTGTGAAGGCAGGTCACAGCTTATTCAAGTGTAAGTTCAGCTGTGCATAGCTCATCCCTCCCATCCTGCCAGTGATGGCTCATTCAGCGACACCTAAGCTCTCTATTGTGTGTGGCTGTCTAGAAGGAATACACAAAGCACAACTCTCAACTGCATGCAGTCATGTGACCAAAGACAGGCTACAGGTACTAAACGGCAGGATAATGCCAACTTTCTAAAAGTGGCATTTTTAGAATTCTAATTCTTCACTATAAGTAAGGATTTTAATTCCAGAGACAGCAAACATGAACTAGTCACCTATTCCCATTTGGAAATTACAAATACATTGCAATCTGCCCTTTGGGCTGTCCAGGGCCTATTCTAGGGATGACATATGTATTAAAAAGGAAGGTTTGGGCTTGGCAAAATGTTTATTTTGCAAGGTCGATACAGAAGTTAAACTGCAAACACAGGCTGCAATGGCAGGCCTGAGACATTTTTAAAGAGCTACTTATTTCAGTGCTGCAGACCCACTAGTGGAATTTAATTTGCAAGCCTTGGGTTCATGTAGTACCACTTTACTAGGAACTTATAAGTAAATTCAATATGCCAATTGGGAATAAGCTGATATTAGCATGGTTTAAGGAGTACACACATGCACACTAGCACTGGTTCGCTGTGTTAAAGATTGCAGAGTCCTAAGGCCAGCAAAAACAAGTTCAGAAAAAATGGAGGAGAGAGGCAAAAAAATGTGGGGGAAGGCCAGGTCAAACATTAGTATTAAATGAACCTCACATGGTCCAACAGATGTATAGGAAAATTAGTTATCTTCTTCACCCCTCACACCAGTGTGTCCAGGATTAGAAAGTTGTCTAGTCTAGACAAGTATCCATATTTTTTGAAGGGAGGTATATATATATATATACCCCTCTAACTCATGGTTCCTTACCCTCAAAAGATCTATTCAACCGACCTCCTTAATCTTCTTGTGCATAAGGGTTCTAAAATGACTAATCTTAAAATACAGAGATGAGGAAGATCAATTGTATACCCCATTTAATAATGCATTAGTCATCAGAAAAATGTAATTGCCTGAAAACAGTATGCTTTTCAACAGTCTTTGACATATCTCTAGAACATCTACATTTTGGCCATGAAAAGGTAGCAGTAAAATTTAACATTTACTTTAGTTATGATAAGCACACACTTGCCCATGTTTTCAGCTTTAGCACACATTACCTCAGGGCTTGACCGGGCTGAAATCAAGACTGCAACTCACTTTGTATTGTTTTATTTTCTGAGAGCAATTACCACTCTTAAGCCATCTCTCAACTACAAATCTTTTTATTTTGTCACCTAGAAGACCTATTTTTTTTCCTATTAATAGTATGTCAAATTTGTGTTTCTTTAAATGTTCTAGCATCCTGGTTCTCGGATGATTTACCCTTAAACCATATTTCATGAAAGAATCTTGATCTACCCCTTTATTAATTTTTTACATTTATTTTTCCTGTTTGGAGAGTTCTAATGCTATACACAGCTAAGCTGAAACAGTTTAGGACACTTGAAGATTTTTTTAGAGTTATTTTCCTTCATTGCTCTCACACCCTGCGTCCACCGATATTTTAACCTTCTGATCACTGGAGAATCATTCTAATTGCACCTGACACAGCTACATGTAGAAACGACCATTACAACGAGGCATTACCAAGCATGGCCATTACCACCAAGCCATTACCACAGAAATGCCGTTACCACACATGCCTTTAACATGAATATACCTTTACCATGCATGCCTTTACAACAAATTTCGTTCTAATGGCATGAATGGTAAAGGCATATGAGTAGTAAAGGTTGAAAAGGTATTTTTATTTTTATTTTGTAAAGCATTAATAATAAAGGTATATGTGTGGTGAAGGTTTAACAGGTAAGTATTACATGTTTTAAGTATATTATATATATATATATATATACTTATATATGTAGGTTTTCAGGAGTTAGGGTGGGTGCTGGTTTTTTGAGAAGTAAAGGGTTTTTAGGGGTTAGGGTGGGTATTGGATTTAGGGTGTAAGGGGTTTTAGGGTATAGGATGGGTATGGGATTTACGGTGGTAGGGATATTTTAAGGGTTTAGGCTGGGTCTGGGTTTTTGGGTGGTAAAGGTGTTTTTAGGTTTTAAGATGGGTATGGGTTTTGGGTGGTGAAGGCATTTTTAGGTTTTAAGGTGGCTATGGTTTTTGGGTGGGAAGGGCATTTTTAGAGTTTAGGTGGGTAAGGGTTTTTGGGTGGTAAGGGCATTTTTAGGTTTTAGTGCGGGTATGGGCCTTTGGGTGGTGGGGCATTTTTAGGTTTTAGGAAGGTATGAGTTGTTGGGTGGTAAGGGTTTTTTAGGTTTTAAGGTAGGTATGTTTTTTTTCGGTGGTGAGGGGGCATAGGGTGGGTATTGATTTTTGGGTAGTAAGGGCACTTTTTCAGATTTTAGGGTGGGTATGGGTTTTTGAGTGGTAATGCAATTTATAGGTTTTAGGGTGGGTATGGGTTTTGGGGTGTTTATGGTGGGTATGGGATTTTGTTGTAAATGCATGTGTGGTAATGACACATTTATTGTAGTGACCACGCTGTAAAGGCATGCTTGGTAGCTGCATGTGTGGTTCCGTCACACAACCAGCTACATGCTGTAAAGAACCAAATTTGAGCTTGTCTTACCTTTTTTAAGTTCAATTTGCTTTATTAGGTTTTTGTGAAAAACACACAAGTACCTAACAACCAAATCAAGAGGATGCACAATACTGGCTAGTGACACAGAAGTGTATTGGTTCGACGAGGCCAACATGTCACAAATAAACCAATTTGGCACCTCATTGAGTATCTCGCTATGCAGTTGGACACACAATAAACAATTTGGAATACTTGTTTGGAATACAAGTTGATTTCTTAACAATGATTTGTTCTGTTGAGACCTCCGGACGTTGATTATTACATTGTGTATCACTTCTAGATTGGCTAGTATGTAAAGAAATGTGCACCCGTATAACTGGGGGGAATAAAGTTGGGGGTGGGTGGTTGTAGGATTGATAAGGTGGGGAGATGGTAACTATGAGTGACCAGATTTGACTTGCTGGGTTGATCTGCGGTGGGGTGTGTGTGTGATTCAGTTAACCATACCACTAAGATGTTTCCTTCATTTCCTATAAAGTTGTCTAATGGGCACAATATTGCATTGGAGATCTTGGGTTTCAGGTGAGTCTTCTCTGTTAGTTTATTTGCACATCTAAGGTATGTTACCCATGCTCATTATGTGTGGGGGCGGGAGAAGCATTTGAAGTATTTCCATTCTGATAGAATAACTTTGGTCACAGTTGATAGGAGGAGATCTAGCAGGGCCATGTCATTTCCATTGAGCTTGCGGTCATCTGGTTACTCCACGGGCCCAACATGATTAGTGGGAAGGTTAGGGTGATCGAAATCCCAAATATGGAACTGAGTTGGTTTGGAATAAAAGAGCAGTAGGAGGCTAGAAGGGGCAGTGAAACATCATGTGTTCGTAAGAACCAGGCGCTGAATCGCAGTTCTAGTATTTATCACTGTTAGTTTCATCCTGTATATCCTAGCTGGGGTCCAATGAAGGAAGTTTATAGAGAAAACATTAGATTGGATCAGTCTAGGGGTGACTTTATTCTGAAGAGCATTTTTACCCACTTTAAACCAGTCCTCTTCGGAGATATGTGACAGGTTAGAACTACCCAGATGTTTAGTCCATTTGGAGCTAAAGAGGGCATTAGTTCACTTTCCTTTATGTACTAATGCCTACCCGTGAGTGATTTTTTAAAATTAATTCATCCACATCAACAACATGTTCATCGTTTTGCATCTCAGTTCTCCACATTATTCTTAACATCCTGGGAACTAAGGCCCATATTTATACTTTTTTTAGCGCCGTATTTGTGTTGTTTTTCTGACGCAAAAGCGGCGTAAACTTACAAAATACAATTGTATTTTGTATGTTTTTGCCGATTTTGCGTCAGAAAAACGACACAAATGCAGTGCTAAAAAAGTTTAAATATGGGCCTAAGTTTAAACTGTAGGCCCAATGTGCTTTAGAACTTGCATTGTTTTTTCTGGTTCCCACTGTCTCTCTTCAAACATTCTACTGGTATTGGAAATAATTAATATTAATATTATAATGTTTTAGCTTTAGAGTAGGAGTCTTTCCAATTATATGTTAAGATGTGAGTTTAGTTTGAAAGGCTCCCTATTCACCCTTTGAACAGGCAGCCTCTAAAGCGTGTTTGTTGTAATAACTTTCAGTTTCTTTTAATTTAATTTTTACACAAGTAGGACAAATTTCTGCCTGCAACCAACAGGCAGCAGGCAAAGCGTTGGAAAAAGAAAATAATAACAAACAAAGCATCACCTATCTCTCATCCTCCACTCTCCTCCCCTACGTCCAGACCAGCTCCTGATGAGCAGTGCAGGAAAAGTAGTGTTCATGTCTGCCAAATGCCCTATACATTATAGACCTTCAATGGCCACCACTTGTCTCCTACATGTATGCCTAGTTTCTCACCTTGTGCTGCCGACTGCAGCACCCTAAAGCACCTGGGACATGTAAGTTCCTTGAACTCCTGAGTCAGGAAGGGTGGGAGAGACCTGGGCTCAAACACTTTTCAAAGTCCCTCTCTTTATGTTGAAGTGTCCTGGATATCTTTTCCATGCCTGTTATCTCCCAGGTCTTATACAGCACTGATTATTGTTCCAGACTTTGTTTGTGCCCCAAGCCCACAGGATGACTTGTTTGGCCGTGCACAATAGAAAAAATAACTTCCCCCACGGGGATTTCAAAGGATAACTAAACCTGTTATCTACCCCTACAATCATGTATGCTCGGAATCGCAGAATCGTACAGTTAAACATCTCATTTGTATCGTTCAGAACCCTCTGAACGATACAGATGAGATGTACCTCTCCCAGTACCTGCTGAGACTGGGGAAATGCAAAAACAGTGTAAGAGAGACTCTGTAATGCCTCATCCATGCCAGCAGTCTTTGGATCATGGGGGAGTCCAGGCGTGGACTGTTGTTATTGCTATAGTATAGTATAGTACCAGTAAGTAGAGAGTTTGATCCATGTTTCATTTACTGAAATCCTACATGCGATGACCTTTGCTCTTTGAAATACAACCTCCTGTTCCCTGCCATCTAGGTTCCTGCTTAGCTCCTTCTCCCCTCTTTTCTGACAGCTTTTTAGGGCTGAGCGCAAAGTGCTCTGTCCCTGGTATAATCTCTTGATGGGCTTGTAACCACGCCCATGCCACTCCCATCAGTTTGGTTGGTTCGTGGACTTGCCTTTTAAAATTTGCTTCATTTCATTAGTGCCTTTTCTGGTGTTTTGCCCTCCTAAAGCACACCGACCAACTACTGAAAACATACGAGGCTCGATGTATTCCATATAGTTTCTAGACTACTTTTTCTCTATTTTGCAGCACGATCTCACTGGGCAGTAATCGAGCGTTTTGCATGACATAGACCCTGTTACATGGATATTTGCACTTTTGCCGGTTACATGGATAATATGCCGATATGTTTCCCTGCGGGCAAACTTCTTTATCCTTTTGTGTGTCTGCTTTGCGTTGATGGCAGCTGTCGGCTCGCTTATGTGAAACTCTTTTACTTTTCAGTTTATGTGGCAAGAAAAGTCTGGTTAGTTATGCAAGACTGTTTTACCTTTCATTTTCAATTTATGTGGCAAGAAAAGTCCAGTTAGGAGTTTATAATGCTAATAGCTCTTACTCGAGCAAACGTGAGACCCATTGCATTGCAAATGCTTTTTTTTATCCAGTGCTCTTCCATGTGTAAGGAGCGTGTAGGAGGCTGGTACTTTGTGCTTTTTTTTTTATTTGCTGAAATGATTTAAGGCCCTCCCAGTTGTACATGTCTCCTATTTGCTTGCAGTTTGATTTCTGCCATACACCAAAGTCCTATTGTTACAGGGCTGCGGTGAAGTCGGGATTGCCAATTACTAGGGTCATGAGTTAAGGGACCAATGCCAGTCTGGCCTTACCACCCCCGTGCCATTGTCGCTTTTGTGACAGGTGATGACTTGAGTCCCTGTTCTGTGCCTCTTAGGGTGCCAAATGACCTTCCATATGTGTGTGCGCCTGACCGATTAGTCTATGAAGCACCAGTATTTTCACTCTCCTCATGGTGCAACTCTTACAATACCGTTAATATGAATGTCTTGAAATCGGCAGCATCTACAGTCTTCAAAATAATTACAATTCTAAGATGATTATACCTAAATTGGTTTACCAACATTTCTAAACGGTCTAAATGTCGCTGTCCTAAGTTTGAAGTTGTTAAATTGACAAGGCTTTCTCTTTTATCTTCTGCTGAAACATCTTTGTAAATTCTTCCTACTGTTTGGTTCTCTGCTGTAGAGCATCTATTTTTTCTCAACATTAGCACGTTCCTGTATCTCTTTCTGTGCACTTTCTGCTGTCTTGAAGTTTTGCATCGTGTCCTTGCAACACAAATTGAAGGCTGTTTAAAGAATTCTCTGACATAGCTTCACTGTTGTGTACATTGTTCATTAACTGGCTGTGTCTTCAGAGGTTTGAGACTGTATGCATACTTAATTGTCCTTGTTTTGAGCCTTCTAGTTGGTGAAAGCTTGTTTCTCTGCTAATTCATAACCTCCTTGGTCATGACTGTTAGAGCAGAAATGTGCCTCCTCCAAATCCTGCGTAACTGTTTACAGTAGGGATGTTAATATCCATGTGGGACTCCTCAAGTGCCTCAGCAATGTTTGGTGCACTAAGTGTTGTTTGGGGTCGATCTTCTACAGAAGGGAGGAGGCTGCGTCCTCACAAAAGGAGGTGACAGGATTAAGGGAGTTCATGTACGAAGCAAATTTAAGCTAAGTGCGTGCAGAAATAATTCGTGAGAGATAATAGTGAAAGTAGCAGCAACAGCATTGGGAGTATTAGTACCAGTGTTGACCTCGGCCATGCTTGCTAGATTTTCTGTTGGATAGACTAAAATAGTGGTCCTCCTTCAATAATCTATCTCTGCTAGAGGCACTTTTAGCTTGTAATGTTTGCTCCTCCTCACTTTGTCAAGCTTTCCTGGGCTCAACTATCTCTTTGTTGATTATCTTTCATTTGATTTGCCTACCTTGTCTCACAAAGTGTCTACAACTATCCTGTGTATCTTGATGCTATCTTACCTTATATCTGACACCAGAAGAGCCCCTGGCTTGCCCAGACAATATCTCGGCTCCTGCAAACAATATCTCAGCTGCTTGGCCCTAGTCGTGCTGGAGCAAACAGTTTATTCTTTTGATACACCTGGGTCCCCAAGAAACTCAATTTGCGACGCAAAAGCGGCGCAAACTTGCAAAATACAATTGTGTTTTGTAAGTTTGCGCCGTTTTTGCGTCAAAAAGCGGCACAAATGCGGCGCTAAAAAAGTATAAATATGGGCCCAAATATTTTGAGGTTTTACATTATGTGTAATCTTTCTTGTAATGTTGCTGTACAAAGGGCTTTATGGATCTAATGTTCTATTATGCCTTTTATGCTTTGTGTCAGCTATGCCTAGTGGTGTCATTTGTGCATGTGGCGAGATGAGTTTTACTATAACAGCTTAGATAGGATTGTGGTGATATATATATTTTTTGAGTTTATGGTTTACAATGTACAATTGAGGTGTGCAAGATATTCATTAAGCCCGAGAGAAATTTCCTTCATGCCAGTATAATCCCACGTAGTTTCTGATATTTTGCATTATGCATAATGATTAAAATTATGCTATGTTGCATAGAAGAGATTGTGTTTGGTTATAAACCTATCTCAGAATCATAGGAACAGTGCTGCAAGGGTTTACGAAATATGAGTTGCTGTTTATTAATGCCAGGCATGTATTAATGAATAAAATTCATGTTAAGTTGTTTGTTGTTTTTTTTGTATCCAAGCATGTAGTTTCTCCAGGAATGTTCAAAAAGGAATGAACAGAGAGAGAAAGGAGGCAAAAAGCAAGAGAAAGTACCCTGAAAAACGGAGGAAAAGTAGGGAGAAAGCAGTGAAAGCGAGGCAGAAAGAAGGAGAAAACAGTCAAACAGGGAGGGAAAGGAGGGAGAAAGTAGTGAAAACAAGGCAGAAGGCAGGAGAAAGAACTCAGAAAAATGGAGGGAAAGGAGAGAGAAAACAGTGAAAATGAGGCAGAAAGCAGGAGAAAACACTCAGATACATAGCAGGAATGGAGGGAGAAAGCAGTGAAAATGAGGTATAAAGCAGGAGAAAGCACTTAGAACAAAGAAGGGAAATGAGGGAGAAAACAGTAAAAACGAGACAGAACACAGGGGAAAGCACTCTGAAAAACAGTGGGGAAGGAGTAGACGGTAGTGAGAATGAGGTAGCAAATGGGAGGGAGCGAAACAGCAGCAGTGGAGAGCTGGCCTGGGACCTGCTCAATAGGGTCGTGTTGCGGCCTCCGTTAAGTATGTCCTGGGAGGAGGGAGGGGCACTGGGGTGGTGGGTGGGGCTATGCGAGAGGTTGGAAAATGGGTGGCAGGTGAGAAAAACAATGGGGAAAAAAGGAACGGACAGAGATAGAAAGGAGGCAAAAAGCAGGAGAAAGTATACAGAGAAACAAAGGAAAAGTAGGGAGAAAGCAGTGAAAGCGAGGCAGAAAGAAGGAGAAAACACTGAAACAGAGAGGGAAAGGAGGGAGAAAGCAGTGAAAACAAGGCAGAAGGCAGGAGAAAGCACTCAGAAAAATGGAGGGAAAGGAGAGAGAAAACAGTGAAAATGAGGCAGAAAGCAGGAAAAAGCACTCAGATACATAACGGGAATGGAGGGAGAAAGCAGTGAAAATGAGGCAGAAGAAAGAGCTCAGAATTACGGATGGGAAAGGGCGGGAGAAAGCAGTGGAAATTAGATATAAAGCAGGAGAAAGCACTCAGAAAAACAGGGAGGAAGGAGAAGGTAGTACAATCAAGGCAGCAAACAAGAGAGAGTGAGGCAGCACCAGAGGAGAGCTGGCCTGGGACCTGCTCAATGAGGTCACTCTGCTGTATCCAAAGTAGAAACTTCCTCTGTCCTGAGGACTCTTCTCCAATCTTTCTTGATTCCTTGGTCATTGTGAATTTGAATTCTGTAGGGAAATCATCATTCATCTTTTGTCTGCAATTTCTGTAGCAACATCCAGCTTTGTTTCTTTGGGAAAATCAAGTAAACATTTAATATTTCTACTGTGATGTTTTACTCTTTTGAGTATAGCGTGCTGTAAACCATTGATGTTTGAGCTATTTTAGTAGTTACAACTCATGCCACTAATGTCTTTTTTTGCATGGATCTATTAGTCGCTTGGTGTGAGGTGCTGAGGGTCTCTAGGAATTCAGGCACAGGTAGTCAGACTTCCTTTTGTTCTTAACTACATTTTTCCTGTGTTATTGCACAACATTTCTGTGTGTATGACCATGTTGCTATGCCATTTTCATTTTTTTAATTGATCTTTTTAACATTCTTGCTGATTTCTTGGTGGTGTCTGAGCCTGTGGCTGGATCTTGGTACATTTTGAGTATATTTTTGTGCAGCGTTTTTCTGCAATGCTTCATGTATTAGTTGGCAGTGTGAAGATGCTCTAGGGTTACCAGTCCCTATCTTTGTCCTCCTTGTCTCGTCCTACTTTGCCATGTGCATGTCCACCATTTTGTGAAAATAGTGTATGTCTATTGTGGTAGGAATTTGTCTTTGTTCTACCTGCCTCCTTCTTGCTTTCCATGTTCTTTCCCAACATTTTTTGTGGAACAAGTTTGTGTCACTTGTGTGGCCATTTTGTCTTTGTTCTCAAAACCCTTTTATTTGCCCAGATATGTGCTTGTCCGCTCTTTTTGTAAACCAGCTTATGTTCTGATGGTTGGTTATTAATAATTTTATGTTGCTTTTAAAAAGCTTCTGCTTGCACAACTGTATATTATTTCCCTTTAGGAGTTCAATGAAATGTTCACTCAATTTCCCTTTTTCCTTCTTTTTAAATTATAAATGTTGTGTAGCCCATTATCTTTAATTTAATTAACTTTTATCACACTCTCCATTGCTCTAAAAGCCGCCCCACTAGCTCTTTAGGGACATCAGATATTATTTCCCATTTTTTTTAATTTTGTGCAGCATTTTATTCCATGTACATTGGGCCTGGTGGGCTACGGTTATGTGTTTTTAACTAATGCAAACAATTTTAACTTCTGACCTCCCCCAGGATCCCACTGGATTCCCATGGGTCCGGAGGGACATCACATATTTACTGTCTCTTGTTCTTTAACATAGGCCTCTCTGGGTGTTGTAGTGGTGTTATATCTGACTCATTGAATCAACTGTCAGTATCAAGTTTTAGTTTAAAAGAATTTTTTTTTTCTATTTCTGTAGATTTTTGTTAATGTTTATCTCACAAGTGTCCAGTCTAAAATTTAGATCAATTATTGTTACATGTTATAATGACCTACATTGCATTCACTGAAATGATTGTCTTCCTTATTTTTTCATTGCCCACAGGTTTTCAAGACTGAGTGAATGATTACGAGTGTGGCGGTCCTCAGACTACGTTGTGGTAGTCTGACTGCCACATTACACAGTTGGCGGGCAGCCCCACCAACCTACTGCCATCCCCAGCAGGATCTGCGATCCCGATGGGCTGATGGTGGGTGCAGGTTGCTATCAGCAAGGGCGACGCTGAAAGGTTGGTCAGATAATGATCTACAGGTTTTGCCATCAGAGACAAAAACAAAGGGATGGTGCCAGAAAGCCTAATTGGTAGCGAGAAAGATGAACAAGTACTTGTCGAGGGTGTCACTAAAGAAGTACAAATCATCTCTATTCAGCTGCACCTGCTTCAGTCTTCACAAAATTACAAAAACCAAGACCAACAACCTCCTCCATAGTTCCAGTAAGCACTAAACAAATTCAAACCTTGCCTAGCTTGGTCTTATGTTCTTCTGGCTTGACTCTATAAGAGTAATCTCCCCCTGAGTTGGGGTTTGTTGTGCACTTAGGCCAAATGAGGACTGCATTGTGGAGAGCACAGTTTTCCACAAAGTAGTGTGTCATGGGAGGGCAACTTGGTACTGGAGGTCAATTTGCTCATATGAAAAACAATGTTACAATTCTATAGAAACAAAAAAATCCTTGAAAAGAATGGTGTACTAAAGTCCACAGAAGCAGAACTGAAAGCAGCATGTGATGATTGTGAAGATGATGTTGGCCATAGAAACTGCCTGGCTACTCATAGTGTGCATTTATCATCAGCAGTGGTGTTAACTGGGGTGTATTGTAGTCACTCATAGAATGAAAATAGCATATGACAACATAATTCAACTGGAGCAGGGTTACTGTCAGCTTTGTTATTTTTTATTTTTTTAAAAACATTTTCACATATATATGTCCAGATTATGGATTCAGTGGATATGGCGTATCCTAGCTGATCTACTCATGGAATGGGAATGTGGATAGAATGTTGTTGATTTACTTCTTCCCTTTTCTGGGATTTATGGAGGCTATGTCTCCAAATGAAAAGTTCAACTGTTGCTGTACCACAGCACCACCATGAAGTGCTGTTTCTAAGGAGAGCCTGTGCAGTTAATCTATCTCATCACAGACTTGAAGCAGTTGTGAAGCTACAAACTAAATGTTCATCACCGTACACTTGGTCCCCGGTAAGGTAGTTAAGGGGAGGCTATCATTTTTGCCACCATTATCAGCGCTTTAAAGGCAATCATCGGGGTGCAACAGTTGCAGCATTGTCGATGGAGAAAACACACATAGCTGCTAACTTCGAAGAAGAATTTAATTGAAAAGTGTTGAAGTCTCACTATTTGATTTGTTGCCACTAATAATGGCAGTGACATTTTCAAAGATGTGGCAGGTGGTGGAAACTTCAGACTGCCCCATTCAGACCATTGAATCAACTTGATTGTGCAGGACTTTCTCAAGAAGGTAGCAGTAGTCCACAGCATACTAGTCAACTGTCAGAGAATTTGACACATTTCAGCTATTACTTTTAAAGAATGCATAATTCAGTGTACTGATAAGGTCCCGTAAAAGCACTCATACCTAAGGCTCTGTTCTGTTGTAACTCCACCTTACAAATGCTGCAATATCTATACACGGTTTCATACTTTGAAGCAGAGGAGATACTGCTGCCAAAGAAATGTGAGTGGATGTTGACAAATTTTGGCTAACAGAGTTCCTGATCAAAATGCTCACACTTTGAAAAATTTGATGTGTGCAGCAAAGAAGATTGTGCCATGTGCAGCAGGCTGGCTCATTTGTATAAGGTTAGAAGATATTTAGCAATGTTAATGAAGAAACAGATGTTTGGCCAGCAGCCTATCCTACCTGGAAACAAATATGGGACTGCAGTGACAGATTGTGGCCCCCGAAGAGGAAATCTGTGCCACTACAATTGATCCACGGTACAAACATAAGCTGTCTTCGTTCCTTCATTTCTGCATTGAATGGCTCTATTTTAAAGGATTCACTAGTCAATCACATCACTGAAGTGGAAAATAATAGAGTGCAAATTACAGGAGGCATCTTTTGCTACAAAACCAACACTAGCAGTATCACTAGAAACTAGGGGTGGGCACAGTGCTTAATTGGTGTTTGTTGTTTACGGTGCTGAGCACCAGCACTTACTTTTGAGGGCCGGGGCTTATTCTTCTGCCTTAAGCATTTGCTGCGAGCAAAAGACACACATGGGACAGACGGAGGAAGGGAATAACAAAAAAGCGCCACAAAGGGAGAAAGTAGAAAACTGCTAGAGTGAGCTGAAGGGGCAGCGAGTGGCTTTATATGGATTGAAGAGGCCTGAGATGGCTTCAGGATTACGCGCCTCAGTATTCTGTGTTCACACATTTGATTGCAGCAGCCGAGGGTTTAAGAGGAGGGCTTTGAGCACCAGCACATTTTTATTTACAAATTAAGCACTGGGCGGGCAGTAAAAAATGCTCAACGGGTGGAGTTTTGTCAAGTTTTGCCACTCCGCGCTCTGCTTGGAGCACTGAGTTCATCAGCAAAAACACTGCCCTGCCACGTGTCGGACTTTACCGGTGTTACCACACCTATAAAGAAAAATCACACTCACAGGCGGGTTTGTAAACATTGTGTAGACAAGTATTGACATCCGGTGAGATAAAATATATCTGAAGCAATAAAAGAAAGACTACCACCAGGGAACTAACCTCTCTTTGTTAATGTTACTAAGAAGAAGAGGGAGAACACCAATCAAACTATTTTAGGATGGAAAATGAGTAAGATAAGAACTTAAGCGGAGTTGTATGTCATTCATTTAAAGTTTAATAACGCACTGCTTTACAAATGACTCGTATTCTTATTGCAGGACTAACAATAAACATTTAAAACCACCCACGGTCAGTAAAAGAAGTATCAATGACTTGGGTAAAGACTGAATATGTGTTAACCTAGAGGCAATTCAGTAGATAGTCCTTGTAAGCTTGTAGTTGTTACCAAGATGTACGTTCTTGCTTGACCTAAGACATGACCTTGAAAATTCTGTCCCTGCAGACCTATTTCTATATGTTAAAAAAAATAGTTTTCCCAGAATATTACATTAATCATAAACTGCAATTGTTCCTAAAGTGCTCTCCTGAATACATAAGCAGAGAACTATTCCATACTATCTGTCGAGTAATGTCACACCATAAGTGACAGGTGGCCAAGTCCCTCTGGGAGTACACAACACCCCTTCCAAAGGAGGTCATTAGATGAAACAGACAGAAAGAGTTTTACAGAGATGCTGGTCCACTAGCGGCTGAAGCACCAGTTCCAGAGCAGCGGAGCAGCATGTTTTTACTTTTTTGGCACAGCAGAAAGGGGCACATTTTGCAATGATAGGTAAGCCGTCCTTTTCAGGGTGAGACATTTATTCTTCTAACCTATAGAGTGAGTCCAGGACACTTAAATCTACATCGACATCTCCCCAGCCTGTCAATCTATTCACAGTGCTTTCTCTCTTTGCCTTGGAACTAGCCCTGGGTGTGATTTGATGATCTATAAAATAATAGACAACTAGCTTATGGCTGAAGGCCCCCTCAGAGCTGGCCCTGAGTGCAAAGTGTCAGTTTTGGTCATGAGACCTCACAGCAGGTGCCTTCACCTCCAAACTCAGATGTGAGCTGTGCAGCGCTACACTTGGACGAGAGCTCTGTAATGCTAGACGTGTACAATGGAAGTCACTCTGTCTGATTTTGGCGTTTTTGCTGGTCTCCTGGTTAAACGTGGGTCAGCTATGCTGCATGCAAAGGAAAGCTTTCTTTATCAGGCTGGTGGGCGTAACTCCAATGCTCATGGAACTCCACAGAATCGAATGGAGGTTTTAGCTAACTTCATGGAATTCTGCAGAGTACAACTCTGCAAGTTCTGACCACCCTTACTAGAAACATCCCCTATGCTTATTTAATTCTTGGAATCTCCAGGATTTACATCAATCGTGCAGATGAAGTAAACTCAGAAGGTATTTATTACAAGAGATAAGATGCTATTGAAGTGCTGGAGTTATTTGAATGACCAAACAAAATTCCAAGCAGATGATATTCTATTGTTTAGAGAAAATGAACACTATTGTTAAGAGAAAATGAACACTGGCCATAAATCAGCATGCTATCGCTGAACTATCTCGCATGTCCTTTATTTACCGTATACTCTTACCAGGTTTTCAGTGCAGTTGGAAAAGAGTCACATTTGACACAGTCAAAAAGACCCTCCTGTCTCCTCAAAATGTGGAGCGACTGAAATTATTAAATTTAATAAACATATCATCCTTGAAAATTATCTGAACCTATAGGACACAACAGTGAATTTGGGTAATCTTAGACATCTGAAGTGTTGGAAGTGATCCAAAGAAAAGTCCCTGAATATGACGATGAACTCCACATACTGGACATAGAAAACTAGTAAATAATCTCAGCCACAGGTAATTTCTTGTGGCCTTATCCCAGTTCATTCTTTTTGGGTACCACACCACCTCAGATTAGACCTATCTGAAAATTATTGTTGGTCCTGCTGAAGTAGGAACAGTTACGGCCAAAACAGCCAAGCCAGATCCTTCAAAAACTACAACACAAGCAACCCAAAACCGTTTTTTAGACTAATTGGGCAGATAGATGAATCACATACTGGAATTCAGTAACTAATCCAAGTGAACCATTTCATAACCAAACGATTAATGTTCTGAATGGGAGGAACATAATTAAATTTAGGATTTTTGAAGCTTGAGCAATCATTCAATGTGAACGTTTCCATAAGAGTTTTATTTAATTTGTATTTAGTTAAGTGCATGCTAGCATCTCTTGGCTACCAACATCAAGGAGAAGTGCCTCTTTCTGGCTGCCTACTTTCATTGGAAAAGGCTTACAGAGATGCTCCTCTACAGCTCGGAAAGGGGTGATTTATTTAAAATAATCTGACTAGTGCTTGGAGCATCAAATGCAAAGTAATTAATGTGGCAACCATGATGGGCATAGCTAAACTTGATTTTTTTAAATATTTGGATGATACATCATTCACAGTAAATGCAGCTGGACCTCAGTTAATGGTACTTACACTACCTTATGTTCCTGACTTTGAGCCCTTGTTCACCAAATTTTACTCAAATATTATTCTTTTCTGAACTCAACAGGTCTTCTCTTCTGCAAGAAACCACCATGCCATGCCTTCTCCACTGATCAGCCCTGCTCCCAAGACAGACAATGCAGCTGCAGCATTTATATGCAGCATCATTTTTAATTGTTATAAACATTTTTGAGCTGTCATCCCAAGTTTGCATTGCAGCCTAGGTAAATGATATAGAAGCCAGCAGTTTGATTTGAATTGTATTGTCACCTTTCTTCTATGTCAGACCGTGGTCAAATGTCGTGTATTTCTCTCTCTCTCTCAACTTTTCCCTAATTTCCCCTAACAACATGCTGATTGATAAACTAACCTTCTTCCTCCCAGATGTGAGATCTCTTGTGCTGCAATCTAGTTCTACCATCAACAGATCTCACACTTTGCGAGGAGAATGTATGTTGTAAATAACCATAAACTATTACAGGAGGAGGGCAAAGAAAATTGCCCTTACCTTGCCCATAAGACAACTTTGTGGTGAAAATGATACTCAAGAGTTGGTTGAGGGTAGGTAGTGTGTACTTTTTTTAATAATGTGAGCCCCACAGAGAATCTATGTGCCAAATATACATCCTCCAGACTTTACGAGGCAGAATGATATAATCAACCCTGTCTACCTATAACATGTATATCATTTGGTCTATTTTTGAAAGTAGGTTGCTTGTCTTATTAAATGGCTGGGTGTACTATGTTGATTCATTCTGACATCTGTTTTCGATTTGCCTTTGATTCTCTTCTTTCGTGGTGCATAATCCATTTTTTAGGTTGACCTAATTTTATATGGCATTTTTGTTGTTTGAGTCTGTTAGGACTGCCAGTAGTTAGTTCCCTAAACAAAATACCATGCATGAATGGCAATTCTCTTATTTTGCAGTGCATAATCTATTTTGTAGATTGACCTCATTTTCTATGGCGTCTTTATTGTTTGAGTCTGTTAGGACTGCCAGTAGTTAGTCCCCTAAACAAAATATGATTACATCAGTGGCTATTTACACGTATTGAGAAGTTGATTTAACCGTCATCCAACTCCAGTGAAGAAGAAAGAGTTCTGGTTTTGGGGGTTGTTGTAATGTAGCATCTAGTTTATGTATCCTGCTACTTAGTTGTGACAAGGGGAGGCCAGTACACAGCAGTTACTAATGGAAGGGGGCTCAAATGATAAATCTCATCGGAAGAATGGGAAAGGTTACATTTCAGACACTAATTGAATGAGTGTAGAGTCCCACTTTCAAGGTGGCACGGCAAGAAAACTCTTGTAGAGTGAATTGGAGAGAACAAGGGAGCTTTGTTGTACTTTGTTTATAGGACAGGTTTGGACATCTCTCATTAATCGGGTACATGGATCGCACCAGGTGTGCCTTGGATGTTATTGATTAAGAAACAATACAACAAACCACTAAACTAACAAAGGAAGACACAGTTTGGCATAACATAACAATATAAAAGAATTAAAGCTCAACCATCACACCACCTCAAAAGACCAACCTCCCTACGTATCCCTTAATATCACCAACCTACACCACTCCTTCCCAGCTCAGTAAACTATCTCTCACATACGCTAACCCTTTCACAGTGTCTCTAGTTCCCTCAGAAGATCCAACTCACTGTGTCTGACAACCTCTACCTTCTCAAAAAATTGAGAACTCTAAAGCAGTCCTTCTCAGGTGCTGCCTCAAAATCTGAATGCCATCGCACCTTCCATCAGGACAATCCCCTCACATACCTCCTTCAAAAAGGAACTGAAAGTTCTACTCCTACAAAAATATCTCCCAAACTTATCTATTTATGAACTGCTAATTGCTAAGTCCTGTTTAACTGACCTCATGTAATCAGACTGTAATTCTTATTGTTGGCTAAACTCCATTGTAACTCTACTGATCTAGTGTTCTGTTGAGCTTCTATTAAGTGCTCTGATAACCCTTGGGGTCTGGTGTGAGCTATATAAGACTGCAAATAAATAAATAAACTCATTCCACCCACACCATTAGCTGCAGGCCTATTCTCGGATTTATAAAATAAAAAAATTCTAAATTTGTCCAGTGCGTGCATTGTCTGCCTGATGTGACTGTATAATTATGTATATACATATATATTCAATGAAAAAAACCAAAGGTTACAGAGACGTGGTAGCTAGGTTCTGAATTTTCTCATACAAAACCATAAACATTCAGAAGTTTTAATTAGAGTTCTTTCAAGTAACTAAAACAAGCACCCTAAGTTAACTATAACTTGCACCCTTGCCATGCACAGTTGTATCATCAATAATTTTATTGCAAAGGTTCCAGTGAGAATATGAAAGATGACATAGGTTATGTCATCAATGATATAAAATATGGAGTATTTAGCTGTGCATGGTAAAGGCGCAAGTTATAGTTACCTTAGGGTGCAAGTTTTTTCTGGGCACCCCGGGACATAGCAGAAGCTGGACTTGGGGGATAGCGGTCTCCAGAGCCATCAGAGGCTCCCCCTCTCTAAGGTTTACATAGCCCCAAGGGCTGGTGGCCCCGGCGCTTGGGGGTCCCGAACGAACCCCTTTCTTTTCTTAAATATTTGCCTCAGGGGGTGGTGGTCTCTATCTTAGCCCCTTTTCTTTTTTTTTTTACTTTAATGCTGGGACTCGCCTCAAGTCCCAAGATGGCTGCCAACCCTTCCTGGTTTGAAGTGTTGGCAGCCAATCAGAGCTGTGCATTTCCCTGCACAAGCTTGTCTTTGTTCGTGAATACTTCGTGGTCAGAGGTATACAAATTTGAATTTCCCTACATTTCTCAAAAAACTACTGAACAGACATACAGCAATTAACATAAAGCACAATCTGGGCACCGACAGCTAGCTTTCAGTGAAATTTGGTGTAATTCCGTCCATTGGTTCGGGCTGTAGAGGTGTTGACAGATCCTATGTGAGAATCACTTGCACACCAAGAATCACCAGGCCACTTTATTTTGGAAAATTTTGTGAAGATTTGTCAAAGGGTGTAAAAGATATAGGCAAGTCAAAAAGGCTTTTTCTATGGAAACATGGTCATAACTATAACTAACTAGTGGCTAATGCCAATAGGTTATATATATATATATAAATATATATATATATATATATATATATATATATATATATATATATATATATATATGTATGTATATATATATATGTATATATATAAATATATGTATGTATATATATATGTATGTATATATATATATATGTGTATGTATATATATATATATATATATATGTATATATATATATATATATATACACACACACATTGAGAAAAATCCAAAGGTTAAGGGACATTATAATGATGTGAAAATGTCAGTCAAAAACAAAACATACCATTAAAAACAAGCAAAACCACAGAAATGTACCAGTTATAGTCATCTGAAGTAACTAGAGCATGTGCAAGCAACCATACCGCGCACCCTCGCCGTGTACAGTGTTGCCATCGATTATGTCATTTCAGGTGTTGCAGTGATGTTATTAATGATGTCCTGGAACATGTCATGAGTGATGTAATATGGGCAGTAATTTGCAGTGCATGGTGAGGGCACGAGTGGGGATGGGTGCTTGTGGCCCGCCCTGCACCCAACCTCCCATGGGCACTAATCTGTTTGCCACCGCAAATCGCTGGCTGTCATGTAACAATAGAATTTGTGTCATTTTTAAGTAAGATAGACCTGCTGGCATACTCAAAGGGTCAGAATACCAAAATATAAAAGAGGCAGGCCTTTTGACATTATCAAGGGGTCAAAACTTATAGCAAGCAAACTTATTGGCTTTGGCAAAAATTCACCAATAACTGTAATCAAATATATTGTACATATTGCAATGAGTAATAATGGTGATTGCCACACAAAATATTTTCAATAAAGTATATGATAAAAGTTGAGTGTTTTTTTTTACATTTTTAAAATACAGCTCCAGCTAAACTCTCCTGGGGTCACCGATTCAATGACCTGGGAAACTTACTATGTGTTTTTTTTTAAACATTGTTGGGGCTACTGTGCTCTTTGCAGCTCACCGTCCACAAAAATGCCAGGATTCAAAACTATAAATAAAAAGCATTTGCAGGGCATTATTGGTCGCTACTTGCTTGGAGCAGTAAGTAATAAATTAGCAGCTTCTGCCCCTCCATTTGCTAATCTTTTTTGATATTTTTCTTAAAAGTGGGTGCTCCAGTGTCATCCAGGTAGAAGTAAAGTTGTGTTCCCCACCTGCACTCTCCCAGGCATGGAACAACTTTGATCAAGACTTAGGGGATAGGGTCTGCAGGGTGGTCTACAACTCAGAAAGGGTGGGGCCCAATACCCCTGTTCTCGCAAATAAATTGGCCTTGGCATGAGGTATACGGGCCTTACAGAAACAGCCAAAGTTGGTATAATGTTGTTCAGCCATTTTGCCTGTAGCTGTGTCTAATTTTCCTATTAAAAAATGCAAGAGGAAAATGTGCATTGGAACCCCCTCCTTTTCTTGACCCCTCCTTCCGCTTGACAGATCACCATGTGTGGCGGGGTTATGGGGTGTGAGTGGGTGAGTTTTTTTTCCATTAGGCTTCTGATATGTAGATCCACCACAGATTTACAGTGGGGTCATGCTGAGCACTGCAATGAATCTCCCGATCAGCCAAAAATAATATTTGAGCAATTTTTTGGCCATGAGGGATCTCTGTGAGACCACTTAATGTGTCCTATGGGGTCAGGACACCGCTAGCCTGACACCTTATTTGTGTTTTTTTCTAATGTTTTATCCTCACGAGCCCAGCCAAGAAACCAAATTGCAGCCGCACCTTTCCTTTCAGGTTGCGGCCAGGCAATCAGCTCCTTGCTTTTCTACCGGGTCTGCAGGTACCCATGGATCCCCCACAGGTAAGTTCCCAGATATCTATTTTTTTTTGTTTAATAACCCTGAAACTCGTAACACATATACACCAAATCACAAAAAACAGAATCTGAGGTCCACGATCCACCTTTGTGCCAAAAGTTTGTGTAATTCTTTTCACCGGTTTGAGCTGTAACTGTGCCTAAAAACTGCAAAATCCCCATAAACATTTCATGGTGAAAAAGTGTTGTGGTACACCCCTTTTTCTCAGCTCCCACTTGACGAATCATCCCGAAACTTTCCACAAAGCACCTCAACTAACCTGTGTACTAGTTTTGAAAATTTCTCATCAAATGGTGTCATAAGTTATTAGCAAAAAAAACGCATCATCCTTACTATAACTACCTATTGGCTATTGGTTAGGTAGTTATAGTTAGGACCATGTTTCTATTGAAAAAACATTTTTGACTTGCCTATATCTTTGGTGCTGTTTGACTTATCTTCACAAAATTTTCTTTAAAAGGGGAGCCAGTAATTTTAGGTGCTTATGGGAAGTATTGGGGTGATCTGTGAAGTGGGGGCTAAGAAAAAGGGGGGGCGGCAAATAAAGTGCATTTCTCTTTTTAATTCCCATAGGGACTTTAAACCTGACTACAGCAAGAACCGCTGGATGAAAGTACACCAAATTTGGAAGGAAGGTAGCTGTTGGTCCAGAATGAGTGTTGTTAGTTATTTGGTGTCAATCCATTCAGTAGTTATTGGGATATTAAAAGAAAAAGAAATATAGATATCTAGCCATATGAAAAAAATTATTAAAAAAAGAAAATGGGTCAGGGTAGGGACACCTTGACCCCTTCCTTAGCTCTGGTGCTGGTGTCCCAGAGAGACACTGCCAGAGCAAAATAGCACTTTAAAAAAAAAAAAAATTGCCACAAATTTGTAATGACATTGCAAGTTTGCAGCAAAAGGGCCCCCTCTTATGCGTATATAAGCCCTAGGGAACACCACCTCCCTGGGTCTTAAATCAAATAGTATGTGAGGCGCTCCTTGCACCCCAGGGGCCACCACCTCCCTGGAAGAGCTAATAATGGCCTGGAGACTGCCACTTCCAGCACCAGCTCCTGGTATGTCCCGGGGTGTCCACCCCTGGGACATACCTGTTTGCTTTGATTTGGAAGGATCTTTAACAGTTCCCATCAAGTCAGAGCAAACACTCTGCTTCCAGCGGGCTACAGCTGTCAAAGTGCTCTTGCCTGCTGGAAGCAGAGGTTTCCTCTGTTTCCCTGTCTGCAGGGATATGGGTAGGGAAACCAGGGAAACGATTACTTTTGCAGACAGGGAGATGCATGTTTAGCTAATTTCAGAGAATTTAAACCTCAGCAGGAACAACTTACAGATATAAACATAGCAGGTACCCCAGTTGATGGTCCTCTCCTAAAAAGGAAAACGATCCTAACTCCTGGGCATGGCAAAGGCAAAACCAGTGTGTTTACTCTGCAATTCCATATTGAAAAATGAGGTGAATTCATCATTCATCTAATTGGAGCAAAATCAGACACTCACACCCACTCACACCTACACCATCCCTCTCACACTCACGTTCACACCTACAGACACTCTCACACCCACTCACACCCAGAGACACCATCTCACACCTATCCTCACACCCAGAGAGACAGGCCCCGCAGCCAACTCCTGCCACTCATGGCCAAAGGCCATGCGTATCATGATGTTCTGTAGTTAGCGGGGTTGGCCACAGGGACTGGTCCTGGGCCAGGCCCTGTGGCCAACCCATCCCGCGCAAGGCAGAAGGCCATGCACAGCGCAGGGTTGGGTGGTGATAGGGGGTTGGCCACTGCCGTGCAAAGGCAGAAGTAGTTGGATTCACATACAGTAATTAAAATTACTTTATGTTAAAAAAAAAAACATAGAAATTTACTGAAAAAACAAAGGTTATAGGGACGTTATAGTTAGGTTCTGAATTTACTCACACAAAACCAGAGAAATTCAGTAGTTAGAGTTATTTCAAATAACTATAACTAGTGGCCATAGGTAACTATAACTCGCGCCTTCGCCATGCACTGCTAATTACCCATAACACTCATGACAACTTTTATAACGTCAATAGAAATATCAATGAACCATTAGCAATCAAATTATTGAAGAAAAAGCTGTGCATGGTGGGGAGCAAGTTATACTTACCTAAGGTAGCGAGTTATAGTTACACGACCTCCACCCATCCCTAGTTTCTGCGGGCCTGGAATGGCCTGGAATGGATTGTATAATCAATTGCTAGGTGTGTAGTGTACATGAATAGTGACAAATCAGTAAAAACCTGCAAAGTGGAACCTTAACCAGTTGATGTACCAGAATCAATCAATCAATCAATCAATCAATCAATCAGGGATTTGTAAAGCACTACTCACCCATGAGGGTCTCAAGGTGCTGAAGAAAGGAGAGGAAGAAGGTGGGGAGGGAGAGGTGCTGCTACTGCTCAAACAGCCAGGTCTTGAGAAGTTTCCTGAAGGTAAGAAGGTCTTTGGTGTGGTGCAGGTGGGTGGGAAGAGTGTTCCATGTTTTGGCGGCGAGGTGTGAAAATGATCTACCGCCGGTTGCGAGGGCAAGGTCAGCGGAGCGGAGATGCCGGGTCAGGGTGTAGAAGGAAGGTGAAAACAGTTAGGGATTGACAGTATACAATAATTTGCTGTCATTCCACAGGAATATTCTTTCAACATAGTTTTGATTGACTTTTTCCCGAGTGCCTAGAATTCAGAATGGTGAGTAGCATAGATTCAGATTCTGTAAATTAATTTTTAGATTAAATCCTCTCTATAGCATTAGGATGAGAGGATATCTTGAGCATTTAGGTTTTTGCATAAAAGGATTGCAGTTTTCCACTCTGAAGCAAATGGTCCGGTGGAGACCTTTAATAAAGTTGGTAAGGAACCATACAATTGATGAAGAACAATGGGTTAAGATGAAAGAAGGGCCTAAAAGCCATGTTGTCATTTGTCATATTGCATCACAACTCCAGGGACAGGGTTCAGAACTTTCCACGCACTCCATGGTCGTGTTTCATATTCGAAGTAGTTAAGGTATCAACAGCAATGTGAATATATTATAAATACTTGAAGAATTTAACCATTTGGATGGAAGGAAAGAGAAAAAGAAGCAACAAAGTAGCAGAAATAGGAGTGGTAATTAAAAGCAACATATCACTGTAGTACATTTGGTAAGGGTTAAGAAGCTGAAGGATTAGAAGTCTCTGAGTGTTTAAGAGGGATGCGAGAATAAAGGGAGACAAGGCTTGGAATCTAAGAAGAGTGTCTATGTGAAGAGGAAGTATTTGATTAGTTAGATCGAGAGTGGTGGAAGTTGACAGCAAAAATTATGTATTTCTGGTAGCTGATTTTCCATATACAAGAGGGTCTAATGTAGAGTTATCTTGTACCAGTTTAGGTCATGTGAGTCGTAGGTTAGACAATGTGGAGAGCAAGCATGATGTCCAGAGAAGCACATGTGATCAAATGTGTCCTAAAAATGTTAGGATTTTGTTCTGTGGTCTAGGTGATAAGTAAGTATAGAGGCCTCTCTGAGTGTGTTGATTATCAAGGCATTGTTAATAGTTTTCATTGTTTCACTCTTTGATTTTCTGTGTTTTAATGGGATGTGAGCTCCTTTTCATTTTAGATACTGATCCTGTTCATTTTAGTTACGTTTTGGTAAATTATGTTTTGATCCAAAAAGAGCTGTGTGTGTCCTATGAGTGTATGGAAGTTAGTGACAGAGGCAGCTATAACATAGAATGTCTGTAGGTAGTGATGATATCTGAAAGGTTGGAATGGTGTGAGGTCAGGTGGGGAACAGAGTTGTAGAGGCAGTTGGAGAGAATGGGTGGGTGAGGATCCATCAGAGTGCAACAATGTTTTTGCACTGCTGAACTTGTGTTGTACTGAAATGAATTACTTTTCAGGAACCACACTGGAAGGCTGCATCTTCTTTTCATTTCAAACCTTAAGTGTGTACCCTGGTTTGCTAGGTCCTTTGATATGTTTAGCGTTGTTTCCTCAGTGGTGAAATGAGCTCATTTGTCTGTCCATTCTGTTGTGCAACAGGCTGCCCTATTCTTGTGAGCTCCACCTTCGCTGACCATGTTAAATAGGTCTCCAGAATTTGAACTTGAGGCAGAAATAGATTCTAGTTCATCAGATGGTGTATGACATTTCAGGCAGCTACTGGGAACTTCTTTCCTTCATTTGTGCACCTCGACTGATGTGAAGAATTCATTGTCTGTTTTCCCTTAGACCTGGTCCTGGAGGCCTGTGCTGTACCACTATACAGAGCTATCATTGAGACAAACTTATCTACAAAGTCAGCAAGAAACAGAAGCAAGTGCAAAGGACTAGTGTTAGCACATCTGACCTTAATAAGTAAACTTTCAAGGGGTCGCAAATAGGTCGATGAACCTTTTGACTCGCAATTAAGATGTTCTTGCCATAGTTCCAGTACATAATCAATAACTAATACACAATGTCAGTAATAAACAACAATCAATAACAGTAAGTATCAATGGAGTCAGTAATTGTCACACACCATGACCTTTCAGTCATGAATAACCACACCATTTAGCAAAGGTTAGAATATTTATTTCCCTATATTAACAATGCTAAAGTCATATAGATTAATCTCAAACTCAAATGAAACACATACAGAAACAATCCTGGCTGTCCAAAGTGGCGGAAGAAGAGTAATCTAATCAAAGCTTGATCTACAACACATTCTAGGATTATGGTGCAAATCAGTAACAAAGTCAACTGCATCAAAGACATTACATACATTAAGTTTAGCAGAGAAATTCATCAAGCATTAATCCCTGTTATCATGATATCATTAGTGAGGATCTTTAACTAACATCAGATTAGCATCAGCATGTTGGGCTTCATGAAAAAAGATTTAGTAACACAAATTTGAAAAAACATCTAACTATGGTTCTATCAAAACAATGCATTTGGTACCTAGAAAGGAAAAGCAAATATGTATAATAATCAACAGTCTCATTTATAATACCTATCCTCAATGTGGATCAGCAAGGAGAGTCCATCTTCGTCCTCAGGATGTCAGTAGATCACCAAGGCATCAGGATTCAGCATCAAAGTTCAGAAAAATGCAAAGTGTTTAACCATTAAAGTTAAGCACTTCTCTTGTCAAGATACACAAGAAATATTGAATTTATGGCTAGCAAGGAAATGGGCAATGGGTCTGTCTTCTCTCAGGGCAACGTCGTTAAATTAAAACTACTAAAACTACTTCCCAATCCCTATTTGTCAGTTAATCGCATTTTCACACTTTGTCCAATAAAACTAAAACTCAAAATCTATTAATTCTACTGTTACTCCGTTCACATGTCGTTGATTGGTTTGTCTTGTAATTTCTTCATCGTCCGGCTTTTCAGGCAACGATATTGTTGCAGCTTCCACTCCAGTCAGTATCTCCATTGTTCTCCTCCTGAGAAAGTCAGTCTCAAATACATTACACACAAAGGCCCTCATTACAACCCTGGCAGTCAGTGATAAAGCGGCGGTTATACCGCCAACATGTCGGTGGTAAAAAAAATTGAATTATGACCATGGCGGAAACCGCCCACACATATAGCCACTTTAACACACCGCCCACCACAGCCGTAGCAACAAGCACTGCGCGGTAACCACCAACAGCCAGGCGGAAGACAATGCACCACCCACTGTATTACAACAGGCCTATCCGCCACCTTTTCTGGGGAGGTACCAATGACATCAAAAGCAAAGGCGGAAACAGAACACAGAAGGTAAAGGACTCACCTCTGGACACTCAAGGAAGAACCACAACGCCATGGACCCCGAGTTGCACATATTTCCCATGATTGTATACCTCCTCATTCACTACGAACATAAACGCCGGCGAAGATGACCACGATGAGTACTAGCACACAAGGGAGGAGGGAGGAAAAAGAGAGTGACACACACACACACAACACCTCCACCCCCAACACCATACACACAAACAGATGCAGTAACATTACATATACACCCCGTACCCCTCAGGATAATGCAAGGACAAAAGGAATTGATTAAAGTGAGTGTAATAAGATAAAATACTAGAAATTTGTGATTCGAAATCAAAACAGTATATACATATATACAAATGGAGGGACACTTCCCAGTCCTCAATGTCCGTGGGCCATAGGACCACATCACATAGGCCAAGGCCCCACTTGACTCCTGCAACAACACGGAGAGAACACTGCATGGACATCAGGTCAAAAATACACAGGCACCTCAGGGGGATGGGGAATGGAGGGGCACCTCAGCCAGAAGATGGTACAACACCACTGGTCCTGGAGGGGGCTGCATGCCCTGTGCGATGTCCTGGGGAGTGCAAAGCCACAGTCTCTAGTGGGTGGTTTGCCCACTGCTTGGCCCTGGGAGTGCAAAGTCACAGTCTCTCTAGTAGGTGGTTTGCCCACAGCTTGGTCCTGGGGAGTGCAAAGCCATAGTCTCTCTAGTGGGTGGTTTGCCCACTGCTTGGTCTTGGGGAGTGCAAAGCCACAGTCTCTCGAGTGGGGGATTTGCCCAGTGGTTGGTCCTGGGGAGTGCAAAGCCACAGTCTCTCTAGTGGGCAAGGAGGGGGTGAGTGGATGGCTTCTTCCACTGGTTCTAGTGGGGGCATTGTGCCCTGTATGCTTCATCCTGGCAAGGAGGGGGTGAGTGGATGGCCTCTTCCACTGGTTCTGGAGGGGGCATTGTGCCCTGTGTGCTTCATCCTGGCAAGGAGGGGGTGAGTGGATAGCTTCTTCCACTGGTTCTGGAGGGGGCATTGTGCCCTGTGTGCTTCATCCTGTCAAGTTGGGGGTAAGTGGATGGCTTTTTCCACTGGTCCTGGAGGGGGCATTGAACCCTGTTTGCTTCATCCTGGCAAGGAGGGGTGAGTGGATGGCTTCTTCCACTGGTTCTGGAGGGGGCATTGTGCCCTGTGATGCAGATCTTGGGGAGTGCAAGGTCACAGTCTCTCACCTGGGTGTCAGACCCACAGGATTTGCAGTGTCCAGGACGCAGTACAGCCCATGGAGGTAGGACTACACACTACCTGCTGGCGGTGACGGCTGCTCAGTGGTGGCAGTGGCGGTGCTGGTGTCGGGAATGCCAGTGGTGGGGGGAGGCTCCAGCCCTTCCCATGCAGCCTCGCATGGCTGAACTGCCATGGTTGGTGGTGGGGGCTCAGAATCAGTCCCAGCATCAGGCCTCCTGCCCACCCTGCCTACAGGTGCATGCCCTTTGCCCTTCCCCTTGGCAGCTGGTGGTGCCTCCTTACCCTTCCCCTTGGCAGCTGGTGGTGCCTCCTTGCCCTTCCCCTTGGCAGCTGGTGGTGCCTCCTTGTCCTTCACCTTGGCAGCTGGTGGTGCCTTCTTTCCCTTACCCTTGGCAGCTAGTGGTGCCTCCTTGTCCTTCCCCTCAGCAGCTTGTGGTGCCTCCTTGCCCTTCAACTTGGCAGCTGGTGGTGCATCTTTTCCCTTCCCCTTGGCAGCTGGTGCAGGCACACCGTCAGTGCTGATGGCTGGTTCCCTGGCGCCTCTCCCACCTGCAGTAGCTGGCGACACTACTGTGGCCGTGGACTGGGTGGCTGAGGTGCTAGCCTGGGTTCTGACCACCCTGGCCCGACGTGAAGGACGTTGGGGGAAGTGGTAGGGAAGAAGTCAACTGCAGAAAGGAAAAGCTTCTTAGGGACACTGGGGTGGGAAGTGGACGAAGGTTTGAGAGTGTGGAGGAAGAGGGTGTGGTTGTTGGAGGTGTCTGCTGTGTTTGGGTGCAGGTGCATGGGCTGGATGCTGTTGTGAGGTGGATGGCTTTTGGGTGTCTGAGTACTTGCATTAGTATACTTTGGGAGGAGGGGACACACACAGTGGGAGAGGACACAGGGTACGTGTGCATGGATGGGGGGGTGGTGACTGCCAGTGAGGGATGTGTAGTTATAGGTGTGCTGGTGATGGTGGTAGTGGATGAGGATGTAGTGCATGCAGGTGTTAGTGGAGACGCTATTGGGATGGTGGTGGATGATGAGGAAGAGGGGGAGACAGTGGTGGCAGTGGGATAAGTATGCATCTGGATAGAGTTTGTGTGAGTGCCTGTGGGATGATATGTGGTGCTTGTGTTTGCCTGAGCCACCCATGTGTGTTGTCTTGGGTGCATGCTGGTCTGAATGTGTGCTTGGGATAGGTCGGGGTTAAGGGGAATGGAACTGGGCAGAGGAAGTTGGAGGTGGGAGGCTAGAGACAGGGACAATGGCTGCCATCAGGGAGGAGGCCAGAGCCTGGAATGATCTCTGTTGGGCCGCCATGCCAGAGTGAATGCCCTCCAGGAATGCATTTGTTTGTTGCAAATGGCCTGCCAGGCCCTGGATGGCATTCACTATCAATCAATCAATCAATCAATCAAGGATTTATAGAGCGCACTAATCACCCGTTAGGGTCTCAAGGCGCTGGGGGGGGGAGCTACTGGTCATAGAGCCATGTCTTGAGGCATTTCCTGAATGTCAAGAGGTCTTGGGTCTGGCGAAGGTGGAGCGGTAGGGAGTTCCAGGTCTTGGCGGCTAGGTTAGAGAAGGATCTTCCTCTGGCGGTGATGCAGCAGATGTTGGGGATGAAGGCGTGGGCGAGGCTGGCGGAGCGAAGATTGCAGGTGGGGGTGTGGAAGGTGCGTCTGTCATTGAGGTAGGCTGGGCCTATGTCGTGGAGGGCCTTGTGTGCTTGGAAGAGGAGTTTGAAGGTGATCCTCTTTGATACTGGTAGCCAGTGAAGGTCTCTGAGGTGAGGGGGAAATGTGGTCGCGGCGTGGGATGTCCAGAATGAGGCGGGCGGATGCGTTCTGGATTCTTTGCAGCTTTGTTAGGAGTTTGGTTGTTATTCCTGCATATAGGGTGTTTTCGTAGTCCAAACGGCTGCTGACCAGGGTGTGGGTGACAGTTTTCCTGGTTTCGACAGGAATCCACTTGAAGATTTTGCGGAGCATGCGGAGAGTGTTGTAGCAGGAAGAGGAGATGGCATTGACCTACTGAGTCATGTTGAGTGTGGAGTCCAAGATGAAGCCTAGGTTGCGTGCGTGGGTGGTGGGTAAGGGCGTGGTTCCTAGAGAGGTGGGCCACCAGGAGTCATTCCAAGTTGAGGGGTTTGTGCCAAAGATGAGGATTTCTGTCTTGTCTGTGTTGAACTTGAGGTGGCTTGATTCCATCCAGCTGGCGATGGCGTGAAGTCCGTTGTGGAGGTTGTTCTTTGCAGCTGTAGGGTGTTTCGTGAGGGAGTGTCGTCTGCGTAGGAAACTATGTTGATGTGGTGGGTTCGTGCGATATTGGCGAGGGGGGCCATGTAAACGTTGAAGAGCGTGGGGCTGAGCAAAGATCCTTAGGGAATGCCACAGATGATTCTGGAGGCTTCTGACAGGAACGGTGGGAGACGGACTCTCTGGGTTCTGCCTGAGAGAAATGACGAGATCCAGTCGAGTGCCTTGTCACGGATTCCAGCGTTGTAAAGGCGTGTGCGGAGAGTGTGATGACATACTGTGTCGAAAGCTGCAGAGAGGTCCAGGAGGATGAGTGCTGCTGTTTCTCCTTCATCGAGCATGGTCCTAATGTCGTCTGTGGCAGCAATGAGTGCAGTCTCGTGCTGTGGTTTCTGTGGAATCCGGATTGGGAGGTGTTGAGTACCTTGCTGTCTTCCAGGAACCAGTATAGTTGGCTGTTTATGATTTTTTCGATGACCTTGGCTGGGAAGGGGAGGAGGGAGATGGGCTGGTAGTTCTTGGGGTCGTATGGGTCTGCCTTTGGTTTCTTCAGCAGGGCGTTGATTTCTGCATTCTTCCATCATTCTGGGAAGGTGGCTGACTCGAAGTTGCTGACTATGGTTGACTGCCCAACAGAGATGGATCTCAGGAGGTCAATAGCCTCCTCACTCAGGGCAGCAGGGCTAACTGGGGCAGGGCCTGAGGTGGCTGGGGCGAAGGAGATGCCCACCCTCCTGGGTGAGTGGGCATGGGAAACTCGTTGAGAAGCTGCTGGGAGGGCAGTGCTGGTACCGGGGTGGCGGCTGTACCTGTAGTTGGGAGTGGGCACTGAGGTGTCCGCCACCTGCAGGGAGCTTCCATCGGAGGAGGTATCACTTTACGAACTGTCCCCTCCTGTCTCCGCCGTGGTGCTCCCCTCGCCCTCCGTCCCACTTGGTGCCCTCACCATCAGTGGATTCGGCCTCCTGGGCCCTGTGGGTTGAACCTCCCTCCGTCGCCGGTGCCTCACATAAGGACAGGGTGACAAAACAAATAGGCGGGGGAAGAGACAAAGGATACACTTGGTCAATGGCAGCAACAACACCACTGTTTGCGTACACAACACACACACACACACAGGGAACAGCCCTACGCACTAGGCAATGCACTACCAGTCACAATGCTAGTCACCAGCCCATGGACAGGAATACCTAACGTCAATTGCAGCATACCTGAGACCCACAGACCCCTGCCCAGAGGTGGATGCCCACTAGCTTGGTTGGAGGTGGTGCTTATCAGCCCCTGCTCAACATGGAACCTACCCTGCAATGTCCAGCCTGGCCTAGGGGCACCCACAGGCCCACATCCACCACCCGGAGACCACCCCACCACACACAAGTAGTATAATGTGAAACTGTACTCACCCCCTTGTGGCTGCTGTGATGCCCTCAAGCACCCATCCAGTTCCGGATAGGCCACCGCCAGTATGTGGGCCTTCAGGGGGGGGGGTCAGGGTTCGACGGGCACCCCTTCCTCGTTGGAAGGCCATCCCCAGCTAGGCCTCCGCTATCTTCCTTGCCCAGCATCTCAGGTCTTCCCACCGTTTGCGAGAGTTGGTGCTCCACCTGTCGTAGACCCCCAGGGTCCGCACGTCCTTGGAAATGGCACACCATATACCCTTTTTCTGATGGGCTCTGACCTGTGGAAAATGATACATTGAAAAAGGTATCAGTCATACCGTCCGGCCTGTTACACTCATGGCCACCATAGCCCTCACATCTCCTTACGCACTGACATTGCCCATCATACATGCATCACGCTGCCCAGAGCCCTTCCACCAAGCCTCCCCCACACGAAGCCCTCACACACAGCACTCAATGCATCCATGCCCCTTGCATTGTGCTCACAGTGTACTCACCTGTTGGTCTGGAGGCCCATACAGCATTCGGTACTGGGGTAGGACCCAATCCACCAGTCTCTCCAACTCCACAGCGGTGAAAGCAGGGGCCCGTTCCCCAGTGACACGAGCCATGGTTGGTTCCAGACACAGGTAACAGCAACACTTGCAGTGTAGGTCCTCTCCTGTTGAAGGTCAGGTAGCAAGTGGGTGAACAGATAGAAAATGGTGGTCACGTCCACGGCGGTGCATACCGTCACCGCCGGCGTACATCACCATTGGCCACTGTAACCCATAGGGCCCATACACAACCAATGAGGTGTTGCACAGTGGTACTCGACCTCCTCCCGCAACGGCACACAACGTCTGTGGAATTACCTAATTTCCACCTGTCCCTCCAAACATGACAGGCAGACGCCATTTCATGGGGGGGCAGGCCATGGCACCTAACTGCGTCACAGTACACATAGGCACCATTTGGGCCTATTCATCAACATACTGTTACTGTCACAACATGCAATGCAGTGTAGTGTTTGGAAATCTGAAATACTGATGAGCTGCTCCCCGTTTTGCCCCCTAGATTACAACCACTGTGGATGAATAGGAGATGGAGACATCCCCCCTTGTACAGACCGCTGGTGGACTTGGCAACACTGGAGGACAGGCACATTACCCTCACCTATAGACTTGACAGGGCCACAATTCCAGAGCTGTGTGCCCAATTGGAGCCTGACCTGATATCTGCTATCCGTCACCCCACTGGGATCCCCCCTCTTGTGCAAGTCCTATCAGTGCTCCATTTCTTGGCAACTGGCTCCTTCCAAGTGACAGTGGGCTTGGCAGCAGGAATGTCACAGCCAATGTTCTCAATAGTGCTAACCAGAGTATTGTCCGCCCTGATAAAACACATGTGCAGCTACATCGTTTCCCCCCAGGTGGAGGATTTGGCCACAGTGAAAGCTGTCTTCTATGCAATGGGATGTATCCCCAACATTATTGGGGCAATTGATGGTACACATATTGCATTTGTCCCCCCTGAGAAATGAACAGGTGTTCAGAAATCAAAAGAGCTTTCACTCCATGAATGTGGAGATAGTGTGCCTGGTGGACCAGCACATCTCCCATGTCAATGCAAAGTATCCTGGCTCTGTGCATGATGCCTATAGCCTGAGGAAGAGCAGCATCCCATATGTGATGGCTCAGCTCCAGAGGCACCGGATGTGGCTAATAGGTGAGCCCTGGTTCCCACCCAGTGGATGTTGGTGTATAGGTATGGTGTGGGCCCTAAGGGTTAGTGTGTGTCTAACAGTTGTCCCTCGATATTTGCAGGTGATTCTGGTTACCCCAACCTCTCATGGCTACTGACCCCTGTGAGGAATCCCGGGACAAGGGCGGAGGAACGTTATAATGAGGCACATGGGCGAACAAGGAGAATAATAGAGAGGACATTCAGCCTCCTGAAAGCCAGGTTTCGGTGCCTGCATATAACAGGTGGATTCCTGTGCTACTCACCCAAGAAGGTGTCTCAGATAATCGTGGCATGCTGCATGTGGCATAACCTTGCCTTGAGATGCTAGGTGCCTTTTCTGCAGGAGGATGAGGCTCGAGATGGGTGTGTGGCAGCAGTGGACCCTGTGGACAGTGAAGATGAGGAGGCAGAGGATAAGGTGGAGGACAACAGAACAGCTATTATACGACAGTATTTCCAGTGACACACAGGTAAGACACTGTAACTTCACTTTGCATTGACAGTTTTGTATTTGACATTGTACATGGCATGCAGATTTTCCCACTTCTATGGCCACTTAATGTACCCTTTGGCATCTCTGTTTTCAGATATCTGTGCCCCACTCTGGCACCTGGTGTGTGGACTGCAGTCAACTACAGGTCATTCCTATGTACACATTACTGTACAGTTGTATTGCAGTGTTTAAACCTTGTTAAACAAATACATAGTTAAATCATTTGACACACTCTATAATTGTATTTATTCAAAGGGTGTTTATTGAAGTGCTAAGAGGTAGAAGGGGATGTGCAATGGGCTGTGGGGATGATGGAGGTAAGTCCAGGATAGAGTCCAGTCTATTTGTATCACAGGTGCATTGTCCAAGGGGCATAGGAAGGGGAGAAATGGCAGTTCAAAGTGGAGAGGGTGACAGAGTGGGACACAAGGGTGACAATCAGGGGAGTCTTATTTCCTGGCAATGTTCTCTGGCTTCTGCCTGGATCGCAGGGCCGATTTGCGGGGTGGTTCTTCTGCACGGGGAGGGGTGCTGGTGACCTGTTGTTCCTGTGGCGGGCCTCCTGTCCACTAGCAGCAGCGGAGGTAGAGGGCTGTTCATCGGTGTGGCTAGTGACAGGGGCCCGGTGGTGTGCCACTGCCTCCCTCATGGTATTGGCCATGTCTGCCAGCACCCCTGCAATGGTGACCAGGGTGGTGTAGATGTCCTTACATGTCCTCCCTGATCCCCCGGTATAGTCCCTCCTACAGCCGCTGGGTCTCCTACAACTTGTCCAGTATCTGGCCCATCATCTCCTGGGAATGGTGGTATGCTCCCAGGATGTTGGTGAGTTCCTCATGGAGAGTCAGTCCCCTGGGCCTGTCCTCCCCTTGTCGCACAGCAGTCCTCCAAGCTTCCCTGTTGTCCTGTGCCTCTGTCCCCTGAACCGTGTGCCCACTGCCACCGTCCCCAGGTCCCTGATCATCCTGTGTTTGCGGGGTTGCCTGGGGTCTCTGTAGTGGTGGACACACTGCTGATTGACATGTCCTGGGGACAGAGGTATGGGCCCGAGTGGGTGGGTGCTGTGCTGGTGTTTCCTGAGGGGGGAGGCTCTGTGGTGGTATGGGACTGTGTCTGGGTAACCGACTGTCCTGAAACCCATGATGGGCCAGGTTGGTCATCTTCTGTAGGGGGACAGGGTGTTGCTTGTACCTCCATTCTGGTGACGTTGGGTGGGGGACCTGTGGGGATGTAAATGCAGTGTCATAGTTTCTGCATGTGACATCTTGTGCATGGGTGTGTTGCCCTGTATGGTTGTGATTGCCCTGTCAGCTTTGCCTTGCGTGAGTAGTGATTTTGTGGGCTAGGTGATTCTCTCTAATGTGCATGCTTTAGTGATGGGTGTCCATGCAGGTCTGTGATGGGGCTCAATGCATTGGTTTTGCATGCAGGGCTTGGTATCAAGAATGGGTGGGTTGTGATGGTGGGGTGTATGTGAGGTGGTGGAGTGATGGGGTGAGGGTAGGGGTGGTAGTTTGTGATGGCATGCAGGTGGGGGGTGAAAGTAGTAAAGAGTTGACTTACCAGAGTCCAGTCCTCCTGCTACTCCTGCCAGGCCCTCGGGATGCAGTATTGGAAAGACTTGCTCCTCCCATGTTGTTAGTTGTGGGGTAGGAGGTGGGGGTCCACCGCCAGTCATCTGTACAGCTACCTGATGTCTTGCAACCACAGAACGTACCTTCCCCGTAGGTCATTCCACCTCTTTCTGATGTCGTCTCTTGTTCTGGGATGCTGTCCCACGGCGTTGACCCTGTCCACGATTCTCAACCATAGCTCCATCTTCCTGGCAATGGATGTCTGCTGCACCTGTGATCCAAATAGCTGTGGCTCTACCTGGATGATTTCCTAAACCATGACCCTTAGCTCCTCCTCTGAGAACCTGGGGTGTCTTTGTGGTGCCATGTGTGTAGTGTGTGTGGTGTGTGTGATGGTGTGTGGGGTGATGTGTTTGAGTGTGTGCGGTGAGGAGCGTGGATGGTGTGTGGGGGATGGTGTTCTGTGGCTCTGGTTCTGTGGGTGCTCTTGGTGTGTCTCTCTCTCAGTTGTCAATGCTTTTGAGTCATAAAGGGTTGTGGGCAATGTGTGTGTTTGTTTTATAGTGGTGTGGGTGTGGTGTGTGTATGTGTCAGGTGTGTGTTATTCAAATTGTCCAATGTGGTGTAGTTTTGTTAGTGTGTGTATTTTGAGCGTGATGGTATGTACCGCCAATGGTTTACCTTGGTTGAATGTCCACCGCGGTGATTCGTGGGTCATAATGCTGTGGGTGTAGTTCTGTTGCCCTAACGGTGTTGGTTTTGCTACCACCAGTTTATCACTGACCTTTGGTCTGGCGAACTTGTGTGTGTGTCTGTATAGTGATGGATTGCTGTGTGTGGGTCATAATATGAGTAGCAGTAAACCGCCACGGCGGCAGTATTTTGGCAGCAGTCTGCATGGCAGTAAGAGTGACTTACCGCAAATGTCATAATGAGGGCCAAAATTTTACATTAGTAGGGACAGCATCTTCTAGTTCTCATGAGAAACTTCCATTATGAGCACATTTAAACAATACAATAGAAATCACAGTTGAACTCTCTAGGTCAGCCATTTTATTAAACGTTAAGAAATACAGGCTTTACATGAGGCCTGGCAAATAGGCCAAGACACTCGCTAAGTTAAGGCCTACAATTAATAAAGCTAGAGCAAAATGCTGAACCCTTAATATGACATACTACTACATTAGTCAAACATATATTCAACATTTCACAATATTAATTCTCTAGTAAGTACACTTTGTGAACCTTGGCGGCCACTCTTCGTGCTCACATTTTCAAATGTGTGTATTGTTTTTCTATGTTATTCGATTTTCTACATAAACTTATTATTCAGAATAAATAAACACTCATTAATCATTTTCATTAAAACACCTGTACTAACAAGCCTTCCTCTGATGACTAAATGTGTCATCACACTAACTACTACTCACAAATTTTTGCATCAGCTAAAATTCTGTCAATTCGATCCCTTCATACTTTTGTTTCCCCTTTGAATTTTCTCTATACAATTTTTCCATTTCCTGTTCTTCCCTCCTCTGATTATTCTTTGACCTTTTCAATTTGATCCTTTTACATAATTTACACAATCCCCATATTCCAATTAGACAAACCACAATAATTAATATTTCCTATAAGATTTTCAATCGTATCCCATTGCAAATGTTGCTGAACCAATTTCCCACTGAAGCAAGACCTTTGCCAATCTTTTCCCAAACACCTGGTCCTTTCAATTCTTTCAAATCATACTTTCATTAGTCAGATTAGAAATTAAGCCTCTAATTTCTTTACTATCATCAGGAATATACGAACAACAATGCCTAGAATTAATCATTCTACAGATTCCACCATCCTTCGCTAAAAGAATATCTAAAGCAAGACGATTTTGAAGAGTCATAGCTCAATCAGCAGCTAAATCAGTATCTATCAGGAGTATGGCCCCTGAAAAATGTATCAGCATGTTATCCACAATAGTAGACAACTTTTGAATCTTTATCGAACTCAAAAGGATTCCCACTGAAGGAATCACTGCTCCAAATATATCTCCCACTATACCAGAAGAGGACTCCTTCCTCTGTCTCACTATGTAATTCCGTCACTTTTGGAAACTTCTTCAAATCCTCCATTTGATAAATCTTTGCAAAACCTATCCCCAAATCACATGTCCCATACCATCCTCTTGGAAGACGGTAATAAGCATTAGGACCACAGATGTAATAAATCCCAGGAATAGCTGGGTCCTGTCCATTCAACATAAACGTCCATTCACTCCGAAACAAAAACACAAATAAAATATCAGTGCGTGATTTAGGCCTGTATATACAAAGTTTCCCTATGTGTTGCGCATCTAAAGCTAATCTCCCTTGCGTTTGAATTGCACTATAAGCATAATCATTCTTGTAAGACCTTTTCTCTAAGCCTTTTTCTAATTTCTCCTTTAATGCCTTTCTCCTGTCATCTGTGTGATCTAAGAAGCTTTTCTCTAAGGGTGTGAGCAAGCATGTCAGATTATTGTGGTGTGCATAAGCTGTACCAAACGTCAATGTAGGTTCAAAGAAACCTCTAACTATTACTATGTCATTATTCTTAGCTACTCTACTCCAATACCTAATTATAGGAACAAACGAAAACACAACATCATAATTCGAGTACAAGTACTGTATGTACTCCTGGTTATAAAATCTTGTTAGTAACAGACTACAACTTGTTCCATAAGCTAGTGGCAAGCTATGGTGAAGGAATCTGCGTACACACATAACAATTCTTTGCATCCATTGTCTCAACATACTCACTCAACAAGCAATAGAAAACATTAGAAGAAAGTTCTCCTTGCGCCTTAGTATCCCCATACAAATATTTCTCATCTAACCTAAACTTCTCTATATCCGTTAGTGCAGTAGTCATCATCATCATCAACATACTTTATTCGGCTCAAAAGAGCCATAGAAGATACAGTCAATTACAAACATCATAATCAAAAAGAAACATTAATAAATACAAATAAATAACAGTATCACATATAAAAATAGATAAAAAAATACGAATTTGAATAGCAGAATTTATTAAATTTAGCACTGCCTCTATTGTCCCCTCTCTACCCCGGTCCTATAAATAAGAAAAGGCAAGATGACTACGCCTAGTACCCGTGAAGGGAAGGGCAGGGCGTAAAAACCTTCTTCTGGGAACTCTGTATAAGTTACAAAAAAGAATGAAGTGAAAAGTGCTTTGCCGCGATCTACCATCACAGCCACATGGTGGGAGTTTCTTAAACTTCTTAAACCAAGTGCCTTGCGTAGGAAAGGCTAATAAATAATGTATAGACTTCAATCGAAATCTGGTGAGTAAAAACCTGTACCGCTCAGAAATTATCATATTAAGGTATAGATTAGGGAGTAATGACTTTGGTTACGAACACTCCGAAGCCAGATGCATGTTACTAGCTAGATCCGAGTCATGGTTAGAATGCCAATACAAGTACTTTATTCTCTGTTTAACCCCGCTCCCTGTAAGAAATTGGGGTCCTGAAAATATTCCTCTACCCCAAGGCGGGAAAACAGAGAATTAACATATCTAATCCAAGGAATATCCATAAAACACGTCAATGACAGACAATCAATGATCACAGACCTACTCAGGTGAGCTTCAGGGTTTAGCCAGAGCAGTAGAGGTTGCAATCTTATATGGTCGGCTACACCCCTCAAATTCACTTCCTCATGACAAAAAACAGCTGGAGTGGAATGAGGGACTGCTAACAGCCTTCTCAAAAACTTTTTTTCCACTACCTGTAGGCTTGAACAGTCCGTTTATCCCCACACCCCAGCTCCAAATAAAGCAATTGAAAGACATTTACTTTTAAAAGCACTCAGCATTTCCTTAACTGATTTGTGTGCCAGTTTCTTTGAAAACCTAAAAACTGCATCAATAGCTCTTTGAAAATGCAAAATGCGAAGATTTATTAAAAATTTCCAGTTAAAATCAACATCAATGGGGACCCTCAAGGAAGTGAAGTTAAGTATTTCCGCAACTTCCAGAACAACTTTTTTGCTTTTTGATAACTTTGTGCCACACTTCATCACAAATGAGTTTGTTCTGTTGGTTTTAAGACCAAGATTTCCATAAAAATATTAAAAGCATCCAATAAGGATTGCAGGCCATTTGCTGTCCTTGAAATGAGGACAGCATCATCTGCACAGAGTAGTACTGGTAATGGCTGGGAATTAATGAGAGGCGGGTTCTTCCCCATTTTACATAAAAAAATCTTCTAGACCAATAATATAATGTAAGAAAAGAAACGGGATCAACACACACCCCTGTCGAACCCGCTTCAAAGAAGGGAATTCTTCAATGAGGTCACTTTCTTGGCTAAAGCGGACCCGGGCAGTAATACAGGCATGAAGTCTACTAAGTAAGAAGATCAAATCTTTATCTACCCCCATATCTGACATGACCGACCATAATTTATATCTGTCAACTGTGTCAAAAGCACAGCATAGATGCATAAAGGCTAAATGAAATACAGCCTTTTTTAGCCTTAGTGTATTTCTGTACTATCAGAGTTAAATTAAGGGTTAAATTAAGGGTCTGTTCAATTGTGCCCAGCCCTGGTTGAAACCCAAACTGGACCTTCAATAGCTGTTAGTCTCCTTTGTCCAATGTTCCAGCTTCCTCAGTACCACTCGCCCTTGATCTTGACAGAGCTATCTAAAAGGGAAATTTAGCGGTAGCACTACAGATCTGCTTGGTGCCCCCTTTTTGAAAATGGGCACAATTATCGCCTCACTCCAGGTGTCTACCAAAGGGTCTGTCATAGCAGACCTCGGAACATTGGAAAGAAGAGGAGCCCAGAATTTGGGTAAAGCTTTATATATATCAGCTGGAATTCTATCAGGGCCAGGAGCTTTATCAGAAGAACAGTTTTGGATAGCCTGAAATACCTCATCTACTTCCAATAAATTATGAGGCGCTGTTCTGGGAGCATTCCTCCTGATAACAGAACCAATCAGGTCAGCCTGGAGATATTAATTTATGTTTTAAAAATTTTGGAAAAATGCTCCAACTAAACTTGCTTGGGGACAACAGTATCTATTACGGTGTTATCTTTCTCCGCCAATGGAGTGGAATTAACCACTTTCCAGAAAGCCTTCATATCTTTACTACTACTAGCCTCAATTAACTCCTCCCAGGCATGCTCCCTCATTTCTTTCTTCCTAGCAGCAAGAGTGGCCTTATAAATCCTTCTTGCCTCTTTAATATCAGATTGGTTACATGGGACAGAGCTAGTAGTCTTCTTTAAATCTTTGAGGGCAGATGTACATGCATGATTAAACCGACGAGATTTTCTATTTCTATTAATACTTGACTGCTGTAGTTTATCAGCCATATAACTTGTTATGGCAGAAAAAACCTCAATGATTTTATATGCAGGTCCTCCTTCTTGTTCTTCATCAAATCTAAATGAAAACTATGTTTATCAATCTTTCTCTATTTTGTTGTCAAGCCTTTGTGCCTATTAAAGTTCAGCGCTGGCCGATGTTCCTCACCATTGGAGCCCTTATCCCCACCTTGTCTAAATTTGAAAGTTAAGGGATTATGATCACTTATGCAGTTTGGAATCACCCTATACTTCCCTACGAAGGGGGTAAGATCATTAGAGTAAACTATAAAATCAGTTATTGGTTGAGCTCTGCCCCCTGAAAACGTAGGCACCCCCTTAGCTTCTGGAATTGGAAATATCAACAAATTAGCGGCCATCATTCAATTTAGCGCGTTCCCATAAGGAGAATGTTTAGAATGCTGCATAGGGCAATCATATTCATAGGAAACACCAAAACAATCTAGTAGTTCCGGGTCACATAGATGGGCATTCAAATCACCTGCCCAAATAATCATTATATCTTTCTTACTTCTGTTCAAGGCACTATGAACCTTGAATTCCAAACTGTCAACCAAGCTAGTATCTGACCAATCAAAGTTGTCATTATAATAATTAATCAACAAGACATCATGTGGACCAGTCAATTTGAGCAGAAGTACCAGATAGTATGGTGTTGTTTCAATGACATGTGTAACTACATCTCTTGCAGATACAGATATAAATGTTACCAAACCTGTATGGTGCATGCGTGTACATTAGTTGTATCATTTTAAATAGATTCTCTAGTAATTTTGCATTTTTAGTTGTAATGCATTTAAGGAACTATATTTTCTTTATGTTATTAAAAGGAGTGAGATGTTTTATGATGTTGCTTACAGCTAGTGTTACTTTCAGGACACCGTACATTTATGTCACATCTTGCTCATGTAGAATCCGGTAGGATAAGAATTCTAGAATGTGGTGCATTAGGGAGTGAAGCTGAGGAGGACTTTGGATATTCCATCTCCTGGTGATGCGTTAGGGTTAATTATCTTTTACTAAATAAACAGCTTTCTTTCAGAGAACTGTGTAGAGAAATATTTAATAAATAACAAAGAGAGTGAGGAGGGGTAGCCGCGCTCCTGTTTGGAATCAAATTCAACAAATACTGAAAGAGACCCTGCTACCGAAGTCCTAGATCCTGAGGTGCGCCTCACTCAGATGTATTGGGAAACCCACTAGGTTTTTAAAGGAACCCTCACCCTCTAACACTAGTTAGTGGCTTTCTTCTTTATAGGGTTCACACCCAAGAGGCCTAATGCATTTGTGTGTGCTACGACACCTGAGTTACAGCAGAGCAGGTTTTGTTTGGTTTCACAGGGCTTAAGAATATAAAATTACAATAAGGTCTTCAAATACTGAAGGCAATATTTAACAATGGGAGCCTTAGGTAAGATTAAAATCACAGGTGGATTTCCTCAGAGTTTATTATGATCTCTGGTTTGCATGTTTCAACCATCCTCTTAAACGCCCACAGAGCCAAATGCCTTTTTTTCAGCACCGGAATATCGCTATAATAATGTGCTATTCCTACTTGATGTACACATGCACATTCTGACAAGTGGTACGTGCAAGGTTGGTTGTAACTTATGATCTTTGTTACCAATGTTTGTATATATTTGTAATGAGTATAGTTAGAAATAAATATTTACATCTATTCTTCCAAAAGAATCTGTAGCATCTTTTTGTTGTGTAAATGGTGTTCTTGTAACTAGAAAGTATACTCCTAAATCCAGTTTTGTGCTGCTAAATCCTCCTCTGATCCTCTCAGGCATATGAAGGACACCTATATTACCTCAGTGTGGCCCTAGGTTAGGAACCATTGGCAAATGAAGTACTATGTACCTCAGAGACCACCTTTCTTCCCATAATGGTTCTAGTGGGAGGTTGGTTCATTGATTCCCAAGTGTAAACTCAGAACAGCTGACTGCTCTCAGTATAACATGGGCGAGGCGCCTGGTAACTTTAAAAAGATGTCCTATCCCCAGGGGCAACAAGTACAAAGGCTACTGTCAGAGTCACCTCCATCACACTGTAGTTTCTGGCATCCTGCACTCTTTCTGTGGTTAACGTCTGCTTCCAACTGACACGTTTCTCTCAGAACTAGCTCCAATGGTCCAACGATGACATCACACATACTTAAATTCTGCTTGATACCAGAACGTTCTGCATACAAGTGTATACACACACCTACACACGTACACCTTTCTCAAACAAACACAATCGGAGAAACCCCCGAGAAATGTAATTCTAATCGGTTGACAACCCTGTGCTACTGTTAGAGCTGCCGAGAGCAAATCACACTGATACACCGCTGCATTATCTCAACTAAGACAATTATTCCTCTGCCAGTACCTCATTTGTCGTTGTAATGGGCACTACAAAGTGATCCTTTGAGCATAAAACAGGTAGCAGCTAAAAAGACAGTCACGATCGTGTGGCCTGAAAGAAAGTATGTGGCGAATGTTTCCCCAACAGACTTGCAATATCCACAGGAGCAAAACTCACATGAACATTTATTTTCTATAAACGTTTCCAAACAAATGAGTGTCTTTTTCTCTATAGAGTTCGATTGCATTTCAGTCTGGGTCTTGCCAAATGAAACCCTTTACCAAGATTATTTTTCATAACAAAGAGAAAACAGATCCAGTCTGTGAAGCAATCCTCATGACTAGGGTGGTAAGGCACCCACCTCGGACATCACTGCGAGGCCAGACTGATGGCAGTATAATGCTAAACACATTTTTGTAGCATAACATCACAGCTTAAGTTTTCTGCTTTCCTGTTATTATCTCTTTTTTTTTCGATGATATTTCTGCCCACTTTGAAGTTAAAAACGTAAAAGGTGACAGAATGATCACTAGGCAATACTGAAGTGCTCCTAGTGACACACAAACTTTCGTAATAGCACCATTTTAAAGAAAAGCCTTCTCACTTACAAACAACAGAACCAATAATTGTATGCACTAGCAGTCAAAGCACTAAGGCCCATATTTATACTTGTTTAGCGCCGCATGTGCGTCATTTTTTGACTTAAAAGCGGCGCAAACTTGCAAAATACAAATGTATTTTGTAAATTTGCGCCGTTTTTGCGTCAAAAAGCGGCGCAAATGCGGCGCTAAACAAGTATAAATATGTACCTAAGCATTTTCAACATAATAATTTATGTGTGGATTTATTTCACTTTTTTGCTTAACACCGGCATGCTATATATTTCTTCTTATTTTCGTTGGAGTTTTGCTAGTCCACGGTTCTTTCCTACCTGTGCGTTGGTAAATGTGTCATTTTTGCTGTTGGTGTACTAATCAATGAGTTCTCCCATGGGCTTAAACTGCACGGAAACCTTTTGCATTTTTTTCACCATGCTGTATACATGCTTCAGGGTGTGAGTCGAAACATTAGGACAGCATTTTCCCAAGGGGTATCACTGTGGAACCCTCATAGAGTGCCTTCTAAAACTTAAAAAAATGACAGAAAAACTATTTAAAAGAGTCTTTTTCTTTTAATGGGGCAATTGAAGTAATGTAACTGTGGCCATACTAACTTTGAACAAAATATAGCCAATTGTTCTTTTTTTTAATTAATAAGAGTGGGCCAGAACAGTCCATTCCTGTTAGTGTCATATGGCCTTCGGTTAGATCCAGCACGTATCAAATTATTGATGCAAAACAAGACCTTCATTGGCCCTTACAACCAATCATCTGTGCCACGTCATTCTTGCCATGCTTTGACCACGCGTTATTCAACTATTATGAAAAGGTCACATTTGATATCTGGGTACTCCCGCGCCGCATAAACATTTAAAGAGGCGAGACTAACTGTTTCGTCAAGCTCTCTACCTAAGTCCGACTCTTCAAATACCTTCTTTAAGCAGCTGCACATAGTTCATACAATTGTCTTGCATATTTCACTACAATTCAACATTATATGCAGATATGCTCCAAAAATCATCTACTATTTGTGCATCATTTCTTTAGCTGCAATTCCACAGGTGCACGTTGGAGTAGAATTTATAAAATCCCACTGTTTGTGGTGGGCCACCGATTATATGCTTTAGTTTTCCAGCCTCGGGTGTATTTATATGTAACACAAACTCATTTGCACTTCATGTTGCACCTCAAACATTAAGGCTGTTCACCTTCCCAGCCCCAGGTGGGCTTTTTGAGAGCTCTAATCAGATTCCAGGTTTTGTTGTTGCTCCCAGATTATGCATCCTGTTTTTACAGCTTCAGGTTGACTAATGCCAATGCCAGAATGGCGTGGGTCGACTAATTCCCTGAAGGGGCTGAACCATCGAAGCATCAGATCTGACTTACATTGATTTCAACACGGAAATAGATGGCCCTCATAGCGAAATTAAAAAAGCTCCAATTCTTTTGTCCCATCATTCTTCATTTTTGATTCTGCCCTTATGCAACTGAAACCCTCACTGTACAAACGACCTCCTGTTACCACTAAATCTTGAATCATTCGCACGTTTTCTGATTTCTATAAATATTGAAAAATACACACTTATTTCTTTTAGTTTTACTCCTGGTTCATTGACTGTCTTTCAGATGCTTTAAATAAAAGCTAGGTACATCATTTTGACATCCTTAAGCCTGGTTGGCACTTTATCATTTATACTTCATAGTTTGTTTTTTAAAACAAATCTTCATTGTTTTAAGAAACAAGAAAGGTGCGCAATACAGTAAATAATACATGTTACAATTGCCGCAGAAGCATGCGTGTCAAGTGATTTACAGTCAAGTTGTTGTTGATCGACCTATTAGCGATATATATCATACTTGTAAGACATATGACGAAACCTCTCATATTTGTGCTTGCTGCCTCGCTGGTTCCTACAGTCCTACCCATGTATGTGCAGTACCCTAAGCAACCTGTGCAACAAACATTTACAAAGTTATGCTCTGGGGGGTGTGTGTCATGGGTTGCAATTGAACAGTACTTTATGTACAATGCTGTGGCGCGTGGGTGGCGTAAGAGGGTGTTGCTTCATGTTGTATTGGGCCTCTTGTGTGATGTGCCCGCACAGATCCCCTGCGTGATGGAATAACTTTCGAACTCCTCTAAAAGTCTCTGCCAGTCTGGTAGCCTTTTTGGGGGGTTGGTGAGCGTGCTAGCTGTGTGTGCCACTTGCTGCTCCGCAAGCATTCCTGTCCGCAGGTCATATAGCCACAGTGTGATAGGTGGTGCTGTTCTTGATTTCCAGCACATTGCTAGTCTGCGTTTCGCCTAATCAACGCTGAATCTATGAATTTGTTAATAGGTTTGCATTGTGCTGTGCGGGTCGTGGTCCCTATTATGTAATGCGGCCCATCCCTATGTAGTTGCTCTCCTATTATTACCTTTAAATTATCGGTTATGGACTCACAGTAGGTGATCACGTGGGCACATGTCCATATCATGTGCAAAAAATCAGCTTCGATTGATTGACACCTTGGGCATATATCCTCCGCTCCTGGGTACCTACTCGCCAGTCTTTTGGGGGTGATATAATTGTGATGCAGGTAGTTGAATTGTGTATATTTAAGGGCATTTGTAGATATGAAATTCGGTACTGAGAGGCCCTGTGACCATTGTTTGTCTTTAAGCGGTATATGGAAGGTGGAATCCCAGTAAGCTCTAAGCATCTGAAGTGATTGTTCCTTGTCCATACATACAGCACTACATATGTGAGTGAAAGTTCTTCGTGTACCCCCCTAAGTCAATAATGTCTGGAGTAGCGCAGAAGGAGTCGGTTCCCCTTTTGTTTTGTCCCATTAGTGCTTAAGGTATCATGTAATTGCGACATATGTCAGGAAGGTGCCCGGGGATGTGCTGTAGTCGTCCATCAAACTATCAACCGTGGCCAAAATCTGCTCCACAAAAAGGTCTCCCCATTCCGTTATGCCCGCTCTCTCCCAAACGGCTGCGTCCGGCCCAGAGTACATGTCTGCACATCCTGGTAGTACCCACAGCGGCAGCCCTGGTGCATATGGGAACCTGTGATGTTTGGTACCTTTATATGTATGCCAAAATTTTTTGGCTATTCTCATTAAAATGTCGGTGTCTTCACCTGGGATGTCTGGCCCAGTTTTCGTGATCCACCTCAATGTCCTAGTGGGGGGGGGGGCAGTCTTGATAGTTATCTCCTAATTCATTTTGATTATGTGATACCAGCCAGTGCATAGGCCATTGAAGTTGGGCAGCTGCATAGTAGTGCTCATAATTTGGCGCACCTAATCCCTCCTTGTCAATGGTATATATAATTTGTCTACTGCCACCGGTCTCCTGCCCTTACTCCAAACAACGTTATCAACATAGAGCGCATTTCAGTTACCATTTTGCATTGGAGCAAGGCCGGAATGGCTGAGAAAAAATATAATAGCCTAGGAAGCACTAGCATTTTGGAAATGGTGATTCTGCCCATTGGGGAGAGGGGAAGGGACATCCAAAACTGCAGAAAATACCTCACATCTGTTAAGGCCTTGCCGATGTTTGTATCTATAAGTTCCCTTTCCGAGTGATATATACTAACCTCCAAGTACTTAATGGTGCCACAGGTCCACGTCAAGGAATTGGGTGGTAATCTTTCCCATTGCTCTTCAGATAGAGGTGCTAGGAGAAATAAGCAAGATTTTTCCCAGTTTACCTGTAGGTGAGACACCCTGCCAAAATGGTGTGGGAGAGCCATCAATTAGTCCAGTACTCTGACCTCATTGTGAAGATATACAAGTGTGTCATCAGCGTATAGCGATATAATATGCCAACTAGCTCCCACCCGTAGGCCCCAAACAGGTGCATGCATCCGGACGGCATTTGCGAGGGGCTATATCGCCAATGCAAAGAGCAGTGATGATAGGGAGCATCCCTGACGGGTCCCGCGTTCGATGTTGAATGGTTCTGCTATCAGGGTACCTGTCTTCATTCGCGCCAGTGGGGTGTTGTGGAGAAGGGTGATGCATTTAAGGAAGCAGGGGCCAATGGCCATTTTTCTTAATACTGTCATCAGAGATTCCCATCCCAGTAAATCAAACGCTTTTTCTATATCAAGTGACACAACCCAGGCCTTATCCCCCTTAGTTTTCGCCCAACTCACAAGTAGGAACAAGCAACCAAGATTCATAAATGTTTTTTTGCCCTGAAATAATCCATTCTGATCAGGGTGAATCATTCCTTTAATTATGGGTGTCAATCTATTTGCCAGTACTCAGCCAAGTATTTTATAATCTGTATTGAGCAGGGATAAAGGGTGGTAGGACCCCATCAGTAATGGGTCGTCTCTACCCAGCTTGGGTATCACTACCAGTGTCGCCTCACGCAAGATTCCCTTGGTATATGCGGTGTTGTATGTTGCCAGTAGTGTGGGGACAATAATGTTTGGTATGCGGCATAGAATTTAATCGGCCACCTGTCGGTTCCAGGTGTTTTACCTCGCACTGGTTTTTGATTGCCTCTTGTATTTCTTAAATCTGCAAAGGAGTTTCCAGGGTATCTCGGGCTAATGTTGCTATGTGTGGTATGCTAATGATCCAATGTGGTCACCCTCAGCTTTTTCTGGGCTGGAATATAATTTGGAATAACATAAGCAGAAGGCAGAATTAATTGACACCTGTTTTTTAAGTAGCTGTCCAGCTTCATCCCAAATAGCAGTGATTAGGCCACAGGTAGCATTGGATCTCAGGAGCAAGCTAACAGTTTGACAGCTTTGTCACCTTCCAAGTGTTTCTGTGCATGGTATACCTTGTAGTCTAATTTATATGCCTATCTAGGGCCTACTTATACGCAATGCTTTCGCTAGGAGGGGCTGTTGGTAAGAGTTGTTCATAGTACTCAAAGTAAGTTCCAATGTGCTCCCTAATGGGGTACCTGAATGCTCCATCTTGTAGAGCTGGCGTATGAAGTCTCCACGTGGGTATGCACGGGGGTTTGGTTCCACGTCAACCATAGCCACAGGCGAGAATGGGCTGATACTGTACGACCAAGGTATTCTGCGTTGCCAATTTTCGTCAGTGCTTCCGAGTTACAGAGAAAGAACTCTATTCTTGTGTGTAATTCATGCAGCCTGAAATAATAGGAATATTCACGGGCAGTGGGATTTTTACCCCACTCCATGCATCCCAAAGCTTGTTATGTGTCGCCCATTTTCGTAGGTGTTGTGTAATAGTCGTGGACTGGGCCCCTGATACTGGTAGGTGCGACCGGCCTACCTCTATGTCCAGGACACAGCTATAATCCCCTCCCCAGTAGCATGGAGCCAATAAATTACATAAGAGTGCTGTAGTGAGTGTTTGTAAAAACGTGGCCTGGTTGGAGTTGGGGGCGTAAAGGGAGACTATTGAGATTGGTGCACCGCCTAAATTCCCTTCCAGAATTGCGTATCGTCCCTCAGGGTCAATCTGAGTGTGTAGTACTTCTAGCGGCACCCCGGGTGCTACCTAAATAAGAGCCCCCCTGGCGTACCTGGAATACGTGATTCTCACCAATTTGCCCCGCCAGCATTTGCATACCTCTTCCAGGTCTGGGCGGTAAGGTGGGTCTCCTCCAGCAGCACCACATGTATTTGACATCTACTCAAGAATCGATGCACTTGGTATCTTTTTTTAACAGACCCCGCCAACCCTCTGACATTCCATGTGAAAAAAGAGCATTGTGACATTTGCATATTTGACTGTTAGTTCCTCAGTTGTCCCTTAATGTATCACTGGGATCATTCCAGGACTTTTCCCTGCACCCACCAGTCTCTTGCCCCTCTCCAGTCCTTTCCCCTTTACTCACACACCCATGTATGTACAAACAACTGTTAATACTTTGAACCATTAGAACAGCCCCTCTGCCACACTCCAAGAGTGGCAGCAAACGCGTCATCCGAGGCTGCTGCCAACAGGCGATCAGCCAATAGCACTATGATGCACGCAACTAACACAGTTAACAACTGATCAACTTTGGATACACCTTTTGTGTATCTGGGGGGGACACAGTCAGAAGGCTATGTGAGTATCCTCAAAGATCTTGCACTACATTACCCAGCCCTTATAATGCAGACATATGCCCCATCTCTTATTATGTGCATGTTTAGGTGGAGCTCCCCTGATTGTGTCCTTTTTGTCTCTAGTTCAGGCAGTTCTTACATCTTATACTTTATAGTGTATCCTAACCCTAACTCTGGTCCTTAAACAAACCTTTACTCTAATCCCAAGCCTAACAGTAACATCAGCACTTAAGCTTATGCTGACTTTGGAAATAACCAAAACTTCAATCGTAACTCCAACATTAAATTTTGATTTAAGCAGAACACAAACCTGCACCATACCATTCAAAAACCAGTACATTAAATCTATAAGGTATAACATACCTCATGCAAAACATGATAAGGATACTGCAAGTCACCGAGGAGTTCCATAACCAAATAGAGGTACGAGGCTGAAGGCTGAGTTGCTTCATAAGGTTATGGCACTCTGAGGTGCCTTCCAATATCCTTAGCATGCACTGCAAGTACTACTTTATCCCCTATAATACATGGTCACACCATCACCTTTCCCACAAACCACTTAAAACCTTGGTTTGTAGCTCTTTCATGTGAAAGAGAGGGCATGTTTACAAACATTAAACATACAATTAAAACCTCAGGTGCAAAATTAAACACATAAAAAACCTGTTAGATATTTGTTGCAACTAGATATTAGAAACATTGAAAAGGAGACCCAGCACATCAAAGTGTCCATTGATTTCCACAAAATTATCACATTTCTTCAAAAATCACAAAATTCAATAGAGTTCTTATGAAAACTTTTTGTTCTTTATTTATCCACAATGACAATATCTAATCCATCATAGCCAACGCGTTTCGTCCAAACGGACTTCTTCAGGGCTTCCAAGAGGCTGCGTTGCCAGTGGAACCTGTTGTCTCGCTATTAGAAACAGTTCAATACAAAAAAGCTGCAGTAGTTTAGAATGTATGGAAACATGTAGAATGATTCTAGCTTTTCTCTAACTGTCTAAGAAGTGCAAAAAATAAATGTTCAATCTGCTTGTCATTGTAAACTAGAAAAATTGAGTAAAAGAAAAAAGCAATGTTCTGCTTTTGTTGCCCCAAGCAGCTTCTTAAATTATGCTCTGTGACCTGACCTGCATTTCACCTAAGCTGCTGGCTCTGGCAGCAGAAAATGTGGCCTCAGAAAACAACTGTAACATCTTATAATATTCAAGTTCTGACATCTTTTCTTTATAATCAGCAGCTGGGTATGTCACAAGTCGCAGATTATAAAGAAATTAGAGACTGGCATTTATACAGAGATTACGGAATCCCATTATAAACCTATAAAGCTCTATTTCACTTTTTATTAAATATATTTTCTTCATAGTGACTTTCATCATAATTGTGCCCTCATTTTTACATATTGTCAGAATTATATTTTCCACCTTAGGCATCAAATCTATTTCAGACGACTAATTTGAAAAACAGAGGCTGGATCGACTATTGTGCATTTACACATGACTTTCACTCCCACATTGCTCCTTTTTAGTATAGGACATTTAGAGAATACTAAATTAATTCACGAGAAGCTCACATTTACTGGCAGGTATATGGTGAGTTCCACAGCTGGAAAATCATTACTCCAGAAGCCATCTCCTCATTAGCTGGAGCATGTGTCCTGCTCCCAGTTCACTGATCTAGACAGGGCAATGACAAACCAATTCTTGGCATCCACTGGGTAAGTTTGAGATCTAATTCTTGTGGGGCCTGCTGTTCAGCCTAGTTACCAACCAAGTAGAGTGGTGAATGTCATGGTACAATGTCTTAGGACCCCTCAATTTCTAGACAGCAGCAGGGCCCATGCCTAGGATGTTTCCTTGCTCAGCAATAGACCATAGACTAAATACAGTCTTCCAGTCCATTGCCCAGTTCAAATTTGGCTTCAACATTCAAGGCACAACTACACACCTACTAATGCCATCTTGTTGATGCCACCAGCATGTGTCAAATCAACTCCGAGGTGAAGTTACGCCCTATTCGTGATCAATTCATCCAAAACAGGAAAGGATTACAAATCACTTTGACTGTTTTAGGTAGCAAAACGTCCATACTGTCCCACTCCACTAACTTTAGATTATACAAAGATGCCATACATTTATTAACACCCGCACATCAGATAGTCTAATATGTCCTACCAAGGATCACACCAAAACAGACTATACAAACAGTTTTTTCTATGCTAAAACATTACACAGACTTAATTAGATTAATTAAAATGAATTTTCATCAGCCCCTTTTACCATTCGAGTACCCATGCAAGTTATGTGTAAACTTACAATGCTGCCTTCTTCACGATGTAGGGAAACATTGAAGATGAAAAATCAGCAACTTAACCCATCTGAATTGTGTACAGCTAGACTGGGAAGTAAAACCAGCCCAATTAGAAATCAAGCTAGCCTCATGTTCCACTGTCCAAGTACACTCCCTCACCCCTGTCTCAGGTGATTTTATGGCAGGTTTCCATGCCAAAGATTTTTTTTGAAAAAGAAATTGCCTCAACATGTGCAATACAGCACAGTTGTTAAACGTATTTGCTAAAAAAAACTAAATGATTACAGATCAACCAATCAATTAGTATTTGCATGCAGGTTTGAAGGGGTGTTAATGAACTTTGCAATGCTTCGGGTTCTGCTAGATTACCGAGTGGCAATATTTTTTAAGGTGGGAAATCATGAATATTGCTATAAAAGAAGTGTGTGCCAGTTACAAAAACCGGAAGCAAGGAAAGGTAACATTAATGTCAGAGAGGATGCGGTGCCTCTCCAATACAGTGTGCTTCCCTGTGCAATTGGCCGACCAGAATGCCATACCAAGAGAAAACCTTTAGTTTTACATTCTGTGCGAGGATATAGGGTTCTCCATTATTAATGTGACCGTTACGAGCTCATCACAAATATTGTGTTACTCATAATATCATGCTAAATCTGTACCAAGGTGCACTCCGGACGGTAGCCTGTATGATCACAGATGGACAAGAAGGCTGGCTCTCTGTAGTATGACAGGAGGCGGCTCCCTGGGCAGTGAGCCTAATGGGTGCTGGGTCTGACCTTACACATTAGTGGTATCACAAGATTACAGTTACTGCTATGATGCTGGTCCTCACAATGTCCCAGTATGAAAAGCAAAAACTGTTATAGCAGTTTCTGCATTGCCTATGCTAGTAAAACAACACTATGCCAGAAGGGCAAGAAAGTGGGTGGGACTTGCCATGCTCAGACGCACCTGGGAGACTGGGGGATTGAAGGTGCCAAACGTTGAATGGTACTACCTCACCACACAACTTCAGCATGCAGTGCACTGGTTTGATGAAGTGGATAACTTGGAAAAATGTCTGCTTGCTGGGACCTGCAGGAGCTGCTAGTGCTAGGCGCCGGGGTCCTGGTGGTCTCCCCGATATAATTAGGCAGGTCTGTGGGATGTGGTAATGCACTGTTACGCAAGATGCTCCCTTTACTAATGACATGCCCACATGGATACTTAAAGTCTTTAGCCAGATTGCACAGTTAATGACAGTGGCTCGGTGGCGGGCTGGGAGGTGCGAAACAGGGGATACCTATACCCTGATGGTATATTTGTAACCCTACCGGAAGCCCTTGACGTATTTAAGCTTGACACAGGGCAATTCTTTCAGTACGCAAAGATTTCCGTGACAGCACGGGAAATCTGTCCCTCCTTCCCAGGGGCTCCTCCTCACTCCCAAATGCTGGAGGTATTGTCAGCCCTGGGGTGGGGGGGGCGGGGCGCAGGCTAGTCTCTCACCTCAACAGGGCCCTCAGAGCTGATGTACCACTGGCAGATCTCCCCGTACAAAACAGATGACAGCTGACAATGCCTTAACAATTGATGACCAAGGACTAGGGAAAGGTCCATGCTGGGGTTAAGATGGTTTCCTCCAGCACCCTCTTTAAGCTGACTCAATACAATATTATACATCAGGTGTATCTATCCCCCAAAAGGTTACAGAACATCTACCCCGCAAGATCATCAGAATCTCCTAGATGTGGGAGAGGGGAGGCTGATTTCATCCATAGGATGTGGCAGTGTCCAGTGACTGAGGCATACTGGGAGGAGGTGCTGCAGGGGCTGAGAGGGTCCACTGGAGGGACGATACCCAAAGAAATTGGTTACTGAATATTGGGGAGAGTACCTTACCAGAAATCGCAAAAGATGGCAAGAAGGCTCATATTGCTTGGCCTAGAACTAGCTAAGCAGAGATTGGCCATACGCTGGTTGTCCCCAAGGGCCCCTACACCTAATGAATGGAGGCGTGACGTGATAGAATGGGTAACCACGAATGAAAGCCACATGGGACACATGCAAAGGAATACAAAACTGGGGGGGGCTACTCACCTGAGCATCTTTTCTGAATGGTTTGATGAAGCAGGGTGAGTCCAGCTGTGTGCTGATGACAGGCGACACGGGGGAAAGAGGTGGAAGTAGCCCCAGTGCTGGTGACAGCAGGATGCAAGCAGGGCTGGTAAGGCTAGGGGTAGGCTCTGACACAAACATGGACTCCACACAAGGGGGGGGGGAGCCCTGACACATGTGTCGCGGTGAGCAGGAGGGCGGGGTGGAGAACAACTCTGGTACTTTAAAAAGTACTTCAAAATGTACTGTCTGTACGCCTGTCACAACAATATTTCAGACGCAACCAAGAAGTGTGCAAATGTATTCTATGGCTGTCTTGTTTTTCTTTACTGCAATGTACTGTGAAATCCCCCAAAAATGATATACAAAAAACATTTTACACAAAAAGAACACTGTGCCAGAAATCATATTGTGCAAGTGTGCAAAGCACAACTTTCAAGACAGAATCCATGTTGTTCCATATCTAAAGTACCCTTGCCATAAAAAAATAATGCACCTTACATAAAGTACTGTTTTTATGTATCAATCCATATTTGCCCTTTCATGTAATTGTAAACTATCACTACTATACTACAATACAAATTTCTCTGTGATGTAAGTCCCATCACAGTAGAAGCATGCACATCACCCTTGTTTCCACAGCACTATCATTAAGACAGATTGCACACTGTCTAGGTATGTATCACAACACTGTCCTTTCAGAAGCCAAACTATCCCAATATGTAAAATCCCATTTCAAATGCAAGAACAGCAGCCAGAATGCTACATACCTCAACTTCATCTCTTTCCCTCAACTTTCTACCTGGAGGGACATTGGCTACGATGGGTACATGCTACTGGATCATCAGGGCTCAATTACTAGGAAGCGTATATGAAATTTTCTATGGACATCTGTATGCACATGCACTGCAGTGCTGTTTTACATGTTGCCTGTTTATTTGGCTTCGTAAAACAAACTAAGGGTAAAAGATGCTGCTTTGAATAAGCGGTGATGTTGCGTTGCTTACTAAGGTGCTAACAATCGCATGTTTTTTTTTCTCGAATGGCACCATGGGAGCTTTGGGGACTGGATCATGACAGTCCATCTCATCTGGAAAGCATCCTTTTAACTTGCCCACTTCTTGGAAATGCCAGAATGGACCAGTCCAACTATGCAACTAGAGAGAGAGAGAAAGAGTTTTCTACTATTCAATGGAGAATGGTGAGAGACAATAACACAATCAATAATGGTTTCATTCAGGGGAGATACCGAGAAGAACCTTCATTTGCACCCTCCATGTTTTTTCAGCAACATGATATCTTGATATATATATAGAATTGGACTTGTATTGAAGACGTAAACAAGTTGATAAAAGGAAACACCATTATGCTGTGGACAGGACAACAAGCAGAATAAAGAGAAATGGTAGTGAGTCAATTAAAACAGAAGAGAATTCCACAAAGAGAGGGAAAGAGCCCAGAAGACCCTACCACCGGTGATGAGGTTTAATTCGGATGCAGACTTTGATTTTTCCTGCAAATTAAAAAGGAAGTGAGGGAGAGTCAACTTTCTCTTGACCAAAACATTAATATGTTTTCGAGTTCTAAAAGGAAGGTGGACCGTAGTGGAATGCTGGAACAGAGGCACAATTACTTTCTTTAGGATATAAGCGGTTTTGGTGTGTTGGAAAAGTTGGTGAAATGTCAGGCTCAACATATAATTGCTGGGAAACTACCCTCACATTAAATTCTAATATTTCGAAAACAGTCACAACCAAGAAAACTCGGACAAACAAGTTGAAGTAAAAACAATAGGCCTTACCACCTTCTCGCCCTTCCTTAGTCCCTCCTCATTGTCCTAATTCTGACAAAATGTTTCAGCAAAAACTTGTTAGCCTGCATATACTCTTCTGAGGGCAGGAACGGTAAAGAAATGATACAACCATATTAGTCATTATCTATTTTTCCTTTTTAGTATTGGTAAGCACTTAGGGGAATATTTACAAGCCCCTTGTGCCTTCTTGCACCGCCCTAGCATCATTTTTCTGTGCTAAGGAGGCCCCCACAGTGAGCCATATTTACTAAGTGGTGCAATTAATGCATTGCGACACTTAGTAACCCTTTGTGCTACATTATACCTGTGCCAGGTATATTGTATTCAAGGGGGGTGTTCCCACATAGGGAGGCCCAAACATATGATGCAAAGAAGTTTACAAGATTTCACTGTGCCATTTTTCCCCACATTTTTAATGCCTGCTCATGGCAGGCATTAAACTGAAGCTGCCATAATAACCTATGGGCCTCCTTGTGCTTTGCTGGACTAGTGCGATCATTTATGGCACTAAACCAGCAAAGCAACACAATAGTGTCATACATTATGGCGCTATTGGGCTAACGTGTGCCATTGTGCACTGTTTAGCAAATTCAGCGCTACCACAGTGATGTTAGGGTGGTGCAGGGCGACGCAGGAAAAGTAGCACATCAGAGCTGATGCACCACTTTCATGTAAGTATGCCCCTAAGGATGTAAAAAGTTGCTTTCTTTAATTCACAAACCTTTGGAATGTTTTAGATGTCTGGTTTTTAGAAGGTTGCCAAAACCTTTGCCTTTAGAGGAGCAACGTTTTTATTTCTCTGCCTTGAAGACACTTTGTATGCACACAGAATCCAGCCAAGCAAATCACGCCCACCACAGTGTGATTCATGCTACTTGCATATTTGCAAGAAATTTCATGCTGGAAAATGTATGTAGCATTTTTACCTGAAATTTCACATTTTGGAGAGCAAACTTTATACACAGTGTAGAGTTTTCTGAGAAAAAGATCGTTATTTTCTGAAAGCATCACTTCTGCAGTATGTGACAGATATTGTCTTAAAAATCATGGTTTTAAGTGGAAATCCTGAACAAAACAACTTCGCAAACTATGTGAAATATTTTTCATAGAACTTGACCAAAAGTTGCAAACAAAAACACTTTGCACACCCCTAATAGACAATTATCATTTAACCTCTTCACTGCCAGGACTTTTTCCCTCCTGTGCCAAGCATTTTTTGGCTATTCGGGCTGTTTACACTTAGGCCCTCATTATTTTTTGTCCACATGATCTATCCCTGTCAAATTTGTGTCCTTTTTTCCCAACATCTTAGGAATTCTAAAGGTACCCAGAGTTTGTGGGTTCCTATGGAGGAGACCAAGAAATTAGCCAAACTACAGCTAAAATTTCATTTTTTTCAAAAAGTGGGAAAAAAGGGCTGCAGAAGAAAGCATGTGTTTTTTTCCTTGAAAATGGCATCAACAAAGGGTTTGTGGTGCTAAAATCACCATCTTCCCAGCTTTCAGGAACAGGCAGACTTGAATCAGAAAACTACATTTTTCAACAAATTTGGGCATTTTACTGAGGCATACCCCATTTTTACTTTTTTGTGCTTTCAGACAGCTAAATATTTCGGAAAAGTAGAAAAAACTCTGAAATCACCAAGGGGTAATTTGTGTAGATCCTTCAAGGTTTTCCTATGGAAAGTAACAGCTAAAATAAAATATATTAAAATTGAGGCAAAAAAGAGCCATTTTTGTCCACATTTTCTTCTGTAACTTTTTCCAGCTATGGCAGATCTTTTAAAGCAATATACTGTTACATCTGCTGGACTCTTTTGGTTGTGGGGATATGTAGGGCTTATAGGTTCATCAAGGACCCTAGGTACCGAGAGCCAATAAATGAGCTGCACCTTGCAACGGGTTTTCATTGTATACCGCAATTCATCTGGTGAAATATGAAGAGTGAAAAATAGGTATCAGGGAAACCTTTGTATTTCCAAAATGGGCACAAGATATAGTATTGAGAAGCAGTAGTTATTTGCACATCTCTGATTTCAGGGGTCCCCTTACTAGCATGTGAATTACAGGGCATTTCTCAAATAGACTTCTTTGTTACACGCTGTCTTACATTTGGAAGGAAAAATGTAGAGAAAAACAAGGAGCAATAACACGTGTTCTTCTATTCTGTGTTCCCCCAAGTCTTCTGATAAAAATGGTACCTCACTAGTGTGGGTAGGCCTAGTGCCTGTGACAGGAAACGCAACATGGACACATCACATTTTTACATTGAAATCTGATGTGTTTTTTCTTTAAGTGCCTGGCTGTGGATTTTGGCCTCTAGCTGAGCCGGCACCTAGGGAAAACTAGCAAACCTGTGCGTGTTTGAAAACTAGACACCTAGGGAAATCCAGGATGGGGTGACTTGTGGGGCTCTCATCAGGTTCTTTTACCCAGAATCCTTTGCAAACCTCAAACTTTGGCAAAAAAAACACTTTTCCTCACATTTCAGTGATAGAAAGTTCTAGAATCTGAGAGGAGCCACAAATGTCCTACCACCCAGCATTCCCTGTAGTCTCCCGATAAAAATGGTACCTCACTTGTGTGGGTAGGTCTAGTGCCTGTGTCAGGAAATGCTCCACAACACAACATGGACACATCACATTTTCTCAAAGAAAACTGACCTGTTTTTTGCAAAGTGCCTAGCTGTGGATTTTGGCCTCTAGATCAGCCTGCACCTAGGGAAACCTAGCAAACCTATACATTTTTTAAAACTAGACACCTAGGGGAATTTAGAATTGGGTGACTTGTGGGGCTCTCACCAGGTTCTGTTACCCAGAATCCTTTGCAAACTCAAAATTTGGCAAAAAAAAACACTTTTTCCTCACATTTCAGTGATAGATAGATCTGGAATCTCAGAGGAGCCACAAATTTCCTTCCACCCAGCATTCCCATAAGTATCCCGATAAAAATGGTACCTCACTTGTGTTGGTAAGCCTAGTGCCCGCGAAAGGAAATGCCCCAAAACACAACATGGACAAGTCAAATCTTTACTTTGAAAACTGACGAGTTTTTTTAAAGTGCCTAGCTGTGGATTTTGGTCTCTAGCTCAGCCAGCACCTAGGAAAACCTATAAAACCTACCAAAGGATGGGGTAGCTTGTGACACTCTCACCAGGTTCTGTTACCCAGAATCCTTTACAAACCTTAAACTTTGGCCCAAAAAAAGTATTTCCTTGTATTTCGCTGATAGAAAGTTTTGGAATCTGAGAGAAGTGACAAATTTCCTTCCACCAAGCAATCCTCCAAGTCTCCCGATAAAAATGGTACCTCACTTTTGTGGGTAGGCCCAGTGCCTGCGACAGGAAATGCCCCAAAACACAACATGGACACATCACATTTTCCCAAAGAAAACTGACCTATGATTGCAAAGTGCATACCTGTGGATTTTGGCCTCTAGCTCATCCTACACAAAGAAAAACCTAGCAAATCTCAACATTTCTGAAAACTAGACACCTAGGGGAATCCAGGATGGGGTAACATGTGGCACTGTCACCAGGTTATGTTACCAAGAATCCTTAGCAAACCTCAAAATTTGGCAAAAAACACTTTTTCCTCACATTTCGGTGCTGAAAAGTTCTGGATATGAGGGGAGCCACAAACTCCCTTCTACCCAGCATTCTCTCACATCTCCAGATAAAAGTGGTACCTCACTTGTGTGGGTAGACATAGTGTCTGCAACAGGAAATTCCCCAAAACGCTACGTGGACACGTCAAAATTATCAATTACGAAACTACCTGTTTTTGCAGGCGGGGGTACCTGCATTTTTTGTCCTGGGCTCAGCAGCCTCTAGGAAAACCTACCAAACCCAGACATTTCAGAAAACTAGACACCTAAGGGAGTCCAGGGAGGTGTGACTTGCGTGGATTTCTCAGTGTTTTCTTACCCAGAATCCTCAGAAAACCTCAAATTTAGCTAAAAAAATCACATTTCCCCCATATTTCTGTGTGGGATCACTTCAGTGGCACATATTTCCTACCACCCAATGTTCCCCTCAGTCTCCTGATAAAAATTATACCTCACTTGTGTAGGTGACCAAGTGCCTGTGACAGGGAAGAGCCAAAAACATGTCGAACTTGAGGGGAACCAAAGCCGGTCCAAAAGGGCAGTTTGAAAAAAAACAAGTGGGGCAGATATTTTTCTCAGTATAGATGAAACAATGCTGGGTGGTAGGAATTTTGTGGATTCCTTCAGATTCTGGAAGGTTCCATCACAAAAATGTGGGGAAAATGTGTGATTTCTAGGAAAGTTGAAGGTTTGCAGGGATTGTGGGTAAGAATATGGTGTGGGTGCATGTGAAGCACACCCCCCTGGACTCACCCAGATGTTTAGTTTTCAGATGTATCTAGGTCTCATAGATATTTCTAGATGACAGCGTCCCGAAGTCCAAAAAGTGCAGCCCTCACCATTCCAAGTGGGACGATTTTGAGAGTTAGACAAACTCTCATGGCCCAAATATAAAACCAAAACCGAAAATAATCTAATGTCCTCTTCCTTGCTGTTGGGATAAGATCTTTTAGGGTACAGGAGAGAGGTGAAAGACTGTTACCCCCTTCAGTTGGGGTGGGGGCATAACCATGCCCATAGTGGTTGGTAGCCACCAACCCACTATTTTTTTCTTTTTTTGATTCCCTGCCTTCTGCCCCCCTGTGGAGTGGATCGGGGTAATTGCCACATTTATTTGGGGTGGGGGTATAGGCATACCCTCACCCTCTTTTTTTGAAAAAAAAATCTTTCCTGGTGTCTGGTGGGCGTTTTGCCCCTCCCCCCCCCCCACTTGGGGGCAGATGGGCCTTACAAAAATAGTCTAATCTGCACCCAAGGGGTGGAGAAATGGCCAACTGTAATGTGCCCCCATGGGGAGCGACACTTGCCCAAGGGGCTCCCCCCCACACCCAAAACACACACACACCAATCCCTGGTGCCTAAATGATTTCTGTCCCCAATGGGGGTAGGAAATGGCTTAAAATAAAATTGCCACCCAGGGGAGCAACCCTTGCCTAAGGGGTCGCTCCCCTTGCATGAAATTGTAATTAAAAAAAATCCCTGGTGTCTTGTGGTTTCTGCCCTCCTTAGGGGCAGATTGGCCTGATAAAAATAGGCTGATCTGCCTCCAAGGCGGGCAGAAATGTCCTAAAATAAATTTGCTCCCCCAGGGGAGCGACCCTTGCCTAAGGGGTCACTAACCACCTGTAAAAAAAAAAAGTAAGCAATCCCTGGCATTTAGAGGTTACTGCCCCCCTTGGGGGCAGATGGGCCTAATTAATATAGACCGATATGGCCCCAAGGGGGGCAGAAATGGCCTTATAAAATGATTCTGCTTCTATCCCTGTCCAGGGGAGGGGGCCAGGTGCAGAACGATCTGGTTTCGTCCTCAGCACATGAATGTCGTGGCCGAGGACGTAACCAGCTCGTATCCGGCACCCGGGTTAAGAACGCTTTCAAGGAGGACAATAATCAGATTTGTGTTGTCACTAGTCACCTGGTGCAACTAATAGCAACACACTGGGAAGATTGAACGTATTTCTAATTGCAAGCGGTTTTATAATATAGAGTTTAGATCTTATCAAATAGTTGTATATCACAATATCTAGTGCAAAAATATTGTGCCACTGAAAATGTCATAGCTAGAATATTGACTACAAAAATATTGTGAAGTATATACAGGTCACTATGGATTTACGGTACCAAACTGCACATCTACATGGCTTAAGCATATCTGCATATATCCATCAAGGCACATATGTAGAATTAAGTACAGTAAATCTATGCTCCCCTTCTCAATATTTAGTAGCTGATATTCTTGTCATGATATTTTGGTAGCACAATATTTACAACTTGATAATCTGGTAATATATCTATAAAACTTCCCGCATGCTCATATGTATAGGATACAAAAGATTCACTCTTTCATGAGTTACTAATAAAATATGATAAGAAATGAAAAAAAGTAAATTCACCTTAACGTTTTGAATTGGTGGATTAGAAATTCTGGTAGCAATTTTAGAGATACAAAAATAAGTTCCAGTCTCTAACAATGAGTCACGGGTCCACCCTCTGCAGCAACCTTCTCTAAGTAAGTGCTGATGCCTTGTCCTAAATGCAATGGTTCCTGCAGATGATGTGGTTGCACAAACTTAGATGCTTTTTATTATTGGTGATCATTTGAATGGTGAGGTGAATCACCAGGTGATGCAAGGTCAATTGCTGGCTCTTTGAACATGTGAACACAAATATTCAACAATATTAGAAGTCCTTATTCCAGATGCAATGAAATACAATAATAAGCCACACAGACATCGCCATTCTAGTAATACTTATGTATTAACTTGTTTTATGGACTTGGCACAAGCTAGAAACAATCAGTGAAAAGCATATATTACAGAAATATTTTAAAAAATCAATACTGAAAACTGCCCTGATACGGACTTGATGCAATTAGCCTGAAATGACACCTCTACAATTACAACACCAATAAAGGAGTATCTGAAAGAGAAAGATATAATAAATATCTGGTGTTCCACCAGGGACCCTAGCGAGCCATTGATAGCTGGGCAAAACAATAAAAAATAAATGGCAGACGTGTTGAAAATTAAAAAAGGAGAAATAGTATACTGTATCCCCTGACCCCCAGATGGCTAAAAAAAAGAGAGCCATGAGGAGGAGGGCAAAATCAATTCAATTAATTAAAACCATTAACCGTGTCTAGAAGACCCAATTAGGAAGGCAGAAAATGTCAGATACATTCTAAAAAATGTGAACTATCTGGTCTCCCAGGGTCCATGGCACCCCTAACCAGGGGGAGGCTGGTATAAAGCAACTATTACTTAAACGTAGTTACCTTGTACCACATAGAGTACCACCCAGCAATAAGCACAATAACTCACAATATATTAAACAGGAAAACAAAGCACAAATACCCGTGGGCTCCCAAAGGGTCGTTACTTACAATAATTCCAGCAGTGGGTTTATAAAACAGACAAAAAATAGTTATTAATCAAACATCGGAAAGAAACACTGGTTTCACAATAAGGTGGATGAGCAGATACCTTGGGAAGGAATAAGGCATAAGGAACAAAACCAAATGGTGCCTTTCAGACACACACTGGTTTCATAAAAGGGTGGACAAGCATATGACTTTTCAAAGAGGATGGCATGGGGGATAAAGAACAACAGCTGCCTTTGAAGCATATATCAGTTTCACAAAGTGATGGGCGAGCACATAGGAAGGAAGGAGAAGAAATGGAGGACAGAGAAAATGACTCCTTGCACTGCAGCCCCTCTGTGCTTCCCCCCCTAAAGAAAAACAACAATTATATGAAGCGTTGCTGGGTAAGGATTCAAAGATATACGTCCATTGTGCACCGTATCCTGTTTATAGTACCATTCAAAGAGGCATGTCTCCAGGACTGGGCGTTGCACTGAATTTGTTCTTTGAGGGTGCAGTTCTCCGTGCCACAGTGTATCTGCTGACTCCACTGCCTTCAGGCAGAGCGAAAAAGTTATTTCTTGAACAGTGCTAACGTGAGTTTCAAGACAATGTTGACATGGAACCATTACATCTTCCTAGTTAGTCAAGTTTAGGCCTTGCTCATACCTTTACCAGGAACTACTTATTCTCCCATTACATCACCTGTCACTTATGTCAGCTTTATTTAACATTATCATAAGGGATAGGCTACCGAGTCATGCTTTCTCAGCACTAGGTAAGCAACGGCCACCACTGGCATGGGTAAGTACGTCCTGCCACCTGTTTCATAACATTACATACCTTTCCATTCCCTACATCCCATATTTCAAAAAATATAACTGAGTTTGGAACAAGTTTGATTTTCTCTTTTTGTTTCTAAAACATAGTCTGTTTTTCAGTTCTAGCCACATTTCTGATATGACATGCCTTTCTCAAAAGTATCCTTTCTATCAACATCGTTACATGGCCTATGCTACATGGCTGGCATTAGTGCAACAAGAGCAATGCCACCAGGTCACAGAGAGTTGAGGTGCCCAGTGTCCCTCAATTATGGTTGTGTTTTTACAACCCAACCAAGGGATTGTCAAATACTACGTACTGGCATTAGGGCGCATGGCGAACTCGTTGGATCATTCAATAGGGTCAGAATACCAAGAACAGTTTCTAAATGCCAGCCAAACAAGCACATGCACATCTCTCATTGTCTGTAAAGGTAACTTTCGCACAGTGCTAAAACGTAAACATTTCATAAATTAATACATGAAGTTATCCTTCGTGGTAGGCCTGGTGTTTGTGCTGCTCACCCCTACACTTAAATTCGTACTTTTCCGAACTTATAGTCAGCTGCCACCAACATCACTTTGCCCTTTCATGTCCCACTTCTTGAGTTTTCGATGTGGTATTTCATTTTTTTCGTTTTGAAGCATAAACAATCCAAGCTAGGCCTTCTTTCTGATGTAATGCAATTTGCCTGATTCCTGGATATCATTTAGATTCCTTCACGGTATTTAGTTGAAAGGCTCACCTGCGTGCGATAAAGAATGGGATTTGCAGAGTAAACACGCGGAGGCACTTGATGAATCTTTCTCAGGGGCTTGTTTTGACAGTTTGAGCCATCGCTTTTCATCAGGGAGGCCTGCCTTGAAGTGGGAATGTGTCCCGGCCTACAGAGGCTTTGAAAATCAAGGCGGCTGACAGCTACTCGTGAACGGGACCAAGACTGTAAATACACTCATCGCCTGCACAGGTGTCGGGCATTAGGGATCATTTCACCTGCAGACCCAAAATTTGGCCTTAAAAAACGAGGCCCTGGCCAGAAAAGTAACCGTGGGTATTGTGAAAGTCATGTTACCCAAGGGAACAGAGCCACTTCCTGTTTGGTGTTTTTTAAATGTATACTTTAATAGAAAGAGGACCAAAGGCAGGATTACCTCCTTGCTGCTATTTTACCATTTCCTAGATTTTTATGGACAGGCAAAAAAAACACACTCAAAACTGTCAACAGTTTAAATTTATTTAATATTTGAATAAAACATTTAGAACAGCAATAACGAGGAGAAAGCATTATACTAGTACTCCTAAACCAATGGTGAAGTTAATAAATCTAGATTTGGCAGGTTAAACACTTATAACCTCATCATCATCCTTCTTCGTCCCATTCCTAACGTCTTGGAGGGATGTGCCCATTCACTCCCCTTGTCACCTTTAGAAAGCTACTTGGACAAGGAGCATATAGCCCCTCCCATCCCTATGAACTTCCTGTTCTTTTTTTGTGCCCACTCATCACGGATGAACTATTGGGGCTGCCTGGGCACCCTTCTGAGCATCTTGCTTTCAGGTATGTGTTTTTTCATTGTCTAGATGCGGTGCAGCTGTGTGGGCACCGCCACTTTGTCTTTGTTTTTTTTGCGGCTGCCACATTTCTGTTTTCAGCCTGTGTGTGGGGGGCGTACGGGCGGGCTGCGCCCTTGGACATTATCCTCCCTGCTCGGCCTGGTAGGTTTGCTATCAGCTGGAGGATTCTGCTTTGCTCGGACGCTGCTTTTCCCTGTGTTGGGCTTGGTGGAGTGCCCATGCTGGTCTAGGTGGCTGCATTGGTACTGCCTCTATTTGCTTCCCTTGCCGGTGGTCTGGCTATCGGCCTCCCTCTGCCCTTGCTGCTGTGTGCAGTGACAGGGGTGGCCTATATCGAAGCTGGGTGCTTGCCGTGGCGGCACTTGGGAGTGCTACAGTGGATGCTGATAGTGGCGCTTCCATGTTTTAATGCTGATTCAGCCCTCTCACAGCTGCTTGCGGCAGCTCCACTCCATCCAGCAGGACGCGCTGCCTTTGCTGGGGCCTATTGGTCGCTGATGTTGCCTTCATTTTTGGCATACAGGGTAGTTTTGGATGGTGTGGCACCATTGTTGCTTCCCCTGGGGCCTTTTTACTTTTCGCCCCTATGCCTTGTGCATGTTCTCCTGCTGTGTGACAGGTGCAGGCCCTGGTTTCTGGGATTCTCTGTGCCACATCTGCCCTTAGTTCCTGGCTTTCGCTGTGCTCGGGCACCAAGCATTTTTCGCCTCTGGGCAGTTTCAGCCACTGTCCTGGAGGACGGGTTAGTATACCTTTTCTGATGACCTTTGTGTTATTTTTAGCTCTGCGTTCCTTTCCTGTCTTGGTTAGGAACATTGCACTGCATTATCTTTCCTGTTTTTGCCTTGCTTGTGAGTCATTGGACACTAGTCACCTGTTGCCTACTGGTTGGGTTCACTGTCCCTCCCACTGGCATCTCCAGGTCTGTCCATGGTCATTCACTTCTTTCTCTTGGTGGTGCTTAAGGTTGAACGCTCCCTTCCTCCTGGTGTTGTCTCTTATGAGGACTGACTCTCTGTATGGTTGCCATCTTTCCCCTGACATACCCCCTCCGGGGTGTGTGTTGGTGGGGCTTGACGTTGTCACCTCCTGTTTTTGGTGTGTGTCTCCAGGTTCTGTTCCTCGACTAAGGTCCGGTCTTTGCAGTGTCCTGCTTCTGTTGAGAAAAAAATGTGTTCTGGGTTTCCCTGTTCATGGCTTGAACTACGTGGATGTGTATTCTTCCATGGCCTTAGATGTCGCAGGCTCATGTGAGGGTCTCTGTTTCTCTCATTGGGAGGTGGAGGCTGCTCTCATTAGGCTCTCTCTTACCACTGCCAGTTCTATTTTGCCATAGCATCATCTTTGACTTTGGGATTGGGAAATTGTTTCCTCTCGCTTACCCTTTGGGGGTTCTGGGCTCTTTGGGCTTGGCCTGGGCCCTGCCGTCCCCTCTGGTGGAGGTAGCAGGTGCCCGCCGGTGCACGTGCAACTGCCCTGTCCTCTTGAGTGAGCCGGGCTTCCCCATGACAGGCCGCCCCAAACCCCCCCACAGGGGTGCAAAATTCAGTCCAAGACGGGCTCACAGCTCCAACCCCCTCATCCGGCTGGTACGCATTGGGGTCCTCGGTATGTTTCTGCTGTCAGTAATGTGTTTTCCCTTCCGTCAGTTGCTTGGGTCCTGGTATGGCGATAGGTGGTGTGTGTTTGGGACCCGTCAGCCTGTTTCCCCAGCCTCTCGCTCTGGTTTTCTGCTTCTATGTCCTCGGTCAGAGGGTGGCTCCGGTCTCTCTGCTGTGGGAGGTCATGTTTTTTACTCCCGCCTTGTCACCCCCCCTTTCTTTTTTTGTCCTGTAGAAGGATGCCTCGGGCTATTTTTCCTTGTTTTGATGACTTCAGTCTCTGACATTTGGGTTCTTCTGGTGGTGTTCTTTTGTGTTTTCTGGACGTTTCTCTGGAGTTCCGGATCCTCCTTCCCACTGTCTGGCCCAGGGACTGTGTGTGGTCATTGATTCTGACTGGTGATATTGCCTCTCTGGTCCTGGAACAAGCCCTGCTCGCTGTCTTACCTCTATTGGGGGGTGTGCAATTGCTTTTCTAGGTCTTCCTGATCAGGTATGTTGCGGGAGTTTTCTGGATACTCCTCGACATCCGGTTTGTGATGGTGTGCCTGACTCTTCTCTTCTGGTTGACCGCCTTAGTTTGGTGATTTACTGGTCTCTCTGGGGACTTTCCTGTCCAGGTTCAATCTTCATGACGCTTGTCTCCACGTTTGGGTGGCACCTGTTTCCAGGTCCTCCTGTGGATTGCCTTGGGTTGCCCCAACTGGCAGTTTGGGTACTTCTGTTGGCCTCCAGTCCTCCCACAGGACTTTTTCCGGGGTCCTGGCCCCAGCATTGGGTCTTCTTCATTCCTGGGTTTTCTGGTCCTGCCTCCTCGATGTCTCTCTTATGCGGCTTTGGTTTTCTGTTTTCTCTGATGCCTATGGCCATTTTACCCTGACTGCGACTAATATCATCCGGTCTCAGTAGCTATGTAGGGTCGGACCTGGTTAGTTGTTGGATGGGAGACTGCCTGGGTATATCGGGTGCTCTAGGCTCAAGGGGTCACGGTCCCTTCCTGCTTCCAGGTGTGCCAGCTACGTCTGTTTCTTCAGCATCTGCTGGTGGTCTGGGTCACCTTCACAAGTGTGTGGCTGTACCTTTGCGATCTACTGTTAAGGTGGGTTTTTTTGTGTGTGGGTAAAACCTTTACATTTTCTTGCCTGTTTGTTGCCTATCCCTGTGGTTGGTTTCTGTGGTGTTCCTTTGTTGCCTCTTTGTGCCTTGGGCGTGCTTTCACCTGGGTCCATTTGTGCATCGTTTCCAGCTTCCCTGGACCCCGGCATGTGGCGCCTCTGTGGCCTTTTTTCCTGTTTCTGCTTCCTTGGCCTGGATCTTCGCTGGTGGTTGCTTCCTCTTTCCTGGCTGTGGCTTCCCTCTTCGTGTCTGGGGCACAGTCCTTTCTCCTCGGGTTGTGAGCTGTTCCCCTTCGGAGGGGCTCAGTGGTCTAGCGGTTCCTCTGTGTTGGGTCTTTTCATCCTCCCTGGAGGTTGTCTTGGCTCCTTCAAGTGTTCCCTTGGCTGGCGTCAATGGGGTTTTCCCTCTTCCTTGATTGCTACACTAACCCTTTTCCTCACTCAGGGTGATCTGGGGACTGTTGCCCTGTCTGATCCTTGGCCTCCATATCTTCTTTACGTTTCTTCCTTCAATTCCCTGCTCCTACAGTTCCTGGCTCCTCTTCTGCGGGCAGTGGTAGAGGTGGTGGTGGTCCTTCTTTTCTTTGGACCTTGGTTCCCCCTTCTCTGGTTCCTGGCTGTGGAGCTGGTGTGGTTTTTTCTCTGGCCTGTCCCGTCTGTCTGTCCCTCTGCCTCCTCTGTGGTCTCTGGCCTGGTTGCATCTCTCTGCTTGGGGGTTTCAGGGGCGGGTCTTGTACTAATGGTTCTTCTCTACCGATGTCCCATCCCTCCAGTCTTCTTGCAGGGTCTCCACTGATTGGACACTCACATGTCTTAGGGGCTCCTTCATTCCTTGGTGCCAGGCACGGTCTTTGTCTCCTTTCTGTCCCTTCCCTCTGCTATTTTCAGTTTTCCCTGGTGGGGTTTGATTTGTTCTTTTCCGCTGCGACTCTGGTGCTTCAGTGGTGCTCTTAGGGGTTTTTCGGGCTCCGTAGGTTGTTCTCCTCTGCTGCATGTCTGACCCCTCACTTGTTCAGGGGTTTGCTCCTTCTTTGTCCTCCATTTTGGTCCGCCATTGTGCTTCCCATTTGGCGTCACCTCTGTATGATCTCATGGGGTCCGAGTCACTTACTTTCCTGTCTTTACAGAGTGTTCTTTGGTAGCTATTACCACTGCTGGGCCTTTGCGGGTGCTTCATCTTCTGGTTTACCGTCATCCTTGCCTCTGTGTTTTTTATAACAAAGTTGTCCTTTCCTTGGTCTCAGTTTCCCCTGAAGGTGGTTTCCTCTCTTGGCGGAAGGGATGTTTTTCTCCTTTTGTTATTTGGCCTCAGGGGTCTTTGGTCTCTGTCCCTTCTTTGTTCCTTTGGACTCTCCGGTTGGGTGAGTCACCCTCTTCCTGTACATTTGATTAGGTCTGTGATTTCTTCTGCTCCTCGTGCTCTGGGCATGGTGGTTCCATGTGGGATTGAAGCCCATTACCCCTGGTGTCCCAGTCCAGGACGTTTGCGGGGCTGCCACGTGGTCCTCTCACTCCACTTTCATTGCCCTGTTGTGGTTGCTTGTGGCTCAGGGTTCTGTGTTGTACTCTGGTTTGGGACTCCTGGTGGCAGCTGCTTCATCCTCCTGTCAGGCTCTTTTTGGTTGGGTCTGTTCCTGTCCCTTAGTTAGGGTCGTTTCTGCTTGGTTTTGGCTTTTGCTGTTGGTTCTATACTACCTTCCATTCCTTGTGGTTCCTTGGGGGGCTGCTGAAAGTGGTCTTGCTTGGGCATTCCTCCAAGATGTTATGAATGGGACGAGGAAGGATGATGAGGGGGTAATGCTGGGATTACTTACCGGTAATCTTCATTACTATGATTCTTCCTTCCTCATCCCATTCCATATGTCCCTCCCTCACTGTTCTTTCATCAGCCAGCAATGTAGTGCTTGGTGATACACAGGAAGCTCATAGGGATGGGAGGGGCTATATGCCTCTTGTCCTTTTTCCCTTTCATAGAAACGGAAGAAGTGGCTTTCTAAAGGTGACATGGGGAGTGAATGGGCACATCCACTCCATGACGTTAGGAATGGAACAAGGAAGGAAGAATCGGAGTAATGAAGATTACCGGTAAGTAATCCGAGCACTCTAGAAACAGTACAAGTGTCTGGCAATTCCTGGGTTTCAAAATGCCAACGAATGGCCAGCGTTTTCTGTAGTAACTAGTGTCAGGCATTAGAGACTTAGGAAGACATCAGTTGATAAGTCGTCTTACCTGCCTTGCTGCCCCAAAGGTAGGTGCCTTTTGGAAATGCTACGCGGTCTACAAAATATCGAGCATAAAATATTTACTTAGAAGTCAGGCAGCACAGCGCTGTGTGAAATTCTTATGCGCTGCTGGGGGTGAAGGTAAAAAAAATCACAGCTACGTATTTACAACGTGCCGTGCAAAAATGCTGCCATAGAGCAATGGTAAGCATTGCACCCTAGTCAAGTGTTAGCCATGTAAAAATGGTAATTTAGTGACAATTACCCGTAATACCTGGGAATACTGAGTGATATTCTGCTTACCCATTGTTCATGACTGACCTTGTTAAGCACTAGAATTTTAAGCATAGCCCAGTCACACTAGTTTAATAAATGTGTCAAACCTAGGAGTGTTTGCACTGTTCTTGCCCCATCGTGCACCCTACGCTTATATTATTTGCATACATTATTAAAGAGTTTTCACTCCGCAACTCAACGTGTTTTTTTTTTTGCGCTGTACTCAACATTTGCCTAAAATTAGGTTTTGTGCATGGAAACGGATCAATGATGTCATAGACGCAGCAATGGGTCATGAAGCACCTGCACTATTTAATAGTGAATCCAGGCCTGAGTGGATTGCTTCATCCTATTAAAGGACAGCCCGAGTACCTCATATCTTCCTGTTTACAACCGTCCAACCATATATCTAGCAATTGGCCGCCAGGTTAGCATGCGCTCAACTGATTTGAATTTGCATCTGCTGCAATTCTACTTTTTAGAATAAATAGACTTCTTCACGCCCAGGTATTCAAAAGCTTCGCCTCTTCAAAAAAGATGGCATGTTTAAAATCTAGGCGTTTTATGGCCTCAATAACACTCTCTTACTCCAGGTTAGGGGCGTATTTAACAACTGTTTTACTTGGTGTAACATCGAAAAACGGCATACCCGATCTGACATTACTAACGAGCAGGGTAATAACTATATTTTGCGCAGAAGGAGCAGCGACTGTTATGTCTAGTGGTGTGAATACTGTTTATCAGTCGTTATCTAACTAGGTGACAGTGGTCCTTGTTTGCATTAGGAGCCTTGAAACCCTAAATACACACCACTTCTATCACATTAGGGACTACAGACAGGTCCTGTCTGTAACCTGTGGAAAACGGACAGTGTCTGCACTGCTTGGATTTCTTCTAGACTGGCTTCCTTGGTATAGGGTTCACTTCAAAATCACTAATTCTCCCATTAAACAGAGAGGTTTCCTTGATAAGTAAGTAAGGGTATCAACTGTTACCCTCTACTGCTGCAGGCCCTGAGTACTGCTTCATACCCCTGTGATTTAATCTACCTGATAGCAACTTGGAGCAAATCTTAACAAACATTAGCAAAGCCAATATGTCTCACCTGTACAAGAGCTATTGGATTTGGCAATGTATTTTTTGCCATGCTGTACACCAGTGAGGGTGCTGTTCAACATGGCTAAATGTTAGTGGCATGGATTGTCATAAAGTGGAGTGGGGAGTAGAGTGTCATAGAGTGGAGTAGGGGAGTAGAGTGTCATAGAGTTAAGTAGAGGAGAGTTCAGCGGCAGAGTGTGTCATAGAATGGCGTGGCGTGGAGTGACGTGGGTGCAATAAAGTGTAGTGTGTTGGAGTGGATTGAGGTACTGGGGTGGATTCAATTGAAGTAAAGTGGTTGGATTGGATTGGAGCAGATGGGGTAGGGTGGATTGGAGTGGGGTGATTAGATTGTATTGGGGTGGGTGGATTGGATTGAAGTGATAGGACTAGGTTGGGGTGGATTGGATTGGAGAGGGGTGGACTGGATTGGTTTGGGGTGGTTTTAAGTTGGGTGAATTGGAGTGATGTGGATTAGACTGGAGTGGGGTGGATTGGACAGGAATGGACTGTAGTGGGGTGGTTTGGACTGGAGTGGCCTCACCTATAAAAGAGCTATTGGCTTTGGCAATGTGTTTTTGCCATGCTGTACACCATTGTGGCTGCTGTTCAGCATAGCTAAATGTTTGTGCCGTGGAGTGTCGTAGAGTGGAGTGGAGAGCAAAGTGTCATAGAGTAGAGTGGGGGAGTAGATTGTCATAGTGGTGAGTAGAAGAGAGGAGAGTTCAGTGGCTAAGAGTGTCATACAGTGGAGTGGCATGGAGTGGGGTGGAGTAGAATAGGGTGGAGTGGGTTGGAGTGGATTGAGGTACTGAGATGGATGGAATTGGAGTAAAGTGGGGTGGATTGGAGTAGAGTGAGGTGGTGTGGATAGAATGGAGTGGGGATAGGAGCGGGGTGATTTGATTGGATTGGGGTAGGTGGAGTGGATTGAAGTGATAGGACTAGAGTTGGGTGGGCAGGATTGAAGAGGGGTGGATTGGGTTGGATTGGGGTGGATTTGAGTGGGGTAATTGGAGCGGGGTGGATTAGACTGGAGTGGGGTGGATTGGACGGGTCTGGAGTGTGGTGGATTGGATTGGACCGGAGTAGGGTTGATTGGATTAATTGGAGTGGAGTGGGGTGGATTAATTAGATGTGAGGTGGAGAGGATTGGACTAGAGTAGGGTCGATTGGACTGCAGTGGATTAGACTGGTGTGGGGTGGAGTGCATTAAAGTGAGGTGGATGGGAGTGGGGGGGACTGAACTGGGGTGGGGTGGATTGGATTGGGTAGAGTGGGGCGGACTGAAGTGAGTTGGTTTGGACTGGAGTAGATTGAATTGAGTGGAGTGGATTGGAGTGGGGTTGACTGGTTTGTGGGGTGGATTGAAGTGGAGTGGATTGGATTGGGATGGGGTGGGGTGGATTACATTGAGGTAGGGTGGAGGGTTGAATTGGAGTGGGGTGGATTGGACAAGAGTGTGGTGGACTGGACTGGGGTGGGATAGATTGGACTGGAGTGAGTGGATTGGATTGAAGTGGGGCAGTATGGAGTGGGTTGAATTGGAATTGAGTGGCATTAATTGGATGGAGTGAGGGGGATTGGATTGAGTGGAGTGGATTGGATTGGTATAGGGAGGATTGGATTGGTGTGGGGTGGATTGGATTGGAGTGGGGTAAGGTGGGCTGGATGGAATGGAGTGGGATGGACTGAACTGGGATGGGATGGATTGGATGGGGTAGAGTGGGACTGTACTGGGGTGGAGTAGATTGGATTGGAGTAGAGTTGTGTTGATTAAATGGAGTGAGGGTGGATTGAAGTGTGGTGGATTGCATTACAATGGGGTACTGGAGTGTGGTATATTGGAGTGGGGTGGATTGGACTGAGTGGTGTGGACTGGACTGGAGTGGTCTGGAGTGAATTGGACTGTAGTGAGTCGATTGTAATGAGTGGGGTGGACTGGATTGATATAGGGTGGATTAAGTTTTTGTGGGGTGAATTGGATTGGTGTGGGTTCGGGTGGGTTGGATTAAGGTGGACTGTATTGGATTGGAGTGGGATTGATTGGAGTGGTGTGGACTGAATTGAGGTGGGGTGGTGCGGATAGGATTGGGGTAGGTTGGATTTGAGGAGAGTGACGTGGATTTGGGTAGTGTGGAATGGGGTGGATTGGAGTAGAGTGGGTTGGATTGGAGTAGAAAGGGGTGGACTGAAGTATAGTGAGTAGTATTGGAGTGGAGTTGGGAGGATTAAAATAGAGTGGCCTGGATTGGAATGGGGTAGAGTGAGGTGGATTGGAATGAGGTGGATTGGAGTAGGTGATCTGGATAAGATGGATCAGATGGGTTGGATTGGAGTGGGGTGGGGTTGATTGAAATGAGGTGGGCTGGCCTGGATGGGGTGAATTGGATTGGGGTGGATTGGAGTCATGTGGGATGGATTGGATTGGGATGGGGTGAGTTTGGATTGGATTGGATTGGATTGGGATGGGGTAGGGTGGGCTTGAGTTATATTGGGGTGTGGCGGGTAGATTGCATTGAGGTGTGGGGTGGATGGCATTGAGGAGTGGTGGAATACATTGAGGTGGGGTGGACTGCATTGAGGTGGATTGGAATAGAGTGAGGTGAGTTTGATTGAGTGGGGTGAATTGGATTGGAGTGGGATGGACTGGAGTAGAGTGGACTGGAGTGAAGTGGACTAGAATGAAGTGAGGTGGATTGGACCAAGTCGGGCAGATTGATTTGGAGTGGTGTGGAATGTGGTGGGGTGGATTGGAGTGGGGTGTATTGGATTTCCGTGGGATTGGGTGTGTTGGATTGCAGTGGGGTAGGATGGATTGGAGTGGGGCGGATTAAGGTGGATTGGATTGAGGTGGATGAAGGTGGACTGAATTGGTGTGGGATGAACTGAAGTGAGGTGGATGAACTTGAGTAGGGTGGATTGGGTTGTGATGGCTTGAAATGGTGTGGGGTGGAATGAATTTGCGTGAGTGAATTGGATTGGACTGGATAGCAGTGGGTTGGATTGTAGTGGGGTGGATTGGACTGGGTTGGATCAGATTGGATTGGGGTGGGCTGGATTGAAATGTATGGATTGGAGTGGTATGTGTTGGACTGAAGTGGTGTGGACAGGGGTGGGTTGGAGTGGAGTGCAGTGGACTGCGGTGAATCTCAGTGCGGTGGGGTGGATTGCATTGGGGTGAGGTGTATTATCTTGGAGTTGGGTCTATTGGATTAGAGTGAGGTAGATTAGATTGGGTTGGGGTAGATTGGATTGGGATTTAATTGTGTGGGGCAGATTGTGGTGGATTGGAGTGTGGTGAATTAGGTTGGAGTGGGGTGAATTTGGGATGTAGTGGGGTGGATTGGATTGGGGTGAGGTGGCCTGGATTGGAGCAGGGTGGACTGGACTGGGTCAGACTGGAGTGGGGCAGATTGTTTTGGACTGGAGTGGGGTAGATTGTTTTGGATTAGAGTGGGACAAATTGTTTTGAATTTTAGTGGTGTAGATTGTTTTGGATTAGAGTGGGACAAATTGTTTTGGTTTCCAGTGGAGTACATTGAAGTGGGGACAGATTGTGTTGATTGGAATGGGGCAAATTATTTGGATTAGAGTGGGACAGATTGGTATGGCCAAATTGTTTTGGATTTGAGTGGGACAGACTGGAGTGGGGCAGATTATTTTGGATTGGAATGGGGCAGATTGTTTTGTATTGGAATGGGAAAGATTGTTTTGGATTGGAGTGGGGCAGATTGTTTTGGATTGGAGTGGGACGGATTGCTTTAGATTGGAGTGTGGCAGATTGCTTTGGATTGAAGTGGGGCATATTGCTTTGGACTGGAATGGGGCTGATTGCTTTGGACTGGAGTGGGGCAGATTGTTTTGGTTTGGAGTGTGGCAGATTGTTTTGGAATGAGTGGGGCAGATTGTTTTGGACTGAAGTGGAGCAGATTAGAGTGGGACAGACTGTTTTGGATTGGAATGGGGCAGGTTGGAATGGTGCAGGTTTTTTGGGCTGGAGTGGAGCAGATTGTTTGGATTGGGGTGCGGCAGATTACTGTGGAATGGAGTGGAGCAGATTATTTTGGACTGCTGCATTAGAGTGGGGAAGCCTTTTCTGGATTGGGGTGGGGAAGATTGTTTTGGATTTGAGTCGGGTCTGTTGGAAGGATTGCAGTGTGGTGGATTTGAGTGGATTGGGGTGAGTGGTTTGGATTGGAGTGAGGCAGATTGGATTAAAGTGGGGCAGTATGGAGTGGGTTTAATTGGAATTGAGTGGCATTAATTGGATGGAGTGAGGGGGATTGGATTGAGTGGAGTGGATTGGATTGGTATAGGGAGGATTGGATTGGTGTGGGGTGGATAGGATTGGAGTGGGGTAAGGTGGGCTGGATGCAATGGAGTGGGATGGACTGAACTGGGATGGGATGGATTAGATGGGGTAGAGTGGGACTGTACTGGGGTGGAGTAAATTGGATTGGAGTAGAGTTGTGTTGATTAAATGGAGTTAGGGTGGATTGAAGTGTGGTGGGTTGCATTACAATGGGGTACTGGAGTGTGGTAAATTGGAGTGGGGTGGATTGACTGAGTGGTGTGGACTGGACTGGAGTGGTGTGGAGTGAATTGGACTGTAGTGAGTCGATTGTAATGAGTGGGGTGGACTGGATTGATATAGGGTGGATTACGTTTTTGGGGGTGAATTGGATTGGTGTGGGTTCGGGTGGGTTGGATTAAGGTGGACTGTATTGGACTGGAGTGGGATTGATTGGAGTGGTGTGGACTGAATTGAGGTGGGGTGGTGTGGATAGGATTGGGGTAGGTTGGATTTGAGGAGAGTGACGTGGATTTGGGTAGTGTGGAATGGGGTGGATTGGAGTAGAGTGGGTTGGATTGGAGTAGAAAGGGGTGGACTGAAGTATAGTGAGTAGTATTGGAGTGGAGTTGGGAGGATTATAATAGAGTGGCCTGGATTGGAATGGGGTAGATTGAGGTGGATTGGAATGAGGTGGATTGGAGTAGGTGATCTGGATAAGATGGATCAGATGGGTTGGATTGGAGTGGGGTGGGGTTGATTGAAATGAGGTGGGCTGGCCTGGATGGGGTGAATTGGATTGGGGTGGATTGGAGTCATGTGGGATGGATTGGATTGGGATGGGGTGAGTTTGGATTGGATTGGATTGGGATGGGGTAGGGTGGGCTTGAGTTATATTGGGGTGTGGCGGGTAGATTGCATTGAGGTGTGGGGTGGATGGCATTGAGGTGTGGTGGAATACATTGAGGTGGGGTGGACTGCATTGAGGTGGATTGGAATAGAGTGAGGTGAGTTTGATTGAGTGGGGTGAATTGGATTGGAGTGGGATGGACTGGAGTAGAGTGGACTGGAGTGGAGTGGACTAGAATGAAGTGAGGTGGATTGGACCAAGTGGGGCAGATTGATTTGGAGTGGTGTGGAATGTGGTGGGGTGGATTGGAGTGGGGTGTATTGGATTTCCGTGGGATTGGGTGTGTTGGATTGCAGTGGGGTAGGATGGATTGGAGTGGGGCGGATTAAGGTGAATTGGATTGAGGTGGATGAAGGTGGACTGGATTGGTGTGGGATGAACTAAAGTGAGGTGGATGAACTTGAGTAGGGTGGATTGGGTTGTGATGGCTTGAAATGGTGTGGGGTGGAATGAATTTGCGTGAGTGAATTGGATTGGACTGGATAGCAGTGGGCTGGATTGTAGTGGGGTGGATTGGAATGGGTTGGATCGGATTGGATTGGGGTGGGCTGGATTGAAATGTATGGATTGGAGTGGTATGTGTTGGACTGAAGTGGTGTGGACTGGGGTGGGTTGGAGTGGAGTGCAGTGGACTGCGGTGAATCTCAGTGCGGTGGGGTGGATTGCATTGGGGTGAGGTGTATTATCTTGGAGTTGGATCTATTGGATTAGAGTGAGGTAGATTAGATTGGGTTGGGGTAGATTGGATTGGGATTTAATTGTGTGGGGCAGATTGTGGTGGATTGGAGTGTGGTGAATTAGGTTGGAGTGGGGTGAATTTGGGATGTAGTGGGGTGGATTGGATTGGGGTGAGGTGGCCTGGATTGGAGCAGGGTGGACTGGACTGGGTCAGACTGGAGTGGGGCAGATTGTTTTGGACTGGAGTGGGGTAGATTGTTTTGGATTAGAGTGGGACAAATTGTTTTGAATTTTAGTGGTGTAGAGTGTTTTGTATTGGAGTGGGACAAATTGTTTTGGTTTCCAGTGGAGTACATTGAAGTGGGAACAGATTGTGTTGATTGGAATGGGGCAAATTATTTGGATTAGAGTGGGACAGATTGGTTTGGCCAAATTGTTTTGGATTTGAGTGGGACAGACTGGAGTGGGGCAGATTATTTTGGATTGGAATGGGGCAGATTGTTTTGTATTGGAATGGGAAAGATTGTTTTGGATTGGAGTGGGGCAGATTATTTTGAATTGGAGTGGGACGGATTGCTTTAGATTGGAGTGTGGCAGATTGCTTTGGATTGAAGTGGGGCATATTGCTTTGGACTGGAATGGGGCTGATTGCTTTGGACTGGAGTGGGGCAGATTGTTTTGGTTTGGAGTGGGGCAGATTGTTTTGGAATGATTGGGGCAGATTGTTTTGGACTGAAGTGGAGCAGGTTAGAGTGGGACAGACTGTTTTGGATTGGAATGGGGCAGGTTGGAATGGTGCAGGTTTTTTGGACTGGAGTGGATCAGATTGTTTGGATTAGGGTGCGGCAGATTACTGTGGAATGGAGTAGAGCAGATTTCTTTGGACTGCTGCATTAGAGTGGGGAAGCCTTTTCTGGATTGGGGTGGGGAAGATTGTTTTGGATTTGAGTCGGTCTGTTGGAAGGATTGCAGTGTGGTGGATTTGAGTGGATTGGGGTGAGTGGTTTGGATTGGAGTGAGGCAGATTGGACTGGAGTGGGGTGGATTGGGGTGTACTGCATGATTCCATATTTTGGATAATTACACATAAGAAAGAAACAAGAACAAATTAATAGTCAGCATTTGGGAATAAGCAAAAACAAAACAAAATGTGGGCAAAGTGAGAAAAGAAGATTTGGCAAAATAAAAAAAGTGAACTATAGAAAATAAAACTCTGAAGTTTTGTTTTTCCTTCTGGCCATGTTTCTGACAGTCACACGCCTTCTGTTTTCTGGGAATTGATGCTAGCCCTGCTATGACCAATTCCGAGGCTGTAAAGCAGAGCGCAACACAAGCCAAAAAATGGTAAGACACAAGCGGGCTCAAAGCCCTTTTCTATATACAACAGTGTCACACAAGCGTGACACATGCGCTAGTGCATGCTATCACAGGCTCTGACCATAAAAATTGAACAGGTGCACTGCAGTTTCAGTTCGAATGTAAAAAACATTTGCACCACGCATCTGCTGCAGATGTTGCTTTTGGTTGGTAAGGTAGAACGCACGTTGGTACTCAAATGCCTTGCACAGTTGCAAACCTATATATTCTGGCAGCCCTATTTCGAAAGTGAGTATGCCATTAGCTTTTGCATGGTTTAGTAGCTGGTTGTCTCATTTATTGTCTATTAACATGGTGTAGTTAACAAGAAATCTTTGAAGGTCAGGTGATGTAATTTCTTGGGCTTCTGTGTGAGTGAAAGGGCGTGTGATGTTGCTTTCACTGTCTCTCTGTCTTGGGTACAATGGCAATGTGGTGTTGCTGTATGGACTTACTGCAAGCGCCTAAACAACTTGCGCTTTCATCAATAACATGCCCACACATGTTCTGTGATGATGCTTGGCAAGGGCTGACAGGCGTACCCCTCATTCTGGCTCAGCATCTGAGACTACGCCCACCAGCCATGCCTTCTTTTATTATTCGTACAACACGTGATCACCAGGTCATGACATACAAGCAAATACAAAGTAGGGTTATGAAGCAACACCTCTCGCTTCATACAATTAAATGGTAGTGCCCGCAGCTCATAACATCATGAGCGCAACACTACATCCCTCCCAAAAAATCATAAACAGAAATATTGAATAACTGTAAGGTGAGCAAACACTGGTGCAAAACAATAGCACAAAAACCCATTTCCATCTATCACACAAGGGGAGTACACGTTCTTCCACCCCTCAGTCACAACTCGTGATATCTCATTCGAGTAGAGGGTGCAATGTTACTCTGCAACTCATACCAAGAGTAGTTGGCATGACTGACTGGTAAGGCAGGCCTACAGGGACTGGTGACAGCACCACTTACCTGTTCTGGTGACTCGCCACCATGGTCAGTGGAAACACAAAGCGGCACTGACGCTTCTGACCATCATCCTCTGATGTCACCTCCCCATCAGTGGCCACAGACTCATGTCTGCTGCCCAGATTCGTCACAGGTGCGAGGGGGTTGAAATGTTTGAAACATGAGACATTGCGAGCAATCTGTTCAGTCCCCCTGCGAGCAACTATTAGGGATCCTTGATGCCTGGCAATGACCCAGGGGTGGCTCTCAAATGGTAATAAAAACTTACTGCCTGGAAACTGATCCTTGACAAGAACGTGATCTCCCACTTGTAAATCGGAGTGGCAGGCTCACCGACGAACACTTGTCTTGTCATTGGAGTTCTTCCGTTTGCAATATTCTTTTTGTTCATTTCCAGCTGCATGCGTCTAGGACTCATGATGAGGGATGACATCAGCAACAATGCGGCCCATGGAAAGGTGGCTCGGGGTGACTCCTGTGGTGGAGTGTGGAGTCTGGCGGTAGTCTAGAAGGAACTAATACACCGCCATCTCTGGTGTTTCTCTTTTTGCAGAGGCAATCCGTATTACTTTGTTTAAAGTCTTCATAAATCTTTCCACTTCTCCATTGGCTTAGGCCGTCGCTGTGTGATCTTTCTGTGCTTGATGCCAAGAGAGCTCAAATATTCTGTTAATTCTCTTCCTTGAAAAGGTGGACCATTGTCGGTCCGGATCTCTTTAATCATACCATGGGTGGCTAACACTTTTTCGACTTTGGGATTACTTCTGTCGCAGTAAGTGACTTGATTATTTTCACTTCTGGGTATTGTGAAAAGGTATCAATCAGCACAAGCATGTGTTGGCTGTCAGGTAGACTTCCAAAATCAATACTAGCAGAAATCCAAGGTTTCTGAGGTTGTTTTTCAGGTACAATGGGGGCTTGCACATTCGGTTCTCCAGTCACTTGACACCAATGGCATGCCTGCACTAGTGCTTCGACTTTCTCGTCCATCATTGGGAACCATACTTTGGTTTGTAACCTACTCTTTGTTATAACCATGCATTGGTGGCCAGCATGGGCAAGCTTTACAGCTCTATCCGTGATGCTGGCAGGAATCACTACTCTGTGTCCTCGAAGGATGCATCCCTCATCACTGATGGTCAGCTCTTGTTGAACATGATGTAGACTGTCCATGGTTTTCCTGGCTTCTGGGGTGAGGTGATGCCATTGCTTCTGGATGGTGTGCCACTGGTTTGTTCGGATGCGATTCTTGACTCTGTAGGTTTTCATCTTCCTTGGTTGCCCGATGGATAGTCTCTAAAGATATGGGCAAAGGCCGGGATCTCTCGACCACACATCTCACATATTCTTCTGTCCCTTGAGCGTCATCGGCTTCAGCAAAGGTGGTGGGCCTTGGATGTCTTGATAAATAACCTCCAGGATTATTTGCTCCTAGGTGATACTCTATCCTGCAATCGTATTCTTGCAGCTCTAACATCCACTTTTCTATTCATGGGGATGGCTTTGAGGTGGTGCCATTGAATAGGGGAATGAGCAGTTTGTGATCAGCAGTGATGGTAAATGGGTGCCCCTAGATGTACAAATTAAAATGTTTGCATGGCCAGTGGACGGCAATAGCATCTCGTTCAATCTGCGAGTACCTCTGTTCTGTCTTGGTGAGGGACCGGCTGGCATAGGCTACTGGGGCCTATTGTTCCGCCATCATTGTTTGCATCAGTACTGCCCGTAGCCCTGTTTGGCTGGCATCTACCACTATGATGGTACCTTTCCTGGGATTAAAGTACCGCAGAGTTGTGTCCGTGGTCAAGGCATCCTTGGTCACTCACCTGAGCCAGATCCCATGACCAGGCAGTTGTGGCTTTAGTCAGGTCTCTCAGGGGTTGTGTTAGGGATGTGAGGTTTTTGATAACATACCCACAGTAGTTTACCTTGCCCAAGAAGCTCTGAATCTCTGTCGCGCTCGTGGGTGGAGGAGCATACTTGGTGTCATTAACTTTATTGGGCTCAGGAGCTTGTTCTTTAGGAATTAGTATTTCTCCTTATGAAGGGTAAGGCCAGATTCATGTATTCATTGAAGGACCTTCTTCAGTTGCGCATGATGTTCTTGGATGGTTTTAGCGTGGATTAGAATATTGTCACTGAGGTTGATGATGTCAAGGAGGTCTATTAAGAGTTCTCGGGTGGTGTGTTGAAACACCTCCGCTGCTCTGTAGATGCCAAAATTTAACATCCGGTAGCAGGGAAGCCCAGTGTGGGTCAAAAAGGTGGTGATCTATCTAGATTCTTCAGCTCGGACCAAATTGATGATAGCTAGATCATAGGTCTAGCTTCGAGAACCACCTGGTCTCACCCAGCTCTAAAATGAGGTCATCTATGGTGGGAGTGAGGTGTCATTCCCTCTTTATTCCTGGGTTGGGTAGTCTCATGTATACACAAATTCGGACTTCTCCGGGTTGTTTCGGGTTTTGCTACCACAGTTGGTGAGACCCACGGCGATGGACCTTCTATTCTCTCAGTAATACCAGCAGCTTCGAGCTTCTCCAGGTCTCGTTCCACCAGAGGTCTCAAGTAGAAAGCTAACCGTCAGTGTCGGAGGGCCACTGGTTGTATAGATCGGTCTATGTGGAGGGTGATCTCTTTGTCTTTGAGGCAGCCTATTCCTTCAAACACCTGTGGGAAGGATCCTAGAAGGTCACTGTGGGAGTCGAGATATACGCCGAGTGTGCGCTGGCCTTTTTCAGCAAAGTACATTTGTGCTTCTATTTCACTTGACCCATGGTGAATTTGAGTCTGGAATTTTCCTTTCATGGTCAGCGGTTGGGTTTGCCCATGTGCAAATACCTTGATGCGTGCTGGTGTCAGGGGAGGTGGCGGATAAAGGCTTTGATACAAGGCATTTGATATGTTGCTGTATACACTTACTACAAGCGCCTAAACAACTCACGCTTGCACTTTCATTAATAACACGCACACACGCATTCTGTGATGATGCTTGGCAAGGGCCGACAAGTGTACTCCTCACTCCGACTCCACATCTGAGACAATGCCCACCAGCTGTGCCTTCTTTTATTATTCTTACAACACATGACCACCGGGTAGTGACATGCAAGTGAATGCGACAGGGGGTTATGAGGCAACACCCCTCGCTTCATACAATTAAATGGTAGTGCCCGCAGATCATTTAGTCATGAGCGCAACAATACAGGCACCACTGCATTTAAATGAATGTTATGTTGATCTTTAAATTTTGCCATTTCCCGTGGGAAATTTCATATTGTGCCCAAATTGCAAAACGTTCCCATTTTCCAACTGCACCTGCAGACTTTTAATGCAAAACGTATCTTCCAAAATTGTCTGTTCTTCAAAACAAAAAATCTAGAGAAATCTCTCCCTAAAGGTTTCTCTTGCTAAGTTATTCTGCCGCATGCCTACTTTTAAAATTTTAACATATATTTTTTAATTCATGACAATCACAGATAACACAGTAGTAAACCAAAAATCTTTATCTAATTGTGAAGGAAACCCGCACCCCTAAGTCAAAAGGCATCATGCTTCATCCCCTGTCTTTTAACTCCAGAGTTGTGCCATTCAGTCGGATCTTCTCATTCAACAGCACTGATTGTGAGTTTTCACCAGGTGTATTGTAAGAACTATTTCCTTTGAAAGGGAAAGACCGCTATGAAACATAGAAAGCTTTACTGTTTTAACCTCCAGCATAGACTTTATATTAGTTCGTAGAGATCACTTTAAAGAGCTCAATTGGAGTGGGCTCTGTTATTCACCCATCATAATCCTGATTTTTCGATTTGTGATGATCTGTGTCCCTCTGCCGTTTTCTATGAGGATGGCTTTCTGCTGGATGTCTGTGAAAACAAAATGGATGCACACATGTGTAACGTTTAAACTGCCACGTATAGACCCACATGACAAATTCATTTTATCTTTATGCATTATGAGAACTTACTACATCAATTATGTGACCGGTTTCTCCTGAGACCCACCCTTTAATGTTTTGGCAATTCATAGGTGACTGGAAACTAGAAATGCACAATATTCAAATATGGAAAGCCTTGTTCTTCTGGTGGTCTCCTGGTGCAATGGTTTCCACTGGACGTTGAACAAGAGCATCCATGAAATAAGGTCTGGATGGGCCAACCGTAGGCTGACTTGAGTACTGCCAGGCTGAATCATCAGCCATCCTAGTTTATGACTATCTCCCCAGCTTCAGTCATGGCTGGGAACCAGACTCGTTGCACTTCAGACAAGGCAGTAAATGGGTGATGCATGGTGAATTACGCACAGTGTTAGAGCTACCAGTCCCAATGGAAATGGCAGCAGGTGAACTTTGAAAGTGGTGGATGTTGAGACAAAACAATTAATTACGTTCAGTTCAGAGTGAGTGAGCACAACTGCCTGTAGGAAGCTCAGCGGGTTCTCACATCGAGACAAACATTTTTTAAAAAAATAGGATGAATGGTGCTTTTTCCAGCAATATTTATTTAATAAACGTGCTAAAAACGAATGCAAAATCAGTTCCGTTAGCTCAATTTCAGGTAGCTGAGTCAGATCCAATGTGTTAGTGATGTTGGAGCAAGACTTTAGACCTGCTTGTTGTGCCAGGGTAAAGAGGAAAAACTATGCTCGCCTGTGTTCATTTACAGTTGTAGATGTTTGGAGTGTTCCATTTGCAATCCTGCCACTGGCAATCTATTCCAAGTTATTTATTCAGCTTCTAAGTAGCCACTTGTGCTCCTTGTACTGCTGGACACATAGGTGTTTAGCCTGAGGGTCAATGTTTATGACTGTGAGGACCAATTCCCATCACTACAAAGTCATAAAGACTTTCAACGAAAGGTTGATCTGGCACATTGATTTGGAACATCCTGCACTACAGCACAGTGCATGTATAAACTAACGTGTCAGCCTTTCTTTGAACTTTTTGGTTAATAAATGTTAAGCTGTGGCTTTAATTTTCTTTGCAATACTTAACTAGATAAACTTTGACTTGTTTAGGGTTACAGAGCCCATGTCTGAGTGACTACAAGGGACAAATGTGGAGGTGCCATTAAGAATGGGAAGGCCATGGCAATTGGGACTGTAGTCCCCCTGCGTTGAGCAGTCACACCTGTCCCACCCAACAGGAAGAACAAAATCACATGGAGCAACCTACAATGTCATGGGAAGGTTTTAATTGGAGCCCAGGTTTGCAGGTATAATTCACACCTGAACTGGAACCCTATTCCGTGCAAGGGTTTTGGTTTTGTGCTCACTGTGTGGTGGTGGCTCTTCACCATGTATGATGATTGAAGAAACCATGTGTCACATAGCAGCAACATGTGGTTGGCAGGCCTGGAAGCTGATATGTGGAGCCTGCACAGCGGATCATTAACACCTTTGCAGTTACACTGTGCAGGCTGCAGCATGCAGCTTCCTTCCCACAGTTGCTACACGTACCCTTTCGCAATTCAAGACAGGGTGAGTCTCATCACTTGATAACGCAGAAAAAGAAGGACTAACAAATATTCATATATCATGTAACCAAAATCGTATAATGTAGTGTGATTTTAGTAAAGAAAAAAATGAACAAGGGAAATTGTGCCTTCGGGGTAGTTCGCCATTATTATAAACAAGCCTAATTAATCATGAAGAATTGAAAATTGTAGTAATTCGTCATAATTGCAAATGTGTTTTATGATTTTCTTGATTGAAACTGTTATATGCTTAGCTTAAATTTAGTAGAGGCTTTGGCCTAGTTGCCTGGTCTCAAATTCTAACTGCGTGGCTTTTTCCTTGAACTAATGAAATGAACATTTTACTTTAAGGTTGTATTTTTCCAGTAGGGATGACTAATATACTTATCTCCAAGGTTTCCTGCTAGGCAAGTTTCATCCCTTTTGATCCAAGGTTAGTCTCTGCAGGTGCGGACAATAAAAGTACAGATACTGAAATATTTGGCAAACTATGTTGCAACTTGTGTTCCAAGGCTCCAAGGACAATGTATGAATAAATGAGTACTAGGAGAAAGACACTATTCATTGGTCAAATTGAAGCCACCCTCTGAACCCTCCAATGGAAGACCCTGCTGAATTTGGAATGTTTCTTACTTAAACCCACATGACAAAGAGAAGTCAGCCATTTTCCTTGATGCCATCTTTGAAGCCGAATGCCAGACGCCATCTTAGACGACATCTTGATGCCCTTTTCTCTATTCCAGAGAAAGAGACTTTGAGAATTCTCACCCGAGAGACTTTAACTTTAATGTTGCCCCGTCTTGCCCATGCAGTAACTTTGCCCCATTCTCCTTGCCGCCGCAAGGAAACTTGCCCTTAACTCTGTCCCTATGAAATCTGCCCCATGCTGATCGAAACGGTACCTGAAGGACGAAGACTTTCCTTGTCTGCTGATTGTATTTGGTAATTATGAAAGGATAATTGTATTATGCATTGTGTTTTTCCTTTTAGGTACCAACTGCTATTTTGATAGGGCCCAAGCTAGAAGTTTTCCAAATTTGTGTTGATTAAATTCGTTTTGCATGAAGTCCCACACGCCAATGCTAATTAGAGGTTAGTCGAGGTATGCACTTGACGCACCATGTTGAATTGAAATCTTGTTATGCTGACCGATGTATGCAATTAGTCAAGTTCAATTACTAATATTAGTGATTTGCATTGCCGTAACTGAATGTATTATAATTCAGATTTTGCGTAGATTGCGTTTCTTCTGCCGCTATGGACAGCTAGTAATATTCGTATACATATATCATTTGGTTTTGAGACTTATATATATCGTTTTAGCTTTGTTAATATAGGGAAATAAATTCACTAACTTTAAATAAACTGGTGTGGTTATTCATGACTGGAAGGTCATGTTGCATCGAAATACCAACTGTTATTGATTCCTAATGTGTTATTTTGACCTAGTAATAGAGTATTGGGTATCGATTACAATAGCTATTGATTATTGATTTAAGTGATCCGACTATTCTAGGATGAGGAGAGCCCAACTCGGCAAAAAGGTTCACCGACCTCCAACGTGTCCAGGTACAGGTAATTTAAAAGGGCTGGACGCGTTATCAGTAGATGGTAGCAGAGATTGATGGTTACGCCCTTTGGGACCCCATTCGAACAATAGATGGAGTCAAGTTAGAATTTTCTTTGATAAAACAAGTTGGAGAGATGATGATGCCCTAAATCCCCAATGACTTTCCCGGAATCTCGGAGCTTGCGAATGGAGGAAATTGAGGTGTGAGAATATTTCAGGCGTTTCTAGTGACGGTATGAGAGAAGTTAGGGTTTTGCGCTTGCACAGCTTATTGCCGCAGATTAATTGAGAAGTTTGTGAGGATTCTAGGGGGTTATGAACTCCAGTTAAAGAGATTTTAGAGGAGTGTTACTCCAAAGTGTGAGAGTAGGGAAGTCGTCGAACTTCGCATGTGTGTAGCGCTTTGTGCCGGAAAATTGTCCACATGGTTGTTGATGTTGAGACGGGCCCTGCGAGGTCAAGAGACTCCGGAGTATGTTGAAAAGTGTATGAGACACTTGATTGATGTTGTAATCTGTTCGGTTTAATAGGTTGATCGGGCGTGGTCAACGAGTCAGTATGAATATTGAGGAATGAAAGAAAATTTTCGACTTTGAGATTTGACAAATTCTAAGGTGCACCAGAATAGTTCATTGATCAGTTGAGAGTAAAGTTTGCGGGTCAAATTTTGCTTGCGAGAGCGGGAAACCGAGAAAGATGGAATAACTGCTGAGGCTAGTGAAAAATCCCTAAGGTTTCTGAAGCGATTGTATTACCCTTCCTGTAGTAAACCGACAGATTTGTTTTCTTCTTTTTGGTTAGTGCTCGCGATATATTGCAGAAATTAGTTTCGAATGAAGTTGAATGAAGGAGGACACGCCACAGGACTTTGTTAGCCGCAGTGTGTGAGTGTGACGTCACTAGGAGCCGCGCTGGGATAGGTTGGTTGGTGAGAAGGGTCGCGCACGGATTGGACGCAGTCCGTGAAGCGAAATTGGCGGGGAAAGGCAAGCGAAGAGTATTCCGGGAATTAAAGTCACCTATTGATTACACATTTTAGAAAAATAAAAGACGGAAAGATGACATTTTTCAAAGCATTTAAGAGTGCCTTGAGGGGAGATGCGTATATAAAAGCAAATGTAGGAGAAGAAACACCGCCTGAGGGTACACCAGCTTACATCGTGATTGAAGAGAAGGGTGTCGCACCATGTCTTTGGCTAAAGCAATGGTGCAAATTAACAGAAAAGCATGGAAGTGTAGCGTTCCGTATCCATGGGTCGTTTAATCTAAGAGTTTTGGAGAATTTAAGATTTGCGCTATACGACATGAAAGTACCTCCAAAACCAGCACAGTTTGAGGCATTAGCAATTTGGGAGCTAATAGCTAGAAACCAACAACAAAAGAAATTAGAGACAAGAATAAGAATAGTAGAAAAGACACTAGCGGATGCTAGATGGGATACTACTCAAAAGGTTTGGAGATCAGACGTATTGCAGGGAATTAAGTTGTTTCCAGCAATTACTGACGAAGCAGAGACGGAAGAAAGGAAAGCTACCTATAAAACAAACAGGAGTCAGTCCAGAGATAGAGAAAACAACAGTCATTCGAAAAGATCAGACGAGTCAGACGATGAGGAGTTCATTATACAATTGTTAAATGATCGCCCGCCACCATATGTGGAAAGCGAAAAAGGCTCAAGATTAGCACTGCCCCTCCAGAACCAATACAAGGTAATGTGACACCGAATTTGAGAATATAACAGAGGCAGAGCAGTTCTGATATGCCCTTTGCACCACAAATACCACAAATTCAGAGGATATATCCTGACGTGCCTAAATTGAATCCTGTCGATAATTATCAGCCGCAGGTTCAAAGGCGCTGCTGTGATGAGCATAATCTGGGAATGACTTCTGATTTAATGGCGCATGGAGGATAGAATTATCAAAGACCGACATTGATTCAAGCTGAATCAACACAAATTTTGATGCCTCAGAAGCAGATGCAAGAGGTGCCAAGGTACACACAAATAGCAGAGAACCAGTTAGACATGCCAATAATGATGAACCATAATGTGGGAATTAACATGCCACAGAATTCGGGGAACGGACAGAATCCAGACGCAATATCTCTGCCTATCACTGTAGGTCCACCAGTACCATTGTATATACAGGCAAAGCCGAATGCATGCGACCAAGGGGTAATGACACGAAATGAGACAGGGAGGAGATGCATAGAAAACACTCCAGAAACGACTCCGGTAGGAACAATGCCAAATGGATCTGGGTCTTTGTTGGAATTTAGCCCAATTCCAATTTGTGCTCCGTCAACTGTGGTAAGGCCGAATCCACCACTAATAGTACCGCTAACTTCAAAAACTGAAACGTTGCCGCAACCATCAGTGGCAGTTGATGTAAGTGCTACATTGATGGGACTGAACGCACAACAGCTAACAAAATGGCTCAACAGTTTGAACTCCCCACAGAGTACATCCAGCGGGAAGGGAGAAGAATACCTGAATAAAATAAGACTGGGCATGGAAGCAGATGAACTAGTAGAGGGAACAATGGGTCTGAACAGGTTAGAATCATACACAGAAGAAGAACTGAGATACATGTGCCCTAGGATTACAAGAGAAGTGAGTAATATACATAAGAAGTTACAAGATATTGTAGACAGAAACGAGATCGATATAGGGAAGACTAAACATTTGAGCAGAAGTTACAGGCTAGACTTTGAGACAAAAGACTTTGAACACATGAGCTCTGCAGGGATGAAAACACACCTTAAGGAGATACTGCAGAGCGCGCAGGTCTGGAGATGCTTAGACAAGTGGGAAAGTAGATGGGTTAAGAAAAAGGACAAAAGAAAGAAAGTACCCCAGATCGGAATGAAAAAGCTCAACAGAATGACGACCTGATAACCATGTTGCCAATGAGAGAAACAGCAGGGGGAAAACTTGTACATGTACCATGGCACAGGTGCGATATTCAATCCTTTACGGATGATTTCCCTAAATTAAGATTTGTGAAGCTTGCAAAATGTCTTTGGGAAGACCTGAACACCTTATTCGAAATTGTGGTTCCGGCAGACTTGTGGGAAGATTGTAAGAGGGCTGTAGGTTGGCCGACAAGTGAACCAGAAAGGGATAGGGACACAGGTGCACCATCACCTACGGTAATGAGTTTATACCATAAGGTGATTGAGCACTTGAAAACAAAGGTTGCGTCGAAGAATGTGGATTGGCAGAGGATTGATAGAAGGGCACAAGAAGTTAAAGAGTCAATACATGTTTATTATGAGAGATTGTTGAAAGCGTTTAAAAATGACAGTGGCACGGAAACGATCGAGGCAAAGGACATGCTCCATTTTGTGTTCAGATTTGTGGAAGGGTTGAGACCCGAGATCAGTCAGATGATTAAAATGCATTTGATTTGTTGGCAGTCAAAATCGATCGACGAAGTGTTGAACTACGCAAAATACTGCAGTGATGAGATTGAGACAAAGTAGAAAAGGTTGAAAGAAAATGTGATGGTGATGCAGCTTAGAGCAGCTCAGACAGGTTTGCAAGGTTTACAAGGTTTTCAACAGCAGTTGCCACAGCAGCAACAGCAGGGAAATGCTATGTTCCAGCCACAAATTAAGAGACAGAGGAGGGTTTGTGAATAATGGTTCTGATATAAATACTGTTATGATTCCGAATGGTATACAGGCAATGAAGAAGGTGATGCCATGTCACACGTGCGGAATCGTCGGGCATTGGAAACGGGAGTGCCCAATGTTGGTGCAGGAAGGCATAGGTCAGCAAAACAATGATGTCAATGCATTTCAGAATATGAGAGTACCGAAATTGAGAGGTCCAAATCCGCATTTTCAAAGTAATATAAATCAGATGCAGGGTTTACAACCCATACAACCGCAGCAGGTGCAAATGCCCCGTGCACAAATGGCACAGGTGCAGCAAATGTAACTGCAGTTCCCTATGGTACCTAATCAGCAAATGCAAATACCCTTAGCACCAATGAATTAGCAACAAGTAATGCTTCCTCAACAGGTCACGGGTCAAGGAATGAATCAAAATGGCACAGTACACCAATTCCCGTTACACAGTGAGCACGGAATAAACGATGTATGGGAGAGTGAAAGTTCAGAAGAGGAGGGAAATTGTATGCTTGCAGCATCCTTGGAAGTTGATCAAAAGGGTCCGTATGTGAAAGGAAGAGTTATGGGTCACCGCGTTTCATTCTTGGTTGACACAGGAGCTACACGCTCTACAGTTAGAAGTATCGAAGTACCAAACTTGCCACTTTCAGGGAGAACAGTTCAAGTAGTGGGAGTGGCAAATAGGTACCTGACAAACCCAATCACAGATCCAGTGCAAATCAGAATTGGTAACTATCAAGGGTTACATAAATTTGTGGTGTGTGACTCAAGCCCGATATCATTATTAGGGAGAGACTTATTGTGCAAATTGGGGTGTTTGATTATGTGTTCAAATGATAGAATTAAAATTCAGACAAACAGTGATGAGGAAGAAGAGGACAGTTTAGGAGGAGACGTAGTGGAAACTGTCGATGAAAAGTATCCCCTGATTACTCTTTATCCAATGCTCACTGAAGCAGATATTCCTGCTGAGTTACAGGAAACAGTTGGAAAGGAAGTGTGGGATATGACAGGAAATGAAGTAGGATTGGTCAAAGGAGTAGAACCAGTGAAAGTGACTGTAAAACCCAATGTGAATTTTCTCCAGACCCCACAATACCATATGGCACAAGACACCCTCATGAAAGTCGCCCAACTCATTGACGAGTTTGTGAAACAGGGAGTACTGAAAGAAGTGTTAAGTAGTCCATGTAATTCATCAATCATGGGACTAATAAAACAGAGTGGAAAGGTCCGGATTGTTCAGGATTTGAGGAAAATAAATGACATAATAGTCAAGTGTTGTCCCGTAGTACCAAATCCAGCTGTGATAATGTTTCAAGTTCCCTGTGACGCTGAGTGGTTCTCAGTCATCGACTTGTTACAAGCATTCTTTTCTGTGCCCCTTCATGAGGACAGCCAATTTCTCTTTTGTTTCAAATTTTTGGACAGGGTCTACAGTTGGTGTCGAATTCCTCAAGGGTTTTCGGAGTCACCATCAATTTTCAATCAGATTCTAAAGAAAGATTTGGAATCATTGAAATTACCCTTTGAGTCAGCCTTGGTACAGTACATTGACGATTTGCTGATCGCGTCCAAGACAGAAAGTGACTGTACAGCTGACACCATTGCCCTATTGAATCATTTGGAAAGGAATGGACACAAAGTATCCCCTTCGAAATTACAGTTCTGTCAGAAGAAAGTGAAATATTTGGGTCACCAGATAGAGAAAGGGTTGAGAAGAATAATGAAAGAAAGAATAACAAGTGTACTTCAAATGAGTCCACCCAAAACGAGGAGGGACGTGAGAACGTTTTTGGGAATGGTGAGCTACTGTCGCCAATGGATTCCCAATTTCTCAACTCTAGCCAAACCTTTGCTGAAACTGACCCAGAAGGATGCGCTGGATGAAATAGTGCTGAAAAGAGATGAGATGGATGCTTTTTATTGAATTAAAGGAATGCATGTGCAGAGCTCCAGCTTTAGGTATGCCTGATTACACAAAGCCTTTTACATTGTTTTGTCATGAATGTGATGCATGTTCCTTGTCTGTCTTGACTCAAGCCCATTGTGGCGTAAACAGACCAGTAGCATATTTTTCAGCTACTTTGGATCCAGTCGCAGCAGCACTGCCAGGGTGCTTGCGTGCCGTAGCAGCAGTTGGTATCAGCCTAAATCAGAGTGAAGGAATAGTGATGGGACATCCTTTGACAGTCATGGTCCCTCACTCAGTCGAGATACTTTTGACACGTTCCCGAACACAGCACATGACCGGTGCTAGGCTTACAAGGTACGAGACTATAATTTTGGGTTCACCTAATGTGCAGCTGAAAAGGTGCACTACGTTGAATTCAGCAACCTTGTTTCCCAGTGAAAATGTCGAAATTGAGAACGCTGAAAACATCGAGCACGACTGTCTTCAGGTGACTGAATTTTGCACAAAACCAAGACCTGACATCAAAGACACCCGATTGGAAGAAAATGATCAAGTTATTTTTGTTGATGGTTCATGTTTAAGAGATGCATTAGGAATATTGAAAGCAGGATATGCTGTATGTACAATAACAGGTGTTCTGGAAGCATCTTGGCTTCAAGGAGTTTACTCTGCACAAGTAGCGGAACTGGTAGCACTTACTAGAGCTTGCCAACTTTCCGCATTAATGAAAGTTACCATTTACACTGACAGTCAGTACGGATTTGGAATAGTGCATGATTTTGGACAATTGTGGTCACAAAGAGGTTTCATGACCTCTTCAGGATCACCAGTGAAAAATGGTGAAAGAATAAGAGAATTGTTACATGCCATCCAGTTACCAGGAGAAGTAGCAGTGGTAAAATGTAGTGCACACTCAAAATCACAAGACTAGGTTTCTTTGGGAAATGGGTATGCAGATCAAGTCGGAAGGTTTTGCGCATTGAACTGTATATTGCTCAGAGACGAATGGAACTTGATAAATGAGCCAGAACTTGAGCCAAGTGAATCTTTTGCTCTAAAGGTTGTAGATACAATCGATGAATTGAAATCCTTACAGAACGATGTTAGTGAAGATGAGAAACTCTCATGAGCAAATTACAATGTGTAAAGAAACCAGATGAGTTGTGGGTCTCAAGTGAAGGGAGATTGGTTCTGCCAAACAGTCTTTTGACGCAGTTGGCCAGATTGTACCATGGACAAGCCCATCTTGGAAGGGATGCCATGGTTAGACTATTCAAAATTGATTGGTTTAATCCCAAATTCCGTCAAGTTGCTGAAGCAGTTTGCCATCGTTGCGTCATTTGATAACAAATGAACGCAGGGAAGGGAACAGTAGTAAATCTGAGCCACATTGGAAGAGCGGGAGGTCCATTCAGCAGGATGCAAATGGATTTTATTGAGATGCCTGTGCATTGAGGCTTGAAGTATGTGTTGGTGATTGTGTGCATTTTTAGTCACTGGATTGAAGCATACCCCACACGTAGAAATGACAGCCTTACAGTTGCAAAACTACTCTTGAGAGAATTAATACCACGTTTCGGATTCCCGATCTCCTTAGAATCAGATAGGGGAAGTCACTTCAATAACGAAGTAATAAAATTACTGTGTGCAGCGCTGAACATTGAGCAGAAACTGCATTGTAGCTATCGCCCTGAAGCATCAGGACTAGTGGAGCAAATGAATGGCACATTGAAATCGAGGATGGCGAAAATATGTGCATCAACAAACTTGAAATGGCCTGACGCATTGCCCTTGGTGTTAATGTCAATGAGAAACACCCCTGATAGAAAGACTGGACTGTCCCCGCATGAGATCCTCATGGGCAGATCCATGAGGCTTCCCGCAGTTCCTGCAAATGCTCTTTTGAATATTACAGATGATATGGTGTTGGACTACTGCAAAGGTCTAGCTGATGTGGTACGCTCTTTTTCTCACCAGGTGGAGGCAACCACATTGCCACTGATCCAAGGTCCAGGACACGCCAGGAAAGCAGGTGACTGGGTCGTGATAAAAAAGCACGTGAGGAAGTCGTGTTTGGAACCGCGTTTGAAAGGACCTTTTCAAGTGATTCTGACAACTACCACCGCTGTGAAGTGTGCAGGAGTTCCCAACTGGATTCACGCCAGTCACTCGAAAAGGGTGACGTGCCCCACAGAAGAGGAAGTTGAAGCGCTGAAATCGCCAGTGACTGAAAAGAAAGTACCAGGCACTGAGACAGAACAAAGAGAACCTGGAGGCGAACAAGCCGAAATAGAGGAGGGAGAGATATTTTCTGAGGAAGAAACAACAGACCCATTTGAGGAGGTCAGAGGAGAAACATCAGAAAGTGACAAAGATCCTGAAGGTGACGAAGAGCCTGCAACAGGTGAAGGAGCAGGAGAGCCTGATCAGAGGAGGGCTTTCCCAGAAGCAGCCGATACAGGAAAAGAAAAGGAAAACCTGATTGACCTCCTAGGAGAAGAAAAGGAGGCAGGACAGGGTGAAATCGCTCAACCTCTTCCAGAACCGGTTGCAGGTTCGTCAGGGGAAAGCAGTGCGAAACGGAGACAAAGCATATCGGCAGTGAAATTAAGGACTAGAGAAATATTGAACAAAAGTGAAGGGCCAAAGTTGAAGGAGAAAAGAAAAGAAAAGAAGTGTCCGTCGCAATAACAACGCCAAGTGAAGAAAAGGACCCGGCCAAGGAAGAAAGTACCAGTGAGAGGGAATCAAAACGAGACGCAAAATTGAAAAGGAAAAGAATACCGAGCAGGAGATATTCTGGTCCGGAGTGGGCATACATAGCCACTAACGACTGGTCAGATGAATTCCTATCTCTCAGTCTTGAGAACGAAGAAGCAGAACTTCATTTTGACACTTGAAAAGTGAAATTCCATGAACATTACCGAATAAGACATTAACAACCTGATTGACTTTTGAACCGGCTAAGACATTGCTAACTTGATTGACTTTGAAACCGATTTTGAGACAAAGCTGCTAAACCGATGAGAGACTAAGCTGCTAAAAAGAACCGTGTGAACATTGAACTCGTTCAGCTTTATATATATATATCTGTAAATCTGGTTTGATAAAGTGTCTTCAACTTTCTGATTCTATATAGATCATGACAGGCTACACTACACAGGGACATAAGATGAAGTGTTGTAAATACGTGTGTATAGGTCTAATAACTGCATGTGTACTGTACTAATAATTGTAGCAATAGTTCTTGGAATGCATGGAAGGAATGAAAGAGGAACGAATGATGCTTCTACTTCTAAACCTATTACTGAACTAACTCCTTTGAAGAAACTCGAACAAGACGAAAGACATTTGCATGATAAGAAGGAACTTTCGTCCAATGTTTTCTATCGCTTGCTGAGTGAGTATGTTGAGACAATGGATGCGAAAGATTGTTATGTATGCACACAAATACCTACCTCAGTAGTGGAAGGGGTGACATATCATAGCATGCCTCTTACGTATGGAATTACATGTAGTTTAATAATGACCAAATTTTACGGCCAGGAGTATATTCACTACTTTTATTCCAATCAGGATGTTACATTTGCATATATCCCCATAATCGAGTACCTGAGTAAAGTAGCAAGGGATTACTATATAAAATTGATGAGGGGTTTCTTTGAGCCATTATCACCTTTCCACACAGCTCACGCCCACAGAGAAAATCTTACTTGCTTGCTTTCACCGTTGGAGATAAGCTTTTTAGATCGCATTGACGATAGGAGGAAAGAGGTGAAGGAGAAATTAGAAAGGGAATTACACAAGAGGACATCTGTAGATAACTATGCTTTTGCCGCAATAAAGACACAAGGGAAAATAGCTTTAGATACATTACACGTAGGGAGATTTTGTGTGCATAGACATAAATCATATTATGACACAGTTTTTGTGGGAACGAGTGAATGTAAACATACGTTTTTGTTTCAACCTAAAGGGACGTTCATGCTGAATGGACAAGACCCAGTTATTCCAGGGGTATATTATATTTGTGGACTTAACGCCTATTATAGTCTTCCTAAGGGATGGTATGGGAGATGCTATTTGGGAATAGTATTCCCAAAGGTTTATCAACTGGACGACTTAAAGAAATTTCCAAAGCTGTCTGAATCACATCATGTTCAGAAAAGGGAGACAGCTTCTGGTATGGTAGGAGATATATTTGGAGCAGTGATTCCGTCAGTAGGAGTCATATTGAATTCAATTAAAATACGAAAGTTGTCTACTATTGTGGATAACATGCTGACGAAATTCTCAGGAGCCATAATCCTGATGGATGCTGAACTTGCTGCAGAAAGAGCTATGACTCTTCAAAATCGGCTTGCCTTAGACATTCTTTTAGCAAAGGATGGCGGCGTTTGCAAAATGCTTGGTACACGTCACTGTTGTACTTATATTCCGGACAACAGTGGGCAAATTAGAAAAATGCTTACAAACTTAACTAACGAAAGTACAGACTTGAAAGAATTGAAAGAACCAGGAGTATGGGAGAAGGTTGGAAAAGGATTTGCTTCCGTGGGAAATTGGCTCAGTAACATTTGGAACGGACTATTACTGAAAATAGTAAAAGGAATATTAATAGTGTTAATTTCTTTATTAGGCATTTGGGGAATATGGAAAGCTATTAAAATATTGAAAGCAAGAAACAAAAGAAGAAGAGAAGAGAAAATAGAAAACAAAATGGTAGAAATATACAGAGAAAAATCTAAAGGAACCAAAAGAAAGAGGGAATTGACTGAAGTGCCAAATTACTAAAACAGAATTTTAATGGAATAAAATTTGTGGGAAGATTTGATGTGATGACATAATTAGTCATCAGAGGAGGGATTGATGACGCAGAAAAAGAAGGACTAACAAATATTCATATATCATGTAACCAAAATCGTATAATGTAGTGTGATTTTAGTAAAGAAAAAAATGAACGAGGGAAATTGTGCCTTCGGGGTAGTTCGCCATTATTATAAACAAGCCTAATTAATCATGAAGAATTGAAAATTGTAGTAATTCGTCATAATTGCAAATGTGTTTTATGATTTTCTTGATTGAAACTGTTATATGGTTAGCTTAAATTTAGTAGAGGCTTTGGCCTAGTTGCCTGGTCTCAAATTCTAACTGCGTGGCTTTTTCCTTGAACTAATGAAATGAACATTTTACTTTAAGGTTGTATTTTTCCAGTAGGGATGACTAATATACTTATCTCCAAGGTTTCCTGCTAGGCAAATTTCATCCCTTTTGATCCAAGGTTAGTCTCTGCAGGTGCGGACAATAAAAGTACAGATACTGAAATATTTGGCAAACTATGTTGCAACTTGTGTTCCAAGGCTCCAAGGACAATGTATGCATAAATGAGTACTAGGAGAAAGACACTATTCATTGGTCAAATTGAAGCCACCCTCTGAACCCTCCAATGGAAGACCCTGCTGAATTTGGAATGTTTCTTACTTAAACCCACCGGACAAAGAGAAGTCAGCCATTTTCCTTGATGCCATCTTTGAAGCCGAATGCCAGACGCCATCTTAGACGACATCTTGATGCCCTTTTCTCTATTCCAGAGAAAGAGACTTTGAGAATTCTCACCCTAGAGACTTTAACATTAATGTTGCCCCGTCTTGCCCATGCAGTAACTTTGCCTCATTCTCCCTGCCGCCGCAAGGAAACTTGCCCTTAACTCTGTCCCTATGAAATCTGCCCCATGCTGATTGAACCGGTACCTGAAGGATGAAGACTTTCCTTTTATGCTGATTGTATTTGGTAATTATGAAAGGATAATTGTATTATGCATTGTGTTTTTCCTTTTAGGTACCAACTGCTATTTTGATAGGGCCCAAGCTAGAAGTTTTCCAAATTTGTGTTGATTAAATTAGTTTTGCATGAAGTCCCACACGCCAATGCTAATTAGAGGTTAGTCGAGGTATGCACTTGACGCACCATGTTGAATTGAAATCTTGTTATGCTGACCGATGTATGCAATTAGTCAAGTTCAATTACTAATATTAGTGATTTGCATTGCCGTAACTGAATGTATTATAATTCAGATTTTGCGTAGATTGCGTTTCTTCCGCCGCTATGGACAGGTAGTAATGTTCGTATACATATATCATTTGGTTTTGAGACTTATATATATCGTTTTAGCTTTGTTATTATAGGGAAATAAATTCACTAACTTTAAATAAACTGGTGTGGTTATTCATGACTGAAAGGTCATGTTGCGTCGAAATACCAACTGTTATTGATTCCTAATGTGTTATTTTGACCTAGTAATAGAGTATTGGGTATCGATTACAATAGCTATTGATTATTGATTTAAGTGATCCGACTATTCTAGGATGAGGAGAGCCCAACTCGGCAAAAAAGGTTCACCGACCTCCAACGTGTCCAGGTACAGGTAATTTATAAGGGCTGGACGCGTTATCACACCCCATCCTGCCTGTGACAAGTTTTGAAAGAGTAAGGTTTACATTTCTATGGTCGTGGTTGACATGGAGCCCTTCATGCTATGGGGTCTTCATCTGAGAGCGCCAGGGGCTATGTTTGCATGCATGTCATTAGGGAAGGAGCTTAGGGCCATATGTATGAACACATTTTCCCATAGACACAGAATGGGCAAAACTGCTTGCTACATCTGGCCCTTAGTGCTGGAGGCTGTGGCTTTTCTGGGATGATGACATCACAAACATCAGGGCTATGAAATCATCAGCCCAGCAAATGTTGACTGATAGCAGTCTGAGATTGGGCAAATAAGGGAAAATACACAAGTGCAAGAGAAGCCTCAGACTGACAGTAGGAGTACTCAAAAGTGCTGCTCACAAACTGTGTCATTGAAGGAGGCTGCCAGCGAGAGCCAGTAATTTATTGGTATCTTTACATTTAATAATTGCTACTTTTTAAAGTTCTGAGAAAAATATTTAATGAAGGGGAAAGTTGGGGAGGTGAGGGCATTACACCTCATCTACAAGGGAAAGAATCTTTTAGAATCCACTAGAGGGAGAGTAGAACTGCCCCTGTCCCAGCGGGGGCAATGAAATGCTCCATAATAGCATATGGTGATATTTGTAGTATGAATTATGGAACCTTTTTCATGGGGTTTTAGAGTGCAGTAATAAACTACAAAGAGGCAAGTGAAGGCTGTATATCTTTCACATAACTAGCTACCTTAATATTCATGATTTATTGCTGTACCTGTGTAGAAATCCATTTACACAGTGAGATATTCAACTTGGCCCAAGGGTGCATGAAGAGGTATAATTCTTTTCTAGCATACAGTTTATAATTTTAGCAGGAACTCCGAGTTTCATGCGTTGTACACAAGGATGGCCATCGGCTTGAAACTCAGGACTTTCCAGTGCTTTACCACCAGCTATTAGAGAGCATCAATTACTTTGTTTACAATTTACATGAAACTGTTGACTGTCACTAAACAATTTTGCTTGTACTAACAGTCCCATATGAGAAAGCGAGGTGGTTGACATGGCCAAAAGTAAACCTGGAAGTTATGCAAGCTACACAAAACCCAATAATTGTGATCTACCTAAGATTAGCCTAATGTAATAAAAGCAAGCATTGTCAAAGCCAGTAGGTCTCACCTTTCAACGGTGTTGGCTTTGCCAGTGACTTCTGCTGATGCTATTCAACATTGGCAAAAAATACATATTTGTCAATGTAGATCAGCATTGGCAAAACCAGCGCATTGACAAGTAAGCGCACCTTAGTAACATATATATATTTTTTGGGGGGGTTTATTTTATTGTTCCAAGATGGTAGACATCCAGCCAGGAACAAATTAAAACATGAAAAGTGTGCCAACATAGTTTTGGTGCAGCCTCGCAACAACACAACTGAGAGAGGGAGAGCCACAATGGAGCAACAAACTTTCACAAAACACAAATATTCTCTCCTAAATTAAGTACCATTCATAACCCTGCCCTACAAAATGCCAATGGCACTGTGTTGTTAGATCTCACCCCAATTGGCGTACAAGGAGCATTAACAAGCCTCTACAGTCAAAACAAAGAAAATTAACTTAAGGTGAATTTAAACAAAACCAAGAGAGCCTAATTTGGTAAATGCACTAAAGCTTATACCTTGAAGATCGGTGGTAAAAATATTCTACCAACTGAGTCTGATTTGTACCTAGCAGTGTGGCAGGATCAAAAATTATGCCACAAAGTCCAATTTTCAGCTATTCATGATGAGGTGCAGGAATCGTGCAAATAAAATTGCAGAAATTATATCATAATTTACAAAGCCCAACTGGTTCCTCAATTTTAAATCTTTTTATGGCAATACTGATGCCACTATTTCTTACAGCTCTCCATCATATGGCGTAGGGACTCATCAAGAAATAGAAAACAGTGTGCTCACCAGTCAGTTACAAACTTTAGTTCCTGAAATGCTGTAGAAGACTGAATAAATCAACAGAGGGATCCTTAAAAAATCTAATTTGGCAAGAGCTGCACCAGCATTCAAATTTATTCATGCCCAGTGGAATTGCTAATCTCCACAGAATCTTAAACTGGATGAGGCAGAAGGATGTATAGGAAAAAAAAATCCACAATTTAGTACATTCAAGTCTACGGCCAGAAGAACTGCAGTAAGGCCGCCTTATGATTAAAAATTTAAAGATCAAAGTAAGTCACTGGGTCTTTAGTTTCACCTACCTACATCTCGCTCGCTCCCCAGTATTACATGAGTATGAACCTGAAACACTCATGTAGAACCAAGTTTGTGAGGCTTATTTTTTACTTAGTTACACTTGCAACAAACAAGTACGGATTACGTATGATGAGGAACAAGACATATAGGGGCATATTTATACTCCGTTTGCACATAATTAGCGTTATTTTTTTTTACTCTAAATCAGTGCAAAGCTAACTCCATATTTATACTTTGGAGCTAGACCCGTCTAGCGCCAAGTTTATCGAGTTAAAATAATTTTTTGGACATGAAAACCTACCTTGCCTTAATGAGATGCAAGGTAGGCGTTCCTGTGCAAAAAATGACTCTGTGGTCTTAACGCCATATTTATACTCCTGTGCAAAAATGGTGCACGGGAGGGAGAAGAGGTCAAAAAATGGGGCAATTCTTGCTTAGGCCCATTTTTTAACACCTGGGTCAGGGCAGGCATTAGGGGACCTGTGGGCCTATTTCCATGGAACACAATAGAATAAGCCCACAGGTGCTCTCCCCAGGCCCCAAGGACACCCCCACCCACACCAGAGGGACAGCAGAGGATGGGGGCCCCCATCCCAGGTAGGTACAGGTAAATACAGGTAAGTATTTTATTGTATTTATTAAAGTGCCTTCGGGTGTCCTGAAATGGGCCCCCATACAAGGTACAGGGTGCAATGGCCATGCCCAGGGGACCCTGGTCCCCTGTACTGGCCATTGGGGTGGTGGGCATGACTTCTGTCTTTTTTTAAGACAAGAGTCATGTGGTATTGATGGCTTTGCGTCAGAAAATGACTCTAGGCAGGTTAGAGTCATTTTGTTTTTACTCTAACCTGCCTAACGTCATTTTTTGGTTCAAAACCCCCTTCTTTCATACCACCAGCCCCACTAGGCTACCATTTGCACCGGCTTGCACCATTCTATAAATATGGTGGCTGGCTGGTGCACAGAAATGGTGCAAGCCGGTGCTAAACCTTTTGCTGCAAAACTGTGTTAGTGCAGTTTTGCCCCAAAAAGTATTAATGCTGCAGAGGTTGTGGTTATTGCTTAGAATAATTGGTGTACGCTATTTGCCTATGCCCATATCTACTGACCTTGCGTGGAAAATTTTGCGGACATGATTTATTAGTTTGGGTGTCCGCATGGTTGAAAAATCAACATCTCTAAGTCTTCAGAGTACTGATAGTCATATTCTCAGTGGATTAGTCAAATGAATGGAGATGGCATCAAAGGAATTGGACAAATGTGACAATAGATTGCACTTCGCAGACTGCCTAGGAACAAGCAGCAATTAATACTTGGGACATTAAGCACATGTTTGAGCATTATATGCCATTGTCCACTCTTGCGTACCAAATATAGTAGATTGCTGCAATAACAGTCAGCTAATAATCAGCATTTTTATGCATTAATAGATTAGTAATAATAATGTAAAGTATTAACTTGGGGCTATGAAATGACATTTTGTACAAGTTTTAGTACAAGTTTTAGTGAGCGTTGGGAGATATGATTAAGTAGCTTAAGTATCTTATTTGGTGCTGGCGTGCTATTTTATAAACACCACGTTTTACCAAAATGGTGGCTTGGGGGGGCCGAGGTCTTGCCCGGTCTCCCTCCGGGCTGATCGGGCGATGGAGCAAGCCACGAGAGGATCGGGTCAGTCAGTGGTCTATTTGGCAGGATGGGGTGGGTCTTTGGGGTGGGTATATAATAGGAGGGCTGGGTGTTGACGGCCTCTTTGGCCGTTGTTCACAACCAGGAGGTGGTACTGTTTTTTGGGCGTTTTTTGGTCAGAGATAATTATGGTTTGTTTTTGCCGTTGTCATGGAGTCCAATAGCGTAGTTCAGGCTTTACGTGTATTGCAGGAGGCTGGGAGGGAGGACCTGATAAAAGAAGGCGTGTTGGAGCAGGCGTGGGTGGGGCTGAAGAGACCGAAGAGGTCTTCAGCTGAACGTGTGTCTGCAGCAATTTTAGCCCGCAGGTCACCTGAAACAAGCCCAGGGAAATTTAGGAAGTTTAAGGCGAAGAGCGTGGCAGGTAGGAAGGTCTCGGTTTCACCCGAGCGTTTTGAGGGTGAGGAACAAGTAGCAGCGGATTTGCCTCTGATTTGCACTGTGCGCGGAGGCGATGCGCGCTTTTCACGGAGGTCCGGGGCATTGTTGAGGCAGCGGGTGGCAGCGGTCGGCAGGGGGTCCTCCACGGAGCTTGCGGTGCGTTACAGGTGCCAGGGGGTGGCGCGCGGTGTCCGGACGCATTTGCTCAGTGAGACACGTGTGTCTAGGGGCACGGTGAGTAGTGGAGGCCAGAAGGGGGCGTTCACGGTGAGTGCGCGTGCGGCAAAATGCGTCCGTGCGCACAAGAAAGGCTTGCAGCAAGCCCCACTCGCTTTAGAGAGTGGTGGGGAACGCTGTGAGCCAATTTTAGAGGAAGGCACCTTAGGAGGGGCAGCCAATATGGCCGCCCCCCGATCGATGTATTTTCAAGCGATATGGGTGGCAGCAGGTGCTCTGGTGTTTACGGGCAGGGGGGTGCAGAGCCTTTGGTGGACAATGAAATTGTGGTGATCTACTCTGATGAGGAAGGGGAGATTGGTGAGGTTTCTGGTGGGATGGGGAGAGGTACCAATAATTTAGCAGCTGCAGGTTCGGGTGTACGGGGTAGTAGTGTGTTTCAGTGGATTCCTAGGGTGGTTAGTCCCATGGTACATAGAGTGCAGGAGTGGGAGGTTGCCAATCAGTCAGTTTTCAGAGCAAGGGAACAAGTTGAGTTTGTGGACGAGCAGGGTTCTGTGCTTCGGGGTACCATTTGTGGTGTGACCAGAGAGGATGGGAGCGCAGGTTCTGCGCAGGTGAGATTGGATTTTTAGCAGCAGGATCAGAGGGCGTACCGGCCTGGGTGTGAGGCTGCTCATGTTTCTGATGGACATGAGATGGCCACGGCAGATCAGCGGTTGGGCGGCCAGCTGGATTACGAGTACCGGTGGAGGTCAGGGCACCCCCAGTACACCGGGTGGAAGAGAGGGCGCAATCCGGAGCGGTTCGCCTGACTGCGAGGGAGGCATCAGTTCGAGAAGGGGGATCCTTGGATCCTAATTTAAGTGTCACTCGGACAATTCCTGCTAGCCAGAGCGATATTTCAGGTCTGGTCACCGAGGAAGAGGAATTGGATTATGAAGAGGAGTTTCCGGTTTCTGGAGTGCAGTCGGTGGCGGCCCAGAAGGCCACAACGAGTGGGCGGGCAGTCCGGGTACGATTGTCCGTCATGTCGTCGAGACCTGACTGGCAATTTACGTAGAGGTGAGGTCTCAAGGGAGTCAGGTTTGGGGGGGGGCAAGTTGTGGTGATAAAATGATGGTTGCGCAGAATGCAAAGAATGTTAATGTGGCTATTCAGGTGGAGGCGGGGGATGGGGCAAAGGAGAGTAAGTTGGAAGGTTCTACGAATGCTACTGAAGCGGTTGCAGATAAGTCGGTAGTGGATCAGGTGAGTACGGGACAGTCAGGTTCGGTTGGCCAGGGTGGTTCTAAAGGTAAAAAACTGCCATATATGGGAGTGTCGATGCCTTTGGGGGTGCATCTCACTCAATGTTTAAAGGAAAAAATATGGAAAGGTGAATTCATTGATGTTTTTAAATTACTCCTGTAGGAAGTTGGCTCTGTATGTACTATTTCAAAGTAAGAAATAGCATGCACAGAGTCCAAGGGTTCCCCTTAGAGGTAAGATAGTGGCATAAAGAGATAATTCCAATGCTCTATTTTGTGGTAGTGTGGTCGAGCAGTAGGCTTATCAGAGGGTAGTGTTAAGCATTTGTTGTACACACACAGGCAATAAATGGGGAACACACACTCAAAGACAATTCCAGGCCAATAGGTTTTTATATAGAAAAATATATTTTCTTAGTTTATTTGAGGAACCACAGGTTCAAGATTTACAAACAATACTTTAAATGAAAGGTATTTCACTTAGGAACTTTAGGAACTTTGAATTAGCAAAATAGCATATACAGTTTTCACACAAATGGCAATAAGCTATTTTAAAACTGGACACAGTGCAATTTTCAACAGTTCCTGGGGGAGGTAAGTGTTTGTTAGTTTTGCTGGTAAGTAAACCACCTACAGGGTTCAAAGTTGGGTCCAAGGTAGCCCACCGTTAGGGGTTCAGGGCAACCCCAAAGTTACCACACCAGCAGCTCAGGGCCGGTCAGGTGCAGAGGTCAAAGTGGTGCCCCAAACGCATAGGCTTCAATGGAGAGAAGGGGGTGCCCCGGTTCCAGTCTGCCAGCAGGTAGGTACCCGCGTCTTCGGAGGGCAGACCAGGGGGGTTTTGTAGGGCACCAGGGGGGACACAAGTCAGCACAAAAAGTACACCCTCAGCGGCACGGGGGTGGCCGGGTGCAGTGTGCAAACAGGCGTCGGGTTTGCAATGTAGTTCAATGGGAGACCTAGGGGTCTCTTCAGCGATGCAGGCAGGCAAGGGGGGAGCTCCTCGGGGTAGCCACCACCTGGGCAAGGGAGAGGGCCACCTGGGGGTCGCTCCTGCACTGGAGGTCAGATCCTTCAGGTCCTGGGGGCTGTGGCTGCAGTGTCCTTAGCAGGAGTCGGGTTCTTAGAAGCAGGCGGTCGCGGTCAGGGGGAGCCTCTGGATTCCCTCTGCAGGCGTCGCTGTGGGGGCTCAGGGGGGTCAACTCTGGCTACTCACGGGCTCGCAGTCGCCGAGGATTCCTCTCTGTAGCATTGGTTCTCCACAAGTCGAGCCGGGGGCGTCGGGTGCAGAGTGCAGAGTCTCATGCTTCCGGCGGGAAACGTGTGTTCTTTCAAAGTTGCTTCTTTGTTGCAAAGATGCTTCTTTCTTGGAGCAGAGCCGCTGTCCTCTGGAGTTATTGGTCCTTTTAGATGCAGGGTAGTCCTCTGAGGCTTCAGAGGTCACTGGACCCTGTGGAACGCGTCGCTGGAGCAGTTCTTTTGAAGTGGGGAGACAGGCCGGTAGAGCTGGGGCCAAAGCAGTTGGTGTCTCCGTCTTCTCTGCAGGTTTTTCAGCTCAGCAGTCCTTCTTCATCTTAGGTTGCAGGAATCTATCTTGCCGGGTTCTGGGAGCCCATAAATACTCGATTTAGGGGTGTGTTTAAGTCTGGGGGGGTTAGTAGCCAATGGCTACTAGCCCTGAGGGGGGCTACACCCTCGTTGTGCCTCCTCCCTGAGGGGAGGGGGGCACATCCCTAATCCTATTGGGGGAATCCTCCATCTGCAAGATGGAGGATTTCTAAAAGTCAGAATCACCTCAGCTCAGGATACCTTAGGGGCTGTCCTGACTGGACAGTGACTCCTCCTTGTTTTTCTCATTATCTCCTCTGGCCTTGCCGCCAAAAGTGGGGCCTTGGCCGGAGGGGCCGGGCAACTCCACTAGCTGGAGTGCCCTGGGGTGCTGTAACAAAGGGGGTGAGCCTTTGAGGTTCACTCCCAGGTGTTACAGTTCCTGCAGGGGGAGGTGAGCGGCACCTCCACCCAGTACAGGCTTTGTTACTAGCCAGAGAGTGACAAAGGCACTCTCCCCATGTGGCCAGCAACATGTCTGGTGTGTGGCAGGCTGCTAAAACTAGTCAGCCCACACTGGTAGTCGGTTATGGTTTCAGGGGGCATCTCTAAGATGCCCTCTCGGGTGTATTTCACAATAAAATGTACACTGGCATCAGTGTGCATTTATTGTGCTGAGAAGTTTGATACCAAACTTCCCAGTTTTCAGTGTAGCCATTATGGTGCTGTGGAGTTCGTGCATGACAGACTCCCAGACCATATACTCTTATGGCTACCCTGCACTTACAATGTCTAAGGTATTGCTTAGACACTGTAGGGGCATAGTACTCATGCACTTATGCCCTCTCCTATGGTATAGTGCACCCTGCCTTAGGGCTGTAAGGCCTGCTAGAGGGGTGACTTATCTATACCTATAGGCAGTGTGAGGTTGGCATGGCACCCTGAGGGGAGTGCCATGTCGACTTAGTCATTTTATCCCCACCAGCACACACAAGCTGGCAAGCAGTGTGTCTGTGCTGAGTGAGGGGTCCCCAGGGTGGCATAAGACATGCTGCAGCCCTTAGAGACCTTCCCTGGCATCAGGGCCCTTGGTACCAGGGGTACCAGTTACAAGGGACTTACCTGGATGCCAGGGTGTGCCAATTGTGGAAACAAAGGTACAGGTTAGGGAAAGAACACTGGTGCTGGGGCCTGGTTAGCAGGCCTCAGCACACTTTAAAATCATAACTTGGCATCAGCAAAGGCAAAAAGTCAGGGGGTAACCATGCCAAGGAGGCATTTCCTTACAACTCTATAGAGAAGTGCAGGCAAAAGAAGGTTCTAAGGAAGAGGAATGGGAGTTGGCTCGTAGACCTAAGGTGCCAACGACAATTGAGAATTGGACTTCTGCCTTTTTGATTTATGCAAGTGTTTTGTGCGAGCATTTTCCGGACAATTGTGTGGCCCTTTTTAAGTATGTGGATGTGGTGAGAAGGGCTCAGATGGATTATGGAGGGTTTGGCTGGTTTCGTTATGATGAGGAGTTTCGAGCCCGTAAAGCTATTTATCCGGAAAAAGTGTGGGGGGGGGAGATTGACAACGAGTTATGGATGCAGTGGTTGAGAACTGCCAGGAATGCACCTACGACCCACACAGCGAGTGGCTTACCAGTTTAATATAAACCCTTTGAGGGGCGTCCCACACAATATGGGGTGGGTTTCGGACAAAGAGGTCAGTTCCCACATAATGGGGCATGCTGGTCATTTAACAGTGGACTGTGTACTAGGCAACAGTGCAAATGCAGGCATAACTGTTCCCATTGTGGGGGTAGGCGCCCGGCATACCAATGTTTTGGTGGATTCAGTTGGGCGGGACAAGGAGTGCAGGGCAGAGGGGCGGACAGAGGCAGGGCTCATGGGCAGTAGTTGGCAGGTCAAGGGCCCTACTCCTATTAAGTTGGAGGTGGTAAGCTATTGGTTGCAATTTTACCCGCGGTTGGAGGAGGCAAGAATATTGATCCGGGGTTTTCAAGAAGGTTTTAAATTGTGTTATCAAGATCCAAGATTGAGGAGATGGACTAATAATTTGAGGTCAGCGAGACAGTTCCCGGAAGTGGTGAGGGCTAAACTCCAGAAGGAATTGGGTATGGGTAGAATTGTGGGTCCCTTTCACAGTTGGCCATTACCTAATTTGACGATTTCACCTCTCGGAGTGGTACCTAAGAAGCAGCAAGGCGAGTTTTGCCTTATTCACCATTTGTCTTGGCCTGCAGGAGCGTCGGTAAATGATTTTATTGCCCCAGAAGATTCGGTGGTTCACTATGCACCAGTGGATTTAGCAATTTCTTTGGTGAGAAAATGTGGGCATGGTGCTGAAATGGCTAAATCAGATATTCAGACGGCCTTCCGGCTCTTACCCGTGCACCCTTAGGATTTTTAATTGTTGGGCATGCAGTTTGAGGATGCCATTTATGTTAACAGGATGTTACCAATGGGTTGTTCAGTATCTTGTTTTCTTTTTGAGATGTTTAGTACATTTTTACAATGGTTTGTTCAATATCAGTGTGGGGCGAGGTTTGTTACTCATTACCTGGATGATTTTTTATTTGTTGGCAGACCTCAGTCTGGTGAGTGCGGCAATGTTTTGGCGACTTTTGAGAGGTCGATGGCTAAGTTTGGGGTTCCTTTGGCTCAGGAAAAAACTGAAGGGCCTTCGACTTGCCTGAGTTTCTTGCGAATCGAGTTTGACTCATGCAAAATGGAAGTGAGGTTGCCACGAGAGAAGGTACAGCATTTGGTATCTTTGTTGGAGGAAGCGGTCAGGAAGCCGAAATTGGAGTTGCGTCAGCTCAGAGTATCCTGGGTCATTTGAATTTTGCTTGTAAAGTGATTCGGGTTGGCAGAGCTTTTTGTAGGTGTTTAGGCTTCGCGATGAGAGGGGCAGTGTTACCGCACCCTTTATATTCGGCTTCGGGCGAGTGTCAGAGATGATCTGAGGATGTGGATTGGTTTCTTGCAGCAGTTTAACGGGGTCACCATGCTGGTGGATGATTCCGACTGGCTTTGGCAGATAAAAAAAAATTCAGATGCCTCTGGGGCACATGGTTTCGGGCTATTCTGGGATGGTCACTGGGCTGTAGAGAGATGGCCTTTGAGTTGGAGGAAGGCTAAGCATAGCATTGCTTTTTTGGAGTTTTTTCCACTCGTTGTCGCTTTGTCTGTTTGGGGTTCCACCTTTGCAAAAAGGAATGTGGTTTTCAATGTGGACAATCAGTCTGTGGTCAATTTAGTAAATTCGCAGAGAGCAAGGGATGAGAAGGTTCTCAAGCTTCTAAGAGTCTTTTTGCTGAAATGTTTGCAATTTAATGTGATGTTCAAGGCAAAATATGTTCCTGGCGTCAATAATGATGTGGCTGATGCGTTGTCTCGTTTCCAGTGGCAGAGATTCCGTGGGCTGGCAGCGGGAGCGGATGTGCTGAAGACGGCGGTCCCCAGGGAGTTCTGGGAACTAGGAGAGTGAGGATGTTGGAGCTGGTTCAGCAGTCCATAGCTCCGTCCACTCTGAAAAGTTATGCGCAGGCCTGGTTGGACTTTTTAAAGTCAGGTGCTGTAAAACGGGAGGGGGGCATTGAGGCTTGTGAGAAACGGAGGGAAGATGCAGTTCAATTCCTTATGCAGCAAATAGAGAGGGGTTTGTCTGCGGTTACTATATCAGGTATGTTGTCTGGCATTTCTTTTTATGGGAAGTTCTTTTGGGGTTATGACCCTGCTGAGGGCGAACTTTTTAGAAGATTGATTTCGGGTTGGGCCAGGGAAGGGGGCGAGGAGGGATCGTAGGCGGCCTATTACATCGCAATTAATGCAGTAACTGCTGGGAGTTTTGGGTGAGGTTTGCTTTTCTGATTGGGAGGTCAAATTGTTATCGCTCTGTATGTCATGGCTTTTTCATGGAGCATTCAGGGTTTCAGAACTTTTAGGAGTTAAAGGACATGAAGGCATTTTACAGTCCGATGTGCAGGTAAGGAACGGGGCTGTAGTTGTTTGGCTGCGAGCATCAAAGATGGATCAGTTGGGGAGGGGGCAGGAGGTAGTTTTGCGGGGTAATGGGTCTTCCATCTGTCCGGTTAGGCTATGGTGGTCCTTTGTGGTAGGTTTGCCAGAGTCATCAAGGTTTGTGTTCACTTTATTCTTTGTGTAGTGGTAATTAAGCATTTTCCATGTGTTTTTCGCTGTTCTCTTGTAGGTTGTGTCAGGGGACCCGATGGAGGCTGTTCCGTGTGGATAGTTGGGCACTCTTTTGTGCAGTGGGTGGAGAAGCAAGCGGCATCCAGGCATTTCGGAAAGAAATTGGGTTTAGATGGAGCAAAAATTAGGATCAGTTGGGTTGGTAAGAGCGGCATTAGGTGGGGTGAGCTGTTGTCGTTTTTTTTAAGAAGGATGGAGAGAGGAATTTGTCCAGACTTATTGGTTATCATCTTGGGGAGAACGATTTGGTGTCTTTGTCAGGTATAGGACTTTTGAAAGCAATGAAAATGGATCTGGTGAGGATTAAGGAACGTTGGGCTGGTACGCACATAGTTTGGGCAGGTTTGGTTCCCCGTAGGGTTTGGAGAGGAGCGTATTTGTTTTCTGGCATAGAGAAGCAAAGGAGAAAGGTGAATAGGGAGATGAGAAAATTTTGTCAGGATCAAGGGTTTTCTTTTTGTTGCATGAGAATTTAGTTGCATCGGAGGTGGAGTTGTTTCGGCAGGAAGGCGTGCATTTGACCTTTATGGGTAATGAGCTCTACCTATTGGATCTCAGGATCATGATCGCGGATTTGATGGGGGAGAAGCTTTGGGATCGTTAGTTTTCCTGGGTGGGCAGGAAAACGCCTGGCGGGTTTTCCTGTGTGGCGGGGGATTTGCACATAAAGGCTTTGGGGAGGAAGGGGATGTTGAGGGCAAGGAGGTTTTAGCAAGGGTCACAAGGGAGGAAAGGCAAGGAGAACTACAAAAGGTGGGCAGCAGGACAGATGGGGAAGGGATTGATCAAGGGCTATTGGGGAGGGGCAAGTTTAGAGGGTGTTTTATACCAGACCTGTTCTATTAAAGCGGCTTTTTACCCCTAAGATGAGCTTCTGTGGTTTGTTCCCTTTTTCCACCCGATGGGGGCTTGGGGGAGCCGAGGTCTTGCCCAGTCTCCCCCCGGGCTGATTGGACGATGGAGCAAGCCACAAGGGGATCGTGTCAGTCATTGGTCTATTTGGCAGGATGGGGTGGGTCTTTGGGGTGGGTATATAATAGGAGGGCTGGGTGTGGGCGGCCTCTTTGGCCGTTGTTCACACCCAGGAGGCGGTACTGTTTTTTGGGCCCACCCGCCGTCCCTTCACTTAGATGCTTTGTTTTTGTTTAGCAGTTGTTTGTTTGTTTGTTTGTAGTGGGGTAGGATTTTAAGGTTTTTTGTTGCTTTTTGGCTTAATTAGGCTCTAATAGGACAGGTATGTGATGCAGCGTTTTGTTATTTATCTTTAGTATGTTGCTCAGTTATTTATCATGCCGCTGGTAGGCAGATCTGGTGGGGCGGGACATTTGCACGTAAAGGCTTTGGGGGGGAAGGGGATGATGCGGAAAGATTTGAGGGCAGGGAGGTTTTAGCAAGGGTCACAAGGGAGGAAATGCAAGGGGAACTACAGAAGGTGGGCAGCAGGACAGATGGGGAAGGGATTGATCAAGGGCTATTGGGGAGGGGCAAGTTTAGAGGGTGGGGGAGGGGTTTGGAGGAAATATTGTTTAGTGAGGTTTTCTAGTTTTGTGAGGCTTAAAGCCAAGGTTATTGTTTTATACCAGACCTGTTCTATTAAAGCGGCCTTTTACCCCTAAGACGAGCTTCTGAGGTTTGTTCCCTTTTTCCACCCGATGTGATATGTTTTATACGATTTATGCCTCGTTTTATGAGACAATACTTGTGTAAATATTAATTATATGACACAGAGTGTAACAAATGATTGACAAAAGTAATTCTGAATGATATTCTGTATTGTTTATTAATCGAACAATGACAGTGTTACTTATTTTTTTTAAACTGAGCAAGCAGGGGGATGAAAGTACACACAGATTGGCAGCAGGAGCAATGGAGTAGATGGGTTTGGGCGTCGGTAGTAAATAAAGAAACAGATAAACAGGACACAAAAAGACAAACTGGACAAAAAGGGGTATGGAAGGTGGCAGATAACCTGTGGTGGGGGGTGAAAATGAAGAGTGTGGGGCTGTGAGAGGAAAGCAGCACACTGGGAGGAGAACAGAAAAAAACACAGACATTTTGATGGAGGGCAAAAGAAAAAGTAGTTCCCCAGTGTGGTATTTAGAAGGATACAAGTTATCCAGTTAAACTGACGGTAAAATATATATTATCATGGGGAGAAACAAACACAAACGGAGGAATGAAAGCTACTGAATAATATGCATGCATATTAGACTTGACCAGAAAGCCAAGCAGTGGTAAGCGTTGGGTTTTCCCAGGACCCATTGTGAGCATTGGTATTGTCCACAATTGGTCTTGTGCAAAAACGGTGAGATCTAATTATGCACTGTTCTAATTTGTTTCTCCTCTGTAACAAGGATTCATCTGAAAATGAAGGTAGAGAATCTCACTCATCAATTCTGTGGACATCCTTATTATCATATTCATTAATGTTGTAGGACAGCAGTTCACAACCTTTTGATTTAGGTAGATTCACACTGATTCGTTACTGGAATCTGGGTTTAGACATTTCTACGACTTGAATATCAAAGAAGTATACAATGCCACAGAACCAAATATACATCAAATACACAATCTATAAAATATTTTTTAAAATTCACAAACAAAAAATGTAAAATGAAATGAAAAGGTGAGAGGTTTTCAAAATTCCGTTTTAATTCTAAAAGGCTAAGCAATATGCCAGATTCTAGCATATCACTTTTTCTGTTTTTTTTGCTCCGAATGCAGGCTCTCTTTTTGTCAGTGCACACCAGTGCTTCAACTGAGGCTGCCAATTGCACAAACTAGATTGGGTTTGCTGTATTTGTGCTGCATCCACAATTCAAGGTAAGAATACCAACTTAAGTGTAACCCTCAAATGTAATATTCTTTCACCTTTTCAGAGCATTTTATTATTTTTAATTTGCAGTTTTGCTCTTTTATATATATATACGTAGTAAATAATATTTAATTTTCTAAACAGTCGCATACGCCCTGAGTGCCCATTACAGACCCATAGAGATCCACAGACCCAAATTTAAGAACCACTGTGGTAGAGTATTTTGTGCCACAGAACCAAGTACAAACAATTGTGTTTTTATAAGTGTAATGTTTGTGGAATTCTTAGGATGTACACATGCAGAACACAGGCCTACCAGTGGTATGAGTTATCTAATCATAAGAATCAGACATGCTAGCCTTTTCCTGAGAAGGTCATAACCAATAATAAGACAGGGGTATATCTCTCAGGGTGGAAATCTCAGCTACATGTTTTAGACTTCATGAATAACCATAAAATAACTATGATACTCCACATATCAAAACTGATTAAAACTACCTACTTGCAGCTCTTCCTACTCTTCCTCCCTACGGACAGCTCTAGTGTGGTAACACCTTGAAAGCAGCAAAACCCTTTTACATGGCCTTCCCAAATCTGTATTCATTCCTCTCAAAGGCATTCTGCATGGTGCAATACACCTCGTGAAGTTTCCAGACAATTAAAGCACATCACTCTTTTTCTGAGAAACCCCCAACTTTGTGCCCTGAAAAACAGAATACATTTCAAAAATTACATGCATTACACAAAAAGCCCTTCACCTTGGTCTGCAGGCTACCTGAAAAATTAACTTTACGCCATTTGAAGAGGGATAAATGACACAAATGCAGCCTCCTTCTCAAAATAACAAAGGCTAAAAAGCAAAAATCCTCAATCAGGCCATCTCCTGACAAGCTCACAGAATCTGAAATACTCTCTGAAAAAGGCAGACTCGCTTGAAATTTGCTTTTTTCAACTAAAGGTTCAAAACATTCAAACAATTCAAATGACAACACATGACCTAATAATAATGCTCCCTATTTCACTATTCTTTGGTCCATGGGTGCTATAGGGTGCTGCATATTGTTGATAAAAGTGAAGAGCTATGCTATGTAAGTATCTGTAATAAATATGTAAAAAGATTTCCCTAAGCACTGTCTGAGATGGTTCGTGTTCCTGCAAGTAAGGAGTATTGGGCTGCAGGTATGGAGGCACAGCTGAGAGAACTATGGTGGTGATCTGTAGTCACAAGTTGAGGCATTGTGGTATGTGCATGAAAAGGATCCATAGAGAGAGAGGCTGAATAATGGTATCCGCACTTTATAATAGTGATTCAAAAAGTGATCAGTGACATTTTGATGTGTGTACATCATGGTGCCGTTTGAGGGTGGGATTGGGGAAACCTTGTCATGTTTTTCAGAAACCTCATAGGTATAACTTTGATGAAGTGGAGTGTGGTGAGACCTGGTGGCTACTGGAAATTATGATGGTCTCCTGGAGTGGTGTAACACAAAGTGATGGAGCCCCCCTGCAAAATGTGACGATGGTCCATAGGACCCCCTGTAGGGTTGGCCTCCCCACGCCACAGGAACCTGCATTACTGTCCTGCCATGGAGAAATAGGGTGCCTTTTGCTAGGCCTCAGTCTGGCAGCAATATTGCATTAACAGTGCTGCTTTTCTGTTTCTTTCTGCTGGAGAAAACAGAGTGGCTTTCCCTGGTGTTTAACTGTTTCTTATTCCATGCCATTGCATGCATTCTGACAGGCATCCAATGGCATGGCTTTAGGGCTGAAGTCACCCCCTCCACAAAAAGGAACTCTGGGGGGTCCTCTGCACCACAGGGGCTGCTGCAGCCTCAATTACACCACTGTTTAACAGGTCAGTGTGAGTCACTTGGTGGGACCTGTCTGACCCTCCCTAGTGGTCACATTGAGGACAGCATGGAACAGAGGCAAAGATGTTGGTAGTACAACCAACACGTCTGGCTTACATCTCTGACAACAGCACAAAAAGACGTCAGACTGCAGCTCATATAGATGCCGAAGATGTCAAGTAGTTAGTAAAACATGCCATCCCGTTACCTCCTCCTGTCTTACTGTGGGGTGCAACGACTGTCAGCTACTTGTCACATCATTGCTCTTAAACTGAGGTGCTCTTAGTGCAGCCAGAAGATTCTGGTTCCTTGCCTTGCTGTTGGAACCACTAATTCAGGGTTTGTAGGGTCTTGGTCAAGTCATTATTAAGGAGACAATCGAAGAGGAGTGTCTTGCTGTGTTGTCGCGAAGACCCTATGAGAATGAAGAGTTTGCAGCTCCAATCAGTGTTCCCACTTGAGCTCAGGAGAAAAAGTCTTACAAATGTGTTTAATTTGTTTTACAGCTGTATTTATACTGGAAGTGCACACACTATTGGGTCTACTGGATGCGTTCTTACAGTTTTGATAGTTGTATTGTTGAACTATTGACCATCTTAATAGTCCATCCACTCATCACCTGTACTCTTTTCAGTTTCATTTGTATGTTAGCCCTCTTTTTGTTTTGGAACTTCACAAACACAGTGTTGCACCCATATGAATGGTCAGTGCTGGATCCAAGAAAGTGATTCTTATTTACAGAAAAAATGAGACTTGTCCTTTGCCTTATGTGATCACTGATCTGAGAGAAAAACGTAATACTAAAGGTGCCACATTCTAACAATTTATCTTTAACTTTTATTCAGGAAGTGTGATTTACTGCTCCTCTTTTCTTCATGTTGGAGTGATAGTTATCATTGAGAAACTGTTGGGTGGAGAGAAAAGGGTTCATGAGCTACATCTTGAAATACCATGATTGACGTGTGTGAGTGAGCATGAGAGGCTGCAAAGAAATGAGCCTACAGGATGCTTGCTTGAAAAATAATTGAATGTAGATAAGCATGGAACTGATCTGTAGTTCCTGGAGGCTTATGTAATATTCATTGGCATGCTCAAGAGTTCCACTCATCACCTTTTTCCTTTCCTCTGTGCTCATGATCAGTGCTACAGGATGGTTTCCTGGTGTCCACTCTGGGTGGCTAACATTGAGTGGGAAAAAGTGCCTTGTTGACACTGTTGAACTTTGATCTCATGGCAGGTATGTGTTTGACCTGAAGGAACCATAGAATTAAAAGTTGGTTTAGTTGCCCCTATGATTGCAAGTTTAGGGCATGTCATGGAGAGCAAACTTGCAATAGAATAGGAATAAACAAGATGGGAGAAGTGACTATGATTTGTACATTTGGGGAAATGAATAAATATAAGTATGCTAAGGGTTACTGCAGCATTGGGTAGTCTGTTATGGATGCATATAGCTGAATATATTTATTAAGAGACCGAGGAGAGGCGTCTGTAGAGAACTCGTTTTCTTTATAGAAGTACCTTTGATATGATGAGGGGTATTGGCGTGTGTGACCTCATAGATTAAATCCTGGTCAGAGGGACCAACATAGGTTCCTAGAGGGGACGGGCAGTTTCTTACCCACAATAGAATTTCAAATGGTGGTTGTATTCTCGGTTTCCTTCTAAGCAGTGCATACCCAAGGTGCGATGGGCACTGAATGTTGGAGTGACATGTAATGTGTGCACAGAGCATGCAGTGTCTGGGTCGACTGTGATGATGCCTATGAGAGACTGAATGGGGATAAGCATGCTGGAAGTGAGAACGTTCTAGATGCTTGTTTAACCTGGTACACTATGAAAAGCATCCAAGTGGGTGTACACTGTGGTGTGGACTTTGTCTTTTGCTTATTTAATGGGGTGTGAGGATATTATAGGGGAATATTCCACTGGCGGCCTATTCGGAAAGAGTTCTTTTGGAAGTTGGATAGGATCTTCGGCACCCAAAGGGAGGATAGTCCTGCACTATACTAACTCAAGCCCCTGGTGGCAGAGTACCTGGAGCAATCCTAGTTTGTAAATGACTGCAGCTTTAGTCAAGGCAGTAAGAAGTGGACTCGTTGCAGTCAGTTTTTAATCTTGGTCGGAGCCTCTACTCTGTCTTATAACGTGGACTTATTGCAGATGACTACTGTGGTATTACTAGTCTGAATAAGTGAGGATGTCTTAGTTAGATCTCCACTGACCATGTAGGGTGTTGTCTTCAATGTGTTACACAAGTAGTTCCAGCAGACAGCTTCGCCTCCAGGAGTAGAACATTTTCAGAACATCACTGCAGCAGTTTTCCACTTAAGAAGGATTTCTGTGGCCCACAAGACATTCCCTAATTACAAAGGATTAGTGAGAGAACCTTATAGATTCCAATATGAATATAAAGGCGCCCCAGTCTCAGAAGCAATGAAGTACCTGAAGGAATCCTAAAAACATATGCCTGTGAGAGGTGGGTTATCTAGTCATCAGTGCCCAGTATGCTAGTTCTGTCATGTAGAGGAGAAGGTCAAGAATACTGTTTTATCCTGGCCTCATTTGAGCAGGTGGGTGTCCGCGTGTCTAGAGAAGTAAGGGTGCTAGCCATTTTGAAGTTGGATAGCTGTAACCTTTGATCTTAAATATGAAGATCATTAATGTGTCATTGTTCTAACTCTCATTATGAAATAGCAAAGGTCCAATGGTTTATTTTATGCAACCTGTGGCCACCTGAGATGATCTCTTGCCATATTTTAAATGCTGAGAAACCAGATGTTGGTACAGTTTTGCGCTGTTCACATCATTTTAATCAAAGGGCTCTGAGCCTCATTATAATATGCATAATTGAATATGGGCTGTCAACAACCGCAATATCTTGCACTGAGGGATTCTGTGTGACATTATAGGCAGTGAAAGCTGAAATTGTCTGCAATATTACTCAAACCCTGAGACGAAATATCCTCCAGAGAATAGCTACTCATCAGTAAATTAATGTGGTTCATGCCACACTGTGGGCTACCCCCTACAAAAGTGGACCCATGAAGCAGCTGCATAGGGGAAGTGGATTAATGGGTAAGCAATCTAAAATAGGTTCTTTCTAGAAAAGGTTATGGCTACTATCTGGCTACTATCTCTTTCCATCTTCCTGAATTTAATGCCCAAATTATAGCAAAGAAAGTCATCTGTCACCCTGCCCTCCATCTTGCGTAACAATTTCTTTATCCTGGCCTTCAAATAAATAAATATGCATGCAAAATACCTGGCTGGTCTCCACATCCTCACCAACTAACTCAGTTACCTACCCCTTGCTACTCATATATTAAAAAGGTTAAAACTCGTTTTGGAGAGAAACAAAAAAAGAACTCGGGCGTGATAACCTTTGGCTTGTCAAATGTCATTTTCATAACATTCCAAAATGAGAAAAACCCGTTTTCTCGAAATATGTGAAGACGTTTAACAAAGAAAAAAAGGATAAGGAAAAAAAGTGCAAAGAGTAAAGTACAGAGAGTCGGATGAAGTGGTATGGGGGCATAAGTAGGAGTAGAGATTATAGGGTATTGCCAAGTGAAGAGTTTCTAATGTAAAATTGATGGTAGATGTACAAGGTTAAATACCTATATATTCATAGAGGTACTGGGGTAGAAATAGCTTGCCCCCACGAAAATCATACAGCAAAAGTTCGTCCATTTGCATCGAAAATCACCACTGTCATCTGTTTCACCGCCCAAGGATCATCGCTCTTACCAGCTCTTTTCGATACATACATAAACCAATTGAGACAATCTTCATCAGTTGTGTCGGCTACCATATGTATGCAAGTGACATCTAAATTTCCATAAAAGTCCCGATAGACTCCGAAAACGACAAGGATGTGCTTGATTGTGTTGGCTCTAACAACTGCAAACTTGGATGTTGAACACAGTTGTTTACACTTTAATGGTATGGTGATGCCATTAATTTGGAACAAATTCAGAAACTGATTTGGTGTGACTATTTCTCCAGTCCAAGTTTCTTTCCGTATGTTTTCTTCCAGAATCACAAAAAACATTACAAATATATTGCTCTCTGCCACTGTCACTGAACTCCCTTTTTCTTTAGGATTCCTTTCTTTCCAGAGAGTTCTGCTGTCACTTACTGATCATTAGCAAGTGGGGAGCATGCATTCTGCTCTGCAGTAGCGCTGGCAGAGCTGCTGCCAAGCATGCACAGAGTGCTAGAGAGACAACTGCTTTTATCTCTTGAAATAATCGGGCTCCAATTTGACATGTTTACTATTATTATTATTGTCTATGAGTCAAGAGCAAACAAACAAGTCTCATCAAGAGAAGAAAAAAAACAACTTCAGAAAATGTCATCAAAGTACAGGACAAAGTAGCAGACTGTCAACAAACTTCAACCCCTATGAGACAGAGCAAGCAACCAATAATGTGGGACGTTTCTCCATACAGTCCAATAATCGCTTACTGGAGTGACCCTCTTTAGTGGTTGCAAGAATCAGTTTGTTAAGACTGAGTTTTATTGCATTCAATCTACCCCAGCTGCCACACTCACTTGCATGCAGCACGTACCCACTCACCCACAAATCCTTTCCACAGAGGAATAGATAAAATTGGGAGACTGCAGCAGTGGGGAACCATTAAAACTGTTGCCGTTGGCGACCGTGACAATATACATAGCAATAGGATCCAGGAAACACCAACACCATGCTGGAAGCTAGACGCTCCGGCTTTAGAGTGCAGGCCACTCCGGTGGTGAGCCATCCTCTTTCTGCACCACCCAGCCAGTGCACCTGCCACCAATCAGCAATCGGGGAAATGGCTATAAAAGGGCAAAGGCACAAAACGGTAGTGTCTTGCAACATCGTCAGTACATGATATTACTAGAGGTGAGCGGAACTGCGGAGTTTCATTCTGTGCAATGTGTGCAATTACATTGAAATTCTATTAAAATTCCGTAGATTTACACCAAGGGGCAGAGTTGGCACTGCAATGTACAGTGCATACCCCTCGGTGCCCTTACATAAATATGTAAAGGCATTGATGAGTATATTCACTGGAGTGGTACTTTAATAGGGCTGGAAGAGGGAGCAGTCCCTATATGTTTAAAAATCACTACAGAATAAAGTTTATTCTGCAGTGTTTTTAAAAAATAGAGGGACTGCTCCCTCTCGGCCCCATTTAGGTACTGACAGTGCTGATTTAATTCTGCTACTGGAACAGGAGAATTAATTAGTAACTCCACATTCCATGAGAAACACAGATTTACGAAATAACTCCTATTCCATCAGCGGAATTAAAAATTGTGCCCATCCCCAGATATTACCCTCCAAGACTTTGCTGGTTGATTAGACGTGCTACTGTGTGCGTGACAGAAAGGTAACTTTCTGTCACGCACGTTTTGGTCCTTCCCAGGCTTTTTACCCCCTCCTGTTCACTCCCATTTTAATTACTGATCCAGTGAAGGCATCTCAGGGGATAATCCCTTTGACTCACCAACTCCACTCTTGTACTCCCATCAAACTTCCAATGATTCTCCAGTGGGATCGATCTCCATTTCACTGAAGTGCTGATAAGAGTTCAGATTAGCACCAATAGCGCATTTTGGATCAGGTAGTTCACTTGAGAAGTCCGGGGATGGGGTGAATTGCCAAGACAATATACTTTTAGTGGCCCATAAGGACAGCTTACTGATTATTGCCAGAGTTTCTTTTCAGCTCCATTGGTAGCCCTAAGCCTTGGGTGACCCCTTTGCAGTCCAATCTGATATACTAGCGAGCTGTGATCTCCTAATGGAGTAGGGATCTCTTGGGATCCATTCCTGATGGTAAATCTGTTTCAGCTGAAGAACATAAAAAATGAGACACAAAAAGACAAAGAGCAAAGAGAATGGTCAGAAAATCGTGTGAAGCAAAATGAACCCTAAACAATTCAGGAGAAACATTAGGGAAGGCAGTAGCAAAAAAAGACAACAAATAACATGTAAGCAGATACGTTTGAAATGATGAGTGTGCAGCACTGAGTGTAATAAGAGCGGGAAGAAAAGATTAACCTGTAAAACAAGAACCTGATGCCATCAGATGCCAGCTCTGACTCAAATGCTAGCTTACAAAATGCCACAACTGTATGTAGCGGCTAGAGTTGAAAATGTTCACACTACTGATATCCACAGTTTCACCTTCACATTCTGTCATCCATGTATTCTTTCATCCATTACACAATATTTCACCATTTAGAATGTCTGTCCATCTGTCTACCCAACAATAACCACACATATCGATCAGTCTCGCAAACTAACGATCAAACCTATCCTTCAAACCCATCCAACCCTCCCTCCATCCACCCTTCCACCCATCCATCCATCTATCCTTCAGCCCTTTCACTCCTCCAACTATTTACCCCTTCACTCATCCATCCACCTTTGACTCATCTGTCCTCGTTTTCACTCATACATACATTCACTCTTTCACTCAGATGGCCATCTTTTCACTCAGCCATCCACCCTTCCACCCATTCATCCACCCATTCATCCACCCATTCATCCACCAATCATCCATCCACCCATCTACCCTTTCACTCGTCCATCCATTCTTTCACCCACTATACATGCTTTTTCTCATCATCCATTCACCCACACATTCACTTATCCAACCATCCACTCACCCTTTCACTCATCCATCCTACATCCATCGTTTCACTCGTCCTTCAATCCATGCTTTCACTCAGCCATCAACCCACCCCTCTACTCCATCTGTCCATCCTCTCTTACACTCATCCACCCACTTTTTTTACTCAGCCATCCATCATTTCATTCATACCTCCACTCTCTCACCCATTAACCCACCCACTCACTCTTTCAATTATCCTTCCATCCTTTTATTCACTCATCCATCCTTTCTCCCAGCATTCATCTGCCCTTTCACTTATCCATCCATTCGCCCTCCCTTTCATCCATCTATTCTTTCATATATCAATCCTATCACTCATCCACCCACTCTTCCACTGATCCATCTGTCATCCATCCATCCTCTACCCTTTCACTCATCCGTCCATTCTTTCACCCACCATTTCTGTCATCTGCCATCTACTTATCAATCCATCCAAACACTCATCCGTACATCCTTTCACTCATCCATCAATCCATCCTTTCACTCCATCCATCCATCATCCCTTTCGCTCATCCATCCACTCTTTCACTTTTCCATTCATCCTTTCATTCACTCATCGATTCATTGATTCTCCTATCATCCATCTGCTGTTTCATTTATCCATCCACTCAACCTTCCACTCATTCATCCAACCTATCTTCAAATACCCACCCTCCCTTTCACTCATCCATCCTTTCACACAGTCATTCATCCACCTCTCCTGCCACCATTTCACTTAAACATCCATCCACCCTTTCACCACCCTCCCCCTTTCACGTAAATATAAGCATTTGTCTACCGAGTTGTAGACAGAGGAGGCCCATCAGCAGCCCCACCCCTGCTGGGGCTGCTAAAGCTGGGGAGGCGGGGGTGGGTGGGTTACAACACTACTGAAAATAGCAAAGGAGCAGAGATAGGGTTGCTTGCCTGTTTGGGCTCTGAAAGATGGGGGAGGGGGGGGAGGTGCAATTACTCCTTTCACCTCTACCTCAGTTTCCAATGTAGTTTTGGTTTGAGGGTGGCCGCTGCCAACTCCTTGATAAACACAGGTAAAAAGTTTGATTAGTCCCCGAACACAGAGAAAGTGCCCTCAGCGTTTTGCGTCATTCAAAAACTCATTTGTTTTATAAGATCATAAGCATGAATACTTCAGTTAAATCAAGGAAGCTGAAAGTGCTGACGTATTCAGAGAGTTCCATAATGAATTGGATCCCAGAAGAGTTGAGGTGACCAGACCGGGACAAATCCACATTCTTGCTTTGCATTCTTATCAGATTGGATTTGTAGCATTCAAGGCGTTGGTGAATAGCATGGCCCTAGAAATACTTTCACTCAAGTCAGGGCTAAGTGTGTGAGTGTACAGAGCACGTAAGAGGAGGAAGGTTGTCCTAGTAAGTCTAATGGACTAAAAAGATAAACAAGCTCACTTAAGCGGTAGTTCTATGAATGTTTTAGGGTGCTTTTAAGCCGTTCCTCGGAGCCCTGTTACCTGAGAATGGCAGAGAAAAGTATAGGGATTTTGAATCATGTGCTGGATAGTGGATTATGTCCTTCATGTAGGGTGCTGGAACTCGGCTGGATCAAAGAGGGGTTCACAGTTGAGGTGAATCACGGTGAATTAGAGGGAGCTGCATCGTTACGGATAGTCTGCAAAGCAGGCTGTGGATCCTCAGAAGAGGAGCCTCCATTGTTCTTTTGCTCGCTGGATGGGTTAAGAAGCAAATGTATCTGATCTGTTATCCAAAGCTCTAACAGAAGAAGGAACTCTTCTTGTCCTGAGAGGGGAAGGAATTTCTGATCCATTTTGAATCTGAATAGAATCGGAGCCTGTATTTATGGTAGTATTACTAGCCTCAAAATTAGCAGAATCTAAGCGTTGGCCCTGAAGCTGAACTATTCTGGAATGTAATGGTTCAGCTCCCATCTCTTAACCTTTTGATGAGCACAGTCCAGGCTACTATCGTACAGTGGCGCCTGGGCCTGGCATCTCTAGAAACTGAGCCTGCTGGCCAATCCTCCCAATTGAAAAGGACCACAGACAGGGTGTTCTGCTAAAATTATTTACTGTTCTCTAGGGCAGACTCAAAAAACTACTAATTTACAGTCTCAGTCTGCTACAATCTCAACCGCCTGATCCCTGGACAGAGAGGGGAAGTAGCCTTCGGCTCTGCCCAGTTTAATTTTCATCATGAGACATAACACCCGAAGATAGATTCTTAGGAGGCAAGTGACATGCAACTGCATGGAACCCACTAAACGAACTATTTTCTTTAATAAAACAATAAGGAGGTTTCAAAATCATAGGACCCCTTGGCTTAGTTGCAGTAGGGAAATCATAGGGGTATGTTCAAGTACAAAGTCTGAATCTCCCTGATCCCTTCGTGTAGCCTCTCCTGTATCCGTTTCGAGTTTCCTCTTGCTTTCCCTGTGTTTCTTTTTTTCAAAGATTTAAACGCCTCACCGATGAGTTTGGCAAATCCTCGGATGGCTACAAAGTTGCTGTAGAAAGAGATCATCTATGTGACGCTAGACTAGGACCCCTGCAATGAACTATGCGGTGACTGTGTGAGGAGACGGTCTTTTTTACTGAGTGTCTGAGCAGCAGTGGGGGGATAAATGGCACTGGACATGGGTGGACACACGCGGTGAAGATGCTCACTGGCTGACTTGTCGTACGGCTCGCGGCCAAATAAAAAGCAACCAGGAAGCAAGTCATGACAAGGTCTGAGGGAGTCATTTAGTGGAGGAATTTTGTTGTTACTTTTGAAGATACGAGAGTCTGAAAAGGCATCAAGAGGGGCAGCATCACACCTGTAAATAAGACTAAGTGCAGCAGTATGGGAGACAAAGTCGCAAAGAAAATGAAAATTGTAGTAAGTAATGTGACACATGGAAACTATTTATTTTAGCAGATAAGACCAGTCATAACACCCCAGAGAGCTCCTACAAATACAACCGTGTTCTCCCCATTGTTCCTTTTTAAAAATTCGTTCCAAACACTCCCTAGCAACAATTCCACAATTCTAACTTAGAACGCTCTATCGCAACATGCTGTCGCAAGTACTACATTGATTTTTTTTTACATTACCTTAGCATTGACCTACTACATATTACTATGATAATAACTACAGACCCATAACATCAACGAATAAAAAAAGAGAAAACAACTAATTAACATACTATTCTTATCATTAGAAATATGCAATTTAAACTACTATTTTATCATTATTCCTGTTGCTTACATATATTCATTTACTTTTATATTTTTTTACACACTAGAGGCCAGATGTAGGTAAAACCGGAATTGCGACTCACAAATTGCGAGTCTGAGCGACTTGCAATTTGCGAGTCGCAATGCTGGACGCAGGATGGTGTCCTTGACACCATCTGCAAATCGCAAGGGGGTCGCAAAGATCCACCTCATGAATATTCATGAGGTGGGTCGCAATTTGCGACCCCCTTGTGATTCACAGCACTAACAGGGATGGTGGCCTGCTGGAGACAGCAGATCACCAAGTTTGTGACTGCTTTTTAATAAAGCAGTTTTTTTTTGCATTGCAGCCCATTTTGCTTGAAGGAAAACGAGTTGCAATACAGTCGAAAAAATGAAAAAAAATTGTTTCATTTTTTCAGAGCCATTCACAAAGGGGAAGGGGTCCCATGATGACCCCTTCCCTTTTGCGTATGGGTTAGCACCTATTTGAAATGGGTGCTAACTGCGAATTGCTTTGCGACCGCGTTCGCGGTCACAAAGCAATTCTACATCACGATCCGAATCGCAAATGGGAAGGGGAACACCCCTTCCTATTTGCGAGTCGCATTCCCATTTTGCGAGTCGGTAACCAAGTTACCGACTCGCAAAATGGGAATGAGCATCGCAATGTGCGTCTTGCATGGCACAAACAGCGAAATTCGCTGTTTGCACCATGCAGAACGCTTGCTACGTCTGGCCCAAAATCTCCAGGGTACCTTGCGTACCCTATTACTTCTACATAACTGTGTTACATGTGTATCTGAGCCATCATGATGTGCTATGACATCCATACATTGATTACATACATCTGATTTCTCACTGTTGAGACACGCCCCAGACTGCCCTCGTAACTTTTCCACTTTGGACTTGTTCCACCACTTGTTACCCTCGACTCTTATGGCATTGCCACATACCAATTCTACCCTCAAAGGATCAGAGAATTTTGGACTAAACCATCATTATCCCCCACTACTGATGTCACCATACTGCTCGCACGACGATCACTTTGGCACACCTTAGCAAAGTGACCAATTTTACCACAATGTCTACACTGGATATTTAAAGCAGGACAAGACTTCGTTCCTTTTGGATGTAAGACATTTCTACACATGAAACACACATTTCTCTGTTTAAAAAAACAATAGAATTACTGTTCTTATTGTTCTTAGAGCCTTGTGTGAAACTTTGTAAACCAGACTTGTCTGTTCTCCCTTTGTCATCTTTGCTTCTAACCACACTGACTTTTTCTATCTCCTGCGTTGATTTTATAGAAGATTCAATGCTTTTTGCAATCTTAAAAGTCTCTGTCAATGTTGGGTTATCCAGGGAAAGTAATTTTTGTTTGATACTTGTCCAACCCTTGACAAATAAACTGATCTCTAATCAGTTGATCTCCAAACGCTCCAAATTGACAATCAGCAGCCAACAATCTTAATGCGGAAATGTAAGTATCCACATCCTCTCTAGTCTGCTGATCTCTTTTTAGAAATGTGTGTCTACACACTACTAAACTTGGAGGAGCATCAAACCTGTTGCTCATTTTCTCTACCGCTAACTCATATTCATCCATGTTTTTATTAATTTGTATTGGTCCGCAAGCTATGCCTGTGGGGGTGAATGCATCTGCAGACCTGTGTCTTGTTGGGTTCTGAGGTTTTAACCGGATGAAGGTAAAGTCATTTTTTGCGGAAAGTCGCTTGAGCACAGGGCTTTAAATTACAGTGACTAGGTTTGCAAAGAACTTCGGGATGAAAGCTGAATGGTTCTGAGATTCGAAGGCCAGCTTTCAATATTGGAGATAGCGAAGGTCATGGAAGTCATTTAGGGGTTGCCGGCGGTCGCCGCTCCGACCTCCAGTTTGTCCCTTGCAACTCCTGACTCTTCCTCTGCGACCCCTGGCCTCAGAGGTGGCAAAATCAGTGACAGGAACACAGAGGCAGCTGACCAGTTGCTTGCGGCTCCATTTCCTAGTTTTTAATCTGTTTTTGTTTTTTAAATTAGATTAATCGTGAATAATACATTATTCACTATTAATGTAATAAAAATGGAGTACAGTTAGTTGGAATATGACCCTCCCTGGTAGCTGAGGTAAGTAAAAAACGCTTTTAAATGTACGTTCAATGCATGCTTGCTGGCAAGAGTGTGCTTAGGTAAAAGAGTGTGTGTGTGTGTAGGTGTGCATGAATGAATGTGTGTTTGTGTAAGTGTGTGTGAGTGAAAGTAAAGATGAGAAGGCGCCTTATGTCACTTCCGCTACCCCTGGTGTTTTGGTGAATTGACGTCCATGGCGAAGGTATGACAGTACAATACTTCAAGTAAGAGGTTACTGATGAGATGGGTCAGACTCTGGGTAGGATGGTATTCCTTCCTGTACCATGTGATTACTATGGAGGTGGTGCCCTCGTCCTGAGTTATATGACTGGTTCTTGGGAATTGTAAAGGTGCTTGGCACTAGAAGGCAATTAACAGTGAAACTATGTTATGTTGGGAGGAGACTAGTACTAAATTAATTAATTTTCACATGAATCTCATAGGTGTCAAGACTATTATGGGAGTGAGAGGGAGGATGAAACTCTGTGAATTTGATAAAGTCATGATTTTTCTTCCAAAAAGTATAGAGAACATCTAAATTATATTAGAAGAAATTGAAACAAATATTAGGCAGATTCAAAACCTTGCATGCACTCTCGCCGAAGTATGCTCAGTAAGGTAAAATTATAAGGTTCTAAGAAATGAACTGCAGAATTGTGTGTTTTTTTAATAGGATTTTTATTGAAGTTCAGCAGGAGGAACTGGGAAGCATCATTGCAGAATCAACTTATTGAAAATAAGCATTGTCGTAGGATATCATCAAAAATAGATATTTCTGGTAGACAATAATGAAAACAGCCGGCGGTCAATATCCAGACCTGGTAAAACTTGTAACATAGCCCTTCCCCAGTTCTTGTGCTGAGTCGCAGTAAGTGGTGCAGGATGGGTTCAGAAGAAATCGTCCATGTAAATCCATGTTGCATCCATCCGCAAACTCAGGGCTCTTTCCACTCCCTCCCCGCTAAAGAAGGGGGACAGTGAGCACATCACGTCGACGTGTCCCCGGAGGCAGCCATTCCCTGTGGTTCCTTCAGCTCAGATAACATGGATGACTAAGCTCTCAAGTCATCCTCCAGCTTATCATCCCACCCTCTGCAGTGTATAGTTGTGTTCTACTGTCATGAGTGTCTGATTGGGTCATTCCATTGACCTAAGTGAGGTTCTAAACGTCAACAAGCATGTCCTCATTTGATTGACAGTGGATTTCTGTTCCTATCTTGGGTTTAGCATGTAGATCGATTATGGCAGCATAACATGTTTTTTGAATCAGTAGTTGTGTCTGGAAGGTTTTATGTATGTCACTTGTACTGGAGTGGAAGCCTATTGACCAATTTTTGTAAAGTTCTGCTTATATGGGCTAACACCCGTAGGGATGACACCCCAAGTGTATGTTCTACATACACTGTATGTATGAATGATCCAGAGTAATGAAGGCCTGCAGGTTCTATTTTAAAGCCATTTGCATGTTCATGTGTACAATATAGAGATGAGGTTTGATTTCTAGACAGTGGAAATGCATTGCTGACATTCCTGTAGCTGGAGGGAGGAGATCTAGATGCCTAAGTGGGAAAAGAGGAGACAGGCCTCCCTTTACAAATTATGTCATTTGGCTGAGAGGGTAGATAGTGGAGGTGAAGGGTTGGGCTTCAGTCTCTGTACTCAGTGTGAAATTTCCTTTAGGTGAGGTCAACAGTATGTCACCTTACTCATAACTGTGCCTGATGACAGCCAGGTGCAGAAAACGCAGACCTCTTTTTTCCTCTGTTGTGCATTCTCCATGCTAGAGACTGTAATGAGCATCATTTGACACAAAGGTTGCATCTGGAGAACAGACTGGAGAGGCCAGAAGCAAGATGAACTGGCCCAATCTAGCTATAAAAATACAAACATAAACCACACATCCTATCTGCCATGACTGGGAGCCACTTACCTGCTTGTTCTTCCAGTTACAAGTTTGTTTGTTCATTTATTTAATGGCATTTATAAGCAGTGCAACTGTAACTCCAATGAAGTCTCTGAAGTCTCTTGGTGCTGGCACCTACCGCTACAAGGGGATAGATTCAGAACCTGAAACTAGTACTTGAACAGCCAGGCTTTTATGACTCCTGAGTTCTACGAAATTAGAACTAATGTGAATCTGAGAAGGACTCTTGGACTTGGAAGTTTCAGTCCATCTGGCATACTTGGAGTGAGAAACCATGAAGTTAGTGCTTGTTCAAGATCATGGGGAATTTATAGAGTTTAATAAAAATAATTTGCATGAAAACTGGCGCCTGGCCATGATAGATTTTGTATGTAACACAGCTGAATTTGAGTATGGATTTGACTATAATATAATTCTGTATTTGAAGCCAGTGTAGTTGCCAATGTTAGCTAGCAGTCTCATCAAGTTGTCTGAGGTAGAATATGGTTCCAAGCAAGGTATTTTCAGTTTTTGGAGGTGTCCCATAGCCTTCTTAGGTGGATCAAAATATGAAGATTTGCCATATTCCAATCCAGGATTGCATAAAGGCCATTGCTAGCATTATTCTTTGGGACGATGGCAAGAAAGACATTATGGACCTCATTATGAACACGGCGGTAATCATCGTCGGCCGCCATTGGCGGTGAACAGAAACCTGACATATAAAGATGCAAAAATCAGATTCCGACAAAAAAGTCCCAGCCACCAGTCACAGCCAGGACTTTGTCGGCAGAAATGCAGGACCTCCACCCCGCCACCGCCGAGCACACAAACTCCCCGCCCTCCAAATAATGATGCACAAATCACCGCAGAGGTCAGTGTAAGCCGAACGACCATTGGCGGTACAGACCGCCATGGCCAGCAATGGGACCCAACAGTAAGAACTGCACACATTGACAAGTCTGAAAGCCACACACCTGACACACATCCACAACACTATAAAACACTCATAGACACACCCCACAATCCTTTGCAACGACATTCGGAAAACTGATACAGAGAACTCCAGAAGCAGACACTGAATGCCACAATACATAATACATACACCAAACCACACAACAGCACCCTCACATAGATCCACACAACACACCACTCACAACACACACCATGGTACCCCCCAAACACCCACGCTTCACAGAAAGGGAGCCAAGGACCATGGTGGATGAGATACTGAAGGTCGAGCCACAATTATTCAGGGCACAGGTCTAGCACACACCCATCGCCAGGAAGAAGGAGCTATGGCAGACAATAGTGAACAAGGTCAATGCAGTGGGACACCATCCATGCACAAGGGACGACATCCATAAGAGATGGAATGAACTGCGGGGGAAGATGAGGTCCATGGCATCCCGGTACGACATTGCAGTCCAGAAGACTGGGGGAGGACCTCCACCAACACCACCCGACTACACTGACTGGGAGGAAAAGGTACTGGCCCTCCTGCACCCTGAGGGCCTCACTGGACTCACTGGAGGAATGGACTCGGGTAAGTCGTCTGCAATTACCCCATATCCATCATACCTGTAATGCATGCACCACCCCACCCCTCCAACAGTCACCATGACCACTTTCCCACCCAGGCCACAATCACTACATCCAGTAACCCTGCATGCCCACCAACCCACTAACAGGCCCACATCCCTCCCCCTGTGCACAGCCACCTACCCCTGCAAGGAATCACAAAGGCACTACACCACCCACAATGCACCTCAACATCCTAAGCAAAATGCAATGCAAACCTCACAAAGGCACCCTGCATGGCCCCAAAGTATAAAACGTCCACAAAACAGCCCAGCCCTGTGCACCCCATCCGATCATGCAATCGTAAGAGACATGTCCATTCCCCCCAACAGGCACCAGCACCCTTGCCACCCTGACGGACAGGACAAAGAGTGGCAGTGCCCCACATGGAAACAGAGGCACCACCCAGGACACTGGAGAGGGAAACCTGGACAGTGCCTAACACCGTGGCCCCTCACACAGTCCTGGACTGGCACCATCCAGCAGCCCCTCCCAGGACACCACTGACACCCCTACCACCCAGCCAACAACATCAGCCCAGGCAACCGTCCCCACACCTGTGTTTCCAGGCCACAGACTGGTGGAACACATGGACCAAGGCCACAGTCACCCCCTACTAACAGGCAGGAAGACAATGGCCCCAGTACAAGTGGTACCGCCAGACCTGTGCAGGGGACACAGGCACTGGAGGCTAGGTCCAGCGGGAAGGCATCACTGGCCCCGGGGGGAGGCCACAGGATGGATGCTGCAGCCCAGGACGTGATATCTGAGGTCCTGGGAGCATACCACCATACCCAGGACAGATTAACCCAGATTGTTTCTACCCTGGAGCACAGTCAAAGGATGCAGGTAGTACCCCACCAGGAGGCCATGGAGCAGTGGAAACTGCACAATGAGACCATGGCCACCATAGCAGGTGCGCTGCTGCACCGTGTCCCAACCCAGCCTGAGGACCCCACAGACCAGGAAGCCCCTTCTACAGGCCAAGATACAGACCGACCAACAACATCAGCAGCAGCAACTGGACTTGTGCCACCATCTCAGGACACACAGGAGACCTGCCTCTCAACTCGTACAGGCCAACACCATGCACCCAAACAGTCCCTCAGGCCCAGATATGGCACAGGAACACCTGCCAAGACCAAGGCCCCCTCAAAGAAGTGACTGTGTCAAGAACTGTCCTCCAAGTGTGCCGCTGAACCAACATCCACACCATGTAAAAACAACCCCAAAAATTGTAAATGACAGATGGACATACCGCCACTGCCAACAAACGCTGCAACCATGTAGCCATATTGGACATCCACCAGCAGCCCACTCCCATCACTGTAAACTGCCCGATGTCATCCCTGCACCAAATAAAACACCTGTTCACCAATGTCAATGTCCCCTGTCATTATGTTGAAACAAATGGAAGTGTGGATGCAATAGTCTTTGAAATAATTTATTCTTATCTGAGTTGCAGGAATTGCACCCCATACATAACATGTGGTTGTGCCAACAGAATTGTCATACAATTTGACCATAATGTTACATGTCCCATGCAAACCTGGTCACAGTGACAATGTCTATAGACTCAACACCCCCATAGAGGAAAAGGCACACTGACAGTATGCTGCACAGACAGCAACATCATCGAATAGCCCCACATAGTTACTGGAAGTAAAGTTGTATCAGTTGGTTCCTGGAATGTACATCTTCCCCCTGCTCATCATCACCATCACTCTTATCCCCTCCCTGAGGAACCTGGTCTGGATATACAGCACCCACCTCCTCCAAGAGGGGGATAGAATTCCTCACAACCACGTTGTGCAGCATGCAGCAGGCCACCACTATTCTACACACCTTTTCAGGCTCATAGGCCAGGGTTCCGCCAGAGATATGGAGCCAACCGAATCTAGCCTTCAGGAGACCTATTGTGCGCTCTATCACCCTCCTAGTACATCCATGGGCCTCATTGTAATTCCTCTCTGCATCTGTCCTAGGATTCCTTTCTGGTGTCAGGAACCAACGCATGTTGGGGTAACCAGAATCACCTGAAAAAGGGTGCAAAACCGGACTGTCAATGACAACCCTCAGTGGCAGACAGCCTGGCTGTCTGATATGTGCCAAAAAGTGTCAGACACACTTACCTATGAGCCATCCTCTGTCTGTTTGTAGTTGTTCCATCTTGTGTGGCACACTACTGTTCCTCAGCACAAAGGAATCATGGACTGATCCAGGGAACATGGCATTCACATGTAAGATGTACTGGTCTGCAGTACACACCAATTGAATGTTCATGGAGTGAAAGTTCTTCCTGTATCTGTACACCTGTTCACTGACACTTGGGGGTATGAGAGCAATGTGGGTGCCATCGATGGCACCTATCACATGTGGAATGTTGGCACAGGCATAGAAGTCCGACTTGATGGCATGGAGGTCAGCACTTAGGGGAAACCTCACATAGGACTGCAGGTGTCGTACAAATGCATTCAGGAATCTGGACAGCATAATGCTAAACATGGGCTGTGAGTAACCTGCACCCATGCCCACTGTCAGTTGAAATGAGCCCGTGGCCAGGAAATGGAGTGCAGAGAGCACCTGCAGTTCAGTAGGGATGGCATGTTGATTCCGATTAGCCGGTCTCAGTGCTGGATCCAGTAATGCACAATGTCCATGAATAGTAGCACAGTTGAGCCTGTAATTGATAATGATGCACTCCAGCATGGTCCTCAAATCAACAAGTGGTCTGTACACTGATGGGGCCCTCCCTTGCCACAAGGGTCTGTACCTAGGAGGAGTTGAGAACACATGTGAGGAACACACATACATCTGCACACAATGTTTCCAATTCAGCACAGCTGGCATACAAGTCGACGACACATATGCATAGTAGGTGTGAACCTGGAGTAACATGTCCTCAATGATACATCAGGACTGTTGTGGTGAGTAAATGTATATTTGTTAATGCCTATGGGGCTTGGGAACAATAGGGCCTGCATGGGGCATATAAGGATTTAATAACTGCGTAGCAAAGGCCAAAATGTCTGTCCCCTGTAATCCAGAAATGTTGTTGTGAAAGTGACCTCATACTGCTAGTGGTTGACGTAATAGCGTAAGGCGGTGTCAATGGGGATTCTTAGCATATCATAATCGCCGCCGCCCATGACGGTGCGCAAAGCCGCATGCATACACTAACTCGTCACCTCAACTTCACTTGACTCCTGGATTTCGTGCATGCAGGTACTCCACTGAGTGTGCTGCTGTGTCCTGCCTCTGGTCATGGAAATCAAATCAGAAATAACGGGATCTACCCTAATAACCCTACAATACCTGGGTAGAATGAGTATATTCAAAATAAGGGATTCATTCAAAGTTTGATTGTAATTAAAATACATTACCAATGTTCAATTGATAAGTTCATTGTCAGCAAGTCATTTGTTGTACTTGTCCCTACTATTCACCTCTGGTCATGGAAATGGCACGTGTGGCAGGGGAAAGGGCCCCAGCCTTCACCAGCGAGGAATTGGAGAAGCTTGTGGATGGGGTCCTGCCCCTGTACACCAAGCTCTACGGTCGACCAAAGGTACAGGTGAGTAGGTGGATTGGGGGGCATGCATGTGTGTAATGGTGGTAGATATCTGTAAACATGTGTGCACGTTTGACACTGTACAGTCCTGGGTTTCTGACATGCTGAGTGTGTGTGTGCTGTTATGCTGTTGTAAATGTCTGTCCCATAGTGGACTTATAGCCAGCTGTATGTAATGGCCATTGTCTGAACTCTGTGTTCCTTTTCCTGTGTGTCCCATATAGGTCAGTGCTCATCAGAAGAGGGGACTGTGGCAGGCCATTGCCAGGGAGGTGTGGACCCTGGGGGTCTACAACCTGCGGAGCACCCATTGCAGGAAGCGGTGGGAGGAACTGCGGCGCTGGGCGAGGAAGATCTGCGAGGCCCAGCTGGGGAAGTCCTCCCAACGAGGAAGGGGTGCCCGTCGGGCACTGACCCCCCCGCTTATGCGACACATTCTGACCTGGATGGGCGCTTGAAGGCTGCACAGCAGACACAAGGGGGTGAGTACAGAAAACATAGTATGGCTCATTGATGGATGTGTGAGTGTACTGTGGTATGTATGCTGTCTAGTGGCAGGGGCTCTGACTGATATCCTTCTACATAATGGCCCCCGTGGGGAGTAGGGTTGTAAGGGTCAGGTATGCAGTACTTCAGGTCCTTCATTGCTGTGGGGAATGGCTGTAGAGCAGGGTTGTGGCCACTAGTCAGGGGCATAGACATGTGTATAGCGGTAGGTGTTGCCTGGTGGAATATTTGCAGGGTGGGTGTATGTGTGAACCACTTATGTGTCTCCATTCAGCTATTTACAATTGTCTCTCCTGTTTTGTCTCCCCATCCCTGTTCTCTTGTGTTGTCGGTGTTCATCAGCATCATCTGGAGAGGGAGCTGAGGCACAAGCGAGTGGGGATGCAGCGGCCCATGGTTCCACAGAGGCAGAGCCGTCCGATGCCAGGGGGACCAGTGGGTTGGAGGGTGAGGGGTGTACCACGGGGGAGGCAACTACCACTGGAGATAGTGACTCTGATACCTCCTTCGATGGTAGCCTGGCGGTGGCGGAACCTAGTGGGCCCACGCATTCTGTGTTATCTTCCGCCACCCCCATACCATCACCGCCCTCCCATTTGCTCCCCACCGAGTTGCCCGTGTCCGTTCACCCAGAAGGGTGGGCGTCTCCTTCGCCCCAGGTACCTCCTCCCCTGCCCCAGTCAGCCCTGCTTCCCTTACAGAGGAGGATATTGACCTCCTGAGAACCATATCTGTAGGACAGACAACCATTGTCAATGCCATCCAGGGGCTAGCATCAGAGATGCAGCAGACCAATGCCTACCTGGATGACATTCACTGTGCCATGTCTGGCCTACAGAGATCTTTTCAGGCTCTGGCCTCCTCTTTGATGGCAGCCAGTGTCACTGGTCATTCCGTCCCCCCTTCAACCACCTCTACCCCTTCCAGCACCCTACTCCCTTCACCCGTCCAAAGCACACATTCTGACACACAGGCACACACGCACACACCTCAATGCACAAGAAGCACACTTCAAAACACAAGCACCACACTTCCCACCACAGGCATACACACAGCCAACATACACAGGCACACACACCAACATCCACTTCCCCCAGTGTGTCTGCATTTTCCGCCTCCCTGTCTGTCCCCTCTACATGCACACTCATAGGCACTGCACCCTCATTCAATGTTGCTGACCCTATTCTTGCAGTCACCACAAAATCAGACTTCCATTCATGCCCCCAGACACCACACCTGCACTCACCACAATGACTTTAGTTGACACGTGCAGCACACTCACCAAACTTGCAGACACACAGACAAAATACATTTACACTGCCAGCCTGACTTGTCCCACTGTGTCCACACCCCTCCTCCCAAGACACTCAAACGCACCAAAACACCCAGCCAACACACATCCACCACACCTCAGCATACTGTCCAGTCACCTGCAGCCATGTCACACACACCTACACCTGTCACGACCACTCCCTCTACCTCCACTCCCACGCCTTCCTCCAGGTCCACCCCAATGGCCCCTAAAAAACTTTTCCTATCCTGTGTTGACCTATTCGAACCCACTGGCCCACCCCGTCTCGTCCCTAAATGTGCCCACCTCCTTGCCCTGTCCTCTCCTCCCACGTCACTGCCCTCCCTGTCTGCCCTTCCCATTCACGGGTACCTCCCCTGTGAGCAAGAGACCCCGTTCTGGCCCTGGAACATCTTCCGCACCCCAGGCCAAGTCCGCTCCACCAGCTTCAAGGTCCAGATCCAAGCCCCCTCCACCTCCAAAATGTAAAGACAAGCCCACCCCTCTCAGTCGTAAGTCCCCACCCCCACCACCCCCTGCCTCTGTTCCCTGAGGTGCCTGGATGCCCCATTGTTGCCCCTATGAGGTGGAGTACCTTTGCACTTGTGGGAGTCAAGTTGGTGCCATTTTGGCCCATCGGACTACGAACTATGGACTGGCCATTGGCCTTATGTTGCACTTCTGTTGCTCATTGAGCGAATAAAAATTTGTGTGGCCAGTGTGTTTTTTTAGCACACTCTTGATCCATGGTTCATCATTTCTTTGGTTGGGGGTGTTGGGCACGTGTGTACTTTGGGCAGGTTGGATTTGCCTTGTGTCGGGTAAGTACCTCTTGCTTTGGGGTGTATGGCTTGTGCTGTTGTGAAGGGTTGTGGGTGCGTTGCAGGGTGGGTGGAGTGGGTGGGTATGTAACTGTGCCCTTTCTTCCCTTGTTTAGTAGGTTGCAGTACTTACCGTCGTCGTCTTCATCGGCGGTCTCGGTCGTGGACATATATGGCATGGAGCAGGGCTGGCATGATCTGCAACTCTCTATCCATTTCTGCTTCAGCGTGTTGTGTGTGCCTCCCGTGAGTGTTTCCTTTTATTTGGTTTGTTTCTGCCTCGCTTTGCTTGGAGGTGGTTCCTGCCCTGGAACTGACGGCGGTCTAGTTCTTCATTATTTGCTGGGCGGATAGGGCCTTTTTGTCGTCCTGTGGGCGGGCTCTTCCGTAGTTGTCGGCACTCCACTGCTGGGGGTGAGTGGTTTTCAGGCTGTCTGTTTTGAAGGTGGTTCATAATTTGGCAGTCCAGACCACCAGACTGTTGGCGGTTGCTACCCCCACTGCCGCCGGAGCGTTGTTTACCGTCATGTTCATAATGAGGGCCTATATGTCTAAGCATTTCAATCTGGATGAAACAGGCCTTGATTCCTTTGGAGATCTGGGTATTACGGGTGAGGTTAGTATCTAGCATTGCCCTAAGATCATGAACTAATGTGACTGGCTTCAGGCAGTTTCATAGTTGGGAGGCTATGATGTGCTTTTCTATAGATTTAATTTGTTATAAACAGGTAGAATTTCAGGCTTTGATGGGCTCATTTTGAAATAAGTATGTTCTATTGAGTTAATGATAGCACACATGATCGCTTTATCAATTATCATGGATGAAGAGCTAGGAGATAGGTTTCAGGATGTTTAGCATCTATGAGAAAGATTGCACATATAGGTTCAGTAGCAGGGACAATAAGGGTGATACCCGAGGCATACCTTGTGGCATGGGAATGAAAGTTGAAGTGAAGTTGCCCAATTGTACTGACTGAGTACTGTTGAAAATAAAGGATTCAAGCAATTTATGAGCCTGACCACTGCTATGCAGCGGTTTAAGCCACCTGGGAGAGGATGTTAAGATCAATAGTGTTGAATGCTGCAGACAGATTGTGCAGTACAATAACCTCCAACCCTTTTTGGTCTGCGATCATTCTCATGTCTATTGTAGAAGTAATGACTGTGTCTGTAGAGAAGCCTGATATAAAGCTTACCTTTGTGGAATTAAGTTTATTGTGAGTCTCAATAAACTATTGCAACTGGCTTGTGGTCACTTTCTCAAAGTGTTTGGCTATAAAAGTGGAGAGTGAAATAGGCCTGAAACTGGTCAGTTCATCTGGGTAGAGGTTGGAGTTTTTTCAATATGAGGCAGACAACAGCCTTTTAGAGGATGGCTGGAATCGGCATTCTCTATATCAGTTGTTTGCGATAGAAGTTACTATAGGTGCAATGACACCCTGAGACAATTTTAGCTGAGTTACAGTTCAGAGGTCCAGAGGGGATTTGAACAGTTTGCTTGACTGAATAATTTTCAGACTTTCCTCAACAAATAGTGAACTAAATCAAGCAGTATTATATTCATATCATTACCTTGAACCTCCTTCTCAAACCCGGAGGCCTTAAAATCTGGCTGGCGATTGGTGATATTTACGATTTGTTTCTGATTCTCTGATTAAAATCGTCGGATAATCATCTAGCTCCTGAAAAGGATAACATTTGTTATTAACTGTACTGTTAAAGAGAGTCTGGATGGCTTTGAGTACATTGTGCAAGTTGTTGTTGGACTGGAGAATGTTATCTGAATAATAACTTCTCTTGGCTTTTCATATCAACTCATTTATGCATTTGTTTTAGGAACATGATTTTTATCTTGAAGGTCATAATGTTTCTTCCACGCATTTTCCAGATGCTTTAGATTTTTTTCTTTGCTGAGGTCATCCTAGACCCAAAGGTTATTAAGGATTTTATGTGTAATTTGTTCTGCTTCTGTCAGGGCAATCAGCTCTAGCATCTCAGATAGTGTATTGTTAAAATGATGTAGCATATTACTGGGATCATTTTTGGGATTGTTGAAATTCCGGGTACCAAGCTTCTCAAGAAGAATTGCTTCAAACTCTTCTCTGGAACAGGTGCTCTAATGCTTAGGTTGACCAAATGGCATTATTTGTGGCCTTGTTTACCATTTTGATATGAAAAGTAACCAGGTGGTGGTCAGCAAGGCAGCTCTAAGGAGGCTTGGGAAACAATTTGTTAGTTGTAGATAGGAGGTTGAGTGACGCAGGGCCGTATGTACGAACACATTTTCCCATAGACACAGAATGGTTAAAACCCTTTGCTACATCTGGCCCGCAGTCCCTTAATTAGTTGTATAAATCCTGTGGATGAGCTCGCCAAACGTCTTCTTACCAGGGAGTTTCAGAGATGAGGAGTCTTCTGCCATTGTACTGAAGATTTCTAGCACTATGGTTACTGAGTAATTTTCCTGAAAATGGACTATAAATTCATCTAGCCACAAAAAAAAAACAGGCTGGTTTCAGGGGGCAGTGGATACGAATGCAGCCTAAGAAGTATTGCGAAGAGGTTTCAACTGCCAGGAGAAGAGTTTCTGTGCCTTGAAATCACACCTAAGAGGAAGTGAAAATATGTAGTCTAAATCCATATGAGAAATATTCCGATACCTCTTTTATCCTGCTGGTAACATATTAAAATTGTAAAATAAGGGAAACATAGGGGGTCATTCTGACCCTGGCGGTCATGGACCGCCAGGGCCAACGACCGCGGAAGCACCGCCAACAGGCTGGCGGTGCTTCTGGGGCCATTCTGACCGCGGCGGTACAGCCGCGGTCAGAAAAGGAAAACCGGCGGTTTCCCGCCAGTTTCCCGCGGCCCCAGGGAATCCTCCACGGCGGCGCTGCAAGCAGCGCCGCCATGGGGATTCCGACCCCCTTCCCGCCATCCTGTTTCTGGCGGTTTTCACCGCCAGAAACAGGATGGCGGGAACGGGTGTTGTGGGGCCCCCTAACAGTGCCCCATTAAGATTTTCAGTGTCTGCTTGGCAGACACTGAAAATCGCGACGGGTGCAACTGCACCCGTCGCACACCAGCAACTCCGCCGGCTCCATTCGGAGCCGGCTTCCTCGTTGCTGGGGCTTTCCCGCTGGGCGGGCGGGCGGCCTTTTGGCGGTCGCCCGCCAGCCCAGCGGGAAAGTCAGAATGACCGCCGCGGTCTTTTGACCGCGGTACGGTCTTCTGGCGGTTCCCGCCAGGCGGGCGGCTTCCGCCGCCCACGGGGGTCAGAATGACCCCCATAATCTTTTAAGATAAGAGGTAAACAATGATTCTGTTCTAAGTAACATGTCAAGTTTTTCGTTATTAATTTGAGCTTAAATAAGGGTGCATTTTTTTTTTTTTACTGTGGAGCGTGTTACATAGCCGAGCTTTCGGTGAACTGCCCTCACTTCTGAGCTGCATATTTTCCCTTTCGGAACAGTTCAGACAGGGACATTAGATGCCCTCCATCATAAGCGTGTTCCTACTGGAACTCTAATCAAAGGAGAAGAGATGTAGGATATTTATTGCAAAGCAGGATTCCTTACCGAGTTAGTATGCAAGAAGTTACTCTCCTGGTAGATGTTCTGTATTCTGGAGTGGGCACATTGACTGACTGCTGGACCCGGACGAGCACAGATGGATTTACTTTGGGCACAACAGTGGCACATCTGCGCTGCAGACACCATTTTGAGTAACCAAGGGCCAGATTTAAAGAAAAGTGGCGGAGCGCGATACTGCGCTAAAATTGGCAGTGCTGCGTTGTGTCACTTTAGAAACACAGGGATGCACTGTATTTAAGGGAATGCAGCGCACCCCTGCTTTTCCCCCTGCGCTGGCGCTAAATTTGGCTGCCAGCGCCAAAGCAGGCATCCTTGCACCATTGTGCAAGGATGTCTGTGTTAAGGGGTGTGATTGTTTATGTGCGTGAAGGTGTCCCTTCCCGCACATAAAAAATCACTAATGGTGCTTTGGCACTTCTGTGTGTGCTGCACAACGCAGCACACACAGAAGTGCCAAAGCGTAATTTTCAAATGATTGTTTATGTGCAGGAAGGGACACCTTCTCGCACATTTACAAAAATGTCTGGCATTTTGCTTTTTCTATGCATGCGGCAGAATGCAGCATGCATAGAAAAAGCTAAAAACGAGGAGGAATAAAAGTATTTCTCCTCGTTGCGCCCTGCTAGCGCCACCCCTGGGGGTGGTGTTAGATTTTGGCGCTGCCTCAGATTTACGAGATTTCATAAATCTGTGGCAGCATCAAAATGCAATGGGTGTTGCTCTGGCATGCCACAACAACACCCATTGCATGCCCCTTCCAAGCACAGTGTTGTGTGGGAAGGGGCCGTATTTACAAGGTGGCGTTAAGCCACAAAAAGTGGATTAACGCCATCTTGTAAATGCAGCGCTCTGCTTAGCGCCACAGGAGCGTCACTAAAAGTGATGCTCCTGTGATGCTAGAAGCCTATAAATACGGCCCTCAGAGCAGTGCCTTGGAGGGGGCAGGCAAATAAATTCTGGCAGAAGTCAGGCAATGAATGGGCAAACAAAAACTTGTGGCAAATAAATAGAACTAAAATAAAGAACATTAATCTACAACAGAGGACAGACACCCTCATAGAGGGGTACAGTCAACTGAAATACAAAGATAAATTAAATTAGCTTTCATAGCAGTGGGTGGTGAGGGTCAGGAACCCCTCAACCAGAGGACTGAGTTGCAAGGAAAACAAAACGGGTATTGGGAGCAAAATTGCATGCGCAAGATCGCCCTCCTTGAGAGGTGCAGGTTTTTTTGAGCTAGGGAGTAGACCTCAGAGGACCGGTGTGCAATCATAACTGGTATCTGGCTGTCAGAGGGGAAGAGAAATAACCTGTTGTGCGACCTGGAAGGAAGAAGCTGTCCCCCTTTCCTCAAGCGCTGAAAGGCCACCAGCTGACAGAGGAAAGGATCATGCTCACCCTGCATGAGATGTGATTTCTCATGACAAGCCAAAAGCCGCTGACCTCGGAATTTGAGAGCCCGTCCACCCAGGAAGACAGAGGAGAGCAATCTACCTGCTCCAGGGGCTGGACCACAGTCTCTGCTGAGGAACAACCATCACAACAGCACCCTCATGAAGTAGTGCCTAAGCAGGCTGTGCCCCTGCAACACTGTAAAGCTGTTCCCCAGCAGACTGCCTATGCACCATTGTGAAGTTGACCTGAAGCAGTCTATGCTGCTGAGAGGACATGAAAGTGTGCCTGAGTGGACTGGGCCACTGTGACTTTGAAATGCATCTCAGTGCACTGTGCTGCTTATTCAGCAGCATCAGCTGTGTTGGGGTCATGCTGCTGGAAGAGGAGAGCCTCAAGACTGCCCTGTGTGACCCCAAAGTCTACTACCTTAAATCACCAGAAGACCAAGTACCGCTGCCCTATGCCAGTGAAGCATCCATAGCTAAGGCCTGTAGTATTGAGTTTTCTGTGTGTATTCAAGTTCTTTTTTATTTATTGCGGTGATGGGTGATTGTTGAGTTCTGAACAAGAAGCACCGCATACTACCTCCCAGAGAAACCAGTGATCGCTCTCCATCGCTGCCACTGAGAGTCAAGTGCTGAATGTGTTGTACACGCCCAGTTTGCAGGGCCATAGCGGGACGGGCCCCAAAACATTACAGGCAAACCCTAGCCCCCATGGCAGAAGCCTAATAGCTCCTGCTTGCCCGGTGGAACCCCAAACATGGTCTGACAATATGCATTACTCAAAACATCCTTCCACATACATTTAAGTATGCAAGGTGTAAAGAACAGGGCACTCTATGGAAAGTGTGCTGTGGGCTAAAGGATCAGGTTAATGGGGATTCCAAAATTCCCTAATTGAGATTAATAAGGGACACATATTAGTGACAGGAAAACAAGCAGCTTTTGGCTCGGGCACTCTTTCAAATATAAGATTTTCCTATTATTTAGAAGCGATGGATTGAAAACCACGGTAAAACTGGTTTAGTGCTAGCTACATTACATCAGTCACTCAAATTGTTCACACTTGAGGTTCTTTCATCAAGCACCCATGAAATACAATGAATACTATCACATCCTCCTTCTAGCTTACACATCCCTCACTGGTAAACATTCATTCTCTAGCCTACTTGTCATGTAGCTCAACGGTGTAGTTTCACAAATTACAATCTGTCAGCCTCAGCACCTGAGCTTTCTTCAAAATGCATATTAATTTATCAGCAGTATGTATACCATTACCCATGATTGTTTTAAGCTTGATGGCTCAATTCTAATAATCTGTCCTTCACATATGAGACAATGAATGACACTCACTACTATAATACAGAAGCTACTTTAAAATACCCTCCTGTACACAGGCAAGCCCATTTCCTTAACATAGGATTGACTAGCTTTGGTCCCAGTGGACAGTAGGGCAGTGGAGTAACACACAATGGGGGGACCTCTCTTTGCAGAATGGGAAGAGGGGCTCCTGAGTCTACCATATCTAACAGATGTTCATTAGCCTTGGGCTGACTGGGAACCCTCTGAAATGCTTGAAAGCCCCTGTAGGGTTGTAGGCCCCTTGCCACGCAGGGACTGTAGGGGCCTGCATTGCTCCACTACTCTGGGACAATTTATGCCAATTTTTCAGCATAGCCATTATGTGAATGAGTTCCATTTACACATGTTGAGATGAAGACGTCCTCTGCATTGTAACGGACATGGACCTCTGCCCTGAGTGCCTAACTGTACTGATGTCTGGATCTCTAATGCTGACTTTTGTTGTCATAGGCAAACACAGATCATGCGTAAGTGGCATGACCTAAGCCTGTCTCATGGATTGCAGTCTTGTTGGACCGCGAGTGGCACCCAAACTGTTACCCTCATAGTAGTAGAAGTCTACTTCTTTCACCAGGAGTTAAGCAGCATGAATGCTGTGCTGCAGTATACTGTGTAGTGATCAGTAGGAGTGAGCAGGTCCTTTTTTAACCATGCACTGGAGTGAGGCCTACAGGTTCTCTCACTTTTAAGTTCTGCTGCTGTCTATGTACCCTTGGCCTACCTCAGTTTGGTATGAAGTGCTGTATGGCGCAGAAGTGGTATATTTGCACTGAGTGTCTTTGTGACAGGGAAGGGTACAATAGAGGGATAATGCAGCACTGCACAATGCATGCATGTTAAAAGCATGCACAGGATATTTGTGTGCCTATTAGGATACAGTACAAGGAGGATGGAAATTCATGTGCTGTGTGTATGTGTACTTGTGAGTGGTACAATACATGAGGGCTGGGCAGAGCACGCATGTAAAATGCAGGTGTTGGAAGTATGTCTGGCTATGAGTGGTACAGTATATGGATGATGCAGTACTGTGCAGTGTGTGTATACTGTAAACATTCAGGCCCTCATTATGACCCTGGTGGTAAATCCTGCTTAATGCCACGCTGACTGCTGCCAATTTACCGCAGGAGATATCCGTTCACCACATTATGACACACACACACCAATCCGACAGAATTCAGCCACAGACACAAATCCGCCAGACCAAAGGTCAGTGAGAAAGTGGCAGTACCAAAACCCACACCGTTACGCCAACAGAACAATGCCCACCACATTATGACCCAAGAATCACCACAGCGGACAGTCAACGGTGGTAAACCATTGGCGGTACGTACTGCTGTGCTCAGAAGGTAAACCCACAGACAAAACAACACCACATGGGACAATTCAAACAACACACACCTGACACCCATACACACACCACACCCACACCACTATAAAACACACACCCACATTACCCACAACCCTTTACAAATGCAAATCATTGGCACAAGACTGACACCAAGACCACTGACACAACTACATACACACACCACATACACCCATACATCCCTCACGCATCCGACTTCACACACCGCAACAAATTACCCAACACACCCTCACCAACACACATCACATAACACCCATGGCACCACAAAGGCACCCCGTTTCAAAGAGGAGGACTTAAGGGTCATGGTGGAGGAAATTGTCAGGGTAGAGCCACAGCTATTTGGAGCACAGGTGCAGCAGGAAGATGAAGATATGGTGGAGAATCGTGGACAGGGTCAACGCCGTACGACAGCACCCCAGAACAAGGGACGACATCAGGAAGAGGTGGAACAACCTACGGGGGAAGGTACGTTCCATAGCAGCAAAACACCAGCTCGCTATACAGAGGACTGGTGGTGGAACCCCACCTCCTCCCCCACAACTCACAGCATGGGAAGAGCAAGTCTTGGGAATACTGAATCCTGAGGGCCTGGCAGTCGGAGGAGGACTGGAATCTGGTAAGTCAACTTTCTACTAATATCAACCCCCCCCACCTGCATGTCATCACATACCCTCACCCTCACTCAACAATCACTCCACTACATCCCACACACTCCACCATCACATCTCTCTAATCCCAATGCCAAGCCCTGCATGCTGTACCAATGCGAGGACACCCCTCACAGCCCTGCATGGACATTCATCACTAAAGCATGCACAGCATAGAGAACTAACAATCCCACCACACACCAACATACACAAGTAAAAGCTGGCAGGGCAACACCAACCATAGAGGGGGTGCCAAGTATGTACAATATGTCATACACAATAACCATAACACATCATTTACATCCCCATAGGCACCCCAGCCAATGTCACCGGAGAGGAGGTGCCAGCACTATCCAGTCCCCCAACTGAAGAGGCCCACAGTGAAGACAGTAACTCTGGTCTTCATGATCTGGACAATCTATCTGGCCCATCTGGGACCACTGGACAGCCGGTTACCCAAGCCCAGTCACAGACCACCACAGAGCCTCCCCCATCAGGAAACAACACCACAGCACCCACCCAGCGTACCCAAACCTCTGTCCCCAGGACACGTCAATCAGCAGTGTGCCCACCTGTACAGGGACCCTAGGCCACACCTCGCACCCTAGACAATCAGGGACCTGGGGACAGTGGGCACACGGTTCAGGGGACAGAGACACAGGCCAACAGGGAGGACTGGTGTGTGCTAGGGGGAGGACAGGACCATGGAACTGACTCTCCACGAGGCACTCACCGAGATCCTGGGAGCCTATCAACATTCCCAGTACAAAATAGGCCAGATCCTAGATAACGTGCAGGAGAACAGGCGGCGGAAGGAGGGACAGTATCAGCGGATCAGGAAGGACTTGCAGGTCATCAACAACACCCTGATCTCCATAGCAGGGGTGCTGGCAGACATGGCCAACATTGTGAGGGAGGCAGTCTCACACTAGCCAGTCATCTAAACAGCCTTCCACTTCCTCTGCCGCTAGTGGCCAGGAGGCCCCACTACAGGACCCACAGGCCACCAGCACCCCTCCCCCTGCAGTAGGTGAACCACCCTGCAAACGTTCCCTGCGATCCAGACAGAAGCCAGAGACACGTGCCAAGACCCCCGCCAGGAAATGAAACTCTCCTGATTGTCCCCCTTGTGTTCCACTCAGTCACCCTGTCCACCTTGAACTACCATTTCTCCCTTTCCTATGTCCCCTAGGACAATGCACCTGTGCTACAAACAGACTGGAACAATACCCTTGACTTTCCTCCATCATCACCCCATTCCATTGCACTTTACCCTATGTTTCTTAGCACTACAAAAAACACCCTTGGATATAAATCGATTTCGAGTATGTCATGTGTTTCAAATATGTATTGATTGAAACAGGTCCATCCATTGCAAATCAACTGTGCATAGAATGAGCATAGAATCAATGACCTGTAGCTGGCTGTTATGATCACACCAGGAGTATTTGTCCAATCACCAACATCTGCAAAATGAATCGCCAGAGGTAACAGAAAGTGGGCATAGAAGTGGGAAATACCAGCATGCCAATGCCACACAGAATACAGCCAAAGCCATTGAAATGTAATGTTACACTGTGTCATCTGTGTGTCATTGGAAGTACTTACAGATTACAGATGTTCTGTTGTCCACATCCTCATCCTCTGCCTCCTCATTCTCACTGTCCACACGGTCCACTGCTGCCACAGGGGCATCTCCACTCTCCTCATCCTGCAGAAAAGGGACATGGCATCTGAGGGCCAGATTGTGCAACATGCAGCATGCCACTACTATCTGGCAGACCTTCCCGGGTGAGTAGCACAGGGATCCACCTGTCAGATGGAGGCACCGGAATCTTGCCTTCAGGAGGCCAAAGGTCCTTTCAAAGATCCTTCCGGTTAGCCCATGTGCTCATTATAATGTTCTTCTGCCCTTGGCCTGGCATTCCTCACAGGGGTCAGCAGTCATGATAGGTTTGAGTAACCAGAGTCACCTGCAAATATTGAGGGACAACATTTAGCCACACACTATCCCATATGGCCAACACCATAAGCATACACTAATATATACTGGGTGGGACCCAGAGCTCACCTATAAGCCACACCCTGTGCCTCTGTAGTTGGGACATTACATTTAGAATGCTGATATTCCTCAGGACAAAGGCATCATTCACTGACCCTGGGTACTTAGCACTGGCGTGGGAGATATACTGGTCCGCCAAGTACACCATCTGTGCATTCATAGAGTGGAAACTCATACGATTCCTGAACACCTGTTTATTCTGGCAGGAGGGGACAAATGCAATATGTGTTCCATCATTCACATAAATAAATCAAAAGATATACACAGTTCCACTGCAAGGGTATGTACCTATAGTTCGCAGGTTCCTGGGAGTCCAAATATTTGAAGCAAGAGCCCTCACTCACCATTTGGTGACATGCTTCATCATTGGGCTATGCTCCTCGTCAGGCCGGCACTGCAATGCCTGACGGGCCTCACAAGGGGGCTCTTTGCCGGAGATCTTTTTCTAATGGTAACCAGCCGGTCAATAAGTGTACTAGTATAGGATTGGTATGCAAAGGAAATGCTGTTAAAAATTACTAGAGGTAAAACATAATTTATTGCGATATCTGACCTCTGTCATGTTTAAAAACAAGAGTGTGGGGAGAGAATAAAATATGGTCTAAACTCCCCAGACAAATAGACAAAAAGTGTTGGTAGTTATCACTAAATCTCTAAATTCGGAGTATAGTGAAAGTAGGTACAGGATCCCCTGTACTACTCTTAAATCATGGTCAACATGTTTCTGGCTTAATAGTCTAAATGATCTGGTGCGATTCTTCGGGGATGTCATGTTTAGCAGGAACCCTCCTCATATTAGTGGATGGGCCCCATCGGTGAAAGCACCAAGCTTGCGTGGTCCAATGTAAGTGTCCACGCCTTGCAGCAACACCTACACCAGCTCGATGCTCCCGGCTCTTGAATTCCATCATTCACCCCTATTATATTAGGGATTTGTCCATTGCATAGACTTCGGCCTTCACAGTGGCCAAATCCTCAACCTGGGGGAATGCAATGTAGCTGCACATGTGTTTTATCAGGGCAGACAACACTCTTGTCAGCACTATTGAGAAACATTGACTGTGACATTCCTGCTGCCAAGCCCACTGTCACTTGGAAAGAACCAGTTGCCAGGAAATGGAGAACTGATAGCACTTGCACAAGAGGGGGGATCCCAGTGGGGTGACGGATAGCAGATATCAGGTCAGGGCCCAATTGGGCACACAGCTCTGTGATTGTGGCCCTGTCCAGTCTATAGGTGAGGGTACATGTTGAGTGCTGGGCTATGTGTGTGCCAATAGTGATGGAATCGGGTATGGTGGGTCATTTGTGTTACAGGCTGGACTGTTTGTCTTATGGTGTTCTCCTGTCTGTATTGCCTCTGCAGGTCAGCTCCCATCAAAAGAAGGGTATATGGCATGCTATTGCCAAGGAGGTGCGCAACCTGGGGGTCTATGGCAGGCGGAGCACCCACTGTCACAAATGGTGGGAGGGCCAGAGACGCTGGGCACAGAAGACTGCGGAGGCCCAGCTGGGGATGGCCTCCCAATGAGGAAGGGGTGCCCAGTGAACTCTGACCCCCCTGATGGCCCGCATACACTTGCGGTGGCCTATCCAGAGCTGGATGGGCACTTGAGGGCATCACAGCAGCCACGAGGGGGTGAGTACGGTGGCTATCATTGAAGGAAACGGCTGTAGGGGTGGTTTCTGGGTGGTGGGTATGTGTCAGTGGGTGCCCCTAGGTCAGGCCAGACATAGCAGCGTAGGTCCTCTGGTGGGTAAGGGTCTGAAGGGGAGATACTGCCTACTTAGCTTGTTAGTATCCACTACTGCTCAGGGCTGCATGGGTCCCATGTGTGGTGCAGTTGGTGGTGTGTGCTCCTCCTCATGCCTTGGTGACTAGCAATATCACTGGTAGTGCAATGTACAGTGCGTAGGCCTGTACCCTGTGTGTGAGGTTGCTGTGTACACCAACGGTGGTGTTGGTGCAGTCATTGACCCTGTGTATCCTTTGTCTCTCCCCCCCTTTCTTGGTTTGTCATCCTATCCTTATGTGCATTAGCATCATCTGGAGGAAGAGCAGAGGCACCTGCAATGGAGGGAGCTGCATCCCACAGGACCCAGGAGGCAGAGTCCACTGACGGTGAGGGCACCAGTGGGACAGAGGGCGAGGGAGCACCACGGCGGAGACTGGAGGGGACAATACAGACTCTGATACCTCCTCCAATGGGAGCTCCCTGGTGATGGCGGACATTTCTGTGACCACCCCAGCTACAGGTACAGCAGCCACCCCCATACCAGCACTGCCCTCCCAGCAGCCCCTCAGCGAGTTGCCCATGCCCGCTCACCCAGGAGGGTGGGCATCTCCTTCACCCCAGGCACCTCAGGCCCTGCCCCATCGAGCCCTGCTTCCCTGAGTGAGGAGGCTATTGACCTCCTGAGGTCCATCTCTGTAGGGCAATCAACCATTTTGAATGCCATCCAAGGGCTGGCAGCCCAGATGCAGCAATCTAATGCATTCCTGGAGGGCAGTCACACTGGATTGGTGGCCCAACAGAGATCGATCCAGGCTCTGGCCTCTCTGATGGCAGCCATTGTCCCTGTTTCAACCGTCCCCCATCCAACTTCCCAGTCCCATTCTCCTCAACCCATCCCAAGCACACAGCCAGACGAGCATGCACACAGGACAACACCCAAGAGTGTCAAAGGCAAACACAAGCACCACACTTCATCCCACAGGCACTCACACAAACACCATTCAGATGCAGACACAACAACATCCACTATTTCTACTGTCTCCCCGTCCTCCTCCTCCACCTCCCACCCAGTTACGTCCACACTCACACCTGCATGTACTACATCACCATCCACTACCAGCAACATCACCACACCAAGCAGAACACACACTTCACTGGCAGACACCTCCACAACATCCATGCTCACGTCCCCTGTGTTCTCTCCCACTGTGTCTGTCCCACCTCCTAAAGTACACAAACGCAAACTCAGACACCACAGCCATCCACCTCACAACAGCATACGACCCATGCACCTACGCCCAAATCCAGCATACAAACACCTCCAAAAAACACTCTCTCATTCTCCATCCCATTACTTCTCTCTCTTCCCACCCCAATGTCCCTAAAAAGCTTATCTGTCCCAGATTGTCCTCTTTCCTCCCCCTCCCCCGACGTCCTGCACGTTTGGTCAGAGTATCAAGGACCCAGCCAAGCACCTCAGCGAAACAGTCCATGGTCCCAGTTTCATCAGCACCTACTAGTGGTGGAAAGGATTTCAGGCCACAAATATTGAAGGGGAAGGTGCCTTCACCAGCCAACAAGAAGGGGAAGGAGGCTGCACCAGCCAGCAAGAAGGGTAAGGAGCCATCGGAGGGTGCAGGGGCTGAGCAGGTGCTTCCCGCAACCACCACCATCACAGTGCAGCCATCGGAGGGTGCAGGGGCTGAGCAGGTGCCTCCCACACCCACCACCACCACCACAGTTCAGCCATCAGAGGGTGCAGGGGCTGAGCAGGAGCCTCCCACAACCACCACCACAGTGCAGCCGTCACCGCCAGTGGACGCCATATGATCCACCCTCCAGGGGCTGCTGTGCGACATGCCACCGACAGGAGCAGTGGGCAAGACACCCACTCGAGAGACTGTGGCCTTGCACTCCCCAGGACAAAGAGCAATGGGCATGTTGCCCCCTCCAGAACCAGTGGGAAAGACACCCACTCAAAAGACTTTGGCCTTGCACTCCCCAGGACAAAAAGAAATGGGCATGTTGCCACCTCCAGAACCAGTGGGAAAGACACCCACTCAAGAGACTGTGGCCCATCACTCCCCCTGAGGTGCCTGCCTATTTTCCCACTGATGCCCCTGCAGTGTTCTCTCCATATTGGTGCAAGGATCGAGTGGGACCTTGGACTTTGCCCTGTGGCCATGTGGCCCCTGCGAACTGTGGACTGGGCAGTGTCCCTTTTTTGTACATTTGTACACATCTGTTGCATTGCAACATCGACTTATTATTTTTGATGCTGATCCTATTACAGTCACTTTAGTCAATTCCTGTTGTCCTTGCATTATTCAGCCAATTTTGGGGGATAAATTGTTTTCTTCTGCAGCTGGTTGTGTGTGTGGTGCATGTGTGTGTCACGCTAGTTTTCCTCCCCCACCTCCCTTGTGTGATAGGCGGCTGTACTCACCATCGTCGTTGTCTTCGCCGGCATTGGTGTTCGTGGTGACGTAGAAGATCATCAGAAAGACTTGCAGTTCTGGTTCCTTGGCGGTGTGGTCCTCCCCTTTGTCTCCAATGGGGAGTCCTTTGACTTCTGAGCACTGTTTCCACCAGGCTTTTGATGACGTTGGTACCGCCTTGGAAAAGGTGGCGGTTTGCCATGTCATAATATGGTGGGCAGTACTTTATCTTCCGCCTGGCTGTAGGCGGCCACCACCGTGTTAACTGTTGTTTCTGCCCTGGCGGTCGGTATGGTACATTGACTGTCTTTCAGAGATATCACCGCCATGGTGATAATTTGGCGGTACTTACTGCCAGCCTGTTGGCGGTATTACCACATGACTCCCTTCCTCCATTTATTGAAGGGTGAGCCCCAGGAGATAAGGTCCCTGAGCCGAAAGCAGCTGGGAGGGCAGCCGCGTGGCTCCCTCCCCCCAAAAAATATATATTAAGGCTACGCCCCAGGGGATGGGGTTGATGGGGCTGAAAGAAGCTGGGGGGCCTACATTCCCCTCCCCAAAAACAAAAAAATGTGTAAGGCTGGGAGCCAGGGAATGGGATCCCAGGGGCCAAAATCAGCTGGTGGAGGGGGGCTGCGGGCCACCCTTCCTCCATTTATTGAAGGCCGTGCCCCGGGGGATGGGGTCCCCAAGGCAGAGATCAGCCCGGGGAGGGAGCCCACGTGGCCACCGTCTCCAACACTGGACATTTACCCAATGATGTAGAACTTACTAACTAACCAGTAGAAAGTGCTCCAGTTGGATAGACATTTTGTGCAAAACTGTGGACTCTTGTTGGATAAACGGTAAGGTGAGCTTCCGTTATGGCCATTTTGCTCATTTTACAGAAATTAAACCTCAACAGGAAGCACTTAAAATATAAACATAGCAGGTGTCCGAGTTGTAGCTCCAGTTCTGGAAAAGACAAATGATCCTAACTCTTGGGCTTAGCAAAGGCAAAGCAAGTGTGTTTACCCCATGATTCCATATTGAACAAGCATTTGCAATGCAATGGATCTCGCATTTGCTCAAGTTAGAACAATTAGCTTTGTAAACTCCTAACCGGAATTTCTTGAACATAAACTGAAAATTAAAAGTAAAACAGTTTCACATAAGTGAGCCGATTCACAGCACTGCGGCCGCCACGAGCATCAGAGTGCAGAGACACACAAAAGGAAAAAGAAGTTCACTCACAGTCAAACTTATTGGAAAAAATGCAATTAGCCATGTAACAGGCGAGATGGCCATGGCGGTAACAAAACCTCCCTAAGGAGAGACAAACGTAAATCATTAACCAATGTCATCAAAGGATTGTTAAAGGGCAAGCTCACGAACGAGTGTTAGGGATGGGCGTGAGGTGGGTGTTGTTAAAAGCCCTGGATACATACCAGCACGTCAGAAAAGCAGTGCTTGTGCCCTGCTATGCTCGACCTAAAAATGATCTGAAATCCTTTGTGGAGGTGAGTGCATCTTTCATCTATTGGAGAGTAATCAGACACTTTCACACCCACATCGACCCTCTCACACCCAATCTCACACCCAAACAGACACTTTCACAGCCACTCTCACACCCAGAGACACCCTCTCTCACCTATTCTCACACTCAGCAAGATAGGCCCTGGGGCCAACTGTGCATGGGCAAAGGCCATATGCACTGCTGGTTGAGTGCTTAAAGGAGATTGGCCAAAGACCCTGTAGCCAACCCTCACCATGCACAGTGGAAGGTCATGCACAGCAGTGATTGGATTAATGTATAGTAATGAAAATTACTTTAAGTTTGAAAAAAACCTTTAAAATTCACTTAAAAAAACAAAGGTTAGTGGGATATTATAGTTAGGTTCTCAATTTACTCGCACAAAACCAGAGAAATTCAGCAGTTGTACTTAGAGTTATTTCAAGTAACTATAACTTGCGGCCTAAGGTAACTATAACTTGTGCCCTCGCCATGCACTTCTAATTACCTCAGATATTACAGCACTCATAACAACTTTTATAAGGTCAATAAAATATCAATTAAACATTAGAAGTTGAATTGTTTAATAAAATAATGTTCATGGCAGAGGTGTGAGTTATAGTTAACTTATCCCGCAAGCTATGGTTACTTTAAATAACTCTGTTAGAAATGGGGTCTTTGGTTGGCAGTCAGGTTACCCCTGTCCAAGCAAGGACCCTCACTCTAATCAGGGTAAAGGAGAATCATACTCAGTTAACCCCCACTCACTTCCTGGGTAGCTTAGCATGAGCAGGCAGGATTAACTTCAGAAGCAATTTGCAAAGTATTTGTCCTAACACACACAGTAACTCAGTGAAAACACTACAAAATGACACAACACAGGTTTAGAGAAATAGATAACATTTAGCTAAACAAAACAAGACCAAAATGACAAAAATCCGAAACACAAGTCAAATTATGAAGGCCCTCATTACAACCCTGACGGTCGGTGGTAAAGAGGCGGTAACACTGCAAACAGGCCAGCGTTAAAAAAAACTGAATCATGACCACGACGGAAACCGCCAATCCAGACAGCCACTTTCACACTCCGACCACCACGGCGGTAGCAACAAACACTGCGGCGGTAACCGCCAACAGTCAGGCGGAAGACAAGTTTCCACCCACTGTATTACAAGAGGCCTATCCTCCACCTTTTCTGGGGCGGTACCAACGGCATCAAAAGCATGTCGGAAACAGTGTTCTGAAGGGAAACCACTCTCCTTTCGACACTCAAGGAAGAACCAGGATGCCATGGAGCCCGAGCTGCATGTCTTTCCCATGCTGGTGTATCTGCTCATATACCAGGAGTGCCAACGCCAGCGACGACGACCACAGTGAGTACTGCATCTAGCACACAGGGGAGGGGGGAGGAAAAAGAGACTGACTGTCCACACCAGGACAGTGCGCGCTCTACGGGCATCTAGAATGCAAAAAAACAACACTTGCAAGATAATGTAATTTATGCATTGTGATGATATGTTATTGTTTAACCTTTTGCATTGCAGAATTCCATCCAAAAGATTAATTTTTAAGGTGCTTATAAATACTGTACATTTGCAATGTATTGCTGCAAACATTCAGAGTGTGTTAGGGTGTGGTCCCTTTCCAGGGCCTTCTAGAGACTTTCCCTGCAACATGCCTGGGCGTGGTTCTAGGCTGGGCCAAGACTCTATAAAAGAGAGTCAGCCCAACTTCCTGTGCTCACTATTCAGAGGTCCCGGTGCAGAGCAGCAGCTTCTTCCTGAGCTCCTGTCCCGGCGGCCTATTTGGATTTTCCAGTCTTCTGCACTCATCTCTCATTGGTGATCACTGTTTCCAGGTGGTAAGACGGTGTTTGGACATTTTCCAACGCCGTAATTGAGAATTTTCATATTCTTGATTTTAATTCTTAAATGAATAACAGATTACTTGTGCGCTGCCATTTTTTGACATTTGTATGGTGGTTTGCAAATAGGGAGGACGCGCAATTTATTCCATAAAGATTTGACTTTGTTATTACATTGTTGTTCATTGCGCGCTGATATTTCTTGACATTTACATGATGTTTTACGAGTTGGCAAGACGTGCAACTCGTTTCATGAGCATTTAATTTTGTTGTTCATTGCGCGCTACCTTTTCTTGACATTTACATGGTGGCTCACTTCTCGTGTGTAATTCATGCTATTCATTGTGTGCTACCATTTTCTGACATTTACATGGTGGCATTGGAATCGGCAAAACGCGTGATTCTTTCCTTGAGTGTTTTTTCATGTTATTCATTCTGCGCTACCATTTCTTGGCATTTGTATGGTGGCATTTGAATCGTCAAGACGCGCAATTCTTTCCTCGTGTATAAATAATGTAAATTACTGTGCGCTACCATTCTAAGACATTTTCTTGGTAGCATTTCAAGTTGACACGTCGCTTGATTTATTCCTTGAATCTACGTTGTGTGATTTCATGGTGCACAATCCTTTACGGTGTTTAATACTCATATAAAAATCTGCAATGTGCGCAATTCACTTTCCAATGTTTTTTCTGAGATGAACACAACAATACCAGAGTTCTAGATGTAATGCTGTGTGTTCCTGAAATGTATTCTTAAAAGGAGATTCATATGGTTATTTAGAAATTGCTCAGAGTGTTTCCTGATTCTCATGCTAAAGAAAGTACTTGAATCTGAAAGTCCTATTTAACTTTTCCTGTTTCCTCCTCAGGTATTCGGTCATCTAAAGCCTAGTCAGTTTTAGGACTATTCTAGGGTTGTTCATGTTTTTTCGGAAAAGACGAAGCTTAGAGTTGTAGCATGGTACTGATTTCATGAGATGTAATTTTGATGTTGTGTTTTAACCTTTTGCTTCCTACAGGTCTCCTTCCCAGCTGTTCCCGTCCTAATCCCCTTTTCCCCACTTGGACTCTCTTAGACTCTGTGATAAATCTAATCAGAGTATTGGAGCTGTCTTGTGGTGGAAGTGTTGGGAACGTGCACAGACCCCGAGGATCTGGTGACTCTGACAGTGACACACACATTCAACACGCAACACCCCACCCTCACCCTCACCCCTCACCCCCAACACCATACACACAAACAGATGCAACATTACAGATACACCCCGTAACCCTCAGGAATAACGCATGGCCAAAAGGAATTGAGTCAAATAAGTGTTATATTAGAAATAGTTATAAATATGTTTAGAACTCAAAAACAGTATTTACAAAATATACAATACTTACAAAAGGTGGGACAACGGCCGCTCAAAATGTCTGTGGCCCACTGGGCCAAAACACATAGGCCAAGCCCACACTTGACTCCTGCCTCAATACGGAGAGAACACTGCAGGGGCATCAGGTCAAAAACACACAGGCACCTCAGGGGGACGGGGAAGGGGGGGGCACCTCAGCCGGAAGATGGGACAACACCACTGTTCCTGGAGTGGGCACCATGCCCACTGCTTGGTCCTGGGGAGACCAAATCCACAATCTCTCAAGTAGGTGGTTTGCCCACTGCTTGGTCATGGGGAGTGCAAAGCCACAGTCTCTCTAGTGGGTGGTTTGCCCACTGCTTGACGCCTGGGGAGTGTAAAGCCACAGTCTCTCAAGTAGGTGGTTTGCCCACTGCTTGCTAATGGCGAATGCAAAGCCACAGTCTCTCAAGTGGGTGGTTTGCCCAGTGCTTGGTACTGGCGAGTGCAAAGCCACAGTCTCTCAAGTGCGTGGTTTGCCCACTGCTTGGTCCTGGGGAGTGCAATGCCACAGTCTCTCTAGTGGGTGGTTTGCTCACTGCTTGGTCCTGGGGAGTACAAAGCCACAGTCTCTCAAGTGGGTGGTTTGCCCACTGCTTGGTCCCAGGAAGTGCAAAGCCACAGTCTCTCAAGTGGGTGGTTTGCCCACTGCTTGGTCCTGAGGAGTGCAAAACCACAGTCTCTGTATTGGGTGGCTCCTACACTATTTCTGGAGGGGGCTTTGTGCCCAATGTGCTTCATCCTGCCAAGGATAGGGTGAGTGGATGCCTTCTTCCACTGGTTCTGGAGGGGGCTTGGTGCCCAGTGTGCTTCATCCTGCCAAGGATAGGGTGAGTGGATGCCTTCTTCCACAGGTTCTGAAGGGGGCTTTGTGCCCAGTGTGCTTCATCCTGCCAAGGATAGGGTGAGTGGATGTCTTCTTCCACTGGTTCTGGAGGGGGCCTTGGGCCCAGTGATGCAGCACTTGGGGGGTGCCAGGTCACAGTCCCTCACCTGGATGTCAGAGCCACGATATTTGCAGTGGCCAGGATGCATGATACTCCATGGAGGCAGGACTACAGTCCATACGCCGGCAGCTATGGCTGCACAGTGGTGGTAGTGCCAGTGCTGGTAAGGGTGCTGCCAGTGGTGAAGGGAGGCTCAAGGCCTTCTCCTGCAGCCTCAGACGGCTGCCCACTGGGGCTGCTGCTGCTTGCAGTGGTATTACTTTCAGCGGCGCAGGCGGCGGAGCTTGCGGTGGTGCTGGCCACAGTGCAGCTGCCGGTGCTGCCAGTGGTGAGGGGAGGATCCAGCCCTTCCCCTGCAGCCTCGGACGGCTGTCCACTGGGGCTGCTGCTGCTGGCAGTGGTGCTACTTTCAGCGGTGCAGGTGGCGGTACTTGCGGCGGTGCTTGTGGCAGTGCTGGTGGCGGTGCTGGCCACGGTGCAGGTGGCGGGACTGGCCAAGGTGAGGGTGGCGATGCTGGCGGTTATGCTGGTAGCCACCAGGCCTTCACCTGCAGGCTCGGAGGGCTGAAGGGCCTTGGCTGGTGTTCTGTGCCCCTTCCTGCCTTTGGCAGATGGTGGTGTCACCTTGGGACTGCCAGCTGGAGTCTTTGACGTGGCCTTGCAGGGTGGTTGTGGCTCCTTTGCCTTGCTGGACGCTGTCCCCTTCTTGACCTTTCCATGTGGCTGAATCTTCTTGGCCTTGGCAGGGGTTGGTGGCACACTGGCTGGCATGACGGTTGCCCCTTAGAGCCTCTGACAGCTGCAGAAACCACAGCAGAAGTGGACTTGGTGGCTGAGGTGCTAGGCTGGGTTCTCGCCACCCTGCCCCGAGGTGAAGGACAGGGGGAGGGAACAGGTCAATGTTGGCAAGGAAAAGCTTCTTAGGGACATTGGGGCGGGAAGAGGTTGAAGGTTTGGGAGTGGAGGAAAAGGGAGTGCTTGTAGGAGGTGTCAGTCTGCTGTGTTTGGGTGCAGGTGCATGAGCTGGATGCTGTTGTGAGGTGGACGGCTGTTGGGTGGGTGTGTGCTTCCGTTTGTGTACTTTGGGAGGAGGGGTCACAGACACAGTGGGAGAGGACACATGGGACGTGTGCATGGATGTGGGGGTGGTGACTGCCAGTGAGGGGTGTGTAGTCATCCGCGTGCGGGTAATGAAAGTAGTGGATGAGGATGTAGTGCATGCAGGTGTGAGTGGAGATGCTACTGGGAGGGAGGTGGATGACGACGAGGAGGAGGACACAGTGGAGGCAGTGGATATTGGTGTGTCTGCATGGGGATGGTGCTTGTGTAAGTGTCTGTGAGATGAAGTGTGGGGCTTGTGTTTGCCTGAGCCACTTCTGTGTGTTGATTTGGGTGATAGCTGGTCTGAAGGTGTGCTTGGGTAGGCTGGGGTTTGAGGGGATTGGGACTGGGTAGAGGAAGTTGGAGGGGGGAGGCTGGAGACAGGGACAATGTCCACCATCAGTGCAGAGGCCAGAGCCTGAACTGCTCTCTTTTGGGCCGCCACGCCAGAGTGAATGCCCTTTACATATGCATTTGTTTGTTGCAAATGCCTCTCGACACCCTGGATGGCATTCAATATGGATGACTGTCCAACTGTGAGGGATCTCAGGAGGTCAATAGCCTCCTCACTGAGGGCAACAGGGCTGACTGGGGCAGGGCCTGAGGTGCTTGGGTTGAAAGAGATGCCCACCCTCCTGGGTGAGTGGGCATGGGAAACACACTAAGGGGCTGCTGGGAGGGCGGTGCTGCTAGGAGGGGGTGGCGGCTGTACCTGTTGTTGGGGTGGGCACAGAGGTGTTCCCCATCACCAGGGAGCTTCCATTGGAGGAGGAGTCACTGTCAGTAGTGTCCCCTCCTGTCTCCGTCTTGGTGCTCCCCTTGCCCTCCGTCCCATTGGTGCCCTCACCGTCAGTGGATTTGGCCTCCAGGCCCATGTGGGATGCAGCTCCCTCCCTCGCCGGAGCCTCTGCTCCTCCGCCAGATGATGCTAATGCACCCAAAGACAGAGTGACAAAACAAAAAGGGGGGGAGAGACAGAGGATATACTTGGTCAATGCCAACAACATCACTACCGTTGGCGTACACAACACACAGGGAGCTGCCCTATGCACTAGGCCATGCACTACCAGTTACCCAACTAGTCACCAGCCCAAGGGGTACAATGCCTAACGCCATTAGCTGCACACCTGAAACCCACAGGACCCTGCCCAGTAGTAGATGGCCACTAACACTATTGGGGTTGGAGTGCTTCAGACCCTGCCCAACAAGGGACCTAACCTGCCATGTTTGCACCGGGCCTAGGGGCACACATCCCCCACCCAGGTAAAACCTAAACGCGCGCAAAGTCAGGAATCTGAATCTGTACTCACCCCCTTGTGATTGCTGTGATGCCTTCAAGCGCCCATCCAACTCCGTATAGGCCACCGCCAGGATGCAGAACATCAGGGGGGTCAGGGTACGACAGGCACCCTTTCCTCGTTGGGAGGCCAGCCCCAGCTGGGCCTCCGCCGTCTTCCTTGCCCAGCGGCGCAGGTCCTCCCACTGTTTTCAATAGTGGGTGCTGCGCCTGTCAAAGACCCCCAGGGTCCGCACCTCCTTGGTGATGGCACGCCAAATACCCTTTTTCTGATGGGCGCTGACCTGTAGGGAAAAGACAGCAGAAAAAGGATTAGTCATACCGTCCGAACTGTCATACTCATGGCCCACTGTATTCCTCCCATCCCCTAATGCACATACATTGACCACCATACATGCAGCACTCTGCCCAGGACCCCTCAGCCCCCCCTACATGAGGCTGACATACACAGCACTCCATACATTAATGGCCCACACATCATGCTCACAGTGTACTCACCTGTTTGTCTGGAGGACCATAGAGTAAAGTGTACTGGGGTAGGACCCCATCCACCACTCTCTCCAACTCCTCCATTGTCTCTTCCAGACACAGGTCACAGCAGCACTTGCAGTGTAGGTCCTCTCCTGTTGAAGGTCAGGTAGCAAGTGAGTGAACAGATAGAAAATGGCGGTCACGTCCGCGGCGCTGCATACATCGCCATTGGCTCCTGGAACCCATAGGGTCCAATGTTAAGCAATGCAAAGTTGCGCGGCGGTCATCGACCGCCAACTGCTACGGCGCACAGCACCAGCGGAATTACCTCATTTCCACTTGTCTCTCCACAGAGGTCAGGCAGCCGCCATTTCAGGGGGTCATAGAGCATGGCACCTAACTGCGTCGCAGCAGACATTGGCACATCAACTGACTCTCGAATTCACATAATGTTTCTGTAAAGGAAGAGATGCATCATTATTTAAATAGATGTGTGAATATGTCCCTCTGCTCACCATTTTTCTACCTAGACTTCAACAGCTGAGGATGAATATGAGATGGAGACATCCTTCCGTGTACAGACCCCTGGTGGACCTGGCGACAATGGAGGACAGACACATTATCCTAACCTACAGACTTGATCAGGCCACAATCCATGAACTGAGTGCCCAATTGGAGCCAGACCTGATTTCAACTATCCACCAGCCCACAGGTATCCCCCCTCTAGTGCAGGTCCTGTCAGTACTCCATTTCCTGGCAAGTGGTTCCTTCCAAGCGACAGTGGCCATGGCATCAGGGATGTCACAGCCTTTGTTCTCAAACTTGTTGACCAGAGTGTTGTCTGTCCTGCTGAAACACATGCGCAGCTATATCGTATTCCCCCAGGAGGAGGATTTGGCCACAGTGAAAGCTGACTTCTATGCCCTGGGACATATCCCCAACATCATTGGTGCCATTGATGGTACACATGTGGCACTTGTCCCCTCCCCGCAGGAATGAACAGGTGTACAGAAACCACAAAATCTACCATTCTATGAATGTGCAGATGGTGTGTTTGGCGGACAAGTACAGCTCCCATGAGAATGCCAAGTATCCTGGCTCTGTGCATGATGTCTTTTTCTTGAGGAATAGCAGCATTCCATATGTGATGGGCCAACTCCAGAGGTGCCGGGTGTGGCTAATAGGTGAGCCCATGGTCCCAATCCAGTTGAAGTAGGTATATGGGTGTGGGGTTGTCCCTAAGGGTGAGTGTATGACTAACAGGTATCCCTCAAAAATTTGCACCCCAACCTCTCATGGCTACTGACCCCAGTGAGGAATGCCAGGACAAGGGCAGAGGAACGTTACAATGAGGCACATGGGCGAACAAGGAGGATCATTGAAAGAACCTTTGGCCTCCTGAAGGCCAGGTTCCGGTGCCTCCATCTGACAGGTAGATCCCTGTACTACTCACCCAAGAAGGTGTGCCAGATCATTGTTGCATGTTGCACAACCTGGCCTTGAGACGCCAGGTGCCTTTTCTGCAGGAAGATGAGCCTGGAGATGGTCTTGTGGCAGGGGTGGAGCCTGTGGACAGTGAGGAAGAGGAGGCAGAGGAAGAAAATGTGGACAACAGAAGCTCACTCACACAGCAGTCCTTCCAGTGACACACAGGTAAGACACTGTAACTTCATTTTTCTTTGCAGTTTTCTGTATGATTTTAAATGTTTACAGCTTGTTAAACTATTACATATTTCAATCATTTGACAGACTCCATACTTGTATTTGTTCCAAGGGTGTTTATTTAAGTGCTAATAAGAAGAGGGGGATGTGCAATGGGCTGGGGTGATGGTGGAGGAATGTCCAAGATTGAGTTCAGTCTATTTGTATCACAGGTGCATTGTCCAAGGGGGCATAGGAAGGGGAGCAATGGCAGTACAAGGTGGACAGGGTGACAGAGTGGGACACAAGGGTGACATTCAGGAGAGTCTTGTTTCCTGGCAGGGGTCTTGGCAATGTTCTCTTGCTTCTGCCTGGATCCCAGGGACCGTTTACGGGTGGTTCTCCTTCTGCAGGGGGTGGGGTGCTGATGGCTGTTGGTCCTGTGGCAGGGCCTCCTGTCCACTAGCACCGGCGGAGGTGGAGGGCTTTTCTTTGGTGTGGCTAGTGTCAGGGGCCCGTTGGTGTGCCACTGCCTCCCTCATGGTGTTGGCCATGTCAACCAGCACCCCTGCAATGGTGACCAGGATGTTGTGGATGTGTTTGAGGTCCTCCCTGATCCCCAGGTACTGTCCCTCCTGCAGCCGCTGGGTCTCCTGCAACTTGGCCAGTATCTGGCCCAAGGTCTCCTGGGAATGGTGGTATGTTCCCAGGATCGCTGCAAGTGCCTCGTGGAAAGTGAGTTCCCTGGGCCTGTCCTCTCCCGGTCGCACAGCAGACCTCCCAGCTTCCCTGTTGTCCTGTGCCTCTGTCCCCTGAACCGTGAGCCCACTGCCACTGACCCCAGATCCCTGATTGTCTTGGGTTTGTGGGGTTGCCTGGGGTCCCTGTAGTGATGGACACACTGCTGATTGACGTGTCCTGGGGATAGAGGGATAGGCCTGCTGGGTGGGCACTGTGGTGGTGTTTCCTGAGCGGATAGGCTCTGTGGTGGTATGGGACTGTGGTAGGGTAACCGACTGTCTAGAGGTCTCTGATGGGTCAGGTTGGTCATCATGATCCAGGCGTGCAGAGCTGCTGTCATCACTGTGGGCCTCTTCTGGGGGGGACCGGATATTGGTGGCACCTCCTCCCCAGTGACGTTGATTGGGGGTCCTGTGGGGATGTAAATGCAGTGTTATTGTATCTGCATGTGCCATTTTGTGCATGGGTGTGTTTCCCTGTATGGCTGTGATTGCCCTGTCAGCTTTGCCTTGTGTGAGTGGTGATTTTGTGGGCTAGGTGATTCTCTCTAATGTGCATGCTTTAGTGATGGGTGTCCATGCAGGTCTGTGATGGGTGTCCATGCATTGGTGTGGCATGCAGGGCTTGGTTTTGTGATGGTGGGGTATATGTGAGGTGGTGGACTGATGGGGGTGAGGGTAGGGGTAGGAATTTGTGATGGCATTCAGGTAGGGTGGGGGATATAATAGTACAGATTTGACTTACCAGAGTCCAGTCCTCCTGCTACTCCTTCCAGGCCCTCAGGTTGCTTGATCGGCAAGACTTGTTCCTCCCCTGTTGTTAGTTGTGGGGGAGGAGGTGGCGGTCCACCGCCAGTCCTCTGTACAGCTACCTGGTGTCTTGCAACCACGGAACGCACCTTCCCCTGTAGGTCATTCCACCTCTTCCTGATGTCATCCCTTGTTCTGGGGTTCTGTCCCACGGCGTTGACCATGTCCATGACTCTCCACCATAGCTCCATCTTCCTTGCAATGGACGTCTGCTGCACCTGTGATCCGAATAGCTGTGGCTCTACCTGGATGATTTCCTCCATCATGACCCTTAGCTCCTCCTCTGAAAACCAGGGGTCTTTGGGGTATCATGGATGTGGTGTCAGTGGTATGTGTGAGGGTGTGTGGGGTGCTGTGTTGGGGTGTGTGCTGTGAGGTGTGTTGTTGGTGTATGGGTGATGGTGTTCTGTGGCTCAGATTGAGTTGGTGCTCCTGGCTTGTCTCGCTCTCAGTTGGCAATCTTTTTTTTCATAGAAAGGGTTGTGGATAATGTGAGTGGGTGTTTCATAGTGTTGTGGATATGTGGGTGTGTTGTGTGTATGTGTGTCAGGTGTGTGTAATTTGAATTGTCCAATGTGGTGTAGTTTTGTTAGTGTGTGTGTAGTTTGAGCGCGGCGGTGTGTACTGCCAATGGTTTACCGCGGTTGAAAGACCGCCTCAGTGATTTGAGGGTCCTGATACTGTTGGCGTAACGGTGTGGGTTTTGGTATTGCCAGTTTATCACTGAAATTTGTGCTGGCAGACTTGTGTGTGTGTCTGTATAGTGGTGGATTTCTCTGTGTGGGTCATAATACCCGTAGCGGTATACCGCCGCGGTCACGGTATGTTTGACGGCCTTCAGCACAGCGATAGGTGGCATTTACCGCCAATGTTGTAATGAGGGCCTAAGAGTCTTAATACTTAGAAAACAGTGAAAACGCTGTTAGCACACAAAAGTACCTGAGTAGCATCAAAATACAGCTGCACAGGCGAGTGTGCGTCAGAAAAGGCCAACAATGCGTCGATTTCACACTCGCAACTGAGAACGGGCGTTGTTCCTCCTCTGGTACGGTCAGCATGCGTCATTTCTTCTCTCCTGCAAGAGAGCGATGCGTTGATCAGGACAGGCATCTCGGGTCCACGCAGACTTTGCATTGATTTTCCACTTCCAGCGATGTGGCATTGAAATCCGGTCGCACGGTGTTAAGAATTTGCTTTGCGGGGGGCTTGCTTCGTTAACAGGAACCGCTGCAGGTGTTGATGCGTTGCGTCGATCTCCCAGCTGCGATGCAGGTGGAGCGACGATTTTTGGCTGGGAGGCCGGCTGGGCATAGTTTATCAGCTGCGAGGCAGGTGGTGCATCAAACGATTCCCCGCACGGCGGTCATTACGTGGATTTCTGTCCTTTTCCACCAGCTTCACCTTTTAAGGGGCAGAGACAAGTTAGGGTACCACTTGGCAGGCAGGACTCTCAATAAAAAGCCCAAGTGCTGGCAGAGAGAAGTCTTTGATGTCTCTGAGATTTCAGCAACAGGAGGCAAGCTCAGTTCAAGCCCTTGGAGATTCTTCACCAGTGGGAAGTCACATAAAAGGCAGTCTTTGTCCTCTCTCAGGTAGAAGCAGCTACTGACAGGGCAGTACTCCTCCTCCAGCTTCCAGCTCTGCTCCTTTGCAAAGGCTCCTCTTGGTTCTGGAAGCAATCCGATTTTCAGGGGTTTTGGGTGTTCTTCTTATACCCTTTTCTGCATTTGAAGTAGGCCTACTTCAAATAGGAGTCTCTGTTGTTTTCAAAATCCTGCCTTGCCCAGGCCCCAGACACACACCAGGGGGTTGGAGACTGCATTGCATGAGGGCATGCACAGCCCTTTCAGGTGTCAGTGAAAACTCCTTCCCTCCCCTCAGCCCAAATGGCCCATCAGGATATGCAGGCTACACCCCGGCTCCCTTTGTGTCACTGTCTAGAGGAGAGGTGCAAACAGCCCAACTGTCAAACTGACCCAGACAGGGAGTCCACAAACAGGCAGAGTCACTGAATGGTTTAAGCAAGAAAATGCCTACTTTCTAAAAGTAGCATTTTCAAACACACAATCTAAAAAAAGAACTTCACTAAAAGATGTATTTTTAAATTGTAAGTTCAGAGACTCCAAACTCCAAATGCCTATCTGCTCCCAAAGGGAATATGCGCTTTAAGGAAATTTAAAGGCAGCCCCCATGTTAACCTATGAGAGAGATAGGCCTTGGAACAGTGAAAAATGAAATTGGCAGTATTTCACTGTCAGGACATGTAAAACATATAAGTACATGTCCCACTTTTAACATACACTGCAGCCTGCCCATGAGGCTACCTAGTGGCTATGTAGGGCCTTTCTTAGGGGTGCCTTACATGTATAAAAAGGGAAGGTTTGGGCCTGGCAAGTGGGTACACTTGCCAAGTCGAATTGGAATTTTAAGACTGCATACACAGACACTGCAGTGGCAGCTCTGAGCAATGTTTACAGGGCTACTAATGTGGGTGGCACAACCAGTGCTTCAGGCCCACTAGTAGCATTTGCTTTACAGGCCCTGCGCAGCTCTAGTGCACTTTACTAGGGACTTACCAGTAAATTAAATAGTCAAATCATGGATAAGCCAATGTACACATATAATTTATACAGACAACACTTTAGCACTGGCTAGCAGTGGTAAGGTGTCCAGAGCAAACAAAAACAGCAAAACAGAGTCCAGCGCACAGAAACAACCTGGGAAGTAGAGCCAAAAAGTTAGGGGAGACCATGTCAATGATGCCAAGTCTAACAAACTCTAACTATAACTGCTGAATTATTCTGGTTCGGGCCTGCCCCACAGCACTCATGAAGTGCTTCTTTGTTTGGTGGAGATGTGGTCATATTCCTATGCATCCAGAACGTATCTTCAAAATCAGCTGGATACGCACTTAGATGGTCCTTTTAGTAAGCTGACACCATCGCATATTTTGTGGTAAAAATTAAATGAAAAAGTGCTCTTTTTGCCCTGAGGGTCCCTCTGGGGCCCAGCACCAGAGCTAAGGGGCAGGGCGTCCCTACCCTGGCCCTTTTCCTAATTGTTTATATTTTGTTTCTATGCATTTTTCCATAGTGATCTTGAACCGGAATAGTGGCCAAACTACTGGACGAATTCACACCAAATTTGGCAGAAAGTTAGGTTCTGTTCCAGAAAGCAACCTTTTTGTGATTTGGTGTAAATCCGTTCAGTGGTTTTCTAGTTATTAAGTGGAAAACAAAGTTGTATGTATAGAGACGCAGATCTGTCAGGGCTGCTGTGCGAAGCACCACGGCACACGCAACAGAAGCAGTACTTTGATTGGCTGGCCGCAACCTGTGCAGAAAGTAGCAATTTTAGGACATGGCATGGTCCAGAGGGATGAAAAGAGAGGCTGAAAAGGATACAAGGGGTCAAGGCAGAGGTACTCGGACCCCATTACGGCATTTAGTGGGTGTCTGAGGGACCCCTAATTAGGTAAAAATTCCACAAGCACAGAGTCGCGACTCCATTGTGGAGCTCAGTGTGGCCCCTCAACTAATGTTACTCCTGCATGCACTCTCAGACCTACTAAGACATTGACGCACCCACTCACAGACCCACACCGACACTCGTACATCCACTCATAGACCCACTCACACACCAACTCACAGAACCACTCAGTCACATACCCACTCACCTAGCCACTCACACAGTCATGCACCCACTCACAGACCTACTCAGACAGTCACATACCCAATCATACTCATGCACCCTCTCACACACCCACTGACACTCATACATCTGCTCAAATACCCACTGACACTCATATGTCCACTCAAAGACCCACTCAGACACTCACTCACCCACACAAAGACCCACTCGGACAGACACACCCACTCACAGACCCACTCATGCACCCACTCAAAGACCCACTCAGACACTCACACACCCAATCACAGACCCACTCAGACATGCACCCACTCAAGCATCCACTCAAACACTCATGCATCCACTCACAGACCCACTTATCAACTTATGCACCCACTCACAGACCCCATTAGACTTTCACTGAGGTATTCAAACATTTATTGTGACATGGAGAGAGTGAAACAAAGACATATGAACAATATGTTGGGTGTTGTGCATTGAATTTGTGCTTTTGGTTTGCAAATCCGCTATCCAAATTTTTTGTTTCAAAAATCAGATTTTTTTCCAAAGTTAAATAGTGTTTGGAATGTAAGGTGACTCGAAGAAGAGCCTTTGTGTTTATTATGTGTATAAGATTAGTACAAATCAGAGTGATGCAGAGTTCCAAGTTGCTCAGAAACACTGTTTCCTTCATCTGTGATGCGAACACCATTGCTTCGATATATCCATGTCAATGTGCAGACCATTATTGTAGATAGAGCCCATGTTATTGTCGCCCAGCGGCACACTGCGCGAGCTGAATGTTCGACTAAGGACGCGGCGCGCGGCAGTAGGACGCGCCACTCCCCTAGCCTTTCCTATCTCTGTCGAGGCCCCAAATTGGGCACGGGGCCTCGCTTCCACATTGGTCCGGCGCGCCCTGTTAGTTCCTGCATCCCCCACTCACCTTATATTCCTTTTTCCTTCTTTTCTGTTGTCCTCGTTTTCTTCCTAACTTAGGCTTTCCTTTCCTACCCATGCTTACCTTCTTTTTCCCAGCATGCCTTCCTTTTCCCTGAATGCCTTGGATCCTTATTTAATATGGTGTTTTTTCTATAGAATTCTATGACATGATCCCAATCCAATATGGCGACTTTTACTTCCTATCGGTAACTTCCTGTTCTTTGGGTATATAAAGTGTGTGATTCCTTTTCTCTTTGCTCTGCAACACTTCCTTTGGGTGGTGATCTTCGCTCTTTTTTTTTTTCTGCGTCAGATGTTGATATTCTGATCCTGTTCCAGCTTTTTTCCTTGTAATTTTTGCCTTTTCGTTCTGATTTACTTTTACCTTTGTTTTTGTTTCAGGAGTTCCTGGAGGGCCCGGACTGCCTTTGGAGACTATGATTGTGCCATTCCCCTGGAACCTGGAGCAATTGTTCCTTCTGGGGGAATGTATTCTCTCACTGAGCCAGAAAGAAAGATTCTCAAGGATTATCTACAAGAAAATCTACACAGTGGTCTTATTACACCATCTTTTTCTCGGGCAGGGGCTCCCCTCTTCTTCGTACCTAAAAAGACGAAAGATCTTTGCCCCTGTATAGACTTTTGTGGATTAAATAAAATCACCATAAAAGATCATTATCCACTACCCCTAATCAAAGACACTCTGGAAGCTGTCAGAGGGGCACAAAGGTTCACAAAATTAGATCTTCGCATAGCCTATCATCTCTTGCATATTAAGGAGAGAGATGAGTGGAAGACTGCCTTTCAGACTCCTTTCGGACATTATGAATATAAGGTAATGTCTTTTGGCTTAACTAATGCCCCCTCAGTGTTTCAAAGATTTATGGATTCCATATTCTCCTATTTGTTAAACCACACTGTAGTGATTTATTGGGATGAAATCCTCATATATTCCAGACGCCCTGAACTCCATTCCACACACGTTAAGCAAATCTTAAATAGACTCAGGCAACATCAACTTTACTGTAAACCGGAGAAATGCGAATTTGATAAAACTGAGGTGAAGTATTTGGGTTATCACTCCAATTGGTATCTATATGGATCCGGAAAAGGTTCAAGCCATTCTAGATTGGCCATCCCCTTCATCAATCAAGGAAACTCAATGTTTCTTAGGGCTGGCCAACTTCTACCGTCAATTTATCCTGGACTTTGCGAAACAAACCAGTCAAATTACACAAACTCTCAAAAAAGAGAGTCTGCGAAATGGATTCATCTGGACAGACGCGGCTGAGACAGCTTTTCAAAACCTAAAATTGGCCTTTACCCAAGCACCCATACTGAGACATCCAGACACCAATAAACAATTTATTGTTGTTACGGACTCTTCTGAAAGAGCCATTGGGGCAGTATTACTACAACAACAAGACAACGATGGTTTAGAACATCCAATCTTTTACCTATCTCATGTGCTCTCTGATTCTACACAACATTATTCAGTACTGGAAAGGGAACTGTTGGCTCTAAAGACTGCCTGCCAAGAGTGGAGACAATTTCTCATGGGTTCTAAGGAGCCTTTTGAAGTAAGAACGGACCATCGTAATCTGCAATGCTTATGCAATTTTTAGTGCCGAAACAGTCGTCAGACTCGTTGGGCCTTTTTCTTTAGTCAGTACGATTTCTATGTTACCTATATACTAGGATCTCAAAACATTCTGGCTGATGCCTTATCTCGCCGCTATCCCGATAGTGTTTATACCCCGTCACCATATCTACTTGAACCAGAAAAGATCACTGATGCAGTTCAGTCATTCCTAGATGAAGTACAATATGAATACTCAACCCTTTCAGAACAAGAGCTAAAGGATCTGCGTCCCAAGATACACGAACATAAAGGATACTACTATCACAAGGACACCTTATTTCTCCCTTCTAAAAAAGTGCAAGAAAAGGCACTTCATATGTGTCATTACTCCCCTGTAGCTGGCCATCGAGGTTTTATAGCCACTCAGGAATTACGATCCTACTGGTGGGCTACGTTGAAACAAGACACCGAAGGATACGTGAAATCTTGCCCTATTTGTGCTCAAGCGAAAGTACCCCATACAAGGGCTGCTGGATTACTTCAACAATTACCAGTTCCACCAGCTCCTTGGCACACAATATCAATTGACATTATGGGGGTCATTACGACTTTGGCGGGCGGCGGAAGCCGCCCGCCAAAGTACCGCCGTCAGAATACCGCTGCGCGGTCAAAAGACCGCCGCGGTAATTCTGAGTTTCCCGCTGGGCTGGCGGGTGACCGCCAGAAGGCCGCCCGCCAGCCGAGCGGGAAACCCCCTTCCACGAGGATGCCGGCTCCGAATGGAGCCGGCGGAGTGGAAAGGGTGCGACGGGTGCAGTTGCACCCGTTGCGATTTTCAGTGTCTGCTATGCAGACACTGAAAATCTTGGTGGGGCCCTGTTAGGGGGCCCCTGCAGTGCCCATGCCATTGGCATGGGCACTGCAGGGGCCCCCAGGGGCCCCACGACACCCGTTACCGCCAACCAGGTTCTGGCGGTCAAAACCGCCAGAACCAGGCTGGCGGTAAGGGGGTCGGAATCCCCATGGCGGCTCTGCCTGCAGCGCCGCCATGGAGGATTCCTCAGGCCAGGGGAAAACCGGCGGGAAACCGCCGGTTTCCCTTTTCTGACCGCGGCTTTACCGCCGCGATCAGAATAGGCCTGGATGCACCGCCAGCCTGTTGGCGGTGCATCCGCGGTCCCCGGCCCTGGCGGTCCATGACCGCCAGGGTCGTAATGACCCCCAATGTGTTTATTACCTCCATCAGCTGGAAACCGGGTTGTAATGGTAACGGTAGATTCCTTTACTAAGATGGCTCATTTTACCGCTTTGAAGAAATTACCCACCTCACAAGAATTAAGTCAGATCTTTATTCAACACATTTTTCGTCTCCATAGTCTTCCCCAAAGCATTGTGTCAGACAGGGAACCTCAATACTTCTCACGGTTCTGGAAACACTTCTCTAAGATCTTCAACATCAATGTAGTGTTCTCATCTGGATTTCATCCTCAAACCAATGGACAGACCGAACGTCTCAACCAGGGACTTGAGCAATGTCTTTGTTGTTTCTGTAACTCCACTCAGAGTATCTGGAGCACTTATCTTCCCATTGCAGAGTTTTCTTACAATATTACCGTCCATAGTGCCTCCAATGTCACTCCTTTTTTCTGTTCATATGGATTCCATCCTACCTCTTTTCCTACTACTCCTAAGACTTCCTCTACTCTTCCCGCTATCACCTCTCTTTCCAAAAGACTACAGAAAATTCAAAGACTGAGTCGATCTAATTTATTAGTCACTAAAAGATATATAAAAAGACTGGCTGATAAGAAACACAGTGTGGCTCCAGCGTATCACATCCAAGATGAAGTCTGGCTATCTTTCCAAATTTTTGCCCCTATGTCTTTCCCAAAATAAGTTTAAGCCTCAGTACTATGGACCCTTTTGTATTCTTCAAAAAATTAATCCTGTAACTTTCCGTCTCCGTTTACCTCAAACCTGGAAAATCCATCCAGTCTTTCATGTCTCTCAGTTGAAACCCTATAAACTTGATCTTTTTTCCCGACATTACACATGTCCTCCCCCTTTGTTGTTGGAAGATGAACCTGAATATGAAGTACAGGAAATATGTGACTCTCGTATATTTCGGGCCCATCTTCAGTATCTGATTCATTGGAAAGGCTATCCTCTTAGTGAATGCGCTTAGGAAGATGCCTCTTCTGTTCACGCTCCTTTTCTGATTCGTCAATTTTTCCGGTTGTATCTGCACAAACCAGGGGCTCTGGGAGGGGGGGTGCTACTGTGAGCCAAATGCTCAGCTCGGGATGCGGCGCACGGCAGTAGGACGCGCCCCTAGCCTTTCCTATCTCTGTCGAGGCCTCAAATTGGGCATGGGGCCTCGCTTCTACATTGACGTGGCGCGCCCCCATTAGTTCCTGCATCCCCCACTCACCTTATATTTATTTTTCCTTCTTTTCTGTCGTCTTCGTTTTCTTCCTAACTTATGCTTTCCTTTCCTACCCATGTCTCCCTTCTTTTTCCCAGCATGCTTTCCTTTTCCCTGAATGCCTTGGATCCTAATTTAATATGGTGTTTTTTCTATAGAATTCTATGACATGATCCCAATCCAATATGGCGACTTTTACTTCCTGTCGGTCACTTCCTGTTCTTTGGGTATATAAGGTGTGTGATTCCTTTTCTCTTTGCGCTGTAACACTTTGTTTGGGTGGTGATCTTCGCTCCTGTTCTTCTGCATCAGATTTTCTGATCCTGTTCTAGCTTTTTTCCTGGTCATTTTTGCCTTTTTGTTCTGATTTACTTTTACCTTTGTTTTTGTTTCAGGAGTTCCTTTTTGAGGTTTTTCCTCTTTTGGGGTTTTTTCCCTCTGGGACTCCTCCTGGAGGGCACAGACTGCCTTTGGCGTTCCCTCTGTCAGCAGCACTGTGGCTACCAGAAAGGGTCACCCCTATTTGGGCCAAGGCAGAACCTACAAGAACAAGAACCTCGCCACACTTCCAGTGGGCCACAGACACAGACTACGAGTAGGTTGTGACAGTTATGGTCTCTGAGGACTGCTGAGACAGTTCTATTAACATGTTTCCTGGCTTTGTCTATCTGTTGACAGAATTCAACTGACCACTTCCATTTCTGCCTCTGGCACATGTTAGAGAACACAAAGGCAGTAAGAGGGAAAAGTGTCATTATTTGAACAAAGGTATCCTTCATTAGGATTTCCAGTCCTACCCCAGTCAGTGTGGCTAGGTCATTACCACCACAGTGCATATTCATGTGCTGAGGTGGTTGGCAATTTCTAATGCTTTCAAACAATGGAAGCAATTGCTGCCACTTTAACCCGCTCTAGCCAATCCAAGTAATGTCCAAACTAGGCAAAGACAGGTCCCTGTCAATGGCACTCTTTTTAGCATACTCACTAGCACTAAAAACACAGCTATGACCTACAATCCACACTGTAGCACATTTGAAGGGAAGGAAACTGCAGCTGAATGAGGCAGTTTTCAAAATGAGAGGTGGTTAACATGGAGGGAGCACCTGCTAAAAAAACTCAAATTTGAGTGGATGTTGTAGATACATTGGTAGAGAAAAGTAGGTTGTGAATAATAATATTAAGTCAGTAGATCTGTGATTGGCTCTGGTTATTTAAGAAACAAGTAATGCTATTTTGGATATGCTTACATTCGGTAACAGTCAACCACATCTGCTACAGAACAATTTCAATCTAGTATGCTGCTGACAGACCGACGGTGCTGTGAACTTTTGAACTACTGGTACAGTGGAGTGTTTCAAAGGAGGTTGCTATGGCAGCTGAGGTGAAAGACTGTGGTGGGTAGGGCAGTTATTAAAGCAGACTTACAATCTTAAAGTTGAAAAAGGTTTTGGTATAGTAGTGTTTGGTGAAAACTATTTTTCAAAATCACTATTACTATTGCATTGTAAATCTACCTGAAAAAATGAGCTACACACAATGGTAAATGTATTTTCAAACCCCCCCCCACACCTGGAGGTATGATTCCATTGTGAAGTTACAAGAGGGCTGCACTGGGCTCCACAATGGATTCGCGACCCCAGCCACACACAGTAGCAAATTGGGCTTCTTTGTAAAACTACAAGTAAAGGTTAACAGTCACTGACATTTCAGAAAAATAAAATCTGGAACACAGTTTTTGATAGGTTGGCTAACAGAGTATCTCTCAAACGAAAGTTGAATAGGTTGAGGCTGAGTGGTGTACCATTCCTATGCTAAGATTTATTGGTTAGGAAAAGAAAAGATTTAAAGTGATATTGTGACAGTATTTTAGCTACCAACTAAAGCACTTTAACAGGTTATGTGAATTAGAGTGTATGTTTACAACAGATGGGTATTCATAGGTGTGTCTGTAAATAAGTGGGTTAAAAGTGTATATGACATAGAGAAAAGTATAGTGTCTCAGATAAACCCAAAGAGGTATTAATACGTTCATTCATATGTGTAGTAAGGTATTTTCTATTTAAGAAAATGATTAGCATTAGTAGATTTTCAACCATACTTTTTGCGTGCTACAGCAGACTTTATATGCTGAGTTGCTGTTCCAAGTTGAATTGCCATTTATAAACATTTTACAAGGCTTAGATTACCATTTTACTAGATATACATTAGGTGTAAAGTAGGGTATGTGTAGGTTATAGGGAGGGTGGTATGTGCTGAAATCAAAGTTTATTGTTTCTGTACTTTCAGCATACTTGTACTCACCCACCCAGTCAAAAAGATATTTGTGAAATTAGTTATTGGTCAACATACTCACAGAGTATACTCAAGGACACACTCATGCATACAGTAAGGCATTCAGGCACACATTCATGCATATATTAATACAGCTAGACTTACACTCATTCATACACTAACATGCCTAGGCACACACTGATCCTTACACTGAGAAATCCAGGCATACACTGATGCATACACCTATACACCTGGACACACACTGACACATACAATGACACACCCAGTCACACACTCATGTATAGACTGGCATAAGAAGGCATATACTAATGCATACACTGACATCCCCAGGCACATACTGATGTATGCACTGAGACATCCAGGTACACACTAATGCATACAGTGACACAACCATACATACACTGATGCATACTCTGACACACCCACACACACACTAATGCATACAGTGACACAGCCAGACACACACTCACAAATACACTGACGCAATTAGACACACATTCAAACATACAATTGTATACCCAAGCACACAGTAATATATACATTGAAACACACAGGCACACACTGATGCACATGCTGACAGACCCAGGGACACACTGATACATACACCAAGACACCCAGGCAAATACGTGTGCAAAGACTGACAAACCTAGGGATACACTGACACATACAATCCACCCCCAGCCACTTTCCGATACATATACTGACACACCCTGCCAGATTCAGATACATACACTGTCATACCAGGCACACTGGCACATATCCTGATACACCCCGGCATGCACCGTTGTGTACATTGAGACACCCATACACTGAGAAAGGTAGGCACACAGTGATGAACACAGTAACACCCTCAGTCATACACTGACCAATACTGTACAACACAGAGGTAAACACTGATATATATACAGTAATACACACAAGAAGACACTGATGGATAAGCTGGCACACTAAGGACAGATTTATCTATACACTCATACCTACACTGATACAACCAGTCACATAGTAATCCATACACTAACACAGCCAGGCTAACACCTATGCATGCATTAACGTACCTAGAGATACACTGGTGCATCTCATAAGATACCCAAACATACACTGATGCATACCATGATACACCTAATTACACACTCATGCATATAGTGAAACATTGAGTCAAACACTGAAGCGTGTGATAAGAGAGAGAGGCCTAGATGTAGAGTGCTAAGAACATAGTGATGCTTTTGTTTGTACTAGATTGAAATGCCTATAATATATAACTGGACAATATTTAATGAAAATGTAAACATGTTGCTATTTCTGCATTAAAAGTAACATCTAAAATGCAGACAAAAACACAAACACAAAAGATACTGCGAAAGTATGCTATCTACTTGCAACAGACGAACAAAAAAACAACATGTGGGCAATTTGACTAAAGAGAAAAAAGCTGCTGGTAAGAAGACCAAAACATTTTTAAACGTTATATGTGGGAAACTCAAAAGTTTGCAAAATCAAGAACATGAAAAGGAGACTTTGAAATCAGACAAACAAAGAAAAAACATGTCATACGAGAAAGAAATCAATAAAGAAAGCAGCTAGCTGAACTAGAAGACAGTTCAAACAAATTAGAGTTAGAATGTTTCACGCCAGGGTAATTCAAAATCTTATTAAAACTATGAAGGCGTACAAAAGGAGAAGAGAAGTAGTGAAACAAAAACGTGTTGAAGATGTAGTTGATAATGCATTTGACTTAAAGAGGAAGCTTTTTATTTTGATTCTCACTAGAATGAGAACACTGAATAAAACAGTGCAGCCAAAGAAAAAGACTTGTTGATAAAAGTATTTTTTGTAAAATCTTTAGTGGTGAATGGAAGCATACCTCCAGTACAGAACCTTTCTTTAAACAAAGAAGGTTATTTGCACGAGAACACATAAGTGCATGCAGTTGATTCAACTGGTCAATGTTATGAGATGGAGGATGTCAGTCGCATTGAAAAAGAAGAGATTGTTCCTGAAATTGTGGAAAGAAGTGACAGATGATGAGGTTCTAGGAATACGTAGACAGGGTCCTGTTTACAAATGGAACTGTAGCAGTATTTGTAGTACTCTGCAGCAGTCTTTTGATTTCTTACAAACGCTTGTACTTGAGTTTCCATGCAGAAGCCTGCAATAATTTTTTTTTTTTTACAAGGATTAGATCCATGCAAAGTAAGGAAGTACAGTAATTTACAAGGACATTCATTAGACTGACTATCAAAGAAAGTGTGCCAAAGTGCCTTTCAGCACTTTAGAAAGTTGGCAGTTCACCACTCACAAATACAAAATATAGTGAGGAGACTTTACTATGTGAAAATTCCAGCCTTTTGTTTAGGAGAAATTAAGAGAGTACCTTTGCATTGTACAGTAGGAGAGGTAGAAAATGTTTGTGAGGATGTGCAGTTTTGTTTCTTTGGTTCTGAAGAGGATTCTAGGGAGAATGATGAATTTGTAGGCACAGGTATTGAGGAAGAGAGCACAGGTATCTTGAGAATTTTGAATAAGAGGTTATAAAGTTTAACACAGCTTGCTTTGAAAAAAACAAACTATGGTTGTATTTGTTGTGGAAGCTCTCCCTACGCTCAAAATACACACACACTAACAAAACTACACCACATTGGACAACTCAAACTATACACACCTGACACACATACACACACCACACCCACACACCTAATCCAATATAAAACACACACCTACAATACCCACAACCGCTTACAACAAAACATAAATATAGCTAACTGAGAGAGAGAGACAAGCCAGGAGCACCCACTGATTCAGAGCCACATAACACCATCACCCATATACCATTCACGCACCTCACAGCACACACCCCAACACATCACCCCACACACCCTCACACATACCACTCACACTACACCCATGGCACCACAAAGACACCCCAGATTCTCAGATGAGGAGCTCAGGGTCATGGTGGAGGAAACATCCGGGTAGAGCCACAGCTATTTAGATCACAGGTGCAGCAGACGTCCATTGCAAGGAAGATGGAGCTATGGCGGAGAGTCGTGGACAGGGTTAACGCCGTGGGACAGCATCCAAGAATACGGGATGACATCAGAAAGAGGTGGAACGACCTACGGGGGAAGGTGCGTTCTTTGTTTAAAAGACACCAGGTAGCCGTACAGAGGACTGGTGGTGGACCCCCACCTCCTCCCCGACAACTAACAACAGGGGAGGAGCAAGTCTTGCCAATCATGCATTCTGAGGGCCTGGCAGGAGTAGCAGGAGGACTGGACTCTGGTAAGTCAAATCTTTACTACAATATCCCCCAACCTACCTGCATGCCATCACAAACTCCTACCCCTACCCTCACCACATCACTCCACCACCTCACATATACCCCACTATCACAATCCACCCATCCCAATACCAAGCCCTGCATGTAATACCAATGCATGGACACCCATCACCACAGCATGCACACTAGTGACAATCCCTTAGCCAAACCAAGCACAACTCACACAAGCCAAAGCTGCATTGCTAATAACAACCGTAGAGGGAAACATATCCATGCACAAGATGGCACACGCAGATAGAATAACACTGGATTTACATACCCACAGGACCCCCACTCAGCGTCATCGGAGAGGAGGTGCCAGCAACATCCAGTCACCCCAAGAAGAGGCCCACAGTGATGACAGCAGCTCTGCATGGCTGGATCACGATGACCAATCTGGCCCATCAGGGACCTCTGGACAGTCAGTTCCCCTGCCATAGCCCCAACCCACCACAGAGCCTCCCCCCTCAGGAAACACCAGCACAGAACCCACCCAGTGGGCCCATACCACTGTCCCCAGGACACATCAATCAGCAGTGTGTCCACCACTACAGGGGCCCCAGGCAACCCCACAAACCCAAGACAATCAGAGACCTGGGGTCAGTGGCAGTGGGCACACGGTGCAGGGGACAGAGGCACAGGACAACAGGGAAGCTGGGAGGACTGCTGTGCGAGAGGGGGAGGGCAGGCCCAGGGAACCCACCCTCCACGAGGCACTTGCAGGGATCCTGGGAGCATACCACCATTCCCAGGAGACCTTGGGCCAGATACTGTACAAGTTGCAGGAGACCCAGTGGATGCAGGAGGGACAGTACCTGGGGATCAGGGAGGACCTCAAACACATCCACACCATCCTGGTCACCATTGCAGGGGTGCTGGCTGACATGGCCAACACCATGAGGGAGGCAGTGGCACACCAACAGGCCCCTGACACTAGCCACACAGAAGAACAGCCCTCCACCTCCACCGGCGCTAGTGGACAGGAGTCCCCGCCACAGGAACAACGGGCCACCAGCACCCCACCCCCTGCAGAAGGACAACCACCCCACAAATGGTCCCTGCGATCAAGGCAGAAGCCAGAGAACATTGCCAAGACCCCCACCAGGAAATAGGACTCTCCTGATTGTCACCTTTGTGTTCCATTCTGTCACCCTGTCCACCTTGAACTGACATTGCTCCACTTCCTATTCCCCCTTGGACAATGCACCTGTGATACAAATAGACTGAAATCCATCCTGGACATTCCTCACCCCAGCCCATTGCACATCCCCCTCTACTTATTAGCACTTAAATAAACACCCTTGGAACAAATACATGTATGGAGTCTGTCAATTGATTTAAATATGTATTAGTTTAACAAGCTGTAAACATTGCAATTCATATGTACAGTTATATATACATAGGAATGACCTGTAGTGGGCAGCAGTAAACACACCAGGAGCCAGAGTGGGGCACAGAGATCTGAAAAATAGAGATGCCAAAGGGTACAGTAAGTGACCATTGACATGGGGAACTAAGGCTGCCATGTCCAATGTCTAACACAAAACTGCAATGGAAAGTAAAGTTACAGTGTCTTACCTGTGTGTCACTGGAAGTACTGTTGAATGAGTGAACCTCTGTTGTCCACATCTTCATCCTCTGCCTCCTCTTCCTCACTGTCCACAGGCTCCACCGCTGCCACAAGACCATCTCCAGGCTCATCCTCCTGCAGAAAAGGCACCTGACGTCTCAAGGCCAGGTGGTGCAACATGCAACATGCAACGATGATCTGGCACACCTTCTTGGGTGAGTAGTACAGGAATCCACCACTCAGATGGAGGCATCTGAACCTGGCCTTCAGGAGGTCAAAGGTTCTTTCAATTATCCTCCTTGTTCGCCCATGTGCCTCATTCTAACCTTCCTCTGCCCTTGTCCTGGCATTCCTCACTGGGGTCAGTAGCCATGAGAGGTTGGGGTAACCAGAGTCACCTGCAGACTTGAGTGATACCTGTTAGCCACACACTCACCCCTAGGGCCAAACCCACACCCATATACCTACATCAACTAGGTGGGGACCATGGGCTCACCTATTAGCCACACCCAGTGCCTCTGGTGTTGAGACATCACATATGGAATGCTGCTATTCCTCAAGATAAAGACATCATGCACAGAGCCAGGATACTTGGCATTCACATGGGAGATGTACTGGTCCGCCAAACACACCATCTGCACATTCAGAGAGTGAAAGCTTTTTCTATTCCTGAACACTTGTTCTTTTCTCCAGGGGGGGACAAATGCTATGTGTGTACCATCAATGGCACCAATGATGTTGGGGATATGTCCCAGGGCATAAAAGTCAGCCTTCACTGTGGCCAAATCCTCCACCTGGGGGAATACGATTTAGCTGCGCACGTGTTTCAGCAGGCCAAACAACACTCTGGTCATCACGTTGGGGAACATTGGCTGAGACATCCCTAATGCCATAGCCACTGTTGCTTGGAAGGAACCACTTGCCAGAAAATGGAGCACTTACAGGACCTGCACTAGAGGGGGGATACCTGTGGGCTGGCGGATAGCTGAAATCTTGTCTGGCTCCAATTGGGCACACAGTTCTTGGATTCTGGCCCTATCAAGTCTGTAGGTAAGGATAATGTGCCTGTCCTCCCTTGCCGCCAGGTCCACCATGGTTCTGTACCCGGGGGATGTCTCCATCTCCTATTCATCCTCAGTGGTTGTACTCTAAGGCAGAAAACGGTGAGCAGAGGGTCATATTCACACATATGTGAAAATTAAAATGCATTTCTTCCTTTACAGAAACAGTCTGTGAATACGAATGTCGGTTGATGTGTCAATGTCTGGTGTGACGCAGTTAGGTGCCATGGCCTGTGCCCCCCTGAAATGGCGGCTACCTGACCTTTGAGGAGAGACTAGTGGAAATGAGGTAATTCCGCTGGCGTTGTGCACCGTTGCGGTCGGTGGTCGATGACCACCGGGCAACACCGCATTGGTTATCATTTGGCCCTATGGTTTCCAGGAACCAATGGTGATGTACGCTGGCAGTGACGGTACGCACCGCCGCGGACATGACCGCCATTTTCTATCTGTTCAATCACTTGCTACCTGACCTTCAACAGGAGAGGACCTACACTGCAAGTACTGCTGTGACCTGTGTCTGGAAGCGACAATGTCTCGAGTGTCTGGGGAAAGGGCCCCCGCCTTCACCTCGGAGGAGTTGGAGAGACTGGTGGATGGGGTCCTACCCCAGTATACTTTTACTCTATGGTCCTCCAGTCAAACAGGTGAGTACACTGTGAGCATGATGCATGGGGCATGAATGTATGGATTGCTGTGTGTGTAAGCCTTGTGTGGGGGGGCTGAGGGGTCCTGGGCAGCGTGCTGCATGTATGGTGGTCAATGTCTGTGCGTAAGGGGATGGGAGGGATATGATGGGCTATGAGTGTAACAGTCGAGACGGTATGACCAATCCCTTTTTACTATACATCTTTTCCTGCAGGTCAGAGCCCATCAGAAAAAGGATATTTGGCATGCCATCGCCAAGGAGGTGCAGACACTGTGGGTCGTTGACAGGTGGAGCACCCACTTCCGCAAACGGTGGGAGGACCTGCCCTGTTTGGCAAGGAAGACGGCAGAGGCCCAACTGGGGCTGGCCTCCCAACGAGGAAGGGTTGCCCGTCGTACCCTGACCCCCTGATGTTCCGCATCCTGGCGGTGGCCTATCCGGAGTTGGATGGGTGCTTGAGGGCATCACAGCAGCCACAAGGAGGTGAGTACAGATTCAGATTCATTACTTCGTGCGCGGTAAAGGTTGTACCTGGGTGGGGGATGTGGGCTGTGGGTGCACCTAGGCCAGGGCGAACATGGCAGGGTTAGGTCCCTTGTTGGGCAGACTCTGAAACACTCCAACCGCAATAGTGTTAGTGGGCATCTACTACTGGGCAGGGTCCTGTTGGTTTCAGGTGTGCAGCCAATGGCGTTGGGCAATGTATCCTATGGACTGGTGAATAGCTTTGTGACTGGTGGTGCATGGCCTAGTACATAGGGCTGATCCCTGTGTGTTGTGTACGCCAACAGTAGTGTTGAGGCTGGCATTGACCAAGTGTATCCTCTGTCTCTCCCACCCATTCTTGTTTTGCCTCACTGTCCTTGTGTGCATTAGCATCATCTGGTGGAGGATCAGAGGCACCGACGACGGAGGGAGCTGCATCCCACATGGGCCTGAAGGCCCAATCCACCGATGGTGAGGGCACCAGTGGGATGGAGGGCGAGGGGAGCACCAAGACGGAGACAGGAGGGGGCACCATAGACAGCGGCTTCTCCTCTGATGGAAGCTCCCTAGCGGTGGTAGACACCTCTGTGCCCACCCCAACAACAGGTACAGCTGCCACCCCCGTACCAGCACCCTCTCCCAGCAGCACGCTCACCCAGGAAGGTGGGCATCTCCTTCACCCCAGGCAGTGCCTCATCTCTACCAGAAGATAGGGATAATTGGGCAGCCGAGCGCATGACATATTAGGATTCTCAGGGAAGTCGTGGTCACTCAAGTCACATCCAGTTCTCTCAAACACAATACAGTCTCATATACAAATGATAGACAGAAGCAGTATGTGTTTCAATGACAGGTTTAATAAAACAAATGCATCTTAGATAGCAAAGCGTGAGCTGCAATAACCAGGACGACACAACATGACAATATTAAAATGGTGACGGGAAGAGTGAAGCATAAGAATAACGCTATCATATTGTCAGTAGGATTGATGGACTATTTCCTATCTAAGTCATCATCTGAGCACAGCATGTTAAGCTCTAATTCTGCCTTTCAGGTTCCCCCGGGAGGACATTAACCCTCATACCTGAGCAAAGGCCTGTAGTCTGCGTTAGCATCTGTAGCGAAGCATTCAGCAATCAGCATACAGTTGTGGTTCCCTGGCTAGAATCTCCCTCTTAACGTGTAATTGGACTAGGAAGTGTTTTTATAATAACAAAGCTAATGTTCTAAGAAAATGTCCCTACGTAAGGATGTGTATTTTCTACGAATGTTGGAGACTGAACATCTACCACGTTCACCGGCAATTTACCAAACTGTAGCCTTGACTGCAGCACAGAGTGATCAAGAATGTCTTGTTTGAGAACACAGTGCTGAATTAAGCAAAAACAGTTAGATAGATAAAAATAAAACAAGACCGTAAAACTGGTTAATGTGTCAAACTAACTTGCATGGAGCTATTTCTAACATGGCTACACAACACCCTCCCCTTGTTGGTTGAAAGTGGTTCAAAGCCAAAACTGAAACCTCATAGCTAAAAGATCAAACTAAGATATATATAAAAACTACATCAATCTGGACAAGTAAAAAGGACACACAAGCATACTACATGGCAATTTAAAACATGAGCATGTGACTTTATAATCGAATCAAAAGGACATGTCAATTTAGAAAAGTTCCAAACTAGGTATGAGTCATGGAGAACAAGATATCTTCCACTTCGGCAGATGTCAAAGCCGGAAAGTCCTCGCCAAAAAGGATCAAGGAGCAAGTGTGTTCCATAGCCCCAGTGTCAACCAAGGCGGCATCCCGTGGAGTGCCCATTGATGAGATGTCAACAACTCCCTCCAGGAAGGGTAACTCATAATTAGCTTCACGAGCAAACGCAACCTTAATGCGCATGTCTGGTAATGAACCCTCAGCGAGAACATCAACAGATCAGCATCTACTGCAGGCAAGCGCTGCTGTGAAAGACAGATTTCCAGTGCATGTTCGAAAGACCACCAGAGGCACTGGAACACGGGCTGCACACAATACAAACCCGGTCTGAATGACAAAGACCAGTCACACTCCAGTTGATACAGGAGTATTGCTCCAAAGTTCTGCATCATTCGCTCATGACACAGCTGCACTGATGGGAGCGCCGTCATTTCTCCTCTTTGTGGCAGGACAGCTATTGAGTATGAACAATATTAACAGCAGGATGCCAGCTAATAACCCCTTCGCTCCCAGGCCTTTTCCCCCTCCTGTGCCGAGCCTTTTTTGGCTATTTGGGGCAGTTCGCGCTCAGGCCCTCATAACTTTTTGTTCACATAAGATACCCACGCCAAATTTGCGTCCTTTTTTTCCAACATCCTAGGGATTCTAGAGGTACCCAGACTTTGTTGGTTCCCCTGAAGGAGACCAAGAAATTAGCCAAAATACAGTGAAAATTTTGTTTTTTTCAAAACAATTGGAAAAAAGGGCTGCAGAAGGCAGCTCGTGGTTTTTTCCCTGAAAATGGCACCAACAAAGTGTTTGCGGTGGCAAGATCACTATCTTCCCAGCTTTCAGGAACAGGCAGACTTGAATTGGAAAACCCAATTTTTCAATACAATTTTGACATTTTACTGGGACATATCCAATTTTTACTATTTTTTGTGCTTTCAGCCTCCTTCCAGTTAATGACAAAAATGGGTAAGAAACCAATGCTGGATCCCAGAAAGCTAAACATTTCTGAAAAGTAGACAAAATCCTGAATTCAGCAAGGGGTCATTTGTGTAGATCCTACAAGTGTTTCCTACAGAAAATAACAGCTGAACTGAAAAAATATTAAAATTGAGGTGAAAAAAACAGCAATTTTTCTCCACGTTTTACTCTGTAACTTTTTCCTGCGGTGTCAGATGTTTGAAAGCAATATACTGTTACGTCAGCTGGACTCTTCTGGTTGCGGGGATATATAGGGCTTGTAGGTTCATCAAGAACTCTGGGTACCCAGAGCCAATAAATGAGCTGCACCCTGCAATGGGTTTTTATTCTATACCGGGTATACAGCAATTCATTTGCTGAAATATAAAAAGTGAAAAATAGGTATCAAGAAAACCTTTGTATTTCCAAAATGGCCACAAGATAAGGTGTTGAGAAGCAGTGGGTATTTGCACATCTCTGAATTCCGAGGTGCCCATACTAGCATGTGAATTACAGGGCATTTCTCAAATAGACGTCTTTTTTACACACTGCCTTACATTTGGAAGGAAAAAATTTAGAGAAAGACACTTATTTTGCTATTCTGTGTTCCCCCAAGTCTCCCGATAAAAATGGTACCTCACTTGTGTGGGTAGGCCTAGCGCCCACGAAAGGAAATGGATCAAAACACAACGTGGACACATCAAATTTTTTCACAGAAAACAGAGGTGTTTTTTGCAAAGTGCCTACCTGTGGATTTTGGCCTCTAGCTCAGTCGGCACCTGGGGAAACCTAGCAAACCAGCGCATTTTTTAAAACTAGACACGTAGGGAAATCCAAGATGGGGTGACTTGTGGGGATCTGACCAGGTTCTGTTAACCAGAATCCTTTGCAAACCTCAAAATTTGACCAAAAAAACACTTTTTCCTCTCATTTCAGTGACAGAAAGTTCCGGAATCTGAGAGGAGCCACAAATTTCCTTCCACCCATCGTTCCCCCAAGTCTCCCGATAAAAATGGTACCTCACTTGTGTGGGTAGGCCTAGCGCCCACGAAAGGAAATGGTCCAAAACACAACGACGACACATCAAATTTTTTCACAGAAAACAGTGCCTACCTGTGGATTTTGGCCTCTAGCTCAGCCGGCACCTGGGGAAACCTAGCAAACCAGCGCATTTTTGAAAACTAGAAACCTAGGGGAATCCAAGATGGGGTGACTTGTGGGGCTCTGACCAGGTTCTGTTACCCAGAATCCTTTGCAAACCTCAAAATTTGGCCCAAAAAATACTTTTTCCTCTAATTTCGGTGACAGAAAGTTCGGGATTCTGAGAGGAGTCACAAATGTCCTTCCACCCAGCGTTCCCCCAAGTCTCCCGATAAAAATGGTACCTCACTTGTGTGGGTAGGCCTAGCGCCCACGAAAGGAAATGGCCCAAAACACAACGTGGACACATCACATTTTTTCACAGAAAACAGAGGTGTTTTTTGCAAAGTGCCTACCTGTGGATTTTGGCCGCTAGCTCAGCCGGCCCTAGGGGGGGGGCAGAAAAGGCCTAAATTAAATTTGCCTACCCAACCCCCCCGGGGAGCGACCCTTGCCTACGGGGTCGCTCCCCCTGCGTGACATTGGCGCAAAAAAAAAGATCCCCGGTGCCTAGTTGTTTCTGCCCCCTTGGGGACAGATTGACCTAAAATCCGCTGATCTGCCCCCAAGGGGGGCAGAAATGGTCTAAATACAATGTGCCCCCCAGGGGAGCGACCCTTGCCTAATGGGTCGCCCCCCATCTCTAATAAAACAAACAAAAAAAACACACAAAAAAAATTTGCCCTGGTGCCTAGAGGTTTCTGCCCTCTTGGGGACAGATTGACCTAAAATCCGCTGATCTGCCCCCAAGGGGGGCAGAAATGGTCTAAATACAATTTGCCCCCCAGGGGAGCGACCCTTGCCTAATGGGTCGCTCCCCATCTCAAAAAACCAAACAAAAAAAACACATAAAAAAAATTTGCCCTGGTGCCTAGAGGTTTCTGCCCCCCTGGGGGCAGATCGGCCTGATAACAGGCTTTGCATTTCTCTTTCGATCGGATGGAGGAGGCCTTCTGTGACAATCAGCACGGGATCGCGCGCTGACGTCACGGGGTGGGGGGGTCGAGGTAGAAGGTCTTCCCCTTCCATCCCTGCCTTGGGGTGTGGGGGGGAACCCCACAGAGGGAACGCTAGCACTCCCTCTGGGCTCTGTGCCCAGGACGTAATGGTTACGTCCTGGGCACACGAGCACTGTGCCTCAGGACGTAACCATTACGTCCTGGGCACAGAAGGGGATAAAGCCAAAGTTATCGGAAATCCCCCAAAAATACTACAGAAAATTGAATGGAAAGCTGAAGGTATCAAACCGAATATAGAGGAGAAGGTGTGAACGAAACCAGAACCAACAGCTTTGAAAAAATGTGTGATTCCAGTTGTACTGGACACATTGAATATTCGTCCCACGAGTTCACCAAAGTGTCTCGGAAAATTCGTATTTAACAGGGACTGTATTTCAGCTGATAACCTTGCCACTTGAAGTGCGTAGGTCACCCGTGCAGATGTAAGGGCCACATGCTTTTGAAACAATAAAGCCTTGAGTCTACTTAACTTGTCAAAATTCACGTTGAAGTAGCAATGTAAGGCCAAATATCAGCTACCTCCCTAAATTTAGTGGGGGGAACCAGTACGTTCCCGCAGCATGTAACGATCTTAGAGACCGAAACAACGTGAACTATTCCGGCCCGCATGCCACAACAGCCTTCACTATTGAGAAGGACGTAGCTGCCGTTTGAAAGCACCTGGAACGTTCGGCCAATCAAGGGGACTGGAACTCCCTTCAGATAACAAGCCAAGTTTGCAGCAGAGGCTTTACACGCCCCATGCAAAGACAGCTGTATGCAAACCATTGAATGGCTGACTGAAGTCTCGCATTCACTACCGCTAAGAAAGACTTCTTTCATGCCATTGAAGCATTTGTATGAGAAGGGAAGCTCCCACACCCCATGGATGTAACTATCTCCCAACTTTTCATATCTGCCTACCGGAATGTGTTTTAAACAGGAGGTGAATTGAAGTGTAGAAATAGGCAGATTAATAACCCCATGTATTAACCCCTCAGCAGATGGTATTTCGGCCACAGTAAAAGGCAACTTTTCTAATTTATCTATATTAAGCATGACATAAGTCGCTTCTTTCTTAGCCATTAGTTGTTGTTGTCGCGATAAATTAAAGGAAGAAAATATCTCCCTTGCACTGACGTGCTGCCATGGAACGCAACCCGCCTTCAATGTTTGAAGCGTCCAACCCAACTGCATAATGAACCTGATCTGACTCTGTCTATGGTATAAAGAAGACATATCTGATTGTATAATGTCTATAGCAGAAGAGACAATGTTGTTTATGGTGTATATCCGGTCAGACAAGGTGTTAATCCCATTATCCACAACGGCTAATGCCTTTTTTAGATTTTCCTTATCTATTTGCCTTAACCGGGCAGCAGCATCTTGTTGGGAAAGTTTCTCAATTTCATTGTATACTACATATAAGAAACACTTCCTACGTGGTGTTCTGGGGCCTGACAAGAAATCTTTTAAGTCAGTGGAGTTAGACAGGAGACCGAGGTGTTCTCTAACTGCGTCTAGTTAGGACGATTTTAGCCACTGCTGGCATTATTTTCCCACACTATGGGGGTCATTTTGACCCTGGCGGTACGAGACCGCCAGGGCTAAAATGACGGAAGCACCGCCAACAGGCTGGGGTTCCTGGGGTATTACGACCGCGGCGGAAGCGCTGCGGTCGCACCGCCGGGGCCGGCTCTATTCCGCCACATTTGCCCCAGCGGTGATAATCCACCTGGGCAGCGCTGCTAGCAGCGCTGCCCAGGGGATTACGAGTCCCCGACCGCCAGCCTTTTTCTGGCAGTTCGAACTGCCAGGAAAAGGTTGGCGTTATGGGGAGTCGTGGGGCCCCTGGGGGCCCCTGCACTGCCCATGCCACTGGTATGGGCAGTGCAGGGGCCCCCTGACAGGGCCCCATGCAGCTTTTCACTGTCTGCTCTGCAGACAGTGAAAAGCGCGACGGGTGCAACTGCACCCGTCGCACGGCCGCAACACCGCCGGCTCCATTTGGAGCCGGCTCCCATGTTGCAGCCCACATCCCCGCTGGGCCGGCGGGCGGAAACTTGGTTTGCGCCAGCGGGGATGTCAAAATGGGCACCGCAGGAGTGCGGCCGCATTGGCGGCCGCCCGGCAGATACAACTTGGCAGGCGCGCTTGCCGCCCGCCAATGTTGTAATGAGGCCCCATATGTTGTAATTATACCTGCATGCTCTTGTGATACATAACGAGGGTCTGGCCTACTCGTCTTGAAACCCCCGAGGAGTTAAGAAAACGTTGATGACACCCATTGGTATCTATTGGCCACAATAACCACCCGCCAGGACGTGTCAGTGAAGCATTAAATGTATCATTCTGGACCCACTCATTCTATCTCATTTTCAGTTGCATTTGTATATTTTTGCCATTTGTAAAGCTTTGCAGGGACAGGTATACTGGGCATGTTTAATTCCCTAATTTTAGCTAAGCCTAAACAACTCGTCTGTTGTACCGTTTAGTTTAAAAAGATCATTTGTACAGTGATAAGGCATGCTGTAAACAATGTTTCCTTTCCCTTAATTTGCCAATTTTTTGTTCCCCACACGCTTTTCAGATCAATTGATTTGAACCAATATTCATAGCCTTCTATCGATAACCGAAAAACAAAGGATTCCGAATACATAAATCTGGTATTGGTCAATAACATATGTATATCCTTAGTAGAAGGTACTTTAAAATAATATGACTCAGCATTCTTTCGATTGTGCCCAGAAAAATACTCAAGTTTTCAGAATATGTTTTGGAACTCCCTTGAGGCGGAGTTGGGCAATGTTCCCATTGCGTGTAATTAAAAACAGTTTTTGGACTGCTGGCTCTAAGTATGAAATGGTGCCTATAATAATTATAGCAAAACATATCACCATCATTTTCTTTAAATTGGTAAACATCTTCATTTTCAAAGACAGTATGATATTGCAATTCAGTCATCATAGAATCAACTGTTTTCACATCCCAATCATCAGAAACAATGCCTGGTATTACTATATCATTCATTGATAATTTGAACACATACAGTATTTGAATAACTTCCGTGGGACCATATATATCAAACATTACTTTGTCCCAGACAATCCCATCAGGAATTGGCACTGCGGAAATGTTCACAAAGGATAAGTCTCATTCAGAATTTATGTGATGAAAAATGTGGTTTCAAAACCTCCTCCACCAGTGCAACTGTCAATCTTTCAGGTAAAAAATGACCATGTATTTACAAGAAAAAGGTCATGACAAAACCAATCCAAAGTAGAAAGGCTAAGACAGTCAAAGAGAGCCATAGATAGTTCCATGGAAAAATAAAATATGTTTCTTTAAGCCAGTTTGTTAGCTTACGTGTACTTGACAAATCTGCTGTTGAAGAGGTGATTGAGTCTGAAAAATCATTGTTGAAGTCAGCAAAATAACCAGAGGCAGTTCGTGCAAATGGCGGGACCGTTGTCAGTGGTGGAGTTGGTGTTTCCTGCGGTGGCACACTATAGACAGCACCATCCGTTTAGCTTGAAGTTGAGTTGACTTGGTCAAATGTTTATAAATTATTTGACGTTAGTGGAACTAAAGCAAGACCATCTTCCACCCTCCCCATGCTCGGAGAGGTGTCGGTGTTGGTGTAAACAACTTGCAGAGGAACGTCTTCGCCAGTAGTGAGAGGGATTCGGGAACTACTGGATGTTCTTCTTGGTCGGCTGTGTAGGATCGGCCACATGGTGTAGTTTGACATTGTCAATAGAGACAAAACTATTTTCTTTGGCACCTGCCAACGGTGGTAGAATAACAGTTCTGGTACCGTGTATCCCTAGTACGGGGACTGGTGCTCGATAAGAAGGGCCAAATTCCTTTTTCACTGCGAATTTTTCACGTACAAGATGCCCAACTCTAGGAATCCAGCTGGTAGATGTTACAGGCACATCCTTAATTCCTGTGGAGGCAGCACTTTTGGAAGAATTATCATCACAGAACTGTTGCAATTCCTGTCAGACAGTGAAACTTTCATTTATGTCAAAAGGTGTTTCTGCGGCCTCCACGCCAGGACCATCAAGATCCGGAACATACATTTGAGTTCTGAACAGGCACTCATATGAAGTACGACGCCCCAGGGACCTTCTAGGCAGATTATTTAGTGCTCTCTGGACTCCATACGGGTGGTTAAGCCAACTACGACACGTACCTAAGACTCTGGCTGTTAAGGATTGCTTTAAATCGCGGTTTAATCTCTCCACTACACTATTTCCCTCAGGATGAAATGGAGACGAGTACTGGAGTTGGACCCCCAACGAAGCCATGGAGTCCCTGAATGCCCTTGAGGTGAAAGCAGGGCCCTGGTCCGAATGGAAAGCCGCAACTGCATATGTACCGATAAAGACTCTCAAATCTTTAATAACAGTCCGAGCGTCAGCCGAGCACCCATACAAATCTGGAGCATGAATCAACAGCGACTAAAATATATTTGTATGCACTATCAGGTATTAGGGGACCACAGTGGTCCAAGTACACACATTGTAATGGTTTGTTTGAAATTAAGAGGGGTGTCTGCAGTGGGTGCTTGGCAGTGGAAACTTTAATTAGTTGACAGATGTCACAGCAAAGGACATACTGCTTAGTCTCTTTGTAGAGACCTGGCCACCAATAACGGGCCTGCAAGATCGAAACTGTAGCTGCCACACCAGCATGGGCAGATGCCACCTCTTCATGCGCTGCTTTAATCAATTGTGATCTTATGTCTTTGTTGGAGATGTCTCGTACACCTATGCCTGGTATCTTAACCTCAGCGTTCAGCATACCTCCCATACGATAGTGACATTTGTTAGGAAATCCTTTAGGATAGGGCGTACCATCAGCCGTAGCTGTCACGGCAGCCCAAATTTCTGCGTCTGGTTTTGAAATCAAACGTGTCACTGCAGCTACAGCGGCCACAGCCACTGCTGACTTTGCGGCTTCATCAGCCAGTGTATTTCCAGCAACATGCATTCCAACGTGCTAGTGTAAAGTGTGTGCACAACATGGACATTCGGTAGCATCTCTTTCAGGTCAGCTACTTTCCCCCACAGTAGTCTGTGTTTAATGGTGTTGCCTTTGGAATCTCTGAACCCATTCTGGCGCCGATAATGCAGGTATTCATTATAGGATTGGACACAAAAATATGAATCACAAGCAATCAGCGTAGGCTGTGCAGGATCCGTGTGTTCCAGTGCCATCAGCAGGGCTTTTAGTTCTGCCAATTGTGCTGTACAATCCCCTAGTGTTTGTGTAAAGGTATGTAGAGGACAAAATGTATCGCCCTCCATATAGTCGCTTACGACTGCGCAAGCAGCTGAATATTGATGTTTAGTTCCAATTGCAGTTTGTGCAGAGCCATCGGTGTACATGACTCTATGACATTGGTCAAAAGGCAAAGTATTTGCTGGAACTGGATATTCTATTTCATATTGTAAAAATTCCTGAGTTTGTAACTTTGGGTCAAAAATGTAGTCTACATCAGTGGCTGTCAGAGACGTAGCCCATTGATTCCAGCGTGGATGTAATGCTTTTGCGTTTGGAACGCTAGCTTTTGCAACAGCCTCTAGGGCTGGGATTGGAGAAACAACAATAATGTGTTTTCCTTGGGCAAGAGGTCTTTCTTTAATGACAGCCATCTGCAGTGCAGTGAGAATTTTCTCAGTGGGAGCAAAGTATTGTTCTGCCGCTGAGTATAAGTGCGATTTATATGCAATCGGGACTGTCTCACCTTCATTAAACGTCACATAGGTGAAACCGATGGCCCCAGCTATTACTCTGATGACCAAATGTGTTTTGTTGTCCCTTGTATGTAAGTGTTGTGCTGCAAGCATATCTGTCTGCAACTCTCGAAGTATACGTGTATGTTAAATTGGCCAGAATTTACTTGAAAAATCGGGACGTATAAGGTCATATAAAGGTTTTATGAGTGTAGCATAATCTGGAATGTAGGTTCTGCCAAAATTTAGGAAACTCAATAGTGATTGGAGTTTTTTAATTGTATTCGGTGGTTGTAACTGTGCGCATTTCTCTAACAATTGTGGCGCTAGGCTCTTCCCTTCACTTGACAGCTCATATCCTAAGAACAGGACGCTGAGGAAGGCTATTTTTTTTTTCTGAAGTTACATTTGTATCCAAATTCAGCAAACCCTACAAAAATGAAGGCTACCCGTCTTAAATGTTGTAGTAATTCATCATCCGTGAGATAGATATCATCTACGTAGGACAATGCTTTAGGGTCAATCTCGTGCAAAATAGCAGTGACACGAGCCGCGAACAGTCCTGGGCTGTTCTTATACCCCTGAGGTAACAACAGAAATTTTTCTGGGAGCCTAGTGCGCTGAAACTTGTTAAGTCTCTACTCTCAGGCACTATATTCTGGCAGAAAAACCCATTGGAAATGTCTACTGTTGTTTTGTATTTTTTACGCACTATATTGTTCATTAGTGCTGTGCTATGCGAGTTTTGGATAGCATAGGTGCGTGTATGACTGTTTAAATGTCTGTAGTCTAACACTATTCTTTATGAATGGTCTGGTTTAGCTACGGGGAATAATGGGTTATTCATTGGCGAGACACAGGGTTCAATCACGCCCTGGTACCCTAATTGAGTTAGTATTTCTCTCACTGGTGCTTTTGCTTCATGTTTTATAGGATACTGCGGTTGTTCCTGAGGTTCACTTTTAATTGGAATTACATGGTAGGGGGATTCTTTATCCCATCCCACGTGATTTCTGTATAATGCAGGTGCTTTTGCCAATGCCCATTCAATAGAATAGGATTCAGCGAGTTTGTCTAGAACAAGGGGCGAGAAGGAAGGCTTAATGACTTCTTCTCCATACGGGCAGGTACGGACAAAGTCAGGTGGCCAATCTTGTTCAGGCAACAAGACATCATATACTTTTACTATGCGATCCAAAAAGATTGCATCTATTGTGCGTTCACTGTCTCCTTCTAACTGTAACGTTACTTTGTACACCCTATCAGGCGTGGAGACACGCATGTCCGCAGTTTCTACTTGTATAAAGTCATCAGTTGCTTTCACCTCCAGATGCTCTAGAAGATTCCGGCGAACTATTGTGACCTCGTCCGCGCTGTCTAGCAAGGCTAGAGCCCAATTCTTGTTCTTCAAGATGACCCTCTTCCTGTGTGGCATGTCGGACTGCGACTGCTGCCACTTTTTTCTTTTTAAATTGTTGTTTTTGTTGGGCGGGTTTCTCTTCCTTTTTAACCGAAACCTCCGAAGAGTGTTGTGATTCCTGTCTCAGTTTCACGTACTCTGTTCTTCGCTCTGATCGCCCACCCCTCTCATTTCTTTTTTCCATTGAGTCCTGAAAGGAACGAGATTGGCGTGTATCAGTATATTGATATCTATCAGGCGTTTTTATATTATCTCTATTTCTGAGATTATACCTATTCTGTGGGATCTCCATACGCAGAGATTCCCCCCTCTCTTTCTTAGGAGTTTGTTGCTTTTTATCCCAGTGTTTCTTATTACCCTCAGGTGCCTGCTTGGGAGTTTCTTTGTTCGATTCACCCTGAAATTGTAGTTTTTGTGGTCTGGCCCCTAAGCTATCTCGACCAATACTTAAATAGGTCTCTGCTATTATTTTACGCTGCTCTCGTTCCTGAACCTGCTGTGGAACGTCACGAAGCTGCATGCGCACTGCAAGTGCAACCGCTTCCCATTTAAGGTTACTTAAAATGATTGAGGATACTGTGGCAAAATTACCCATCAATTGCATCCCCAAATCTAGGGCCGGGGCAGCCCCGTATTCGTCTTGAATTTGTTTCAACACTTCTGGTAAGTTGGCAAGTGTCGGTGTACCGTGTGCTGTTGTTTAGAGCGCGGCAAATACCGTGCCCCAAGTATTACAGTTTTCTACTGTAGGGACCATTCCATAAGGCAAGCACATTGTTAATATTCTATGTTTATCTCATGGTCCCGTATGGGGAAATACTGCCTCCAGCGTATTAATTTTCTGTGCTAGCCAAAACGGAGTATCCTCTCGTTTGGCGGGTACTTTACCCATGATAGAATGTACCGCTGCAGGATTTATACCTGGCATTGCAGCATGTGGATGTGCTGGAGCAGCACGTGCTGGGTTTGTGTTTAGTGTTTGCATCACATATTGTACTAGTCGTCTATATATCGCTATTAATTCAATATTTAAACAACGAATCTCAGCTACTGATAAATTTGCAACCGCAGGATGTGGTGTATAGGTGGCCAATAAAGGCCAGGTAGGGACGTCATTACTTAGTGGACCTAACCTTACTGGTAATATTGTGTGGGGTAGGGTGCCATCAAGCCAATTATTATGTTCTTGATAAGATAGAGGTATCTCTAAATATGCGTATGCTCTGTATTGTCCAGGCGCACTCGCAGGTGTATATTGGAGAAATGTATTTGTGTTCCCATCAACTGCTGGAAATGTGACCCAAGAGTAAAAAGGTTCTGTTCTGTAAGTTGCATGAGCGTCCACCACAAATGTGACGGGACCCCCTGGGCCGTTAGGCCATTTGCTAATAAATGTGCTGTTAGAGGTTGTCTCATGTTAACCGCTATTTGTACCTGTTGGGGATTCGCCATGATAGTAACACTATGAGTTCAGAGAAGGCACACCAAAATGGGGTTTTCCTTTTAAGGTTCAAGCTTGAACAACCTCCAGCTGTAGTAGGATCACCTACACAGCTGTGGTGGAAATCCTCAGCACCACTGACGTCTCCGCATATGGCATTGAGGTATAATTATGGAGACAGAGGCACTCCCAAGGATCCGAAAATTAGAGCCTGACCAAACTTTGGCGGCGCCATGTCGCATAGGCTCTCATATTCTAATGAGACTACTGGATTTTGAGCACGTTATAACACGGAGTTGGTCAAAAAGCCGGGATTAATTATCAGATTTTCTACAAAGAGAAGTGATAAGTACTCTCTTTGGAAAGTGATTTCTGTGCAAAATTTATTCACACATAATCAAGCCGGACGAAGAAAGAAAACACTCAAAATGACGAAATGTCCCAATTATACCAGAACATAAAACAAGGAATAACATTTACAAAACATCAACAGTTATAGAACATATGGTGAAAACATAAAAAAAAAGTGGACAGAATACATCATCTGAGTATTGTCCCAAATAAATCTACTCCACAAGAGATGGTGGTACGTAAATCACTTAAAGTCGTGATCCACTCACAAGCGATGGTTGTGGAAAACTGTACCCACAAGTGCTGGACCCTTATCAATTTCTTCTTGGGGTTCCTTGCACTGCATGGTAAAACTCTGGAGGGTCAAATACGCTTTCTACCCAACCTAGCCGAAATCCACAAGGTGTCAACGCGTTTCGGCCCCTTCGGATATGGGCCTCATCAGGACTATAAAGGGACAACATTTCTTTGACTGGTCCTAAAACTTGTGGCCGGAGGATGCCGCCATCTCCTCACCTGCCCCAGCGGACGTGCTCTATGGAGGAGAAAGTGAGCAGAGGGTCAACCAACACTAAGGTACGTAAACACAACTTAATCGGAAAATGTTTGAAAATCGACACATGGCTGGATTAGTGTTTAAGCAAGGCCTAGATATGTGTGACGCAGTCAAAAATAATGCCATGTGGCCCCCTGAAATGGCGGCTGCCTGACCTGTAATGTGAGACAAGGGGATATGAGGTCACGGCGCTGGAGTTGTACAACGTCGCGGTAGGCGGTCGAAGACCGCGGCGCAATCCTGCATTGGTTAACATTGGACCCTATGGGTCCCAGGAGCCAATGACGATGTACGCCGGCGGTGACAGTACGCACCGCCGTGGACGTCACCGCCATTTTCTCTCTGTTCAATCACTCGATACCTGATCTTCGACAGGAGAGGACCTACACTGCAAGTGCTGCTGTGACCTCAGTCTGGAAGAGACAATGGCTCGTGTGTCTGGGGAAAGGGCCCCTGCCTTCAGCACGGAGGAGTTGGAGAAACTAGTGGATGGGGTCCTCCCCCAGTACACGCTACTCTACGGTCCTCCAGACAAACAGGTGAGTACAATGTGAGCATGCTGTATGGGCAATGGCTGTTTGGAGTGGTGTGGATGAAAGATACGGGGGGGAGAATGAGGCGTGCATAAAACGACGGTGAGTGCATGTGCGTCATGGCAAGGGTAGGGATGCGGGCCAAGGACTTTGACGGTGCGGACTGTTATATCTTCTCCTTTTCCCCTGTACTATTCCTGTAGGTCAGCACCCACCAGAAGAAGGATATTTTGCGTGCCACTGCCAAGGAAGTCTGGACCCTGGGGGTCTACCACAGACGGAGCACCCACTGCCGGAAAAGATGGGAGGACATTCGCCGCTGGAGCAAGAAGACGGCGGAGGCCCAGCTGGGGATGGCCTCCCAACGTGGGAGGGGTGCCCGTCACACCATCACCCCCCTGATGTTCCGGATCCTGGTGGTGGCTTATCTGGAGTTGGATGGGCGCTTGAGGGCATCACAGCAGCCACAAGAGGGTGAGTACACTCTCATTCAGCTGATTCAGCGCGCATTTTAGGGGTCTGGGTGGGGGAGGTGTGCTGTGAGTTCCCCTAGGCCAGGGCGAGTTTAGTAGGCATGGTCCCTTCTTAAGGCAGGCACTGTGGCACCCCACCCCACCTCTGTACAGAGCCAACTATATCTAGTCAGGCTTCTGTGAATTCATTGTGTGCAGCAATCGGGCGTAGCCTTGTAACCCATGTCCCTGTGATTGATTAGGGAACTCCAAGTGCACGGCGTAGTGCAGGGGGCTTCTGTGTCTGTAGTGTCCGCCAACGGTAGCGGTATTGGATGCACTCAACATGTCTTTCTTCTGTCTCCCCCCCCCTTTTTTTGGTCTCCCTGTGCTTGTGTGCATTAGCATCATCAGGCAGAGGAGCAGTGGCACCGGAGCAGGAGGGAGCTGTATCCCACATGGCCCTGGAGGGTGACACAACTGAGTCAGAAGCCACCAGTGGGACGAGGGTGAGGGGAGCTCCACGGCGGTGACAGGAGCTGAGACCAGCGACACGGACTCCTCCTCTGATGGGCGCTCCCTTGCGGTGGCAAGCCCCTCTGTGCACCCCGCATCTACAGGTACAGCCGCCACCCCCCCTACCAGCACCGCCCTCCCAGCAGCCCCTCAGTGTTTGCCCGTGGCGGCTCACCCAGGAGGGTGGGCATCTCCTTTGCTCCAGGCACCTCAGGCCCTGCCCCAGTCAGCCCTGCTGCCCTCAGTGAGGAGGCCATTGACCTCCTCAGGTCCCTCACTGTTGGGCAGTCTACCATTTTGAATGCCATCCAGGGTGTAGAGAGGCAGTTGCAACAGACCAATGCATACCTGGAGGGCATTCATTCTGGTCAGGCAGCCCATCAGCGAGCTTTTCAGACTCTGGCCTCAGCACTGATGGCAGCCATTGTCCCTGTCTCTAGCCTCCCCCTTCCAACTTCCTCCACCCAGACCCAAACCCCTGTACCTCAGCCTATCCCAAACACACCATCAGACCAGCATGCACACACGTCAACACACAAGGGAAGCCCAGGCAAACATAAGCACCACACATCCCACAGGCACTCGAGCAAGCATCATACACATGCAGACATACCAACCGCCACTGCCTCCATTGTGTCCCCCTCCTCCTGGTCTCCCTCCTCCCTCCCAGTCTCGGTTCCACTCACACCTGCATGCACTACATCGTCAGCCACTACCTCCATCACCAGCACACCCACCACTACATCCCGCTCACGTGCAGTCACCACCCCCACTACCATTCACACATCCCCTGTGTCCTCTCCCAGTGTGTCTGTGAGCCCACCTCCCAAGGTACACAAACGCAGCCACACACCCACCCAACAGCCATCCACCTTTCGACAGCCTCCAGCCCATGCACCTTCACCCAAAGTCACCAAACGTACACCTCCTACAACCACTACCTCTTCCTCCACTCCCAAACCCCCTCCATCTACCCATCCCAGTGTGTTCAAAAAATGTTTCCTGTCCAACCTTGACCTCTTCCCCTCACCTCCCCCACCCCTTCAGTTTCCTAGGGCCCGCCTCTCCAGGTCCCAACCCAGCGCCTCAGCTACAACATCTGCGGGAACAGTGGTGCCAGTAGTAACCGGCTTCTGGAGTGCGCCAGGCAGCAGGGCAGCCAGTGTACCAAGGAGCCAGAGCAAGGACAGTCCCCCACCTCAAAAGCACAAAAAGTTGGCCAGTCCCCGGCAGGAGAGAGGAAAAAAATCTTCCACCAAAGCCTCTCCCAGGGGCACAGTTGGGAGTGTGGAGACAGCTGCGCCACCATCCAAGGTGGGGAAGGGGCACAGTAAAACAGGCAAGTCTGGGTAAACCTGCACGGTGGACAAGACCGCCACAAGCACCGCTGTAAAGGACACCGCCGCCACAAGCACTGCTGCCAAGGACACCGCCGCCACCAGCACCGCTGCCAAGGACACCGCCGCCACCAGCACCGCTGAACAGGACACCGTCGCCACCAGCACCGCTGAACAGGACACTGCTGCCACCAGCACCTCTTCCCAGGACACCGCCGCCACCAGCACCACTGAACAGGACACCGCTGCCACCAGCACCGCTGAACAGGACACGGCCACCACCAACACCGCTGAACAGGACACGTCCGCCACCAGCACCGCTGAACAGGACACGGCCGCCACCAGTACCGCTGAACAGGACACCGCTGCCACCAGCACTGCTGAACAGGACACGGCCGCCACCAGCAGCGCTGAACAGGTCACGGCCGCCACCAGCACCGCTGAACAGGACACCGCCGCAACAAGCACCGCTGAACAGGACACCGCCGCAACCAGCACCGCAGGCCAGTGAGTGCCAAAGATTCCGACGCTACTGAGGCTGCCATGAGCAGGATGAAGCACTCTGGGCACAAAGCCCCCTCCAGAACCAGTGGAGATTTACATCCACTGCCTCTGTCCTTGGCAGGATTAAGCACTTTGGCACAAAGCCCCCTCCAGAACCAGTGGAGTATCACATCCACTACCTCAGTCATTGGCAGGATGAAGCACTCTGGGCACAAAGCCCCCTCCAGAACCAGTGGAGAAAGACATCCACTACCTCTGTCCTTGGCAGGATGAAGCACTCTGGGCACAAAGCCCCCTCCAGAACCAGTGGAGTATCACATCCACTACCTCTGTCCTTGGCAGGATAAAGCACTCTGGGCACAAAGCCCCCTCCAGAACCAGTGGAGAAAGGCATCCACTACCTCTGTCCTTGGCAGGATGAAGCACTCTGGGCACAAAGCCCCCTCCAGAACCAGTGGAGAAAGGCATCCGCTACCTCAGTCCTTGGCAGGATGAAGCACTCTGGGCACAAAGCCCCCTCCAGAACCAGTATAAGAAGGCATCCACTCACCCTATCCTTGGCAGGATGAAGCACACTGGGCACAAAGCCTCCTCCAGAACCAGTGGAAGAAGGCATCCACTCACCCTATCCTTGGCAGGATGAAGCACACTGGGCACAAAGCCCCCTCCAGAACCACTGGAAGAAGGCATCCAGTCACCCTATCCTTGGCAGGATGAAACACACTGGGCACAAAACCCCCTCCAGAACCAGTGAAAGAAGGCATCCACTCACCCTATCCTTGACAGTATGAAGCACACTGGGCACAAAGCCCCCTTCAGAACCAGTGGAAGAAAGCATCCACTCACCCTATCCTTGTCAGGATGAAGCACACTGAGCACAAATCCCCCTCCAGAACCAGTGGAGAAGCCATCCACTGTAGAGACTGTAGCTGTGCACTCCCCAAGACCAAGCAGTGGGCAAACCACCCACTATGGAGACTGTGGCCTTGCACTCCCCAGGACCAAGCAGTGGGCAAACCACCCACTATAGAGACTGTGGCCTTCCACTCCCCAGGACCAAGCAGTGGGCAAACCACCCTTTAGAGAGACTGTGGCCTTACACTTCCCAGGACCAAGCAGGGGGCAAACCGCCCACTAGAGAGATTGTGGCCTTGCACTCCCCAGGACCAAGCAGTAGGCAAACCACCCCCTAGAGAGACTGTGGCCTTCCACTCCCCAGGACCAAGCAGTGGGCAAACCACCCTTTAGAGAGACTGTGGCCTTACACTTCCCAGGACCAAGCAGGGGGCAAACCGCCCACTAGAGAGATTGTGGCCTTGCACTCCCCAGGACCAAGCAGTAGGCAAACCACCCCCTAGAGAGACTGTGGCCTTGCACTCCCCAGGACCAAGCAGTGGACATGAAGCCCCCTCCAGGAGCAGTGGTGTCCCATCTTTCGGCTGAGGTGCCCCCCAATTCCACGTCCCCCTGAGACGCCTGTGTGTTTTCGACCTGATGCCCCTGCAGTGTTCTCTCCATATTGAGGCAGGAGTCAAGTGTGGACTTGGCCTATGTGTTTCGGGCCAGTGGGCCACGGACATTTTGAGTGGACATTGTCCCGCCTTTTGTATATATTGTATATATTGTAAATACTGTTTTTGCTTTCTAAACATATTTCTAACTATTTCTAATATTACACTCATTGGACTCAATTCCTTTTGTCCTTGCTTTATTCCTGAGGGTTACGGGGTGTATATGTAATGTTGTTGCATCTGTTTGTGTGCATGGTGTTGGGGATGGGGGTGGGGGCATTGCGTGTGTGTGTGTGTCACTCTCTTTTTCCTCCCCCGTCCCGTGTGTGCTAGGTGCAGTACTCACCGTGGTCGTCGTCGCCGGCGTTGGTGCTCCTGGTGTATGAGCAGATACACCAGCATGGGGAAGATGTGCAGCTTGGGTTCCATAGCGTCCTGGTTCTTCTTTGAGTGTCGAGAGGTGAGTCGTTTCCCTTCAGAACACTGTTTCCGCCATGCTTTTGATGGCGTTGGTATTGCCCCGGAAACGTGGCGGATAGGCCTCTTGTAATACAGTGGGCAGAACCTTGTCTTCCGCCAGGCTGTTGGCGGTTACCACCGTGGTGTTTGTTGCTACCGCAGTGGCGGTCAGAGTGTTAAGGTGGCTGTCTGTGTTGGCGGTTTCCGCCGTGGTCATGATTCCATTTTTTTTACTGCTGGCCTGTTGGCAGTGTTACCACCGCTTTAACACCGACCACCAGGGTTGTAATGAGGGCCATGGTCTTCTGACTATGGCCCTCATTGCCACCGTGGCGGTAAATGCCGCTTACCGCCGTGCCGACAGATGGCAAGATACCGTGACCACAGCGGTAATCCGCCACCAGTATTATGACCCCCACAGAGAATACCGCCACAATACAGACACCCACACAAGTCCGCCACACCAAAGGTAAGTGATAAACTGGCGATAGCAAAACCTACACCGTCTCGCCAACAGGAATACGCCCACAGTATCACGACCCACGAATCAACGCAGAGGTCTTTCAACCCCAGTACACTATTGGCAGTACACACCGCCGCGCTCAAAATACACACACATATACAAAACCACACCATATTGGACAATTCAAAATACAGACACCTGATACACATACACACACCACACCCTCACACTCATACCACTATAAAACACACACCCACGTTACTCACAACCACCTACAATGAAAAAAAGAGACCAAGCACAGAGAGACAAGCAAAGAGCACACACTCAATTAGACGCACAGAACACCATCACCCATACACCATCCACGCACATCACAGTATACACCCCAACACATCACCCCACACATCACCTCGCACATCCACACACATATCACTCATACCACATCCATGGCACCCCAAAGACACCCCAGGTTTTCTGAAGAGGAGCTAAGGGTCATGGTGGAGGAAATCATCCGGGTAGAGCCACAGCTATTCGGATCACAGGTGCAGCAGACATCCATTGCAAGGAAGATGGAGCTATGGCGGAGAATCATCGACAGGGTCAACGCCGTGGGACAGCACCCAGAACAAGGGATGACATCAGGAAGAGGTGGAACGACCTACGGAGGAAGGAGCATTCCGTGGTTTCAAGACACCAGATTGCTGTACAGAGGACTGGCGGTGGACCCCCACCTCCTCCCCCACAACTAACAACATGGGAGGAACAAGTCTTGGCAATCATGCATCCTGAGGGCCTCGCAGGCGTAGCAGGAGGACTTGATTCTGGTAAGTCAAATCTTTACTTTATCTCCCCCACCCTATCAGCATGCCATCACATACCCCCACCCTTTCCTTCACTCCCATCACTCCACCAACTCACATATATTCCACTATCACAACCCACCCATCCCAATACCAAGCCCTGCATGCAACAACAATGGATGGACACCCATCACAGACCTGCATGGACACAGCACCACAGCATGCCCATTAGAGAGACTCACCCAGCCCACATAATCACCACTCACACAAGGCCAAGGCGACAGGGATAGCACAATTATACGGGAAAACACACCCATTGCACACAATGGCACACACAGATACAATAACAATGCATTTGCATCCCAACAGGACCCCTACCCAACGTCACCGGAGAGGAGGTGCCACCAACATCCAGCCCCCCACCAGAAGAGGCCCACAGTGATGACAGCAGCTCTGCACGCCTGGATCACGATGACCAACCTGGCCCATCAGGGACCTCTGGACATTCAGTCACCCTGCAACAGTCCCAACCCACCACAGAGCCTCCGCCCTCAGGAAACACCACCACTGCACCCACCCAGCGGGCCCATACCTCTGTTCCCAGGACACGTCAATAAGCAGTGTTTCCACCACTACAGGGACCCCAGGCATCCCCACAAACACAGGAGGATCAGGGACCTGGGGTCAGTGGCAGTGGGCACAGGGGTTCATGGGACAGAGGCACAGGACAACAGGGAAGCTGGGAGGACTGCTGTGCGACAGGTGGAGGACAGGCCCAGGGAACTGACCCTCCACGAGGCACTCTCAAACATCCTGGGAGCATACCACCATTCCCAGGAGACCATGGGCATGGTACTGGCCAAGTTACAGGAGACCCAGCGGCTGCAGGAGGGACAGTACCTGGGGATCAGGGAGGACCTCACAAAAATCTACACCATCTTGGTCACCATAGCAGGGGTGCTGGCTGACATGAGCAAGACCATGAGGGAGGCAGTGGCACATTAAAGGGCCCCTGACTGTATGCAAGCATTGAAAGTGCAGGGAAAAATGGTGCAAGGAGATATTAAAGAATTCCTTGCGCCATTTATTTGGCCCCCCCTAACAGGGTAGGCTCCCCTCACATACATTATGCTTGGTGCAGGCATAATGTTGTGCAAAGCTTAACAAAGTGGCACTATGCATGCCTCGCACCTCTTTGCCAATATAGCGCAGGAAAAATGCCACTTTAGGGCTGCCTTTGCATCAATTATAAATTTTGCAATGGCAGCACTAAGGTGGCACCAGGGGCTCTTAAATCAGGCCCAAAAAAACCTGTCCTGCCCCTTGACAAACCATGCTGCAGTCAACCTTATGTCCACCTGTCATGCACATGCAAATAAGGATGTTGCTATGCAAATGGGGTACTTAATAACTGGTCCACCAATCTAAATCCCCAGGTGATCCAGTAGATATTGCTCCCATGCTATGAGGTCTGCCCAGCATTGTTGTAACTAATGGTCAGTGAGCACAACTCTGAAAATTCTGCATAGGTGGTAGAGCACCTTGCCCCACCACAGCTTTCGTGCCTCGGTGGGGTAGCCCTGTATTACCGGGCCACCCAAAATTAGTATCATAGGGAAGTAATGCTGCACTAGCCAGATGAACCCTCCTAGTTCATCTCCCATCATCTTCGTTGCTCTCACTTTCCTAGACCTTTTGCAGTATTAGGTAACTGCTAATGAAAGAGCCACAAAAAAATAAGCGTTAAGTACCCCACCTAACCCCAAATACCCCAACAAACTATGCTACCCCAAGACAAACACCCCATAATACAATGACAAATACAGGACAAAAACACTACAAAAGACTGAGGAAAAAGGCAAAAAGCACACAACCAATCAATCAATCATGGAATTTGTAGAGCGCACTACTCACCCGTGAGGGTCTCACAGTGCTGAGGGGGGGGGGGCTACTACTGCCTGGACAGCCAAGTCTTGAGAAGTCTCCTGAAGGTAAGGAGGTCCTTGGTCTGATGCAGATGGGTGGGAAGAGTGTTCCACGTCTTGGCGGCGAGGTGCGAGAACGATCTGCTGCCGGTTGTAGTTCTGCAGATGTGTGGGACGGTTGCGAGGGTGAGGTTGGCGGAGCCTGTGGACTTGCGCTTGACGCGCAAGGGCCAGGTGTCAATTTTGGCCAAAGCGGAGTATGGAATTTTGCCGTTTGCTTAAAAAATGTGGACGCATAACGGAAATGTGTGAATTTTGTGAGAAAGGCTGACAGTGCACCCAGATTCACATACCATATTACAAGGGATATGCATGTATGTAGTCAGTATGGTATGGCTATCTGTGTGTGCATGTGCGTTTGTATTTAAACGGTAACATCAGTATGTGTTACCATTATGTTTGAATGTGTGCGATACAGTTGATGTCTGATACCATTTGCATTTGTACATGTGATGGTAGACTTTGTCCACATACATGTTTCCACTTGTGTACTAGGAGTGTACATATGTGATCTAACACATATGTGTGGGTCTAAAACATTGTCATGTCTGATTTCCAAATGTTCATATAACAATAACACAATAGATATGATGGACTATGTCCAGTACATGGTAATGCATGTGATACCCTTGACAAATTGTACTCAGAGGATGCAGTGGACTACGTCTGGGTTGATTTCACGTAACCTTTGGCAATGTGAGTGCATGTGTGTCCACACTGTGGTGTGTTGTTAGGTTAATGATTCATGATGCTCTGCTACACGTGCAACATATGGTTCTCCATGCATCTATGATGCAGGAGATGGTGTACTCACATGTGTCAATGAAGTTTGGTATGTGCTCTGTGTGTGGAAAGACATGTCTAGTGTCATATGTGTAAAAAATGCCACAGCGGTGTGTTCATTGTGTATGAAACCTCACATATCTATCTTCCTACATGGACACATGTTAGACATTTTTAAATGGCTCTGTAGTCATATCAGTGCCTCTTATGTTTCTGTATTTAAGCCTAGCAATGATCATTTGATACAAATGCATTTTCAGTAGTGGAAAGTTTACTTTTGTGCAGACTCCAATACACAATACCAGGCCTATGCCATTTAAGTGGTTCATTTGTGCAGAGAAATCAGACATATGTGTGCATGCCACAAACTAGGTACTTACAATCGACCAGAACATGTTTCTTATGACTGTCACATACTGTGAAGCAGTGCTGCAGTCAAGCCTACTCATCATTGCTACTGTGGAATTGTTTTAGCCACACAGACCAATGGTCGCATGTTTTGACATAGGTTGAAGGTGCTCCACTCTGCTCAGTCCACTGTGAACATGCACCAGGCTCCTGACTGTGTCATGAGTCAATGTAGCCTCAGCATGGGAATTAGGAGGTGTTTGGCAGGGATCTAGCCTCACCATGAAAGCTCTTCAGCAGAGCAATGTACAGTCCCCTACAAACAGTCACCTGCATAGATGTGATCACATGGCCTGGGATTTTCATTTTCCTTTGGGGTACCTGATGTCAGGCTTGCCCTATCATGTACAGAGGACTGGCTACTTGTACATGTAGGACATGTCTCATCATTTGGCATGGTCTGACAGACATGGTAATACATTCTTAGTAACTTCCATTTTCAACTTAGTTAGGGCTTGTATCTCTAGTGTAACTTGCTATTGTTGTATGACCCAGGGGACAGATGATGTAATCTGTCACTGCCTTCTGTTAGAATAGTATGAGTTGGGCAACTACAAGGTTGTTGTTGTTGCAAACTTGAGTGGATTACGTACTGACTTAGACGTCCTCTGTGAACATATGTCGGGTGATCACATGGTGACATTGTTGTGTTGCACAGTCAGTATTGGTCTATGTGTGTACCTTTGCCAACATTTACGGCATATCTTGTTTAGAATAGATTTGGTCCTACATTGCTGGCATACTTTAGGCTGCTTAACTTACACTTTGTACACATCTTCTACTGCAACATTGTCCGGTCATACTTGGACAGAATGCTACATGTGACTTGTGTAATTTGAAGATGTACACATCCTCTGCTACTGGCTACGTGAAAGTTTCCCTCCCATTTCCAGGCTTTGAGAAATTACATGACTTCCATACACACATGAGAGTACAGCAGCCACAGCCCTTGTGTAGTCTCCAAGTGACCTCCCCATGTTGTATCTCCAAGTGTCTGTGGGAGTCTCTCAGCTGTCCTTTCACATCCTTCGGTATACATGGATATGCACTCACATCTGAATTCCACAACCTATGTCACTGTCACCACGAGTGTATCTTGTTAGTCTGTAAAATAATCTCAGCACTGGAATTTTCATTTGCCACATGCAACATATATGTCTGCTTCTTCACCCAACCAATTTAGGATGGGTCTGTGATGTTTGGACATTGCTAGACATTCTTGCACATCCCACACCTGATTGGGATGTTGGAGACCTAGACATTTCAGGGATTTTGTCAGAGTATGTCACTTTCTCTTGGTTGGGCATGTGAGTGTCAATGACAGGTGTGTTTTCGTATGTCATATGTGATGGCATCATAAAGACTATACTAGGTTACCTTGCTGACGCATGTCAACCATTGTAGGTATTTGCAAACCTTTTCCTACCCAGGCCATACACTCGTACACCAGTCTTCACATGTATATCTGGATTAGTTGCACGCATGTGTCAAGACAGCAGATTGTATGACAAGTGGGTTAGAGTGTACATAGGGAGTGCGACAGACTCTGCCTACATTCCACCCACACATTCATTTGGTAGTGCATTCTCCCATTTTATTATTAATTCCCGGCTATGGCCTATATTTGTGGCGGTGGATCAGGACCCATTGCTGCTTCACTTGTCTAGCTACCCTTATAGCGCACTCCACAGTTAACATGTGTGTGCCATATTTGACGTACAGCACACCATGTGGCAGGGTTGGGGCCAATGCCGCTACGTAACGCCATTGATATACAGTGCATGGTTAGGCTCAAACTTTAGTTTCTAACCCTGAACAGCCAATGAAGGTCCATTGATACCAATGGTGTCCCCCCTTGTCACACGTGCTCAGTGCTGGCATAGCAGCTAGCCACCTGAGACGTGGCACAGTTTAGTTCCTATTTTTCTAATGTACCATTTGGAACAGCCCCTACCATATGTACGCCCCCCCTACCTGGCGTGGGCATGATGTGAGGAAAGGGGTAGAAATTTTCACAATGCCTACTTAATGCCACATATTTTTTCTGGTGCATGAATCTAGGCCTTCAAGAGCCAATGGCCATGGGTTATGTGACACTGATGTGTTGCATGGAGGGGCTAGACCCTCTTACATCACAACCAATGTTCCAACCATCTTTGTAACTGTTGTGTTTTTCCTGCTCTCTGAGGTATGAGCAACATTCCAATGGTATATGTAGTGGAGAATGAGTAGACCATAGACATTCTGGTGCAAAGTGATTTTTTGGTGATATTTACAAAGTGATATTAGTTGTACAGTGTCTAGGTGTAGACGTTCTGTACAATGTGTTGTCTCCTGCAAACTTCAACAGCAGTGTTTTGTAGTTCCCCCTCCACCTGTGCTGGACCATTGTTATCCTCCTCCTCATTGGGGACATCTACTAGGTCATCCCAGGGGACATTAGTCTGTATACATATGTTATGAAAGCTAGCACATATAAGTATCATCTTGCATACCCGGGATGGTGCATACAACAGGCTTTCTCCTGTCAGGGCCAGCACCTGAACCTTGACTTCAGGAGCTTAAATGTCCACCACATTTTGCGTCCTTATGTGCCCTTCATGGTATGCTTGATCATCCACCGTTGTCGGTTTGCCAAAAGGAGTCATCACCTATGGCTAGATGCAGTAACCTTGGTCGGCTACAAAGGAAAGAGAGAACATGTGTCGGTCATGCATATTTGTGGTTCCGTGTGTTCCATGGCAGATGTTAGTTTTAGGTGGAGTGATGACTCAGACTTGCCTCTGGTATTGTGTTCCTGTTTTGTGGAATGATTGCATTGGTTTGTGTTGATGGTCATTTCTATCATGGGTTGTGGCTCAGGGACCTGGTGATTGTCAAAATAAATCTGAACTGACAGTTCAACCATGCCAAATATGTGTTCTGTTGTCCATATTTGAGGTTGTGTCCTATTGTTAGTGGAACCTACTATCCCCTTGAACCACAATGGTATAATTTGTATTGACACCACTGTAGCCCTACAAAGCCAAACTCCAGCCTCCATGTTACCATGTGGCACTACACATGCAGTGGGACACTTAGTTAGCCTTTGTGGCAGATCGTGCCTCTGCCAGCCATCATGTGTACAAAGGTGTGATTCACACAATTGGAGGAGTAGCAAAATAGGTGCAGAGGAATATCCAAGGTTCCTAATCAAGATTTATCAAAGACGCTTTCAACACATGCACAGTGCAGGCGTTGGGAGGGGGCACACCATATTTTTACATGGGTCCCTATGTATGGTGCATGAAAGGTCAGGTATGTTCTCTATACTCCTGAGAGTCCTACTATGGCATCCATTATCTTGACAGTATTACACCTACTCTGCGCCATGGTGTGCCGTTTCTTGTATACGGCACACATATGGTAGCGTTAGAGGGCGCTAAGGGGTGCATGTGAAGTGGCACTGGACTAGGTGCTGCACCAGTTTTCATTAATCTGACCCATGGTCTTTCATGGCTGGTGATGTTGTATTCCTATGTGTGCGACAGAATGCAGCAGACAGGTGAAGGTGCACACAACAGGTATGTCAGGTACGTGTGGGTGACATGTAGTTTGTGATGGCAACACTTGGGTGGCATTTAATATTGGTGCCACCAGCGGCTTGAACACCATGACAAATATGGGGCTGTGCCTATGTGTGACTTTCTTTACATTGACATGGCCTATGCCATTCACAAATCTGAACTATTTGATGTTTGGTGTTATGTGTGTGGGATGTGTGTTTAGTTGTCAATCAGTGGACCCATGTGGTGGTTTGGGCCCAGCTTATGTATGCAAAGGGGCATAGATTCACCTGTCCTTCATGTGGTCTGCCAGTCAGGTTGTGGCTGTATTATGTACATATGGGTGTATGGGTGTGTGATGTACAATGAATGCAGTGTAGTGTGGCATGTGGCATATGTATTCTTGTCTATACATCTGTGTTACCTTGCCCATGTGTGTTTAGTGTGGTGTATGTCTTGTTTGTCCTACAAGGTCAGTGTGTTGTCTGTTTAATGATTGCTATGGTGGATTACCTATGAGTAGCCCATTGCCAAATTGCCCATCCTGGAACTGCTCGTTGATGGTAGAATGCCAGAATATATACGCATAATGGACACTGCCAGGATATTTGGCTAGGATGTTGTGAAGAGCCCATGGTGGTCCCAAGTGGTCTGCACATTTATCGAATGGGTGTGTTTGCGGTTCTTGTAGAGGTGTTCTGTTGCTGCAGGTGGCACAAGTTGGACATGGGTGCAGTCCAATGCACCCAGCATATGCGGGAACCCAGCAATTAGGTAGAAACCTTGCCTGGTCTCCTGCTGCAGCTGCTGGGTGTTTTGGAAGAAGATGTGGTGGGGTGTGAAGCAGATGATTTCATCCAGAACCTTTGGTAGGAAGGCTGAGAAGAATGGCTGGGAGATGCCACCCACAATGTGCACCCTTTGTCTGAAATTATCCTGACACCATCATATGGAGGACAGTGAGGAATTTGGTCAGGGGTGGAATATTCGTTGGAGTTTCCACCTTTGCAGTGATGTCTGGTGCTATGCGGTGCAGCAGGTGTACAATTGACTCCTGCTTCAGATAGTAGGTTCTGATCACATCTTGTTCCCTGAGCCCAAGTATGGTTCTGCACTACCGAAATATCCTCACACACCTTCTGTGCTGCCTTTGTGACTGCAGTGGTGTTTGGTGTTGCTGCAGCGGTGCTGGAGGGACTTGTTGTCATTGCTGTCATCTTCGGCGTGTTCTGAGCTGGAGCATTAACAGTTCCAAGTTGTCCAGGAAGTTGCCAATGCTCCTTCTATGTGTTGTTCTTAAGTTGTAATGTGTGGGCCTGACAAGGCATTAAAAGAATTTGATGAAAATCGGGTTTTACGTAATTTTTTGGGACCGGTTCCTTAATGTCATTTTAGCGCTGGGGTGTATATGTGGAGCTGGAGGGCTAGCATAATTGTTTTGGAAGGGAACGCCTACCTTGCATATCATTGTTGCAAAATTACAAAATGATGCAAGGTGGGTTGGCGCTCCCAAAAAATTAGCACCTCTTTTGTATATTATAAAAATGCCGTAAAGGTGGCGCAAACTTTTCTCAAATATGGGCCTTGTTTTTGGTTTGGTTTTTTTGCAGTTTTATATAGCTCAGACTTGACCCCAAGGTATTAGAGTGCTTTCCATGAGCATCAGTTACATTACACAAGGACACATTTGTTTTGATTTTAGGCATGTGGATATTAAGGGCCACATGTACAAACATTGGGAATTTCGATTTCCTAATTGAGATTCCATGTGAATCGCAATTAGGAAATCGCAATTAGGAAATCGCAATTCCAAATGTAAGAAACTCCGCTGAGTTTCTTTTGCGATTCTCAGTGGGTTGCAAATATTTACGTTTTCCTGCTCTCCTTTATTTGTTGTTCTAGTGAGGTGGTATCTCCTGCCTCACTGTTTTCTAAGGCACTCAAGGAGTGAAGAAGATCTCCGGTAAAAAGCCCCCTTTACGGGGGGCCCGTCAGACATTGCAGCGCCGGTCTGACGAGGAGCATGCCCAATGATGAAACATGACATCTAATTGGATATGTGAGGGTTCTTGCTCTTAACAATAGGATTGCCCTGTGTCTTCTTCTTCTTTCTGGAACAGTGTACCTTATACTTTTATATACTAGGCTTGGGAGGCAGTACACTGAACCATTAATCTCCCTGTCCCTCTTTTTTATTACAGATGCAAATAGACCTGCCTCATTAATATTAATGAGGTAGGTCGCATTTTGCAATCGCAAATATCACAGGGATGGTGGCCTTCTCGGGTCATTAGACCACCATGTCTGTGATTGCTTTTAAATAAAGCAATCTTATTTTTTAGACGCACCTCATTTTCTTTAAAGAAAAGCGGGGTACGTTTAAAAAGAAAAAAATTAAAAGTTTCTGTTTCATTCTTTTAAGAGTAGGCAGTGGTCTGTGGGACCACTGCCTGCTCTTAAAAAATGTTTCATATGCATTCACGAAGAGGTACCTTGGGGACCCCTTCCTCTTTGCGAATGGGTTAGCACCAATTTGAAATTGTTGCTAACTGCAATTGTTTTGCGACCTCATTCACGGTCACAAAACAATCATATATACCATTCAGATTCAGTATTAGGGAGGGACGCCCTGAACACGCCCCTTCCTAATACCGAATAGCAATTTGGGCTTTGTACATCCCAAAAAGCATTTTCCTAGTCGCAAAAATGCAACTAGAAAAATACTTTGTGAATGTGGATCTAAGTGATTTGCCCAGAATCACAGGATGTTGAGCTGACCCCAAAACTTAAACCTGGTTCCACAGTTGCACAGCCCACAGATCTGGCTGTAACGCCATGTTATAGCATAACATATAATCAAGTGATCAACTGGATAAAAAACCCATAAAGATAGCAAATAATTTAAAAGTGCTTTGTCGCTATCTGAGAACTCAGAAAATATGTCCTCGTTTTAGTTTTTTAGAGCACCAACTATAATTTCTATGGGAATAATACCCTCTCATTTTTATAATTTCTAAAGGAAACGCATTAGGTATTGCAGTTTTGATTACATCAAGATGACGTCAGGTGTGCTGCACTTTTGTAACAAATACAGAATGTTAGTAATCTAGTTGTTTATTAGAATGCTGTGGGGAGGTAGGCAACAAGGGCACAGACTTGGATAATTGAGGGCAGGGAACAGGTTGCAGAGGCAACAAGTTTTCCACACGTGTCAGAAGGGAGGGCCATTGGCAGCACAACAGATCATGGAGGGCAGGGGCAACAAACCAACCATGCAGGACAGGTAAGAGAGGCTGTGGAAGTATAACAGACCATTGCGGATAGAAGGAAGAAGCAGTGGCAATACAACCATACATGCCAACAGCCCCTATTGGGGCAGGAGACTCCAAATGTTCTTAAGCCCAAAGGGGCTTTATTTTAAAATCTCCTCTTTTTCAATGTAAGTCAATGAGGAAAATCAATTCTGCAGGTTTTTTTAAAAATCTCCATCTTCCGAAGTTCAAAATGTTGGCAAGTATGGTATATTGGATCACAGAGGGCAGGAGGAATGGGGTAGGGACATGGACTTGGGTAACAGAGGGCTGGAAGGAGATGGGCAGGGACACCAAAATGACTTTACAGGACAGGCATCAGAGGTTTCAGCAGCACACTCACCACACAGGCCAAGTGAGATGGCAGTGCAGCACAACGGATCATGGAAAGCAATAGGGAGAGGTCAGGGCATGGGTAACAGAGAGCAGAGGGGAGAGAGATAAGGGCAGCAATCTGACCATACCAGACAAACAGGAGGGACAGTTGCAGTACAACAGACCATGAAAGACATGAATGAGGTTGCAGGGGCATGACAACAGACCAGACAAGGCACAATAGAGGCGATAGGGGTTTGCAAATGGAAAACGAAGGGCAGAGGGCAAGGGGACAGGGCAGGTGTAGCAAGTTGACCATGAAGGCCAGGCGGGATGGACACTGGAAGCACAGCACACCATGGAGAGCAACAGTGAGACTATAATGGCATACACAGATAACGGAGGGAAGGTGTCAGGGGTTCAGGGGCAGCAAGCTAACCACACATGGCAGGTGGAAGTTGCTGTGGCAGCACAGAAGAGTGTGTATGGCAGCCAGGAGGATTAGTGGCAGCACAACAGCCATGGTGGGAAAGAGGAACAGGGCGGGGGCATTCACAAAGAACCATGGAGGACAGAAAGGAGGGGTAGAGGCTGGACACTGACAAGAGAGGGCAGGTGAAGTGGCAGGGCCTAGCTTCAAGGTGGGTGTTTGGGGCATTACTCTCCCCTAATAAATGTATTTTTTCTGGTAAATAGTTGGGTACCGGTTCTTTCAGTCGGGTATGGTGGGGTGCCAGTCTGATTTTACCAGGATTTTTTACATTATATGCCAGCGTGATTGTTGGAAAATCTGGAACTCACCTCCCCTGCCCCAATCTTACTGACCAAGCTATACCCTTCGGAAGGGTCTTCACAACAGACCACGCAGTGCAGGCAGTAGGAACAGTTGCAACACAACAGATCATGAAGAACCAAAGGGAGTGGCAGCAAAAATGGACCATGGGGAATAGGAGGGAGGGGATAGGAGCATGGAACCTTGAATAGGCAGGGTAGCGGTGGCAAGGACAGACAGCCTCCACCTGAGTATGCTAGGCAGGTGGGAGGGGAAGTGGCGGCTCAACAGAACACTCAGAGTAGATAGAAGGGGCAGTGGCAGGTCCATGGAACATGGTGGAGCAAAAAGGAAGGAGCAGGTTCATGCACACAGACATCGGAGGGCAGGGTGAAGGAGGGTATGGGCAGCAAGGTATGCACAGAGGCTAAGTAGGAGGACAATGAGGGGGCATGGAATTGGGCAACAGAGGGCAGGAGAAGTGGGCAGGGCTTCAAGCTACATGGAGGACAGTTGCAGCCCATCAGACCATGCAGGGCAGGAGGGAGGGGGCTGGTTCATTGACTCGGACAACAAAGGGTAGGTAGGAGGTGGATGGGGCAGCAAGCTAACTCCCTCCATATACACCTTCCCCAGGCTTCCCTGAATGCCCCATGGCCCTCTAAAATGGGTTATGATAGGCAAAATCATACCCAATGCCAATTTCCTGAAATGTTAACATACTTTAGCCCTTTCACCTCCAAAAGTTTGCTGACTATGTTTTATTGTTTTCTGGAGACCTCTGCTGAATTTTGAAGTTTCTCCCAGTAAGTCAGGTGTAGTCCAGGATGCCTTGAAATCTTGCGTTCCCCTAGAAGTCAGAGGACTAACACAACAAGCTGACGTCCTTCTTTCTCAGCATCCATCAGCATATTGATTTAAAAATAAGCTATTCACTTCTCAGGATAACGTGTGTTAGAGCATCGGACCTTAATAAGTAAACTTACAAGGGGACGCGAATAGGTCGAGGAACCTTTTGACTCGCATTTAAGATGATCCCACCTTAGATCTAGTACATGCAGATCAATAATCAGTAATCAATAAATAACATTAATCAATCAATGATGATCAATAGCATTAATAATCCATAGGAGTCAGTAATAAACACACACCATAACTTTCCAGTCATGAATAACCACACCCTTTAGTAAAAGTTGGAATATTTATTTCCCTATAGCAACAATGCTAATGTCACGTAAAATAATCTCACAATCAAATGATAAACATACAGAAACATCACTGGCTGTCCAAATCTGTGAATGACACGTAATCTAATCAAAGCTTGAACGATTACACATTCTAAGGTTACAGTGCAAATTACTAACAAGAACATTTGTGCAAACGATATTACATACATTTATATTCAGCAAAGGAAAGACCGATTTTTACCCCCTATAGCAGACTTTCATTAGTGAGGATCCTTATCTAACACCAGATTAGCATTAGCATGCTGGGCTTCATGCAGAACAATTTAGTCAACACAAATTTAGAAAACATCTAGCTATGGCTCTATCAAAATAGTGCGGTTGGTACCTAGAAAGAAAAAGCAAATAGACTGAAGAAACACATCAGTAATAATATACCTCTCCTCAATTAGATCGGCAAGCTAAGATAGTCTTTGTCATCAGGACATCAGTTCAGTCCGCAAGGCATCAGGATTCAGCATCAAAGTTCAGAAAACGCAAGGTCTTTAAGCATTGAAATAAAGCCCGTCTCTAGATGCTCAGTAAAGTAATGGCCTTTCGGCAAGAAGAAAATGGGCAAATGTGCTGTCTTCCATCAGTGCAGTCTGGCTAAGTTAGATTACCTAAAATTACTTTCCAAGTCCCTGTTGGTCAAGGGATCGCTTGTTCACACTTTGTCCAATAAAACTAAAACTTCAAATCTATAATTTCTACCAGTACACAGTTCACATGTCGCTGATTGGCTTCTCTTGTAATGTCCTCATCATCCAGCTCGTCTGGTAACAAAATTGTTGCAGCTTATACTCTGGTCAGTGTCTCCATTGTTCTCCTCCTGAGAAAGTCAGTCTTACACACATTACACTTATATTGTTACATTTAGCAAGAATGGTGTCTTCTAGCACGCAGTTCTTTTGAGAAAGACGTTTAGCTATGAGCACATTTGGACAGTACAGTGGAAAATTACAATTTAAATTCTCTGAACAGATATTTTATTAATGCCTAAGAAATACAGCTTGACATGAGGCCGTGCAACTAGGCCAAGACCTCCGCTAAGTTAAAGGCCTACAATTAATAAAGCTAAGACATAATGCATAACCCTTAATATGAACTACTACTGCATTAATCAAACATAAGCTCCATATTTCATATTAATAAGCTATTAATAAGTATACTTCGTGAACAGTGGCGGCCATTCACGTGGACACATTTTCAAATGCGTACATTATTTTTCTCTATATTATTACATTTTCTACACAAATTCCTTACTCAGAATGCATGAATATTCATTAATATTTTTTATTAAAACGCCTGCCCTAGCAATCCCTTCTCTGATGACTAAATGTGTCATCACACTAAACTATCACTCACAAATTTTTGCATCAGCTAAGATTCTGTCATTTCAATCCCTTCAAATCTTTGTTCCCTTTTCTAATTTCCTTGAACACTTTTCCCCTTTTCTTTTCTTCCCTCTGATTATTCTTTGACCTTTTTAATTGTATTCTTTTACACAATTTACATATTCCCCATATTCCAATCAGGCAAACCATGATAATTAATATTCCCTGTAATATTTTCAATAAGGCCCCTTTCCCAATGTTGCTGAGCCAATTTCCGACTGAAGCAAAACCTTTGCCAACTTTCTCCCAAACACCTGGTTCTTTCAATTCTTTCAAATCAGCACTTTCATTAGTCAGATTAGTAAGTAAGCTTCTACTTTCTTTACTATTACCAGGAATGAACGAACAACAACGCCTAAAATTAAGCATTCTACAAACTCCCCCACCCTTCGCTAAAGCTAGGCGATTTTGAAGAGTCATAACTAATTCAGTATCTATCAGGAGTATAGCTCCTGGAAAATGTGTCAGCATGTTATCCACGATAGTAGACAACTTTAGAATCTTTATCGAATTCAGAACAACTCCCACTGAAGGAATTATTGCTCCAAATAATTCTCCTCCTATATCAGAAGGAGACTCCCTCCTCTGTCTAATGTGATGTTATTCAGTCACTGTTGGAAACTTCTTTAAGTCATCCATTTGTAAAACCTTTGGGAAAATTATTCCTAAATAACATGTTCTATACCTTCCTTTTGGAAGACGGTAATAAGCATTAGGACCACAGATGCAATATATCCCAGGAACCTCTGGATCCTGTCCATTCAACATAAATGTCCATTTACTCTGAAACAAAAACACATGTCTACATTCACTCGTTCCCACAAATAAAGTGTCAGTACGTGATTTAGGTATATATATGTAAAGTTTACCTAAGTGTTGTGCATCTAGAGCTAATTTCCCTTATGTTTTAATTACACTATAAGCATAATCATTCTTGTAAGTCCTTTTCTCCAAGCTTTTTTCTAACTTCTCCTTCAATGCTTTTCTACTGTCATCTGTGTGATCTAAAAAGCTCTTTTCTAAAGGTGTAAGCAAGCATGTTAGATTGTTCCTGTGAGCGTAAGCTGTACCAAAGGTTAACATAGGTTCAAAGAAACCTCTAAGTAATACTATGTCTTAGCTACTCTACTCAAATACCTAATTATAGGGACAAACGAAAACACCACATAGTGGTTGGAGTCGAAGTACTGGATGTACTCTTGGTTATAGAATCTTGTTAGTAACAGACTACAACTCATCCCATAAGTGAGAGGCAAACTGTGATAAGTAACTCCTTCAACTGATGAAGGAATCTACATACACAGATAACAATTCTTTGCATCCATTGTCTCAACATACTCACTCAGCAAGCGATAGAAGACATCAGAAGAAAGTTCCCATTGGGCATTAGTACCTTCATGGAAATACTTCTCCTATAACCTAAACTTCTCTATTACTGTTAGTGCAGTAGTTATCTTGAAAGCAGAATTATGGTTGGCTTTGCTCTTGTCAAGAACAGACATTCCCACAATCAATACCACAAACAATATTCCACATACAATTGCCAAACCAATACTCATATATTTACAGCACCTAATCTTCCTACCTAGCTGGCTAATGTTACTCATGATCTGTAAAGAATCAGAAAGCAGAAGAGAAATTTAGAAAAAATGCAGCAAAAATCAAACAAACAAAACTCTTCTTTCAGCAGTTAGTTACAGCTCTCAGTCTTTCTTCTAAGATCCTTTTTCAAAAACCAGTAAGCAGCTTGTCAAAATCAGGTTTCAAAAAGTCAAATCAGATTATCAAAGTCTTTTCAAGGTTACTTTCAACAGTCTCTTTGACAAAATACATTTCTCAGATTGTATCAACAGTTCAGTTCTTCAGCATCCTTCAAATGCCAAAATATTGACCTGGAATATCTCGATCAAAGCAAAAGGACAAAAATTATTTCTGCCATTCACTTGTATTTGCGTACGCCCATTCAGGACCTGCATATCTTCGATTTGCTATTCTCTTTCTTTTCAACTTTCGATCAGCATTCAATTCTCTTTTACTTAGATCTTCTCTCTTTGTTGTATCTACTTCTTCTTCAATTGTTGTTTCAAAACCTACTTCCTTTCTCTTCGCTTGTGACTCCGGCCACTTATCTCCTTTCAATGGACGCTTCGTCAATGTTCTTTTCAGTGTTGAACTCGAAGCTTCTCCTTGCTCGGTGGTGTTTTCTTTTGATGGACCTGCAACTTGTTCAGGAGGAGTCAGGTCACAGTGGCTTTGATCCACCTCAACTCCTTCCCCCTCGGGGTCTGACAATTGCTCTGTTTGTCTCTCAAAATCATCTGTTTCTTTGACTATGCTCTCCTACCGTCTCAATTGAGATAGGCTCACCATCACTCTCCTGGAGGTCTTCTCCTTCGTCTCTCACAGGAATGACTGAACCGTCCTCAATGGGCTCAGATCCGGTCTCAGTTCCCCTTTGTTCCTCTTCCAGCCCTGAGACTTGTTTTGCTGTTGTCTGTACTTTCAACAACTCTGCTTCTTCATCAGTCGGGCATATCTCTTTCTTTGTGTGACTGACATGTATCCAGTTTTGGAACTCCAGCGCACTTCACCGCTGTGGTAGTTGTCAGAACTACCTGGAAAGGACCCTTCCAATGAGGCTCAAAACACGTTTTCCTTATGTGTTTCTGGACCACAACCCAGTCACCAGCTCTCAGATTGTGTCCCGGGTCATGAATCGATGGTAGTGTGGTGGCCTCCACCTGGTGAGAGAAAGAGCGAATCACATCAGCCAGACATTTTCAGTAGTCCAACACCATATCATTTGTAATGTTGACAAGTGCATTTGCAGGCACCTCTGGAAACCTCATGTCTCGACCCATAAGGATCTCATGCAGCGACAATCCTGTCTTCCTGTCGGGAGTGTTTCTTATTGTCGGAACTAAAGGCAGTGCGTCAGGCTATTTCAGATTCATGGACACACACATCTCTGCAACTCTTGACTTCAAGGTACCATTCATCTGTTCCACTAGTCTTGATGCTTCAGATCAGGTAACTACAATGCAATTTCTGCTCAATGTTCAATGCTGCAAAAAGTAATTTAATTACTTCATTGTTGAAGTGACTTCCCCTATCTGATTCTAAAGAGATCGGAACCCCGAAATGTGGTATCAATTCCCTGGTCAGTAGTTTCGCTACTGTGAGACTGTCATTTCTTCGTGTAGGGTAAGCTTCAATCCAGAGACTAAAGATGCAAACAATCACCAACACATATCTCAAATCTGCACACCCAGGCATTTCAATAAAATCCATCTGCATTCTGCTGAATGGACCTCCTGTTCTTCCAATGTGGCTCAAATTAACCACTGTCCCTTTCCCCGCGTTCATTTGCTGGCAACAATGGCAAACTGCTTCAGCAACCTGTCTAAACCTTGGGTTGAACCACTCTTGCTTAAACAAATGAATCATGGCATCCCTCCCAACATGTGCTTGACCATGATAATACCTAGCCATTTGAGGCAACAGACTATTAGGCAAAACCAACTGACCCTCTTCTGAAACCCACATTTCATCTTGTCACTGTACACATTTCATTTTGCTCCATGAAGGTTTTTCCTCCCTGTCAACATTATTCTGCAACATTTTGAATTCCTCTGATGTATTCAATACAAAACGTGGATATGTTTCATCCTCTTCAGGTAACTGTTTCCACTTCTCTTTGAACGATATGTAGCTCAATGCGCAAAACTTTGCAACTTGATCCGCATATCCATTTCCCATTCACATGAAGTCCTGAGTCTTCGGATGTGCACTGCATTTCAACACAGCAATCTTTTCAAGCATTTGAATAGCATGCAACAGATCTTCTCTCACCATCCCTCACTGGCGAACCAGAAGAGGTCATGAAACCTTTCTGTGACCACAACTGGCCAAAATCATGGACTATTCCAAATCCATACTGGCTATTCGTATAGAAGGTAACTTTTAGCTGGGCAGAAAAATGGCATGCTCTAGTAAGGTCTACCAATTCCACTACTTGAGCAGAATACAGTCCTCGAAGCCAAGAAGCTTCCAGGATACCAGTAATTGTACACACGGCATATCCTGCTCTCAGTGTCCCTCTAGTATCTCTTAGACAAGAATGGCCAGCAAAGATAATTTGGTCATTGTCTCTAATATCAGGTCTCGGTTCTATGCACAAGTCAGTTAGTTCAAGACAATAATGCTCAATGTCTTCCAACTTTTCAATTTCAACATTTTCACCTGGAAGTAAGGTTGCCGGATTCAGCACTGTACATCTTTTCAATGACTCATTTGGTGACCCTAGAATACTTGTTTCATATCTGGTCAATCTTGCAGCAGTCAAATATTGAGTTTTTTTCTTTGTAAGTAGGATATCAATAGAGTGAGGGACCATTATAGTCAAGAGATATCCCATCACAATGCCCTCACACTGTGTTAGGCTCTGTCCAACTGCTGCAACTGCACACAAACAACCTGGTAAGGCTGCTGCCACGGGGTCCAAAATAGCTGAAGAATATGCTACTGGGCGGTTTACACCTCCATGGACCTGCGTCAAGACAGACAAAGAACATGCATTACGCTCATGACAAAATAAAGTGAAAGGTTTCGTGTAGTCAGGCATAACCAAAGATGGAGACTTCCTTATGAGTCAGCTTCTTCAGTGGTCTTGAGATGACTGAAAAATTGGGAATCCATTGGCAACAATAGCCTACCATCCCGAGAAACATCCTGACATCTCTCTGTGTCGTCGGGGATTCATTTGCAATATGGTTCTAATCCTTTCCCTGGATAGCTTTCTCGACACCTTCTCAATCTGGTGACCCAAGTATTTTACTTCCTACTGACAGTATTGCAATTTAAGTGGGGACACTTTATGACCATTCTTTCCCAAATGGTTCAGCAAGGCAATCTTGTCATACTTGCACTTGTCCCTTTGTATGAAATCAGCAAGTCATCAATGTACTGTACCAAGGTCGATTGGAAAAGCAATTCCAACGACTCCAAAATCTTTTTCAAGATCTGATTGAATATGGAAGGTGACTCTGAAAACCCTAGAGAAATTTGACACCAACAGTAAACTCGGACCAAAATTTGAAACAGAAGAGAAATTGTCTGTCCTCATGAAGAGGCACATAAAAGAAGGCTTGAGACAAATCAATGACAGTGAACCACTCAGCTTCACATGGAATCTGCACCATTATCACAGCTGGAACACAATATCACTTACTTTTTTCAGATCCTGAACAATTCGAACTTTCCCACAGGGCTTTTTCAAACCCATTATCGGTGAATTACATGGGCTGCTCAATACTTCCTTCAGAACCCCTTGTTTCACAAAGTCTGCAATTATTTGGGTGACCTTCATAAGGACATCTTGTGGCATGTGGTACTGGGGAATTTGAGGAAAAATAGCATTTGCCTTCACAGTAACTTTAACTGGCTCAACTCCCTTTATGAGACCTATCTCTTTTCCTGTCAGATCCCACACCTTCTCCTTAACCGTTCCCTGTAAATCAGGATGAAGCTCCTTAACTGTAAACACTGGAGAAAATTAAATCAGAGGGTATTCCTCATTTATTGTCTCACATTCTGTCTCTGGGACGTGGTCATCTTCATTATCTCTATTCGTTTGAATCTCAATTCCATCGTTTGAACAAGTAATTGAGCATCTTGTTTTACACAGCATGTCTCTTCCCAGTAGGGATACTGGACTTGAATTACAGACTACTAATTTGTGCAATCCCTGGAAGTTGCCAATATTAACCTGAACTGGTCTGTAATGGGGTTGGTCAAATACTGATTCGCTACCCCTACAATCTGAACAGTTTTACCTGAAAGGGGCAGGTTTGGAACTTCGACTGATGTTACTGTAGAGCGTGTAGCTTCCGTGTCAACCAAGAATGAAACTCTGTGACCCATGGCTTTTCCCCTCACATAAGGACTTCACTGAACTACTTCTAAGGAGATTGCAAGCACACATGCCTCCTCATCTGAACTCTCACTCACCCAATCATTGTTTATTCTATTCTCACTGTGTAACGGGAATTGGTGTATGGTGTTATTACTTTGGATAAGCTTCTGACCTGTGACCTGTAGAGAAAGCATAATTTGCTGCTGTTCCATTGGGGCTTGAGGTATTTGAATTTGCTGTCTAGGTACCATGGGAACCTGCTGCTACATTGGCTGCAACTGTGTCATTTGCACATGTGGCATTTGCACCTGCTGCATGGGTTGAAAATTCTGTACCTGATTTATATTATTTTGAAAATTTGGATTTGGACCTTTCATTCTCGGTCCTCTCATGTTCTGGAATGAATTTAGATCATTAGTTTGCAGAATAACACCTTCCTGCACCAACATTGGACACTCCCATTTCCAATGTCCGACGGCTCCTCAAGCGTGACAAGGCAACAATTTCTTCATCCCCTGCGCATCATTCTGAAGTACTACAGTACCCAATTCTGGTCCGCGATTCACATTACCTCTGTGACATCTACCTCTCATCTAGGGCTGAAATACCATGTTTCCCTGCTGCTGCTGCAGAAAATTCCCCTGCCTGCCTGTCTGCCAACAAATCAAATGAATCTTAATCATCTGGCTAATTTCAGGTTTCAATTCTTCCTCAAATCTGAACACAAAATGAATCATGCCCTTCACCTCAATTGTCTCTGTACCACTGTAATGCTTGACCGCCTGTAACAATCCCTCATAATACGCATGTATCAACTTTTTTACTTCCTGAGCAGACCTGTCAATTCTCTGCCAATCAATATTCTTGAGTGAAATTCTAACTTTCAAAAATTCAATCACCTTCTAGTAATATTTCATTACCTCGGGAAATGGTGTACCTGTAATTTTGTCTCTCTCTGGTTCTCTTGTTGGCAAATCTATATTCACCTTACACTCTATTGACAGGTCAGCTGGGACCACTATCTCTAATAAGGTGTTCAAGTCCTCCCACAGGCACTTTGCATGTTTTACAAACCTGTCTGTCTGCTGGTACCATTCTACTGGCTTCTCTATCAATTTTGGATAATCATTTGTGAATGATAGAATGTCACTTCTGCTCCAAGGGAAATTAACAAAATTCCCTCCTGGAATCTCTCTTATTGGTAACATTTTCACTGGATCTCGGTCGTGCTGCACATTTGACGTCAGATCCACAGAATCCCTTTTTCTCTTCTCTTTTCTTAACCCATCTGCCTTTCCACTTGTCTAATGCTCCCCAAGTCTGGAAACTTTGAAGTAATTCCCTAAGGTGTGCCTTTATTAAGGTAGATCTCATGTGTTCAAAATCTTTAGTCTCAAAATCTAATCTGTAACTCCTTTTCAAATGCTTTGTTTTATCTATTTCTATGCCGTACTTCACCAGGCCTGCTAACTTCGTATGCACATTGCTCACTTCCCTTGTAATCTTTGGGCACAGATATCTGAACTCTGCTTCTGTGTAGGATTCTAACCTGTTCACACCCATAGTACCCTCAATGAGCTCACCCGCTCCCATGCTTAGCCTAGTGTAACTCAAAGCACACTGCGGGGTATTCAGCTTGTCTAACTATTCAGTCAACTGCTGATCAATCAAACCTTGCAACAAGATGTTGCTGGCTTGAACATGTGATACCTGCTGTGCAGCTGCATTTGGGGTATGCTGGGCCAGTAATTTCAAGCTCTGACTAATGTTTGACCCTACCATACTATCTGGAAGCACTCTGAATGGACTGAGGTCTAACAGCGATCTTGATCTGCTAAAAGTCTGTCCAACAGGAGAAACTACTCTAGTGTTTTCGTTATGTCCTCCCCCCATTGCATTCTGTGTTCTGACACCCTGTTCACATACACTGGGTTTCTTTTGTGCAACTAAGGGTACGGCTGGACCAACAGTAATGGATAGAGATATAGCATCTGGGGTTGGGTTGATACTTATGTTCTGTGGGAGAGTAACTCCCATGTTCTGATTCATCATTGAAGACATATTTGACTGCATCCCTGTTACTGGAGTGAATTTTGGTATGACATGTGGCTGCCTTTGGGGCAGTAAAAGTGGAGTTGGTTCTGTGTGAACCAACACTGGTGTTGGAAAAACTTGTTCTGTAGGCACAATTAAGTTTGCAGCCATTTCCAAGATGGGTATATCAGGGTAAATTCTCTGGACCTGTGGTGGTTGCACCTGATTTTGTACCACTGGAGTAGTAGGCGCGTTAAGAATACTCTGCATCGGACTCTGTGTCAGGCAAGTATCATCCTGCACTGCACTCACTGTCCCATTAACCTGTGTTGGAGCTGAAGGATCAGCAGTGGTGCTCGGACCACTCTCATATGCTGCATATGGTGGTGGACGATTTCTCACGTGTAAGAAGCTCATCATCATCTGACTCTTCTTCCGCTGTCGAGGATTTTCTAGCCTCCCTACTCTCGGAAGGGCTTCTGTTAGTCTTTCTAGTACCTTTCCTTCCTTCTTTCTCAGTCTCTTGTGTAATTGCTCGAAACAACTTAATTCCATGCAAAGTCTTGTTTCTCCAAACTCTCTGAGCACTGTCCCACCTAGCCTCTGTTAATGTCTTTTTGCCTTTCTCATTCTCCTCTCGAATTTTAGTTGCTGTTGCTGTCTGGCTACTGGCTCCCAGATGGCTCATGCCTCAAACTGTGCTGGTCTCAGAAGGGGCTGAAATTCATATGGCACCATCCTTAAATGCTGTAAACCCTCAAATTGAACGATCCAGTTGTATGAAATGCTAGGTTTCCATCTTTCTCTGTCATTTTGCAACATTGCTTTAGCCAAAGACATGGTGCTACACCCTTCTCTTGCATTAGAATATAGGCTGGTGTACCTCATGGCGGTGTACCCTCACCTATACTCGTTGTAATGTACGTATCTCCCCTGAAGCACTCTTTAAAGCTTTGAAAATTTTCATCTTTTCAACCTTTTTGTTATTCAAAATCAAATCAAGAAGTGACTTTTAATCCCAGAATTCTCTTCACCCACCTTCTCAACCAACTGCGCCTCACAGACGGCTGCCAATCCATTACGCAACCCTTCTCACTAACCAACCTATCCCAGCGCGGCTCCAATGACATCACACTCACACGTACTGCGGCTGACAAAGACTTGTGGCTTGTCCTCCCAAACTTCTATTCACACAAAACTAATGCAAATATTGCGAGCACTAACCCAAAATCAAAAAACAAATCTGCTGGTTTACTACAGGAAAAGTAACACAATCGCTTCAGAAACTTTATGGATTTTTCACTGATGGCTCTTCCCACTCTTACAACTACTCCTTCTTTCTCAGCTTCCCTGATTCGCAAGCAAAATTCGACCCGCAAATGTTACCCTCAACTGATCAGTGGGTCGGTCCTGGTGCACATAGGACTCGCCAGATCTCAGTCGAAATTCTCTTTCACTCAGATCGACTCACACTCTGACTTGTCGACCATGCCCGATTGACCTATTAAACCAGACAAATTACAACATAAAACCAAGTGTCTCATACACTTTTCAATATACTCCGGAGTCTTGAACCACGCAGGATTCGTACATCAACAACCACACGGAGTGGAGAAGTGTGGCACAATGGTTAGAGCGGCAGACCCTGATGCAGAAATCTGGCCCGGGACCAGGGTTCAATTCCCTCGGACGAGATAATTCTCACCTCAGTGCCTAATCTAGTTAATGGGTCCCACTCTGTAACTCTGGGCAATAGCTTGCTTAATCTCCACAATGGCCCTAACAGCGCTTGGATGCCTGGCTTCACCCTGGGGCTGCCCAGGAGTGGACGCCTCACAGGGAAAAGCCAGGAGGGGTTCCACAGTGGTGTGCGTACAGCGCCTTGAGACCTTAATGGGTGAGTAGTGTGCTATACAAGTGCAAAGTTTACGTTTCACATGGACAATTTTTGAGTACAAAGCACCACACACATGAGGTTCAACCTCTTCCCTACACTCACACTGCCAAGTACGCACACTCCTTCTACAACATCATTTGGAGTACACAAACTCCCTAAACCCTCACAATTCACTTGCGATTTGCATAAGCTGTGCAAGCGCAAAACCTACTTCATTCACACTATCACTAGAACGCCGAGAACATCCTCAAACAACCATTAGCACGATCCGAGATTCTGGGAAAGTACTTTCAGGCCTTAAGGGAACATTTTCTCTCCCATTTGTACCATTGAAAAAATAAATCCAAAACCTACACCTGACATCTATGATGGGTTCTTAAGGAGATGAACCATCAGTCTACTACCACGTCTGTTAACGGTTCGGACCTTAATAAGTAAACTTACAAGGGGACGCAAATAGGTCGATGAACCTTGTGACTCACATTTAAGATGTTCCCACCTTAGATCCAGTACATGCAGATCAATAATCAGTAATCAGTCAATAACATTGATAATCAATAGCATTAGTAATCAATAGGAGTTAGTAATTATCACACACCATGACCTTTCAGTCATGAATAAGCACACCTTTTAGTAAAAGTTAGAATATTTATTTCCCTATATTAACAATGCTAATTTCACGTAAAATAATCTCAAAATCAAATGATAAACATACAGAAACATCACTGGCTGTCCAAATCTGCGAAAGAAACGTAATCTAATCAAAGCTTGAATGATTACACATTCTAAGGATACGGTGCAAATTAATAACAAGAACAATTGCGCAAACGATATTACATACATTTATATTCAGCAAAGGAAAGACATCGATTTTTTACCCCCTATAGCAGACTTTCATTAGTGAGGATCCTTATCTAACACCAGATTAGCATTAACATGTTGGGCTTCATGCAAAAACAATTTAGTCAATACAAATTTAAAAAACATCTAACAATGACTCTATCAAAATAGTGCGGTTGGTACCTAGAACGAAAAAGCAACTAGACTTAAGAAACACATCAGTAATAATGTCCCTCTCCTCAATTGGATCGGAAAGCTAAGATAGTCTTCGACATCAGTTCAGTCAGCAAGGCATCAGGATTCAGCGTCAAAGTTCAGAAAATGCAGAGTCTTTAAGCACTGAAGTAAAGCATGTCTCTAGACCAGAGGTCTTCAAACTGGGGGGCGGGCCCCCCTTGGGGGGCCTCAAGTGATCCCAGGGGGGGCGCCAAACTCTGGCCAAAAGAAATATTATACAGATAACATGCCTTTGTTTTAAGCAAAAGCATGTTATTGCAGTTTTAAAAAGGTAACAGTACTTAACTGCAATGTTTAAATAGGTTTAGACCTATTTAAACATTGCCAGCTTTCTAAAATAATTGTGAAAAATTCTGAGTGGGGCCCAATGATTTTTATTTTTCAACTGGGGGGGCGCGGCATTAAAAAGTTTGAAGACCACTGCTCTAGACGCTCAGTAAAGTAATGGCCTTTTGGCAAGAAGAAAATGGCCAAATGCGCTGTCTTCCATCAGTGCAGTTAGACTTCCTAAAATTACTTCCCAAGTCCCTATTGGTCAAGGGATTGCATGTTCACACTTTGTCCAATAAAACTAAAACTTCAAATCTATAATTTCTACTAGTACACAGTTCACATGTCGCTGATTGGCTTCTTTTGTAATGTCCTCATCACCCAGCTCGCCTGGTAACAATATTGTTGCAGCTTATACTCTGGTCAGTGTCTCCATTGTTCTTCTCCTGAGAAAGTCAGTCTTACACACAATACACTTATATTGTTACATTTAGAAAGAACAGCATCTTCCAGCAAGCGGTTCTCATGAGAAAAACTTTTAGCTGTGAGCACATTTGGACAGTACAGTGGAAAATTACAATTTTAATTCTCTGAACAGACATTTAATTAATGCCTAAGGAATACAGCTTGACATGAGGCCATGCAACTAGGCCAAGACCTCCGCTGAGTTAAGGCCTACGAATAAAAAAGCTAAGACATAATGTGCAACCCTTAATATGACGTACTGCAACATTAATCTAATATAAGCTCCATATTTCATATTAATAAGCCATTAATAAGTACACTTCGTTAAAATTGGCGGCCACTTACGTGGACACCATTTTCAAATGCGTGCATTATTTTCCTCTATATTATTACATTTTCTACGCAAATCCATTACTCAGAACACATGAATATTAATTAATATTTTTATTAAAACTCCTGTTCTAGCTCGTTCTTGCCAGCTATGGGTTTGGGTTGTGAGCAGGAGAGCAAGGACAGAATGAAATTTAACACTATTAAACTTTTGTCTTCTCAACCTACAAACGCTCGTGACTTTTCTTTTCACTAGAATTAACTCTACAACGCTGGGAAAAGTCATCTCAAAATGACATAGCTGTAAAACGTGTATTGGAAGCCGTTGAAGTCCAGTAATATTCCAAATGAAACCCTTCCCATGAGAAGCCGTGTCTGAACGGAGCCTCTCCTTTAAAAAATAAATAAATAAAACAAGCCAAGTTCACAGAGTTCCGAATGGGCATTTTTTTTTTTCATAACAAGCTACCACTCACGGTGTTGGGTTGTTCAAATAAACACGATGACCCCGTCCCTAAGTCTTAACGTAGTTGAGGTGCAAGTCCCACCGCGTGCATGCTCTATGCTCTGCACGTGGCACTTCTTGCAATTATGAATTCAAAAAGAATCGGGAACGCTGGCAGTGAGCAAAAAAACAGACATAAGTGCTGTCATGAGATCACCAAGACGAAGCAACAAGTATAGACGCGATCCTGTTTGTAAACAGCATGCAAATTGTTACTTTCATTAGAGCAATATCAAAGCTCGCCTGGCTCTTTTTCGGCACGTAATTTAATTAGATGATTTCCTCACATGACGGGCCCAGTCTTTCTTGTCTTGTTCACGAGTGAGCAAGCTGATGCTTTGCCATCCAAGGTTCTCCATTCATGAGGAAATATTCAATCAAAAAAGACAATAATTAGCATTGCTGGTAAGCTGGCCGTTAACATGCCTGTGCCTAATTAAGTAATGTGATTGGAAGGGCAATGCCATTTAAGTGTGTGCAATCTGTGGAAGGGGCATCTGACAGAACAAGCTGCAGGTACAGATGGACTAACAGCAGGGGACCCTCCCCATGTGACCAAGCGTATTTTAAGACGCCGCATGACCCTTTTAATTGGTGGAGGTAAATTGTCCTTTTCTATGATACCATTGGCCGCGCTTCTCTGCTTGGTCTTGGTTACAATGCAGCCATTGAACAGCAAATGAAAAGCTTCAAATAGCTAGATTTACGATAGGGAAGGTAGTAAAAACTTAAAGGTCGAGGTAACACCCACTGAATACTGCTTTTGTAAATCCATACATAATGTTCATGTGATATGACTGATGTTCATGCTGTATGTAAAAAGCTAGACAGGCTGTATGACAAATACCTGCGAGTTACATTATCACGTATGGGAGGTTTGAGTGCATTTTGGAATGCCATCAGGAAGAAGTATTGGATTATGCAAGAAAGTCTCAATATGTACATTACAATATTTATTGTTTAGCTATAAATACTCTAATTGGGCTTATTGCTGTGCACGTCTCAGTCCTTGCAGATACGAGAACTGGGTCACAACGAGATAAGTGGCATGCCGGGCTCACACAATTTCGTCTAGAGTGGACGCTGGAATTAGATGGCATGCTTCCTGGATCCACAGTTTACAACTTGTGTCAACATACATTTTTTGTATAGGGGCGGAATTGCAGATGTTTCCTTTATTCTAAGCACCCTGAAGATTGAGACAATTAAGTAAATGATTGAGAATTATAGGAATTTGCGTAGAATCGCACTATTTGGTCAAATGATGAATTCTGTGGGAAATAAAGTTAAGTGGATTCTTTGTCAGCAGTTCAGCCATCTGAGCCCACTACCTCCAAATGTTTAGAGCATAGTTCAATGCACATATTAATATCGATGTTACAGTGCAGATACGTGCATTGCACCAGTGCTGTAATGATGCGACTATCCTCCCGCATGGCTATCGAGCATACACTCTGGCTTGTCTTGAGTACTCTTTTTGTAATTAGAATCTGTATGCTTTGATGTTTTTCTTTTTACCACAGAGCTCTACAATCTGCATGTTTGCTGCAGGCAAGTGACGACACCCAGAGCGAGGCTCCGTGGTGGGCCACGGAAAGTGCACCACTCCTTTGAAGAGTGACCACTATCTTCGCCCCCAATTATGAAAGACTGGCAGAGGTAGGAGTGTGTTGAATTATACATGAAGAACAGGAGTTATTCCTTTTAAGATTGCTGCTAAAGCGCATACTGCCTTCTCCCATTTGAATTCGTCTGCCTGTGCTTTTCACCTTTGTCAATCACCACATCCATGTGGGACATTGCTAGGGTGTGTGTGTGTTGCATGTATGTGATAGGCTGAACATGGAGCTTTTGCATGTATGTGTGACTAAGTGAAGGCAGGAATCCGTATGACACTACTGAGCCCCACTCCACAACAATATTCCTAAGGTACCTTTGACGAAGATAAAGCTGTATGAGGATCGAATGGCCTTTTCATGTGCAAGATAGTACCCAGCCCCCATCCTGATTCCAGTCTTCCCATAAGGCGAGATGAAAGGAAATGTGTAACAGCCAGGTAGGGAAGGGTTTCTCTTGTTTTATGCCTTTGTTCTTTATCTCCTAGTCAAGGCTCACACTGCCCCACCCTTCTTCTTGCCACACCCGGGGCAAAGGTGTTATTACTCAGCAGTTCCTGGGAAGGAGTGTCCACACCCTGAGACGAACTTTGCAATACACTTTACAATTTCCTAACCAGCTTTAAATATTACCGGCCTTCCCAAGACTACTGAACGAGACCATCAAAGTTTGGAGAGCAGTGTTGGGGACCAAGCGGTTTTCCTGGAGCTTTGGTATGTCACTGCTGTCCCATCCTAGTAGTGCACCATCAGCTCTATTCTCCGATAGAGATGCAGGCTTCCTCCCACCGTGGAGAAGCCTCGCTGCAAGAGGCTGGCAGAGAGCTGATATTTAATCCCTCCAATGAGTTACCATAAACTCTTGACGTGCAGGAGAATCAAGGAGAATGCAACAGGGTCACCAAAGTAGCCATCCCAGCAGTCTTATCAATCCCTTGTACGTCATTCCAAGCATTAGAAAACCTGGGGTCTTAGTGTGTGGGCATCAGGTGGCAACTAGTATTCCCTTGAGCTCTGAAAACCTCTTTCTCTACATTTTTCTGAGCTTAGATAACTGACTTTGTGGTGAGTTCTTCTGTACTTTTTGAGTGTGGGTTTATTTGGTCTGCACCACTGCTTCAGAAGACTGACAAGATTCCATCCGTCATTGCCATGCCAAGCCTGATCATTGTGAATGACACACATTCAGCACAGCTGGATCAAGCTCATCTCCATCTCTCCTTGTAGGTTGCCAGACAAAAACCCTGAGCAGCTCCACACATGCACACGCAACTGGCAGAGCCAGCTGAACAATCGCTGGTTGCCTTGCCATGGTGTGGCCAACACAGAAAGGAAGACTTTTGAAAAACCACATGACTGACAAGCAGTGCTACAAATCCCCACCCCATTAAAGAAAGGCTAATGGTCGAGGTTACTTCAAAGGTGGATACACTAAGAGATGGAATGCCTGATCCCAAGACAAGCATGATCAATGGCAGTGACAGTTGGTGAGTGTAAATATTGATGGAGTGTAAGTTCATAAGCAAGATTGGGGTCTTCAAGCAAGCATAGTAAGCAAGACCAATCAGCTCAGATCTGGCTTTGTTTCCCCCCTTGGTCACAGATTTCAATTGCAACAAGTGCGCTTTGCTTTTCATCCTCCCGAGATCAATAAAAGTAATACTATTACATCTATTGATCCAACAGACCCAGATAACAAGCAACAAACCATGACTGTCCAGAGGACCTTCAACCTTTCATCCCCACTACCAGCCTGTTCCCACTAACTGAATTGTTTTCACCTATCCACTTACTCTCACTGTAGCAAACTTATTCACCCACATTCAACAATTCACTCTTCTTCACCCAAATTCATTCCTTTAACACCTGACTGGCATTCGTGCATCTACAATAAGCTTTCCACTGTGACTCGTCTAACTCAAATACCCAGTTAGTCATAGTTAGCCACTCGCTCAGTAAACCTTTGCAATGAGCAGTGCTGGATTGGCCTGCACTCTGGCAGTGCCAGAAAGGCCAGCTTGAAAATGCCAATGTGAGCCGTGATTTTCGGTCCTGTCATGGCCTATGGAATCAAAAAAACCTGGCCCACACATTGGCTCTTTGAAGCCTGCTCATTCAGAACAAGACTGACACAAACAGTGACTCATCCACTCACACAATTTCCCCCTAAAAATAAAAAAAGCTACACTTAATAGCTTTGCTAATGCTTGTTTTATTTCCCATGCAGACTACATTTGTTTAATGTGTCAGTAAAATATCTAGACATTCCCCTGTCACATTAAACAAATATAGTATTTAGGGGAATACAACAAGCATGCAGTCATAACTAAGAAGCAGCTACACCAACCTAGTGGCGCCTCCTCCATTTGGGCGGAGAAGCGTCGCCCCCCCCCCGCCAGCAGCGGCAGCTGCAAAACCTTTTAAAGAACACGATAATAAACTATGTTTATTATCATTTTCTTTAAAAGGGGCGGGGTCACAGGGTGACTTGCACTGAGGGAGAGTGCTCAGCACTCCCCCATCACAGTGCATGTGTGTTTGGCCGGCCGTCTCGGGCCGGCCAAACACACATGCGTTGTAGGCTCTCTCCAGCCCAGCAACACAGTTGCTGGGCTGGAGAGAGCCTGCAAAGGCTCCCAGTCTGCCTGGGAGAGCCCGGCTGGGTGCACACAGCCAATCCTGACGCTGCTCTAAGCAGTGTCAGGATTGGTGCAGGGCAGGCTGGGAGCCTGTGCCTGCAGAAGCAGAGGAGCATCGAGGGACAGAGGAGTGTCGGAGGAGGTAGGTGTTTTTTTTAATTATTATTAAATTTAATGTTTATCACCCTCCCACCTCCCCCCTTCAGCGCCTCCCCACGCCGCCCCGCCCCTTCCGCGGTCCTCGAGCAGCTACTGCACCAGTCCTCTGAAGCTGGTGAGAAACCAACAGTTAAATACGGAAATGGAGAGAACAGATAAAAGTTTTTTACTTTTTTCTACATTTACATGTAGCCTCTCTGAGGTTCCAACTTACTTAGGTTTTCTCAGGCAGAACTCTGCTTACGGGATGCAACAAAACCATTTATTGAGTAAAATTCTAAACTGATTTCTCTTCAGCTGTTCCATGTTGCACTGTGTATGCAAGAATGTGACCCTACCAGCACAGCACCCTTTACCAATTGATCACAGAGTGAGGAGTGGTCAAGAATGCTTGCTCATTCTCCCCCATCTCACAAGGTGGAAAAGGGAAGAGTTAAGGAAAGTGCAACATGCAGTTGAGTGATGTGCAGATTTGTAACTGGACTTAAAAGTAAAAAGCCCCATGCTGTCATTGACACTCCAGGAGGGGGAGGAGCTAAGCAAAGAATGTCACCACTACTCTTTGTAATACCAGGGCTTTGTGTGTGTAAGCCCTGTCAACGCTGCAGCTGCAGAATCTGCCACATGCTTGCACACAAGCAATTGCCAAATGTCCTGACTCTTGCTAGGATTGAGAATCTGGCAAAAAATTTCAGTGAGCTGTTCAGCTGCAGCTCCTCGTTATGGCCGGGGAGCGTCGGCCTCTGTGCCAGCAGATGATAAATAAAATGGCAATAAAACTATATTATCATCATTTTACTTTTCAGTGGGTGAGCCGTTCCGAGTCTAGGGCTTGGGCCAGGCAATCCCTGATTGACAGCTTCAGGGACGGCGAGGAGAAGTGGTGGGTACTTTAAGTGCACCTCTTGATTTGGTTGGCTGTCTGAGGATGGCCAAGCTGACATGAGCACTTAAATATCTCCAACCCAGCTGTGTTTCACAGCTGAGTAGTGATTAGGCAGAGGTTCTCAGTCCCTTAGTGAGCAGCTAACCAGGCCGCTTAACCAATCCTGGTACTGATCACATGCTGGGTCATAGCATAAGAGCATCGTCTGGATTGGGTGGGGAGCCTGGGACTCTGTACTAGCCCATGGACTTCCAGGAGCAGAGGAGCACCGAGGCAGCCAGCAGCAGTAGTGGCGGGGAAGTCTTTTTGAATATTTATTCTTCCCCCGTACTGCCCCACCACTTTGTATTGGCAGCAACCAATGCTGGAGTAGTGTAAATGTATTTAAGTAAAAGCTGCCACAAAGTGGCAGGGGAGGGGCCTCAAAGCCCTCAAACATGATTCTCCCATTGTCAATGGACTATGAGTGTCATGGTGCATTAAGGCAGCCTGATGTATAAGTACTATGTAATTGTAGGAGATGTGACCTGTTTATGTAGCGGCAGAAGGGTACCTGAAATCTATTTTGACTGATCTGGTATTGTTACTAACGGACTTTGAACTGTCCCAAGTAACTTTTAGTTACCTTAAACTGGGTCTTTATTTTTGTAGGATGTGTTTGAGATTCAAGTAAAGCAGTCTTCTTTTAGAAAGATAAAGTACTCTTTTGGCATTGAAATTTTACATCACACCTGTGCATGCCGAGTTCTAAGTCTCTAATCCCAAACCCCCTCCCTGCAGTGAGGTTTGGAATGCTCCACTACCCTGAGTGCCTAGTGCTGAAAGAGGTTGCATGTTGATCATTTATTTGTCAACTAGAAGGTCCGACCACAGGACAGCAGTGACTTGACTCCAATTGGAGCCCCACCTTCCCCATGGCCCTGAAAAAAGATTGTGAAAATTGCCCTCTTGTGTTTCTTTAGTTTTTAATCAAATCACATTTCCACTTCAAAGGTGTGATTTGAAATGATGCAATAGTTATAACATTTCAGATACTGTTTACAGACCAGAGAAAGTTAATAAAATGTCTAATGCACCAGATTTTAGTTCTGCATGCCATGGTGCCTAATCAGGTAACTCAACAGAAAGAGAGAAAAAAAGAAGGATCAGACACAACATCATATTACATTTTGTTTTGCATTTTCAAGAAGTTGGAGTTTAAAGTCTTTCTTGATAACATCCTACCACAATCTTGCACCCTCTCAAGTCTGGTGGACATGGGAGATGTTCCACAAAGACATCATGTTTAGATGTAACACCCGAGCACCTCACCTACAAGCATAAACTGTAAATAGGGTGTGCAAGTGAGGAAAAAGGGAAGGTGCCAAAATCAATGGCTCTGACCACGGTGGGAAGTAAATCCTGAAACAGAAGAAGAGCAACAATTACTAAGTAATTAGGACTTGCCCTGAACCTTGCTCCAGAGCTCCGGTTACCTTTGAGAAAAAAAGATGGAGGCCAGAGAAGCTCAGATAAGAGGCACACCAGAGGGTGTTCTTTGGGTCAAGAAACTAACTATATAATTCCTAATCTGAAACAAACTAACAGGTTTAGTTACCCAAGAGTCTAAGACCCAATTTAGAGTTTGGTGTACAGGAGTAAAGGCAGTCAGAGTGGTGGAGAACTTCCTGACCACCACCTCACCTTTACACCGCTCACCAAATTTAGAGTTCACCTCTGAGTCGGCAATGAAATCTGAGTTTTTGTGAACTGCTGTCATGGCGATTCATATAAAGTTATTTAAAAGTTTGGAGTGTGTCCATCATTGGTGAGTGATGCTTTCACCAAAGTTTTACATCTTTTTACTTTTCCAAACACAAACTTTTAAAGCAAGAGTTTGATTTTGTAAAATTAAAAGCAAATTGCCCCAACATCATAGGATTTCCCCCCATGCTGTGGGGGTCATTTTTAAAATTGTTTTACTGTTCCTCACCAGCTGGAGATTCCTTTCAGTGACAGGATGTTCTGCTTTGCTTCAGACTGAGAGGGAACAGAGATAAAGAATGCAAGGAATGCAGCACTCTTAGTCTGAGTAATGAATTTATTAAGGCAGTTCCCAGGCTTCATATATATATATATATATATATATATATATATATATATATATGAAGACAATAACGCCAGCACTTGATATGAATGCAGCAACAGAAGTGCAACTCTTAAAATAATCACAGCAGTAGAATAATAATAATCAATAATCAAGGAAAATGCAATACATCAACAATGAATATATATATATATATATATATATATATAGTTATATATATATATATATATATATATATATATATATATATATATATATATATATATATATATCCAGTGACTATGTATTTATGGATGCACACAGCAAAGCTTGATATTGAAAAATTAAAAAAGAATCACAATGGGGCTCGAATCCAACATCATGCTTTGTCTGCCAACGTCAAGCTGTGGAACCTGTCATAGCTGAGACAGAATAGAACAACCCCAATAGGATTACTCTGAGCAATGCGTCCACCCTCAGAGATGGGTTCCTTCTCTCTCAGTGTCAAGCTTTCCCACCTTATACACTTTAAACAAACTTAAAAGGAAGTTTGTAGAAACTCCCTCCCGTATAAAAAGTTGTGAAAATCAAGTGCTGGCTGTACCAGGTCAGTGTTGAAAACACACACTAGAGACTGGCCAGATCCTAAGGTGTATTTTTAAGACCGAGCTGTATCCTTCTCTACCATAAACATTCTCAGCCTTGTACAGTCTTATCATGGTTTTGTACCCCACATTATGTTCCCTTTCCTGGTGAGAAAAGCGAAAACACTTTAACAAGTTGTGTGCGGAAAAATACCTGCACCACCAATGAGGCAGCATTTGAAGCTAAGCTAAGCACAAAATGGAGTCAGTAGTCAAAATGGAGTTGGTGGTTAAATACAGATAGCGTTATACAGGCAGAAAATATACATCATACTGCTCAACCTAAAGGGAGCAGATGGTCAGATGACTTACCGTGATCGGAGAAAGGTTTCTGTCAATTTGTCTGGAAGTCGCCCTACTCAAAATTGTGCGGGTGTTCAGAGAATGGTGGACATGGTACTCCACTACCCACATTGTATCCTGCCCTAATGATGTCAGCAAACTAATAGCTACAATATAAAACACACATGAATTCTCCACAAGAAAAGAAAACAATTGTGCTTTGTCTTTTCGTAACTTCCAAACTGTCATCTTTATTGAAAATGATATATTCAGCTTGAATTTGGTTGTTGAGCGTTCAGCATGCTATGTCTTGAAAGCACGCGACCTGTTTGGCAAGCATACGCCTGACCCTCCCATTCCAGATTTAACTAGCATTATGTTTAATATATATTGCCTGGTGATAATGTCTTGTTAAGATAACCACAAATAATGCCATGCTCGTGTAATGTTATACACGATCTAGCATTGCCCCACAGTGTAAACGGTACTGACCAGTATCTTTTATTACTTTACTACTCAAGACGTTGTCTTGCGTACCATTATCTTCACACAGGTGACTGTTATATGGTAGGTTACATAATACATCTACTTTTCACTACCGGGCCGCCTCCAGGGTGCCTTGGGCTAGATGATATACTATACAGCCCCAACTGGAGTGCAAGCCAGGTCTAATGCAAGTGCATGATGAACAGGCCAAAGTGCTGGTTTTGCACCCCCCCCCCAGGCAGGCGAAGTGGAGATAGATACTGGAGTCCCTCTCAGACCACCCTCAAATGGACACATCTGTCAACACTCTGGCAATCTGATATTCTTTTCTGAAAAGGGTTCTGGAGGCCTCAGGGGTCTGATTTTGTTTATGTTTTCCCTTCCAACAAGTCCCCACTACTTGTAAATGTGAATTAGTTCTGTTCGCCATAACAAAGATTGATACAGGATTTTCTCGTGAAAGAGAGTACAGATGACACCTAGACTCTGGATGTTTGGCCCCAGGCAGTTCAGACCTGGATTTCCCAAATTGTTATGTTTAATAGAAAAACAAATTCACATCTAAAACATTAAATTTGATCCCACTCAGATTAGATAAGCATCTTGTACTGCTGCTGCACTTTTGGTATGTTATGTTAATATGTATAGCGCACATCTCACCAGGAAAAATATCCTGGCACTGAAGCAGGATAGATATGAACCAAGCCATGGTTGCGCTAGAACCAGTTCTTCAGTATCCTGTGGAATTCAAGAACTAAGGAGGAGGCTCTGATGTGCAAGGGAGGGCCAGGCTTGCAGGCATTAGGAGTAGAAGGCATGACCACTAGATCTGGTTGTGCACACCTGATGGGTGTTTACAAGTAGGAGTCCGTCTGAGCGGATTGGTCTGGTAGGTTTGTTGAAGTTTATGCGGTTATTGAGGCATGTGGGGCCAATGTTGTGTGAGGCTTTGCACGTGTGCATGGTGAGTTTGAAGAGTGCTTTATTGTGGTTTGAGAGACAGTGGGGTTCTTTGATTTTAACTTTGATAGCACTTGCATTAACTAAATCGCACTTCACTGCCACTGATAGTGCAGGAAAATACATTTCCCAGCCAAGGCCATGAATGTGGTTCCTGCTTGTACAGTATCATGAGGTCCTGGCAGGCAGGGGCCACACATAGACCACTCTGCTCGGGAAATTGATTTCAAGAGCACTGACGGCATACAGCAGCAATTTTGACTCCAGATAATGGTTCACTCTAGCATTCAATGAAATAACCTTTTCCTGATAAAAGTAAAAAAGGCCTGTCCTACTTTTTCTATATGTTTGGTGAGTCATGGGTAATTGCTCTATTTGTGCCTGCTGTGATCTGTAGACTCTGACTGAAACATATAATTGTTGCTGTTTCTTATTGATGAGGTAATACCCGGTAAATAGTCAAAGCCTTGTACTGGCTGTAGATGATCTTTGAGGACCTACTTGTAGGTCTGCCTTTGCCCACTGCTGCAGAATTTGCACAACTTGATTGACCTGCAGCAGACTCTTCGTGGCATGGTACATTCTTATTATCCCGCTGATTGTCACCTTCCTGGGCTAGAAAAGACATTCGTACTGGGGTACAATGCCAATCCATTTTATTATATATAATGATTTTAAATTAATTTTAATGTAAATTCATATTACAGCAATGTTCTTCAATATTTATCCAAAATAAACCTACACTCTCTCTGTAAGTATGATTGGTGGGATTGAAAAAAGGCACCTACTTCCAGTTATAAAGGGATTACTGATTGGGCTTTATTTGGGAGGAGTATATGGGGACCCCACACTCTTCAATTAGTGGCCCCCATCTCTATTTTTCACGATGGTGTGACATGGATATCATGGTCCACTCAGACCTTGGAGCTTGTATGCCATTCCTCCACCTATTCTTCCTCAAATTATGTATTTTGGGTGTCCAGATAAGGGGACTCTGATTAGGGAGAGTGAAACTGACTCACTCTGCTTTGATCATTGTCTATGAAACATGTGACATGGGTGTTAGTAAAGTCAGATTCAGCTTGGGTTTAGCCGCTGGTAGACATCTGATTAAACACTGTGGCAGTGGGGAATGCTTGCTCCCTGGAGTGACACAGTGCAGGGCTCTTTCAAGTATGGGTTTGGGTGAATAGTGCGGTGGACACTTCAGGATCCCAATATGGACGTTGGAGCAGAAGGAGATAAATGTTCTGAAGGAGGTGATAAAAGCTGAGGAAGAATGTTCTCTGTAGGATATATCAGGCCCACATGGATAGTAGGTGATAGAAGCTCCCTGGGGAACCTTGAGGAATTGCTTGACAAGCGATGAATCATTGTACATAGGGGGCTACTTTCCAGACAAAGGGTCACATCTCAGAAGAGGGAGCAGAGCTATTGAAATGGTGTTGCTATTTAAATGTTATTGCTATTTAAAGTGAAATGACACTAAGTGAAGGCAGTAGTTATTAGACCTAACTGCCTATATTCACTAATGGGCAAGAGTGTCAGGCTCATATCTCCTAAAACTAGGATCACCTAGTAACAGACACTGTGAGGTTGTACCACATTGCCTTCAGTAAAGTTATTCAAAATGGGTTGCAGTACCCAAATATCTAAAGATTGTCACAGGTTGTGGTGGATGCAGCAAAGGAAACATATCTTTTTTTTACAATATGAATATGCTGTAAAAGATAATAAAAGTGATTCAAGTAGAGTGTTTTATCTAGTGGCTCCTCAAAATGCATTTGACTGCTTGATCCCGCCTCTCCTAAAATGTGACAACTTGTTCAGACTCAAAAGTGGCAAATTCTGTAACAAGCTTTCAAATGTAATGAATGGAAGAATCACCTTTGGGAAACAAATCCATACTCCTAAACACAAGGGAACCCCAGGGGTATGTCCCATGTGACTATAAATCTGGATGAACAGAGGAAGTAGGCCAATGAGGACCAACAGGATAAAGGTGACATCTCAACCTGCTAGTGTCCGCCATGGCTTTCAACACTTTTGAACACTGGATCTTCATGATTCTTGATATGTACACATCTAACATCAAGGGTGCTTCTTATTATTGGCATCCATCTTTCCAAGAACATAGATGATAAAGGATTATAAACTTTCTCTTGTACTTCTGTACTCTGTGCTGTCAATCACACTTCTGCCTTTACTTTCTTAATCTTCTTTCCCATCAACACCACTGCCCTCTAACAGGCATCATCAGTGCTTCAGTAACACCAAAATCTTACCTCGTCTCAACAGAAACCATTATGACCCATTATCAAACACTTTCCGAAGGAGATTTATTGCTCAGCATGCCAACCATTAGATGAAATTGAACCTTTTCAAGACTACATTCTTTCATGTTCATTGACTTTTGCTTCACTGTTTCAAAATTAATAAATAGTTTGGCCTTCTTCAATGTGTGTGACCTCATTCACCCACAACTGAGAACCTTTATAGGAACTAAGTTCTTCTGTGTGAGATACCTGTACTACTTTTAATTGCCATCCTCATCTTCTCATTTCACTGGTGTGACAGCTATCTCTGCCTAGTTCATCATGTCTACCGCATCCAACAAATTCAAGTCTAGAATCCTACAGATTGTCTCCTAATATAAGCAGACCATAGAAAGAATGCTTTCTAGACCAATAGTTCTTAACCTTTTGATTTCTATTGACCCACACTTAATTCTGGAAATCAGAGACCCCCAGTGAATCATTATTGAAATCTGAGGACCCCCAGTGAGTCAGTACTGGAAGCCGGGGACCTCGGCCTAAGCCTTTTTAACGATTTGAGCCGCAAAACAATAGACAGATACAGAAACAAAAATTCATCAAACAAGTACACAAAATATGAAATATTTTATTGAATTCACAAACAAATTAAAAACAATCAAAGTTTTGATTGTACTTGGAGAGTTGTAGCTTTTCTAACTAAATTCCGTTAAGGGTATGATTGTCCATACTACAGTGTATTTGATGCAATTTGGCTGCTCCCACTGATCTATCTAAAAGGATACTAACTTAATTTTTATCAGCCAGTTTCAAATTCCTTCACAATTGCAGCACATCTTACATTTTCAAATTTACATTTGCTTTTTTATTTATATACACTTTACTAATCTGTTAATATTATTTAATTTTATAAGCAGTCAGGGACTCCTTGAGTACTCTTTGCAGACCCCTGGTGGTCCCTGGATCACAAGTTAAGAACTATTGCTCTATATTCATGCTTTCAAAAAGCACCTATGCTGAACTAATGTAAATCAACGCAGTTAGCTTCAGTCACAAAACCTACTGAGGAATTGCTCAATGACACTCCTTGTCCTTCCTCAAATATCTCTGCTACTGTCTTCTTGCCACAAACTCAATCATGCCCTGCTCCATCCAATTCAGAAAAATTACAAAGACTGGTATCTTCCAGAACTACTTTACCCCTTTGATATTTTGGAACCACACTCCCTATGTCACGCTACCATCTAGCACATACACTTTTAAAACACCTCTTTTGCATGCAGTTTATTTAAAAAATGTAAAGAAATTTAGGGCACACTACAACATTGATTATTTCTAACCAGATCCAATCCACAAAAGTGTTAGGAGTATAGTTGAAGGTTCACTATTCGTCATCCAGACTCAATGCGTGGCCAGAGCTCTGAGGGTTACAAGGATAATCAATCTTGGGGTAGGAGGGAATGTTAAGAAAACAGCGGCCAGTCCTGATGAAGAGTAGGTCTTGGCACAGAGGAGTCAATGAGTACTACACCTGTGAAAAAGGATAAAATACAGTGTTTAATCTTTAAAACTAAATCTCTTGTCTCTTGTGTCTCATCTACTACTGCTGATCAGAAAAAGAACCATTTAAAAGTCAGAGCTACATTAATGACCTGAATGTTATTATGTGTGCAAGGAATTCCTTTTGAAAATTCAATATACTGCATTAGTCACTGATGGATGATGACGGAAACAATCACAGGCAGGGCATTCACAAGAGCAAAATGTAGTATGAATTCTGCATAAATTAAATCCTTTTCAGTTTACCATTAAGTCCTGTCAATCTAGTCAGTTGCCACACAAAAGACCAAGGCTAGTTCTGCTCGGTTAATTAATGGAGAATGGTATGTGCAATCTCCTGGTTCGAAAAAAGATACATTATACAAGTCAATCAAACAGAGGAACTAGCTGACCTGTTCCCCTTCTTACAACTGCAGTGAAAGCAATGACTTCAGAAACTTTCAAAATGACAAGATGATGTCAAATTTCAACTTTACTCCGTACACAAATATAGCAACAGGACATAGGCTATCCCACTCTGAAACTCGTCGCTTCTAACTTCAAATCGTTTGGAATTGTTGACTTCTGTCTTCCAATTACTGACAATAGAGCGATAGACTGGTGTGCCTCTCTTGGAAAACATCCTCATGCATAATGGCTGCCTCCGGAGATACTTCTGATTGACTATTATTTGTAGTCTGGCGCTGTCGACATTCTTGGTAGCATCATTTAAGTTATTCTTACCTCTCCTTAAAGGCATGTCAGGAGTGACCAATAGCTGAATGTCTGAGTTAAGGTCAGTAACAGAGGAAGCTACAGAATGATATTGTAAACCTCACCTGTCCTTATGTTATAAAGTGATCTTTCCCTGGTGCCCGATGCAACCTTTGCTAGTCTTGCATCTGACATTGAGTTGGGGCACTCACTAAGTCACAATTTTATAATTTGATTTTAGATATAGCATAGCATATAGACCATAATTTTCACTTACAGTGGACTGTGCTTTCCACTTATAGTAGGATCCACTTATAGTGAAAATTGTTCACCTCTATCGTCCATCCTCCTCAAACCTCGTGATTTGTATTTCAGAAATTCATACAGAAAAATATCATATGACATTAATATTGTGTCATAAATCTCATTTACAAAAATATTCTCCAATTGGGTATAGATTATCTATATTAATTCCAATGTGGATATATTTTGGTAAAAATATTTAACATAGGCCCTCATTACAACATTGGTGGTAAATGACGCTTACCGCCGTGCTGATGGCCGCCAACATACCGTGACCGCAGCGATATACCCCTACGAGTATTATGACCCACACAGAGAAATCAGCCACTATACAGACACCCACACAAGTCCGCCAGCCTAAAGGTCAGTGATAAACTGGCAGTACCAAAACCCACACTGTTACGCCAACAGAAATACGCCCACAGCATCATAACCCACGAATCACCGTGGCAGACATTCAACCGCGGAAACCATTGGTGGTACACACCGCTGCGCTCAAAATACACATACACATACACTAACTAAACTACACCACATTGGACAATTCAAACAACACACACCTGACACACATACACACACCACACCCACACACCCAATCCAATATAAAACACACACCCACAATACCCACAATCCCTTACAATGAAAAAAATATTGCCAACTGAGAGAGAGACGAGCCAGGAGCACCCACTGAATCTTGAGCCACATAACACCATCACCCATACACCATCCACGCACCTCACAGCACACGCCCCTACACATCACCCCACACACCCTGACACATACCACTCACACTACACCCATGGCACCACAAAGACAACCCAGGTTCTCAGAGGAGGAGCTAAGGGTCATGGTGGAGGAAATCATCCGGGTAGAGCCACAGCTATTCGGATCACAGGTGCAGCAGACGTCCTTTGCTAGGAAGATGGAGCTATGGCGGAGAGTCGTGGACAGGGTCAACGCCGTGGGACAGCACCCAAGAATAAGGGATGACATCAGGAAGAGGTGGAACGACCTACGGGGGAAGGTGTGTTCTGTGGTTGCAAGACACCAGGTAGCTGTACGGAGGACTGGCGGTGGACCTCCACCTCCTCCCCCACAACTAACAACATGAGAGGAGCAAGTCTTGGCGATCATGGATCCTGAGGGCCTCGCAGGAGTAGCAGGAGAACTGGACTCTGGTAAGTCCAATCTTTACTACTCCCCCCCCTACCTGCATGCCATCACAAACTCCTACCCCTACCCTCACCCCATTACTCCACCACCTCACATATTGTATATCCGACCATCACAACCCACCCATCCCAATACCAAGCCCTGCATGCAACACCAATTCATGGACCCCCATCACAGACCTGCATGGACACCCATCACCACAGCATGCACACTAGTGACAATCACTTAGCCAAACCAAGCACAACTCACACAAGCCAAAACTGCCTTGCTAATAACAACCATAGAGGGAACCATATCCATGCACAAGATGGCACACACAGATACAATAACACTGCATTTACATCCCCACAGGACCCCCACTCAACGTCACTGGAGAGGAGGTGCGAGCCACATCCAGTCCCCCACAGAAGAGGCCCACAGTGATGACAGCAGCTCTGCACGCCTAGATCACAATGACCAACCTTGCCCATCAGGGACCTCTGGACAGTCGGTGACCCAGGCGCAGTCCCAAACCACCACAGAGCCTCCCCCCTCAGGAAACACCACCACAGCACCCACCCAGTGGGCCCATCCCTCTGTCCCCACGACACGTCAATCAGCAGTGTGTCCACCACTACAGGGGCCCCAGGCAACCCCACAAACACAGGATGATCAGGGACCTGGGGTCAGTGGCAGTGGGCACACGGGTTAGGGGACAGAGGCACAGGACAACAGGGAAGCTGAGAGGACTGCTGTGCAACAAGGGGAGAACAGGCCCAGGGAACTGACTCTCCACGAGGCACTTGCAGAGATCTTGGGAGCATACAACCATTCGCAGGAGACCATGGGCCAGATACTGTACAAGTTGCAGGAGACCCAGCGGCTGCAGGGGGATCAGGGAGGACCTGAAAGACAACCACACCACCCTGGTCACCATTGCAGGGGTGCTGGCAGACATGGCCAACACCATGAGGGAGGCAGTGGCACACAAATAGGACCCTGACACTAGCCACACTGATGAACAGCCCTCCACCTCCGCCGGCGCTAGTGGACAGGAGGCCCTGCCACAGGACCAACAGGCCACCAGCACCCCACCCCCTGCAGAAGGAGAACCACCCCACAAATGGTCCCTTCGATCCAGGCAGAAGCCAGAGAACATTGCCAAGACCCCCGCCAGGAAATAAGACTCTCCTGATTGTCACCTTTGTGTCCCACTCTGTCACCCTGTCCACCTTGAACTGCCATTGCTCCCCTTTCTATGCCCCCTTGGACAATGTACCTGTGATACAAATAGACTGGACTATACCCTGGACTTTCCTACATCAGCAACCCAGCCTATTGCAATACCCCCTCCACTTATTAGCACTTAAATAAACACCCTTTGAGCAAATTCAAGTATGGAGTCTGTGGATTATATGACAAATTTATTAGTTTCACAAACTGTAAATATTGTAATTCTAATCTACTGTAATATTAACATAGGTATGACCTGTAGTGGGCAGCAGGACACACACCAGGGGCCAGAGTGGGGCACAGAGATCTGAAAATAGAGATGCCAAAGGGTACAGTGAGTGGCCATAGAATTAGGGAAATCTGGCTGCCATGTTAAATATCCAACACAATACTGCAATGGAAGGTGAAGTTACAGTGTCTTACCTGTGTGCCACTGGAAGTACTGTTGAATGAGTGTACTTCTGTTGCTCACATCTTCTTCCTCTGCCTCCTCTTCGTCACTATTCACAGGCTCCACCGCTGCCACATGACCATCTCCAGGCTCAGCCTCCTGCAGAAAAAGGTACCTGGCGCCTCAAGGCCAGGTTGTGCAACATGCAACAATGATCTGGCATACCTTCTTGGGTGAGTAGTACAGGGATCCACCTGCCAGATGAAGGCACCGGAATCTGGGTTTCAGGAGGCCAAAGGTTCTCTCAATGATCCTCCTTGTTCACCCATGTCCTTCATCGTAATGTTCCTATGCCCTTGTCCTGGCATTCCTCACTGGGGTCAGTAGCCATGAGAGGTTGGGGTAACCAGAGTCACCTGCAAATATCAAGGGATACCTGTTAGCCACACACTCACCCTTAGGGCCAAACCCACACCCATATACCTACATCAACTGGGTGGGGACCATGGGCTTACTTATTAGCCACACCCGGTGCCTCTGAAGTTGAGACATCACATATGGAATGCTGCTATTCCTCAAGATAAAGGAATCATGCCCAGAGCCAGGATACTTGGCATTGACATGGGATATGTACTGGTCCGCCAAACACACCATTTGTACATTCAGAAAGTGAAAGCTTTTTCCATTCCTGAACACTTGTTCATTTCTCCGGTGGGGGGGGGGGACACAAATGCAATATGTGTACCATTAATGGCACCATTGATGTTGGGGATATGTCCCAGGGCATAAAGGTCAGCCTTCACTGTGGCCAAATCCTCCACCCGGGGGAATACGATGTAGCTGCTCATGTGTTTCAGCAGGGCAGACAACACTCTGGTCAGCATATTTGAGAACATTGGCTGAGACATTCCTGATGCCATGGCCACTGTCACTTGGAAAGAACCACTTTCCAGGAAATGGAGCCCTGACAGGACCTGCACTAGAGGGGGGATACCTGTGGGCTGGCGGATAGCTGAAATCAGGTCTGGCTCCAATTGGGCATACAGTTCTTGGATTGTGGCCCTATCAAGTCTGTAGTAATATGCCTGTCCTCCATTGTTTCCAGGTCCACCAGGGGTCTGTACACGGGGGATGTCTCCATCTCCTATTCATCCTCAGCGGTTGAACTCTAGGGTGAAAAATGGTGTTAAAATAAATATTAATTTCTTCCTTTACAGGGGTCTTCAAACTGGGGGGGCGGGCCCCCCTAGGGGGGCCTCAAATGATCCCAGGGGAGGTGCCAGGCTTTGGCCAAAAGAAAGATTATGCATATAATAGTGCTTTGTTTAAAGAAGAAACATGTTTATTGCACTTGTAAAAAGGTAACAGAACTTAACTGCAATGTTTAAATAAGTCTAGACTTATTTAAACATTGCCAACTTAATAGAATAGTTTTGAAAAATTCTGAGGGGGGCTCGATGATTTATTTTTTTCCACTGGGGGGGGCGCGGCTTTAGCAAGTTTGAAGACCACTGCTTTACAGAAACAGTATGTGAACTCGAGAGTCAGTTGATGTGCCAATGTCTTCTGTGATGCAGTTAGGTGCCATGGCCTGTGCCCTCCTGAAATGGCGGCTGCCTGACCATGTGAGGTGAGACAAGTGGAAATGAGGTAATTCCCCTGGAACTGTGCGCCGTTGCGGTCGGTGGTCGATGACCGCCGCGCAACTTCGCATTGGTTATCATTGGGCCCTATGGGTTCCAGGAGCCAATGGCGATGCACGCCGGTGGTGACGGTACGCATCGCCGCGGACGTGACCGCCATTTTCTATCTGTTTACTCACTTGCTACCTGACCTTCAACGGGAGAGGACTTACACTGCAAGTGCTGCCGTGACCTGTGTCTGGAAGTGACAATGGCTTGAGTGTCTGGGGAAAGGGCCCCCGCCTTCACTTCGGAGGAGTTGGAGAGACTGGTGGATGGGGTCTTACCCCAGTACACTTTACTCCATGGTCCTCCAGACAAACAGGTGAGTACACTTTGAGCGTGATGAGTGGGCCATGAATGTATGGATTGCTGTGTGTGTAAGCCTTGTGTGGGGGGGGGGAGGTCTGAGCGGTCCTGGGCAGAGTGCTGCATGTCTGGTGGTCAATGTCTGTGCGGAAGGGGATGAGAGGTATATGGTGGGCCATGAGTGTAACAGGCCGGACAGTATGACTCATACCTTTTTCTGTGCATATTTTTCTGCAGGTCAGCACCCATCAGAAAAAGGGTATTTGGCGTGCCATCGCCAAGGAGGTACGGACCCTGGGGGTCTATGACAGGCAAAGCACCCACTGCGCAAACGGTGGGAGGACCTGTGCCGCTGCGCAGGGAAGATGGAGGAGGCCCAGCTGGGGCTGGCCTCCCAATGAGGAAGGGGAGCCTGTCGTACCCTTACCCCCCTGATGTTCCGCATCCTGGCGGTGGCCTATCCGGAATTGGATCGGCGCTTGAAGGCATCACAGCAGCCACAAGGGGGTGAGTACAGATTCACAATCATGACTTTGCGCGCGTTAAGGTGTTACCTGGGTGGGGGATGTGGGCTGTGGGTGCCTCTAGGCCAGGGTGAACATGGGAGGGTAGGTCCCATGTTGGGCAGGCTCTGAAGCACTCCAACCCCAATAGTGTTAGTGGGCATCTACTACTGGGCAGGGTCCTGTGGGTTTCAGGTGTGCAGCTAATGGGGTTAGGCATTGTACCCCATGGGCTGGTGACTAGCATTGTAACTGGTAGTGCATGGCCTAGTACATAGGGTTGTTCCCTGTGTGCTGTGTACGCCAACTGTAGTGTTGTTGCTGGCATTGACCAAGTGTATCTTCTGTCTGTTCCCCCCGTTTTTGTTTTGTCACCCTATCTTTGTGTGCATTAGCATCAACTGGCGGAGGAGCAGAGGCACCAGCGAAGAAGGGAGCTGCATCCCACATGGGCCTGGAGGCCGAATCCACCAAGGGTGAAGGCACCAGTGGGACGAAGGGCGAGGGGAGCACCACGACGGAGACAGGAGGGAACACAACCGACAACGACTCCTCCTCCGATGGAAGCTCCCTGGCAGTGGCGGACATCTCTGTGCCCACCCAAACAACAGGTACAGCTGACACCCCCCTTACCAGCGCTGCCCTCCCAGCAGCCCCTCGGCGTGTTTCCCATGCCTGCTCACCCAGGAGGGTGGGCGTCTCCTTCGCCCCAGGCACCTCAGGTCCTACCCCAGTCAGCCCTGCTGCCCTCAGTGAGGAGGCTATTGACCTCCTGAGATCCCTCTCTGTTGGGCAGTCAACCATACTGAATGCCATCCAGGGTGTAGCAGGGCATTTGCAACAAACAAATGCATACGTGGAGGGCATTCACTCTGGCGTGGCGGCCCAACAGAGAACATTCCAGGCTCTGGCCCCTGCACTGATGGCAGCCATTGTCCCTGTCTCCAGCCTCCCCCCTCCAACTTTCTCTACCCAGTCCCAAACCCCTCAACCCCAGCCGATCCCAAGCACACCTTCAGACCAGCATTCACCCAAATCAACACACAGAAGTGGCTCAGGCAAACACAAGCACCACACTTCATCTCACAGGCACTCACACAAGCACCATCCCCATGCAGACACACCAACATCCACTGCCTCCACTGTGTCTCCCACCTCCTACTCGTCCACCTCCCTCCCAGAAGTGTCTCCACTCACACCTGCATGCACTACATCCTTATTCACTACCTCCATCACCAGCACGCCTATCACTACAAGCCCCTCACTGGCAGTCACCACCCCCATATCCATGCACATGTCTCCTGTGTCTTCTCCCACTGTGTCTGTGACTTCTCCTCCCAAAGTACACAAACGCAAACACACAAGCACCCAACAGCCATCCACCTCACAACAGCATCCAGCCCATTCACCTGCACCCAAACACTGCAGACTGACACATCCTACAACCACTCCCTTTTCCTCCACTCCCAAACCTTCACCTTCTTCCCGCCCCAGTGTCCCTAAGAAGCTTTTCCTATCCAGCATTGACCTGTTCCCTACCCCCCCCCCCAGCCCAGCACCTCAGCCACCCAGTCCACGGCCACTGTGGTTTCTGCAGCTGTGAGAGGCTCCAAGCAGGCACCCCTCAGCTCAGCCAGTGTGCCAGAAACACCTGCCAAGGCCAAGAAGGGTCCACCACCTGGCAAGGGAAAGAAGGGGAAAGCAGTGAACAAGGGCAAGGAGGCAGAACCAGCCAGCAAGGGCAAGTCAAAGAATCCAGCTGGCAGAAGCAGGGAGGCACCACCATCTGCCAAGGGCAGAAAGGGGCACAGAACACCAGCCATGGCACTTCAGCCGTCTGAGGCTGCAGGTGAAGGCCTGAAGGCTACCACCACCACTGGCAGCACTGCCACCTGCACTGCGGCCAGCACCTCCACCTGCACCACGGCCAGCACCGCCGCCTGCCCCGCCACCAGCAGCACCACTGGCAGCAGCAGCAGCCCCAGTGGGCAGCCGTCAGAGGTTGCAGGTGAAGGCCTGGAGGCTCCCACCACGACAGCCTGCACCGCCACCTGCAGCGCAACTGGCATCCACTGAGCAGCCGTCACCGCCGGAGAGCAGTGTGTAGTGATGACTACATGGGCTGCAGTACGTCCTAGACCCTGCAACACCTGTCGGTGTGACACCCAGATGAGAGACTGTGACCTTGCCCCATCCAGGATGAAGCACACTGGGCACAAAGCCCCCTTCAGAACCAGTGGACAAAGGCATCCACTCAGCCCCTCCTTGGCAGGATGAAGAACACTGGGCACAAAGCCCCCTCCAGAACCAGAGGAAGAAGGCATCCACTCAGCCCCTCCTTGGCAGGATGAAGCACACTGGGCACAAAGCCCCCTCTAGAACCAGTGGAAGAAGGCATCCACTCAGCCCCTCCTTGGCAGGATGAAGCACACTGGGCACAAAGCCCCCTCCAGAACCACTGGAAGAAGGCATCCACTTGAGAGACTGTGGCGTTGCACTCCCCAGGACCAAGCAGTGGGCAAACCACCCACTTGAGAGACTGTGGCTTTGCACTCCCCAGGAACAAGCAGTGGGCAAACCACACGCTTGAGAGACTGTGGCTTTGCACTCCCCAGGACCAAGCAGTGGGCATGGAGCCCCCTCCAGGCCAGTGACGTTATACCATCTTCCGGCTGAGGTGCCCCCCCCATTCCCCTTCCCCCTGCGGTGCCTGTGTGTTTTTGACCTGATGCCCCTGCAGTGTTCTCTCCGTATTGAGGCAGGAGTCAAGTGTGGCCTTGGCACATTGTTTTTGGCCCAGTGGGCCACGGACATTTTGGAGTGGGCATTGTCCCTCCTTTTGTATATATTGTATATATTGTACATACTGTTTATTTCTTTCTGAACTTATTTCTAACACTTACTTATATTACACTCATTTTACTCCATTCCCAGTGGGCCAGGGACATTTTGGAGTGGGCATTGTCCCGCCTTTTGTATATATTGTATATATTGTAAATAATGTTTTTGATTTCTGAACGTATTTCTAATTATTACTATTATTACACTCATTTGACTCCATTCCTTTTGTCCTTTTGTCCTGAGGATTACGGGGTGTATATGTAATGTTGTTGCATGTGTTTGTGTGTATGGTGTTGGGGGTGGGAGTGGGGGTGTGGGTGTTGCATGTTGCGTGTGTGTGTCACTCTCTTTTTCCTCCCCCCATCCCATGTGCGCTAGGTGCAGTACTCACCGCGGTCGTCTTCGCCGGCGTACATGTTCATGGTGTATGAGAAGGTACACCAGCATGGGGAAGATCTGCAGTTTGGGCTCCATGGCATCCTGGTTCTTCCTTGAGTGTTGAGAGGTGATTCATTTCCCTTCAGTGTTCTCTTTCCACCGTGCTTTTGATGGCTTTGGTACCGCCCCAGAAAAGCTAGCGGATAGGCCTGTTGAAATGCTGTGGGTGCTACATTGTCTTGCACCTGGCTGTTGGTGGTTACCGTCGCGGTGCTGGTTGCTACCGCCGTGGCGGTTGGAGTGTTAAAGTGGCTGTCTGTGTTGGCAGTTTCCACTGTGGTCAAAATTCAATTTTTTTAACCGCCGGCCTGTTGGTGGTATTACCGCCGCTTTATCACAGACCGCCAGGGTTGTAATGAGGGCCATAATGTATGTCAGACAAAAGTGTTACAATGAAATTCTTGGAATGCATATCTATTAAATTCTGGAACTGAGTAATGATATTTTTCATGTTGGTTTTTCTTAAGTGCGTCCTGACAGTATGTGTCACCTTTGTCCCACTTGTTCATCTTACTACTTTCTGAAAGCTCCATTACGCATGTCCTCTTAATACTAATTTACATCTTTTTTCGAGTCGCTTACCTGTCTTGATGGGTAATCTAGCTCGTATATATTAATGACTTGTATTGTGATGGAACCTTTCACTGTCCAGAATAATGCATTCCTACTGAAGAAGAATTGATCACTAGAATGACTGCAAACACTCTTTCAGTCTGTTATGTTATTTCATATTATATTATTCTGTGCTTTGCTATACATATTTGGTACAATCTTACAGCATAAATTGGCTCTGATACATTCTCCCTCTTGTTCTGAGCATTCAAGCACAGACCCTCTGGTAAAAAGATGCAATAAGTCACAGTACGCAGTCTGAGGATTTTTCATATTTTGTAATTGGATGAGTTAAAAAGTTTGTTACTTTTGGCTTGAGACCTAGCCAAGGTGCTTATTTGTAAACTGGTATTAGACCTGGCATCCTTGGTATGGTTTCCTCCTAACTTTTTGCCTTCAGACCTCCTGTTTCTGGTGAATTTGTTTTTGCGGGCCTTGGGGTTCTGCACAATTTACCACTGCTAACCAGTACTAAAGTGCTTGTGCTCTTTACCTAAACATGGTAAAATAGGAATATACTTAATTTGCATATTTAATTTACTTGTAAGTCCCTACTAAAGTGCACTACAAATGCTCAGGGCCTGTAAATTAAGTGCTAATAGTGGGCTGCAGCACGGATTGTGCCACCCACTATAGTAGCCCTTTAAACATGTCTCAGGTCTGCCACTGTAGAGCCTGTGTGTGCAGTTTTGAACTGCCATTTTGACCTAGCATTTTGCCAGACCCAAACCTTCCTTTTTAATACATATGCCACCCCTGGGGGGTAGGTCCTGGACAGTCCAGAGGACATGGTGCAATGTACTTAAAAATTAGAACTAGGACAAGTACTTTTTAGTTGTACATGTCTTGATGGTGCAACACTTTTAATGCTGTTTTTCACCATTGCAAGGCCTATCTCCACATAGGTTAACATTGGGATTGCCTTATTACACTTTATAGGTGTAATTTCCAAATGGGAAGATATAACCCCTTCAAGTTTGGTGTCTTTGGAATCATAATTTAAAATCTTAACTTAGGGTGGATTTTAAAGTGCAAGTCTGAAAAGTGCCCCATTGAGCAAGATGGAATTTTCTTTCCTTAGCCATTTGGTGCCTGCAACCTGTCTCTGATCATATGACTGGGTGCAGTTGGCAGTTAGGCTTTGTGTATTCATCCTAGACAGCCACACACAGTGGGAGCTCAAGTGTGTCTTGATGGGCCATTCTGGGCAGAATGCAAGGGAGGAATTGAACACAGCCCCACTTAAACCTGAGAAGGCTGTGTCTTGTCTCTTCAGAAGGGCTGCATATCCCCTGTAGTTAGTCTCGAGCCAGGGAAGGGAGGGCAGGGCATCTGTGCATTTCAGAGGCACGTCTTTGAAGTTCCCCCACATGCATGGCACCACTGGATATGAGAATTAGACTTCAGACCCCACCGCTTCAGTACAGCTCTGGACCTGTGGATATTCTGCCAGGAAGAAGTATTGCTGTCCTGATGAAGGACTGCCACTCTGCTGGACTGAAATCTGCTGGACGCCTACTATTTTGACCTGTTGTCTACTGTCCTCTTGCCCAGGAGTTAGAAGGACTAGACCTGCATCTCGCCAATCCATAACCCAGATCAACTCCAAGGGCTAGTTATATGGCCTCCTGATCTGAAGTCTCAGGATCACAAAAGACTTCCAGCCACCCTGCCTTTGCAACTGGAATCTGCGGTCTGTGAGTCTATCCTGCCAGGGTGGTGCCACCCCAGTCCTGCGCTCTTGAAAGTAAGCCTAACGTACTTCCAAGTGGAACTGATATATCCTCTCTGCTGAGCAGCAGATCCCTGAGCAGGACTGACACATCTTCTCGGCTGAGCGGCTCATCTTCAAGCAGAACTAATACATCACAGCTGCTTTCTGAATTGTACCCACTGCAGAAGACTTGCATTGCTGCCGTACCCCACATCATGGTATCGATACATCATTTTCATAACCGCCAGTGTGCAACGCTTATCTGGAGCAGGTTCTTGCATTTCTCATCAACGCCAGCCTTGAAGACAAACCCAAAGCTCTGCATTGTAGATTCACCACTCATCGGATCAGATGCATCGCCTTGGCAGCGCAACATATCCCCACCACCAGCCTTCACATTGCAAGACCCGTCAACTGGATCTTCGAAGCAACAGGACCTTGCACTGCTGCCTCGCCACATCGCAGAACCAATGTAAAACACATCTTCGACTCAGATCCACACAACGCCAAACAACCAGGATTAAAGGTACTATGTTCAGCGGGCCTAACTGGGTTCCTGTAGCCAGCCCACACCCCATTCTGGTTGGTCTGAGATTTTGACTTTGTTCCGGTACAGTGCCACTAGATATCCCTAGTTTGGTGCTTTTTGCTTTTATGGGTTATTCTACAGTATATTCTTTAGACATTCATAACTCAAGTTCTACTGATTGGATGTTTTTCCTTTTGATCTTGTTTCAGTAATTATATTAAATTCTATTTTCCTAACCTGGCCTGGGATCCTTTTTGTGTGGTATTTTTACTGTGTTACTGTTTGCAGAGTTGCGTAACTACTTTACACATTGCCTTCAAGTTTAACCTGGCTGCTCTTTGGCAAGGTACCAGAGGGTAAGCACGGGTTAAGTTGATGTTCGCTTGTGCCTTACCCTGACAAGGTCTGTGGTTGCTCACACCCCAGTCAGCCAACAACACAATTTCTCACAACTGGTTATTTTACTTGCACATTGCTCTTCTGAAGTGTAGGTATGTGCATTAAGTTGAGGGAGTGAGTAGTGCTTGGGAGCCCTGATAACCATTTTTTGGTACACCTGGACTTTGGTGGTGCAGTGTCCTATGTAGGTTTGTAAAGCAGTATGATTATGAGGTATGGAGTAGATATGGGAGAAAAACTGTTGTGTGCAAGCTAATATTCATTTCAGCATCCTATCTGTACCTTGTTGGAGTTCTGTGAGGTGTCCTGCTAAGACAACTTACACAACATATTAGACATTATTTTATATTGGAGGTTTGTGTGAATTAATATTTAGTGGTTAGCGCTGCTGCTAACATCTTGACCCTAAGTTATATGGCACATGTTGGCTATACAGAGTACTGCCTATTGTCCTTTGTAGCAAGTTGTCTTAGTGTTGACTGGCATTTTGGCCCTACTAGAACGAATTAAGGCATATCTGAGGTAGTTGGGATCTAGTTCTATGTTCGTGCCCTATTGACAGAACCAGTGGAGCATTGCAAGGAAAGATGATAGTCCTAACAATCAAACTAAACAGAGTAAATGTAAACCACCCATTATAAGGTTCTGCTTGACATGATAGAGAAGGTAAGGAAAGCTGACATGCATGTCGAACCTGTTGATCAGGAGTACCGAGACCCCGGCCAATTGGAATGCAGCTGCTCTGCAGATCCTTGTTTCACTTGTCTCTGGTGTAGTGTTGTGTATTATTAACAACATGCAAGATGTGGATTTACTTTCGAATTTACAAGTTCACTCTGACATGATGCAATAGCGCATGAAACAAATTTCCTTCAACATATAGAAGTGTGTTTTCCTGGCTCTTGTTGACTAGGCCTCAATTTAGACCTAGAAGCAATCATCTCCACCTGCATGCACCCTGTTCATCATTTCTGCAACACACAGTCATGCAGAGTTATGTTTGTTTAGTTCAATTGACAATGTTTTTGCTGCTCTCAATATAAACCTGCAAGCATGATCACAATAATATTTTCTCAATGGCCTTCTGCTAGCTCACTAAACCCTAATTATTCATGATAGTTCACTGTTGTCCATGTAACTACTTTCTCCTTCCATCTCCGAATGACATTAGCATAGAGTAGGCAGAGTCAATATTCGTGTAGTGGGATAGTGTTTAGATGCTGAGGCAATGTGATGTTTTGTAAAATCATGCTCTGATTTGCTGAGAATGTAATTCTTTTGCTCACGCCATAGTGATTCTGCAGAACAAATGATTTTCTATGTAAGAGAATGGTATATAAATCCCTGATTTTGCCGGTGCACCAGAAAACTTTCTGATGGTACTAGGGATCCTGTCTGTTTTTCTATTGATTTTGCTGCTCACTTGTTACTTGGGGCCTGATTTAGATCTTGGCGGAGGGAATGCACAGTCACAAATGTTATGGATATCCAATCTGCCATATTACGATCCCCTTAGGATACAATGGGATCATAATACTGCAGACGGGATATCTGTCCCGTTTGTGACGGAGTATTCCCCTCTGCTAGATCTAAATCAGGCCCATAGATTTTTTAAGCTTTCCACCTTAATCTGTAATGCCCTGTTTGCTAATAGCCATCATGGCAATGATATTACACATTTGCATTTATGATCTCTGTACTGCACCTTTTGAAGTGTTGTAATAAATCATCTATTATTGAGTTTGTCCATATTCAATTGACTGCATATCTGATATGTTGTGGGGTCCCTATCTCAGGGACTTATTTCCTCAATAAACTGAGGTTTAAGCATATCTCCAATTCATTAATCTTTGGGCAAATGGTTGAGGTATTATTTTGGGGTGTACAATTTTAGACTTACACTTACAGTGTCAATAAGCACCCAGGAAAGCCTGCAGCTGAAGGACTGGTACGAAAATATGAAGGTGTACAGTGTTGTGATTTAGATGCATACAAGGCCTGAAGCCTGTACTAATCTATGTGTTTGCCAGTTTCAATATACAGTTCAACAATTTATTTTTTTCTAAAAAGTAAGAGGTTTCTGCTACAAATCCTTCTAGATGTTTCACCCATGCCTCTCAGGAAACCTATAATTTTCATATACTTTTTAATATCATCCATAAACTGCCCTTATCAGAGACTTTGTCTAGGCAAAAAACATCGGTCATATTTATACTATGTTTGCACCGAATTAGCGTCATTTTTTTTACTCTAATTCGGTGCAAAACTAACTCCATATTTATACTTTGGTGCTAGACCAGTCTAGCGCCAATTTTATGGAGTTAAAGTCATTTTTTGGAAGTGGAGACCTACCTTGCCCTAATGAGATGCAAGGTAGGCGTTCCCGTGCAAAAAATGACTCTATGGCCTTAACACCATATTTATACTCCCATGAAAAAATTGTGCAAGGGAGGGAGGAGCCTACATCATCCCAAGATGCCTAACATCCTATCACATGGTCCAATCACTAGCCATGTCCTCTGCCATAAGTCCTTTGACCTTTGATGTCACTTCCTTTTTCTTTGGTCAGAACAGATAAGATCAACTTGAAAACTAAACTTCTTACGCCATCCCGAAATCCGGAGACATGAACATCTTCTCTTCCTGGATATCCTTCTCCTGGATAGCGCAACACCGGAAAATCAACCGAGGCAAAACATTACAACCAAACTTTTCCATGACGATAAGAATTTCAGGAATTCTTCTGATCAGAACCTGTAACAACAAACAGGCAGGTAATATCCCAACAAAATTGAAAATGTCTCAATAAACTGATGTTTCTATAATTGACAATAAAATGGAAGGGGAAATAACAATAATCATAAATATTCACAATAATTGATATTCAATATTCATTGTATTTTTTTGGGAGGGATAATCCTCGCCTCCGTGTCCTTAATAGAATTGAAAATTCTTGATGCAATAGCTAGATTTTTTTTTATTCTATGTCAGGACCAGAGGCTCTGATTATGCTAGTTTAAAGCTGTTCCATTACCACAGTAGCTACGTCCAATACTGGTTTGTGATAAAACTTGCGAAAAGTATTTTCTGAAGACCAATCTGCTGCCTTCATAATGTCTTCTAATCGGGAACCCAAGGCAAAAGATTTAGAAGCCATAGCCCCCCTAGCAGAATGAGCCCCAAATATAGAGGTATCAATACCCGCTTCACTCATCAACCATCTCATCCATCTGGCCAAAGTGGCTGAGGTAACTGGTTTAAAAGGTTTTTGCAAAGAAATTAATAATTGACCTTTAGCATCTTGTCTAAATTCTTCTGTGACCACTTCATAATCCTTTAAACATTGGACTACACATAATTTCGAAATTTCAGTGTATATTGGGTAGGATACTGACCTGTAATTTGTTTTAGTCCTTCTTGTCACTGAAAAAGTGACACCATCTGGAGAAAAGGTTCTACCAGCTAAATCCAAAGCTCTGACGTCTGAAACCCTTTTGCAAGAGATAAGACATAAAAGCATGGTCAGCTTAGCAGAAAGCTGCTTGCGAGATAAATACCTGTTAGTAGGCCAAGAATCCAAAAATCTTAAAATAATGCTAACATCCCATAATACAGAATATTTAGCTTGAGGAGGTTTAGAAAGACGTATACCCCTCAAAAGTTTGCAAATTAACGGGTGTTCTCCAATGGGTTTACCTTCTAGATGAGAGTGTCCTGCTGAAATAGCTGATCTAAAGTTATTGATCGTCCGATAGGCCAAACCAGAACTAGCTAGTTCTGCTAAAAAGTTAATAATCATACCAATATGTGCTTCCACTGGATTGGCACCCCTTCCATCACACCAACTAGACCATCTGCGCCAGGCTGATTCATATCTTTTATGGGTACTACCGGCCCAGGCCTGCTTAATGTATTCCGCTTCTTGCTTCGAAACGTCTGGGGTACTCCATCTAGACCTGAAATTAACCAGGCTAGCAGAGTCAACTTCCCTGACAAGACCAGTGGATGTTGAAGGCCCTCCGGACTCAACAGAAGATTCAGACGCGGTGAAATCAGAAGAGGAGAGGCACAAGCTAAATAAAGAGCTATGGGGAACCAAGGCTGTGCTCTCCAAAAGGGGGTCACCAGAACAATCTCTGTCTTCTGTGTCCTCACCTGAGACAAAACCCTGGCAATCATCAGGAATGGAGGAAAGGCATAACCTCGAAACTGGGACCAATCCTGAAGAAAGGCATCTGTCTTTAACGCACAAGGGTCTGGACGCCAACTGTAAATTTTTGGAATTTGGCAATTGAGTCGTGAGGCAAACAGATCCACTTCGCAACTGCCCCATTCCCTGATTATCTGAGAAAAAATCAGAGGGACCAATTTCCAGTTGCTGGAATCCCACAGGTATCTGGAGTTCCAGTCTGCTATGATGTTCTGGTCCCCAGGAAGGTATTCCGCTATGACCACTAGATGCTGGGTTAGGAAATAGTGCCAGAAATCCTTGGCAATCTCCGCCAGAATTCGGGACTTCGTGCCTCCTAATTTGTTGACATACCTCACTGTTGAGACATTGTCCATCCGTAAGAGTATGCAACAATCTGTTTTCTGTGGGGAGAGGCTCTTTATGGCAAAAGATCCCGCCAGAAGTTCCAGGCAATTGATATGAAGTGTTTGCTCCCATTCTGACCATCTGCCCCCCGTCACTAGGGAGTTGCAACGTGCTCCCCAACCCCATCTGCTGGCATCGGATTCTATCACCACCTCTGGGTGAGACCCGAAAATCCCCCTGCCATTCCAAGCTTCCATATGATGGAGCCACCACTGAATCTCTGATCGTACTTCGGCAGTCAATGGGATTTGTTCCGAATAACTCAGACCCTGTTGTAGATGTCTGATCTTGAGTCTTTGTAGTGCTCGATAATGTAGGGGTGCAGGGAAGATTGCCTGAATAGACGAAGCTAGTAAGCCCACTACTCTGGCTATATTCCTCAATGAGACGGTCTGACTGGATAGAACCGATCTCAATTCCCTCTTGATGTTGCGGATCTTCTGAGAGGGAAGGAGGAGTTGACATAAAATGGAATTTATCTGGAACCCCAGGAACTCTATCACCTGAGAGGGTTTCAACAATGACTTCTGCACATTGATAAGGAAACCTAAATCTTGCAGAAGGTTGATGGTCCAATCCAAATGAGATAGTAGGACTTGAGGGGATTGTGCCATCAGCAGAATATCGTCCAGATATATAATCAATCTGACTCCCTTGGCTCTGAGCCACTCCATCACAGGTCTCAGAAGCTTCGTGAAGCACCAAGGGGCTGACTACAGACCGAATGGAAGGGCAAGAAACTCCAAACACTGTCCCTTCCACTGGAATTGCAGATATCTCCTGTGAGGTGGAAAAATTGGGATCGACAGGTAGGCATCTTTTAGATCAAGTCGAACCATCCAATCCCCTTCCAAAAGGATATCCCTTAACATGTGGATGCCCTCCATCTTGAAGTGCCTGTATAGGATCCAATGATTGAAATCCTTTAGGTGTAAGACTAAACGGTGACCTCCTCCTTTCTTGTCTACTACGAAAATAGGACTGAGGAAACCGTAAGGGTGAGGAGAGGCAAACTGGACGGCTCCCTTGTCTAAAAGAGCTTGCACTTCTTTGTCTATACAAAATTTTGATTTGCTAGGGAAAAACACATTTGTAATGGAGGGGAGAGTTGTTTGGCAGTACTGATAAACTCCAGTCGATATCCCTCTACTGTTTGGAGAATCCAAGGATCTCCTGAGATCCGTTTCCAATTTGCCAAGCATAATGCTACTCTGCCCCCAAGTCTGACCTGAGAAAAATGAATAATGCTCACCTGTGAAACTTGAGTCCTGTATGGCTCCTTGCTGCCCTCTGCGATGGCCCCTGCGGAAACGGGGACGTCGTCCCCTGGGGTAGAAGGTGGGATCTTGTTCCCCGTACCAGCCACCTCTGCCTCTCGGGTAGTAGTTTTGGGGACTGTTGTATGATCCTCGGCCGGGCATACGTCCCCCGTAACAACCGGCCCTGACAAAAAGGCCTTGTTTAAAAACCTTCTTGAGAGACATTTGGGCCTTGTCAAGCGAAGAAAAAGTGGAGCAGAACTTAGCCAAGTCTTTAATAAAAGAAGATCCAAAAAGAAGTCCTTCAGCCGAAGGACCCACTTCCGAGGTTGCAAGATCTGACAATTTGTGGTCAATGCGCATTAAAACAGATTTTCTGAGTTCTGCAGAAATAGCACAATTAGAGTTTCCAAGCAGGCAAATGGATCTTTGTGCCCAACCTGTAAGGACATCTGTGTCCACCGGGGAGCCTGATTCCTTAGCTACATACGCCATCTCAAGGATCTTGGTCAAAGGTCCTGAAAGGTCCAACAGTTTGTCTTGGCAATTAGGCCAGGATCGATCCAAACCTTTTTTGGGGTCCTTAGAAAATTTCCTCATAAAGGTGACCATGGTGGGGTCTATTTCTGGGGTATCAGAAACCTTGCCCTCTAGGTCGGGTCTGGCACACTCTGCTTTTAAGCGTGACCTGACTTCCTTATCGAAGCTTTTCCGTAAATTAGATTGGACATATTGGGGCACTTCAGTGGAGGAACCCAATTGGAAGCTCTGGGGTGTATAATTTCTGTGGGATCGAAGTCTAGAACTTGGCAGGGAGGGGGCGCTTTTTTAGCTTTTTTACTAGGCATAGGAGTGTCGGAATCATCCGAATCATCAGAGGAGGAATTTTTATCCGAGGAAGAGGTAGAAAAGGAGGCTTCCTTTTTTGAGGTGTAATTATGTTCGCCACTACGTTTCTTATGCAGTTTTTCGAATGCGTCTGCGTGAAGATCACTAACCTCGGCTCTAGGTTCCAAATTTGTTGCCTTGTCCTTTGCTTTTTTAGACTCGGGAGGTGGTTGTTGTCCTTGCATCCAACCCTGTGATCGAGCGTAGTCAAATAGCTGCCCTGAAAAGGGACCCAGAGCTCTCACCAGGGTATCATTTACCGATTGTTGAACCCTGGTATCAAGGGCTTCCACTAGATCAACCTCTAGTCGATTGCCCAACTCCTCTGTATAATATTCTGTTCCTTGGTCATCTCACTGAGCCATGACCAGAGTATAAAAGTATAATAACCTTTAAAGAGTAATGAAAACAAGTAGGTAATGTTGGAATCAATGGAGGGGGAGTGCAAAAACCCCTATTCAGGCAAGTGAAAAAAGAGCCCTTTATTAAAGTGTGGAAGGAGCTGCCTGCAAGGCACTCTCGGCCAAAGCCTATTTTAATTTTACAACCCAGGCAGTTAAGCTCTGCTGGGTGTCAGGGAGCAATTGCCAGCACAATGGGGCACTCAAGAGCACTCGCTGCACCCTCACGAGCTGATCGATTCCAGAATCAGAAAGGAATCGGCTTGTTAAGACGTGCGCGCACGCGCGCGCGAGTTAAAATAGAAAGGAGACTGCGTAAGAGCAGCTCCGCTCCCGCTCCACTGAAAAACGGGCCAGAAATCTTGGCAATAAGCCAAGAAAACAAAGCGCACGGGCGCTTAAAGACAAATAATAGAAGTGCTCTGAATCGCGACGCTATACAAACAAAATTCACAATTATTAGTACTACATAGACATATCAAATATAAGAGAGAATCAAGACGTGTACTTAACTGCTGCGAAGCAGCAAAGAAAGAGGAAGTGACATCAAAGGTCAAAGGACTTATGGCAGAGGACATGGCTAGTGATTGGACCATGTGATAGGATGTTAGGCATCTTGGGATGTGTAGTTTTTTCTGTTACTTGTATTTGATTGGCTGCTGTTTAAGTCAGTAAAGAAAGGGAAAGCATAATCGGAGCCTCCGGTCCTGACATAGAATTGGCTGCCATAGACAACCTGATGTCAAGCGATAAAAGGGCTACAACAAAAACACAAAATATATGATATTTTTTTAAATACTTATAAATACACCTCAGTCGCTCACGTGCACACGGAGGGTATTCTTGGTTTGAGAGAAAACGACCCCCTATAAGTCATTGTTACTTCTAGCATTCTTATTCGCCTCCAACCCCCCAGCTGAATTGATGTTATTCCGGCGGTTCATTCATACATTTTAGGTCAAGTTAAGACTTCTCTCATGTTATCGTCAGAAATGCAGCGTTAAGAATAGTACAGGCTCTGACGTGCCCTCACAGACCATGGGCCTGTTTCAGTGCAGTAGTGTGGGGTATTTTAGCCTCACCAGCATATCAGTAGAAAGTGTTTAGATGCGGTTTTGGGCACTGACTGCATTCACATATTAGTAATCCTTATAGTGTGCGCCCGTACATAAAGTGTGCGTAACACTTTTTAAAACGGAGGCTTGCTCCGGGTTGGGCATTAGCTCTCAATCACTTCCACCACACTCGCTCATGTTGTGTGTAACTGAACTTTGGAAACGATTGATTCTACTCAACGTCTGCAGATATTGCACACTCCCCCTGCTCAATCTAGGCAAGTATTTTATGGATTCCCATGAACTGTGGTGTAATTGATGAACTGCCACCTTTTAAGGGGGGTCAGACATGTTATCCTATAGTTCCATTAAAATACAGTTGGCGGTGTAAGGACCCGTCTCTGATTATGAAATTCTCCTGCACGCGAGTGCCAACATTACACTTCTCCTCCATCGTGGTCGCCCCACCAATGTGATGCACCGTTTCAAGTTAAACACTCACATTAATTCGAGATCAAAGCAATAAGCGCTTAAATTCTTAAATTCACTCCCAAAACCAACGTTCAATCCCTACATCCACATCTCTGATTTGTCCCTCCATGCTCTCTGCTTCTTATCTTCAAAGACTAAATTGTTCCTCAAAGCACCAATTAAGGGTCCTTTTTGTAAAACCAACAGGTGATTCGCTAGCTCCTTGTAGAATGAAAACAAAATTAATTTGCATGGCAGAGTCACAGCTCTTGGGGGCAATTGGCAGTTTAATCACCATGGCCAATTACTAGGTTACTTAACCAGCGCTTTAATAATATTATACGAGGCTTGTGTCATTGTAAACTGCTAGAGCGTTTTAAGAGCTGGCGCTTATGTCGCAATCCATTTCGAGTTATGTGGGGGATTATTGCTGCATTACGTAATGGACTCCCTGTGTGATTTTCTTTTGTTATTGCCTGATTAGAGTTTGAGGCTGATTTGTTTCGCCTTCTCTGATAATGCTCTCAAGTTCAGGGAAAAAGTTGGAGGTACAATTTCAGGAATACCGAGAAAAACTAAACACCCAATCCTCCTTATTTACATATTCTTTCAAGGCTCGTTTGTTGTGTTTTGAGCAGAAGAGAAAAAAGTAGCTGTTTTGGCACTGGCTGTATATTTCTGATCTTCGGTTGAGTCTTGAATTTCTATTTTTCGATAAATCCTAGTCAGTATTTTTAATTTTTGCACTGCTTCCGAGTAAAGGCTGGGCACGCCCTTCGGCATTTTAAGTTCCTCTCTTTGTCACACAAGAGATTCAATGCAAGTGTGGTTAACAAAGGTCTGTGTCACTGTGGTGGTACTCCACGCTGCATCATGAACTTGATGGTACCAGTGCTTTAAAAGGACAGGTACTGTCTGGTACTGAGTACCTGCACTTCTTTAATTTGAAGGGAAGAATACCTGCACTTCTTTAATTTGAAGGGAAAAGTACCTGCACTTCTCAGCACTGTTGCAATGCATTATAATGGATAAGTAATGCCACTTCTGAGGAGCAAACAGGTACCCTGAATAAAGGGTACCTACACTTCTATATT